>NC_140586.1:132674379-135074379 GCF_964204655.1 Triturus cristatus | reverse complement strand
GCCAAAGGCGAAGGCCAGGATCTCGCTGCACACCTTAGCAAGGTCCTCCAGGGAATCCCCTGCACCTGAAGGAACCACAGGCCCCAAGGAGGGGGGAAGTCAGAGGGATGGGTCGCAGCGCCACTGGGGGAGGGTGTAGACAGGGGGGGGAATCAACCACCCTGACCGAGGACTTCCTTGACCGCTTGAGTGGTGGCGTCACTGTGGGGCTCAGGGACAGAGCGGCCATGAAGGAGTCTTTGGGGGAGATGTGGCCAGGAGAGCTGAGGGGAGGGGATTTGGAGGGAGTGGATTGGGTGGAATGCAGACTCCCACTCTGGCTGCGTGTCACACGTTTGCCCCCCGACCCAGTGGGTGTGCCTACTTCACCCTGTGTGTGCGTGTCAGGAGGTGTGCTGTGGACCTTCCCTGCTGGTGTGGTGCCTGTGTGTGTTCTGGTGGGTGCATGCTGACGTCTGGGTGTACGTGGGACAGGCATGGGAGTGGGAAGTGTGGATGGGGCAGGGGTAGGGGGTGTGACGTAGCGCTGCAGGAGACCCACTGCTGCAGTCAGTGTCGAGTCTATCGACCTCAGCAAGCTGCGTTGGTCAGCCTGCGATGAATGAATGCCCTCCAAGTATGCCTCCATGTTGTGCAGCACTTGGCTGTGGCCATGGAGGACATTAAGGATCGCAGCCTGACCAACCTGCAACTGCCGCTGGATGTCCACAGACTCGGCATTGGCGGCAGCAGTGGAAACAGGGGCAGGGGGTGCGGTGCCTGGCAGGAAGGAGACATGTGGTGACCGGGCACGTTGGGAAGGGACACGAGCAAGTGGGAGGCGGCTGATGGCAATGGAGGGGGCGGGGCGAGATGTAGTGCCGCTGTCAGCTGCTGGTGCAGCCGCCGCCCACTCAGAGAGATCATCCTCGGACCCGTCAGCTTCATACTCTGTTGTGCCAGTCGACAGGTCCCCGGCTTCACTCTCCTCCACCTCAGTCCCACTTGATGTGCCAGCCCCGATGTCACCGCTGGCACTGGTGCTCGGTCCCTCTGCTCCGTCTGTGCCCATGTCTCCCTCCGTGTCCCCCGACGATGCTGTTGGCAGGGTGAAGTGACAGAAATTAATCATACACCTGTATACATATGTCACATGAGTCCAATCTACATAGGTCACAGTGCATAGCCTGAAAAAAAAGAAGAGTTACATCTACAAAACAAGGTACATATGTAGGGCATGCAAGACACAGTTGTTTGACCCACCATGCCACCTAAAAACTATGGAGAGCATGACACAGTAGCAAATGAGATGGAATGGAATTTTGACTGAGGAGCAAGGCCCTGGGGACAATCCAGCACTGCATCTGCACCACACAGCGTGGCAGGAAATAGGGATGAGCAGGGACCATATCCAGGAACAAGAGGCACATGCAGCATAGGTCATACTGAAAACATGCCCACCATGACTGGCCCACTGCACCTTGAGTGCATGTCCAGACAAACATCACACACTGGCCAGTCCTAGCAAGGAGATGTCAGGTTGTGACATGAAGGCCATGCCCGCACCACCCACCCCCTACATGAGACTATTATTTGTAGACACAGGAAGCACATACATCCCTTAGTCTGGGTGAAATACACATGGGATGCAACAAATCAAGGTTGCACACAAAATACCCAAGGTGCGCCTGTCCAAATAATCATGTACAAATAGGCATCATCAGATGATTGTAACAAGACACACAGGCAATGTCCACCGTGAGTATGAACAAGGAAAATCAGGTCAGGCTGTACAGTGGACACTTGTACCACATTTCACGTCAATATACATTTGGCCAGGGGACAATGGCACAGAGCACAACCTATGCTGTAGACACAGAGATTGTCAACATATTCGGATTACACACATGATACCTAGGAAAATATGCCCCTGGGGACAGTAGTGGCCACACAACTCCATGCTCTTGAATGGGAATGACTGCAACACACGCTACCATCCCCGCACTATGCGTACCGCACACTCATGCACATCATGTCACAGGCCACCACATAGGACATGCGTGCTGTAAGGCCTCACACTTGAGAGACTAACTCCCATGTCTGGACTCATCATTAGTGCCAACTGACATGGAACCCACAAGATCAGAACTGGACAGGGCACAGGCAAGGTCCCAAAACCTGTTACACACCACCCCCACACATGATGCTGCAGGAATTGTACACGTGGAGAAGGATGCCAGGCTACATAACCTTGTGACGGAGTGACTTCACACAGACCAGGGAACACATTGCAAGGAGGGGTAGGGAGGCAGGAGAGCACTGCAATACTGTGGGTAACAGGTTCTGCACAGCACCATTAAACCCTGGCAGTGCATCCATGAAACAGTGCACTTACAAATGCTGGTGAAACACAACAAACACACATGTACCTACCCCCTTCCTGCTGCTGCATCTCCTGTAAGCGCCTCTCCAAGTCTGGAAAGACCACCGGCAGCACATGCTTGTGGATGTGGCTCAGTCGGCGGCGCCCGCGGTTCTTATGGCTCTCAGGTGAGTCCCCCTGCAGGACCCGTGCGATCCTCCGCGTCCAGCACCGGATATCCTGCCAGCGTTTCCTCACCTGGGACAGGCGCCGCTTCCGACCATCCGCACTCCTCACGGCACTGACGGCGGTCAGCCAGATCTGCTCCTTGGCAGTGGCGCCTACCTGTGAGGATGAACAAGTGACACTACATCAATACACCTGCAACATGTCACAGAGACACATATGAGAACAAATTAGCTGGTTACAACAAGGCATGTCATGCAGCCAACGCATTGCACCTTTGCCATAGGGACATACTCCTCTGGGGAAGGGCAAAAGCAGTACGTGCCAGTGAAAGTACACAGGTGGAATGAGGGCAAAGACACAATCAATTACAAAGCCTCACACTGTGCATCACACCCACCCCTCCTGTCTCTGGGCACTGCTGGGAGTGATAGGCTCCCACCCCTCCTGTCTCTGGGCACTGCTGGGAGGACTCTGCACACACCCCTCCTGTCTCTGGGCACTGCTGGGAGGACTCTGCACCCACCCCTCCTGTCTCTGGTCACTGCTGGGAGGACTCTGCACACACCCCTCCTGTGTCTGGGCACTACTGGGAGTGATGGGCACACAACCCTCCTGTGTCTGGGCACTGCTGGGAGTGATAGGCACCGACCCCTCCTGCCTCTGGGCACTGCTGGGAGGACTCTGCACCCACCCCTCCTGTCTCTGGGCACTGCTGGGAGACATCAGGCATTCCCCCCCCTGGGACCCCCCTACAGTACATAGCATGTGTGTCACACCTGGACACAATGGCAGAAGTCACAGTCACAAAAAAAGGGACACAGTCTGTGCTAGTAGCTCTGCACTCACCTGATAACCTGGTCGCCCATACAGCATGGGGTACTGTGGGAGGATCACATCCAGCAGAGCCATGTTCTCCTGTGACCTCTCCACAGACCTTGACATGGTTCCAGGGAATCAGTAGCAGCAGCTGGGTCGTGGAATACAGAGATGTGCAGGCAAGTGCTCCCTCATGGGACCTGGCTGCCTTATATCTGCCTTGCTGTCCTGTTTCATGCACAGGAGTACAGAGTGATTGGTCACTCACATTAGCATCCTATTTTTCCTCCAATCCCTTCAAACCTAGCACAGTCAGTGGGTTCTTATTGTGTTTTTTTCTTCAGCATGATGTCAACCCCACAAACACATTGCAACAAAGTAGATTCATTCCAACTTACTTCTGCTGTGCACCTTCCGTACACACGCCTGTACGCTCACTATCACTAGTGATAGTGAGCGTACAGGCGTGTGTACGGGCCGTACCAGTACGAGTACGCATACGCGAGGACACCCATAGTGATAGTGAGCGTACAGGCGTGTGTACGGGCCGTACCAGTACGAGTACGCATACGCGAGGACACCCATAGTGATAGTGAGCGTACAGGCGTGTGTACGGGCCGTACCACTATGGGTGTTCTTGTTTATGTGTACTTACTGACCGTACACATGCCTGTACGCTCACCATCACTATGGGTACACATACGGCAGCACTCCCATAGTGATATGGGAACGTACACAGGCCCTCTTAGCAGCAGTACGGTGGTATTCACACATCACAGTGGTGACAGGCAGCACACAGGAAGGAATAGGGCTGACATACTTGTCCATGGATGGACATCAAGGCATTGTCTGGGCAGTACTACATGTGTGGGGCACAGGTGTGACAGGCTGTGATGTGGCACATTACTCCTGAGTCGAGAAGGCACCAGATGTATGATGAGATGTGTACAGATGTTATGTGTGACGGTGCAATGTGTGCCAGGCATGCCCTTGACTCCTTTGACATGTGTGCATGTCGTACTGCACACTTGGGATGAGCGTCACTGGCATGGCACGGACACCAACACACGGAAGTGTCCCTTGATGCCTGGTACAGGGGTTGCCACACCTGACATGTCACTACCCACGGTGCACGATGTGACTATGTCATGTTTGTGTGGGGGGTTCCCATTAGGTTGATGTCGGAGCACCCTCAAAAGCTGCAGCTGTTGCAGCAACCAACATGTGTCTGTGTGTAGATTGACATTGCACACTGTTCCGCACACCATGCCACATGTGGTATCGGATGTGAGGTGCATATGTATGCATGGGACACGGAGTAGCGTAACAAGGACATGTCTGCATCCTCTCTATGAATGTGGGGTGAGTCATGACATGTACACCTTCATGGCAAGGTGTGTGGGCTGTCCTAGTGTAATGTCATGTGACCTGTGGCTCTAGTGTTCCGCTACCAGTCTCTGCAATCGACATCCTACTTCTGCTGATATGTGGATGTATGTCACTCCTGTGTTGCGTCTGGCTGTTCACTTGCACTGGGACACAGCTAATCCCATGCCATGGCATGTGGAGGTTCAGAATCTCCGTGTGTAGCTGGGTCTTGGTAGGAGTGTCACCTGCCAGCCAAATGTGTCCAGGCCATATGGCACATACCTGACTCCGTATGTAGCATATGTGTATAGACAGATTAACATGTGCTCAGTACAAATTGTTTGTTGTTGTGGTGCACTCACTCTTCCTTGTCACTTCCAAATTACTGCAGAGCGCCGCCTCTTCCCAGAGCAATTCCGGACTTGGCTGACATGCGGGAGAATGATCGTATCCGGTGCTACCGCTTCCCCCAACGGTTGATTCTGGAGTTGACGGCGAGACTGGCACCACACCTGCAACCGCTGCACAGGTATCCTACGGCACTGACACCCAAGCTGAAGGTAATGGCAGCCCTACATTTTCTAGCCACGGGTACCTTTCAAAATACCATAGCTCATGTTGGTGGCATGTCCCAGAGCATGTTCTGCCGTGTGCTGCATGATTTCTTAGAGGCCATGTTGATTCACCTGGATGACTTCATACATTTTCCTACCCCAGAAATGTTGACTGGGGTCAAGCGTGGATTCTATGCCCTGGGAGGGATGCCCCATGTCATTGGGTCCATAGATGGGACACATGTTGCTTTGGTACCACCACAGGCACAGGAGGTAGCGTACCGGAATCGCAAGCACTACGGTATCGGCCGGAAGTCACGAGCTACCCCGGCCCCTTTATTTAAGCTCTCTGGCCACGCCTGGCCAGAGAGTGATATATAGTGTGCATACGTTTCCGGGGTACGGGCCACGCTGGAAGGTGATGCCGGGATAAGCTAGACCGCTACACTAGTATTAGGGCTTGAGATGTTTGCCTCATCTTCCGCACCACATGTGTAAGAAGTGGGAGAGGTGAAAAACTGTTAGCAAAGATCTCAGAGCAACTTATCCATAGAGCATTGCTCATGGAATGTGGGTTTGTGAACCTGGAAGTGAAGTTTGGTATTTTGCATTTTCTGGGGTACTAAACAAATCAATTTGTAGAGTGCCACAACATGGAAGTACTAGTGTACAAGGTGGGGGTGGAGTTCACTCGTGGACTTGTTGATGTGCCCTGCTGAGCAGGTCTGCCAAGTTGGTCTTTATCCCAAAAGATACTCCTCCAGGAGATTATGTGGTGACAGAGTAGAGTGAGTACTGCCCTGCTTTTGGAAATAGTACATTGCAGTCACATTGACTGTCTTAATGAGGACTACTTTTCCCTGAATGACAGGAAGGCAGGCTTTGAGAGCTCAATGTATAGCAATGAAGTTGATGTAGCTTATGTTGTGCCCCATGTGTTGGGGGCCCACACTTCCTGTATGTTCATTAGGTTGTGATGTGCCACCCAACCTGCGTGGGTGGCGTTCGTGGTGATAGTGACTTGTGCAATGGGGTCTTGAAAATGCCAGCTGGTTGCTTTTCCACAACTGCAGAAAGCGATGGGAGCTGGCCTTCACCATCCCTTGATCATCCCAACGACCCTCTGCCTGTGATCATTGGGCAGTAAGGCATTCTTGTAATGGACACAGATGGAGCCCAATGTGGGGAACTATGGTGAGGCAGGATGCCATCATTCCTTACAGACACATGAAAGGTCTGACTGAGTTGATTGGACTTAAAAGAGGCACTGCCCATTGAATAACATTTGAGAAACTCCACCAAGTGTATACAACTTATAAGGTGTTTCTTAACACCTTTGTCAAAAATATTTCCAGTGCAGCTTATAATGCACCTTCCTCTAAGTTTAGGTTTTACACACAGACCACTTGTATGTACTTCTGAAAATGAGACTACTTTTTGTAGTGTGTGATGGCCAGGAGCTACGTTTGTTGAACTTGACCCCCTGATAATAAAAATGATCTACTATTTTTGATTCAGCTTCAATAATCTTAAATGGTTTCTTCGGAATGCAATACATTCCCAGCATTAATACCTTACATTTGCCTATCATTGGACTTTATTTTGTTTTATAAGTAGTATGGATTCAAAAGGAAAGATCAGCATAGGAGATGCAAAGTCAGTCTTAGAAAGCAGTAATCTGTTATGTGTTTATAGTGGGCGTGGGCAAGCTTCCCCATTAAATTAAAACATCATCAGCGCAGTATTTGATGTAGTCATCCAAAATATTACAGCACCTTAAGAAGAGTAGGAGCCAGTGTGCATCCGCCTTCATGCCCTTGTTACATCTTAATATCTGGCTCATTCGCTTTGCAGCCTGCACCAAAGTAAGGCTGTATTGTCAGAGTATAGAATATACTTGGCATCAATGTGTTTTTGACTGAGCCTCATACTACTTTCTGAAGAAGGTCTTAGTAAAGCTCTGTCTCATTGTACGGTCAACAATCAGGTACTAAAAAGCAGGGGCATCATTTCATCAAAATCCTTGAGATACCAAGAATGTCAGCGCATCCAGAAGCGACATCACACAACATATGACCCCTTCTTAAGAACAGGCCATTGTTAAACTCTTTATTTTACAAACTTGAGACTACAGTGTGTTAATTAATACTGACACACCACAGTCACACACACTCAGCCATTAAACTAGCAAACTCTAAAAACATACTTGTGAGAAAGTGATAAAGAATTTGGGGTGGCTTGCTGTCTACTACAAGTAATAAAGTCGCTATCCTTTTAGGTCTGGTCAAAGGTTTCGATAATTTAAACCTGGGTTCAGCCCATGGTAGCTATGGCACAGCAAATGTAGGCTTAACTTAAAGAATATGTGTAAAGCATTTAGGAGTACCAAAACAGCCAAGAACGAGAAAATGACAACACAATAAAAAACCTTTGCAATATATAAAAAGAGAGAGAAATTTAATAAGCAAAATGAGATCAAAACGACAAAAATCAAAAAAGAAGAACCAGAGATATGAATTTTTATAGATTTAAGTAGCAAAGTGCCAAGAAGCACAAAGCACCATTGGCAATCCATGGTTGTAGTAGACTAGGGCCTAGACACAATTTGAGGCCGATCGACATGGAGGGTGGGTCGGATACGCCAAGTAGATTGGCCCCACTAAGGTCTGGTAGTAGGGAAGTCAGGAAGTTTCTAAGTCCCAATATGAAAGGGGACTTAGTCACTTTTTCTGAAGGGAAATACTTTTTTGCACAAGAAACAAACCTGAAGTTTAATCTGGCACCATGTACCAGCTCATCGGGTACTTATTGTAATCAGTACCCTTGAAGCTCAGGAGCAACATTTCTGAAAAAGTTCCCAAACTTCTTTTGGAACCCAAATGACCATAGAAGTACTCTTCTAGGGCTGCGAGGACCTCAGAGAGAGAACTTCGAGACGCTCAGGATGCTAAACTGAGAGCGACATTAAAGTCCAGTACAGGCCCATTTGTCACTATCACCTGGGATTCTCCACACAAATGTCATCTAAAGCTTCGGTATGTTCTTGGATCCACCCAGGAAATCAGCCTTATGATCCTTGGAGATATTTTTATCCTTGGATTCAAGGTCAAAGAGCATCCATCCAGCCTCACAAGGGCCTTCTCCAAGGTCACAGATGCCAAGTGCAGCAGGTTCAGCCCACCTAGTATCCTTTTGCAAGTGCAGCAGTGTTCTGATGGGGGACTTTGGGTTGCCATATTTAGGCCTCACTCTAGCTAGTTGGTGGGGATGACTCCTCGGTACTCCCTAATATATGAAGTAAAAGTTCCTCAGGGAACCTTACCCATTTTAGGTCGAGCCTTGCGCAGCGCGCATGCGCTGCCCTAGGAGATGACCTTTAGGAATCGGTCTGCAGTTTTCAGAAACTCGTGCATGCCACGACATCCACCTTGTGGGACCAGCAGGTGCGCACAGGGGCCATCTGTTTGTAATTAGCGTGGCCGCGCTTGTTGTTTACAGTGCTTTGGGTAGCTTGTTAACTCTAACTTTCCGTACCACTTCAAGCAAGGCATGCCACTTTATATTCGAAAGTGGAAATCATTTTGATTATACTACAATGTTTTTTACATGATTGATAACGATTAATTTAGTTGGTGAAATAATAAAAGTTTAATTTTATTGTTACACAGTTTTCTTAGCCTTATTTGGTTTCGCATGTAAATATTGCCTTCTCCCTGTACAGAGGTATTCTTTTTAATCACTCGAGCTGCAATTCAGGGCAGCACAGAACAGTGATGTGCTTCGTAGTTTTCATCGGAAATCTATCACAGTGAGCCCGCATTAATTGGCTCGGAAGCGCTACGTCACCCCTTACAACAGTGAAAGCCGGAGCTTATGAAACTCAGCGAAGGGGTTTGCTGTACGTTTTTGAAGGCTTTCTCCTCATTCCTCCTAACCTTTGTCATAACGGACACTTCGGCCTCAAGATTCTCGAAAGGCTTTCCTCACATCCAAACAGCACATGCCTACAAGAATGTGGCAGTAATCGTATGCATACATGGCTAGAAGGCTAAAACGGTGTCCCTTACCTAAATGTGGTATCAAGTAGCACATTCACACTGTTTAGCGACCAAAGCGGTCTCTTTATTAACTTACAGACCTAATCTGTTTTTTAATTTCTAATTTTGCTTTCATTTAATATTTTTAATTTATGGTTACTTAAAACTCTCATTAACATTGTAACAAAATGGTCCCCAAGGCTTAATTTCCACAAGCCTTGGCATAGCCAATAGGTCTCGCCTTTGGGACCTTATAATTGTTTAGTTATCCACCACAATATCCTTGGTGCAACAACATCAACTGTTGCATGGCTAAACACTTATAATGTCCCAAAGGCGAGACCTATTGGCTATGCCAATGCTTGTTTTAGTTGTTCATGTGTGTCTTATTTGCAAACAGGCCCAAAATGCAATGTAGCAGGGTACTTTCAGGTTGGTGAATGCCTTTGGCCACACTAAAATTGGGCTCTGCGGGCTGGGCTTGTGTGTGGGAGTGTCATGGAGATATCACCATGTCATTCCTCATCTAGCACTAAAATCTAGTCTGAAGCAGGCACTGTACCCATAATAAACCCTAAGAATGAAGTCTATTAAGACAAAAGCAGGGTCCTTCAGCAACCAATCAGAACACATAAATTGTCTTCGCATCCTCTTTCTCCCATTTAATTGCACCTTAAATGTTACATGGGCTCAACAGACCTGTCAAGCAGTATTTGACAGGGTAGTGTGAACAGGATGCCCATAACCCCCACTCAGAAGGTTCTGTGGAGCTCAGAGTTGTCTCTATCCATTCAGGTCAGTCTATTGTTTGCTTCTGGGAGGCATTTCACACCTATTCCCACACTTGATCACAGACTGGTACTGGCAGTGGCATATGCTGATTAGCCTTTTGACAGTTTACACAGGTTAAATCAAATTTTCTAAAAGCTATGTTTCCTCAATTTTTATTAAAAATGTAAGCTCCATTAAATTTGATTTTTAATATCTATTAAAGATAGGGGTTTAATTCTTTTTTTCAGCTAGTCCCATTCTCAAGATAATAGTATTAGTATTTACATCAGTTTTTCTACACAGGACTGCTAGGCCTGCCATAGTGAAAATAGCTTTTAGGGCCTTAAGACGGTAGCGACATGGTAACATTAATTTTCTCCATGTACTACTTTTAAATACCATGCAGCCTACCTTGTGGCCTACAAAGCTAACATAAAGATGACTTACTCCTATTTAAAAAAGGAGTTTTGCCTGTTAAAAAAAGATTATTTCAGAACGTTGGACTGCAGGTTATACCCTGCAGCAGTCAGGCGACAATGTTAGACCTGAAGCAATGCATTCTCTAGTCACACTACTGGATGTCACAATAAGTGCTGCAGTCCACAGGCAACCTTTAACTTTTCATGTATTCAAAAAAGAGAAGGAAAGAGAGGGGCCAGTGGAGGTCTAGTACTTCAGGTCATAAATCATTTTTCAAACAAAAATGAAGTACTGTTCCGGTCAAGGTCAGGAAGAAAAGAGGAAAAGGAAGGTGGACGGTGAGGTGGGAAATCCTACAGATTATTCGTGATGCCATCACACACCCCTAGTGATGTCATGCTTTATCATCGGGCTTGTTCCTCATTGGGCCGGCGCTGCAATGCCCTACAGGTCCCCTGGAGGGTCACTTTGACAGAGATGTTTTCGTGGTTTTAGCCGTATGATGAGTGTGTATGAGAGGGCTCCTAAAATCAGTAGGATAAGTTAAGGTGGGTGTATGATTGTGAGTGGAAAAATCTAAAACTGACTAAAAGACGCCTTATTCTGGAGGCTCCACTGTCAGGGTTAAATGGCCAAATGTAGGTTGGGTCTACTGTAGACTGATGATGTGTCCCAGTAGTGTGTTCATATGTAATCATGGGTCAACATGTTTCTCATCTTGTGGCGCAAAGAGACCGGGTCCGCGATGCTTCTCCAGGACCAAGAATGGGTTATTCAGTACTCTACTCCACACCTATTAAGTGTAACCGTAGGGATTTCTTAAAAAATACCTGTTTATAAAGAATTGAGTGACCTAACCATCCAACCCATAGGATCGGTAGATATTGGCCCCATAGGTTGCAAAGCAGAGGTCTGAGCTCCACTACTGATTGATTCTGGCACTGCAAAACCGAACGACCTACCCTCCTACCTCATTTTTGTTTAAATGTACATTTTCAAGCTATAGGTGTATTTCCGTATATACTATGGCCTTATAGGAAATTTAAATGAGCCAATCAGGGACTAACCATTTTCAAAATGATTTAGGGATCAGAGCACATACAGTAGGCACTAGAGAGCAGTACCCAATGTGCAGAGTGTAAAAATTAGCAATAACATTTAGCAAAAAATGGAGGGTGACCATGTAAAAAAGGACATTTTCTCGCAATACTTACTTTTAAAAGATCAGTAGTCAGACTGTTTAAATCCCAGGGTTTGCAAAATAGTGCACGGGGTATGCATGCAGCAACATAATAGTAGCAGTTGCAGTGCCTGACCTCCCATGAATGACACTTCTGAAACAACCCCATGTGGGCATGATGGTAAAGTAGAAATAATATCACGCTTCCTGCTCCACATACTTCAATTATAACGTTGCCTGTAATGATTCACACACAAAAGGTTTCTTTTCAGGGACTTCAAAGCACTTAGTGTGATGATTCAGCTTATGCAACCTTAGACTAGATTTCTATAACCTTACAAGACCCTGACTGCTATTACAGTAAATGCAATTTATTTATTAGTGACGGAGGAGGAGGTGCAGGGGAGCAGTTTGTACTCCACGCCAACGCGTCTGTAGACTTTAATTTACAAATGTAGGCTGTAACGACTAAAGTACAATAGAGTGGTGATGTGACCCAGTACTGAAATGCTTTGAATATGACCCACTGCAATGTTTATCCAAAAATGTATTTTTTAGGCATATGATTGGTATGAGCTGACATTGTCCTAGATGTTGATGCAGCCAACTCACTGTTTCAGCCCTGAACACCGCTTTCCTTGTATGTAGCATCTATATATTACAAACATAGCCAAAAGTTAGAGAGCATTATACATGGCCAATGGTAAAGATACAGTCAACAAGTGATTGGAGGGGTGGCTGAGTTCTGAGGGCGGAAGTGGAATTATTGCACTGTTATGTAGTGTTCTTTAAAGATATGTGTCTTCGGGTCCTTTTTTAAACTGGAGCAAATTTGGATTGATCCTACTGGATACAAAATAAAAAATCTGGATGTACAGATGGAGAAGGCTTACTACCTTCGTTTTCATTTTTGATCTCCTTTATCTTCAGTTTGACTGATTCCTGGCTGCGGGTGTGTCAAGTGCCGCTGAAAATGTTGAGCTAGCTGCCATTTAGGACGTGGTCTGGTCTTGTAACGCCCTGAACGTCTCAGGATCGTTTAACAGACACGACAATGAGGACGCAACCACTTGTGAAGGGTTAGTTCTTTTAATGAAGGCAAATAAAATACAAAGAACAAACAAAAGTTATAGTCACTGGAATCCTCCAGGCTAAGTACGTTACCAGCCCACAGCACGGATGGTCCTAACCGTCCTCTGCATATACGCCGATCCCGGCGTATGCCAACAGAGGGCAGAAATGAAATGGCCGACAATGCCAATCGGTAGGCTGTGAGGGGCACGAAGAGTGTTGGGGAGAATCGAGGAGTCAGGGAAACACCCAGCCGGGGTCTCTACCTGAAGGGAGCAGCCGCTCAACCTCTTCCTCAGACTGCACCGGGACGCGGAGTCACCTCCTGGTGATGCGTCACCGATACCCCAATCACAAGCAAGAAGACTGAACCGAGAGCAGCCGCTCGATCGATCCTGTGGACTTCCGAGTCTGTAACGCGGCAAACACCTCCTGGTGTGCGTTACAGCTGGCAGTCCCTGTGTCTCTGGTCGGGCTGGGAGTTACGACTCCAACCAGCAAAAGCGCCACTGCGCTTGGACTCAGCCGAGTCAAAAAGCGAAGCTCAATGGTTGACCGGTAGAGCTTCCGGGTCCTTCACAGGTGACAATGGGGCAAGACACGGCCCAGGGAGTAACGACTCGACCTACCTCCGTTCTTGCCTTACTGGAGCACCACTCCGGAACACTGCTCTTCACGAAGCAGGTACGTCGGTGTAAACACAATATCCGACAGCCTTGTACCTCCCGGTTCCTCCCTTTATAGGGCGTGTTTTCCTTGAGTTATGTAACAGCTCTCCTGTTTACATAAGGGCGTGTTTCCCTTGAGTTATGTAACAGCTCTCCTGTTTACATAAGGGCGTGTTTCCCTTGAGTTATGTAACAGCTCTCCTGTTTACATAAGGGCGTGTTTCCCTTGTATGACAGGAATTCTTGACAGGTCTACATGGCTTTGCAGATGATGCAGCTAGGTTTAAATATGATGCAGGCCAGCAAGGGGAGGAAATGGAATAATGGGTATAATGGGTATAATTTGGTCATATTTCTTCAGGCTCTTGATCAGGTTTGCTGTACCATGTAGGATGCAATTCAAGGGGACCAATATGGAGTCTCGGAGGCTGTGGAGCAAGGCGTTACCACCACCCAGATGCAAGAATATGAGTTCTTGAACCGTAGTTCTGAAGTCGCGTTCTGGCAGGAATTATTTCAGTCTTCTTTAGCAGAGACTTTGTACAAGGCCATCTTGGTTTTCTTGACAGTGAGTTCCTTGGTGTAAAGTCAGCATCGAGGGTGAATCTGAGTGACCTGGTTTTGGGTGAAATTAGTGGTCAAATCCGTCTAGGTTCATATTGTTGTATCAGGTTTGTACTAGTTGTTGTTTCTTGTTCTTGGTGTATAGTAGGAATTTTGGTTTGGTAGCTTTGAGCTTCAGGTATGTGCTGGACATTCTTGTCTGGATGACGTGCAGGTATTGTTTGAGGTCTTGGATGTTTGGAGCAGTGGAGACGTTCTACTAGACTTATGTGCTGTCAGAATATTGTTGCATTTTGATCCAGGCATAGTTCAGTAGAAGTTGAAAATATTGAGGGACAATATGGAACCTTGAGGGACTCTGGAGGTGATAGCCATCTTCTTGGATCTAGAGATGCTGTCAGGTTCCAAAAGTACAGACCCACTGAAAGCCCTACTGCAGCTGAGCAAGATGGAAGTTGCCAACAATAGTGGTGTGGGGAAACAGGTAAGGGATGTGAGAGAGAGTGAAAGGCAACAGACTGTCTCTCACTCTTTAGAAAGGAAGTTGTCGTAATTGAGGTACGGCACAACTCTATCTCAATATTGCACAGACAGTGCTTCTGATCCAACTGTACGAAAGGTGGAGGATAACAGGTCAAAAATACCTGTTGGTTTGAACATTTATATCACTGTATGAGAATCTTACAAGGTTGTGCAGTGGGTGTTGCTTTCACACACCTTAAGCAGACCAGGAATAAAGCTGAGGATGACATATTGGGGAATATACAGAGAGGAACTGAGAGGGAGAAGAACAACAATCTGCCATAACGGAGGAGCTGCCCCTGGGCACTAGGCTCAGCCACACAAGTGGGGTAGCAATTGTACTGGGACAGGTGGGGGAAAGGAGGGTGGTAGGACCTTTATGGATTCCTGTGGATCCCGGATGTTTATGACAGAAATGCAAAGAAAATGCACAATTTTAGGCAACGTTTGAGGTTTGCAGAGCATTGTGGATAGGAATATATTGTGGGATCCTGGTGAGGGACACCACCCTAGACTCCCATGGGTGTCTAGTTTTCAGAAATGCCTGGGCTTGGTAAGTTTACCTGGGTGGCCACCAAGCATGGGCCCAAATTCTGCAGCCACTCGCATTGTCCAATCAGGTAATTTTTCCATAGGAAATGTGGATGTCTCCACATTTCATTTGGGCCCTTTCATGTCACAGGTGCTATACCCACTCGTATAAATGAGCTAACGTTTTTATCAGGGGACATGTGGGAATGACAATTGTAGCTCCTTCCAGATTTTACTACTTTCACTCAAAGAAATGTGAGGAAAAATTGTGCTTTTACTTTTTTAGCCAAAGCTTGAGGTCTGCAAGGGCTTCTGGGTAAGAAAACCTTGTGGGTTCCATGCAAAGCTCAGCACTCTGGAGTTCCCTGTTGACTACTTTACAAAAATATATGCAGCTGGTAGATTTTATATCTGGAGACAATGTGCACCCTGGCAGTGAAAGTCAGAAAATAAAAATATTGCACACCTATCCATTACTCAAGTACGTACGCACAAAGGATGACTTTAGCACCTACCTCTGAGGCATTGACATAGCAATATTGCTAGAAGTCCTCCTAGCTAAATCAAAAAGTGTGAAATCTCAGCATTGGTGGAAATGACAGATCCTGTTTATCTTGTGGGGGTCCTTGTCTGGATTAGCTCTGGGATGCCATATAGAGTGAAGAGTCATCATCTTGATCAGGAGGGTTGGTTTGTTTGCATATCTGGTCATCTTGATGGCATAGGCCTTCATTTGATAGAAGCGTATTCTGCTAATTCTGGACAAACCACTCACAGAGATCATATCTTGCGGTTATTAGCCCAACACTCACAAAACCTGTATATATGAGGAGGGAAATTAAACTGTGTGGTTGATGTTGACTTACAATGGTCTCATGCACCTCTATCCCATGCCCCATCCAGAAGACTCTCTGCTATGCCGGCAGCTTGTTTAGAGGGATGGAACGTGAATAATGCCTGGAGGGTAGCTCACCCTCTTAGTAGGGACTACTCCTACTTCTCACCATTAAATGATCTTCACACTAGGATTGACATGTGGTTCGTTACAACACAGTTGAGGGCAATGACAAGGAATGCCTTGGAAAGACATCATCAGACTTCAATACGCTTCAGTTGACTCTCCAGTGGAGTCACCTACCCTCCATGATTCTGACCAGGCATCTCCAGAAAAGGATGGTTGGTGATACTGTTTTGCCACAACATTGTTGGGCGAGCTATTCAATTTTTTTAACACCAGTCAAGAGCTTAGTGGAAAATTTGTCAGTGGTGTGGGAGACTTTTAAAGTCTACATGCATGGCATATGTATTAAAACAATACTAAGCGACGCACCTAAAACCACCTTACGTGTATCCACCTATCGACCATGGAACATATTCAATTTTGAACACTTAGAAACACAACTAACATCTAGTACAGCTCTAGACACAATAAATTATGTTAAAAACTATATGAGTGGCTACAGGAAGCTTTTGATATCCTGATAACACTAAAAGCCACACAACAGAACAAAAGAAACCAAGCACCTTGGGGAAATAGAGATAAAAGAGATAAAACAACAAATTAGAAAGCTGCAGCGTGCCTGCCTCAAAACAAACTCCAATCAAGACAAACTTCACCTACAAAAAATTAACAGATTATTCAAGTCAGCTATCAAAAAGCTAAGAAAAGATACTATGCAGACAGAATTCAAAACGCTAAATGTGCAAATAAAGAATTCTATAAAATTCCCAATGAATTTCATAAACCCAATTGCCTAGAAGGAGCTCATCCCATTACCCATAAATTTCACAAACTGGCAAACCATTAAACGGCCAAAGCAGACATGTTGGGCTCATACTTAAAACAAAGACAAAGCACCAGCACTGACTCTTTTACAAAACACAATCCAAGAACATTCTAACCCAGTCTCTCTGTTCCTTCCAACACATTTCACACAATGAATTTATGGACCTGGTCAAAGCAAGTAGGCCTTCTGGCAGATCTTCGGACCCGTGTCCACCGCAAACCTTCAAGACAATTCTTCTAACAACCTCTGCTGCCACTCCAGTAAGCAGAATCTTCAACAACTCCTTAACTACCGGAATATTTCCAGAAGAACTCAATAAGTCATACATACGCCCATTACTGAAGAAAACAATCTTGGACCCGCTGAACCCTGACAACTACAGACCGATTACAAATGGACCTTTCCTGGGCAAACTGAGAAAAAGAGCAGTGTTTGCCCAGATGTCACAATGCATTGAAGATAATGTAATACTTTCAGACTTCCAAACGGGATTCCATCCAGGAAGAGGCACAGTATCTGCCCTCTTTGCCATCTGTGATGACCTGAGGAACACAGTTGACCACAATGGGGTTGCTGGCTACTTCTCTTGGACTTCTTGGCCGCGTTTGACACGGTTGACCATGACATTCTGATACAAAGACTCTACGAAGCTGGTATAGAGTAGACTGTTCTAGACTGGATCGCATCCTACCTTCGCAACAGAACTAATGTCATCCATATCCCACCTTTCTTGTCCAAACCGTACTTCACAAAAGCAGGGGTCCCTTAAGGCTCTACCATCTCGCCTATGCTTTTCAGCATCTACATGAAGTTATTACCGACACTGATCAATCAATTTCACCTAATGTGCTATAACTATGCAGATGACACGCAAATACTCCTTCAACTGGAATGCCCCAAAGTCATTGGAAACTTGCCAATTTTCAGTTGTCTCAAAACCATGAATCACTTGATGACGTGGAGCCATCTCATATTGACTGCTTCCAAAAAGAAAATACTCACGTGTGGCGACTGGAAGCATTATGACCTGCTCGCCGCATGGCCTGATGATCTGGGAACACCACCTAAAGTATCGAAGGAAGTAAGAAACCTTGAAATGACCATGGGCTCCAAGCTATTGATGGAGCGGGATTTTCGTAAATAAACCTGCTCAGATTAAACCTCCTACTGTGTGAAAATTATTAACAGGAGTTGTGAAATTAACAGAGAAAAATTAACATGGGGTATTTGGAAAGAGAATTGAGAAATGTGCAGGAAAATGACAAATGGTTCCTGTAGGCTGCAAATGATTTCTGCATGAAAGACGGCAGAGAAATAATGTTAAAGGGTTTTGAGTTTCCATGTGTAATATGAATGAAACACATTAACAAAAGAGTTTTACACAAGCAATGTTAATTACATAGAATAATCGTTGAAAATGTTTGCGTTTATTTTAGAATAAGAGACTAAAATGAATAATGAAATAGAACTTTTTATGTGAACAAATAACTGAGTCTGTTTAAAACTGCACGCTTTACAGAGAAGGCCTCAAACCACTGTTAGGATTCATTTGCTTTTTAAACTTAGGCTGCCGAAAAATGTATTTTGTCCTTCGTTATGATTGTTGTGTTCTTTTCTTGTCGACGGCTACGTGGTTGGAATATCAACGGAACTTCCTACTGTCCAGGGAAATGTTTAGTTTTGTCTATAACTGCTTTAGTAAAATGTTGCAATTGTTTCGAAGATATGCACGAGCCTGGGTGGGAAAATATTGTGATTTCCTCTGCTGAAGGACGATGATGACTGCATGGCTCTAAACAAGGAACTCTTGAGAGTAAAATGCGATGGAAGTGGTGTGACTGAACACCCCATGCTCCTGAGCCAATGAGAACTGTGAATTGCTTGGACTTTGATACTACGTTAGGGATGGACTTTAACTTTTAGGGTATAACTATTAGTGTTAGAATCTACTGTTTTTTAGCTTAGGCAGGCATGGCAAGGGTGACCATTTCCGTGTGAGCTCTTACTCGTGAGGAGAGAGCTATTTTCCTTAAGCTCTACTATGGCTGTTGCTGTCTGATCCTAACTCTTTAACTTTGCTCCGCATATCTTTGTGAGGTTGCCCCAGCTTTCCCTTCCGGCCGGAGGGTTAGCTCTTCAGACTATTAGCACACTGTGCTATAGTTTTCTTTAGGTTCCTATGATACTCTGTAATGACAATGATTTAGTTACAATGGTGCATATCAGCAACAGCCGGCGATAATTATTGCAAAGAGTGCTTAGCGCGAGGATAATTATTGCCGGCTATCGCTGGTTTATATCATCGAGATAGCATGCTATCAGCAGCGCTTATCTCCGATGCGCTATATAAACCAGCGATAGTTGCAATAAGGTGCGATTATCGCTGGAAATCCAGCGATAAACGCACAGCGATAGGCGATAACTTGATGATAGGGATGGGTAGTCTCCGCCCTATGATCCACCACCCATAGGCTAACATGGTTTAGTCAAAAGAAAAGCAGGCGTAAAGAAACCTGTGATAAGCGCGGAGAGCGCTCCTTTCATCATCGCTGCACAGGTTAGCGTGCAGATTGATAATAGGAATAATGTCGCTTAGCGACATTTTCCTGGTAATTTCTGTGAGTTACGCCCACTTTGCATCTCATTAGCGATGCAAAGATGGACGTTGATGTAACGGGCGCTAAGTCAGCAAAACACGCAATAGCGTGTCTTTGCTGATAAGGCGATAAAACTATCGCCGCTTTTCGCCCGATAACGGACGCTAAAACGGCGATAATTTTATCGCCTCTCCTTGATAATATGCCCCAATGCTCTTTTGTCTCTCTTCCTATCCACTCATTCATGCTCGTTAAAATGAGATGTTATTGTGAATTACTTTGCTTTCTCTTGTGTGATGATCTGTGTTTCGATGTTGTGCCTTTGTTTGACCATTTCATATGCTTTGGTATTGGATAAAGCTCACTGAATAGTAAAACTGAGTCTGTCATTATTGATGATTGTGATTATTGAGATTTGTACATTGTGAAGTATAGTTGGTTTGTAGAATATCCCCTTTATTGAAGGTCCTCATTTTTTTGTTGAAACATTTTTTATTATTTTCCAAATCAACAATGACTGTTCATTACAACACGGATCCCCGTGTTCAAAAAGAATATCTCCCCTCCCAACCCCAACTCGTCCCCCCCCCCATGTCAGTGCGCCTCCGTCCCCTACTTCTCCCCCGATGTGCCCCCCCTTCCAAGGAGATCATTTACAGTTGCTCACCCCTTCTCTGCGTAGGCAATTTATTGAAGGTCCTCATAAGGGGGTATTATCTGTCTTAACAGTTGTCAGTCCCTGACAACTCTCAAAAGGTTCGTCGGAGGACCAGTTATAGGTATGGGCCAAATTTTCATTTCGTAAGGAGAAAAGACTAGTGGTTATTACATTTGTTAAGTGTGGTGAATATGTTTACCCCACGTTTTTCTTCCGCATCACTATCAATAAATGCCCAAGTGGACAAACTAGCAAGATCAACCTTTGCTACTATAAAAATTCTGCGACAAATCTTACCCCACTTCGGATTTCCACACAAGTCAAGGCTACCATCTCCCTTGTTCTGTCCAAACTCAATTACGCCAATAGCCTCTACCACGGATCACCTTTAACAACCATGAAAAGACTACAACTGATTCAAAACTCGGCTGCCAGACTACTCTTACATATAAAACCGCAAGACCACATCGCCCCTGCCTTGATAGCCTGTCATTGGTTAGCGGTTGCCAGAAGATCCACGTTCAAGCTGCTTTGTATCACCCACAAATTGAAACATGGAACAGGACCGCTCTTCATCGGGAATAAAATCACCAAGCACATTCAACAAAGGAACCTCTGCTCTAGGGTGGCACCTCGCTTCAAAATCGCAACGTACAAGAAAAAAACCATAGGTGGCACATCCTTCTCTGTTCATGCAGCCAAACCATGAACTCTTTAACCCCCAACATAAGATCCACGGATAAGCACCATATCTTCAGAAAACTACTCAAGAGTTGGCTCTTCCCCACATAACCTTCATACACAAACAGAAATATACAACATATCCTTTTGTATAAAAGCATTTAGTTGTTCTATAGATATGTACCTAAATATGTGCATTGCTTTGTTTAAACATGTAGAATAATTATGTTTAACAAAAATAGATATTCATTAGTTCTGCTTAACAAATGTACATATTACTGATAGTTACATTATTCTATGTTTTTAACTGTATATAAGTGATTTCATAAATAAATAACCGTGGGCAATGAACTCCGCATGCAGAGCTTGCAGAGATTTGCTAACTACGCATTACATAGAAAAGACGGAATTCAAGTAAAAATTCCGACTCCGCCACGTAGCGGAGTTAGCTACTACACCCACAACTCTGTGATAAACTAACTTAACCATTACATACTTAAGAACATATAGCCAATTCACAAAAGTAAACTTTGAAAATATTAAGCATTGAGAGAGGTGATGATTTTGGGATCATCCCTAACATAGGGGGAGGATCAAGCAGATACCTTGAACACAAAGAGCATATAATGCTGAACGATTCGGTGGTGGTCCCATCCTCCTAGGACCAGTCTAAGCAAAGCTATGGGCAAAAATACAATGCCAACCAAAAGCCCAGCAAAGTATTATGGGGCGAGATTCTAGAGTGCAGTGAATATTATAGTATTAGCTCTCAGCTGAGCCCAGAGAGCCTGCCCCTTGAGGAATGTTTTGATATTGGATACTATAATATTCACTGCACTCTAGAATCAAGTCCCATAATGCTTTTCAGGGTCTTTGGTTGGGATTGTATTTTGTCCCATAACTGTGCTTGGGGTGTCCTAGGCGGAAGGGACCACCACCAAATCATTCAGCATGATGTGATGTTTGTGTTCAAGACATCTGCTTGGTTCTCTCCCTAGGATAGGGAGGACCCCAAAATCATCACCTCTCTCACTGCTTGCTTTATTTCGTTTACACTTTTTTGAAATAACTATATGCATTTTAGCATGTAAAGATAGAGTTATTTGTTGTGTAACTAATGGTAGTGTTTGCTATATTTTCATTTTCACTTTTGTGAGATGACTATATGCATTTAGAGAGAGCACGTAGAGAGGTGTGGCTCACTGGTTAGAGGCGGCAGACCCGTAAGCAGAGAATCGGCCAGGGACCAGGGTTCAATTCCCGATGCGGCAGGGTCGTGGACCAGGGTCAAAACAGACTCGATAATTCTCGCCTCGGTACCTACTCTAACCAGGAACACACTCGGCAACTCTGGGCATTAAGCTTGCCTCATCTCTACAACGGCCCCCCACAGACGCCGGGGATGCCTGGTTTCACCTTGGAGATACCCAGAAAGGGACCATCTCACAGGGATAGCCAGGACGGGTTCCCCAGCGGTCTACAGCGCCACGACGCCTCAGGGCAGCAGTGCGCTTTACAAGTCTACAACATTTACAAGTCTACAACATTTACATTTTGGCATGTAAAGATAGTTATTTGTTGTTTTACTAAAGGTATGTGAGATTTCTGTTTTATTAATTTGGATGAGATGAGGTGAGTTTCAAGAACACGGAATCTATGCAAAAACTCTGGAGTAAGCTACTGCACCCACAACCCTTTGATAAAACAATTGTACCTTTACATGTTAAAAAGCATATAACCAATTCACAGAAGTGAGCTTTGAAAAATATCAGGCAATGACAGTGGTGATGATTTTGGGGTCCCCCCTAAACTAGGGGGAGGACCATGCAGATGCCTTGAACACAAAGTACATATCATGCTCAACGATTGTGGTGGTCCCATCCTCCTAGGACCACCCCGAGCAAAGTTATAGGCAAAAATACAATGCCAACCAAAGGCCCAGCAAAGCATTATGGGACGAGATTCTAGAGTGCAGTGAATATTATAGTATTAGCTCTCAGCTCAGCCGGGAGAGCCTGCCCCTTGAGGAATGTTTTGATATTGGATACTATAATATTCACTGCACTCTAGAATCACGTCCCATAATGCTTTTCAGGGTCTTTGGTTGGGATTGTATTTTGTCCCATAACTGTGCTTGGGTTGTCCTAGGCGGAAGGGACCACCACCAAATCATTCAGCATGATGTGATGTTTGTGTTCAAGGCATCTGCTTGGTTCTCTCGCTAGGTTAGGGAGGACCCCAAAATCATCACCTCTCTCACTGCTTCCTGTATTTTTATTTTCACTTTTGTGAGAAGACTATATTATCAAAGGTCTGTGAGGTTTCTGTTTTATTAATTGGCATAAGACGGAACGGAGTTGCGGAGCGGAGGTCACGGAGTTTTTGGTCAGCTCTGCAGAATTCTGTATAGTGGTACTCTGCCAACTACACCCACCCTTAGAAATAAATAAATATTTTATCATAACTATTTATATACAATTACTGCACCATTAAATTACATAACAAATATATATATATATATTCACTTAAAAAAACATAGGTTTCACACATGTTATAGTTAGCTGGACATTTCACTTGTAAAAAACCAATGAAATTCCCCCGTTATAGTTACTGCAGGCAACTATAACTCACGCGACCGCAATCCTCTGCTGATGACGTCAGATATTACATCACTGATGACATATGTGTCTTTCTGAAAAATAAATATTTGTAATATATGTATAGCTAAAGATTAATGGAAGAAGACATGGATAAATAGGTGTCTAAATACAGTGATGTAATATCTGACGTCATCAGCAGAGGATTGCGGTCGCGTGAGTTATAGTTGCCTGCAGTAACTATAACGGGGGAATTTTATTGGTTTTTTACGAGTGAAATGTCCAGCTAACTATAACATGTGTGAAACCTATGGTTTTTTAAGTAAATTTGCAAGGTTTTTTAAATGCTAATTCGTAACTATAACGTGTATGAACCCTATGGTTTTTTCAGTGAATTTGTACGGTTTTTTAAATGCTAAGTTATGTTTTCATTTATTTTTATTTTTTTCAGGTTTTACACCGTGCGCGCACTGTGCACGCTCTGTGGGTACTCGGTGCGCTTCGCGCACCGAGCACCCATTGTTCGCAGTGCGCGCAGGGTGCGCGCACCTCACGATTAAAAAAAAAAAAAAATTGTTTTTTCTCTCCCTTGGGGGTCCTTCTGTGACCCCCTGACCAAGGCTAGGGGGTCAGGAACTGTCCACTCTGCCCCCTTTTCACGTTCTCCACCTTTGTTTTTCACCCCCTCAGACTGCGAGAGACAAAATGGCGGCCGACACTTCCTGGTTTCGACCGATTTGAATGTTTACCGACATCTAACAACCAATCAGAATATATATATATATATATGTATTACCTACTGGCGGTCGCCAGTAGGTAGTTATAGTTAGGACCACGTTTCCATAGGAAAACCTCAACATTCTATTTTGAATAACTTTGGCGCCGGTCGACGAATCCTCGCGAATTTCTCAAAATAGGTGGGGCGCTACGCTCCGCTCCTACCCTGAAAGTCTCGGGGGGATCCGTCAAGCGGGGGCTGAGATAAAAGGGGGGTCCCAAAACGCGTTTTTCCCATGCATTTTTCCATAGGACCTTTAGAACGAGCTACAGCCCGAACGGCTGAACAGAATTACTCAAAATTTGGCAGAGAGGTAGTCCCTAGGTCAAGGAAGTGCCTTTTGTAGGTTTGGTGTAAATCTGTTCAGTAGATTCTGAGAAAATAGCCTTTAAATCAATATATATATCTGAGCCCGCTTACGGTACGCTTACCGTACGCTTACGGTAAGCGTACGGTGGTGTGCGCGAGCGCGATTCTGATTGGCTCTTAGATCTTAGTAAACATTCGAATCGGCCGAAACCAGGAAGCGGCGGCCGCCATTTTGTGTATTTCACTCTGAAAAAAAAGAGTGAAAACAAGGAAAGGGGGCAATGAGGAGAGTTACAGACCCCCTAACAATTGTAAGGGGGTCAAAGAAGGACAGAAAAGTACAAAAAAAACATTTATTGATTTTAAAAAAAATCACGGGGTACGCGTACGGTAAGCTTACGGTAAGCGTACGGTAAAAAAATAAAAAATAAATAAATGAAAAGCAGATTTAAGAGTTTAGAAATTAGGGAGCTCTAAAAAGAGCTGTTGTGTTTATGAAGTCATTTTTTTAGTGGTACCTACAAGTAAGTACCGATGCAGAGTCTAAGGTTCAAGAGGAAGACTCTGTTCCCTTCATCATTGAAGTGCACACCATCTCCTCTATAAATGTCTTGCATGTCATAACGCAAGTTGTTGTGGTAAATGGCACCCATACCATAGTCACGGAGGAAAGCAGAAACAGATTTGTTGACGTGCTTTCTTGCTTTGTCAATCTGTGGACAGAAATGATTGGACCAGTTCCATTTTTGCCTTTGGCATATGTTGGAAAACACAAAGGCAGTTTTAGGGAAAAGTGTAAACAGTTGTGCAAAGGTGTCCTTCATAAGCATTTCCAGACCTACCCCAGTCAAAGTGCCTAGGTCATTGCCACCACAGTGCACTATTATGAGGTCAGGGTGTTGGATTTGAATGAAGGATTTCACCAATGGCATCAATTGGTGCCACTTTAACCCTCTCTGACCAATCCATTTAATGTCTACATTTGGCAAAGCAAGGTCTCTCACCATATCTGTTTTCTCTGCAAACTTTTCACTCCAGAAGACATAGCTGTGCCCTACAATCCACACTGTGAACATCTTCAAAGGAGAACTGGATGCAGTGTCTTTCAGTAGAATGGCAATATGAAAAGAAAGACAGTTTGGAAATGGAGGCATACATATTTTTTTAAAACAAAAAGAACTGATTGGCTGTTTCATACCATTCCAGAATAAAAACTAGGCTGTATGTGAAAATTAATAGAAGCATGTTTTGTATTGGTACAAAACAATGTGTAACCAAAGAACAGTACTATGGATTTGCTGTTAGGTTTGAAAAGTCAAGCACTCTTGCTCTGTGGAATTGAAACATTGTGTGTCGAACTTCTGACCTAACTGAACACAGCAGTGTTCCATGAGCTGTTGCTATGGTAGCAGGCAGAAGTCAAGTTGGGGGAAGGGTACTAGGCAGAAGTCAAGTTGGGGGAAGGGTACTTTTGGAAAAGGGTTCGTTTTCAACCAATAGAAATGTGTGAATACATGTGAAAAAAAGGGGGAAGCACTGAGATTTGAAACTTACATGTATATGTGTGGAAAAATAGAGGGAAAGTTTGCCATTATCTGGTTCTGCTGAGAGGAGAGAGGTGAACACAACAGAGATCCTGGCTCTGATAATCTGCTGTTTGAGTGTCACATTTCTTTCACAACTAACTAATTTTAAAGGTGAGTTTACAGTTTGAGAGGGGATGTATGTGGTAACTTAAGAAATGAATAATAGAAATGGGAATTGTTTTTGTTGTAGTTACACATGGTGGTTTCATAATGTGTCAGTGTGTAAAAGTGATTTACACTTGCCCCGAAAAAAAAAAAGAGCAGTAAGTGTGCTTTCAAATTGGCAAAGAAATTTCGTTTTGGGACTAATGTGAAAACATGACTCTGTGTGCATAGAAGAATTATAGGCAGAGATTTATTGCGTCTTGCTCTGGTGATTTCACAGTTGCATTAGATGGAAAGGGGGAGCGAATTATTGGGGGAAGAAGCAGAGGCTTAGCCCACACCCATGTCCTTGCCGTGTATAGTCATGCACAGTATTTACAAGCCAGTGGGGTTTTCAGGTTTAAGTCTGTAATGCAAATACATTCAGCATCACTAAGGCTGGTTGCCCTTGCTGGAGTGTAGGCAGTCACAGAGAATGCACATGGTGGTGGTCTGAAAAAAAAACAGCTTGGACACGTGCAATTAAATAAATCAAAAATAGTGGTTTCATAATGTGTCAGTCTGTAAAAGTGATTTCAAATTGTAAAAAGAGATTTTCACTTGGCCCGAAAAAAAAAGAGCAGTAAGTGTGCTTTGAAATTGGCAAAGAAATTTCGTTTTGGCACTAATGTGAAAACATGACTCTGTGTGCATAGAAGAATTATAGGCAGAGATTTATTGCGTCTTGCTCTGGTGATTTCACAGTTGCATTAGATGGAAAGGGGGAGCGAATTATTGGGGGAAGAAGCAGAGGCTTAGCACACACCCATGTCCTTGCCGTGTATAGTCATGCACAGTATTTACAAGCCAGTGGGGTTTTCAGGTTTAAGTCTGTAATGCAAATACATTCAGCATCACTAAGGCTGGTTGCCCTTGGTGGAGTGTAGGCAGTCACAGAGAATGCACATGGTGGTGGTCTGAAAAAAAAACAGCTTGGACACGTGCAATTAAATAAATCAAAAATAGTGGTTTCATAGTGTGTCAGTGTGTAAAAGTGATTTCAAATTGTAAAAAGAGATTTTCACTTGGCCCGAAAAAAAAAAGAGCAGTAAGTGTGCTTTCAAATTGGCAAAGAAATTTCGTTTTGGGACTAATGTGAAAACATGACTCTGTGTGCATAGAAGAATTATAGGCAGAGATTTATTGCGTCTTGCTCTGGTGATTTCACAGTTGCATTAGATGGAAAGGGGGAGCGAATTATTGGGGGAAGAAGCAGAGGCTTAGCACACACCCATGTCCTTGCCGTGTATAGTCATGCACAGTATTTACAAGCCAGTGGGGTTTTCAGGTTTAAGTCTGTAATGCAAATACATTCAGCATCACTATGGCTGGTTGCCCTTGGTGGAGTGTAGGCAGTCACAGAGAATGCACATGGTGGTGGTCTGAAAAAAAAACAGCTTGGACACGTGCAATTAAATAAATCAAAAATAGTGGTTTCATAATGTGTCAGTCTGTAAAAGTGATTTCAAATTGTAAAAAGAGATTTTCACTTGGCCCGAAAAAAAAAGAGCAGTAAGTGTGCTTTGAAATTGGCAAAGAAATTTCGTTTTGGCACTAATGTGAAAACATGACTCTGTGTGCATAGAAGAATTATAGGCAGAGATTTATTGCGTCTTGCTCTGGTGATTTCACAGTTGCATTAGATGGAAAGGGGGAGCGAATTATTGGGGGAAGAAGCAGAGGCTTAGCACACACCCATGTCCTTGCCGTGTATAGTCATGCACAGTATTTACAAGCAAGTGGGGTTTTCAGGTTTAAGTCTGTAATGCAAATACATTCAGCATCACTAAGGCTGGTTGCCCTTGGTGGAGTGTAGGCAGTCACAGAGAATGCACATGGTGGTGGTCTGAAAAAAAAACAGCTTGGACACGTGCAATTAAATAAATCAAAAATAGTGGTTTCATAATGTGTCAGTGTGTAAAAGTGATTTCAAATTGTAAAAAGAGATTTTCACTTGGCCCGAAAAAAAAAAGAGCAGTAAGTGTGCTTTCAAATTGGCAAAGAAATTTCGTTTTGGCACTAATGTGAAAACATGACTCTGTGTGCATAGAAGAATTATAGGCAGAGATTTATTGCGTCTTGCTCTGGTGATTTCACAGTTGCATTAGATGGAAAGGGGGAGCGAATTATTGGGGGAAGAAGCAGAGGCTTAGCACACACCCATGTCCTTGCCGTGTATAGTCATGCACAGTATTTACAAGCCAGTGGGGTTTTCAGGTTTAAGTCTGTAATGCAAATACATTCAGCATCACTAAGGCTGGTTGCCCTTGCTGGAGTGTAGGCAGTCACAGAGAATGCACATGGTGGTGGTCTGAAAAAAAAACAGCTTGGACACGTGCAATTAAATAAATCAAAAATAGTGGTTTCATAATGTGTCAGTCTGTAAAAGTGATTTCAAATTGTAAAAAGAGATTTTCACTTGGCCCGAAAAAAAAAGAGCAGTAAGTGTGCTTTCAAATTGGCAAAGAAATTTCGTTTTGGCACTAATGTGAAAACATGACTCTGTGTGCATAGAAGAATTATAGGCAGAGATTTATTGCGTCTTGCTCTGGTGATTTCACAGTTGCATTAGATGGAAAGGGGGAGCGAATTTTTGGGGGAAGAAGCAGAGGCTTAGCCCACACCCATGTCCTTGCCGTGTATAGTCATGCACAGTATTTACAAGCCAGTGGGGTTTTCAGGTTTAAGTCTGTAATGCAAATACATTCAGCATCACTAAGGCTGGTTGCCCTTGGTGGAGTGTAGGCAGTCACAGAGAATGCACATGGTGGTGGTCTGAAAAAAAAACAGCTTGGACACGTGCAATTAAATAAATCAAAAATAGTGGTTTCATAATGTGTCAGTCTGTAAAAGTGATTTCAAATTGTAAAAAGAGATTTTCACTTGGCCCGAAAAAAAAAGAGCAGTAAGTGTGCTTTCAAATTGGCAAAGAAATTTCGTTTTGGCACTAATGTGAAAACATGACTCTGTGTGCATAGAAGAATTATAGGCACAGATTTATTGCGTCTTGCTCTGGTGATTTCACAGTTGCATTAGATGGAAAGGGGGAGCGAATTATTGGGGGAAGAAGCAGAGGCTTAGCCCACACCCATGTCCTTGCCGTGTATAGTCATGCACAGTATTTACAAGCCAGTGGGGTTTTCAGGTTTAAGTCTGTAATGCAAATACATTCAGCATCACTAAAGCTGGTTGCCCTTGCTGGAGTGTAGGCAGTCACAGAGAATGCACATGGTGGTGGTCTGAAAAAAAAACAGCTTGGACACGTGCAATTAAATAAATCAAAAATAGTGGTTTCATAATGTGTCAGTCTGTAAAAGTGATTTCAAATTGTAAAAAGAGATTTTCACTTGGCCCGAAAAAAAAAGAGCAGTAAGTGTGCTTTGAAATTGGCAAAGAAATTTCGT
This sequence comes from Triturus cristatus, assembly GCF_964204655.1. Taxonomy (NCBI): domain Eukaryota; kingdom Metazoa; phylum Chordata; class Amphibia; order Caudata; family Salamandridae; genus Triturus; species Triturus cristatus. The sequence goes on along the minus strand of NC_140586.1, from coordinate 135,044,806 downwards.
TTTGGCACTAATGTGAAAACATGACTCTGTGTGCATAGAAGAATTATAGGCAGAGATTTATTGCGTCTTGCTCTGGTGATTTCACAGTTGCATTAGATGGAAAGGGGGAGCGAATTATTGGGGGAAGAAGCAGAGGCTTAGCACACACCCATGTCCTTGCCGTGTATAGTCATGCACAGTATTTACAAGCCAGTGGGGTTTTCAGGTTTAAGTCTGTAATGCAAATACATTCAGCATCACTAAGGCTGGTTGCCCTTGGTGGAGTGTAGGCAGTCACAGAGAATGCACATGGTGGTGGTCTGAAAAAAAACCAGCTTGGACACGTGCAATTAAATAAATCAAAAATAGTGGTTTCATAATGTGTCAGTCTGTAAAAGTGATTTCAAATTGTAAAAAGAGATTTTCACTTGGCCCGAAAAAAAAAGAGCAGTAAGTGTGCTTTCCAATTGGCAAAGAAATTTCGTTTTGGGACTAATGTGAAAACATGACTCTGTGTGCATAGAAGAATTATAGGCAGAGATTTATTGCGTCTTGCTCTGGTGATTTCACAGTTGCATTAGATGGAAAGGGGGAGCGAATTATTGGGGGAAGAAGCAGAGGCTTAGCACACACCCATGTCCTTGCCGTGTATAGTCATGCACAGTATTTACAAGCCAGTGGGGTTTTCTGGTTTAAGTCTGTAATGCAAATACATTCAGCATCACTAAGGCTGGTTGCCCTTGGTGGAGTGTAGCACTGTGGACATGGGCTTTTTAAAAAATCTGAAAAGTGGTTTCATAATGTGACAGTTTGTAAAAGAGATTTTCACTTGCCCAAAAAAAAGAGCAGTTTGTGTGCATTCAAATTGGCAAAGAAATTTCGTTTTGTGACTATTGTGAAAAGAAATGTAGTAATATATTTAAATACAATAACAGATTTTTTTTTTAGTTTTTTTCAGGTATTGCTGAAGAACAGTGAACAAAATTTAAGATGCCTACAAAATCTCGAGTTCAAAAAACGCTAAAAAAAAAACTATATTTGAAGACAACTGGAGGACCAAAGTTAGTAGAAGATGCTGATGTTGGGAAAAAGAAAAAATCTTCTGGTAAGCAAAAAAAACAATTTCTAAACAAAATATTCAAAACAAAGAAAAATGTACAAAATGTCTGTTCTCGGAAAAATGTAACAAAACATAGAGAACAGCAAAAAATTGAGAATTTAGTTAATGCAAATATACCTTCTGCAATTGAAAAGTTTAACATAAACAGAAAAACAGCATTTAAAGAGATACGTAGAAAAATGTTTCAGAGAAGAGTTATGTCCAATTTGATAAAGGATATAAAGAAATATAAGCAAAAGGCTAAATATTACAAGAGAAAAAAAGAAATTGAAGCCATTGCAGCAAAAGCATTAGAATTAAAAAGGAAACTATTCATATTAATTTTGAATAGGATGCGTACATTAGATAAAATGGTTAATGTACTGAAATCACAAAGCAAAAGCAAAAGAGTAGTGAACAGAACAAACTTTTGTAAAGTGTTTTTAGGAAAGTGGATGCATAGTTCAAGTAGTGAACCTTTTTTTAATGAAGAGAGCTATTTTCAAAGTAATAGTTTGCTGCATGCAGTTGACACCAGAGGTCGTTCATACGAAGTAAAAAATGGTTGCATAATGGAGAAGGAGATAATGGTTCCAAGAGATGAGGTACAAGTGATGGCAGATGAGGCAATGGGGAGACGTCCTAAAGCCCCAGTGTACACTTGGAATTGTAGTAGTATTTGCACTGTGCGTCAGGAATCTATTGACAGATTTCGAGAGTTTCTAAGAGAATATAGTAAAAAAAGTGTAAAACAAAAGATTAAGGTGCTTCAAAGTCTGGATCCATGCAGAGTGAGAGAGAATACTGGTTTGCAGGGTCATTCTCTTGCTTGTCTATCTAGAAAAGTGTGCAATAGTGTTTTCCATCATTTTAGGATGCTGGCTGTTCATCATACTGAAATGAGAAAGTTTGTGAGACGGTTGTATTTTGCCAAAAGTCCAGCAATAAAGTTAAATGAATTGAATAGGGCTCTGTTCCGAGGAACGGTATCAGATGTAGAGAAGGTTGTTGATGAAATTCAGTTTTGTTACTTTGGTCCTGAACAAAACAGTGCAGAGAAGGACACAGTAAATGAGGCAGAAGTGGAAGACAATGTAGAACCCTCTGTAAGTAACACATTTAATGATCACATAACAAAATTTGCAATAGTCTCTAATGAAAGACCAAATTTTACTTGTATTTGTTGCCGCAGAACTCATTATAGAAAACAAACTAGGAATGTTGATCTCTACAGAAAGAGTGAAAATGAAGATAATTATAAGTGGAAGGATTTTGCCACATATATATTTCTAGAAAATTGTTTTGAATTGGGTGAAGATCAGCGTATTTGTAAATACTGTTATAACAAGTTAGAGGAAAATAGAATGCCGACCAGAGCTGTACATAATAATTTAGAATTGGATGCTATTCCTGCTGAACTTTCTGAATTAAATACATATGAGTCTATACTCATTCAATGTGTTCATCCGTTCCAGACCATAGTACGTATGGAGCCCAAAACTGGTAAATTACCTCCTTCAGATTTACTGAGAGGTTTAAAAGGTAGAGTGGTGTATTTGCCCTTGGATTTGAAAAAAAATATGGAAACTATTGATGCGGATACTTTGGAAACTGAACCATTAATTATTCTGGTTAATGGTGTACCTACAAAGAATAAGAAGATTTGGCAGGAGCTGGTAGATGTGCGGAAAGTACAAAGAGCAAATTTGTATTTGAAAAAAAATAACAAATGGTATGAATCAATTTATATAGAAGAAGAAGAAGAAGAAGAAGATTTACAAGGAGACACAGAAACACCAACTGGACAAATTGAAAAAGTGGACAAGTCAAAGGAAGAAGAAATTTATGAACATTTTAGCATACATCCTCTCCATTCGAAAGAAGTTATGGGAGACAATTTTGATCTCTTTCAGATGAAGAAAGCAAAAGGAAATCCCGTGAGTGTATGGGAGGAGAGCTTGGAAGCTCGATGTTTTCCCCAGCTGTTTCCTAAAGGAAAAGGAGGACGATACGATGAACGTCCAGAACAGATTCCAGCTTCAGAGTATCGAACTACAAGACTATATGCTGAAGATCCCAGATTTCGACAAAGTATTCCTTATTTGTTCCATCTTTTATTTGAAAGCGACTTGTCTGCACTGTCTTATGCAGTAAATCACATTTTAAAAAGTGGAGTACATTTACAAAATGTGTCTGCTAAGGATTTTATGGAGAAAGTGCAGCACCGAGATGATCATTTGGAAACACAACTGATCAATCTGATGGCTTGTCAGCGTGGGACAAATGAATATTGGTACCGACGCCATGGTGAACTAAAATGCATGTTACGCAATTTAGGAACACCAACATGGTTCCTTACCCTAAGCTGTGCCGAGTACGCTTGGGATGATTTACTGGATTTTCTACGAGAGGCCAATTCAAACATTAAAAACATCGAATACAAGACAGCAGGAGAACTGTGCTCATTGGATCCGGTTAATGTTTGCAGATATTTCAATCATAGATTTGAGGCTATGATATCCTTCATCTGCAATAAAAAAAATCCACCCCTTGGAGAAGTAGTGGATTTCTTTTGGAGAAAAGAGTACCAGGCAAGAGGTGCTCCTCATATTCATATGCTGCTGTGGATCAAGGATGCCCCAAAGTTTGGAACAGATACTGATGAAGCAGTGTTATCTTACATTGAAGAATATGCAACATGTGCTATACCTAAAAGCACAGAAGAGAACAAGTTAAAGGAGCAAGTTCTACGTTTCCAAAGTCATCGGTGTGGAAAATACTGTCGACGGAAATACAAGAGCAAAGAAAAATACTACACTAAATGTCGATTTGGATTTCCTAGACCTGTTCTTTCAAATGGAAGAGTCAACAGTTTTATGTCAGCTGTGAGACATACTATCACAAGAAAATCACCTAAGAATACCTACAACCTTAAAAGAAAAGAAGAATCAAAAAATATAAATGACTACAACCCAGTCATTTTATCCATGTGGAACGCTAACATGGATATACAGTATGTTGCTGACAATTCCATTGCTGTTGCTCGATATGTAACGTCTTACATTACGAAATCAGAAAAAACAGAATTGAAGGAAATGTGGGAAGAGATTTCTCACGAGAAGACTGTTAGTAAGAAGCTGTACAGTTTCAGTTTGAAGATGTTATCGCATCGAGAAATTGGATCCTACGAATGTTCAGATAGGTTATCTTCTGCAAGTCTCTACTCGAAGTCAAGAAGAATAATTTGGGCAAGTTTAGGCCTTGCAGCAATGAGAAATCGGGTACTGAAATCTGTTGGAGAAATTGAATATTTGGCTGAGAATGACCCAGAAAGTACAGATATATTGAAAACAAACATGTTGGACACATATTATCCCAAGAGAAGTCATCATCTGGAGAACATGTGTCTCTATGAAGTGTTACAGAACTACATTTATTCACGGAAAGCTGCAGAAGACATCAACAGTGGAAAATATAAAGTTGTTGGTGAAGAAGGATGTTTGGTGAAGCAAACCAAAGGAAGTTTGATAAATCACCGGAAGCTGAGTTGCGACACTACCGACAAGAAAGAATTTTACTACTTGGCTCTTTTACAGTTGTTTAAACCATGGCGTACAGAGGATGAACTACTGGGAGGATTCCAGAGCTATGAAGATTCTTTTAATGCTTGCAAAGACAGCATACAATGCAGTACATTCTCAACTTATCTGCAAATGTTAAATGAAGAAATTGAACAGGAAACTACAATTGCAGCAGAAATAGCTAGAGACAGTTCTCAGGACAGCCAAAGTTCAGGAACATACAGTCAAGATCCCCTAGGACAACCAATCGTTGAAAATGAAGCATCAATAGCCATGAATGAAGTGGAAACGGCTATGAATCAAGGTCAAGAAGAATTTATAGACTTAGAAAATTTGGAAAGACAACTGAATCAAGAGCAGCAACAAATTTATGAAGAGATCAAAAACAAAATTGATCACGGATTTCTACATATCAAAAAAGAGTGCTCATGCACATCATTTCATCCAATCAGGATGTATGTAAGCGGACAAGCTGGCACTGGAAAAAGTTTCCTAATTAAAGTCATCAGAAGCTACCTAAAGCAAAAAACGGATTCTACTTTGTCTTGTGTGGTTACTGCTCCAACTGGGTTAGCAGCATATAACATAAAAGGAATCACCTTACATCGTTTGCTAATGTTACCAGTGGAGCATGAGAACAAAATACAATTCAACAAGCTAACTGGAGAAGCATCCTTGGAAGTTTCAAGAGTATTGAAGAAGATGCAAGTTCTCATTATTGATGAGGTGAGCATGGTATCAAACTTAATGCTTGCCTTTGTGCATTTAAGAATGCAGCAAATTTTGAAGACAGACTATGACGTGTTATTTGGTGGAAAACACGTCATAGTTTTTGGGGATCTTTTGCAACTTACTCCAGTTAAAGGACAACCAGTGTTTAATACTGTGACACATGAAGACACGAAGAAGTCATTGGGAAGCATTGGAAATACAAATATTTGGTCCTTCTTTGAGTACAAGGAACTTACAACTAATATGAGGCAAGCAAACGATGAAGAATATGGAAGTATTCTGAAAGATATCAGGATTGGACTACTCACAGAAGTTGGGAAAAAAGCATTACAGAGTCGGCTGCTACATAATTTATTTCCAAAGGAAGAAATAGTTGCAGAGAAAATATACAAGAATATTGCAGAAAACAAAAGTGTCATCTGCTTAATGCCAACTCTACGTGAATGCTCAATATTTAATGAGGAGCTTTTGAAATTGGAAAAGGAAGACATCAGGAAATTGGAAGCAGTGGACAAAATTGAGGATGGAAGAATTACTGTCACAGTAACAGGCAAACTGAAAAATAAATTGGACTCACTAGAGAAGAACATCTCCAAAACAGCAGGATTAGAAAAAAATCTATATGTTTGCATGAACTGTAGAGTGTTTTTAAGGAGAAATTTGGATGTTGAGAAAGGCTTAGTGAATGGAGCGATGGGAAGAGTTGTGGGTTTTATTAATTATCAGAAAAAAGAAGGAATTGAATGTTTAAAAATAAAATTTGATCAGATAGAAGAAGTTAAAGATATTTGTCGTTGTACAGTTCGTTTTATGCTTGTGAAAGACTTATATGTACGTAGGAAGCAGTTTCCGTTTTCACTAGCATATGCTGTAACTATCCACAAGTCTCAAGGATTGACTGTAGATTGTGCATTTGTGAACATTGGTTCAACTGTGTTCAAAGAAGGTATGGCATATGTAGCTTTGTCACGAGTCAAAACATTATCAGGTTTATTCATGATAGACTTTGATGACTCAAAAGTTAGTGCTGATACAAACTGTGTAAAGGAGTATAATAGATTAAGAAGAAGCTATGCTCCTCATTTAGGTCAGTATCCTGTGTTGGAGAAACGTGTAGTTTCTCGTAAAAGGAGAAATGAGAATATCTGTAGTGAAGATGTAGAGAAGAGGAAAAAAAAGAGGAGTGATGTAATTGCAAGCAAAAAGAAAAAGGAAAATGAAGAACAGGTTGTAGGATGTCATTTTGAAAATAGCTCTGGTGTCAACTGCTACGCAAATGTAGTGCTGAATGTTGCATTTTATCTGGAAAGTTTGCAAGAGCAGATAATAGTAAATCAGGGAAAAAGATTCTGTTCAGAGCTGAGTCTCCTTTTTCAAAAGCTGAGTAAAGATAAAACTCAAATAGAAAGTGCTACTGACATTAGAAAACTTTTAGATGTATGTTCAGGACGAACACAGTTTTCTCAAAATGAACAGCAAGATGCACACGAATTTTTGATGTATTTTCTTCAGGTAGTGGAAGAAGAAGGAGTTCCCATTGACATTTTTTTTGGTCTCTCTTATAAATGGGAACATAGTTGTGATAATTGTTATAATATATGTGGCTCTATTGTTGATAATGAAAGGTTTATTTATTTGACATTGCCAGAGAGTAAAACAGTCACTTTTGCAAAATTAGTTAAAGATGCTAATCATAGCATGAAATGTGGTGAGTGTAATTCTGACATGTTATCAACATTAATTTTAAGGGAATACGGACAGTATGTAATTTTAATGATGCAACGATGTAGAGCTGATGGATCAAAATTGGATACTTTAATAAAGAAGTTTACAGGACAGCAATTATCAATTTCAGGAAAAACTTTTGTAACTGTTGCAATAATTTTCCATGATGGACCTACTGTTACTTCTGGACATTACACAGTTTATCTAAAATGTGAAAAAGGCTGGACACTGTGTAATGATTCCCAATTGATTTTCAAACAACGTTTGCCTTTTGATTTAGCAAATTCCTATCTAATCTTCATGAAACCTAAATTTTAGAGAGACTTGGCAAGATCTGGACAAAATAATTTTACCATTTTACTGGATTACCATTGCAATTTTGTAGAAAAAATATTTTTAAAATTATCATTTGGCCTAAAGGAAAGATAACCAATTGTAATGTGGACTTTTTTAATTTTTAATGCAATTTTGAAAAACCAATAATTTAGAGATAATCGGTAACTTCTGCACATTTTAAATTTTGGAATGCTATTGGACTGCCATTGGAAATTTTTTCAAAAATGATTAAAAAAATTACTATTTGGCCATGTGGAAAAGTAAGCAATTCTATTGTGGACTAAATAAATTATTCAAAAAATTTTCGTGAACCAAAATGTTACAGAGAATCGGTGAGATCTGGACAGATTAAACTTTAGAATTTTAATGGATTTCCCTTGGAAATTTATTCCAGGAAAAAAAAACAAATACTATTTGGCCTAAAGGAAATAAAATCAGATGTATTTTGGAGTTATTTGAGATATAATATTGTGATTATACTTCTCAAACAAACATATCAGACGGTATTTTAAAGAAAAAAGTATTGTTTTTAGATGATATTTTTTTAGAATAATATGCATTTCTGTAATGATAAGTTTAAGTGAGAAGAGATTCTGGGCTTTTTTAATACAATCTTTGAGATTGTTAATTTTTTTTGCCCGCTGTAAAATGATGAATGCAATTGCTTTCACAATTTATAGTGAAATGCAATATATTCTGAAAACAGCAAAAATAAGGCAAAAATATTTTTTGGTAAAAAATGTAAATATGTGTACTGTATTATAAAATGGTTTAAAAATATTAATACTTTTTTCTTTATTTTCAGATCGATATAGAAAATTTTCGGAAACTACAACCATTTTAAAAACTATTTTTAAAAAAAACAAATGAATAAATATTTTTTTGAGTGAGTATGGTAAGTCAATAATAATAATTGTAGTCTCTCAAGGACCTTGTAATGTGATAAATGATTTTTAGTGTTTTTTTTAAAAAATAAAAAAAAAGGTACGCTTACCGTACGCGTACGGTAAAAAAAAAAAAAAAAAGGTTTTAAAAAACATATGTAAAAAAAAGATGAAAGATAAGGTTGGCTCTTAAAAGAACCGTTGTGTTCATGCAGGGACAAAGGAAAGGAAGCATGGGAAAATCATTCAAAGCTACAAATGTGCTGATCTATTTTGTTGTTCACTAGGGAAACACTGGTCTCCCTATGACAAATTAGACCTTTACAAAATGTGCAATGAATATCAACCTTCCGAAATCGAAGGTTCATTTCCAGAGGGCCAGCAAAAGGAGATTCTCCCCCCACAGATGAAGGGCTCACCTGACCTGCAGAAGAAGGAGTCAGCCCTGCAGATGATGGTCCAGGCTGAGCTGCTGTGGATGTACTGGCTCGTCTTTCTGAAGAGTTACCTCCAAAAAGATGACCATGTGTCCTTCTGTGTACATCCTGGAGGTGTCTCTTCATGGTGTGATTCCCAAAGGAATACTTCCTGTTAGGATTACCTCTAGAAAGTACACGCTGACACAGCTTGCAAGTAACTAAGGGTGCATTCACCTTTTGCTGGCCTTCTGGAAAAGTAAAATAATCCCAAACATAAGAAGGCTTTTGTTTCCTCGATCTCTGCCTCAAGACAGTGCTGCTGGTGCTAGCCTCACTCTCAGAAGAGCTCTGCTGTTCTGCCATCGTATCCCAAAGACAAACCAGCTCCTTCTCCCAAGGGATCACAAGCAGAAATGAGGGGAATGGGTGTGGTGTAGGTGAGTTCTAGAACTGAAAGTAGTTTCAACCAATCAAAAGTTGTGTTTCAAGATCACATGACCTACCGTACGCTTACGGTACGCTTACGGTACGCTTACGGCAAAAAGTACGCGTGCGCGTAAAAAAGACACGCGCTTGCGCGCATGCGCATAACAGTCATTTCCCGGCACTTCCGCGTAACGTGCGCGTGTGGCGTAAGCGCGCACGCGTCCCACGCGCAGTACGTGCGGCTACGCAAAGTGCGTAACTATACGCAAGCAGCGTAGATAGATTACGGACGTTGCGTAAACCGTACGCTTACCGTGAGCTTACGGTACGCGTACTATAAAAAAAAAAAAAAAAAAAAAAAAAATCTGGTAATAAATTTTACATGTTTATTTTAAAAAATATATTAAAAAAAAATATTTAAGGATTTTAAAAATTTAAGCATAGTCTTTATAAAATGAAAGAAAATTAAATTAAAAATATGTTTGAAAAAAATGAAGAATAAAAAAAAAAATTAGCATTTAAAAAACCTTGCAAATTCACTGAAAAAACCATGGGTTACACACACGTTATAGTTAGGAATTAGCATTTAAAAAACCTTGCAAATTCACTGAAAAAACCATGGGTTTCACACACGTTATAGTTAGGAATTAGCATTTAAAAAACCTTAGAAATTCACTGAAAAAACCATAGGTTTCACACACGTTATAGTTAGGAATTAGCATTTAAAAAACCTTAGAAATTCATTGAAAAAACCATAGGTTTCACACATGTTATAGTTAGCTGGACATTTTACTCGTAAAAAACCAATGAAATTGCCCCGTTATAGTTAGTTCAGCTAACTATAACTCACGCGCCCGCAATGCACTGCTGATGACGTCACATATTACATCACTCATGACATGGTCAGTGACATCACTCATGACATCACTGATGACATCTCAAATGACATCACTGATGACATCACTGATGACATCATCCTTGTGATAGAGTGGCAGACCTCCTCTCACCTTAATATAAGCTTTGATACACACATTCAAAAATAGAGACTAAAAATTTCAAAACAATGGACATACCAATACCAGTTACAACAACCTCTTCAGTAATTCTAAGATCCACATACACATCCACTCATTCACCAACAGTCCTATACAGTCACTCATACATGTACTCACTCATCATATGTACTCATACACCTATACATCCTGTTACATAATGCCACTCATCCATAGAGTTACTCACACACATAGTCACTCATGCTAATAAAGAATCAAACATACATTCACCTGCATATACAGTTATACACACACCACCACACTTACTTCTACGGAAACTTACACATACTTAGTCTTTTAAACAATCACTTATAGAAACACATACTTATTCATACAGGAACTCTTTCAATCTCTCCCTCTCACATATACTCACATATATACACCAATAGTCACATATACTAGTTTAAAACATATGTAGTTACTCCTGAAGACACTATTGAGACAGTCTTTCACTCACTAACACACCCATACACACACTCATCCACCCATACAGTCCTGCACACATGCTGTCTTCAACACATACAAACAGTGAGTCACTCATTCATGCACCTATGCACTACGTAATACCCCCCACCGAACCATACAGACACTCAGACTGATACTCAAAAAAACAACTAATAACCTATATAGACACCCATGTAGCTACTCACCAACCCATGCAGCCACTTATACACAAAGTGAGAGATACACTTAATCAGTCAGTTACACAATCAATTTTTCAAAAACAAATCATCCATTTAGACACTTATATACCCATTTATTCTTCCATCGACCTTGAGATATACATATATAAAACATATTTAATTTTCAGAAAAACACACATTCACTGGATGATGTCATCAGTGATGTCATCAGTGATGTCATTTGAGATGTCATCAGTGATGTCATGAGTGATGTCACTGACCATGTCATGAGTGATGTAATATGTGACGTCATCAGCAGTGCATTGCGGGCGCGTGAGTTATAGTTAGCTGAACTAACTATAACGGGGCAATTTCATTGGTTTTTTACGAGTAAAATGTCCAGCTAACTATAACATGTGTGAAACCTATGGTTTTTTCAATGAATATATAAATGAATAATTACAATTAATTTTAAGTACAACAGCACTTGAAAGCCAGAGTTTATTTAATGCATCTTTAATCTACATGTACTACCTTTCTTTATGCATCTACATACCTTCCCTTTACTTATGGATCTATATATTTATTACTTTTCCTCTAATTCAGCATATCCACTGCATTACCACACTGCTCTCAATATATCCTCTACCTCAACTCTCTGACTCATCTCAAACTATTTCTACTACTCTTTCCAATGCACTACCCCATTTCTCACCCGATACCTCTATCTTTTTATCCTCTACCTCCACTCTCTGATTCATCCCAAACCCCATACCACTACTATGATCCCTAAAATAACCCTTTCTAGACTCTTCCCTACTCTACCTCTCTGCATCATCTCATACCTCTTTTACTATTCCAATCCCCCAAAATGAGCCCTTCTAAACCATTCCCTCTGACTCTACCCTCCCTCTCTATCTATCTTTTACTCATCCCAAGCCTCCTCCTTCTGCTATGAGCTCCAAAACAAACACGATACAAATACTAAATCCTTCCCTTTTCTATCCCTCCACTATCCTTCTCAATCTAAATAACCGACTAACATATCCACCACTCAAATTACTTTCATATTTCACTATACTAATTCACCACTAATCCTTTATGGGTTCAGAAGTAGTATGCTACTCGCCGAAAAAGCACTTTGACACCTCGTCAGGGGTAGTAAGCACTATATGAACGCATTTACAATTACAATTACAATACAGGGGCACAAAAGGTATTGCAACACCAGCTTCTTCATCTGGAAGCAGATTTAATCACCTCACAAGAAAGTATGTGAAAGGCCCAGCCTATATGGATCACTGGTCGTTCAAAGCAAGAAGTCATATTGGTGGGGTTAAAATGGGCCACCTCCTGACCAGGCTAGCCCATCCTGGCAACCCATGCTCCACAGTAACAGTCTTGAGCTGCCCTAATGGACGAATATTGACCACATAATCAGGCTTTAACAAATACTTAGCAACATTCTACTGATCCTTGTACAGAGGCAAGCACCCCTTAGCAGGGCTGCACTGCAAAGACTGACACTAGAACAAGTGACAGATCTTCATGTACTGATCAGTTATGAAGTAGAGATCGCCAGTTTCCAATTAGCATCTGGTAAGATGCCCAGCAGCGATGGATTGCCATTAGAGTTCTACAAAACATTTAAGGAACCCATGACTAGACATGTAACTAACGTCCAACTGATTCTGGGGGCCGCTCTATCTCATATAGCTAGAGAGTGGTACTACTGAAGAAGGACCCCAACCCACTTTCCATGCTGAAACTGGATTATAGAATTCTAGGCAAATTGTTTGAGGCTAGAGTGCTCAAGGTTCTTCCAGACATACCAAAGTGGGTTTACACCGAGAAGGATACTACCCCATGTCTGGCTGCTCTTTCGTGTCATTAATGATGTCCCTGAACAATCTCCTAATGCAACTTTGGTCGGAATCTTGAGAGTTTCAGAGTCTGCCTGTTTGGGTCGATGCCCAGACCTAAGTTGGGGAAATTGACAAGTAAATATATTGACTTGGCCTAGCCAAAATGACGATAGCCCTGAACTGGTAGCCGCCCTCAGCCCCAGACCGGATCTGTTGGAGTGGCGACCTATGTGATTATGTGCAAGCTGAAATGTTTGCCGATTGTCACTTTATGTCATCTGCTAACAGCCAGCTCATGATGCTAGACTGGGATCCCCTAATGCAGGCTATGACACATGATAGACCACAGTAACCCCCAATGTCTTGCTATTCCTACATTCTTATAACTGTCATCCTGCTCTCAACAACCCTTCTAACGTTCTTCATAGATTGCCTGTCCACAACACAAAATTAATTCAGGAAATGACTTTGGGTGTCTGCCCATTTGTTTTGTTATGATGTGTGTATTGTCTTCACATATTGTCTTGATGGCTTGACATACCTAACTTGTAGGCACACAGTATGAATTTAACAAACTATATTGAACTACTTACTTGCTGATTTTTCCTGTGATGTTGATTCTGATACATCTGTTACGTGACATCATATATATACTGCCGGTTGTGATATGAACAACAAAATTGCAATAATAATCAAGTAAAAAATATTTGTGTACACCTATTGAGTCGATGATATGGTCACATCCCCTCCTAGAGGAGAGTATCACCAAATCATATGTATGAAGTTACCTAAAAGGATGCAACTCTGGCAAATCTTTCTGTTCAAGCAGGACCCATCTTGGCTAGGTGTCTCTGGTGTAACATGATATTAGCTTTTCACACTGTGCAGCGAAAGCCTGGAACAGCCTGCCGGCGCATATCAGGAATGCCGAGGAGCTCCTCTCTTTTAGAAAGGGGCTGAAAACTTGGTTATTTAGGGAATAGGCCCCTCGTGCTCCAGGGAGTCAGTGTGCAGCGCCAGGACACCCTTGGGTATAAGTGCACTTTATAAGCTCCTAATAATAATAATAATGATATGCAAATGTATCTCAACTATATTCTCCTGAAACCAGCTCTAATTGGTACTTCTCTCGGTGCTTGAAGAGGTTTCTCTCAATTTTCACTCTGTAGATCTCTTAAGTTTAGCATCCGTCACTCCTGTGAATATTTTTGAGAATATGTATACATTTTAAGCACTATCATTTTAAAATCGCTGCCTGTCTCAGGACTGTCAGTGGCAGCGATCTCCAGTGCCTGACATATTCTTCAAAATTTAGTTGGTTGATCTGATTCCGGTTAAACAATTTGTCTGTCCTACGTGTGATGTATATAGTTATACCTAATTATTGAAAACTATCTTTGCATACAGTTGCTGGACATCGGTGCCAATTTGGTAGTGAGTATTTATTCAAGGAAAACAGCAGTGATTTTTTACCAGTTTTATATAGTTACAATGATCTGCACAATGCTACCTACTGCTGTTTCTGGCTCAATTATGTTAAAGGGGATATTGTCAGCCTATACTGATATTCTCTCATCCCTTTTGTTCTCCCACGTCAGGCCACTTAAGAGCACTCTCCCACTTACCTAACTTGCAGAGGGTTCTAAAGCCAATGCAAAAATCTTGGGCAACATATCTTCTCCAGTCAGAAGGGGTCTGACCTTTAGCCTGGTTCCTTATATAGTTATCTCAGCCATGTCATGTACCTGGATTTAACCCCCCCCCCCCCCCAAGCCTCATGTGGGGACCCAGAGGGACCCACTCTGGGGTCAAAATAAAACAAAATGTCAACTTTTGCCACCAGCTGGACCGTGTTCTTCAATCAGGAGGAGGGGGGCATGTGGCCATCTCCCAGAGCAATTATAGGCCTCCTGGAGCCAAAACCTGCAGTGAAATATCCAAAAAGGGGAAGGGAGTCTGCAACAGCCCCCTCCCTGGGCTTTAATGGCCCTAGGGACCCCATCCCTCAATGCTGGCTCACTTATTGTGTACCGGGGAGCCCACTCCTGGGACACACTAGTTTCACTGCCTGTACTACGTCCGGTTGAGAAACATGTGTTTGCTCCCATCTGGCGGGAATGTTTTTTAATCTCCCACCAAACGAGAGCAAACACAAAGGTGCCGATCACGATCCGGTAAAAAATTCCCCCGTGCGACTCGTATCGGGTTTTTTCACCGTACGAATCGTACAAGTGCCGTACGAACTGGCAATCACGATTCGCATGGTAAAAAGTCCATACGAACCGCACTGGGAATCATTCCCCACACGTCCCCGGGTCGGAAAATGTGTCCGACACGTCCTCGGACGATTTACCTTACAAACGTGAAAAACCAAGTCCGACCTAGGAATCACGATCCATCCCGTGCGTCCGAGGTTACAACCGTATGGAAAAAACACCGTCCGCACCGAACTCCTACAGCAACCATGGAGACATGTGCCCGCATACGCGCCCAACACTCCCCCCAGTCCCCGTACGTCCGACACGTACCCCCCGTATATGTATACCCCCACCCGTCTAGGTACACCCCAGTACGTTCCAGTCGAACCCCCACCCCAGGACGTGTCATAGCCCCGTCTACCCACACCCCAGTACGTTCCAGTCGTACCCCCACCCCAGTACGTGTCGTACCACCGTCAATGTACACCCCCCCACCCCAGTACGTGTCGTACCACCGTCCATGTACACCCCCCCACCCCTGTACGTGTCGTACCCCCCGTGTACCTACACCCCAGTACGTGCGAGCCACACCCCCACCCCAGGACGTGTCATAGCCCCGTCTACCCACACCCCAGTACGTTCCAGTCGTACCCCCACCCCAGTACGTGTCGTACCCCCGTGTACCTACACCCCAGTACGTTCCAGTCGTACCCCCACCCCAGTACGTGTCGTACCCCCCGTGTACCTACACCCCAGTACGTGCGAGCCACACCCCCACCCCAGGACGTGTCATAGCCCCGTCTACCCACACCCCAGTACGTTCCAGTCGTACCCCCACCCCAGTACGTGTCGTACCACCGTCAATGTACACCCCCCCACCCCAGTACGTGTCGTACCACCGTCAATGTACACCCCCCCACCCCTGTACGTGTCGTACCCCCCGTGTACCTACTCCCCAGTACGTGCGAGCCACACCCCCACCCCAGGACGTGTCATAGCCCCGTCTACCCACACCCCAGTACGTTCCAGTCGTACCCCCACCCCAGTACGTGTCGTACCCCCCGTGTACCTACACCCCAGTACGTTCCAGTCGTACCCCCACCCCAGTACGTGTCGTACCCCCCGTGTACCTACACCCCAGTACGTGCGAGCCACACCCCCACCCCAGGACGTGTCATAGCCCCGTCTACCCACACCCCAGTACGTTCCAGTCATACCCCCACCCCAGTACGTGTCGTACCACCGTCAATGTACACCCCCCCACCCCAGTACGTGTCGTACCACCGTCAATGTACACCCCCCCACCCCTGTACGTGTCGTACCCCCCGTGTACCTACACCCCAGTACGTGCGAGCCACACCCCCACCCCAGGACGTGTCATAGCCCCATCTACCCACACCCCAGTACGTTCCAGTCGTACCCCCACCCCAGTATGTGTCGTACCCCCCGTGTACCTACACCCCAGTACGTTCCAGTCGTACCCCCACCCCAGTACGTGTCGTACCCCCCGTGTACCTACACCCCAGTACGTGCGAGCCACACCCCCACCCCAGGACGTGTCATAGCCCCGTCTACCCACACCCCAGTACGTTCCAGTCGTACCCCCACCCCAGTACGTGTCGTACCACCGTCAATGTACACCCCCCCACCCCAGTACGTGTCGTACCACCGTCAATGTACACCCCCCCACCCCTGTACGTGTCGTACCCCCCGTGTACCTACACCCCAGTACGTGCGAGCCACACCCCCACCCCAGGACGTGTCATAGCCCCGTCCACCCACACCCCAGTACGTTCCAGTCGTACCCCCACCCCAGTACGTGTCGTACCACCGTCAATGTACACCCCCCCACCCCAGTACGTGTCGTACCATCGTCCATGGACACCCCCCCACCCCTGTACGTGTCGTACCCCCCGTGTACCTACACCCCAGTACGTGCGAGCCACACCCCCACCCCAGGACGTGTCATAGCCCCGTCTACCCACACCCCAGTACGTTCCAGTCGTACCCACACCCCAGTACGTTCCAGTCGTACCCCCACCCCAGTACGTTCCTGGCGCACCCCCAACACAACCTCCTAAGTACGGAGCGCACCCCATGCCCCAACATCACAACCGCATGTACGAGTCGTACAAAGCCACACACAAGGACAAAATCGTACAACCAAATGGCCCATGTACACACCGTACACACGCTCAAAACGCACGTACACAACAAGGACAAAACAAAACAACTCAACAATACACCATTCGAAAGGCACACAGCCACTAAACATGGCCAACAACCACTAAAATAACACAATCACTGACCTGCAACTGTCAAAAACAAACAGAGGCCCAATACACCACCACTCCTTATAACACACCCACCCAAAATTCAAACACTGCCACACCCACCCATGGACCAATGAAAAGGGCCCACACACACAAACCATGAGCCTTTGCAACAGACCCACTGCTGCCAGACACCACAGAACCAGACTACAAGCGACACCACATCTTACACTTGCACACCTTCACACGACCACCCTCACAAACACCCTCTCATCACATTCACACACACACACAACCATCCACACCCCCCCCCAACATCCACACCCCCCCCACACCCACACCATCCCCACCCACACCCCTCACCATGCCCACTACCAAGAATCCAAAGTTCAGTCACCGAGAGTTGGAGGTCCTTGTTGATCAAATCCTCAGAGTCGAGCCACAGATCTTTGGAACATTGGTCAGAAGCACCAGCCAGGCAGCCAAAACAGCCATGTGGCAGACCATCGTCGATGCTGTGAATGCTGTTGCGGACACCAGGAGGACCAAGCAGGATTGCCAGAACAGGTGGTACGATCTGCGGAGGAGGGTCAGAGCCAAGAGACAGGAGGAACACGACCAGGCCAACGCCACCGGAGGAGGGCCCTCCCGCAGAGCCGTACAGTACCATCCCTGGGAGGAGAGGGTGATGGCCATACTGCCGGTGGAGGCAGTTGAAGGAGTAGAAGGACTCCGAGACCCGGGTGAGTACACAAACAACGCACCTCACATGGGGGGAACTGCAACCACAACCAAAATTAATAACAGGCACGCAACCACCACAAGCCATCGCATTACTCAACCACACTCCATGAGCAGGCACATGCCACTGCTGCCACCATGCCCCATGCACCCAGCTGGACAATGTCAAGTCACAGGCCACAGAAGACAACAACACATGACACGGTAACCCGGATGGCGGGAGGCTGGGCACCAAGAATCACATAGTGCGACTCCAAAGCAGACAACAATGCCCTCTGCCCATATGGCCTAGGTCACAGCCAGACAAACACTGTGTCCCAACACAGGAATGACTTGCCAGCAAATGGCGGACGCCTTGCATCAACACATGGGGGTGAAGGCACTGTTTTGCACATGCCAGCAGCTAATGAACAGCCAACAGTGTGAAAGAGTGGCAGCACACACCACCACAGCAGCAGCGCACAGACACACAGCAGACAAAATGGGTGCCTGGAGATCAGAAACAAACTCACATCAACAGGCCAAGGGCCACTCAAAGATCTGCTAACAGTGTGTGCCCAGGAAGCTGGGCCAAGGTGACAGAGGGTGACACACGGAGGGAGGGAGAGGGGGACACAGAGGGAGGGAGAGGGGGACTGAGAGGGAGGGAGACGGACAGAGGGAGGAGGCTGACACACAGAGGGAGGGAGAGGGGGACAGAGAGGGAGGGAGAGGGGGACAGAGAGGGAGGGAGACACAGGAAGATGGACAGAGGGAGGAGGCTGACACACAGAGGGAGGGAGAGGGGGACAGAGAGGGAGGGAGAGGGGGACAGAGAGGGAGGGAGACACAGGAAGATGGACACAGGGAGGAGGCTGACACACAGAGGGAGGGAGAGGGGGACAGAGAGGGAGGGAGAGGGGGACAGAGAGGGAGGGAGACACAGGAAGATGGACACAGGGAGGAGGCTGACACACAGAGGGAGGGAGAGGGGGACAGAGAGGGAGGGAGAGGGGGACAGAGAAGGAGGGAGACACAGGGAGAGCAAATCAGTCCTTTGGTGTGTGGGAATGTCTGCTCGTCAGCAGGTGGACTGCGTGCATGTAGACAAGGGTGGCCAGTGCCAGAACCCCCCCCCCTCTTCATCATGGCAAAACGCAGGGCCATGTCACAACCTGTACACGAGCACAAGGACAGCCACCTGCATCATATAAGTGTGTGGATCCACTCGATGTGCACATGTACAGTGCTACAAGGAAGGCGCAAATGCATAGCTCGGCACACATGCACACTCCACTGCTGACTGCAGTCACACTTGACGCAGCAAGTAAGACTGTGCCACACATAGTTAAAGGGGCCAAATTGGTTCCCAAGGGACACACACATGCACAAGTGCACTGTGAGTGGAATGCAAGACAGATCCCAATTCCAAGAGGAAATGTGCCAACTTTGTAACGGATGAAACATGGATGTTGCATGGATCCAAATTAACATTTTCTCTCTCACACACAGGTCAACGTCGTGCTGCACCCCCCAACACTGGGGGGGAACACTCACAGGACCCGGATCTGCAGGAGCCCGATCCCACCGGCAGCGACCACTCTCACCACTCTGCGGACGGCCCCGACCAACCTGGCCCCTCTGGTGTCCAACCACCTGCAGCACCTGCGTCAGGTATAACTGTGCCAACCACCATCCCCACTCCTGCCACATCCCAGGAGACACCCAGGATCCCTGCCCCAACACCACAATGCAGCCAGGCTCGCCAGGAGGGACACGGTGTCCCGGGCACCCAGGAGGAGGCAGGCGACAACGCCAATGCCACCCCTCAGGGGTCCCGGAGACCCGATGTGCCCACAAGTGCAGGCCAGACGCAAGTGGGCAGGGGTGGTGGGAGTGGAGGACGGCGGAGGCGCGAGCCTGACCAGTTGGCTGGGTATCCGGTATTTTCCCATGTCCGTAACATCCTGGACTCATACCGGCAGGACACCACGGGCATGGCCCAGGTTGTGTCCGTCCTCGAGGGGATCAAGGTCCAGCAGGCCCAGCAACATGGGGAGCTAATAGCCTGTCTACAGGTACACCAACGGAGGATGGAGGACAGACAGGCTGAGCAAGTGACGGCGTCCCAGGGGATTCACGCTGAACTCCGTCGGATGGCCGACACCATGGCCGACCCTCCCTGTGCCAGAAGGCGGAAAACATCACCACCCACAGGGAGGGATCATGAGGAGGAGGAGGAAACATCCGACGGAGCATCCCAGACGTCGTCACGGCCTGCTGCTGAGGTTCCCCGCAGGAAGCCGGGTCGTCCACGGAAAGGACCGTGAGGGTGGCTGCTACATCACCATCTCCCAGGACACCTGGCCTGGCACCTGGCCCACTGGAGCAACAGCATCACAGCATCAAGAGACATTCTCTGCCACATGGCCCTGCTGGTCACTGGCTGACCAATGTTGACAAAGACTGTGGCATGGACTCTGAGGATTTCCAATGGCAAGGACACCAACTCCCAATACTGAACTTTGGATTCCCTAATCCCGGAAAGCCCCTCACTTTGTCCCCCCCCCCCCAATAATAAATCACACTATTAAGAGTAGATGCCTGCTGGTAGCATCATTACCTAACATGTGTCTTGTACAGTCTAAACATGCCTGAGTCATCTGTTCACTTCAACCATCCACACCCTGGGGCCTGAGTCTGGCACAGGACACATGGGTCACAGTTTTTTAGGCAAGACAGACATGGAGCACCATACACACCCGTGATGGTCAGAACCAGCTGAGGGGGTGGCCGAACAACCGTGCTGACAGACACATTGAGTACAGCAACAGTCATGCGCAGAGGTCAGGGATCCTGGCCCGTGTCCTGGGGGGCACCCAGGTACGTGTAGACAGGTGGCAGAACCATGTCCTGCAAGCTTGAGTCCGGTGGATGCAGAGAATGGGGTCATGGACAACGTTGGATGCATGGGGATGGCACATGTCACAATACCCACACAGTCATGGACATCATGCCCAATACACAGTCTCAGCACACACACACAGCTTGCATCTTGCCACTCGACACATTGACACATAGCCACAATCAGGGAATACCATGCCAGACATGCAGGATGCACCGTGCCAACACACCAGCATTGACCGAGAAGAGGCACCTTGGAGGCATAGGGACACCTTTAATAGTCATGTTTTTGGGATTGCAGAGGCAACTTGAAGTACACATGAACACATCATGTGGAGTAACATGTGGCTCCAACACTGGCACCCCCCTTCTGCAGCACAAATGCGTGATAGCCATGGAACTGGCACACAAGTGTCGGCTAACAGCTAAATACCCACAGCTGCTCACGGAGAGACTGCCATACACCATACATCCGCTGATGTGGAAGTCCCACGCCATGTCAAGACAATGTTAACCGTATGTGTCCGAGGGCAGTGTCACACACATTGATGCCTTCATCACAATCCACTATCCCATCACTGATGACTGACAACCAGGCAGCCCATCTATTCAGGTGTACCCAGCTGCATGTCGTGTCCCATGGGGATGCCACATGTCTGCAGAGGAACCAAACCCCGACCGGGGCAGTGTGCACACATCGTGAACAACTGCCACACCCAATACACCCCAGATGCATCCCTTACCCCATGGAGACTTCCAAACGTGTCCGTGCCTGTAACGCTGAGTCAGCCCACGATGCCATGTCCATGAGGAATAGCAGTGCCACAACAATGCAACCAGAAGACGGCATGCGCAGGTACCTGGGGAAGAGAGACACACAAGAAGTCAGCCACAAAAAGCACAGCCACTTGCATGTGCATTGACTCGACACATGTATGGATGACAACATGCTAGGTCACAATTATGAGTGGGGAAATACTACCATCACTGCCACCATCACTCCAGTGACACACCCACACACACCTCTGACTCACGTGCCATACATGCAGGTGGAGACACGCATCACAACACATGCCACACGGGGACCAAGGCGTGCACACTCAGACACTGGTACTCACCACTAAGCAAAGAAGTCGCGTATGAGCCGAGTCCGGATGTCCTCTTGCGGCTCCACATCCTCCACATCACTAGCCCCATTGCCAAGCCCTTCGTCCTCCACGGGTGGATGGTCCTCGTCATGTTGATTCAGGATGAGTGGCACAGCTCTTTCAACTGCCATGTTGTGCAGCATGCAGCAGACCATGAAGATCTTGCAAACCTTTGCCGGGGCATATGGGAGTGCGCCGCCGGTCTTGTGGAGGCACCGGAATCGGCTCTTCAGCATGCCAAACGTCCTCTCTATCACTCGCCTTGTCCGGCCATGGGCGGTGTTGTAGCGGAGCTGGGCCGGCGTGATGGGGTTGCGGAGAGGTGTCAGCAGCCAAGGCATGTTGGGATAGCCAGCGTCCCCTAAATGGAAAGCACATGGATATCGTTAGAACTGGCGAAGCGGTAGTGCTGCTCGTCCAAACAGAATACAGGACAGACAGACTGTACCCACCAACAACACATGCCCGTTCGTTGCGCAGCTGCATCATCATATCAGGCATCCCGCTACGCCTCATGATGTAGGCATCGTGTGCTGATCCTGGGAAACGAGCACAGACATGTGAAATCACCATGTTGGACAGACACACCACAAGGGCATTGATGGAGTGGTAGTGCTTCCGATTGCGGTACGCCACCTCCCGTGCGTGTGGTGGTACCAAACCTACATGTGTCCCATCTATGGACCCAATGACATGGGGTATCCCTCCCAGGGCATAGAAACCACGCTTGACCTCAGTCATCTGTTCAGGGGTTGGGAACTTGATGAAGTCATCCAGGTGAATCAACATGGCCTCCAAGAAATCATGCAGCACACCGCTGAACATGCTCTGGGACATGCCACCAACATGAGCTATGGTATTTTGGAAGGTACCCGTGGCAAGGAAATGTAGGGCAGCCATTACCTTCAGCTGGGGTGTCAGTGCCGTAGGATACCTGTGCTGCGGTTGCAGGTGTGGAGCCAGTCTCGCCGTCAGCTCCAGAATCAACGGTTGGGTGAAGCGGTAGAGCCGGATCCTGTCATTCTCCTGCATGGTGGCCAAGTCTGGAATTCTTCGGGCAACAGGAGGCGCTCTGCAGTAATTTGGAAGTGACAAGGAAGAGTGAGTGCACTACGAGAACAACTCATGTCTACTGAGCACATGTAAATCTGGCAATACACACATGCCACATAGGGAGTCAGGCATGTGCTACATGCCCAGGACACGTATGGATGCAAGGTGACACTCCTTCCAAGACCCAGCTACACACGGTGATTGAGAACCTCCCCATGCCACGCCATGGAAATAGCTGTGTCCCAGTGCAAGTGCACTGCCCGACGCAAGACAGGAGTGACATACACCCACACATCAGCAGAAGTGTGATGCCGATTGCAGAGACTGGCAGCGGAACACTTGAGCCACAGGTCACATGACATTACACTAGTCCAGCCCACACACCTTGCCATGAAGGTGCACATGTCATGACTCACCACACATTCCTTGTGAGTTTGCTGACATGGCCTTGTCACGCTACTCCGTGTCCCTTGCATACATGTGCACCTCACATCCGATAACACATGTGGCATGGTGTTGGGAACAGTGTGCAATGACAATCTACACACAGCCACATGTTGGTTGCTGCAACGGCTGCAGCTTTTGAGGGTGCTACAACATCAACCTGATGTAAATCCCGGACACATATATGGCATAGTCACATTGTGCACTGTGGGTAGTGATAAGTCATGTGTCATGACCCCTGTACCGGGCATCATGGGACACTTCCGTGTGTTGGTGTCCGTGCCATGCCAGTGACGCTCACCCCAAGTGCGCAGTCCCACATGCACACATGTCAAAGGAGTCAAGGGCATGCCTGGCACACATTGCACCCTCACACAGTACACATGTACACATCTCATCATACATCTGGTGCCTTCTCCACTCAGGAGGCATGTTCCACATCACAGCCTGTGACACCTGTGCCCCACACATGTGGTAATGCACAGACGATGCCTTGATGTCCATTCCTGGACAAGTATGTCCATCCATGGACAAGTATGTCCGCCCTATTCCTACATGTGTGTCGCCTATCACCACAGTGATGTGTAAAATCCGCCGTACTGCTGCTGAGAGGGCCTGTGCATGTTCCCAAATCACTGTGGGAGTGCTGCCGTATGTGTACCCATCGTGATGGCGAGCGTAGATGCGAGTGTACGGTCCGTGCCACTACGGGTACGCATACGCGTGCAGACCCATAGTGATAGTGAGCGTAGATGCGAGTGTACGGTCCGTACCACTACGGGTACGCATACGCGTGCAGACCCATAGTGATAGTGAGCGTTGATGTGAGTGTACGGTCCGTACCACTACGAGTACGCATACGCGTGCAGACCCATAGTGATAGAGAGCGTAGATGTGAGTGTACGGCCCTATCACTATGGGTCTGCACGCGTATGCGTACCCGTAGTGGTACGGACCGTACACTCACATCTACGCTCTCTATCACTATGGGTCTGCACGCGTATGCGTACCCGTAGTGGTACGGACCGTACACTCGCATCTACGCTCACTATCACTATGGGTCTGCACGCGTATGCGTACCCGTAGTGGTACGGACCGTACACTCGCATCTACGCTCACTATCACTATGGGTCTGCACGTGTATGCGTACCCGTAGTGGTACGGACCGTACACTCACATCTACGCTCTCTATCACTATGGGTCTGCACGCGTATGCGTACTCGTAGTGGTACGGACCGTACACTCACATCAACGCTCACTATCACTATGGGTCTGCACGCGTATGCGTACCCGTAGTGGTACGGACCGTACACTCGCATCTACGCTCACTATCACTATGGGTCTGCACGCGTATGCGTACCCGTAGTGGTACGGACCGTACACTCGCATCTACGCTCACTATCACTATGGGTCTGCACGCGTATGCGTACCCGTAGTGGTACGGACAGTACACTCGCATCTACGCTCACTATCACTATGGGTCTGCACGCGTATGCGTACCCGTAGTGGTACGGACCGTACACTCGCATCTACGCTCGCTATCACTACGGGTCTGCACGCGTATGCGTACCCGTAGTGGTACGGACCGTACACTCGCATCTACGCTCACTATCACTATGGGTCTGCACGCGTATGCGTACCCGTAGTGGTACGGACCGTACACTCACATCTACGCTCACTATCACTACGAGTACGCATACGCGTGCAGACCCATAGTGATGGAGAGCGTAGGCATGCATGTACGGGCCTTTGCCATGCATTTGGGGTGCCCTAGGGCCCCCACACGCACCGTACCTGTGTGTGATGCTCCAAATTACATAGGGGAAAAGTATTAAGGCCTACATGCATGCTGGTTGTCATGGAGACCAAGTTCAAAATTCGAAATTGTTCTGGAAGGTGCACAGCAGAAGTCAGTTGGAATTTGTCTACTTTGTTGCAATGTGTTTGTGGGGCTGACATCATGCAGGAGAATGAAACCGATAGAGAACCCACAGACTGCTAGGTTTGAAGGGATTGGTGGAAACATAGGATGCAAATGTGAGTGACCAATCTCTCTGTACTCCTGTGCATGAGACTGGGCAGAAGGGCACATATAAGGCAGCCAGGTCCCATGAGGGAGCACTTGCCTGCACATCTTTGCATTCGTCGACCCAGCTGCTGCTACTGATTCCCTGGAACCATGTCAAGGGCTGTGGAGAGGACACAGCCATTCACCCTGGAGGAGAACATGGCTCTGCTGGATGTGATCCTCCCACAGTACTCCATGCTGTATGGGCGACCAGGGTATCAGGTGAGTGCATAGGCCACTGCCACAGACTGTCCCTATGTGGTGACTGTGACTTCTGCCATTGCGTCCAGGTGTAACACACATGCCATGTACTGTCGGGGGGGTGTCTCCCAGCAGTGCCCTGAGACAGGAGGGGTGGGGGCCTATCACTCACAGCAGTGCCCTGAGACAGGAGGGGTGGGGGCCTATCACTCACAGCAGTGCCCTGAGACAGGAGGGGTGGGGGCCTATCACTCACAGCAGTGCCCTGAGACAGGAGGGGTGGGGGCCTATAACTCACAGCAGTGCCCTGAGCCAGGAGGGGTGTGTGCAGAGTCCTCCCAGCAGTGCCCTGAGACAGGAGGGGTGGGGGCCTATCACTCACAGCAGTGCCCTGAGACAGGAGGGGTGGGGTCTATCACTCACAGCAGTGCCCTGAGACAGGAGGGGTGGGGGCCTATCACTCACAGAAGTGCCCTGAGACAGGAGGGGTGGGGGCCTATCACTCACAGCAGTGCCCTGAGACAGGAGGGGTGGGGGCCTATCACTCACAGCAGTGCCCTGAGCCAGGAGGGGTGTGTGCAGAGTCCTCCCAGCAGTACCCTGAGACAGGAGGGGTGGGGGCCTATCACTCACAGCAGTGCCCTGAGACAGGAGGGGTGGGGGCCTATCACTCACAGCAGTGCCCTGAGACAGGAGGGGTGGGGGCCTATCACTCACAGCAGTGCCCTGAGACAGGAGGGGTGGGGGCCTATCACTCACAGCAGTGCCCTGAGACAGGAGGGGTGGGGGCCTATCACTCACAGCAGTGCCCTGAGACAGGAGGGGTGGGGGCCTATAACTCACAGCAGTGCCCTGAGCCAGGAGGGGTGTGTGCAGAGTCCTCCCAGCAGTGCCCTGAGACAGGAGGGGTGGGGGCCTATCACTCACAGCAGTGCCCTGAGACAGGAGGGGTGGGGGCCTATCACTCACAGCAGTGCCCTGAGACAGAAGGGGTGGGTGTGATGCACAGTGTGAGCCTTGATCATTGATTGTGACATTGCCATCATTCCACCTGTGTACCCACTGTGGCACGTAGTGCTTTTTCCCTCACCAGGGGATGATGTCCCTATGACAAAGGTGCAATGCGTTGGCTGCATGACATGCCTTGTTGTAACCAGCTAATTTGTACCCATATGTCTCTCTGTGACATGTGGCTGGTGTATTGATGTGGTGTCACTTGTTCCTCCTCACAGGTAGGCGCCACTGCCAAGGAGCAGATCTGGCTGACCGCCGTCAGTGCCGTGAGGGGTGTGGATGGTCGGAGGCGGAGCCTGCCCCAGGTGAGGAAACGCTGGCAGGATATCCGGTGCTGGACGCGGAGGATTGCACGGCTCCTGCTGGGGGACTCACCTGAGAGCCACAAGAACCGCGGCCGCCGCCGTCTGAGCCACCTCCACAGGCGTGTGCTGCCGGTGGTCTTTCCAGACCTGGAGAGGCGCTTACAGGCGATGCAGCAGCCGGAAGTGGGTAGGTACATGTGTGTTTGTTGTGTGTCACCGGCATTTGTAAGGGCACAGTAGCATGAATTCACTGGCAGGGTTTAAAGGTGCTGTGCAGATCCTGTTTGCCCCAGTATAGCGCTGTGCCCCTGCCACCCTTCCCCTCCTTGCAATGTGTTCCCTGGTCTGTGTGTAGTCACTCCTTCACAGGGTAATGTAGGCTGGCGCTTTGTCCACGGGAACAATGTCTGTAGCATCATGTGTGGGGGTGGTGTGTAACAGGTTGTGGGACCTTGCCTGTGCACTGTCAAGTTCACTGCATGTGGGTTCCATGTCAGTTGGCACTGATGCTGACTCCAGACATGGGAGTTGGTCTCTCATGTGTCATGCCTTACAGCGCGCATGTCCCATGTAGTGGCCTGTGACATGATGTGCATGAGTGTGCGATACACATAGTGCAGGGATGGTGACGTGTGTTGCAGTCATTACCATTCAGTAGCATGTAGTTGCGTGCCCACTACTGTCCCCTGGGGCACCTTTTCCTCAGTGGTGTATGTGTCATCATAAACGTGGCCACTGTCAGTGTCTACATCGTAAGTTGTGCTCTGTGCCATTGTCCCCTGTCACCATGTATATAGACGTGCTATTTTGTACAGGTGTCCACTGTGCAGCCTGACCTGATTGTCCTTCTTCATACTCACAGTTGCCAGTGCCTGTGTGTCTTGTTATACTCATCTGAGGATGGGCACTGGTACCTCATTATTTGTACAGGCGCACCTTGGCTGTTTGGCGTCCAATCTTGCTTTTTGCCTGCCCCTGTGTGTATCACCCAGACTATGAGATGTTGGTGCCACCTGTGTCTCCACAATTTGCCTCGTGTAGGGTCTTGTTGGGGCGGGCAATGCCTATGTGTTAAATCCTGATTACCACTTGCTGGGTCTGGGCAGTGTGTGATGTGTCTGGACACACACGCAATGTGCAGTGACCGAGTCATGTTGTGCATGTTTTCAGCATTACCTATGCAGCATGTGTCTCAAGTTCATGGATATGGTCCCTGGTCATCGGTATTTTCGCCAACGCTGTGTGGTGCAGATGCAGTGCTGGATTGTCCCCAGGGCCTGGGTGCTATGTCAGGCTCCGTTTCCTGTAATTTGCTATTGTCTCATGCTCTCCATGGTATTTCAGTGGCATGGTGGCTCAACCAACTGTGTGTTTCATGCCCTACATCGGTACCCTGTTCAGTAGATGTTAGGGATCTTCCTTTTCAGGCCATGCAATGTTACCTATGTAGATTGGACTCATGTGACAGATGTGTACAGGTGTCTGATTAATTTCTGTCTCTCCACCCTGCCCACAGCATCGTCGGGGGACACAGAGGGAGACATGGACACAGACCAGGCGGAGGGACCGAGCACCAGTGCCAGCCGTGACATCGGGTCTGGCACATCGAGTGGGACAGAGGCGGAGGAGAGTGTGGCCGAGGACCTGTCGACTGGCACATCAGACTACGAAGCTGACAGGTCCGGGGACGATGTCTCCGAGTGGGCGGAGGCTGCACCAGCAGCTGACAGCGGAACAACACCTCGCACCGCCCCCTCAGTTTCCACCAGCCGCCTCCCACTTGCTCGTGTCCCTTCCCAGCGTGCCCGGTCACAGCATGTCTCCTTCCTGCCAGGCACCGCACCCCCTGCCCCTGTCTCCACTGCTGCCGCCAATGCAGAGTCTGTGGACATCCAGCGGCAACTGCAGGTTGGTCAGGCTGCGATCCTTAATGTCCTCCATGCCCACGGCAAAACCCTCACCAACATCGAGGCTTTCTTGGAGGGCATTCATTCATCGCAGGCTGACCAACGCAACTTGCTGAGGTCCATCGACTCCACACTGACTGCAGCAGTGGGTCTCCTGCAGCGCGACCTCCCCCCACCTACCCCTGCCCCATCCACACTTCCCACTCCCATGCCTGTCACACGTACACCCAGACGTCGGCATGCACCCACATCAACGGACACGGGCACCACACCAGCAGGGAAGGTCCACCGCACTCCTCCTGACACGCACACACAGGGTGAGGTAGGCACACCCACTGGGTCGGGGGGCAAACGTGTGACACGCAGCCATAGTGGGAGTCCGCATTCCACCCAGTCCACTCCCTCCAAATCCCCTCCCCTCAGCTCTCCTGGCCACATCTCCCCCAAGGACTCCTTCATGGCCGCTCTGTCCCTGAGCCCCACAGTTACACCACCACGCAAGCGGTCAAGGAGGTCCCCGGTCAGGGTGGTTGAGTCTCCCCCCCTGTCTCCACCCTCCCCCGGTGGCGCTGCGACCCATCCCTCTGACCCCCCCCCCCTCCTTGGGGCCTGAGGTCCCTTCGGGTGCAGGGGACTCCCTGGAGGACCTTGCAAAGGTGTGTAGTGCCATCCTGGCCTCCGCCTTTGGCACTGACCCACCCCCTGTGGTGGAGTCCTCCATCCCTGCACCCACAACGCCGCCCCTTTGCCCTGATGTCCCTGCGGTGCCTGTTGCTTCCCCCCCCCCTGATGCCCTCACCAGTGTGGAAGACGATGCCATTTGACTGTGCAGGCAAGGTAGGGGACACGCATCCCACTGTGTCCCCCATCCAGCTGAGAATCATTGACTGCCCTATGGGCTTTGTGAAGATTGAAGTGCCTGCGATCCACGGACATTGTGCTCATGCTGAATAAAGCTTAATTTTGTTTTCATTATCACACTACTGCTATGCTGGTATTGGTGTTGGTGGGGCTGCTACATGGTTTTGGGTGGTGTGTAAGGGTTTGGGTGTGTGGGATATGTAGTAGTGTACTGCTCATTGGTGGGACCCTGTGATCTGTGTGCCATCACAAGGTGTTGGCTAACTTTCTTTGTTCATGTAAGCAGTTACTGCATGGTGCACTTGTCCCAGGGTGTATTCCTTCCTCTGTGTACCCAGCTTTCTTCCCTGCAGGGTGTTCCCAATGTTTAGCGCAGAGCTGTGTCTACATGAGCTGTGTGTGTGACGGAGCCCTTCTACTTTGGCCATGCATGCAGGGCCATGTCTCCACCTGCGACAATCGTGGCATCCTTGGTGATCACTGTACTTGTGTGTGGAGTCTGTTGACATGAGTTCATGGGGACATGTTCCCTTGTAGCCAGTATGCATGTGGATAATTCTGGCCTCACACACATGTGTTACACCCCTCCTGTCTCAGGGCACTGCTGGGAGTGATGGGCACCCACCCCTCCTGTCTCAGGGCACTGCTGGGAGGACTCTGCACACACCCCTCCTGGCTCAGGGCACTGCTGGGAGTGATAGGCACCCACCCCTCCTGTCTCAGGGCACTGCTGGGAGGACTCTGCACCCACCCCTCCTGTGTCAGGGCACTGCTGGGAGGACTCCACACCCACCCCTCCTGTCTCAGGGCACTGCTGGGAGTGATAGGCACCCACCCCTCCTGTCTCAGGGCACTGCTGGGAGGACTCCACACCCACCCCTCCTGTCTCAGGGCACTGCTGGGTGGACTCTGCACACACACCTCCGATTTCAGGATATGTGCGCTTGGCACATACACGGTGGGGGTACGCACAATGCATTCGAGGTGAGGGTACGAGTCTACTGACACTGGTGTGGTGGGGGTACGCTCCGTATGTCCGCGGGTGTGGGTACGGGTTGTACTTACACTGTTGGGCTGGGGGGTACGCTCCTTGCATTCGCGGGTGTGGGTACGGGTCGTACTTACACTGTTGGCATGGGGGGTACGCTCCTTGCATTCGCGGGTGGGGGTACGGGTCGTACTTACACTGTTGGGCTGGGGGGTACGCTCCTTGCATTCGTGGGTGGGGG
Organism: Triturus cristatus; assembly: GCF_964204655.1. Lineage (NCBI taxonomy): Eukaryota > Metazoa > Chordata > Amphibia > Caudata > Salamandridae > Triturus > Triturus cristatus. The sequence continues at coordinate 135,013,760 of NC_140586.1, read as the reverse complement.
TTCGAGTCGTTCTTACACTGTTGGCATGGGGGGTACGCTCCTTGCATACGCGGGTGGGGGTACGGGTCGTACTTACACTGTTGGGCTGGGGGGTACGCTCCTTGCATTCGTGGGTGGGGGTTCGAGTCGTTCTTACACTGTTGGCATGGGGGGTACGCTCCTTGCATACGCGGGTGGGGGTACGGGTCGTACTTGCACTGTTGGGCTGGGGGGTACGCTCCTTGCATTCGCGGGTGGGGGTACGGGTCGTACTTACACTGTTGGGCTGCGGGGTACGCTCCTTGCATTCGCGGGTGGGGGTACGGGTCGTACTTACACTGTTGGGCTGGGGGGTACGCTCCTTGCATTTGCGGGTGGGGGTACGGGTCGTACTTACACTGTTGGGCTGGGGGGTACGCTCCTTGCATTCGCGGGTGGGGGTACGGGTCGTACTTACACTGTTGGGCTGGGGGGTACGCTCCTTGCATTTGCGGGTGGGGGTACGGGTCGTACTTACACTGTTGGGCTGGGGGGTACGCTCCTTGCATTCGTGGGTGGGGGTTCAAGTCGTACTTACACTGTTGGCATGGGGGGTACGCTCCATGCATACGCGGGTGAGGGTACGGGTCGAACTTACACTGTTGGGGTGGGGGTACGCTCCGTACGTCCGCGGGTGGGGGTACGGCTCGTACTGACACTGTTGGCATGGGGGGTACGCTCCTTGCATACGCGGGTGGGGGTACGGGTCGTACTTGCACGGTTGGGCTGGGGGGTACGCTCCTTGCATTCGCGGGTGGGGGTACGGGTCGTACTTACACTGTTGGGCTGGGGGGTACGCTCCTTGCATTCGTGGGTGGGGGTTCGAGTCGTTCTTACACTGTTGGCATGGGGGGTACGCTCCTTGCATACGCGGGTGGGGGTACGGGTCGTACTTGCACTGTTGGGCTGGGGGGTACGCTCCTTGCATTCGCGGGTGGGGGTACGGGTTGTACTTACACTGTTGGGCTGGGGGGTACGCTCCTTGCATTCGCGGGTGGGGGTACGGGTCGTACTTACACTGTTGGGCTGGGGGGTACGCTCCTTGCATTTGCGGGTGGGGGTACGGGTCGTACTTACACTGTTGGGCTGGGGGGTACGCTCCTTGCATTCGCGGGTGGGGGTACGGGTCGTACTTACACTGTTGGGCTGGGGGGTACGCTCCTTGCATTTGCGGGTGGGGGTACGGGTCGTACTTACACTGTTGGGCTGGGGGGTACGCTCCTTGCATTCGCGGGTGGGGGTACGGGTCGTACTTACACTGTTGGGCTGGGGGGTACGCTCCTTGCATTTGCGGGTGGGGGTACGGGTCGTACTTACACTGTTGGGCTGGGGGGTACGCTCCTTGCATTCGTGGGGGGGGGTTCGAGTCGTACTTACACTGTTGGCATGGGGGGTACGCTCCATGCATACGCGGGTGAGGGTACGGGTCGAACTTACACTGTTGGGGTGGGGGTACGCTCCATGCATACGCGGGTGGGGGTACGGGTCGTACTTGCACTGTTGGGCTGGGGGGTACGCTCCTTGCATACGCGGGTGGGGGTAGGGTCCGTACATATCCGTCCCCACGCTATGTGATGTTTGTGCGGCCCGTACCCAGGCCTTTGCCACGTGGGTGCGATCCGTCCCGCCATTGTTGGGGTGACGTGTGTGGGCGTGGTCCGACTCGTACCCACGCTCTTCAGGCGTGGGTACGGGACGTACCTGTCTGGTTGTGTTGCCGGTTCGCGTGGTGACGGACTTCCGTTGTGGCGGTCGCTGGCTTATCAGGACACGCCCCCACCCCCTCGTGGTGACCAGGGCATGGGAGTCAGGTATGTCCAGGCCATGTGTGGTGTGTGACTTATGTGGTTGTTTTGTGGCCTGCCCTGGTCGTGCCACCCCCACCCCACCCCACTTTCCCCCCTCCCTTAGTTATTCTGACCTTCTGCGGCGTCTGCGTCGTAACCTGTAGAGGAGGTGTACTGCTATGAGGGCAGGGATGACTCGTAGGTTCGGGTCCATGTCTGTCCGTCGCGTACTGGTCCTCCTTGTTCGCGGCGTCGTCTGTCCGTCGCGTACTGGTGGTCCTTGTTCGCGTCGTCCTGATTTCCCGGCAGTTTTTGGCTGCCGCAAAATATTCACCGTGCGGGGTGACGTCGGTGCGAATCGTGATTCCTGGGTCGTGAATGGCTGGCTGCGAGCTTCCCGACGTCAGGTCGGCGCTTTCCCGGATCGCATTGGTAGGTGTTTTTTGTTCGGTCGGGCTTTTTTACGAATCGTACGGTAATGGTGTACCCGTGCGAATCGTAATTCCTTGTTTGTAAAAATTGACGACCGGGTACGCGTCGGGCGGAGATTATGCTCCGTCCGACGGTTCGTACCCGGTTTTTGCCGGATCGTGATAGGCACCAAAGTCTGCTCCCAGTGAGCGGGAGCTTTAAAAATGCTCCTGCCAGCTGGTAGTGGACTTTAGATCTGTTTCCTTGCCTGCACTGAAACGGGCAGGGAAACAGATCAACATATTGCTCCCTCACCATGTGGGGAGCTGGATGGTGCCACGGCGGCCCTGGGGATCTCCCCATGACTCCCAATCTGTGTATGATGTATGCCCTGGGTGGACACCAGGAACCCCACCTTTAAATAATGCTTGGCCCTGGGGATCAGGCCCTTGGACCATAATAGGCTTTTGGAGGGGGGTTATGTGGCTCCCTTCCCTTTTAAACAGAATAAGGCCCTGTGGCATGGAGTCCCCAGGGCCTCTTGAAGCTTGAGGATGGGTGTCATATGGCCCCGCACCATTTAAAAAAGGCAAAGTAAGTGCGTCTTCTCTACAATTTCATGTTGAAAAATCTCTTCTGTAGTGACTGTCCAAAACAAGTGGTTTCTTCCTTGTTGTCTCCTGGTCTGAGAGCACATCCATAATTCTCCCTATTAATTGATGGTGAGTTTGGAAAGGCACCAAATCACCTAGATGCGCCGCCCGATTGGCCCTGCCCATCCACGTTAGTAGAATGCAATGGTGTTCCCGCCATTGTCCAGACTGATGGACAGCTCAACTTACCAAAGGGACCCAATTGCGTTTCCTACCTATTCCCTTGGTGTGTTCTTGATGCAGAGGAATATGAGGACATCACCACCAAACAATGAAGAATTTACTTCATACCATTAAGAGGAAGTACCCTTGTTTAGTGGATATTCAACTCTTTGTCGGTAGTCTTCTTGTCGTCTCTATGTGAGAATTAATTTTGTCACTGATTTCTGGATAAAGACGCTCAAGGAACAATCACATAGCCAAAATGACACCTGCACAAGGTTTCCAGAGACATTACCTCGTGGTACTTTATGCAGCTGGTGTGTGGAATATGTACTAGACATTCACCCAACGGGGTAGCACTAACTAATTAACTAGTCGAAAGTACTCGAGTTGGGTATACATTTTGTGCAAAATTGTGGACTCTTCTTGGATAAATACGCAGGCGGGGTTCCATTCTAGCCCTGATGCTCATTTCACAAAAGTTAAACCTCAACGGGAAGCACTTAGAAATATAAACATAGCAGGTGCCCCAGTTGAAGCTCCACATCTGTAAAGGACAAATCATCCATATTTCTTGTGCTTGGCCAAGGCAATGCTAGTGTATTTTCTCTACAATTGCACATTGAAAAGCGAGTTGTAATCCTTGATTGAGGTGAATACATCATTGATTTATTGGAGCGCAGTCTCTTCTGTAGTGACTATCCAAGACGAGGGAGTTCTTTCTTGTCGTATCCTGGTGTGAAAATGGAATCCATGGTTCTTCCTTTCAATTGCTTCTCAGTGTGCCAAGGCGCTAAATCACCTACAAGCTTCACCATTGCCAAAATTACACGTACACAAGTGCCCCCTAAACAGTCCCTATTGCATCTGTACTAATAGGGAACCTATGTTTTATAGAGTTTTGGACTGACATCTGGTTGGTAGATATATTGTACATATATTGTGAGATGTGTCCCATTCTACGATTGTGACTTGCTGCATAGCTCCCTTGACTGCCCACTTTTCACCTACTACATGTATAAGCTTTTTAATCAAGATTGCCATCCCTAGAAGCCTGACATAAAATCAGATTGAACCAATCCTCAGTAGCCACCCTTGTCTAGCACTTTTTGAATGGTTGCTTTTAAATGTGTTGCGTGTAAGGAGATCACGTCCAGACTATGCCTGTAGAAATACTGGTTGACCACCCCTCTTAAGGTAAGGTTCAAGCTTGAGATCACTTGGTCTCCATGGCAGCCATGTTTGCATTGACTTACCTCCACGTCAAACTGATCCCTTTGTTTGCCAGTCTGCTGTGTGATTCTCTATAACTGCTTTTAATAAGGTGTCCTGCTGGACTGCATGGGGAAATGTGAGAGCATTTATTTTGTGAGAGCTAAAATGTTACCTGGACAAGCCTTGGTACTTGCAACATCGTGACTGGACTTACTGTATGTCTGAGCCCACTGCAGTAATGCACACGTGGTTGTGGTGCTGCTCTGCTCTCCATTGGTTGTCTCATATCCAGCTTATTACACTTTCCTAGTGTAATGTGCCTGTCGCCAGACAGCTGTCTACCAATGTGTGTTCACTTTTATAAAACTTAAATGAAGATCCATACCAAAACAAAATCCAGGTTTTAATTGTTAGGTATGATAGTGAGAAAAGAAAGATTAAATCCCTCTCCGCCCCAGCCCCACCTCTTTCCACCTCCCTGCGCTGCTGGTTTTCAAATACTCGCATCCCCGATGCGCCTGACCCCAATTACCCATGATAATTTGTGATTCTTTCACTTGGCTCATCCAAATGGGGCCCCTTTTCCCCCCATTATCACATGGTTCCTGTTTTTCTTATTTTTTATTTTTTAACAACATTTTTATTCAATTTTGACATGAGAAGGAGCAATGAGTTACATACTGCATTAATCACATTTAATATAAATAAGTCATAGGATACAATTCAGGCAACTTGTGTAATCTTGTCAATGGTGCAGCATAGTCGTCAATACACCCCGAGTCTGACATAAGATAGCTTGGAGGACATCTGTCAAGTACATTGCTATGTGCTACATTCCCAACCTTCAAGATTCTATATCTATGGGGGGCGATGCCTCCCTAACAACCCTCCATCTCCCCATCCCACCCTGAACCCACCCAGCTAACCCAAACGTGCCACAAATTTCGGTCTGACGGCCACATGGTTCCTGTTTTGTCAGTGTACCACTCATTTGTCCTCATAGTCGAACACCTGTAGTCGCTCCTAACTTGATATGCGAGTCATTTCGGCGTATAAAGTGTTACTTTTGAATTCTGTAACGCGTTATGAGCTTTTCATGATATAATTCTGGTTCCTGATTTGGTGCTCATATACTTTTATTGCCCGATGCCAAAGGGCATTTCCTCTTCAATCTTTAACATTTTAACGAGCACTATTAGTAAAGGTATTTCCTGTGTTCTATTTCTTACATGACTAACGTTATCCACTCTTTTCTTTATCTTAAAAGCTATATCTTTAATTTTCACAATTTTAAGCATTCCACTATTGACACAATACAATTGCTATTGTTTTTCACAAATAACATTTTAATGTTATTATTGACTGCATCAGTGCTGCAATGCAGATAACCTTGGTTTTACCATTTGCCAAATAAAAAGTTCTCATTGATGGCATCAGTAAGTAACACAATACAACTATGATTCGTTTTGCTTGCTCCCAACACGTGTTTACTACACCTTAATGGCCGGGTGGCTGTCGATGCTCTTCATCTCGATTGTCACCTGGCTTTCTTTAGTATTGCTCCTTCCTTGTGAGGAGGAGGAGGCTGAAATTCCTCCTTTACCTCCACCAACCCCTCTACCTGTTCTCCCATGGAGGCCCCTTGTATCAAGGAGACTTTAGGCACTGCCTTGTTTTTTGGTGACTGGGTGTCATCCCTAGATCCAGTTCCATGCTTCCTCAGGTGCCAGAAAAATCCATCATTTGTCCTTAACTATAACACATATTTCCACTGAAAATGTCACAATGTAATTCATTTTCCCTCTGTGATCTTTTGACCTCAGGAAAACATCATCTGTTTTTGCACCAGAAGATTCAAGTCTAGAAATACCTTTATTTTCGTGTTTTCGATGTGAAGCTGACCTTGCTTTCTGTTGGCTTTTAATATCACATCCCACTCATTAAAGATAAGGTCTATAATTGTTCTTGGTTGGCCACATGGTTTTAGAGAAGGTATCTGTGGTGATGTTATGCATTACATCCCAGTTGATTCGTGATCAGATTGTTGTTCGGTGCTGTGATTAAAGTGTTGAAGAGCAACTGCTGACACTACAAAAACCTACACCTACTGAAACTATAGACATTGTTAAGAGCATAGAACTGTCACGTAAATCATCCAGAGAGCTGACGCGGAAAGGTGAATGTGGTGTGTCTGTAGTGAAAAAAAAACTGTCGCCGCACACAAAAATTCTAGTAAAGTCTTTAGCAAGAAGAGAGAGGGAGAAGATCTTTTTTTCGGACAGAAAAAATTTCTTTCAGAAATGAGTACACATAGACATGGAACAAGAAACGTGCCCTGCTAAGAACGTGAAGTGCAGGAGTTGTGGTAGAATCGGACACTTTGCAAAGGTGTGTCAATCTACAAGGAATAAGGTCATGGTTAGTGCTATTACGGACAGAGAAGTTAGTGAAGATTCTGGAGATGAAAACAATGTAGATAAGGACCTAATTTTGGTAGTGCGTGGCGGGGAAAATGATTCCATTAACCCTTATGAAGACCTCCTTGTTGATGGGAAAGTAATCAATCTTTTGATTGATTCGGGTGCAAGAATGACTGTGATCATGGATGTTTTGTTTAAAGAGACATGGGTGAGTAAAGTTTATTGGCCCCAGATAGGAACCCTGTTACATACGATGGAAGAAAAATCGAGCCGGTGGGATATTTTGAGTGTCAAATGAAATTCAAGGAGAGTTATTTCCAGAAAGGTTTATGTTGCAAAAAAAGGTCTCAACATACTGGGTTGGTATCACCAGGGACTTTTCGGAATGACTCTTAGGCCGGGTAGGAAAGTTCAGTTATCAGTAGTAACGGAGTATACCATTAATGAACAGGCTGTGTCTGAACAAAGCAGAATAGGGTGGATTAGTCAGTTTAAGGAGGTTTTCCGCGTCAAGTTAGGAAAAATTGCAGTTTTTAAACACAGAATCAAAGTACAATGTGGTGTTGTGCCAGTCATACACAAATTAAGGAATGTTCCTTTCAGTTACGGGAAGAGTTGCCACAAATCCTTAAGAAAATGTGTGAAGATGGGGTCATAAAACCCATTGAGTCTTCTCTCTAGTCAGCTCCATTAGTCACAGCAAGAAAAAGAATGGCCAGCTTAGGGTCTATGTAGACCTCAGGAGTTAGTTTGAACAAAGTTATTTGGGTGGATTCCCACCCACTCCTACGTATTGATGACATTGTCTCAACTTTTGCAGGCGCCAAAGTTTTCAGTAAAATCGACTTGGTGTCGAACTGAATGAGTCATCTAAACACTATACAGCTTTTTTTTCTCCAGCTGGCACTTTCCAGTTCAAAAGGATACCTTTTGGCCTGGCATCTGCTAACTCAGTTTTTCAACATGTGTTGGAAAACGTTCTCAAAGGGGTCAAAGGTGTGGTAACCTTCCAAGATGACATACTTGTGGCTAGAAAAGATCTTGTTAGTCATAATAAAATCATGTAGACTGTTCTGAACAAGTTACAAAAATGTGGTATTGTTGACAATGTAACAAAATGTGAATTTTCAAAAGAAAGTATAGAGTATCTTGGTCATGTAATTTTGGAAAAGGGAGTATTACCCAGGCCTGGTCTGGTGGAGGCTATCACAAAAGCTCCTTATCCGAAAAGCAAAGAACATGTGGGTTTGTGAATTTTATGCAAAACCTGTTAAGAATTTCTCGGCCAAGACAGTAAATTTGAGGTAACTCCTACACAATAAGAACCATTTTAAATAGTCTTGTTCTTGCCGGGATGGATTTGACAGCCTCAAGCGAGATATTGCTTCTGCAGGAGTGTTGGCACCATTCAATCCTTCAAGGGAATGCATAATAACCTATTGATGCGAACAATAATGGTCTCAGTGCTAAGCTGTCACAAAGATGCAATACAGGAAATGAAGTTACAGTAGGTTTTGGATACAGATCATTGATTGAGGATGAGAAAATATTTTCTGTAATTGAAAAAGAGCTGCTAGACTGTTGTTGGGCTGTTGAAAGATTCAAATGTTTAATTTAGGGAAGGAGGTTCGCTCTGAAGACAGACCACAAGCCCCTTGTAAATATCCTTGGCGGTGCTATTCTCAGAGATCACACTCCTAGACTGGCAAGACTGAGTTCGAAACTGTGACAATACGATTTCAAAATAGAATATATACCTGGAATTAGACTTGCTCGGCCTATCTATTGTGCCACTTCTTTGCCTGCTGCAACACACAAAAACCTTATAGGGCTGCAACTCACTCTTTTCCTTACTCTAATTATCCCTGATTGTCTTGAACCTTTTTCAATTCCATTTCTGATTCAGCCCCAACGCTCTTGCTACACACACGCATGATACAATCTGTAATAATTCTGCTGACTTAAATTGAAGATGAGGATGGATGGCAATGCTGCCAAATAGGTTCATAAAGTGTATTGCTATTAAATATTCTACAGCTACCAGTGCTTGTGGGTATGTTGCAAGTTTTGGTATTGATTCTATATTGTGGTTGCACTTTCGATAACCACCCTACATGCTCAGTTACAGTCTTTCATGAGTGTGTGTCTAATCAAGATATTTCCAAAGTTCCAAATCTGGTATCCATATTTCAACATTCTGTTAGGTGTTGAGGTTGGACATGGGGCACTCTCCCCATTGACTACAACAGAGTTGATTCATGTACTAACTCTGACTTGCAAATTATGTGCTTTATATTATATATTCTGGTAAATACAGTACGAATAGAACAATAACTACTACAGGATTGTGCATAACCATTGCAATTTTTGCAAAGCTTAATTTGGTGGTGGGCACCCAAATATTTTGTAAGCTCTGTTTTAAGACTGATTAGGCTGCGACCAACTGAAATGAAAGAGTGTGTTATAGAATGCACCATTAGATGCTGTTTATCCTAGAAACTAGAACCTGAAATTCCTCATCGTACCAAGTTAGTAGCTTAATATTTATTAAAACAAAGCAACATTCCTTATTAATCCTTCTAAATTTTCTTCAGGGAGAACCCTAGACACATAGTAAGAATTGTTAAATCTTGTTATGCAAAGACCAACATTACTGCCCAGTGTGCTGAAACATGTCTTACTGCCCATGTATCATTGAGACTAGCCACCCTAAATCGGAGGCCCCGATTCACAGAACTAACTTAAGACAAAATCCTAAACTTACTACCATTTTGGTATTCACAGAATTCACTTACTATTCTGGTATTCACAAAATGCACTTACTACTTTTGGCATTCACAGAATGAACTCACTACTTTTGGTATTCACAGAATGGACTTACGACTACTAACTTTACGTCCGTACTCGGGCCGGAATTTCCGCTCCGATTCCGGGCCGGAATACACAAACTGTGGCCGTTGATCATTTTAGCCAGGGGTAAACACCTGTCCAAGTGCCTACCATCCCCCACCATGCATCAGCTGACACACTGCAGCCAATCCTAGCCCTGCAGCATGTATAAATGCAGAGCAGACACACACAAACCCTTTCAACATGTCACTGAATGTGTTTTTTGCACTGCCCCTTGCCATGCAGCAAAACTACTTGAGGAGGAGGAGGAGAGCAGAGAGGATCTTCAGACAGAGGATCAACCTATTTGGAATGTCCAGCCAAGATGTAAGGGCCGGGTACCGTTTCCCTCCAGAAGTCATCTTGGATATGGTAAGTGAGTGGGAGCAGGAACATGACTCTGTGACCTGCTGCTCACATGCAATACCAGCATATCTCAAGATACTTTCTGCTCTCCATTTCTTTTCCACTGGGTCTTTCCAAAGGGTCTCCAGTGACCATGTGGGCATTTCCCAGGCAAGCCAGTCACGGTGCCTGCATCAGGTACTGAGATGCATCACTGCTAGAGCCCACAACCACATACAAATGCCACATACACTGGCCATGAGACAAAGGGCAGCACGAGATTTCTATCTCATTGCACAATTCCCACGTGTGCAATTGATTGTACCCATGTGGCCCTTCAGCCACCCCGCCGCATTGCACACATCTTCTGCAACAGACACCGATGGTATTCCATCAATTTGCAAGATGTCTGTGATGCCAGTGGGAGGTTCATTAATATGCATGCAGTGTTCCCAGGCAGTACCCATGACAGCTTCATATTCAGCATGTCACCTCTTGCCCGGCGGATGGCTGCGGGAGAATTTGGCAACATGTGGCTACTGGGTAAGTACCAAGCACTAAAAATGAGGGATATGTTTAATTGAAATGTCTGAATGCCTCCAACATTAACCATTGTACAAAAAGGATCATAAAGCTACATACATGGCCCAACAGACACTGCATATACTAACGTATAGATCATGTCCTGTGCAAATCAAAGAGGGAAATGTAACCAACTGCCCTTTCTTCACTCCTCAGTGACGCTGGATATGTACTCTCCCTACATCTCCTCACCCCTTACAGGCGTGCAAACACTGTACCTCAGCGTAGGCACAATAGGGCACACATACGGACTCGAGCCATCATAGAGTGCACTTTTGGTCTGTTGAAGCCGCAATTCAGATGTTTCCACTGTACAAGGGGTGTGCTGCTGTACTCCCCAGAAGTCGTGTGCAAGATCATATTAGCCTGTTGTGTTTTGCACAACATTGATTTGACGCATGGCTTACACATACCTCTGGAACCTCGGCTAGCTCTGAATCTGGGAAACCAGGCCATTGCACATAACTGAGGTCAGGGCATGAAAGTCCGTGATCAGCTCGTTGCCATGTTTTTCACATAAGCAACCTGTAGTGTCATGGACAAAATGTGGTTTGCTGTCTGTTGTCAATGATGAAACTTGGATATACACGACTGTGTCAATAAATTCCATCCTCGGACGACTTTGCAAGCCACACTAACTGCATGTAAATCACAGCTGCTGACAGTAGTCAAAAGCTGGAGCGTGCCTCAGGTCATGTACCCATGTCAGCGATCAGTGTAGTGGATGTCCCTAAAAACAACTATTCACGCAGATGACAAAGAATACATGTCCTGAGAGACCTACCTGGACCTCATGAGGATGGGAAACTTAATCACAAAAGGCCATAACCATTGCATACTCAGGCCTGTGCCCTCAACTTATTTGACTCCCTTATAAATGATGGGCCCAGAACATGAGTGATGATGTCATGGGTGAATCAGGCACCATGTGTCTGTGATATATCCACACTGCTCCACCCCAATGTTACGTAACACATCACAAAACTCTGGTAATGAGCACTCAATATGGACTACATGTACCATAATGCAAAGTAGGAGAAAATGAAACTGGGGTTTGATGTTGTGTCAGCCCCCATCCTTGCAGAAATGTCATTAAATGGTCGGTTCCCCCTTTTGTTACATATTCATGATTCTCACCTGCACTGTCATTTCAGTTTTTTCCACAACAGAACAGCAGAATGGCAGTGGATTTGATTTCTGATTGTGGATGGATCAGGATGAATACAAAATGGCTGTTAACTATTTCCTGTGATGTATTTCCTGCCTCCCACTTCCTGTAAAACATTTCCTGTATGAAATAATGTGTTCCGGGTCATTTTCGGAGTTTACGGCCCAAAAATGTAAGTTCCGATTTCGGAGCGTAATGCGCGTGTGTGGATCTGCAGCTCCGGGACCGGAAACTACGTTTTCGGGTCGTAATCTCCGAAAATGACCTGGAACACATTATTTCATACAGGCAATGTTATACAGGAAGTGGGAGACAGGAAATACATCACAGGAAGTTGTTGACAGCCGTTTTGTGTTCATTCTGAGTCATCCTCTATCACCGATCAGATCCTCTGACATCCTGCTGCTCTCATCTTACTTATTTGCCCCAAAATGGCTGAGGGTTATGAAGAGAAAGCACCCCCTTTCACTGAAAGGGAATTAGACATCATAGCTGAGGGGGTGCTGTCCAAATATCCTCAGCTATATGGGGACCCAGAACACTAGCTGAGCAATGCAGCCCGGGCCAGGCTATGGGCCAACATCGGGGAGCGCTGCAGTGCAGTGGGAGTCCACACCAGGAGTGCTAGGGCATGCCACAAGCGCTGGGAGGACCTAAAACGCTATTCCCGGCACAAGGCTGAGGAGCTGGTGGGCCTGTCTTCCCAGCACCATGTGCATCATCCTCGCCTCTCCCCACTGTACAGGAGGGTCCTGCGAGCAGCTTGGCCGACCCTCCATGCTCAGCTGGAGGAGCATAAGCAGCAGGGACCTGGTAAGTGCATCATATGCAATATGTGTCTGGGAGTATGATGTGAGTGAAACAGTGCTGTACCATTGTGTGTCCCATGCCTCCATTTACCGATTCCATGTCCATGCAGCAGTCACAAAGATTAAAAAGGCACACTGTGGCATATGAACTGTACAGGGCAGAGTGCATTTTGGGAGTTGTAGTTTCTTCATGACAACTGGGTAAATGAGCCACACTTGTGCATTCATATTGAAATCTGCCCTGCCAGCACCACTACCATTGAACCAAGGAAATCATAACTAATGTGTGCATTGGATGAGCAATGGTACACACACTGTCCAGTGTGCGCATGGCAGGCCAAAGGGAATTGGATGCTGTGACTTGCATTGCATTTGTAGAGTTTGGGTTCCAATTGAGACAGATCATCATGTGCCATGGAGTCAAGACAGACTTTGAGATCCTTGCATCACTCTTAAGTGCTTCTAAATTTGCAAGGTGTGTCCACTGACAGACGTCTCACCCTCAGTGGCCTGTATGACATTTCACATGTACAGGTAGCTGTCACAACGACCCACCACTGTTCACCGGTGTACTGCACTACCTTATCAGTCACCAAAGCCAATATGTGGCACTGGATTGTCAGATTCTGTATGGGGACAGCAAAAGGCTAGACTCGCAATGTAGCTGAAGAAATAGCCCAGACCCTATGTGGGCATTTGTCTTGTCCCATACAATGCTACAAAGCAGATGACTCATGTCCTGACATTAAATAGCTGTGACTCCATATCAATGGCCAAATTCTAATAAATCTGGACTCTTCATGTTCTCCTTTGGTGGACTGGTTTTGGAACCTGCACATGTAGCAGTGACAGGACACACAGATCACAAGAATGCCAAGGTTGAGGGTTGGCCAATACAGTTGTGTAAGCCATAAACATTCACATGAGATGTCCATGTCAGACTCAATTCAGTAAATGACAGTGAACATACACGTAATGTAAGTTTATAAACACTGACAACTGTAGAGTGTGAACAGAGGAAAACAAAGTCTGACCTTGGCTCATCTATGTATGTGTCTCGTCGTGCATGAAACAACCACCACATCAGGATTTTGCTTACATTTCAGCAGGCACAGCTGGCCAAATGGAAGAACAGCAGGACCAGGTCCGGAGCGGGAGGCCATCAGTGCGCCGGCAGCTATACCCTCTTTCCACCAGCGAGGAAGAAGAGGATGAGGAGGGACCCTCAACATCAGGAGGCAAGGGGATTGCGCCCACCCGGACTGACAAGGAACACAACTCTGGTGCTACGTCCCGGGTGGAGGCTGTGGACATTGAAGGTGGGGGGAAGAACCCGACACCTCTGCCCATGATGTGGTGGAGAGCTACCTGTGGGTCCTGAAGAGGTGTCCCCGGGGCAGGCCAATACCCAATCTGGGCCTGCCATCAGCCCCTCCCTACCTCTAGAGTCTCCCATTCCATCGGGGGCTCCAGCTGCATCCCCTGCAACCAGTCCCCCTCCTCGTAGCTACCAGCTCAACCAAAACATTGGCTCCGGACTTGAGGTACCACATCCCTCCTGTCCCCCCCAGGCCCCTCCTGGTGTTGTTCCTCCTGTGGCTGTGCCAGGGGACTTGAGGTGGATGTGTGAGGGTCAGCCAGACATGTCTGTTAACATCATGCTACAAGTGTGTCTGGAGATACGCATGATGCGAGAGGACATTGTCTGATCTCTGGCCACCCTCACCACCAGCATCAATTCCATGGCCACAGTCATGCCGTCTGTTATCTCCCAAATCCCTTCCCATACCACTGTCAATGTCTCCCCCTGTCCGTTGCCCCACACTGTTTCCCCCATACTCCTCGTGTGTCACGAACCCATGTGGTGACTGTTCCTGCACCAGCCAGCCGTGTGCCTGCATCGGACACTAAGGATCTGGACATTGTGGTAGTAGAGGATGACCAGAAGGGCACTTGACTTTTTGACTGAGACGTCGTCCTGAACAATTATTTCATTTTCCCCTTGTAAATAGACTGGTTTCCCTGACGCTCCCTGACGTGTTATATTTTTGTTGCCCCACCCCAATCGAAGTTCCCTTCTCCATCTGCATTAAGATCATCATTTGTTTTCCTTTCTCCCTTCCAAACGGACGGTTCATACATAAATATCTTAGAGGAATTCTACTTACTTTAACTTGTTTAACTTCATTTTGAATGTCTGGTTCAGAATATGGACACATATTTGGTGAGTCATCTGCTATGCACATAATGGCTTGTTGCAATGATGGGTTACACTTGTAACTGTGTCACACACACACATACCTCCTCACATCTCTAGGCCACCTACATCATTATACATGGTGGGAGTGCCTGTACAGAGGTTGGTGGTGGTTGTGCAGGTGGTGGCAGTGCTTGTACAGGGGTTGGTGGTGGTTGTGCAGGTGGTGGTAGTGCCTGTACAGGGGTTGGTGGTGGTTGTGCAGGTGGTGGCATATCCTGTACAGGGGTTGGTGGTGATTGTGAAGGTGGTGGCAGTGCCTGTACAGGAGTTGGTGGTGGTTGTGCAGGTGGCGGGAGTACCCGTACAGGGGTTGGTGGTAGTTGTGCAGGTGGTGGGAGTGCCTGTTCGGGGCACCAGTGTGGATGTGTACCTTTGCTGTGGTGCTGTGCAGTTGGTGGTACAGGTGTATAGATGTGCTGTCCTCCAGGCAGATATGATGGCTCCCCTCCCTGCATTGACCATGAAGGGAGACTTTGGATCACTTTCAGCATGCCCTCCATCATCTTCATGGCCAAGGCATGGTGTCTTGCACTCTCTTCCCTTTGGATGGATATCATGTCTCTCATATTCCTGGGAAGTTCTATCCATCCTATCCAAAACTTGGCTCAGCCTGTCCACCACCTGAGGGAATTGGACCATGTCCTGCAGGGACTTAGACATGTCTGACACGGTAGCCCGTATGGCACGAATGTCCTGCCTCACATCTGTCTGCTGTTGGAACAAGTCTTGCTCCCACTGGCCAACATAGCCAGATGCAGGCCCTCTCTGCAAGTGTCTGCCATGGATGGGACGAGCAGGTCCAACAGCAGGGGAAGGGGTGGCATGTGGGAGCCTGTGGGCAGGAGAATGGTGTCCAGGGGATACCTGCACCACAACAGGGCTGGTACTTCCCCCAGATGGTGGAGAGGATGGCAGGGATACACTGTATAGGGAAGAGCGGGTAGGGGAACCACCATGTCGGTCCTGGACGTGAGGGCTGTGAGGGAGTGATGTCTGTGTTGGAATGCGTGGGAGCTGTGGCTGGTTTGAGCTATGCTGGGGACAGGCAATTGTTTGCTTGGGAGGAGGCTGACGAACGTTGCTTGGCGGAGGATGTGATACTGTGACTGATTTTGGCAATCTAGCAAGATAGCTCTCATTGGCATCAGAATCGTCATCCCCTGAGTGGATGGACATGTAGTCATCATCATCCACCAAGTCGAAGTCCTCAGGAACTTCCTCGTCCTCTTGAGCAGTACTTGCTGCCGACATAACTGCTTGGAGGATCAGGGGATTCTTCCCTCTGATTCCCAGTCGGCCCGCACTGGTCGTAGGTCTGTCATCCTCATCCTCAGCATCCCCTGGAACACAGAGGTTGCAACCGTATTAGTGATTGACCTGGTATTACATGTGGTGCAACACAAGGGTTGTATTAACTGTACTTTGCATCAACAGATGAGGATCATGTGACCTGGTTAGGGTACCACCACAAATGACAGCTCACACCATAGCACTGAGGTGTTACACGGAGATGTACATGATACAAGCAAACTCACCAGCTCCAGACACAACTTTCTGTCCCTTCGTGTTCCTCCCTGGTGTCACCTGCTGAACCTGTCTCCTCATAGATGTTGTAGACATAGCTGTCCCCGATCCAGCAGCTGTAGAGGGAAGTGACAACATTCTTGATGATCTGCATCGCTTATTGACAGACAGGCACATGACACTCCTAATTTGTATTTCACTTTGTAAACAACAACTGTTGATTCCATGCAGAAGGAGATCTTGATCTCTGCCATGGTTTAGTAATCTAAGCTAGTGACACACCTCATGCCAGAATTACCTGAAGAACAGGTGCACGAGGGTTTCACTGCTGCAGCCAGGATGTCATGCATTCCCCGGGATGGTGTCCGCTGCAGTGGTGTCATCCTGTCAGCAGCTATGATGAGACATACATGTCCATATTTTAGTACAACAGATGGTAGCTTTGAGCCAACATGTCATTCTCAATAACCATTTGCGGATAATCCAGGACAATGTGCAGCATGTTTACCTCATGGACTTTACATGTGGGCACCTGCTCACATGCAGCCGTTGTCAGCTGTTACCTCCACGCAGCACTACATCAATAAGATGACACATCAAAAGACACACCTCATGCCAGAATTACCTGAAGGACAGGTGCATGAGGGTTTCACTGCTGCAGCCAGGATGTCATGCATTCCCCGGGATGGTGTCCGCTGCAGTGGTGTCATCCTGTCAGCAGCTGTGATGAGACATCCATGTCCATATTTTAGTACAACAGATGGTAGCTATGAGCCAACATGTCATTCTCAATAACCATTTGCGAATAATCCAGGACAATGTGCAGCATGTTTAGCTCATGGACTTTACATGTGGGCACCGGCTCACATGCAGCATTTGACAGCTGTTACCTCCACGCAGCATTGACATCAATGAGAGGACACATCAACAGACAAACTTGTATGAGAAGGTTACTGATATTTCATGGAAGGGCATAAATGACCCGGACTCCTCCGCATTACACTGATTTCACCTTTACCATTAAGGCTAACATTTTTCACGAGTGTAATGTTGTCTGTTGACAAGTCAGAAAGGAGTTCATGTGTGAGATGTGCAGTACATGATGTTGCTCATTTGTGCTTCCATACCTATGAAGTCATGCAGCTCATTTTTGAATGAGAGAACACAGATTTCTTATGTCCATCCTTTGAGTGTCCTCTCTTTGCATACTCTATTTCCAACATCATGGTACTACTTAGCTGACAACGGATGGTGTCTTGTACAACAGACAACCAAACCTCATATGTCAAACACTCACCTATACATGTGAATATGGTAGGAGAGGAGGCAAGCAGAATGCAACATTTGGTTATGATCACACATTGCGGACAAGCTGAGAAGCTTTGATGCTTTTCGCCTGCACTGGATTAGCGTGTTGCTCTTCAGCCAAGTTATTTTGCAGGTGTACCTGCATGAAGATTCACCTTAGCAGCCCCTACACCCATCTCAAAGGTACACGACTGGCATCAGTGTGGGCCTCAGCCATACCAATTTCATTATGATTTAACCATATATATTTTGCTAGGGATTTTTCCTATCATTGAATTGCAAGCCTGTTGTGTTTTGGTCACTTCATATGACACATTGTACTATTGTATGTCCATTCTGCACACATTTTGTGTCATCCCTTCATTAGCCACCAGGGTCTGCTCTGGCATGTGTTCAAATGCCATGTGTGAGCATATTGTGATGAAGAACAACAGTGTTGTACAACACATACAACATACATTGGAGGTGAAAGGCACATTTAATGAACATTCAACCTGAATTATTCTTGGGTTTACTTACCTTGGCCCAGCACCAGAACAGTGTGTGGTCCCTGAACAGATGTCACAGCCAACCTTGTAGCAGAAGTCAGTGTGTGTCTTTGATTCAGGGAGGACCTCATTGTACCTACAATGATAAGTGTGTTTTGCAACTTTACATTTCTGCAGCCACATGTGATGCACTCCATTTCTGGCACAAAGGATGAGCAAAAGCAGTTGTGGGAACCACCGTTGCAGAAGTGTGATATACTTAATATCATGAGTGATCCCACATATAACTTAGAATATGCCCACTACCTAGATGCAACCTATATCACAATGACATGACTACGAATCCTGCGGTAAGGTCCACTATCGTGTTTTGTTGATGGCCAACAAAAAAGCCAGCCAATGTAAGAAGTACATGACCAGGTGTGTGGACTGGGCAATTTAATGTATATTGGAAACATTCAAAGTTGGACAGTGGATGCATTGTCAGTACTGACACTGGTATCTCACTTCTTGTTCATCATTACCATATTTGTGCAAATTGGATTTCTTGATTAGGTCTACAGACACTATTACAATATGGTGGGGACACCCTTTTGACTAGTTGTGGCACTCGATTACAGGATTGGATTCCCAGGTCTGGGACTGTTGGGGAAATACATGTTATGTTCCACAATTACAAAGGTATGATGAGCCAAGACAGGTTATATTTTGTCTTTCGCTGTTCACAAATGTAATTTGCTAAAGGTGAATGTCCATTGACAACTCCAATAGTAATTAAGCAATTTTTTCATCTCTGGTTGACTTTCATATGTGGGCACTATATGTCCCTCGGTCGTCTCCTGACAATGTATGCATTTTGACCATCTCCTGGCCAGTTTGACTTACCAGTTAGTGAGGGTGGTATGCCTTTCTCTGTACGATGTTGATTCCTCCCAGTAGATGCAGGGACCTCTGCTACTGCAGTTGTCTGTGCCCTGGCTGAATGTGTCAATGGGTGAGAAGAGAGAAAAGTAACCAAATGGGAAATGAGCTTGTGGAACTTTTCAGGGATTTCCCTATATCTTCTGCATGCTAACAGTGTTGTGAAGTACTGCCGCAGACCGGGCAGGTAGGAGCAGTGGCGCGTTGAGAATGTAATAGCGTGGCAGGGTACGAAATCAACAACAGAATATGTGTATGACATATTTTGATCTGATGATTCTCTCACCTTCTGCTTTGTGATTTAGGCTGGCACAGGGTGATTTACTTCTTGGGTAATTTGTGGCAGGTTTACAAGCCCCTTGAAAAACATTTACATCATCGTTGCATCACTTCTGTGACACAGCGGTGGTGTAATACAAGCGACGCATTTCAACTTATTCACAACGTGACGCATCTATGGGGATGTGTCACGTTGTGAAGCCCTGCGCAACATTAAACCTGCGTCAGCTTTGATGTAGGCAGGGTGGGCGTTCCTTTGGGATATGCCTCGTAAAAGTGATGCAGTGAAATCTACAAGATTTCACGGAGTCACTTTTCAGAGGCCGCTACGACTCAACCTGATGCCTGCTTGAAGCACACTTGAGGAGTGGCACAGCACGTTAGGTATGGGCGGTCCATGGACATTGTTGGAGTTGCGTCACACTTGCGACATGACTCCAGCAAAGCACCCCCCTAATGCCATCAGTTGCAACACACATCTGTCTATCCCTGCGCCACAGTGCACCGCATTGTAAATGCGACACATCCGTGGTGGTGCAAGTGTTGAACTGCGTGTCGCATTGTTAATGGCGCATCCCTGCTAATATTTGTCAATTGCTACTTAGCAGGGTTGTGTATATACGACAGCAGTACTATGCCCATGTTTTCAAAAGTGGGGGTGGGATTTGCCATTTCTAATGCAAAGGATTCTGGGACTTGTGGTGCTACATACAGAGGGTGACACATGAGTCTCTGACTGACTATATTTTTATATACACTTTGGACAACTTCCTTACTCACAATGACAGTGCAACACAGACAATCTTTTCATCCCATTTACCTGGTACCACGTAGTGGACATCACTAACAGGCAGCCCATGGACCAAGTGGGTGTGTATTGTGGTAAGGATATCCTCCTCCAGTGGGGTGAGACGGATGCGGGGTCCAGAGTGTGCAGCAGGGAGGATCCTGTTTAATTCAATCCTGGAGTACTTCTCCTTCACCCTCTGCCTTTCATCCTGCCACTTCTTCTTGATGTCCTGGACTGTGCGCCTCTCCTCCCCCAATGCTGTGACAGCAGTGGCTATTTGCTGCCATAGGGCTGCCTTCTGTGTGCCACTGGTGCAGTAGGGTGGGAGTCCATATAGGCGTTTGTGGTGCCTCACTATATACTCCACAAGCATGGTGGTCTTCTCTGCAGTGAAGTTCTTCTTCCTCCTCTTTAGTTCCATTTTTCTCTGGCGATGTCAGCGTTGTGAACACGAACTCTCTGTAGCCAAACCTGTTCCTTCAATGTGTGCTGCATTTATATGTTTTGTGGTGCTGGTCAATTAGTGTTAATTGGCTTCAGCTGGAGCGTGGTGGGGGATGGTAGGCACTTGCAACATAATGGCAAAATGGAGCTATTGGCTGGCATTGGATGCAGTGTGGCAGCTGATCCATGGTAGGCACTTGGACAGGTGTGTACCCTTGGCTAAAATGATCAACGGCCACAGTTCGTGTATTACGGCCAGGAATCGGAGATTGGTAGGCGGAGATCCCGGCCCGGAAGCGGAATTCCCGCTCCGGGTGCGGGATTCCCACTCCGGGAGCGAAAATTCTGGCCTGAGTGTGGACGTAAAGTTAGTAGTCGTAAGTCCATTCTGTGAATGCCAAAAGTAGTAAGTTCATTCTGTGAATGCCAAAAGTAGTAATTGCATTCTGTGAATACCAGAAGTAGTAAGTGCATTCTGTGAATACCAAAATGGTAGTAAGTTTAGGATTTTGTCTTAAGTTAGTTCTGTGAATCAGCCCAACATATTGTACCAGAAGAGTGAATGGAGCACTCACAAGTAATTTAGATTCAGCTCTGAAGGTGGCCCCGCCATCACTGGTCTAAGCGTTAGCCCCCCCACAAAAGTTGGGGTTTAGTTGCGCCCTTGATCCCAACAATACCTTGGTGGACAAAGTGCACCAGCATGTGATCTTGCTTATGTATGAAAAGAAGAGGCTTCAGAGCGTACTTTTGTAGAGGTATTACAATTTTGAAAACATTCTTGTTAGGGTACTGTTCACTTGTATGTACATTCTGAATGCTGGCTGTAGAAACACTTGGGATGCAAACCATTGTGAGAAACGTTTTACATGTGGTTTTGTACTCTACTCCTTAACAACTTTATGCTTCAATGCATCTAAACATTAATAAAGTAGCACCTGATCTCTAGCGTCACGAGAGCTAACTGAACGCAGATCAATGCTAAGACAGATTTTTTCTACCAGTTAAACATTTTCAATGACATGTTCATACAAGGAGTATACTGGCTTGTTTAATCCAGCGCACAGTCCTCATTCTACTTGCTAGGTAGTCCACAGCTTCTCTGCTCTCTTTTCCCCAATACGGTCCCTTCGTGTGATGAAAGTTTGCTTGGTGTCTGCTCGTGCGCACTACCAGCTCCAGTGGCAGCTCCTTCGCTAATGTGGCGGAGTGGCGCCCCACTGCACAGTATAAAAACAAATTATAATAGCAGAAGTTATTTCTGTTATTATCATTTTCTTTTTTTTCATCCATGGTTGGGCGGGGCTGGCACAACCGTGGCGTCCAGGAGGAGGAGTGGGTTGCACTCCTTAAGTGCACATGCCTGCTTGCCCGGTCCTTTTGGGCTGCCAAGCAGTCATCCACACTTTGCATGTCCCCTACCATGTTGCATTACACAGCCTGGTGAGGAACATGCAAAGCCTCCCAGTCCCCGTCTGAGTGCCAAGCCCAGGCGCTTAGACCAATGCAGAGTTGTGATTGGTCAGGGGAGGGAGTCTATGTGCTTCCTGGTTCCGGAGAGACGATGAGGGACAACACGACGGAGGAGAGGCGGCTGCAGACTCGGCATGGAGGTAAGTGTTTTTTTTATTTTGTAATACCCCCCGCGACTCCCCCAGCCCCCGCCCGACCCTCCACTCTTTTTCCCTGCCAGCTGTTACTGACCAGCTTGTGTGCCATGGCAGTGTGCACGCTGCTGTCTGTGCTGAATTTATTCTATGTGGGCATGAGGTTTTGCTGATGTATCACTGTTTTCGACTTAGTCTGACTGGGATCCTGCTATCCAGGACCCCAGTCTAGCTGCTTTCTCCTCTAAATTGATGGCATGTACTTTAGGTATACTCCCGATTGGATTCTGGGGTACCCTTATAAGTCCCTAGTATATGGTATACTATGTACCAAGGGTCTAGGTACCCCAGAGGCCTCCCAGGGGCTGCGGCATGTATTGTGCCACCCCTGAGAGACCATTCAAAATGACACCACAAGTCTGCTACTGCAGCCTCTGTAAGGTGGTGCATGCACCCCTTACTTAGATATAGGTTCACTATATCTATTCTATATCACTGCACATATAAACCTATCAGTCACCCCTATGGCAGGCCTTATCAAGCCTGAAGGCAGGGTGTTGGGTTTTATGTGAGAGGGTGCACCTGCATGAGCAGAGCCCCTCTGCAACCTTCGGAACATATTTTCCGGGGTTGTTTGTGATGCAGCCAACCATATATATTTAAGTGCATTATAACCTCGCGGTAAATGCTAACTTTAAAACGGCTGCATAGAAACATGTTGTGTTTGGTGTCAAACACCTTGGAATCATACCTCCCCACCAGTAGCTGGCGGGGGAGGTATGATTCCACCCTTCTAAAGGGACATATGTGACACACCGGGTACCAGCTTTCTCGACCTGGGCATCACAAAATGGATACTGCCAGCCTCAGACACGAGTCTGCCCTCCTGCTGCTGAGCCAAGCTCGAGCAGGGTAAGGCTTGACAATAGGTTTCCTGTCACAGGGAGGTGTGACCACCTCCCACACAGGATTTAGTGTATTGGGGCTGGGTGGGTGCACTCTGAGAGTGCTTTGAAGTCTGCACTGGGGGCACATTTGGTGTCACTGTGCATAATCCAGCTCAAACCGGTTGCAGGAGCTATTTGCTCCAGCTCTGGTGCGTACCTGGACAAAGGACATGGGTGTAGCCACCCCTCTGTCCTGACCCTCCCATAGGTGGGTCCCCAGAGTTTGTTCCACCCCTTCCTTGGGTATAAAATAGGAACCCCTGACTACAGGTCTTTAGATTTTACCTGGACTAAACTCTGCTACAGAAACTTCTATGATCTGCACGACGCTAGATGACTGAAGAATTTCCCTTGGAGTAATGGAGTTAATCGCCTGCAAGGCAGGCACCTAAACGAATCTGACCGATTTGCATCTCCCAAGCTCCTGAGGACTCTGAAGATTTCTGCAACACAGGAGGTGGGTTCCCAAGGTCTCTGAGGTTGATCTGCGCTCTCAGCAATTCTGAGGCCCGTTTCCCTCGTGGGGACCGTGCAACCCGAATCCCTGTGCACTGCGTACTTTTGCAGCAGCATATGCTTTTTGGCAATCCCTGAGGCTGTGCTTTGGGCTACTTGTACTCCTGACCCCAAGCAGTATTTTCACTGAAGATTTCAGGCCTACACTCCACGAGTGTTCCGTGGGCTGGTATTTCGTGATTCAGCTTGAGGTCCCTTTGCGATTCCTGGTCCGTTGGCCTGTGGGTCCCTGTGAAGGTAACTTTGACTTTCCGTGGGCTTTCCTGGTTGCTCCAGATATGCCCTGACTTTCCATAGCTTGGAAAATCCCCAGGACCTTGCTGGTCCTCACCGAAGCTTCTTTCCTCTGCCCGCGTGGGTTGCAGTTGCCAAGGCTTGTTGGTATTCAATCCGGACACTGACCCCCCACGCACTTGACATTCTTTGTAGGACAGCTCACCTCCAGACTTTGATTGTTATCGATGTCCCCATGACTGCAGAGTCAAGCTTCACCTCTTCTCACCTGAAACACCCGACATCGGTGGGCATTCGTCTATCGTGCCCCTGTTCACTGTGAAGTGACACAGACTCTTTCCCCTCTGCTTTCAGGTTCTTCTCACCGCGGATCCAGGCTTGGATCCCACCGGGCACTCTTCATCTTCTCGGCAGCAGCAGTTTTCCGCATCATGCCATTGAAAACGACGATGGTTCCCGACATCAATAGACCCCTATGCACCCGGCTCCTCTGGGATAGGTAACACAGGTATCTCGGTACTCTCAAGGGTGCTGGCCTTAGAACCTTTTATGTTTAACTGGGTTTGCTTAAAGTCCTCTCCGAAGTGTCCTTAATCTTAAAAATTCCAAACGCGACATTCCCATAGGATTGTACGGAGCTCGCGCCTGTGTTCACACACTGCACCCGTCCTCCGTGGGTCCCCTGTTTCACTACTTTGGGTGGTTCCTTGGGGTCCCAGCGATTCTACGTGCTCTAGGCACTGTGTCTAGTCAAGTCGTGGTTGTTATACCACTTTCTTAGTATATGATTTGGTCTCCCCCTGGAGCCCACTGTGTATTGTGCTATTTACTGTTGTTCTAGTAATTTCATATTGTGTGCTTTGTTCTCTAATCTCATAAAGAGGTTAGTAGAGAGTGTTTAGCAATAAATACATATATTGGATATATTCCTTGTGTGGTTCTCCTTTCATTTGGTCATTCAGGAGGTTCTAATCTGGTAAAACAAGCTGCTTTACATTCCTTCAAGACTTAGCCTGAAGGCTGCTCTCCTTAGCTACCACTAGGATAGCTTTCAATAAAGGTCGTCTTTAACCTAATCATCAATAAGGGACGTTTGGACTGGTACAAGGTGCCCACTTTAATTAGTGGACAGCATATACCAGGCCAACTTCTCACAAAATATACTTCGACTCTTGGTGCATCTTTGTAAGTGAGGGAAGCCTGCATTCCTCAGCTTGCATTTGCCATTGTGTATGCTTGTGCTTCTCAAGTTCCTTCTCCATCTGCTTGGACAATTTATTTATGTGCGAGAAGCTTACTCTAGTGCTGCATGTTCAGTGTCTGAGAAAAACTGACATGGTAACTGCCTGTTTTTTTTGTGAGTGAAGTTTTCACTTTTGATCTGAGCTGTGTGATAGATGTTTGCTCTTTGCTATCTGGTTACTGCCTGTTCTGTGTGTGAAGGAAGCCTGGACTGCTACTTCCTGGCGCTGGAAGTAGGTTTGCTTGGGGTGCTGCAGCACCCCCCACAGTAACCATGCTGGAGTTCAAAAGGTTATTGAGCTATGAGGATGCCGTAAAAGTTTGCTTTTATTGTGTCACATTTGTTGTGGTTTCAAAGGCAGGTCAAATGTTAGGTTCTGTCTTCTGACAAATTACTACTTGTTCTTTTAACATGGAGACTGGTGTTTATTTTTATTTTTTGTGCCTTGTTTAGTTGTATCAGTACAACAGCATGTGAGTACTAATTGTGGGGCCATTTCAATGGAAAACATGCTTCCTGTAAATGACCGAGTGCTATCACAGCATGTTTTAGTAATATGTTTGCAACAATGCACTCCAAAATGTGCCACTGGCTACATACCACACCTTTACCACTCTTTGGCTGAATACACGTGCCTCATTTGCTACACTCGTTCTTTGTGTGATGCTAACGTTTTTCACGATCCCTATGACTTCAGGGATGTAACAGGGATTGATGGCAGCACCCCCACTCTGAAAATTGTTCCAGCACCAATGTTGGGAATGGCTGCTTTATAAAAGCGTACTTTCCTGCATGCCCATCGTGCTAAGATGTCTCTGTGGCAGATCTATATTGGCAGCGGATTTACTTTTTCCTTTAGTTATATTTTGGCTGTGTTTGGGATGGATCATCTGCTGTGAGAAATGTTGTCTATACGTTTCATATCCGTTTGAAAGTGTACACCAACCCATTGTTGGATCTGTGTAAGAAGAGAATGTCAGACCACCGTCTGTATTTATTTGTTTGTGTCAAGTGATTTATCAAAGCTGACCCTTCCTGTGTTTGACAAATCTGTATTTGAAAGGAGTTCACAACGGTGCTGCCTGTCCTTTACACGGTTATTGCGTGTTTATGTTTGCCATGTTTCCACTACTGGCGTCTGCGCCGTGCGAGGTATGCTTGCTATGCTCATGCCTGCACTGTGTCTGCTCGGTATGTGAGGGAAGCTTGCGCTGCTGCTTCCCAACTGTGGGACAGCTTTACAAGCCCCTTGCGCCACTTTTGCGTCACTTTTCCCATGTTGAAAATGACGCAAAAGTGGCGCAAGGGGCTTGTAAATCTGTGTTCTTCAAGGACACGTAGTGTTACGCAGTCCCCTAAAGGTGAAACCTGTTATAAAAGTTGTTCGAAACATGTGCACCGATGTAGTTTTTCTTCTAGTTATGTTCAGTTGCATTGTGAAACTTTGTTGACATTAAAAGTTTAAGATCCACACTAGTGTGGAATAACTCGGTCTTGAAAGAGCACCGGCATGTATCTCCTAGCTGAACAGATGGTTTCCTCTATTAGTTGGCAAAAGATGGCTTTGCTGTCAGAAGCTGGACTCCACGGTGTCTGTGTAACTCGAGGAACATCCTTCGTGACAGATGCCGCTTCTGTAAGGTATATGTAACCAAAAGTATAGATTTCCTGTCGGATGCCTCAGCATTTTAGATCGGAGTGGGCTAATTCATCTGTCTCACTGTAACCTTGTAACCTGTAAGTCGAATACTCTTGCTGTAAGAGGCCAGAGAGAGCTGTGTAATATTTTTCCTATACATTACCTGGTATGATTTATGTAACCCAAGGCATACCTTACGTGACTGAAGGGTGAATTAGTGATAGCTTTCCTGTCAGAGGCCCAAACCCTTAACATCTGGGTAACGTGAAGAATAGTTTTGCTTTTAGATGCTTGAGCATGTATGGTTAATTTAAGCTAGGAATAGGTGGGTTTTTATGCCGTAGCCTATAAGGTGGCTGTAAATTGAGCCATACAGCTGTTGCCAGATGTCTAAGCAGGAAAGACAGATGAACCCTAAGAGATGGGGTTACTGTCCCAGTCCCAGGTCTGTGAGATGTGTCCAACTTGTCGACTAGGTCTGAGCTTTTTCAATCTTTCCAATCTGAGCCCCGAGACTTTAGTTTAGGAGAGCTCTATAACCGGAAGGGTTGGTACCTGAGACCCTATAATATGTTCAGAGCTCGAGCGTTCTCTAAGATATGTGCAACATGACACATGGCTTTGATGTCAAAGGCTTGAATATGTATGGGGTGTGTTACATGAGTGAAAGTGGAGTTTTTTAGGGCAGAGCCTGTAACATCTGTGTTGACCTAACTAGCTCTACCTGAAAGAGGTGTACAGCATCAAATGTTTATGAAATGTGTAGAGTTAGCTTAAAATGTTCCTGGAGAGGCTGACATGCAACCTACATTGCTGTTAAACTAACTGGGCCTTTTTGAAAAATAAGTAAATAATGTCTTTCTTCTTTTTAAGTTCGCTCATGGACATGTCTGTCTTCTATGTTTGATGGAGCACAGTTTCAGCCTTTGTAAGTCTATAGGCGTTTGCAAATGGTAGCCCCTCTTCCTTGCCCATGAATAAACATTCAGAATTACATCATAGAAACGTGCATTTATTGCCATTTCTTTAAGTCTCCTTTGTCCAAATAGGGTGCCCACATTAGGTTGTGCCTCGGGTCACAAAATCCTTAAGAAGGCACTGACTCACTTATTACGGAGGCTGGCAATGAAAAGCTGAGCTCGGAGTAATGAAGATTGCTCATCATAAGTGCCATGCCCAGGGCATAGCTGCCATGGGCATTCTTTGGGAAGCATGCTGTGGCTAGACCAGTATCAATGCAAAGTCATTTAGGCTTCAGTGACCACAAATAGACTACAGTTTTAGTAAAAGGTTTTAAATTAAAATACAAACAAAGTACAGACAGTGCTGGAAGTGGTGAATAGCTTACTCATTCTTTTTTCCATCGCAGATCAAAGAACCTCTGATCTTTTTACGTGAATGTGGGCAGTAACATGTCCGGCATCATCACGTCCATACCCAGAGATGGGTTAGATTTACGTGTAGTCAGAACTTATTTACGAAATTGTGTCAGCCTTGTGGCATCAAACACAAGTTTTGTGTTTTGCAAAATTTGTTTTTTAAAAGTCCATAAAATGGTTGATGTTCTTCAAGGAAAGAGTGAGCATGCTGGTTTATTTTATATCTTGAGCGCCCAGATACCCCTAGGGGGTCAGTGCTGTGCTCTACAAATGCTGCTTTGTTTGATTGATTGATTGATATACCATGGCACCCATGTTTTGGCATGTGTGCTTCCTTAGCACACTGTCACCAGAAGTTGGTGTCTTGCCATTGGCCAGTGAAAATAATTGTAGTGGGCAATTAGGTGAGACAAGCAGCCCAAGTAAGGGATCCTGCGTGTAGCCGCGACTTTTTCTCATCTTTATTGAGCCTCTGGCAGTAAATCTAAGGTCGTTGTCAGAAATTGTCCTGTTAGCTCTGGGTACTCCAATTCTGAGTGGTACAAAAGGGGGTGGTGATGGAAGGAGCATCAGAACCAATCAAACACTCACACCCAGTCAACAGATCTGGGTTTGATCCATCACCGTTCTTTAGCCCACTCTGCCACCCCAGTTCAGACATGGCCATATGCAAATCAGTCTGACCCTGTGCCTCATGGGAACAGTCCAGCCCGAACTGCCAATCCATGCCTTCCCTGGAAACAAGCTTCCTAGGACCGGTTTCTTGCATTTCAGCCGTCTTCAGCCAGGCTTGCTTGAATCCAGTGGCAAAGTGAGCAAGGGACTCACGTCTGAGCATACCCTGCCAACTTATGGGGAACAAAGTGGTACAAAAGGGGGTGGTGATGGAAGGAGCATCAGAACCAATCAAACACTCACACCCAGTCAACAGATCTGGGTTTGATCCATCACCGTTCTTTAGCCCACTCTGCCACCCCAGTTCAGACATGGCCATATGCAAATCAGTCTGACCCTGTGCCTCATGGGAAAAGTCCAGCCCGAACTGCCAATCCATGCCTTCCCTGGACCGGAAACAAGCTTCCTAGGACCGGTTTCTGGCATTTCAGCCATCTTCAACCAGGCTTGCTTGAATCCAGTGGCAAAGTGAGCAAGGGACTTACGTCTGAGCATACCCTGCCAACTTACGGCGAACAAAGTGGTACAAAAGGGGGTGGTGATGGAAGGAGCATCAGAACCAATCAAACACTCACACCCAGTCAACAGATCTGGGTTTGATCCATCACCGTTCTCCAATTCTGAAACTCGGCACCGAGGACTTAGCTTTGTTTGTTTGGGCCCATCAGGCTAGTAATCTTTGACATTAAAAGCTATAATGATGTATACCACATTTAGGGGAAATACGGTGAACAAACCCGAAACGTTATTTAAGGGTGAGATATTGAGAAGATCCTGGTGAGCTATTTCAGCTGGAAAAGGACATGTACAATTCCTTCCCTGCCCTGGCACTTACAACCTTGGGTCTACTTGTTTTGATAAAGTTGCTGGTGAAACAAGTATTTTTGGTTTTCCTTACTGTAATTGTTTGGTTTCTGTTATCTGCGACATTTAGAAGAATTGATGGTACATATTCAAGATTTCAAAATAATGCAAAATGTCAAACTATCTCAGGCGGAACTGTGTTTTGCCTTACTCGATTTACTTCTGCATTATTTTTCCCTACTTGCAGTTCAAGCTCTGAGATTGGCCTTCTGCTCCTCTGATTTTAATGATCCTTATATTCATTTTTTACTGTTCAAGCATGTACAAATAATGGTATTGCATACATTTGTTTGTTGAGGCGTACATTTAAGACGCTGACATACCGTTTTAAGTAACATATAGCATTTTCTTTCTTCTAACCCCCACATGTCAATGCAGCAATGTATTAACTGGAGTGCCCCCACTTCTTTCTTCTTACCAAGTAGGGCCTTTTATACTGGGTATCATGAGATGGAAGCAACAGGCTCCAAAAGGGCAGGTAAAAGAGCTTGCTGTCTTCTGGATGGATAATCGGATCGATAATGCTTGGTTTCTTTATCATTATATTCAGCTCTCTTTTTCATGCATAGACCAGTGTTGTCTTAAGGATTTTGGGAGCCCAGGGCGAAACAGATTTCATGGCCCTGTTTGGAACAACTTTGATTTTTATTACCCATTGCTAATTCAAGCCCGCATATTGTCAAACAAACTTTCTTAAATGAGAGTAAATCAAAAACAGTTGAACTATGCCTTGCCGAGTGCCCCAAAATCGTTTAGATGTGATTGGGCAAAGAGAGACGTATGCAAAGGTAGGCCGAGAGGTTGACATGCAGAAATCGATAAGACGTGTGAGAGAGTGCGAAAGTTCACTTTCCCAACCCCCTCCAGGTGGCGAGTTGCCCCCCCTCATCAACTGCTTCCAATCAAACTGCGTTCCTGTTAACTTAAATCACCACTGACTATGTACTTTGGTGCCTTAAAAGGTCGCAGTTTATTTAACATCGCATGTTATACAACTTCTCTTGAGCTCGCTGGCCCTCTTTATCCCCTCCCCTAGCCCTACCTGACTTGCCCCCTGATTGGTGGGGCCCGTGCTTGCCCTGGGGGGGACCAATCCTGGTCCCCCCATCTCTAGCAGGCATGCAGATGGGTGCGGGGAGGGGCTTCCCGCCCCTGGATTGTGTTTGATCCGGGCCACTATCGGGTCCGAACCCCCTCCAGGTGGCGGGTTGCCCCCCCTTCATCACCTGCTTCCAATCAAACTGCGTTCCTGTTAACCGTTAAATCACCTCTGACAACGTGCTTTGGTGCCTTAAAAGTCGCAGTTTATTTAACATCACATGTTATACAATTTTTGCAGAATTTATGGTCATATCAACTGTTCACTTAATGTCCATGCTACACATTTACATTTCCTGGTCTCTGCACTCATTTGCTTGCAGTATAGACCCAGCCTCCTCAATTTCCCGGGAGACGAGGGGGCCCACTGTCTGAGTTTCCGATTTACAGGTCTAGGCTTCAACTTGCTAACGACTTGGAGGTTGTTCGTCTGGACCTGCCCAGGCTGCAAGTGCCATACCACTCACCCTGGACCCTTTTGTGGGCCCTCCCTGCTCCCCGGGGTCCCTGCCATGTGGCATCCCAAGGACCTTACTTGAGCATCTAATCTATCTTTCCTGAGGCTGAGTCCTTGCATTTCGCTCCCTCAGTACCCCTGCCATGAGGCATCCCAAGGGTCCTGCGGGAACATCACATCTACTCTTTCTATGGCCGCACGCCACCCTTGGCTCTCTCAGTGCCCGCTGCCGTGAGGCATCCCAAGGTTTCTGTGTGAGTCTTCCATCTACCTTTTTAGTAAGTTCACTCTTTTTACTACCTTCTTTTTGTTCTTTCCGCCACTCTACCTACCGTTTCCCAATCGGAGGGAGCTCCCCTCTACCCTGGCCTCCACTTTCCTCCTAGTTGAAACTCATCTGTTCCAGTACCCTACAATGTTCAGTAGGAACATGTCCATCCCTACCCCGGTAAGGTGTACTCCATCCTCCAGGTGATAGCCCAGAGACCTCAAGTTTATGAAACCGTGTCTAACGAAACCCCATCCATTGGCCCTACACACCTGTGCCATGGTGATATTGAGTTTCCGTCTGGATTTTTCCACCGCCCCCAAGACATCCCTGGTATAGACACAGAGCATATGGCAGATCTTGGAGTAAATTTTCCCTCATTTAAAGAGTACGCCTTTTGTGTAGGAAATTCAAACATAAGGAGCAATTGTGATCAAACTGAAGAAAGGAGAATGGAAAGAAATTAGGTCCCCGACATACACTTGGTTTGAAGGTCGAATCTTCAGAGCCTAGTGTTAGACGGGTCTACTGGGCACTCTGGCACTGCCAAGTAGGCTGGCTTGAAAGGTCGAGTCAGTAGGCTGATTTTTTTGGTCCCGTCATGGCCCACGGGGCCAAAAAGACACAGGTCACACACTGGACCTTTCAAGTAGGCCTATGTAATAGTGCTAGAGCGCCCCAGAGGCCAGTCCAACACAGGCAGAGCCTGCTTGTCTTTAATAGATGAATGTTCACGGACATCGATTCACCAAAATGCCAGTGTTTGCAGAAGTGACGCCACACACCCTTTGACCTTAGTTCAGTCACAGAAAGCGTCATCATATAACCGTTGACACTGTATCTTCCCAATAAGTTATGTCGCATGACATTAACCCTGATGACATCTAAATAACTGACCATCTGCTTGAATAATATACCAACAGAACGAAGACAAATGTAATTTTAGATACCATCTATATGAGGGTGCGGAAATGATATAGAAGGCAAACATAAATTTGTCTTTGATTTACATGACAAAGTATATGTTTGTCCACAGAGGTTGTAGTGCCACAGAACACACAACAGCACTGGGAACCTGAAATATTTATGCCACAAACTGTCATGAATTAATTAGTTCCCCTCCTGTATACCACTGAGACAAAAATATTGATAAATGATAGGGAAGGAAAATTAGATTTTAATTACACAATAGTAGTCGGGTTCACATATATTAATTGATAGAGACCATATATTGATTATGAACCATATTATAGGCTTAAATTCTTCCTTACTGTTAATACATATTGATTTGCCAACATTTGCAAGGCACTAGTACTCATTCGATGCACAGAGGTGAAGGTTTTATTCAAACATAATTTTTAATGTAGTCGCAAAAATCAAACATAACTTGTTTAAAAATGTGTTTATTTATATCATGTTTTTATTTAATCAAAAGAGTACTCATTGCATTGATGAATGTATTTATTTTATAAAACCCAAAATGTAATGTACATATACCAGTTGATCCTGCAGGAGTAAACTGTGCATATCAAGACACTGTTTACTTTCTTGCAGTGGTGCCTGGTGATCTTTGAAAGTGGTGGGGTGTAATACTTGCCCTGAATTGTAGCGATTTAGCATAGTGAGTGAGCCTGACCACTTCCAAGGAGGGTTTAGGTATTTAACCTCATGAAAATGCTGAAAGAATGGTGTGAAGGGGGGCATTCTAAAGCTCAACTTTCACATGCATTTGCTGCAAAGTCATAGTGGCATTCAAAAATCCATGCGTAATGCTTTGTCAAAAATCACTTCTAGCATATCAGGGCCATCATTTTATTATGGTTGCCCCCTCCCAAATCTCAAAGTTACCCTCTCTTATGCCAAGAATAACCTTTATTGTGCCACTACAAGCATTGTTTCATTGTGCTCCTATGCCAACAATTACCTCTAGTATGTCAGTGCCAACATTTTGTCATGGGTGTCCCACATGTCAACTATTACCTCTATCATGCAACTGCCAGTATTTTGTCACATGTGTCGATAAAGCTAGGAATTGCCTCCTGTATGCCAGTGCCAGCGTTTTGTGAAGGTGCCTTCATACGCGTAGAACTCCCTTTAGTATGCCAGGGCCAATGGCAGACTCACAAGTATAACTCCCCATTATCACGCACACTCATTTACATTCATTCACTCATATTCATTATCATTCACTCTCATTTATTCATTATCATTCACGTTCACTCCCTCATTCATTTTCACACACTCCTTTGCACTCACTTAGTCTCAGTCACTCATTCACAATCACTCAATCTTCCTCTGACCCCTCATTCTCACTTATTCTCACTAACTCTGACTCCCTAATTTTCATTCATTCCTTCACACTCTAATTCAACCTTACTCTCACTCACTCTTGCATTATTACTTCCTCACTCTCACTTGCACTCATTCTTATTCTTACTCAATCATTTTCACTTATTCTCACTTACTCTAACTCACTCATTTGCTTTCATTGTTACAATCATTCACTGTCACGCACTTCTCACTTCCACAAATTTTTGCTTACACTCCCACACACTTATTCTTACTCATCATTCTCACACACTTACTCTTGCTCATTTGTAACCACTCTATTGCTCACTCATTTTCCCTCTCTCTGATTCACTCATTGGTGCTCCATCTCACTCGTTCCCGCTCACAATCTGTCACTCACTCACTTTCACTCACACACACATGCTCACAAATACAAATAGACACACACACACACACATATATATACATACATACACATATATAAGAACCATAAGAAGAAACTATAATCTCTACCGTTAAGTAACTTTAGGCCACAAGTTTTAGTTTCTTAACTATAACTGCAGAACTTCAATGGCTTTGTGTGGGTAAAATATTAACCTAATTATAACCTTCCTGTAATCTTTGTTTTTTTCATGGAATATCTATCTATCTATCTATCTATCTATCTATCTATCTATCTATCTATCTATCTATCTATCTATCTATCTATCTATCTATCTATCTATCTATCTATCTATCTATCTATCTATCTATCTATCTATCTATCTATCTATCTATCTATCTATCTATCTATCTATCTATCTATCTATCTATCTATCTATCTATCTATCTATCTATCTATCTGTCTCTATTATCTACTGGCGGTAGCCAGTGGATAGTTATAGTTAGGACCGAGTTTCCATAGGAAATCTGAAAATTCTATTTTGAATAACTTTGGCGATGGTTGACGAATCCTAGCAAAATTTTCAAAACTAATGGGGTGCTCCGCTCAGCTCCTACCCTGAAAGTCTCGGGGTGATTCGTCAAGCGGGGGCTGAGAAAAAAGGGGGGTCCCAAAACACGTTTTCCCCATGCATTTTCCCATAGGACATTTAGTCGAAGGTACAGCCGAACGGCTGAACAGAATTACTTGAAATTTGGCAAAGAGGTAGTCCTCAGGTCAGGCATGTGCCTTTTGCATATATGGTGTCAATCTGTTCAGTAGTTCTTGAGAAAATTGCAGTTAAAAGTACATAAATATCTATAAGCGCGCACCGTGCGCGCTCGGTGCGCGCACGGTGCGCGCACCATAACGTGCGCGAGCGTAATTCTGATTGGTGGTTACATGTCAGTCAACATTCGAATCGGTCGAAATCAGGAAGTGTCGGCCGCCATTTTGTGTGTTTTGTGTGTGACAGTGAAAAAGAAAGGTGGAGAACGTGAAAAGGGGGCAGGGTAGAGAGTTCCTGACCCCCTAGCCTTTGTCAGGGGGTCCCTGAAGGACCCCGAAGGGTGAAAAAAACTGTTTATTTTTTTTTCAAAAACTCGCGGGGTGCGCGCACCGTGCGCGCACGGTGAAAAACCTTAAAAAAACAAAACAAAACATTTTAAACGAGCCATTCCATATTACAGGATACAGTCAATCTATAACTATATACATAGGTAGCTTATTGTAAAATAAATATATAAAAAATATAATAAAACATACATAACTTAGCATTTAAAAAACCTTACAAATTCACTTAAAAAACCATAGGTTTCACACACGTTTTACTTAGGAATTAGCATTTAAAAAACCTTGCAAATTCACTTAAAAAACCATAGGTTTTACACATGTTATAGTTAGCTGGACATTTCACTCGTAAAAAACCATTGAAATTCCCCCATTATAGTTAGTTCAGATAACTATAACTCGCACGACCGCCTCTCTATCACAAGGGTGATGTCATCAGTGATGTCATGAGTGATGCCACTGACCATGTCATGAGTGATGTAATATGTGACGTCATGAGCAGTGGATTGCGG
The DNA here is from genome assembly GCF_964204655.1 of Triturus cristatus. NCBI lineage: Eukaryota > Metazoa > Chordata > Amphibia > Caudata > Salamandridae > Triturus > Triturus cristatus. The sequence continues at coordinate 134,978,067 of NC_140586.1, read as the reverse complement.
GCGCGTGAGTTATAGTTATCTGAACTAACTATAACGGGGGAATTTCATTGGTTTTTTACGAGTGAAATATCCACCTAACTATAACCTGTGTGAAACCTATGGTTTTTTAAGTGAATATATATATATATATATAGTTCCACAAGGTTGCCCGCTGAAGAAATGCCCAAAACGAAAGAGTTTAAACACCTTTAATGTGCAGGTTGGCAACACAGAGCAGCTTCCTCCTCTCGTGCATCATGTAAGGCCATACGCGTTTCGGGCAGCCTTCTGCCCTTGATCACTGGCAAGTTCAAAGCCCCGGCAGGCAAATAGGAACACCTGATAAAGGACCCACCCCAGTGGGTGTGGCCACAAAGCCTCCTGGTCAATGTAGTTCCCCAACATTAAACCACAGTGGGTGCCGTCGAGATTTAAAATAAAGGCATTCAACTCTATGTAGCGGCATCTTCATGTGGCGCGACCTTCTTGTTTGATGTTTAGCGGCTTTGCTCGGCAGTTAAGATGCCCGCTGCATATCTTGCAGATCTGGCGTTTGGAAGTACCGAGCGCTGTTGAGCGGAGGGGCCGCTTTTGAGACTCTTTTCTATGAACAGTATCGCAGTGTTTCCAGTCCCATTCTCACCCACTGGGGATATACTGAAATACAGTACAGACTGTGGCGGCACCCATACCGGGGAAAAGGTGAGGAACCACAAATACCAGAGTGCTTTGCAGCATATGCCCACTGGGGCGGGTCTTTAAATACTTATCAGGGTGTTCCTCATCATGCTTGCTGCTTTCTGCTCATTCGCCCGTGATCAAGAACACCAGCTGTTCGAAACGCATTGGGCCTTGAAATATGAAGAGTGGACTCTTACCTGCTATGCTGAAAATCTCAAAATAAAGGCATTCAACTCTTCGTAGCGGCATCTTCATGTGGGGCGACCTTCTTGTTTGATGTTTAGCGGCTTTGCTCGGCCGCGAAGATGCCCGCTGCATATCTTGCAGATCTGGCGTTTGGAAGTACCGAGCGCTGTTGAGCGGAGGGGCCGCTTTTGAGACTCTTTTCTATGAACAGTATCGCAGTGTTTCCAGTCCCATTCTCACCCACTGGGGATATACTGAAATACAGTACAGACTGCGGCGGCACCCATACCGGAGATAAGGTGAGGAACCACAAATACCAGAGTGCTTTGCAGCATACGCCCACTGGGGCGGGTCTTTAAATACTTATCAGGGTGTTCCTCATCATGCTTGCTGCTTTCTGCTCATTCGCCCGTGATCAAGAACACCAGCTGTTCGAAACGCGTTGGGCCTTGAAATATGAAGAGTGGACTCTTACCTGCTATGCTGAAAATCTCAAAATAAAGGCATTCAACTCTTCGTAGCGGCATCTTCATGTGGCGCGACCTTCTTGTTTGATATATATATAAATATATCTATACATATACCTGTCTCTCTCTCTCTCTCTCTCTCTCTGTATCTATATATATATATATTACCTACTGGCATACGCCAGTAGGTCGTTATAGTTAGGACCTATTATCCATAGTAAATACGCAACATTCTGTTTGGAATAACTTTGGCGCCGGTTGACGAATCTTCACGAAATGTTCAAAACCTGTGGCCCAATTCGGTCCGCTCCTATCCTGAAAGTCTCGGGGTGATTCGTCAAGTGGGGGCCGAGAAAAAAGGGGGTCCCAAAACATGTTTTCCCCATGCAATGTTCCATAGGGACTGTTAGTCGCAGCTACACCCCAAACTGCTGAACGGAATTATACCAAATTTGGCAAAGAGGTAGCCCTTGGTTCACACTTGTGCCTTTTGGTTAAATGGTGTAAATCCGTTCAGTAGTTCCTGAGAAATTCAAAAGTAAAAACATAGATATATCTAGGGCCGCGGATCCTCCCGAGCACGAGCTTTATGTTAATTGGCTGTCAACACTTCAAACCAGGAAGTGTTGGCAGCCATCTTGTGCCTCGGTAACCGAGGCACAAGAAAGCAGTGAAAAAAACGCACCAAACGCAAAAAGGTAGAAACACCCTGACCCCCTAGGCCTGCTCAGGGGGTCCCACAAGGACCCCCAAGGCCCAAAATTTAAAAAACTATTTTTTTAAAAATCGCAGGATGCGCTTAAGATCCGCGCATCCCGCAGTGAAAAAAAAAACCGAAGCGCGGGATTCCGCGCTTCGCTGTTAATTAGCCCCCGGGGGGGCCAAGTCCCGGGGGCAATATGTATATTGGAATGGGGGGCCCAGAGGGGCCCCCCAGCCCCGGGGACCGCCACCCCCTGGGGCTTTTCTGAATTATGGGGGGGCTCTCAGCCTCCCAGCCCCGGGGACCGCCACCCCTGGGGCTTTAATATACATTGGTGTGGGGCTCAAAGGCCCCCCAATCCCTGGGGACCCCCACCCCCGGGCTTTGTGATAATAGATGCGGGGGACTCACTGCCCCCCTGCAGCCCCGGGGACTGCCACCCCCTGGGGCACTAAATATTTAACATAGGGGGTCTGTTACGGACCCCCAAGTCCCGGGGACCACCACCACCCGGGGCTTTAAATTAAGTGGGAGGGGGGGCCGCGCAGCTCCCCTCCTGGAGCCTTGTCATGGCCCTGGGGACCGCCACCCCCCAGGGCCGGCTCCTGCAGTGTCCCAGGGTGCCCATCCCCGGGACACTGTAGTTTGCAATGACAGGGCGGGAGCTTCGCGGCTCCCACCCTGTCATTGCAAACTGCTTTCCTTCATTGAAGCGAGAGCAGGGAAACCTGCTCTCGCTTCAATGAAGCAAAGCAGATTGCTTTTCCACATGGGGGGATTGGGGAACCCCCACGGTCCCCAACGAGGTGGCCAGCCCCGGGGGATGGGGTCCCTGGGGCTATTAGTGGACCGGGAGGAGGGCCACGCGGCCCCCCTCCCAAAATAAAAAAATAAACAAAAACAAAGGCCGGCCCCGGGGGATGGGTCCCCAGGGCCATAGGTGGCCTGAGGAGGGGGGCAATGCAGCCCCCCTCCAAAAGATAAAAAATAAATTAACGGCCTTGCCCCGGGGGATGGGCTCCATGGGGCCGATTAAGGCCTCGGGAGGGGGGCCACGCGGCCCCCTTCTAAATTATTATTTTTTTTTAAATTAGGGGGCAGGCCCTGGGAGATGGGGTCTCCAGGGCCAATAAATTAGAAAAAGAAGGGGGGCCACACAGCCCCCCTTCTTAAAAAAAAAAGAAAAACGGGATCGCGGAGGCTACGCCCCCTTCTTGCTGCACTCTGCAAACTGGGGAACGAATTCCCCTTGACTACTGGGGGTCCCTGGGGGCCAAGTAGCCCACCAGGAACCTCCAGTATGCACCAGGGGACTGCGTTGCAGAGAGGTGTTCTGAGGCCACGCCCCTTTTTACACCTCTCTGCAACGCAGCTCTGTGGCGCTTAATGGAGGAAGCTGGTGGGCTAGTTGCATGCCAGGGACCCTCCGGATTCAAGGGGAGTTAATCCCCCAACTTAAAACGCGCCACGGGGTGCGTTTGCACAGTGGTGAAGGGAGGGGGCGGGGCGTGAGGAGACGTGTGCAAACACGCCCTGTGGCGTGTTTTAAGTTGAGAAATTAATTCCACTTTAATCCTGAGGGTCCCTGGGGGCCAACTAGCCCATCAGCTATCTCCAGTAAGCGCCACGGAGCTGCGTTGCTGAATGTTGTAAAAAGGGGCACGGCCTCTGAACACCTCTCTGCAACGCAGCTCCCTGGTGCATACTGGAGGTACCTGGTGGGCTAGTTGGTCCCCAGGGACCCTCAGGATTGAAGAGGAATTAATTCCCTAACTTAAAAAGCGCCACAGGGCGTGTTTGCTCACATGTCACCTCAGGCCCCGCCCACTTCCTTCACCATTGTGCAAACGCACCCCCTGGCGAGTTGTAAGTTGGGGAATTAATTCCACTTCAATACTGAGGGTCCCAGAGGGCCAACTAGCCCACCAGGTATCTCCAGTATGCGCCAGGGAGCTGCATTGCAGACAGGTGTTCAGAGACCACGCCCCTTTTTACACCTCTCTGCAACGCAGCACTGTGGCGTTACTGGAGGTACCTAGTGGGCTAGTTTGACGCTAGGGACCCTTAGGATTCAAGGGGACTTAATTTCCCAACTTAGAATGGACACAGGGTGCGTTTACTCAGTGGTGAAGGGAGGGAACGGGGCCTGAGATGACGTGTGCAAACATGCTCTGTGGCGCGTTTTAAGATGGGGAAATAATTCCCCTTAAATCCTGAGGGACCCTGGGGGCCAACTAGTCAACCAGGTGCTTCCAGTAAGCGCCACTGCGCTGTGTTTCAGAGAGGTGGCCCAGGCCGTGTACCTTTTTACACCTCTCTGCAACGCAGGTCTGTTCCCCAGTCAGTATACATACACTTCCAGCAAACACCCTGTCACTCCCCTTGCAGTCCTGTAGTGACCCATTCAGCACCATGTACTAATCCATTCGCTGCACCAATACCCAACCACTTATAAATTCACCCAGGCACTCTCCTTGCAGTACTCTAATCATTCAGTCAGTACCCAAGTACTCATGCACTGAGCCAGGCCTTAGCACATGGACTGCTTCAAACGCCTATCCACTATGGATGCAGTCCTCTAACCACCTACACACTTGTCTTTCACACCTTCAATTCCCCAGTCAGTATACATACACTTCCAGCAAACACCCTGTCACTCCCCTTGCACTCCTCTATTGACCCATTCAGCACCATGTACTAATCCATTCACCGCGCGAAAACCCAATCACTTATAAATTCACCCAGGCACTCTCCTTGCAATACTCTAATCATTCAGTCAGTACCCAAGTACTCATCCAGTGACCCAGGCCTTAGCACATGGACTGCTTCAAACCCCTATCCACTATGCATGCAGTCCTCTAACCACCTACACACTTGTCTTTCACCCCTTCAATTCCCCAGTCAGTATCTATACACTCCAGCAAACACCCTGTCACTCTCCTTGCACTCCTCCAGTGACCCATTCAGCACCATGTACTAATCCATTCACTAAGCCAAAACCCAACCACTTATAAATTCACCCAGGCACTCTCCTTGCAGTCCTCTAATCATTCAGTCAGTACCCAAGTACTCATGCACTGAGCCAGGCCTTAGCACATGGACTGCTTCAAACGCCTATCCACTATGCATGCAGTCCTCTAACCACCTACACACTTGTCTTTCACACCTTCAATTCCCCAGTCAGTATACATACACTTCCAGCAAACACACTGTCACTCCCCTTGCAGTCCTGTAATGACCCATTAAGCACCATGTACTAATCCATTCACTGCGCCAAAACCCAAACACTTATAAATTCACCCAGGCACTCTCCTTGCAGTACTCTAATCATTCAGTCACTACTCAAGTACTCATGCACTGAGCCAGGCCTTAGAACATGGACTGCTTCAAACGCCTATCCACTATGCATGCAGTCCTCTAACCACCTACACACTTGTCTTTCACACCTTCAATTCCCCAGTCAGTATCCATACACTTCCAGCAAACACCCTGTCACTCCCCTTGCACACCTCTAGTGACCCATTCAGCACCATCTACTAATCCATTCACTAAGCTAAAACCCAACCACTCATAAATTCACCCAGGCACTCTCCTTGCAGTACTCTAATCATTCAGTCAGTACCCAAGAACTCATGCACTGAGCCAGGCCTTAGCACATGGACTGCTTCAAACGCCTATCCACTATGCATGCAGTCCTGTAACCACCTACACACTTGTCTTTCAAACCTTCAATTACCCAGTCAGTATCCATACACTTCCAGCAAACACCCTGTCACTCCCCTTGCACACCTCTAGTGGCCCATTCAGCACCATCTACTAATCCATTCAGTAAGCCAAAACTCAAACACTTTGAAATTCACCCAGGTACTCTCCTTGCAGTACTCTAATCATTCAGTCACTACTCAAGTACTCATGCACTGAGCCAGGCCTTAGCACATGGACTGCTTCAAATGCCTATCCACTATGCATGCAGTCCTCTTACCACCTACACACTTGTCTTTCACACCTTCAATTCCCCAGCCAGTATACATACACTTCCAGCAAACACCCTGTCACTCCCCTTGCACTCCTCTATTGACCCATTCAGCACCATGTGCTAATCCATTCACTGTGTGAAAACCCAATCACTTATAAATTCACCCAGGCACTCTCCTTGCAATACTCTAATCATTCAGTCAGTACCCAAGTACTCATCCAGTGACCCAGGCCTTAGCACATGGACTGCTTCAAACCCCTATCCACTATGTATGCAGTCCTCTAACCACCTACACACTTGTTTTCACCCCTTCAATTCCCCAGTCAGTATCTATACACTCCAGCAAACACCCTGTCACTCTCATTGCACTCCTCCAGTGACCCATTCAGCACCATGTACTAATCCATTCACTGCTCCAAAACCCAACCACTTATAAATTCACCCAGGCACTCTCCTTACAGTACTCTAATCTTTCAGTCAGTACCCAAGTACTCATGCATTGAGCCAGGCCTTAGCACATGGACTGCTTCAAATGCCTATCCACTATGCATGTAATCCTCTAACCACCTACACACTTGTCTTTCACACCTTCAATTCCCCAGTCAGTATCCATACACTTCCAGCAAACACCCTGTCACTCTCCTTGCACTCCTCTAGTGACCCATTCAACACCATGTACTAATTCATTCACTGTGCCAAAACTCAAACACTTATAAATTCACCCAGGGACTCTCCTTGCAGTACTCTAATCATTCAGTCAGTACCCAAGTTCTCATGCACTGAGCCAGGCCTTAGCACATGGACTGCTTCAAACGCCTATCCACTATGCATTCAGTCCTGTAACCACCTACACACTTGTCTTTCACACCTTCAATTCCCTAGTCAGTATCTACACACTCCAGCAAACACCCTGTCACTCCACTTGCACTCCTCCAGTCACCCATTCAGCACCATGTACTAATCCGTTCACCGCGCCAAAACCCTACCACTTATAAATTCACCCAGGCACTCTCCTTGCAGTACTTTAATCATTCAGTCAGTACCAAGTACTCATGCACTGAGCCAGGCCTTAGCACATGGACTGCTTCAAACGCCTATCCACTATGCATGCAGTCCGCTAACCACCTACACACTTGTCTTTCACACCTTCAATTCCCCAGTCAGTATACATACACTTCCAGCAAACACCCTGTCACTCCATTTGCACTCCTCTAGTGACCCATTCAGCACCATCTACTAATCTATTCACTGCGCCAAAACCCAACCACTTATAAATTCACCCAGGCACTCTCCTTGCAGTACTCTAATCATTCAGTTAGTACCCAAGTCCTCATGCAGTGAGCCAGGCCTTAGCACATGGACTTCTTCAAACGCCTATCCACTATGCATGCAATCCTCTAATCACCTACACACTTGTCTTTCACACCTCCAATTCCCCATTCAGTATCCATACACTTCCAGCAAACACCCTGTCACTCCCCTTGCACACCTCTAGTGACCCATTCAGCACCATGTACTAACCCATTCCCTGCGCCAAAACCCAACCACTTATAAATTCACCAAGACACTCTCATTGCAGTACTCTAATCATTCAGTCAGTACCCCAACGCATAGTGTTTCCTAGTGTATGTAGGTGTTTTAACTGTATTCTAAGTGTCTTTTAGCATAGCACTGGCTCTAGGACTGGTTAGTCAGAGTCAGTTACCACCAGTACCCTTTTCTTCGTCTTTGTGGACTTCCTTTACTTCTTTCTGCATTTCTTTTTCTTCTTTCGGTGTCTTTTTTCTTCTTTCTTCACATGTCCTACCCCTGTAGGCATAGTTAGAAACTAGCATTTAAAACACCTTAGAAATTAACTGGAAAAAAACATAGGTTTCAGGCACGTTATAGTTACAAATTAGCATTTAAAAAACCTTTGAAATTCACTGAAAAAACCATAGGTTTCAGGCACGTTATAGTTAGGAATTCGCATTTAAAAAACCTTAGAAATTCACTGAAAAATACCATAGGTTTCAGGGCTGTTATAGTTAGCTGGACATTTCACTCGTACAAAACCAATGAAATTCCTCCGTTATAGTTAGTTCTGCTAACTATAACTCGCGCCTCCGCAATCCACTGCTGATGATGTCACATATTACATCATTCATGACATGGTCAGTGACATCACTGATGACATCTCAAATGACATCACTGATTACATCATCCACGTGACAATCAGATACACCTCATCATACACTAGTATAACCTTTCATCGCTCACTGTAAAATACAGAGTACCATATTTGAATCCATTGACACACCAATACAAGTTTCTAAAAACCCACTCAGTGATTCCTAGATCTACACACACATCTAATCACTTACCTATAGATTCACTCATACATGATGTCAATCATCAATAGAACACTATCAAATATACTTATACTCCTATATCGACATTACACACCAGCACACATCCTATTCACTTATGCAGTCATCCTACTCACTTATCCAAACAATGGATCATACTTACATTTAGTCAGCTACACACTTATACAAACACCACCTCATTTATTCATATAGATAGTAACTCATACTTAGTGTGTTATAAAATCACTATTACAAGTATACAGTTATCCATACAGTCACTCATACAATCACTGAGTCTTATGTATACTTATTTATATACAACAACTGTCACATACACTGCCTTTTATTTTTCGAGTTTGTTGGACATGTACCATTGAGAGATATATTTGCTCATCACCACACCCATAAAGATATTCACTCACCCAAACAACTGTTATAACATGCAGTCTTAACCTCACATACCTACTGAATTAACTATTCACACATCTTTGGGCAGTCACCCCCCCACCGAACCACACACACGTTCACTCTCCCATACAAATACTCAGTTAACTAATCAATAACTAATATAGACCTTCACGCAGCTAGTACCCAACTGGTGCAGCAGTTTACACAACAGCTGACAAAGTGAGACAGATATTCACACAGTTTGATCACTAGCCAATATATTTAGTGAGACACTATAAATTAGTCAAGTAAACAGTCAATCACACTGCTACGAAATCCTCCATCCAGATATTTATATATCCACTCATTCGTCAATGCAGATAATCCATATTTAAATAACGAACCAAACCACATTCACTGGATGATGTCATCAGTGATGTCATCAGTGATGTCATCAGTGATGTCACTGACCATGTCATGAATGATGTAATATGTGACATCATCAGCAGTGGATTGCGGGCACGCGAGATGTAGTTAGTACAACTAACTATATCGGAGGAATTTCAATGGTTTTGTTCGAGTGAAATGTCCAGCTAACTATAACACCCCTAAAACCTATTGTTTTTTCAGTGAATTTCTGAGGTTTTTTAAATGCGAATTCCTAACTATATCAGGCCTGAAACCTATGTTTTTTTCTGTGAATATATATATATATATATATTCAATGAAAAAACCATAGGTTTCACACACGTTATAGTTAGGAATTAGCATTTAAAAAACCTTGCAAATTCACTGAAAAAACCATAGGTTTCACACACGTTATAGTTAGGAATTAGCATTTAAAAAACCTTGCAAATTCACTGAAAAAACCATAGGTTTCACACATGTTATAGTTAGCTGGACATTTCACTCGTAAAAAACCAATGAAATTCCCCCGTTATAGTTAGTTCAGCTAACTATAACTTGCGCGCCCGCAATCCACTGCTGATGACGTCGCATATTACATCACTCATGACATGGTCAGTGACATCACTCATGACATCACTGATGACATCTCAAATGACATCACTGATGACATCACTGATGATGTCATCCAGTGAATGTGTGTTTCTGACCAATTTTAATATGTTTAATATATATAGGGAAAGGCCTGTTGAAGAATGAGTGGGTGTATAAGTGTGTGAATGGATGATTTTCTAGGTGCGTAACTGACTCTTTAAGTGAGTCATTAAATGTATCTTATTGCAGACTAGTGACTAAACTGTGTGAATGTCTGTATGTGTCTGTTGGTGGTGTATAAGTGGCTGCATGGTTTTGTGAATAGCTATATGAGTGACTATATGGGCTATTGATTGGTTGTCTAAGTATCTGTATGGGTGCCTAAGTGTTTGTGTGGGTAGGGTGTGTGTGACCCTATGCATAAATGTGTGAGTGGGTGATTCTATGGGTGCATGGCTTTAAGAGTGCATCTGTGATGGACTGTATGGTTGAGTGAGTGTATGTATGGGTGTGTTAGGGATTGAATGTATATCTCAGTAGTACATTTGTGACTAACTACATATGTAAAAGGCAGTATATGTGTGTGTAACAGTATATAAATGAGTAGATATGAGAGTGTGTGATTGTGAAAGTGACTGTATGGATGAGTGTGTGCTTGTATGAATGATTCTATAAGAGGGTAAGAATGTGGTCCTTTTTTTATGACTAAGTGAACTTGAGTGTGTATAACCACATAGGTGAGTAAATGGGATTGTGATTATTTGCATGATTGAGTAGGTCTGAGAGTACCTCTATGCATGATTGGTAGTGTGTGAGTGTCTATATAGGTGTATAAATGAATATGATAGTCTTGTATTGAGTGACTGTAAGTATGAGTGACTGTACAGGTGAATGAGTGGAGGTGTATGTAGACCTAAGAGTTAATAAGTGGGTATGTAGCTATTGGTATTGCAGTATGTATGGTTTTGAGAATGGAACTCTTAAATTTTGAGTCGGTGTATCAAAGGTTATATTAGGGTGTGAGAAGTTGTGCTAATTTTTCACATGGATGACATCATCAGTGATGTCATCAGTGATGTTATTTGAGATGTCATCATTGATGTTATGAGTGATGTCACTGACCATGTCATGAGTGATGTAATATGTGACGTCATCAGCAGTGGATTGCAGGCGCGCAAGTTATAGTTAGCTGAACTAACTATAACGGGGGAATTTCATTGGTTTTTTACGAGTGAAATGTCCAGCTAACTATAACATGTGTGAAACCTATGGTTTTTTCAGTGAATTTGCAAGGTTTTTTAAATGCTAATTCCTAACTATAACGTGTGTGAAACCTATGGTTTTTTCAGTGAATTTGCAAGGTTTTTTACATGCTAATTCCTAACTATAACGTGTGTGAAACCTATGGTTTTTTCATTTAATTTCAAAGGTTTTTTAAATGCTAATTTTTTATTTTTTTATTATATTTTTTATATATTTCTTTTTCAAAAATTTCCCTATGTATACATTTATAAATTATCTGTTTCCTTTAATTTTGTGTGGGTCATTTTTTTTTTACTTTGAATTTGGATAAAGTTGAACAGCATAGTTAATATCTTCTATTAAGTTATGTCCACTTTATTTTAAATTTTTTTCTATAAATTCTTAGGGTGCGTGCTCAGAGCGCGCACCTAGTACGTTTGCGTACGTTCTTCATGTATGCAGGCGTACGTTATCTACGTACGCATACATACGTTTTAGTGCGCACTCGCAGCGCGCACCTAGTACGCATGCGTACGTTTTTTGCGTACGTATGCGTATGTTATATACGTACGAATACGTACGTTTTAGTACGCGCTCGCAGCGCGCACCCAGTACGCATGCGTACGTACGCATGCGTGCGTCGTACGTGCTCCACGCGCTACACTCGCGTATACGCGTAGAGTACGCGCGCTGACGTTCGCGCATATGCACGTGCTGCGTATGCGCGTTACGTACGCGCATAATACTTATGCGCATGCACGCATACGCGCATGCGTAATTGCACCGTGTGCGCTCGGAGCTTGCTCCGTGCATGCACCTCGGGTTATGTGAATAATAAAACAACACTGTTAATTGGTTTTCATTACTTTCAGTTTCAGATTGTTTCAACACCACACCCAATCCCCTCATGGCAAGTCATGTGATCAAGAAACATCACTTTTCATTGGTTCAAAGTACTTTCAATTCCAGATTCTTCCAAAACCACACCCACTCCCCTCATTATTAGTTCTGATTCCCTTGGAGAAGGAGCTACTCTGTTTTTGTGAGACAATGGCAGAGCACCAGCCACCTTCTGAGAGTGAGCAGGACACTCTTGAGAGACAGAGGCAGAGGAAGCAGAAAGACTCCTTTATATGGCAGTTTTTCACTTTTCCTGAGGGACAAAAGAAGGTGAATGCACCAAAGGTCACCTGCACACTGTGTCAGCGCACCTTGTCACGTGGGAATGCTAATAAGAAGTACTCTTTTAGTATTCACACTATGATGAGGCACGTTGAGGCAATGCATCCTGTGACTTTTCGTCAAGCTTCTGGAGCAAACCCTCCACCTGCTCAGCCGACGACATCTGCAGCAGCTCAGCCGAGCACATCTTCGGCAGCTCAGGCGAGCACTTCTTCTGCAATGGTGCCTTCACCTTCTAACACACCTCTGGATATTCGTCCTTGTTTTGGGAGGATGAGTACATGGTGCATGGATTGTGCTACTCTTATTACTATGGGTGAGAGCAGTATTGATCTCATTCAGAGGAAATTTGAGGAGCACCCTTGCACTAGGCCATAGTTTTGTTTTTGTTTTTTTTCGTTTTTCTCTTCCTCTGTCCCTACATTAACTCAAGGGCTCTTTTTAGAGCCACCTAAAATCAAAACACAAAAACTTGTTTTTTGAATCTATTTGCCTTTTTTTTGTTCGGGTGCACGCACCCTGCGCGCACCCAATGACATTTAAAAAAAAAAATCATTTTTCTCACCTTTATTAAACCTTCAGGGACTCCCTGACAAAGAGAGGGGAGTGGCAAAGTAATTAAAAAAGAGATGGTGTACATTTCACACATGAAGGGAAGAGAGTCTTCCTATTAAACTTTAAACTCTGCATCAGTACTTACCTATAGGTACCCTAAACCTATCAAAAAAGATAATAGCTCATTTTAGTGCTGCATTTGAATTGGCTGTATTTACAAGGAGAGGAAAAGACACACAGAGTGGCTTATCCTCTCCTTGTAAATATGGAAAAGCACCCTGCGCCACTAGTACGTCAAGAAAAGTGACGTAGTGGTGGTGCAGGTGGCTTGTAAATGTGCCCCAGAGATGTTAAGGAAATTAAGGGTAAAACAGACAAACCGAGAGTGACAGATACAGAGACAGAGAGCAAACAACTGAGAAGGAGTAAGGCAGTTAAAAAGACTAAGACATATGGATACAGAGAAAGAAACATGGATGAAAAATTAGTGATGGAGGTAGTAAAGGTAGGGAGTAGTAGAGAAGGAGTGAGGGAGTTACAAAAGAGTAGTAAAGCAGGAAGAGAGAGTGAGAAGAGAAATGAGAAAAGCAGAGTAAGGAGAGGTGAAGAAAAGGAAGCATGAAACGAAAGCAGTGACACATACAGATATGTTAAACTTACCTGACCATCAAAGTATATTATTTAGAAATAAATGTTTTTATTTAATTGCAAGGAAACTGAATAACATCTTCGAAATTTTCTTTCTAGTTCTGAAAAAAAGAAAAAAAGTATTAATATTCAACAATACACTTTATTAAACAGTACATGTTTTTTATATTTAGCAAAGCAATTTTTTGCCCTTTTTTTTGCTGTTTTCAGAATGTTTGGATTTTCACTGAAAATAGTGAAATCAATTGTATTCATCATTTAACAGCGGGCAAAAAAAAAAACCAATCTGAAAGATTGTTTAAAAAAGCCCCAAACGTATCCTCACTAAAACATACCTTCATAGAAATGTCAAAAACACCTTTTAAGAACAATAACAATTTTCAAGAATTAACGTCTGTAAACCTTGTTGCAAAAGAACATTTTCCAAAATAATATCTGTCAAAGAAGTCCACAATTGTTTGTTTTACCTTTCCTTGAGGCCAAATGGTAAGTTTAAAATCCCTTTTGAGTGAAATATCCAATTTTAATCCTTTTAAATTTTAATAATGCTTTCTTCCGATGCTGATGTTAGTATTTTAAATTTTGGTTCCAGAAAAATTAAGTAACAATTGGGTAAATCATAAGGCAAACGTTGCTTGAAAATCAATTGAGAATCATTACACAGTGTCCATCCTTTTTCACATTTAAGATAAGCTGTGTAATGACCAGAAGTTATAGAAGGACCATCATGAAAAATTATTGCAACTGCTACAAAAGTTTTTCCAGATATAGATAATTGGTTGCCAACAAACTTCTTTAGTAAAGTTTCCAATTTTGTTCCATCAGCTCTACAACGTTGTACCATTAAAATTACATACTGTCCATATTTCTTTAAAAATAACGTTGACAACATTTCAGATTTACATTTAGAACATTCCATGTTGTGATTAGCATCTTTAACTAATTTACTAAAAGTCACTGTTTTACTTTCTGGTAATGGTAAATATATGAACCTTTCAGAATCTACATTACTACTGCTTGTGTTCATACAGTTATCACAACAATGTTCCCATGTATAAGAGACACCAAATACATTTTCTACTTCTACTCCTTCATCTTCCAGTACCATCAGGATATACATCAAGAATTCCTGTGCATCTTGCTGGACATTTTGTGTAAACTGTGTACATCCAGAACATACATCTAAAAGATTTCTAACATCAGAAGCACTTTCTGTTTTAGTTTTATCATTACTCAGCTTCTCATAAAGGAGACTCAGCAAAGAACAGAATCTTTTTTCATGATTTAGTATTATCTGCTCTTGCAAAGTCTCAAGATAAAATACAACATTCAGCACTACATTTGCGTAGCAGTTGACACCAGAGCTATTTTCAAAATGACAACCAACAACCTCTTCCACACTGTCCTTTTTCTTTTTGCTTGCAGTCACATCACTATCTTTTTGTTTTCTCTTCTGTACATCCTCATTACAGATATTCTCAAATCTCCTTTTCCGACAAACAACACGTTTTTCAAACACAGGATACTGACCTAAATGAGGAGCATAGCTTTTTCTTAATCTATTATACTCCTTTACACAGTTTGCATCAGCACTTACTTTTGAGTCATCAAAGTCTATCATGAATAAACCAGATAATTTTTTCACGCGTGACAAAGCAACATATGCCATACCTTCTTTGAACACAGTAGACCCAATTTTTACAAAAGCACTATCAACAGTTAATCCTTGAGACATGTGAATAGTTACAGCATATGCTAGAGAAATCGGAAGCTGCTTCCTACGTACATATAAGTCTTTCACTAGCAAAAAACGAACTGAACAACGACTAATGACTTTAACCTCTTCAATCTGATCAAATTTTATTTTTAAGAATTCAGTTCCATCTTTTTTCTGGTACTTTACAAAACCCACAACTTTACCCATAGCTCCATTCACTAAACCTTTTTCTACATCCAAATTGCGTCTTAAAATTACTCTACAGTTCATACACACATAAAGATTCTTTTCCAAACCAGCTGTTTTTGAAATGTTTTTCTCCAGATAATCCCATTTAGTAGCCAATTTGCCTGTCAATATAATAGTTATTCGTTCATGTTGAATTTAATCCACAGCTTCCAGTTTTATGATCTCTTCATTTTCCAATTTCAAAAGTTCTTGATTGAATACAGAGCATTCATGTAGTGTTGGCATTAAGCAGATTACAGTATTTTTTTCAGCAATTTTCTTGTATATTTTCTCTGGAACTATTTCTTCTGTTGTAAACAAATTACTCAGCAATCGACTCTGTAATGCTTTTCTGCCATGTTCTGTGAGTAGTCCAATTCTTATATCTTTCAGAATACTTGCATAGTCCTCATCATTGGCTTGCCTCATATTGGTAATGAGTTCCTTATACTCAAAATATGTCCAAATAATTACATTGCCTATACTTCCTAACGACTTTTTCGTGTCTTCATGTGTAAGAGTATGAAATACCGGTTGTCCTTTAACTGGAGTAAGTTGCAAAAGATCCCCAAAAACTATGGCGTGTTTTCCTCCAAATAACACGTCATACTCTGTCTTCAGAATTTGCTGCATTCTTAAATGCACAAAGGCAAGCATTAAGTTTGATACCATGCTTACCTCATCAATAATGAGTACTTTCAATTTCTTCAATACTCTTGAAACTTCCAAGCATGCTTCTCCTGCTAGTTTGTGGTACTGTATTTTGTTCTCATGCTCTACTGGTAACATTAGCAAACGATGTAAGGTAACTCCTTTTATGTTATATGCTGCTAACCCAGTTGGAGCAGTAATAACACAAGACAAAATGGAATCCATTTTCTTCTGTAGGTAGCTAATTACATTAATTAAGAAACTTTTTCCAGTTCCAGCTTGTCCACTTACATACATTCTCATTGGTTCGAAAGATGTGCATGAGCACTCTTTATTTTCATGTAGTAATCCGTGATCAATTTTTTTCCTGACTTCTTCATAAATTTGTTTTTGTTCTTCATTCAGTTGCTGCTCCAAATATGTTAAGTCTACTAAATCTTCCTGAGCTTGATTCATAGCTGTTTCCACTTCATTCATGGCTATTGCTGCTTCATTTTCTACGATTGGTTGTCCTAGAGGATCTTGACTGAATGTCCCAGAACTTTGACTGTCTTGAGAACTGTCTCTAGCTACTTCAGCTGCAATTGTTGCTTCTTGTTCAATTTCTTCATTTAACATTTGAACATAAGTTGTGAAAGTACTGCATTCTATGCTGTCTTTGCTAGCATTGAAGGAATCTTCATAACTGTGGAATTCTCCAAGTAGTTCGTCCTCTGAACGCCATGCTTTAAACAGCTGCAAAAGTGCCAAGTAGTACAATTCCTTTTTGTCAGGAGTGTCGCAACTCAGCTTCCGGTGATTTATCAAACTTCCTTTTGTTTGCTTCACCAAACATCCCTCCTCACCACTGACTTTATATTTTCCATTGTTGATATCTTCTGTGGCATTCCGTTTAAAAATGAAGTTCTGCAGCACTTCATAAAGACACATGTCCTCAAGGTGATGACTTCTTTGTGGGTAATATGTGTCCAACATATTTGTTCTTAAAATGTCTGTACTTTCTGGTTCGAACTCTGCTAAATATTAAATTTCTCGAATAGATTTCAGTGCCCGATTTCGCATTCCTGCAAGGCCTAAACTTACCCAAATTATTCTTCTGGATTTCGAGTACAGACTTGCAGATGATAACCTATCTGAGCATTCGTAGGATCAAATTTCTCGATGCGATAACATCTTTAAACTGAAACTGTATAGCTTCTTACTGACAGTCTTCTTGTGAGAAATCTCTTCCCACATTTCCTTCAATTCCGTTTTCTCAGATTTAGTGATGTAAGATGTGACATACCGAGCAACAGCAATAGAATTGTCAGCCACATGCTGTATATCCATGTTAGCATTCCACATGGATAAAATGACTGGGTTGTAGTCATTTATATATTTTGACTCTTCTTTTCTTTTTAGGTTGTAGGTATTCTTAGGCGATTTTCTTGTAATAGTATGTCGCACAGCTGACATAAAACTGTTTACTCTTCCTTTTGAAAGAACAGGTCGTGGAAATCCAAATCGACATTTTGTGTAGAATTTATCTTTACTCTTGTACTTTCGTCGACAGTATTTTCCACACCGATGACTTTGGAAACATAAAACTTTCTCTTTTAAGTTTTTCTCTTCTGTGCTTTTAGGTATAGCACATGTTGCATATCCTTCAATGAAAGATAAAACTGCTTCATCAGCATCTGTTCCAAATTTTGGGGCATCCTTGATCCACAACAGCATATGAATGTGAGGAGCACCTCTTGCTTGGTACTCTTTTCTCCAAAAGAAATCCACAACTTCTCCAAGAGGTGGATTTTTTTATTGCAGATGAAGGACATCATAGCCTCAAATCTATGATTGAAATATCTGCAAACATTAACCGGATCTAATGAGCACAATTCTCCTGCTGTCTTGTATTGGATGTTTTCAATGTTTGAATTTGCCTCTCGCAGAAAATCCAGTAAATCATCCCAAGCGTACTCAGCACAGCTCAGGGTAAGGAACCATGTAGGAGTTCCTAAATTCCGTAACATACACTTCAATTCTCCATGACGTCGGTACCAATATTCATTAGTTCCACGCTGACAAGCCATCAAATTGATCAATTGAGATCCCAAATGATCATCTCGCTGTTGCACTTTGTTGAAAAAGTCCTTTGCTGACACATTAAGTAGATGTACTCCAGTTCTTAAAATGTGATTTACTGCATAAGATAGTGCAGACAAGTCACTTTCAAATAAAAGATGGAACAAATAAGGAATACTTTGACGAAATCTGGGATCTTCTGCATATAATCTTGTAGTCCGATACTCCGAAGCAGGAATCTGTACTGGACGTTCATCATATCGTCCACTTTCTCCTGTAGGAAACAGTTGGGGAAAACAACGAGCTTCCAAGCTCTCCTCCCATACACTCACAGGAGTTCCTTTTGCTTTCTTCATCTGAAACAGATCAATAGCATTTCCCATAACTTCTTTAGAATGAAGAGGATGTATGCTGAAATGTTCATAAATTTCTTCTTCTTTTGACTTATCCACTTTTTCAATTTGCCAAGTTGGTATTCCTGTGCCTTCTAGTATTTCTTCTTCATCTTCATCCATATAAATGGCTTCATACCATTTATTATTTTTTTTCAAATACAAATTTGCTCTTTGTACTTTTCGCACATCCACCAGCTCCTGCCAAATTTACTTATTCTTTGTAGGTACACCATTAACCAGAATAACTAATGGTTCAGTTTCCAAAGTATCTGCATCAATTGTTTCCATATTTTTTTTCAAATCCAATGGCAAATAGACAACTCTTCCTTTTAAACCTCTTTGTAAATCCGAAGGAGGTAATTTACCTGTTTTTGGCTCCATACGCACTATGGTCTGAAACGGATGGACACATTGAATGAGTATAGACTCATACGTATTTAAATCCGAAAGTTCTGGAGGAATTTCAACCAATTCTAATTTATTATGTACAGCTCTTGCTGGCATTCTATTTTCTTCTAACTTGTTATAATAGTATTTACAAATACGCTGATCTTCACCCAAATCAAAACAATTTTCCAGAAATATATATGTTGCAAAATCTTTCCACTTATAATTATCTTCATTTTCACTTTTTTTATACAGATCAACATTCCTTGTTTGAATTTTGTAATGGCTTCTCCGGCAACAAATACAAGTAATATTTGGTCTTTCATTAGAGATGATAGCAAATTTTGTCATTTCATCTTCAAAATTTTTACTAACAGTAAGTTCTACATTCTCTTCCACATTTTCATCAATAACTGTGTCATTTTCTGCACTTTCTTGTTCTGGACCAAAGTAACAAAACTGAATCTCATCAGTAACCTTCACTACATCTGATATAGATCCACGGAACAGAGCATTATTCAACTCATTCAACTTTAGTGCTGGACTTTTAGCAAAATACAATGTTCTCACAAACTTTCTCATTTCAGTATGATGAACAGCGAGCATCCTAAAATGGTGAAAAACACTTTGACACACTTTCCTAGATAGACAAGCCAGAGAATGTCCTTGCAAACCAGTATTCTCTCTCACTCTGCATGGATCTAGTCTTTGAAGCACCTTAATTTTCTGTTAAACACTCTTTTTACTATATTCTCTTAGAAAGTCACGTAATTTATCAATAGATTCCTGACGCACAATACAAATACTACTACAATTCCAAGTGTACACTGGGGCTTTAGGACGTCTCCCCATAACCTCATCAGCCATCACTTCTTCCTCATTTCTTGGAACCATTTTCTCCTTTTCCATTACACAACCATCCTTAACTTCATATGCTCTTCCATTGGTGTCAACTGCATGCAACAAACTATTACTTTGAAGATAACTCTCTTCATTAAAAAATGGTTCAGTACTTGAACTATGCTTCCATTCTCCTAAGAACACTTTACAAAGGTTATTTTTTTTTACTTTTCTTTTCCTTTTGCTTTGTGACTTCATTGCATTGACTAATTTATCTAATCTACGCATCCTGTTCAAAATTAAAATGAATAGGTTTTTTTTATTTCTAATGCCTTGGTAACAATACTTTCAATTAATTTCTTTTTCTTATAAAATTTGGTTTTTTTCTTATATTTTTTCACATCCTTTAGCAAATTTAACATCACTCTTCTCTGAAACATTTTTCGACGAATGTTTTAAAATCTATTTTCCGTGTTAAGTCACTCTTTCTTACTTCTGAGTCTACATTAGCATTTTGTTTTTGCTGTCAACTCTGTTGTTGTTTTGTACTTGAAACACTGTTTGAATTTATCTTTCGATCATTTTTTTTTTTTTGGAAGATATTTTTTAAAAATTCTTTAGTTTGCTTACCAGAAGACTTTTTCTATTTTCCAACACACGCTTCGCCTCCTATTTTTTTTTAACCAGTTGTCTTCAAATATAGTTGTTGTTTCTTTTCTTTTCTCTTTCTTGACTTTATAGGCATCTTTATATTTTTTCACTGTTGCTCAGCAATACCTGCAAAAAACTAAAAAAAAATACCTTTATGTAATTTTAATTCATTACAATTTTTTTTTTCAACTTTTCAAATCCTATCACATGAGCTGATCCTTTCCTACGAGTCCAAGTCTTACAAAACAAGAGAAACATGAATTAAATCTCTGACAACAATTCCTGTGTGCACACAGACTCGTGGCGTGATTCTAGGCAGAAAACGATATTTGATTGGCAATTTGAAAGCACATTTACTTCTGTTGAGGAGCAAATGATAATTACTGTGACAGCCTGACACATTTTTCTTATATTTTATAGAAGCAGAAAAGAGTACATGCCCTTACACCTATTTGAGACCATGACCATGTGTTACAGGGTGAGTGATTACACTAGAGCAAAGGAAAAGAGCCTTAGTGACATTCAATCTGTGTGCGTTACACACTGCTATCTGAAACACAACACAGAGCTGAGTATTATGCATGGGAGTGTAGGAGAAGCTGCTGCATGTGTGCAAAGAGTGTGTTTCTGGAGACTGTGTATTGTCAGTTGCAAAAGACATCTGCATGGAGACTTTTTCAACTGCATGAAGACTGCAGATATGTGTGTAAGACTACATGTTTGGTAAAGGTTAATTGAAGTTTTGAACATGTAGGAACTACCTCACCCATTACAAGATTGAAAGGAAAATCTACCCTGTTGATTTGAAATGTGTTACCATTTGCCTCTCATTTTTCTGATAGTGATTTCTGCTGAGTACTAACCAACACATTTGAACAAAACAAGCTGGCCCTTTCCTGAAAGTGCAAATTTTTCAGAACAACAGCAACACAAATAAAATCTCTGACAACAATTCCTCTGTCCACACAGACTCATGCTGTGATTCTAGGCAGAAAACGATATTTCCTTTGGCAATTTGAAAGCACATTTAGTACTGTGGATGGAGCAAGTGATAATTACTGAGACAGCCTCACACATTTCCCTTATATTTTAGAGAGGCAAAAAAGAGCACATGTCCTAATAGCTACTTGAGACCATCAGCATGTGTTACAGGGTGAGTGATTAGAGTAGAGCAAAGGAAATGAGCCTTGGTGACATTCAATCTGTTTGCGTTACACACTGCTATCTGAAATACAACACAGAGCTGAGTATTATGCATGGGAGTGTAGGAGAAGCTGCTGCATGTGTGCAAACAGTGTGTTTCTGGAGACTGTGTTTTGTCAGTTGCAAGAGAGATCTGCACAGAGACTTTTACAAGTGCATGAAGACTGCAGATATGTGTGTAAGACTACATGTTTGGTAAAGGTTAATTGGAGTTTTGTACATGTAGGAACTACCTCACCCATTACAAGATTGAAAGGAAAATCTACCCTGTTGATTTGAAATGTGTTACCATGTGTCTCTCATTTTTCTGATAGTGATTTCTGCTGAGTACTAACCAACACATTTGAACAAAACAAGCTGGCCCTTTCCTGAAAGTGCAAATTTTGCAGAACAACAGCAACACAAATAAAATCTCTGACAACAATTCCTCTGTCCACACAGACTCATGCTGTGATTCTAGGCAGAAAACGATATTTCCTTTGGCAATTTGAAAGCACATTTAGTACTGTGGATGGAGCAAGTGATAATTACTGAGACAGCCTCACACATTTCCCTTATATTTTAGAGAGGCAAAAAAGAGCACATGTCCTAATAGCTACTTGAGACCATCAGCATGTGTTACAGGGTGAGTGATTAGAGTAGAGCAAAGGAAATGAGCCTTGGTGACGTTGAATGTGTTTGCGTTATACACTGCTATCTGAAACACAACACAGAGCTGAGTATTATGCATGGGAGTGTAGGAGAAGCTGCTGCATGTGTGCAAACAGTGTGTTTCTGGAGACTGTGTATTGTCAGTTGCAAGAGAGATCTGCATGGAGACTTTTACAAGTGCATGAAGACTGCAGATATGTGTGTAAGAGTACATGTTTGGTTAAGGTTAATTGGAGTTTTGTACATGTAGGAACTACCTCACCCATTGCAGGAGTGGAAGGACAATCTACCCTGTTGATTTGAAATGTGTTACCATTTACCTCTCATTTTTCTGATAGTGATTTCTGCTGAATACTAATCAACACATTTGAACAAAACAAGCTGCCCTTTTCCTGCGAGTGCAAGTTTTACAGAACAACAGCAACACAAATAAAATCTCTGACAACAATTCCTGTGTGCACACTGTCTCATGGTGTGATTCTAGGCACAAAACAGTATTCCTGGGTGATACCAGGCCCTTTTCCTGCGATTGCAAGTTTTACAGAACAACAGCAACACAAATTAAATCTCTGACAACAATTCCTGTGTGCACACTGTCTCATGGTGTGATTCTAGGCACAAAACAGTATTCCTGGGTGATACCAGGCCCTTTCCTGAAAGTGCAAGTTTTACAGAACAACAGAAACACAAATTAAATCTCTGACAACAATTCCTGTGTGCATGTTGTCTCATGGTGTGATTCTAGACAGAAAACAGTATTCCTGGGTCATACCAGTACACCTTAACTTATGGTGAAGACATACTCCATAATATCTTTCAAGTTCAAGGCACTTAAATATCTTCCTTAACATGAAATGTAAAACACAACTTTTAAATTGGTAGGAAAAAGTACCATGCTATTTTCAAATGTATTTGCATTTGCCTCTCATTTTTCAGATAGTGATTTCTGCTGAGTGCTAAACAACACACTTGAAAAAAAGAAACTGCCCTTTCTTACAAGTGCAAGTTTTACAAAACAACAGCAACACAAATTAAATCTCTGACAACAATTCCTGTGTGCACACAGACTCATGGTGTGATTCTAGGCACAAAACGATATTTTCTTTGGCAATTTGAAAGCACATTTAGTACTGTGGTGGAGTAAGTGATAATTACTGTGACAGCCTGACACTTTTTTCTTATATTTTAGACAAGCAGAAAAGAGCACATGTCCTAACAGCTCCTTGACTCCATGACCATGTATTACAAAAAACAAGCTGCCCCTTTCCTGCGAGTGCAAGGGTAATAGAGCAAGACCAACACGAATTAAATCTCTGATAACAATTCCTGTGTGCACACTGTGTCATGGTGTGATTCTAGGCAGAAAACAGTATTCCTGGGTGATACCAGTACACCTTAACTTATAGTGAAGACATACTCCATAATATCTAACATGTTCAAGGCACTTAAATATCTTCCTTAACATAAAATGTAAAACACCACTTTTAAAGTGGTAGGAAAATGTACCATGCTATTTTGAAATGTGTTTGCATTTGCCTCTTTTTTGTGAGTAACTAATATCTGCTGAATGCTAACCATCACACTTTAAGCAAACAAACTGCCCCTTTTCTGCGAGTGCAAGGCTAACAGAACAAGAGCAACACAAATTAAATCTCTGATAACAAATCCTGTGTGCACACAGACTCATGATGTGATTCTAGGCACAAAACAGTATTCCTCAGTGATACCAGTACACCTTAACTTACAGTGAAGACATACTCCATAATATCTTACAAGTACAAGACAGTTAAATTTCTCCTAAATCACAAAATGTAAAACACAACTTTAAAACAAGAATGACAATTCTATTATTTATATCAAAATACACCACATACTTCCCCTCTCAAACTCATAACTCACCTTTAAAATTAATTAGTTGAGAATGAAATGTGGCACTCAAACAGCAGATTATCAGAGCCAGAATATCAGAGCTGTACACCTCTCTCCTCTCTCCACAACCAGTAAATGGCAATTTTCCCTCTCTTTTTTCCACACATATACATGTTAATGTAAAATCACAGTCCTTCCCACATTTTTTCAAATGGAATCACACATTTCTATTGGTTGCAACTTTCAATCCCTTTCCAAATCATCCCTTCCCCCAACATGACTTCTGCCTGCTACCATAGCAACAGCTCATGGTGTGAGCAGAGAGGTCAGAAGTTCAGCACACAATGTTTCAAATCCAAAGAGCAAGAGTGCTTGACTTTTCAAACCTAAGAGCAAATCCAAAGTAATGTTCAGTGGGAACACATTTTTCTGTACCAATCCAAAACATGCTTTTAAAAATGTAAACATACAGCCTAGTTTTAACTGTAAAATGGTTTGAATCAGCCAATGAGTTATTTTTATTAAAAAAAGTATGTATGCCTCCATTTTTCAACTGTCTTTCTTTTCATATTGTCATTCTACTGAAAGACACCTCCTGAGTGCATCCTGTTCTCCTTGGAAGATGTTTACAGTGTGGATTGTAGGTCATAGCTATGTCTTCTGGAGTGAAAAGTATGCAGAAAAAAGAGGTATTTTCAAAGACCTTGCTTTGCCAAATGTAGACATTAAATGGATTGGTCAGAGAGGGTTAAAGTGGCACCAATTAATGCCTTTGGTGAAAACCTTTCTACATCTCCCACAGCCTAACCTTATTATTGTGCACTGTGGTGGTAATGACCTAGGCACTTTAACTGGGGTAGGTCTGGAAATGCTTATTAAGGATACCTTTCTGCAATTGATGTCACTTTTTCCACAAACTGCCTTTGTATATTCGAATATATGCCAAAGGCAAAAGTGGAACTGGTCCAACCAATTTTGTCTGCAAATTGACAAAGCAAGAAAGCACATCAATAAGTCTGTTTCTGCTTTCCTCAGAGACTATGGTATGGGTTCTATATACCACAACAACTTCCGTTACAACATGCAAGACATTTATAGAGGAGATGGTGTACATTTCAATGATGAAGGGAACAGAGTCTTCCTCTTGAACTTTAGACTCTGCATCGGTACTTACTTGTAGGTACTGAAAAACACTCAATAAACACAAGGGCTCTTTTTAGAGCCACCTAATATCTAAACACTTAAACTTGATTTTTATTTCTATTTTTTTGAATGTTTTTTTTCGGGTGCGCGCAGAGTGCGCGCACCTCGCGATGTTTTTAAAAAAAATTAAAATCTTTTTTTTGGCCCTTCGTGGTCCTACTGTGACCCCCTGACAATGGCTAGGGGGTCAAGAACTCCCTACTCTGCCCCCTATTCACGTTCTCCACCTTTCCTTTTCAGTGCGACAGACAAAATGGCGGCCGCCACTTCCTGATTTCGACCGATTCGAATGTTTACTGACATCTAACAACCAATCAGAATTACACTCGCGCACGGCAGGGTGCGCGCACAGGGCTTGCACAGTGCGCGCACCCTGCGCGCGTATACATATTGATATGCTTTTAAATGCTATTTTCTCAGGAAATACTGAACAGATTTACACCAGACCTGCAAAAGGCACTTCCTTGACCTTATGGCTACCGCTCTGCCAAATTTCAAGTAATTCTGTTCAGCCGTTCGGGCTGTAGCTGTGTCTAAAGGTCCTATGGAAAAATGCATGGGGAAAACGCGTTTTGGGACCCCCCTTTTTTCTCTGCCCCCGCTTGACGAATCCCCCCGAGACTTTCAGGGTAGGAGCTGAGCGGAGCGCCCCATTAGTTTTGAAAATTTCGCGAGGATTCGTCAACCGGCGCCAAAGTTATTCAAAATAGAATTTTGAGATTTCCTATGGAAACTCGGTCCTAACTATAACTATCTACTGGCGACCGCCAGTAGATAATATATATATATATATATATATATATATATATATATATATATATATATATATATATATATATATATATATATATATATATATCACTGAAAAAACCATAGGTTTCAGGGGTGTTATAGTTAGCTGGTCTTTTCACTTGTACAAAACCATTGAAATTCCCCCGTTATAGTTAGTTCAGCTAACTATAACACGCGCGCCCGCAGTGCACTGCTGATGACGTCACATATTACATCACTCATGACATGGTCAGTGACATCACTCATGACATCACTCATGACATCTCAAATGACATCACTGATGACATCACTGATGACATCATCCAGTGAATGTGTGTTTTTCTGAAAATTAAATATGTTTTATATATGTATATCTCAAGGTCGATGGAAGAATAAATGGGTATATAAGTGTCTAAATGGATGATTTGTTTTTGAAAAATTGATTGTGTAACTGACTGATTAAGTGTATCATAGTGAATACATGGCTTAGTGAGTAATGTTTAAATATGTAAATATCTGTATCAGTCTCTCACTTTGTGTATAAGTGGCTGCATGGGTTGGTGAGTAGCTACATGGGTGTCTATATAGGTTATTAGTTGGTTTTTTGAGTATCAGTCTGAGTGTCTGCATGGTTTGGTGGGGGTATTACATAGTGCATAAGTGCATGAATGAGTGACTCACTGTTTGTATGTGTTGAAGACAGCATGTGTGCAGGACTGTATGGGTGGATGAGTGTGTGTATGGGTGTGTTAGTGAGTGAATGACTGTCTCAATAGTGTCTTTATGAGTAACTACATATGTTTTAAACTAGTATATGTGACTATTGGTGTATATAAGTGAGTATATGTGAGAGTGAGAGATTGAAAGAGTTCCTGTATGAATAAGTGTGTGTTTCTATAAGTGATTGTTTAAAAGACTAAGTATGTGTAAGTTTCCGTAGAAGTAAGTGTGGTGGTGTGTGTATAACTGTATATGCAAGTAAATGTATGTTTGATTCTTTATTAGCATGAGTGACTATGTGTGTGAGTAACTCTATGGATGAGTGGCATTGTGTAACAGGATGTATAGGTGTATGAGTACATATGATGAGTGAGTACATGTATGAGTGACTGTATAGGACTGTTGGTGAATGAGTGGATGTGTATGTGGATCTTAGAATTACTGAAGAGGTTGTTGTAACTGGTATTGGTATGTCCATTGTTTTGAAAATTTGAGTCTCTATTTTTGAATGTGTGTATCAAAGGTTATATTAGGGTGAGAGGAGGTCTGCCACTCTATCACACGGATGATGTCATCAGTGATGTCATCAGTGATGTCATTTGAGATGCCATCAGTGATGTCATGAGTGATGTCACTGACCATGTCATGAGTGATGTAATATGTGACATCATCAGCAGTGCATTGCGGGCGCGCGAGTTATAGTTAGCTGAACTAACTATAACGGGGGAATTTCAATGGTTTTGTACAAGTGAAAAGTCCAGCTAACTATAACACCCCTGAAACCTATGGTTTTTTCAGTGAATTTCTGAGGTTTTTTAAATGCTAATTCCTAACTATAACGTGCCTGAAACCTATGGTTTTTTCTGTGAATTTCAAAGGTTTTTTAAATGCTAATTTGTAACTATGCCTACAGAGATAGGACATGTGAAGAAAGAAGAAAAAATGCATAGAAAGAAAAAAAAGAAGTGCAGAAAGAAGCAACAGAAGTCCTCAAAGACGAAGAAAAGTGCAGGAAGATGGATAATGTGCAGAAAGAACAAAAAGAAGAGCAGAAAGAAGCCTTGTTGCAAAATCATCCTGTACCCTCAACTTTTTCAGATGGATACTGGTGGTAACTGAGTCTGACTAACCAGTCCTAGAGCCAGTGCTATGTTAAAAGACACTTAGAATACAGTGAAAACACCTACATACACTAGGGAACATTATGCGTTGGGGTCCCCCTGTGATTAGCATGACCTCCTCTGTAAGCCCCTAGTATATAATAGGGCAGGGGGATTAAAACTACCTCTTAAAACAGGCCACAGGGTGTTTTTGCACACGTTAACTCAGGCCCCGTCCCCTCCCTTCACCACTGTGTAAACACGCCCTGTGTCCGTTTTTAGTTGGGAGATTAAGTTCATTTGAATCCTGAGGGTCCCTAGGGTCCAACTAGCCCACTAGGTACCTCCAGTAAGTGCCACAGAGCTGCGTTGCAGAGATGTGTAAAAAGTGGCACGGCCTGGACCACCTCTCTGCAATGCAGCTCAGTGGCGCTTACTGAAAGCACTTGGTGGGCTCCCCAGGGGCCCTCAGTATTGAAGGGAAATTATATCCCCAATTTAAAACGTGCCATAGTGCGTGTTTGCACACGTCACCTCAGGCCCCGTCACCTCCCTTCACCACTGTGTAAATGCGCCCTGTGGCTGTTCTAAGTTGAGAGATTAAGTCCCCTTGAATCCTAAGGGTCCCTAGGGTCAAACTAGACCACTAGGTACCTCCAGTAAGCGCCACAGAGCTGCGTTGCAGAGAGGTGTAAAAAGGGGCTTGGCCTCAGAACACCTGTCTGCAGCGCAGCTCCCTGGCGCATACTGGAGATGCCAGTCTTTTATTTATTTTAATTTTTTAAGAAGGGGGGCTGTGTGGTTCCCCTTCGTATTCTAATTTATTGGCCCTGATGACCCCATCCCCCAGGGCCTGTCTCCTAATTATATTTTTTTGACCCCAATCCCCAGGGCCGGCCACTGTTTTTTATTATTTTAAAAAAAAATATATTTATAGACACACCTAGGACATGCTGGACAAACCGTACGTACCTATCACCATGACGATTTGCGTGATATTCATTAAAAGGCGACTATGCATACAATGAATCCACGTGGAATGTATTTACACCACTAGTGAAGCTCTGACATGTCTGATGCTCTAATCCCGGTAGACACCCTTGTCGTTTATTTATACAAACATGGGCAGCTATTGACGGGCACATTTAATACACATGCACACCAAGCCATTCAAAGGGGATTCGACAAAAATTTGACTAAAACTATGCAAGAAACCCCCCTCACGGTTAATAAAACACACATCCACTGCCGGATGTGTAATACTTTTTATTTTACTCTCTGGAAAGGGGACGAACATCACTTGAGAGTCACAGCGCGCTCCTGGCAGAGCCCAATGCTGTGTTACACCCACCATTGCCTGCTGAGTGCCACACACCTCTGTGTTGTATTCCACTAGCTAGTGCATATGCTATGACACTCTCTAGCCCATGTGCACTGTAACACCACCCCGTGAATATGTCATGCCACACTTGTCTTCGCACGGGTTATATTGCCCCATCTAACGTGCCTTCCTCGATGCCTATGTTATAACGCACAGTGCTATGCCATACATATTACAATCTGGGATCCATATCTTTGTCACAGTGCATATGCAACGTTACACTCCCCAGAACATATTTTATATTACAACTTTAGAGACTAGTTAGGTTACACAACACTGCCCTGTGCATATTACACTCCAAGGCGCATTTCGCATAGCACGCGCTAGTGCCTGTGCTATCGCGCGCTCTCCAATGAATCTGTAATTGCGCACAATGTATTGCATATTATATTTCATGCCCGGTTCATCTTATATCACACTTTTTGGTGCATAGTTTATACCATACACTATATCTAGTTTTCATTTTCAATC
Organism: Triturus cristatus; assembly: GCF_964204655.1. Lineage (NCBI taxonomy): Eukaryota > Metazoa > Chordata > Amphibia > Caudata > Salamandridae > Triturus > Triturus cristatus. The sequence continues at coordinate 134,948,415 of NC_140586.1, read as the reverse complement.
GTGCTCTCAGGACTATGTTCTATATAACACTGTGTTTACCTACCCTTTTCACAGGCATTACATTTTGCGATAGGGGGTGGAGGGTCAGGGGGTGTTTCTGCCAAGTGAGCCCGGAGTCACAGTCACAAACGTCCTCTTCTTCCTGAATAAAAGTGAGATTATGCTGCATACTTGTTCATATTTTAAGTAGTTCGAACAGACACACGTTTTAAAAACAATAATGTTCCTAATACCCACCTTCTCTAAACAGTTAGCTTGCTGCCCCATCCCCCTCCTCCCTATCCTCTGTTGTGTGAATCCATGGACTAGCCTCCTCCCTCCTGCCATGCATGGTCTGATGTGCTGCCACTGCCCTCAATTTAGTATGATGTACCAGTCCACTCCTCCTGCCCTCCATTGCCCAATTCTATGCCCCATCATTGACCTCCTGCTTAAACTCTGTGCTTAGCTTGCTGCCCCTATTCTCCTTCCCCCTGCCCTCCGATGTCTTTGTGCATGCCCCTGCTCCATCCTTTTTGCCCACCATGTTCCATGGACCTGCCACTCCTATCTACTCTGAGTGTTCTGTTGAGCTGCCACTCCCCTCCCACCTGCCTAGCATTGTCAGATGACTGTAACCTGTCCCTGCCACCTCCACCCTGCCTGTCCACATGCCATGCCCCTATCCTCTTCCTCCTGTCCTACATGGTCCATTGTACTGCCACACCCTTCTGCCCTCCCTGGTCTGTTGTGCTGCAACTGCTCCTCCTGCCTGCCCCGTGTGGTCTGTTGTGAGGCCCCTTCTCCTGACCTTTCTTGTCTGTGCACAGGTACTGACCCTTCCTTCTATCCTCCATCGTCCTTTGTGCATGCCCCTGCACCCTCCTTATTGCCCATCATAGCCATTGTGCTGCCACTAACCCTCCCACTTGCCATGCATGGTCTTCTGTGCTGCCATGGCCCCTTACACCTTCCCTGTGCGGTCAGTTAGCTGCCCCATACCCCCTCCCACCTTCCCTCCATGGTCTGTGTGTATGCCATCACAGTCTCAGTGTTGCTCTTCATGGTGTGTCTTGCTTCTAGTGCCCATCCTGCCTGACCTCCATGGCTATCTTGCTGCTCCTGCCCTGCCCCCTTGCCCCCAGCCCTCGGTTTCCATGTGCAGACCCCTATTCCCTCCCTCCTGGCTTGTCTGTTCCATTGTAATGCCCCTGATCCGTCCCTCCTGCCCTTTATGGTCTGTTATGCTGCAGCTTTCTCTCCTGTCTGTCCATTATGGTCAGCTAGCTACCATTGCCTCTTGCCCCTCTGTTCTCTGTTGTCCATGTGCATGGTCCTGTCCCCTCCCTCTTGCTTTCTATGGATTGTTGTGCTGCACTCCCGTCCCGCATGCCCTGTGTGGTGTATTGTGCTGCTGCAAACCCTGATGCCTGCCCTGCAGTGTCAGTTTGGTGCACCTCTCCATGTCCCTCCTGTCCTCTGTTATCCAAGTCTATGTCCCTACCCTATTTCCTTCCATGATCCAATGTACCATACTTGCGAACATTTTGAACTTGGTAAGAGGAAGATTTTGAAAAAAACTGGGGTATTGATTTTCCCCTTTGAGTTACATTGAAAAAGAGGAGATTGTAGACAGGAGACAGATCAAATAAAGCCCATTTGAATTTAAAAACATTGGACGTTTCCTGGCTGAATCGGGTCTGTTGGCATGTATGGTTGTACTACCATTGCCTCTTCCTTCTGCCCACAATGGTCTATTACATTGCCACAGCCTCTCTTGCAAGTCCTGTATTGTTGGTTTGTTGCCCCTGCCCCCCTTTCCACTGCCCTTCATAGTCTGTTGTGCTGCCACGGCCCTTCCTGCCTGCTCAGTGTGGTTAAATTGTTTGTTGCCTTTGCACCCTCCTACCTGCCTTCAATTTTCAGAGTCCGTGCCCCTGGCCTCTGCCTCTCAACAGTATCCTAATGAACAACTAGATTGCTAACATTCTATATTTATTACAAAAGTGTGGAACGCCTGACGTCATCTTGATGTAATCAAAACTGTAATACCTAGAGCATTTCCTTTAGAAATTACATATATGAGAGGGTCTTATTGACATCAAAATTATGGTTAGTGCTCTAAAAGACTAAAATAAGGACATATTTTCTGAGTTTTCAAATAGCGACAAAGCACTTTTAAATTATTTGTTATCTTTATGTTTTTTTATCCAGTTGACCACTTGATTAAATGTTGCACTTAGGGGAGAGGATGTGGTGTTACTTCCAGAACTGCAGACTTTGCAACTGGGGAACCAGGTTGGAGTTTCTGCTTCAGCTCGACATTCTGTGATTCTGGTCAAATCACTTAGTCTCCCCATGTCTACAACCAAAATGAATTTGTTCTTGTGTGATGTAACCAATGCTCATGTAAAGCACTCCAATACCTGACAAGTCTGCACTATATAACACTGCAAAAACACAAAATAATAAGTGTTTTGCACACTTCTGTCATTGGGCTATATTTGGGCAACATCTGGGTGATTTTGGGCTACATTTGGGCTCTTTTGTCTCCGGTGGCCATCTTGGGAGATTTATTTGTTATGAAGTTTCCTAATTTCCTCATGTACTGCAGTCTCCTGAGTAGGAAATGCTTTCAGTTTTTTACTTTGATTCCATCATGAAGGTATTCAGATATGTCACACATTTGCCATAAATTCTGAATGTTAGCACTCTAGTTGCTCATTAGATCACTGTAGTAAAACTACTGTTCACCATGGAAGTCTGCTCCTGGTATTAAAAGTGCATGTTTCAGTCTGCATGTCAGAATTTTTTAATGAAATAGAAGAGGATTTGAGAAGTCACTCAAAATGTGCCCTCATTTTCTTTCTTCAGCATTAATCATAATTTCTATGGCAAAATGAACCCCCTCGTTGTGTTCCTTTTTAAATTAAATGTTTTAAGTGTTACCAGTTTACTCCAATCAAGATGGCTTCAGGTGTGCCATATGTTTATCATGAGTAGGACTGTTAGCGCTCTAGTTGTTCTTTGGAACACTCTGGGAAGCTGCAGTAGAACACAAAGGAATCAACTGACAGTCTCTGCCCTTGTTGGATGTACATGTTTTACTGAGAATGTCAGACTTCATTCTCACATAACTGAGAAAGATAATGTGAATTTACAGAAAATAAGCTCTCAGTTTAGCTTATAGATCACCTTCCAAACCTCTGTGGGAAAAGCATGAGAAAATATTTTCTCTCAAACATGATATCCCAGCAGAAGGCTTTTTCACATGGTGAAATCACCTTAGAACATACCACAATTCCTAAAATGAGTATGGTACCATCAACAAATGATTTACAATGTAACTAAAGTCTTAAAACCTTCTATTAACTGCAATGCTTTTTAATGAGGTGCTATCATGTATATTGGTCCCAAGATGGCTGCCACAACTTCTTGGATGAAGTGCTGACAGCCAATCAGATCTTAGGATGAGATGTGTGGTTAGGCTCCGCCCACATATGTATATGATTTTACTTTTGATTTTCTCAGGAACTACTGAACAGATTGACACCAGACCTGCAAAAGGCACTTCCCTGACCTGAGGACTACCTCTCTGCCAAATTTCAAGTAATTCTGTTCAGCCGTTCGGGCTGTACCTTGGACTAAAGGTTCCTATGGAAAATTGCATGGGGAAAACGCGTTTTGGGACCCCCCTTTTTTCTCAGCCCCCGCTTGACGAATCCCCCCGAGACTTTCAGGGTAGGAGCGGAGCGGAGCGCCCCACCTATTTTGAAAATTTCGCGAGGATTCGTCAACCGGCGCCAAAGTTATTCCAAATAGAATGTTGCATATATATATATAAGCAGGTCGCTGACTAGCAATACACCCTCTCGTTCTGGAGCACCGTGAAGAGACCAGCACGTTGTGGATTTCTTGCATGGACTGCATCAACACGGCGCCCCCCCAGCTGCCCAGATAGCCACATGGTTTGACAAGCGGCAAGGGGAGAGAGTAGGCGAAACGTTTCGCCTGATAAGGGGCTAGCAATAGACTTTGTCCCATACCGCTGGGCATCTAAAGCTAACGTGTGGAACACAACCAACTTCGTTGGGGCATCACTTGGTGTTAGGAGAAACGCTGTTACTACACAGACACTCCATGTGAACTACACTAACCAGCATGCATCTGCTCAGCAAGGTGTGAGCTCAAGGGGCTAGCACACCTTCCATTGGAGGAGGAGTGATGACATCACAGAGGGAGCGGTCTATTTCACAGCTGCATCTTGTTGGACCCCCTTACAGAGCACAGAAGTTCGTGAAACCGGCACTGAAGAGAGCCATTGGAGGCTTGAAACGCGTCTGCCTGAGCGTTTCAGGAACTTTGAGCACTACGCGCCTTTGAAAATAAAGCCTTTGTCAATTTTACCCCGGAGCTGTATTGCGCTTTTTCTTCATGGGAGGAAGCTTTGGTTTGGATGTTAAGTCAGCAAGCAGGTCGCTGACTAGCAATACACCCTCTCGTTCTGGAGCACCGTGAAGAGACCAGCACGTTGTGGATTTCTTGCATGGACTGCATCAACACGGCGCCCCCCCAGCTGCCCAGATAGCCACATGGTTTGACAAGCGGCAAGGGGAGAGAGTAGGCGAAACGATTCGCCTGATAAGGGGCTGGCAATAGACTTTGTCCCATACCGCTGGGCATCTAAAGCTAACGTGTGGAACACAACCAACTTCGTTGGGGCATCACTTGGTGTTAGGAGAAACGCTGTTACTACACAGACACTCCATGTGAACTACACTAACCAGCATGCATCTGCTCAGCAAGGTGTGAGCTCAAGGGGCTAGCACACCTTCCATTGGAGGAGGAGTGATGACATCACAGAGGGAGCGGTCTATTTCACAGCTGCATCTTGTTGGACCCCCTTACAGAGCACAGAAGTTCGTGAAACCGGCACTGAAGAGAGCCATTGGAGGCTTGAAACGCGTCTGCCTGAGCGTTTCAGGAACTTTGAGCACTACGCGCCTTTGAAAATAAAGCCTTTGTCAATTTTACCCCGGAGCTGTATTGCGCTTTTTCTTCATGGGAGGAAGCTTTGGTTTGGATGTTAAGTCAGCAAGCAGGTCGCTGACTAGCAATACACCCTCTCGTTCTGGAGCACCGTGAAGAGACCAGCACGTTGTGGATTTCTTGCATGGACTGCATCAACACGGCGCCCCCCCAGCTGCCCAGATAGCCACATGGTTTGACAAGCGGCAAGGGGAGAGAGTAGGCGAAACGATTCGCCTGATAAGGGGCTGGCAATAGACTTTGTCCCATACCGCTGGGCATCTAAAGCTAACGTGTGGAACACAACCAACTTCGTTGGGGCATCACTTGGTGTTAGGAGAAACGCTGTTACTACACAGACACTCCATGTGAACTACACTAACCAGCATGCATCTGCTCAGCAAGGTGTGAGCTCAAGGGGCTAGCACACCTTCCATTGGAGGAGGAGTGATGACATCACAGAGGGAGCGGTCTATTTCACAGCTGCATCTTGTTGGACCCCCTTACAGAGCACAGAAGTTCGTGAAACCGGCACTGAAGAGAGCCATTGGAGGCTTGAAACGCGTCTGCCTGAGCGTTTCAGGAACTTTGAGCACTACGCGCCTTTGAAAATAAAGCCTTTGTCAATTTTACCCCGGAGCTGTATTGCGCTTTTTCTTCATGGGAGGAAGCTTTGGTTTGGATGTTAAGTCAGCAAGCAGGTCGCTGACTAGCAATACACCCTCTCGTTCTGGAGCACCGTGAAGAGACCAGCACGTTGTGGATTTCTTGCATGGACTGCATCAACACGGCGCCCCCCCAGCTGCCCAGATAGCCACATGGTTTGACAAGCGGCAAGGGGAGAGAGTAGGCGAAACGATTCGCCTGATAAGGGGCTGGCAATAGACTTTGTCCCATACCGCTGGGCATCTAAAGCTAACGTGTGGAACACAACCAACTTCGTTGGGGCATCACTTGGTGTTAGGAGAAACGCTGTTACTACACAGACACTCCATGTGAACTACACTAACCAGCATGCATCTGCTCAGCAAGGTGTGAGCTCAAGGGGCTAGCACACCTTCCATTGGAGGAGGAGTGATGACATCACAGAGGGAGCGGTCTATTTCACAGCTGCATCTTGTTGGACCCCCTTACAGAGCACAGAAGTTCGTGAAACCGGCACTGAAGAGAGCCATTGGAGGCTTGAAACGCGTCTGCCTGAGCGTTTCAGGAACTTTGAGCACTACGCGCCTTTGAAAATAAAGCCTTTGTCAATTTTACCCCGGAGCTGTATTGCGCTTTTTCTTCATGGGAGGAAGCTTTGGTTTGGATATATATATATATATATTATCTACTGGCGGTTGCCAGTAGATAGTTATAGTTAGGACCGAGTTTCCATAGGAAATCTGAAAATTCTATTTTGAATAACTTTGGCGCCGGTTGACGAATCCTCGCGAATTTTTCAAAACTAATGGGGCGCTCCGCTCAGCTCCTACCCTGAAAGTCTTGGGGTGATTCGTCAAGCGGGGGCTTGTGGAAATGTGGATTTTCCTGATCAGTTATGTCCCCTATCTTGGACCCCAACGGTTCTATATGCATGTTACAAGTACATGTATGTTCCCTCCAGTTCCAGTTTCCAAGACGCAAACATATGTGCGTCTACCGTCAACATGTTCTCTGTCAGATCCGCCATCAATGGGCTGGATATTCGATTCCTAAGTATGAAAGGCCACCGACTTTATATGGCTAAGTTACTCCATTTCTACAGTTCAGGCAAGTAGGCCCGATTCTGTCCTCAAAGCCTTTCCCTGCTCTCTGTCTCTGACAGCTTCAGCTTGAGCTCGCATCTGTATCCATGAACTTTGTCCTACTCCCTGTGCGGCTAACGGTGCCTGCCTCGGCCAGTTTTGCCTGCCTGCCAAGAAGCTGTATTTCACCTTCGAATTATCTACTTTGCTCTTCAGCCGATGCATTCCTGTCTAGTGATTTAGGTAAACATTTCCTTTAGCTCACAAGCAAAGGACTCGGCCTTTCCGTCCTCCTGCAAGTAATTCATAGCCCTGTTGCCATGGAAAGTTTTCTGCCCCTCGCATCTCATATAGGCACTTAGACGCTTGTACACGCACACACAGTCAGTATAGAATAGATTCTGTCCGAGAGTCCTTCCTTGTGGATAACATAGTTCTCTAAACATAGGATGTTAGATATGATTTGGGATTAGGTTGACTTGACCCCCCAGACTTCTCGTCTCCACATGTAGAGCTAAATGTCAAGTCCCCTTCACCCCTAGTTGCACGTCAATCACACGTCATGCTGCTGCGCGCGCATCTATGTTAAGTATTATCTTATAGATCCACCTATGTATGATAATCAGAGCCAATCATGTTTCTTTTTGCTCCTTATTACGCCTAGTTTCGATTACGTATTACTATGTCATTTCTCTTATCAATTGTTACGCCTTTTGCATTCGTTTCATTGTAATGTATGACCTATAAAAGTTACTTCTTGTCAATAAAGTATTGTACTTCACTTCCTGAACCCTCGTGGTGACGGAACCTGAAGGCCGCCACTCGAGTCGGCCATTTTGGAATAAAGCCCATTCAGAAAACCTCTTATACCACGGATTCTGCCTCTTGTTATTCTGAGCTATTTTACTTTATTTTAGATTCCGTATGAAATTCAGTCTAGGTAAAAAGAATATTTACCACATAATGGCGCCCGAACAGGGACACTTTCTCATCTCACGCGCCGGCGGTGCAGTGCAGGCCCGGTCTCCTGCCACAGCTGGACGGACCATAAACGCGTACCAGCAGGATTTCCTGTAGCTCCCTCCGGTCAAGCGGGGGCGACTGAGGCTGCGATCAACCCAGACGAGGCGGTGAGAAGTGCGAAGTATCCCGACCAGAGCCTAGCTGAGAGAGCAAGATCCGAGGTATACAGAGGCCCACCAGGTTTTCGAAGTCCCGATGTCCAGAGGGTCCGCTGTCCGCAGTCATCGAGTCCCGTCCATTCTCTGAGGCCTTCCGTTTCAAGGAGCTACTCGGTGAGTACCATCGCCGGGGAGGCGTGTTGACGCGCACATAGGTTGTGCCGGTCAAGACGGATTTGGGTACACAAATCCGGTCTGCACTGTTTAGCAGTGTATATGTACTGTTTAGCAGTATATCAAGTATTCCGAAGTATTCAGTTATTGTCAAGAATTCAGCTTGGTGATTAGTTATGCAGACTGTCATCATTGTCGGTCATTTTTTTTTAAAATGTTTAATGTTTAAATGTTTAAAGTGTTCAAATGTCTTGCATATTGTGGTATGAATGATTGTTCATTGTTCACTGTTCATTATTGTGTTTTTTCGTATTAAGTGAGTTCAAGAGTAAGTATCAGATCAGTTGTCAATATGCCGCTCTTCTCGAAGTTAAGACAGATTACTACCAGAAAAGGGGTGCTTGAAGAAGCAGTTCCTATTCCTCCTAGGGACACTCCAGGGCATTTTATGTATCACAAGCATGGCTTAGATGCCATATTATTTCTTGATTTATGGGTAGATTATACCAAGGGATTGCCGGAAAGTCAAAGGTGGCCCGCAGCGGGAACCTGGGATGCAGAGTGCATCATGAAAGTGGAGGAAGAGTTATGGAAAAGAAAAGTCAGACAGTCACAGAAAGACGCTGTTGAGTTATGGCGTAAAGAATCTCATAGACGTACAGAAAAAGCACGTAGACAAGAAGAGAGGAGTAAAGAAAGTTCAAAGGAAGTTCAAGAAAATCTATTAATTGAGGAAGGTATCCGAGTGAAATCAGAACAAGTAGATAGACAAAGAAATGCTCTTATGAATGGTATGTATCCCCTCCTAGCCGAAGGACTACCTAAGGCTGTTCCAGAGATGCCAAAAGACTTGCCACCCCCATTATTTCCAATTAAGGTACATCCAAAAGGGCATCCCAGAACCGCAGAAGATGTTTTTCTTTCCTCATATCTAGATGACGCAGCTCCCGAGTATGCTAACCCCGCACCACATAGACCGTCTGGCGGAGGGGTTCAACGTCAGGATCAGGTATCTGTCCCCGTGCAACAGCAAGTCCCGACACAAGCTTCGGCAAGCACATCTGTTTCCGCATCTGTCCCCGCAATCGATTCTACAGTGGTATCGACACCTATAGTTGCTGTGTCACGTTCGACGAATCCATTCACACCCGACGCCCCAGATGGGGCCACGGGAGGTGCTAGCAACACCTTTACACCACCTAGAATAAATAAACTTGTTTTTCAAGAGAGCAAGATGAAGTGTCCGAATCAGGGAATTCCGCAAGACAGTCAGAGACCATAGCCTACGTAGGCAGAGGAAGATCCTGTGATAATACTAGATGCTTTTCTGATCCCATACACTCTGTATGTCCAAATAATAGCAGAACGTATCCGACGCCTGTAATAAATCTGAAGTCTCCTGAACATTTGTTTCAAGCCGCAGATAAAATACTACGAGAACGAAGGGGTTACCACCTCCTCGATTCCATGGATGAGCAAGAATTAGCCAGATCAGCCGTTCACTGGATTGACAGTCCTGAAAAATACGGTGATGAGACCGTAGCACACACGTTTTTTAACCTCAGTGCAGATGAACAACGTTTAGCTGGAATCTATATGATTCAGCAACTCCTTATATTATATAAGAGCCAACATGCTGACCCTGGTCCTTTACCTGATATATTAACGGAACTACTCACGAACAGATGGAGAGGTTCTAGTAACAAGTTAATTAAAGAAATATTAGTGTCACGTAAACAGTATGTCCTTTTTGTAAGTCCGGATTCTTTCTCGCTGCCCCGCAGAGAAAGAACGCCGTATTATATGGATAGACAAAATCCCTTACGAGAAGTGCACCCAATAAAAGGCGAAGACAATCAGTTTCACCGTGTATTTGTATACACACCCATATCAAAAATTGAATTGTTAGAAATGAAGAAAGTAGTACCCAGTCATGACAAAGACCCAGCGGGTTTCCACCGAGAAATTAAGGACATGTTACTGATGGGAGAGTATACCTATCCTGATATTATGACGATATTAAAGGTGCTCTTACCTGCTGGCATTTATGAAAAACTGAAAGAAAAAGAGTGGGAAGTGGGAGACCAAAAGATAGATTGGACAGCATTAGAAACGGAAGAAAAGGCCCGAACTGCAGGTTCAGGGCTCGGGGATAAAGTTAAAGCATTACCAGGTTTACTAGTACAAGTACTGCCACGTTTATTAACTACGAAAAAGGAAGATTGGGGTGCAATCACGGCCTGTAAACAAAAGCATGATGAAGACACAAGTGATTATTATGCCCGATTTGAAAAATGTTTTGGAATAAATAGTGGTATAAAAACAAGTAGTGAGTCGTATCCACATTTATTTGTGACAAAATTAGTAGAAAATGCATTACCTCCAGTAAAGAATAGAATATTGAAATTCGAGAGTACCTGGCAAAGTAACACTCCGTCACAAATGCTACAAATGTTACAGTATCATCACAATAGAATTAGAGATGAACAAGAACACGAACAAAGACGTATGAAAGATACAAAAATGAAAATGCTAGTGTCTCAGACAGTACCAGCTGAAGGACATAAAAAGGGTATGACACAGTCCGATTCAGCAGGACCGGTAAAAGGGACATGCAATTATTGCAAAAAGCCAGGTCATTACGTACACGATTGTCCAGTTTTAAAACATAATATCGCCATAGGTAAAACACAAGAAAGATCACGGCCACTCAGACAAGATCAGAATGAACAAGGAGCTATGCCGCATTCCCAGGCCATGCCAGCCGCACAACAGCCAATACAGTTTGTGCCAGCTGCACCACCGTTGCCTGCTACTGCCACACAAACCACAACACGACAAATGTATCAGACTGCACAATATGAATATCCTGAGTATCAGCGTTACGCATGAACCAGCCTAGAGAGGGAAGTTGACTTACCCCTTATCGAGATTCCTGTAGATCAAGAAGGACCTTATGTACATAGTGAATTATTAGGTCAAGATAGAAAATTCTTACTCGATACAGGGGCAAGTCGAACAACTATAAAACGTAGTGAAGTTCCAGGGGCACCCCTCTCAGGCTCTCAAAATGTTTCCCTTGGTTTTTCAGGAAAACCTATTGTTAATGAAGTATCACAGCCTCTTCCACTTACGATAGGACCTTTGACACGAACTACAGATTTATTGCTTACTAAATCATGCCCAGAAAATCTGTTAGGAATTAAAACTCTGAAAGCCCTAGGAGCCATAATATGTTGTTCTCCGGAAGGAGTAAGGTTGTTTTTACGTGATTTTAAAGGTCACTATGTGTCTAGAGACATGGATCCCCGACTACAGACTTTACCAGCACATCTATGGGCACAAGGCCCTACTGATGTTGGTTGTATGAACATTACACCATACCGAGTCACACTCAAGGCAGGAGTGGTATTACCACGAATGCGACAATACAAGTTACCGCAAGATGCTGTAGTGGCTTTGCTGAAAATCATTGATGAGCTAATTGCCCAAGGAGTAGTTGTAGAAACAGACTCCAATGTATGTAATTCACCGATAATTCCGATTCTTAAACGAACTGATCCTACTGCTCCGCCAGTATACCGATTGGTTATTGATTTGCGTGAACTAAACAAGTGCATTGTGCCACAATTTCCTGTGGTCCCCGATATATCATCATTATTGACAGCAATTGATTCCGAAGCAACATTCTTTACTGTAATTGATCTCAAGAATGCCTTTTTCAGCGTCCCAATAGATCCGGAAAGCCAATATTTGTTCGGATTCAGTTTAAATGGGCGCAGCTTTAAATTCTCACGCGCTCCCCAAGGATTCACAGAAAGCCCCAGCATCTACAGCCAAGCACTGAAACGAGAACTTGACAGTATCCACATGCCAGTCAATACTGCACTGCTTCAATATGTCGATGATCTGCTGATCACCGCGAGAAGCGAACCCGAATGTGAAAAGGCTTCTCTGACAGTTTTACATTTTCTAGCCGACAAGGGGCACAAGGTGTCTCCTTCTAAGCTGCAATTCTGTGTCCAGCGAGTTATTTATCTTGGTCACTCGCTGTCCAAGGAGGGAAGGCAGCTTACACCAGATCGCATCCAGTTAATTGCTAACATGTCAATACCCCAGACACAAAAGGAGGTGCGGGCTTTCATAGGCCTCACTTCATATTGTAGGCAGTGGATCCCTCAGTACGCATTTCTAGCAAAACCACTCATTCAGTTAACCACACAGGAGGCAGCCACATCGACTGTTCTCCCTTGGACTCAGGAACATACACAAGCTTTTGAAAGCCTAAAGGAAGCTTTATGTCAAGCACCTGTTTTAGCAACACCATGTTATAGCAAACATTTTACACTCTTTGTTACAGAACGCGAAGGTACTGCCTTGTCAGTACTCACTCAGGAACAAGCAGGATCACGCAAGCCATGTGCTTATTTTTCCAGTACATTAGATCCCGTAGCTCAGGCTTTGCCCGCATGCCTGAAATCAGTGGCAGCAACAGCTTTAGCAATCAGACAAAGCGATGCCATAGTGTTAGGACATCCATTGACAGTACAAGTACCACATGCAGTAGAAGTTCTTGTGAACCGAACACAAACACAACACTTGACCATAGCAAGACTTACCGGTTATGAACTGACATTGTTTCAGCCACACATAGAGATCCGACGGTGTAATACATTGAATCCTGCTACACTATTACCTGTAATTGGAACAGACCCACTAGCTCATGATTGTGTTGAAATTATTGAAATAAAGACGAAACCTAGACAAGACTTGACAGACGTTCCATTGTTAGATCCAGACCTGACGTTGTATGTAGACGGATCGTGCATGAGAACAAGTACAGGAGATTTAGTGGCCGCGTATGCAGTCACAACAGACACTGAAGTTATTGAGACAAACTGTATAGATACTTTGTCAGCCCAAGCAGCAGAACTTATTGCTCTAACACAAGCCTGTATTCAAGCCACAAATAAGAAAGTTAATGTATACACTGACTCACGTTATGCATTCGGAGTTGTACACGACTTCGGCGTGCTGTGGCGAGAGAGAGGTTATTTAACCTCCCATGGTGCCCACATTCAGCACGGACCCCTCATTCATGCCTTGTTAGACGCAATACATCTACCCACTGCTATATCGATTATGAAATGTAAAGCTGACAGAACAGCTAAACAGACTGCTCAGAATCGCACATTAGACATGACAAAGCCAATAGTTCAGACACCAACACAGTGTATGACAATTAAGGATCCCGCACTTGACGTAATTGACATACAGACACATGCTACTGCAGAAGAATTAAAGAAATGGACTGAACTAGGAGGGATCCAGACAGATCAGGGATGGATGACGAAGGAGAAATCTGTATGGTTTCTTCCTGACTCTATGGTCCAAGCCATTATAGCTACAATTCACAGCCCGGCGCATTTAGGAGAGAAAGCTATGCTAGATAGCATTCAACACATTTGGTTCAATAAACATTTACGAGCAGCAGCTAAACAAAAAGTCCGTACCTGTATGATATGTTGTCAGTTCAACCCAGGAAAAAGTGTTCCCGTAGAACAGGGTGGATTCCAGACTCCTGATCATCCTTTTGAAGTGCTCCAAATGGATTATATCCAGATGGAACGATGTCGAGGATTCAAATATGTTCTTGTAGTTGTCTGCGCTCTCTCCCGATGGACTGAGGCGTACCCAGTATCAGATTACACGGCCCCGACTACTGCCAAACAGTTAGTTCGAGAATTCTTCCCACGGTACGGTTTACCACGTGTTGTATATTCAGATAACGGCCAGCCTTTCTCATCCGAATTAATGAAACATGTCTCACTTTTGTTGGGATATCAGTGGAAATTCCACTGTGTCCGACACCCCGAGGCAGCAGGTCTCGTGGAACGACATAATCAAATTTTGAAAATCAGATTGTCTAAAATATGTAAGGAGAAAGGTGTTGACTGGATAGTAGCCTTACCAGTTGCACTATTTTACATAAGAATGGTAGCACACTCTCGAACAGGGCTATCCCCGTATGAGGTGATCTTCGGAAGACCACCAAATATGTGGGGGACGCCTATACCACGTAAAATAACTGATGTTAATTGTAATATGCTGACAGATTACTTGGCTTCCTTGATGTCTGCACTACAATCTTGTCGTTCACAGGTAGCTGCAGCTTTTCCTGACAACACTGAGGTGAAACCCCATGACGTTGCTCCGGGTGATCTGGTGTTTGTGAGGAATTTCGATCGAAAGACCCAGTTGGAGCCCAGGTGGAAAGCACCGAAGCTAGTCCTGCTGACCACAAGAACAGCCGTGAAAGTTGAGGGCCGCAAGGGCTGGATACATTCCAGCCACATTAAGAAATTTCATGGACTATCCTCGGATATAGACACTGTGCCCTGCACTCCCTCACAGACTGATTCAAAACTTCCCTTTGTTGAACAGAATGACTCTCAGAACTATAAATTAAAGCTTAGGCCCAAACAGTCGAGCAATTTGATTGTTTAAGTCCTCTCCAAGGTGAAGCGGTTGAATTGTCTCTGACATGTATCCCTTGGACCTGAGTAGAGAAAATACCCGAGAAATGTCGAAACGACAGGCGTATTGTAAATCACTGCGTAGCTACTGTATGAGGACATTATTAATTCTGTTTTTATTGAGTCTTTTAATAATTATTACGAGTGTGATTTTGCACATATATCATCCTATTTCTAGACATGTTTATAATGTTGCTGCTGAACATTCTTTTAGTGACCTACCGCCACATGAATTATCTTATAGACTTGCGCTGCGCAATAACACTTTCATTAGTATGTTACATCATTCCCATCAGACTAGTAATGCCACCAATTGTTGGGTGTGTGGCCGACTCCCTCCCTATCAGAATAACAAAGGAGTTCTGCCTTTCTTTCCACATCCGTTCACACATAATGGCTCCTGTGGAGCATGGTTTAGTTTACTAAATTCCATAGACCCAGACACAGCAGTGTATCAACAACATTGGATATGGGGAAATCTGAATCTAGTTTTATTCAAAGTCTGTCACCCTAATAAGGAGGGTCACCCCAGTAGAACAGGAACTGATCTAGAAAATGAAGTGTATAAATTAGGTAATTTTACGCCTAATCTTATGATTCTGAATGTCAAATCCGAAGTTGAACTAATTCTGCCCACTATGTCAGTATTTCCAGTTAAGGGTGAATTATGTGTGAGAAAAGTTGGTTCCATACATATGGGCCATAGCAAATGCGTTACTACAGTAGAATATAGTGATCAAGGTAAATCTTCGTTTAGAGCTTCTCGCCATTCTTACTTTATATGTGGTCAGACGGCATATATGCGTCTGCCTCTAGATTGGGATGGTACCTGTTACATAGCATTCCTTTTGCCACCTGTTTTCCTAGCTCCCCCTGATTATTATCGAAATGTTCATTTAGTACACAATAGAGAGCGAAGAGATCTCCCAGTTATCGATTATACTGAGACGGCATGGGACAAGTATGTAGATTTCAATAAAGGTATCTTTCCCTATATAGGTACAATATCAAATAGTAAGCTGATATGTAGACTAACCAAGACTCTTGAAGCTGTAGTAAACGAGACTATAGCCGCCCTAGGCAATCTGACAGAGGAACAATCAGTGATGAGAATTGTTGTTCTCCAGAATCGTCTTGTCCTTGACGTCATCCTGGCCGATAGGGGCGGAGCTTGCAGGGTCATCGGATCCAGCTGCTGCATATTCATACCAGAAAATTCGCCATCTGTATATAAAGCTATAACACGCCTTCATAAGATTGTGAGCCAGATACACGAGAATCCAGGCACTTGGACGTGGTCCGGGTGGTTTTGGAGTGTGATATCAGCCTGGGGATGGAGAGTTCTATCCTTCCTAGGTATTGGCCTTCTTATGCTCTTCAGTTGTTGTTTATGCCTGCAATGTGGACCAGCGATTTGTGGTCTGTGTGCCACATCATGCATTCCATATCAAGGTTCTCGTTCAAAATGCCGGAAGAAGAAGGAAGAAGAAATGATGCTCCATGAGCAAATCGATGGAATGATGAAGATTGATATCTCTTGAAGGGCAAGTAGGGGACAAGGAGGGAATGTGGAAATGTGGATTTTCCTGATCAGTTATGTCCCCTATCTTGGACCCCAACGGTTCTATATGCATGTTACAAGTACATGTATGTTCCCTCCAGTTCCAGTTTCCAAGACGCAAACATATGTGCGTCTACCGTCAACATGTTCTCTGTCAGATCCGCCATCAATGGGCTGGATATTCGATTCCTAAGTATGAAAGGCCACCGACTTTATATGGCTAAGTTACTCCATTTCTACAGTTCAGGCAAGTAGGCCCGATTCTGTCCTCAAAGCCTTTCCCTGCTCTCTGTCTCTGACAGCTTCAGCTTGAGCTCGCATCTGTATCCATGAACTTTGTCCTACTCCCTGTGCGGCTAACGGTGCCTGCCTCGGCCAGTTTTGCCTGCCTGCCAAGAAGCTGTATTTCACCTTCGAATTATCTACTTTGCTCTTCAGCCGATGCATTCCTGTCTAGTGATTTAGGTAAACATTTCCTTTAGCTCACAAGCAAAGGACTCGGCCTTTCCGTCCTCCTGCAAGTAATTCATAGCCCTGTTGCCATGGAAAGTTTTCTGCCCCTCGCATCTCATATAGGCACTTAGACGCTTGTACAC
Organism: Triturus cristatus; assembly: GCF_964204655.1. Classification (NCBI taxonomy): domain Eukaryota; kingdom Metazoa; phylum Chordata; class Amphibia; order Caudata; family Salamandridae; genus Triturus; species Triturus cristatus. The sequence continues at coordinate 134,931,693 of NC_140586.1, read as the reverse complement.
GCACACACAGTCAGTATAGAATAGATTCTGTCCGAGAGTCCTTCCTTGTGGATAACATAGTTCTCTAAACATAGGATGTTAGATATGATTTTGGATTAGGTTGACTTGACCCCCCAGACTTCTCGTCTCCACATGTAGAGCTAAATGTCAAGTCCCCTTCACCCCCTAGTTGCACGTCAATCACACGTCATGCTGCTGCGCGCGCATCTATGTTAAGTATTATCTTATAGATCCACCTATGTATGATAATCAGAGCCAATCATGTTTCTTTTTGCTCCTTATTACGCCTAGTTTCGATTACGTATTACTATGTCATTTCTCTTATCAATTGTTACGCCTTTTGCATTCGTTTCATTGTAATGTATGACCTATAAAAGTTACTTCTTGTCAATAAAGTATTGTACTTCACTTCCTGAACCCTCGTGGTGACGGAACCTGAAGGCCGCCACTCGAGTCGGCCATTTTGGAATAAAGCCCATTCAGAAAACCTCTTATACCACGGATTCTGCCTCTTGTTATTCTGAGCTATTTTACTTTATTTTAGATTCCGTATGAAATTCAGTCTAGGTAAAAAGAATATTTACCACAGGCTGAGAAAAAAGGCGGGTCCCAAAACACATTTTCCCCATGCATTTTCCCATAGGACCTTTAGTCGAAGGTACAGCCCGAACGGCTGAACAGAAGTACTTGAAATTTGGCAAAGAGGTAGTCCTCAGGTCAGGAATGTGCCTTTTGCATATATGGTGTCAATCTGTTCAGTAGTTCCTGTGAAAATTGCAGTTAAAAGTACATAAATATCTAAATGCGCTCACCGTGCGCGCACCGTGCGCGCACCATAACGTGCGCAAGCGTAATTGTGATTGGTGGTTACATGTCAGTCAACATTCGAATCGGTCGAAATCAGGAAGTGTCGTCCGCCATTTTGTGTGTGACAGTGAAAAAGAAAGATGGAGAACGTGAAAAGGGGGCAGGGTACAGAGTTCCTGACCCCTTAGCTTTTGTCAGGGGGTCCCTGAAGGACCCCGAAGGGTGAAAAAAACATTGTATTTTTTTTCAAAAAAATCGCAAGGTGCGCGCACCGTGCGTGCACCGTCGCGAGGTGCATGCACGGTGCGCGCACGGCGGAAAAAAAATCATTAAAAAAATAGAATTAAAAATCAAATTTAAGTGTTTAGATTTTATCTGGCTCTAAAAAGAGCTGTTGTGTTAATTGAGGAACAGAGGAATAAAAAAATGAAAAAGATTATGGGGTGCCGCATGTGTGCTGCTGTATCTTGCTCTCTATTAGGGGAATGCTGGTGTCACCATAAGAGAGAAGAGCATTGCACGCATTGCACCGTATATGCACCCTCTTGAACAGAGGGTGCATATCCAGAGGAACAGAAGAAGGTGAAGCTGCCGCCGCAGATGAAGTGCTCGGCTGAGCTGCCGATGATGTGCTCGGCTGAGCTGCTGCGGATGTGCTCGGCTGAGCTGCTGGAGGGTTGTCTCTAGCAGCTCGAGCATAAGCCACAGGATGTACTCCTTTAACGTGCCTGATCATAGTGAAGATACTAAAAGAGTATTTCTTTTTAGGATCTCCTCTTGATAAGACAACACCACAAATAGTGCAGGTGACTTTCGGAGCATTCACCTTCTTCTGCCCCTCTGGAAATGTAAAAAATTGCCATATAAAATAGTCTTTCTGTTTCCTCTGTCTCTGTGTCACAAGGGTCTCCTGCTCACTCCCAGAAGATGACTGCTGCTCTGCCATTCTCAAGTACTGGAGTACTGGAAAAGCTGCTCAGCTCCTTCTCCCAGGGAATCAGAAGAAATAATGAGGGGAGTGGGTGTGGTGTTGGAAGTTTCTGGAACTAAACTACTTTAAACCAATGAAAAGTGTTGTTTCTTAATCACATGACCTGAAACTACTATAAACCAATGAAAAGTGTTGTTTCTTAATCACATGACTTGCCGTGCGTGCACGGTGCGCGCACAGTGCGCGCACGGTACAGAGCACGCGCGCATGCGCGTACGGTGCACGCGCGTATGCACGTATGGAGCACGCGCGCATGCACGTATGGAGCATGCGCATAAGGTGCACGCGCGTATGCGCGTACGGAGCACGTGCGCATGTGCGTACGGAGCACACGTGCACGGAGCACGCACGACGTATGCATGCGCACGTGGAGCACGTACGCATGCGCACACGGAGCACGTACGCATGCGCTCACGGTGCGCGCACGGTGCGCGCACGGTTAAAAACTCTTAAAAAAAAATTAAAGTGTTTATAAGTTTATCGAAGATATTAACTATGCTGTTCAACTTTATCCAAATTAAAAAAAAAAAAGAGCTGAGCCATTCCATATTACAGGATACAGTCAATCTATAACTATATACATAGGTAGCTTATTGTAAAATAAATATTTAAAAAATATAATAATACATTCATAAATTAGCATTTCAAAAACCTTGCAAATTCACTTAAAAAACCATAGGTTTCACACACGTTATAGTTAGGAATTGCATTTCAAAAAACTTGCAAATTCACTGAAAAAACCATAGGTTTCACACACGTTATAGTTAGGAATTAGCATTTAAAAAACCTTGCAATTCACTGAAATAACCATAGGTTTCACACACGTTATAGTTAGGAATTAGCATTTAAAAAACCTTGCAAATTCACTGAAAAAACCATAGGTTTCACACATGTTATAGTTAGCTGGACATTTCACTCGTACAAAACCATTGAAATTCCCCCGTTATAGTTAGTTCAGCTAACTATAACTCGCGCGCCCGCAATCCACTGCTGATGTGTCTTGGTCTTGGTCAATTACTCTTGCTGTGGAGAATTACCGAAGGAGAGCCCAAAATACTGCATTATATAGTGCAGAGTTATGGAGTCATGGTGACTTGCACAAGCTAGTGGTGAGTGAAAATACATATGCTACTTCCCTGATACCTGTCCTAACTAGCACTCTGTTGACTCCACATTTCTTTGACTTAGGGCTGAAGAGAATTGGTGATGTGGCCACAATTAAACCACTGATCTACTGGCTACGCATTTGGTCCACTCCGGAGATAGGTCATTACCGTGTATCTTTGAAAGAAGTCTTAAATCTGATTGGTGCCAAATGGATCCCTTGGCTTCACCATGTAGAATTCTGGTGTAGTTCACTGCGGTTGACTCGTTTGTGGGAATGTCCGGAGTGTATTAGTAAGAATGATTCTGTCACTGTGAAAACTAAGCACTGAGCATTCGTGGAAGAACGGTATGTGTCTAATAAATTAACGGGGTGTCTGACCACTGAGTTGCTAAATATCACACCCTTTCCTGAGTTTGAGCTTCTTTATGACCAGATCCCACCACCTATGGCGAAAAGTCTATTTGTGAGATTCAGATTTGGCTGTTTACCCTTAAGGTCATTCAATGTATGGGAAACAAACACAGATACGAATGCATGCCCAGTTTGTGTTTATGCACTGGAGACAGTAGAACACATCATTTTTTTCTATAATGAATATTATACTCATTACAAAAAGTGGATTTACCCCATTTGCTTTAGATTAGGAATCAGACAATATAGGGTGGCTCTAAGGATATTAAAATCTGACACTACACTACTCATTGTATCTGCTGTAAGCAGATTTCTGTTGAATGTATGGTTCAGGTGCCAGAAGTTCTTTGTCCCAGGCTGTTCTTGAGGTTCCAGCCTTAACTGAATTGTAAGAGTAGCCAGGATTTAAATGATTATCAACCTAGGAACTCCCATAGAGGAATGATGATGCTCTGAGCACTTTATGATTAGGAGTTGCAGTTGTTTGAAGATAAATTGATTAATATTATATTAATACCTGATAGCATGGATTGACGATTATTGAGGTACTTAGTAATCATAGACCTGATAATGTAAATTGACATGTTTTTATCTATGGATGTGTTATATTGTTCATATGATTGCATACAATCATAATATTGGCGATATCACTGACTAGCAGATCTAAGCTGTATATTGACCAGAAAAATCAAATAATTTTGTACTAGTCTATTTCTGATGTATCCTGATTGTGTAGGTTTCAAATATGAAAATGAAAGCCACCTTGTGCATGCTTGTCGATAAGCGGATACTGCTTAAGGCAAATTAATTTTACTACTGTATATATTGATGGCGTTCTAATGTGAATATCAATTTTTTGCATATGTTTTACTGTATTAACTACTGTGCACTTTATAATGGTTGTATGACCGAATAAGGTTAAATTGAACATTAAGTGTGTATCTGTATGGGTGAGTAAGTGGCTGTGTGATTGACTGTATGAGTGAGTGAGTAGGTGTGTGAGGAGTTCTATGAGTGTGTGACAGTGTGTGAGTGGCTGCATGAGTGGATATGTCAGTGTCTGTATTAGTGAGTAAGTGCGTGTATGAGTATCTGTATGAGTGAGTGAGTGGATGTGTGTGTAGACCTATGAATCATTAAGTGAGTGTGTAAGTACCAGTGTGTCAATGGTTTTGACAATGATAGTGTTGAAGTTGGAGTGGGTGTATTAATGGTTATATTGGGGTGTGAGTGGGTGCGTCAGGGGTTCTGGGGATGATGTCATCAACAATGTCATCAGTGATGTCATGATGGCACCCGCAATCCTCTGCTCATGACGTCACAAATTACATCACTCATGACATGGTCAGTGGCATCACTCTTGACAGAACTGATGACATCATCCTTGTGATAGAGTGGCGGTCGCACGAGTTGTAGTTATCTGAACTAACTATAACGGGGAATTTCATTGGTTTTTTACGAGTGAAATATCCACCTAACTATAACGTGTGAAACCTATGGTTTTTTAAGTGAATTTGCAAGGTTTTTTAAATGCTAATTCCTAACTATAACGTGTGTAAAACCTATGGTTTTTTCAGTGAATTTGTAAGTTTTTTAAAATGCTAAGTTATGTATGTATTATTATTTGTTTTACATATTTATTTTACAATAAAGTACATATTACATTTTTTAATTTTTTTTTTATGGTTTATCGCACCCCTGCAATTTAAAAAAAAAAATGTAAATGTTTTTGTCTGCCTTCGGGGTCCTTCAGGGACCCCTTGACAAAGGCTAGGGGGTCAGGAACTCTCTACCCTGCCCCCTTTTCATGTTCGCCACCTTCCTTTTCCACTCTCGCACTGAAAACAAACAAAATGGCAGCCAACACTTCCTGATTTCGACCGATTCGAACGTTGACTGACATGTAGCAACCAATCAGAATTACGCCCGCGCACGTTAAGGTGCATGCACGGTGCGCGCACGGTACGCGGCTATAGATATGTATGTGCTTTTAACTGCAATTTTCTCAGGAACTACTGAACAGATTGACTCCATATATGCAAAAGGCACATCCCTGACCTGAGGACTACCTCTCTGCCAAATTTCAAGTAATTCTGTTCAGCCGTTCGGGCTGTAACTTCGACTAAAGGTCCTATGGGAAAATGCATGGGGAAAACGTGTTTTGGGACCCCCCTTTTTACTCGGCCCCTGCTTGACGAATCCCCCCGAGACTTTCAGGGTAGGAGCTGAGCGGAGCGCCCCATTAGTTTTGAAAATTTCGTGAAGATTTGTCTACCGGCGCCAACGTTATTCAAAATAGAATTTTGAGATTTCCTATGGAAACACGGTCCTAACTGTAACTATCTACTGGCGACCGCCAGTAGATAATATGTGTATATATATATATATATATATATATATATATATATATATATATATATATATATATATATATAATATATATATATATATATATATATATATATATATATATATATATATCTCGCAGCAACTCGTGATGCAATCCCGCTTATGCACGGAAATCACCAGTACAGACCAACTTGTGCAGCATTATTTTTTATTTCTCAATCTCCTCCTGTGTCAGGACGCGTTTCGGCCGTTCAAGCGGCCTTGATCACCTGATCGCACGTCACAGAGTAACCCATTTTTAAAGTGCAAGTGCAACCTTCAACAATAAACATAGATGACATACTATAGTCTCATTACTACAAATCACGGCAAATTTAGCCATCATTATTCACAAAACATGTTTTAAAAATCACAATCATGTTCAGAAAGTCCCCCATTGTTAAAATAATTTAACACATACGATAAAAGCCTAAATGCCTCATATATTTTACATATAAATATGTGTATCTCAATAATGTGCTTGTTTGGGGAAATATATGATGAGAGTATCATCGATTTGTTAAAATTACTCATAAATTGATTTGTTGCACAATGAACATAAAATATAAATTATAAAGTGCTCACCGAAATAAAGTGCTATAGTATTATCATTTCAAAGTATACACAATACTTAAAAACTAGATATACTATGATACAAATAAAACCATTAAATATACAGTATTTGCAACAAGACTCAGGGACATGAATAAGAAAAGAACACTCAATTGAGGATAACCAGATATAAAATATATTTCATCTTTTGAGGAGCTATGGTGTACCAATCAATCCTGAAGATTAAAATTATTAATTCGATAAAAGTAGCCCGGCGACACGTTTAAAACAACCAATATATAAAAAAACCCATAGATAAAACTACCCATGAAATTCCTTTAAAATTGATTGCAAAAAAACACAACAGCGTCCCCATAGACACAGCCAAATGATGTACAGATATCCCTCCAGTATGGGGCACCCTCTGTTTCTTGATAGTTTTCATAGTAGGGTATGCAAATCTTCCGTTGTATTTAAACCACCTGGCCATTTACTATTGAATTCCAATATATAATTGGTCTCTAGCCTACGGAGGGTAGCCTCCCTATCCCCTCCTCTCTTTGTTGTAGGAATGGACTCAATAGCAAAATAGTGGAGAAATCGAGGGTCACTATTATGCATGGTTTCAAAGTGTCTGGCGACAGGTTAATTCTGGTCTTTGTTGGTTATTGCCCTCAGGTGCTGGAGGATTCGCTTGTGAACTGCCAACTTTGTGCTGCCAACATATTTAAGGTGGCAATCACATTCTAGGACATACACACAAAATTCAGTTTTGCATGTTAGATGTTGTTTTATTTCTCTATCAGTATTGGAGAAAAATGTCCTATAGTTTCTGGTATTGATACCAAATTGGCAAGCTCTGCAGCTTGTACATTTGTAAAATCCTTTCCTTGCTGTAAGCCAGCCCTCCTTTTTACAGAGCTCCTGGCTGTTTTTGGACAGGACATTCCCCATGCTTGTGGACTTTCTGAAGGCTATGGCTGGATTGTATGGCATCAGTTCACCTATCACAGGGTCATCTCTAACAAAATGCCAGTTACGTCTAACAATATCTCTCAATTGCTTCTCCTGTTTTGAGTAGGTAAAAATTAGGCGGACTGGCTCCACTTAAACTGTGGCCGTTTTATTCTTGTATTGGAGAAGTTTTTCCCTGTGCTGGAGTTGTGTTTTAGTTATGGCTGCTTTTACCACTCTGGGGCTGTATCCTCTATCTAAAAACCGAACCTGACTTTCCATTTGTTTTATCTTCATGTCAGCTGGATCACTGCATATGCGCTTAATTCTAAGCATCTCCCCATATGGAATACTGTTTATAAGATGTTTGTGGTGTGCGCTTGTGGCATGTAGCAGTGTATTTCCAGCGGTGGGTTTTCTAAAAAGGGTAGTTGTTAACACATTATTACACACTAAAATTTCAACATCTAAAAATGTCACCGAGCTTTTACTAATATTAGATGTAAAATTTAAGTTGAATTCATTGTGATTGATATTTTCTACAAAATGTAAAACACCCTCCTCAGAACCTCGCCAGACAATAAATAAATCATCAATAAAACGCCACCAGGAGACTATGTTGTTTTTGCAGACCTGCTCATGATCACGTTGGAGGACCAGCTCCTCCCACCAGCCCATAAATAAACAGGCATAGCTGGGGGAAAAGCTGGCCCCCATAGCCACACCTTGTGTTTGTTGATAAAATTGATAATTGAACAAAAAATAATTGTTTTCTAAACAGAAAGATAACATACTAAGTAACATTCGTGTGTGTTCAGTGTGTTCCATTGATCTTCTGTTTAAAAAGTACTCCACTGCTCTTAGGCCATCCATATGCTTAATGCATGTATATAAGGAAGTCACATCCAGTGTCATTAACAGTAGTTCAGAACTCCATACTAGATCCTTAATTTTGTTCAAAAAATCACTGGTGTCTTGTACGTAAGAATCTAGTTTTTTCATGTGGGTCTGAAGAAAGTAATCTATGTATTGTGAAAGATTTTCCAAAGGTCCATTGCAAGCTGAAATAATAGGCCTCCCCGGAGGGGCTGTTAAACTTTTATGAACTTTGGGTATGAAATAAATATATGGTACAAGTGGATGTTCCTTTTTGATGAACCTGTACTCATCCCAACTTAACAGTCCTAAGCCCTTCCAAGCCAACAGATTCTGAAATAATTTATCTTGCATTGCTTTAAATTTCACAAGATTGCTCTTCCTGTAACACTGGATATCATTCAACTGTCTATGTGCTTCCTTTAAATAATTCGTTACTGGCCAAAGAACAATGTTTCCGCCTTTATCCGAGTTCCTTATTATCAAGTCCCCTTTCTGTAGCTTCTCCATCAGTTGTTGGTATTTTCTTTCGGTGTTAGAATATTTTTTCTTTTGTCTGTTGACTGCAAGGGTCAATCTTTTAATTTGCCCAACCACATGCTCATTGAATGCATCCAAACCATCACTGGAAGATAAAGGGATGAACTTGGATTTAGGTTTGAAATGTGTTTCCACTCTTTTCTGGCCAATAAAATCTGATGCTTCCTGTGTGTTGCTACTTTCTCCTGAAGCCAGTTGACACATGTCCTGTAACAAACCTAAATCTGAGATTTTCAATCCAGGGGGGTCTGTTCCATTCGTTGCTTGCAATACTTGATCCGTATTGGCTCTTTGTAGGTGATATTTCTTGAGCTTGAGCTTACGAATGAATTGATATACATCGGCTCTTGTTTTGGTATATTGAAAGTTCGATTCAGGACAAAAACTTAGCCCTAGACATAGCAATTGCTTCTCTGCTACCGACAGTTCCATTGTACTCAGATTGATAATTGATTTGATTTTATCTTCTTCCGATGCCCTGTCGGTGCATGATGCTTGTCTGTCTTTCAACTTTAATACCTCCGACCTCTGCCTCTGCCCCGCTTCCTTTGCTCTACATTGTTTGCGGGCCTTGTGTCTCCCCCTTCTCCTCTGACTGCTTGTTTGGCATGTACTTCTTGCGGTCGAGGCCTCAGAGTGTCCCTCCTGCTTTGTTTCAGGACGTCCAACTCTTCCCCCAACGTCAGTTTAACTCCAGTTGATCTGTTGGCGCATTCATTGTCCGATTCACTTTCTGGTGCTGAACTGGAAACTGAAGACATCTCATTTGGTTGTTGTTGTTGTTGTCGATTAGGCACCTCTTTAGTAGCTTGAGCGCGTTTTTTTGCTGTTGCTGCTCTAAGTGAATCGTATCGGCACGCAAAAGTAAAAATTTGACCATGTAAATAGTCATCTCGGTCCCTTTTAAATGTATACGTTTTACGTATTTTGATTTTGTCCTCTTCTTTAGTTAATCTTGCAGTCATATCCTTCCTCAGTTTAGTAATCTGGTCCTGGTGGGACTCGTCGCTCTGCTGTTGGATCTTGGTTTCCAGGGCATCAATTTTGATTTGTAGGTCTGCCCCGTCTATCTCCGCATACTTGACCAAGATCTGTATGAGACGTTTAGATGACTCGAGATTACATTGCCCCCATTCCGCCATCATCAAGGGGTTTGGCGTCTCATAGCTGGGGGCCAGCATGATGCGGAGCCCACTAGGTACTCGCCCCACATCCAGATATCTTTTGAGTGAGCGCGCTTCCCACCATTTGGCCTGTTCTTGCTTTTTGTATTTCTCCAAAAGCCTGAAGGATTCCTTTAAGCCTGTAGTTTCTGTCCCTGCATTTGTGCAATTATCACTTTTTTCTGTTACAGCCTCATTCTCTAAGGCGTCCGAAAAAATGTCATCCGCGGCAAGCTCACGGGCTCTTCGTGCGTCATTAGACATAGTGCAAGGAGTTTTATTAGAAAAGATGCTTAGCTATAGATAAAGGTTGCCACTGTACGTTGTAGTTGGTTTACAGCACCTGTATGACCAGCCGGTCCTTGCAATGCAGTCAACCACTTTCCTCCGGCCTCCTTTATCAGCTTTTTCCACCCGACCCACTTAGCCTGTGTTATGCGTGCGCGCTGTTACCTTAACAGGAGAGCTTCAAGTGATGCCTCCGACTTCCGTCTACTCAGCCGAGTGACAATGATGTCAGAAGTAAAAACGTCTTGGCTCTCCCCGCTCTCTCCGCGCTGCTTCCTTTGAAACTTTGGCAATATCCCAAAGGCACGTGGGGGGCTTTACTGTATCCGCACTCGGAACTTTGCTGAGTGCCCCCGGGGTCCACGCCAGATCCACACCACGAGCCCGCAATGTAGATCGTCGGAAAACGCCGTAGGACAATTAGACTGCCACTGGTAAAGCCTTCTTGCTTCGGGGGGGGTCTGTAAACCGGCGGCAATCCAAGCTGGTAACACTTCGCAGCAACTCGTGATGCATTCCCGCTTATGCACGGAAATCACCAGTACAGACCAACTTGTGCAGCATTATTTTTTATTTCTCAATCTCCTCCTGTGTCAGGACGCGTTTCGGCCGTCCAAGCGGCCTTGATCACCTGATCGCACGTCACAGAGTAACCCATTTTTAAAGTGCAAGTGCAACCTTCAACAATAAACATAGATGACATACTATAGTCTCATTACTACAAATCACGGCAAATTTAGCCATCATTATTCACAAAACATGTTTTAAAAATCACAATCATGTTCAGAAAGTCCCCCATTGTTAAAATAATTTAACACATACGATAAGATATATATTACCTACTGGCGGTCGCCAGTAGGTAGATATAGTTAGGACCTATTTTCAATAGGAAATCCGCAACATTCTATTTGGAATAACGTTGGTGCCGATTGACGAATCTGGTCGAAATTTTCAAAACTTTTGGCTAGCTCCGGTCCGCTCCTATCCTTAAAATATCATGGTGATTCGTACAGCGGGGGCCGAGAAAAAAGGGGGGTCCCAAAACACGTTTTCCCCATGCATTTTCCCATAGGACCTTTTGACGCAGCTACAGCCCGAACTGCTGAACGGAATTACACCAAATTTGGCAAAGAGGTAGTCCTCAGTTCAGACTTATGCCTTTTGCTTAAATGTTGTAAATCCGTTCAGTAGTTCCTGAGAAAATTAGAGGTAAAAGTACATATATATCTATGGCCTCGGAGGATCCGCACACCCTCCCCGCACCCTCCCGAGTACGAGCTGTATGCTAATTGGCTGCCAACACTCTGAATCAGGAAGTGTTTGCAGCCATCTTGTGCCTCGGTAGAACCACCTAGATCCCCTAGGGGCCAACTAGCCCACCAGGTACCTCCAGTAAGCGCCACGGAGCTGCGTTGCAGAGTGTTATAAAAAGGGGCATGGCCTCTGAACACCTCTCTGCAACGCAGCTCCCTGGCGCATTCTGGAGGTACCTGGTGAGCTAGTTGGCCGCCAGGGGACCTCAGGATTCAAGGGGACTTAATCCCCCAACTTACAACATGCCACAGGGCGCGTTTGCACAGTGGTGAAGGTAGGGGGCGGGGCCTGAGGTGATATGTGTGCAAACACGCCCTGTGGAGCGTTTTAAGTTGGGGAATTGATTCCTCTTCAATCCAGAGGTCCCCTAGGGGCCAACTAGCCCACCAGGTATCTCCAGTAAGTGCCACGGAGCTGCGTTGCAGAGTGTTGTAAAAAGGGGCGTGGCCTCTGAACAGCTCTCTGCAACGCAGCTCCCTGGCGCATACTGGAGGTACCTGGTGGGCTAGTTGGCCCCCAGGGGACCACAGGATTGAAGAGGAATTAATTCCCCAACTTAAAACGCGCCACAGGGCGTGTTTGCACACCTCACCTCAGGCCCCGCCCCCTTCCTTCACCATTGTACAAATATTCCTCTAAAATCAGCCAAACTACGAATTCCGATTTACTCACCTGTTATCAGGAGAGAACCCAGGGCTGCATCTTTTAGCCCAGCACTGACCCTGAAAAGTAATCCTAAGTGTACTTACCAGTAACTTGTATTTCCTTCCATACAAATCCATTGTGTGCTTTTAAGCAGAAAAGTTTCTAAGTGTCTACTTTCACAAACTAAAAATATTCCTAAAAAATCGTCTGTATGACTTAAACACATTCTTTCAACTGTTTACAGGAGATTCACCTGTGCTGGATCCAGGATCCACCACTGAGTAAGAAAAAGTAACGATAACACTACTTACCTGCTAAGTGAATTTTCTGCCGTAGGATAACATTGGTGATTGTATGTGAAACATTTTCTAATTGCCAACTGTTAAAATACAATAATAATCCTTAAAAATCACTACAGTAACCAAAACACTTTTACTCAACTGTTTACAGGAGATGTCCAAGGACTGAATCTAGGATCCAGTCCTGTGGTTAGAAAAGTAATCCATAAAGTGACTAATTGCATTTGACTAGAAATTCACATTGAGCTCAATGTTGCTTTGTGTTTTAAATTGTGTTGCCCATTGCAACAACTGTAACTACTGTACTTGAAAGTCTATTGCCTATTTGCAAAGTATTTAAACTAAAGTAATTCATTCTGAGAAAGTATATTTTGTATTGTAATGTATAATGTAATTAAAAAAAATAACATATCTAAAAATAAACAGCTTAAAAAATGTAGTAAATCAGTATAAAAAAATCAGTATAACAATTAATACATTAAAAATTGTCATTTACAAAACCTTTGAAATTCACTAAAAAAATGAAAAAAACCATAGGTTTCAGGCCTGATATAGTTAGGAATTAGCATTTAAAAAACCTTTGAAATTCACTGAAAAAACCATAGGTTTCAGGCCTGATATAGTTAGGAATTGGCATTTAAAAAACCTTGGAAATTCACTGAAAAAACAATAGGTTTTAGGGGTGTTTTAGTTAGCTGGACATTTCACTCAAACAAAAACATTGAAATTCCTCCGATATAGTTAGTTGTACTTACTCGTCTCGCGCACCCGCAATCCACTGCTGATGATGTCACATATTACATCATTCATGACATGGTCAGTGACATCACTGATGACATCTCAAATGACATCACTGATGACATCATCCACGTGACAATCAGATACACCTCATCATACACTAGTATAACCTTTCATAACTCACTGTAAAATACAGAGTGCCAGATTTAAAACCATTGACACACCAATACAAGTTTCTAAACACCCACTCAGTGATTCTTAGATCTATACACACATCTAATCACCTACCTATAGATTCACTCATACATGCTGTCAATGATCAATAGAACACTATGAAATATACTTATACACCTATATCGACATTACACACCAGCACACATCCTAATCACTTATGAAGTCATCCTACTCACTTATGCAAAAAATGGATCATACTTACTTTTACTTAGCTATACACTTACAAAAACACCACTTCATCTATTCATATAGATAATAGCTCATACTTAGTGTGTTATAAAATCACTATTACAACTATACAGTTATCCATACAGTCACTCATACAATCACTGAGTCTTATGTATACTTATTTATATACAACAGCTGACACATACACTGGCTTTTATTTTTCTAGTTTGTTGGACATGTACCATTGAGACATATATTTGCTCATCTCCACACCCATAAAGATATTCACTCACCCAAACAACTGTTATAACATGTAGTTTTAACTTCATATACCTACTGAATCAACTATTCACACATCTTTGGGCAGTCACACACCCCCCACCGAACCACACACACATTCACTCTCCCATACAAATACACAGTTAACTAATCAATAAATAATATAGACTTTCACGTAGCTAGTAACCAACTGGTGCAGCAGTTTACACAACAACTGACAAAGTGATACAGATATTCACACAGTTTAGTCACTATCCAATATATTTAGTAAGACACTATAAATTAGTCAAGTAAACAGTCAATCACACTGCAACTAAATCCTCCATCCAGATATTTATATTTATATATCCACTCATTCTTCAATGCAAATTGCTATATATATAATACATATTTAAATAACGAACCAAACCACATTCACTGGATGATGTCATCAGTGATGTCATTTGAGATGCTCGTACTCGGGAGGGTGCGGGGAGGGTGTGCGGATCCTCCGAGGCCATAGATATAAATGTACTTTTACCTCTAATTTTCTCAGGAATTACTGAACGGATTTACACCATTTAAGCAAAAGCCATGAGTCTGAACTGAGGACTACCTCTTTGCCAAATTTGGTGTAATTCCGTTCGGCTGATTTTAGAGGAATATTTGTACAATGGTGAAGGAAAGGGGCGGGGCCTGAGGTGACGTGTGCAAACACGCTCTGTTGTGCGTTTTAAGTTGGGGAATTAATTTCTCTTCAATCCTGCGGTCCCCGGGGGCCAATTAGCCCACCAGGTACTTCCAGTATGCGCCAGGGAGCTGCATTGCAGAGATGTGTTCAGAGGCCACGCCCCTTTATACAATACTCTGCAACGCAGCTCCGCAGCTTCTACATTTTGAAGAAGCCCCGGGCTGGGGGGGCCTGAGAGCCTCCCCACCCAGTTTTAATAAGCCCTGGGGGTGGTGGTCCCTGGGGCTGGGGGGGCCTGAGAGCCCCCCCACCCAATATTAATAAGCCCCGGGGGCGGCGGTCCCCGGGACTGGGGGGGCCTGAGAGCCCCCCACGCAATAATAATAAGCCCAGGGGGGTGGCGGTCCCCGGGGCAGTGTTGGGGGGATTGGGAACCCCCACACTATTTTTTGAAAAATGCCCCCGAGATTTGCCCCCCCCCAGGGAGCCAATTACCAAAGAAGCGCTTAATTTGTTTTTTTTTCAGCCCAAATTTGCGCTGGTTACGCGAATCTCGCCAATTTGTTTTTTAAAAAAATGCTTTTTTGGCCCTGGTTCCTGACCCCCTGACAAAGGCTAGGGGGTCAGGAACTCTCTACCCTGCCCCCTTTTCACGTTCGCCACCTTCCTTTTCCACTCTCGCACTGAAAACAAACAAAATGGCAGCCGACACTTCCTGATTTCGACCGATTCGAACGTTGACTGACATGTAGCAACCAATCAGAATTACGCTCGCGCACGTTAAGGTGCGTGCACGGTGCGCGGCCATAGATATGTATGTGCTTTTAACTGCATTTTTCTCAGGAACTACTGAACAGATTGACTCCATATATGAAAAAGGCACATCCCTGACCTGAGGACTACCTCTCTGCCAAATTTCAAGTAATTCTGTTCAGCCGTTCGGGCTGTACCTTCGACTAAAGGTCCTATGGGAAAATGCATGGGGAAAACGCGTTTTGGGACCCCCCTTTTTACTCGGCCCCGCTTGACGAATCCCCCCGAGACTTTCAGGGTAGGAGCTGAGCAGAGCGCCCCATTAGTTTTGAAAATTTCGTGCAGATTCGTCTACCGACGCCAAAGTTATTCAAAATAGAATTTTGAGATTCCCAATGGAAACACGGTCCTAACTGTAACTATCTACTGGCGACCGCCAGTAGATAATATGTGTGTATATATATATATATATATATATATATATATATATATATATATATATATATATATATTCACTGAAAAAACCATAGGTTTCACACATGTTATAGTTAGCTGGACATTTCTCTCATACAAAACCAATGAAATTCCCCCGTTATAGTTAGTTCAGCTAACTATAACTCGCGCCCCCGCAATGCACTGCTGATGACGTCACATATTACATCACTCATGACATGGTCAGTGACATCACTCATGACATCACTGATGACATCTCAAATGACATCACTGATGACATCACTGATGACATCAACGTTGTGAATGTCTGTTTTTCTGAAAATTAAATATGTTTTATATATGTATATCTCAAGGTCGATGGAAGAATAAATGGGTATATAAGTGTCTAAATGGATGATTTGTTTTTGAAAAATTGATTGTGTAACTGACTGATTAAGTGTATCATAGTGAATACATGGCTTAGTGAGTAATGTTTAAATATGTAAATATCTGTATCAGTCTCTCACTTTGTGTATACGTGGCTGCATGGGTTGGTGAGTTGTTACATGGGTGTCTATATAGGTTATTAGTTGGTTTTTTGAGTATCAGTCTGAGTGTCTGCATGGTTCGGTGGGGGGTATTACGTAGTGCATAGTTGCATGAATGAGTGACTCACTGTTTGTATGTGTTGAAGACAGCATGTCTGCAGGACTGTATGGGTGGATGAGTGTGTGTATGGGTGTGTTAGTGAGTGAATGACTGTCTCAATAGTGTCTCTATGAGTAACTACATATGTTTTAAACTAGTATATGTGACTATTGGTGTATATAACTGAGTATATGTGAGAGTGAGAGATTGAAAGAGTTCCTGTATGAATAAGTATGTGTTTCTATAAGTGTTTGTTTAAAAGACTAAGTATGTGTAAGTTCCCGTAGAAGTAAGTGTAGTGGTGTGTGTATAACTGTATATGCAAGTAAATGTATGTTTGATTCTTTATTTTCATGAGTGACTATGTGTGTCAGTAACTATGGATGAGTGGCGTTGTGTAACAGCATGTATAGGTGTATGAGTACATATGATGAGTGAGTACATGTATGAGTGACTGTACAGGACTGTTGGGGAATGAGTGGATGTGTATGTGGATCTTAGAATTACTGAAGAGGTTGTTGTAATTGGTATTGGTATGTCCATTGTTTTGAAAATTTTAGTCTCTATTTTTGAATGTGTGTATCAAAGGTTATATTAGGGTGAGAGGAGGTCTGCCACTCTATCACAAGGTTGATGTCATCAGTGATGTCATCAGTGATGTCATTTGAGATGTCATCAGTGATGTCATGAGTGATGTCACTGACCATGTCATGAGTGATGTAATATGTGACGTCATCAGCAGTGCATTGCGGGGGCGCGAGTTATAGTTAGCTGAACTAACTATAACGGGGGAATTTCATTGGTTTTGTATGAGAGAAATGTCCAGCTAACTATAACATGTGTGAAACCTATGGTTTTTTCAGTGAATTTGCAAGGTTTTTTAAATGCTAATTCCTAACTATACCATGTGTGAAACCTTTGGTTTTTTCAGTGAATTTGTACGGTTTTTTAAATGCTAATTTTTGAATTATTTAATTAAATTTTTTTTTTATATTAAAAATAAAATTCCTATGTATTCATTTATATATTATCTGTATCTTTTTATTTGTTTTTGCTTTTTTTTTTAAATTTAAATTAGGATAAAGTTGAACAGTTTTTTTAATTTTTGCAAATAATTTTTCTCCACTTTTTTTTTTTATATAAATTCTTGGACTGCGCGCTCTGAGCGCGCTCCTAGTACAATTTCGTAAGTTTTTTATGAATACCGTCGTACGTTATTTATGTACGCATATATACGTCATAGTGCGCGCTGGGAGCGCGCACCCAGTACGTATGCGTACGTACGTACGCATGCGTGCGTCCTACGCGCAACATGCGGTTTACTTCCGCATACGCTTAAATTACGCGCAACAACGTTCGCGTATACGCGTGTTCAACGTATGCGCGCTACGTACGCGATATGACATATGCACATGCTCTCCTACGCGTTCGCGCATGCGTAATCACGAGGTGCACGCTCGGAGCTTGCACAGTGCGCGCACCTCGGGTTATATGCTTAATAAAATAACACTTCTTATTGGTTATCATTACTTTCAGTTTCTGATTGTTTCAACACCACACCCAATCCCCTCATGGCAAGTCATGTGATCAAGAATCATCACTTTTGATTGGTTTGAAGTACTTTCAGTTCCAGATTCTTCCCAAACCACACCTATTCCCCTCATTATTAGTTCTGATTCCTTTGGAGAAGGAGCTATTCTGTTGTTGAGATACAATGGCTGAACAGCAACCATCTTCAGACAGTGACCAGGACACTCTTGAGAGGCAGAGGAGCAGGAAGCAGAAAGACAGCTTTATATGGCAGTTTTTCACTTTTCCAGAGGGACAAAGAAAGGTAAATGCACCTAAAGTTACATGTGTACTTTGTCAAAAAGTCTTGTCACGTGGGAATCCTAACAAGAAGTATTCTTTTAGCATTCACACTATGTTGAGGCATGTTGACAAAATGCATCCAGTG
This sequence comes from Triturus cristatus, assembly GCF_964204655.1. Lineage (NCBI taxonomy): Eukaryota > Metazoa > Chordata > Amphibia > Caudata > Salamandridae > Triturus > Triturus cristatus. The sequence goes on along the minus strand of NC_140586.1, from coordinate 134,913,478 downwards.
ACTTTTCGTCGAGCTTCTGGAGCAAACCCTCCACCTGCTCAACCGACGACATCTGCAGCAGCTCAGCTGAGCACATCTTCGGCAGCTCAGCCGAGCACTTCTTCTGCAGTGGTGCCTTTGCCTTCTTCCACACCTCGTTTTGGACCACCTTGTTTTGCGAGGTTGTCCACACGCTGCACTGATTGCGGTAAACTTATTTCTGTGTGTGAGACCAGTCTTGATCTCATTCAGAGAAAATTTGATGCGCATGAGTGCAGTAGGCCATAGATGTTTTTTCTTTTTTTTCGTTTTTCTCTTCCTGTTTCCCTCCATTAATTCAAGGGCTCTTTTAAGAGCCACTTAAAAAAAAAATTTGGGGGGGATTTTATTTTTTTTTTTTTGGGTGCGCGCACCCTGCGCGCACCCAAGGTTTTTTTTTTTTTTTGAAATTTTATGTACAAAAAGAGGTGAAGAAATGGAAGCATGAAAAGGGAGGATTGAGAAATACTAATATTTTTCACTTATTTTTTAAAAAAAATAAATTTTTTTGAAAACATTTTTTTTAAAGTATTTTGCAAGGGAACAGAATTTTTTTTTTTTCTTTCCAGTTCTGCAAAAAAAGAAAAAAAGTATTAATATTCAATCATACATTACAAAAAGCATTACATGTTTTTACATATTTTACAAAGCAATTTTTTGCCCTTTTTTTGCTGTTTTCAGAATTTTTTATTTTTCACTTAAAATAGTGAAAACAATTGTATTCATCATTTAACAGCGGGCAAAAAAAAAACAGTCTGAAAGATTGTTTAAAAAAAGCCCTAAAACTTTCCTCACTAAAATATACCTTGTTAGAAATATTACATATATATTACAAGTACTTTTCTAGATGAATAAAAATTTTCTAGATAAACCGTCTTTAAACCTTGTCGCAAAAGCACACATGCAAAAATAATTTCTGTCAAAGGAGTCCACAATTGTTTTTATTACTTTTCCTTTAGGCCAAATAGTAATTTCAAAATCCTTTTTAAGTGATATCTTCAATTATAATCCTTTAAAATTACAAAAAATGCTTTGTTCAGATACAATTTTTAGTTTTCAAAATTTAGGTTTCAGAAAAATTAAATAAGAATTGGGTAAATCATAAGGCAAACGTTGCTTGAAAATCAATTGGGAATCATTACACAGTGTCCAGCCTTTTTCACATTTAAGATAAACTGTGTAATGTCCAGAAGTTACAGTAGGTCCTTCATGAAAAATTATTGCAACTGTAACAAATGTTTTTCCAGAAATTGATAATTGTTGTCCTGTAAACTTCTTTATTAAAGTTTCCAATTTTGAACCATCAGCTCTACAACGTTGCATCATTAAAATTACATACTGACTATATTTCTGTAAAAATAATGTGGAAAACATGTCAGATTTGCATTCAGAACATTCCATGTTATGATTGGCATCTTTAACTAATTTACTAAAAGTCACTGATTTACTCTCTGGTAATGGTAAAAATATGAACCTTTCTGAATCAACATTACTACTACATGTGTTCATACAGTTTTCACAGCAATGTTCCCATTTGTAAGAGACACCAAATAAGTTTTCTACTTCTACTCCTTCATCTTCAAGTACACTCAAAATATATATTAAGAATTCCTGTGCATCTTGCTGGACATTTTCTTTAAACTGTGTAGAACCACAACATACATCTAAAAGATTTCTAACATCAGTAGCACTTTCTATTTCAGTTTTATCATTACTCAGCTTCTCATAAAGGAGACTCAGCAGAGAACACAATCTTTTTCCATGATTTACTATTATCTGTTCTAGCAACTTTTCAAGATAAAATACAACATTCAGCACTACATTTGCATAGCAGTTGACACCAGAGCTATTTTCAAAATGGCAACCAACAACGTCTTCAACACTGTCCTTTTTCTTTTTCCTTGCTATCACATCACTGTCCTTTTTTTTTTGTTCTGTTCATCCACATTACAGATATTTTCAAATCTCCTTTTCCGAGAAACAACATGTTTTTCAATCACAGGATACTGACCTAAATGAGGAGCATAGGTTCTTCTTAATCTATTATACTCCTTTACACAGTTTGTATCAGCACTAACTTTTGAGTCATCAAAGTCTATCATAAATAAACCAGATAATGTTTTTACTCGTGACAGAGCAACATATACCATACCTTCTTTGAACACAGTAGAACCAATGTTTACAAAAGCACTATCTACAGTCAATCCTTGAGACTTGTGAATAGTTACAGCATATGCTAGAGAAAATGGAAACTGCTTTCTACGCACATATAAGTCTTTTACAAGCATGAAACGAACTGAACAACGACAAATGTCTTTAACTTCTTCTATCTGATCAAATTTTATTTTTAAACATTCAATTCCATCTTTTTTCTGGTAATTAATAAAACCCACAACTCTTCCCATAGCTCCATTCACTAAACCTTTTTCTACATCCAAATTTCTCCTTAAAATCACTCTACAATTCATGCAAACATATAGATTTTTTTCTAATCCAGCTGTTTTGGAAATGTTCTTCTCTAGTGAATCCAATTTATTTTTCAGTTTGCCTGTTAATGTAAAAGTAATTCTTTCATGCTGAATTTTGTCCTCTGCTTCCATTTTCTTAATCTCTTCCTTTTCCAATTTCAAAAGTTCCTCATTGAATATTGAGCACTCACGTAGTGTTGGCATTAAGCAGATTACAGTATTTTTTTCTGCAATGTTCTGGTATATTTTCTCTGCAACTATTTCTTCATTTGGAAATAAATTATGTAGCAACCGACTCTGTAATGCTTTTTTGCCAACTTCTGTGAGAAGTCCAATTCTGATATCTTTCAGAATACTTGCATAATCTTCGTCGTTTGCTTGTCTCATATTGGTAGTGAGTTCTTTGTACTCAAAGAACGACCAAATATTCGCATTACCAATGCTTCCTAATGACTTCTTCGTGTCTTCATGTGTCACAGTATTAAACACTGGTTGTCCTTTAACTGGAGTGAGCTGCAGAAGATCCCCAAAAACTATGACGTGTTTACCTCCAAATAACACGTCATAGTCTCTCTTAAGAATTTGTTGCATTCTTAAATGCACAAAGGCAAGCATTAAATTTGAAACCATGCTCACCTCATCAATAATGAGAACTTGCATCTTCTTCAACACTCTTGAAACTTCGAAGCATGCTTCTCCAGTTAGCTTGTGGTATTCTATTTTGTTCTCATGCTCCACTGGTAACATTAGCAAGCGATGTAAGGTAATTCCTTTTATGTTATAGGCTGCTAACCCAGTTGGAGCAGTTACCACACAAGACAAATTTGAAGCTGTTTTTTGCTTTAGGTAGCTTCTGATGACTTTTATTAAGAAACTTTTACCAGTTCCAGCTTGTCCACTCACATACATCCTGATTGGTTCAAATGATGTGCATGAGCACTCTTTCTTTTCATGTAGTAATCCATGATCAATTTTTTTGGTGACTTCTTCATAAATTTCTTTTTGTTCTTCATTCAGTTGTTGTTCCAGATTTAGTAAGTCGATTGAATCTTCCTGTGCTTGATTCATAGCCGTTTCTACTTCAGTCATGGCTACTGCAGCTTCATTTTCTATGATTGGTTGTCCTAGGGCATCTTGACTAAGTGTTCCTGAACTTTGGCTGTCTTGAGAACTGTCTCTAGCTACTTCAGCTGCAATTTTTGCTTCCTGTTCATTTTCTTCATTTAACATTTGGACATAAGTTGTGAAAGTACTGCATTCTATGCTGTCTTTGCTAGCATTAAAAGAATCTTCATAGCTTTGAAATTCTCTCAGTAGTTCGTCCTCTGAACGCCATGGTTTAAAGAGCTGTAAAAGAGCCAAGTAGTAAAATTCCTTTTTGTCAGTAGTGTCCCAACTCAGCTTCCTGTGATTTATCAAACTTCCTTTTGTTTGCTTCACCAAACATCCATCCTCACCAATGACTTTATATTTTCCATTGTTGATGTCTTCTGTGGCTTTCCGTGAATAAATGTAGCTCTGCAGCACTTCATAGAGACACATGTTCTCAAGATGATGACTTCTTTTTGGGTAATATGTGTCCAACATGTTTGTTTTCAAAATATCTGTACTTTCTGGGTCGTTCTCGGCCAAATATTCAATTTCTCCAACAGATTTCAGTACCCGATTTCTCATTCCTGCAAGGCCTAAGCTTACCCAAATTATTCTTCTGGATTTTGAGTAAAGACTTGCAGATGATAACCTATCTGAGCATTCGTAGGATCCAATTTCTCGATGCGATAACATCTTTAAACTGAAACTGTACAGCTTCTTACTGACACTCTTCTCGTGAGAAATCTCTTCCCACATTTCCTTCAATTCTGTTTTCTTAGATTTAGTGATGTAAGATGTGACATACCGAGCAACAGCAATAGAATTGTCTGCCACATACTGAATATCCATGTTAGCATTCCACATGGATAAAATGACTGGGATGAAGTCATTTATAAATTTTGACTCTTCTTTTCTTCTTAGGTTGTATGTATTTTTGGGAGATTTTCTGGTTATAGTATGTCGCACAGCTGACATAAAACTGTTGACTCTTCCTTTTGAAAGAACAGGTCTAGGAAATCAAAATCGACACTTTGTGTAGAATTTATCTTTGGTCTTGTACTTCCGTCGACAGTATTTTCCACACCGATGACTTTGGAAACGTAAAACTTGTTCTTTTAACTTTTTCTCTTCTGTGCTTTTAGGTATAGCACATGTTGCATATTCTTCAATGAAAGATAACACTGCTTCATCAGCATCTGTTCCAAACTTTGGGGCATCCTTGATCCACAACAGCATATGAATATGAGGAGCACCTCTTGCCTGGTACTCTTTTCTCCAAAAGAAATCCACTACTTCTCCAAGAGGTGGATTTTTTTTATTGCAGATGAAGGACATCATAGCCTCAAATCTATGATTGAAATATCTGCAAACATTAACCGGATCCAATGAGCACAGCTCTCCAGCTGTCTTGTATTCAATGTTTTTAATGTTTGAATTTGCCTCTCGTAGAAAATCCAGTAAATCATCCCAAGCGTACTCGGCACAGTTTAGGGTTAGAAACCATGTAGGAGTTCCTAAATTCCGTAACATGCATTTTAATTCACCATGGCGTCGGTACCAATATTCATTTGTCCCACGCTGACAAGCCATCAGATTGATCAGTTGTGTTTCCAAATGATCATCTCGGTGCTGCACTTTCTCCATAAAATCCTTAGCAGACATATTTTGTAGATGTACTCCACTTTTTAAAATGTGATTTACTGCATAAGATAATGCAGACAAGTCGCTTTCAAATAAAAGATGAAACAAATAAGGAATACTTTGACGAAATCTTGAATCTTCAGCATATAGTCTTGTAGTCCGATACTCAGAAGCTGGAATCTGTTCTGGGCGTTCATCGTATCGTCCACCTTTTCCTGTAGGAAACAGCTGAGGAAAACATCGAGCTTCCAAGCACTTCTCCCATACACTCAAAGGAGTTCCTTTTGCTTTCTTCATCTGAAACAGATCAATAGTGTCTCCCATAACTTCTTTTGAATGAAGAGGATGTATGCTAAAATGTTCATAAATTTCTTCTTCCTTTGACTTGTCCACTTTTTCAATTTGACCAGTTGGTGTTCCTGTGTCTTCTTGTAAATCTTCTTCTTCTTCATCTATATAACTTGATTCATACCATTTATTATTCCTTTTCAAATATAAATTTGCTCTTTGTACTTTCCGTACATCTACCAGCTCCTGCCAAATCTTCTTATTCTTTGTAGGTACACCATTAACCAGAATTACTAATGGTTCACTTTCCAAAGTATCTGCATCAATAGTTTCCATATTTTTTTTCAAATCCAAGGGCAAATACACCACTCTTCCTTTTAAACCTCTCAGTAAATCAGAAGGAGGTAATTTACCAGTTTTGGGCTCCATACGTACTATGGTCTGGAACGGATGAACACATTGAATGAGTATAGACTCATATGTATTTAATTCAGAAAGTTCGGCAGGAATAGCATCCAATTCTAAATTATTATGTACAGCTCTGGTCGGCATTCTATTTTCTTCTAACTTGTTATAACAGTATTTACAAATACGCTGATCTTCACCCAATTCAAAACAATTTTCAAGAAATATATATGTTGCAAAATCCTTCCACTTATAATTATCTTCATTTTAACTTTTTTTATACAGATCAACATTCCTTGTTTGAATTTTATAATGACTTCTGCGGCAACAAATACAAGTAATATTTGGTCTTTCATTAGAGGTGATAGTAAATTTTGTCATTTCATCCTCAAAATTTTTAGTAATAATGAGTTCTACATTCTGTTCCTCATTTTCCTCATTTACTGTGTCCTTTTCTGCACTTTCTTGTTCTGGACCAAAGTAACAAAACTGAATCTCATCAGCAACCTTCACTACATCTGATACAGATCCACGGAACAGAGCATTATTCAACTCATTCAACTTTACTGCTGGACTTTTAGCAAAATACAATGTTCTCACAAACTTTCTCATTTCAGTATGATGAACAGCCAGCATCCTAAAATGATGAAAAACACTTTTACACACTTTTCTAGATAGACAAGCCAGAGAATGTCCCTGCAAACCAGTATTTTCTCTCACTCTGCATGGATCTAGTGTTTGAAGCACCTTCATCTTCTGTTTTACACTCTTTACTATATTCTCTTAGAAAGTCACGTAATTTATCAATAGATTCCTGAAGCACAGTACAAATACTACTACAGTTCCAAGTGTATACTGGGGCTTTTGGACGTCTCCCCATAGCCTCAGCAGCCATTACTTCTTCCTCATTTCTTGGGACCATTTTCTCTTTTTCCATCACACAACCATCCTTAACTTCATATGCTCTACCATTGGTGTCAACTGCATGCAACAAACTATTACTTTGAAGATAACTCTCTTCATTAAAAAATGGTTCAGTACTTGAACTGTGTTTCCATTCTCCCAAGAACACTTTACAAAAGTTACTTTTTTTCACTTCTCTTTTCCTTTTGCTTTGTGACTTCATTGCATTCACTAATTTATCTAATCCACGCATCCTATTCAAAATTATAATAAAAAGTTTTCTTTTTATTTCCAAAGCCTTACTTACAATATTTTGTTTTTTTCTTATATTTTTTCACATCTTTCAGCAAATTTAACATCACTCTTCTCTGAAACATTTTTCGACAAATGTTTTTAAAATCTAATTTTCGTGTTAAATCACTTTGACATACTTCTGTTTGTACATTAGCTTTTTTTTTGCTGTTGACTGTGTTGTTGCTTTGTACATAAAACACTGTTTGTTTTACAGTTATTTTTGCCATTTTTTTGTTTTTTGAAAATCTTTTTTAAGAAATCTCTGCTCTGCTTACCAGTAGACTTTTTCTTTTTGCCATCACCAGCTTCTCCTCCTATTTTTTTTCCCAGTTTTGTCCAGATATACTTGTTGTTGCTTTTCTTTCCTCTTTCTTGTCCTTAAAGGCATTTTTTTTTTCACTGTTGCTCAGCAATACCTGCAAGGAACTTAAAAAAAAATCCTTTTTGTAATTATAATTCATTAAAATATTTTTTTTTACTTTTCATTCATTTCAAATGTTTTTCCATTTGTCTCTCATTTGTGATTTACTAATTTTTGCACAGTGCTAACCACCACAGTTGAAAAAAAACAAGCTGCCCCTTTCCTGCAAGTGCATGTTTTACAGAACAACTGCAACACAAATTATATCTGTGGCCACAATTCCTGTGCGCACACAGCCTCATGGTGTGCTTCTAAGCAGAAAACAGAATTTGATTTGCAAATTCAAAGCACATTTACTACTCTGGTAGATCAAGTGATAATTGCTGTTACAGCCTTACACATTTTCCTTGTAGATCACAGAGGCAGAAAAGAGCACATTTCCTAACAGCTACTTCATACCATAAGCATCTGCAACCTGGGTGAGTGTTTAGAGTAGAGCAAAGAAAATGAGGCCTTGGTGACGTTGAATGTGTTTGCATTACACACAGTCCTGAGTAGTACGCATGGGAGTGTTGGAGAAGCTGCTGCGTGTGTGCCAAGAGTGTGTTTCTGCAGACTATGTATTGTCAGCTGCAAGAGAGATGAGCAAGGAGATTTCCAGAACTGCATGAAGACTGCAGGGATGTATGTAACAGTGCATGTGTGCTAAGGGATAATTTGTGTAAACACAACAGGCTGCCCCTTTCCTGGGACTGCAATTCTCACTGAACAACATCTTCACAAATTAAATCTCTGCCCACAATTCCTGTGCGCACACAGACTCATGCCATCATTTTAGGCACATAACACAGGCTGCCCCTTTCCTGGGACTGCAATTCTTACTGAACAACAACTTCATAAATTAAATCTCTGCCCACAATTCCTGTGTGCACACAGAGTCATATCATCATTTTAGGCACATAACACAGGCTGCCCCTTTTCCTAGGACTGCATTTCTTTCAGAACAACAACTTCATAAATTAAATCTCTGCCCACAATTCCTGTATACACACAGACTCATGCTATGTTTTTTGGAACAAAACAGTGTTCCTGAATAGTACCAAATTACTGTTACAGCCTGACACATTTCCCTTATCATTTACAGAAGCAGAAAACAGCACATGTCCTAACAGCTCCTTAAGACCATGACCATGTGTAACAGGGTGAGTGATTAGACTAGATCAATTTAAATGAGGCCCTGGTGACGTTGAATGTGTTTGCATTACACAGTGCTATCTGAAACAGCACACAGAGCTGAGTACTACACATGAGAGTGTTGGAGAAGCTGCTGCGTGTGTGCCAAGAGTGTGTTTCTAGACACTGTGTATTGTCTGGTGCAAGACAGATGAGCAAAGAGACTTCCAAAACTGCATGAAGACTGCAGGGATGTATGTAACAATGCATGTGTGCTAAGGGATAATTTCTGTAAACACAACAGGCTGCCCCTTTCCTGGGACTGCAATTCTTACTGAACAACATCTTTACAAATTAAATCTCTGCCCACAATTCCTGTGCGCACACAGACTCATGCCATCATTTTAGGCACATAACACAGGCTGCCCCTTTCCTGGGACTGCATTTCTTACTGAACAACAACTTCGCAAATTAAATCTCTGCCCACAATTCCTGTGCGCTCACAGAGTCATGCCATCATTTTAGGCACATAACACAGGCTGCCCCTTTCCTGGGACTGCATTTCTTTCAGAACAACAACTCCACAAATTAAATCTCTGCCCACAATTCCTGTATACACACAGACTCATGCTATGTTTTTTGGAACAAAACAGTGTTCCTGAATAGTACCAAATTACTGTTACAGCCTGATACATTTCCCTTATCATTTACAGAAGCAGAAAACAGCACATGTCCTAACAGCTCCTTAAGACCATGACCATGTGTTACAGGGTGAGTGATTAGACTAGATCAATTTAAATGAGGCCTTGGTGACGTTGAATGTGTTTGCATTACACAGTGCTATCTGAAACAGCACACAGAGCTGAGTACTACATATGAGAGTGTTGGAGAAGCTGCTGCGTGTGTGCCAAGAGTGTGTTTCTAGACACTGTGTATTGTCTGGTGCAAGACAGATGAGCAAAGAGACTTCCAAAACTGCATGAAGACTGCAGGGATGTATGTAACAATGCATGTGTGCTAAGGGATAATTTGTGTAAACACAACAGGCTGCCCCTTTTCTGGGACTGCAATTCTTACTGAACAACATCTTCACAAATTAAATCTCTGCCCACAATTCCTGTGCGCACACAGACTCATGCCATCATTTTAGACACATAACACAGGCTGCCCCTTTCCTGGGACTGCATTTCTTACTGAACAACAACTTCACAAATTAAATCTCTGCCCACAATTCCTGTGCGCACACAGAGTCATGCCATCATTTTAGGCACATAACACAGGCTGCCCCTTTCCTAGGACTGCATTTCTTTCAGAACAACAACTTCATAAATTAAATCTCTGCCCACAATTCCTGTATACACACAGACTCATGCTATGTTTTTTGGAACAAAACAGTGTTCCTGAATAGTACCAAATTACTGTTACAGCCTGACACATTTCCCTTATCATTTACAGAAGCAGAATACAGCACATGTCCTAACAGCTCCTTAAGACCATGACCATGTGTTACAGGGTGAGAGATTAGACTAGATCATTTTTAATGAGGCCTTGGTGACGTTGAATGTGTTTGCATTATACAGTGCTATCTGAAACAGCACACAGAGCTGAGTACTACACATGAGAGTGTTGGAGAAGCTGCTGCGTGTATGCCAAGAGTGTGTTTCTGAAGACTGTGTATTGTCTGGTGCAAGACAGATGAGCAAAGAGACTTCCAGAACTGCATGAAGACTGCAGGGATGTATGTAACAGTGCATGTGTGCTAAGGGTTATTTTCAGTTTTGAACATATGGCATCTACATGTGCCTTTGCTATTTTGAAAGGGAAATCTACCCTGTTGGTTTCAAATTTTTTAGCTTTTGCCTCCAATTTGCGATTAACTGATTTCTGCTGAGTGCTAACCACCACATTTGAAGAAAACAAGCTGTCCCTTTCCTGCAAGTGCATGTTTTACAAAACAACTGCAACACAAAATACATCTCTGGCCACAATTCCTATATTCACACAGACTCATTCTGTGTTGGTAGGCACAAAACACAGGCTGCCCCTTTCCTGGGTCACCAATTCTTACAGAACTAATGCTAATTTCAAATGTGCTGCCATTTTCCTCTCTTTTCTTTCAAAGTGATTTCTGCTAAATCCTAACCATCACAATTAAAAACAAGCTGTCCTTTTCTTTCAACTGCAAGTCTTACTTTTCAACAGCAACACAAATTAAATCTCTGTCAACAATTCTTCTCTGCACACAGACTCATGGTTTGATGGTAGGCACAAAACAGTATTCCTCATTGTTACCAGTACACATTAACTTATGGTGAAAACTTAGTCCTTAATATCTTACAAGTTCAAGACAGTTAAATATCTCCCAAACCTCAAAATGTAAAACATAACTTTTGTAGAAGATTCACAATTCTAATATTTATCTCAAAAATCACCACATACTTTCCCTCTCAAACTCATAACTCACCTTTAAAATTAGTTAGTTGTTTAAGAAATGTGCCACTCAAACAGCAGACTATCAGAGTCAGAATATCAGAGCTCTACACCTCTCTCCTCTCTGCCGAACTAGTAAATGGCAATGTTTCCCTCTCTTTTTTCACACATATACATGTTAATTTCAAATCTCAGTGCTTCCCCCTTTTTTTCAAATGAAATCACACATTTCTATTGGTTGAAAACTTGAACCCCTTTCCAAATGTACCCTTCCCCCTTCTTGTCTCCTGCCTGCTACCATAGCAACAGCTCATGAAACACTGCTGTGAGGAGAGAGGTCAGAAGTTCAGCATACAATGTTTCATATCCAAAGAGCAAGAGTGCTTGACTTTTCAAACCTAACAGCAAATCCATAGTAATGTTCTGTGGTAACACATTTTTCTGAACCAATACAAAACATGCTTTTAAAAATTTAAACATACAGCCTAGTTTTAACTGTAAAATGGTTTGAATCTGCCAATGAGTTCTTTTTATAAAAAAAAGTATGTGTGCCTCCATTTTACAACTGTCTTTCATTTCATATTGCCTTTCTACTGAAAGACACCTCCTGAGTGCATCCAGATCTCCTTGGAAGATGTTCACAGTGTGGATTGTAGGTCACAGCTATGTCTTCTGGAGTGAAAAATTTGCAGAAAAAAGAGGTATGGTGAGAGACCTTGCTTTGCCAAATGTAGACATTAAATGGATTGGTCAGAGAGGATTAAAGTGGCACCAATTAATGCCTTTGGTGAAAACCTTTCTACATCTCCCACAGCCTAACCTTATTATTGTGCACTGTGGTGGAAATGACCTAGGCACTTTAACTGGGGTAGGTCTGGAAATGCTTATTAAGGACACCTTTGTGCAATTGATGTCACTTTTTCCACAAACTGCCTTTGTATATTCTAACATATGCCAAAGGCAAAAGTGGAACTGGTCCAATCAACATTGTCCGCAGATTGACAAAGCAAGGAAGCACGTCAACAAATCTATTTCTGCTTTCCTCAGAGACTTTGGTATGGGTTCTATATACCACAACAACTTGCGTTACAACATGCAAGACATTTATAGAGGAGATGGTGTACACTTCACTGATGAAGGCAACAGAGTCTTCCTCTTGAACTTTAGACTCTGCATCGGTACTTACTTGTAGGTACCGAAAAACACACAATAAACACAAGGGCTCTTTTTAGAGCCACCTTATATCTTTTCACTTAATTGCAATTTTTTATGATTTAAAAAAAAAAAAAAAAAATCCGGGTGCGCGCTGGGTGCGCGCACTCGGCGATATTTTTTTTCAAAATATTATTTTTTTTTTTGCCCTACAAGGTCCTACTGTGACCCCCTTACAATGCCTAGAGGGTCAATATCTCCCCACTCTGCCCCCTTTTCACGTTCTTCCCCTTTGTTTCTCACCCCCTCTTTATGCGAGAGACAAAATGGCGGCCGCCGCTTCCTGATTTCCACCGATTCGAATGTTTACTGACATCTAACAACCAATCAGAAGTGCGCTCGCGCATGGCAGGGTGCGCGCACAGGGCTTGCTCAGTGCGCGCACGCTGCGCACGTATAGATATATATATTGATTTAAATGCTAATTTCTCAGGAAATACTGAACAGATTTACACCAAACCTGCAAAAGGCACTTCATGGACCTTATGGCTACCTCTCTGCCAAATTTCACATAATTCTGTTCAGCCGTTCGGGCTGTAGCTGCGACTAAAGTCCCTATGGAAAATGCATGGGGAAAACACGTTTTGGGACCCCCCTTTTTTCTCGGCCCCCGCTTGACGAATCACCCCGAAACTTTCAGGGTAGGAGCGGAGCGGAGCGCCCCATTAGTTTTGAAAATTTCGCGAAGATTCGTCAACCGGCGCCAAAGTTATTCAAAATAGAATTTTGAGATTTCCTATGGAAACTCGGTCCTAACCATAGCTACCTACTGGGGACCGCCAGTAGGTAATATATATATATATATATATATATATATATATATATATATATATATATATTCACTGAAAAAACCATGGGTTTCACACACGTTATAGTTAGGAATTAGCATTTAAAAAACCTTAGAAATTCAATGAAAAAACCAAAGGTTTCACACATGTTATAGTTAGCTGGACATTTCACTCGTAAAAAACCATTGAAATTCCCCCGTTATAGTTAGTTCAGCTAACTATAACTCGCGCGCCCGCAATGCACTACTGATGACGTCACATATTACATCACTCATGACATGGTCAGTGACATCACTCATGACATCACTGATGACATCTCAAATGACATCACTGATGACATCATCCAATGAATGTGTGTTTTTCTGAAAATTAAATATGTTTAATATATGTATATCTCAAGGTCGATGGAAGAATAAATGAGTATATAAGTGTCTAAATTGATGATTTGTTTTTGAAAAATTGATTGTATTACTGACTGATTAAGTGTATCTTTTTGAATACATGGCTAAGTGAGTAATGTTTAAATGTGTAAATACCTGTATCAGTCTCTCACTTTCTGTATAAGTGGCTGCATGGGTTGGTGAGTAGCTACATGAGTGTCTATATAGGTTATTAGTTGGTTTTTTGAGTATCAGTATGAGTGTCTGAGTGTCTTCATGGTGCGGTGGGGGGTATTACGTAGTGCATAGATGCATGAATGAGTGACTCACTGTTTGTATGTGTTGAAGACAGCATGTGTGCAGGACTGTATGGGTGGATGAGTCTGTGCATGGGTGTGTTAGTGAGTGAATGACTGTCTCAATAGTGTCTTCATAAGTAACTACATATGTTTTAAACTAGTATATGTGACTATTGGTGTTTATAAGTGAGTATATGTGAGAGTGAGAGATTGGTAGAGTTCCTGTATGAATAAGTATGTGTTTCTATAAGTGATTGTTTAAAAGACTAAGGTGCCGATCACGATCCTGCAAAAACCGGGTACGAACCGTCGGACGGAGCACAATCTCCGCCCGACGCGTACCCGGTCGTCAATTTTCACAAACAAGGAATTACGATTCGCACGGGTACACCATTACCGTACGAATCGTAAAAAAGCCCGACCGAACAAAAAAACACCTACCAATGCGATCCGGGAAAGCGCCGACCTGACGTCGGGACGCTCGCAGCCAGCCATTCACGACCCAGGAATCACGATTCGCACCGACGTCACCCCGCACGGTGAATATTTTGCGGCAGCCAAAAACTGCCGGGAAATCAGGACGACGCGAACAAGGACCACCAGTACGCGACGGACAGACGACGACGCGAACAAGGAGGACCAGTACGTGACGGACACACAGGACGACGCCACCAAGGAGGACCCGTACGCGACAGGACGACGCGATCAAGGAGGACCCGTACGCGACAGGAGGACGCGAGCAAGGAGTACCAGTACGCGACGGACAGACATGGACCCGAACCTACGAGTCATCCCTGCCCTCATAGCAGTCCACCTCCTCTACAGGTTACGACGCAGACGCCGCAGAAGGTCAGAATAACTAAGGGAGGGGGGAAAGTGGGGTGGGGTGGGGGTGGCAGGACCAGGGCAGGCCACAAAACAACCACATAAGTCACACACCACACATGGCCTGGACATACCTGACTCCCATGCCCTGGTCACCACGAGGGGGTGGGGGCGTGTCCTGATAAGCCAGCGACCGCCACAACGGAAGTCCGTCACCACGCGAACCGGCAACACAACCAGACAGGTACGTCCCGTACCCACGCCTGAAGAGCGTGGGTACGAGTCGGACCACGCCCACACACGTCACCCCAACAATGGCGGGACGGATCGCACCCACGTGGCAAAGGCCTGGGTACGGGCCGCACAAACATCACATAGCGTGGGGACGGATATGTACGGACCCTACCCCCACCCGCGTATGCATGGAGCGTACCCCCCAGCCCAACAGTGTAAGTACGACTCGAACCCTCACCCGCGTATGCAAGGAGCGTACCCCCCAGCCCAACAGTGTAAGTACGACTCGAACCCTCACCCGCGTATGCAAGGAGCGTACCCCCCAGACCAACAGTGTAAGTACGACCCGTACCCCCACCCGCGTATGCATGGAGCGTACCCCCCAGCCCAACAGTGTAAGTACGACCCGTACCCCCACCCGCGTATGCATGGAGCGTACCCCCCATGCCAACAGTGCAAGTACGACTCGAACCCTCACCCGCGTATGCAAGGAGCGTACCCCCCAGCCCAACAGTGTAAGTACGACCCGTACCCCCACCCGCGTATGCATGGAGCGTACCCCCCAGCCCAACAGTGTAAGTACGACCCGTACCCCCACCCGCGTATGCATGGAGCGTACCCCCCATGCCAACAGTGCAAGTACGACTCGAACCCTCACCCGCGTATGCAAGGAGCGTACCCCCCAGCCCAACAGTGTAAGTACGACCCGTACCCCCACCCGCGTATGCATGGAGCGTACCCCCCAGCCCAACAGTGTAAGTATGACCCGTACCCCCACCCGCGTATGCATGGAGCGTACCCCCCAGCCCAACAGTGTAAGTACGACCCGTACCCCCACCCGCGAATGCAAGGAGCGTACCCCCCAGCCCAACAGTGTAAGTACGACCCGTACCCCCACCCGCGGACGTACGGAGCGTACCCCCACCCCAACAGTGTAAGTTCGACCCGTACCCTCACCCGCGTATGCATGGAGAGTACCCCCACCACACCAGTGCAAGTAGACTCGTACCCTCACCTCGAATGCATTGAGCGTACCCCCACCGTGTATGTGCCAAGCGTACATATCCTGAAATCGGAGGTGTGTGTGCAGAGTCCACCCAGCAGTGCCCTGAGACAGGAGGGGTGGGTGTAGAGTCCTCCCAGCTGTGCCCTGAGACAGGAGGGGTGTGTGCAGAGTCCTCCCAGCAGTGCCCTGAGACAGGAGGGGTGGGTGCCTATCACTCCCAGCAGTGCCCTGAGACAGGAGGGGTGTGTGCAGAGTCCTCCCAGCAGTGCCCTGAGACAGGAGGGGTGGGTGTGGAGTCCTCCCAGCAGTGCCCTGAGACAGGAGGGGTGGGTGTGGAGTCCTCCCAGCAGTGCCCTGAGACAGGAGGGGTGGGTGTGGAGTCCTCCCAGCAGTGCCCTGAGACAGGAGGGGTGGGTGCCCATCACTCCCAGCAGTGCCCTGAGACAGGAGGGGTGTGTGCAGAGTCCTCCCAGCAGTGCCCTGAGGCAGGAGGGGTGGGTGTGGAGTCCTCCCAGCAGTGCCCTGAGACAGGAGGGGTGGGTGTGGAGTCCTCCCAGCTGTGCCCTGAGACAGGAGGGGTGTGTGCAGAGTCCTCCCAGCAGTGCCCTGAGACAGGAGGGGTGGGTGTGGAGTCCTCCCAGCAGTGCCCTGAGACAGGAGGGGTGGGTGTGGAGTCCTCCCAGCAGTGCCCTGAGACAGGAGGGGTGGGTGCCCATCACTCCCAGCAGTGCCCTGAGACAGGAGGGGTGTGTGCAGAGTCCTCCCAGCAGTGCCCTGAGACAGGAGGGGTGGGTGTGGAGTCCTCCCAGCAGTGCCCTGAGACAGGAGGGGTGGGTGTGGAGTCCTCCCAGCTGTGCCCTGAGACAGGAGGGGTGTGTGCAGAGTCCTCCCAGCAGTGCCCTGAGACAGGAGGGGTGGGTGTGGAGTCCTCCCAGCAGTGCCCTGAGACAGGAGGGGTGGGTGTGGAGTCCTCCCAGCAGTGCCCTGAGACAGGAGGGGTGGGTGCCCATCACTCCCAGCAGTGCCCTGAGACAGGAGGGGTGTGTGCAGAGTCCTCCCAGCAGTGCCCTGAGACAGGAGGGGTGGGTGTGGAGTCCTCCCAGCAGTGCCCTGAGACAGGAGGGGTGGGTGCCCATCACTCCCAGCAGTGCCCTGAGACAGGAGGGGTGTGTGCAGAGTCCTCCCAGCAGTGCCCTGAGACAGGAGGGGTGGGTGCCTATCACTCCCAGCAGTGCCCTGAGACAGGAGGGGTGGGTGTGGAGTCCTCCCACCAGTGCCCTGAGACAGGAGGGGTGGGTGTGGAGTCCTCCCAGCAGTGCCCTGAGACAGGAGGGGTGTGTGCAGAGTCCTCCCAGCAGTGCCCTGAGACAGGAGGGGTGGGTGCCTATCACTCCCAGCAGTGCCCTGAGACAGGAGGGGTGGGTGTGGAGTCCTCCCACCAGTGCCCTGAGACAGGAGGGGTGTAACACATGTGTGTGAGGCCAGAATTATCCACATGCATACTGGCTACAAGGGAACATGTCCCCATGAACTCATGTCAACAGACTCCACACACAAGTACAGTGATCACCAAGGATGCCACGATTGTTGCAGGTGGAGACATGGCCCTGCATGCATGGCCAAAGTAGAAGGGCTCCGTCACACACACAGCTCATGTAGACACAGCTCTGCGCTAAACATTGGGAACACCCTGCAGGGAAGAAAGCTGGGTACACAGAGGAAGGAATACACCCTGGGACAAGTGCACCATGCAGTAACTGCTTACATGAACAAAGAAAGTTAGCCAACACCTTGTGATGGCACACAGATCACAGGGTCCCACCAATGAGCAGTACACTACTACATATCCCACACACCCAAACCCTTACACACCACCAAAAACCATGTAGCAGCCCCACCAACACCAATACCAGCATAGCAGTAGTGTGATAATGAAAACAAAATTAAGCTTTAATCAGCATGAGCACAATGTCCGTGGATCGCAGGCAGTTCAATCTTCCCAAAGCCCATAGGGCAGTCAATGATTCTCAGCTGGATGGGGGACACAGTGGGATGCGTGTCCCCTACCTTGCCTGCACAGTCAAATGGCATCGTCTTCCACACTGGTGAGGGCATCAGGGGGGGGGAAGCAACAGGCACCGCAGGGACATCAGGGCAAAGGGGCGGCGTTGTGGGTGCAGGGATGGAGGACTCCACCACAGGGGGTGGGTCAGTGCCAAAGGCGGAGGCCAGGATGGCACTACACACCTTTGCAAGGTCCTCCAGGGAGTCCCCTGCACCCGAAGGGACCTCATGCCCCAAGGAGGGGGGGGGGTCAGAGGGATGGGTCGCAGCGCCACCGGGGGAGGGTGGAGACAGGGGGGGAGACTCAACCACCCTGACCGGGGACCTCCTTGACCGCTTGCGTGGTGGTGTAACTGTGGGGCTCAGGGACAGAGCGGCCATGAAGGAGTCCTTGGGGGAGATGTGGCCAGGAGAGCTGAGGGGAGGGGATTTGGAGGGAGTGGACTGGGTGGAATGCGGACTCCCACTATGGCTGCGTGTCACACGTTTGCCCCCCGACCCAGTGGGTGTGCCTACCTCACCCTGTGTGTGCGTGTCAGGAGGAGTGCGGTGGACCTTCCCTGCTGGTGTGGTGCCCGTGTCCGTTGATGTGGGTGCATGCCGACGTCTGGGTGTACGTGGGACAGGCATGGGAGTGGGAAGTGTGGATGGGGCAGGGGTAGGTGGGGGGAGGTCGCGCTGCAGGAGACCCACTGCTGCAGTCAGTGTGGAGTCGATGGACCTCAGCAAGTTGCGTTGGTCAGCCTGCGATGAATGAATGCCCTCCAAGAAAGCCTCGATGTTGGTGAGGGTTTTGCCGTGGGCATGGAGGACATTAAGGATCGCAGCCTGACCAACCTGCAGTTGCCGCTGGATGTCCACAGACTCTGCATTGGCGGCAGCAGTGGAGACAGGGGCAGGGGGTGCGGTGCCTGGCAGGAAGGAGACATGCTGTGACCGGGCACGCTGGGAAGGGACACGAGCAAGTGGGAGGTGGCTGATGGAAACTGAGGGGGCGGGGCGAGGTGTTGTTCCGCTGTCAGCTGCTGGTGCAGCCTCCGCCCACTCGGAGACATCCTCCTCGGACCTGTCAGCTTCGTAGTCTGATGTGCCAGTCGACAGGTCCTCGGCCACACTCTCCTCCGCCTCTGTCCCACTCGATGTGCCAGACCCGATGTCACGGCTGGCACTGGTGCTCGGTCCCTCCGCCTGGTCTGTGTCCATGTCTCCCTCTGTGTCCCCCGACGATGCTGTGGGCAGGGTGGAGAGACAGAAATTAATCAGACACCTGTACACATCTGTCACATGAGTCCAATCTACATAGGTAACATTGCATAGCCTGAAAAGGAAGATCCCTAACATCTACTGAACAAGGTACCGATGTAGGGCATGAAACACACAGTTGGTTGAGCCACCATGCCACTGAAATACCATGGAGAGCATGAGACAATAGCTAAACACAGGAAACGGAGTCTGACATAGCACCCAGGCCCTGGGGACAATCCAGCACTGCATCTGCACCACACAGCGTTGGCGAAAATACCGATGACCAGGGACCATATCCATGAACTTGAGACAGATGCTGCATAGGTAATGCTGAAAACATGCCCAACATGACTCGGTCACTGCACATTGCGTGTGTGTCCAGACACATCACACACTGCCCAGACCCAGCAAGTAGAAATCAGGATTTGACACATAGGCATTGCCCGCCCCAACAAGACCCTACACGAGGCAAATTGTTGAGACACAGGTGGCACCAACATCTCATAGTCTGGGTGATACACACAGGGGCAGGCAAAAAGCAAGAGTGTACGCCAAACAGCCAAGGTGCGCCTGTACAAATAATGAGGTACCAGTGCCCATCCTCAGATGAGTATAACAAGACACACAGGCACTGGCAACTGTGAGTATGAAGAAGGACAATCAGGTCAGGCTGCACAGTGGACACCTGTACAAAATAGCACGTCTATATACATGGTGACAGGGGACAATGGCACAGAGCACAACCTACGCTGTAGACACTGAGATTGGCCACGTTAATGATGACACATACACCACTGAGGAAAAGGTGCCCCAGGGGACAGTAGTGGGCACGCAACTACATGCTACTGAATGGTAATGACTGCAACACACGTCACCATCCCTGCACTATGTGTATCGCACACTCATGCACATCATGTCACAGGCCACTACATAGGACATGCGCGCTGTAAGGCATGACACATGAGAGACCAACTCCCATGTCTGGAGTCAGCATCAGTGCCAACTGACATGGAACCCACATGCAGTGAACTTGACAGTGCACAGGCAAGGTCCCACAACCTGTTACACACCACCCCCACACATGATGCTACAGTCATTGCTCTCGTGGACAAAGCGCCAGCCTACATTACCTTGTGAAGGAGTGACTACACACAGACCAGGGAACACATTGCAAGGAGGGGAAGGGTGGCAGGGGCACAGCGCTATACTGGGGCAAACAGGATCTGCACAGCACCTTTAAACCCTGCCAGTGAATTCATGCTACTGTGCCCTTACAAATGCCGGTGACACACAACAAACACACATGTACCTACCCCCTTCCGGCTGCTGCATCGCCTGTAAGCGCCTCTCCAGGTCTGGAAAGACCACCGGCAGCACACGCCTGTGGAGGTGGCTCAGACGGCGGCGGCCGCGGTTCTTGCGGCTCTCAGGTGAGTCCCCCAGCAGGAGCCGTGCAATCCTCCGCGTCCAGCACCGGATATCCTGCCAGCGTTTCCTCACCTGGGGCAGGCTCCGCCTCCGACCATCCACACCCCTCACGGCACTGACGGCGGTCAGCCAGATCTGCTCCTTGGCAGTGGCGCCTACCTGTGAGGAGGAACAAGTGACACCACATCAATACACCAGCCACATGTCACAGAGAGACATATGGGTACAAATTAGCTGGTTACAACAAGGCATGTCATGCAGCCAACGCATTGCACCTTTGTCATAGGGACATCATCCCCTGGTGAGGAAAAAAGCATTACGTGCCACAGTGGGTACACAGGTGGAATGATGGCAATGTCACAATCAATGATCAAGGCTCACACTGTGCATCACACCCACCCCTCCTGTCTCAGGGCACTGCGGTGAGTGATAGGCCCCCACCCCTCCTGTCTCAGGGCACTGCTGTGAGTGATAGGCCCCCACCCCTCCTGTCTCAGGGCACTGCTGTGAGTGATAGGCCCCCACCCCTCCTGTCTCAGGGCACTGCTGTGAGTGATAGGTCCCCACCCCTCCTGTCTCAGGGCACTGCTGTGAGTGATAGGCCCCCACCCCTCCTGTCTCAGGGCACTGCTGGGAGACATCTGGCACACCCCCCCTGGGACCCCCCCGACAGTACATGGCATGTGTGTTACACCTGGACGCAATGGCAGAAGTCACAGTCACAACATAGGGACAGTCTGTGGCAGTGGCCTATGCACTCACCTGATACCCTGGTCGCCCATACAGCATGGAGTACTGTGGGAGGATCACATCCAGCAGAGCCATGTTCTCCTCCAGGGTGAATGGCTGTGTCCTCTCCACAGCCCTTGACATGGTTCCAGGGAATCAGTAGCAGCAGCTGGGTCGACGAATGCAAAGATGTGCAGGCAAGTGCTCCCTCATGGGACCTGGCTGCCTTATATGTGCCCTTCTGCCCAGTCTCATGCACAGGAGTACAGAGTGATTGGTCACTCACATTTGCATCCTATGTTTCCACCAATCCCTTCAAACCTAGCAGTCTGTGGGTTCTCTATCGGTTTCATTCTCCTGCATGATGTCAGCCCCACAAACACATTGCAACAAAGTAGAAGAATTCCAACTGACTTCTGCTGTGCACCTTCCAGAACAATTTCGAAATTTGAACTTGGTCTCCATGACAACCAGCATGCATGTAGGCCTTAATACTTGTCCCCTATGTAATTTTGAGCATCACACACAGGTACGGTGCGTTTCGGGGCCCTAGGGCACCCCAAATGCATGGCAACGGCCCGTACATGCATGCCTACGTTCACTATCACTATGGGTCTGCACGCGTATGCGTACCCGTAGTGTTACGGACCGTACACACGCATGTACGCTCTCTATCACTATGGGTCTGCATGCGTATGCGTATTCGTAGTGATAGTGAGCGTACATGCGAGTGTACGGTCCGTACCACTACGAGTACGCATACGCGTGCAGACCCATAGTGATAGTGAGCGTACATGCGAGTGTACGGTCCGTACCACTACGAGTACGCATACGCGTGCAGACCCATAGTGATAGTGAGCGTACATGCGAGTGTACGGTCCGTACCACTACGAGTACGCATACGCGTGCAGACCCATAGTGATAGTGAGCGTACATGCGTGTGTACGGCCCTATCACTATGGGTCTGCACGCGTATGCGTACCCGTAGTGGTACGGACCGTACACTCGCATGTACGCTCACTATCACTATGGGTCTGCACGCGTATGCGTACTCGTAGTGCTACGGACCGTACAAATGCCTGTACGCTCGCCATCACGATGGGTACACATACGGCAGCACTCCCACAGTGATTTGGGAACATGCACAGGCCCTCTCAGCAGCAGTACGGCGGTTTTTACACATCACTGTGGTGATAGGCGACACACAGGTAGGAACAGGGCGGACATACTTGTCCATGGATGGACATACTTGTCCAGGAATGGACATCAAGGCATCGTCTGTGCATTACTACATGTGTGGGGCACAGGTGTCACAGGCTGTGATGTGGAACATGCCTCCTGAGTGGAGAAGGCACCAGATGTATGATGAGATGTGTACATGTGTACTGTGTGAGGGTGCAATGTGTGCCAGGCATGCCCTTGACTCCTTTGACATGTGTGCATGTGGGACTGCGCACTTGGGGTGAACGTCACTGGCATGGCACGGACACCAACACACGGAAGTGTCCCATGATGCCCGGTACAGGGGTCATGACACATGACTTGTCACTACCCACAGTGCACAATGTGACTATGTCATATATGTGTCCGGGATTTACATCAGGTTGATGTTGTAGCACCCTCAAAAGCTGCAGCCGTTGCAGCAACCAACATGTGGCTGTGTGTAGATTGTCATTGCACACTGTTCCGCACACCATGCCACATGTGTTATCGGATGTGAGGTGCACATGTATGCATGGGACACGGAGTAGCGTGACAAGGCCATGTCAGCATCCTCACAAGGAATGTGTGGTGGGTCATGACATGTGCACCTTCATGGCAAGGTGTGTGGGCTGGACTAGTGTAATGTCATGTGACCTGTGGCTCCAGTGTTCCGCTACCAGTCTCTGCAATCGGCATCCTACTTCTGCTGATGTGTGGGCGTATGTCACTCCTGTCTTGCGTCGGGCTGTGCACTTGCACTGGGACACAGCTATTAACATGGCGTGGCATGGGGAGGTTCTCAATCACCGTGTGTAGCTGGGTCTTGGAAGGAGTGTCACCTTGCATCCATACGTGTCCTGGGCATGTAGCACATGCCTGACTCCCTATGTAGCATGTGTGTATTGCCAGATTTACATGTGCTCAGTAGACATGAGTTGTTCTCGTAGTGCACTCACTCTTCCTTGTCACTTCCAAATTACTGCAGAGCGCCTCCTCTTGCCCGAAGAATTCCAGACTTGGCTACCATGCAGGAGAATGACAGGATCCGGCTCTACCGCTTCACCCAACCGTTGATTCTGGAGCTGACGGCGAGACTGGCACCACACCTGCAACCGCAGCACAGGTATCCTACGGCACTGACACCCCAGCTGAAGGTAATGGCTGCCCTACATTTTCTTGCCACGGGTACCTTCCAAAATACCATAGCTCATGTTGGTGGCATGTCCCAGAGCATGTTCAGCGGTGTGCTGCATGATTTCTTGGAGGCCATGTTGATTCACCTGGATGACTTCATCAAGTTCCCAACCCCTGAACAGATGACTGAGGTCAAGCGTGGATTCTATGCCCTGGGAGGGATGCCCCATGTCATTGGGTCCATAGATGGGACACATGTAGGTTTGGTACCACCACACGCACGGGAGGTGGCGTACCGCAATCGGAAGCACTACCACTCCATCAATGCCCTTGTGGTGTGTCTGTCCAATATGGTGATTTCACATGTCTGTGCTCGTTTCCCAGGATCAGCACACGATGCCTACATCATGAGGCGTAGCGGGATGCCTGATATGATGATGCAGCTGCGCAACGAACGGGCATGTGTTGTTGGTGGGTACAGTCTGTCTGTCCTGTATTCTGTATAGCCGACCAGCACGACCGCTTCACCAGTTCTAACGATGTCCATGTGCTTCCCATGTAGGGGACGCTGGCTATCCCAACATGCCTTGGCTGCTGACACCTCTCCGCAACCCCATCACGCCGGCCCAGCTCCGCTATAACACCGCCCATGGCCGGACAAGGCGAGTGATAGAGAGGACGTTTGGCATGCTGAAGAGCCGATTCCGGTGCCTCCACAAGACCGGCGGTGCACTCCCTTATGCCCCGGCGAAGGTCTGCAAGATCTTCATGGTCTGCTGCATGCTGCACAACATGGCAGTTGAAAGAGCTGTGCCACTCATCCTGAATCAACATGACGAGGACCATCCACCCGTGGAGGACGAAGGGCTTGGCAATGGGGCTAGTGATGTGGAGGATGTGGAGCCGCAAGAGGATATCCGGACTCGGCTCATACGCGACTTCTTTGCTTAGTGGTGAGTACCAGGGTCTGAGTGTGCACGCATTGGTCCCCGTGTGGCATGCGTTGTGATGTGTGTCTCCACCTGAATGTATGGCACGTGGGTCAGAGGTGTGTGTGGGTGTGTCACTGGAGTGATGGTGGCAGTGATGGTAGTATTTCCCCAGTCATAATTGTGACCTAGCATGTTGTCATCCATACATGTGTCGAGTAAATGCACATGCAAGTGGCTGTGCTTTTTGTGGCTGACTTCTTGTGTGTCTCTCTTCCCCAGGTACCTGCACATGCCGTTTGCTGGTTGCATTGTTGTGGCACTGCTATTCCTCATGGACATGACATCGTGGGCTGACTCAGCGTTACAGGCACGGACACGTTTGGAAGTCTCCATGGGGTAAGGGATGCATCTGGGGTGTATTGGGTGTGGCAGTTGTTCACGATGTGTGCACACTGCCCCGGTCGGGGTTTGGTTCCTCTGCAGACATGTGGCATCCCCATGGGACACGACATGCAGCTGGGTACACCTGAATAGATGGGCTGCCTGGTTGTCAGTCATCAGTGATGGGATAGTGGATTGTGATGATGGCATCAATGTGTGTGACACTGCCCTCGGACACATACGGTTAACATTGTCTTTACATGGCGTGGGACTTCCACATCAGCGGATCTATGGTGTATGGCAGGCTCTCCGTGAGCAGCTGTGGGTGTTTAGCTGTTAGCCGACGCTTGTGTGCCAGTTCCATGGCTATCACGCATTTGTGCTGCAGAAGGGGGGTGCCAGTGTTGGACCCACATGTTACTCCACATGATGTGTTCATGTGTACTTCAAGTTGCCTCTGCAATCCCCAAAACATGACTAATAAAGGTGTCCCTATGCCTCCAAGGTGCCTCTTCTCAGTCAATGCTGGTGTGTTGGCACGGTGCATCCTGAATGTCTGGCATGGTATTCCCTGATTGTGGCTATGTGTCAATGTGTCGAGTGGCAAGATGCAAGCTGTGTGTGTGTGCTGAGACTGTGTATTGGGCATGATGTCCATGACTGTGTGGGTATTGTGACATGTGCCATCCCCATGCATCCAACGTTGTCCATGACCCCATTATCTGCATCCACCGGACTCAAGCTTGCAGGACATGGTTCTGCCACCTGTCTACACATACCTGGGTGCCCCCCAGGACACTGGCCAGGATCCCTGACCTCTGCGCATGACTGTTGCTGTACTCAATGTGTCTGTCAGCACGGTTGTTCGGCCACCCCCTCAGCTGGTTCTGACCATCACGGGTGTGTATGGTGCTCCATGTCTGTCTTGCCTAATAAACTGTGACCCATGTGTCCTGTGCCAGACTCAGGCCCCAGGGTGTGGATGGTTGAAGTGAACAGATGACTCAGGCATGTTTAGACTGTACAAGACACATGTTAGGTAATAATGCTACCAGCAGGCATCTACTCTTAATAGTGTGATTTATTATTGGGGGGGGGGGGGTACAAAGTGAGGGGCTTTCCGGGATTAGGGAATCCAAAGTTCAGTAGGGGAGTTGGTGTCCTTGCCATTGGAAATCCTCAGAGTCCATGCCACAGTCTTTGTCAACATTGGTCAGCCAGTGACCAGCAGGGCCATGTGGCAGAGAATGTCTCTTGATGCTGTGATGCTGTTGCTCCAGTGGGCCAGGTGCCAGGCCAGGTGTCCTGGGAGATGGTGATGTAGCAGCCACCCTCACGGTCCTTTCCGTGGACGACCCGGCTTCCTGCGGGGAACCTCAGCAGCAGGCCGTGACGACGTCTGGGATGCTCCGTCGGATGTTTCCTCCTCCTCCTCCTGATCCCTCCCTGTGGGTGGTGATGTTCTCCGCCTTCTGGCACAGGGAGGGTCGGCCATGGTGTCGGCCATCCGACGGAGTGTAGCGTGAATCCCCTGGGACGCCGTCACTTGCTCAGCCTGTCTGTCCTCCATCCTCCGTTGGTGTACCTGTAGACAGGCTATTAGCTCCGCATGTTGCTGGGCCTGCTGGACCTTGATCCCCTCGAGGACGGACACAACCTGGGCCATGCCCGTGGTGTCCTGCCGGTATGAGTCCAGGATGTTACGGACATGGGAAAATACCGGATCCCCAGCCAACTGGTCAGGCTCGCGCCTCCGCCGTCCTCCACTCCCACCACCCCTGCCCACTTGCGCCTGGCCTGCACTTGTGGGCACATCGGGTCTCCGGGACCCCTGAGGGGTGGCATTGGCGTTGTCGCCTGCCTCCTCCTGGGTGCCCGGGACACCGTGTCCCTCCTGGCGAGCCTGGCTGCATTGTGGTGTTGGGGCAGGGATCCTGGGTGTCTCCTGGGATGTGGCAGGAGTGGGGGTGGTGGTTGGCACGGTTGTACCTGACGCAGGTGCTGCAGGTGGTTGGACACCAGAGGGGCCAGGTCGGTCGGGGTCGTCCGCAGAGCGGTGAGAGTGGTCGCTGCCGGTGGGATCGGTCTACTGCAGATCCGGGTCCTGTGAGTGTTCCCCCCCAGTGTTGGGGGGTGCAGCACGCCGTTGACCTGTGTGTGAGAGAGAAAATGTTAATTTTGGTCCATGCAACATCCATGTTTCATCCGTTTCAAAGTTGGCACATTTCCTCTTGGAATTAGGATCTGTCTTGCATTCCACTCACAGTGCACTTGTGCATGGGTGTGTCCCTTGGGCACCAATTTGGCCCCTTTAACTATGTGTGGCACAGTCTTACTTGCTGCGTCAAGTGTGACTGCAGTCAGCAGTGGAGTGTGCAGGTGTGGCGAGCCATGCATTTGCGCCTTCCTTGTAGCACTGTACATGTGCACATGGAGTGGATCCACACACTTATATGATGCAGGTGGCTGTCCTTGTGCTCGTGTACAGGTTGGGACATGGCCCTGCGTTTTGCCATGATGAAGAGGGGGGGTTCTGGCACTGGCCACCCTTGTCTACATGCACGCAGTCCACCTGCTGACGAGCAGACATTCCCACACACCAAAGGACTGATTTGCTCTCCCTGTGTCTCCCTCCTTCTCTGTCCCCCTCTCCCTCCCTCTCTGTCCCCCTCTCCCTCCCTCTCTGTCCCCCTCTCCCTCCCTCTCTGTCCCCCTCTCCCTCCCTCCGTGTGTCAGCCTCCTCCCTCTGTCCGTCTCCCTCCCTCTCTGTCCCCCTCTCCCTCCCTCTCTGTCCCCCTCTCCCTCCCTCTCTGTCCCCCTCTCCCTCCATCTCTGTCCCCCTCTCCCTCCCTCTGTCCCCCTCTCCCTCCCTCTCTGTCCCCCTCTCCCTCCCTCCGTGTGTCACCCTCTGTCACCTTGGCCCAGCTTCCTGGGCACACACTGTTGGCAGATCTTTGAGTGGCCCTTGGCCTGTTGATGTGAGTTTGTTTCTGATCTCCAGGCACCCATTTTGTCTGCTGTGTGTCTGTGCGCTGCTGCTGTGGTGGTGTGTGCTGCCACTCTTTCACAATGTTGGCTGTTCATTAGCTGCTGTCATGTGCAAAACAGTGCCTTCACCCCCATGTGTTGATGCAAGGCGTCCGCCATTTGCTGGCAAGTCATTCCTGTGTTGGGACACAGTGTTTGTCTGGCTGTGACCTAGGCCATATGGGCAGAGGGCATTGTTGTCTGCTTTGGAGTCGCACTATGTGATTTTTGGTGCCCAGCCTCCCGCCATCCGGGTTGCCGTGTCATGTGTTGTTGTCTTCTGTGGCCTGTGACTTGACATTGTCCAGCTGGGTGCATGGGGCATGGTGGCAGCAGTGGCATGTGCCTGCTCATGGAGTGTGGTTGAGTCATGCGATGGCTTGTGGTGGTTGCGTGCCTGTTAGTAATTTTGGTTGTGGTTGCAGTTCCCCCCATGTGAGGTGCGTTGTTTGTGTACTCACCCGGGTCTCGGAGTCCTTCTACTCCTTCAACTGCCTCCACCGGCAGTATGGCCATCACCCTCTCCTCCCAGGGATGGTACTGTACGGGTCTGCGGGAGGGCCCTCCTCCGGTGGCGTTGGCCTGGTCGTGTTCCTCCTGCCTCTTGGCTCTGACCCTCCTCCGCAGATCGTACCACCTGTTCTGGCAATCCTGCTTGGTCCTCCTAGTGTCCGCAACGGCATTCACAGCATCGACGATGGTCTGCCACATGGCTGTTTTGGCTGCCTGGCTGGTGCTTCTGACCAATGTTCCAAAGATCTGTGTCTCAACTCTGAGGATTTGATCAACAAGGACCTCCAACTCTCGGTGACTGAACTTTGGATTCTTGGTAGTGGGCATGGTGAGGGGTGTGGGTGGGGATGGTGTGGGTGGGGGGGGGTGTGTGGATGTTGGGGGGGTGTGTGGATGGTTGTGTGTGTGTGTGAATGTGATGAGAGGGTGTTTGTGAGGTTGGTCGTGTGAAGGTGTGCAAGTGTAAGGTGTGGTGTAGCTTGTAGTCTGGTTCTGTGGTGTCTGGCAGCAGTGAGTCTGTTGCAAAGGCTCATGGTTTGTGTGTGTGGGCCCTTTTTATTGGTCCATGGGTGGGTGTGGCAGTGTTTGAATTTTGGGTGGGTGTGTTATAAGGAGTGGTGGTGTATTGGGCCTCTGTTTGTTTTTGACAGTTGCAGGTCAGTGATTGTGTTATTTTAGTGGTTGTTGGCCATGTTTAGTGGCTGTGTGCCTTTCGAATGGTGTATTCTTGTGTTGTTTTGTTTTGTCCTTGTTGTGTACGTGCGTTTTGAGCGTGTGTACGGTGTGTACATGGGCCATTTGGTTGTACGATTATGTCCTTGTGTGTGGCTTTGTACGACTCGTACATGCGGTTGTGATGTTGGGGCATGGGGTGCGCTCCGTACTTAGGAGGTTGTGTTGGGGGTGCGCCAGGAACTACTGGGGTGTACATGGACGGTGGTACGACACGTACAGGGGTGGGGGGGTGTACATTGACGGTGGTACGACACGTACTGGGGTGGGGGGTGTACATTGACGGTGGTACAACACGTACAGGGGTGGGGGGATGTACATTGACGGTGGTACGACACGTACAGGGGTGGGGGGGTGTACATTGACGGTGGTACGACACGTACAGGGGTGGGGGGGTGTACATTCACGGTGGTACGACACGTACTGGGGTGGGGGTACGACTGGAACGTACTGGGGTGTACATAGACGGTGGTACGACACGTACAGGGGTGGGGGGTGTACATTGACGGTGGTACGACACGTACAGGGGTGGGGGGGTGTACATTGACGGTGGTATGACACGTACAGGGGTGGGGGGGTGTACATTGACGGTGGTACGACACGTACTGGGGTGGGGGTACGACTGGAACGTACTGGGGTGTAGGTACACGGTGGTACGACACGTACTGTGGTGGGGGTATGACTGGAACGTACTGGGGTGTGGGTAGACGGGGCTATGACACGTACTGGGGTGGGGATGTGGCTCGAACGTACTGGGGTGTAGGTACACGGGGGGTACGACACGTACTGGGGTGGGGGTACGACTGGAACGTACTGGGGTGTGGGTAGACGGGGCTATGACACGTACTGGGGTGGGGGTGTGGCTCGAACGTACTGGGGTGGAGGTACACGGGGGGTACGACACGTACTGGGGTGGGGGTACGACTGGAACGTACTGGGGTGTAGGTAGACGGGGCTATGACACGTACTGGGGTGGGGGTAGGGCTCGAACGTACTGGGGTGTAGGTACACGGGGGGTACGACACGTACTGGGGTGGGGGTGCGACTGGAACGTACTGGGGTGTACATAGACGGTGGTACGACACATACAGGGGTGGGGGGGTGTACATTGACGGTGGTACGACACGTACAGGGGTGGGGGGGTGTACATTGACGGTGGTACGACACGTACTGGGGTGGGGGTACGACTGGAACGTACTGGGGTGTACCTAGACGGGTGGGGGTATACATATACGGGGGGTACGTGTCGGACGTACGGGGGCTGGGGGGAGTGTTGGGTGCGTATGCGGGCACATGTCTCCATGGTTGCTATAGGTGTTCGGTGCGGACGGTGTTTTTTCCATACGGTTGTACGCTCGGACGCACGGGATGGATCGTGATTCCTCGGTCGGACTTGGATTTTCACGTTTGTAAGGTAAATCGTCCGAGGACGTGTCGGACACATTTTCCGACCCGAGGACGTGTGGGGAATGATTCCCAGTGCGGTTCGTATGGACTTTTTACCATGCGAATCGTGATTGCCAGTTCGTACGGCACTTGTACGATTCGTACGGTAAAAAGACCCGATACGAGTCGCACGGGGGAATTTTTTGCCGGATCGTGATCGGCACCTTAGTATGTGTAAGTTTCTGTAAAAGTAAGTGTGGTGGTGTGTGTATAACTGTATATGCAAGTAAATGGATGTTTGAATCTTTATTAGCATGAGTGACTATGTGTGAGTAACTCTATGGATGAGTGGCATTGTGTTACAGGATGTTTAGGTGTATGAGTACATATGATGTGTGAGTACATGTATGAGTGACTGTATAGGACTGTTGGTGGATGAGTGGATGTGTATGTGGATCTTAGAATTACTGAATAGGTTGTTGTAACTATTATTGGTATGTCCATTTTTTTGAAAATTTCAGTCTCTATTTTTGAATGTTTGTATCAAAGGTTATATTAGGGTGAGAGGAGGTCTACCACTCTGTCACAAGGATAATGTCATCAGTGATGTCATTTGAGATGTCATCAGTGATGTCATGAGTGATGTCACTGACCATGTCATGAGTGATGTAATATGTGACGTCATCAGTAGTGCATTGCGGGCGCGCGAGTTATAGTTAGCTGAACTAACTATAACGGGGGAATTTCAATGGTTTTTTACGAGTGAAATGTCCAGCTAACTATAACATGTGTGAAACCTTTGGTTTTTTTTTATTGAATTTCTAAGGTTTTTTAAATGCTAATTCCTAACTATAACGTGTGTGAAACCCATGGTTTTTTCAGTGAATTTGCAAGGTTTTTTAAATGCTAATTCCTAACTATAACGTGAGTGAAACCCATGGTTTTTTCAGTGAATTTGCAAGGTTTTTTAAATGCTACTTTTTTTTTTTTCTTCTTTTTTTTTTACATATTTTTATTTTAATTGTCTATCCTTTTTTAAAGACTATGGTTAAATTTTTTTTTTTTTTACCGTGCGCGTACGGTAAGCGCACGTCTTGCTGTAATTACAT
Source organism: Triturus cristatus (assembly GCF_964204655.1). Taxonomy (NCBI): domain Eukaryota; kingdom Metazoa; phylum Chordata; class Amphibia; order Caudata; family Salamandridae; genus Triturus; species Triturus cristatus. The sequence continues at coordinate 134,881,778 of NC_140586.1, read as the reverse complement.
TAGATTTCTACGCTGTTTGCGTTCATTTACGCAATTTGCGTAGACGCACGTCACGCGTGCACAGCGCGTAACGCGTACGCTGCACGCGCACGTTACGCGGAAGTGAAGGGGCGTGCCTGTTTTGCGCATGCGTGCGTGCGCGTGTCTTTTTTACGCGCATGCGTACTTTTGCCGTAAGCGCACCGTAAGCGTACCGTAAGCGTACGGTAGGTCATGTGATCATGAAACACAACTTTTGATTGGTTGAAACTACTTTCAGTTCTAGAACTCTCCTACACCACACCCATTCCCCTAATTTCTGCTTGTGATCCCTTAGGAGAAGGAGCTGGGTTGTCTTTGTGATACGATGGCAGAACAGCAGAGCCCTTCTGAGAGTGAGGCTAGCAGCACTACCTTGAGGCAGAGAGCGAGGAAACAAAAGACCTCTTACATATGGGAGTATTTTTCTTTTCCAGAAGGCCAGCAAAAGGTAAATGCACCCTTAGTGACTTGTAAGCTGTGTGGCCGTGTACTTTCAAGAGGGAATCCCGACAGGAAGTATTCCTTTGGGAATCACACCATGATGAGACACCTTAAGGATGTACACAGAAGGACACATGCTCGACTTACTGAAGGTAACCCTTCAGTAAATCAACCAAGCACATCCACAGCAGCTCAGCCTGGACCATCATCTGCAGTGCCGAGTCCTTCTTCTGCAGGTCAGGTGAGCCCTTCATCTGTGGGGGGAGCATCTCCTTTTTCTGGTCCTCTGGAAACTAACCCTCGGTTTCTGAGGGTTGAAATACGGTGCGCCACTTGTCATGATCTAATTTGTTATAGGGAGACCAGTATTTCCCTAGTGAACAATAAAATAGATCAGCACACTTGTCGTACCGTCTAATATTCCCATTCTTTCTTTCCTCTGTCCCTGCATGAACACAACGACTCTTTTAAGAGCCAACCTTACCTTTCATCTATTTTTTATGTATGATTTTAAAAACTTTTTTTAATTTTTTTTTTACCGTACGCGTAACGGTACGCGTAATTTTTTTTTTTTTTTTAAAATTACTAAAAATCAATTATCACATTACAAGGTCCTTGAGAGACTACAATGAAAAACTGAAAATGTGATTGTAGAGAAGTGGAAAAAAGGGACCATGATATTTTTGACTTACCATACCCACTCAAAAAAATATTTATTCATTTAAATTTTTTTTAAATTGCTTTAAAAATGGTTCTAGTTTTCGAAAATTTTCTATCTCAATCTGAAAAAAAAGAAAAAAGTATTAATATTTAATAAAACATTTTATAATACAGTACACATATTTACATATTTTTCAAAAAAAAAATTTGCCTTTTTTTTTGCTGTTTTCAGAATATATTGCATTTCACTATAAATTGTGAAAGCAATTGCATTCATCATTTAACAGCGGGCAAAAAAAAAATTAACAATCTCAAAGATTGTTTTAAAAAAGCCCACAATCTCTTTTTGCATAAACATAACTTTATAGAAATGCATAATATTCTTAAAAAATATCATCTAATATCAATACTTATTTCTTTAAAATACCGTCTGATATTTTTGTTTCAGAAGTATAATCACAAAAATATATCTCACATAACTCCACAATACATCTGGTTCCATATCCTTTAGGCCAAATAGTAATTTTAAAATTCTTTTTTGATTAAATTTCCAATGTTAATCCAATAAAAATCTAAAGTTTAAATTGTACAGATCTCACCGATTCTCTGTAACATTTTGGTTTCCGAAAGATTTATTAATAATTAAATAAGTCCACAATAGAATTGTTTACCTTTCCGCATGGCCAAATAGTAATTTTAAAAATATTTTTTTGAATAAATTTCCAATGGCAATCCAATAACATTCCAAAATTTAAATTGTGCAGATGTTACCGATTTTTTCAAAATTTTTGGTTTTCCAAAGTTTCATTTAAAATTGAAAAAGTCCACATTACAATTGGTTACCTTTCCATTAGGCCAAATGGTAATTTGTAAAATCATTTTTTTTGAAAATTCCACTGGTAATCCAATAAAATGGTAAAATTGTTTTGTCCAGATGTTGCCAAATCTCTCTAAAATTTAGGTTTCAGGAAGATTAGATAGGAATTTGCTAAATCAAAAGGCAAACGTTGCTTAAAAATCAATTGGGAATCATTACACAGTGTCCAGCCTTTTTCACATTTAAGATAAACTGTGTAATGTCCAGAAGTTACAGTAGGTCCATCATGGAAAATTATTGCAACTGTTACAAAAGTTTTTCCTGAAATTGATAATTGCTGTCCTGTAAACTTCTTTATTAAAGTATCTAATTTTGAACCATCAGCTTTACAGCGTTGCATCATTAAAATTACATACTGTCCGTATTCCTTTAAAATTAACGTTGAAAACATGTCAGATTGACACTCACTGCATTCCATGCTATGATTAGCATCTTTAACTAATTTAGCAAAAGTGACTGTTTTACTTTCTGGCAATGTTAAATAAATAAACCTTTCAGAATCAACATTAGAGCCACATATATTATAACAGTTTTCACAACTATGTTCCCATTTATAAGAGAGACCAAACACATTTTTAATGGGAACCCCTTCTTCTTCCAGTACCTGAAGAAAAAACATCAAGAATTCCTGTGCGTCTTGCTGTACATTTTGAGAAAACTGTGTTTGTCCTGAACATACATCTAAAAGTTTTCTAATTTCAGTAGCACTTTCTATTTGAGTTTTATCATTACTCAGCTTTTGAAAAAGGAGACTCAACTCAGAACAGAATCTTTTTCCCTGATTTACTATTATCTGCTCTTGCACACTCCAGATAAAATGCAACATTCAGCACTACATTAGCGTAGCAGTTGATACCAGAGCTATTTTCAAAATGACATCCTACAACCTGTTCTTCATTTTCCTTTTTCTTTTTGCTTGCAATTACATCACTCCTCTTTTTTTTCCTCCTCTCTACATCTTCATTACAGATATTCTCATTTCTCCTTTTACGAGAAACTACACGTTTCTCCAACACAGGATACTGACCTAAATGAGGAGCATAGCTTCTTCTTAATCTATTATACTCCTTTACACAATTTGCATCAGCACTAACTTTTGAGTCATCAAAGTCTATCATGAATAAACCTGATAATGTTTTCACTCGTGACAAAGCAACATATGCCATACCTTCTTTGAACACAGTTGAACCAATGTTCACAAATGCACAATCTACAGTCAATCCTTGAGACTTGTGAATAGTTACAGCATATGCTAGAGAAAACGGAAACTGCTTCCTACGTACATATAAATCTTTCACAAGCATGAAACGAACTGAACAACGACAAATGTCTTTAACTTCTTCTATCTGATCAAATTTTATTTTTAAACATTCAATTCCATCTTTTTTCTGATAATTAATAAAACCCACAACTCTTCCCATAGCTCCATTAACTAAACCTTTTTCAACATCCAAATTTCTCCTTAAAAATACTCTACAGTTCATGCAAACATATAGATTTTTTTCTAATCCAGCTGTTTTGGAAATGTTCTTCTCTAGTGAATCCAATTTATTTTTCAGTGTGCCTGTTAATGTGACAGTAATTCTTCCATCCTCAATTTTGTCCACTGCTTCCAATTTCCTGATATCTTCCTTTTCCAATTTCAAAAGCTCCTCATTGAATATTGAGCATTCACGTAGAGTTGGCATTAAGCAGATGACACTTTTCTTTTCTGCAATGTTCTTGTATATCTTCTCTGCAACTATTTCTTCCTTTGGAAATAAATTATGTAGCAGCCGACTCTGTAATGCTTTTTTGCCAGCTTCAGTGAGTAGTCCAATTCTGATATCTTTCAGAATACTTCCATATTCTTCATCGTTTGCTTGCCTCATATTAGTAGTAAGTTCCTTGTACTCAAAGAAGGACCAAATATTTGCATTACCGATGCTTCCCAATGACTTCTTTGTGTCTTCATGTGTCACAGTATTAAACACTGGTTGTCCTTTAACTGGAGTAAGTTGCAAAAGATCTCGAAAAACTATGACATGTTTTCCTCCAAATAACACGTCATAGTCTGTCTTCAGAATTTGCTGCATTCTTAAATGCACAAAGGCAAGCATTAAGTTTGATACCATGCTCACCTCATCAATAATGAGAACTTGCATCTTCTTCAATACTCTTGAAACTTCCAAGCATGCTTCTCCAGTTAGCTTGTTGTATTGTATTTTGTTCTCATGCTCCACTGGTAACATTAGCAAACGATGTAAAGGGATTCCTTTTATGTTATATGCTGCTAACCCAGTTGGAGCAGTAACCACACAAGACAAAGTAGAATCCGTTTTTTGCTGTAGGTAGCTTCTGATGACTTTTATAAGGAAACTTTTTCCAGTTCCAGCTTGTCCGCTTACATACATCCTGATTGGATGAAATGATGTGCATGAGCACTCTTTTTTTTCATGTAGAAATCCGTGATCAATTTTGTTTCTGATCTCTTCATAAATTTGTTGCTGCTCTTCGTTCAGTTGTCTTTCCAAATTTTGTAAGTCTATAAATTCTTCTTGAGCTTGATTCATAGCTGTTTCCACTTCATTCATGGCTCTTGATGCTTCATTTTCAACGATTGGTTGTCCTAGGGGATCTTGACTGAGTGTTCCTGAACTTTGGCTGTCCTGAGAACTGTCTCTAGCTATTTCTGCTGCAATTGTAGTTTCCTGTTCAATTTCTTCATTTAACATTTGCAGATAAGTTGAGAATGTACTGCATTGTATGCTGTCTTTGCAAGCATTAAAAGAATCTTCATAGCTTTGAAATTCTCCCAGTAGTTCATCCTCTGTACGCCATGGTTTAAACAGCTGTAAAAGAGCCAAGTAGTAAAATTCCTTTTTGTCAGTAGTGTCGCAACTCAGCTTCCTGTGATTTATCAAACTTCCTTTTGTTTGCTTCACCAAACATCCTTCCTCACCAATAACTTTATATTTTCCATTGTTGATGTCTTCTGTGGCTTTCCGTGAATAAATGTAGTTCTGCAGCACTTCATAGAGACACATGTTCTCCAGATGATGACTTCTCTTGGGATAATATGTGTCCAACATGTTTGATTTCAAAATATCTGTACTTTCTGGGTCATTCTCGGCCAAATATTCAATTTCTCCAACAGATTTCAGTACCCGCTTTCTCATTGCTGCAAGGCCTAAACTTGCCCAAATTATTCTTCTTGATTTCGAGTAGAGACTTGCAGAAGATAACCTATCTGAACATTCGTAGGATCCAATTTCTCGATGCGATAACATCTTCAAACTGAAACTGTACAGCTTCTTACTGACAGTCTTCTCGTGAGAAATCTCTTCCCACATTTCCTTCAATTCTGTTTTTTCTGATTTCGTAATGTAAGACGTTACATATCGAGCAACAGCAATGGAATTGTCAGCTACATACTGTATATCCATGTTAGCATTCCACATGGATAAAATGACTGGGTTGTAGTCATTTATATTTTTTGATTCTTCTTTTCTTTTAAGGTTGTAGGTATTCTTAGGTGATTTTCTTGTGATAGTATGTCTCACAGATGACATAAAACTGTTTACTCTTCCATTTGAAAGAACAGGTCTAGGAAATCCAAATCGACATTTAGTGTAGTATTTATCTTTGCTCTTGTATTTCCGTCGACAGTATTTTCCACACCGATGACTTTGGAAACGTAAAACTTGCTCCTTTAACTTTTTATCTTCTGTGCTTTTTGGTAAAGCACATGTTGCATATTCTTCAATGTAAGATAACACTGCTTCATCAGCATCTGTTCCAAACTTTGGGGCATCCTTGATCCACAACAGCATATGAATATGAGGAGCACCTCTTGCCTGGTACTCTTTTCTCCAAAAGAAATCCACTACTTCTCTTAGAGGTGGATTTTTTTATTGCAGATGAACGACATCATAGCCTCAAATCTATGATTGAAATATCTACAAACATTAACCGGATCCAATGAGCACAGTTCTCCTGCTGTCTTGTATTCGATGTTTTTAATGTTTGAATTTGCCTCTCGTAGAAAATCCAGTAAATCATCCCAAGCGTACTCAGCACAGCTTAGGGTAACGAACCATGTTGGTGTTCCTAAATTCCGTAACATGCATTTTAATTCACCATGACGTCGGTACCAATATTCATTTGTCCCACGCTGACAAGCCATCAGATTGATCAGTTGTGTTTCCAAATGATCATCTCGGTGCTGCACTTTCTCCATAAAATCCTTAGCAGACACATTTTGTAAATGTACTCCACTTTTTAAAATGTGATTTACTGTATAAGACAGTGCAGACAAGTCGCTTTCAAATAAAAGATGGAACAAATAAGGAATACTTTGTCGAAATCTGGGATCTTCAGCATATAGTCTTGTAGTCCGATACTCAGAAGCTGGAATCTGTTCCGGACGTTCATCGTATCGTCCTCCTTTTCCTGTAGGAAACAGCTGGGGAAAACATCGAGCTTCCAAGCTCTCCTCCCACTCACGGGAGTTCCTTTTGCTTTCTTCATCTGAAACAGATCAATATTGTCTCCCATAACTTCTTTTGAATGAAGAGGATGTATGCTAAAATGTTCATAAATTTCTTCTTCCTTTGACTTGTCCACTTTTTCAATTTGTCCAGTTGGTGTTTCTGTGTCTTCTTGTAAATCTTCTTCTTCTTCTTCTTCTATATAAATTGATTCATACCATTTGTTATTCCTTTTCAAATACAAATTTGCTCTTTGTACTTTCCGTACATCTACCAGCTCCTGCCAAATCTTCTTATTCTTTGTAGGTACACCATTAACCAGAATAATTAATGATTCAGTTTCCAAAGTATCCGCATCAATAGTTTCCATATTTTTTTCAAATCCAAGGGCAAATACACCACTCTACCTTTTAAACCTCTCAGTAAATCTGAAGGAGGTAATTTACCAGTTTTGGGCTCCATACGTACTATGGTCTGGAACGGATGAACACATTGAATGAGTATAGACTCATATGTATTTAATTCAGAAAGTTCAGCAGGAATTGCATCCAATTCTAAATTATTATGTACAGCTCTGGTCGGCATTCTATTTTCTTCTAACTTATTATAACAGTATTTACAAATACGCTGAACTTCACCCAATTCAAAACAATTTTCAAGAAATATATATGTGGCAAAATCCTTCCACTTATAATTATCTTCATTTTCACTTTTTCTATAGAGATCAACATACCTGGTTTGTTTTCTATAATGAGTTCTGCGGCAACAAATACAAGTAATATTTGGTCTTTCAGTAGAGATTATTGCAAATAAGCACGACCTCTGGTGTCAACTGCATGCAGCAAACTATTACTTTGAAAATAGCTCTCTTCATTAAAAAAAGGTTCACTACTTGAACTATGCATCCATTTTCCTAAAAACACTTTACAAAAGTTTGTTCTGTTCACTACTCTTTTCCTTTTGCTTTGTGATTTCAGTACATTAACCATTTTATCTAATGTACGCATCCTATTCAAAATTAAAATGAATAGTTTCCTTTTTAATTCTAATGCCTTTGCTGCAATGGCTTCAATTTCTTTTTTCTCTTATAAAACTTAGCCTTTTGCTTATATTTCTTCACATCCTTTATCAAATTGGACATAACTCTTCTCTGAAACATTTTTCTACGTATCTCTTTAAACGCTGTTTTTCTGTTTAAGTTTATCTTTTTAGTTGCAGAAGGTATATTTGCATTAACTAAATGCTCAATTTTTTCCTCTCCTTTTCTATTGAAAACATTTTTTCCAGTACAGACATTTTGTACATTTTTCCTTTTTTTGAATATGTTCTTTAAAAAATCTTTTGTTTGCTTACCAGAAGATGTTTTCTTTTTCCCAACATGAGCATCTCCAACTAACTTAGGTCCTCCAGTTTTCTTCAAATATAGGTTTTTTTTGTGGTCTTTCTTTACTCTGGATTTTGTAGGCATCTTAAATTTTGTTCACTGCTCTTCAGCAATACCTGAAAAAAACTAAAAAAAAATTCCTTTATTTTATTTAAATATATTACTACATTTTTTATGTTCTTTAGAAATCTTAAAATACTATAAACCCCTTTCCTATAAATGAAAATCACAATAACACCTTCACAAATTAAATTTCTAAAAATAATTCCTGTGTGCACACAAAGTCATGCTTTGAAATTAGGCAGAAAACTGCTTTTTCAGACCAGCACCATGTGTAACCTGGGTGACTGCCTACACTCCAGCAAGGGCAACCAGCCTTAGTGATGCTGTATGTATTTGCATTACTGACTGAAACCTCAAACCCCACTCGCTTGTGAATACTGTGCATGATTCCACAGGGTAAGCAGCTGGGTGTGTGCTAAGAGTCTGCTTCTGCACCAAAAAATGGCTCCCCCTTTCCATCTAATGCAACTGTGAAATCACCAGAGCAATACGCAATAAATCTCTGCCTGTAATTCCTATACGCACACAGAGTCATGTTTTCACATTAGTCACAAAACGAAATTTCTTTGCCATTTTGAAAGCACACTTACTACTCTTTGTTTTGGCAAGTGATAAACACTTTTACAGACTGACACATTATGAATCCACTTTTCAGATTCTTAAAAAAGCACATGTCCAAACTGCTTTTTCAGACCAGCACCATGTGTAACCTGGGTGACTGCCTACACTCCAGCAAGGGCAACCAGCCTTAGTGATGCTGAATGTATTTGCATTACTGACTGAAACCTCAAACCCCACTCGCTTGTGAATACTGTGCATGATTCCACAGGGTAAGCAGCTGGGTGTGTGCTAAGAGTCTGCTTCTGCACCAAAAAATGGCTCCCCCTTTCCATCTAATGCAACTGTGAAATCACCAGAGCAATACGCAATAAATCTCTGCCTGTAATTCCTATTTGCACACAGAGTCACGTTTTCACATTAGTCACAAAACGAAATTTCTTTGCCAATTTGAAAGCACACTTACTACTCTTTTTTTTGGCAAGTGATAATCACTTTTACAGAATGACACATTATGAATCCACTTTTCAGATTCTTAAAAAAGCACATGTCCAAACTGCTTTTTCAGACCAGCACCATTTGTAACCTGGGTGACTGCCTACACTCCAGCAAGGGCAACCAGCCTTAGTGATGCTGAATGTATTTGCATTACTGACTGAAACCTCAAACCCCACTCGCTTGTGAATACTGTGCATGATTCCACATGGTAAGCAGCTGGGTGTGTGCTAAGAGTCTGCTTCTGCACCAAAAAATGGCTCCCCCTTTCCATCTAATGCAACTGTGAAATCACCAGAGCAATACGCAATAAATCTCTGCCTGTAATTCCTATTTGCACACAGAGTCATGTTTTCACATTAGTCACAAAACGAAATTTCTTTGCCAATTTGAAAGCACACTTACTACTCTTTTTTTTGGCAAGTGATAATCACTTTTACAGACTGACACATTATGAATCCACTTTTCAGATTCTTAAAAAAGCACATGTCCAAACTGCTTTTTCAGACCAGCACCATTTGTAACCTGGGTGACTGCCTACACTCCAACAAGGGCAACCAGCCTTAGTGATGCTGAATGTATTTGCATTACTGACTGAAACCTCAAACCCCACTCGCTTGTGAATACTGTGCATGATTCCACATGGTAAGCAGCTGGGTGTGTGCTAAGAGTCTGCTTCTGCACCAAAAAATGGCTCCCCCTTTCCATCTAATGCAACTGTGAAATCACCAGAGCAATACGCAATAAATCTCTGCCTTTTAATCCTATTTGCACACAGAGTCATGTTTTCACATTAGTCACAAAACGAAATTTCTTTGCCAATTTGAAAGCACACTTACTACTCTTTTTTTTGGCAAGTGATAATCACTTTTACAGACTGACACATTATGAATCCACTTTTCAGATTCTTAAAAAAGCACATGTCCAAACTGCTTTTTCAGACCAGCACCATTTGTAACCTGGGTGACTGCCTACACTCCAGCAAGGGCAACCAGCCTTAGTGATGCTGAATGTATTTGCATTACTGACTGAAACCTCAAACCCCACTCGCTTGTGAATACTGTGCATGATTCCACATGGTAAGCAGCTGGGTGTGTGCTAAGAGTCTGCTTCTGCACCAAAAAATGGCTCCCCCTTTCCATCTAATGCAACTGTGAAATCACCAGAGCAATACGCAATAAATCTCTGCCTGTAATTCCTATTTGCACACAGAGTCATGTTTTCACATTAGTCACAAAACGAAATTTCTTTGCCAATTTGAAAGCACACTTACTACTTTTTTTTTGGCAAGTGATAATCACTTTTACAGACTGACACATTATGAATCCACTTTTCAGATTCTTAAAAAAGCACATGTCCAAACTGCTTTTTCAGACCAGCACCATTTGTAACCTGGGTGACTGCCTACACTCCAGCAAGGGCAACCAGCCTTAGTGATGCTGTATGTATTTGCATTACTGAGTCCAACCTCAAACCCTTAAACTATTCTTTTTTTTTACCAGTACACCTTAATTTATCGTGAAAACATAGTCCATATTATTTTACATGTTCCTCACATTTAAATTTCTCCCAAAACAGAAAATAATAAACACAACTTCAACAAAAAGAATTGCATTTCTATTATTCATTTCTTAATTTACCATATACATCCCCTCTCAAACTCTAAACTCACCTTTAAAATTAGTTAGTTGTGAAAGAAATGTGGCACTCAAACAGCAGATTATCAGAGCCAGGATCTCTGTTCTTTACACCTCTCTCCTCTCAGCAGAACCAGACAATGGCAAACTTTCCCTCTCTTTTTCCACACATATACATGTTAATTTCAAATCTCAGTGCTTCCCCCTTTTTTTCAAATGTAATCACACATTTCTATTGGTTGAAAACCAACCCTTTTCCAAAAGTACCCTTCCCCCAACTTGACTTCTGCCTAGTACCCTTCCCCCAACTTGACTTCTGCCTGCTACCATAGCAACAGCTCATGGAACACTGCTGTGTGGAGTTAGGTCAGAAGTTCACCAAACAATGTTTCAATTCCACAGAGCAAGAGTGCTTGACTTTTCAAACCTAACAGCAAATCCATAGTACTGTTCTTTGGTAACACATTTTTCTGTACCAATACAAAACATGCTTCTATAAATTTACACATACAGCCTAGTTTTTAGTGTAGAATGGTATGAAACAGCCAATCAGTTCTTTTTAAAAAAAAAAATATGTATGCCTCCATTTCCAAACTGTCTTTCATTTCTTTTTACCATTCTACTGAAATACACCTCCTGAGTGCACCCCGATCTCCTTGGAAGATGTTCACAGTGTGGATTGTAGGACACAGCTATGTCTTCTGGAGTGAAAAGTTTGCAGAGAAAACAGGTATGGTGAGAGACCTTGCTTTGCCAAATGTAGACATTAAATGGATTGGTCAGAGAGGGTTAAAGTGGCACCAATTGATGCCATTGGTGAAATCCTTCATGCAAAACCAACACCCTGACCTCATAATAGTGCACTGTGGTGGCAATGACCTAGGCACTTTGACTGGGGTAGGTCTGGAAATTCTTATGAAGGACACCTTTGCACAACTGTTTTCACTTTTCCCTAAAACTGCCTTTGTGTTTTCTAACATATGCCAAAGGCAAAAATGGAACTGGTCCAATCATTTCTGTCCGCAGATTGACAAAGCAAGAAAGCACGTCAACAAATCTGTTTCTGCTTCCCTCCGTGACTATGGTATGGGTTCCATTTACCACAACAACTTGCGTTACGACATGCAAGACATTTATAGAGGAGATGGTGTGCACTTCAATGATGAAGGGAACAGAGTCTTCCTCTTGAACCTTAGACTCTGCATCGGTACTTACTTGTAGGTACCACTAAAAAATCACTTCATAAACACAACGGCTCTTTTTAGAGCCCCCTAATATCTAAACACTTAAATCTGCATTTCATTTCTTTTCTTTTTTTTTTTTTTTACCGTACGCTTACGGTGAGCTTACCGTACGCGTACCCCGCGATTTTTTTTAAAATCAATAAATGTTTTCTTTGTACTTTTCTGTCCTTCTTTGACCCCCTTACAAATGTTAGGGGGTCTGTAACTCTCCTCCTTGCCCCCTTTTCTTGTTATCACTCTTTTTTTTCTGAGTGAAACACACGAAATGGCGGCCGCCGCTTCCTGGTTTCGACCGATTCGAATGTTTACTAAGATCTAAGAGCCAATCAGAATCGCGCTCGCGCACGCCACCGTACGCGTACGGTAAGCGTACCGTAAGCGCACCGTAAGCTGGCTCAGATATATATATTGATTTAAAGGCTATTTTCTCAGAATCTACTGAACAGATTTACACCAAACCAACAAAAGGCACTTCCTTGACCTGAGGACTACCTCTCTGCCAAATTTCAAGTAATTCTGTTCAGCCGTTCGGGCTGTAGCCCTGTCTAAAGGTCCTATGGAAAAATGCATGGTAAAAACGCGTTTTGGGACCCCCCTTTTATCTCAGCCCCCGCTTGACGAATCCCCCCGAGACTTTCAGGGTAGGAGCGGAGCGTAGCGCCCCACCTATTTTCAAAAATTCGCGAGGATTCGTCAACCGGCGCCAAAGTTATTCAAAATAGAATGTTGCGGATTTCCTATGGAAACGTGGTCCTAACTATAACTACCTACTGGCGACCGCCAGTAGGTAATATATATATATATATATATATATATATATATATATATATATATATATATATATATTACCTACTGGCGGTCGCCAGTAGGTAGATATAGTTAGGACCTATTTTCAATAGGAAATCCGCAACATTCTATTTGGAATAACGTTGGTGCCGATTGACGAATCTGGTCGAAATTTTCAAAACTTTTGGCTAGCTCCGGTCCGCTCCTATCCTTAAAATATCATGGTGATTCGTACAGCGGGGGCCGAGAAAAAAGGGGGGTCCCAAAACACGTTTTCCCCATGCATTTTCCCATAGGACCTTTTGACGCAGCTACAGCCCGAACTGCTGAACGGAATTACACCAAATTTGGCAAAGAGGTAGTCCTCAGTTCAGACTCATGCCTTTTGCTTAAATGGTGTAAATCCGTTCAGTAGTTCCTGAGAAAATTAGAGGTAAAAGTACATATATATCTATGGCCTCGGAGGATCCGCGCACCCTCCCCGCACCCTCCCGAGTACGAGCTGTATGCTAATTGGCTGCCAACACTCTGAATCAGGAAGTGTTTGCAGCCATCTTGTGCCTCGGTAGAACCACCTATATCCCCTAGGGGCCAACTAGCCCACCAGGTACCTCCAGTAAGCGCCACGGAGCTCTGAACACCTCTCTGCAACGCAGCTCCCTGGCGCATTCTGGAGGTACCTGGTGAGCTAGTTGGCCGCCAGGGGACCTCAGGATTCAATGGGACTTAATCCCCCAATTTACAACATGCCACAGGGCGCTTTTGCACAGTGGTGAAGGCAGGGGCGGGGCCTGAGGTGATATGTGTGCAAACACGCCCTGTGGAGCGTTTTAAGTTGGGGAATTGATTCCTCTTCAATCCAGAGGTCCCCTAGGGGCCAACTAGCCCACCAGGTACCTCCAGTAAGTGCCACGGAGCTGCGTTGCAGAGTGTTGTAAAAAGGGGCGTGGCCTCTGAACACCTCTCTGCAACGCAGCTCCCTGGCGCATACTGGAGGTACCTGGTGGGCTAGTTGGCCCCCAGGGGACCACAGGATTGAAGAGGAATTAATTCCCCAACTTAAAACGCGCCACAGGGTGTGTTTGCACACCTCACCACAGGCCCCGCCCCTTTCCTTCACCATTGTACAAATATTCCTCTAAAATCAGCCAAACTACGAATTCCGATTTACTCACCTGTTATCAGGAGAGAACCCAGGGCTGCATCTTTTAGCCCAGCACTGACCCTGAAAAATAATCCTAAGCGTACTTACCAGTAACTTGTATTTCCTTCCATACAAATCCATTGTGTGCTTTGAAGCAGAAAAGTTTCTAAGTGTCTACTTTCACAAACTAAAAATATTCCTAAAAAATCGTCTGTATGACTTAAACACATTCTTTCAACTGTTTGCAGGAGATTCACCTGTGCTGGATCCAGGATCCACCACTGAGTAAGAAAAAGTAACGATAACACTACTTACCTGCTAAGTGAATTTTCTGCCGTAGGATAACATTGGTGATTGTATGTGAAACATTTTCTAATTGTCAACTTTTAAAATACAATAATAATCCTTAAAAATCACTACAGTAACCAAAACACTTTTACTCAACTGTTTACAGGAGATGTCCAAGGACTGAATCTAGGATCCAGTCCTGTGGTTAGAAAAGTAATCCATAAAGTGACTAATTGCATTTGACTAGAAATTCACATTGAGCTCAATGTTGCTTTGTGTTTTAAATTGTGTTGCCCATTGCAACAACTGTAACTACTGTACTTAAAACTCTAATGCCTATTTGCAAAGTATTTAAACTAAAGTAATTCATTCTGAGAAAGTATATTTTGTATTGTAATGTATAATGTAATTAAAAAAATAACATATCTAAAAATAAACAGTTAAAAAAATGTAGTAAATCAGTATCAAAAAATCAGTATAACAATTAATACATTAAAAATTGTCATTTACAAAACCTTTGAAATTCACAAAAAAAATGAAAAAAACCATAGGTTTCAGGCCTGATATAGTTAGGAATTAGCATTTAAAAAACCTTTGAAATTCACTGAAAAAACCATAGGTTTCAGGCCTGATATAGTTAGGAATTGGCATTTAAAAAACCTTGGAAATTCACTGAAAAAACAATAGGTTTTAGGGATGTTTTAGTTAGCTGGACCTTTCACTCGAACAAAAACATTGAAATTCCTCCGATATAGTTAGTTGTACTTACTACATCTCGCGCACCCGCAATCCACTGCTGATGATGTCACATATTACATCATTTATGACATTGTCAGTGACATCACTGATGACATCTCAAATGACATCACTGATGACATCATCCACGTGACAATCAGACACATCTCATCATACACTAGTATAACCTTTCATCACTCACTGTAAAATACAGAGTGCCAGATTTAAAACCATTGACACACCAATACAAGTTTCTAAACACCCACTCAGTGATTCTTAGATCTATACACACATCTAATCACCTACCTATAGATTCACTCATACATGCTGTCAATGATCAATAGAACACTATGAAATATACTTATACACCTATATCGACATTACACACCAGCACACATCCTAATCACTTATGAAGTCATCCTACTCACTTATGCAAACAATGGATCATACTTACTTTTACTTAGCTATACACTTACAAAAACACCACTTCATCTATTCATATAGATAATAGCTCATACTTAGTGTGTTATAAAATCACTATTACAACTATACAGTTATCCATACAGTCACTCATGCAATCACTGAGTCTTATGTATACTTATTTATATACAACAGCTGACACGTACACTGGCTATTATTTTTCTAGTTTGTTGGACATGTACCATTGAGACATATATTTGTTCATCTCCACACCCATAAAGATATTCACTCACCCAAACAACTGTTATAACATGTAGTTTTAACTTCATATACCTACTGAATCAACTATTCACACATCTTTGGGCAGTCACACACCCCCCACCGAACCACACACACATTCACTCTCCCATACAAATACACAGTTAACTAATCAATAAATAATATAGACTTTCACGTAGCTAGTAACCAACTGGTGCAGCAGTTTACACAACAACTGACAAAGTGATACAGATATTCACACAGTTTAGTCACTATCCAATATATTTAGTAAGACACTATAAATTAGTCAAGTAAACAGTCAATCACACTGCAACTAAATCCTCCATCCAGATATTTATATTTATATATCCACTCATTCTTCAATGCAAATTGCTATATATATAATACATATTTAAATAACGAACCAAACCACATTCACTGGATGATGTCATCAGTGATGTCATTTGAGATGCTCGTACTCGGGAGGGTGCGGGGAGGGTGTGCGGATCCTCCGAGGCCATAGATATAAATGTACTTTTACCTCTAATTTTCTCAGGAACTACTGAACGGATTTACACCATTTAAGCAAAAGCCATGAGTCTGAACTGAGGACTACCTCTTTGCCAAATTTGGTGTAATTCCGTTCGGCTGATTTTAGAGGAATATTTGTACAATGGTGAAGGAAAGGGGCGGGGCCTGAGGTGACATATGCAAACACGCCCTGTTGTGCATTTTAAGTTGGGGAATTAATTTCTCTTCAATCCTGCGTTCCCTGGGTGCCAATTAGCCCACCAGGTACTTCCAGTATGCGCCAGGGAGCTGCATTGCAGAGATGTGTTCAGAGGCCACGCCCCTTTATACAATACTCTGCAACGCAGCTCTGCAGCTTCTACATTTTGAAGAGGCCCCGGGCTGGGGGGGCCTGAGAGCTCCCCCACCCAATTTTAATAAGCCCTGGGGGTGGTGGTCCCTGGGGCTGGGGGGGCCTGAGAGCCCCTCCACCCAATATTAATAAGCCCCGGGGGTGGTGGTCCCCGGGACTGGGGGGGCCTGAGAGCCCCCACGCAATATTAATAAGCCCCGGGGGGTGGCGGTCCCCGGGGCAGCGTTGGGGGGATTGGGACCCCCCCACACTATTTTTTGAAAAATGCCCCCGGGATTTGGCCCCCCCGGGGGCCAATTACCAAAGAAGCGCTTCATTTGGTTTTTTTTTCAGCCCAAATTTGCGCTGGTTGCACAAATCTCGCCAATTTGTTTTTTAAAAGAATGCTTTTTTGGCCTTGGGGGTCCTTGTGGGACCCCCTGAGCAGGCCTAGGGGGTCAGGGTGTTTCTTCCCTGCCCCCTTTTTGAGATTTTCGCTTTTCTTTTGCTCATTTCTTGTGCCTCGGTTCTACCGAGGCACAAGGTGGCTGTCAACACTTCCTGATTTGGAGTGTTGACAGCCAATTAGAATACAGCTCAAGCACGGCAGGGTGCGCTTAGGCTGCGCTTAGGGTACGCGGATCCTCCGAGGCCATAGATATATATGTACTTTTAAATGTCATTTTCTCAGGAACTACTGAACAGATTTACACTATTTAAGCAAAAGGCATGAGTCTGAGCTAAGGACTACCTCTTTGCCAAATTTGGTGTCATTCCGTTCAGCAGTTCGGGCTGTAGCTGCGGCTAAAGGTCTTATGGGAAAATGCATGGGGAAAACACATTTTGGGACCCCGCTTTTTTCTCAGCCCCCGCTTGACGAATCACCGTGAAAGGATAGGAGTGGACTGGAGCTGGCCAAAAGTTTTGAAAATTTCACGAAGATTCGTCAACCGGCGCCAAAGTTATTCTAAATAGAATGTTGCAGATTTCCTATGGAAAATAGGTCCTAACTATAACTACCTTCTGGCGGTTGCCAGTAGGTAGTTATAGTTAGGACCTATTATCCATAGGAAATCTGCAACATTCTATTTAGAATAACTTTGGCGCCGGTTGACGAATCCTTGCGAAATTTTCAAAACTCGTGGCCCGCTCCGGTCTGCTCCTATCCTGAAAGTCTTGGGGTGGTTCGTCAAGCGGGGGCCAAGAAAAAAGGGAGGTCCCAGAACGTGTTTTCCCTATGCACTTTTCCATAGGGACCTTTAGTCGCAGCTACAGCCCGAACTGCGGAACAGAATTACACCAAATCAATACCAAATCAACTAATTGATCCATTGATCACGTGGGAGGAGTATCTTAATGTTTTAGGTTTATGATGTGTAGTGATAAGGATATTAGTGCATAGAAGTGTAAATAATTTTCTCTCTATAGGTTATAAGGTATTCCTTTCATGTCAGCGCTTGGAACAGTTATCTCTCCTGTAAGTGCAGACCAGTGAGAAGAGAAGTGTGAATGTTGGTGTTATGGGCCCCACCAATGATTGTAGGAGTGAATGTGTTAATGTGATATTTGGTCTGTGACGACGGGAGGATATTAGGTACGGGGTTTTGTCATGATTCCCGTTACCCAGGTTTCCGCGCTCCAACAGTTTTTCTGGTAGCAGGATGATGGTTTTTATTGTTTTGGTTTGGTGATTATTGCTTGTAAATAGCTTATTGATTATTGAATATTGATTGGTGTTGGTTTATGTATTAACACTCTATGTTGAGTCGCGTCAGGTTCTATGTTGTTTTGCACGGCTTCTGGGATGTAGGAAGTCGGAAGATTGTAACAGTTCCGTAGTAGAGCAGAGGTAAGCGCTGCTCTCGGGAAAGACGGAATTGTTGTTGCCCTGTAGGTACACAGGGGAACTGTGTAATGAGTGAAGTTGCACGACGCATTGTCTGGGTTCGATTCGGTGGGTGACATCACTGTATGTTGCCACTAGAAATATCTCCTGTATGAAAGAAGTGTATGGTAGCGAAGGTCACCTGTGAAATTTTGTTCTTAGGTAGCAGGAGTCCAGAAGGAGCTCTGATAACGCTTATCACTGGAAAGGTAATAGGTGTTCCCTAAGTTTACTAGAAGGATAAAGTAGAGGGAAGTGCTACTTTATTAACGTGTGTCATAATTCTGTAGTAGGACAGACTGTTCGCTGTTCTCAGGAAAGACTGAATTCTGTGTGAATTAACTACATTTTCCATATGAAAGTGCGTGAATGAAATAGCATTCAGGTTAATTGTGAAACTCTGGTTTTATTTCTCAGGAGCATTGGGTCTCCAACTAGGTGTCTTAATTCTGGAGAAATGATTAGCTGATGCTTGTTAGAAGGGTGAAGTAGAGGGATGTGCTACTTTATCAACGGAAGTAACGATTCCGTAGTAGGGCAGAGGTAAGCGCTGCTCTTGGGAAAGACAGAATTCTTGTGAGAAAGGTCATTGACTGTTCTTTGGTTAGCGAAGCGGACAATGGTGGCGTTTTTATGTCGTTACTAACAGATTTGTGAATTGGAAGAACGTAAAAAGCTTACAGAGAGAATTTTATAAAGGAGGGGTCAACAGGAGCAGGAGCTGCAGCAGCGGCTTCTGACGTCAGAAAGACCACGCTGGGATTGGCCAGTCAGCTAGAGACATAGGCGCTCCTGATTGGTGCGTTAGTGTGAGCCGCGCTAGGAGTAAAGAATTACAGGGTGACGTAGACGCTCCGGATTGGTGCATTAGTGTGAGTCGCGCTATGATTGGTTAAAATAACAGAACAGTCGTAAGGAAAAGACTAGCGATACACGAAAGACGAAATAATGTATTACGATCCACCTGAAAAGGAGAAAAAGTCCTGGTTTGGAAAAATCAAGAAATGGTTTAAAAAGGACAAACCGATTGTGACTAGGGAAGGACAGTTGCTTCCCCCGCCGAAATCGCCCGCATGTTTTATGGTTGCGAAATACGGATATCATATTTGTATTTGGTTAGACAATTGGGTAAAATACACTAGGAATGACGGAGTTTTGGCATTTCCAGAGCATGGTTCATTTAATTTAGCGGTTTTGAGAAATTTGAGAGAAAGAATGATGAACCTTGAACCGAGACCTAGACCGACACAGTTTGAAGCATTGACCGAATGGGAAGATGAAATGCATGACAGAGAGAGACAGAGGAGTGGCGGAAGGTATAAGTACATGTTTGGTAGATATGGGCATGACACTCATGATCAGAGAATGAGAAGGTGGCGGAATGCAAGTATGACTGACGGTCCGTTTCCTGTAAGAACTGCTGAAGAACTTGGAGGTAGAAAATGTACGGAAAAAAGACATAATATAGAATCAAGAGGGTATGGAGTGAATGAATCGGAGGATGATGTTCTTGATGACATGTTTTATAAAAATCCACCTCCGTACCAACCAGAATCTAAAATGTTGACACCAAGTGCCCCAATGAGAGAAATTTTGCGAATCATTAAGACTGAACCAGTTCCCCAAGAATTAGGGAAAAATAATGCCATGAGAGAGATAGAAAGAAAATCAGATGATAAAATGAGTGGTAAAAATTTGGCAGAATTAGCAAAAACAACTTTAGAAGTAACTGAAAAGATAAGGGAATTGACTAAAAATTTAGAAGCTGTAACTGTTCCAGTGACTATAGGCCCTGTGATGCCTATTTTTGATAAACAGAAAGATAGTGAACATTGTTTAACAGTTCCCTATAATAGTAATAAACAGGCTGAGAAGCCAAAGCAGAGCCTAAATGAAAATCCATGGAGACAGACAATGAGTATGATCGAACCAAATGTTTCGAATAACCCATTTATAACTCCAAATGTAGCAGAAAGACATACAATGACAATGGAATCAGTATTAGAGACACAAAGGGACTCAGAACGAAGTAATGTAGAGAAACCAGTAGGTCCATCTTCAGAAGAATTGAGTGAATGGTTGAGAAGCTTGCAGAGAAAAGACAAAGAATCCCAATCAATAGATGTGGCCAAATTACGAATGGTACTGGAAGAGTTAATAGTAGGAACTATCCCACAGAGAAATTAAAAATTTATCAGGATGAGGAGTTATTGTTTTTGTGTAAAAGTGTAACATGGAGAGCAAACAATTTGCATGAAAGACTAGAAGAAGTAGCAAATGAAATGGGTATAGATATTGAAAAGGTGAAGGCTTTACAAAAACCATATTGAATAGATTTTACTGAAAAAAATATTGAAAATTTGAATACTATAGGACGGATAAGTCAGATTAAGGAGATAATTATTTTGTTGAGAAAATGGGGAGATGTAGATAAATGGAGAAGCAGGTGGTACCAAAAACGAGATGATGCCTCAGATAAAACATTTGCAGCATTCCCGGTGAGAGAAAAAGAAAAGGTAGTAACAGAATGCCCCATGAGAGAAATTCCAGGAGGAGGATATGTACATGTTCCTTGGACTAGACAAGATATTTTGTCATTTACAAATGATTTTCCTTGACTACGCAAAAAGCCTGTCGAGTGGTATAGGCAAGTGGACAGATTTGTGAAGTTATCTAAAGTATTATGGATTGCTCTGAATAGCCTATTTGACATAATAGTACCAGCAGATTTATGGACAGAGTGCAAGCTTATGATAAATTGGCCAACACAGGAATACCCTAGGGAGCCAAAGACAGGAGCCCCTGATCCAGAGGTTATGAAGAAATATGAACAGGTTATTACCTTTCTGAAAAATAAAGCACCTCCTAAAGAAACAGATTGGGTGAAAATTTACAGAACCCATCAGGAAAGTAAGGAGTCAGTAAATGCCCATTACGAAAGGCTGATTTTGGCCTTTAAACAGTTCAGTGGTGATAAAAATTTGAGTGAAAAGGATTTAAGTCATTTTGTATACAGATTTGTATATGGTCTATGTCCAGAAATCAGTGAAATGATCAAACAACATACTGTAGATTGGCAAAATAAGAAAATAGATGAAGTATTGAGACATGCAAAATATTTCAGTGATGAGATTGAAGCAAAACAGCGTAAATTAGAAGAGAAAGCTATGTGGGCACAAATAAAAGTGGCAGAGAGGCAGGAAGCTCAGTTAGCAGAACAAGAGAATAATACAGGCCCCAGACAAAAATTAATTCCTGGGAAAGATAAGGGAAATTTTAATATAGAAGAAGCTAAAAAGAAATTCCCATGTCATAATTGCGGTAGAGTAGGGCATTGGAAATCCAAGTGTAAATTTCCCCCAAGTACTAACAATGAAAATGCATCATTGAATCCACAGGTGCAGAATGAGGTGAGTGGTCAACCGCAGCGACAGCAGCAGGTTGTTACCCAACAGAATCAGGTGCCAAAAACGCCTTTTCCAAAAGCAAAAACTCACAGAAATACAGTAATGAGACAGGATTCTACAACAAAGAACAGGTAACTAAGCTGCCGTGCACTAGCGCTGTTTTGCAGTATTGGCTACAACGCGATGAGAGCGATTCGGAAGAGGGTTATTGACGGTGCCGAAGGGAGGAAGAAGAGTGCGTACTTGGCGCAACTCTAGAAATAGACCAGACAGGCCCATTTGTGGATGGAAAGATAAATAATGAAAATATTACTTTCTTAGTCGATACTGGTGCTACTCGATCAACTGTTAGGTCAGCTGATGTTAAGAATCTTCCTCTCTCGGATGAAACGATCCAAGTAGTTGGTGTATCCAACAGACAGATTAAAACTTATTTTACAGAACCAGTGAAAGTTAGCATAGGGAAATACTTTGAAATGCACCGCTTTGAGTGTGCGATACAAGTCCTGTGAATTTGTTAGGTAGGGATTTGCTGTAAAAAATGAATTGCACTATATTCTGTAACCCTGATGGGATAGCATTTGAAACTCCTGACGAAGATGTGCTGTATAAAATGACTATGGCAAACAGGGAAACTGAGATTACTGAAGCCTATGCTGTGTTTAACCCTGATGAATTATCAAAAGAATTAAAACAGACCGTAAAAGCAGAAGTCTGGGATTTCACAGGAGAAGGTGTGGGACTAATGAGAAATGTGGACCCAGTAAAAATAACAGTGAAGGAAGGAATAAGCTATCCAAATGTCCCTCAATATAAATTGACGCCTGAGATAATTGAAGGAGTTACTCCAGTGATTGAAAAGATGATAAAACAAGGCATTCTGAGAGAAAAAATGAGTAGTCCATGTAATTCCCCGATTATGGGACTGAAAAAGCCTAATGGAAAGTTCAGGATAGTGCAAGATTTGAGAAAGATAAACCAAATTCTTGTATCATGTTGTCCCATTGTACCAAATCCATCTGTGATTTTGTATCAGATTCCTCATGATGCAGAATGGTATACAGTGATTGATCTATGCCATGCTTTCTTTTCCATTCCATTGCACCATGACAGCCAGCCGATTTTTGCGTTTCGTTTTGGCGAACGTATTTTGGCTTGGTGGCGAATTCCACAGTGGTATACAGAAAGCCCCTCAATATTTAATCAGATATTGAAGAAATCCTCAGAGAGTTTAGAAATGTCAGAAAATTCAGTGTTAGTCCAATATATCGACGACCTTCTTGTGGCGTCAAAAACCCGTGAAGCTTGTGAAATAGACACTATAGCCTTGCTGAATCATGTGGCTGATGGAGGACTTAAAGTTTCACCATCAAAATTACAATTTTGCAAGAAAGAAGTACATTATTTGGGCCATAATATTGAAAAAGGACTGAGAAAGATAACAATAGACAGAATCAGGATTCTAAAAGGAATGAGAGCTCCCATGACTCAAAGAGAGGTGAGAATGTTTCTTGGAATGGTTGTATACTGTCGCCAGTGGATTAGCAATTTCTCCCTGATTGCAACGCCTTTGGTACGCTTGACAAGAAGTGATGTGAGAGATCCCATTGATTTGAACAAAGAGGAATTGGCAGCTTTTAAGCGATTGAGAGATGGTTTATGTGAAGCGCCAGCCTTGGGAATGCCCGATTATGAGAAAGAGTTTGAGTTGTATTGCAGTGAGAGAAATGGATGTGCGCTTTCTGTACTAATACAGAAGCATGGAAAACTGAGGAGACCAATTGCATACTTCTCATCAATGCTAGACCCAGTAGCTGTAGCCTTACCTGGGTGCTTGAAAGAAGTGGCTGCTACCTGTCGGAGTTTGGAACAGAGTGAAGGAATTGTGATGGGATATCTTGTGAAAGTGTTTGTACCTCATGATGTGGCAATCCTTTTAACAAGGAGTCGCACTCAGTACATGACACATAGTCGGCTGACTAAGTATGAGAAAGTCATATTAGGTGCAACGAATGTAAGTCTTGTGAGATGCTTGAATGTGAATCCTTCAACGTTGCTGCCTGATGCTGAGAATGTGGAAGCCAGAGATGAAGCAGATCATGATTGTCTGGATGTACTCGATTTCTGTACCAAATCACGTCCTGACAAAAAAGATGTACCATTACCAGAAAGTGATTTCGTGATGTTTGTAGATGGGTCTTGCCTGAGAACAGATGATGGAATGCTGAGTGCAGCATATGCAGTTTGCACAGTTGCAGCAGTAATGGAAGTATCCTACCTGAAAGGAATAAAAATCGGCCCAAGTAGCTGAACTTGTTGCTTTGACTAGAGCATGTAAGATTGGGAAGAGTGTGAGAGTGACTGTGATAACTGACAGCCAGTACGGATTTGGTGTGGTGCATGATTTTGGCCAAATATGGCTGCAGAGAGGGTTTTTGACATCAAGTGGAACTCCCATTAAGAATGCTGAGGTGGTTGAAAATTGCTTGAGGCGATACAGCTGTCTAGGCAATTGGCTGTTGTGAAGTGTGCTGCCCACAGTCAGTCTGGCGATTACATCGCCATCGGCAACAAGTATGCCAATGATATGGCTCAATATTGTGCACGTAATCAGAATTCGAACAGGGCGAAGGAGAAGGAAGTGATTTCTTGCACCTTGATGTTTACTAACACTGTAGGTACCTGGGAAGAAGTAAGGCAATTGCAGGAAGAAGCAGGAGATGAGGAAATGAAGCAGTGGGTAAAAGCAGGATGTGCACCAAGGGAAAAGGACCATGTGTGGGTCTATCGGGATGGAAGACCAGTTATGTCTGATAGCATGATGTCTGCCATGGCACGGATGTATCATGACCAGGGACACATAGGGAGGGATGCTATGATCAGGTCGTTCAAGCAGACCTGCTACAATGCAAAATTTAGACTTGTAGCAGAGAGTCTTTGTCAAAGATGCCTTATATGTCAGCAATACAACCCTGGAAGACAGACAGTAGTGAGCCTAGGAACAAGGAGGGCCTTTTACCAAAATGCAAGTGGATTTCATTGAGATGCCTCCCTGTAACAGGTTGAGGTATGTTCTAGTTATGGTCTGTTTGTTTTCTACATGGGTGGAAGCATTCCCAACAAGGAGAAATGATTAAATTACTTTTGAGGGAATTTATCCCTAGATTCGGGTTCCCAGTAACAATTGAATCAGACCGAGGAAGACATTTCCATAATGAGATCATAAAATTGATTTGTGAAGCATTGAATGTACAACAAAAACTACATTGTGCCTATCGCCCAGAAGCTTCTGGGGCCATATGTAGGTAAATTACATTTACCGATTCTTAAATACCGAATTTTACCGATTCGGTATTTATGAATCGGTAATGTAATGTAGGTAAAAAAATACCGATTCGGTAAGTGTCGGTATTTACCGATTTGGTAATGGTAACCTGTATCTCATTGATTCCTATGGGCCAGGAGGCCCATAGGAATCAATGGGAAGCCAGTTACCATTACCGAATCGGTAAATACCGAATCAGTAATGGGGGGAGCTCAATCAAGGGTGGCAGGGGTTCACATTGACACCCTGTTGCACCCCTGATACCTGCATGTGTGCACATGTGGCACACATACATGCCCTGAGGGCATGTGTGTCTGCCACATTGCACACATCTAAGGGCCAAATAATGCCTTAACTGAGACATTTGTCATTTACCACCAACTTTCAGTTGGTGGTAAATAACGAATCCCCACACCCACCACACACTCCCCCTACATCTCATTTCTGTATTCGGTATTTACCGAATCGATAAAATTACCGATTCGGTAATTTTACCGATTCGGTAAATTACCGAATACAGAAATGATCCCCCTACATATCAAAAGCCTAAATACCGGTCGGTAACGGTATATTTATTGAAAATCGGCCGTTACCGACCGGTATTGGGCTACCTACATGAGGCCCCTGGTGTGGTGGAACAGATGAATGGTACTATCAAAAACAGGATAGGGAAAATGTGTTTAGCCACAGGTATGAAATGGCCTGATGTCTTGCCTCTGGTACTCATGACTATTAGATCACTTCCAGACAGAACTACAGGGTTGATCCCCCATGAAATCATCATGGGTAGAGCAATGCGTCATGGGTTCATACCAGTCAACAAGCTGATGCCTATAACTGATGACATGGTAAACAAAGACAAAAGGTACACAGCCGACTGATAGAGCGCACATCAATATTAAAGTCCCATATTAGTATGTTTCCTGTGCCAGGCAACTCCGAGACCTGCTGTGTTTGGATCCCACTGGAAAACCAGAGAAGTCAAATGAAAAGAAATGGAGGTGGCACCAGGTATGAAGTCACAGTCACGTGAAAACGAATAGGTTCACTGTTGTACTTTATTCTCCTTCATATAACATGTAAAAACAGCCAACGCGTTTCGTTCCGTTTAGAGGAACTTCATCAGGGCAGAAGTGTAATTCCGAACGCGCCCTTATATTCGAAAGCTTTTCTGTAAGTTATCCAAAACAGTGAGCATCAAAAGTTGATGAAGTCTAATATGTTGACGGCGTTACGATTGACGCCTCACGATCACAGATTAGGCACCCACAATCCAAGGAGGAAGCTTCCTCCTTGGATTGTGGGTGCAACTGATGACATGGTGTTGGATTACTGCAAAAGCCTGGCTGACGTAGTTCATTCTGTGTTTCATCAGGTTGGAGCGGATGCCACCACCCTTGAAAAGAAGCAAGCCCATGATCTGAGCCCAGGGGACTGGGTAAGAATTAAAGTACACAGAAGAAGAAACTGTCTGGTCCCAAGATGGGGAAAACCGCGACAAGTAATTTTGACCACAACAACAGCTGTGAAGTGTGCTGGACTGAAAAACTGGATTCATGCAAGTCACACATTGAGAATTTCAAATCCAGTGGATAGCACAGAAAAGGAATATTTTGATAATTTAGAATCTAGTACTGAATCAGATGATGAAGAGACAAAAACCAAAGAAAACCCTGAAAGGGGGGAATCAGAGTCAAATCAAACTTTCATCCCCAGAAGTATTTCCTTGAGAAGAAGGCTACAGATTTCTGATATCAGCTCAGACTCAGAGACTGAACAAGGAACTCAATGTTTGAGAAAAGGAAAAGACAGTGAAAGGCAATTAAAGAAATTACTGAGAGAGAAGTTCCAGATGAAAGATTGAGAGAAAATCCACCTGAAATAACCAATTTAGATGGACAGGTGCCAGATACAGAGAGAAAGGGAAAGATTTCTGCGGAAGACCCCCGAGGAGGTGTAGGGAACTCCAACATCCAGTTAGAAGTAGGGCAAAGTAGTCAGCAGGAAGATTGCGTGCCGGAGATTCGAGGAGGGACAGAAGTAGGGAAAATGAAAGAAGTGGTGGAAAAAGAAGCTGTTGAAAGTAAAAAGCAAGTTGAAACAGAGTCAGAGGAAAGCGAAGATGAAGTATCTGAAGGTCGAGTTCTAAGAAAGAGAGCTTGGAGCACTGAAAAGAATGATAAAGGAAGTAAACTGAAAAGAGCAGCAAAAGACAAAGTTTGGCTGAATAAGATAAAAAGACTGAGATATCGACTGACACGAGTAAATTCACCAAGAGCTGAACAAGTGAATGAAGTAAAGAGTCAAGAGAAATCAAAAGATGAAGAAATAGTTGTAATTAAAGAAGACAAAAGAATGAGGAAACCTAACCAGAAGTATAAATCGCCAGAATGGACGTATGTGGCTTTGCCTGAAGTAAAAGAAGAGACGGATAGCCAAGGAAATCCAGAGGTGACTGTACCGGAAGTGGTTGAGGAGGACGAAGAATCAGAAATCCTGAGCGTTATCTTGTCCGATATTGGAGAAGAAGCGGATGTTCAGGACATTCTGTACTCAGATCACGAAGGAAAGGTGAAAGATGATGAGATGCCAAACTGAATGAGGCAAGAAAGCTGCTAATGGAAAGACAATAAAATACGGGAAAAAGACAAAAACTGGTAGAACCAAGTAGGTGCTTAGAGCCTTGGGTTAGACAAACTAGTTGTGAAGTAGAAGAGGCTAAGTCAAAAGACACTGTTCATTTTAACAAAAATGGCAAACACAGATAGTAGAAAAGGTACATGTATATTTTTGAAAAGATGGTGTAAATGTGTTGTTGTTGTACAAGGTTACTAATGTTTCTGTGAAGTATACTTGCTCTAATGATATCATTTAAGGTTACTATAGATACAATAAAAGGACATAGTGAAAACAAAACTAATATAGAAAAGATTCAAAAGGTAGTTCCAACTAGAATAGATAGAAACTATTTGCATAAAGACAGGCCAATAACTGATTTCTCTAATATTGTATTTTCGAAATTATTGTATGAATATGTAAAGACAATGGACGTAAGGGACTGCTACGTTTGTATGCAGTTACCTGCATCTGAGGGAGTAACATATCACCACCTTCCTGTAACTTATGGAATAAAATGTAGTGTAATAGCTAGTTTATTTGATCAAACAGGGAAGTTAGAGTATCATTTTTCAAATGTAGATAACATATTTTCACAAGTACTATCAATTAACAAGCTAAACAAGGTAAAATCTGCAAAGGTATTAGGTGAATTGTTCTTAGAGACTAAAGAACTAACATTAGAGTATATATTTAGAAACAATTTGACTTGCAGTTTAAAGAAAGAAGAAAATACATTTTTGGATATGGTTGAAGAAAGGAGATTGAAAATGCAAAGGAAGGCATCTGAAGGAAAGGTGGAGAAGACAATCTGGGATGTAGAAATGGAAAAACACTTGAAAGGAGAAGCTAGTCCAACTATGGCTTTAGATTGGCCTCAGAAAGTGAAATTGTGTATTAGAAGGAATCAAACTGCATATGATAATTACTTTGTAGGTAATAGTGAGTGCCATGATACATACCGAATCATAGGTGGATGGGGATGTAAAGGAGGAAATGATCCAGTTTTTCCTGGATTATACTTTATTTGCGTATTATCGTTTGCCAGATCATTGGTATGGCACATGTTATGTAGGTGTGGTTTTGCTGAAGATTTTTCATATGGGAAGAGGAGAAGATGGTGTACATAACTTAGGTAGTTATGTAGCACGTAGGAAGTGAGAATCTTGGTCAGAAATTGTGGGTGATATCTTTGGAGCATTGATACCAGCAGTGGGAATATCTCTGAACGCAAACAAAATTAGAAGGCTATCAACAGTAGTGGATCGCTTGTCAACAAGCACCGCTGGAGGATTTTTATTGGTAAACACTGAAATGGTTGCCATGCGTGCCATGGTAATGCGAAATCGACTTGCCCTTGATATTTTATTGGCAAAAGAGGGTGGAGTCTGTGGAATGCTGAAAGTTCAACATTGTTGTACTTACATTCCAGACGAAAGTAAAGATTTAACCCCTTCTGTGCCCATGACGAGATGGTCTCGTCATGGAGCACAGTTGCGCTGTGCCCATGACGAGACCATCTCGTCATGGGACCCACCCTTGGGGGAAGCGCTGGCGCTCCCCCCGTGATTCCTCGATTTGTTTTTTTTTTACTGGGGAGGCAGGGGAAGACCTTCCCCTGCCTCCCCCCGCCCCCCCGCCCGCGTCATCAATGACGTCAGCGCGCGAGCCGCGCTGACGTCAGCGGAGGCTTCCCCTTTGCTCTCCGAGGCGCAGGAAGCCATTTGCTTCCTGCGCGTCGGAGAGTAAAGGTCAGTTTTGGGGCTGGGGAGGGGGTATTATTGCATCGGTGGGTTAGGTAGGGTGGGGGCACAATGTTGGGGGGGTGGAAATGTTTTTATCTAGACTCCGCTTTGTTCCTGCGCTTGAATCGTCCAAGTGCAGGTGATTTTATGTGAAATGGATCCACAAAAAAACGCTCGTTTTCGTTTTTCTGTCGTTTTCTGTGTAAGGGGTGCTGCTAGCGTGGGATGGGGGGCGAAATAAAGTAAGCCTTTGGGGTTGCAAAGTGGCCAGATTGATTTTATGTGCATCCAAATACACCAGCATCACATAGTTTTCCAGTGTAGTTCTACTTTCATTTTCTGTTCTTCCTTTGAACAGCATTGTTGTTCCCCGGGGACAAAATAAAGTTAGACAGAGGGATTGCAAAGTGGCCAGATTGATTTCTTTTACATCTTGTGATCGGTGGGTGCTGGTAGGGGGGTGGGGGGTGAAACAAAATAAGTCAGAGGGGTTGCAAAGTGCCCTGTTTTTTTTTTAGTATGCAAATACACCAGCATCACAGAGTTTGCTAGTGAAGTGCTACTTTCATTTACTCGTGTAACGTTGAAGAGCATTGTTGTTCCCAGGGGGGTGAAATAAAGTGAGACAGAGGGGTTGCAAAGTGGCCAGATTGATTTTATTTGCTTCCAAGTACACCAGCATCAGAGTTTGCCAGTGAAGTGCTACTTTCGTTTACTCGTCTAACTTTGAACAGCATTGTTGTTCCCAGGGGGGGGCGAAATAAAGTAAGACAGAGGGGTTGCAAAGTGGCCAAATTGATTTTATTTGCTTCCAAGTACACCAGCATCAGAGTTTGCCAGTGAAGTGCTACTTTCGTTTTCTTGTCTTCCTTTGAACAGTATTGTTGTTCCCAGGGGGGGCTAAATAAAGTAAGACAGAGGGGTTGCAAAGTGGCCAGATTGTTTTTATTTGCATCCAAGTACACCAGCATCAGAGTTTGCCAGTGCAGTGCGACTTTCGTTTTCTCGTCTAACTTTGAGCAGCATTGTTGTTCCCAGGGGGGGGCGAAATAAAGTAAGACAGAGGGGTTGTAAAGTGGCCAGATTTATTTTATTTGCATCCAAGTACACCAGCATCAGAGTTTGCCAGTGAAGTGCTTCTTTTGTTTTCTTGTCTTCCTTTGAACAGTATTGTTGTTCCCAGGGGGGGCGAAATAAAGTAAGACAGAGGGGTTGCAAAGTGGCCAGATTGATTTTATTAGCATCCAAGTACACCAGCATCAGAGTTTGCCAGTGAAGTTCTACTTTCGTTTTCTCGTCTAACTTTGAACAGCATTGTTGTACCAAGGGGGGGCGAAAGAAAGTAAGACAGAGGGGTTGCAAAGTGGCCAGATTGATTTTATTTGCATCCAAGTACACCAGCATCAGAGTTTGCCAGTGTATTGCTACTTTCGTTTTCTCGTCTTCCTTTGAACAGTATTGTTGTTCCCAGGGTGGGCGAAATAAAGTAAGACAGAGGGGTTGCCAAGTGGCCAGATTGTTTTTATTTGCATCCAAGTACACCAGCATCAGAGTTTGCCAGTGAAGTGCTTCTTTCGTTTTCTCATCTAACTTTGAACAGCATTGTTGTTCCCAGGGGGGGCGAAATAAAGTAAGACAGAGGGGTTGCAAAGTGGCCAGATTGATTTCATTTGCATCCAAGTACACCAGCATCAGAGTTTGCCAGTGTATTGCTACTTTCGTTTTCTCGTCTTCCTTTGAACAGCATTGTTGTTTCCAGGGTGGGAGAGTGTACTATTTCTGGAGGTACTGCAATACCTGGTTGATGGGTGAATTGGAAAACACAATGTGCACCATGGTTCTGTGTTTATGGATGTGGTCTACCATACTGCTTATGTTTTGTAAGGATGTAAGCAATGGACAGTGAAACGGTTCCCTTCAGGGCCCTCTAGTCATGTCCATAACTATTCCGGTGAAACCACTCGCTGATTTCTGAATAGTTAGTGAGAGATCGTTTAGGTAACCATGTTGTTTCTGCTTACATTTCACATGCTTTGCATTCCCTAGGAGTGTTTTTTTTTTTTAGGCAGCGTATTACTCTTATCAAGTGCATAATTTGAATTGAGCCACATCCAAGTGTTTATAGCGGGCACAATTAGGTTATAGCTGAAGGCAGTGCGAGTTTCTCTCAGTGGGCAAGTATGGCGTTCAGTGGGGATGTGGCACTATGGCCGGAGCTGTTGAATTTGGAAATGGGGAACCGGGTTCAGCATTCATGACCAGTCCACCACACCACTGTACTGAGGGAGCACATTCCCATGCTACACCGTAGAAGGCCCCACTAGACCTTAGAAGGCTTGATGTCTTAGCACAAGCAGGTGTACTGTAGTGGTGTCAACTTACAAAAGAGTACAAAGTACAAGTCGAGGTATAAAAGTGCAATAAATGGCAGACACGCAAAACACAGGAACACACTGGGTAGGCACTTCTACGGGCATGGAGAACAGAATTTCCTATAATGTAAAGACTTCCTTCACACAATAGAGAGGGTGTGAATTAAGTTTGGAAGTGTCTTTGCAGGAGGAGAACTTTGAGGTTAGTTTTGAAGGACTGGGAAGAGGGAGGGGTGGTCCGGAGCTGAGGCTCAGTTCCAGATTCTCGCTGCGTTGCTTGTAAAAGATTGGGCCATCGATCTTTCCTTTTTGAAAGTGGGAGGGTCAAGCAATACATTTTGCGCAGTACGTGATGGTCTAGAGCATTATATGCATATGTTACAATAAAGTTTTTTTTCTTCTTTTTATTCTAGTCTAAAGCTTTTCGACGGTGGCTGTTCTGCAGTTTTGTGTAGTTGCATTGTGTTGGTAAGAATTTTTTTGTTGTTGTATTTACACCAAATGAGTAATAATATAATGTCTGAATGAATTTTTTTGTAAGTGATGTCATAATGGCGGCATATTTAGTTAGTGGTTTGAGCATGAAATTCTTTGCGATGTGTTTTGCATAGTCTTATGTGTAATTGCTTTTCTCTTTCTTTTTTAGTGGGATATTGTTGATCCATACTGTGTCTGTACAGAGTTGGTGGTGGTGAGTAGTTTAGCTGCCTCTGGCAAGTGAGTGGTATTGTTTTGGAGTATATTTGAGTTTTTGATAAAGGTGCTTTTTGTTTATTACTTATTTTACAAAGAGTTTGTTGTTGTTGACTTGTTTGACAAGTTACCTTTATTAGTAAGCAATATGGCTAGCCGTAGAATGACTGCTCAACAGATGGTCGGTATGCTTCTTGAATCTTCCTCTGAGCATGATTATGAGACTGACAGTGCGTCTGAGGGAGAGGAGGGAGGGGATGATTCTGGCAGTGAGTTTTCACTCAACATGGAATCATCGGATGATGAAGGTACTCTCAGTGCAGATGAAGGTACTCTTGGTGTGGATGAAGCAACTCTCAGTGCGGATGAAGTGCCTGTCTTAGAGGAGGAAACTGCTGTGCCGATGGTGCAAGAGGCATCTGGATTGCAGTCTGAGGCTGCTAGGCTTCTACTGGAAGTGCTGGACTTTGGGTTGATCCAAACATGGTACAGCCGGTGTTGCCTGCCTTTAGCGGTGATGCAGGGTGTACAGTGAATTGTGAAAACTTTTTGCCTATACAGTTTTTTCAGTTGTTTATGGATGATGTATTTTTGGGTGAGATTGTTGAGCAGACGAATTTGTATGCTGAACAGTTTTTGAGGAACAACAGCGACAAACTTAGGCCCCAGTCTAGAGCTACCCGGTGGACTCCCACATATCTGGAAGAGATTAAGAAGTTTTGGGGTTTGACTTTATTGATGGGTGTGGTAAGGAAGCCAACCTTGGCTTCATATTGGTCTACTAGCCCCTTGTTGGCAACTGCCATATTTCCTGCAGTTATGACTCGTAATCGGTATTTACTTTTGCTACGTATGCTGCATTTTGTTGATAATTCTATGGCGTTGCCACGAGATCATCCTGACTGTGACCGTCTTTTTAAGATTCGGCCCGTTCTTGATCACTTTGTGGATCGATTTTCTGAGATCTATACTCCAGGGAAAGAAATATCTATTGATGAGTCTTTGGTCTTGTTCAAGGGCCGTTTGGTTTTTAGGCAGTACATCCCTAGCAAGAGGGCACGCTATGGAATTAAGCTGTATATGTTGTCTGAGAGTAGGACAGGATATGTTTTTAATTTTTGTGTGTACACTGGTAGAGATTCTGCTATTGACCCCCCAGGTTGTCCGTCCACTTTTGGAGTTGCAGAGAAAATTGTGTGGGATCTTGCTAGGAGACTGTTTAACAGAGGCCACCATTTGTACCTTGATAACTTCTATACTGATGTGCAATTATTTAAGGAATTGTATAAAGTGGACACTTTTGCATGTGGCACAATCCGCTCTAACCGTAAAGCTTATCCGAAAGAGCTTGTTTGCAAAAAACTTCAGAGGGGGCAGTGCAGTTCCTTGCGTAGTGATGAACTACTAGCTGTAAAATTTGTGGACAGGAGGGATGTGTACATGCTGACTACCATCCATGATGAGAGTACTTCACCTGTGACTGTTTGGGGTCAGGTTGCTGAAGTGCGCAAACCTGTGTGCATTCTAGACTACAATAAGCACATGGGTGGTGTTGACAGAGTAGATCAGAGGTTGGAACCTTACTCTGCTATTCGCAAGGCTTATGTTTGGTATAAGAAGTTGGCCATCCATTTCTTCGAATTAGCAATGTTCAATGCTTTTATTGTGTTCAAGGAGTGTTCTCCTGCGTCAAAGTTGACATTTCTTCAGTTTCAGCACTCTGTGATAGCTAGCCTTGTTGTTGTGGAACAGGCAAGTGTTCCTAGATTTGGAGTAGTGGAGGATGTGGTTCAATTGAAAGATCGCCACTTTCCTGACTTCATCCCTCCCACACCGGCAAAAGATTTTCCCGCTAGGAGATGCAGAGTCTGTTGGCGAAGAGGTACGCGGAAGGAGATTCGTATGTATTGCCCCGACTGTCCATCTAAACCTGGGCTGTGTGTCCCTGCTTGTTTTAGAGCGTACCATACGCAAAATAATTTTTGAGAGCATTCATGAGTGGTAAAGTTAACTGATTGGTTTGGATTCTTTGAAAAATTTGATTCTGTTTCAAGGTTGCCGTTAGTGCAATGTGTTTAGTTTCTGATTTTGTGTTTGTAGATTTGTATCTATTTGTGATTTGTTTGTGTTTCTATTTTTGTCTAAAAAAATCCTAAATGTGTTGGCAGTGTGTGTGGACTGGCACTTCTTTGGCGGTGTACGTGGAGTGGTGCTTGGCTGGCGGTGTGCATGGACTGGTGCTTGGCTGGCGGTGTGCGTGGAATGGTGCTTGGCTGGCGGTGTGCGTGGACTGGTGCTTGGCTGGCAGTGTGCATGGACTGGTGCTTGGCTGGTGGTGTGCGTGGACTGGTGCTTGGCTGGCGGTGTGCGTGGACTGGTGCTTGGCTGGCGGTGTGCATGGACTGGTGCTTGGCTGGTGGTGTGCGTGGACTGGTGCTTGGCTGGCGGTGTGCGTGGACTGGTGCTTGGCTGGCGGTGTGCATGGACTGGTGCTTGGCTGGTGGTGTGCGTGGACTGGTGCTTGGCTGGCAGTGTGCGTGGACTGGTGCTTGGCTGGCGGTGTGTGTGGACTGGTGCTTGGCTGGCGGTGTGCGTGGACTGGTGCTTGGCTGGCGGTGTGCGTGGACTGGCGATTGGCTGGTGGTGTGCCTGGACTGGCGCTTGGCTAGCGGTGTGCGTGGACTGGTGTTTAGCTAGCGGTGTGCGTGGACTGGTGCTCGGCTAGCGGTGTGCGTGGACTGTCGCTCGGCTGGCTGTGTGTGAGTAGTGACTTGCTGCTGGTCACTACACACACTGCTAGCTGAGTTCCACTCCACACAATCCATCTGCTTGTGTAGTTGCTGCGTCAGGAATGTGGGCGTGTGAAAGTGATGGGCCCTTGAATGGCGCTGTGTGCTGGTGTGAGTTTTGTTATGTGATGGGCCCGCGGCTGGCGGTGTGAATGGTTTTGTGTGTCTCACGCGTATGAAAGGTGTATGAATGGCCTGTAAAGAGGTTGGTGCCTTGTCGTGGCTTTACAGCTCACGAGCTGTGAGTCAATAGTTCAGTTTCTCGCCCTTTCAATTATTAACAGTGCATTTCATTTTTGTGAAATCACTTGCTAATACAATTGAATATTCTGAACCATCACTCACCCTCGTGCCAAATCCAACCAGTATGTGTGTGTGCTTGAGGATTAGATGGCTGTGCAGTAATATTTGCCTTTCTGAAGCAGGGTGTACCTTGTCCCTTTTGTGAATTTTGTAATGTGTTGTTTTTGTGCCTGATGGTGCGAATGGTCTTGTGTGTATCACGTATGAAAGATGCGTGAATGGCCTGTAAAGCGGTTGGTGCCTTGTCGTGGCTTTACAGCTCACGAGCTGCGAGTCATTGGTTCAGTTTTTTCTCCATTGAATTATTGACAGTGCATTTCATTTTTGTGAAATCTCTTGTTAATAAAATTTAATATACTGAACCATCACTCGCCCTCGTGCCAAATCCAACCAGTATGTGTGTGCGTTTGAGGAATAGGTGGCTGTGCAGGATTCTTTGACTTTTTAGTTTCTCTGCCAAGGTGTATGTTCCATGTAAAAATAACCCACCAACTGTAGATATTGTCGTAAACCCATGGGAGTTCATGGTGATGTCTCTCTTGTGAATTACAAAAAGGTTTTTTATCCTCAATGTCCTGCAAACCTCAAAATATCTGTCACATTGTCCATGCAATATTGTGCCGAAATTCTCACGTTGTAGAAACAATGTCAAAACGTTCTGGTTTTGCAAGGGGGTCAACTGTCTTTTTGGCCCGTGCTCGGCGCCATCTAGGCAAACCTACCAAACCCATACATTTCTGAAAACTAGACACCTGGGGGCTTCCAGGGAGGTATGGCTTGCGTGGATCCCCCAACGTTTCCTTACCCAGAATCCCCAGCAAACCTCAATTTTAGCTGAAAAAATCACTTTTTTCAAACTTTTTTGTGTGGGAAACTTGTGGCATCACCGGGCTCACTCAAATTTCCCACCTCCCAGCGTTCCCCTGGGTCTCCCGGTAAAAATGGTGCCTCACTTGTGTCGGAGGCCCAAGTACCCGCAACAGGCAAGGGCCCAAGACGTAGTGATGCGACATCAACATTGCCTTTCTCAAAACCACCTGGTTTTGCAAGGGGGGTCTCTTGGGTTTTTGGCCCGGGGCACGGCGGCCATCTAGCGAAACCTACCAAACCCATAAATTTCTGAAAACTAGACACCCGGGGGCTTCCAGGGAGGAATGGCTTGCGTGGATCCCCCAACGTTTCCTTACCCAGAATCCCCTGCAAACCTCAATTTTAGATGAAAAAATCACTTTTTTCACACTTTTTTGTGTGGGAAAGTTGTGGCATTACCGGGCTCACTCAAATTTCACACCTCCCAGCGTTCCCCTGGGTCTCCCAGTAAAAATGGTGCCTCACTTGTGTGGGAGGCCCAAGTACCCGCGACAGGCAATGGCCCAAAACATAGTGATGCGACATCAACATTGCCTATCTCAAAACCACCTGGTTTTGCAAGGGGGGTCTCTTGGGTTTTTGGCCCGGTGCACGGCGGCCATCTAGGGAAACCTACCAAACCCATACATTTCTGAAAACTAGACACCCGGGGGCTTCCAGGGAGGTATGGCTTGCGCGGATCCCCCAACGTTTCCTTACCCAGAATCCCCTGCAAACCTCAATTTTAGCTGAAAAAATCACTTTTTTCACACTTTTTTGTGTGGGAAAGTTGTGGCATCACCGGGCTCACTCAAATTTCACACCTCCCAGCGTTCCCCTGGGTCTCCCGGTAAAAATGGTGCGTCACTTGTGTGGGAGGCCCAAGTACCCGCGACAGGCAAGGGCCCAAAACGTAGTGATGCGACATCAACATTGCCTATCTCAAAACCACATGGTTTTGCAAGGGGGGTCTCTTGGGTTTTTGGCCCGGGGCACGGCGGCCATCTAGCGAAACCTACCAGACCCATACATTTCTGAAAACTAGACACCCGGGGGCTTCCAGGGAGGTATGGCTTGCGCGGATCCCCCAACGTTTCCTTACCCAGAATCCCCTGCAAACCTCAATTTTAGCTGAAAAAATCACTTTTTTCACACTTTTTTGTGTGGGAAAGTTGTGGCTTCACCGGGCTCACTCAAATTTCCCACCTCCCAGCGTTCCCCTGGGTCTCCCGGTAAAAACTGGTGCCTCACTTGTGTGGGAGGCCCAAGTACCCGCGACAGGCAAGGGCCCAAAACGTAGTGATGCGACATCAACATTGCCTATCTCAAAACCACCTGGTTTTGCAAGGGGGGTCTCTTGGGTTTTTGGCCCGGGGCACGGCGGCCATCTAGCGAAACCTACCAAACCCATACATTTCTGAAAACTAGACACCCGGGGGCTTCCAGGGAGGTATGGCTTGCGTGGATCCCCCAACGTTTCCTTACCCAGAATCCCCTGCAAACCTCAGTTTTAGCTGAAAAAATCACTTTTTTCAAACTTTTTTGTGTGGGAAACTTGTGGCATCACTGGGCTCACTCAAATTTCCCACCTCCCAGCATTCCCCTGGGTCTCCCGGTAAAAATGGTGCCTCACTTGTGTGGGAGGCCCAAGTACCCGCAACAGGCAAGGGCCCAAGACGTAGTGATGCGACATCAACATTGCCTTTCTCAAAACCACCTGGTTTTGCAAGGGGGGTCTCTTGGGTTTTTGGCCCGGGGCACGGCGGCCATCTAGGGAAACTTACCAAACCCGTACATTTCAGAAAACTAGACACCCGGGGGCTTCCAGGGAGGTATGGCTTGCGCGGATCCCCCAACGTTTCCTTACCCAGAATCCTCTGCAAACCTCAATTTTAGCTGAAAAAATCACTTTTTTCACACATTTTTGTGTGGGAAAGTTGTGGCATCACCGGGCTCACTCAAATTTCACACCTCCCAGCGTTCCCCTGGGTCTCCAGGTAAAAATGGTGCCTCACTTGTGTGGGAGGCCCAAGTACCCGCGACAGGCAAGGGCCCAAAACGTAGTGATGCGACATCAACATTGCCTATCTCAAAACCACCTGGTTTTGCAAGGGGAGTCTCTTGGGTTTTTGGCCCGGGGCACGGCGGCCATCTAGCGAAACCTACCAGACTCATACATTTCTGAAAACTAGACACCCGGGGGCTTCCAGGGAGGTATGGCTTGCGCGGATCCCCCAACGTTTCCTTACCCAGAATCCCCTGCAAACCTCAATTTTAGCTGAAAAAATCACTTTTTTCACACTTTTTTGTGTGGGAAAGTTGTGGCTTCACCGGGCTCACTCAAATTTCCCACCTCCCAGCGTTCCCCTGGGTCTCCCGGTAAAAACTGGTGCCTCACTTGTGTGGGAGGCCCAAGTACCCGTGACAGGCAAGGGCCCAAAACGTAGTGATGCGACATCAACATTGCCTATCTCAAAACCACCTGGTTTTGCAAGGGGGGTCTCTTGGGTTTTTGGCCCGGGGCACGGCGGCCATCTAGGGAAACTTACCAAACCCGTACATTTCGGAAAACTAGACACCCGGGGGCTTCCAGGGAGGTATGGCTTGCGCGGATCCCCCAACGTTTCCTTACCCAGAATACCCTGCAAACCTCAATTTTAGCTGAAAAAATCACTTTTTTCACACATTTTTGTGTGGGAAAGTTGTGGCATCACCGGGCTCACTCAAATTTCACACCTCCCAGCGTTCCCCTGGGTCTCCTGGTAAAAATGGTGCCTCACTTGTGTGGGAGGCCCAAGTACCCGCGACAGGCAAGGGCCCAAAACGTAGTGATGCGACATCAACATTGCCTATCTCAAAACCACCTGGTTTTGCAAGGGGGGTCTCTTGGGTTTTTGGCCCGGGCCACGGCGGCCATCTAGGGAAACCTACCAAACCCATACATTTCTGAAAACTAGACACCCGGGGGCTTCCAGGGAGGTATGGCTTGCGTGGATCCCCCAACGTTTCCTTACCCAGAATCCCCCGCAAACCTCAATTTTAGCTGAAAAAAATCACTTTTTTCACACTTTTTTGTGTGGGAAAGTTGTGGAATCATGGGGCTCACTCAGATTTCACACCTCCCAGCGTTCCCCTGGGTCTCCTGGTAAAAATGGTGCCTCACTTGTGTGGGAGGCCCAAGTACCCGCGACAGGCAAGGGCCCAAAACGTAGTG
Source organism: Triturus cristatus (assembly GCF_964204655.1). NCBI lineage: Eukaryota > Metazoa > Chordata > Amphibia > Caudata > Salamandridae > Triturus > Triturus cristatus. The sequence goes on along the minus strand of NC_140586.1, from coordinate 134,842,238 downwards.
ATGCGACATCAACATTGCCTATCTCAAAACCACCTGGTTTTGCAAGGGGGGTCTCTTGGGTTTTTGGCCCGGGCCACGGCGGCCATCTAGGGAAACCTACCAAACCCATACATTTCTGAAAACTAGACACCCGGGGGCTTCCAGGGAGGTATGGCTTGCGTGGATCCCCCAACGTTTCCTTACCCAGAATCCCCCGCAAACCTCAATTTTAGCTGAAAAAAATCACTTTTTTCACACTTTTTTGTGTGGGAAAGTTGTGGAATCATGGGGCTCACTCAGATTTCACACCTCCCAGCATTCCCCTAGGTCTCCCGGTAAAAATGGTGCCTCACTTGTGTGGGAGGCCCACACAAGTGCCCGCAGAGCTAGGGTTCAAAAACTACAGCTAGTCATTTTTCCAAAAAAGGGTCATTTTTCACTGCGAAATTGAGGTGTGACCAGGTTGCGTTTTGCGCCGTTTCCTGTCGCGGGCACTAGGCCGACCCACACAAGTGAGGTACCGTTTTTCTCGTAAGACTTTGGGGAACGCGGGGTGGATGGAAATTTGTGGATCCACGCAGATTCCGGAACTTTCCACGACAGAAATGTGGGGAATATGTGTTTTTTTTGACAATTTTTTAGGTTTGCAAGGGATTCTGGGTAACAGACCCTGGTGGGAGGCAGTCAAGTCACCCCTTCCTGGATTCCCCTGGGTGTCTACTTTTCAAAAATGTATAGGTTTGCTAGGTTTCCCAAGGTGCCCGCAGATCTAGGGTTCAAAAACTACAGCTAGTCATTTTTCCAAAAAAGGGTAAGTTTTTCACTGCGAAATTGAGGTGTGACCAGGTTGCGTTTTGCGCCATTTCCTGTAGCGGGCACTAGGCCGACCCACACAAGTGAGGTACCGTTTTTCTCGTAAGACTTTGGGTAACGCGGGGTGGGTGGAAATTTGTGGATCCACGCAGATTCCGGAACTTTCCACGACAGAAATGTGGGGAAAATGTGGTTTTTTTGACAATTTGTTAGGTTTGCAAGGGATTCTGGGTAACAGACCCTGGTGGGAGCCTGTCAAGTTACCCCATCCTGGATTCCCCTGGGTGTCTAGTTTTCAAAAATGTATAGGTTTGCTAGGTTTCCCAAGGGTCCCGCAGAGCTAGGGTTCAAAAACTACAGCTAGTCATTTTTCCAAAAAAGGGTCATTTTTCACTGCAAAATTGAGGTGTGACCAGGTTCCGTTTTGCGCCGTTTTCTGTCGCGGGCACTAGGCCGACCCACACAAGTGAGGTACCGTTTTTCTCGTAAGACTTTGGGGAATGCGGGGTGGGTGGAAATTTGTGGATCCACGCAGATTCCGGAACTTTCCACGACAGAAATGTGGGGAAAATGTGTTTTTTTTGACAATTTTTTAGGTTTGCAAGGGATTCTGGGTAACAGACCCTGGTGGGAGGCAGTCAAGTCACCCCATCCTGGATTCCCCTGGGTGTCTACTGTTCAAAAATGTATAGGTTTGCTAGGTTTCCCAAGGTGCCCGCAGAGCTAGGGTTCAAAAACTACAGCTAGTCATTTTTCCAAAAAAGGGTCATTTTTCACTGCGAAATTGAGGTGTGACCAGGTTGCGTTTTGCGCCGTTTCCTGTCACGGGCACTAGGCCGATCCACACAAGTGAGGTACCGTTTTTCTCGTAAGACTTTGGGGAACACGGGGTGGGTGGAAATTTGTGGATCCACGCAGATTCCGGAACTTTCCACGACAGAAATGTGGGGAAAATGTGTTTTTTAAAATAATTTTTTAGGTTTGCAAGGGATTCTGGGTAACAGAACCTGGTGGGAGCCAGTCAAGTCACCCCATCCTGGATTCCCCTGGGTGTCTAGTTTTCAAAAATGTATAGGTTTGCTAGGTTTCCCAAGGTGCCCGCAGAGCTAGGGTTCAAAAACTACAGCTAGTCATTTTTCCAAAAAAGGGTCATTTTTCACTGCGAAATTGAGGTGTGACCAGGTTGCGTTTTGCGCCGTTTCCTGTCGCGGGCACTAGGCCGACCCACACAAGTGAGGTACCATTTTTCTCGTAAGACTTTGGGGAACGCGGGGTGGGTGGAAATTTGTGGATCCACGCAGATTCCGGAACTTTCCACGACAGAAATGTGGGGAAAATGTGTTTTTTTTGACAATTTTTTAGGTTTGCAAGGGATTCTGGGTAACAGACCCTGGTGGGAGGCAGTCAAGTCACCCCATCCTGGGTTCCCCTGGGTGTCTAGTTTTCAAAAATGTATAGGTTTGCTAGGTTTCCCAAGGTGCCCGCAGAGCTAGGGTTCAAAAACTACAGCTAGTCATTTTTCCAAAAAAGGGTCATTTTTCACTGCGAAATTGAGGTGTAACCAGGTTGCGTTTTGCGCCGTTTCCTGTCGCGGGCACTAGGCCGACCCACACAAGTGAGGTACTGTTTTTCTGGTAAGACTTTGGGGAACGCGGGGTGGGTGGAAATTTGTGGATCCACACGGATTCCGGAACTTTCCACGACACAAATGTGGGGAAAATGTGTTTTTTTTGACAATTTTTTAGGTTTGCAAGGGATTCTGGGTAACAGACCCTGGTGGGAGGCAGTCAAGTCACCCCATCCTGGATTCCCCTGGGTGTCTACTGTTCAAAAATGTATAGGTTTGCTAGGTTTCCCAAGGTGCCCGCAGAGCTAGGGTTCAAAAACTACAGCTAGTCATTTTTCCAAAAAAGGGTCATTTTTCACTGCGAAATTGAGGTGTGACCAGGTTGCGTTTTGCGCCGTTTCCTGTCACGGGCACTAGGCCGATCCACACAAGTGAGGTACCGTTTTTCTCGTAAGACTTTGGGGAACACGGGGTGGGTGGAAATTTGTGGATCCACGCAGATTCCGGAACTTTCCACGACAGAAATGTGGGGAAAATGTGTTTTTTAAAATAATTTTTTAGGTTTGCAAGGGATTCTGGGTAACAGAACCTGGTGGGAGCCAGTCAAGTCACCCCATCCTGGATTCCCCTGGGTGTCTAGTTTTCAAAAATGTATAGGTTTGCTAGGTTTCCCAAGGTGCCCGCAGAGCTAGGGTTCAAAAACTACAGCTAGTCATTTTTCCAAAAAAGGGTCATTTTTCACTGCGAAATTGAGGTGTGACCAGGTTGCGTTTTGCGCCGTTTCCTGTCGCGGGCACTAGGCCGACCCACACAAGTGAGGTACCATTTTTCTCGTAAGACTTTGGGGAACGCGGGGTGGGTGGAAATTTGTGGATCCACGCAGATTCCGGAACTTTCCACGACAGAAATGTGGGGAAAATGTGTTTTTTTTGACAATTTTTTAGGTTTGCAAGGGATTCTGGGTAACAGACCCTGGTGGGAGGCAGTCAAGTCACCCCATCCTGGGTTCCCCTGGGTGTCTAGTTTTCAAAAATGTATAGGTTTGCTAGGTTTCCCAAGGTGCCCGCAGAGCTAGGGTTCAAAAACTACAGCTAGTCATTTTTCCAAAAAAGGGTCATTTTTCACTGCGAAATTGAGGTGTAACCAGGTTGCGTTTTGCGCCGTTTCCTGTCGCGGGCACTAGGCCGACCCACACAAGTGAGGTACTGTTTTTCTGGTAAGACTTTGGGGAACGCGGGGTGGGTGGAAATTTGTGGATCCACACAGATTCCGGAACTTTCCACGACAGAAATGTGGGGAAAATGTGTTTTTTTTGACAATTTTTTAGGTTTGCAAGGGATTCTGGGTAACAGACCCTGGTGGGAGGCAGTCAAGTCACCCCATCCTGGATTCCCCTGGGTGTCTACTTTTCAAAAATGTATAGGTTTGCTAGGTTTCCCAAGGTGCCGGCAGAGTTAGGGTTCAAAAACTACAGCTAGTCATTTATCCAAAAAAGGGTCATTTTTCACTGCGAAATTGAGGTGTGACCAGGTTGCGTTTTGCGCCGTTTCCTGTCGCGGGCACTAGGCCGACCCACACAAGTGAGGTACCGTTTTTCTCGTAAGACTTTGGGAAACGCGGGGTTGGTGGAAATTTGTGGATCCACGCAGATTCCGGAACTTTCCACGACAGAAATGTGGGGAAAATGTGTTTTTTTTGACAATTTTTTAGGTTTGCAAGGGATTCTGGGTAACAGACCCTGGTGGGAGGCAGTCAAGTCACCCCATCCTGGATTCCCCTGGGTGTCTAGTTTTCAAAAATGTATAGGTTTGCTAGGTTTCCCAAGGTGCCCGCAGAGCTAGGGTTCAAAAACTACAGCTAGTCATTTTTCCAAAAAAGGGTCATTTTTCACTGCGAAATTGAGGTGTAACCAGGTTGCGTTTTGCGCCGTTTCCTGTCGCGGGCACTAGGCCGACCCACACAAGTGAGGTACTGTTTTTCTGGTAAGACTTTGGGGAACGCGGGGTGGGTGGAAATTTGTGGATCCACACAGATTCCGGAACTTTCCACGACACAAATGTGGGGAAAATGTGTTTTTTTTGACAATTTTTTAGGTTTGCAAGGGATTCTGGGTAACAGACCCTGGTGGGAGGCAGTCAAGTCACCCCATCCTGGATTCCCCTGGGTGTCTACTTTTCAAAAATGTATAGGTTTGCTAGGTTTCCCATGGTGCCGGCAGAGTTAGGGTTCAAAAACTACAGCTAGTCATTTATCCAAAAAAGGGTCATTTTTCACTGCGAAATTGAGGTGTGACCAGGTTGCGTTTTGCGCCGTTTCCTGTCGCGGGCACTAGGCCGACCCACACAAGTGAGGTACCGTTTTTCTCGTAAGACTTTGGGAAACGCGGGGTTGGTGGAAATTTGTGGATCCACGCAGATTCCGGAACTTTCCACGACAGAAATGTGGGGAAAATGTGTTTTTTTTGACAATTTTTTAGGTTTGCAAGGGATTCTGGGTAACAGACCCTGGTGGGAGGCAGTCAAGTCACCCCATCCTGGATTCCCCTGGGTGTCTACTTTTCAAAAATTTATAGGTTTGCTAGGTTTCCCAAGGTGCCCGCAGAGCTAGGGTTCAAAAACTACAGCTAGTCATTTTTCCAAAAAAGGGTCATTTTTCACTGCGAAATTGAGGTGTGACCAGGTTGCGTTTTGCGCCGTTTCCTGTTGCGGGCACTAGGCCGATCCACACAAGTGAGGTACCGTTTTTCTCGTAAGACTTTGGGGAACGCGGGGTGGGTGGAAATTTGTGGATCCACGCAGATTCCGGAACTTTCCACGACAGAAATGTGGGGAAAATGTGTTTTTTTTGACAATTTTTTAGGTTTGCAAGGGATTCTGGGTAACAGACCCTGGTGGGAGCCAGTCAAGTCACCCCATCCTGGATTCCCCTGGGTGTCTAGTTTTCAAAAATGTATAGGTTTGCTAGGTTTCCTAAGGTGCCCGCAGAGCTAGGGTTAAAAAACTACAGCTAGTCATTTTTCCAAAAAAGGGTCATTTTTCACTGCGAAATTGAGGTGTGACCAGGTTGCGTTTTGCGCCGTTTCCTGTCGCGGGCACTAGGCCGACCCACACAAGTGAGGTACCGTTTTTCTCGTCAGACTTTGGGGAACGCGGGGTGGGTGGAAATTTGTGGATCCACGCAGATTCCGGAACTTTCCACGACAGAAATGTGGGGAAAATGTGTTTTTTTTGACAATGTTTTAGGTTTGCAAGGGATTCTGGGTAACAGACCCTGGTGGGAGGCAGTCAAGTCACCCCATCCTGGATTCCCCTGGGTGTCTAGTTTTCAAAAATGTATAGGTTTGCTAGGTTTCCCAAGGTGCCCGCAGAGCTAGGGTTCAAAAACTACAGCTAGTCATTTTTCCAAAAAAGGGTCATTTTTCACTGCGAAATTGAGGTGTGACCAGGTTGCGTTTTGCGCCGTTTCCTGTCGCGGGCACTAGGCCGACCCACACAAGTGAGGTACCGTTTTTCTCGTAAGACTTTGGGGAACGCGGGGTGGGTGGAAATTTGTGGATCCACACAGATTCCGGGACTTTCCACGACAGAAATGTGGGGAAAATGTGTTTTTTTTGACAATTTTTTAGGTTTGCAAGGGATTCTGGGTAACAGACCCTGGTTGGAGCCAGTCAAGTCACCCCATCCTGGATTCCCCTGGGTGTCTAGGTTTCAAAAATTGTTAGGTTTGCTAGGTTTCCCAAGGTGCCCGCAGAGCTAGGGTTCAAAAACTACAGCTAGTCATTTTTCCAAAAAAGGGTCATTTTTCACTGCGAAATTGAGCGTTGACCAGGTTGCGTTTTGCGCCGTTTCCTGTCGCGGGCACTAGGCCGACCCACACAAGTGAGGTACCGTTTTTCTCGTAAGACTTTGGGGAATGCGGGGTGGGTGGAAATTTGTTGATCCACGCAGATTCCGGATTTTTCCACGACAGAAATGTGGGGAAAATGTGTTTTATTTGACAATTATTTAGGTTTGCAAGGGATTCTGGGTAACAGACCCTGGTGGGAGGCAGTCAAATCACCCCATCCTGGATTCCCCTGGGTGTCTAGTTTTCAAAAATGTATAGGTTTGCTAGGTTTCCCAAGGTGCCCGCAGAGCTAGGGTTCAAAAACTACAGCTAGTCATTTTTCCAAAAAAGGGTCATTTTTCACTGCGAAATTGAGGTGTGACCAGGTTGCGTTTTGTGCCGTTTCCTGTCGCGGGCACTAGGCCGACCCACACAAGTGGGGTACCGTTTTTCTTGTAAGACTTTGGGGAACGCGGGGTGGGTGGAAATTTGTGGATCCACGCAGATTCCGGAACTTTCCACGACAGAAATGTGGGGAAAATGTGTTTTTTTGACAATTTTTTAGGTTTGCAAGGGATTCTGGGTAACAGACCCTGGTGGGAGGCAGTCAAGTCACCCCATCCTGGATTCCCCTGGGTGTTTAGTTTTCAAAAATGTATAGGTTTGCTAGGTTTCCCAAGGTGCCCGCAGAGCTACGGTTCAAAAACTAGAGCTAGGCACTTTGCAAAAAAAGGGTAATTTTGCATTGTGAAAATGTGGTGTGACCACGTTGCGTTTTGCGCCATTTCCTGTCGTGGGCACTATGCCTACCCACACAAGTGAGGTACCATTTTTATCGGGAGACTTAGGGTAATTCAGATTTGTAAAGGAACTGTTATTATCTATTGACTTTCCATGCATTTCTGCTTTCCAAATGAAAGATATTGTGTAAAAAAGAAGTCATTCTAAAAAATGACTGATAATTCTCATGCTAGTATGAGTATTCCCAATTTCAGAAATGTGCAAATATCTACTGTTTCTAAACTCTATATTTTGTTCGCATTTCAGAAATACATAGGTGTCTTTCATACCGATTTTTCCATGTACACTTTTTTACAGAATAATTACTATATACCCGGTACATAATAAAAAACCATTGCAAGTTACTACTCAGTTTTTGGCTCTGGGTTTGTCGGGTTCTTGGTGAACCTACAAGTCCTATATATCCCCACAACCAATAATGTCCAGCGGATGCAACGGTATATGCTTTCAAAGAGCTGTCATAATTAGAAGAAGTTACAGGTGAAAACGTTGACACAAAAGGCTGTTTTTTTCAACTAAATTTCAATTTATCCTACATTTAACTGTTTGTTTCTATAAAAAAACCTTGATGGATCTACACAAATGACCCCTTGCTGAATTCAGAATGTTGTCTTCTTTTCGAAAATGTATAGCTTTCCAGGATCCACTATTGCTTTTGTACCCATTTCTGCCACTAACTGGAAGGAGGTCAAAAGCACAAAAAATTGCAAAAATAGGCTATGTCCCAGAAAAATGCCAAAACTGTGTAAAAAATGTTCGGTTTCTGACAAAAGTCAAGTATCCCCGAAAAGCTGGGAAAATGGTGATTTTAACCCCACAAACCCTTTTTTGATAACATTTGCATGGAAAAACCCAGATGCTTTCATTTGCAGCCCGTTTTTCCAATTTTTCAAAAAAAAAACCAAATTTTGCTGTATTTTGGCTCTTTTCTGTGACCCCTCCAGGGGAATCCACAAACCCTGAGTACCTTTAGAATCCCCATGATGTTGGAAGAAAAGGACGCAAATTTGGCGTGGCTACCTAATGCGGTCAAAAAGTTACAGGGGCCTAAGCGCGCACTACCCCAAATAGCCAAAAAAAGGCCTGGCACAGGAGGGGGAAAAGGCCTGGCAGCGAAGGGGTTAAAAATGTATATTAAAAATATAACAGAACTGCATGACGAAATTGCACCACTGGAGGTTGAAGGTGTTTGGGAAAAGATTAGAAAGAAAATATCTGCTATTAAAAATTTCTTAGTAAACCTAGGTAGGTAAAATCTTTTTTCCATTAATATGTGTGATTATCCTAGTATTAATATTAAGTTTGGGTGTCATTGTCATAAAAAGAAGAAAATTCTGAAAAAGTTAAAAAGAGAAAAATTAAGGATAAAAAATAAGAAACAAGAGAGGGAATTTGAAGAAATAGAATTAGAAGAAGTTAAGGAAAAAATGTATAAGACAGCAAAAAGAGAAGAGACTGGGTAAACAGAGTTGTGAATAAAAGCAAGAACTCACTTCGACTCCGCGAAAAGTAATACAACATTTTAATGGTGTGGTGATATAATCACCAAAGGGGTGGAATTGATGGAGTGGGTAGAACAAAATTTTTTGTATACCCCCCTATTCTGCATGTTTATACTAATTAGAATAATCTATTAATTATAATATTTTTAATGTGTTTGTGTGAAGTTTAACCAACATTACTAATGTACGAAATATACGTGGGATTTGCATTTTGCATGGCTAAAATAATTTGTAATTAACATATGTACACATACTAATACTAGGAAAATAGAATATTGCATGATATATGTTGCTTTTGTGACGTTATCGTATGTTGCACCAGATGACATCAATGGGTGAGTATGAACTCTTGAAATGTCGCCATATGCTAGATAATTACAAGCACATAGGGGAATTAGTGAGGGTTTAACATTTTATTTGTTATTTCTATGTTTTAATTACTTTTTGTGTTTGTTTCGCTTAAGTTGTCCTTTGGGCCTAAAATCAAGATGGCCATCTGACATACTCGACGCGATGGCCACCATTCCATGAGGTTTCAGGCAAAGTGCGCCTGCGCCAAACCCATGTACCAGTGCCTTGACATGACCCTAGACTTGCTGTGCCTTAGCAAGGTCATGATGGGATGCTTGCCAAATATTCAAACAAAGGACTTATGCAAGGAACCGGATGGATCATGCCTGACGAGATGACATCCTGAACTGTGTGAAACTTCACAGGGCGATCTTAACAGACCAAAGGATGATGCCCAAATCTTTAAAAATGTATCTTTTAGACCTTACTTTTATTATAAAAGACGGTAGAATAGAGAGGGATTAATTAGGCTGTTGTTGGATTGCGTGTCTCCGTTGCTGACGGAGACGACGGTGACGCTACGTGACGGCTGCGTTCCTGAATCTTTGACAGACTGAATTGCTGCCCAATTTCTTGATGAACTAAAGACTTACAAAATCTATGGGCACTAATCGATACTTGCACGTCTCTGGTCCTTGACCCAATCCTTGGGACTGTAGCGTGCTGACGACTAAAATTGATGACTTAGAGGACAACCGATAGCCAGAATAGGTAAATATGGTGTTCTGTGATTTGCGTAATGATTAATAAATTTACTAGATGGAACTAAAATTCTTGCATTATTTAGATAAACAAAAATATTGATTAACATGAAAATGTGTTTGGTTGTTTATTGAAAAGGGGGTCGATCAGGATCTTTGAGTATACTTTAGCTGGACTAAATCATCAATACCAAATCAACTAATTGATCCATTGATTACGTGGGAGGAGTATCTTAATGTTTTAGGTTTATGATGTGTAGTGATAAGGATATTAGTGCATAGAAGTGTAAATAATTTTCTCTCTATAGGTTATAAGGTATTCCTTTCATGTCAGCGCTTGGAACATTTATCTCTCCTGTAAGTGCAGACCAATGATTGTAGGAGTGAATGTGTTAATGTGATATTTGGTCTGTGACGACGGGAGGATATTAGGTACGGGGTTTTGTCATGATTCCCGTTACCCAGGTTTCCGCGCTCCAACAATAGCACCCCATTAAAAAGCATTGCAGTTAATAGAAGGTTTTAAGACTTTAGTTGAATTATAAATCATTTGTTGATGGTACCATACTCATTTTAGGAATTGTGGTATGTTCTAAGGTGATTTTGCCATGTGAAAAAGCCTTCTGCTGGGATATCATGAATCATGTTTGAGAGAAAACTATTTTCTCATGCTTTTCCTACAGAGGTTTGGAAGGTGATCTATACGCTAAACTGAGAGCATATTTTCTGTAAATTCACATTATCTTTCTCAGTCATGTGAGAATGAAGTCTGAAATTCTCAGTAAAACATGTACATCCAACAAGGGCAGAGACTGTCAGTTGATTCCTTTGTGTTCTACTGCAGCTTCCCAGAGTGTTCCAAAGAACAACTAGAGCACTAACAGTCCTACTTATGATAAACGTATGGCACACCTGAAGCCATCTTGATTGGAATAAAGAGGTAACTCTTAAAACATTTAATTTAAAAAGGAACAAAATGAGGGGGTTCCCTTTGCCATAGAAAGTATGATTAGTGCTGCAGAAAGAAAAACTAGGGCACATTTTGAGTGACTTCTCAAATCCTCTTGTATTTCATTAAAACATTCTGACATGCAGACTGAAACATGCACTTTCAATACCAGCAGCAGACTTCCCTGGTGAGCAGTAGCTTTACTACAGTGATCTAATGAGCAACTAGAGTGCTAACATTCTGAATTTATGGCAAATGTTTGACACATCTGAATGCCTTCTTGATGGAATCAAAGTAAAAAACTGAAAGTATTCCTACTGAGGAGACTGTAGTAAATGAGGAAATTAGGACACTTCATAACCAATAAGTCTCCCAAGATGGCCACGAGAGACAAAAGAGCCCAAATGTAGCACACATATCACCCAGATACAGCCCATGTATAGCCCAATGATAGAATGTCCCAGAGTGTTCTAAAGAACAACTAGAGTGCTAACAGTCTTACTTATGACAAAAGTATGGCACAACTGAAGCCATCTTGATTGGAATAAAGTGGTAACACTTAAAACATTTAATTGGCAAAGGAACAAAATGAGGGGGTTCATTTTGCCATAGAAATTATGATTAGTGCTGCAGAAAGAAAAATTAGGGCACATTTTGACTTCTGACATGCAGACTGAAACATGCACTTTGAATACCAGCAGCAGACTTCCCTGGTGAGCAGTAGATTTACTACAGTGATATAATGAGCAACTAGAGTGCTACCATTCAGAATTTATGGCAAATGTGTGACACATCTGAATCCCTTCTTAATGGAACCAAAGTAAACAAGCACTGAAAATGCAAGAGGTCTCGCCCTCGTTTAAGTTAAAGCAATTCTGTTTGTAATTAGGTGGCTTTTTATCTTTGCTTTTATTAGTGTTTTTCAAACTTTCATGTACATAACATGCATATGCATGCATATATGTATATGTATCACACAAACGACCACTTGTTGAAGTAATCCGAGGACACAATGGGGATTTCTTCGGGAGTCCTTTATTAACAGAATTGCGGCATAATGCATTTCGGCGAGTTTGCCTTCGTCAGATGCCAAATACATCAGGGTTGTAACTGCTCCCTCTTTTGTACTATTGCGGCGCTCCCATTGGCGGAAGATCAGCTGTTCACGCTCCACCCAGGACAGCTGTAGCCTAATTTGACGGACTTCAGGTCCCAACATTCACCTGTTCGTGTAGGTACTGCAGCGTGAAAATCCCAGTTCATGCTTAGTGCTGTGTTTGCCTGGCAAAATATGGGGCCTTGATGTTTGCTAAAAACCCAACGGATTATTAAATCCAGGACGCCCTTGAGTCCCCTACGCCCAAAACCCCACTTGCAGACACAAACTGGGCCGTGAAACGTAGCTGAAGTCAGCTCACTTCCCCGTGCAATCACGGGCTGCTCCTGGCAGCGGCCTGTTGTCAGGTCCGATCTTGTGGTGGTAACGGAGTGATTCAATACCTTGAAAACAGTTCCTTTTTGCCAGTAAAACTCCGGACACTTTGCTGGGCGGGTCCTCGGCTCGCGCTGCTGGCAAGCGCGAAATAATATCACACAAACGACCACTTGTTGAAGTAATCCGAGGACACAATGGGGATTTCTTCGGGAGTCCTTTATTAACAGAATTGCGGCATAATGCATTTCGGCGAGTTTGCCTTCGTCAGATGCCAAATACATCAGGGTTGTAACTGCTCCCTCTTTTGTACTATTGCGGCGCTCCCATTGGCGGGAGATCAGCTGTTCACGCTCCACCCAGGACAGCTGTAGCCTAATTTGACTGACTACAGGTCCCAACATTCACCTGTTCGTGTAGGTACTGCAGCGTGAAAATCCCAGTTCATGCTTAGTGCTGTGTTTGCCTGGCAAAAGGGGGGGCCTTGATGTTTGCTAAAAACCCAACGGATTATTAAATGTATGTGTATGTATGCTTTTATATTTGTATTTATATAGATATGCAGATTATATATATGTTTATAGGTTTCACACACGTTAAACCAATGAAATTTCCCCGTTATAGTTAGTTAAGCTAACTATAACTCGCGCGCCCGCAATGCACTGCTGATGACGTCACATATTACATCACTCATGACATGGTCAGTGACATCACTCATGACATCACTGATGACATCTCAAATGACATCACTGATGACATCACTGATGACATCATCCAGTGAATGTGTGTTTTTCTGAAAATTAAATATGTTTTAGATATCTCAAGGTCGATGGAAGAATAAATGAGTACATAAGTGTCTAAATGGATGATTTGTTTTTGAAAAATTGATTGTATTACTGACTGATTAAGTGTATCTTATTGAATACATGGCTAAGTGAGTAATGTTTAAATGTGTAAATACCTGTATCAGTCTCTCACTTTGTGTATAAGTGGCTGCATGGGTTGGTGAGCAGCAACATGAGTGTCTATATAGGTTATTAGTTGGTTTTTTAGAGTATCAGTATGAGTGTCTGAGTGTCTGTATGGTTCAGTGGGGGGTATTACGTAGTGCATAAGTGCATGAATGAGTGACTCATTGTTTGTATGTGTTGAAGACAGCATATGTGCAGGACTGTATGGGTGGAAGAGTGTGTGTATGGGTGTGTTAGTGAGTGAATGGCTGTCTCAATAGTGTCTTTATGAGTAACTACATATGTTTTAAACTAGTATATGTGACTATTGGTGTATATAAGTGAGTGTATGTGAGAGTGAGAGATTGAAAGAGTTCCTGTATGAATAAGTATGTGTTTCTATAAGTGATTGTTTAAAAGACTAAGTATGTGTAAGTTTCCGTAGAAGTAAGTGTGGTGGTGTGTTTATAACTGTATATGCAAATAAATTTATGTTTGATTCTTTATTAGCATGAGTAACTATGTGTGTGAGTAACTCTGTGGATGAGAGGCATTGTGTTACAGGATGTATAGGTGTATGAGTACATATGATGTGTGAGTACACGAATGAGTGACTGTACAGGACTGTTGGTGAATAAGTGGATGTTTATGTGGATCTTAGAATTATTGAAGAGGTTGTTGTAATTGGTATTGGTATGTCCATTTTTTTGAAAATTTCAGTCTCTATTTTTGAATGTGTGTATCAAAGGTTATATTAGGGTGAGAGGAGGTCTGCCACTCTATCACATGGATGATGTCATCAGTGATGTCATCAGTGATGTCATTTGAGATGTCATCAGTGATGTCATGAGTGATGTCACTGACCATGTCATGAGTGATGTAATATGTGACGTCATCAGCAGTGCATTGCGGGCGCGCGAGTTATAGTTAGCTTAACTAACCATAACGGGGAAATTTCATTGGTTTTTTACGAGTGAAATGTCCAGCTAACTATAACGTGTGTGAAACCTATGGTTTTTTCACTGAATTTGCAAGGTTTTTTAAATGCTAATTCCTAACTATAACGTGTGTGAAACCTATGGTTTTTTCACTGAATTTGCAAGGTTTTTTAAATGCTAATTCCTAACTATAACATGTGTGAAACCTATGGTTTTTTCAGTGAATTTGCAAGGTTTTTTAAATGCTAATTTCTAACTATAACGTGTGTGAAACCCATGGTTTTTTCAGTGAATTTGTATGGTTTTTTAAATGCTAATTCTTAGCTATAACATATGTGATTCCCATATTTTTATTTATTGATTTTTTATGATTTTTTTATTATAAATTCTTATATTAAATGTGGTTTTTTTTTTAAAAAAAACAAGTTTTTTTTAACTTTTTATTCTCTTAAAACACTATGGTTTTTTTCTAAAAAATCTGCAATATATCAAGTTTTCTCTTTTTTTTTTTTACCAAACAGGTAAGATATATTAGTATAACTTTGAAAATATATATATATATTTTTTTTTTTAGTGCGCGTACGGTAAGCGTACGGTAAGCGTACGGTTTACGCAATGTCCGTAATTTATCTACTCTGTTTGCGTATAGTTACGCAATTTGCGTAGCCGCGCGTACTGCGCGTGGGGTGCGTAGGCGTGTACGCTACACGCGCACGTTACGCGGAAGTGTTGGGGAGTGACTGTTATGCGCATGCGCGCGAGCACGTGTCTTTTTTACGCGCATGCGTACTTTTGCCGTAAGCGCACCGTAAGCGCACCGTAAGCGTAACGTACGCGCACGGTGGGTCATGTGATCATGAAACACAACTTTTGATTGGTTGAAACTACTTTCAGTTCTAGAACTCTCCTACACCACACCCATTCCCCTCATTTCTGCTTGTGATCCCTTAGGAGAAGGAGCTGGGTTGTCTTTGTGATTCGATGGCAGAACAGCAGAGCTCTTCTGAGAGTGAGGCTAGCAGCACTACCTTGATGCAGAGAAGGAGGAAACAAAAGACATCTTTCATATGGGAGTATTTTACTTTTCCAGAGGACAAGAAAAAGGTAAATGCACCCTTAGTGACTTGTAAGCTGTGTGGCCGTGTACTTTCAAGAGGGAATCCCAACAAGAAGTATTCCTTCGGGAATCACACCATGTTGAGACACCTTAAAGATGTACACAGAAGGACACATGCTCGACATACTGAAGGTAACCCTTCAGTAAGTCAACCAAGCACATCCACAGCAGCTCAGCCTGGTCCATCATCTGCAGGGCCAAGTCCATCTTCGGCAGGTCAGGTGAGCCCTTCATCTGTGGGGGGAGCATCTCCTTTTTCTACTCCTCTGGAAACAAACCATCGGTTTGTGAGGGTTGAAATACGGTGCGCCACTTGTCATGATCTAATTTGTCATAGGGAGACCAGTGTTTCCCTAGTGAACAATAAAATAGATCAGCACATTTGTCGTACCGACTAATATTCCCATTCTTTCTTTCCTCTGTCCCTGCATGAACACAACGGCTCTTGTAAGAGCCAACCTTACCTTTCAACTATTTTTTATATATGTTTTTAAAACTTTTTTTTGATTTTTTTTTTACCGTACGCGTAATTTTTTTTTTTTTTTTTAAAAAAACACTAAAAATCAATTATCACATTACAAGGTCCTTGAGAGACTACAATGAAAAACTGAAAATGTGATTGTGGAGAAGTGGAAAAAAGGGACCATGAAATTTTTGACTTACCATACCCACTCAAAAAAATATTTATTAATTTAAATTTAATTTTAATTGCTTTAAAAATGGTTCTAGTTTTCGAAAATTTTCTATCTCAATCTGAAAAAAAAGAAAAAAGTCATAATATTTAATAAAACATTTTATAATACAGTACACATATTTACATATTTTTCAAAAAAAAATGTTGCCTTTTTTTTGCTGTTTTCAGAATATATTGCATATCACTATAAATTGTGAAAGCAATTGCATTCATCATTTAACAGCGGGCAAAAAAAAAATTTACAATCTCAAAGATTGTTTAAAAAAAGCCCACAATCTCTTTTTGCATAAACATAACTTTATAGAAATGCATAATATTCTTAAAAAATATCATCTAATATCAATACTTATTTCTTTAAAATACCGTCTGACATTTTTGTTTCAGAAGTATAATCACAAAAATATATCTCAAATAACTCCACAATACATCTGGTTCCATTTCCTTTAGGCCAAATAGTAATTTTAAAATTCTTTTTTGATTAAATTTCCAATGGTAATCCAATAAAAATCTAAAGTTTAAATTGTACAGATCTCACCGATTGTCTGTAACATTTTGGTTTCCGAAAGATTAATTAATAATTAAATAAGTCCACAATAGAATTGTTTACCTTTCCGCATGGCCAAATAGTAATTTTAAAAATCTTTTTGAATAAATTTCCAATGGCAATCCAATAACATTCCAAAATTTAAATTGTGCAGATGTTACCGATTTTGTCTAAATTTTTGGTTTTCCAAAGTTTCATTAAAAATTGAAAAAGTCCACATTACAATTGGTTACCTTTCCATTAGGCCAAATGATAATTTGTAAAATCATTTTTTTTTAAAATTCCAATGGTAATCCAATAAAATGGTAAAATTGTTTTGTACAGATGTTGCCAAATCTCTCTAAAATTTAGGTTTCAGGAAGATTAGATAGGAATTTGCTAAATCAAAAGGCAAACGTTGCTTAAAAATCAATTGGGAATCATTACACAGTGTCCAGCCTTTCTCACATTTAAGATAAACTGTGTAATGTCCAGAAGTTACAGTAGGTCCTTCATGGAAAATTATTGCAACTGTTACAAAAGTTTTTCCTGAAATTGATAATTGCTGTCCTGTAAACTTCTTTATTAAAGTATCTAATTTTGAACCATCAGCTTTACAGCGTTGCATCATTAAAATTACATATTGTCCGTATTCCTTTAAAATTAACGTTGAAAACATATCAGATTGACACTCACTGCATTCCATGCTATGATTAGCATCTTTAACTAATTTAGCAAAAGTGACTGTTTTACTTTCTGGCAATGTTAAATAAATAAACCTTTCAGAATCAACATTAGAGCCACATATATTGTAACAGTTTTCACAACTATGTTCCCATTTATAAGAGAGACCAAATACATTTTCAATGGGAACCCCTTCTTCTTCCAGTACCTGAAGAAAAAACATCAAGAATTCCTGTGCGTCTTGCTGTACATTTTGAGAAAACTGTGTTCGTCCTGAACATACATCTAAAAGTTTTCTAATTTCAGTAGCACTTTCTATTTGAGTTTTATCATTACTCAGCTTTTGAAAAAGGAGACTCAACTCAGAACAGAATCTTTTTCCCTGATTTACTATTATCTGCTCTTGCACACTTTCCAGATAAAATGCAACATTCAGCACTACATTAGCGTAGCAGTTGACACCAGAGCTATTTTCAAAATGACATCCTACAACCTGTTCTTCATTTTCCTTTTTCTTTTTGCTTGCAATTACATCACTCCTCTTTTTTTTCCTCCTCTCTACATCTTCATTACAGATATTCTCATTTCTCCTTTTACGAGAAACTACACGTTTCTCCAACACAGGATACTGACCTAAATGAGGAGCATAGCTTCTTCTTAATCTATTATACTCCTTTACAGAATTTGTATCAGCACTAACTTTTGAGTCATCAAAGTCTATCATGAATAAACCTGATAATGTTTTCACTCGTGACAAAGCAACATATGCCATACCTTCTTTGAACACAGTTGAACCAATGTTCACAAATGCACAATCTACAGTCAATCCTTGAGACTTGTGAATAGTTACAGCATATGCTAGAGAAAACGGAAACTGCTTCCTACGTACATATAAGTCTTTCACAAGCATGAAACGAACTGAACAACGACAAAGGTCTTTAACTTCTTCTATCTGATCAAATTTTATTTTTAAACATTCAATTCCATCTTTTTTCTGATAATTAATAAAACCCACAACTCCCATAGCTCCATTAACTAAACCTTTTTCAACATCCAAATTTCTCCTTAAAAATACTCTACAGTTCATGCAAACATATAGATTTTTTTCTAATCCAGCTGTTTTGGAAATGTTCTTCTCTAGTGAATCCAATTTATTTTTCAGTGTGCCTGTTAATGTGATAGTAATTCTTCCATCCTCCCATTTTGTCCACTGCTTCCAATTTCCTGATATCTTCCTTTTCCAATTTCAAAAGCTCCTCATTGAATATTGAGCATTCACGTAGAGTTGGCATTAAGCAGATGACACTTTTCTTTTCTGCAATGTTCTTGTATATCTTCTCTGCAACTATTTCTTCCTTTGGAAATAAATTATGTAGCAACCGACTCTGTAATGCTTTTGTGCCTGCTTCAGTGAGTAGTCCAATCCTGATATCTTTCAGAATACTTCCATATTCTTCATCGTTTGCTTGCCTCATATTAGTAGTAAGTTCCTTGTACTCAAAGAAGGACCAAATATTTGCATTACCAATGCTTCCCAATGACTTCTTTGTGTCTTCATGTGTCACAGTATTAAACACTGGTTGTCCTTTAACTGGAGTAAGCTGTAGAAGATCCCCAAAAACTATGACATGTTTTCCACCAAATAACACGTCATAGTCTGTCCTTAGAATTTGCTGCATTCTTAAATGCACAAAGGCAAGCATTAAGTTTGATACCATGCTCACCTCATCAATAATGAGAACTTGCATCTTCTTCAATACTCTTGAAACTTCCAAGCATGCTTCTCCAGTTAGCTTGTTGTATTGTATTTTGTTCTCATGCTCCACTGGTAACATTAGCAAACGATGTAAGGTGATTCCTTTTATGTTATAGGCTGCTAACCCACTTGGAGCAGTAACCACACAAGACAAAGTAGAATCCGTTTTTTGCTGTAGGTAGCTTCTGATGACTTTTATTAAGAAACTTTTTCCAGTTCCAGCTTGTCCACTTACATACATCCTGATTGGATGAAATGGTGTGCATGAGCACTCTTTTTTTTCATGTTGAAATCCGTGATCAATTTTGCTTCTGATCTCTTCATAAATTTGTTGCTGCTCTTCATTCAGTTGTCTTTCCAAATTTTGTCAGTCTATAAATTCTTCTTGAGCTTGATTCATAGACGTTTCCACTTAATTCATGGCTATTGATGCTTCATTTTCAACGATTGGTTGTCCTAGGGGGATCTTGACTGAGTGTTCCTGAACTTTGGCTGTCCTGAGAACTGTCTCTAGCTACTTCTGCTGCAATTGTAGTTTCCTGTTCAATTTCTTCATTTAACATTTGCAGATAAGTTGAGAATGTACTGCATTGTATGCTGTCTTTGCAAGCATTAAAAGAATCTTCATAGCTTTGAAATTCTCCCAGTAGTTCATCCTCTGTACGCCATGGTTTAAACAGCTGTAAAAGAGCCAAGTAGTAAAATTCCTTTTTGTCAGTAGTGTCGCAACTCAGCTTCCTGTGATTTATCAAACTTCCTTTTGTTTGCTTCACCAAACATCCTTCCTCACCAATGACTTTATATTTTCCATTGTTGATGTCTTCTGCAGCTTTCCGTGAATAAATGTAGTTCTGCAGCACTTCATAGAGACACATGTTCTCCAGATGATGACTTCTCTTGGGATAATATGTGTCCAACATGTTTGATTTCAAAATATCTGTACTTTCTGGGTCATTCTCGGCCAAATATTCAATTTCTCCAACAGATTTCAGTACCCGATTTCTCATTGCTGCAAGGCCTAAACTTGCCCAAATTATTCTTCTTGATTTCGAGTAGAGACTTGCAGAAGATAACCTATCTGAACATTCGTAGGATCCAATTTCTCGATGCGATAACATCTTTAAACTGAAACTGTACAGCTTCTTACTGACAGTCTTCTCGTGAGAAATCTCTTCCCACATTTCTTTCAATTCAGTTTTTTCTGATTTAGTAATGTAAGACGTTGCATATCGAGCAACAGCAATGGAATTGTCAGCTACATACTGTATATCCATGTTAGCATTCCACATGGATAAAATGACTGGGTTGTAGTCATTTATATTTTTTGATTCTTCTTTTCTTTTAAGGTTGTAGGTATTCTTAGGTGATTTTCTTGTGATAGTATGTCTCACAGATGACATAAAACTGTTTACTCTTCCATTTGAAAGAACAGGTCTAGGAAATCCAAATCGACATTTAGTGTAGTATTTATCTTTGCTCTTGTATTTCCGTCGACAGTATTTTCCACACCGATGACTTTGGAAACGTAAAACTTGCTCCTTTAACTTTTTCTCTTCTGTGCTTTTTGGTATAGCACATGTTGCATATTCTTCAATGTAAGATAACACTGCTTCATCAGCATCTGTTCCAAACTTTGGGGCATCCTTGATCCACAACAGCATATGAATATAAGGAGCACCTCTTGCCTGGTACTCTTTTCTCCAAAAGAAATCCACTACTTCTCCTAGAGGTGGATTTTTTTTATTGCAGATGAAGGACATCATAGCCTCAAATCTATGATTGAAATATCTGCAAACATTAACCGGATCCAATGAGCACAGTTCTCCTGCTGTCTTGTATTCGATGTTTTTAATGTTTGAATTTGCCTCTCGTAGAAAATCCAGTAAATCATCCCAAGCGTACTCAGCACAGCTTAGGGTAAGGAACCATGTTGGTGTTCCTAAATTCCGTAACATGCATTTTAATTCACCATGGCGTCGGTACCAATATTCATTTGTCCCACGCTGACAAGCCATCAGATTGATCAGTTGTGTTTCTAAATGATCATCTCGGTGCTGCACTTTCTCCATAAAATCCTTAGCAGACACATTTTGTAAATGTACTCCACTTTTTAAAATGTGATTTACTGCATAAGACAGTGCAGACAAGTCGCTTTCAAATAAAAGATGGAACAAATAAGGAATACTTTGTCGAAATCTGGGATCTTCAGCATATAGTCTTGTAGTTCGATACTCAGAAGCTGGAATCTGTTCTGGACGTTCATCGTATCGTCCTCCTTTTCCTTTAGGAAACAGCTGGGGAAAACATCGAGCTTCCAAGCTCTCCTCCCATACACTCACGGGAGTTCCTTTTGCTTTCTTCATCTGAAACAGATCAATATTGTCTCCCATAACTTCTTTTGAATGAAGAGGATGTATGCTAAAATGTTCATAAATTTCTTCTTCCTTTGACTTGTCCACTTTTTCAATTTGTCCAGTTGGTGTTTCTGTGTCTTCTTGTAAATCTTCTTCTTCTTCTTCTTCTATATAAATTGATTCATACCATTTGTTATTCCTTTTCAAATACAAATTTGCTCTTTGTACTTTCCGTACATCTACCAGCTCCTGCCAAATCTTCTTATTCTTTGTAGGTACACCATTAACCAGAATAATTAATGGTTCAGTTTCCAAAGTATCCGCATCAATAGTTTCCATATTTTTTTTCAAATCCAAGGGCAAATACACCACTCTACCTTTTAAACCTCTCAGTAAATCTGAAGGAGGTAATTTACCAGTTTTGGGCTCCATACGTACTATGGTCTGGAACGGATGAACACATTGAATGAGTATAGACTCATATGTATTTAATTCAGAAAGTTCAGCAGGAATAGCATCCAATTCTAAATTATTATGTACAGCTCTGGTCGGCATTCTATTTTCCTCTAACTTGTTGTAACAGTATTTACAAATACGCTGATCTTCACCCAATTCAAAACAATTTTCAAGAAATATATATGTGGCAAAATCCTTCCACTTATAATTATCTTCATTTTCACTCTTTCTGTAGAGATCAACATTCCTAGTTTGTTTTCTATAATGAGTTCTGCGGCAACAAATACAAGTAATATTTGGTCTTTCATTAGAGATTATTGCAAATTTTGTTATGTGATCATTAAATGTCTTACTTACAGAGGGTTCTACATTCTCTTTCACTTCTTCCTCATTTACTGTGTCCTTTTCTGCACTGTTTTGTTCAGGACTAAAGTAACAAAACTGAATTTCATCAACAACCTTCTCTACATCTGATACCGATCCACGGAACAGAGCCCTATTCAATTCATCTAACTTTATTGCTGGACTTTTAGCAAAATACAACCGTCTCACAAACTTTCTCATTTCAGTATGATGAACAGCCAGCATCCTAAAATGATGGAAAACACTATTACACACTTTTCTAGATAGACAAGCCAGAGAATGACCCTGCAAACCAGTATTCTCTCTCACTCTGCATGGATCTAGACTTTGAAGCACCTTAATCTTCTGTTTTACACTTTTTTTACTATATTCTCTTAGAAACTCACGAAATTTATCAATAGATTCCTGACGCACAGTGCAAATACTACTACAATTCCAAGTGTACACTGGGGCTTTAGGACGTCTCCCCATAGCCTCATCCGCCATCACTTGTACCTCATCTCTTGGAACCATTATCTCCTTCTCCATTATGCAACCATTTTTCACTTCGTAAGCACGACCTCTGGTGTCAACTGCATGCAGCAAACTATTACTTTGAAAATAGCTCTCTTCATTAAAAAAAGGTTCACTACTTGAACTATGCATCCATTTTCCTAAAAACACTTTACAAAAGTTTGTTCTGTTCACTACTCTTTTCCTTTTGCTTTGTGATTTCAGTACATTAACCATTTTATCTAATGTACGCATCCTATTCAAAATTAATATGAATAGTTTCCTTTTTAATTCTAATGCCTTTGCTGCAATGGCTTCAATTTCTTTTTTTCTCTTGTAAAATTTTGCCTTTTGCTTATATTTCTTCACATCCTTTATCAAATTGGACATAACTCTTCTCTGAAACATTTTTCTACGTATCTCTTTAAACGCTGTTTTTCTGTTTAAGTTAATCTTTATAGTTACAGAAGGTATATTTGCATTAAATAAATTCTCAATTTTTTCCTGTCCTTTTCTATTGAAAACATTCTTTCCAGTACAGACATTTTGTACATTTTTCCTTTTTTTGAATATGTTCTTTAAAAAATCTTTTGTCTGCTTACCAGAAGATTTTTTCTTTTTCCCAACATGAGCATCTCCAACTAACTTAGGTCCTCCAGTTGTCTTCAAATATAGGTTTTTTTTGTGGTCTTTCTTTAGTCTGGATTTTGTAGGCATCTTAAATTTTGTTCACTGCTCTTCAGCAATACCTGAAAAAACCAAAAAAAAAAATCCTTTATTTTATTTAAATATATTACTACATTTTTTATGTTCTTTAGAAATCTTAAAATACTATAAACCCCTTTCCTATAAATGAAAATCACAATAACACCTTCACAAATTAAATATCTAAAAATAATTCCTGTGTGCACACAAAGTCATGCTTTGAAATTAGACAGAAAACGAAATTTCTTTGCCAATTGCAAAGCATACTTTCTACATTTTTTTTGGCAAGTGATAAGTACTTTTACAGACTGACACATTTTGAATCCACTTTTCAGATTCTTAAAAAAGCACATGTCCAAACTGCTTTTTCAGACCAGCACCATGTGTAACCTGGGTGACTGACTACACTCCAGCAAGGGCAACCAGCCTTAGTGATGCTGAATGTATTTTCATTACTGACTGAAACCTCAAACCCCACTCGGTTGTGAATACTATGCATGATTCCAGAGGATAAGCAGCTGGGTGTGTGCTAAGAGTCTGCTTCTACACAAAAAAATGGCTCACCCTTTCCATCTAATGCAAATGTGAAATCTCCAGAGCAATACGCAATAAATCTCTGCCTGTAATTCCTCTTTGCACACAGAGTCATGTTTTCATATTAGTCACAAAACGAAATTTCTTTGCCAATTTGAAAGCACACTTACTTTTCTTTTTTTTGGCAAGTGATAAACACTTTTACAGACTGACACATCTTGAATCCACTTTTCAGATTCTGAAAACAGCACATGTCCAAACTGCTTTTTCAGACCAGCACCATGTGTAACCTGGGTGACTGCCTACACTCCAGCAAGGGCAACCAGCCTTACTGATGCTGTATGTATTTGCATTACTAACTGAAACCTCAAACCCCACTCGGTTGTGAATACTGTGCATGATTCCAGAGGATAAGCAGCTGGGTGTGTGCTAAGAGTCTGCTTCTACACAAAAAAAATGGCTCCCCCTTTCCATCTAATGCAACTGTGAAATCACCAGAGCAATACGCAATAAATCTCTGCCTGTAATTCCTCTTTGCACACAGAGTCATGTTTTCACATTAGTCACAAAACGAAATTTCTTTGCCAATTTGAAAGCACACTTACTAGTCTTTTTTTTGGCAAGTGATAAGTACTTTTACAGACTGACACATTTTGAATCCACTTTTCAGATTCTTAAAAAAGCACATGTCCAAACTGCTTTTTCAGACCAGCACCATGTGTAACCTGGGTGACTCACTACACTCCAGCAAGGGCAACCAGCCTTAGTGATGCTGAATGTATTTGCATTACTGACTGAAACCTCAAACCCCACTCGGTTGTGAATACTGTGCATGATTCCACAGGATAAGCAGCTGGGTGTGTGCTAAGAGTCTGCTTCTGCACAAAAAAATGGCTCCCCCTTTCCATCTAATGCAACTGTGAAATCACCAGAGCAATACGCAATACATCTCTGCCTGTAATTCCTCTTTGCACACAGAGTCATGTTATCATATTAGTCACAAAACGAAATTTCTTTGCCAATTTGAAAGCACACTTACTACTCTTTTTTTTGGCAAGTGATAAACACTTTTACAGACTGACACATTTTGAATCCACTTTTTAGATTCTTAAAAAAGCACATGTCCAAACTGCTTTTTCAGACCAGCACCATGTGTAACCTGGGTGACTGACTACACTCCAGCAAGGGCAACCAGCCTTAGTGATGCTAAATGTATTTGCATTACTGACTGAAACCTCAAACCCCACTCGGTTGTGAATACTTTGCATGATACCAGAGGATAAGCAGCTGGGTGTGTGCTAAGAGTCTGCTTCTACACAAAAAAAATGGCTCACCCTTTCCATCTAATGCAACTGTGAAATCACCAGAGCAATACGCAATAAATCTCTGCCTGTAATTCCTCTTTGCACACAGAGTCATGTTTTCATATTAGTCACAAAACGAAATTTCTTTGCCAATTTGAAAGCACACTTACTACTCTTTTTTTTGGCAAGTGATAAACACTTTTACAGACTGACACATTTTGAATCCACTTTTTAGATTCTTAAAAAAGCACATGTCCAAACTGCTTTTTCAGACCAGCACCATGTGTAACCTGGGTGACTCACTACACTCCAGCAAGGGCAACCAGCCTTACTGATGCTGTATGTATTTGCATTACTAACTGAAACCTCAAACCCCACTCGGTTGTGAATACTGTGCATGATTCCAGAGGATAAGCAGCTGGGTGTGTGCTAAGAGTCTGCTTCTACACAAAAAAAATGGCTCACCCTTTCCATCTAATGCAACTGTGAAATCACCAGAGCAATACGCAATAAATCTCTGCCTGTAATTCCTCTTTGCACACAGAGTCATGTTTTCACATTAGTCACAAAACGAAATTTCTTTGCCAATTTGAAAGCACACTTTCTTTTCTTTTTTTTGGCAAGTGATAAACACTTTTACAGACTGACACATCTTGAATCCACTTTTCAGATTCTGAAAACAGCACATGTCCAAACTGCTTTTTCAAACCAGCACCATTTGTAACCTGGGTGACTGCCTACACTCCAGCAAGGGCAACCAGCCTTACTGATGCTGTATGTATTTGCATTACTGAGTGCAACCTCAAACCCTTAAAGTATTCCTTATTTTTACCAGTATACCTTAATTTATCGTGAAAACATAGTCCATATTATTTTACATGTTCCTCACATTTAAATTTCTCCCAAAACAGAAAATGATAAACACAACTTCAACAAAAGGAATTCCATTTCTATTATTCATTTCTTAATTTACCATGTACATCCCCTCTCAAACTCTAAACTCACCTTTAAAATTAGTTAGTTGTGAAAGAAATGTGGCACTCAAACAGCAGATTATCAGAGCCAGGATCTCTGTTCTTTACACCTCTCTCCTCTCAGCAGAACCAGATAATGGCAAACTTTCCCTCTCTTTTTCCACACATATACATGTTAATTTCAAATCTCAGTGCTTCCCCCTTTTTTTCAAATGTAATCACACATTTCTATTGGTTGAAAACCAACCCTTTTCCAAAAGTACCCTTCCCCCAACTTGACTTCTGCCTAGTACCCTTATCCCAACTTGACTTCTGCCTGCTACCATAGCAACAGCTCATGGAACACTGCTGTGTGGAGTTAGGTCAGAAGTTCACCAAACAATGTTTCAATTCCACAGAGCAAGAGTGCTTGACTTTTCAAACCTAACAGCAAATCCATAGTACTGTTCTTTGGTAACACATTTTTCTGTACCAATACAAAACATGCTTCTATTAATTTACACATACAGCCTAGTTTTTATTCTAGAATGGTATGAAACAGCCAATCAGTTCTATTTTTTATAAAAAAAATATGTATGCCTCCATTTCCAAACTGTCTTTCATTTCTTTTTACCATTCTACTGAATTTCACCTCCTGAGTGCATCCAGTTCTCCTTTGAAGATGTTCACAGTGTGGATTGTAGGGCACAGCTATGTCTTCTGGAGTGAAAAGTATGCAGAGAAAACAGATATGGTGAGAGACTTTGCTTTGCCAAATGTAGACATTAAATGGATTGGTCAGAGAGGGTTAAAGTGGCACCAATTGATGCCATTGGTGAAATCCTTCATGCAAATCCAACACCCTGACCTCATAATAGTGCACTGTGGTGGCAATGACCTAGGCACTTTGACTGGGGTAGGTCTGGAAATGCTTATGAAGGACACCTTTGCACAACTGTTTTCACTTTTCCCTAAAACTGCCTTTGTCTTTTCTAACATATGCCAAAGGCAAAAATGGAACTGGTCCAATCATTTTTGTCCGCAGATTGACAAAGCAAGAAAGCACGTCAACAAATCTGTTTCTTCTTTCCTCAGAGACTATGGTATGGGTTCCATTTACCACAACAACTTGCGTTACGACATGCAAGACATTTATAGAGGAGATGGTGTGCACTTCAATGATGAAGGGAACAGAGTCTTCCTCTTGAACCTTAGACTCTGCATCGGTACTTACTTGTAGGTACCACTAAAAAATCAAATCACTTCACAAACACAACGGCTCTTTTTAGAGCCCCCTAATATCTAAACTCTTAAATCTGAATTTCATTTCTTTTTTTAAATTTTTTTTTCTACCGTACGCGTACGTTGAGCTTACCGTACGCGTACCCCGCGATTTTTTTTAAAATCAATAAATGTTTTCTTTGTACTTTTCTGTCCTTCTTTGACCCCTTTACAAATGTTAGGGGGTCTGTAACTCTCTCCCTTGCCCCCTTTTCAAGATATCACCCGAAATGGCGGCCGCCGCTTCCTGGTTTCGACCGATTCGAATGTTTACTAAGATCTAACAGCCAATCAGAATCGCGCTCGCGCACGCCACCGTACGCGTACGGTAAGCGCACCGTAAGCGCACCGTAAGCTGGCTCAGATATATATATTGATTTAAAGGCTATTTTCTCAGAATCTACTGAACAGATTTACACCAAACCTACAAAAGGCACTTCCTTGACCTGAGGACTACCTCTCTGCCAAATTTCAAGTAATTCTGTTCAGCCGTTCGGGCTGTAGCTTTGTCTAAAGGTCCTATGGAAAAATGCATGGGAAAAATGCGTTTTGGGACCCCCCTTTTATCTCAGCCCCCGCTTGACGAATCCCCCCGAGACTTTCAGGGTAGGAGCGGAGCGTAGCGCCCCACCTATTTTGAAAAATTCGCGAGGATTCGTCGACCGGCGCCAAAGTTATTCCAAATAGAATGTTGCGGATTTCCTATGGAAACGTGGTCCTAACTATAACTACCTACTGGCGACCGCCAGTAGGTAATACACATACATATATATAAATGCATATGCATATATATGCCTATATATGTGCATATGTGTGCGTGTAGAGAGAGGTAGAGAGAGGTAGAGAGGTAGAGGTGTAGAGGTACATAGGTAGAGGTAGATAGGTAGTGGTAGAGAGGTAGCGGTAGAGAGGTAGAGAGTAGTAGAGAGAGAGGTAGAGAGAGGTAGAGAGGTAGAGAGTAGAGGATGAGTAATAGAGAGTAGAGAGTGAGTAGTAGAGAGTAGTAGAGAGAGTAGCAGAGTGAGTAGTAGAGAGTAGTAGAGTGAGTAGTAGTGAGTAGTAGAGAGTGAGTAGTAGAAAGTGAGTAGTAGAGAGTAGTAGAGAGTGGGTAATAGAGAGTGAGTAGTAGAGAATAGTAGAGAGTGTGTAGTAGAGTGAGTAGTAGAGAGTAGTAGAGAGTGAGTAGTAGAGAGTAGTAGAGAGTGAACAGTAAGTAGAGAGTGAGTAGTAGAGAGTAGTAGAGAGTGAGTAGTAGAGAGTGAGTAGCAGAGAGAGAGTAGTAGACAGTGGGTAGTAGAGTGAGTAGTAGAGTGTAGTAGAGAGAGAGTAGTAGAGAGTGAGTAGTAGAGAGTGAGTAGTAGAATAAGTAGTAGAGAGTAGTAGAGTAGTAGAACATGAGTAGTAGAGAGTAGTAGAGAGTGAGTAGTAGAGAGTGAGTAGTAGAGAGTAGTAGAGAGTGAATAGTAGAGAGTGAGTAGTAGAGAGAGAGAGTAGTAGGGAGTAGTAGAGTAGTAGAGAGTGGGTAGTAGAGAGTAGTGGAGTAGTAGAGAGTGGGTAGTAGAGAGTAGTAGAGAGTGAGTAGTAGAGTGAGTAGTAGAGAGTAGTAGAGAGTGAGTAGGAGAGTGAGTAGTAGAGAGTAGTAAAGAGCGTGTAGTAGAGAGTGAGTATTAGAGAGTAGTAGAGAGTGAGTAGTAGAGAGAGAGTAGTAGAGAGTAGCAGAGTGAGTAGTAGAGAGTAGTAGAGAGAGAGTAGTAGAGTAGTAGAGAGTGAGTGGTAGAGAATAGTAGAGAGTAGTAGAGTGAGTAGTAGAGAGTAGTAGAGAGAGTAGTAGAGTAGTAGAGAGTGAGTAGTAGAGAGTGAGTAGTAGAGAGTAGTGGAGAGTGAGTAAGTAGAGAGTGAGTAGTAGAGAGTAGTAGAGAGCGAGTAGTAGAGAATGAGTAGTGGAGAGTAAGTAGTAGAAAGTAGTAGAGAGCGAGTAGTAGAGAGTGAGTAGTAGAGAGTGAGTAGTAGAGAGAGAGTAGTAGAGAGTGAGTAGTAGAGTGTAGTAGAGTGAGTAGTAGAGAGGGAGTGGTAGAGAGAGTGTAGTAGAGAGTAGTAGAGAGTGAGTAGTAGAGTAGTAGAGAGTGAGTGGTAGAGAGTAGTAGAGAGTAGTAGAGTGAGTAGTAGAGAGTAGTAGCGAGTGAGTAGTAGAGAGTGAGTAGTAGAGAGTAGTTGAGAGTAGTAGAGAGTAGTAGGGAGTGAGTAGTAGAGAGTAGTAGCGAGCGAGTAGCAGAGAGTGAGTAGTTTAATTTTAAAAGGAACACAATGAGGGGGTTCATTTTGCCTTAGAAGTTATGATTAGTGCTGAAAAAAGAAAAATTAGGGCACATGTTGAGTGACTACTCAAATCCTCTTCTATTTCATTAAAAAATTCTGACATGCAGACTGAAACATGCATTTTCAATACCAGCAGACTTCCCTGGTGAGCAGTAGCTTTACTACAGTGATCTAATAAGCAACTAGAGTGCTAACATTCCGAATTTATGGCAAATGTGTGACACATCTGAAGCCTTCTTGATGGAATCAAAGTAAAAAACCTGAAAGTATTACCTACTGAGGAGACTGTAGTACATGAGGAAATTAGGAAACTTCATAACAAATAAGTCTCTCAAGATGGCCACCAGAGACAAAAGAGCCCAAATGTAACCCAAATATCACCCAGATGTAGCCCAATGACAGAATGTCCTAGTGTTCTAAAGAACAACTAGAGCGCTAACAATCTTACTTATGACAAAAGTATGGCACACCTGAAGCCATCTTGATTGGAATAAAGTGGTAACACTTAAAACATTTAATTTGCAAAGGAACAAAATGAGGGGGTTAATTTTGCCATAGAGATTATGATTAGTGCTGCAGAAAGAAAAATTAGGGCACATTTTGACTTCTCAAAGCCTCTTCTATTTCATTAAAAAAATTCTGACATGCAGACTGAAACATGCACTTTGAATACCAGCAGCAGGCTTACCTGGTGAGCAGTAGCTTTACTACAGTGATCTAATGAGCAACCTGAGTGCTACCATTCTGAATTTATGGCAAATGTGTGACACATCTGAATGCCTTCTTGATGGAACCAAAGTAAACAAGCTTTGAAAATGCAATAGGTCTCGCCCTCGTTTAAGTTAAAGCAATTCTGTTTGTAATTAGGTGGCTTTTTGACTTTGCTTGCATTAGTGTTTTTCAAACTTTCATGTACATAACATGCATATGTATGCATATATGTATATGTATATGTATGCATGCATTTTTATGTGTATTTATATAGATATATATGTTTATATATGTATGTATATATATTAACAGAAAAAAGCATAGGTTTCATGGGTGTTATAGTTAGCTGGCCATTTCACTCTTACAAAACTATAGAAATTCCTCAGTTATAGTTAGTTCTGCTAACTATAACTTGCATGCCCTCAATGCACTGCTGATGATGCCACATATTGCATCATTCATAACATGGTCAGTGACACCACTGATGACATCACTGATGACATCATCCAGTGAATGTGATTTAGTTTGACATTTAAATATGTATTATATATATACCAACCTGTATTGAAGATTGAGTGGATATATAACTGTCTGGATGGAGGATTTAGTAGCAGTCTGACTGTCTGTCTGTTTAAGTGAGTAATTAAAAGTGTCTCACTTAATACATGGATTAGTAACTAAACTATGTGATTGTGTGCATCACTGTCTCTGTTTGTTGTATAACATGCTGCATCAGTTGGTCACTAACTGCATGAGTGTGTATATTAGTTATTGATTAGTTGGGTGAGTATTTGCATGGGACACTGAGTTTGTGTGTGGTTGGATGGGGTGTGTGTAACTCTACGCATAGATGTGTGAATGGTTGATTGACTAGGTGTATAGGTTTAAGAGTGCATGTGGAAACAGTTGTTTGGGTGACTGAGTGTATTTATTTGTGTGTTGGGGAGCGAGTATATATTTTTTAGTTGTACATCTTCAACAAAGTAAAAAAATAAAAGGCATTGTATGTGAGAGTTGGTGTATATAAATAAGTATGTGTAAGAGTCAGTGATTGTGATTTTTTAACATATTAGCTATGAGTTACTATGTGTTTGAATAAATGAGGTGTTGTTGGATAATTGTGTAGGTGAGTAAATGTAAGTGGGATTAATTTTTTTCATGAGTGAGCAGGATGACTGCATAACCGACTAAGATGACTGCTGATGTGTCAATGTCTATATATGTGTATAAGTGCATTTGATAGTGTTCTATTAATTTGTGACTGCATGTATAAATGATTCTGTTGTTGAATGAGGAGTTGTGTGTGTAGACTTAGGAATCAGTGAGTGGGTATGTAGTAACTGGTATTGGTGTGTCAATGGTTTCAAATATGGTACTCTGTATTTTACAGTGAGTGATGAAAGGTTATACTAGTGTAAGATGAGGTGTATCAGATTGTCACGTGGATGATGTTATCAGTGATGTCATCAGTGATGTAATTTGAGATGTCATAAGTGATGTCATCAGTGATGTCACTGACCATGACATGAATGATGCAATATGTGACATCATCAGCAGTGCATTGTGGGCGCGCGAGTTATAGTTAGCAGAACTAACTATAACGGAGGAATTTCTATGGTTTTGTACGAGTGAAATGGACAGCTAACTATAACACCCCTGAAACCTATGGTTTTTTGTCTGTGAATTTCTAAGGTTTTTGAAATGCTAATTTCTAACTATAACGTCTCTGAAACCTATGTTTTTTTTCAGTGAATTTCAAAGCTTTTTTAAATGCTCATTTCTAACTATAACGTCTCCTTTTTTTCAGTGACTATATATATATATATATATATATATATATATCCACCACCAGTCCCGCCTCTTAAAAGAACGGGTCCGACACATGCTATTGGACCACTGCAGGTAAGATTTATTTGCCACCAGTACAGCAGGTAAGTACTAAAACACCTGGCAGACGCGTTTTGGCGAATGCCTTAATCATTGCCAGCATTGTGTTTTAAAACAAGTTCAAAAATGTCCAGGAACTTTGCTTACTGTTTGATAGTTCTTCAATCTCTGTGGATGGTAAACGCAAAGTATGCTGGTAACTGGAGTCCCGCAGTCCATATTGTCCCACGCACTGTGTGAGTCAGCAGTCCCACATCGCGAACTTTGGTTAAGTAACCAGTCCGTGCATTCAGTAATGCCCTGGCGGTTGCCAGCATATGAGTCTGCTTATCCACTCCTTGCGGGGACCATGGCGGCAAACGTCATCTGCAGTTGTCCAAATCAGCAGTAATCTGCTGCTCTCTCCTCTTAGTACCAGGAACGTTGTCTTGGGCGAGGGGGCGCCGCTTTTGCGCGTTCCGCACAGCACACCACAGAAGTTGTCGACATCAAGCGGAGCACCTGACCGAGAGGCGTGTCGGATGTACAGCGTCGACTGCTGCACTTTAACATCCACCACCAGTCCCGCCCCTTAAAAGAACGGGTCCGACACATGCTATTGGACCACTGCAGGTAAGATTTATTTGCCACCAGTACAGCAGGTAAGTACTAAAACGCCTGGCAGACGCGTTTCGGCGAATGCCTTAATCATTGCCAGCATTGTGTTTTAAAACAAGTTCAAAAATGTCCAGGAACTTTGATTACTGTTTGATAGTTCTTCAATCTCTGTGGATGGTAAACGCAAAGTATGCTGGTAACTGGAGTCCCGCAGTCCATATTGTCCCACGCACTGTGTGAGTCAGCAGTCCCACATCGCGAACTTTGGTTAAGTAACCAGTCCGTGCATTCAGTAATGCCCTGGTGGTTGCCAGCATATGAGTCTGCTTATCCACTCCTTACGGGGACCATGGCGGCAAACGTCATCTGCAGTTGTCCAAATCAGCAGTAATCTGCTGCTCTCTCCTCTTAGTACCAGGAACGTTGTCTTGGGCGAGGGGGCGCCGCTTTTGCGCGTTCCGCACAGCATACCACAGAAGTTGTCGACATCAAGCGGAGCACCTGACCGAGAGGCGTGTCGGATGTACAGCGTCGACTGCTGCACTTTAACATCCACCACCAGTCCCGCCTCTTAAAAGAACGGGTCCAACACATGCTATTGGACCACTGCAGGTAAGATTTATTTGCTACCAGTACAGCAGGTAAGTACTAAAACACCTGGCAGACGCGTTTCGGCGAATGCCTTAATCATTGCCAGCATTGTGTTTTAAAACAAGTTCAAAAATGTCCAGGAACTTTGCTTACTGTTTGATAGTTCTTCAATCTCTGTGGATGGTAAACGCCAAGTATGCTGGTAACTGGAGTCCCGCAGTCCATATTGTCCCACGCACTGTGTGAGTCAGCAGTCCCACATCGCGAACTTTGGTTAAGTAACCAGTCCGTGCATTCAGTAATGCCCTGGCGGTTGCCAGCATATGAGTCTGCTTATCCACTCCTTGCGGGGACCATGGCGGCAAACGTCATCTGCAGTTGTCCAAATCAGCAGTAATCTGCTGCTCTCTCCTCTTAGTACCAGGAACGTTGTCTTGGGCGAGGGGGCGCCGCTTTTGCGCGTTCTGCACAGCACACCACAGAAGTTGTCGACATCAAGCGGAGCACCTGACCGAGAGGCGTGTCGGATGTACAGCGTCGACTGCTGCACTTTAACATCCACCACCAGTCCCGCCCCTTAAAAGAACGGGTCCGACACATGCTATTGGACCACTGCAGGTAAGATTTATTTGCCACCAGTACAGCAGGTAAGTACTAAAACACCTGGCAGACGCGTTTCGGCGAATGCCTTAATCATTGCCAGCATTGTGTTTTAAAACAAGTTCAAAAATGTCCAGGAACTTTGCTTACTGTTTGATAGTTCTTCAATCTCTGTGGATGGTAAACGCAAAGTATGCTGGTAACTGGAGTCCCGCAGTCCATATTGTCACACGCACTGTGTGAGTCAGCAGTCCCACATCGCGAACTTTGGTTAAGTAACCAGTCCGTGCATTCAGTAATGCCCTGGCGGTTGCCAGCATATGATTCTGCTTATCCACTCCTTGCGGGGACCATGGCGGCAAACGTCATCTGCAGTTGTCCAAATCAGCAGTAATCTGCTGCTCTCTCCTCTTAGTACCAGGAACGTTGTCTTGGGCGAGGGGGCGCCGCTTTTGCGCGTTCCGCACAGCACACCACAGAAGTTGTCGACATCAAGCGGAGCACCTGACCGAGAGGCGTGTCGGATGTACAGCATCGACTGCTGCACTTTAACATCCACCACCAGTCCCGCCTCTTAAAAGAACGGGTCCGACACATGCTATTGGACCACTGCAGGTAAGATTTATTTGCCACCAGTACAGCAGGTAAGTACTAAAACACCTGGCAGACGCGTTTCGGCGAATGCCTTAATCATTGCCAGCATTGTGTTTTAAAACAAGTTCAAAAATGTCCAGGAACTTTGCTTACTGTTTGATAGTTCTTCAATCTCTGTGGATGGTAAACGCAAAGTATGCTGGTAACTGGAGTCCCGCAGTCCATATTGTCACACGCACTGTGTGAGTCAGCAGTCCCACATCGCGAACTTTGGTTAAGTAACCAGTCCGTGCATTCAGTAATGCCCTGGCGGTTGCCAGCATATGATTCTGCTTATCCACTCCTTGCGGGGACCATGGCGGCAAACGTCATCTGCAGTTGTCCAAATCAGCAGTAATCTGCTGCTCTCTCCTCTTAGTACCAGGAACGTTGTCTTGGGCGAGGGGGCGCCGCATTTGCGCGTTCCGCACAGCACACCACAGAAGTTGTCGACATCAAGCGGAGCACCTGACCGAGAGGCGTGTCGGATGTACAGCATCGACTGCTGCACTTTAACATCCACCACCAGTCCCGCCTCTTAAAAGAACGGGTCCGACACATGCTATTGGACCACTGCAGGTAAGATTTATTTGCCACCAGTACAGCAGGTAAGTACTAAAACACCTGGCAGACGCGTTTCGGCGAATGCCTTAATCATTGCCAGCATTGTGTTTTAAAACAAGTTCAAAAATGTCCAGGAACTTTGCTTACTGTTTGATAGTTCTTCTATCTCTGTGGATGGTAAACGCAAAGTATGCTGGTAACTGGAGTCCCGCAGTCCATATTGTGCCACGCACTGTGTGAGTCAGCAGTCCCACATCGCGAACTTTGGTTAAGTAACCAGTCCGTGCATTCAGTAATGCCCTGGCGGTTGCCAGCATATGAGTCTGCTTATCCACTCCTTGCGGGGACCATGGCGGCAAACGTCATCTGCAGTTGTCCAAATCAGCAGTAATCTGCTGCTCTCTCCTCTTAGTACCAGGAACGTTGTCTTGGGCGATATATATATATATATACCTGTCCCAGTAGCGGTCACCACTAGGTAGTTATAGTTACAACCACGTTTCAATAGGAAAAACATTTTGTAGTTTGCAATAACTTTGGCACTAAATTTTCCAAAACAAAAGCTAATCCTCAGCATCTTCCAGGAAAGTTTTGGGGTGGTCCATCAAGCAAGGACTAAGAAAACAAGGACATTCTCAACACACATTTTACCAATTCATTTATTTTTTCATAGGAAAATTGAACAGTGATGCTGCAAAAATTGCTGAACGGAATTACACCAAATTTGGCAGAAAGCTAGTGCGTGGTCCAGAAAACAAGTTTTTTCTGATTTCGTGGAAATCCATTTAGTAGTTTTAGAAAAATTAAGTTATATTTTTTAAATATTTCTCCTGCAGAGAATTTACAGATCTAGAAATAAGATCAGATTGGCTGCCACTGGCAAAAATGTGATGGAAGCCATTTTAAGACTTTTTTCAGTCCCCTAACCTGAAAATAGGTGTAAAAACGTATAGAGTGGTAGGGTATGGCTACCTTGCCACCAAGTCCTGGTGGAGGGGGTCCAAGAGGAAGCCAAAAACATATATTTTTGAAAGATTTATACTGGGAATTTGCAGATCCGTAGTAAACATTTTTTTAAGAAAGTGGGCTCGGTTCTTTAAAAAAACAAGTGGTGGACCAGCGCCCAAGGGGATGCTCTAACATAATATTTAGGGGAAGGGAGCATGCTGACCCCCTCCCTAAGCCTTTTAAAGGACCTGGGGATGCCATCTACCCAGGCCGCCTTCAGTTTTAGGGGAGGGGGCGTGTGGCCATCCTCTGGACGCTTTGATAGGCACTCAGGACAGCATTATCACGGGCCACAATACATTTCTGAAGTGGGGGGAGGCGTGCAGCTCCTCCCCAAGGCCATCACAAGGCCACATCCCCTGGCCTGAAAACGTTATTTTGCGTAAGGGGCGTGCGGCCACCCGGTCCATCACGAGGACTCAAGGACCTCTTCTGCCAACACCAATCACTTTATTGAAAATGGTGCATCATGAGGCCCCCATGGACCTCATCCTCCGGGGCTGAAGCAACAGTTACTGTGGGTGCCTCTTGCCCAAAGTGCATGCCAACAGAATTTGATGGCCATGGGGATGAGGTTGGGGAGGCCCATGGCCCCTGCAGCCCCCCTGGCTCTTCAGCCTGCACCCTCAGCGGTTTGGTGGGAGCTGGCTGTAGTGGTTTGCTCCCTTTACTCTGTTTCCGCTGGGTGGGATGGAATCTGTATTCCCTTATTGAAGAGTGCAGCCAGGGAGTTTAAGATCGCCCTGCCCGTGCTCTTGCAGACAGGGAAATGCAGTGCACTGGGGGTTTGAGTCCTTGGGACACTGCTGCTATAGGCCTGACGCACGGGTTCACCAGGTCAGTGGATGGCAAGGGGAGGGTGCCCCCTCCTTAAAGAAATGCTTAGGCACCGGGAGATGGGGTTCCCAGTGCCCATACAAGGCTCGGGGAGGGGGACAGCCCTTCTTTTCTTTTAAACTATTGAGGATTGGGGCATGCAGCCCCCTTCCCCAAGCCTTTACAGGCTGCGGAGACCCCATCTCCCTGGGCTTAATGCGGGGGCCCCAGTTCTCACCCAGAGCCTTAGGCATGTAAGCCTATCCCCGGGACAAATTCCAATAAAAAGGGGAGGAGGCCACATGGTCTCCCTCCCAAGCCTTAATATGCTGCAGGACCCCAATCCCCAGGGCCAATATCCATTAAAAAGCCCCACTCCATGGCCCTTTTTTGGCCTCGGGACCCCACAGTTGCGCCTCCTATTGGGAGTGCTGCGGGGCGGTGGGGTGCGGCTGGGTGTAGTAAACTCTGGCATACGGCTGACCGGGGTTAAGTACATAAATAAATAAATAAACAAATTAGATTGAGCGCGCTGCCTCCGTCGCGCTGTCCCTATCACCCCTGCTGCCTCATCAGCAGCTGCAGGCCCGCACCACTGGGGGGGGCAGAGACACGATGGCAGGGGCCTCAGAGTCCATTGCCTCGTGGGTCACCACAACCCTATCATATCCCACAGTCCCAGCAGTGGGACCTTTGCCAGTGAGGTCTCCAGAAGCCCCCATTCCAAGAGGGATGGCAGAGACACAGCAAAATCTGTGTCACACACAGACACAGATGCATGGCCCGAGGGCAGTCTTATACACAGCCGTCGCTCGATGGGTTGCCTACAAAATGACTAAACATGGAAAAATAAATATAGCTAGGGAACATTTACTTTTTTTATTTGTGTGTGTCTGACTGTTTGGTTGACCAATTCTTTCCCACCGACTTACTCTTAGACACATTTTTATTGCCGAATTGGAGTTGCAACTGCGTGCAGTCAGTGAAGATGTATGTCTCCTGAGTTCTGACTCGCCCTTCAAAGCCATTTCCCTCAAGCCAGATATTTGATGGAGAATACAAACAAATGTGTGCCTGCCTCTAACCCTCGGCTGTAACTATCTATGCTTTCCTACCCTAAAGAGTTTTAACAAAAAGTGACTCAATCTTTCCCTTCTTGTTGTTCGATAACAAAATTGTACTAGTACAGGACGATCTGTTGCATTTTGACTTTGAGTCAGGACACTCACACTGTTGATACGGAGTTGGACACCATACCCGGGGTAAGACCCAGGATCAGAGATGATGGAATGACTCAGGGCATGGGCGGGAGTGTGACTACTGCAAGAACTGCCACCAGAAGAAGATGGAAGTTTTCAAATTCACTGAAACCAACCAATTTGGATGATGATGATTTGAAGTGGCCTAAAGCTTAACAACAGCACCAGACTTACACAAGTCTATGTAGTGGTGGTGGCGAGTGGTGTGACTGACAGCAGTGCATTGATTTTCTAATTGATTGGGGAAATGTTATGTTGCTGTGTGTGTGTGTGCTCACTCCTCAGTGCTGTCTGGCACCAATTCGTTGTTTAATCCAAAGGTAAGTGGTGGTTGGCTGGGGGGCCTGTTGTTGAG
Source organism: Triturus cristatus (assembly GCF_964204655.1). Taxonomy (NCBI): domain Eukaryota; kingdom Metazoa; phylum Chordata; class Amphibia; order Caudata; family Salamandridae; genus Triturus; species Triturus cristatus. Next base: position 134,803,877 of record NC_140586.1, on the reverse strand, counting down.
GTATCTGCCGGAAACAGACATTTAGCCATACTACCTTTGAGCCTTCTCTTCTTGTTGTGCACTCCTCCTTATGTAGTTTAAATTTTCTCCTTGACTCTTGAATGCCATTTTTACTTTTCAATCTACAGGCCCTGGCCTTTACCCTGTGCCATACTGGAAAAACATATGACATACTCATACCTACCTTACCGAACTGCATCTGCCAGGCACCCAAGATTGACGGACAGGCCAAGAGGAATTAGAAGCGACTCCCACTTTGGCAATACAGTATCTTTTTTCTCTTTAATCATCATTACAATTTGTGTGTTGTTTATGATTGTTTGTTACTGGACTCCTACAGATATTTTAATTTTTATTGGATATTGTTAAAAGCTCGGTTCAACAGTTACAGAACATAAGGTAACTTGGGTCTCTCTGGGGGCAGACAGACAATTTGATTTGGTTCACCTGTACTAGTACTCATCATCATGAATGCATTTCCTTTTCCGCCCATAACAGATTTATGATGGTCGGCTGCCAAGATGAATGTGTTGTCCTTATGTAGTGTTTATCTTTGTCAAACCTTTCCCTCAAATCCCCCTTCCCATTCATTCATCAAACCCCTAATCCTCTTCTCCCGGGCTGTGTGATTTATTGAGATGTGCCTAAATTACATTTACATCATTAATTAATTCCACACTTGGTGGTGCAGATGTGGTGAAAGCAACACCAACTCAAGGCAAGGCGAGGATCTTCTTCTGCTCTAAGTATTGCCCACACTGGCAATATTATTATATATTAGATTGCCCACCCATGCACAGTATTCAATATATTAATTTCATTTTTTCCAGAGGAGCATAATTCATAATTGCCAGCATCATCATCCTTCCAGCACTAAAGGTTACGCTTGTCCACTTCATAGCTCCAGTTGACTTCAGTTTGTAACTTTTTCTAGCTCACCATTCTGATTATTTTTTTTACTTTAGCATTGCCTATCATGTTTTCTCATTTGACAGTGTTCTTCTTGTAGTCTACCTCTGGTGACTCTCATTTTTTTGTGCAAGGCTTGCATATAAAACGTCATTAATTCAGTTTTTTATTTCAATTTAATTAGTTCCCTATGAAGAATATTTCTCATCCCACAGTTTGAGTCAGCTAGGAGGGAGTGGAATCTCGCTTCTGGGTCTGGTGCTTTCACTAGTATTCAATGACTAGTCCGCAAGCATGCTGCTCCTGTCGACAACCACCACCATAGCACCTTGGGAACCCATGCAGCCATCGCTTTGCCTAATCACAGGTAAGAAAAAAACTGTGGGGGCTTGCTGAGCTACCATAATCTATATACTAGGGAAAATTACACCACCATTTCCCCTCCGAGTCCTTAGGGGTTAATATAGTTCCAGACTGCAGAGACTAGGAGGAGAGAGTAATAGGACAAGTGAGGGTACCGCATAACTATCTGCTGGTGTGTTACATTACCAGCAGATTTTGAAAACTGGCTACAGGCCTGCGCTGCAAAGGAAACAGTGCGAAGTAAATGAGTAAACCCCCAAAAAGAATTAAATCATATGCACAGTCATAAAAAATTTATTTCCCTAACAAATAAACTAAAGCCCACAACACCTGGCCCACCCCTCTCCCTAACCCTAACCAATTCCCAAAGAAAGTCTAAGCTCCAAATTGTCCAAACAAATGTCCATAACAAAAATACCAAAAACCCCAAGAATCAGATTTCCCCAACTCCCACATTCCCAGCCTCTCTCCAGCAAGTCCCACCCACCAAATCAAAGATTAAAAAAGGGGGAAGAGACTAGAGACCTAGCGCTGGCTAGGACTTGGAGCTTCCGCTCCAAGCGATCGAACCGCTCCTCCATCCTGGCTTCCATTTGCGCCATCCTCAGGAGCATGAGGCGCTGAAAGGCTCTGAATCTATAGGGGGGGGCAGCAGTGGTTGATAAATGGCAGCGGGCGGCTGCCTGACCAAAGCGCCATATACCTGGAGGCACTTGGGACTGGCTGGGTCCCGGGGCATTGGAGGCTGCAGCTGCTGCCGCCTCCTCCTCCTCCTCCAGGATCAGTAGCTGCTGATATTTGGCCCTGATGGCCTCCAGCTTCCTATGCTGGGTCCTGGCTGCTCTCTCCTGCCTGTTGGATGATGGTGATTTGGCAGAAGAAGCTATATCAAGAAAGAAAAAAGACAAATTGTAACCAATATTCTTAGCAAAACAGTAACACATAAAATGATATAGTGGGCACAGTAGCACTAGCAGTACATTTGCTGGTATCCTCGATTCCTCAGCCCATTTAATTTTGATGTGATTACAGTTCAAGGCATTAAGCACTATGGAGTGTACAGGTATTCTTATTCTCTCTCGTTTACCTAAATTAATGTAGGCAATTAATGTAGGCATGCCAGTTCAGGTTGTGCCCTACACAGACATTCTTGTGTCATGGACTTGTGTTATACTTTGCTACTGTCTTCAGGTGGGGCAGCTGTACCACACAATTATCTCTTTTCCTATCTTGGCCATGCTCTGTTAAATCAAATGTTCACTTTCACTTTTACCCTGACTACAACAAGGCAGATGAATAGTTACTGATATATGAATGATATACCGTGCAATGTGAGGTACTGCTATTGTAACCATGCAGCCGATGGGCCACACATGGCTGACACTGGTGAAATACCATGGGTAGGGAGTGGGCCTCGGAGGGTTGCGATTGATGATGATGGGTGGGTAGGGTAGGGGTACATAATAATGTTGTGCTTGTAAACTACTGTGAGTTAAGGGAGTAGTCTGAAATACAACCTCACTCAAATATTTGAATCAAAAACCTTGCTAAAAAAACATTCCTTGTTTACTGTTCTTCCCAGGGACTTTTCCTTCTTCTAGTATTATTTATATTCTTCACCATTGGATTTGCTCCTCCGTCACCATTTATGTTTTACATTCCCTTCATCCAGTCTTCACTATGAATACTAGTACCATCCATCCATCCATCCAAACATGGCTATCATTCTCAACAAACCTTTCACCAATATACACTTGTCATTTTAACCACCCATGCGTCCTTGCTTTGACCCATCAAACCAACCGGAGGATTCCTTTCACACATACACTTTCACACATGCAGGCAGGCATAATTTCTTTCACCTTTCACCCATCCTTCACTGACCCACCCATACATGCATCCCCTTCAGCCACCTATATCCATCCTTTCACCCATGCATCCTTTTCTCCCAGTCATATTACACTTCACCCATCCTTCCTCCTTCCATCCTCCTTTCCCATCAACCCATCAAGGTCTGACTCTTTTCATGAAACTTTCTCTGCTGAGTTGAAGATAGAAGAGGCCAATAGTTCCTCAACTTCAAATCCTGCTGTATATGCTAATAATGCTAAGTAAAGAAGGGGTGTCTTCAACTTTTCACAACTTAGTCTCACTCTCAACAGCACAATGTACACCTTTGCAGCGAGTATATCAATTGTCAATAAGCAAGCAATATGACTTACACCGCCCGCCACTGCTGCTGGCTCACCACCTGCAGCTGCCGCATCTGCTCACTGGATGGCGCCGCCATCCCCGCTGGCCCAGGCACTGGTGGTCGGTGCAGCTAGAAAAAACTTAAAAAATGTTTAGATGCCATATGCGCCTCCCCCTACTTATTTTTGTCAGCAGCAAAATTGAAAATGCATACACCACACACATCACTAGCAATTCAGGTACAGTCACAGTATGTCCTATCAAAATTTATAAAATATCCGGTTGGGCATTTTGTGTTTTGTTGTGGCAATTTTAGAAAAGCCTCTCAAGAAGACAGCCTGTAGTGAAAAGGGCTGAACTGAGTGGCAAGAGCTAATGGTGAATCTGAGTTTTTGAAAAGAAATAAGAGTGGCCAACTGACAGGACAAACGGACATAAAGTCTTCTTGGTTGGCAAATGTAAAGGTGCCGTCCTCCTCAACTTCATACTTCCTTGCAGCCATGGTGCACGGTAATCAGTTTACCTTCAACTGCTGCTATTAATACTAGACCTAGATAAGAAGAAGACTCAACATTGGGGTGTCCAACGTGACCGTGGCCACTCTCTTGCTAAGAAAACCTTCATTCTCATCTCAACAAACATGCGTAGAATACCTTACTTGGGCATGTATTCTGCACGGCAGAGTAGTAGTATTAGTAGTAGTAGAGTAGTAAGGGCCAATGGGTTCGCTTAGTCTTACAGTACCACCACTCGGCAGTCCACAAAATATTTATGAAGAGAGGGAAAGCTGACTGAAAAACCAGAAGAAAGGAAGCTACAGACAGAGGCAGTTTGAGGTGAAATAGAGACACTAGAAGTAAAAATAACTAAGGGCCAGATGTAGGTGGCTAAATACCGGTAACGCCGAAATTCGTTAAATTTCTGCATTACCAATCGGTATTTACCCATTTGCGATGTGGGTATTACCGAACGCCATCGCTAATAAGGAATCGGTAAAAATAAGGGAAACCAGTTCCGATTCCTTATTTAGTGATTGGCAGACACCGAAACACTTAAATACCGAATCGGTAAATAAGAAATCGGTAAATAATCGCAAATGCGATGTACCAAAAATCGGTAATACCGAATTTGCCAAAAATCGGTATTTAAGAATCGGTAATTACCACCTACTCCAAGCAGGTGGTAATCAGGTGCACTGCATAAAAACAGCCCCAAAATGCAACAGTGTGTTATAGCAAGGCAGCTACGTTTGCGAGCAGTAGGACTGAGGGTCTGGAGACGGGAGGAGCGTGTGTACAGACTGCGTGTCACACTGTTCCAAATGACTGAGGCAGAAATACATGAGAGGTACAGGCTACACCCACAAACCATCCTAGACCTGATACGGGACCTGCACCCATTCCTGGAGCATCAGACACCAAGAGCGCACACCATACCAACACATGTGCAGGTGCTCTGTAGCCTGCACCTACTTGCATCAGGAAGTTACCAGGGTGTGATAGCTGTGGCAGGTGGTGTGTCACAGAGTTGCCTTTCCCGTTTCTTCAACTCCTTCTTGGATGCCATGATGCAGAGAATGCATCACTACATACACTTCCCCAGCACACAGGCGGAACTGCAGAAGACAAAGCTGGATTTCTACCAAAAGGCACAGTTCCCACATGTAATAGGGTGCATTGATGGGACCCACATACCAATATGCCCACCTGCTGCTACAGAATACATATACCGCAACCGCAAATCCACGCATTCCATCAACGTGCAGGTGATATGTGATGCAGACAACATCATCACTGACATCGTGGCCAAATTTCCAGGGAGTACCCATGACTCCTACATATTCAGGAACAGTGGGATCTACACACGTCTGGCTGGTGGTGAATTTGGAGAAGGATACCTGCTAGGTAAATCAATGTGACACACCCTGATGTATACTTTGGATTAATGTATTGGTGACTCCAATTAATGGCACTTCCTTTCCCATTTAGGTGACAGCACATATGCCGTGTGGTCATTTATCCTAACTCCATACCTCGCCTTCCACCCCAGGTGAGAGGAGATACAATGTGGCACATAATAGCACACGCAAATTTGTGGAGCGCACCTTTGGACTACTAAACAGCAGGTTCCGTTGCCTCCACTAAAGTGGAGGTGCACGTCAATACCGCCCCATCATCTGCTGCAAAATAATAGCAACATGTGCAATGCTGCATAAACTTGCCACAAAGAAAGGAACAGCAGTGGAACTAACTGACTCTGAGGACGAGGGTGAGGACTGTCCACAGCCAGAACACAGCGCAGCAGGTGTGGCAGCAGCACCGGATGGGAGACATAGACGGGCTGAGATAACACGCAACTATTTCTGAGTAAGTAAGGAGACATAGCCAGTTACTGTATGTGAGTGATGGTGTTTAATGATCATAGCACACCACCACAACTTGAAGTGTGTCACATGTTAGGCCTAAATCAAATGCAGTGTCCATACAAAAAATGGTTTCCATCACCCATTTGAGGAAAACCATGTTAAGACTGGCTCTACTTCCTGCACCCACGCGCTGCACTGCTGCGTTCCTTGGCCACACTGTCCTCACTACCAGTCTTTCCTGTGGCAGCGCTGAGGCGTTCGCTGCGCCTCCTGGACTCTGTTGGAGGGGGCGTGATGCTACTGCGGCTAGTAGCCTCTTCACTTTCACCCCCATCACCTGTAGTGGCTACCTTGTCAGTTTGTAGCACTTCTAGTGCACTGGTCACTGTGACCAGCCCCCTTGCCACATCATGGCTGCAGTGGGCCATCTCCTCCTGCATGGCCACCGAGTGCCTGCACAGCAGAGAGGTGGCAGTGGAGAGGCGGTTCACTGCCTTGTTGTAATTGTCAAGTTTCTGCCTCTCCCTGCGCCTTGACAAACGGTCCTCATCTAATTTGCTGCACAGCAGCCTCACAGCCTCGGACACGTCCCTCATGCCCTCAGCCACAGTAGTGTTCATAGAACAGATGCCCTTCTCAATATGCTGCATGTGGCCATTCATCTGTGCCCTCTACCGCTGCACTGACCTAATTGCTTTTCCTTGCAGGCGCTGGACCTTCAACATGTTCCCTTCGAGGCCAGCGAACACACTCTCAACTTCGCCCTGAGAAGGAGGACTGGTTGCCCTTGCCCTGCAGCGTCTGGAACGTGTGTGGGCGCACTCTGTGGGGGACTGTGAGCCTGCCCCGTTGGCATCCTCAGCTACTGTGGACTGTTGTCCTCCTGTGCTGTCCTCCTCGGACACCTCCATCTGCTGGAGGGTGGCCACTGAATGCCTCCTGCCTCTCGGTGCTGGTGGCGTTGATAGTAGCGGTGGCAGTGGCGATGGTGATGGTGGTGGTGATGGTGGTGGTGGTGGTGGTGGTGGTGATGGTGGCGGTGGTGGTGTGCCCTACAGGTGACTGGGCCTCCTCCTCTTGTCTCCTCTCTGTCCTGGGTGCCTTTCCTTTGCTCCCCTCTGCTGCCCTGCGAGATGGCTCGCCTGTGAAGACAGAATGTACATTTGCTCACTTATCTGGCAGCATTTGCATTGTAATAAATTTCATGCCTGCCAATCACACTGACTGTCCTCTGCTTGCTAATTGCTAATTGGTGTCACATGCCTTTGGGTTCAGTGGGCTGACTGTTCTGACATGTGTTACTTCTGACTACATCTCCCATAATGCATTGCAGGTTTTAAGTAAAACATGTACTGGAGTGGGAGTCCCTATGCCTCTTTGGGGATTGGGGGTAGGGAGTGGGGGGCACAGCATGCTGTGAATGCATCTTACCTTGTTTGTTGGCAGCTCTGGCTGAGCTGTCTGCATCCCCAATCCCACTCACACTCTCCGGCTGGAGGGTGGACTCAACCAGGAGATCCAGGGCAGTTGGTGCAGGTGCTGTGTTCCTCCCTCCACCTGTACGGTTGGCCTGCTTCTGCCACTCTGCCAGCCTCGCCTTAGCAGACTTCCTCAGATCATACCATCTTTTTTTTAGGTCCTCAATGGTGCACTGGGTGACTCTGATGGCATTTATTTCTTCTTGAATTGCAAGCCAAATCTGCCATTTCTGTGACTCAGGCACGTGCAGGGACTGTTTGCCAAATAATTTCTCGTGGTGCTTGGTCACATCCTCAATAAGGACCTCCAGCTCCCTCTCCCTGAATTTGTGCTTCCTTTTTCTTTCACCTGCCTCCTTCTCCCTCTCCTGCTTGTCCATTTTGCTCAGTTTTGTTTGCAAAATTCAGTTGAGTTGCTCCAAGCTTCTCTGCTCTGCTCCCTGCCTCACAATCATCTTCAGGTTCAGTGCAGATGCATGGGTGTGGCCACTTCCTGTTTGGGGGATAATGAGGATGCACAGGATTGGCTGATTCGACAATTACCGATTTTTTTAATTACCGAATCGGTATTAAGGATTCAGTGATAACAAATCGGTAATAGGGATTCGGTATTTATTTTTTACAGATTCATTCAGAATCGCTATTTATTAACGATTTTTACCGAATCGGTAATTTTTACAGATTCATTACGTACATCTGGAATACCGAGTTCTTAATAACGAATCAGTAAAATTCGCTATTAAGGACTCGGTATTTCAGGATTACCTACATCTGGCCCTTAGTAAATAATAGGATAATGCAGGGATAACAAGAATTTTTAAACGGATAGATCAAAGAGGATTTGGGAAAGAAATAAAACTAGGCAACAGGTAGAAAATAGTTCAAATTCAGGTGCAGTAAATGTTAGGGGAATATATATTAATATTAACAATAGGAGGACTTACTGGGGCCAGCAGAGCCATCGGCTGAGGAGGAGAGTTTTTCCTGTTGGGAGGCAACTTCCGCTCCCTTACTGGCCTCCGACGACCTTTTGCAATGGATGCTAATGCATGTAAGACAATTGAAGAGACAATAAATAATTGGTGGTAAATAAATAAATGCTCCAAAACAATTTTTGGACAGGAAACAGCAATTGCAATAACATTGAACTTTCCTAAATCATATCGACTAGTAGTAGACTAGTATCATGGACCGTCCGACAGATTCCACATTTCTTAAACCTACCTAGCCTAGCCCATCTATTCCAAAGACTTTGGAATAAATTGCAAAGAATGATATTTACTTCTAAGTTCTGTACTGCTTTGCAATAATTCTCAACCCCGTTGACGGGCAAATTCACGAAGTCTTCATTTTTGTCTTTAAATGCATAGATAAACGCATGCATTACATACAACAAATTGGTTGTTTGGTTTACTTGTCTATGTACAAGCTACAAAAAGGTTCTTATAACTGAAATGAGAGGATGCGTGTCGCTAAATTACTAATACTTTTTATCTTAGTAGTGACAGGACAAAGGAAAGGAATCTCTCTCTAGTCTGCATTATTTAACTTAAGTTCTTACATAATTTCCCAAGGAGAGCGCAAACGCAAAGTTGCAAACAATTACAATTAGGTACCGCTGAGCACCTGCCTAGAAGAAGAACAATCACATAATATAAGATTTGTAAATGTTCTGTAACTTACCTGCATGTGAGAAGAATACTTGCTATTTGTGAAATAAATATGAGCAATAATGTAGAACACACAATAATAATAATAATTAGCTACTCACCAAGCCCCCCTGACCTCAACCCGTAGCAGGTCCAGCAGGCCCTGCTCTTCGTCCAGGATGTCGGACCACAGCTGCTAAAGCTGCCGGAACCCGTACCCGGACCCAGGCCTGGCAACTGCTGCACAAAAAAACCCAGTTCTGCCACCACTACCACGGAAAACAAGACCTGGGGCTGAACCCCTTCTGGGCGCCACCTTTTTTGCACTGGTTTCTGCCATGATGCTGGGGGGGTGGGGCGGAACAAAAAATGTAGAAAGTATAAAAGAATGAAAGGAGAAGGAAGGAAGGAAATAAAACAAATTAGAAAGCAAGTAATGGAGAAAATCAGTACAAACCTCACTAAAAAAACACACAAAAAGTAGAAAATAACACAAAAAAATATACACTTAGAAAGAGACAGAGTAAGATAATAAATACAAAAGATTGGAAAAAAAAATTAGAAAGCAAGGATTGCAAAGATTGAATAAGGATCAAAAGTAGGCCCCAGCACAATAAAAAGAGTGAGAAACAAGATGGCTGCGCCCGTGTTCGACTGCGTGGTGCAGTTTGTGCAATATTTCCACCCGAACACGCAATCCGTGTTGACGTACGGCAGAAACGTCACAGGAACGGGTGGGACAAGCAACATCGCCTGCTCGCAGAACCCGCCGTTTTTTTTACCGCCGCGTGGAGTTCAACAAGGCATAGCTACGCGAACTGCACCCAGGGTTAGTTCTGATGTCTGTGGCAGCGATCGGGGTGGTCTCAGTGCTGTGATTGGGAGGATTCAAGAAGGTTGTTTTGTTCTAGGTTTTCGGTAAGCTGTTTGTTGAAGGCCTTCTCAAGTATTTTGGCTGGGTAGGGGAGCAGGGAGATCAGTCGTTAACTTTTGAGTTCGCTGGGTTCGGTGGAGTGCCTCTTTAGAAGGGGTCTGACCTCTGAGTGTTTCCATCTGTCCGGGAAGGCTTCTGTGGTGATAGAGGTGTTGATGATGCTGGTGAGTTCTGTCCAGATAGGGTCGGTTCATAGGTTGAAAAGGCGGTGGGGCAGGGCTCGTTGGTGCCCGAGTGAATGGATGATATGATGGCCGTGGCAGTATGAGTGGTGAGCGGAGACCAAGTAGTGATCATTCGGCTGATGTGTGCTGGTTGGTCGAGGCTGTCAAGATTGAGAGCGTGAGTTGTGGGTCCATGTTGTTGTAGATGGTGGCAATCTTCCTGTGGAAGTAGCCCGAGAGGTTGTTGAGAGGGGCAAATAGTGTTCTCTGTGACTGCTGGTTTGGAGAATTCCTTGACTATTTTGAAAAGTTCTTTCATGTGGTTGGCTGCTGTATCAATGTGGGCTGCAATGGCTGTTCTCTTGGTTTCCTTGATGTGCCTGTGGTAGTTGCTTAGAGCTGTTTTGTGAGCAGCTTTGTCAGAGGGGTTTCTTGTGACACACCATTGTTTCTCAAATTGGTAACAATTGTGCTTGGAGATGCTGAGCCCTGGGGTGTACCAGCTGGCTTGTTTTGAAGTTTTGTTGTTTTTTGGTGGTTTCATCGGGACGGCTCTGTTGGCACATTTGGTGATCCATGCGGATAAGTTATGGACGGCCTGGTCAAGGTCTGATGAAACTTTGGGTTGGGTGGTGCTGAAGGCTTGTGTCCACTGTGCCTCTGTTACCTGGCCTCAGCTGCTGCGGGAGGAGCTGTGATGCTTGGGGATGGTGTGCTGAGTGTCGGAGATGGTGAAGTGAACAATGGTGTAGTCAGTCCAGGTGAGTTCTGTGACGTGGCTGAATTTGATTCTGTTGCTGGAGGTAAAAACGGAGTTAAGTGTGTGTCTGGCATTGTGCGTGGGATCGGTAACCAGTTGGCTGAGGCCAATGTTGTTCAGGTTCTCCAGGAGGGCGGTGGGGTTATCCACAGTTAAATTTAGGTTGCTGAGTAGGACGTAGTTGCAGGAGTCAAGGGCTAGGGGAGCAATGAGGTTGGATATGGCATCGCAGAAAGCCAATAAGGATCTTGGGGTCTGTATACGAGGGTGCCTTTTATCATGGTCTTGGAGTTGGTCTGTAGTTGTAAGTTGAGGTGTTCCAAGAGGGGTGATGGACTCTCGTTGGTGACGATGCATCAGATTGTTTCCATTTAGCTGAAGGTGATGCTCCCACCATGTTTGTTGGTGCTGTCTCAGTGCATCATTTTGTAGCCATCGGGTGTTGAGGTGGCGATGTTAGGGTTCAAGGAGCTGTTGAGCCATGTTTTGGTGATGAAGGCAATGTCAGAGGAGAGGGGGGTGACTGTGTCCCAGATTTCAGTGGCATGCTTGCAGAGGGAACAGGCGTTCAGCAGGATGCATTGGATGGGTTCCAGGTTGTTCATGCTCTTCTGGGTGGAAGTGGCAAGGGATTCAGCATGGGCTGGCAGCCCTGTGTTGCATAAATGTGCTTTATTCTACAGTCAAAGCTGCCTCCTTAAATAAGAATAATTTCTTCACTATTCATAGGATATTCTGGACCCTCAAAAGACTGGTGAAGTTTACACAGATCGACCGAGATGTAAGAAATGTAACTAGCCGCGGGTGGACAATAGACATAGGTTTGTAGATTGTTTGAGTCTGCTGATGTATTGGGAAGCTGTAAGCTGTAGGTAAGATCTTAAGTGAAATCACAAAACAAAAGATTAAGGTAAGTCATACTCTAATTCAAATGAGGGTAGATTCATCTATAGATATATCCATGAATAAAGCCCAGAAAAGACTGGTGTTGTATTTAATTTTGCTAGCCAAACATGAAATAGGTAAATAATTAATTTTTAAAGACCCCCTGGCAGTAGCAGATTGGAACGAAGCTGCTAACTACATAAACCAACTTGACATAGTCTTAATAGCTTAGGTAATATTTGGAAAGACTTTTAAGTATGCCAACATGTCGAATGATTACAACTGAATGAGGTACTACAGGACAGATTACCCAGGGCTGCTCTTAGCTATAACAGCTCTACATAACTACAGTGTTTCTGATGTTTGATTGGTAATCAATGCATAATCGGAAGTAGTATTGATGGTGAAAATGGGACAAAAAAGAAAGGTGGTAACAGTGCACCAGTGCTCCATATATCTTTTGCCAAAGACAATCATTCTTGGCTCCAGGGACTGAGATATTTCCATTCAATACACCCACATATATACACACAGTACTTTTGCTGCATGTGACTTAAGGCCTGGTTTATACCAATCTTCTTTTTTTTAAATGATGTAAGGGTGTATTGAGTAATGTGAATAACAGTGACATGGATAACGTCATCAATGTTATTATGAGTGATGTAGGTTCTGAGATCATAAGCAGAGCATGAGGGGGCTGAAAGTTATCACTAGTTGCCTAAACAAAACTGGAGAATTTCAGTAGTCCATTGCTTTTTTAAGTTATGTTTCTGTCTCACTCAGTCACCTAACTGTAACATCAGCTTAACCTTTATTTTCGGTGACTATTTTTTTTCACATCAAGATCTTTTTGTCATACTTAACTATAACGTCACTTTGAATGTAGTTTTTTTCAGTGAATTTCTTTTTTTATTGTATTCTTAAAATAGCATGAGGAAAACCTTCAGGTAGGCAACCCAGACATGTGCAGTGGGGGTCGGGCACATAGCCTTGTCTCTGGCCAAGTTCTGCCCTCAACCCTCTGCCAGCATACAACCTCACCTCCTCCCCACCCGCACCCAACCTTTAGCTGTTTGCAGAGGAGATAGATTAGACGCAGGGCTTCACAACTGGTCAATTTGTCATCATATTTTTGTGATGGTTTTTAATGTTTTATAGTTTGTTTTAATGTTGTTAGGTTTGACACTTTTTTATTTTTTGTTTTTTAGCAATTAAATATTTAATTATTTTTCTTGTTCACATTTTTTTGTAATGAAACTTTTTTCTTATGCTTTTTGTACAAATCTTTGTGTTGCTGTTTTAAATGGTTCTCCATCGCTTTTACAAAATCATTTTTTGTTGTTGTTGCCCGAAGAACGACCTGCATACATTGCAGTGTGTTGTAAAACACTGCATATTTTAATTGTTTTCCTCTTCTTGGAGCTGCAGTGCTTCAGCTGCTGCAGATTTCATCTCCTTCTTGTGTCCCTGATATTCTCCTTGCATCTCTGCCTGAAAAATCTGAATGGGTGCATATCTCACAGGTGCATCCACATGGCACTAATGCCTATAGAGTACCTCTCAGGTTAGCCCCTGTGAAACACCTGATTGCACAAGATGCACTTTACATTTCGACCATTGATGTTTTTGCCAGCTGGAAAAGTAAAACATTTCCAGACTATAGATTGCATTTTGGGCCTAGTAGAAGGTGCTGCTGTAGATGTTGATGTCAGCACTATAACATTATCATTGTGTTTTAATCCAGCAATGGTAGTGTCTATGGATGCAGTGGTAGGTGTCTGCTTCTCTGGAGAGTTTCCTGACGCAATGACAAACATGGATTCTGTCGAAAGAGTTTAGTAGGTGATTTTGTTTTCTAGTTTGAGCACAGGGTTTTTAGGTTTCTTGGTACGGCAGTACGAAAAAAGGTACCGCTGTACCAATATCTCACAGTAAAACTACATCTGGTTGGTTCACATTACTGACTTTATTCATTATGAAGAAGTTCCCACCTCAATACTATTATTAGACATTTGCACTTCTCTGTGTACACACATTGTGCAGTATCTTCTCTTTTTGTCTGAGAGTTTTTGGGGATTATTGGAACATGGCATCTGCAAGAGGCTAGAGGCAACCTGAACAGCCTCAGGATGAGGAGCAGAAGACAATTACAGAGTCCATTGTTTGGAAATGTTGCTCAACACCACCTGGAGAAAATACGGTGTCTGCCACGTTGGTGACTTGTGACCTGTGCCATTAGAAATGTATCCATTGCACTGATAAAAAAATACTCTCTTTCCACTTCTGGGATGCAAAAGAATCTCAATGTGTGGCATACCCAACACTTAAATGGGGCAAAATGCAAACGACTAGAAAACTAGGGGCACCTACCTCTTCTGCAGCTGATAAAGGTTTATTTTAGAGTTACAGCTACTGGATTAAAAATCAGAACTAAAATGCATGTAGTTTATCATGTTTGTAAAGACACTGTCAAGATATGTTACTATATTTCAATCTGTTCAGCTGAGTTGGCTGCAGAACGTGTGCTGTAGCCAGGCCCTGAGCCCAACAACCTGTGTGGCAGCCAACCCCCTGGGTAATGGCCAACCCCTGGATGTGCATGGTCTTTAGGGGATGGCCCAATTCTCTGTGTGAAGCCAATCTCCTCGGCACCTTCAGCCAAGTGCAGTGGGGTTGGCCACAAGCCAGGTCCTGCACCCAAGCCCCTTGAAGATGGCCAATCCCTGCTGCAGCCAGGTCCTGCACCTGACCCGCAGTTGGGCACCTAGCCCCTGTTGCGCACGGCCTTCAGCCACATACAAAAGAAGTTGGCTTCAGGCCCCAGCCTGTGGCTGTGCCCAGGAGCTGTTGGCCGCAGGGCTCAACCTGTGTCCAAGCCTTGTACCCAGCTCCTGGGTGGCAGCCAAACTGTGCTGCGCATAGCCTTTAGGGTTAGGTCCAACCTTTTGCGGGCAGTCACTCCACTGCACCTTCAGCAGTGCATAGCAGTGGTTGGCTACAGTCCAGGCCCTGTGCTTAACACCCTGGGTGGCAGCAAGCCCTGCTGTGGCCACGCTCTGCAGCCAAACCCCGCAGTGCATGGCTGAAGGCTGTGTGCAGTGGGATTGCAGCCCATCACTGTCCCAATCCACAGTGGGTGGCCAACACCTGCTGAACATAGGCAACCAAGTCCCCGAGTTCTGTGGTGGCAGCCGCTGCATTTTGTCCTAATGTTGCTGCCAGGTCCCCGAGCCTTTGTAGGCCCCGGGGACCCCATCCCCAGAGTAAACTTATGTTAAAAGGGAGGGGGGTCACGGGACCCTTAAAAGGCCCTGGGTGCCCCTTCCTCCAAGGCCGGCTCTATTACTACACCCTTGGAGCAGGGTAGTTCCCTGCCAGCATATGTGTGGACAGAGAAACATATGTTTACCCCTGCCTGGCGGGAGTATTTTTAAATCTCCCACCAGATGGGGGCAAACATTCCTTCCCTACCTATGGCAGCAGGAGAAGGGAAGACAAGTCTGCTCCCAGCCGTTAGGAGATTTAAACATGCTCCTGTTGGGTGGGAGCAGACTTCTGTTCTGCTTCCCTGCCATATTGCTCTCTCCAGGAAGGAGGAATGCCGGCTCCCGCAGTATGAGGGGAGCCGTCTGGAGCCTCTGGTTGAGGTTTGTGGGTGCCCCAAGTAGGCATTGGGGGTACCCACCTGTGCCTCTGGGGATGTAGTCCCAGGGCCCAAGAAAATGTTTGGGCTCGGGAAGGGGGGCCACGCTGCCTCCTCCCCAGTTTAATGTCATATGGACCTGTGATAAGGTCCCGGGCCACTTTTGGCTCAGGGAGGTTGGGTCCCTGTGGGGGTGGTTAACCACAGGCCGTGCGTAGCATGGGTTTAGCTGCCTGTGGGGGGTTTGAACATGGGTCCTGGCTTCAAGCCAGGCCCTGAGACCAAATTGACGCTGCACATGACTAAAGGCTGTGTGTAGCATGGAGTTGGCTGCCTGTTGGTGGTTGCCTTTACGTACGTAACAAAACATTTGTTTATGTTAAAGAAAAAACCTAGAAATTTACAGAAAAATCCAAAGGATAAAGTAACATTATAGTTAGGTGAGCCTTTCAGTGACAACATAACGTTTTAAACATGCAAAACCACTGAAATTCACCAATTATAGTTAGCTCTGGTAAACATAACTCGTGTGTATAGGTTAAGTGAAAAAGAAGCAAACAGTGAAATTATAAAAAATATATATTTATTATTAATTCTCAGAAACACAATTAATTATCTCCTACCCGGAGATATAGACACATTACACACAATAGTTTGTTAATAGAATACGTAAGGAGCAGAAATACACAAAGTTCTCCAGGGGGAGACCAAACCATATACTAAAATAGTGGAATGTGAACCACGACTTAAGTCAACAATGGACCCAGAAGATGTAGAAGAGTCGGGGACCCAAGGAACCACCAAAGGTGAGTATCTAGGAACTAAAAAGGGTGAGAGGGGCACTCCTGTTGTACTTCTCAAAACAGTTTTATCAATGTAATTCTGTGTTGCGTGCAAACAGTGATAGGGATCTGCCTGTGTCCCTAGAACTAATTGAGCGTGTATTCAGGATTGTACCTGAAGAACCTATTTGCACTGCTATGTGTATTTACCATGCAATATCAACAGTTAAATCACATTCACCAATGTTAAACCATATGATATACAATATCTCAATAACAAACTTTTGACAACCAATTAGTTTTTTCACTGATTCATGTATTTAACTCAAATTTTTAAATGTATCAAAACATTAATTCTATCAGTAATATACTTTTTTACAATGTCAAACAAACTTTGTTGTTTCTTAACAACATCTTCATCTGTATCAACCTCTTTATAAAGTTTCCTTTGCCCGATGCATTTCGGGACATAAAAGTCACTTCTTCAGGGACCACTGTGTTTAAATGAACATAAAAAACATAATTACCAAATAAAACAGAAAAAACATTTCTTTATGAACTTGGGGAATCTGCACAACTGCCAATATCACCACGTAGAGCTAGTGAAGTTAGTGTGTTGAATAAATGCGCTATGTAATATCACCGCTTGTGGCGCCTCCAAACTGAAACTGACACCATAATTATTCTGTATATAATAAACAGAACTAAATCTGCCATGCATACTCACCATCAAACAACCTTTCCTGTAAAATACAATATTTTATCAGTAATCAGTATGCTGATACTGATCTTCAATGTACAGCCATTATCACGCACTCACGTACCACGTACCTTATGAACAAAACAGATTCAACCAGTTTTCCAAGGCAATACCGTCCTCTATGCCTCTCCGCCGACACAAACTGCAAAATGAACCCACCGGTTAGCGCTATAACTAACAAACCTGACTGAGTCTCTTGCTGTCTATTAACCAAAAACGCTAACCTGTTCTTTGTTGTTCTGTAACCCTTCAACAGCTATATGCATGGCTCCTTCTGTGAGGACGAGAGTTTCTCAAACTTCCGTATGATTAAGCCTTTAAAGTCAATTGGGAACACTGAAATCAGACTACCCAACAAAAGATGGACCAGGACCTGCTGTTAAAGGGTGGCCATCTTAAAGCACCTGCTTACCCGAACGATCGTAATGTATATCAACAACAGTGCTCCATATTTACTCTTTGATACATAGTCCTGTGAGCCTGTGTTAAAACCTGAATAGGGACAATTGCACCATAACTAATAATCCAATCTCTCTGTACAACGGTGACCATATTCGGTTAGTAGTGGCATGTGACGACGCGAACTCTGCAGTGCCAAAACATTAAAGTTTTATCTGTGTTTCAGTTCACTTACAATAAGCAAGAAAATATATACTGATTTTCTAACATACATTGACGACACTCCAATTTTGATAATATTAACATTAAAAAAAATATGTGTAAATAACAATACTCACCTCATCCAATGTTGTGCAGTGAAATTGTAAATGTGTGTGAATAATATGTGGGTTCACAAACTAGCCTCAATTAAGTAAATTGAAGTTATCTGAAGGACGTGCCAAATGTACTTAAAAAAACAACTCACTTCCATTTTGTCATTTAAACCAAATGGCATCATGAGATTACATTTTTTTGATCCAAAATGTCTCTTTTTGAAGAAGAATTTTATTGGGATCAGATAATACTCTAGGTGTGTCTATTTCAAGAACCAAAAAACGTAATTGAGTAATGTTGTGACACTGATCTGTCCAATATACTGCTAGATTGGAATTCATATTTTTGTTTTGAATGGTACTTTTATGCTCAGATATGCGTGTCTTCACTTTTCGTTTGGTCTTCCCGATATAAAGAAGGCCACAGGGGCATTTGATGTAATATATAACGTTCTTTGAGTTACAATCTGAAGTATGTCACAAACCCACAATTTCTCCTGTTCTAGGGTGAGTGATGTTATTCCCACAGATTACATTATTGCAATGGACACAATTTTGACATTTTCTCATGCCTTTCGGATTTGACTCTTGAGCTTTATCTGATAGTGATAATAGTTTTTAGACCAAGTATAAGCAAACAAGGGCCGTTAATTGAAAATGTCTAAAATCTGCCTCGTTTTGCAAAAGTTCTCACGTTTTCACAATGATTCTTTTAATGTGTCTTGATTGCACAGAGAATTAAAGACAAACACCATGAGTTTTCTCTCAGATTTAAATTGTTTTTTGAGTAGTTCATTTCGTTCCTTAATACCTATACGTTGTACAGCGTTCTCAACAGCGTTGTCACTGGATAGCCCCTATTTAGATATCTGAGCTCAATCTTATCTATTGCTTCTTTGCTGATTTCTTGTTTTGACGTGATCCTTTTGACCCTCATCATTTGTGAGTAAGGTAGATTATCCAGTAACTGTGGAGGATGAAAGCTTTAAAAATTTAAAGCATTGTTCCTGTCAGTGGGATTCCTGAATACACCCGTGAAAATTTCAGTCACATTTTTTTCAATCCAAATGTTCAAAAATGCGATATGCGACTTACTGATGGTATGGGTAAATTTGATCCTCTTATGTATGTTGTTTAAAGCTACTATGTTAGCCTGTAATGCTAATGCAATTTCATCTATGTACCCGTAGTAACAAACTAAATGTTCGCTCCACTCTTTCACAGCAAAAATATGATCAGATTCGGGGGGCGTGGCTTAGCCTAGCAGCAAGATAGCGTCTTGCTAAGAGGGCTCTGCCGGCCGAAAACAAAATCCAACGTTAAGCCTGGCAAATGGGGCTAACTACTAAGCTGAGTCGAGCTGTACCTCTGGCGGATTTGACCAGTCACCATTCCTGTAAATCTTAACTCCTACAGCAGAGTGGAACCCCGGCCGTGGATGACAGACAGGGTCAGGCCTACCAGGGGCCTGGGCTGCAGTCTATCTGTGGGGGGAGAACGAGGCGAGATCTACGCGAAGTGGCCGGGACGATGTGTCGGGGATCGCCGTACCCGTGCAGAGGAAAGCGACTGGTGCAGAAGTAGGAAATACCACAGATGTACACAGCCGTAAACAGATCCCTCTAGAAAAAAGAAAACGGACGTTCCGCTCAGTGAACTGTGCTATCCGAAGCGAAGGCCTCCGCAACTGGGGAATCAGTTAACTCTACCGCTGGAAACTTGTTGGGCCCGATTCACGGAACTAACTTAAGACAAAATCCTAAACTGACTACCATTTTGGTATTCACAGAAGGCACTTACTCATTTTGGTATTCACAGAAGGCACTTACTCATTTCGGTATTCACGGAAGTTAGGAGTCCTAACTTTAGGACTCCTAAATGCCTTCTGTGAATACCGAAAGTCTTAAAATTAGGATTTTTCTCAGTTTAGTAGTAGTATAGTTAGGGCTCCTAACTTTAGGACTCCTAAATGCCTTCTGTGAATACCGAAAGTCTTAAAATTAGGATTTTTCTCAGTTTAGTAGTAGTAAAGTTAGGACTCCTAACATTAGGACTCCTAAATGCCTTCTGTGAATACCGAAAGCCTTAAAATTAGGATTCTTCTCAGTTTAGTAGTAGTATAGTTAGGACTCCTAACTTTAGGACTCCTAAATGCCTTCTGTGAATACCGAAAGTCTTAAAATTAGGATTTTTCTCAATTTAGTAGTTGTAAAGTTAGGACTCCTAACTTTAGGACTCCTAAATGCCTTCTGTGAATACCGAAAGCCTTAAAATTAGGATTTTTCTCAGTTTAGTAGTAGTAAAGTTAGGAGTCCTAACTTTAGGACTGCACATGCTGGTCGCGGTGTGTGCAGCGCGATCCCGCAACTGGCGCCATAGCATAGGTGCGGCTGCCTAGACGGTTCTGTGATAAAGTAGTTTAAAACTAATCATGCAGCTCTGGAGATGCGAGAGAGGGAAGACTCTCTATGATGCTGTACTGAGGCGGCCTAGACTGAAGAGCATTCCGGGTAGCCATATCAGCATTGTCCCGCGTCGCCGAGACCTACAGCTGCATACACAAACCAAGGTGGGTGCAGCGTGATCCCTGACCTCGCGCCATAGAGGTGGTGTGGCTGCCTGGACGCACAGGGTGCTTAAACCCACACAGTATACGTGGGGGAACTCGGACTGCGATCAGTTACGCGCCAACACCATAGTTATGCGACCTCGCTAGTCACCTACACGCGGGTCGATATTCAAGTGACTTGGCAAGATACTGTTCCATATACTGATCTCTAACAATAGAATGGTGGGGGGCCTGAGCCGCGCACTCGGTGGAACTAACTGAACCCGAAGTTGCGTACTGGGTGCGGACCACTGCCAACTAAGGCACGAACACATCCTAGCAACCAGTCGTTAGCGAGGGTGCTATGAGGTACGCAACCTAACATCCCCACCCGTGAACAGCATACTTGCAAAGTGACACATGGCACAGGCCCTTCAAATGTGCTCACCAACATCCCAGGCAACTACCGTGTAATACACAGTAATACCAACGGTGACCAAAACATACTGGAGTGTAAGCTACTGGGTCAGACCGAGCTGGGCCAGGGGAGAGCCTCAGACAGTGCATGCTGACACACATGTTGACTGGGGGGGGGGCTGCATTCCTGGACTGGTCAAGCCATCACTTCTAAGTGCTGACGGATCCTAATCGCTTGGTGTGGAAACTTCGCTGCTGCAAGCTAGTGAAAACCGGGCACAAGGCACAAGGTGACCACGAGTGCACAGCAGGAAGGGAAAATGGGAAAAAAATTATGCAAAACAAACCAAACTGTTGTTTGATAACAAAATACACCCCCTAGCGAAGTACCAGAAAGGCAAGAAGACGACCTTCAGAACATACTTCTGGGGGTAAAAGCCAGCCTCAAAGCGATCAAAACAAAACTGGACAAGCTCACTGCCCAACTCGACCAAGTGCAAAAACATGTTGACACACACAAAACATGAATAGACGAACAAAGGAACATTTACTACAAATGCAGAAGGTCTTAAGCATAATCAAAGCCCAAAATTAGGACTTAGAGGCTTGTTGCAGAGGTAACAATATACGTATTACTGGCATACCAAAGACCACTGCAATACCCAAAATGGAGACAGATGTCGAGGGCCTGCTAAGAGAGATTTTTGGACAAGACCTATCTACAATGTTTATTGTGGAAAGAGTGCATCGGTCTCTCATCCCCAAGCCCCCGGTCGGTGCCACTCCCAGACCAATTGTGGCCAGACTGCTAAATTATAGGGATAGAGATGTTATCCTACAGAAAGCCAGGGAAGAAGGAAATATCAATCATAAAGGAAATAATATATCCTTTTACCCGGACTTCTCCCCCACAGTCCAAGTGGCCAGACTCGAATTTGGACCAGCTAAAGGTCTACTACAACAATCTGGCACCTCATATGCGCTCTTCTATCCAGCAAATTTAAAAATTACACACGACGGCGCAGCTCATTATTTTACTGATGCCAAATCTGCCCTTAAATTTGCTAGACACATAAGTAAACCGAAAAGCCCTCCATCCCAAGCTGGATGAGTAACATCCGATGCGACGCTCAGTGACAATGACTAAATCCTAGCAAACAACCTACACTAGTTAGGTCGCTGCTCCCAAAAACTGTGCTGGAGCCAAGGAACAGCAGCAGGAGTAGAGGTGAAGAATCAAAGGACAAAAGTCCCATTGGAGCACTGGGGATGGTAATCTATACCAGAGGAATGTATGCCTCATAGCTACTGACTCATAGTTTGGCCACCCTGCCAAACAGTAGGTTAGTAAGCTGGTGACCCCATGCACCTGGGAGATCTCCCTTGGGATTGCACAAATGTTAGTATTGTTGTTAGTAATATTAGGAGGTGGGTGGGATCAACTGCATAATCTGATTGGGGGTTTGGTGTGGGTGACGGGTTGGGAAGGGGAGCTGTTATTGTTTTATATGGCAGCAGACAGACAACACTCAGCAATAGATATCACATGGTCACTCGTCACTATAGACACAAAACATGCCAGACACACCGCAATTTATTTCCACGGACTCCTTGGTATGATGTAAAAGCGCGATGAACAAATCTGACTAAATCCCCAACAGGTTCAAGTCAGATATATGCATGGGTGCCCTCCGGGTAGAGGTGATGGCCTATACATTCCTGACCTGGAACATCAGAGGCCTCAACAATCAAAGGAAGGCACGCCACAGCCAAGCTTACCTTGCTAGACACAACGTGGGCAAATGTTTTCTTTAAGAAACACATTTAAACAGTACTGATTCCAACAGATTACAACACAAACACTGAGGGAAGGTCTACTCCTCAATATACTCAAATTATGCTAGGAGGGGTTGCCATATTAATGCGCCAGGGTGTTGACTGGGCGCTGACCCAATCCCAGATAGACCCAGAAGGTCGATATAATATATTGAGAGGCACACTTGGGGGTACAAAGATTATCATGGTTGCGATTTACGGTCCAAACACAGACAGCCCAGAATTTTTTAATGATATGTGGGCTAAAGTGGTCACACTAGGTTGTTATACCATCATATGGGGCGGCGACTTCAATGCCATTTTATGTGACACCAAGGATAGACTGGGCACATCACAAAGCCTACACCCCAGGGCAGGTAAAGCACTCAACACAATTATATCTGATAATCAACTGGTGGACATTTGGCCGAATTCTGGGAGAAGGGAGGGCACCTGTATCTCGGCACAACACAAGGCCTGGTCCAGGATTGACTTCTGGTTGGTGACGGGAGACGTGGCGACATGGACAGAAGAAGCCGCACACTTGTCCAGAACCCTGTCTGACCATGCCCCCTGCACGCTCAAGGTGTGGTTCCCTATGTCAATCCAGGGTGAATTCACATGGAGATTGCCCCCCCATGCTCTGCTCGACATGCGTGGACATTGTTGAATACTTCTCCTTAAATCAGGGACCGGTATCATCCCCCTCAATGTTATAGGAGGCCTTCAAGGCCATAATCAGAGGCAAATGCATTGCTAGACAAGCAGGGGTTCTAAAAGCCATCAGACAAACTATTAAGAATTTAGAATCTACCAATGATCCAACACACAAAGCACCTATCCGGGAAAAAATCTCAGCATTCGAGGAGGATGCAAACAGAGCAGTAAACTTTTTGGGGAAATACACATCCACTAGGAGATACAGTGCAGGAGACCATCCAGGCAGAACACTTGCCAACATTCTAAGCCCTCACATAGTGCACCATACATAACAGAACTACTGGACAGTGACGATAGCCCAATCAGAGGCCCCAGGAGATACATGATCATTTTACTAAATTTTATACCACGCTGTGCACCTCTAATTCATCCCACATAGACGACGAGCTCGCAACTTATCTTGACTCACTTGAACTACTCTGGCTCAGTAGAGCACACCGAGAATACTTGGATGAACCGTTTACTACTGACGACATTGTACAAGTTATAAATAGCCTCCCAGCTGACAAAGCTCCGGGATTAGACGGTCTGACGACTGCTTTTTACAAATGCTATGCTACGCTCCTCGCACCTCACCTCATGGCAATGTATCAAGAGTCACTTCAAAATGGTTCCCTCCCCCCACTTCTCATGAAGCAGTAATCTTAATGCTACTCAAACCTTGCCAGTCCCCGGATCGTTGCGATTCATTTAGACCCTTCTCGCTTACCAATAACGATAATAAAACTTATGCAAAACTCCTTGCAAACAGAATGTACCCCTCCTCCCCCTCATCGCCAGACCATATCAATCTGGTTTCATACCTGGGCGATCAACCTCACATAATTTGCGGACTTTTGTTTTGGTACTACATTACCTAGATCCCCAGACCCCTGACTTGGCGGCATTGCTTGACGCCACCAAGGGCTTCGACTCACTCGAATGGTCATACCTATTTTCCATTCTAGCCAGGTTGGGACTAAGCTCCCTCTTCACAAAGCAGATCAGGGTACTCTACTCGCAACCGATGGCCCGACTGCGTGCAAACGGCTTAGTGTCGGCCCTGTTTAACATTACCCGAGGCACTAGGCAAGGATGTCCTTTACCACCCCTTCTGTTTGCCATAGCTATGGAGCCACTCGCCACCAGACTCAGGTAACAGCACAAGACACGAGGCCTGGACTTCTGAGTTAGGGACTTAATCATTTCCCTTTATGCTGATTATATGATATATAAGAAACCCTAGGGAGAATCTGCACCCTGTACTCCGTGAACTTACCAAATTTGGTGGCCTATCAGGCGTACAGATAAACTGGGCTAATTCAACTTTACTCCCTCTCACACGCTCGACTTACCCATTTGACTCGGACTATCTTATCCAATGGGCTAAGGGCCTGGTCAAATATTTGGGGATTTGGCTGAGTTGTGACACACAGGAACTCTGGTATATGAACTATGGGCGGATAGTTACATGGCTGGAGGGGAAAATTGCTATTTGGTTTAAGCTTTCAATATCCCTTGCCGGTAGAATTGCGATTGCCAAAATGATTGTGCTGCCCAAATTACTATATATATTCGCAAACCTTCCTCTACAACTAACTCAAACCTTTTTGAGAACACTGTAGTTCTTGATGGTCTCCTTGGCATGGGTAGATAAACAAGCGGGCATATCGTGGTAGATACTAACGCTCCCATTAGCTCAGGGTGGACTGGGCGCACCAGACATCCCCCTGCATGCTTTTTGCACTCAGGCACAGTATTTACACCACTGGATATTTCCGACTCCTTTCCAACCTCATTAAATGTGGCCCTATATTGAACCTATAGGCGGCAAACTACTGCACTAAACACAACTGAAACACTGCACTGGGCCTGGAACAGACTGTGCAACAGGGCTGGTTACCCGAACCTATATGCACCATCTATTACTTGCTCAAAATCCACATATCCCACCACTGGAAGATAAAGGAAATATCGCGCGGGCACATAGGATGGGCCTCATTTCGTTTGCTGACCTCTACCCCAACAATACATTTCTACCCCACCCCCCAGTTAACCAGGTAGCGCCCTCCCGATTCCTTGACGCACTGTTATATTACAGTATCAAGGGTACATGTCGCAAAGTACATGACACATTTCTGAATCATCCAGACACTTTCCTGGCCCTTGAACAAAGGCTCACTAACTCATCCTCCAGTAAACTCATTACTCCATTATATAATACTATGCAACACTCTTCCCCTGTAGTGCAGTTGAAAGCCCTGGAGGGATGGAACTCTGAGCTAGAGGAACCCATACCAGAAGATCAATGGCGGTTCTGCTGCGGCCAATTAGAAATGTTATCACCAAATTATAAAGTGTGACTTATACATTTTACGTTCTTACACTGAATATACAGGATGCCCATCCAGCTTAAACGCATGGGGCTTTGCCCTGATGCGCACTGCTGGAGATGCAGGGCTCCCCTGGCTTCGTTCCTCCACATAGCCTGGGAGTGTCCTCTAGTGGCAAAATTCTGGGTTTAGGTATTCCAAAAGATCAGTGAGACTTTGGTGTTCAATATAAACCCATCACCTAAAATCGGACTCCTGGGATATGTCCAGGAGGCCCCGGCCGGAGGCCACAGATTATTAGCCAGGCTTTTACTCCTGGCAAAACAAAGAGTTGCCATGCACTGGGGCAAGCGGAACGCTCCCACCATTAAGGCGTGGATCTTAGACATTACATTCTGTCAGGAACAACTGAACACATTCTGGAAACTGCTACTGCTTGCATCTAGACCCAGAGACATTTGGGGGCCCTTTCAAACTTGGCTAACCACTTATAACTTAACTCAAGACCAAGCTTCAGCATTAGTTCACATATCAGATCAGGACACAAGGCAAGTAAGTGATTAGCTGCCCCTAAGATGTAATTTACACAACCGCACCAACACTCTATCTGGTTAGGTATATTGCATAATACAGAGTTGGAAGGAGGCGCTCTTGGAAAGGATAACAATATTGTGAAGTCAGGTGTACCCTAATGTGCAATTTAGGAATGTAAATAAGCTGTCTTGCTTCCTTTAGTGTTGTTATGGTTGTTGTTGTTCAATTGCAAATGCTATAATATGACACATGATATCACATGTACACTTGCTGACGTATATATACTTTGTTCAAATGCCAATAAACAAATATAAAAAAAGAAAATATGATTGGACTTGAATATTTCCATGAAAATATTGGCGTAAACTGGGGCTCCCTCAAAACCCATGGAGGTCCCACTGATTTGCAGAATGAAATCGCTTTGCCACTCAAAATAACTATGTTGTAAACAAAATTGCAAGATTTTGAGTAAAAACCCTTTGTTGACTCACAGTGCTGTCTGATTTAACAATGCCCATTCTGTTGCTTCCATTCCCTTATGAAGTGGGATAAATGTATATAACCAGTCACATCTATGGTACATTGAATACAATTTGTCATGTCTTCCTTAGGTAAAGCCATCAACCGATTCAACGATTGGCCTAAATGTGGGGTTACTTAGAGGTGACTGCGTTATAAACATCGACATCAGATAAAGCTCAAGAGTCAAATCCGAAAGGCATGAGAAAATTTCAAAATTGTGTACATTACAATAATGTAATCTGTAGGAATAACATCACTCATCCTAGAACAGGAGAAATTGTGCGTTTGCAACATACTGCAGAGTGTAACTCAAAGAACATTATATATTGCATAAAATGCTCTTGTGGCCTTTTTATATCGGGAAGACTGAACGAAAAGTGAAGACACGCATATCTGAGCATAAAAGTATCATTCAGAACAAAAATATGAATTCCAATTTAGCAGTATATTGGACGGATCAGCGTCATAACATTACTCAATTACGGTTTTTGGTTCTTGATATAGTCACACCTAGAGTTTCTACTGATCCCACTAAATTTTTCTTCAATGAGAGCAAAAGAGTTAATACCATGATGCCATTTGGTTTAAATGACAAAATGCAAAAGAGTTGTTTTCTATAGTACATTTGGCACATCCTTCAGATAACTTCAATATGCCGATATGAGGCTAGTTTGTGAAACCACATATTATTCACATACATTTAGAATTTCAATGCAGAACATAGGACAAGGTGTGTATTGTTATTTACGCATATATATTTTTTTAGACATTTTCAACCAACGGCCCTTGTTTGCTTATACTTGGTCTAAAAACTATTACCACTATCAGATAAAGCTCAAGAGTCAAATCCGAAAGGCATGAGAAAATGTCAAAATTGTGTACATTGCAATAATGTAATCTGTGGGAATAACATCACTCACCCTAGAACAGGAGAAATTGTGGGTTTGTGACATACTTCAGATTGTAACTCAAAGAACGTTATATATTACATCAAATGCCCCTGTGGCCTTCTTTATATCGGGAAGACCAAACGAAAAGTGAAGACACGCATATCTGAGCATAAAAGTACCATTCAAAACAAAAATATGAATTCCAATCTAGCAGTATATTGGACAGATCAGTGTCACAACATTACTCAATTACGTTTTTTGGTTCTTGAAATAGTCACACCTAGAGTATTATCTGATCCCAATAAAATTCTTCTTCAAAAAGAGACATTTTGGATCAAAAAATTTAATCTCATGATGCCATTTGGTTTAAATGACAAAATGGAAGTGAGTTGTTTTTTTAAGTACATTTGGCACGTCCTTCAGATAACTTCAATTTACTTAATTGAGGCTAGTTTGTGAACCCACATATTATTCACACACATTTACAATTTCACTGCACAACATTGGATGAGGTGAGTATTGTTATTTACACGTATTTTTTTTATGTTAATATTATCAAAAATGGAGTGTCATCAATGTATGTTAGAAAATCAGTATATATTTTCTTGCTTATTGTAAGTGAACTGAAACACAGATAAAACTTTAATGTTTGACACCGCAGGTATCAGGGTTCGTGTCGTCACATGCCACTACTAACCTAATATGGCCGCCTTTGTCTGTCGGCGATAAACGGAGATCGGATTATTAGTTATGGTGCGATTGTCCCTAGTCTGGTTTTAGCACAAGCTCACAGGACTATGTATCAAAGAAGAAACATGGAGCACTGTTGTGTGGTAAATAATTTAATTACCGGGACTTAATTTGATGCGGAAAATCTATAACAATAGCTCAGTAAAATAAGAGGCAGAATCCGTGGTATTAGAGGTTCGGAACGGGCTTTATTCCATAATCAATTTAAATTGATGAGCTCCAGATTCCATCACCACGAAGGTTCAGGAAGTGAAGACCGTCCTTTATTGATAAGTAATCATTTTTATACAATAGGCATTACAGTGAAGCAAATGCAGGAGGCGTAACAATTGATAGTAAAGATAAAACATACATGCGTAGCAAAAGTGGGTGTAACTGGGCGTAAATAAAGAACGTCATCAGGTATGATGTCATAATAGGGTGGTTCCATGAAAGAATTTCGCAATGTCAGCAGAAATACTTGGCAGAAATGCGCGCGCAGCAGCATGACGTGTGATTGACGTGCAACTAGGGGGTGAAGGGGACTTGACATTTAGCTCTACATGTGGCGACAGAAGTTTGGAGGGTCAAGTCAACCTAATCCCAAATCATATCTAACATCCTATGTTTAAAGAACTATGTTATCCAAAAGAGAGGCCTTCTTGGAGTAGAATCTTATTCTATACTGACTATACTGACTGTTAGTGCGTGTACAAGCGTCTAAGTGTCTACACTAGATGCGAGGGCAGGAATCTTCCATAGTAACAGGGCTATGAATTATTTGCATAATGACAGAGAAGCCGGGCCTTTTGCTCGGTAGCTGGAAGAATGTTTACTTAAACTACTAGACAGGAATGCATTGGGTAGGGAGCGGAGCAGATAATTTCGAAGGTGAAATACAGTTTTTGGCAGGCAACAGGCTGATGTCAGGCACCGTTAGCCGCGCAGAGAATGAGGACAAAGTTCATGGATACAGATGCGGGCTCAGACTGGAGCTTTCAGAGGCAGAAGGCAGGAAAAGCTTGATGGCAGAATCAGGGCCTACTTGCCTGGACTGTAAAATGGCATAAGTGAACCATATAAAGGCGGTGGCCTTTCGTACTTAGGAATGGAATATCCGGCCCATTCATGGCGGATCTGAAAGAGGACATGTTGGCGGTGGACACACATGTGTTTGCGTCTTCATAACTGGAACTGGAGGGAACATACATGTACTTGTGATTTATACATGAAACCGTTGGGGTCCAAGATAGGGGACATAACTGACCAGAAAAATCCATATTTCCACATTCCCTCCTTGTCCCCTACTTGCCCGTCAAGAGATATCAATCTTCATTAATCCATCGATCTGTTCATATAGCATCATTTGTTCTTCTTTCTTCTTCCGTGATGAATGAAATCTTGGTGGTGGAATACACGATGTGGCACACAGACCACAGATCGCTGGTCCACATTGTAGACATAGACAGCAACTGAATAGTATGAGAAAGCCAATACCTAGGAAGGATAGGACCTTCCATCCAAAGGTAGATAATACACTCCAAAACCAACCGGACCAAGTCCAGGTGCCTGGATTCTGGTGTATCTGGCTTACAATCTTATGAAGGCGAGTTATGGCTTTATATACAGATGGCGAATTTTCTGGTATGAAAATGCAACAACTTGATCCGATGACCCTACAAGCTCCGCCCCTATCGGCCAGGATGACGTCAAGGACAAGACGATTTTGAAGCACAACAATCCGCATAGCAGACTGCTCTTCTGTTAAATTGCCTAAGGCGGAAATAGTTTCGTTCACTACT
The DNA here is from genome assembly GCF_964204655.1 of Triturus cristatus. Lineage (NCBI taxonomy): Eukaryota > Metazoa > Chordata > Amphibia > Caudata > Salamandridae > Triturus > Triturus cristatus. The sequence goes on along the minus strand of NC_140586.1, from coordinate 134,773,990 downwards.
GCTTCAAGGGTTCTGGTTAATCTACGTATCAGCTTACTATTGGTAACTGTACCTATATAGGGAAAGAGACCTTTATTGAAATCTGTGTATTTTTCCCATGCTGTCTCAGTATAATCGACTATTGGGAGATCTCTCCTTTCTCTATTGTGTACTAAATGAGTATTTCTGTGATAATCAGGAGGAGCTAGGAAAACAGGTGGCAAAAGGAATCCGATGTAACATGTACCATCCCAATCTAGTGGCAAACGTATGTATGCTGTCTGACCACATATGAAGTAGGAATGGCGGGAAGCTCTAAATGTAGACTTGCCTTGATCACTAAATTCTATTACAGTGGTGCATCTACTATGCCCCATATGTATGGAACCATTCTTTCTTACACATAATTCACCTTTAACTGGAAATACTGACATGGCGGGCAAAGTTGGAGTAGCTTCGGATTCGATATTCAAGATCATGAGATTGAGCGTAAAATTACCTAATCCATACACTTCATTTTCTAGATCAGTTCCTGTTCTTTTGGGAAGTCCCTCCTTGTTGGGGTGACAGACTTTGAGTAAAACTAAGTTCAGATTTCCCCATACCCAGTTTCTCTGGTAAACTGCAGAATTCGAATCTAGGGAATTAATTAAACTAAACCATGCTCCACAGGAGCCGTTGTGTGTGAACGGGTATGGAAAGAGAGGTAGAATTCCTTTATAGTTCTGATAGGGAGGGAGTCGGCCACATATCCAACAATTTGTAGCATTGCTAACCTGATGGGAATGATGTAACATACTAATAAAAGTGTTATTGCGCAGCGCAAATCTATAAGACAATTCATGCGGAGGTAATTCACTAAAAGAATGTTCAGCAGTAACATTGTAAACATGTCTAGAAATAGGATAATATATGTGCAACAATATACTTGCAGTAATTATTAAAAGACTTAAGAAAAACAGAATTAATAACGTCACTGTGCAATGACTACGCAGTGATTTACAGTACGCATGTCGTTTCGGCTTTATCCTTTTGTTTCTTTCTCTATACAGGTCTAAGGGGTACATGTCAGAGACAAATTCGACCGCTTCACCTTGGAGAGGACTTAAACAATCAAATTGCCTGACTGGTTAGACCTAAGTTTTAGTTTATATAGTTCATGGCTATTCAGTTCAACCAAAGGAAGTTTAGAGTCAATCGGGGAAGACACGCAAGGTGTGTTGTTTACGTCAGATGGTAGTCCATGAAATTTCTTGATATGACTTGAATGTATCCAGCCTTTTCGACCTTCGATCTTTACGGCTGTCCTCGTCGTTAGCAGTACGAGCTGAGGCGACTTCCACCTAGGATCCAGCTGAGACTTCCGATCAAAGTTCCTCACTAAAACCAAATCCCCTGGAATTACGTCATGGGGTTTCACCTCGGTGTTGTCGGGAAAGGCTGCAGCTACCTGTGAACGACAAGATTGTAGTGCAGACATCAAGGAAGCCAAGTAATCTGACAGCATATTACAGTCAATATCAGTTATTTTGCGTGGTATAGGCGTCCCCCACATATTTGGTGGTCTACCGAAGATCACCTCATAAGGGGATAGCCCTGTTCGAGAGTGTGCTACCATTCTCATGTAAAAGAGTGCAACGGGTAAGGCTACTACCCAGTCGACACCTTTCTCTCTACAAATTTTGGACAATCTAATTTTCAGGGTCTGATTATGTCTTTCCACGAGACCTGCTGCCTCGGGGTGTCGGACACAGTGAAACTTCCACTGATAACCTAACAAAAGTGAAACGTGTTTCATTAGTTCGGATGAGAACGGCTGGCCGTTATCTGAGTAGACAACACGTGGTAAACCGTACCGTGGGAAGAATTCTCGAACTAACTGTTTGGCAGTAGTCGGGGCAGTGTAATCTGAAACCGGGTATGCCTCTGTCCAACGGGAAAGAGCACAGACAACTACGAGAACATATTTGAATCCTCGACATCGTTCCATCTGGATATAATCCATCTGGAGGACTTCAAAAGGGTGATCAGGAGGCTGAAATCCACCCTGTTCTACGGGAATGCTTTTACCTGGGTTAAACTGACAACAGATCATACAGGTACGGACTTTTTGTTTAGCTGCTGCTCGTAAATGTTTGTTGAACCAAATGTGTTGGATGCTGTCTAGCATAGCTTTTTCTCCTAGATGTGCTGGACTATGTACAGTGTTAATAACGACTTGGACCATTGAATCAGGAAGGAACCACACACATTTTTCCTTCGTCATCCATCCTTGATCCGTTTGGATCCCTCCTAATTCAGTCCATTTCTTTATTTCGTCTGGAGTAGCATGTGTCTGTATGTCAATTACGTCAAGAGCGGGATCCTTAACCATCATACAATGTGTTGGTGTCGGGACTATTGTCTTTGTCATGTCGGATGTTTGAGTTTGAGCAGTCTGTTTAGCTGTTCTGTCAGCTAGATCATTGCCTTGAGAAATGATATCAGTAACTTTCGTATGAGCTTTACATTTCATAATTGATATTGCAGTTGGTAGATGTATTGCATCTAATAAGGCATGAATAAGGGGTCCGTGCTGAATGTGGGCACCGTGAGAGGTTAAATAACCTCTCTCTCGCCACAGCACTCCGAAGTCATGTACAACTCCGAATGCATAACGTGAATCAGTGTATATGTTGACTTTTTTATTTGTGGCTTGAATACAGGCTTGTGTCAGAGCGATGAGCTCTGCTGCTTGAGCGGACAAGGTATTTATGCAATTTGTTTCAATGATTTCAGTGTCTGTTGTGACTGCGTAAGCGGCCACTAGCTCTCCTGTACTTGTTCTCATACATGAACCATCTACATACAACGTCAGGTCTGGGTCTGACAATGGGACGTCTGTCAAATCTTGTCTGGGTTTCGTCGTGATAGTGATAACTTCAATACAATCATGTGCAAGTGGGTCTGTTCCATTTACAGGTAACAGTGTGGCAGGATTCAATGTACTACAACGTCTGATTTCTATATGTGGCTGAAACAATGTTAATTCGTAACCAGTGAGTCGTGCTATAGTCAAGTGTTGTGTTTGTGTGCGGTTCAAGAGAACCTCTACTGCATGTGGTACTTGTACTGTCAATGGATGTCCTAATACTATGGCATCGCTTTGTCTGATTGCTAAAGCTGTTGCTGCCACTGATTTCAGGCACGCAGGCAAAGCCTGAGCTACGGGATCTAATGTACTAGAGAAATAAGCACATGGTTTGTGTGATCCTGCTTGTTCCTGTGTGAGTACTGACAAGGCAGTACCTTCGCGTTCTGTAACGAAGAGTGTAAACTGTTTATTGTAACATGGTGTTGCTAAAACAGGTGCTTGGCATAAGGCTTTCTTTAGGCTTTCAAAAGCTTGTGTATGTTCCTGAGTCCAAGGGAGAACAGTCGATGTGGCTGCCTCCTGTGTTGTCAATTGAATGAGTGGTTTTGCTAGAAATGCATACTGAGGGATCCACTGCCTACAATATGAAGTGAGGCCTATGAAAGCCCGCACCTCCTTTTGTGTCTTGGGTATCGGCATATTTGCAATTAGCTGGATGCGATCTGGTGTAAGCTGCCTTCCCTCCTTGGACAGCGAGTGACCAAGGTAAACAACTCGCTGGACACAGAATTGCAGCTTAGAAGGGGACACCTTGTGCCCCTTTTCGGCCAAAAATTGTAATACCGTCAGTGAGGCTTTCTCACATTCAGGTTCGCTTCTAGCGGTGATCAGCAGATCATCGACATATTGAAGCAGGGCAGTGTTGACTGGCATGTGGATACTGTCGAGTTCTCGTTTCAGTGCTTGGCTATAAATGCTGGGGCTTTCTGTAAATCCTTGAGGTGCGCGTGTGAATTTAAAGCTTCGTCCATTTAAACTAAATCCGAACAAGTATTGGCTTTCCGGATCTATTGGGACGCTGAAAAAGGCATTTTTGAGATCAATTACAGTAAAGAATGTTGCTTCGGAATCAATGGCTGTCAGTAATGAAGAAATGTCTGGGACTACGGGGTATTGTGGTACTATGCATTTATTTAATTCGCGCAGATCAATAACCAGTCGATATACTGGCGGGGCTGTTGGATCGGTTCGTTTAAGAATCGGAATTATCGGTGAATTACATACATTGGAGTCAGTTTCCACAACCACTCCTTGGGTAATAAGCTTGTCAATGATTTGTAGTAAAGCCACTACAGTATCTGGTGGTAACTTGTATTGTCGCATTCGTGGAAGTACCACTCCTGCCTTTAGTGTGACTCGATATGGTGTAATGTTCATGCAACCAACATCTGTAGGGCCTTGTGCCCATAAATGTGTCGGTAAAGTCTGTAGTCGGTGATCCATGTCTCGGGACACGTAGTGCCCTTTGAAATCACGTAAAAACAATCTTACTCCTTCCGGAGAACAACATATAATAGCTCCTAGAGCTTTCAAAGTTTTTATGCCTAACAAGTTTTCTGGACATGATTTAGTAAGTAATAAATCTGTAGTTCGTGTCAAGGGACCGATCGTAAGTGGAAGAGGCTGTGTTACTTCGTTAATGATAGGTTTTCCTGAAAAACCAAGGGAAATATTCTGTGTGCCTGAGAGGGGTGCCCCTGGAACTTCACTACGTTTTATTGTTGTTCAGCTTGCCCCTGTATCAAGTAAGAATTTTCTATCTTGACCTAACAGTTCACTGTGTACATAAGGTCCTTCTTGATCCACAGGGACCTCAATAAGGGGTAAGCCAACTTCCCTCTCTAGGCTGTTTCATGAGTATCGTTGATAATCAGGATAGTCATACTGTGCGGTCTGATACATCTGTCGGGTCGTTGTTTGTGTGGCAGCAATAGGCTGCGGTGGTGGAGCTGGCATAGACTGTTGCGGAGCTGGCATGGACTGTGCATGCTGCGGAGCTCCTTGTTGGTTCTGATCCTGTCTAATTGGTCGTGGTCTTTCTTTTGCGTTACCTATGGCAATATTATGTTTTAAAACTGGACAATCGTGTACATAATGACCTGGCTGTTTACAATAGTTGCATGTCCCTTTAACAGGACCTATTGAAACACTGGACTGTGTTATACCCTTCTTATGACCGTCAGCTGGCACTGTCTGGGAAACTAGCATTTTCATTTTTGTGTCTTTCATGCGTCTATGTTCATGTTCTTGTTCTTCTCTAATTCTATTGTGATGGTACTGTAGCATTTGTAACATTTGTGACGGAGTGTTACCTTGCCAGGTACTCTCGAATTTCAATACTCTATTCTTAACTTGGGGCAAGGCATTTTCAACTAACTTTGTCACAAACAGATGTGGATACGACTCGCTACTTGCTTTTATTCCACTATTTATACCAAAACATTTCTCAAATCTGGAATAAAAATCACTAGTGTCTTCATCTGATTTCTGTTTACAGGCTGATATTGCACCCCAGTCTTCCTTTTTCGTAGTTAATAAACGTGGCAATACCTGTACTAGTAGACCTGGTAGTGCTTTGATCTTGTCCCCGACCCCTGAACCTGGACCTCGAGCTTTTTCTTCGTTTTCTAATGCTGTCCAATCTATCTTCTGGTCTCCCACCTCCCAATCCTTTTCCTTGAGTTTTTCGTAAATGCCCGCAGGCATTAATACCTTCAATATTGTCATAATGTCAGGGTAGGTATATTCTCCCATGAGTAACATATCTTTAATTTCACGATGGAAACCTGCTGGGTCTTTGTCATGACTGGGTACCACCTTCTTCATTTCTAATAGTTCTATTTTAGATATGGGTGTGTATACAAACACACGTTTAAACTCATTGTCATCACCCTTTATCGGGTGCACTTCGCGTAAGGGATTCTGTCTATCCATGTAATACGTCGTTCTTTCCTTGATGGGCAGTGAGACATGTTCAGGACATACAAAAAGAATGTACTGCCTTCTAGATTCTAGTATTTCTCTAATTAACTTAGTACCGGACCCTCTCCATTTATTCGTGAGTAATTCAGTCAATATATCAGGTAAGGGGCCAGGATCGGAGTGTTGGCTTTTATATAATATAAGGAGTTGTTGAATCATGTAGATACCAGCTAAACGCTGTTCATCTGGGGCGAGGTTCAAAAACGTATGTGCTAGTGTATCATCTCCATATTTTCCAGGGCTATCAACCCAGTGAACGGCTGACCTGGCTAATTCTTGTTCGTCCATAGAATCGAGTATATGATAACCCCTTCGTTCTCGGAGTAATTTGTCAGCGGCTTGGAACGAATGTTCGGGGGACCTTAAATTTATTATAGGAGTTTGGAATTTTCTGTTATTATCTGGACGTATCGGACATATCGGATCAGTAAAGCATCTAGTATCATTACAAGATCTTCCTCTACCTACATAGGCCATAGTTTCTAACTGTCCTGTGGGCAGTTCTAATTCTTCCTCGTCCTCGTTTTGTTCTGGTTCGTCTACTGCTAGTCTTTCCTCGTGTATTCGTTCTATTTCTTTGCGGATCTTTCGGCTCATAGCTACTATGCATGATCGTTTATCATGTCTCCCCTCTGATATATTCTTACCCCATGTGGTAAGAATTTGCATTTCTTCCGTATTTACCCCTGGTTGATCTTGATTTCTGATCACACAGTTTATGAGGAAACGTAACAGTTCCCCCTGTATTTCCACCTTTTGGTACTCCATGGCTCTGTTAATACTCTCAGGGTCTCGCCCTGATTGAACAAAATGATATATATTTTCTAAATGTGCAGTCATTCCTGGTAGCTTCCCTAAATATATTGCAGCTCGTCGGATACGTAATGATGCCAGCATCATTTCGTCCCCTTTTCCGGGCACAGGGTCATATCTACAGTCTATTAGAAGTTCCTTGAGCGTGCTGGGAGTTACTAGTTTGGGCGTACGTTGGTGGGCTATTTCTTGAAAGGAAAGTTTATTTGTTCTGGGTGGCGTAGAAAAAATGCTTGATGTACCTCCGGTAGCACCACCTGGGGTGCCGGATGTGAAAGGATTCGTTGAACGGGACATAGCAACCATAGGTGTGGATGCGGATGTAGAAACAGATGTGCTTGCCGGAACTTGTGTCGGAGTGTGCTGTTGTAGAGGCACAGACGAAGGAGGGTCTTGGCGTTGAACCCCCTCGGCAGACGGTCTATGTGGCGCAGCATTAGCATACTCGGGAGCTGCGTCGTCTAAATAAGAGGAAAGAAAAACATCTTCTGCGGTTCTGGGATGCCCTTTGGGATGTGCTTTTATCGGAAACAATGGGGGTGGCAAGTCTTTTGGTATCTCCGGGGTAGCCTTAGGTAGTCCTTCGGCCAGAAGAGGATACATACCATTCACAAGGGCATTTCTTTGTCTGTCTGTTTGTTCTGACTTTACTCGAGTACCTTCTTCAATTAATACACCTTCTCGAACTTTATTTGAATTCTCCTTACTCTTCTCTTCCTGTCTACGTGCTTTTTCTGTACGTCTATATGATTCTTTACGCCATAATTCAATGGCGTCTTTCTGTGATTGTCTAGCTTTCCTTTTCCATAATTCTTCCTCTACTTTCACAATGCAATCTGCATCCCAGGTCCCAGCTGCGGGCCACCTCTGACTTTCTGGTAATTCCTTGGTGTAGTCTACCCATAGATCAAGAAATAATATGGCGTCTAGGCCATGTTTATGATACATGAAGTACCCTGGAGTGTCCCTAGGAGGAATGGGAACAGCTTCTTCGAGTACCCCTTTTATAGTTGTGATCTGTCTTAATTTCGAAAAGAGCGGCATATTGAGAACTGATCTGATCTGATACCTAATTTTGAACACGTTTAATACCCTAAAACACAATAATGAACAGTCATTCACACCACAATATACAGAACGTATTTAAAACATTTTAACATTTAACATTTAATGAATAAACAATGATGGTCATTTAGGGAACTAGTCATTAAGCATAATACTCGATACTAACTAGATAAATTCTGAATTATATACTAAACATACTTGATATACTGCTAAACAGTACAGATACACTGCTGAAACAGTGCAGACCGGATTTGTGTACCCAAACCCGTCTTGACCGGCACACCCTATGTGCACGTCAGAACGCCTCCCCGATAATGGTACTCACCGGGTAGCTCGGAACGGAAGGCCTCGGAACTGAACTGAACTTGAACCGGACTGGACTCGACTCGAAACTTCGGGAACTTCGGAAACTGGTGGGCCTCTGTATACCTCGGATCTTGCTCTCTCAGCTAGGCTCTGGTCGGGATACTTCGCACTTCTCACCGCCTCGTCTGGGTGTTGATCGCAGCCTCAGTTACCCCCGCTCGGCAGGAGGGAGATACAGGAAATCCTGTGGGTACGCGTTGTTGTCCGTCCAGCTGTGACAGGAGACCGGGCCTGCAACGCACCGCCGGCGCGTGAGATGAGAAAGTGTCCCTGTTCGGGCGCCATTCATGTGGTAAATAATTTAATTACCGGGACTTAATTTGATGCGGAAAATCTATAACAATAGCTCAGTAAAATAAGAGGCAGAATCCGTGGTATTAGAGGTTCGGAACGGGCTTTATTCCATAATCAATTTAAATTGATGAGCTCCAGATTCCATCACCACGAAGGTTCAGGAAGTGAAGACCGTCCTTTATTGATAAGTAATCATTTTTATACAATAGGCATTACAGTGAAGCAAATGCAGGAGGCGTAACAATTGATAGTAAAGATAAAACATACATGCGTAGCAAAAGTGGGTGTAACTGGGCGTAAATAAAGAACGTCATCAGGTATGATGTCATAATAGGGTGGTTCCATGAACGAATTTCGCAATGTCAGCAGAAATACTTGGCAGAAATGCGCGCGCAGCAGCATGACGTGTGATTGACGTGCAACTAGGGGGTGAAGGGGACTTGACATTTAGCTCTACATGTGGCGACAGAAGTCTGGAGGGTCAAGTCAACCTAATCCCAAATCATATCTAACATCCTATGTTTAAAGAACTATGTTATCCAAAAGAGAGGCCTTCTTGGAGTAGAATCTTATTCTATACTGACTATACTGACTGTTAGTGCGTGTACAAGCGTCTAAGTGTCTACACTAGATGCGAGGGCAGGAATCTTCCATAGTAACAGGGCTATGAATTACTTGCATAATGACAGAGAAGCCGGGCCTTTTGCTCGGTAGCTGGAAGAATGTTTACTTAAACTACTAGACAGGAATGCATTGGGTAGGGAGCGGAGCAGATAATTTCGAAGGTGAAATACAGTTTTTGGCAGGCAACAGGCTGATGTCAGGCACCGTTAGCCGCGCAGAGAATGAGGACAAAGTTCATGGATACAGATGCGGGCTCAGACTGGAGCTTTCAGAGGCAGAAGGCAGGAAAAGCTTGATGGCAGAATCAGGGCCTACTTGCCTGGACTGTAAAATGGCATAAGTGAACCATATAAAGGCGGTGGCCTTTCGTACTTAGGAATGGAATATCCGGCCCATTCATGGCGGATCTGAAAGAGGACATGTTGGCGGTGGACACACATGTGTTTGCGTCTTCATAACAAGAACTGGAGGGAACATACATGTACTTGTGATTTATACATGAAACCGTTGGGGTCCAAGATAGGGGACATAACTGACCAGAAAAATCCATATTTCCACAGTTGTTGATATACATTACGATCGTTCGGTTAAGCAGGTGCTTTAAGATGTCTGCCCTGTAACAGCAGGTCCTGGTCCATCTGTTGTTGAGTTGTCTGAATTCAGTGTTCACAATTGACTTTAAGTTTAAAGGCTTAATCATACGGAGGTTTGAGAAACTCTCACACTCGCAGAAGGAGCCCATGCATATAACTGTTGAAGTGCTACAGAACAACGGAGAACAGGTTAGAGTTTTTGGTTAATAGACAGTGAGAGACTCAGTCAGGTTGGTTCGTTATAGCGCTAAAAGGTGTGTTCATTTTGCAGTTTGTGTCAGCGGAAAGGCATAGAGGACGGTATTCCCTTGGAAAACTGGTTGAATCTGTTTTGTTCATAAGGTACGTGGTACGTGAGTGCGTGATAATGGCTGCACATTGAAGATCAGTATCAGCATACTGATTACTGATTAAACATTCTATTTTACAGGAAAGGTTGTTTGCATGGTGAGTAAGCATGGCAGATTTGGTTCTGTTTATTACACACAGAATAATTATGGTGTAGGTTTCAGTTTGGAGGCGCCACAAGTGGTGATGTTACTTAGCGCATTTATTCAACACACTAACTTCACTAGTTCCACGTGGTATTATTGACAGCTGTGCAGATTCCGCAAGTTTATAAAGAAATGTTTTTTTCTGTTTTATTTGGTAATTATGTTTTTTATGTTCCTTTAAACACAGTTGCCCCTGAAGAAGGGACTTTTATGTCCCGAACTGCATCGGGCAAAGGCAACTTTATAAAGTGGATGATACAGATGAAGATGTTGTTAGCAAACAATTAATTAATGTTTGTTTGACATTGTAAAAAATGATATTACTGATAGCAATAATGTTTTGATACATTGAAAGATTTAAGTTAAATACATGAATCAGTGAAAAAACTAATTGGTTGTCAAAAGTTTGTTATTGGGATCTTGTATATCATGTGGTTTAACATTGGTGAACGTGATTAAACTGTTGATATTGTATGTTAAATACACATAGCAGTGCAAATAGGTTCTTCAGGTACAATCCTGAATACACGCTCAAATAGTTCTAGGGACACAGGCAGATCCCTATCCCTGTTTGCACGTAACATAGAATTACATTGATAAAACTGTTTTGAGAAGTACAACAGGAGTGCCCCTCTCACGCTTTTTAGCTCCTAGATACTGACCTTGGGTGGTTCCTTGGCTCCCCGACTCTTCTACGTCTTCTGGGTCCATTCTTGACTTAAGTCGTGGTTCACATTCCACTATTTTAGTATATGGTTTGGTCTCCCCCTGAAGACAACTGTGTATTTCTACTCCTTTTGTATTCTATTGACAAACGATTGTGTGGATTGTGTCTACATCTCCGGGTAGGTGATATTTCATTGTGTTAGTGAGTATTAATAATAAATAGATATTTATCATAACTACACTGTGTAGTTCTTTTTCACTTAACCTATGCCATAAAATTAAGTACTGGTAAAAGAAGCTGCTTTACACTCCTTCTGGACTAAGCCTGAAGGCTGCTCTCCATAGATACCACTGAGAGAGCTTTCTAAGGTTGTCTAGGACCACTAAAATCAACATAAGGGTTGTCTGGATTCGTGCCGGGTGCTACACTTACATAAGTGAGCACCACATGCTCCTGTGCCTTCAGCCTGTGGGTCTTCTTGAGGGTCTTCCTTTGCTTCAGTGGGCTCCCCTTCTTGCTTGCGGCCTGCACTGACTCTCCTGCACTTAGTGAGTCCCTTGGACCTTGCTGGTCCCAATGGTTGCTCTTTTTAGTACTCCACACCAGTTGTGGGTACCAAGGCTTGTTGGGAATCCACTGGACTCTGTGCACACTATACATTACTTTGGAATAGTATATACAGAGTCAGCTTCCTACATTAGTGGATCAGCGGTGGGCTCTACGGATTTGCATTTGCTGGGCCACTCTGACAATCAGTTAACACACGGCTACAATCCCAAAATTGTCTTTAGATTCACTGTATTGTTTAAATTAACTTTTTTCCAAATGTTTAAAAGCCTTGTTAGGGCTTTGGTTAAGTCCCTCTAGTATTTTTAGAAGTTAAAAGATACTTTAGTTGATGATGGCGCTGCCACCATGCAGAAAATGTTGGACAAGACGGAATGCATCCTTAAGCAAGTTGTAATTAAGAACGAGGATATTGAAGCTCGGTCTCGAAGGAAAAACATTTGCATTTCTGGCATTGCAGAAACCACCAACACGGGACGACCTGACGCATTCATGGAGAAACCTCTTATCGATCTCTTTGACCGCTCCAATTTTTCTATCACCTTTGTTGTGCAGCCGGTCCATGGCTTCCTTGGTACTCGGCTCCCTGATAACATGCCATCTCGCTATCTCATAACCCTTCTTCTCAACTATAAGGACAGTGACAGTTCCCTCCGCCTTTCCTGAGCTCAAGGTCCACTCTACCCACATTTGCCCCCACTGTGCAAGCGGCTTGCTGAAAGTTTGGTGATGTCAAGAATACACTTCATAAATATGGACTTTGGTACGCAATGCTTTATCCGGCTAGACTCTGTGAGTAACATAATGGGAAAATCCGAATCTTTGATACCCTGGTGGCTGTGATGACCTTTTGCAAGATACTGTCTTCCAAAGTGTCCTTATCTCAGGCAGACATCGCCGAATTCTGCCTGTCCAGATGTCTCTCACCAGCCGCACTCGCTCGAACATCCTATACCGAAATGACTGTTCTATTCCAATGTCTGTACTGCCTCGTTAGCTATTACTAACAAATTATTGCTCTTGGGCACTATTCAATCTTTTTGTTGCATTCTCTGTGCATGCTACTTTCATATAATTGCGGTTGATTACTCTCCCCCTTGCAGAATCCTTTTATGAATGGACTGTCTCACAACAGGGTTATTTTATTTTCTGCTTTTTTTTATTGGGGATTCGCTGGATGTCTTATCTGGTCTGAGTGGGGGTTCTAATGTTCTGGTTTTGGTGCAGTTGAATTGTCATTGTATGTTTGCTTGCTGTGATACATCTCATAACTCGCAAATCATCATCTACCACATGTTGTAGCTCACCCTACTTTATTGTTTGAAAAGCCACTCGAATATAAGTAGGTCATTTGAACTCTCCTTACTAATTTACTTACTCACGTGGAATGTGGGAACTGTTTCAACCCAGGCCACCATTTGGAATGCCTTTAAAGCCTATATTCGCAGAGTGTGCATATCCAAACATACTGGTATCCTTCGCAACATCCGTACCCAACTATAACACATAGAGACAGAATTGCGAAACATTGATTGCGTAGTCACGACTGGTAGGGACTCTCATCTACACAGTGGCGAAACAAAACTTGAGGGGGCCTCCCTGCAAGGTACATGGAGGGGGCCCCCTCCAGGTATATTCAGGAGCCCTCAGGTCAGGCTACTGTGCTGATGGGGCCCCTGGAGTTTGGGGGCCTCCTCGCACCACAGGGCTGTGGAGGCCTATGTTACTCCCTTGTCTGATGCTTCTCTAAGAAGTCCATCACAAGATTATTCACTTTTCTCCATCACTTTAGCCAAAAAGGTAGGAGAGAGATGGGTCCATATCTGATGCCAGTAATCCTTGAGTGTTTTGCTTTTCCATACTTATTGCCATTTCTAATACTTGTTTGCCATTTCGCTACTCTTCCCTGGCCCCCAAGTCTGGAAAAGTCAATAGGTCTGGCTTTACTATGCTAAGCAGAATTTCGTTTTGCAAAGCCTGCAACCAACATATATGCATGCCTGCGTTTACATTTGATAGCCAGAGCTATATAAACAGGCCTATTGAGTTTACCAATGTTTCCTTTCAATTTACAGAAAAAAAAATCAAACTACGCAGCAAAACGAATTACAACATGAATAAATCCAGCAAGATGGCTCCGTGTGTTAACTTTATCATTTGACATTGACTGTAATTTGCAAGTCACCAGATTGAACTCTACTAGGAGCAAGGCCACTTTCCATCCTTCTGACATTAAACTATTATAAACGATTACATTGGGTAATGTAACATCTGTTATTCACAGTGTTTGAAAATGGCACTTGTGGTATGAGGTGTTCTGCAAAAACAAGTTCTTTTTGGAGTCTGTGCAGCCCTACAGTCAGGCGCAGAGAGTTAATACCCTTGACACTACCGTGGGCGTTAACTGTCACCGGTGATCATCATTTACCTACACAGAGACCAATGTGGGGATTTATAGCTTTAGTCTGGGGTCCAATTTGAAAACAAATTTGTTGTCATTGATATTGGTTGGCGCTATACCAACCAATAAAGAAGTAAACCAAAGTCTGGTATTGTTCAAATCACTGAGGCACAAGGGCTTCGATGCCTCGTCAGGGGTAGTAAGCGCTATATAAATGGAATTTCAATGCATTCATGTGCACAAGTGCTCCCAGAGACATACTGTGTGGATTAGTTCTGACTTCAAGGATTCCAAGCACCCGTGCAACGGACATCATCTGCTCACAACAACTCTACCCCAAGACTTGTTCCACTTTACTTCAACCTTCAAGGGTTTAAGCTATGAAAATCATTAGGGCGGCCCCCAAATGTTTGTTGGGCGTGGGGTGGGCTACTCTTCGTCAGGCCCTCTAATTGCAAAGTTTGCCCACAAAAGCTGCCCCGGCTTGGAGAGACCCTAATGAGAGTTCTTAATTTAAACATACCCCTCTCCCCCCAGCAGCCCGTGTGCTATCTCCGCGCCTTTCATGCTTGGTTAAATATGTAAAACAACCCGTAAAGTCACCCTTCAAGGCCACTAACGGGACAAAGGAATCGCCATCACGTGTGCCAATGCAAGGCAGTAATATGTGCATTAGCACCAAATTTGAATTTCTGACTGTTATGTTGAGGGCCCGGCCGGTGTTGCGCGGGGCCCCGGGGACAGCGCACGTGGGCCTCGGTGCAGGAGGGCAATTAACTACACGGAGCCAGTTATGGTGCTATCACTGGTCCCGCGGTCGCAGCCCAAGAGAGCTTACGCACGCGCGTAACCATTATTTATTTAACATGTAAAGTCACATGACTTTATGTTGCCGTCAGCGCCTGTGGCGTCACTGACGCAACATTACATTCCTCCCCAACAACATCAAAACAAAATGGTTGCCAACAAAACTCTAGAGTCTGTTCTCAGCCTAGTGCCACATCCCAGGCCAAAGTTCGGTCCCCAAACTAGCACCCAATAAATAAAATGAAACAGTCTTACGTTAGGTAGTCTCTCAGCCGGCAGGATGGCTCGGGATTGCCTCTCAGGCCGTATTGCGACAGGCCACGGCTCAGGGAGTCTCCGCCCTCGCTGTTCTACAGGTTGGTAGGGGCCACAGCCCTTTGGGAGTGGCTGGCACCGCTCGCCGCAGATTCATCGGCCCGGTGGTGCGGAGTTGTCATCGAGGTCTCAAACCTTCCGGCTGTCCCAGCTTCTTCGAAGGCCGACCCCATCTCAGCTCCACTTGACCTGGACTCTTCCGCTGAGCGCATGTTGGGACAGTTTTCCCATTGCTTGGATGACTGTCCCGGTCTTTCAGGATGATATTTCTTGAAATGTGACACATTCCGCGTTATTCTTTCTCTCCCTCGAGTGGCCACGACACGGGTTCCCTGGACATGCACTACAGTCCATGGTTCTTTTTCAAAAGTCAGGCGAAACTTTCCACTTGTGACTCGGTTTTTGAGTAGCACTACGTCCCCGCTTCGGAAGTTTGGCACTGTAGATATTCGCCGAAGGCTGACATGTGCATGTGTTTTACGTCTCTGGGCATCTATTAGGCTGTCCCTAGGGGTCTCTGGCTGCCACGTCGGGTGATGAGGGATTGAGTCAGTGATTACTCGCCCCATTAGCAGGTGAGCCAGGGCTATGCCTGTTGTAGTGTGTGGTGTTTGGCGATAGCTCCTGAGAAACGTGAATATGGCCATTTCTAAGGACTGGGCCCTGTCATGTGCAATTCTGATCACCTTGTTGAGTGTTCGCATGAATCTTTCAGCCTCCCCATTTGCCTGGGGCCACCGGGGGGTGATTTTCCGATGGTGAATGCCAAGGGCCTGTAGGTATGATGCAAATTCTTGACTTTGCAACGGAGACCCATTGTCCGTTCTCAGCTCCTGCATGATACCATGGGCCGCCATGATTTTCTCAATCTTTAGTATGATCTCCGTGGTGCTGAGTACTGACACTATTTCAACTTCAGGATATTTGGAGTGGTCATCAATGGCCACCAAGGTGTGGCGTCCGTCCGGCAGGCTGCCAAAATCAAGGCTCACTCGAGACCACGGGGTTCTCAGTCGGGGTTCTACGATGATCGGAGCGGGTCTGGGTACCTCCCCAGTTACTTGACATGCCGTGCAGGCTCGGACTGTGGCTTCCACGAGGTCATCCATCAACGGGAACCACACCTTCGTGCGGAGCTGCGACTTTGTATTGAGCATTCCCTGATGCCCAACATGTGCAAGGTCCACCACGCTTTGGGTCAGGGATGTCGGAATCACCAACCTGTGTCCCCTCAACAAACATCCTGTGTTGTCTTCGGTGAGTTCGTCTCTGACGTGATACAAACTGTCCATCACCCTTTGTGCCGAGGGGGTTAGACTTTTCCATTCCTCCTTGGCTCTGTGACAGCTGTTGTTCTGGATGGCTGCCTTGGCGCGCTGTATACATTCATCTTGTGTTATTGCATTCCGTAGTCGTTTCATGGAAATGGGTATAGGGCATGATCGAGCGGTGACACACCTGACATACTCTTCGGTGTCTGCTGCATCCTCCATTTCCTGCGCCGTGGCCTTCCGAGGATGTCGGGACAGGTAGTCCGCCGGGTTTTTAGACCCTGGCTGATACTCTACTTTACAGTTATAGTTCTGGAGCTGCAGCCTCCACTTCTCAATCCATGGTGGTGGTTTGGTCAAGGTTCCTGAGAACAGGGCCACCAGCGGCTTGTGGTCTGTCGCGGCTACGAAAGGCTTCCCGTAGATGTACAAGTGGAAGTGGTGGCACCCCCAGTGAATAGCGATAGCTTCCTTCTCTATTTGTGAATATCTTTGTTCCATTTCGGTGAGGGACCTGCTGGCAAACGCCACGGGGGCCCACTCTTCATGAGAGTTCTTTCTTTGGAGGAGGACTGCTCCTAACCCTACAGGGCCAGGGTCCACTGCTACTAGTGTCAGCTTCTTGGGGTCAAAAAACGCCAGGGTGGTCGCTTCTGAAAGGGCTTCTTTGACTCTCTCGAAGGCCTGGGCTTGTTCAGGGCCCCACTTCCAGGTGATGGATTCCTTGGTCAGCTCCCTCAGTGGTGACGTCAAGTTAGCCAAGTCTGGGATGAATCTCCCACAGTAATTAACCATTCCCAGGAATCTGCGGACTTCTGTGACATTGGTGGGAGCGGCGGCTCCTTTAACATCCCAAACCTTTTCTGGGTCCGGGTTGACCCCTTCTGTGGAGAAAGGGTAGCCAAGATTTTTTATTTTTTGGCATAAGAACTCGCACTTTTCCCGGTGAAGGGTGAGGCCAGCTTCCCGTAACCGGCGTAGCACTTGAAGGAGACGTTCATTGTGTTCTTGGGTGGTTTTAGCGTGTATCATGATGTCATTGCTGACATTAATGACACCGGGAATGTCCGCGATCAACTCCTGTATCACATTTTGAAATACCTCCGCGGCGCTGGACACTCCAAAACTCAACCTGGTGTACCTCCTGAGTCCCACATGTGTCGAGAACGTGGTGATGTTGCGGGAGGCCTCGTCCAGTACCAGTTGATGATATCCGGACCTCAGGTCCAGTTTTGAAAACCAGATTTCTCCAATGAGGTCGTCTATCGTGGGAGTGATGTGACGTTCCCGCTTGATCGTGACATTGGGTAGTCTCATGTCGATGCAGATTCTCACCGCGCCCGGCTGTTTGGGTTTTCGCGCGATGACGAACGGGGACACCCACGGATTGGGACCTGATACCTTCTCAATTATTCCTGCTGCCTCCAGCTTCTTGAGCTCCTCTTCGACCAGAGGCCGCAGGTGGAACGCTATTCGCCGGTGTCTTAGGGCGACAGGCTGGACCGTTGGATCGATGTGAAGGTGGATTTCTTTCCCCCTGAACTTCCCTATTCCTTGAAAGACTTTCGCGAATTCTGCAAGGAGGTGTTGGAGTGACTCTTGGTGTACTCCGAAGGCAAATGTGATGACTCCCAGGTCCTCAGCCGCTCGGCACTCCAGAAGCATCCCCTGGCCGTCCTCGGTGACATAGACATTAGTTGTGATGGATTTTGAGCCATGTGCGACGGTGGTCCAGAACCGTCCCCGTATCTTCAAAGGAGCATCTTGCCCGTAAGCGAACACGGTGATGATTGAGGGGTGGAGAGCTGGTCGTGGATCCATAGTGCTGTGTAGGGTTGAGGCCATGATGTTGATGGTGGCCCCTGTGTCTACTACGGCGGTGACCTCCTGGGATCCTACCCGGATGCTGCATTGGGGTAGGCATCTTGACTTTCTGGTGGCGGTGCCAATCATATGGATTTTGTGCACAACTCTCTCTTCCTCCTCATCATTGTCCATATCACTTGGTTCTGGTTCTTCTTCTTTGAGAGTGTTCGCTACCTGGCGAGGCTTGCGATACTTCTTTGCCCTGCATACTTTTTCAAAGTGGTTAAATCGCCCACATCCTGAGAATCTTTTGCCTTTCGCGGGGCACTCGGCCGCCATGTGAGGTGAACCTCCACAGTAACCGCATGACTTGGTTTGTCCCGGAGAGGGCATTCCTGGTCCTTTCCTGTTTCACCTCTGCGGAGGTTTGGTCATTACCGCGTTTACTGGTTCCGATTTTACTGGTTTTTGGAGAGCAGCCTCCATGTGCGCCGGCCGCGCTTTCGACAATTCTTTGGTCCGTCCTAGGGTCAGTATTTCCGCTAGGGGCTTGCCGGATTCTTCTAGTATACGTTCTCGCAACTTGGCTGACGCACATCCTTGGATTATCTGTCCCCTAATTTCTTCGGTTTCGTCGCGAAATCCACAGGTAGTCACTAGGTTCTTCAGTCGTGCGTGATACGTGTCTAACGATTCCTCCGGAAGTTGGCGCGCTTGCCGGAAGATGAACCTTTCATAGTCCTGATTGGCCATTGGTTCGAAATGTTCGTTGAGGGCATTTATTAGCGTATGGTGGATCTTTGGGTGGCTTCAACTATCGTTTTGACGATATTGTGTATGTCTTTGCCTACCAGGTGGATGAGCATTGACCGCTTCTGGTCTTTATGGACCTTGGTGGTCTCAAAGAAGATACGCAGGCGGTCCACCCAGTCCTTCCATCTGGCCGCTAACGCCGATGGCGGCCCCTCCACTGTAAACGGCTCAATGGGTGGTATGGTGGCCATTTTCCTATCGTGTCTTGTCGCCCGGGTCCCTCCTGACCTTTATGGCCTTGTTGTGCTGGGCACGAGCGTGCAGCTCCGGTACCCGTGGACTGGCCTTCTCTTGATGGCTCGCGCTGTGTACCCGCTTCTGCTGGGGATCTTGTCTGGAGTAATGTCCTTCGTCCCCCCTATTGCTGGGCCCCTCCAAGGGTGCTGGGTGCTGCTGCACTAAGAGTTGTGGGCCTACTTGAGGATGGTGAGCCTGCTCCTGTGTTTATTTCTTTTATTTCTTGTGTGTGGGCCTGCTTCTATACTTCCTTTTTCCTCCACCACACCACACAGCAGAGGTACTCACAGTCAGTTGCAGGCAGACCTGTGCCAGGACGCTGACGAACCCTCCACGCGTTCTCCCTCCGTGAGGCCCGAGGCGATCAGCTGCACCGCCGGCAGTAAAGCCTGGACCACGTGGGTAAAGTGCTGTGCTCCGGTCCTTCCCAGCCTCTCACGGGGCATAAATCACCCAGAGCACTCGCGCGGATAGCAGTGGGTGCGCCGCTCTGCACGCTGATGGGGCCCCCGATGAACAACGCGCACTGGGGCACGAGCGCCGCGAGCGGAGGACAGCGCTCGCGGCCGCCACACCAGCGCACGAGACAAACGAGGGCGCGCCCATCCTTGTCGCCAATTTGTTATGTTTCTTAATTTAAACATACCCCTCTCCCCCCAGCAGCCCGTGTGCTATCTCCGCGCCTTTCATGCTTGGTTAAATATGTAAAACAACCCATAAAGTCACCCTTCAAGGCCACTAACGGGACAAAGGAAGCCGGGTTGAGAGACGGCCATACCCCTCCCCCCGTCGCCATCACGTGTGCCAATGCAAGGCAGTAATATGTGCATTAGCACCAAATTTGAATTTATGACTGTTATATTGAGGGCTCGGCCGGTGTTGCGCGGGGCCCCGGGGACAGCGCACGTGGGCTTTGGTGCAGGAGGGCAATTAACTACACGGAGCCTGTTACGGTGGTATCACTGGTCCCGCGGTCGCAGCCCAAGAGAGCTTACGCACGCGCATAACCATTATTTATTTAACATGTAAAGTCACATGACTTTACGTTGCCGTCAGCGCCTGTGGCGTCACTGACGCAACATTACACTGACTGTGTAGCCCGGTGTAATGGAAACATTTTAATGACTTAAGAAAGGATTTTTATCTGAGGAAATGGAAGGAGACGTGACCTAACAGTTGCTTGCAGGGTGCTTTGGTAATGTCCACAGGAGCAGGCGCAGATGACTGGTGCTGAGGCGCACAGTTTACTCTGCGCACATGACCCACCCTGCCCCACCCTGCAGAGCAATGCTTAATGGGGCGCAGGCTGCGCACTAAATGTGAACGTGCGGCACTGCGGCCGCATGCGCCCAGCCTCTGTTTTTGAGGCAGAGGGCCCGTTTTAATAATGGCCTGCTGCCCGTGCACAGAGCCAGCCTTTGCAGTGCATGGGCGGCAGGTCATTATCATTATTAAAATGCTCCTCTGCCTCGGAGACTCTTCCCAGGCAAATCATGCCATGACACTGACTGTGAGTTAATATTTAAGGTATTTGGTCCCATAGTCAAGCCAGTCTGCATTGTGCTGAGGGGGTCCCCTAGACTTCAGAGGCCCCCCGCACCGCGGGGCTGAGGGGGCCCGTGTTATGCCCCTGCATCTACATCAACGTTCCATTTTGTTGACAGAGTTCCATGATCTCGCCGACAGGGAGGTTGCTTACTTGGGAAAACATGCCAGAGCCCGTAACTACGGGCAGGGGGATCATCCTGGTCATACTCTACCTCGCCTGCTGCGTTCCAACCGACTGCATAATTATATTACTGAACTACAGACCGATTCTGGAATGTGAATTGTGAGCTGAGGGGAAATTATGAATTACCAATGTCGCTACGCCTCCTGAGTCTCAGACGTACCTTCTGAGATCTCTTTTACTTTAAGTGAATCGCAATTGTCTGGCTTACGGCTGGCCAGCATCAGTTTCTTAGTGAGCCAATCGCCTTAGAGAAGGTGACACAGGCCATTGGCACTCTTTATTGCTCTAAGGCTTCTGGCCTTGATGGTCTTACAGGGGCCTTTTATAAGGCTTTCAAGCAGCAATTGGCTCCCCAGCTAGGCATTATAAAATGAGTCCCTGACTACCGGCACATTGCTCCCTTCACTCCGCGAGGCAGTTCTCACACTAATGTTAAAACAAGGTAAAGAGCCTGTGTGCTTCATATTGTCCCCTCTCTCTCCTGAAATTATATAATAAAATCTTGGCTAAAGTCCTCGCTACCAGACTGTCACTGCTGATAGAGCAGATCATTTCGCCTGTACTAGTTTCGTTCCTCACCGATCCATTTTCTTCAATCTATGCATATTTGTTTCTGTACTCAATAAAGTCTCACCAGCTACCTCTGCAGTAGTGGCCTTACTGGATGCCAAACAAACAATTGAATCTCTGGAGTGGCCATTTTTGCATGCCATTCTGGGTAAGCTTGGTATCCCTCCCTTTTTTAAGTCTCTAATTAAGCTCTTATACTCCAACCCTCTGGCCCGCATACGTGTCAGTGGTTCACTTACTGAATCATTTCCTATTAGGCGAAGGACCAGACAGGGCTGCCCTCTGCCCCCCTTCATTTTCATAATAGCCATGGACCCCATGGTTCAATAGTTGCAAGACCACCATGCACATACATCATAGCCTACAGCTTATTCATGGTCCTGTATTGCTTTCTTGATGTGCAGATGATATTATGTTATTTCATTGTCACCCTCCGGATAACCTCCCCCTCTCATGCAGGAAATCATCCGCTACGGTAATCTTTCTGGTCTTCAGATCAACTGGCCCAAAACAGAACTACTTCCATTAACAAACTCTGCACAGTCACGTCCTGCAGAATACCCTTTCAAATGGGCTGTGGACTGTACCAAATATCTTGGCAAAAGGATTCACAGATACAAGGACCAAACCTTGTAACATAACTATGGTCCGACACTGGCTGATCTTGCTATCCAGGTAGAACATTGGATTAAACTACATCTTTCTACGGCTGGTTATGTGGCTATTGTTAAGATAGTTGCACTCTCCCATTTTCTGTACCTGTTCTTAAACATCCCAATCCCATTATTATTGGCTTTCTTCAAATCATTACGTAGCGTCCTTTTACGCTTGATCTGGTAGGGGGCCGCCGCCTATCCGCTGGGATACTCTTACCCTCCTTTATGACTGTGGAGGTCTCCATGTTCCAGACCTTCACCTTTACTATCTTGCTGCCCAGTGTCAATACACACACCGATGGTACCCCCCTGACGCCCGCATCAACTTATTTGAGGCCCGAGCGGGATCAACGGGATGGACTCTTGCCCACCAATATCCTGCCGAAGAGCATCCCACTGATTGCTACTGATGTTCAAACCGCCTACACAATCTACTGGGCATGGCGCAGATACCAACAGATTTTGGGCTGTGGCCTTCTTTATTCCTCAGCCCTCCCTCTTCATGATAATCTGTGGCTCCCACTTATGCGGGAAAAGGAAGTAGGATATAACTGGGAAAAAACTGGAGGGAATGCAATACTATTTTATAATGTATTGAAATGGGGCCTGCCCACGTATATACAAGCAAGCCTACATGGAGTAGTGGGACTAGAGGCTAAACCATGGCTGGAAATATAAGTCCATATAATCATTATTTCAAGCGAAAACAAGAAAAGGACAAGGAAATTACAGAGCAGACAGAGAGGGCCACAACTGAGTTAATACTACAGAAACTTAAAAAGACAGGTACAGAAGGGGCACTTGTAGCAGCACCACAAACGGCTGTCACAACGCCAGTGCAGGTGCAGGCACCAGGAGGGCAGTCAGTAAGTAATACAGTAAAGAGAAGAGGAGGTTATTCAGTGGGCCGAGGGCCAGTGCAGGGAAGAAGATAAGGAGGATATAGGGCAGGACAAACAGTGTTATTATTGTGGCATTATGGATCATTTTGCAAGGGACTGTAGAACGAAAAAATACAATGAGCCACCGCAGAGATAGATTGCGACGCAGAGGCAGATGAATCCGCAAAATATGCAATGGGCTCCCCAACAACAAGTAGCACAGGGACCCCTTAGGTTCAGTGGACCGCATACCTGAGGCAAATGTCAAAGAATATGCCCCAGGTTGTCAGAAATACTAAAGGAGGCACCACACAGGTCCAGATGGGAGGTGTAATGGTACAAGGAGGTAATCCCTTTTCTGCACATCTCCAAATGTTCGGAGGGACACCAACCATCAGCTTTACACAATGAGAGAGCCAAAGATAACCAATATGTGTTCTATACTATTGCTGACCCACAGATCAGATGAGGAACGCACTGTAATGGTAGCCATAGAAGGTCACCCCTATAGGTTTCTTTTCGATACTGGGGCTGGTAAATCTTGTATAAAGGAAGGAACACTACAATCTTCTCACAAGTCAATTGACACACAAGGGTTTTTTGGGGAAGTCAGAAGGGTTTCCTTTATTGAATCAGTGAGCATGACAGTTGGAGATATGCAGATTGAAGAACCATCGTTATAATCTCCAGAGGCCCCGGCCAATCTTCTCAGAAGAGACCTGATGAGTAAGCTGAATATGACCATCTCTGTTTTTTGGAAGATCGGCTGATCGTATATTACACACCTGATACCACACCAGGTAGGATGTTGTCACTCATAGCTCATGAAGACTTGGGACAACAGGGCAGAGCAATTCCTGTGGATACAGAGGCCTTTTTTATGTGGCATGTATGTTTTGCATACACCAGCACTAATGGGTAAGACAGGGCAGATACCAAAATAACTATTGTTCATACCTGGGAGACGTGTGGATCCCATGGAAGAATCTGACATGGTGTAGAGATAGATAACCCTGGGCGGAGTAGGCGGAGTGGTGCTCCACGTAGTTCCACGGAGTTTAATAAAAACTCAGTGGAACTACGCTCAGCTCCGTGCCCACGATAAGGGTTAAAATATATATTTTTTAAACCCACTTACCTTCTCTTCTGCCTGCCCTGCTCCTCGTCGCGGTGTCTCCTACTTCCGTCGTCCTCCTCCTCGCATCCCGTACGTATTACGTCTTGCGTGACCTGCGCATGTGCAGTTCACGCAAGACGTAATACGTACAGGGACGTGAGGAGGAAGACGCCGGAAGAATGGAGAGACCGCAGCGAGGTGGAGGGCAGGCAGAAGAGAAGGTAAGTGGTTTTTGTAAACATTTTTAATTAAGGGGCTGGCCTGGTACTCCGCTTCGCCACTGTACTGCTCGATTTTCCCGGCCTTCCGGTGTTGTAGAGCGATCCATATGACTTCAGTCTCTTTCCATCCAAGTCTAAGGACTGGAGTAGTGAATAGGGCCTATCTATTAGACACTTCCTGTGTTCTTCCCCATAGATCAGGGTTTGTATACATATCCTAGGGGATAGATTCGGTAGCCTTGAGAATAACTTGCCCTATAGTGAGGGTATTTCATAGAGCTGTGTTGAATTCAGGCCTGGTAGGCCTTAAATGGGAGAGATATTATTCCTCCACCGATGTTAGTCATGTTTATTGAATGTATAATAGACTGAAGTCAAGGGTGGAATGTACTGCTCGATTTTCCCGGCCTTCCCGTGTTAAGGGAGGCCTAATGTGACTTCAGTCTCTTTCCATTCAAGTCTAAGGGTTAGAGTAGTGTATAGAGCCTATTTATTAGGCACTTCAACATGATCCTGTGTTCTTCCCCATAGATCAGGGTTTGCATACATATCCTAGGGGATAGATTCGTTAGCATTAGGGGTAGTATGTTCTGTAGTAAGGGTATCTAATGGAGCTGTGCTGCATTCAGGCCTGGTAGGCCTTAAACGGGAGAGACTCTATCTTTCCTCCTGCTCTGGCAGCTTGGGAAGTTTCTAGGTCATAGGCAGTGTTTTAGTTAGGAGGTGTTATTCGCTTGGAGAGAACCGGTTCAGGCCGGCCCTTATCGAAGGATTGTATTCTCCTTCATGCCGAAGACACTACAACAGGCCGGCCGGCTGGGAACGTGTCCTTGGCACGGGGAGGTACAGGAATTTGGTGGGCGGCAGGTTTCGAGCTGGAAATTTCCATGAGAGAATGCACATCTATATTAGTGAAAGTCTGAGGCAGACACTTGCACTTGCTTCTAGACCATAGGCGGCATCTGGCCGTTAGCAGTAAAGCTACTACTTATTCCAGGGAAGACAGATGACGAACCTGAATCTAAAGAGGAGAGAGCAGCTGATGAGGAGGAGGTTCCAGTGATTAGGAGAAAAAGAGAAGGGAGTAGATCTGTGACTACGGAGGTGTGACTTCCAGGCGAAGCCAAGGCGCAGACGGGAAGGGAACCTAGATGACCTTTGAGTACAGGCTGAATATAATCAGGTGATGTTAACCCTTTACTATTAGAGTATACAACTTAACCTTTCACTTTCCTTGCAGGTTGTCTATATATATAATGTATTCTGCGAATGTGCATGTGGCATTTAAATAAAGTATTTAGCTTGTTGTACGTTAGCATGTGTTGTGTACTTTTGTATAGGAGGATAGCCTATTCTTTAGTCAGAGTTGCCTTAAAATGAACAGAGGTTAATCCTGGTCAGGTAAGTGGTAACTGGATGAGGGGGAAAACAAGCCCCTCGAACTAGAGAACAGGTTGTGCTCAACTAATAGTCTTTGTGTGATCTGATATATGGTAATCCCGATTCCCCTGTTGTGTACCACAGTAATAATAGGATGAGCTCGTGCTAAGGCTGCCGTGTAGGTAGGAGATTCTGGACCTGACTGAGGTCGCGAGACTGTATGTAGCTACCGGATGGGTAGGAGATTCTGGACCTGACTGAGGTCGCGAGATCGTGTGTGTCGCTGCCGAATGGGTAGGAGATTCTGGACCTGACTGAGGTCGCGAGACTGTGTGTGTTGCTGCCGAATGGGTAGGAGATTCTGGACCTGACTGAGGTCGCGAGACTGTGTGTGCCGCTACCGGATGGGTAGGAGATTCTGGACCTGACTGAGGTCGCGAGACTGTGTGTGCCGCTACCGGATGGGTAGGAGATTCTGGACCTGACTGAGGTCGCGAGATCGTGTGTGTTGCTACCGGATGGGTAGGAGATTCTGGACCTGACTGAGGTCGCGAGACTGTGTGTGCCGCTACCGGATGGGTAGGAGATTCTGGACCTGACTGAGGTCGCGAGATCGTGTGTGTTGCTACCGGATGGGTAGGAGATTCTGGACCTGACTGAGGTCGCGAGACTGTGGGTGCTGAGATTGCGAGGCTGTGAGGTCTTGATATATATATATATAATAGGAATTCCCTGTCCTTAGGTGGTACATATATATGTGCTTATTTAGGTGTAAAAAGGCCCTAGGGAGGGGGTAACGTTCTGGTTTGGGTTAAAAAGGCTCTGTGGAGCAGGTTCTATCTGGAGGAAAAACCAAAGCAGAACATTTGGCGTCGTGAACCGTTTACGTATTCTGTGTGTGTTGTGTTGTCCCGTGTTTGCTGCTGCCGTGTGCGTGACTTTGTTTGTATGTTCTTTGTGATATACTGGTGTGTCTAGCCTTTCTTCTTCTTTCTTTTCTTTCTCTTCTTCTCTCTTTTTCGCGATCTGTTCTAAACAATGTACATATGCTTTTAAGTTGCCCGTTGATATTCCCGGCTGGGATTCCATGCCTTGTGAAGCCCTAGCCCGGGAGTGGGCTGAGTAATTGTAAGCAGACTGTTAAACGTCACTTGATTTATTTGAATGGGGGAAGACAGTATGATGTGCTGGCTCGTGAAGTGAGCTCATTGTGCTGATTTAGAATTGGTATGTGTGTGTTTCAGCGTGTCTTGTAAAGAGTGCTTATAAATAGCTTGCTACGTGAGGCAGAGAGGGCTGGATCCCTTTCAAGTGTTAGTTAAGGAATGCATATCTACTGTTTTCAGTTGTAAAGTGCATGTAAGATCTCAGAGCATGGCTCTGAAACGTGGGACTCCCTTGAAATTCCAGTCTCCGTAGTTGCAAGGAAGGGTGTTATTCAACAGGTGATTGATGGCATTTTGGAGAGAGACAGCGGTGTTATTTTCATGTGTTGGTTACCATGCATTACACATGTGGGCATTTGCAATAAGAACGTAGTGAGTTGAAAACAGAGCTGGTTGATGCCCAGTTTGCTAATATATCTTTGAAGACAAAATTAAACGTGTACCAGGCTGTGAAGTTGTTCCCTTTGCCATGTCGAAATGATTCAGGTGTGATAAGTGTAACAGAGAATGCAGGCAGGCTATGAGCTACACAGGCGGTTTTAATTAATTCCTCTAAGGAGCTTTCTCAGCCTGCATGGAATGTGCATGAAAGTAAACAGACTACTGTTGTAGGCTTCACGATCACCGGTTGCGGACATAAATTACACATGACACTGTATGATATATTTTGCTTTAAAAGAAGATTGCAACAATGTGATTTTGGATGTGCACAGCTGATTGTGTACAATAAGTCTGATATGTGGCCTCTTCATTAACATGTACATTTATTTCGTAAGGTACTTCTAGAGCAATGTGCCCTTTTTAGTTACAGGAAAGTGCAGGGAATTAATGGGTCCCTTTTAATTTCAGATGCTGGACACATATTGTGCTTTTGCGCCCCAACAAATACTGAACAAAACAGGGTTAGAGGCAATGTGATTTGCCTATGGGAGAGCATTTTCAGATTAAGACATGTGCAGTCTTGCTGGAGGTAAGGAGTGGTTACAGCTATTTTTCCTCTCAGACCTGTAAAGAGTTGTTCTGGAAGCGGGTCATTTGACAGCGTCTTTCAGATTGCTGTTTGGGAGTCTTGCAGTGAGATCATCCAGCAATGCTGGGCAGGGCTCAGGCTTTCTGTGAAGTCCGAGAAGGAATTCCTACGGGAGGGGTCATCTCATCTCAGCTCCTCTCCTCCGTAGGTAGGGACAGCTTCCTGGACATAAATGTCTGGGAGGCTTGCACAGGCGCAGGCCCCCCCCCCATGGGGAGAGTCGCAGACAGTCCAAGAAAGTTGGCAGGCATGCAGTTCTCTCCGACCTTGAAGGAGATAAGGTGTGGGCTACAGACAGCCGGAGAAGCCTCTGCTTGTTATATTTGGCAAGAGGCCATTTAGTGTCCGCGGAGATTTGTGAAGGGGGGCAGCACCTGTGAGGGGTGCAGTGAGAGAAGTGAGAGAAGGAGACTGCCCCAGCCCTTCTTGCTGTGTATTGAAACAGAGGGATTTTTATCAAGAGTTTAGAGACTAAAGCGTTAGTGGTATTATTACACGATTCCCCAGAGCTGGAGGAGACCTATATAGACAGAAATTAAAATATTGTACTTTTTGAAAATGTTCTTTGCAAGAAAAGTGATGCTTGTTTCTTTTTCAGATTCGCCCAGTTCTCCGCGTGTGAGTGGGACTCCCTTCTCCCGTGTGAGTGGGGCCCTCCCTCTCCCCTCCCCTTCCCTCCCCCCCCCCCAAGCCTGGAGTAATACGAGACGGTGGCGGCTGATGCCGGTGGCTATCCAGACTGGATGGGGTCCTCCCTTATCAAGAAGATACAGCTGCTGATGTGTACCAGAGAGCATGATGGCCTGCTTCTTTCCAAGCGAAATGGGATCGGCGAAGTGTGGAACTGTTTCCTTCTCGTGCGGCCAATGTTATTTGCATGAAGGCAGTGTGTTTTTTCATACTGAAGGACTGTTTTTTTTTTTTTTAGGGATGGAGATGAATAGAGACGCTTTGCAGCACTCAGAGTAGATATTTTCTGAGTTAGTGAACAGTAATAACTTGTAGCTGTTGCTACTATATCTCACTTTGACAGTGGAGTCTCCGGTTTAATCATTAGAAGCATTAGGAGCGTTCAAAAGCTTGATTGATTTATTTTCTGTATCCATTCGACATGTATCCGGATGTCTATGAGCTATTTCTAGCTGCACCTGAAGTTGTGGCTACTACATATGTTTGGAGAATGCGGACTTTATTTGCTCTAAAGTGATTATCACATACCTTTGATGAGTTTTTTATTGCTTTTTAGTCATGCTTTGTTTTGAATTATGTATTTTTGTGTAGCAACTTCGAAATATGAGTTGCTGTTTCAACATGTGCTTTTTAGTAGTTGTGACTTTTAATTTAGACATGTGGTTTTCAATGGTTTTTGCTTTCAACTGCGATATGCAGTACTTTCATGATCATTTTGCTTTTCACTTATGTAATACAGTTGCTATTTGCTAGATTTTGTTTTTGACATATGCGAATGGTGATGATCAAGGGTCATGGGGTGCAATGTAGTGAATCAGCCACTTGTGGTCTGACACCCTATGGTGACCCTCAACCACCACCATTCTGTACTGACTTAAGTGTGTTCTACCTTTTAGTGGAATAGTCTTTCCAAGAATAGAAGGTATGGTATGTTGAGGTGCGGTCTTGTGGGTGGTGGTGCACACATGTGCTCAATGTTGTATACTGAGGGATTTAGCGTATAATGTTATTTGGGTTAGGTGAATTATGATTTTGACCCATTGGCGTTGACGTGGTCTAATGTGATTCTGCCTTTTGACTCTACCTTGCTTCAAACTTCTCTGTGTGTGTAAGTTGTGTGGATGGGAATTATTGGTGTTCCTGCTTTGGCAGTCTATAATGCCAAATCTATTGAGAAAATGGCCTGCTGGATGGTGAAATCCATTAATAATACTTCTACAGTCTTATCTGACTTGCTATTAGACGCCCAGGGTGAACGTAGAGCCATCTTGCAAAATAGAGCAGCCATTGATTATCTTCTGCTTAAACATGGACATGGCTGCTCAGACTTTGAAGGTCTCTGCTGTTTTAACTTATCTGATCATACACAGTCCATTCGTGCACATATAGATAAATTGCGTGACCTAACTAATGAAGTTAGGAAACACATTGATCAGGGCTGGTTTGACTGGCTCTTTAATTGGTTGCCAGACATGCATATGCTACGCCACACATTAGGTGGCATTTTGATTGCTCTTGCTGTTTTAATTTCTATCTGTTGTTTTATTCAGTGTATCCCTTCACTGCTTCAATTCTGCACATCTGGTACTAGACATAGATCGGTTAGTTTTGTTTCATATTATTCTTATGTATAATAGACTGAAGTCAAGGGTGGAATGTACTGCTCGATTTTCCCGGCCTTCCGGTGTTGTAGAGCGATCCATATGACTTCAGTCTCTTTCCATCCAAGTCTAAGGACTGGAGTAGTGAATAGGGCCTATCTATTAGACACTTCCTGTGTTCTTCCCCATAGATCAGGGTTTGTATACATATCCTAGGGGATAGATTCGGTAGCCTTGATAATAACTTGCCCTATAGTGAGGGTATTTCATAGAGCTGTGTTGAATTCAGGCCTGGTAGGCCTTAAATGGGAGAGATATTATTCCTCCACCGATGTTAGTCATGTTTATTGAATGTATAATAGACTGAAGTCAAGGGTGGAATGTACTGCTCGATTTTCCCGGCCTTCCCGTGTTAAGGGAGGCCTAATGTGACTTCAGTCTCTTTCCATTCAAGTCTAAGGGTTAGAGTAGTGTATAGAGCCTATTTATTAGGCACTTCAACATGATCCTGTGTTCTTCCCCATAGATCAGGGTTTGCATACATATCCTAGGGGATAGATTCGTTAGCATTAGGGGTAGTATGTTCTGTAGTAAGGGTATCTAATGGAGCTGTGCTGCATTCAGGCCTGGTAGGCCTTAAACGGGAGAGACTCCATCTTTCCTCCTGCTCTGGCAGCTTGGGAAGTTTCTAGGTCATAGGCAGTGTTTTAGTTAGGAGGTGTTATTCGCTTGGAGAGAACCGGTTCAGGCCGGCCCTTATCGAAGGATTGTATTCTCCTTCATGCCGAAGACACTACAACAGGCCGGCCGGCTGGGAACGTGTCCTTGGCACGGGGAGGTACAGGAATTTGGTGGGCGGCAGGTTTCGAGCTGGAAATTTCCATGAGAGAATGCACATCTATATTAGTGAAAGTCTGAGGCAGACACTTGCACTTGCTTCTAGACCATAGGCGGCATCTGGCCGTTAGCAGTAAAGCTACTACTTATTCCAGGGAAGACAGATGACGAACCTGAATCTAAAGAGGAGAGAGCAGCTGATGAGGAGGAGGTTCCAGTGATTAGGAGAAAAAGAGAAGGGAGTAGATCTGTGACTACGGAGGTGTGACTTCCAGGCGAAGCCAAGGCGCAGACGGGAAGGGAACCTAGATGACCTTTGAGTACAGGCTGAATATAAACAGGTGTTGTTAACCCTTTACTATTAGAGTATACAACTTAACCTTTCACTTTCCTTGCAGGTTGTCTATATATATAATGTATTCTGCGAATGTGCATGTGGCATTTAAATAAAGTATTTAGCTTGTTGTACGTTAGCATGTGTTGTGTACTTTTGTATAGGAGGATAGCCTATTCTTTAGTCAGAGTTGCCTTAAAATGAACAGAGGTTAATCCTGGTCAGGTAAGTGGTAACTGGATGAGGGGGAAAACAAGCCCCTCGAACTAGAGAACAGGTTGTGCTCAACTAATAGTCTTTGTGTGATCTGATATATGGTAATCCCGATTCCCCTGTTGTGTACCACAGTAATAATAGGATGAGCTCGTGCTAAGGCTGCCGTGTAGGTAGGAGATTCTGGACCTGACTGAGGTCGCGAGACTGTATGTAGCTACCGGATGGGTAGCAGATTCTGGACCTGACTGAGGTCGCGAGATCGTGTGTGTCGCTGCCGAATGGGTAGGAGATTCTGGACCTGACTGAGGTCGCGAGACTGTGTGTGTTGCTGCCGAATGGGTAGGAGATTCTGGACCTGACTGAGGTCGCGAGACTGTGTGTGCCGCTACCGGATGGGTAGGAGATTCTGGACCTGACTGAGGTCGCGAGACTGTGTGTGCCGCTACCGGATGGGTAGGAGATTCTGGACCTGACTGAGGTCGCGAGATCGTGTGTGTTGCTACCGGATGGGTAGGAGATTCTGGACCTGACTGAGGTCGCGAGACTGTGTGTGCCGCTACCGGATGGGTAGGAGATTCTGGACCTGACTGAGGTCGCGAGATCGTGTGTGTTGCTACCGGATGGGTAGGAGATTCTGGACCTGACTGAGGTCGCGAGACTGTGGGTGCTGAGATTGCGAGGCTGTGAGGTCTTGATATATATATATATAATAGGAATTCCCTGTCCTTAGGTGGTACATATATATGTGCTTATTTAGGTGTAAAAAGGCCCTAGGGAGGGGGTAACGTTCTGGTTTGGGTTAAAAAGGCTCTGTGGAGCAGGTTCTATCTGGAGGAAAAACCAAAGCAGAACAGCCACAAAGTCGGAGTTTTGCGGCAACTTTGGGTTCCCAGCAGAGCACAGAGTTGGTAAAACTCTGCAAACTCCGCTGGCGGAGCGGAGCACTCGGCCCGGGGTTGGAGATAATGGCCCTTGAAATAAAGCCATGTTACATATTGTTAATAGCATGTGACAGGAGGCAAGCAAAGTGGGCATCAGTAGTATTTATGGATGAAGAGGTCAAATTGAGAGACATATCAGATGAAGAAATATTTGATGATAGCCCATCAATTGAGACAGTGGTATTTCAAATGGACATTCCCATCAGAGTACAGTTGCAATACAGGATGGTGCCAAAAGACACACAAGACCGTACAATGTGAGAAAATAATTTGGCAAAGGTAACAGAGAGTCTGTGGACAATGGCACCACACGATTGTGGACTGATTAAAGGAGCCGAGCCTGTGAATATAACACAGAAACCCAAGGTGATACTGCCCAGGGTACATCAGTATCCCTTATCCAAAGAAGCAGAAGGCATCTTTCCCACAATAGAGGTGTTACTTGAGATGGGAGTAATATACAATAGAACATCATTGTGTAATACCGCAATGTATCCAATAAAAAAGGCTAAGAGGGGAACTTGGAGGATGATTCAAGATTCCGTCCCCTGAACAATATAGTAATTCCAGAATTTCCAGTGGTGCCAGATTCATCAGTCATACTGACAATCATTCCTACAGATGCCACCTACTTTTCAGTAATTGACTTGAAAAATGCAATTTTCAGCATTACACTGCTCCACGATAGTTCTTTACATAAAGACAAGCTTAGTACTGCTATACAAGGCTCCCCCGGGACTATTGTGAGTCACTGAGTATCTTTAATAGGACAGTGAAAAAGGATTTAGCAAACATAAAATGTAAAAACACCTTTTTACAGTCCGTGGACAACATTTTGGTGTGTAGCCCTACTGAAAACATGTGCAGGAATGATTTTATTGGTCTCCTTTGCATGCTTGCAGACAAATGATAAAAAGTGGACAAAGACAAATTACAATATGTGCAAACAGAAGTTAATTATTTGCGACAGATAATATCCAAAGGTGGGAAATGGGTGACACCTAACAGAGCAGAAAGCATCAGAAACATGCCCAAGCCCACCACAACAAAACAAACGCAGCCATTGCTAGGACTCTGCAATTATGTGAGAAAGTGGGTATTTTATTATGCCACCCTGAATGTACCAATTGTTTGTTTTTTTTTAATTTTATTTATCCATTTTACATCATAACACAATAGTTAACATATGCAGGTCACTTCACAGCAACAGCATTATCAGAGAGTGATATTGGGCAGGCAAATACACTTGCCGCAGCATACATCAGTACATAACATCTTTCAACGTGAAAGTTAGGCAGTCGATAGCATTACACAGATTGACATGGCAGCAAACAATTAACAGTATTGCATATAGAGGCGTGTCCCGTTTTACTTCGCCCCATCCCAAAGCGCTGGCTGCCCGTTGAGGCCATTCCCGATGTCCACATATGGAGTACAAAATGGGAGTGTTGCATGTCCCACAGCGAACATGGGAGTGTGTTTGAATGTTAAGGATTGGTTATTTGGTAGTCTGAGAGTGTGTAGACGTGGACTCACAGGGTGCCGCGATTGTTCGCTCATTGGGTGTGTTGGTCCATGCCACAAATGGGGCCCGGATGTCTTTAGACCTGGACGCCGTAGACATTAAATCTAAGTATGCCATCAGCATCTCCTGGCAGTAAGCAATGTCATGTATCCATGTGTCTACTTTGGGTGTCCTGGGACAGTCCCAGTTTATCGCAATACAATGCTTGGCCAAGAGGAGCATCATGGCCGACAAACGGGCAGTGCCTGAGGGGCCTCGGCCACATGACCCAATAGTTCAGTTAGTGGAGTGCGGGACAGCTGGGATCCTGTCAATTGGTGAATAATTTCAAATGCGTTGTCCCAAAACTGTGAGATGGGTTGACAGGCCCACGCCAGGTGGAGCTGACTGTACCACTTTTGACCGATTTAAAAGAGTACCACACTAATGGGAACAAAATAAACTGGATTGATGGCAGGGATCCTCTGATACATTAGATTCATTAGAAATCCGTAGCCAGATGCCACTACCATCTCATTTTTAAGCACATGTGGCTGAATAAGTGGCCATGATTCCAGCATTTATTTATTTATTTGGGAGTTTTATATGGCGCTAGCCAGACCCGAAGGTATCAGAGCGCTTTACAACATAGGTGGAAGGGAGATCACAAAAGAAATAACAGTAGTATACATTTTGACTCGTTGCAAGTCGCATTTCTCGGATCAGCATAAACATTGCAGAGCAGGAGATCATCAAAAAAAAAAGTAGTAGTATACATGTAGACTTGTGGCGAGTCAAACGACTCAGATCGAAATACGCATTGCATAACAGGAGACTAAAGAGTCTTAGGGTGATATATACCTAGACTCGAGGGGAGACCATTCAGGGAGGGGGGCATATGAACGAGTCAGAAGGGGGGTGAGATAGAAATCTTAATATTAAGGTGTCTGAGTGCTTCAAAAGACAAGAGTCTGCATTCGGGCGGTAGCTATCCATTTGGAAGGGCGCGGTTGAGGAAGAGGTCTTTGAGCTGCCTTTTGAATTTTACAAAGGAGGGGTTAGTCCTGATATGGACTGGGATGGAGTTCCAGATTTTCGGTGCATTTCCAGAGAAGGATCAAGATGAGGTTTTTTGTTTGCGAGTTTTCGGGGGGATGAGGAGTAGAGTGTTGGTGCTCCTGAGGTTCCTTGTCTGGCCGGCTTTCTTGAGTTTGGCGGCCAGGTAGGTGGGTTTCCCAGTGTGTAGATGTTATATGTTGACTTGCCTTTCCTTTGTTTATCTCGTGCTTGCATGCACGAGATCATATGCTTGTTGTTTTATAAACCCTTGGTTCATGGCACGATCACAGTGTTCTAGAATAGAACATGTGATCGGTCCCATGAACCAAGAGGCGACAGTTGTTGGAGGTCTGCTGGAGCTGGAAGCTGTGTAACCAGCGGTGCTTCCTTTTTCTTATTCCTGGATTAAATCTTGTCATGAATCATACTACGACTCCTGGATTCACTTAACAAACTGGCGACGAGGATGGGATGAGGATTAAACAAAGTCAGTTGACAATCTTGGAGATGAAGATCTTGTCTATAGTCCTATCAGCAATGCCGAATTTGTAAATGTCTCCAATGATGAGGATTGTAATGCAGATTCTGGAAAACGGCAGCGGAAAAAACCAGGGTGGATGGCTGATTTTGTTTCATTTATCAGAAACAGATTTGTGTATTAAATGTTTTAATTTTGTTTATTTTATATAAGAGGGGAAGATGTGTTATATGTTGACTTGCCTTTCCTTTGTTTATCTCGTGCTTGCATGCACAAGATCATATGCTTGTTGTTTTATAAACCCTTGGTTCATGGCACGATCACAGTGTTCTAGAATAGAACATGTGATCGGTCCCATGAACCAAGAGGCGACAGTTGTTGGAGGTCTGCTGGAGCTGGAAGCTGTGTAACCAGCGGTGCTTCCTTTTTCTTATTCCTGGATTAAATCTTGTCATGAATCATACTACGACGCCTGGATTCACTTAACAGTAGAGCTTTGTGCGTGAGACAGGCAGTTTTGAAATTGGCCCGCATTTCGATTGGAGCCATTTCAGTTCTCTGAGTGCCGGCGAAATGTGTTCAAATTTCTACACTCCGGTGACCATTCTGGCTGCTGCATTGAGAGTTGATTTAAGGGGAGCTAATCGGGATTTTGCTGTTCCTGTGAGGGTCGCATTCCCATCACTGGAAGGGATGAAGGGTTTTATTTTGTTGAGCAGTTTAAGGTTGAGGAAGGTGCTCTTAGAGGAGTTCTTGATGTGTTTAGCCATGTCTAGTTTTGGGTCCAGAGTGAACCCTAGTGATTTTACAGAGTTGGTCAGGGTGAGATTGCAGTTAAGCGCATCTATGGCTTTTAGCCATTCTGTGACTTGGAGGTTCTGCTCCTTGTTGGAGATGAGTAGGAATTCCGTCTTGTCTTGGTTGAGTTTCAGGTGGTTGAGTGTTAGCCAGTGTTGGACTTCTCTAAGAGTGTCATTTAGACTGTGAATGTCGTCAATGGAGGAGGTTTCAAGATAGAACTGGGTGTCATCCGCATAAAAGTGGAAGGGGATGTTGGTTTTTTGAGGATGTATGTGAAGGGTTCCATGTAGATGTTGAAAAGTTGCGGAGAGAGAACTGATCCTTGGGGTACCCCCCTGCTGACGGGGTGTAGGTCCGACAAGAAGTTATTGATTTTTATTCTTTGTGTGCGGCTCTGTAGGAAGGAGGTGAACCACTGTAGGACCACCTCATCCGCTCCTACCCTTTCTTGCAGGACCTTAATGAGTAATTTGTGGTCGAAGGCTGCCGATAGGTCCAAGAGAATGAGCAGACAGCATTGGTCATTGTCTAGAGACTTGTGGGTGTCATCTATGACATCCAGGATCGCTGCCTCTGTGCTGCAACCTTTTCTGAAGTCAGATTGGTGAGGGTCTAGGAGGTTGTTGGAGTCCATGTGTTGAGTGAGTAAGTTGGAGGAGAACACTTGTTTCCAAGATTTTGGCTAGGAGAGGGAGATTAGAGACGGGTCTGAAGTTATTGGGATCATTTGTGTCAGATCCCGTTTTTTTTTTAGTAGTGGTGTGACTTGGCCGATTTTGAGACAGTCCGGCATGACTCCGGTTTTCAGGGAGATATTTATAATCTTGGTCCAGATCGGAGCTAGGGTGAGCTTGAGCTTTTTTACCAGTTGGGCAGGAATGGGGTCCAAGACGTGAGATGAGGGAGTAGAGTTGGAAATCATTTTTGCGATCTTGGCTACAGAGATGGGATTGAAGGATTTTCAGTTGTTCGGGTGGGGCATGGGTGTGATAGCTTCTGTGTCAGTGAGCGAGCTATTACCCGGGGGGGTAGCAGTGAATGTCCATGGAGAGCTCAATCTTTGTGATTTTGTCATTGAAGAACTTGGCAAAGTTGTCACACAGGTCTTTGGAGGGTTGAGCAGAGGATGTGGGGGGTTTGGAGGTTTGTTGTCTGATGAGATTGAAGAGTTCTTTTGGCCTGTTCTTAGTGTTGTTCAAAGCACTACAAAAGAAGGACTTTTTTTTCATTATTAATGTGGTTTTTGTATTTCCTGTGTATTGATTTGAGTCGATTGCGGAGGATTGTGGACGGGTTGTTCCGCCAGAGTCTTTCTGCTGCTCTTAGTTGTTGTCTTTCGGAGTTTATGTCCGTGTTGAACCATGATCTGGATGGGGTGTTTCTGACTCTTTTTTGATTCCAGGGGGCTAATTGGTCCATGATGGAAGTCATAGTAGTACTGTAGTAGGAGGTGAGTTCTGTTGTGGAGAGGTTGTTAGTGGAGGTGGGGAGGAGTGAGCTCACCCTTTCCTCCAGGTCACTAAGATGGATTTGACTTACATTCCTCGCTCATTGCAGTGAGCTGAGGGACTAGAGGTCACCATTTATTCAGATTAAGCATACGTCACCACCAATGTACATTCTGGCATTCACAGATGGGAAAGGAGGGGATTTCTAAATCTGATGGGTCCCCCGTGATACATAAAAAGTTATTGGCACAACTAAGAACAGATTTAAGCCTCCCATCTAAAATAGCAGTGATAAAGTGTGCAGTTCACACCAATCAGCAAGACCTTATCTCCAGGGCAGAAGCAGCTAAAGCATCCCCAAATAATAATTAATGTGATGAACAAACATTAGGAATGATAATAAGTAGGTAATAGGATGCTACAAAATTACCGCCCCCATATGCCGAGACAACCAAATTACATTTGCATGAATTGCAAGAACCTCACGAAAGAGAGCAGAGAGAGCAGTGAGGCTACAATCCGTCAGCAACAGATTTCATTTACAGACAAGAGAGGACAGGCAAGCCAGTAATGCCTCAACCCCTATTCTACACGGCTCTAGAGCAACTACACCTCCCAGCACACACCGCACAAGAGTATCTTCTTGCTGCATTACAGGCAGATTGGTTTCTTCCACAACTATCTGAAATTATCATTATGTACATTGTAGAATGCACAGTGTGTCAACAGTATAGCCCCAAGCCAATCTTAACAGTGATCACCTCAACAATATCAAGCCCAACAGGTCCATTTAAAAATCTACATTTAGATATTGTTGACATGATGTAACAATTATGGATATCTTATAGTAATTATTTGTCCATTCTCACTATGGATTAAGGCAGGACACTGTGTACATATTGATGCTAAAGCATCTGCCAATTTTCTGATAAGAGAGGTGACACTGAGGTGGGGCGTGGCAGAAGCACTCCGCTCCGATAATGAGCCCCATTTTGTCAATGCAGTATTTCAACACATTTGCACCTCCCTAAGAATAAAATATAAACTGTCATCTGTTTATCATCCCCAAAGTAATGGTATTGTGGAGCGCCTGAATGGCCTCCCCAAGAATAAAGTAAGCAAGCTATGTTCTACTCTGCATAAGAAATGGTTGTACTGCCTACAGCTGGCTGGGTACGTCCTCAGAAATCAATCATTAAGCTAAACCCGTTTAACACCACATCATACAGTGACAGGGCATCCCATGCCCACCTCTTTAACGACAGCCCGGTAAAATACAGATGCCCATAAGACAGCTGAGGTTTTAAGGAGTGAAAGGAATTATTTGTCTGAGTTAATGAAGTCTGTCAAGTTCTTCCCTAAACAGGTATTGCACAAGGAGAAGACCCCCTCAGCCCAGTAGACCAGTCCGATACCTATTGGCCAACAAGTTTATGTGCAGAATTTCTTCCACAAGTGGAAGGATCCCAGATTCGACGGCCCCTTCTCCGTGACAATAAGTACCCCTACTGCAGTGAAAGTGGATGGACTAAAACCATGGATCCATGTGACAGATGTGCGGGTGGATCTCGCCTTGCCTCAGAGACTACCATTCGCAGAGAGAAGGGGAACAAGAGGGGGAAAGGGAGGCACAGGAGTAACAATGTCTCCCTTCAAAGAATAAGTGAAGTATTTTGTCGACTCTGCTAGAGGAGAGCTATCTTTTGCTGTTTTGTTTTTCTTTTTATCTCTTCTTAAGCAGGTGGATACAGTGCGCTGGTATTTTACCTCAAATATGGGACTATGTCAAAACATCGCATGCTTGCAGAGAGCAGTAGCCGAATTGAAAAATATATCCCGTAGTATTCATACTCGCTAAGTAGATAATATGTGGTATCAGCACATAGCAGAGATAGGTATGCAGACTTCTAATACATCTTGCTTTGCTTGTTCTTTGATTCCACATGCCACTGACTCAGATAGGCTACAGTCATCCACAGATATACCAAATATTACCATGTATCTGTTGCATCTTTTCCTTTGCAGAATACGAGCCCAGATGCAACCACTGCGGGTCAAACAGGGAATATTCCTAGTACACACCACATAATATGAGAAAGAGTTAGCAGATGTAATGAACGTTCTATCAGACCACCAAGAGCTAGTAGTGAAGTTAGATGCAATGGCCAAGACATGGATTTTGAGGTAAAAGGATGAAACTTGAAGAGCTAAAATATTGCAGCAGGAATTTTTAGGGTTATCCTGACCTATACTTATCTACAAGAATTACGCGTCCACATCTCGGCTCCACAATTGTCAAGAAAGGCCATATTTTCGAGCAAATGGATCAATATACGCTCATGGTCATTGTCACCATGGCGCTACATTTTGATGCAGGGCACTTTCTCTATGGAAGGTGAATCGGGCTGAAAATAGCACATGACAAACGTGTCAGGCAGTGTGGGATGAGAACATATCTACACTCACTCACAGAGCAATTAGAAACCAAATTCTTTTCTCTTTGTGTTTTTGTAGAAATGGAACAGTCCCGGTGTGAAACAACATTTATTGCAATGTTACAAGATATAATGCTGACGTGCAATGAGGCACCTCAGGCCTAATGGATTACTCTGCAACTGTGGTGAGTGGCTGTATACCAAACCTTCAGCTGGAGAGGTCTCTGTTCTTTGGTCACTGTGCACACCCCTCGCTGGTGTTTCCAGGACCTTCCTGCACCATAGCTGGAGGAAGAGAGCTGCAGAGTATTTCAATACTACAGCCTGGCTGTTCAATAACGCACAGCTCTACCTCGGCAGCAACCTTGTGTTTGTTCAAGCAAAAGCGTCTGCCATTGGCTTCATATTACTCGATGGGAGTTGATGAAACCCATCAGTGCCGCTGAGGATGGCTTTAAAGCAGTCAAAAAAGAGTTGCCAGCTATGAGAATAATGCTTATGGTGCACAGATATGTGTTGAACTTAATGATGGTTATGGAGGGTGGAGTATGTACCAAGATTCAAATTGCTTGCTGCACGTATATTGCAGCCAATGACGCAGATACTGGAACACTAGCAAACGCCATACTACTGAATACCTTGCAAAAAAACTCTGCAAAAGAAGATGGTGGGCAAGGGGGGTGCCCCCGAAGAATGGTTTTCAGGGTGGTTCACTGGGGTACTATCCTGGATGTCAGGACTATTTAAGGACTTGTTACCTGTTCTTGTGATCTTGCTATTGATGTTCTGTGCCTTCCAGATAGTGATAGGATGTTGCAAAACGGTTAGTCAGAAGTTGGGTGGGATTTTCACCACTAGATTGGTCAATAAAATGCAGGACGTTGAGGAGAATGTATACACATTAATGACTCCCAGCAAAAGGGAAGGTGAGCAAATAGTTAAAATTTCAGACAAAGGGGGGAATGTTACAATGAATGTAGAAAATGAAGAAGGCTTACTCATGTCAATGTAAGAAGTGTACAGA
Organism: Triturus cristatus; assembly: GCF_964204655.1. Lineage (NCBI taxonomy): Eukaryota > Metazoa > Chordata > Amphibia > Caudata > Salamandridae > Triturus > Triturus cristatus. Next base: position 134,732,861 of record NC_140586.1, on the reverse strand, counting down.
TGTACGTGTTAAAGGAAAAATACAGGCCAAAAATGTCTACAATAGCAAAATAAAAAACATAAATGGAGTCAGGACCTGGTGTTAGGGAAGTAGACACGAGCTTTAGTAGAATAGAGAAATATCATTCGACACAGCAAAAATGGAACGTCACACAGCGGCAGTGCAACAACACGTCACTGAGAAAATAGCAGCACAGAGGTACAGGATAAGTGGGAAGTTGTTTTTTTTAGTTTTTTTTTATCGTCATTTCAAAAGTATACAATGTATAAACAAAGAAAACAAACCCCCCCAGACTGTCGCACAACAACATCCATCATCTAGTGATCACTTAGTGTACAAGTTGCCAGTAGTTAATAGTTACAACGGGTATGTTACAACGTTCAACTAATCCATTGGATTTGTTTGTAAATAGTCAATCAGGTAGGACCAGTGGTCTCTTGGCTTGGCGCCAGTGGATAGTTCCTCCTCGTATGTATGCAAAGCCTCTCGACAATATGTTAGATCTTGTAGCCATTGTCTAATCGTTGGAAAAACTTTACTATCCCAGCACAGCGAAATTCTATGTTTTGCTAGCAACAAAGCTACTACACAGAACTTGCGTTTCCTGGAGCGCACCCCCCGAACCAGACCCAACAAGCAGGCACGGATGGTACATTCAATATGTGTTCTCACCATTTTTCCCAATTCTCTTGTAACATTTATCCAGTACTCATTTACTCTCGCGCAGGACCAGGCAAGATGTAGGAAATTGGCCGTATCCGCCTTGCAGCGCTTACAGTATGCATCTGGCCTTAGGCCATAAGCGTATAACCTTGCTGGGGTATAATACGTTTGGTGTAAATATTTGTAATGCACCATACGCAAATTGCCGTTTGGCGTAAGCACACCAGTGAGCGCACATGCCATTCCTCCTCCGTGAGCGGAGTCTCCAGTACCACATTCCACTTTGTCATTGCATGGACCGTCGTGGCGGCTATATCCTCCAGCAATTTAACATATAATTTAAATACCATGTGTGCATTGCTAGGTGTAGTGAGCATCCACTGCAGGGCTGACAGTTGAGGTGGTTCTGCAGGATAGGAGGGATAGAGCTTTTTAATCGCGTGCTGCAATCTATAATATGTGAACTGAAACAGTAGTGTTTGGTTACTGATGTATGTAGGGTCGCTGGGCGTCCTAAATTTACCATCGTGATACAAGTCCCCCATTTTAGCTATACCCACATGCTTTAATTGGTCCAGGCCTACTTTTTCTTGAGTGACTGATAATTCTGGGTGATGTGATAATGGTAATGCCGGAGCATATAGCGGTAGTTTGCCTGCTAATGTCCCCATTTTGAGCCAGGTCACATTTGTCGTGTCTATAGTATTTATATCTCGATTATGAAGAGGGGGCCGACGATGAGTAATGATAGCTGATAGCTGGATAGGGAGCGCATCGCCTTCCTCTATTGCTACATGTGTAACATAGGGGATCGTATGATACCAATAGTGCGCAAATTGCGCCTGAGCACATAAGAAGTAAAGTAAAAAATCTGGGACCGTAAATCCCACACGCGAGTATGGTAACGTAAGTGTGTGTAGTTTAATACGGGCCTGTGTGCCAGCCCATATCAACCTCATCACTAGTGCAGTTAATCGTTTAAAAATCACAGAAGGGGGAGTGATTGGTATATTATTAAAAAGATATAGGAATTTAGGCAGTACCACCATTTTTACAATCGCTAGTCGATCGGCCAATGATAACGGTAATTGTATCCATCAGTAGATTTTGCCCTCCATGGAATATAGCGCTTTGCCGTAGTTGGTCCGAATTACAACCTCCAGGTCACGGTGAAACCAGACTCCCAGATACTTGACTGGGTCTGATTGCCATTCCAGAGGGAATTCAGTTTGGTGTGGGATCGTTGAGTCCGTTAGTGGAATTATGAGGGACTTGGACCAGTTAATTTGTAGCCCTGAGTGAGGACCAAAGCGAATATATTCCCTGAGTAGTGGGGCTAGATGCTGCTCCGGGTCACGCACATATAGCATCATGTCATCCGCATACAAAGATATGTGCAATGGACGTTGCGGAAATTGGAGTGCCGAATAGTGATGACCCTGCTTTATTTTACAGGCAAGCGGTTCAAGTGCTAACGCGAATAGCAATGGGGAGAGCGGGCAGCCTTGCCTCGTCCCCCGTTCTATCGAAATGGTCTCTGATATATAGTTGTTAACTTTAAGACGAGCCGTAGAGGCCGTATATAATGTTTGTACCCAGCGTAAAAAGATCGGTGGAAATCCCATACACTTCAGCACGGTGTGTAGATATGGCCATTCAATAGAATCGAATGCTTTCGCAGCATCCAATAGAATCGCAGCAGCTTTGGTACTAGGAATTAAGTAATGTGATAATGCAAATAACGTTCTGGTGTTATGAGTCGTTGATCTAGTTGGGAAAAATCCAGCTTGATCTGGCAATACCAGCCTGGTCATTAGGGGTTGCAACCTGGAAGCCAATAACTTGGCTAATATCTTGGTACCAACATTTATGAGACAGCGGCCGATAAGATTCACAACATTCAGGATCTTTTTGTGGTTTCAAGAGGGCAACCAGCACAGCTTCCCGCAGTGTGGGTGGTAATAATTGTTTATCGTGTGCATCTCCGTACATCTCAACCAGATGTGGCGCCAATTGATATACAAATCGTTTATAGAATTCACAGGTGAACCCGTCAGGGCCGGGCGCTTGTCCATTTGGCAGCGACTTAATAATTCCCGTGACCTCCTCTACCGTGATGGGCAAGGACGGATGTATGTCGTTACAACGCACACTTTTACAACGCATGCACTTACAACGCATTTTTTACAACGCACAATCCATTACAACGCATGACATTACAACGCATGACACTACAACGCATTTTTAAAAACTACCTTTACAACGCATTCCATTACAACGCATACTACCATTACAACGCATACCATTACAACGCATAATATTAAATTGCATTTAAGGTGGGTATTAGATAGTATAGGGGTAAAAATTACTTTTCTAACTCCAGGGGGTGCAACAGTAGGGTAAGTGTTGGATAGTATAGGGGTAAAAATTACTATTCTAACTCCAGGGGGTGCAACAGTAAGGAAAGTGTTGGATAGTATAGGGGTTAAAATTACTATTCTAACTCCAGGGGGTGCAACAGTAGGGTAAGTGTTGGATAGTATAGGGGTAAAAATTACTATTCTAACTCCAGGGGGTGCAACAGTAGGGAAAGTGTTGGATAGTATAGGGGTTAAATTTACTATTCTAACTCCAGGGGGTGCAACAGTAGGGTAAGTGTTGGATAGTATAGGGGTAAAAATTACTATTCTAACTCCAGGGGGTGCAACAGTAGGGTAACTGTTGGATAGTATAGGGGTAAAAATTACTATTCTAACTCCAGGGGGTGCAACAGTAGGGTAAGTGTTGGATAGTATAGGGGTAAAAATTACTATTCTAACTCCAGGGGGTGCAACAGTAGGGTAAGTGTTGGATAGTATAGGGGTAAAAATTACTATTCTAACTCCAGGGGGTGCAACAGTAGGGTAAGTGTTGGATAGTATAGGGGTAAAAATTACTATTCTAACTCCAGGGGGTGCAACAGTAGGGTAAGTGTTGGATAGTATAGGGGTAAAAATTACTATTCTAACTCCAGGGGGTGCAACAGTAGGGAAAGTGTTGGATAGTATAGGGGTTAAATTTACTATTCTAACTCCAGGGGGTGCAACAGTAGGGTAAGTGTTGGATAGTACAGGGGTAAAAATTACTATTCTAACTCCAGGGGGTGCAACAGTAGGGAAAGTGTTGGATAGTGTAGTTTAATATTATGCGTTGTAATGGTATGCGTTGTAATGGTAGTATGCGTTGTAATGGAATGCGTTGTAAAGGTAGTTTTTAAAAATGCGTTGTAGTGTCATGCGTTGTAATGTCATGCGTTGTAATGGATTGTGCGTTGTAAAAAATGCGTTGTAAGTGTAGTGCGTTGTAAAAGTTGCGTTGTAAAGGTTGTTCCCCGGCAAGGACAAATATTCCCTATGCTTGTCAGATAACCAAGCAATCGCCACATCTTCCAAGTAGTCCACGACCTCAGATGGTGTAGCCGTGTTGCGTGCAGTATATAATTCGCCATATGTACTCATAAATTCGCACAATATCTCCTTCATGTCATGGTGTAACCCCCACTGTGCATCTCTGATCGTTAGGACCGCCTGTGGCGGGCGACCTGTACAGATCTTGGATGCCAATACTCTTCCAGGCCTATCCTCTTCCCCATATGATTGCGCTACTTGACGCTTTGACACATACTTCAATTCATCCTCCGCGTATGTTTGATATTCCGACAGCACTCTCCGAATGTCACCTAGTGTTTTTACATTTTGCGTGTTTTCATACTCCCGTTCTAGTGTGTCTAGCATGCTCTCCCACTTGCTAAGCTGTTGGTGTATGTCTTTTAATATACCAGCGCTAGTACTGATACAGACCCCCCTGATCGTCGCTTTAAAAGCTTCCCAAAGTAAACCCGGGTCTTCTGTACTGGGCTTATTCTAAGCGAAATATTCAGTGATAGCTTGACTGATAGCATCGGTATACACTGAATCCAGTAGTGCTTTAGAATTAAATCTCCAAGTGTAAGGGGGTGGTGTGTAGTGTGGTATGTTAATAGATAGCAACACTGGGTTGTGGTCCGAAAACGATCTGAGTATGTGTCTCACCTCACGCATCCATAAGAGTACCTCACCAGTACCCAACCAGTAGTCTATACGAGACCAGCTTTTGTGTGCCGCTGTGGTATGTGTGGCCTCCCTTCTACCTGGATTGCAAGTTCTCCAGATATCATGGAGATGCACTTCACTCATAATATTACGCACCACTGCCGCTGCCCTTCGATGCGGTTCTTTAGATGCTGTTGATCTATCTAAGTCATCACACAGTGCAACATTGAAATCACCTCCCCAGCATATAGCCAAGCCCGTCAGATCATTTAGTTTATGCCAAATTTCGTTATAGAATTCTGGGTCATCTACATTCGGACCATAGGTGTTGATAAAGGCAATTCTCTGACCCCGTAATTTCCCCTTGATAATGATGTAGCGCCCTAGTTCATCCCGTATCGTACTATCAACTTGCAGCTGCGTCCCGTTCTTGACCAAGATGATAACACCCCTGGAATAGGAGGAGTATGATGAACTATACACTGCTTCTGCCCATTTGCGCCCAATCTGAGTCGTAGACCTAGGAGCAAGGTGTGTTTACTGAAGAAACGCTATGTCAATGTGGAGTCTGTCGAAATAAGCAAAGATTTGTCTGATCTTTTTTGGGTTATTTAGCCCCCTGACATTCCAAGTTATCATATTGAAATGTGCAGGTCATAGCCTATCTGCAAATATTGTTTCTTGAAACGTGTAGCATTACCCCTACTTGTACAGCTTATGTGATTGAGTGGAAGTCTGGCAACATCGAGCATGAAACCATATAGCTGGATATCCGCGATGTTTCTCAAGTACAACAGTCCGCAAAATATTGGCCCCACCACCCACTTCAGCACCCCAACCATGCCAAAGACAAACCCCTAATATAGTAAATATCATAACAAAACCACTGCGTGGGGATCACCCGCTAGGGGGTACCGCCGAGTGCACACAACTCCACCCACCAAGAGTGGATGTGGTCCAGTAAACGTTATATACACAGGTCTGCTTCTTACCATCAGGTTATCCAGTGGTGTTAAAGCACCAGTTCGCTATGAATATCAGAACGACACGTTATAGAGCAAATATTCCTCTCTCTCTACTGCGGGTGATATAGATCGTAGCTCCTACTTATTATTACCCTATAGGGTCACCCACCCTATCTTCGCTTAGGGATAAAAGCATAATAGTGTATCCTGTAATATAGAAAAACCTATCCAGCAATATCACCAATCGCATTATCACATGTGCACAATACGTGTATCTCCCTCTGCTGTCTACAGCGTCTTTTGTGCACTCTTTGCAAAATAGTGTCTCGTCTCTTGCTACTCTACCCTTAGTTATGCGATTTCTTCAATATCTCGGAGGTCCACTTAGTGAGAAGGAGAGCCATATGGACCCTTTAGGTGGTGACATCGCAGATTACCTGTCCGCCTACACCACATAATCAGGACTCCGTTGTGTCGCAGGAAATACAGTGTACCTACATTTCCCACCTTGCTGTGAGAGACAGGAAAGACCGCTCTTATTCAGATTTGGGGTTCTGTCCAGCCTTCTTACACTCCCGGCGCTGACCCAACAATTTTTAATAAAGTCGTTCGCTGCTTTCGGAGAGTGGAGGACCGTGGAGTGGCCATCGTGAGTCACCTTCAGCCGGGCCAGATAGAGCATTGCATACTCCACGCCCACATCTCGCAATTTCTGTTTTACGGGATTGAATTCCTTTCATGCTAGTTGTACTGTCATGGTGAAATCCGGATAGAATGCTAAAGTATTACCCTGGTAGGTCACCTGCTGTTTTTCTCGCACCATGCGTAATATGGCATCCCGATCCCTATAATTTAGGCTCTTGGCCACTATAGGTCTCGGAGTGGTACCTGGCGGGGGTCTGGGTGCCAAAGACCTATGTGCGCGCTCCACTATAAGGACAGTTGAAAAATTACTAGCACCAAACACCTCACGGAGCATGTCCTCTACGTAGGTCTCCATCCGTCCTGTATTTGTGGATTCTGGAATTACCGCGATTCTGATGTTATTGCGACAGGACCTCGCTTCTAAGTCCTCCACTTTGAGTTTAAGGCCTTCCACCACCTTCTCCATGTCCTTACACTTACGAGTTGTGGTTTGCGATTCATCCTCTACGGTTGTTATACGCCTCTCAGCTTCGTCGAGTCGTTCCCCTTGTTTATCCAGTTTTGCCGACATATTGTCAACCCTATATGTAAGGGAATCCAGTTTGCCGTTTATGTCCTGTAAGCTCTGTTGTATCGCCTTGAGGACATGTTCCATTGCGTTGTTCATCTCGTTCCCCCCTTCCAATTCTGTGTCCGACAGCGCCGCGGCACCTTTGGTTTGGCGTTTTGTTTCGAATGAAAGTTTGGGTTGCTGCTTGTCCGGCTTCCCTATGCTGCCAATATCAAGCCCCGAAGATGGCGGCACTCCCTTCACTTTATCGCCACCCACAGGGAGTTAGTGTGAACTGCGCATCACCTGGGCCCCCAGCCTTCCACACGGCCCGATTAAATCTAGCATACAGATGTGCCACGCAATATTTACTTCCATGGAGGACACACGGTAGTTGCAGCCGGTGCTGTAGTGCCTCTCCCGCAAATCGGCCACGCAGTAATGGCAGGCATCCAGTAGGGAACATATCACACTATTTGGAAGGCACCGTATCACCATGCGCTGTCATGTCCCACTTCTTCATGCGTTGCGACATACACTAGTATCGCCAGGCCTCAGAACACATTTCACCAGGCTCTACACAGCCATTCTGCCATCCGGGAGACCACTGACCTCATGTTACGTGCCTGTGTCCAGCGTCAGTTACTGCACAGTCTCTGGGGATCCTGCACCCTTCAATTTATATAGAACCGATGTTGTATAGCGATTGCAAGTCTCCAGGACTCCCTGCTGCCAGCCGCAGTCCAGCTATCACACACAGCAAAGCAGGCATCCCTGGTATGCGCGATGCTGACTGTCCCGTTAGATGAGGCTCAGCTCCTCAAGCAGGTATGACCACTAGTCTCCACAACAGCAGATAATTCTCATTGGCATTAGGGCATATCCAAGCTATGCAGGTCGCAGTCGCGGGCCGCCATTTTGTGCTGGTGCACCGATGTGCTTTACATGCAGCAATCGGAGTCGCTTGGTACCCGTACTCACTGCGTGTCGTCACTTGGTAGGCAGTTAGTCTCTCCCCCTCGGTCGCACCCTCCAGGAGCCAGAATCAATCATCAGATAGCCTGCTACACAGCCGGGAACGAGATCTACATCGGAGCAGACGCAGTGTCGGGCACCGCCAGCTTGTGCCTTCCGCGCGCCTCTCCGCCGGAGAATCACTGAAGAAGTTTAGTGTGGGCAAATGGCAAGTCTTCAGCCTCGGACCCCTCGCATCGTTTCCACGAGTGCTTCCGACGTTGGCAGCAGCTGTTTTCAGTCAGTTACATCCCCGCATGCTGGCCGTTTACGCCGTTATCTGTCCCGGACCAGCGGAGCTGTCTCAGGAACCAGCCATTCTGCCGTGCACCCTCTAGCGCCCCCCGATAAGTGGGAAGTTAGGCCTTGCAGAGCAGTAGACGTGTAGGGAGTAGAGCATTGTTAGGCTTCAAAGCACGAGAGAAGCCAAAGACACCAGTAGTGTAGCGGTAGCTTGAAAATGTAACTATAACATGCGCTTGAGTAGCAATCCGTAAATGTGTTGTTAGATGTTTTTGCAGAAAGTATTAACTTTTGATATTAAATGATAATGTGATTAAGCAAATGTTTGATTTAATATGAAAATGTATGACATATTTGCGGTTACAAAGCGATAAAAGAAACTGTCTGGCTCATTGTTAGTTGAAGTTCAGATTCCAGTTCCACCGAGCTAACTGACCTTCTGCGCACATTTTATAAACTCTTTTCTATACTGCCAACAGAAGTTGTGTCATTATTTCTTTTGTCCGGCAACCTAAGGGTCCTTTCACTCCCAAGGTGATTAAATGCTTTAAGTGTCACCAAAAGAGACACTTGAAGATGGACAACACAGTGAATGACACAGTGCCAGTGGCACCCTTGATAGCAAGTGTGCTATCAGTGCAGGCACACATGAAGGGAGGCTTAACTGAGTTTAACTTATTCACCAGGGACATCTGGCAACTCAACCCAGAAGCCCTTAAGCATGGCAAGTATCGGGGGGGGAGGAGCCTAGCGCGCATCCATGATGGTCGCGTGAGCACAGGGCTCCCCGGACCCTCGCTGCTCCTCGGAACTTATCCTGACTTTATCCTGACTTGGTTGACGGATTCTGGAAGATGAACGTTGGCTGAACCCTAAACTCTTTTCAGAAACCAAATCGGACCTGGGAGACCTGATCTATGGTGGTTTGAACTTTTGAGGCCCAACTGATGGCTGTGCCCGGTGCGAAGGTGAACTGTGGAGCCGGGGCATAGTTGAACAACAACGGCATCGGGGCTGTGCCAGCGGCCGTCCCATCACTTTCGGTTTCACTTTTGGATCTCTGAGTGGCTGGACCGTGGAGTTGCTTTGTGCGGCTGGGTTTTCACTCGGCCTTCGCTTGGTGCCTGTGCCTCCGTCTGATACCAGTGTGCCCATTGACTTTGATCCTCTCGCACCGCCACATTGTGGTCTCTGGTACGGCTCGTGTCTGCTTCGCCTGTGCCCCTTCGACGCTCGCTCGGTGGTCCCCTTCGGTGAGCGTGGTTCAACATGGGTGGCAAGGGGGATCCCGAGAGGCGTAAGACCAAGACATCCCTACGTGGGGGACCGGTCCAGACTAACAACATGGACCGCTACACTCAGGGTAAAGGGTCCCCTGGGACGGCCAGTGTTCTCACGGATGACGCTGGTGGTGTTCCGTCCGTCCCTCCGGATTTGTCATTGCAGGACATCATGGGCGCCATTAACGGCATCAAGGAGACCATCGCTAAACAGTACGAGGCCTTGGCCCGTAAAATCGACACGGTGGCCATTGATGTTACGCTAATTCGGGCGGATCTCTCTAAGACCAATGAGAGGGTTCAATCGCTGGATTTGCGGACGTCCACCCTTGGTACGGATGTGTCGGACCTGCAGACTGCTCTTGGCGACCTCAAGTCGGCCAACGACCTGATGGCCCGGCGGCTGGAGGACTTCGAGGGACGGGCTCGACGCAATAACATCCGCGTCATAGGTGTTCCAGGGACCTTCGACAATCGCCCGGTTGATCTTATGGTTGAAGATCTCATCCTCAACCAGCTTGCCCCCGCTGGCCTGAGTAAGTTCTTTGCCGTGGAGCGGGCCCATCGAGTCCCAGGCGGTCGGCCGCGACCGGGAGCTCCCCCGAGGCCTATTGTTGCAAAACTTTTTCACTACAGAGACCGAGATGCGATTCTGCAGGCCTCACGGGTACATGGCCCGGTCCGATATGAGAACTCATCCGTTAACTTTTTCCTGGACTTCACCCAACTTGTCCAGAAACAGCGGATGGGCTTCCAGGGGGTGAAGCGCCGTCTCCGGGACCTGGGTTTTAAGTACTCCATGCTTTTTCCTGCTAGGCTCCGAGTGGAATACGAAGACCGAACTACCTTTTTTGACTGTCCTGCGACTGTGAGTGACTGGTTGGATTCTCTGCCGGACCGGGGTGACCGGCCTGGGCCTTCTGGTGGTACCGAGGGTGGCGGGCCTCCTTTGGAGTGACTTTTGGTCCTTGACTTTGACATTTTGTTTTGTTCGGCGGGGTTCTACTTCTTTTGTACATTTTGTTTAATTATGATCTGTGTTGGGGGCGGGCAGGGACGGGTCCCTCTCCTCCTCCGGGGTCTTTTCGTAGAATGGGGTTTGTAGGGCGACAGGCACACTGCAAGTTGGGGTGGTTTTTTGGACCGCAGGGGTGCAGGGTGGGGGGAGTGGAATTTGGGGGGGGGTTGGTGGGTGGGAGGGGTTGTTTGGATTTGTGTTTTTTGTTTTCAAGGCGAGGTATTGGCTCTGTTTCAGTTTCAGGTGTCGCGCTATTTGCTGGGGGACCCTTGATCTACTGGGGGGGATGGGAGGGGACGGGTTGAGATTGATGTCTTGGAACATCAACGGATTGGGGGATCGTATCAAACGGGGGGTTGTGCTGCAATATTCGCGTCGTTTGACTCCTGATGTGGTATTCTCACAGGAGACGCATTTGGTTGGTAATGTTTGTCATGCCATGAACAGGGGGGGCTACCGACTTGTGGCCCATTCCGGTTTCACCACCGGCTCTAGAGGGGTGGGCATTCTCCTACGATCTTCACTTCCGCTAGAGATCACCAGGGTTGTCCTAGACGATAGAGGGCGCTATGCGGCCCTGACTGGGAGGTGGGAGGGACAGTCCCTTTCCTTGGTTTCGGTTTATGTTCCCCTGGGCCTCCAGAACTCCACTTTCTCAGACTTGGGTCGTATGCTGCTTGAGCTTCCTGACAGTCTTTTGCTTATGGGTGGGGATTTTAATTCGGTTGTTTCGGGTGATCTGGATCGCCACCCGCCCAGGGCCCTCCCTGCTGCCCAGGCGTGGCTCGGCGGGCTCTTGGATACCTTCGCTCTGGTGGATTGTTGGAGGTTAATGCATCCGACACAGTGTCAGTACACATTTCACTCTGGGGCACATGGGAGCCTCTCCAGATTGGATTATTTTCTTATGCCCGCGGCCCAGACTGCCCGGATTCGAGAGGTTAAGCACCTGGCCCGGGGTATCTCTGATCATTCCCCACTGTGGTTGCTTTTCGACACCGGGACGCGGTCCGCTGGGAAATCGCCCCTATTAACCCTTGGTACTTACGAGACCCCAAGATTCATGATAGCCTGGTTAAGTCGATTGATCAGTATTTTCTCGAGAATGAGGGGTCGGTGTTGTCCTCAGTGTCCCTGTGGGAAGCCTTCAAAGCAGTGCTCCGCGGGCATGCCCTATCCCAGATAGTGGAGGCCAAGAAGGTCAAGAATGAGGCGGTGGTGAAGCTGGAGATCGAAATATCGGGGCTGGAGGCAGCTTTGGAGACGGGTGTCACTCAGGATGGGCTTCATGCCCTCAGCTTGAAGCAGTTTGAATATAAGTCTCTTGTTATGGACGCTGCCAAGACCATGTATAGGGAGCAGCAGGGTAGGTTGTATGATGCCGGGGACAAGGCGGGTAAACTGATTGCTTGGTTGGATAAGAAGGAGAGAGTGAATCGTGTGGTCCCGGAGCTTTGGATTTTGGATGGAGTGTGTGTGACTGACCCTGGTGAGATTGTGGAGTGTTTTGCGGACCACCTCCAGGCGGTGTACTCCCCGGTGTCTGATAGAGATGAGGATGACTCTCGTCTCTTGCTGCGGGATATTGCCTTGCCCGGCTTATCCGTCGAGGACCGTGAGCAGATGGAGGCCTCACTGTCTGTCGACGAGATTGCTACCGCGATTCGTTCCCTTCGCTCGGGCAAGGCTATGGGCCCCAACGGACTGGCGATTGAACTGTATAAACTACGCCCGGATAAAATCGTGCCCTTCCTCCGTCGTATATTTCTGGAGTCGCTCGAGCGGGGTTCCCTCCCCGACGACCAGCGTCTGGCTACTATAGTTGTGATTCCCAAGGACGGTAAGCCACGAGACCGCTGTGCCTCATATAGGCCTATTTCCCTACTAAATGCCGAACCGAAAATCCTCGCCAAGGTCCTCGCTAATCGCTTGCTGAGAGTTATATGTGATTTGATACATCCAGATCAATGCGGCTTTATCCCTCATCGGAATACCGATCTCAACTTGCGGCATCTACACGGCGTCCTCGCTAGGGCGGAGTACCTCTCTGAACCGGCCATATTGGTTTCCTTAGACGCCACGATGGCCTTTGATACCATTGAGTGGCCATTCCTTTGGGCCGTCTTGGCGAAGTTTGGCTTTGGGGAGGGATTTATTAGTTGGGTTAAGCTCCTCTATGCTGGACCAATGGCTCAGGTTGTTGTCAATGGGCGGGTTACTCGGCCCTTCGCTCTCGGGAGGGGTACTAGGCAGGGGTGTCCGTTGTCCCCTCTGCTCTTTGCTCTCGACTTGGAACCGCTCGCTGCCTGGCTCCGCTGGGAGCCCTCGATCAGAGGGATCCGGTGGGCCCCGGGCTTCGAGGATCGGGTCTCGTTGTACGCGGACGACATTCTTTTGTACCTCACCTCGCCGCGGAAGTCGCTCAATGTGCTTTTTGATGTCCTTACTTCCTTCGGGAGGAATTCGGGGTTGATAATTAACTGGTCCAAATCTTGCGTGTATCCTATCTCCGGTGGCCTTCCTCTCTTACCGCCTCGGCTTCCGATTCAAACATCTCAATTCGGCTTTAAATACTTGGGGGTGTACGTTTCGTTGGATCCGGCGGTCCGCTACGAGCAGAATCTCCTGTCTCCCCTCCGGCGTTTGAGGGTGGATACGGCTCGGTGGTGTAAGTTGCCCTTGTCTCCACTTGGTCGCGCAGCACTGTTTAAAATGATGTCCCTCCCCAGATTTCTTTACGCACTCCAGAACTCCTTCGATATCATTCCGGCGGCCTACTTTAGGGAAGTGGAGAGTTTGCAGAGGAGACTGGTTTGGGACGGTCGGGCGCGTATCGCTTTGGCAAAGCTGACTCTTCCCTGGTATGACGGGGGCATCGCGCTTCCTGACATTAGAAGGTACTATTGGGCCTTCCAGCTGTCTGCCATTAACCATGCTACGTACGCTCCTGGTTCGAACCCGGCATATGAGATGGATAAATTCCTGCTTCCCGGCGGTAACTATAACAGGGCGCTTTACTCTCGATCTGCCGGGAGGACCCTCACGGGCCCTACTAGGATTGCGGTACGTGTGTGGAAGGCGGCGAATGTAGCTGTGGGCTGGAGTGAGCGTTTAACGTGTGCTACTCCTTTGTTCGCCTCAGAGCGCTTGGGAAGCCTCTGGACAACGAAAGGCTTTGAGCACTGGGATACGATCGGCATTAGCAGAGTGGGGGACCTATGGGTTAAAGGCGCGGTTAAATCCTTCGCGGCGCTTCAGAGCGAGTACGAGCTTAGTGAAAGGGAGTTCTTCCGCTATGCCCAGGTTCGGCACGCCCTACTCTCTGTCTTTGGGGAGGGGACCACGGTCCCTGTTGCTTCGCCTCTCGAGGACCGTATACTCGACGGACACGTGCCCGACAGTACTATCTCTCTGATTTATAAAAAACTAATAAATAATCGGGCTGATCTCTTGGTGCGTCTTCGGGAGGCGTGGACGGGGGATGGGGTTGAGTTGGATGACGAGGACTGGCAGTCTGCGCTGTCATCCCCTAAGGAGGTTGCCATCCCGGCCCGTCTCCGTCTGGTCCAGCTTAAGATTCTCCATCGTGTCTATGTGACGGGTCCCCGTTTGGTCTCGATGGGGTTTTCTGACGACGGGCTCTGTAAGAGTGGCTGCGGGCTCAGTGCCACCTTTCTCCACATCCTCTGGGAGTGCCGCGAGGTGGCGGAAAATTGCCGCCAGGTGCATGATGTTATGAAACGAGTCACTGGGGTCGCTCTGCTGCCGGAGGTGCGCCGATGTGTTCTGAATGTGTGGGAGCCCAATGACTATAATGCGGCCCAGGCTCGGTGGGCGGCCCTTGGGAACATGATTGCAAAGAGAGATATTGCGCAGCTTTGGGGTTCCCAACGGCCTCCCACCGTGTCCGTATGGAAGGAGAACATGGACTGGTGCATGTTCAGGGAGAAGACGGTGTATGTGGCTCGTGGTAAACCGGGGGCATGGGGTAGAATCTGGGGTCAGTGGAATGTGTATCGAGGGACTATCTGTTCTCCCCCCCTGGTGGATGCGTCTGAGGTTGCCTTGTCCCCCTAATCCTTGAGGGTTCCTTGCTTAATTTGTTCATCTGTGTATAGGTTTGGTTTTCCCGTGGCCCCCCCCTCCCTCTCAGACCCCCTTTTTATTGACCACCCTATGGTGGTCGGGTGTGGAGTTCCTCTGCTGTGGTTAGACGCCCTTTCAATGTTTCTCGCCTTGCTTTTTGGTTTTTTATTTAATTTTTTTTTTTTTTTTTTTTTTTTTAAAGGGTGTATCCTGACGTCCCTTATGTGCAGTCTGATCTCCTGTAATTTAGCGGAGCCCCTGTGGGCCAGTCATTGTTTTTTGAACTGCTTGAACATCTCTGAATACTAGCGGCCGGCCCAGGAGGTTGTAGGCCCGTGCTTGTACCCTTTTTCTCTGCACAATAAAGCTTTTTTACCCACAAAAAAAAAAAAAAAAAAAAAGCATGGCAAGTATCAAAGGTTCCTACCATGAAGGATATTGGTGCCCACAGGACTATGGCTGAATGGAAATATCTCAAACCCGAGGAGGTCAACCCTGGTTGCAAGGGTTATGGACTCATAGCTAGCGCTGATGACGTGGAGTACCATCTTGCCAGAGTGGAGGTAGAGCTGAATGGCAATAAGGCCATGGTCAACAAGGGGGTACAATGGACGCAGGGCTCAGGGGGCTTTCTGGGGAACGATCTGGTTGAACCAGTGTAGGTACCAGGCCCTGAAGCCTATATGCCCTGTATTTCACCAGCTGTGCTCACTAGGGCACAAATGGTAAAACCACTTCCTAGTGAGATGGGGACCACTCTAGCGGAAAACAGAATAAGGGGAATAGGCCATAACAAGAACAAAGGACAGATTCTGAAAAGGTACATGTCCTGGTGTCTGCACCTCCTGCTCCAGTTGTAGAGGAGTATGAGCATCCAGAGACGGATAAGATGATGAAGTCTGGTTCCCTGCCAGAGCTGCAGGAGCTGCTGGTGGCAGGAAGAATGTCCTGTGAGGAGATTTGTAAGGCATAGGGTGAGTTTCCTACACTTGTTGGTGGCATGTGGAATCCTCAGAAACAGGTCTCTACTGGAGTAGTCAGAAAGCACAAGGTTACTTGGGAAGATGAGCTCCTTTAAGGTGAGCCCACAGACGCAGAGCCAGGACCCAGCTAATGGGTGGTGGTTCCTCAGGTACACATGAATTTACTGTTGCAGCTAGTCCATGAGGTACCCTTAGCTGGTCACCTGGGCATCAAAAAGACAAAGGGCAGGTTAGCATTTCTGTTTTACTGGCCAGGAGTTGGTCAGGATGTGGAGATGTTTTGCCGTACCTGTCTGGTCTGTCAGGCTAGTGGCAAGTCTGGTGGTCAGACGAAGGCACCCTTGGTGCCCCTACCTGTTGTGGGGGTACCCTTTGAGAGGATGGGGATTAATATAGTTTGTTATGTGCCTGAGTTAGGCCCATGTAGAAAAGCTTCACTTTTCTAACATTGTCCACTTTCTGCACAACAACATTTTACTATACCCTTTTACAGACATTTGCGTGCGTACCCCTGTTGGATTAGTTTCTCAAAAACTGCTTGGCTTATGCATCTGGCTTTGACCAACATTATAATGATGATCTGAACACAGAGTACAAGGCTTTTACGCACGCTGTACAAATGTTGTTCTATCTGTATCAATGGGGCGACAGGGCTATCTGCATATCCATAACAATGCTAATCTACACGTACATCGCAAGGATCCTTTTTATTATAAATTTATAAGAATTTCTGGGGGTTAGCAGAGAAGACACTTCAGCTGACATAGAAGGTTCCTGCATGATGAGGCTTTACCAAGCAGTTGCCTGACATCTCTATGAAGGGTGTCCAGTTTGTGACCAGGACAGCGTTCTACATTCTTTTCCTCCAGGCAATGGGGTTGGAACATCACGTGGGGGGATTCTTGGCTATACACCTACATACACTCTAGACCATGGGTACTCACAAACTTTCTGTCAGGGGACAAAATTATAGTGTGGTTTGTGGCAGAGGGCCGCACCGGTAGGGGTGGGGTCAGTGGGGGGGGGGGGGGGGGTGCGGAGCTAGAGTAAAAAAAATGAAACCTGTTTCAAAACATTAGACAATGCTGTATTTCAAAAGCTGATGTAACTACAAAGACCACATTTTGCTAATACATTTTTATTAGCAGACAATAGTAATCTTAAGAGGCATTGCATAGCTTCATACACACTTTGACCCCGATTTCATCACAGTCTCTCTCTCACTCAGTCTCTCTCTCTGAGTCAGTCAGTCTCTCTCTCTCTCTCTCTCTCTCTCTCTCTCTCTCAGTCAGTCTCTCTCTCTGAGTCAGTCTGCCTCTCTCTCTCTCTCTCTCTCTCTGTCAGTCTCTCTCTGTCAGTCTCTCTCTGTCAGTCTCTCTCTCTGTCAGTCTCTCTCTCTCAGTAAATGTCTCTCTCAGTCAGTCAGTCTCCCGCTCAGTTAGTCAGTCTCTCTCTCAGTCAGTCAGTCTCTCTCTCTGTCAGTCAGTCAGCCAGTCTCTCTCAGTCAGTCAGTATCTCTCTCTCTCTCTGTCAGTCAGTCAGTCTCTCTCTCAATTAGTTAGTCAGTCTCTCTCTGTCTTTCTCAGTCAGTCAGTCTCTCTCAGTCAGTCTCTCAGTCAGTCTCTCTCCCAGTCAGCCAGTCTCTCTCTCTAAGTGAGTCTCAGTCAGTCAGTCAGTCTCTCTCTGTCAGTCTCTCTCTCTCAGTCAGTCAGTCTCTCTCAGTCAGTCTCTCTTTCTCTCTGCTAGTCAGTCAGTCTCTCTCTATCAGTCTCTCTCTCTCAGTCAGTCTCTCTGTCAGTCAGTCTCTCTCTGTCAGTCAGTCTCTCTCTCAGTCAGTCTCTCTCTCAGTCAGTCAGTCTCTCTCTCAGTAGGTCAGTCTCTCTCTCTCTCTCTCTCTCAGTCAGTCAGTCTCTCTCTCTGTCAGTCAGTCAGTCAGTCTCTCTCAGTCAGTCTCACTCTCTCTCTGTCAGTCATTCAGTCAGTCTCTGTCAGTCTCTCTATCTCAATCAGTCAGTCTCTCTGTCAGTCAGTTTCTCTCTGTCAGTCAGTCTCTCTTAGTCAGTCTCTCTCAGTCAGTCAGTCTCTCTCAGTCAGTCTCTCTCTTAGTCAGTCTCTCTCTTAGTCAGTCACTCTCCATCTGAATCAGTCTCAATCAGTCAGTCAGTCTCTCTCACAGTCAGTCAGTCTATCTCTCACAGTCAGTCTGTCTATCTCTCTCTCAGTCAGTCTCTCTCTCGCTCAGTCAGTCTCTCTCACTCAGCCTGTCTCTCTCTCTCAGTCAGTCACTCTCTCTCTCTCAATCAGTTAGTCTCTCTCTCTCTCAATCAGCCAGTCTCTCTCTCTGTCAGTCAGTTTCTCTGTCAGTCAGTCTCTCTCTCTCTCAGTCAGTCACAGTCAGTCAGTCTCTCTCTCTCTGTCAGTCAGCCTCTCTCAGTCAGTCTCTCTCTCGCTCAGTCAGTCTCGCTCTTGCTGAGCCAGTCTCTCTTGCTCAGCCTTTCTCTCTCTCTCTCTCTCTCTCTCTTTCTCTCTCTGTCAGTCTCTCTCAGTCTGTCAGTCAGTCTCTCTCTCTGTCAGTCTCTCTCTCAGTCAGTCTCTCTCTCAGTCAGTCAGTCTCTCTCTTTCTCAGTCAGTCAGTCTCTCTCTCTCTCAATCAGCCAGTCTCTCTGTCAGTCAGTCTCTGTCAGTCAGTCTCTCTCTGAGTCAGTTTTAGTCAGTCAGTCTCTCTCACAGTCAGTTGGTCTCTCTCTCTCTCAGTCAGTCAGTCTCTCTCAGTCAATCTCTCTCTCTCTGTCAGTCAGTCAGTCTCTCTCAGTCAGTCTCTCTCTGTCAGTCAGTCAGTCTCTCTCTGTCAGTCTCTCTCTCAGTCAGTTTCTCTGTCAGTCAGTCTCTCTGTCAGTCAGTGTCTCCCTCAGTCAGTCAGTCTGTCTCTCAGTCAGTCAGTCTCTCTCTGTCAGTCCATAGTCTCAGTCAGTCTGCCTCTCTCAGTCAGTCACTCAGTCAGTCTCTCTCTGTCAGTCACTCTCTCAATCAGTCAGTCTCTCTGTCAGTCAGTCTCTATCAGTCAGTCTCTCTCAGCCAGTCTCTCTCAGTCAGTCAGTCTCTCTCTCTCAGCCAGTCTCTCTCTCAGTCAGTCAGTCTCTCTGAGTCAGTCTCAGTTAGTCAGTCTCTCCCACAGTCAGTCAGTCTCTCTCTCTTTCAGTCAGTCAGTCTCTCTCAGTCAGTCTCTCTCACTCAGTCAGTCTCTCTCTCGCAGTCAGTCAGTCTCTCTCTCAGTCAGTCAATCTCTCTGTCAGTCAGTCTTTCTCTCTCTCTCTCAATCAGTCAGTCTCTCTCTCTCAATCAGTCAGTCAGTCAGCCAGTCTCTCTCAGTCAGTCAGTATCTCTCTCTCTCTCTGTCAGTCAGTCAGTCTCTCTCTCAATTAGTCAGTCAGTCTCTCTCTGTCTTTCTCAGTCAGTCAGTCTCTCTCAGTCAGTCTCTCAGTCAGTCTCTCTCCCAGTCAGCCAGTCTCTCTCTCTAAGTGAGTCTCAGTCAGTCAGTCAGTCTCTCTCTGTCAGTCTCTCTCTCTCAGTCAGTCAGTCTCTCTCAGTCAGTCTCTCTTTCTCTCTGCTAGTCAGTCTCTCTCTATCAGTCTCTCTCTCTCAGTCAGTCTCTCTGTCAGTCAGTCTCTCTCTGTCAGTCAGTCTCTCTCTCAGTCAGTCTCTCTCTCAGTCAGTCAGTCTCTCTCTCAGTAGGTCAGTCTCTCTCTCTCTCTCTCTCTCTCAGTCAGTCAGTCTCTCTCTCTGTCAGTCAGTCAGTCAGTCTCTCTCAGTCAGTCTCGCTCTCTCTCTGTCAGTCATTCAGTCAGTCTCTGTCAGTCTCTCTATCTCAATCAGTCAGTCTCTCTGTCAGTCAGTCTCTCTCTGTCAGTCAGTCTCTCTTAGTCAGTCTCTCTCAGTCAGTCAGTCTCTCTCAGTCAGTCTCTCTCTTAGTCAGTCTCTCTCTTAGTCAGTCACTCTCCCTCTGAATCACTCTCAATCAGTCAGTCAGTCTCTCTCACAGTCAGTCAGTCTATCTCTCACAGTCAGTCTGTCTATCTCTCTCTCAGTCAGTCTCTCTCTCGCTCAGTCAGTCTCTCTCACTCAGCCTGTCTCTCTCTCTCAGTCAGTCACTCTCTCTCTCTCAATCAGTT
The DNA here is from genome assembly GCF_964204655.1 of Triturus cristatus. Classification (NCBI taxonomy): domain Eukaryota; kingdom Metazoa; phylum Chordata; class Amphibia; order Caudata; family Salamandridae; genus Triturus; species Triturus cristatus. Next base: position 134,713,175 of record NC_140586.1, on the reverse strand, counting down.
AGTCTCTCTCTCTCTCAATCAGTCAGTCTCTCTCTCTGTCAGTCAGTTTCTCTGTCAGTCAGTCTCTCTCTCTCTCAGTCAGTCACAGTCAGTCAGTCTCTCTCTCTCTGTCAGTCAGCCTCTCTCAGTCAGTCTCTCTCTCGCTCAGTCAGTCTCGCTCTTGCTGAGCCAGTCTCTCTTGCTCAGCCTTTCTCTCTCTCTCTCTCTCTCTCTCTCTCTCTCTTTCTCTCTCTGTCAGTCTCTCTCAGTCTGTCAGTCAGTCTCTCTCTCTGTCAGTCTCTCTCTCAGTCAGTCTCTCTCTCAGTCAGTCAGTCTCTCTCTTTCTCAGTCAGTCAGTCTCTCTCTCTCTCTCAATCAGCCAGTCTCTCTGTCAGTCAGTCTCTGTCAGTCAGTCTCTCTCTGAGTCAGTTTTAGTCAGTCAGTCTCTCTCACAGTCAGTTGGTCTCTCTCTCTCTCAGTCAGTCAGTCTCTCTCAGTCAATCTCTCTCTCTCTGTCAGTCAGTCAGTCTCTCTCAGTCAGTCTCTCTCTGTCAGTCAGTCAGTCTCTCTCTGTCAGTCTCTCTCTCAGTCAGTTTCTCTGTCAGTCAGTCTCTCTGTCAGTCAGTGTCTCCCTCAGTCAGTCAGTCTGTCTCTCAGTCAGTCAGTCTCTCTCTGTCAGTCAATAATCTCAGTCAGTCTGCCTCTCTCAGTCAGTCACTCAGTCAGTCTCTCTCTGTCAGTCACTCTCTCAATCAGTCAGTCTCTCTGTCAGTCAGTCTCTATCAGTCAGTCTCTCTCAGCCAGTCTCTCTCAGTCAGTCAGTCTCTCTCTCTCAGCCAGTCTCTCTCTCAGTCAGTCAGTCTCTCTGAGTCAGTCTCAGTTAGTCAGTCTCTCCCACAGTCAGTCAGTCTCTCTCTCTTTCAGTCAGCCAGTCTCTCTCAGTCAGTCTCTCTCGCTCAGTCAGTCTCTCTCTCGCAGTCAGTCAGTCTCTCTCTCAGTCAGTCAATCTCTCTGTCAGTCAGTCTTTCTCTCTCTCTCTCAATCAGTCAGTCTCTCTCTCTCAATCAGTCAGTCTCTCTCTCTCTCTCTCTCTCTCTCTCTCTCTCTCTCTCAATTAGTCAGTCTCTCTCAGTCAGTCAGTCTCTCTGTCAGTCAGCCTCTCTCAGTCAGTCTCTCTCAGTCAGTGTCTCTCTTAGTCAGTCTCTCTCTTGCTCAGTCAGTCTCTCTCTCGCTCAGTCAGACTCTCTCTCAGTCTGTCAGTCAGTCTCTTTCTCTGTCAGTCTCTCTCTTAGTCAGTCTCTCTCTCTTTATCTCTCTCAGTCAGTCAGTCTCTCTCTCTGTCAGGCAGTCTATCTGTCAGTCACTCCGGCTCTCTCTCAGTCAGTCAGTTTCTCTCTCTGTCAGTCTCTTTGTCAGTCAGTCAGTCTCTCTCTCTGTCAGTCTCTCATTCAGTCTCACTCTCTCTGTTGGTCAGTCTCTCTCTGTCAGTCAGTCTCTCTCTCTCTGTCAGTCAGTCTCTCTCTCTGTCAGTCTCTCTCTCTCTCTCCCAGTCAGTCAGTCAGTCAGTATCTCTCTCTGTCAGTCTCTATCTCTCTGTCAGTCAGTTAGTTTAACTCTCTGTCAGTCAGTCTCTCTGTCAGTCAGTCTCTCTCTTAGTCAGTCTCTCTCTCTCTCTCTCTCTCTCTCTCTGTCTCTCTCTCTCAGTCAGTCAGTCTCTCTCCCTGTCAGGCAGTCTCTCTGTCAGTCACTCAGGCTCTCTCTCTCAGTCAGCCAGTTTCTCTCTCTGCCAGTCTCTTTGTCAGTCTCTCTCTCTGTCAGTCTCTCATTCAGTCTCACTCTCTCTGTTGGTCAGTCTCTCTCTGTCAGTCAGTCTCTCTCTCTCTGTCAGTCAGTCTCTCTCTCTGTCAGTCTCTCCCTCTCTCTCTCTCCCAGTCAGTCAGTCAGTATCTCTCTCTGTCAGTCTCTATCTCTCTGTCAGTCAATTAGTCTATCTCTCTGTCAGTCAGTCTCTCTCTCTGTCAGTCAGTCATCTCTCTGTTAGTCAGTCTCTCTCTCTGTCAGTCTCTCTTTCTCTCTTTTTGTGTGTCAGTCAGTGTCTCTCTCTGTTTCAGTCAGTCAATCTCTCTCTCTGTCAGTCCCTCTGTCTCTTAGTCAGTCAGTCTCTCTGTCTGTCAGTCAGTCAGTCTCTCTCTCTCTGTCAGTCAGTCTCTTTCTCTGTCTGTCTCTCTCTCTCTCTCTCTCTCAGTCAGTCAGTCAGTCTCTCTCTCCACCCTCTCTCCACTGTCTATCTCTCCACTGTCTCTCCACTGCCTCTCTCTCCACTGTCTCTCTCTCTCCACTCTCTCTCTCCACTTTCTCTCTCTCCACTCTTTCTCTCCACTCTCTCTCTCTCCACTCTCTCTCTGGGGGGCCATGGGTACATTACCTGCAAGGTCCGCGGGCTGCCAAGGAAGGCCTGCCGGGCAGCTGGCGGCACGCGGGCCCTACTATGTGTACGACGGCTCTAGACACACATAGAGTAGGGATTGCATAGTAGGAGTACATTTGACAACTACTATGTACCATATGCCTGCATATATACACTGTTTTAGCACCATGTTGGAACTATACCAGCTATTTACCATGTTGGTGCTTGTAATCACTTTCATCTGATTCTGTCTACTGATTATTGCAGCGTATGTATTCTATACAAGAATAACGGTTCAATACATATATTAAAAACATCCCATTGTGTATTCTCTGTACATTTCTCCGAGAACAAGAGAGTACAAGTGACTGAGCGTAAGGGTTCTAGATCTGTTAACATGATCCCTGAGGGGACAGGGTTGTCATGTTCAGTGGGTGCCAGAATTTATTCGCTCCCTGTTTGGGTTAGGGGGGCTGATGGTGGCACTGTTAGGTAGTTGGCCTCTAGGCCAACATATAATGCAGGGTGAATAGAATCAGTCTAAGCACCTCACCCACAGTTTATGTTGTCTAAAAAAGACACAGATCCTACGAATTAGTCGGAACTACATGAAATAGCGCCGCCAATGTTGGTTAGGTTCTTATTTAATGGATCGCCTGAGTAGTTCAATTGTGATACCTCAGAGACTCCTGCTAACCTCCAGGAGAAAAATCTGCCTCAACTGAGTAGGTAGACCCTATGTATTGGCTGTAGGTTGTTCAAGCATGAAGGATAAAACTTCCAAAAGTGTTTATACCCTATATCCATAGTCCATTCATTTAATTTCCTTTTTTCTCCCAAATATTTTAAAACAATAGCTGATGAGGAGGAAGAAGGGTCACTAAATATCACAGAGTACTTCAGACATGCGGTTACTCTAAAATTAATTGGTCTTCCCGTCACAGGAGGAAATGTTACTTTTGTGGTTGAGGCAAACAAATCATTCAGGACAAAGATAATCTACTTCTGGGTTAGACTCCTAGCCGCAGATGCTGGTACACAACTGTTTCATATCTCCATTGAGGAAGAAGCACCAGATGAAAACACTCCATATGAGGACATAGAGATTCCTCTGTCGTACCAAGAACATATTAATTGGTTTTAAGGCACTCTCCCACAAACTACAGAAAACGTGAGACTTGGTCCGCTCAGTAAAGCAGGAGCTACATGGCCAGTCTTAGCAGCACACTCACCGCATCCTAATACTGCTAATTTAACAGCGGCAAAAATGCGTACAATATACAAAGATTTAGTGAAAATGTACAGAAATCTCACACAGTTAAAAATGCAAACACTCACACTAAACCCTGTGCAGACTGCTCAAGCTGCACAACAACAATTGGCTACTACAGGTATCAGCCCATAAACACTGAATGCAATAAAAGGAAAGATTCCCATCAGTCGAGTGCAAATTCCATTCTGGATAGCACAAAAAAACAAGCCAGCTTGAAGTAGTCTTTCCCATATGAGCCAGCAGGAAAAACACAGAATATTGATTATTTGCTTGCCAATGGGGATGTCTACCCCGATGTAAGGCTGCGCAACTTGGGGTAAAGTCTTCGCTGCCGTTTACACCAGAGCACATGGTATCCCTTCTCTGGCTGTTTTGGCTGACGTACTGAAACAAGTACAGAATGAGTATGGGGCAGCACCTGCTCTGGACATAGGAATGAAACTGATGGGCAATTTTGCCGCAGTGTCAGCCGTTATGTTAAGTAACATAAAAGAGGAGGCAGCAGCATTGGACATACACTAATGCCTGGGGGATTTTACTCCTGCACACCAGGAGCGGGAATTGCCTAACATTTTCGAAGAATGCAACACTAGGGAGAGATAATTTGGGAGCCAGATCTGGGAAACCACAAATTAAGAGTAATTCTGAAAAGGATAACTCTAAGCAAGCACCCAATTCTTCAACAAAGAAGAAATGGGATAATAAACCAAAAAATAAAGACAAGACACAATCACATGGTGGATCTCCTCAGCAGGACTCCACTAAAAAGAAATATAATTTTAGAAATCGTGATAACATTAGAAAGCCTGATAGGTATCAGGATACTGATATGAGTTCCTCTTGTTCCTTTCAGGAGTCATCTGATACACATTCGAGAGAGGTGGACGGTCAAAGCGCAGATCAGAAGAGCGCGTGAAATCGACGAAGGAATCACAACGATCATCAGACTACATCATTAAAAAAGAAGAGAAATCAAAGACTCCTAAACCTCAATTTCAAAAGAAATAAGTACCTGGAATTAAAATTAGGCATGCCTAAAATACACTGCGACTTAACGAGGGTTTCCCGTGTACCACTTGCAATTTGGAAGGAATGCTTGGTCCATAAGACAGCACAGGACGGAGTATGTGGTATGCCTTTTGTAATTTGAGCGTGCCGTCTACTTTTATTCCTGCAATATGTTTCCCCGTGTACCGCTTACAATTTTGAACACTGCTTGGTCCATAAGACTATGTCCTACAGAGTAGGTTGTATTCCTTTTTGTACTCCTAGCGTGCCGTCTACTTTTATTCCTGAAATATGTTTAGGCAACTCCTGGTGTTGTTTGAACTTAGCAAGCGAGATTGCAAATTAATAAGATTTGGCCCACCAGTCTTTAGCTTACGGTTTGAATATGTGTCGGCTCATGATCTTATGGGTTTTGTAAGCTTCGAAGCAATACGAGAATGCTCAGATGATGTAAATACGCCTTGATCTCGCATTGGACAGCTTTTTAGTTATAATTCATGGCCACACTTAACGATATTGCCAACATCAATACTCCCTGCTTTTCAGAATGAGTCCCTTGTTTTGCACTCATAGGTTACGGCGCATGACACACGCCGTTTTTGGCAGCACCTTCTGGTAGATCACCACAACATGGATACCATTTTACTATTTGGGTGAATCTCCTGACACTTTGAACACTCTTGACTTAATGCTAGAAACATGGCTCATGTAGCCACTTGATTAAACCACACATTAAAGCTTTCATAAGGGTGCATTGTAAGTACCCTGGTTGCTCCTCCCACTTTTATAAGATGAACACGGAATATTCAGAATGCTAAGAACATTTCATAACTTCCATTGAGTGTTTTACAGTTTTTTCAACAACACTTTATTCTACTCTGTATCACTGACATTAGACACACTTAGGCATACTCTCTCTGTCTGCAGCAACATGGGCACAGAGTGAGTATTGCCTTCCCTCATTTGAGATGTTTTTATCATACATTGAGGTGACTTGGTCTCCGCTTTTTATTATGCTTGTTGCTACAATTTTGAAACCTAGATACAACATTAATGCTAAAACCTTTATCAGATAGGTTGGAGATGGGTTTGCACCTTAAGCATCTGTGCTAGGGACAGCTGGGGCACCATGCCTGACTTTTGCAGGTGAGTGCTTCTTATCCTAGACATCCTTTCACGGTGTCATATTAATCCCTAGGAACTACCTAAACACACTTTGTGAGAGGGATCCGTGTGGGTGTTAGTTGGGGATTATTTTCCTTTGTTCATTCAATGTTTATGTAAAATTGTGTCTTGACAAACTTTCTGACTCCTAGTTGACAAAATTGGCTGCTTTGTTTTAAACTATTCCATAAATTGCTTGGTATGTTGTTTATGTCCCCTTACAGGTACCACCAGTGAATACATCATCTTGCTTTCCTTGGATCACTGGTTTTGTATCAAATCCAATATATCGACTCAATGCATTGTTGTATAATTTTTGCACACCTTTTTTTTGTAGATATCATTTTCACAGCAGTAGCTTACTTAAGATGCTGAAGAAAGCCACAACACTCTCTAGGTCATTCGCTGAAACACGTCGATCTGAGTTCAGCTCGATTAGATCTAATGGTTCCTGTCGTACCTTTTGTTTTTAATCCTAGCACAAGGTAGCCAGAATAAAAATTATGTGGTAAACCCTGTAGTTAGTTTTAATCAACTTCACTACCAGCAATTCATTCCTCTCAACACTCTGTTAGCTCACATTGGGTTTTAGTAACAACCCTTCTTACACAAAAAAATATCCCTGAGCTCCTCCCTCGCAGCGAGAGGGTTGTAGCCCACACCATGACTAGGCTTCATGGTACAAGGGGGATTTCAAATGATAAAGTGTGCCACCTCTGCTGGGTGAGAAAAACTGTCCTTTAAAGGGTCACCTTCGTCTTAGTCAGCCTTCTATGTCCCCCTTTTCTCTTGATAGACACGAGGGCTCTTGTGTGTTTTGTTATTTGAATCAGGGAGTTCTCCCTCGCTGGTCTTGGAAATTTCCTCGGGCCCCCCTTCTGTGTGTACATGACCACATTACACTCCAGGATATATTCAGTGGAAAACATAGTATCTTCTGCAATTGAAGTAATGCAGCAGGATATGTCTATTTTACAATATGGACAGTCAGCAGTCCATTCAATTGTGTTAGTAAGCTGAACCCTTCAAGCCTTACGTTCTAGCCACGTGCTGTGAAGCTATGTTAATAGCAGTAATCGGTTTTCTTCATACAACCTAACTGAATGACAGATATTAATGGCATGAAGAGAAGCAAAGTATACCATGTTGCACATTGATAAATTAGATCAATTACCTTTCACTGTTGCTGAGATGCCATACACAGATTGGATAATCCATGGTTATATTACCCTGCCAGTCACGACATTCCAATTCCAATATTGTCTACAACACCACCAGGTAGGCAGATATGAAGTATTAGGGGAAGGATTTGTGCATGAATACCGGGAATTGCCCTTCAAGGTTAGATGTAGGAATGGGGACACGGAAGTTTATCTCAGTCTGTCAGACTGTGAGAATGGAAGCCAGCAACACTTATCTGGTGACGGTTAATTCCATGGTTACTTGTTTCCACCTGCGTGCACAGTTAGGGAGGCAACGCTATGGCCTATGATAAATGTTTCCAACATATGCTTTGATTCGCTGAACAAGCTGAAAGCCATGCTTTTTCAAACGGATGTGGCCATAACATTTGATTTCCAGGTTGCCAGGTCTTCGTCAAAAATACAGACACTACTTAATACTAACTTCCCACTGCGTTTTGGGGAGCTGGTACACCGTATCTTTAACACGTCTGATATGAAGGGAATAGCGCACTTTTTAGAATGTATTGGCTCTGGAGTGGTTAGCACCTTTCAGTCAGTTTTCAGAGTTATTCCATCATTCATACACTCCGAGCTGGGAAGCGTTTTTGGTAGTTTTCTGCACCACAATGGACGTCCCAGTTTAATTATGAATGGAGACAGCCCTGCCTGTGCTACAATGCTGTGAGCGCATGATACACTGCCTCTGCACACTCGGCTTCAAGAACTGAACGAGCATTGGTTCTTAATGTTCATGCCTGTGTGACCTCACTGCGTACAACCTACATTTTGCTGCCACTTGTCCAGTCATGAATGCGTGCTGGATTTCTGTCTCGGATCGCAATTGAATGCACCATTGGACATTAAGGTGCTGATGGAACCCTTATAGTCCATGGGCATAGTTGTCCCCACGTATTCCATTGCCAATGAATGCATTCTTGAGCCATCCTGGAATACTTCGGCTCCTAGAGAACTTGATACTGGCTCTGCAGAACACATACAAGATGTAGTCCCTCACAGAGCGGCTGCTGTGGGAACTGGATGGACCCACCTTTGCTCTATAGACTTGTTTCAAGATGCGCCCCCTGGAAACATCGTCGGCAGTTGCTGGCAGCAGCAATGTTGAGACTTCCATTTGGAACACATAAACAATTGGCCTTTCGATTTGGTGTTTTTGAACAAAGTGATTTTTTCTTCTCTTCTATTACTCTACTTTTAGGCACCTTGGCTTTCTGCGTGCTTATTATTTCCAACAGTATATTTTAAGATTTGTTTTTGAATACTTTAAAAAAATAGATTTTAGAGTGATTTTAGATGTTTTACAGTTTTACAATTTTATATAGTATGAGGTGTGGGTGTTATGTGCCTGAGCTAGGTCCATGTTGAAACGCTGCACATTTCTTCCATAGTCTGCTTTCCGCACAACAACATTTTACTATAACCTTTTGCACATATTTGCGTGCATACCCTTGTTGGATTAGTTTCTCGGAAACTGCTTAGCTTACGCATCTGGCGTCACACAACATTCTGTTGGTGCCCCGAACACCGAGTGCAAGGCCTTTATGAACGCTGAAAAAATGTTGTTTTATCTTAATCCATGGGGCGACAGGACTATCTGCGTATCGATAACAATGCTAATCTACACCTACATCTCAAGGATGCTTTTTATTATAAATAAATAAGCATTTACCAGGGTTAGCAGAGGAGACACTTCAGCTGACATCAAAGGTCCCTGCATGCTGAGGCATCCCCAAACAGCTGCCTGACATCCCTGTGAGGGGTGTCTAGTTCGTGACTAGGACAGGGTACTATATTCTTTCCCACCAGGTAATGGGGTTGGATGATTCCTTGGGGAGATTCTTGGTTATACACCTACATACTCTCTAGAGAGACAGAGTAGGGATTGCATAGTAGGAGTACGTCTGATTACTACCCTGTATCATATGCCTGCATATATGCACTGTTTTAGCACCATGGTGGAACTATACCTGCTATTTATTTACCATGTTTGTGCTTGTAATAACATTCATCTGCTTCTGTCTACTCATTATAACAGCACATGTATTCATACAAGAATAACGTAAATACATTGAAACTGTTCTATTGTGTATTCTCTGTATGTTTCTCTGAGAATAAGAGAGCATGAGTGACTGAGCAAAAGGGTTCTAGATCTGTTACCACGATCCCTGAGAGGACAGGGTTGTCATGTTCAGTGGTTGCCAGAAATCATTTGCTCCCTATTTGGGGTTGGGGGGCTGATAGTGGCACTGTGAGCTAGCTGGTCTCTAGGCCAACATATACTGCAGGGGTTGCATGGAATCAGTCTAAGCACCTCACCCAACGTTTATGTTGGCCAACAAACGTGCAGATCCTATGGATTAGTAGGAACAACACAAAAAAGTAGGTCAGTTCATCGTCCTCAGTCAACAAATACATTTTTATTCTGGTGGATCATGCCAACAGGTACCCTGAGGCTGTGGCTTTAAGGAGCACTACTGCCAAGGTGGTAGGTAGGGCTCTTCTAGCGATCTTTTCCAGGGTTGGATTTCCACACACAGTGGTTATCGATAGTGGAGCAAACTTCATCTTGTCTTACATGAAGGCCATGTGGGAAGAGGTAGGTGTGACTTACCACTTTTCCACAGCTTACCATTTCCAGACCAATGGTTTGCTGAAGCACTTCAATATGACCTTAAAGAGCATAATGAGGACTCTATCTGATCCCTCAAGAGGAAGTGGGATCTCCTTTTGCCATGCCTGTTGTTTGCTTACAGGTAGATACCGCAGAAAGGAGTAGGGTTCAGTCCCTTCGAACTACTTTTTGGCCATCCTGTCTGAGGCCCCCTGACTTTGGTCAGGGAGGGCAACCCTAAGTTCCCCTACCCATGATGTGGTGGACTATGCCCTGGGCCTCCATAGACTGATGTCCCAGCTCATGAGTAATGCAAAGAAGTCAGCCAGGAGCTGATGAAGGAGTGGTATGACCAGAAGGCTATGTTGACTGGGTAGAGAAGAGTGGATCCTGAAGTGGATTTGTCCCCAGGGTCTGGAGGACAAATGGTGTGGCCCCTACAAAATTATTAGGAAGATTTCTAAAATCGACTATTTAGTCGACCCAGGTGCCGCACAGGAGACCCAAAGCGTGTGCCATGTTCATTGGCTGAAACTGTGTCTTCGCATGGATTACACGGTTTCTTTACTTGCAATGGCTGAGGAAGTAGAAGAGGCGAGTGAGCCGCTCCCTGACTTATTGCAAGGTGAGGAGAAGAATGGTGTGGTCTATTGGTCATATAGGACACCTAGACAAGGGTGGGGTTTGTTGAGGTTTTTAATGATCGAACAGAATGTATACAAAGGAGGGTTAAGAGTCGGGATCTAACTGAGGCCAGAAATTAACAAAACAAAACGGGACGGCTTTCTTTCTTTCAGTTCAGTCACTGTATGTTGGGGTGGCTCTCTCTTTCTCTGGGACCATCGTGGAGGTCGCCTTTAGGTTCTTCGCTTTGTCTTTGGCAGTAGACAGGAAATGGGGAGTATGAATATGACCCTCGGAGGAAAACAAACAATAATCAGCCTGGTATGCTCCTTTGTACGACAAGGTGCTTACCACCACCTTCACCCAGGACCGAGACCGGGAAGTTTTAAAGGGGTCTAAAGGAAAGGGGCCTCAGTGTCAGCAAATGGGTTTGTGCTGATACCACCCGGCTCACCACCAACCCGTAGTGAAAAAATGGTGAAGTGGTACTTGCCGGAGGTCACAGCCCTCCTGGGTCGTGGCAGAGGAAGTCTCACCGCCCTCTTCCTCTCCGGGCCGGCTAGACTTTCTGGCGTTGCCTCTGGGCAGTTCCTCTCGTTGTATTACCGTCTCCTTGTCCTCTTCTCCTTGCAGCACAGGGACTCATAGCTGGCTCCGTAGCCCCGGGTCTTCTGCTTCAGCCTCCATCAATGCCTCTTCGTGCTCCTTGGCATTCTTTTCATCCTCTTCTCGCCCCTCCTCTCGACGGACCGACGTTCCATCCCACACAGGGTCTGGGCTGCTAACTTCCTCATCCCGCCGTCCAATCTTCGGCACCATGTTGGAAATCCCGCCAGAGAGAGGTGCGGGATTACAGATAGTCAGGTTAAAGGAGTTAAGCTTGCCCCTGAACTGACACCTGAACAGCAGGTGGAGTGTAAAGAGCTTCTAGGGAGATATTTCTATCTCTTTTCATTTACCTCTGGGCTGACGCATGTCTGTGTTCATGACACAGACACCGGGGACACCCTGCCTATTAAGAGCAAGATGTATAGGATGTCAGAACTGAGTTCAAGAGTGCATTAAGACTAAAGTGGCTAAGATGCTGGACCTGGGTGTTGTTGAGCCTTGTCACAGTCCCTAGGCCAGCGCAGTGGTGTTATTGCCTAAGCAAGGGTCAGTTCACCTGCGCTTCTGTGCGGACTATCACGGTCTAAACACTGTGACAACAACTGATGTCAATCCTACTCCCCAAGCTGATGAGCTGGTGGATAGTTTGGGTGCTGCAAAGTAACTTAGTACTTTTGATATAACTAGCGGTTACTGTCAGACTGCCTTAACCCCTGGTGCCAAGGAGAAAACAGCATTTACTTCCCCAAGGGGTCTTCTACCAATTTAAAGTTATGCCTTTTGGATTGAAGAATGCTTTCGCCACATTCCAGCACCTAGTCAACCATGTATTGTCAGGCCTTGAAGAGTTCTATGTGGCATATCTATACACAATTACTGCACTCAGTACCTCCTTGAAGGACTACATAGAACACCTGGAACAGGGGTCCAAACTGACCATTAAGGCAACCAAGTGTCAAGTTGGGCATCCCTCTGTTGGTTATCTTGGGCATCAGATGGTTAATGAGAAGGTACGCTCTCTGGAGGCTAAAGTGCAGGCAGTGTTGGACTGTGAGATTCCCACTAACCAGACCCAGGTAAGGGCCTTTTTGGGCCTTACTGATTATTACTGGAACTTTGTTGCAAACTATGGGACCAAAGTTGATCCATTAACAGTCCTGACCTTTAAGAGGCAGCCCAGGAAGGTGATCTGGACTGAAGAGTGTCAAAGGTATTTGATGAATTGAAAGCAGCACCATGCAATGCACCTGTTTTGAAGGGAATTCTCGACAATACTGGGCAGGAAAAGGAAATGCCCGTCATAGTGTGGACGCCATACTAAAACCAGCCTGCCCCCCACAGGGTCACTTCAACTTGGACCTTTAGGCCACATCAGAACCATTGTTTCCCTAAACAGCTTACCACCCCTGGTCCACATATTGGGGTACCCTTGTCCTCCTTACTACCTGTCCCTTCAAAAGGGTGTCTCTAAGTAAGATAATGACCTATTTAGAAGACATGGGGTAGAGGAAGAAGGAAGTCAAAGAGAAGGAAGAGGGAGTAAAGGAGGCGGACAGAAGGAAGACGAATGTCATCGCAGATGCAGAGAGTGAGGAGACGGGACCAATTCAGGAAGGACCAGGAAGGTTAGCACGCCGGGCATTCAGAGAACAGGTGCGAGACCACCTGAGACCACCGAAGACTCCCACGAGTAAGACAACGACCGTCACCCCAGAGGAGAAGAAGAGGACGCCGAGACTGGACCATAGGAGTGACAGTTGGCCCCGGAGGATGCCCAAAGAGTTGCGGCTGAGCTGGGTTAGTGGCGACAGCAGGAATCGAGTGGGAGTGGGAGATATTACAGGTGTAGGTCACATTTTGCTTGGTGGTGGGAAAACGTTACCGCCAATCCAATGTGCTAAAACCTGCATACTTACCTTGCCCTGTAAAACCTCCACAAGGAATGTCAGAAGTGGGATCTTGAAGTATGGAGGCCTTGATAAATAAAATGTTTGACAGTCAGAAGAGATTAGAGGAATCAATGGAGAAATCCCTCAATGCTGCTGCAGAAGATCGAGAGGCCATCCATAAGGTGTTGGCATCCCAATCCACCACACAGGAAGCTGCCTTAGGGAGGCTGGCGGATACCGTATGCGAACAACGGGATCATACGTACACATATAATTTCACTCCAAGAATTGGTATCCTGGATCTAGCGAATGGGAGCAACCCTGTGCAATATGGTCTGTAATATGCAATGCTAATTGTGTGTCTACATGTTAACTGTCTTTTTACAGTACTTAGGGCCATATGTAGATAGCTAAATACCGGTCGGTAACGGCCGAAAATCGGTAATTTTCCCGTTACCGACCGGTGTTTAGCCCTTTCTAATGTAGGAGGCAGGTTTTAAGGATTCGGTAATTTACTGAATCGGTATTTTAAGAAATCGGTAAAATACCGAATCGGTAAATTACCGAATCCTAAATCCTTTGTAGGAAGCACTCAAGTGAGTGCATTTTTGGTTTAAGGATTCGTTATTTACCACCAACTACAAGTTGATGGTAAATACCGAATACCTTTTCAAAAGCAATTTTGTGCTTTTTTAAAAGTGCCATGTGGCAGACATACAAGCCCTATTACCGATTTGGTATTTACCGAATCGGTAATAGTGAATGGCTTCCCATTCATTCCTATGGGCCTCCAGGCCCATAGGAATGAATGGGAAGGTATGCCTTATTACCGATTCGGTAAATACCGAATCGGTAATAACAAATATTACCGAATCGGTAAAATTTACCGATTTTTTACCTACATTCTATTTACCGATTCGTAAATACCGAATCGGTAAAATTCGGTATTTAGGAATCGGTAAATAGAAATTACCTACATATGGCCCCTAGTGTCCAGGCGCTATAATACTGTTTTGGGTCAGAACTCTGGCCCAGAGGGTTGTAGAGACATCTGATTCTCACTGTTTATCCCAGTTTTATGGGTAGTATATTTCTCTTGTGTATGTTAAAGTACTTTTCATTTTAAAAAGTAAAGCACTACCTGGACATTGATTTTATCAGCTGGTAGTATGGTGTGCACTGAATTCTGAATGTCTAAACGCACCTCACGTCCTTGAGTAAGTCTTGAACTGCTCTGTCTCGCTACCCTGAGAGAGTCAAGTGCTGTAGAGGAGTACTTGGTTATCAAGTTTTTGGTCCCCTAGTACCAAGGTCCCAGGACACCAGCTGGGAACACTCCAGTTGATGCGATTGGAGCAAAGTAACCCCTGAGTGCCCTAGCGCCCAGGAAGCCGGGTCTAACAGTCATATTCTAATTTATGGACACCTCTTAATCGAGAATATGGTCTCAAATCAGAGACTCATCTAGCCATGTAACAGCTCTTTTTTTGCATTTTTATGTAGCGCAAAATCTACTTTCCACCACCAAAAGAACAGGAATGTAGTGGGGAGCCAAGGCCAACTGGTCAAGGGAGCCGCTGGTTGAGAAAGTTTGGGAATCATTGGCATAATACCTCCCATCAAGATGAGTCTTAAATATATCTGACCCTGAATAATCAGACCTCTGTAGCAACATATGGTACAGGACACATAGGCGATAACATCAGATCCCATCCTTTGCCGTCAATATTTGCACATGTAATGGGGGAACATATCCACCCTCCCTTCTTGTGTTTTTTACTAAAGCCATTAGTGACAATCCTTTATTTTTGTAGCTGGAAATATATATCATATCATATTTTCTTACCTAAGAATTAGCTATCACAGATTTTTCATCCATGTCTCACAAAATCTCTCAAAAACACGCCCAATAGCCACATGATAACTACAAAACAATGGCCCAAGGCAGATGAGGTCACGCAGATAGAGCATGCCAATGTCTACAGCCCTTGGCACCACAAGAGGAACAGGAAATGGCTCCACTTACAACCGCCATTTTGGAAACGAGTGAGCGGCCTAGTTGCTCTATAGGGTGCAGCAAGGACTCACAACCCACGTGCCTGATCACCAGTAGATATTATATGAACAGCTCAATGAGGTGAGAACAGTAATATTCAGGCCTCAGTGCAGTTCCTTATGTGATTGGGCCACGAGAATGCCTTGAAGCAGTGAGCGCAGCACAGCCATTTAAGTGCTCATACGGCATAGTTACTTCTACGAGTGAGCTCATTCTTACAAACATGACATGATGGCTGTGATTCATTTATTTTTTTACCCCATAGAGTGTGCCTACAGGCTTGCCTTGTCACCGGCGGACCTATGATGCAAAAGTCTTGCCTCATTTTTGTATGTCGTGTTTGTGCTATGTTTATGAGTGTTATAGTGCTTTGTGTTTTACGTCACAGGGATCACTGTATTATTGGATGTGCTCACCTCAGCAAGCATTGTATTTTAAATCGCTTGTCCTGCCACGTAGAAGTGATTCATAAGAGTATATAATAGGCATATGCAGAGAGCTTTGTTTCATCTACTAGTATAAGCGCCCTGTTATCCTGTTTTCTGCAAAAACTTTGGCAGGCTAACTCTCTCATATATTACAGGCTACCAAGCAGTAACACCAAGTAGGTGCTAAAAAAAGTTTTCTATTAGCATGCTTAGTGTGTGAAGTCACTTTGCCAGTACTACTTTAGCAGTGGAATTAGGGGGTTAGATCTTTGGTCCTGTGGGTTCTGAGGAAAAGCCATGGGGATTGGTTTGAAACATGTAACATGTAAACCTAGAGAAAGCAAGGTAAATTGCAATCTACACTTCCTATTCTGTCTCCCAACTTTTTAACTATACCGCCTGGAGGACGGATGAAAGTTTTACTTACCTACCAGGCACTTATTTTTAAATCTACCACAATACCTCTCCCACTCCTATTCTTTTCATCATTTAGAGCATACTAATTAGTCTTCCTGCATAACTCGCAGGTCGTAGAATGCCCCGTTCTGCAGCAGAATGGGAGGAATCCTATCATGAAGCATGCCACCAAGGGGCAACCCTGGTGGGTGAGGGTTATGTAAAAAAACTAGAGTTTTCTCTCTATCTTGTGGTGGGTTAGCACACAGAGTACAGACGGGCGCTCTTGTTTTGAAGATAATCAAAAAGGAAAATGAGCCCTTCTGTGATATTTCTCTCATCTTCCCTTTTTGAGAAAACAACATCTTACACATGATCGATAAGGGAAGAAAGCTCCAGAGCTGGATACTACCCTTCAGGGATGTCACTGCCCTAACTATATTGCTCGCAAGAATGTCTGCCTCATTCCAGTATAGCCCCCAGATAGTGGCACAAGACAGATTCCCATTGAAGACCCCATTAGCTAATGTGCCTGTCAAGTCACATGGGATTGGGTTTATCAGGGAAAATGCAAGCCTTCATCCAATTGGAGCTTAATCCTGGCAACTCACCAAAGGTGTGAACTACTGCCAACATTGATAGCAAATCTGATGTAACACTCCTAATATAAAGCAGTATGTCGTCTGAGCATAGAGATATAATATGTGTGGTGTGCTGTATGAGATATGTAGATTCCTCTATCTTTCTTATCACATCTTATTTACGTAGCCATGCCCACCATCCCAATAGCAAAAGTAAAGGCTGAGAAACCATACATGGTGAGTCCACCTTTCTATCTTGTATGACACTCACACCGTTCACCCTGTCTTAAAGCATGCGAGTGGTTGAGTAAATATGAGAGAGCAACCCATTGCATGATATTAGGCTATGGACTAGTATTCTCTTGACTGTGAAGTTAGTTCGGAATCCTATTGTGCAAAAATCTTTTTCTAGATCAGTTATGACCACTACCCGCCTTAATATGGTGCAAGGGGTCATGTTCAGGTTTTGGCAATGACAGATTCATAACTTTTCTCGGTGAGTCAGGAAGCAGTAGTGTATACCTCTGCTAGCCCCAGGGCTAACTCCTTCATGTATGTCATGTAAATATCTGCTAATAGTCTATTGACTACAGGGTTTTTGCCCCGGGCAACTCAATTATCACTTTTCTAACCCATGGACATTTAATTGAGCCTCTAGAGCTTCTTTTAAGTTGGAAGTTAAGGACCTCATTCTGGACATGCTACAAAGTTTTCTAGAGCCAAGCCAGAAACCTCAGTATTTTCCTTACACCAACTCAAGAAATAACCGTAGAAAACTTGACTAATACCATTTTTGGTTTTATCACCTGCCCGTCTGTATACTGTATTCTAGTGCTTTGTCTACCGCTGGGTTTCGGTTTGGTCAATCAGGCCAGTAGCATCCTGGATTTATCCTGCTTCCTATTCCATTTCATCGTGTGTTCTTTGCCATTTTAATATTTCCATTAAGGTGGTGGCGTGTTTCTCCCTGTGTAAAAGTAGCTCTTTTTTTACGTCCAAGTCTCATCAGAGAACCTGTTCCCATTCCCTGGGGTAATGGTCTAGCGTAGTCATTTTCCTCTCTAACTCCTTCCTGTCTCTCTAGGCTGCGCTTATGAGGTCCCTCTGATCACCATCTACCATTCTATCAACCTGTCAGAGGATGTACCCATGTTCTCAGTGAAATAGTGGCATATCTCTTCACTCATAGTGTTCCTAAACATAGAGTCCCTAAACGTAGAGTCCTCCTGTGCAGAAGATTGAAGTCTCTGAGTAGAGACTGCTGACCCGGGACAGAGAATGAAATAATAGACTTATGGCCCTGAAGAAGTGATCTTGGCTGAGTTTTTCTAAAAAACAAATAACAGAGTTATGAGATACTCTTTGTATTCATTTTTGTTTGTTGTTCAAATATTTTATTGTTTATATAAAAGAGAAGTACATAGGTAATACAATAACAATATAACAATTCATAATCAAAAATATAATACATTAGTATCGAAGATATGTTAAAGATCAATGATAAGTGTTTCTGTATCAGGCCCCAGAAAGGTTGTAATAGTGTAAATTCAAAAAACGTATGTTGAATGGGTGCCTGGAGCTAAGTTACAGTTCCAACAAAGGTCAGAATCTCATAATTTCAACTTGTATAAACGAACAGGGGTCCAATGAAGGAGATTTAATGAAAAGAATTTAGATTGAATAAGCGAAGGAGCAATTTTATTACGTAGGGATAATTACCAATCAGTTGCCAAATATCTTGTGAAATATGTTTAAAAATGTAATCTGCAAAGTGATGAGACCATTTAACATAAGTGATGGTAGATTGTGAAAGGAGTGAAGCGGATACAAATTTATATATTTTAGACGCAGTATAACCATGTAGAGAGAAGTGAGATAATCACCAAAACTGTAAAGAGGGATATTTTAGAAAGTTTAACCTTTAGTTTCAAAAAAGAATAAAAATCCATGTTACTAAGGTTATATGTCTTGGCTAAGAGAGAAAAGGGTATCAGGTCATGATTAGAATCATAAAGATCCTTTACCAATCTGATACCTTTAACAGCCCACGAAGAGGCCGTAGTAGGATCGATGTCAGTAAAAAGTTTAGGATTGTACCATAAAGAGTAACATCTTGATTTATGAATAGGTTTGGATACTTTTTTATCCATATATGTTAGTGCTTTAACAGTGCCTTGTCTTATATGTTGAGAATGATCAAAACTAAGTTAAGAAGCTGTGAGAAAGGAAGTAGTGGAAAAAGGAGGACACAGCTCAAGTTCAATATAAATCCAAGGGGGTGTAGGTTGGGACTCCGGTAAGAACCAAAGTGCACCTTGAGATGCAAGGAAGACGATCTGATGCAAATTCCAATCCGGATAATTACAACCCCCCGGGACAGAAGGCTTTCTAAGGCGTTTATAAGCAATTCTAGCTCTCTTATTATTCCATAGGAATTTTGAAGAGGTTGAATTAATTTCATAGAAGAAGGTAGAAGAAAGCTTTATAGGTAACATGGAGAATAAAAAATTTATAATCGGGGTTATCATCATTTTAAGAGTTTGTAATCTTCCCCACCAAGAAATATATTTAGGAGACCAGGGAGACAAAAGATCTTTGACTTTAGATATAATATTGGGATTCGTTATAAATGATAGTATCTGAAAGATCCTTACAGAACCAAATCCCTAAGTATTGAATACGAGTCGATTGCCATTTAAAACCAGAGTTACCCATGTGAGAAGAAAAGCACAACAAATTGAGGGGGAACATTTCCGTTTTTTCCTTGTTAAGAGTGTACCCGGAAAGTAACAAGAAATTCTTAATGAAGTTAGAAATAACAGGAATCGCTGTTGCAATATCCTCTGAAAAAATAAGGACGTCATCAGCGTAAGCAGCTATTTTAGGTGTATATGATCCAAATTGAAAACCTCTAGTACTCTGGTTCAAATTTAGTAGAAGAAGGAGTGGGTCTATAGACAAGAGAAAAAGAAGGGGTGATAAAGGGCACCCTTGTCTAGTGCCCAGACGAAGATTAAAAAAGGAAGACGTAGCACCATTAATTCTGATATTAGCTTTTGGCTGTGCATAGAGAGACATTACCATATTGATAAAGGTGTCACCGAGGTTATGGGATTCTAGCACTGCTTGTAAAAAAGGCCAAGAGACTTTGTCGAAAGCCTTTTCGGCGTCAAGGGCGATCGCCACCGATGGTAATACAGAAAGTTTTGCTTTCCCTAAAACATGACAAAAGGTCAGAATATTGTCTCTAGTGAGTCTCCCCTTAAAGAAACCTGTTTGGGAGTCATGGATAAGATTAGGAATATGACCCTCTAAGTGCTTAGCCAAGATCTTAGCAAAGATTTTAGCTTCCATATTTAATAATGAAATTGAACGAACATTTTTAGGATCAGAATGATCTTTGCCATCTTTCGGAATCACTACAATAGTAGCTTCAGCAGCAGAGCCAGAGACCTTGCCAGAAAGAAAATAATTCTTCTTAAGATATTTGATTATTGAGGGAGACAAAGTTTTATAAAAGGCAATAGGGAACCCATCTGGGCCCGGAGCTTTCCCCAAACGAGTAGCCTTAATAGCCTGAATGATCTCGTCAGAATCAATCGGTTTCCCCAGTTCAATCATATCGAAATGTGAAACAGTATTAGTAGGAATCGAATCAAGAAACTGCTGACAAACCATCTTGGAACATTGATCCCTAGGTGTGTACAGAGTTTCATTAAAAAATCACGAAAGACCCCAAGAATTTCTTGAGTATGAAAATTCTTCGACCCATTTGTATCTGTAATATGGGAGATATGAGTAGCTGTAGAGTTTGTGCTTTGATATTTCAGGGTGGCGGCCTGAAAAAACTATTCCGTAGTAAAAAGTGGCGGGATTTTTTAGCATGAACACCAATATTAGCTCCTTTAGTGACAATGGAGTTGAAAGAATATTTCAAATGTTTTATATCCTGCAGAAACAATTTGTCATTAGAGTGTCTAAATAGTTCCTCTTTTCGTTTAATATCATCCCCTAGAAACTGAAGAGATTTTCTAATGTCACTATTTAGTTTTGACATTTTTTTAATAACGTGACCCCTTATAGTACATTTAAATGCGTCTCACAATACTATTGGGGAGTTCACTGAAGACTCATTATCTTTGAAGAAATTATCAATCTCTTCATTAAGTTCTTTAACTTCATCATTATCTTCTAAAATTTCTGTATTGAGGCGCCAATTACGAGGGCCTCTCATATCTGTGAGATTAAGGATAGCTAAAGAGACCGCTGCATGATCAGAAACAACTATTGGATGAATCGTAACATTCATAATATGTTTTAGAAGAGAGGCATCTACCAAAAGATAATCAATACGAGAGAAGCTAAAATGTGGAGAGGAGAAAAACGTGAAGTCACTACCCGTAGGCTTATGCTATCCCCATGCATCAACAAGGTGATGAGACGAGCACATATTGAGCATGTGTTTATGCGCCCTAGGGGGTCGAAACTTAAAAGCAGTGTGTCTATCCAAAATGGGATCAAGGGGAAGATTAAAATCCCGGCCTACAATTGTTTGTGAATTCTGTGAAATATCAGTATGTTTTTTATTTATGGAATGCCAAAAAAGTGGATCGTCACTATTTGGGCATATAAATTCATGATATATAGACCACCCAAACCATTAGTCAAACGAGTAAGTAACCACCTGCCATTGGTATCATTCAGCGGTAACAATAGACAGATCAGAACCTTTGGAAATAAGAGTAACAACCCCATCTTTCGTCCCCGCAGCCTCGGAACAAGTAACATCAAGAACCCAATCTTTACTCAAAAGAAGAGCCTCTTTAAATGCTATCTTAGTCTCTTGAAGTAGAACTACATCGCCAGACAAACTTTTACAATAATCCAAAATTGTGGCCCTATTAACAGGGTGATTTAACCCCTGAACATTAAGTGAAACTACATTTAAACCAGGCATAGATATGTATGAAACAATACAAATGAATGCATCTGATGAGAAGAAAGAGGGGCAACCAAGATAAATTAAAAACTAAAGGTAATAAAACATGTAGCCCAACATAAAATGAAGCAGAAGTCCCAGAAATAGGGTGGAGAGAAAGAAAGAAAATAAGGACTAGAGGAAGGAAAAGAAAAAAAAGAAGGAACAAGAGTACTCCAGAGAAAAACTGAGTATCAACAAAATACAACCCCACCAGTGGATGTCTGTAGGAGACAAATTGCATGGGGGAAGAAACATGGAGGAGCAACAGCAGAGGCTTACAACCTCGGCAAGGACAGCTGAACAATAAACAGACCGCTGAGCGACGGACAAGTATACTATTATCAGGAGATTTAGTATAGTAGTAAAACTTGCTAATAATAAACAGTATAAATTCAAAAAATATAGTATATATGAACATTTGAAAAATATGTAATATTTCATAAGCAAATAAATAAATACAATATATGGAATAAATAACCAGCTGTAAAATTGTAGACTAGTAAAAAACAGGAACAACCTCATACAATTAAAACACCTATTAGATCACAATTAAATATAGAGTATGGATGGATGTGGATTTATAGGATTTTGGATGTGGATTTATAGAGCGCATAGCTACCCTTAGGCATCCCAGCGCTAAGAGGACTTAGTTTATTCCCAGTGGGGTCGGTGCAGGAAAATGTTTAGGGGAAGAGCCAGGTTTTTAATTTTTTTCGGAATGCTAGTAAATTCTGCTCACTCCTCATGGGTAATGGGAGGGAGTTCCATAGTTTAGGCGCGTTATAGGCGAACCTGCGGCCGCCCGATCTTGCCTTTTTTATTCTCGGGATGGATGCCAGTACGAGTGAATCAGATCTTAGATGACGGCTAGCTTTGTGAGGTTTCATCAAGGATCTGAGTATTGGGGGGCCTTTATTTTGCAGAATTTTGTGCGCTATGCAGAGCGTTTTGAACGTAATGCGCTCTTTTACTGGGAGCCAATGTAGGCTCTTGAGGGCAGGTTTCGCCGAATTCCGTGCTTTAGTTCCCGTGAGGACTCTAGCTGCGGCGTTTTGGGCCACCTGGAGTTTTTGAGTGACTGATGCAGGGGCTCCCAAGTATAGGATGTTACCATAATCAAGTCTTGAGTTGACCAGTCCCTGCATCAGTAGTTTCCTGGAATGGAAAGGGATCAGGTGGAGGATCTTACGGGCCATACGGATTAAGCCGAAGCAGGTCCCTGATGTTTTCCTAGCCTGGGTTTTGAAGTTAAGGTTCTGGTCAAGCCAGATACCTAGACTTTTGACTTCTGTTTTGGGAGTAGGGTAGGTGCCCATGCAGGCTGGCCAGGAAAGGTTTACGGGTAATTTGTGTTGATTGCCCAGTAGGAGGATTTCGGATTTGTCGCCGTTGAGCTTGAGTCTAGAGTCCGACATCCATTGTGAGATCCCTTCTAGACAACTGGCCAGGTTTCCTAAGCTAGAGTCAGAGTGGTTAATGGACACAACCAACTGGGTGTCGTCAGCGTACATCACTGACTTGACACCGAAGGGAGTGATGATGTCTTCGAGGGGGGCCATATAGACATTAAAAAGTGTGGGGCTAAGGGAGGAGCCCTGAGGGACCCCACACTGCATAGGTAGGGGTTTGGACGTGGAGAAGCCGTCTGAAACCTGGAATGATCTTCCCTCGAGGAAGGATTTAATCCATGCGAGGGCCGAGTCAGTGATTCCCAGTTGGCTCAGCCGGTAGACCAGGATGGAATGGTCCACCGTGTCGAAGGCGGCACTTAGGTCGAGAAGGATCACTGCCACTGATCCTCCTGCGTCTATGATGGCTCTCGTCTCTTCGACAACTGCGAGCAAGGCGGTGTCGGTGCCTTGGCCCGGTCTAAAGCCAGTCTGGGAGTCGCGTAGTAAGTGATTGGACTCCAAAAAGGCGGATAGCTGTTTGTTAGCTATTCGTTCAGCCACTTTACTAATCCCTGGGAGGAGTGAAATCGGCCTGAAGTTGGAGGGGTCTAGAGGGTCCAGGTGAGGTTTCTTTAGGAGGGCTTTGACCGTAGCCTTTTTCCAGTTGGCTGGCACGGTGCCACTCCTGAAGGAGGCGTTTATTACATAGGTGAAGGGTTGGGCAATGGTGGGGGCGACCAGTTTCATCTTACTGATGGGAGCAGGGTCCGCTGGTGAGCCACTTTTTACAGCTTTCAGGGTTTCTAAAAAAGCTTCCGTGGAGATCTGATCAAAGGCTCGCAAGCAGGGAGCCTCCGGCAGAAGGGGGGATGCAATAGGATGGAGAGAAGCAGAGGGTGCGGGGAGTGAGGTGAGTATTTTGTCAATTTTTGCGGAGAAGAAGTTGGCCATTTGATTGCATCTCACACCTTCAGGGTCAGGAGGGGGGGGAGGGTCCGGGATTTTGGTGAGGAGCCGAACTATGCGGTATGTTTCCTTCGCTGAGTTAGCTGCTGCCGCAATCTTTCCTTCAAAGAAGGTGGCCTGGGTGGATTTAATTGCGGCTTTGTAGAGCTTGATAGCGCTTCTGTATTCGATTTTGGAGGCTGTGGACCAATTTTTCCTCCAGGCGCGTTCTAATTTTTTGCAGCTCTTTTTTAGGGAACGGAGTTCCTGGGTGTACCAGGGAGAGTTGGTCGATTTGTTCCTACTAGGCATTGGTTTGGGTGGCAGAATGGTATCTAGGGATTGATGGATCCAATCCTGGAGCTGAGTTTCTGCTAAGGACGGGTCTTCGTCCAGGAGGGGGGAAGTGGAGGATAGAGCCTGAACCCAGGCGCTGTTGTCCAGTTTTTTCCACGGGCGATCCGGGGGTTGGGGAGGGGGTTTACCCAGAGGTTCGGTGGATAGCAGTAGCTCGAATGGGACCAAGAAGTGGTCTGACCATGGAATGGGGATAGGGGGCCTAGCTATGAGATGGGGGAGGTTGGAGAACACGGGATCCAACAGGTGACCTTTGATGTGAGTAGGGAAGTTATTGAGTAATTCGAGGCTGAGTGAACCTAGGTCGGCTTTGAGGTCCATCGCCGGTTTGTTGGAGGGGTCGTCGAGATGGAGATTTAAATCTCCCAGTATCGTAAAATTCGGCGTAGTACAGGCCAGGGAGGAGACAGAGTCAATGAGTGACTCGCAAAAGTGGCGGATTGGTCCAGGGGGACGATAAACTAATAGTCCCGAGAGTGTGAGCGATGGTGGGCGACTCACTGAGAAGAGGATGTTTTCGCAGTCCAGTATGGGACTATCTCTGAATTGACATGCGAAGTAGTCTCTGTAAATAACAGCGATTCCTCCGCCGATGCCTACCGGTCTGTTGTGGAATTTAATCAGGTAATCCGGTGGAAGTGACTGAACGATATCTGGCTCTGATCCTGCTGCGAGCCAAGTTTCCGTTAGGAATAGGATTTCAATGTCGGAGTCTTTCAGGAGCAGATTAATTTCCGTTTGATGCTTTGGGAGGGATCTGCAATTAAGCAGGGCCATATTGAGGGTGATGGGTTTCAACGTTGGCTCTAGATGGAAACTGTACGAGCATGAACGACAGCAAGAGTTCCCTTCAGCGAGCGAGATCGAGTTGCTGCAGGAGGGGGTTGGGGGAATTCGGAGTTCCAGCAAGGTATCCCTGGAGTAAGTGGTGTCCTGGGGAGGGCGAACCAGGGGTCCGGGCTCTGGGCGCGGTCTGGTGCGGACGGGCGCAGACGGGCTTGCCTTAGGCGCGCCTTTGGCGCGCAGACGGCGCTCCCGCTGCGCTCGTCCGCTGCGCTTCCTGAATAGACACATTTTAGTAGAGAGGGGAGGGCGTGGTCAGCAAGGTGGGCGTGGCCTGAGTGCTCGACCAGGTGTCGTCAATTAGGCAATTTTCCCTACGTCAGCGCTAGGGTCCGCTGCGTGGGGGTGCTCAGGGAGATTGGCAGTGAGTTAAAAACACACACAGTAGCAAGTGACTCCAATATTTAAAACAAGCAATCTCCCGGCTTCCGCCTCAGGAGTAAACAAACAGTCTTCTGGGCGCGTTCGTGATCAGCGCGCCTTATGTACTGGATGCGGGAGGCGTGGTCAGCGAGGTGGGCGTGGCCTGAGTGCTCGACCAGGTGTCGTCAATTAGGCAATTTTCCCTACGTCAGTGCTAGGGTCCGCTGCGTGGGGGTGCTCAGGGAGATAGGCAGTGAGTTAAAAACACACACAGTAGCAAGTGACTCCAATATTTAAAACAAGCAATCTCCCGGCTTCCGCCTCAGGAGTAAACAAACAGTCTTCTGGGCGCGTTCGTGATCAGCGCGCCTTATGTACTGGATGCGGGAGGCGTGGTCAGCGAGGTGGGCGTGGCCTGAGTGCTCGACCAGGTGTCGTCAATTAGGCAATTTTCCCTACGTCAGCGCTAGGGTCCGCTGCGTGGGGGTGCTCAGGGAGATAGGCAGTGAGTTAAAAACACACACAGTAGCAAGTGACTCCAATATTTAAAACAAGCAATCTCCCGGCTTCCGCCTCAGGAGTAAACAAACAGTCTTCTGGGCGCGTTCGTGATCAGCGCGCCTTATGTACTGGATGCGGGAGGCGTGGTCAGCGAGGTGGGCGTGGCCTGAGTGCTCGACCAGGTGTCGTCAATTAGGCAATTTTCCCTACGTCAGCGCTAGGGTCCGCTGCGTGGGGTGCTCAGGGAGATAGGCAGTGAGTTAAAAACACACACAGTAGCAAGTGACTCCAATATTTAAAACAAGCAATCTCCCGGCTTCCGCCTCAGGAGTAAACAAACAGTCTTCTGGGCGCGTTCGTGATCAGCGCGCCTTATGTACTGGATGCAGGAGGCGTGGTCAGCGAGGTGGGCGTGGCCTGAGTGCTCGACCAGGTGTCGTCAATTAGGCAATTTTCCCTACGTCAGCGCTAGGGTCCGCTGCGTGGGGGTGCTCAGGGAGATAGGCAGTGAGTTAAAAACACACACAGTAGCAAGTGACTCCAATATTTAAAACAAGCAATCTCCCGGCTTCCGCCTCAGGAGTAAACAAACAGTCTTCTGGGCGCGTTCGTGATCAGCGCGCCTTATGTACTGGATGCGGGAGGCGTGGTCAGCGAGGTGGGCGTGGCCTGAGTGCTCGACCAGGTGTCGTCAATTAGGCAATTTTCCCTACGTCAGCGCTAGGGTCCGCTGCGTGGGGGTGCTCAGGGAGATAGGCAGTGAGTTAAAAACACACACAGTAGCAAGTGACTCCAATATTTAAAACAAGCAATCTCCCGGCTTCCGCCTCAGGAGTAAACAAACAGTATCTAACGTAAGATGAAATTCATGAGCAAAGCAACAAGGCTATAATAGAATAGAATTCAGGATAGAAATACATTAAAAAGATTAAATAAATAAGTACATAGATAGTAAATATATGCATGAAAATGACACAAATCATCAAACTAATTGGCAATACGATGAAAATCAATATTATCAATAAATAGTATATATATATATAGACAGTTGTATGTTGAGGAAGCCCTGCTCCACCTGAATGACAGGTCGTGTTGTAAAAGGAGTGAGTGGAATGCAGTAAAAGCAGCTAGGGGTGACTTTTTTAACAACTTATTGGCATGGAAAAGTACTGGTCTCCTTAGTTCAGATGAATTCAAGTTCTTGAAAGTAAACCACCCGGTCATGCCAGTCTTCTACATTATCCCCAAGATACATAAGAATTTAGCTAAACCCCCAGGGAGGCCAATTATTTCGGCCAGGGGCAGTATCTTGGAGAAGACGTCACTGTATATTGACTTCTTTTTACAAAAACATGTGAGGAGTTTACCTTCCTACATACAGGACACCAATGATTTTTTAAGAAGGATTAAGGATATGGAGTGGCATGATGATTACTGGCTAGTTACCCTTGACGTTGTTGCGTTATACACTAGTATTCAGCACCAGGATGGGATCAAGGCGGTGGAATACTTTTTAAGAACGGAACCCATGTACATGATGGACCATTGCAAGATGATTCTAGCCATGATTAACATCTGCCTTAACAATAATTTTTTTCTATTTCAGAATACAGTGTTCCAACAATTAAGAGGCGTGGCTATGGGGGCTTGCTTCTCCCCAAGCTACGCGTGTTTACACATGGGCATGTGGGAGGAGCAAGTCCTCCGCAATGATTACAGCGATGTCATGGCAAACAACATCATTGCCTGCCATCGCTATATTGATGATCTCTTTGTCATCTGGAAGGGGTCGAAATCAGCAGCCTCTGACTTTATTCAGGCCATCAATATTAATCAGTTGAATTTGCAATTTACAGCTGAGTTAAGCCAGGAACATGTTAACTTTTTAGATGTGGAGGTTTTTGTTTTGGAGGGCAAGCTTCAAACCAAATTATTTCGCAAAGTAACTGCAGGGAACACAGTACTGCATGCTTTTAGTCATCATCCCATTCATCTTATACGTAGTATTCCCTATGGGGAGATGCTGCGTATAAGACGCATTTGCAGTACTGACTTACATTGTTGGGAAGCTCAGGAGCAGAGCAAGCTTAGATTCTTGGCAAGGGGTTATGCCCCGGCCATTATTAACAAGGCTATTTCTCGCACCAGATCTCTGGCTAGAGATCAGATTTTGAGTCCCTCTGCAGCTGATTCCTCTTCAGCAGCCACTCCTAGCCTTCTATCTGCACAGAATGATGTACCAAGACTGATTCTAACCTTTAGTCGCCAGCATTCTAACTTGCGTAGAATTTTTAAAAAGAACTGGTCACTGATTCGTCAGGACCCGGTAATTGGCAACGGCATACCCAATTCCCCTGCTATAACTTTTCGCAAGGCTCGCTCGATGAGCGATATGCTGGTTAAAAGTAGTCCTGAACTGAGCAGCAATACCAGTAATTGGTTACAGGCCAGCAAGGGATTCATTAAATGTTCCTCTTGTAAGGCCTGTGTTCTTGGCAAGAGCACAACATCTTACATCTCTCCCTTCTTCAGTACCCCCTGCAAGATCAACAGGAAACTTACGTGCAGGACAGACTTTGCAGTTTAAGTGCTGGAGTGTACTTGTGGCCTGCAATATGTTGGGAGCACCAAGTTGCAGGCACACAAACGTATACTCCAGCACATGAGGGCTATCACCAATCATGACGCGTCTTACCCGGTGGCAAGGCACTTTAGTGACAAGCATAACAGCAGCCTGGGACATCTGTGCTACTTCGTCATAGATGCAGTGCCTCCACTTAGACGGGGTGGTGATAGGGAAGCCTCACTTAGAAAGCTAGAGACTAGGTATATCTTGGAGCTAGACTCCAAGGTCCCTAATGGATTGAACTCTAGCGAGGACTTCTTCACTTGGCTCTAAGTCTTCACTCTTGTTGCATGGTCAGTTCCTGTTACTTTATGAGTTTTCCTGTTGTTGAATAACTATGCTGTGTGGCACAGGTTTCTCCTGAATCTTGAAACATGAATTATGATGTATCCGATATCTATACAGGTTGAACTGTCTCTTTTTTTATACTTTATAATTTATTGTTATATGTTTTTGCTTCCTCTTTCACCTATTATAGTTTTTCACGAATTTTTAACGTGTGTTCTTTTGAATCATGACATGTGGTACAGTGGACGATACAATGTGTGGGTAATCTTTATGATCAATCGGGTTAACCTTGGGGCACCATGCGGGTTTTTGGCACTGGATTCAACCAGCCATTTAGAGCAACCCTAATATGCATTAGTTTATTGCAATAGACATCTGTAGCCAGTTTCTCCTTTCATTTAAATTACATATGTGGAGTGACGTTTATTTGGCGCTTATGTCTATGTTGATGTTTATGTTTAAGTTTTTAACTTTTTACATTTATAAACCATACTCGGCCTTTTGGGGTTCTAGCATGTTGCCTCATATAATTTCAACAGTAGGGGAACAACAATTTTTTATGTATGAAATTTGACTCCTGATTGTGGTCCTATCCAGGAATTATCACGTATTTTACATGTATAAGGAGGACTATCTTAAACAACAAATGTATAGTTGTTTGTGTATTTTGCACGGTCATTTTTCATCCTACAGCGCTATTCCCAAGCTGTTTTCTATGTCCATTGTTATGATGTCATCAATTATGTATGCACTTGCACTTTAAAAGGTCAGGCTTCTGACAGCAGCGTCATGTGATCAAGGTCTCCCGTAGGCCGAAACGCGTCATGGCGGCTGTGTAAAGTTTTTGTCCGAATAAAGATTTGCAGCACTTACTTTGGGTCCGTGTTCGTTTCTGCGCATTGAAGCTGTGTAACTGATAAGGCGATTCCTGGTGACATATATATATATATATATATATATATATATATATAAAACAAACATTCGCCCTGAGGCAAGAATCACGCCAACACCAGGATGATTTTCATCATGTATTATCGGAAACCAGCAGCCACAGTCCAATGTATATTTTCAAAATCCTAACGCGTTTCAGAGCTTCACTCGCTCCTTCGTCAGAGGAAATGCAGACAGAAACCAAAACGCTGCTCATTCAGGACCTTAAACGCATGCGCCAATTATCCCCAAGAACTCTCAGGTGAGTATTCAAATCGGCATGCTGGTACCTGTAGTACAATTCAAAGCGCCTGTGTTCCCCAAGTGGGTTTGGTTATTCTGCTGCCGTTGAAAAGTCAATAAAACACCCCAGTGGGCCATCATACCGGGATGCTGGTATTTGAGTTCCTGCCCTGTTGTGCCCAAAAGGACTCGAACACCTGTCCAGTCCTAGGCCCCACAAAGCGTAGTGGCGTGCTCTCTGCGGCCAGGCTGCCGCATTTATCCAAAACAAACATTCGCCCTGAGGCAAGAAGGTGTTCGAGTCCTTTTGGGCACAACAGGGCAGGAACTCAAATACCAGCATCCCGGTATGATGGCCCACTGGGGTGTTTTATTGACTTTTCAACGGCAGCAGAATAACCAAACCCACTTGGGGAACACAGGCGCTTTGAATTGTACTACAGGTACCAGCATGCCGATTTGAATACTCACCTGAGAGTTCTTGGGGATAATTGGCGCATGCGTTTAAGGTCCTGAATGAGCAGCGTTTTGGTTTCTGTCTGCATTTCCTCTGACGAAGGAGCGAGTGAAGCTCTGAAACGCGTTAGGATTTTGAAAATATACATTGGACTGTGGCTGCTGGTTTCCGATAATACATGATGAAAATCATCCTGGTGTTGGCGTGATTCTTGCCTCAGGGCGAATGTTTGTTTTGGATAAATGCGGCAGCCTGGCCGCAGAGAGCACGCCACTACGCTTTGTGGGGCCTAGGACTGGACAGGTGTTCGAGTCCTTTTGGGCACAACAGGGCAGGAACTCAAATACCAGCATCCCGGTATGATGGCCCACTGGGGTGTTTTATTGACTTTTCAACGGCAGCAGAATAACCAAACCCACTTGGGGAACACAGGCGCTTTGAATTGTACTACAGGTACCAGCATGCCGATTTGAATACTCACCTGAGAGTTCTTGGGGATAATTGGCGCATGCGTTTAAGGTCCTGAATGAGCAGCGTTTTGGTTTCTGTCTGCATTTCCTCTGACGAAGGAGCGAGTGAAGCTCTGAAACGCGTTAGGATTTTGAAAATATACATTGGACTGTGGCTGCTGGTTTCCGATAATACATGATGAAAATCATCCTGGTGTTGGCGTGATTCTTGCCTCAGGGCGAATGTTTGTTTTGGATAAATGCGGCAGCCTGGCCGCAGAGAGCACGCCACTACGCTTTGTGGGGCCTAGGACTGGACAGGTGTTCGAGTCCTTTTGGGCACAACAGGGCAGGAACTCAAATACCAGCATCCCGGTATGATGGCCCACTGGGGTGTTTTATTGACTTTTCAACGGCAGCAGAATAACCAAACCCACTTGGGGAACACAGGCGCTTTGAATTGTACTACAGGTACCAGCATGCCGATTTGAATACTCACCTGAGAGTTCTTGGGGATAATTGGCGCATGCGTTTAAGGTCCTGAATGAGCAGCGTTTTTGTTTCTGTCTGCATTTCCTCTGACGAAGGAGCGAGTGAAGCTCTGAAACGCGTTAGGATTTTGAAAATATACATTGGACTGTGGCTGCTGGTTTCCGATAATACATGATGAAAATCATCCTGGTGTTGGCGTGATTCTTGCCTCAGGGCGAATGTTTGTTTTGGATAAATGCGGCAGCCTGGCCGCAGAGAGCACGCCACTACGCTTTGTGGGGCCTAGGACTGGACAGGTGTTCGAGTCCTTTTGGGCACAACAGGGCAGGAACTCAAATACCAGCATCCCGGTATGATGGCCCACTGGGGTGTTTTATTGACTTTTCAACGGCAGCAGAATAACCAAACCCACTTGGGGAACACAGGCGCTTTGAATTGTACTACAGGTACCAGCATGCCGATTTGAATACTCACCTGAGAGTTCTTGGGGATAATTGGCGCATGCGTTTAAGGTCCTGAATGAGCAGCGTTTTTGTTTCTGTCTGCATTTCCTCTGACGAAGGAGCGAGTGAAGCTCTGAAACGCGTTAGGATTTTGAAAATATACATTGGACTGTGGCTGCTGGTTTCCGATAATACATGATGAAAATCATCCTGGTGTTGGCGTGATTCTTGCCTCAGGGCGAATGTTTGTTTTGGATATATATATATATGTATATATATAAAGACCATCAACACAAAGCACCGAGAAAAGAGAAGAGAACAAGTAAAAGATAGAATACATGAACCCAACAGGAGAACGCAAAAGGGTAGAGTAAACTGAAGAAGGGAATATAGAGAACAGGAAATAGAAAATAGAGTACTAACCTTTATCGAGAGATTGATGAAAGAGAAATAAAGTGATAAGTCACAGAATAAAGAGAGAAACAGACAAATGTTTATCTTATAAAGAAATAGTCTCCAAGAGGCAAAATACAAAACACAAAATTACAAAGTACTATTCTCAAAATAAGTCCGTATTATATATAGCTTAAATGACCACTGTACATCAAAACTATGGCAAAGGACCAGTGTAAACCCATCACTTCATTGTTGGTCAATGGTGTCAAGAGAACAATATATCATATAAATAGATTACCCCTTAAAAAGATCATTGAATAGAGGGAAGACAGAACAAGAAGTAAAAATAAAAAGCGGAAGAAGCAAACGAATAAAGCATCAAATACTTACTGATAGTGAAATATTAGAAGAGAGGAAAAAAATAGAGATGAATAAAAATGTAATGATATATTAATCTTAATAAAATGTAACAACATAACTGCAAGGAGCCATATAAATTAGGTCAGCCAACAAAGTACAGATCAACACTAAGGGTATAAACCCAAATAGTACAAAAGGGCCATATAAGTATGGTTGACCAGCATTGTATAGAATAAAACCAGAGATGTGACCTTGATTAGAACTAAATACAATAGAAAAGTAACCCTGTCCTATATGAAAGAGTAACAGTTGATAGAGAAAAAGAAAGGCACCAGCAACTATACTAGATAATGAGAAAATATTAGGTACAGACCATGTTAATAAATACAAAATATTAGAGATGAGAAGTACCAGGATGAGAGTCTGAGTCTATTTGCGATTCAGATTGATTGTCCAAAAATGTTGTGAGATCTGAAGGTTCATAAAAGAACTGTGGGCGGCCTTTGAAAGTGATCCGGAATCTTGATGGACCAGCAAAAGAGAATGGGATATTTAAATCAGTAAGTCTCTTGCGTAGATTCAGAAAGCCTTTGCGAGGTTCCCAGTGTCTCTAGCAAAGTCCTGTGAAATAGATATTCTGTGACCCTCCCACTGTATTGACTTAATTTTCCTAATTTGTGCCAGAATTATTTCTGTATGTTGATGGCGCAAAGGTTTAAAAATCAGGGGCCTTGGAGAGGACATCGATCTTGGTTTGAAGGTTGGAACTCTGTGGGCACGTTCTATCTCAAAGTCTTTATTGAAGGAAATATTCAAGGTATTTGGGATCCATGTAAGCAAGAAATCAATTACTGAAGGAGCAGATTTCTCACAATCCTCCGGCAATCCAAAAATACGAAGATTACTTCTTCTATTACATTCTTCTTGTTCTGTAAGATCTCTCCTCAGAGCAGTAATAGAGCGCTCCAGATTTTGGATATGCTTCGCCTGTTTATTTGCAAATCTTCCACACTACTTATTCTAGATTCCGCACTGGAAACACGTATTGAAAGAGACTTAAGATCATTGTGAATTGGAGCCACCTCTACCTGAAGTAAATCAGTATTAGTTTTAGTATTTTGTGAGATATCATGCACAGTATTAAGCTTAAGTAGAATCGCTTCCAAAGTAAAAGACTCAAAGTTACTCTTGGTTGAGGATTCCGGAGTAGGAGAGGTTTGTTTGGAGAGTTTCAAATGACCCTTGGAGTCTGTCTTTTGTGTTGACCTCATACCTTCCGCCATTTAGATAAGATTGCAGCAACTGCCACCGGAAAAAAATTGAGAAGGATAGACAGCCAAGATATGACAATGTATGGCCTGTCGAATAGTACATTATGAGATCATCATTTAAGAGCTGCAAAGCGTGAACAGAAACCTCCATGCGTTATAGATAGTAGCTATGAACAGAGCGGTGTGGCGAGCAAAAAAGATGCAGTAAAGATCCTTAGTCAGGCTAAAATAAATATTTAGGAGCTTTAAAGGTGAAAGTCAGCAACCTCATATCATGTTGTGAGGAAAGCTACACAGACGGCCGCCATTTTGGAAGATAACGCTGCCTTTTACACGACACCCCATGCTATGTCACAGACTTAGATTAGGTGGCTTAAAGGGGAGAAAAAACACTCCTTAATATTCTGTAGCTGGTTCGCCGGTCTCTGGGCTGAAGGGAAATGAAAAATCCCTCGTAGCGTCTGGAGATTAGTTGATAGAGCAGGCAGAGACACATACCTCAATAGCCTGTAGCCACCTCCACAGAGCAATGTGTCATGTCTCAATATTTATTTATCCAACAAAGTGCCCAAAAAGAGAATAATAGAGTACAGTACCCTCAGAAGCCTCAAAAACGGCAAAGGAGTGTTTTAGTAATAAATGCAGCCATCATTCTTCGTGTTATGAGGAGAATTCCATCAGCAGCCGCCATCTTGGGAAATATTGCGACATCAACTTTCCTCGTTTCATCCTCAAAAAAGAGTGTTGCGAGAAAATAAAACACTCTCCAGCGTTCCTTAAGTATTCCGCCCCTCACCGGAGTTGAGGGGTAATAAAATATTACCCGTTTGTCATGTCAAATGAGCATCCATACAGGCAGTGTGACGGAGCTCAAAAGAAGGCAGCCATCTCCGCTGCATGTCAAGCCACGCCCCTCTACTCTTTGTATTCTTGGCCTTTGCTTTTGAAGCTGTGAACACATTAGAAACGTATTCTCTTATAAGGAGGGACCATCACTATATTCAGAACAGGTGACAGGATGGAAACAGCTCCCTACCTCTGATGCACCAAGGATGACCTTTAATTACCAACAACCATGTGTTGCAGCATAAGATGGAGTGAAAATATTCAATTTGTCAAATTCTGAATGTTAGATCGGACAGCCTTAGGTTGGTCTTTTCCCAAACTTTTTGCCTTCTCCCCTCTTGTTTTGCTCTAATTTGTTTTTGCTGGCTTTTAGACTCTGCACACTCTGTTAACCAGTGCTAAAGTGCTTGTGCTCACTCCTTAAAACATAGTACCACTGCCCTACTCATGACTAGCACATTTCATTTAATTATAAGTCCCTAGTAGAGTGGCATAACATGTATCCAGGCCTATAAAGTACATGCTATTGGTGGGCAAGCAGCACTTATTGTGATACCCACTTACGTAGCCTTTTCAAACATGTCTCTGGCTTGCCATTGTAGCCTATGTGCAGTTTTAAACTGCCAATTCAACTTGGCAAAATAACCCTTTGCCAGGCCTAAAAAATGTTAATACCAATAAGGTACCTCTTAGGCAGGCCCTAATCAGCCCTAGGGCAGGGAGCCGTGTATTTGAAAAGTTGGACATGTACTTTTAAGTTTTACATGACCTGGTAGTGAAAAACTCCCAAATTCGTTTTTTACTACTGTGAGGCCTACCTCTCCCATAGAATAACATTGGGTTACTGAATTCCATTTATTAAGCTGTTGGGAAAGAAAAGTCCTCTGCACGGTCAGTGACGTGTACCCCTGCCACGAGTGACCTACTGTACTGTTGTCTGAATCCCTAATTCTGATTTTTTTGTCATAAGCGAACACGGACATGACCATAACCATGACATCATGACATCGGCCTGTCTTTCGGACTGCGGTCTTGCTGGACCAGGAGGGATGCCCAAAGCACAACCTCATAGTGGTGGAAGGCTACTGCCTTCGCCAGGAGTTGAGCAGCACAAGCACGGTGGTGGCAGCATACCGTGTAGTGATCAGCAGTAGGAAACAGGTCCTGTTTACCCTCTGCCACTGAAGTGAGGCCTACAGACTACTCCCTTTTTAAAAGCTCCGTTGCTGTGTGCTTAACTCACCCTTGGCCTACATCAGTTAGATGTGGAAGTGCTATGCAGCACAGGAGTAGTGCATCTGTATGTGCGCCTGTGAAGGGTACAGTGCAGGGATAGAGAAGTTCTGCACAGTATATGTATGGTTAGTGCACGCACAGATTGTATTTATGCTTGTTGGGCTACAGTACACAAGAGATGCAGTGCTGAGCAGTGCCGTGCAAGGAAAGCTTGAGATGAGTCTATGTGTGCTTGCATAGTGTAAAATACATGAAGGGTGAAGTGTTGTGTAGCACACATGATGAGTGTGTTTGCTGGCAGTGTGCGTGTTATAAAAAACAAAAGTACACCAATGTATAATGCAGAAAGGCTTCAGTGCTGAACAGAACGCTTAGATTGAATGTGTGTACTGAATGAATTTGTGCATGTAATGGTACAATGAATGGAGGTAGCAGTGCTGTATGAATGTATGACAGAACAACGAAAGCCTTTACAATGAAGGCTTCTACAGCAGCTGCGGAAGAACGACATTACCATTACAACGCCAGTTACAAAACCAAAGCTCTTATCGTGCCGTATAGGGTATCTCATGCAAACTAACGTAATCACAAACGTAAATATAACCCATCGTTTTCCTACCCATACTGTTAAAACGCCAATTTTAAATAAACTTAAGCAGTCTTTGTAATCTGAAATATTAAAGATATAGAAATTATATTTCCCAATGTTAAAGTGTGACAAAATTTCAAATACACCATCCTAGTTAATCCGTTTATGCTGTAGTCCAACCTTTTTGTTTACCATTTATTTTCCGTGTTTCCTGATTGTAAATGGCTTTCATTGTTTGTCCTCCTTGTCATTCGTTATTAATCAGGAGGCCCACAAGCTCCACTTGCCGATATCCAGATATGCCCTCTGCCTCAATTCACGTCATGTGGGGTGAAATCTTT
This sequence comes from Triturus cristatus, assembly GCF_964204655.1. Classification (NCBI taxonomy): domain Eukaryota; kingdom Metazoa; phylum Chordata; class Amphibia; order Caudata; family Salamandridae; genus Triturus; species Triturus cristatus. Next base: position 134,676,600 of record NC_140586.1, on the reverse strand, counting down.
CTGATGGCGGACATTCAAACAGGTGGAAGCTTGGCTTTTGACTCGCCTACCACACACCTCTGCAGTCCAGCCGAGCCTCCGACCCTGCCAGCACGTCGATAGAGCTGATTCGCTCACACACCTGCGGCTCTCTACAGCTACTTCACAGGCTCATATTTGCATCCCTCACCTTAGTGTGAGAGGAAATCCACTCGACACCTAATGCACGATGTTATCAGACCCTTATTCAAATATTTAGTAACTTCTTTCCGCTCACCTTTCTCATACTCATTTGTGCTAAAGCGTCACTTTTTTAATTTATCTTTTTTGTTGATTTTCATATTTATCATAACAGTCACCTTTTCATCTGCTTCGGTACACGTTCAAGAACTATGCCAGTGGCTTCATATCTTGTTGGCTTCATATCCCCGAATCACAGCCCGCCCAGGAACCGGTGGGTCAGTTTGGGGAATTGCGAACAGTTTAGGTGGGTGGATTCATAGTAATGTCATTCGTTGTAATGGCAGTCTTGTTGTTAAAGCTGGCTTGGTAATGACTCCCTCATACTTCCGGATTTATTGAAAGCCTTCATAGTACTGGATGTTTCCCATGCTGTACAGTAAGTGTGCTGCGAAAGCACACTGAGTGCTAATGCGCCGCAGTGGTATATTACATGCGAGGCTCTGGCTTCCTCTTTAGGAGGTCGGGCCGGCTTGGTGAAGACTGGTGGTGGGTGGAATGTTTTATTCCGCTCACTGAATTTGGTGAATCTGCATTACTCTTGCAGTGCGGAGTTCCGACTTATTATGCCAATCGCCATGTGGCACAGTTTTGTCCTGCGAGGCTCCATAAATGAGAGCAAGATTTGACCTCCCATAGCTCCATTTTCTAACAAGGGCAGTTGCGGCTAGAGGGCTGCTTCAAGCATAGATTTTCTGCCGCTCAAGTAGATTTTCTACTCGAACAGCAGCAAAATCAACTTGAATGGCCACACGGTCGTGCTAGTGGCTCTAAATTGCAGTGCGAGCAATGCGACATGCATATTTTCCGCTTGCTGGCAGATCTCTGTGAAATCTTGTGCAGATTTCTTTATATAACTCCACAGAATTCTGCAGAGTGAAACTCTGAATGTTCCGCCCACCCCTAGTGAAGACATGAGAAGTAGAGGAATCCCCCCAGACAGATTTGTGTGCGGCTGCATTCCTGTGAGCTGGGTGCGACACACCGCCGGAGGGAAAGCAAGGCTCTCCACTACACTTCAAAGAGTGCTCTTTGATTCATTCAATGATAAATCACAAGGAAGGGGCCTGGACAACTCTCAGGAAGGGAGTTGGGGCTAATAAAGGTATCATAAAGAGTATGTCTGAGAGCGTGGGATTAACCTTTTTATGCACATAGCACTGTGGCTGACATCCAGGTGTGAACTCGTATCATTCCAATGAATTGTGTTGTGGGTCAATAATACTCACAGTCATGTCTGTGTGAGAACCATCCCTTCAGAGGAAAGGAGAAAAGGAATGATGTCCACTTCAAAAAGAGCAAAACCAGAATATAAAACTTCCAAGGCTCAGACCCAAAATCACGTGCTGTCTGGAAAAGAACTCCAAAAAGGGTTAATTGAAACCAGAAACTTTGTCATCTGCTAGGCAGCCAGATGGGGTGTATCAGGAGGTGAAGCTCTGTAAGACTTCTGCCTGTGACCAGGACCTGGGGCAAAGTCCTGCTAGTCTCCCTGCTGGGCGAGGGAACATCACCCAGGACACCAAGATCACAAAGGAGGGTGAGACAGGGATTTGCCTGACAACTACTAGAAGCTCGACCTCAAGGGGGATTGAGTTATTGTTTCTGAATATCTTATACCTTTGCATGTGCAGAGTTAGAAATAAAATACTTTTTTATATAAAAGCAAGTATTGGACTGGACATTGGTTTATTGTCCTTACTGGTGCACTCTGAGTTATGAGTCGTGTTCACTGACCTGTGTCCATATCCCGCCAGAGGAAGACTTGACTGCTTGACCACAGTTACCACTGAGAGTCCAGTGCAGAAGGAGTACTTTACCCAGTTGCTCAGAATCCATATTTGGTCGGGCCTTGGGATACCAGGAGTAAATGGCCGCTACCACCACAGTTGAGCCCCTTGGCCACTGCGTGCCCTGTGGCCCTCTGAAAGGGATAACTTTGTTTAGGAATTGATAGAAATTTCATGCTTGATTTCTAAAGAACTGTAAGTTAAAATCAACTTTAATGGTAAAGTCAGATTTTAGATCTCAATGCTGAAAATGCCGCTTTTTGAAAGATGGCACTTTCTTGTCCTAACTATTTGGTGCCTGCAGCCTGTGCCCTGGTCACACAACTGTTATTAGAGCGGCAGTTGTCTTTTGTGCATTCCTCTCAGACCAGGAACCAGAAATTAGAGGGGTGAGCCATCCGGCCAGGATTTGTAGAGTGGAGCTGATCCCTGCTCCACTTACATTTCAAAGGAGCTGCTTCAGCACACTTACAAAGAACTTCACACTAGCCCTTTGTCAACACAGACCACTTGGCCGGTGGGAATTTCCAGAACCAACTGCAGGGGGGAAACTCCAGAAGTTTCTTCCACTTCAAAGCTGGCACCAGGTATATAAATAGACCCTCAGACCTACTCTTCAGTTCACTCCTGGACCCACTGAGGACACTAATAAAACCTGCCCTGTTCTTTAGAAGACTGCCCTGCTGCTTGCCTAGGACTACCCTACTGCTTGTAGCCTGCATTGAACTCTCAGAGGACTGCCCTGCTGCTTGAGAACTGGCTTGCTGCTATGACCCAGGACTACAGGAGAGACTCCAAGTGCCAGTTGGCTGGCCTCTTGTTCTGAGCTAAAGGGACATAAAAAGCTCCAAAACTATTACTTTGCACCTAGACACTGCCTGAAATGAGCCTTACCCTCCTAGTGGTGCCCACCCTTTCCTGAACTCTTGAAAGTGGTGCCAAACATGACCAAACAGCCAAAATAGAAAACATGGGACTTGAAAGATTTTAGCCATAAAGAGCCTTGAGAACTGGTAGGACATCAGGACTTAGGACACCCTCGCCTACCTTTCCCCGCTGAACTTTACTTTCTCAGTCATTTTTCTTCAAAACTCTTTTTACGTTTAAAGGTAATCCGAAACTAGGCCAAATTTACTTCTTGCACCCGTAACGCACTCGAAGTTTAAATTTGCCACGGTCTCGCAAGACTAAATGCCTGTGATTGCCACTTTGATCTTTAAAGTGCTATTTTTCACTAAACACTTTAAGATTCTTAACTCTAGTTCTACTGATTTGTGTTGTTTTGGCCTCAAATCTTTTACTAAATGTAATATTTTCTAAATTGGTGTGGTATTTTTCTTGTGTTGTGTTTTCACTTTATTACTGTTTATGTGCTGCATATATACTGTCCACACCGCCCCCAAGTTAAGCCTGGATGCTTTTGTGCCTAGCTACCAGAGAGTTAAGCACATTGTAGGAGGCTGGTTTAGTATATGGTGCTCACTTATGTAAGTGTAGCACCGTGCACTAATCCAGACAACCCTTATGGTGATTTTAGTGGGCTAGATAACCTTAGAAGGCTCTCTAAATGGTAGCTGTCGAGAGCAGCGTTCAGGCTTAGTCCTGAAGGACTGTAAAGCATCTTGTTTTACCAAAAATTAATCTTATTTGTATAGGTTAAGTGAAAAAGAACCACACAGTGTATTTATAAAAATATGTATTTATTATAGGACACTCACTAACACATAACAATATCTCCGAACACAATGCACACAATACTTTGCAAAAAGAACAGGTCATTAGCCCAAATACACAGTGGTCGCCAGAGGGAGACTAAACCATATACTAAAATGGTGAGATGCAAACCACGTATCAAGTCAAGACTGTACCCAGAAGACGTACAAGTGCAGGGAACCCAAGGAACCAACTGAGGTAAGTACCCAGGAACCCCCACGGAGGCCGTGTGCAGAGTGGAAACACGACAGCGTTCTCAATTAAAGTCAATGGGTAAGTTGCGTTTGCAAATTTAATGAAGAACGACCCTTCCCAGTGGACCCTGAAGAAACCCCATGAAAGACAGACGGTTGGAGAGCCAACCCACCTATGGATACCCTAGGAACTAGGATGCCTACACAGGGAAGTGGCGTCGGAAACCGCCGTCGAACTAAATGGAGGAATTCAGGAAGATACCGCTGGTAAAGAAGATGAAAGTGTTCGGTGGGATCCAAAGGTGTATTCAAGATGAGAACAACCTGCAAGCAGAGGGGACAGAGTCTATGCCACTCAGGAGTGACTAGGATGCATGGAAGACGAATGCCCACTGATGTCGGGTGATGCAGAAGAGGTGACGATGATCTAGGAGCTGCTGCTGTGTGGACCAGGTGACACTGTTGAAGACCACGAGCCGTTCACGAGCTGTCCCACATCGGATGTCGAGAGCTGAGGGGTTGGTGTCTGTCCGGAGCAACAACAAGCCTTGGCAACTGCAAACAAAGTAACAAGCAAAAAAAGGTGCAGTGGCAGGACCAGCAAGGTCCAAGCGACTCACCACGAGCAGGGGAGTCAGTGTAGGTCCGATCAATCGGGGGAGCCCACTGGAGTCAAAGAAGACCCTTGAGAGGACCTACAAGTCAGAGGCACAGGAGTCGCAAGAGGACCTTGAGCAGCTCACCAAAGATGAAGGCCCACAGTGCAAAGGATGCTTTGAGGACGGCGATCTTGGCTTCAGTAGATGCTTGAAGTTGGAGCTTCCTGGAGCCCGAAGATCTCTGAAAAAGAGTCAACAAGCCTTGGCAACGGCAAGTTGATGCTGTGCACAGGGGTTTTGTTGCAGTAGTTCCCACGAGGGATACTGGCCTCAAACTCGATGAGAAGACATCGCAGGCCTTGAGGGAGTTGCAGAACCACCACCTGTGTTGCTGAGCCTTTCGGAGTCTCTGGGAGCCCAGAATCAGCAGACTGGTCAACTGTGTTGTGGTACCTGCAGATTCAGGGAAGTGACTCCTTCACATCAAGGGAGATTCCTTCAGGTGTCTTGGAGGTCCACCGGCCTTGTGAGGATTCTTTACGGAGCACAGGCACAAACGTTGCAGCAGACTAGCAGGACAACGAGACCAGGAGCAGCAGGAGTCTTCCCAGTTGCAGTCCCGGTGCCCAGAGCAAAGTCCAGTGAAGACTAGAGTGTCCAGATGGTCAAAGATGAAGTGGTGTCTGAGCTGAATCATGTCCCGTGACGAATCTAGGGACCCACCCCCAGGTAAACCCTTAAGTACGCTAGGGAAAGGGTTCGGACGATTCAGGGGTCCCTCCCAGAGGAGGGGCTGGACAGTGGGGAGGATACTTCCATGTCCTTTGTCCAGTTTCGTGCCATAGCGTGAGCTGACGGCTCCCTGAACTGGTTTGAACTTGAGTATGCAAGGAGGGCACCAAGTGTGTCCTTCAAGCAGTCTCAGTGGCTCGTCCAAGTTCCCACACCCGGTCCCAATACACTAAACTCTTCTTGGGGGTGGTCGCACCTTCCTGTGACAGGATATCTTTTGTTCTGTCTTCCCATGCTCGAGCTTGGCTCAGCAGCAGGAGGGCAGAAACATGTCTCTGGTCGACAGCAGCCCTAGCTTGCTGTCTGGTTCTGGAAGACTGGTACCTGGAGCACTGAAGGCCTCCCAGAGGAGCTTTACAGTGTGTGGAATCATACCTCCCACAGGTATGATTCCAACATGTTTGATACCAAACATGACACGGTTTGTTCCAGCCAGTTTAGAGATGGTCATCGCGTAATGATGCGTGGCCACTCTATATATCGTAATGGCTGATGCACTTACAACCCGGGAGAATGGACTCCAAACGTTGTAGCGGTGTCCCACTCATGCAGGGGCACCCTCACACTTAGAACAAAGCACCCTGCCTTCAGGACTGAAAGGCCTGCCTTAGGGGTGACTTATAGGTTTTAAGTACAGGTTTTAAGTGCAGAGACCTCAGATATAAGGAAACTTATATCTGTCGTAGGTGGTGTTAGCATCAGCTTACACAGGCTGCAATGGCAGGCCTGTAGTCATGATTTGAGTGGTCTCCCTTGGGAAGCATAAAACACGCTTCAGCCAATGGGAGACCCCTGGTGTACCTATGCCCTGGGTACCTTGGTACCATATACTAGGGACTTATAATGGGTGCGCCAGTGGCCAATTTGGGGTGTACCTAAGTACTCACCATATCCAATTTAGGGGAGAAAGCACAGAGACCACAGTCCTGATTAGGAGGATCCCAGTCAGACGAGTCAGAAACAGCATAACACCAGGAAAATTCTACCTTCCTACACACGTTAGTTTGGTGCCTTTTGTGTTTCAACCTGACAAAGATTGTGGTTGTAGCTTGAGAGGGCTTTTCACTCCCCTCAGTCAGAAATCCAATTGATAACACCTACTTTAAAACATTCCCAAATAACGATCCCCAGGTTGGTTAGATAATGGTCCAAACCAACAATAAATAACAGATTTCAAAATAATCGCCTCCATTCAATGTTCTGAGAGCCCGATATAGTTAGGAATGTTGGCATAGTACGAATGTTGAAGATCCCCTAGCCGGCTGCTCTGTGAGTCATTTCAAGTATACATTACATCTACTGTAGGCTGGTAGGCTAGACTCATCACTTCAGAGCACAGGACTTTAGTTATCGCTGTTCCGAGTGGCATACTAAGATTATCAAAGTAAATCATCAGCATTTCTGGGTGTTACATCTGGCATGTCTGTATCTTTTCCTGTTGATTACACTGAGATCAAGTGCCCATCAGTGCTGTCTGATTTTGTGCCAGTGGGAACTTTCAGCTGCCAGTGACAGCAGGTATTGCAGCGCGCTTTTCTTTATGTACTTTTGCTTGCAATGGTTGTCTAGTTGATTGGGTCTGTGTTTCCGGCGTCATCTGCTCTTAGGCTGTTGAGGCCCCATAATGAGAGGAGGCCTCTGGTCACCATTTTGCATTTCTTCACAGGCTTCTATTGGATCTATGAAGAAGCCTATTTAGCACATACCTCTTACCCATGTTGTGCAGCCTGTATTTGACTGTCAGGAAAGAGGCTGTCTGTTGTTGCTCTGCTGCAGTGTAATCTGGGAAAATTATAAGCTCTTCCACTGTGTAGTGTATTGCTTTCCTGACCTTTCTTGGGATGATGTCTATGTCTCTAAAGTTCAACCTTTGGGTAAACTTTGGCCCCAGTAGGCCCCCTGGTAACAGCAATTCAACAGGGACCCTGTGGGGTCTCTTGACTGTCTAGAAACTCTATTGGCCTTGGAGTGCTATGCTTGATAGAGCCAGTCCTCCATTCACATTGCTGATGCTTTCAGGTAGGCCCACTACAACTATGTTGCTTCACCTGCCCCACTCTTCTGAATCTACGGCCCTATATTCTAAAAATCTCATAAGTTCGGTTAGATCCGATATATGTGTTTGTAGCCTTTCATTGATAGGCGGAAGTCCACTCTGCACATCTTCATTGTCCTTCATGCACTCTGGAAGTTTCCTCTTGTCATCCCTTAAAAGACCAACATCCACCATCATAGAGTCAATTTCTGCTTGTGGACCAACCTGGAGGTTGCTTTGGCCTCCAGTATTTTATTGAGCTTTCACTTGCACAGCCCTCAGGGGCTACATCATCACCCCGTAGCTCTACTATTGACTCCACAATCTGCATATATGTGGACCAAGGATGTTCGGCCCTGTTCCTGAGTCTGGCCTTTGTTTGATTTAGGCCTGCCAGTCATACAAAAGCTTAACATTGGTTCTTGGACGTGGGCTTATCTGTGATGGGTCGCAGGAAGCAGATGCTTATTATTGCGTCAGCTGTCTCATCGGCACTTTAGCACTGGACCATCCAAGAAGCTCTTATGAAGAAGAGGTCTCATTGGGGTTGATGTTCCAGTGTGCTACCACTCAGTGCGCTTGTGCTGTGCTGGCTTACCCGATCTAGTGTTTTATTTAGACTCAATGGTACTCCAGGTTTTCACCACATAGCAGTCTTTGGTAATGGTAGTCAATGATAGTGAAACATCCGTCAGGGATTGCGTTTATTCATTTCAGGTTGGCTTGGATGGTATTTTACCAATCCAAAGCTGTACTAATGTGCCTGGAGTAATAAACAGATTTTGTCATTGTACAGCTCGGTGTGGATGGTACTGCGCTAATCCTCTGCTTAATGACTTTGCTTTAGAAATGGTAAAAGACTTTGTCCCATTCTAGCTCGGCATGGATGGCACTGTGGAAAGGTTTATGAGGACCTTGAATAAAGCCCTCCCGCATTGAAGTAGACCAAAACATGGACATGGAATAGAGTTTGCACCAATTTCTAAGTGAATAACTTCAACACCCCTCACTGCAAACCCAATGCATCCCACTACTCCTGATGTTACTAAGGCATGTAAAGGACAGCATCTCAGCCGGCCCAGTCTGGAGTCTGGCCACGCTGGAAGCATCAGGCATGCAAGTAAGGCACCGTAAAACCACAAAAGACCCAGTATGGCAAGGAAGGCTGTGGAAATACATGTAGAGGTGGGGGACAAAGTCCTGGTGAGGGACTACAACCATGGATGGAAGTTCTGCACCGTGCTCTAGAGGAGCGTGGACAGTGACAAAAGTAAATGGTACTAAAAGAAATGCCAAGCAAGGGCATGAGGTCACCACATGAAACATGTCAGGATATGGACCAACTGTTGCACGTGAGAGAGAGGAAGAAGAGGGCAAGGACATACCAGGGACTGACAACCATACATCAGACGGTGTAGTGGCAATGGAGGGCTCTGGAGGCCGGGGGGATCCCCCAACAAGGGGCACAGAGATGAAATGTGACCCACACAACATCAAGAGTGCCAATGTCTTCACTGGGTGGGAGAAGCTACTCATAAGGACTGAGACCCAATCTGACCTCCAATGAGAGACTCTGTGATTGTGGTTCCAGCCATCTGACGTTGGATGGGAGCTAACCAGGCAATACGATATGCCTTGATGTCAGCACGCACCACCTTGGATGGTCGCATCGGAGGTGTTAAATAAACAGGAGCTGACCTATCGGGGTCAGTCCTGAAGTAGTAATTGCTGTGCATGTGTGACTCCTTTGCACATGCCGAGTGAGTGTTTTGATCTGTGCTGAATACTTTCTCAGCAGGGGTGGCACCCCAGCACAGTGTCCGCATCACCATACTGTAATGCATCAGTCACGCATATTATAGCACTCTGAAACGACACCATGAGGCACACTCTACAATGAGCTGTAGGAAGCTGCACTGGAGGTGTCTGTGCTCTGTCAGAATACACTGGTATAACTCGGTCTTTTTAACTTTTATTCAGTGAGTCTTCATGTCCCACAACGTTAATCATGCGCTCTGTTAAATGTGTGCGGAGAATCATAATTACTCACAACCAACCTGTAGTCCAGGGACGGGGAAGTGAGCGGTACACTCTTAATAGCTGTCAGCTAGAGTGAAACGCTGAGCAGTATTCTAGTGGTCGAGCAGGACACGCCACCTGAGAAGACTGTGCCCACTTTTAGGAAGAATGATGAGTCAGGCGGTGTGTGTAGGAAGGTGGAGGTGGAAGACGTCCCAAATGTTTCCCCTGCAGGATTCAACACAGCCATGTGGAAGATTTTTCTTGTGGTTCGGCCATTGCTTTTGTAGCCATTATAATAACCACTACTAAAACAACCACACTGATTGTGAGTCATATCTGACATCCTGCTTCAGCTGTGTCAGAAGTAGGGTATTCGGTATATTCCTTATCGGACCGTGGTTATGACTCAACCAGTAATCATGGAAGATTTAATTAAGCAGCTGGCTGAAGGAAAAAGACATCTGCAGGTCATAGTCGAGCAACAAACACAAGCTGTGCAGCAAGAAAGAGAAAACAACCAGACAGCCCCGAAAACCCAGGCCACGGTAATCGCAGATAACCATCAGGTCCAAGATACCGCTATCTTGAGATTGACTGATGTCATAGTCAGTGTTAAAGTCCACCCAAATGTCCCTAGTTTGGTTCTACAGATGTACCAAGTAGGGGAAGAAACCCGCATAATATTGGAACCGCTGGATTAAACTACTGAATTCTGCAGGGTAAAGTTCAGGAAGGAGAAATGGAACACCCATGACAATACCCGGGCCCTGTTCTTTAGGATAGAGGACTTGGGGAACCAATGGTTGAAGCCCACAACCACCTCGTCGGAAGAGGTTTTGGAAATGGTGTATATGGAGCAGTTTTGGAGGCCTTGGACAGACCCACCAGAGTGTGGTTTAGCCAGTATCCTAACATTGCTGTCCCAGTCACGATTAACCTGACCTGTGCTTACCACATAACCCCTGATTTCAGGGTCAGCAACCCCTGAGCACAACCCTCCTTGCCCCAGAACTGGAGAAGCCTCCCGAAGACCATGCCCAAAAGGTCCATTTAAAACAAGAACCTACCTGCAACCTCAGGAATTAACCAGGGCATGGACCCCAATGCTTAAAGTGTGCTTAATGTGGGTCACATCACAGGTAACTGTCCCCAAACTTATGGATGTGGGGTATTCAAATGGACATGTCTTGTGGGTGGATGGCAGCCTGAAGAGGTATTGGAAGCTACTGAAGCTAAATGGGAAACCTGTATTGGCATTGATAGACTCTATGTGCCATTGTTATGTGGTTAGCCACAAATGGATGGAACCCCAGCAGCTGCAGAGTGGAGAGAAAATCTCCATCACTTGTGTTCACAGAGATAGTAAGATGTATTGCGTGGCTGAAGTGATCATAAGTTGGAAAGGGTATGTCGCAGGATTGAGGGTAGGTGTAATGCCCCATCTGGTCAAGGAATTGGTCAAAGGAACTGATTATCTGGAGTTCCCCCTACTTGTATACTAAGCCTGGGGAGATGGCGCTAAGAAGTATTAGTTGGAGGAAGCACCTTGTCAGGGAGAACCTCTTGTTGGGGGTAAGACCAGGGGGAAAATGTCTAGGGATGAAAAACGTGCCAATAATAAGTTCTATGTGCTAGCTGGAGACCCCAATTCTCCTTCACCTACAGCTGAACAGTGGGGGAGCAATGTAGCTTCAGAGCTATCCAGAGGGAGGATACCGACCTAGTACAGGCATGGGGCAATGTAGTGGCGGAAGAAAAAGGACAGGTTGGACCATACATCTGTGTAGTGAAGGGTCTGTAATACAGAAGGATAAACATGGAGGATGGGTTGGTCTCCTAACTGGCCGTCCCCCTTCCCTTTAGGAACCAAGTTCTCCATTTGGCCCATTGTCAGGTTGGGGGTAGTCATTATTGGCCACAGTGTTTTCTGATATCTGTTGGTTTTGTACTTTCAGAGACAGGTGTCAGGTGGTTAACCCACTCACGCATCCAAAGCACCCTTAAGACCACTACCCATTATCGACATCCCCTTTACGAGGGTTGGGATGGCCCTCATGGGTCCCTGGTAGCCTCGGTCTGCAGCTATCAATACACATTAGTCCTTGTGGAATACGCTACGAGATATTCTGAGGCAATACCACTATCCAATATGAACACTGCCTCAGTTGCACAGAGTTCTTCACCAGGATGTGATTTCAAAAGCAGCTCTTCACCAACCAAGGGACCCCATTCATGTTGAAGTTAATGTCTCATGTATTTAAGATACTGGGGATTAAACAAATCTGGACTTCTGTTTACCACCCCCAAACGGATGGCCTAGTCGAGTGGCATAACTTCACTATCAAGACCATTCTAAAGAAATTGGTCTCAGACACAGAGGGATTGGGATTGAAAGTTGCCACACGTCCTGTTCGGCATCCATAGGCTAGGCCTGGGCAGAGTTTGCAGGGTTTTGTGTACCAAAAATCTCTGCAGTGCTACACGGAGTTCCGCAAGCGGCGGGGTGCATTTGTCACGTGATTTGCACTATTTTTCAGCACCTGGTGTTTGTCCCGCACAGTAAAATAAGTGCGAACGGCACCATGTACAGCGCAGGAGGGTGCTGCTTCTTTTCTGCCTCTTGAGTAGATTTTCTACTCGAGCTGCAACTTTCTCAACACGAACAGAATACTTCTCAAAGCGAGCATTCGCGAACATCTGCGACCACCCACATTGAGAAATCACGCCGTGATGTGGATTATCCTCGCTCCTGCTCGCCAACCTGGCGTTGGCGAGTACGAGCGAGAAAAAAACTCCACTCAGCATATGAGCGGAATTTTTGGGAACTCTGCATGCTCCGGCGAATGCAGGAAACTCCACAAACTTTGCAAGCGGAGTGGAGTTTGCCACCTAAGCCTACCATAGGGATGCCCATTCCTCCACTGGTGACACTTCCTACGAGCTAGTTTTTGGCCGTCAGCCAAGAATATTGTTGAACATGGCAGCTGAGTGTTGGGAAGTGGAGATAAAGGTCTATGGCTACTTGAATATGTGGCCAGCCTAAAGGCAAAGGGTGCTGTACTGCTCGATTTTCCCGGCCTTTCCTTGTGTTAACGGGTGACTAGTGTGACTTCAGTCTCTTTCCATCCAAGTCTAAGGGTTAGAGTAGTGAATGGAGCCTATTTACTAGGCACTTTGACATGATCCGGTGCTCTTCCCCATAGATCAGGGCTTACATACATAGCCTAGGGGATAGATTCGTTAGTATTAGGGATAACCTGTCCTGTAGTGAGGGTATTTCATGGAGCCGTGCTAGATTCAGGCCTGGTAGGCCTCAAACGGGAGAGACTCCATCTTTCTTTCTGCTCCGGCAGCTTGGGAAGCTTCTAGGTCGAGGGTGATGTTTTAGTTATGAGGTGTTATTCGCTTGGAGAGAACCGGTTCAGGCCGGCCCTTATCGAAGGATTGTATTTTTCTTCATGCCGAAGACACTACATCAGGCCGGCCGGCTGGGAACGTGTCCTTGGCACGGGGAGGTACAAGAATTCGGTGGGCGGTAGGTTACGGGCTGGAATTTTCCATGAGAGAATGCACCTCCATATTAGTGAAAGTCTGAGGCAGATACTGGCACTTGCTTGTAGTCCGTAAGCGGCATCTGGCCGTTAGCAGAAAAGCTACTACTTATTTCAGGGAAGACAGATGACGAACTGGAAGGTGAAGGAAAACCAAGAAATAGATATTCCAAAGAGAAGAGAGTAGCCGATGAGGAAGAGGTCCCAGTGACTCGGAGAGAGAGAAGGGAGTAGATCCGTGACTGCGGAGGTGTGACTTCCAGGCGAAGCCGAGGCACAGACGAGAAGGGAACCTAGATGACCATTGAGTGCAGGCTACATACGACCAAGGTGATGTCGACCCCTTTTTACTAGAGTGTACAACTTAATCTTTCGCTTTTCTTTGCAGGTTATGATATATATACTATGTTCCGTGAGTGTGTATGTAGTAACTAAATAAAGTATATAGTTTGTAGTGAATCAACATTTGCTGCGTGTTCTTGTATAAGAGGGTAGCCTATTCTTCTAATCAGTTGTGACTTGAAATGAACAGATGCTAACCCTGATCAGGTAAGTGGTAACTGGATAAGGGAGAAGGGAGTCCCTCGAACTGGAGAACAGGTTGTGCTCAACTAGCGATCTTTGTGTGATCTGATATATAGTAACACTGATTCCCCTGTCGTATGTCATGGTAATAATAGGATGAGCTCGTGCTAAGGCTGCCGGCTGGGCAGGAAGTCCTGGGTCTGTTTGAGACCGCGAGGCTGCCACTTGTCTGAGGCTGCCGTCTGGGCAGGAAGTCCTGGGTCCGTTTGGGACCGCGAGGCTGGAGCTGCCGTCTGGGCAGGAAGTCCTGGGTCTGTTTGAGACCGCGAGGCTGCCACTTGTCTGAGGCTGCCGTCTGGGCAGGAAGTCCTGGGTCCGTTTGGGACCGCGAGGCTGCTACTTGTCTGAGGCTGCCGTCTGGGCAGGAAGTCCTGGGTCCGTTTGGGACCGCGAGGCTGGAGCTGCCGTCTGGGCAGGAAGTCCTGGGTCTGTTTGAGACCGCGAGGCTGCCACTTGTCTGAGGCTGCCGTCTGGGCAGGAAGTCCTGGGTCCGTTTGGGACCGCGAGGCTGCTACTTGTCTGAGGCTGCCGTCTCGGCAGGAAGTCCTGGGTCCGTTTGGGACCGCGAGGCTGGAGCTGCCGTCTGGGTAGGAAGTCCTGGGTCTGTTTGAGACCGCGAGGCCGCCACTTGTCTGAGGCTGTCGTCTGGGCAGGAAGTCCTGGGTCCACTTAGAACCGCGAGGCTGCCACTTGTATTATAAGAGGTCTTGATATATATATATATAATAGGAATTCCCTGTCCTTAGGTGGTACATATATATGTGGTTATTAAGGTGTAAATAGGCCCTAGGGAGGGGGTAACGTTCTGGTTTGGGTCAGGGAGGCTCTGTTGAGCGGGTTCTATCTGATCCGAAGACCCAAGCAGAACATTTGGCGTCACGAACCGTTTACGAAACCTGTGTGCGTTGTGATTGTCTTGTGTTTGCTTTCGGCGCGTGCGTGGTTCTCTTTGCATTCTCTTTTTATATATTTGCGTGTATTGTTTTTTTTTTTTCTCTTCCTTTCTTTCCTCTCCATTTCTTTTTTTTTCTCTCGCGATGTTTTCTAAAAAATCTAAATCTACTTTTAAGTTGCCCGTTGATATTCCCGGATGGGATTCAACGCCTTATGGAGCCTTAGCCCGTGAGTGGGCTGACTCTACTGGTTTGAGTGAAAATTGGAATTCTTCTTTGGAGTCGGCGGAACCGGCTAATGTGATTGCTTGTTTGCAGAAGGCACCTGTATTGAAGGGTGAGGAGATTCCCGTTTTGGGGCGCAGAGGTTGGGTTCTTCTGTCTGCGTATCGGATTCTGCATGAGAGATTATTGAAATTACAGATCTCTCTTAAGGATGTGGAAGCACACTTTGTTGAGGTTCAGAATTCTCATACTTTGTTGCGGTGTCAAAATAAGTTGCTTTCTGACAAACTTGACACTTACCAAACGATTGCCGAAAGGGCGGCTGTGCGGATTGCTCGTTATAAATACAAAACCAGGCGCGGTCGGGTTTCGACGCGAAAGGTGCGTCTAGTCGTGGCGAAAGCTGGACAAGATTGGAATCCTGATGAATGGGATGGTAATATCTGGAACTCGAGTGCCTCTTGTTCCTCCGGTGAGGAGTCTGTCAAGCGCGAGTCCTCTCGTTCCCGTCATGAATGTAAGTCTACTTCCCGCACCTCGGAAGGTGTACCATGTGATGGTGCTCGTTCTTCGGGTGGGATCGATGCCCCTTACACTGCTTGTCCCTCTACGAGCACTGATCGGGTTCCTTGTGATGCTCGTCCTGCGGTCTCTGCGCATCCAGTTTTTCGTCGGAAGTTGCAGCAGTCTCCCAATGCTCCGCAGGGTGTTTCTTTAGACTGTTTAGAAGACTTTACTCAACAAGAAATTAGTGATATTTTGCAGCGATTTCGGCAGCGGGCTGGTGAGACCTTACTGACATGGATGGTGCGCCTTTATGAACTGGGCGCTGCTGGTATTATGCTGGATACTGGCGATTGTTTGAAATTTTGTTCTTTGAGTTTGGATTCTACTGTGCAGGATCATTTTCGTAACTATAATGGTGGTGGTCAAATTTCTTTACTCCAATTGGCGACTGAGGGTTGTAATATAAAATATCCTACTGAATCTGACTGGCCTGTCAATGACAAGCCGTGGTATACCTTGCGTGATGCTGCGCAACGTCTTAAGGAGGAGGTGATGAAAACGGCTATTTTTCTGGGTACTGCTGACAGGTTGCTTGATGGGATGTTGACGTCTTCTGTGCGGAATCGTATTATTCGTTCTTCTCCTGTCGCCTATAAGCAGGTCATGATGACTTTATTGATTAACCAGACTGGTAATGTGTTATCTACGGTGTTGGAATCGGTGCGCCAACTCGGTGAGTTGGGTGAATGGTTTAAACCTGAACGTCAGTCCCGGTCTGACACTCGTACTCCTGGTGAAAATAAATTTACTAGACGTGATATCTTTTCTGGTCTTTTGGCTGATGGTGTGCGTCGGGAAGACATTGATGGTGAGACTACTGCTCGTTTGTGGGAGTTGTTTCGCAAACGGGGCTTGGATCGAAAGGAGGGTGCCCGGCGTGTTCGGACGACTGAGTGTGATCGTGGTTGTTCTGACGGTAGCGGTGATGATGACCGCCGTGGGCGCTCTGATCGTCGTGATGATCGGCGTTCTGTACGTGATGTGTCCCCCCGTCGAGAGAGAGACAGGGAGAGAGAGGGGGAAAGGGGGAGAAATGATTATGCTTACAGCAGGCGTAGAGATAATAGGGATCAATCTCCTGAGTTGAAGAGGAGAGAGGATCGTCACAGTTTGGTTGATCGTAACCCGCGGTACAATACTGAAGACTCGAATCCGTTCCGTACGGGGAATGGATATGAACAGGAGGTACCGATACCTGAGAAACGTGAGAGTCTTTATCCTGATTTGTCCTGGTACACAGAATGCAGTAAGAATGACTAGGAAATAGGTCAAGCTCCGGTACACAGATGGGCTCATAGAGATAATAGACCCTATGTAGATATTGATATTTATTGGAGACATCGTAATATCCAAAGGGCCCGAGCATTGGTAGATACAGGAGCGGAGGCCACTCTTATTCATGGAAAATCAAAGAAGAGTACAGGTCAGCCTTTTACTATTACCGGATTAGGTGGAAAAGAAACCCCTGCAGTTCAAACTTTGCTTGAAATGAGAATAGGTAGAATCCCTAGAAAAGAATATTCTGTATTAGTGGTGCCACTCTTAGAATTCATAATTGGAATTGACATTTTGAAAGGAATGACGTTGCATCTTGATGATGGGTGTTACCAATTTGGAACGACGCATTATATATCGTCCAGACCTATACGGGTTGGTCGTTTAAGAATGCCCCCCATACAAGTCCCCCAGGCGACCAAAGTGGTTTGTCAGAAGCAGTATCGTATTCCAGGTGGTCATGAGGAGATTAGTACCACTATTCAGGAGTTGGTGGATGCAGGTGTTATAACTCCAGTTACTTCTGCTTGGAATAATCCTGTTTGGCCGGTGCGTAAGAGTGATAATTCTTGGCGCATGACTGTTGATTATCGAGAATTGAACAAACACACGCCCTCTTTGACTGTCGCAGTACCGGATGTTATTACCCTAATTGAAAGAATCCAAAAACATCCAGGTACATGGTATGCGTCCATTGATATTGCTAATGCTTTCTTTTCTATTCCAATTGCCCCTGAGTGTCAGGAACAGTTCAGTTTTACGTGGAACGGGCGTCAGATGACGTTTAGAAGTCTTCCTCAGGGCTATGTGCATAGTCCTACTATATGTCACCGGCTGGTGGCAGAGCATTTGGCTGAGGTACCGGTTCATCCCCAAATTCAGATATGTCATTATATTGATGATGTTTTGATCCAAGGCGAAACACAAGAGGATGTTCAGACACAATTAGACAGAGTCATTGAGTGTCTGCGTGAGAAAGGTTGGGAGATCAATCCGGATAAATTACAAGGTCCGTCCCAGGCTGTAAAATTTTTGGGTATTAATTGGCATGAGGGGCACCGTGAAGTGATCCCTCAAGTTAAACAGAAGATTCTTGATTTTTCAGTTCCGAGGAATAGGAAGGAAGCCCAAAGCTTCATTGGTTTATTTGGTTTTTGGCGCCAGCATATTCCTCATTTGAGTCAAATATTGGCCCCCTTGTACCGGGTTACACGTAAAAGGAATGTATTTGAATGGGATAAGCCACAGCAAGATGCGTTTAGCCTGGCAAAAGAGGCAATTCAACATGCTATGGATTTATGGCCTGTACGTGATGGTGATGTGGATTTGAATGTGTCTGTACAGGGCCCTTATGCAAATTGGAGTTTGTGGCAGAAACAAGGCAGGAGTAAAGTACCGTTAGGTTTTTGGACCAAAAAGCTACCTGATGCTGGTGAGCGTTATACACCCTTTGAGAAACAGTTACTTGCTTGTTATTGGGCTTTGGTGGATACCGAGCAATTGACTTTGGGACATGATATATTCTTGCGTCCTGAAATTCCTATCATGCAGTGGGTTCTGAGTTCACCGAGAACTCACCGAATTGGGCATGCTCAAGAGGCGAGCGTGATTAAATGGAAATGGTACATACAAGACAGGGCACGTGTGGGCCCGAAAGGAGTTGCTTCTTTACATGAGCAGGTGGCGCGAGCACCGTCGACTGAGATTGAGAGTGAGTGTTCCGTACCTTTAGCGCAGGAGTCTCCTGTTAAATGGGGTAGACCTTTTGATGATTTGTCCGCAGCGGACAGAAATCATGTTTGGTTCACAGATGGTTCAGCGAAGTTTATAGGGACGACACGGCACTGGAAGGCGGTGTCCTATAATCCGATCACGCAGAAACTGCTGAGCACAACTGGTGAAGGGAAGAGCAGCCAATTTGCCGAGCTTTACGCTGTTTACCAAGTTTTGAAACAAGAGTTACCTGGTACATGTCATATTTTCACCGATTCTTGGTCCACTGCCAATGGACTGGCTGTTTGGTTGCCGACTTGGCATTCCCATAATTGGAGGTTACACTCCAAGGAATTGTGGGGAAAAGAGTTATGGCAAGAGATTTGGGAGATGCTCCCACAGAGTACTGTTACAGTCTTCCATGTGGATGCTCACACCCCGATAGACTCCCTTGACAAATTTTTTCATAACATTGCAGATGGGAAATCTAAAATTGCTGAGGCAGTGGTGGACAGGCAAGATTCTGATATTGCGGGATTGGCGAAATGGGCACACCAGAAGGCAGGACATTTTGGAGAGAAGGCCACTAGCAGGTGGGCTGCTGATCGAGGAATTTATATTCCACTAGATCTAATTAAAAATGTTATTTTACATTGTCCCGTTTGTCAACATATCAGACAGCGTAAGGTACCCCAAATTGTTAAAGGTCATTTACATCGCGGGAAACTGCCCGCTCAAATTTGGCAGATTGATTACATCGGTCCACTTCCCATGAGTAGGAATTGTCAATATGTTTGTACAATTGTCGATACATATAGTGGCTTGCTGGTAGCCCTCCCATGTAAGCAAGCTACCCAATTGAATACCATCAAAACATTAGAATTGATTATGATGTATTATGGTGTGCCATTCCAAATTCAATCTGATAATGCATCCCATTTTCGTGGAAGATTGGTACAGGAATTCTGTGCGGAAAATAATATTGAATGGATATTCCATATACCCTATTACCCACAGGCCTCGGGCCTGGTGGAAAGATTGAATGGCCTGTTAAAGGACCAATTGCGCAAGTTAACAGATGACAAGTATAAAAATTGGCGAGACTTTCTACCCCAAGCACTATTGATTTTGAATAATCGTCCTTTTTTAAATGCTGAATCTCCACTTATGCGTTTGTTTCCCCCGAATGTTCAGACTATGCCTAATGAAATCAGAGAAACTGTGATGTATTGGGAAATTACTCCCGAAGCTCTGGCTCCATGCAGAGCGACCCCAGGGTCGGCAGGTTTAGACTTGCATGCCATGGATGACACCGTTCTAGAAAGTAAGAATCGGGTCATCATTGCTACCGGTGTTGGTATTCATATACCACCTGGGAATTTCGGATTGATCGCCCCTAGATCGGGGCTGGCTGTAAAAGGCATCCAGGTGCTTGGAGGTGTAATTGACAGTGACTATCAGGGAGAGATTAAGGTACTTCTGCTAAATAGCAGTGAGGTTGACTTACTGATACACCGCACTGACCGAGTGGCTCAATTACTCATTATGCCTGTTTTCAGTGGTGAAATACTGAAAGGCACTGCCCCAACTTTGCTAACTGTACGAGGCCAGAAAGGTTTTGGCTCTACGGATAACCCTGGGGCCAGGGTTTGGGTGCAGTCGCCTAAGAGTCCCCCTGAACAAGCAGAGGTCATTGCCACCGGTCAGGACAATACCATTTTGGTTATGAGGCCAGGGAAAGATAGCTGGGAAGCGGTCCCAGCTGATAAATGTTATTTACGAGAATGATTAATGCCTGTATTTGGTTCTCTTTCAGATCATTCTTTGGACTGTTGCTGCAGGATGTGTCGGAACTGGACTCCTTTTGGGATGGTTCGACGAGAGAGAAGGGATTCCGTCAACCCGGGATGAACTGAGAACCCGAGTGTTGCGTTCCTTCAATGCGTGGGATTCATCATCGAACTTTTGGACACTACTGGCCATATGTCCCTGCAAACATTTCCGGAGGCCCTTGTGCCATTACGAGACTCAGTTTGCTAATGTTTTCGTCACACCCGAATGCCAACTCTCGTGTGCTTCGAGATACTGTGATGTTACAGGAGGATTGTGACTCATCTTTGCATTTATATTCCAAGTCTGAATATCTTAGCCTAGCTGTTTCAATTATTGGTGTTCCTGCCTTGGCGGTTTATAATGCCAAATCCATTGGGAAAATGGCTTGCTGGATGGTGAAATCTATTAATCATACTTCTACAGTCTTGTCTGACTTGCTATTAGACGCCCAGGGTGAACGTAGGGCCATTTTGCAAAATAGAGCAGCCATTGATTATCTTTTGCTTAAACATGGACATGATTGCTCGGACTTTGAAGGCCTCTACTGTTTTAACTTATCTGATCATACACAATCCATTCGTGCACACCTGGATAAGTTGCATGACTTGACGGAAGAAGTTAGAAAACACATTGATCAGGGTTGGTTTGACTGGCTCTTTAATTGGTTACCGGATATACACATGTTACGCCAAACATTAGGTGGCGTTCTGATTGCTGTCGCTGTTTTGATTGCTATCTGTTGCTTCATTCAGTGTATTCCTTCATTACTTCAATTCCGCACACTTGGTACTAGACGTAGATCAGTTAGCTTTGTTTCATATTATTCTTCCACAGATGTTAGCTCCATTTAATGAATGTATAATAGACTGAAGTCAAGGGTGAAATGTACTGCTCGATTTTCCCGGCCTTTCCTTGTGTTAACGGGTGACTAGTGTGACTTCAGTCTCTTTCCATCCAAGTCTAAGGGTTAGAGTAGTGAATGGAGCCTATTTACTAGGCACTTTGACATGATCCGGTGCTCTTCCCCATAGATCAGGGCTTACATACATAGCCTAGGGGATAGATTCGTTAGTATTAGGGATAACCTGTCCTGTAGTGAGGGTATTTCATGGAGCCGTGCTAGATTCAGGCCTGGTAGGCCTCAAACGGGAGAGACTCCATCTTTCTTTCTGCTCCGGCAGCTTGGGAAGCTTCTAGGTCGAGGGTGATGTTTTAGTTATGAGGTGTTATTCGCTTGGAGAGAACCGGTTCAGGCCGGCCCTTATCGAAGGATTGTATTTTTCTTCATGCCGAAGACACTACATCAGGCCGGCCGGCTGGGAACGTGTCCTTGGCACGGGGAGGTACAAGAATTCGGTGGGCGGTAGGTTACGGGCTGGAATTTTCCATGAGAGAATGCACCTCCATATTAGTGAAAGTCTGAGGCAGATACTGGCACTTGCTTGTAGTCCGTAAGCGGCACCTGGCCGTTAGCAGAAAAGCTACTACTTAATTCAGGGAAGACAGATGACGAACTGGAAGGTGAAGGAAAACCAAGAAATAGATATTCCAAAGAGAAGAGAGTAGCCGATGAGGAAGAGGTCCCAGTGACTCGGAGAGAGAGAAGGGAGTAGATCCGTGACTGCGGAGGTGTGACTTCCAGGCGAAGCCGAGGCACAGACGAGAAGGGAACCTAGATGACCATTGAGTGCAGGCTACATACGACCAAGGTGATGTCGACCCCTTTTTACTAGAGTGTACAACTTAATCTTTCGCTTTTCTTTGCAGGTTATGATATATATATATATACTATGTTCCGTGAGTGTGTATGTAGTAACTAAATAAAGTATATAGTTTGTAGTGAATCAACATTTGCTGCGTGTTCTTGTATAAGAGGGTAGCCTATTCTTCTAATCAGTTGTGACTTGAAATGAACAGATGCTGTTCTGCTTTGGTTTTCCCTCCAGATAGAACCCGCTCCACAGAGCCTTTCTAACCCAAAGCAGAGCGTTACCCCCTCCCTAGGGCCTTTTTACACCTAAATAACCACATATATATGTACCACCTAAGGACAGGGAATTCCTATTATATATATATATCAAGACCTCACAGCCTCGCGATCTCAGCAATCACAGTCTCGCGGCCTTCAGCAGACCCAGAATCTCCTACCCAGACGGCAGAAACACACACAGTCTCGCGGCCTCAGTCAGACCCAGAATCTCCTACCCAGCCGGCAGCAACACACACAGTCTCGCGGCCTCAGGCAGACCCAGAATCTCCTACCCAGACGGCAGCAACACACATAGTCTCGCGGCCTCAGTCAGACCCAGAATCTCCTACCCAGCCGGCAGCAACACACACAGTCTCGCGACCTCAGGCAGACCCAGAATCTCCTACCCAGACGGCAGCAACACACATAGTCTCGCGGCCTCAGTCAGACCCAGAATCTCCTACCCAGACGGCAGCAACACACACAGTCTCGCGGCCTCAGTCAGACCCAGAATCTCCTACCCAGACGGCAGCAACACACATAGTCTCGCGGCCTCAGTCAGACCCAGAATCTCCTACCCAGACGGCAGCAACACACACAGTCTCGCGGCCTCAGTCAGACCCAGAATCTCCTACCCAGCCGGCAGCAACACACACAGTCTCGCGGCCTCAGGCAGACCCAGAATCTCCTACCCAGACGGCAGCAACACACATAGTCTCGCGGCCTCAGTCAGACCCAGAATCTCCTACCCAGACGGCAGCAACACACAGTCTCGCGGCCTCAGTCAGACCCAGAATCTCCTACCCAGACGGCAGCAACACACATAGTCTCGCGGCCTCAGTCAGACCCAGAATCTCCTACCAGACGGCAGCCTTAGCACGAGCTCATCCTATTATTATCGTAGCACACGACAGGGGAATCGGGATTACTATATATCAGATCACACAAAGACTATTAGTTGAGCACAACCTGTTCTCTAGTTCGAGGGGCTCGTTTCCCCCTCATCCAGTTACCACTTACCTGACCAGGATTAACCTCTGTTCATGTTGAGTTAACTCTGACTAAAGGAATAGGCTATCCTCCTATACAAAGATACACAACACATGCTAACTCACGACAAGCTAAATACTTTATTTAAATGCCACATGCACATTCACAGAATACATCATATATATAACATGCAAGGAAAGTAAAAGGTTAAGTTACACACTTCAATAGAAAGGGGTCGACATCACCTTGGTTATATGTAGCCTGTACTCAAAGGTCATCTAGGTTCCCTTCCCGTCTGCGCCTCGGCTTCGCCTGGAAGTCACACCTCTGCAGTCACAGATCTACTCCCTTCTCTTTTCTCCGAGTCACTGGGATCTCTTCCTCATCGGCTACTCTCTCCTCTTTAGATTCTTAGGTTTTCTTCTCCTTCAAATTCGTCATCTGTCTTCCCTGAAACAAGTAGTAGCTTTTCTGCTAACGGCCAGGTGCCGCCTACGGACTAGAAGCAAGTGCCAGTGTCTGCCTCAGACTTTCACTAATATAGATGTGCATTCTCTCATGGAAATTTCCAGCTCGTAACCTGCCGCCCACCAAATTCCTGTACCTCCCTGTGCCAAGGACACGTTCCCAGCCGGCCGGCCTGATGTAGTGTCTTCGGCACGAAGGAGAATACAATCCTTCGATAAGGGCCGGCCTGAACCGGTTCTCTCCAAGCGAATAACACCTCCTAACTAAAACACTGCCTATGACCTAGAAACTTCCCAAGCTGCCAGAGCAGGAGGAAAGATGGAGTCTCTCCCGTTTAAGGCCTACCAGGCCTGAATGCAGCACAGCTCCATTAGATACCCTCACTACAGAACAGATTACCCCTAATGCTAACGAATCTATCCCTTAGGATATGTATGCAAACCCTGATCTATGGGGAAGAACACAGGATCATGTTGAAGTGCCTAATAAATAGGCTCTATACACTACTCTAACCCTTAGACTTGAATGGAAAGAGACTGAAGTCACATTAGGCCCCCCTTAACACGAAAAGGCCGGGGAAATCGAGCAGTACATTCCACCCTTGACTTCAGTCTATTATACATTCATTAAACAGGACTAACATCGGTGGAAGAATAATATCTCTCCCGTTTAAGGCCTACCAGGCCTGAATTCAGCTCCATGAAATACCCTTACTACAGAACAGATTACCCCTAATGCTAACGAATCTATCCCCTAGGATATGTATGCAAACCCTGATCTATGGGGAAGAACACAGGATCATGTCGAAGTGCCTAATAACTAGGCTCTATACACTACTCTAACCCCTAGACTTGAATGGAAAGAGACTGAAGTCACATCAATAGCAGTACAACACAATAAGGCCGGAAAGATCGAGCAGTACATTCCACCCTTGACTTCAGTCTATTATACAAAACACAGGATCATGTCGAAGTGCCTAATAACTAGGCTCTATACACTACTCTAACCCCTAGACTTGAATGGAATTGTAATTGTAATTGTAATTGTAATTGTAATTGTAATTGTAACTGGGTTTTATATCGCGCCAACTCACCGACAGGTCTCAAAGCGCTACTGACCAAGTACAGAAACAAAGATGGAGGAAGGTGTATAGGTCTCAGGACAGCCGTCGCCTATAGAAGCGGGAAAGCGTCTTTGAAGAGTAGAGTCTTCAAAGACTTCCGAAAGCGGAGAAGATTAGGCTCTCTACGAAGCACCTCTGGTAGTTTGTTCCAACCGATAGGGGCCTGCACTGAGAAAGATCTGCCTCCTTTGGTTGTAAGCTTGAAACGGGGTTGAGACAGTAAAAAAGATCCAGATGAACGCAGGATACGTTTTGGTTCGTAAAGTTCAAGCCTTTCTTTTATATAGGCTGGCGCCTGTCCGTGGATTGCTTTGTGGCAGATACACATGCTTTTAAACTCCACTCTCTGTACCGCGGGCAGCCAATGTAGACGATGGAGCAGGGGGGAAGCATGGGTCCTCCTCGACACTCCAAAGATCAGGCGTGCTGCATCGTTTAGAATAACCTGAAGACGGTTGATGGAATTCTTCGGAAGGCCGAGATACAACGCGTTACCATAGTCTATTCGAGACACTATTGTGGCTGAGACAATGGTTTGCAGCGTGTTCCTCGAGAGCAGGGGGGCGAGTTTACGTAATTGCCTGAGCAGGTTAGTGCAGCAGCTGACTACAGCGGAGACTTGATTGGCCATTGAAAGTTCTTGATCGATTTTCATCCCCAGACTCTTAACATTGGGGCGTGGCTTTGGGGTAGGGCCTAGTTCTTGTGGCCAGAACAAGTCGCTCCAGGGGGAAACAGAGGTCGAAATGACAAGGACCTCCGTTTTGTCCGGATTAATCTTCAGCAGGTTAGATGACATCCAGTTCACTGTAAAGCGTAGGATGTCTTGGGCCACTGATTGCGCCGAAGGTGTATTTTCGACACTCAGCAATAGCTGAGTGTCGTCGGCGTAGTTAAATACTTTACACTTCATGTTCGCCAATGACTCTATCAATGGTTGCAAATAGAGGTTAAATAAAAGTGGCGAAAGTGCTGACCCCTGTGGAACCCCACAGACTAACATGCCCACCTCTGAGACCTGGTCTGCCAACTGGATCTTCTGTGTTCTTCTTGTTAAGAAGGCTGTGAGCCATTTAAGAGCCTGCCCTCCTATCCCAAACCCAGCCAGCCTGTCCAAGAGCAGTGCATGGCTGACAGTATCAAACTGACTGAAGTCACATCAATAGCAGTACAACACAATAAGGCCGGAAAGATCGAGCAGTACATTCCACCCTTGACTTCAGTCTATTGTACAAAACACAGGATCATGTCGAAGTGCCTAATAACTAGGCTCTATACACTACTCTAACCCCTAGACTTGAATGGAAAGAGACTGAAGTCACATCAATCGCTCTACAACACAATAAGGCCGGAAAGATCGAGCAGTACATTCCACCCTTGACTTCAGTCTATTATACCTAATATGAAACAAAACGAACTGATCTATGTCTAGTACCAAGTGTGCAGAATTGAAGCATTGAAGGAATACACGTGAATAAAGCAACAGATAGAAATCAAAATGCCGATAATAATCAGAATACCTAACAATCGTGTCCATGTTTAAGCAAAAGATAATCAATGGCCGCTCGATTTTGCAAAATGGTCCTACGTTCACCCTGAGCGTCCAATAGCATGTCAGACAGGACTGTAGAAGTATTATTAATGGATTTCACCATCCAGCAGGCCATTTTCTCAATAGATTTGGCATTATAGACTGCCAAAGCAGGAACACCAATAATTCTCATCCACACAACTTACACACACAGAGAAGTTTGAAACAAGGTAGAGTCAAAAGGCAGAATCACATTAGACCACGTCAAAGCCAATAGGTCAAAATCATAATTCACCTAACCCAAATAACATTATACGCTAAATCCCTCAGTATACAACATTGAGCACATGTTTGCACCACCACCCACAAGACTGCACCTCAACATACCATACCTTCTATTCTTGGAAAGACTATTCCACTAAAAGGTAGAACACACTTAAGTCAGTACAGAATGGTGGTGGTTGAGGGTCACCCTAGGGTGTCAGACCACAAGTGGCTGATTCACTACATTGCACCCCATGACCCTTGATCATCACCATTCACATATGTCAAAAACAAAATCTAGCAAATAGCAACTGTATTACATAACTGAAAAGCAAAATGATCATTAAAGTACTGCAGATCGCAATTGAAAGCATTGAAAACCACATGTCTAAATTAAAAGTCACAACTACTAAAAAGCACATGTTGAAACAGCAACTCATATTTTGAAGTTGCTACACAAAAATACATAATTCAAAACAAATCATGACTAAAAAGCCAAAAAAAAACTCATCAAAGGTATGTGATAATCACTTTAGAGCACATAAAGTCCGCATTCTCCAAACACATGTAGTAGCCACAACTCAGGTGCAGCTAGAAATAGCTCATAGACATCCAGATACATGTTGAATGGATACAGAAAATAAATCAATCAAGCTTTTGAACGCTCCCAATGCTTCTAATGATTAAACTGGAAACTCCACTGTCAAACTCAGATATAGTAGCAACAGCTACAAGTTATTACTGTTCACTAACTTAGAAAATATCTACTCTGAGCGCTGCAAAGCGTCTCTATTGATCTCCATCCCTAAAAAAAAAAAACAGTCCTTCAGTATGAAAAAACACACAGCCGCCTTCCATGGCCTCCTAACTCCACGTCGAGAAAACAGTTCTGGCAAAGCACATCCTGTAATCTCCTCTCATGTCGTTTGTTCTCACCGTCACACAAGCAGTC
The DNA here is from genome assembly GCF_964204655.1 of Triturus cristatus. Classification (NCBI taxonomy): domain Eukaryota; kingdom Metazoa; phylum Chordata; class Amphibia; order Caudata; family Salamandridae; genus Triturus; species Triturus cristatus. The sequence continues at coordinate 134,649,297 of NC_140586.1, read as the reverse complement.
ACCTTGTGTGAAAGGCACACAGCCTTCATGTAAATAAAGTTGGCCTCACGTGAAGGAGACAGTTCCACACTTTGCTGATCCCATTTCGCTTGGAAAGAAGCAGGCCATCATGTTCTCCGGTATACATATCTTCTTGATAAGGGAGGACCCCATCCAGTCTGGATAGCCACCGGCATCAGCCGCCACCGTCTCGTCTGGTGATCACTCCAGGCTTGGGGGGGGGGGAAGGAAGGGAAGGGGGGAGGGGGGGGGGAAGAGGGAGGGCCCCACTCACACGGGAGAAGGGAGTCCCACTCACACGCGGAGAACTGGGCGAATCTGAAAAAGAAACAAGCATCACTTTTCTTGCAAAGAACATTTTCAAAAGTACACTACTTTCGTCTTACATTTCCAAAAATACAATATTTTAATTTCTGTCTATATAGGTCTCCTCCAGCTCTGGGGAATCGTGTAAGAATACTACTAACGCTTTAGCCTCTGAAGTGTTGATAAAATCCCTCTTTTTCTATACACAGCCAGAAGGGCTGGGGCAGTCTCCTTCTCTCACTTCTTTCACTGCACCCCTCACAGGTGCTGCCCCCCTTCACAAATCTCCGCGGACACTAAATGGCCCCTTGCCAAACATAACAAGCAGAGGCTTCTCCGGCTGTCTGTAGCTCACACCTTATCTCCTTCAAGGTCGGAGTGAAGTGCACGCCTGCCAACTTTCTTGGACTGTCTGCGACTCTCCTCATGGGAGGGGGGGCCTGCGCCTGTGCAAGCCTCCCAGACATCTATCTCCAGGAAGCTGTCCCTGCCTACGGAGGAGAGGAGCTGAGATGAGATGACCCCTCCCGTAGGAATTCCTTCTCGGACTTCACAGAAAGCCCGAGCCCTGCCCAGCGTTGCTGGATGATCTCACTGCAAGACTCCCAAACAGCAATCTGAAAGACGCTGTCAAATGACCCATTTCCAGAACAACTCTTCACAGGTCTGAGAGGAAAAATAGCTGGAACCACCCCTTACCTCCAGCAAGACTGCACATTCCTTAATTCGAAAATGCTCTCCCATAGGCAAACCACATTGCCTCTAACCCTGTTCTGTCCAGTATTTGTTGGGGCGCAAAAGCACAACATGTGTCCAGCATCTGAATTTAAAAGCGACCTATTATTTCCCTGCACTTTCCTGTAACTAAAAAGGGCACATTGCTTTAGAAGTAACTCATGAAATAATTGTTCATGTTAATGAAGTGGCCACATATTAGACTTATTGTACACAATCAGCTGTTCACATCCAAAATCACATTGTTGCAATTCTCTTTTAAAGGAAAATGTATCATACACTGTCATGTCTAATTTATGTCCGCAACCGGTGATCGTGAAGCCTAAAACATTAGTCTGTTTACTTTCATGCACATTCCATTCAGGCTGAGAAAGCTTCCCAGAGGAATTAATTAAAACCGTCTGTGTAGCTCATAGCCTACCTGCATTCTCGGTCACACTTATCACACCTGAATCATTCTGGCATGGCAAAGTGAACAACTTCACAGCCTGGTACACGTTTAATTTAGTCTTCAAAGATATATTAGCAAACTGGGCATCAACCAGCTCTGTTTTCAACTCACTACGTTCTTATTGCAAATGCCCACATGTGTAATGCATGTTAACCAACACTTGAAAATAACACCGCTGTCTCTCTCCAAAATGCCATCAATCACCTGCTGAATAACACCCTTCATTGCGACTACGGAGACTGGAATTTCAAGGGAGTCCCACGTTTCAGAGTCATGCTCTGAGATCTTACATGCACTTTGCAACTGAAAACATTAGATATGCATTCCTCAACTAACACTTGAAAGGGATCCAGCCCTCTCTGCCTCACGTAGCAAGCTATTTATAAGCACTCTTTACAAGACACGCTGAAACACACACATACCAATTCTAAATCAGCACAATTAGCTCACTTCACGAGCCAGCACATCATACGGTCTGCCCCCATGCAAATAAATCAAGTGATATTTAACAGTCTGCTTCCAATTACTCAGCCCACTCACGGGCTAAGGCTTCACAAGGCATTGAATCCCAGCCGGGAATATCAACGGGCAACTTAAAAGTAGATTTACATCGTCTAGAACAGATCGTGAAAAAGAGAGAAGAAGAGAAAGAAAAGAAAGAAGAAGAAAGGCTAGACACACCAGTATATCACAAAGAATATACAAGCAAAATCACGCACACGCTGGCAGCAAACACGGGACAACACAACGCACACAGAATACGTAAACGGTTCACGACGCCAAATGTTCTGCTTTGGTTTTCCCTCCAGATAGAACCCGCTCCACAGAGCCTTTCTAACCCAAAGCAGAGCGTTACCCCCTCCCTAGGGCCTTTTTACACCTAAATAACCACATATATATGTACCACCTAAGGACAGGGAATTCCTATTATATATATATATCAAGACCTCACAGCCTCGCGATCTCAGCAATCACAGTCTCGCGGCCTTCAGCAGACCCAGAATCTCCTACCCAGACGGCAGCAACACACACAGTCTCGCGGCCTCAGTCAGACCCAGAATCTCCTACCCAGCCGGCAGCAACACACACAGTCTCGCGGCCTCAGGCAGACCCAGAATCTCCTACCCAGACGGCAGCAACACACATAGTCTCGCGGCCTCAGTCAGACCCAGAATCTCCTACCCAGCCGGCAGCAACACACACAGTCTCGCGGCCTCAGGCAGACCCAGAATCTCCTACCCAGACGGCAGCAACACACATTGTCTCGCGGCCTCAGTCAGACCCAGAATCTCCTACCCAGACGGCAGCAACACACACAGTCTCGCGGCCTCAGTCAGACCCAGAATCTCCTACCCAGACGGCAGCAACACACATAGTCTCGCGGCCTCAGTCAGACCCAGAATCTCCTACCCAGACGGCAGCAACACACACAGTCTCGCGGCCTCAGTCAGACCCAGAATCTCCTACCCAGCCGGCAGCAACACACACAGTCTCGCGGCCTCAGGCAGACCCAGAATCTCCTACCCAGACGGCAGCAACACACATAGTCTCGCGGCCTCAGTCAGACCCAGAATCTCCTACCCAGACGGCAGCAACACACAGTCTCGCGGCCTCAGTCAGACCCAGAATCTCCTACCCAGACGGCAGCAACACACATAGTCTCGCGGCCTCAGTCAGACCCAGAATCTCCTACCAGACGGCAGCCTTAGCACGAGCTCATCCTATTATTATCGTAGCACACGACAGGGGAATCGGGATTACTATATATCAGATCACACAAAGACTATTAGTTGAGCACAACCTGTTCTCTAGTTCGAGGGGCTCGTTTCCCCCTCATCCAGTTACCACTTACCTGACCAGGATTAACCTCTGTTCATGTTGAGTTAACTCTGACTAAAGGAATAGGCTATCCTCCTATACAAAGATACACAACACATGCTAACTCACGACAAGCTAAATACTTTATTTAAATGCCACATGCACATTCACAGAATACATCATATATATAACCTGCAAGGAAAGTAAAAGGTTAAGTTACACACTTCAATAGAAAGGGGCCGACATCACCTTGGTTATATGTAGCCTGTACTCAAAGGTCATCTAGGTTCCCTTCCCGTCTGCGCCTCGGCTTCGCCTGGAAGTCACACCTCTGCAGTCACAGATCTACTCCCTTCTCTTTTCTCCGAGTCACTGGGATCTCTTCCTCATCGGCTACTCTCTCCTCTTTAGATTCTTAGGTTTTCTTCTCCTTCAAATTCGTCATCTGTCTTCCCTGAAACAAGTAGTAGCTTTTCTGCTAACGGCCAGGTGCCGCCTACGGACTAGAAGCAAGTGCCAGTGTCTGCCTCAGACTTTCACTAATATAGATGTGCATTCTCTCATGGAAATTTCCAGCTCGTAACCTGCCGCCCACCAAATTCCTGTACCTCCCCGTGCCAAGGACACGTTCCCAGCCGGCCGGCCTGATGTAGTGTCTTCGGCATGAAGGAGAATACAATCCTTCGATAAGGGCCGGCCTGAACCGGTTCTCTCCAAGCGAATAACACCTCCTAACTAAAACACTGCCTATGACCTAGAAACTTCCCAAGCTGCCAGAGCAGGAGGAAAGATGGAGTCTCTCCCGTTTAAGGCCTACCAGGCCTGAATGCAGCACAGCTCCATTAGATACCCTCACTACAGAACAGATTACCCCTAATGCTAACGAATCTATCCCCTAGGATATGTATGCAAACCCTGATCTATGGGGAAGAACACAGGATCATGTTGAAGTGCCTAATAAATAGGCTCTATACACTACTCTAACCCTTAGACTTGAATGGAAAGAGACTGAAGTCACATTAGGCCCCCCTTAACACGAAAAGGCCGGGGAAATCGAGCAGTACAGATGCTAACCCTGATCAGGTAAGTGGTAACTGGATAAGGGAGAAGGGAGTCCCTCGAACTGGAGAACAGGTTGTGCTCAACTAGCGATCTTTGTGTGATCTGATATATAGTAACACTGATTCCCCTGTCGTATGTCATGGTAATAATAGGATGAGCTCGTGCTAAGGCTGCCGGCTGGGCAGGAAGTCCTGGGTCTGTTTGAGACCGCGAGGCTGCCACTTGTCTGAGGCTGCCGTCTGGGCAGGAAGTCCTGGGTCCGTTTGGGACCGCGAGGCTGGAGCTGCCGTCTGGGCAGGAAGTCCTGGGTCTGTTTGAGACCGCGAGGCTGCCACTTGTCTGAGGCTGCCGTCTGGGCAGGAAGTCCTGGGTCCGTTTGGGACCGCGAGGCTGCTACTTGTCTGAGGCTGCCGTCTGGGCAGGAAGTCCTGGGTCCGTTTGGGACCGCGAGGCTGGAGCTGCCGTCTGGGCAGGAAGTCCTGGGTCTGTTTGAGACCGCGAGGCTGCCACTTGTCTGAGGCTGCCGTCTGGGCAGGAAGTCCTGGGTCCGTTTGGGACCGCGAGGCTGCTACTTGTCTGAGGCTGCCGTCTCGGCAGGAAGTCCTGGGTCCGTTTGGGACCGCGAGGCTGGAGCTGCCGTCTGGGTAGGAAGTCCTGGGTCTGTTTGAGACCGCGAGGCCGCCACTTGTCTGAGGCTGTCGTCTGGGCAGGAAGTCCTGGGTCCACTTAGAACCGCGAGGCTGCCACTTGTATTATAAGAGGTCTTGATATATATATATATAATAGGAATTCCCTGTCCTTAGGTGGTACATATATATGTGGTTATTTAGGTGTAAATAGGCCCTAGGGAGGGGGTAACGTTCTGGTTTGGGTCAGGGAGGCTCTGTTGAGCGGGTTCTATCTGATCCGAAGACCCAAGCAGAACAGGTGCCAACATATGGGAGGAGATTAGACAAACTATGGAAAAAGCACAGAAAAAACAAAAGGTAACAAGTCCATTAGGTTCTGCATCTGCTTCTGCCAACTCAAAAGCAAGTCCAAATTCAATAATATCCTATGCCCCGTGTGGACGAGCAGCTTGAGATCCGAGGAAAAGCTGCACATCTAACCACTCTCGATGTGCCATATCTTTCTGGGAATCAGTTGAAGTTTCAGTTCAGGTCATATAACTATCCCCATTGTGCAGCCCTTTATGAGAGAGAAATATGGGTACCATCCATGGTTAAAGGCGGTGGGGCTAGAGCAACGTAAACCACACCTCCAAACTGGCTCAGAGAACCCTGCTCTTCCATCTACCCCTCCTCAGTACCACAAATGGTCCAAGAAGGCCCATACCCACAAGTCAAGGGGGGCACCTAGAAGACCCAGACTCTCCAAAAAAGAGGAGTGTCCATCCTCCTCGCTACAGATGGCACTTAGAAGACACAGACACTCTGAGTCAAGGGGTGCTGCTCCTCCTCGCCATAGAATGCACCTAGAAGACCCGGACTCTTGAAGACAAGGAGTGCAATGTTGCAACCTCTCCAGAAACTATTTATTTCTATCAAGAATCGCACAGGCGGCAGTTTCACAATAGGGACAAAGGTCACGTTTCATAACCACGAGCTGAGAAGCGTGAGGTCTTTAACAATCTCTGCACTGAAGAGGCCCGAGCTGGGCCAGAAAGGAAGGGCGGGGCCTGTAGGGGGTCAGGCTAGGCTGAGGACAGGGAACTGCACAAGCAGTGCCAGGGTGTGATGTAATGGCACACTAAAAAGGCTTGGGGGTGGGGGGCAGCTAGGGGGACAGAGGACCGGGCTTCATGCTGTCCCTGTTGCTGTCTCCTTTGGATACCTTGGCAGTGAAAAGCTGAGGTAATTGTTGCACCTGCTGAGGATGTTAGTGGTATTAGAATCCCCTAGCATAGCCATGGAGAGGAAGAAACTGCTGGTTTGGCTGGTGTAGAGGAGCAGAAAGTCCCAAGGAGCACACTGTTTCTCTGCTTTCTTTGTTGCACTCCAGGGCCGATTTTGGTTTGTCCCCAAAAGCCATCAAATGGCATGTCCATAAGACTGGCCTGAACGTCACCCAAAAAGCCAGTAGACCACATCCCGGCATGCCTACGAATGGCTACACAGATGCCAATAGCCCTCAGGTATCTAGTCTGCAGCGGATGGTGAAATTGGCTGCATTACAACCATTTTGCATAACATGGGAAAATATAGCCCGAGCTTCTTGCGGGACTATGAGCAACACTTGATACATTGAGTCCCACAAGCGTGAGAGTTGCATTCCAAGAAAAATAAATAAATCCAGGATCTGTAAAGCGCGACAAATCAGCTGTGAGGGTCACAAGGCACTGCATTGTAGGCACAGTTAGATAAAGTGATTTGCCCAGAATCACAGGATGTTGACACCAACGCAGAGACTCAAACCTAGTTCCCACCCGGCTCCAAAACAGGCAGGTCAGGCCGTTACACCAATTTCTCTTCACTGCCCAAGTGGCAGCTGGCATTCACTAAGCAAAGATTCAAATATGTAGAGGAGAAAGCGGGCTTACCAAATGTCTCTATCCTCGTCGATTCCATGACAGGAGGAGCAGCAGGAAATGAGTTCAGGGACACTGTGCTGGCCGATGCCTGCACCACTAGACTCAAAAGGCTGGGGTGGGGTGGGATGCTGAGTGAGAAAGCTGGGTCTGCTGAAGCAGGGGCGTCAGAACAATTGTTTTAACTTCATAAGTAGGAAGTTGAAGATCAAGAACTTCTAACACCCTTTGCATAATGATAGTAAAATAGGCTCTATCTTCTGTGGCAGGCCCAGGGGTACGGGATATTCCAGTGTCTGGGAGGTATCCAGACCACTGGCATCTTTCAGTTGTCCTCTTGGTAAGGCTGTGGAATCTTACCCCCAGCATCATAGCCCCCATCATTAGAGTCTGTGCTGAATAACTCATGAAGGAAATGAACCCTTCCATAGGTTAGAGGCACTGGATTGGAGTCAGAAGGGTGGTAGAAAGGTTGCTGCTCACATAAAGGAGATCGCAGTCTCAGTTGAGGTTGGGGCAGCACAGTCTTAGCGTCAGGAAAGCACTATGGGTTGGATATCATTGTCCAGTGTCGATGGCGCCGGCATCAGCATCGAGAGTGTCATACTGAAGTCATCCGAAGCCCTGAGAGGATCCAGAAGGTTCAACTAATGCAAAGGGCAGACCCCCCAGTAGAAGCCCAATTGGGAGGCCTCCGATCTCCTTGGGGACTGCTGGTGTACCAGAGGGAGCATGCAATGTGTCAAAAAGCAGCAGTATGGCTTTGCAAAAGTCCTCTATTTGCTCTGCCGTCCCGACTGCCCCGGTGGAGGAAGCTGGCTCTTTATGTGATATAGCAATAAGTTGATATACCGTGTAAAGCTTCCATGGGTTTCCTTATGAGTGGACAAGACTTGCTATGCGATCCCAAAGTGCTCTATTAGAGGGTAGTGTGGTCAACACTCCTTGACTTAACACAGAGGAGTGCAAGACATTTGCAGATAACACACAATGATTGATAAATGACTTCACAACTCAAGAAGGAGATCCACACCAATTTAGAAATACCAAGTATCTTGATATATGTTTAGGCATCAGAGAAAACTCATTCAAGTAAGGATGTTTTCGTAGATAAATTCGTTTCACTTTAAAAAGTGGACACAGTGCAATTTCTGAGTTCTGCATTGTTATCCTATGGAAGGAAGAACAAGTTCTGCAAACAGGTACAGTACATCAACTTACAGGACCAATCTTCCGGAGTTAGGATAAGTTGTGGACAAGGTCCAAAGAAGCACCAGCAGTACACCACCAGAGGCATGAGGGCGGCCGGATGCAGGGTGCAAATAAGCATTGGGAGCCCAATAGGTTTCAATGAGGATCTGTCTCTGTAAAAAGAGGCTGCAAGCTCTGGCTAGGAAGACAGTCGCGTTGAACCAACAAGGGGGGGTGACGGGGGGGTTCAGGGCTTGTGATAATCAGGAAGGTAAGGACACCTGGGATCCTCTTCTCCACGGCCCAGGGGTGACTGCTGCAGAAGTGTCTTTAGGTGTTGGGTTTCTCTTACCGAGAGCAGTCATGGTCGAGGGGGTCTGCATGCAGAGGCTGCAGGATACATCGGGGAGACCACAAGGGGTGAAACCACAATGGACTTGAGGTTTGGAGGGCTGGGGAACATTGTGGGCACCGTTGGCCCACTTCAACTCGGCCAGAGAAGAAGGGTGCAGTGGTTGCCTTAGGGTCTAAAGGTGAAAAATTGGCATTGAATTCCTTAAGATTTAACACTACTCTCCATTTTACAAAAGCTGATAAGGGAGGGGCACTTGTTGTGATGGATCGTGTTCACTATGAACAAAAAGTTGGATTAATGTTACAGGATCGGGATACTTATATCCCACTCACTGAAGACCCCACGAGTTCTTTTGTGTCCTTATTGAATTCTATTCTTCAGAATGCTGCGGACATGTGCTGGATCAACAACAAAACAAGGGAATTTCTGTACACGAGATTTCCGCGCAGACCTTCTTTGTACATGTTACCCAAGATCCACAAGAATGTCAACGACCCCCCGTTGAGACCGATAGTCTCCGGTTGTGGGTCAATTCATGACCCACTGGGACGGTATCTCGATACTTTTTTTCAACCAATCGTACAGTCTAGTCCATCATACTTGCAGGACACTACGCATCTACTGAATATCATCGCTGGCATTATGTTACCACATTCAGCTGAAGTTTTTTTGTGTACCATTGACGTTGTGTCATTGTACACTTCGATTCCTCATAGTGAGGGTATCGAAGCTGTTGAATGGTCCTTATTGAAGCAGGATTCCATCAGAGCGAACAAAGTGTTTTTAATTGAACTATTGCACTTTTGTTTATACCACAGTTATTTTCAGTGGAAGGGCAATTTCTATCTTCAAGCCAATGGCACGTCTATGGGCTTTTCTGGGGCACCCAGCTATGCCAATATTTTTATGCTTAAATTTGAAACAGAGCATATTCTATCCAACATCTTGTGGTCATCCAAGCTTATTCTTTATCGTCGATACATTGATGATATTTTAATTGTATGGCAGGGGTCCCAAAACGAACTGGTGTCATGTATACACCAGCTCAATGTGATTAACCCTAGAATTCAATTCACCTACTCAATTGATCCTCAAAGCATTTAATATCTTGATGTCATTTTAAAGAGGGTGGACACTACCATTAAGACAGCTGTGTATAAAAAACAAACTGACCGGAATAATGCACTGCATTATCAGAGTTTTCATCCTTGGTCTCTAAAAAGACATCTACCCTTTTCTCAACTGTTAAGAATCAGACGCATTTCTTCTGACCCTGAGTCAAGCGTGCAGACCATGCATGAATTTAAAAACAAATTTTTAGCTAGGGGTTACCCCCCTAAAGTGGTGAATGAGGCTGCAAGCAGAGCATTGATGAAGAGTCGTGAGTCACTTCTACTTAAGCAAGACAAGCCGGTTTCTCCCAGTCGAGAAGTATTTGTATCTACCTTTTCTAGCAATTCCAATTTTATCAAAAAAGTATCCTACAACGATGGGATCTACTTCAAAATGAACCTGATTTCTAAAATCTCTTTGCTGAACTACCGCTATTCGCTTATAAGAGATCTAACAACATAAAAGAGATTCTCAATCAGACCATTGCTAAACCCAACACAATGTTTAAAGGCATGACGACTTGCATGAACTGTTCGCATTGTCATAACGCCATCACTGGCAGATATGTAACACATCCATGGACTGGCAAAAAGATTATTCTTAGTTTTGACGCTAATTGCAATAGTCATCATGTTATTTATTTCATCAAGTGTCCATGCGATCTTTTCTATGTTGGGAAAACTGAAAGGTCAATACGTGTTCGAATTAACGAACATAAGAGCAGAATTCGCACAAAAACCACAAGTTCACCTCTCGCAGTTCACTGGGCAGACAAAAAACATTCCATAGCTCAACTACGTTTTGGTATTTTGGAGAAAGTAACAGTACGTCCCGACAGGGATACTACCAAGTTTTTGCTACAACGCGAAGCTTACTGGATCTGGTTTATGCAAAGCCTCTTGCCCAAGGGGCTCAATGACAAGTTTGAATTGGCTTGTTTTCTTTAAAATTCCCCTCTGGGGGTTGCATTGCATATTTACAATAGGTTATACATGTACTGTGTTGATATCACTTTTTAATTACCCTGACTTTTGTAAAGCATTATAGGTTTGTTGCTTCAGTGGCTTTTCTTTTTCTTTTTTCACTTTTTTCTATATTTGGCACAATAAGGTTTTAATCGTATTTGCCTCTAGTTCTGGTGTAGTTTACGACTGGATTAGAGTTTTTTCTCTAAGATGGCGACCTCTTGTCATCTGATTAGAGCAGTGTTTACGTCAGTCCTGTTTCTATGACTAGTTCTGTTTTAAACACGCTAACACGGATTGCTCTTCAAACGCTATTGTTGGTGTCTGTTTCGCGTGGATTACAGTTTGATTGGGTAAGCGTCTCTTCTCTTTTATTGAAAACTTTAACTTCAGTTAGTTTTTGAGACTAGAATCCTGACATTTGGGTTTCGCTATATATTTTTTCAGTTAAAACGCTGAATATTTCTGCAACCGCATTCCTAAACCTTTCGCGTGTTGCTATATGCGGCAGTAAATGGAGGTTCACTCGGATGCTTAAACATTGAGGCATATTGCTGGTAAGTGGTTTTTCACTGGTTTGGTCGGTGTTGATCCACTTGGGAAGACTTTCTGAGTGTTTGTTCTCATTTTCTACAGCGTAACTTCAGGAGTAGCACAGATACACTCAGTTCTCCGTTTTCAAGTTTTTTAGCTGTGTTCCACTCATCGCATTATACTAAGGTATGATTCGTTCCTGTTTAGAGTACACACTGTTTTCAACATGAGTTCACAATCTTGGAATATAGGGTTTTCGTTTTCCTGCTTTTCCTCACAATCGCTTTGGTGGTGGTATTCCGCTTCTGTTGCAAAGACCATAATGCTATTCCCTAGAACCATGCCTTTCCTTGAGCAGCATAATTGTACATGTGTTGATTAAAACAACTCTTGATGTCTAGATGTTAATCGATACCAATATTGTTCGTTCCTATAGATTCCCCTGACGAAGGGCTGAATTTCAAGCCCGAAATGCATTGGGATTTGATATGTGAAATTGGAAGTCCAGACTTTTGCTGAAGATAAGCAACGTTCTGTCAAGCTGTTTCATCTTTATTGACAATATTAAAAAGACACATGAACTCAGTTCCATTGATGAAAACTTGTTTTTGGTGTTAAGAATTATCTACGTATGTCAATGTATTCAATGTTCTGTACTGTTTTGTCTTTGTGAGTAAATTGCTCATTTACTACTGACACACACGTCATATTTAAGTCATATTTGCATGTTTGAAGGTGATTACGCCCCACTTGGGCACTTGTAGTGCACTTGTCTTTCTAGGCATCTGTCTAGATTTTTTTGCTGTGTTGTTCTACTAAGGTGGCTGGCAGTGCCACTTCTCAGGTGCACACAAAATTAGTTGAATTATTGTTTACTTTTGAATAGAATTGAGGTAACAGTTTAAATTTGGTTTAATTGAGTGCATATTTAGCTGCTTTGAATATTTAGTGTCGGGTTTTGACAGTTCCGCAGGCCTCAGAGTCTTCTCCTTTGGAGTTCTTCAGAACAGGTCAGCTGTTCACTAGAGTTCTTGATTTTATTGAATGCAGGCAGTCCTCCCAGGTTTTGGAGCTGCAGGACGAGTCATCTTTGGTGTAGGCTCGACAGAGAATGGCAGACAGGAGATCTGGGATGGAGCCAAGTCAGGTGCTCTCTTCAGTCTTCTGCTTTTGCGGCTCTTCGTGTACTTCTTCTTCTTAGGTCATCAGGATATGCTTCTCTGGAGCCAGGCACTCCCCCTAAATACAGAATTTGGGGGTGTTTGGGAAGTGTAGGGTAGTAGCCAATGGGTTACTGACGCTTGGGGTCAGTACTCCCCCTTACGACCACTTCCTGTGGGAAGTGGGCATAACCCTGTCTCAGAATTCCGGAATATGCCATCATAAACATGGCTACTTTTGAAAAGTTGACTCCACGTCACAGTAGCCCACCTTAGGGGTGGTACTAACCTGGGGGTGGTACACCTACCTGATTAGCTAATTTTCCTGCCTATATGGGTGGCAAGGAGGCTCTGGACATGGGGGGTGGCTTATTCTCCTTTTAGGGGAATAAGATTCACATTCCAAAGGTGGCAGCTTCTTAGAAGCTCGCCGGCCCAACGAGGATAATCAGCAGGTCATCCTGGGGAAGAGGTGCTACTCCCTCTTTCCAGATAACCTTTTTTTCTAGGTCTCCTGAGAGCAAAAGGCTATCACCCTCAGAGGTCAGAATAGCTTCTCAGGTGGCAGGCTGGCGGAAACCAGTCAGCAAGGCACCAGAGGCTGGTACGTTTTCAGGAGGCACCTCTAAGGTACCCTCTGAGTGCATGTATTAATACATCCGACATTGGCATCAGTGTGGGTTTACCAATACGAGATGTTTGATACCAAATATCCCTTTTCTCAGTGAAGCCATCATGTAGCTGGGGAACGTATTTTCAACAGTATCCAACACTGTCACGTGCTCGCTAGGAACATTGTCGACATCTTTAAGTTAGCATGAGCCCGGTAGCCATGATGCTGCTTTTGCGCACGTTACTCCATGCCTTTATTTTTGCACGACTCTGTTTATACCTTCACATGAGAACTCTCTGCTGAGCTTGTTCTCTGCCTGTTCCTGGAGTTTAGTCTGAACATTGTGAGCAAGGACGATAACCACTGCCCCTTGTTATTTCTGGTCAGGCCCTAGCACCTAGACAAAACATACAAATGCAGCTGTTTTTGCTGGAAACTCGTACTTTGATATTATAGGGATGCATGCTTAGGTAAAACACACTTGGGGAGGGACCTTTCCAGGAAGAAGAGCAACATGCACCTGTGATGTAGAAATACGATCTATGGCCTTAGGTATGGGGTTTGCTGACAAAGCCCAGAGATCTTCTATTATATAATAATTATTTTTCTTACCAAGGGGAGGGAGTATAGGCACTGTAGTCCTTTCTCCAAAGTCTTTGTATAATTACCTCTCCCATCATGATATATAGCCTTACTGCAATGCTAACAATATTGGTGTTATGCTTCTTTATGCTTGTTGTGGCACATATACTGCATTTTAGAGCACGTTAGTTAAAATAAATATTTTAAACTATCTTCGTGTCTCAGTCAGATCTTATTGTGGACAAGTATGAGAAGAGTGTAAGCGAAAAGGTGTGTCTTGTTACCGCAATTCCTGAGAGATCCGAGAATGTTGTGTTCTGGGGTGTCTAATCATTGGCTCCTCCATTTGTGAGTAGGAGAGAGAGTGAGACACTATAACTAGTCGGTCCTGGGCTTGTGGGCAGTGAGATGGTAGGAAGGCTTAACTTCATCCCTCATATTTCTGTTCCCACTCACACTCACGGTCACACTCTCAACCAAGTCTGGACTGTTAACCTACCCATCTCCATACCTAATATATCCCCCTGCGTCTGGTCTGATCATTCTCTGATCACCTTCTCTGCTCCTCTGGCTGAGGTTAACCTTCCTCGCTGCCCTAAAAACACCTATGCCCGTAATTGGAACAGAGTAGACATGGTCGCCCTAGGTCTTTCTTTAGCCTCTTCGGTCCCCACCCTGACTGATTTTCCCCCAATTTAGCAGGTAGCCCTCATCAACACCTGGCTCTCTGAAGCCTGCAATCAGGTCGCTCCTCTCAGATGTGTCAGAACTCGCCGCCCCCACGATGCCAACAGATGGCTTTCCAATACCCTCAAAACTCAGAAACTAGCACTCCGTCAGGCGGAGCGCCACTGGCGCCGCAAATACTGTCCCGATTCCAAGCTTCAGTATCTGACCCTTCTGCAGGCGTACAAAAAGTCCATCCTCTCCGCTAAGCAGGAATATTTCTCTCAGAAAATTCATCTGGCAGCTAACAAACCTAAGGGGATTTTCACAATTGTGCATGAACTTTCTGCCTCTGACAGAGCCGCTTCTAGGCCCATTCCCTCCCAAACCCTCTGTAATGCCCTCAATGACTTCTTCATTGAGAAGATTGCCACCATAAAACAGAACATCCCCTCGGCACCCGCCTTTTTCACCTGTCCCCCGCTACCTCCGCCATCCTCCTTCATTGACCAATTTCCCTTGATCTCTGAAGAGGCCTTCTGCACTCTCCTGGGTAAAGGCACCTCGGGCTCCCCTGCCGATCTTTGCCCGGCATACATCTTAAGAGATATCCTCTCCCACTGCCCGGCCCCTCCTATGACCCTTCTTAATACTTCCATCACCCTCGGTATTGTACCTGATTCGTTCAAATCTGCCACTGTTATTCCCATCCTCAAAAAGTCCGGTGCCGATCCTGCCGCCCTTTCAATTTTCAGACCCATCTCACTGTTGCCACTCCTAAGCAAAATTCTGGAGAGCCACATTACTACTTCACTCTCCAACCACATTGAAGCTCATCACCTCCTTGCAACTAATCAGGCTGGCTTTCGGCCGGCTCACTCTACGGAATCCGTCGGCCTCTCTGTAGTCGATGAGCTCAGGCACAGTGCCGATACCAACTCCCCCCAGGCCCTAGTCCTTCTCGATCTCTCTGCTGCCTTCGACACGGTCGACTACTCCATTCTCCTCGACCGTGTTGGGGGCGCCGGCCTGCGGGGTTCGGCCCTGGCCTGGCTCGCCTCTTTTTTAACTGGCCGCACACAGGCTGTTCGCCTGGAGGGCTTTCTTGCTCCCACCAACTCTGTCACCTGCAGAGTACCCCAGGGCTCCTCACTATCTCCCCTTCTGTTCAACCTCTACATTCTCCCCCTCATCACTGCTTTACAGGACATGGAGGTCACGGCGTTTAACTACGCCGATGACCTCCAGCTCATTTTCAATCTCTCTCCCTCCCCTGATTCCATCTCCAAGGTCCACTCCATCCTCACGTTCATATTCAACTGGATGAATCTCAACCAATTGAAATTGAACAAGACCGAGCTGGTTCTCTTGGTGGTCCCTCCAACCCCTGGTCCTCTGCTTTTTGGCCCCCCATCTTTGGTTCCCCCCCCATTACCCTCAGCCTCTGCGAAAACCCTGGGCATTAAAGTTAGTCAAGACCTCTCCATGCGCCCCCAGATTAGCTCCGTAGTCTCTTCGTGCTTCTTGGCCCTCAGAACCATTCGCAAAATCTCACGTTACTTCTCAGCTGAAGCCCTTAAACTCATTATCCTAGCACTCATCTCGTCCCGCCTGGATTACGGCAATGCCCTCTACTTCGGCCTTCCCGCCTACGAATGCCGCCGCCTGCAGCTCATCCAGAACCAAGCGGCCCGCCTTATCTACAGGCTCCCCAAATCTAGCCACATTACCCCCGTATTAAGGACTCTGCACTGGCTTCCCATCAGGGAACGCTCACTCTTCAAGATAGGCTGCTTGACCTTCATGTCCCTTACTGGCACTGCCCCCGCTTTCATCAGATCTAAAATAAACGCATATGTCCCCTGCAGAGACCTCCGTTCTTCCACTCAGTTTCTTCTTAAGGTCCCCCGCTTTCGCAAGAAGAAATCTGGTGGCACCAGATTCTCTAACCTTGCCCCTCTTCTCTGGAATTCACTCCCCCTCACGATCCGATCCACCCCTCCTACTCAGACTTCCGAGCCAAACTCAAAACCCATTTGTTTTCCCTAGCCTACCCCTCTTAAATCTCTCCTTCCTTCCTCCTTCAAGTTTCAGTTTCTGTCTACAGCGCCAAGAAACCGCATGGTGATAGAGCGCTCAATAAATCCTTTTCAACTTCAACTTCAAGGCTTAGCCCCTATACACCATGGTCCCATAATCCTGCAAATAGTTCGGTGTATGTACAGAATCCCTGCAACAATAAATGTTCTAAAATGGCTTCCCTGGTTACTTGTACTGGCAGTAATGGAACTGACCAGGACAGGGGCCTATCTGCTCAAGCAGGTATGTCCTCACATGTAATACTAACCATCCTGCCTTAGAGCTGTCAGGCCTGCTGTATGGGTGAAATAAAAGTATCACATAAAGGGATAGGAGACATGGCATGCAGGGATGTGTGACATCTCGTGTTTTCACTTTTGTCTGCACCAAGACATGCAGCCTGCAACGGCACTCGTGGCTGTGCTTGGTGAGGGATCACTTAGGATGACACAAGTCATGCTGCAGCCTGTAGGGACCTTCTTTAGTACCTCAGGCCCTACGCATCAGGGTCCCATTTACTAGGAACTTACAGAGGGTGCTAAAGGTTTTGCCAATTAGGGGAAGAACTGTAAAGTTTTAGGAAAGAGCTCTGATCCTCGGGACCTGGTGAGCAGGAACCCAGTGCACTTTCAGTCGAAATCACATCATTTACCAGACAAAAGTATGGGTAACCATGTCAAAAAGAGGCACTTCCCTACATCCGGATATTCTGTTTGTCGTGAAACAAGGGCTGGAATCAACTCAAAAGTATAACAGCTTTGGGAGCTTGACCTGAAATCACGATGACACCCTTGCACCTTCACAGGGGACCAAGAGTGATGGAACGAGGCCAAGTCTCACTTGGACTTCGTGCATTTTTTCTTAGATTTACCTGTAGACTTACATTCTGCAAACAACCTGTTGCAGGAGCAATCTCAGGAGCAGCTCAGGGACTTACCTTTAGACCTCAATCGATACGCACAGGGTCTTGCGGTGCCTTCCAAAAAAGAAGTTTGCTTCCCGGTCTTGAATGGCCATGGGGGCGTGTTCCAATCCCAGGAACATGGAAACCACATGTGAGTCAGTGACAGACATTTATTTGAGACATGCCCACAGGATTAAAACCCTGTAGATTTGGCAGGTGACACAGTTACCTTGCATACTGAGAATTTTCAGAAGAAATTGTTAATGGAAAGAGTCTCAAAGATACAAGTTTTCGTTCCAGAGCCACATCTGTTGGTGTGAAAACAATGGAATTGGATGTCAGCGCGCATGGATGGTGCCTATATAGCCCCGCCCAAGCCACAATTGTCGCATAACAATCTCAACATAGAGCTGCTGGTGCAGCTTCAGGGGCATAGCTTCAGGAGGTTGTGAGGGGTGTTACACCCCCCTAAAAATGTATTCTGTAGTAAATAGTTGGGTAAAAGTGCTTTTCGTCCGGTATGGTGAGGTGTCTGTCGTATTTCACTTGTAATTTATACATACAGATAGATAGATATAAACACACACACTCTCGTCTCTGTTTCAAAGGTCTTAAAGAAATGTGGGTTAGTGTGAAAAATATTGTTTTAAACTGCTAAAAATACACACTGCCTCTTAAGCACCCCTTTTGCTCTGCTTCTCATATAATGTATTTTAACATGCTATGCCAGCAATATGGAAAGTTTAGTCTATTAATTCAAACATAAGAGTTTTTTGTACAGCAGTCATGCTGAACTCGCACATTTGAAGGTGCTCACATATGTGATAATGAAGACAATGGTGGCTCAATGAATTAAATAATTTGCCCACGACCACATCATTTGAAACCAGTTTATGGGTCAAGAGCATTGCTTAGGTGTGGCCTTTGTGTGATGCATGCGCACATGCAGGCAGACAGGTGTCCACAAAACAACACAACAGACACCCATGTCACATGGTTCACCAGACAAGCTCACACACCCTACTAACACCCCTCAGATCTCCCCGTTTTTTTGTAGGTCAGACTTGTGGTTGCATATCTGACCTTTTGCATCACACTTAATGCCGATCATAAAAGGAGGGCCATGCTGACATCTCCAGGCCTGCTTTGTCTTTGCCTTGAAGGGATATAGTTTTGTGGTTTCAGTGAACATAATGAAAATATCAGAACTACAAGTACCAGAATGCAATTTTAAATGGGGGCTTAGGGGGCAGCCGAGCACGGCGAGGTCTGCCCCCCGGGCAGATTGGGAAGGGGGGTGGGGAGTGGCCGGCGAGCGGCCATTTTGTATGTTTTTTGGGCTACATTGGGACTAGCCCAATTGTAGCCCAATATTTGGATATGTAGCCCACGGGGTAATTATTTCATTTTCGTGCCTCCCCAGCCACCATTTTAGGTTTGGTGACCTGGTGGCTGGGCCCGCTGACATAGATAGGTTTTTGTCCGGTTTCTGTGGTGCTTTTGTTGGCTTCGTATTTTGAGCGGTGGTCATGGCTGGCGGTGATTATCGTGTGCAGGAAGCGCTGTGGCTTCTCCGTGAGGCAGGGCGGATGGATCTCCTGATCCCCACGGTCTCCGCGCCCCCACGCCCGGTGAGGCGCTCGTCGGCCGGGGTGGCGGCCGCTGTCGCGGCTTGCTCGCCCCCTCGTAAGGACGTCAAAACTAAGGTGAGCAGTGGGGGCCACGCAGATGCTAGGAGCGCGGCCCCGAATGTGGGAGCGGTGTCGGGTGGAGTCGCCGGAGGGGCGGGGGGAGTTGTGGAGGGCACAGCAGTGCGGCGGGGGAGCGCGTCGCGCATCTCCCCTCCGGGCCGGCAGGTTGTTGGGGGCCGCTCAGATGCCAGAGGAGCGGCCCCAGAGGGGGAAAGTATTTTGAGGCAGTCGGGTGAGGGCCGCTCATGTAGCGGAGCGGCACCGCTTGACAAAACGGATTTAGGGCTCACGGGCTGCGTGCAAAATGAGCGCGCTGCCCGGAATGCGGGGCAGGCTGGCGAGGGCTGCTCAGGTAGTGGAGCGGCCCCACTAGACAGCACAGCGTGTGGGCGGTCGGGCAGCGTGCGCAATGAGCGCGCTGCCAGGAATTCTTTAGGGAGGCGGGGCGGGGGGATTCTGCCACGGGTGTCAAGAATGGGTCTCAGAAACGGAGGCGGAGCGTGTCGCGTGGCTCCCCTCCGCGCTCACAATTTGAGAGTGGCTGCTCTTATGTGAGAAGAGCGGCCCCGGTTAGGGCAGCAGGTGGGGGGTTGGTTATGGAGGCCTGGGAAGGTGCAGGGAGCCAAGTTGTGTTACAGACACAGTTGGCGGCCGTGGGGGGGACAGCAGGTGTCTATGGCAACGGGGAGAGGGGGTAGGGTACCAGGGCTAGGGGCGCAGGCCCACTTGGCAGGTGGAGTGGGGGTGCGGGGGCAGGCAGGCCTGGAGGGGGAGATGGGGGTCTCAGGGGGGTAGGGGGGAGGCATTCGGTTGGGAGTCACCTCTTCTCATAGAGTCAGACAGGAGCGAATGGGATTGGGGGGGGTTTGGACATCTTTCCATCGTGGGCGGAGGGGGTTTCTGGGGCTCAGGGGTCGGGGAGCAGGGCGGGTTGCGTTCGGGGGCAGGTCCGGAGGTTTCTGGGAGGGGGAAAGGCTTTGCGGTGCGGTTGGCGGGAGGGGATCTAGAGGAGGAGGGGGCTGGGCCAAGCTGGCGGGGGGGTCTGGGGCAGAGGGCTTGGTGTGGAGTAGCGGGGTGGGGAGGAGGACGGGGGGACAAGGAGGAGGTAGTAGACCTAAGCGGGGTAGGGTGGGCATGGGTGGCGAGCACTTTGGGGGCTGCAAGTAAGAGGGGTTGGGATGGGAGAGAGAAGAGAGGTAGGCTCAGTACACCAGACCATCTCTTTTTGTTAAAGGTGGTGGAGCGACGACCAGAACATCGCGGGGTGCCAGACTTGGTAGGGCAGGGAGCGGCCCGATGGCACCAAGGAGAAGCGAGGGTGGAGCCTCGGGCGGCGTACCCAGTACCGGCGTGGGATCCCGGCGTGGCTGTCATAAGTAGGCCTGGGACTGGCTCGCCGGCCCCAACACCCACGGGTACGCAACGTCCCGGGGAGCAACGCGGACAACGGAGCGACGCTGAGGACGAGTGTTATTTTTCTCGTAGGGGTCATTCGGCGCCACCAGCGGTGAGCGCTGGGGGCGTGAGACAGGAGGAGCTAGATTATGAGGAGGATAGTATGGAAGAGGGAGAGGTGCGAGATGTTGACGTAGAGGGAGAGGGGGGGCCGAGTAATGTTGTGTCTAGTATTTTCCAGGTGTCACGACACCAGGCGCTGCCCACGGGTCGGACATCGTGATGGGAGGACAGCTCGGCCCCTCGGCCAGGACGCAGGGTGGAACGGCGGATGGAGTCCTTGGCGCCAGGTAAAAGGTCCTTGCGCGGGCGTCCTGTGTTGGTGTCAGTGGGCGTGGGGGGGGCTGGAGGGGAGGAAGGGGCAGGGGTAGGTTGAACAAGGGTGCTTATGTGGTGGATGTTGGGGTAGGAACTGAGGATGCAGGTAAGAGTGCAGTCGAAGGGTCAGGTAAGACGGTCAGAGACGTGGAGAGCATGACGGACAAGAAGGTGATGGGGGAGGTTCAGACGGGGGAAGGGGAGACCAAGTTGGAGAGTAAGGAGGTGAAAATAAAACGGTTGCCATACATGAGGGTTACTAAACCTTTGGGCACTCATCTGATGTTATCCACCAAAGAAAAGATTTGGAAAGGGGAGTATGTTGAGATGCTCAAACTCCTCCATAGGGAGGTGAGGGCAAAGGAGGGTTCGAAAGAGGAGAAATTTGAGTTGGCTAAAAGGCCAAAGGTGCCGTTAACGATTGAGAATTGGATGGCAGCATTTCTCATATACGCTAGCTTGATTGCGAAAAATTCCCGGACAGGTCGGTGGCCATGTTTAAATACATGGACGTCATCAGGAAGGCTCAAATTACGGGTGGTGGCTACACCTGGGCGCAGTACAATGAGGAGTTCCGGACATGCATGGCGTGGGACCCGGAGGCAAAATGACGAGAGCTTGATTCGGATTTGTGGCAACATACAATGGGGCTAGCGGGGTCTGGTAAAACTATGTTTACGGCCAGCGGTCTCCCGCTCGTGTATCAGCCCTTTCGAGGAGGCCCCACCCGTGGGGGGGGTGGGGGGAGCAGGCAGAGGGCAGCCGGGGGCAAAAGGGGCTTGCTGGGAGTTTTGCTGTTTCCGGCACGATTGCTCCGGGTGTGGCGGAAGACACGCTTTGGTCAATTGTTGGGGCGGGCCAGGGGCAGTCGCAGGGCTCACAGCAGTGGCAGACGGGAGGTTTTAAAGCAGGGGGTCAGGAGCAGCAGCAGCAGCAGATGGGAGGGGGGCGAGGGGCTAAAGGGCCTGGACCCAAGGGCTCGTACTCCGGTTAATGTGGATAACTTGTTGGCAGCCTTGCAGGGGTATCCGGAGAGGGAGGCTGCGGAGCGGTTGCGACTGGGGTTTCTAGAGGGTTTCAGACTGGGGTATGAGGGGCCAAGGGTGAGGAGGTGGTCTGACAATCTAAAATCGGCAAGAGAGCACTCTCAGGTAGTGTAAGACAAGCTTGATAAGGAAGTGCGTGAGGGCCGCATGGCGGGTCCCTTTCAAGATTGGCCTTTACCTAATTTGATTGTGTCACCCATTGGTGTGGTGCCTAAAAAAGAGCAGGGTCAGTTTCGTCTCATTCAACATTTGTCGTGGCCTGAAGGAGGTTTGGTGAACGATTTAATTGATGAGCGGGAGGCCGCTGTCCCTTATTCATCTGTTGACGTAGCCATGTCACTGGTAGTGACCGCGGGTGCAACAGCAATGATGGCAAAGTGCGACATAAAGTAGGCTTTCCGGCTGCTTCCAGTTCACCCGGATGACTGGGATCTTTTGGGCATCCACCTTGGCGGTCACTGGTACATGGGCAAAGCGTTGCCGATGGGCTGCTCTATGTCATGCGCGCTTTTTGAGTGTTTCAGCACGTTCCTACAATGGTTGTTTATGGAACGGACGGGTCACCAAGGAGTTATGCACTACCTGGATGACTTCCTATTTGTTGGCACCTCAGGCTCCGCGGACTGCCAGAGAGCTCTGGACAGTTTCCATGAGCTCATGAGGGGACTGGGCGTGCTGTTGGCACCGAAGAAGACTATGGGACCCAGCACGGCCCTTTCCTTCTTAAGAATTGAATTGGACTCACGGTTGATGGAGGCACGACTTCCGGCAGACAAAAAGCAGCAAATGTTGGGGCTGCTGGAGATAATGTTGGCAAAACATAAGGTCAAGGTTAAAGACATTCAGGTGCAGCTAGGTCACCTCAATTGTGCTTGTTGGGTAGTCAGAGTAGGGAGGACTTTTTGTAGACGACTGTGTAGGGCACTTGCGGGGCAAAGGCCTCCGCATCATCATGTACGACTGTCAGCGGGAGTGCGGGAGGACTTGAGGATGTGGCAGTTTTTCTTGCGACATTTCAATGGCATACCTTTGATGAGGGAGGCTGACATGTTATGGGATGTTCACATTTTTTCGGACGCGGCGGGGAATACTGGATTTGGTTTGTACTGGTAACGGAGGTGGTGTGCCGAGCAGTGGCCTGAGGAGTGGTTGGAAGGGGGCAGGAGCATTGCTTTCTTGGAATTTTTCCCTCTGGTGGTGGCAATCACACTTTGGGGGGAACTCTTGGCGCACAAGAAAGTCACTTTCCGAATTGATAATATGGCGGTGGTGCACATTGTAAATCACCAGTCTGCCCGAGATGAGCAAGTTCTGAAGTTGTTGAGGGTCTTCGTGCTGGGGTGTTTGAAGCATGATATTGCTTTTCGCGCGGTGCATGTGCCGGGTGTGGAAAATGACATAGCGGATGCTGTCTCTCTTTCACAGTGGGGGAGATTCTGTGGGCTCGCCAAGGACGCGGACAGGACCCCGACCAGAATGCCGCACCAGCTGTGGTACGTAGGCAACACAGGATGTTGCAACTGGTTCTAGGTTCTCTAGCTCACTGCACGAAAACAGCGTATCGGGCAGCATGGGAGGAATTTTTGCACTCCGGTGCCCGGCGGCAGGCCTCCTTGGTGGCCAGACAGGAGGATGTTCTTCAGTTTATCTTGGACTTGGTGGAGAAGGGTCTCACGAAGGTCAGAATAGCGGGCAAAGTGGCGGGGATTGCTTTCGTCTGGAAATTATTGTGGGGCTATGCCCCCTCCGCGGGGGAACTTGGGGCTCGCATTTTGGAGGGTTGGGTGCGGGAATGCGGACGGGCATTCCGGGTGAGGAATCCTTTGTCCTGGGAGCTGTTGGAAGGGGTGATTGGGGTGTTGCCTGGGTTGTGTTTTGATGTTGGGGAAGTGGTTCTTTTCTCCACACTGATGTCCTGGATGTTTTTCGGGGCCTTTCGAGTCTCGGAATTGTTGGAAACTAAAGCGGAGCAGGGGCTGTCTTGGAGGGAGGTTTCTTTTAGTGCTGATAGGGTGCACATATGGCTGAAGAAGGGGAAGACGGATCTGAGGGGCAGGGGAAAATGGGTTTCTTTGCAAAAGGGGCTGGCTTTGCAGGTTTGTCCTTATCAGTGGGGTCCGAGGTGGAGGTCTTTTTCTGGGGCTTTTGGGGGTTTGGTCTTTGGGCATAGGGACGGGCGGTGTGTCAAGGCTTTACAACTTTTAGCGGTACTGCGGAAAGCGTTGGGCAGACTGGGGATCGACGGGAAGGCTTTTGGGACGCATTTGTTTCGGATTGGTGCAGCTTCAGAAGCTCACTCTAGAGGCTGGGAGCGAGGGGACATTAGGAGGTTGGGCAGATGGTCTACGGACTGTTATCAGCGTTATGTGCGCAGCGTACCTGGGGGGCTATAGCGCGTTTGTTCCCCTTTTTTCCTGTTGTTCATTGATGTTTCTCATTGCAGGTTCGGAGATGGGTCCCTTCGCCAGGGAGATGTCCATTTGGATTGTCGGCCATTCTTTTGTGAAAAGGGCGCAATTCCAGGCCCACTCAAGCTATTTTGGGGAAAGTTTGGGGTTTAATAAAGATCTTTTTTCTGTGGGTTGGCGTGGTAGAGGTGGTATGCGGTGGAACGAGCTATTACAGGTTCTCAATGGGATTTTGGTGGCTGGTAGGTGCCCGGATGTGCTGGTACTTCACTTAGGTGAGAACGACATGGTCAGGGAGATGGGCTTGGCGCTTATGCATTGCATGAAGAGGGACTTGGCTTTGATTAAAGCTCAGTGGGCTGGTTGTTCTATTGTCTGGACAGAGTTTGTTCCTCGCTGGGTTTGGAGAGGGGCGGTTAACCCGGGTGCGGTGGACAAGGCCAGGCGTAAGTTGAACACGGAAATGGTGAGATTTTGTCGTCAGTCAGGGATTTGCAGGATTGCGCATAAAGATATTAGGTATGACACGCCGGATTTTTTCAGAGATGACGGGCCCATTTATCCCGCCTGGGTATGGACTTGTACCTATTGGAATTGAGAGAGGTATTGGCCAGGTTACTGGGTGTTTATAGGCGTTGAGAAGGGAGTTGGGGTGTTGCTGTGGGGGGGCAGAAACAGGGGGAGGCGGCGTATCCGCCTACACTTCCGCCTTTTTCTGGGTGGCGGGGTGGTTGACAGTTGGCCGGGATTGGCTGTAGTTTTTTGTTATATGTTGGTAGTTTGTGAGCAGGAGCAGGGAAAGGGTAACCAGGTAGGATAAATTTAGATTAGAGGTTGGTTAGTTACAGTAGCACAAAGGCAGGTAGGGATTAGGGTCAGGGGAGTTTAGGATTTGGAAATGCTACATTTTGTAGGATTGGGTAAGATTATGGTTATGGAATGTTATGTTGTATTTCGTGGGGTGGGCAATCTGATGTGCGGATCGTAGGGGTGGGGGGAGGAACAAGGGGTCAGGAAATTTCTGTATACTGAGGTTCTTAGTTTTGGAAGGCAGTTGCCAAGGGTTGAAATTGTGATATGAACCTGTTTCAATAAAGCGGCCTTTTTCACACACAGAAAGTGGTCTCGTGTCGGCTTGCTCCCCCCCCTTATCTCCCAATGAATTAACTGCCTATATATCTTTTACATTGGTCTGCGCTAGGTGGGGTTAGTTCCAGTAGTGTTTTGTCTTGCATTCTGATATGTTCAGCATTTCCCTTTCGTTATCCAAAACTACATTTGAAAGATTTTAAAGTATAAATTGATTATGTATTTACACGCGATCAGAGGTAGATATCTGTAAATATTCCGTTTCTGGAAGCCTTAGGCATACGATCAGTGCTTTTTTATTACACTCCTGCTGCTCTGTCGTTCAATCACATTATTGGCCGTTGATCTTTTAATATTTTATTTTTTATCATTAAATATTTTAGATTAAACGTTTCAGTATGCTCTTTAATATACACTCTCCTACTTTCAGGCCCAAAGTATTTACAGGTTTTAAGAACAAATATACTCCCGTGGAACAGAAAACAAAGAGGTCAAACCTCTTGATCGAGGGTTTTCAGCAACAAACACACATGCATTTATTTCACTTTGCACTTCATTTCGTTAATAAGCCGTAAAAACACGGCCACACAACAAATACTTACATTATAGAGGGAGCAGCAGTGTGTTATCCCAGCCCACCTGATGACGCCACGGAGCCCCAGTAACACCGGAAATAACAACAGCAGTAGTAGCAGCTCAGGGTGACCAGTTAAGCAAAACAAACCTTTACATCCGAGGACTTCCTCCAAACACGGGATCTGGTCAAACTGTTCCAGCCGTAAGTATTTTTTTACCAATGGAAACAAAATTTAAATCTTAATTCATTTTTTTAATGTGTGTAATTTGGGTGGTAACCTCAAACAGAAACGTACGTTAAAACATTAGTGAAGTAAATCAGTTAATCAACACTAGGATACATGTTTTTAATCTGGCCACTACACTTATGTGATATAATTTACATTTTTGCAAACAGATTTTAAATTTTACGTGATCAGGCCATCAGGGAGATGTTTAGTTGGCTTGTAATCGCGTGAGTGCATTTCTAGACCAAAACGCTGGTTTGGATTTAAATAGCTACAGGCTATCTGGTTTCGTAAACATATGTTTTCTGAAGCTGCAATTAGGAATTTTCATTGTGGGATGTTTTTGAGTTTCTTTCCGCGCCGGTCAGTGGAAAAGTGCTGTGTCGTGCCACTTGTGTGCATAGACTACTGGCAAAATTCATTAAAGAGTGCAGTTATGTTTACTTAAAGTCAAGTTGTTATGTAAAGGTCTGGGGAAAAAAATTGTGAATATATTGCCAGAGTTAGAAAACCATTCCAAGATGGTACTGATTCCTACTATTTCCCCCGTGTGAACAAAACAGGTGCTTTAGCTCTTTCAACGAATGTGGACCATGATATTTATTTGGATTTCACAGTGCTTGGTCCCCTTTATTTTTATAGCGATTATTCCCAGCAAGGCAGTGGTTGCAACGAGCAGAAACAGTCTCTCTGCTATGAGGGCCTAATATACTGTACTACTGTTCATGACCTGCTAACAACATGTTTGTCTCCAGTATAATAAATAACTGGTGAGACACTATGAATATACTTCTCCTCCCTTTGATGCTATACCTTATAGAAACAAGCATTTGCAATGCAATAGGTCTCGCATTTACGCGAGTTTAAGCTATTGGCATTGTAAATGACAATGCGTTTTATTTATGTTTCAAAAACCAAAACATAAATAAAAGGCATTGTCATTTAGAATGCCAATAGGTAAAACTCGCATAAATGCGAGACCTGTTGCATTGCAATTTTTTTTTTATTAGAAGCGTTTGAAAAACTGTCAGTCAGTCACCCCGCATCCTGGCTGTGATTGGTCCCTACCTGCAGATGGGGGCGGGGCTCTGTGGACACCTGTATTCTGAGGCTCCCATGATCAGGAATGATTTGCTGCTACACAGCGCGTGCGCCGCTTCAATCCGCGGAGCCACGAACATGGTGAGGAGCTCAAGGCCTGCGCGAGTCTTCGAGCGCTACCTGGGAACAGACGAGAGGTAAGTGCGAGGAAAGGGTGATAGAGTGCATGGAGCATGGCAAGTCCGGTTCTAGTGGGGGCCTGGCTGACGTCTTAGAGAGGTACCTGGGAACAGACAAGAGGCGAGTGCGAGGGAAGGGTGAGAGTGCATGCAACAAGGCAGGCTCGGTTCTAGCGGAGGGACGAGTTAGCCAGGCCCACCCAAACGTGACCCTTCCCACCCAAACACGAGCCTTGGTCCTCGCAGTGAGGACGTGAAGACCAATAGAAAACGGGCACTGTAATTTAAAACTTTCCTCCGAACGTTGTTTTTCTTCCTATTCTGAGAGTGCAAAATTGGGCCTTGGCTCTTTCTCACAGCCATCCCCAATCACCCAACTTCTTTTAGAAAGATAGGTTGTCGTGCAGGTAAAATAGGGACATGGCGTAGAGGACTGTTGCCTACCGTTCTGCTGCGTGGGTATTTCCTTTTCTGTTCAGCGATATAGAAAAAAAGTTTGTTTATTCTGATTCACCTTTCCTGACCCCCGCAGCTGCTTATCACATCAGGCTGTGGCATAAAGTTTGGCTAATGGAGTAGGTAGGAGAATGTGTTACCATTTGTTTTTCTTTTTAAAATCTGCCCAGGCCCAGCAAGGCACATAATTGGTGTATGCTTCATTTAATTTAATTTTATCGTTAACATGGCCATGGATGCAAGACACCAATTAAAATGTCAAGATAACTGGTGATTAGTGATCCACCTGGAGAGCAATCCTTTGCCTGTTGATAGTTTGGAAATGCAGACACCCTGTATTTTATGTGCATAGCTCAGTGAGTTACTGCCTTTGTCACAGAGATTCTTGTGTTCCTTGCAGTTCAGAAGTTACAATCCTAACATAGGACAGTGGCCTATGAACTGTCATCAAAGAGCTGCATACAAGCATGAATGGTATAGTTAGAACTTCACGTTTTTGTGTTACTATATAGTTAGAACTTCCCCAGTCTTTCATTATTTTAATGTTGCTAAAAAGAATTTGGGCCGATATACATTTTTATTATCAAAGCCAACACCCAACCACTGGGGTATGCTTTAAATCCCGAGTTTGTGCTTCCCCAGCCCAAACCCTCTTAAAATATACTGTCCACCAGTATGGATGACATGTGATTCTACACCTTGTAATCCTCATTGACATTCCGTATAGACTGATTTACATACTTGTTTGATTAATTGTCTCTGTATAATATGTGCGTGAGGTAAAGTACTGTGACACCCTACACTGATATGAGTAGCGCTATACAACAAATTAATGCATATGCGAGAGTGGCTACGGAGAGATGAAGGGCACTGTTGGAGGGTGGTAATAATGGTATTGTGGAGAAAGAGTCATTGGTGGGGTGCCAAAAAAAGACTTTAGCACTAGCGCTAAAGCCGGCCTTGTCATGGCCTTTCTGTTTTATTTAGTTAGTAGTCAGGTTATTAGGGCAACTGTGGAACATATTTTAAAGTGCGTGCTAATAATATATGCTCCTATATTCAAAGTTTTAAGTTTGAAGATGATTTTACTTATGTTTTTTACAGGAATAATAAAGTGTAGTTGGATGGTGGCTGATAAGGGATTGGGGCCCAAGGTCAGCTGTCAGATAAGGTGCACAGAAAAGGGATGGTAGAAAAGTGGATAATCGGCCCTGGTCTGTTGTAATTTGAGGGTTTGCACTTGGGTGCAGACATCGCTTTTACTTTCAAATAACTGTCCACATGCTCTGCATACACACAGAATCGATCCATTGTATCATGGTGACAGTTTGCAAGTAGATATGAAGCAATTTAGGGCTTGTAGGCTACCACAAGAAGCAACAAATTGGGCTGGCAGTGGCCCACCCAAATGAAAATTCCTGGAGCCGGGCCTGCAACCAGGCCCACACAGGCTGCGATCACAGGCGTTTCAAATACTCTATTTGAGGAAGCGCCGCACTTGGAAATGAATGGAGAACAAAGTCTCCTGGCGGGTCAGTGGGCTATTGAAGATGGGAGCTTGGGTGATTTTGTGGCGTTGAAAACCCTCCACATAAATGAGCCTTCCCCAGGGAGTCTTAAGTCTGCCACGCAGCAGGCGGCCCTGCAGGGTCGTGGCTTATAAAATGAAAGCCTCCTCCAAGCTTCTCACCAGCCTCTAGTTGGGTCCCTCGCCTTCCGCCCGACTTTCCGGGAGGCCATCACAGCTCACCGGCCACAGCAGAGCTGAGGCTCACCTCCAGCTAGGGAGACTGCACGGCCATCTCTGTAACCGATTGCCTCCGCTCATGCCGAATGTGTTGGTCACTGCAGACAACCCCCCCCCCTCGAAACTGGCACCCCGGCTGGGGGCAGGTGATGTGGCCGTTGGCTCATCATCACCTTTGTTCCCTTAGAGCAGCTATGTGCTTTTTCCCAACCCCTACCAAGCCGTGGCCCTGAGGCTATAGTTGGCTGGGGAGAGTGTAAGAGAAGGGGCCTCGCTAAGGGCCTTCTGTTGGCACCTCTCCACTACAGTATCTTTCAGGTCTTGATGGCTTTGAGTGTGTTGGGGGGATATGTTTGCATAGGCCACGATGTGAAGCACCTTTCAGACCGAGGAAAATTGAGAGGCTGTAATTTTAGGGTCAGAGCTGGCGAATTGGGAACTATGCAAAGGGGTTTGAGACCTACCTCAGCTCAACAGGGCAAATTACTTAATTGCACAAGGACTAAAATAAAAATGAATTTGATCTTCCATAATCAAATGCAAACTAAAAACATTTATAAGGCACCACACTGTCACCCCTAGGGGCATCTGGGTGCTGTTTCTCCGAAGAGCCAGGTTGCTCTCAAGCGCTGGTGGAGGCTATAGTTGGCTGGGGGGAGTAAGGGAGTAAGGGAAGGGGCTTCGCTTCAGGGCCTTTTGTTGGCACCTTCACTGAAGTATTTTTCAGGTCTTGGTTTGGTGAGGAGGGGGGGGGGGGGGTTATGTTACTGGTGCTCATATAATGGCTGCTCTTTGGCCTGAACACATCTCGGGAAGGGAGTTGGGGCTGATAAAGGTATCATAAAGAGTATGTCGGGGAGCCCGGGATTAACCTTTTTATGCACACAGCATTATGGCTGACATCCAGGTATGAATTCCGACCATTCCAATGAATTGTGTTGTGGGTCAATAATCCTCAATCATGTCTGCTGTGACAACCATCCCTTCAGAGGAAAGGAGAAAAGGAAAGATGTCCACTTCAAAAAAAGAAAAACCCCAATATAAAACTTCAAACGCTCCAACCGAAAATCACATTCGCTGTCTGGAAAAGAACTCCAAAAAGGGGAAATTGAAACCAGAAACTTTGTCATCTGCTAAGCAGCCAGATGGGCTGTATGAGGAGATAATGCTCTGCAAGACTTCTGCCTGTGACCAGGACTTGGGGCAAAGTCCTGCTAGTCTCCCTGCTGGCTGAGGGGACATCACCCAGGACACCAAGCTCACAAAGGAGGGTGGGACAGGGATTTGCCTGACAACTACTAGAAACTCTACCTCAAGGGGGATTGTGTTTTTGCTTCTGAATGTCATTTACCTTTGCATGTGAAGAGTTAAAAATAAAATACTTTTTTTTTTTTTAATATAAAAGCAAGTATTGGACTGGGCATTGGTTTATTGTAAGTACTGTTTGCACTTTGAGTTATGAGCCGTGTTCATTGATCTGTATCTACATCTGCCCAGAGAACCCTCATCATCGAGGGGTGGTAGCTGGGCGAATGGTGCTTTCCTTCACTGAGACGATGGTAACTGGGAAAACACTGCTGTGTATCGCTGAGGGTTGGTAACTGGAGTACTCTGCTGTGCTTAATTGAGTGGTGGTAAATGTGCGTATGGTATATTGGTCTCTTCGTGAGGTGATTTTGCATACCCGTTACTTGCTCTGCTTAAATGACCTCAGGGCTTTTGATTCTCTGCCCTCTTCATGAGGCGACCGTCCATACATCTGACTTGCTTCTCACTTTCCTCTCTTCTACAGTGTGCCCAAGTGGATGACTGGATGGCAGCCAAGTCCATTTACGAGTTCTCATCCAGACACATTGATAAAAACAAGGTGTCCCCGGAAAAATACAGGTGAGTTAGACTTGTACCTCTTCCACTCTTGGGAATTGCATCTTGCGTCTACCTGAAATTGCCAGACTAATGCTGATTGCTCCGAACTCGCTTGTCTCATCAGCCACCGTATGTTCCACCGTATGTTTCACAGAGTGCTCAGAAGAGACTTGAAGTTGGAGACATGCACTAATGAAATGTTTAAATTAAGGCTTTCTCTGCCCATTTTCTTTTGCACTTCATTCTAGTGGGCTTGTCTGCATCATTGCCAACTTACCCTCCAAACTCGAATCCACTGCTGTTCTTCATTGAGGGTGACGGAGTACACTATTTTACTTTATTGTGGGGTTGGTATCTGCAATTACGCTGCTTTGCGTCACAGGGTGGTAATCAGGAGTATGCTGCTATGCTTATTTAAAGGTTGGTGATTGGGTGCATGAGGGGTGGTAAAATATTACACTGTTGTGCTTCATTGAGTGGTAATAATGGACTTGGTTGTTTTGCTTCATTGAGGGGTGGTAACTGGGAATACGCTGCTGTGTTTTACTAAAGGGCGTCAACTGGAGTAGGCCGCAGTGCTTCATTGAGTGGTGGTAACTGTGTGTATGGTACACTGGTCTCTTCATGAGGCGATCTTGCATACCTGTGACTTGCTCTGCTTAAATTACTTCAGTGTTTTGGTACACTGGTCTCCTCATGAGGTGATCTTGCATGCCTCTGACTTGCTCTATGTAACTGACTTCTCAGTGCTTTTTATACACTGGTCTCTTCATAAGCTGATCTTGCATACATCTGACTTTTTCTGTGTAATTCACTTATCACTTTCCTCTCTTCTACAATATTCCCAAGTGGATGACTTGAGGGCAGCCAAGTCCATTTACGAGTTCTCATCCAGACACATTGATAAAAACAAGATGTTCCTGGAAAAATACAGGTGAGTTGAACTTGTACCTCTTCCACTCTTGGGATTTGCATCTTGCGTCTATCTGAAGTTGCCAGACTAATGCTGATGGTTCAGGGCTCGCTTGTCTCAGCAACCACCATATGTTTCTTAGAGTGCTTACAAGAGACTTTAAGTTGGAGCCATGCAATGAATAAATGGGTAAAGAAAGGTTTTCTCTAACCATTTTCTTTACCGCTTCATTCTAGTGGGCTTGTTTGCATCATTGCCAACTTATCCTCTAAATGAGGAAAACCCTGTAAACTACACTCCGCTTGTTTAACTTTACGCAACTTATGCTGAGAAGGGTTCACGGCTCCTAGGTTTCCCTTCCAACCAGTTTGTTAAACAGGCCTGTATTTGACAGGGGTGAGGGGTGGTCTTTGAGGAGCGTATGGGAGTTCAGCTCATAGTTGATGCTTTAATTAGCTTAAGTAGGGCATTATACAGCGATGAGGGCGCCAGAGGCAGGTAGTGCTGCAACTACCACATAGCAGCTTCTATGCACAT
Source organism: Triturus cristatus (assembly GCF_964204655.1). Taxonomy (NCBI): domain Eukaryota; kingdom Metazoa; phylum Chordata; class Amphibia; order Caudata; family Salamandridae; genus Triturus; species Triturus cristatus. The sequence goes on along the minus strand of NC_140586.1, from coordinate 134,616,687 downwards.
TGACTGATGCTTTTGTCCCTCAGGAACCTGAGAATCAGGTGCAGATTCAAGCCTTTGCTGGGTGCAGTCCATCCCATATTTAGCAAACTGTATGTCAAAGGCGACGGAGCCCACCCTCTCTGGAAGTGGATGAAGAAGTAGGCCAAAGACTGTGGAACCTTTGGCGAGTGAGTATGTGCAGACTATGTCTATCTGCTGGTGCTCAGCATGACTTGTTTTATGCATTCCTTACAGCAGAGGTTTTCCGGGGAGTCCTAAATGCCCCTAGCCAAGAGGAGGATCTACTATGCCCAAGATTGCTGGGTTTCTAATGAAAAACCTGTCTCAGTGTGCCACTCTTATAGACCATTTGCAACCTTTTTCTTCATTTGTGTTGTTGGGGTGAGAGTCAAATTACCCTCGCACTCCCTGCTCTGTGGGCGATCTTGCATACCACTGAATTGCGCTGCGTAATTGACTTCTAGGTGCTTTGGTATACTGGTCTCTTCACTGAGATGTGATAACAGGGAATACGCTGCTGTGATTCATTGACAATTTGTATCTGCGAATTCACTACTATGCTATATTGTGCTTCACTGCGGTGTGGTAGAAGAATATGCTGCTATGCTGAATTGAGCGTTCGTGACTGGGAATACACTGCTGTGCTTTATTGACAGTTCCTAACTGCACATTTGCCACTGTGCTACATTGAGGAGTAGTAACTGGGAGTACACTGTTTTGTTTCACTGAGGTGTGGTAACTGAATACACTGCTGTGCTCTATTAGGTGTTTGTAACCGGGAATACGCTGCTGTTGCTCGTTGATGATTGGTAACTGTGAATACACCACTGTGCTACATTGAGGAATAGTAACTTGGAGTAGACTGCTTTGCTTTACTGAGGTAAAATGCAGCTGTGCTGTATTGAGCGTTGGTAACAGGAAATATGCTGCTCTGCTTCATTGACTGTTTTTAACTGCGATTTCGCTACTGTGCTATTTTGAGGGGTGGTAACTGGGACTATGCTGCTGTATATCATTGAAGAGTGGTACGAACTATAAGTGGGGTAACCGGGAGTATGCTGCTGTCCTTCACTGAAGTGTGGTAACAGAATATGCTGCTGTGCTTTATTCATGATTTTTAACTGTGAATTCTCTACTGTGCCATATTGAGGGGTGGTCATTGGAAGTTCACTGCTTTGCTCCAGTGAGGTGTGATAGCAGAATATGCTGCTGTGCTTCATTGACAGTTTGTTACTGCAAATTCGCTGCTGTGATACATTGTGGGGGTGGTAACAGGGAGTACTGTGCTGTATTTCACTGTGGTTTGGTAACAGAATATGCTGCTCTGCTTTATTGAGCGTTCGTAACAGGGAATGCTGCTGTGCTTCATTGACAATTTGTAACTGCAAATTTGCAACTGTGCTATAGTGAGGGGTGGTAACTGGGACTACACTGCTGTATTTCATCGAAGAGTGGTGCGGACTATGTGTGGGGGTAACATGGAGTACGCTGCTGTCCTTCACTGAGGTGTGGTAACGGAATACGCTGCTGTGCGTTATTGAGCATTGATAACAGGGAATACGCTGCTGGGCTTCAATGACGATTTGTATCTGCAAATTCACTACTCTGCTATATTATGCCTCACTGCGGTGTGGTAGCAGAATACGCTGCTGTGCTGAATTTAGCAATCGTGACTGGGAATATGCTGCTGTGCTTCATTGATGATTGGTAACTGCAAAGTCATCACTGTGCTACATTGAGGAGTAGTGAATGGGGAGTGCACTGCTTTGCTTCACTGAGTGTGTTAACAGAATACGCTGCTGTGCTGTATTGAGCCTTGGTAACCAGGAATACGCTGTTATGCTTCATTGACAATTTGCAACTGCAAATTCCCTACTGTGCTGTATTGAGGGGTGGTAACTGGGAGTCTGCTGCTCTGCTTCATTGAGGTGTGGTAAGAGAAAACGCTGCTGTGCTTTTTTTGAGCGCTGGTAACAGGGAATACTCTGCTGTGCTTCATTATGATTGGTAACTACACAAATGCTACTGTGCCAAACTGAGGGATAATAACAGAGTACTCTGCCTTGTTTCACTGAGGTGTGGGAACAGCATACCCTGGTGTGCTTTATTGAGCATTGGTAACGGGGAATACACTGCTGTGCTTCATTGACAGTTTGTAACAGCAAATTCGCTACTGTGCTATATTGAGAGGTGGTAACTGGGACTACGCTGCTGTACTTCATTGAAGAGAGGTACAGACTTTGGCCTGAACACATCTCGGGAAGGGAGTTGGGGCTGATAAAGGTATCATAAAGAGTATGTCGGGGAGCCCGGGATTAACCTTTTTATGCACACAGCATTATGGCTGACATCCAGGTATGAATTCCGACCATTCCAATGAATTGTGTTGTGGGTCAATAATCCTCAATCATGTCTGCTGTGACAACCATCCCTTCAGAGGAAAGGAGAAAAGGAAAGATGTCCACTTCAAAAAAAGAAAAACCCCAATATAAAACTTCAAACGCTCCAACCGAAAATCACATTCGCTGTCTGGAAAAGAACTCCAAAAAGGGGAAATTGAAACCAGAAACTTTGTCATCTGCTAAGCAGCCAGATGGGCTGTATGAGGAGATAATGCTCTGCAAGACTTCTGCCTGTGACCAGGACTTGGGGCAAAGTCCTGCTAGTCTCCCTGCTGGCTGAGGGGACATCACCCAGGACACCAAGCTCACAAAGGAGGGTGGGACAGGGATTTGCCTGACAACTACTAGAAACTCTACCTCAAGGGGGATTGTGTTTTTGCTTCTGAATGTCATTTACCTTTGCATGTGAAGAGTTAAAAATAAAATACTTTTTTTTTTTTTAATATAAAAGCAAGTATTGGACTGGGCATTGGTTTATTGTAAGTACTGTTTGCACTTTGAGTTATGAGCCGTGTTCATTGATCTGTATCTACATCTGCCCAGAGAACCCTCATCATCGAGGGGTGGTAGCTGGGCGAATGGTGCTTTCCTTCACTGAGACGATGGTAACTGGGAAAACACTGCTGTGTATCGCTGAGGGTTGGTAACTGGAGTACTCTGCTGTGCTTAATTGAGTGGTGGTAAATGTGCGTATGGTATATTGGTCTCTTCGTGAGGTGATTTTGCATACCCGTTACTTGCTCTGCTTAAATGACCTCAGGGCTTTTGATTCTCTGCCCTCTTCATGAGGCGACCGTCCATACATCTGACTTGCTTCTCACTTTCCTCTCTTCTACAGTGTGCCCAAGTGGATGACTGGATGGCAGCCAAGTCCATTTACGAGTTCTCATCCAGACACATTGATAAAAACAAGGTGTCCCCGGAAAAATACAGGTGAGTTAGACTTGTACCTCTTCCACTCTTGGGAATTGCATCTTGCGTCTACCTGAAATTGCCAGACTAATGCTGATTGCTCCGAACTCGCTTGTCTCATCAGCCACCGTATGTTCCACCGTATGTTTCACAGAGTGCTCAGAAGAGACTTGAAGTTGGAGACATGCACTAATGAAATGTTTAAATTAAGGCTTTCTCTGCCCATTTTCTTTTGCACTTCATTCTAGTGGGCTTGTCTGCATCATTGCCAACTTACCCTCCAAACTCGAATCCACTGCTGTTCTTCATTGAGGGTGACGGAGTACACTATTTTACTTTATTGTGGGGTTGGTATCTGCAATTACGCTGCTTTGCGTCACAGGGTGGTAATCAGGAGTATGCTGCTATGCTTATTTAAAGGTTGGTGATTGGGTGCATGAGGGGTGGTAAAATATTACACTGTTGTGCTTCATTGAGTGGTAATAATGGACTTGGTTGTTTTGCTTCATTGAGGGGTGGTAACTGGGAATACGCTGCTGTGTTTTACTAAAGGGCGTCAACTGGAGTAGGCCGCAGTGCTTCATTGAGTGGTGGTAACTGTGTGTATGGTACACTGGTCTCTTCATGAGGCGATCTTGCATACCTGTGACTTGCTCTGCTTAAATTACTTCAGTGTTTTGGTACACTGGTCTCCTCATGAGGTGATCTTGCATGCCTCTGACTTGCTCTATGTAACTGACTTCTCAGTGCTTTTTATACACTGGTCTCTTCATAAGCTGATCTTGCATACATCTGACTTTTTCTGTGTAATTCACTTATCACTTTCCTCTCTTCTACAATATTCCCAAGTGGATGACTTGAGGGCAGCCAAGTCCATTTACGAGTTCTCATCCAGACACATTGATAAAAACAAGATGTTCCTGGAAAAATACAGGTGAGTTGAACTTGTACCTCTTCCACTCTTGGGATTTGCATCTTGCGTCTATCTGAAGTTGCCAGACTAATGCTGATGGTTCAGGGCTCGCTTGTCTCAGCAACCACCATATGTTTCTTAGAGTGCTTACAAGAGACTTTAAGTTGGAGCCATGCAATGAATAAATGGGTAAAGAAAGGTTTTCTCTAACCATTTTCTTTACCGCTTCATTCTAGTGGGCTTGTTTGCATCATTGCCAACTTATCCTCTAAATGAGGAAAACCCTGTAAACTACACTCCGCTTGTTTAACTTTACGCAACTTATGCTGAGAAGGGTTCACGGCTCCTAGGTTTCCCTTCCAACCAGTTTGTTAAACAGGCCTGTATTTGACAGGGGTGAGGGGTGGTCTTTGAGGAGCGTATGGGAGTTCAGCTCATAGTTGATGCTTTAATTAGCTTAAGTAGGGCATTATACAGCGATGAGGGCGCCAGAGGCAGGTAGTGCTGCAACTACCACATAGCAGCTTCTATGCACATTGACTGATGCTTTTGTCCCTCAGGAACCTGAGAATCAGGTGCAGATTCAAGCCTTTGCTGGGTGCAGTCCATCCCATATTTAGCAAACTGTATGTCAAAGGCGACGGAGCCCACCCTCTCTGGAAGTGGATGAAGAAGTAGGCCAAAGACTGTGGAACCTTTGGCGAGTGAGTATGTGCAGACTATGTCTATCTGCTGGTGCTCAGCATGACTTGTTTTATGCATTCCTTACAGCAGAGGTTTTCCGGGGAGTCCTAAATGCCCCTAGCCAAGAGGAGGATCTACTATGCCCAAGATTGCTGGGTTTCTAATGAAAAACCTGTCTCAGTGTGCCACTCTTATAGACCATTTGCAACCTTTTTCTTCATTTGTGTTGTTGGGGTGAGAGTCAAATTACCCTCGCACTCCCTGCTCTGTGGGCGATCTTGCATACCACTGAATTGCGCTGCGTAATTGACTTCTAGGTGCTTTGGTATACTGGTCTCTTCACTGAGATGTGATAACAGGGAATACGCTGCTGTGATTCATTGACAATTTGTATCTGCGAATTCACTACTATGCTATATTGTGCTTCACTGCGGTGTGGTAGAAGAATATGCTGCTATGCTGAATTGAGCGTTCGTGACTGGGAATACACTGCTGTGCTTTATTGACAGTTCCTAACTGCACATTTGCCACTGTGCTACATTGAGGAGTAGTAACTGGGAGTACACTGTTTTGTTTCACTGAGGTGTGGTAACTGAATACACTGCTGTGCTCTATTAGGTGTTTGTAACCGGGAATACGCTGCTGTTGCTCGTTGATGATTGGTAACTGTGAATACACCACTGTGCTACATTGAGGAATAGTAACTTGGAGTAGACTGCTTTGCTTTACTGAGGTAAAATGCAGCTGTGCTGTATTGAGCGTTGGTAACAGGAAATATGCTGCTCTGCTTCATTGACTGTTTTTAACTGCGATTTCGCTACTGTGCTATTTTGAGGGGTGGTAACTGGGACTATGCTGCTGTATATCATTGAAGAGTGGTACGAACTATAAGTGGGGTAACCGGGAGTATGCTGCTGTCCTTCACTGAAGTGTGGTAACAGAATATGCTGCTGTGCTTTATTCATGATTTTTAACTGTGAATTCTCTACTGTGCCATATTGAGGGGTGGTCATTGGAAGTTCACTGCTTTGCTCCAGTGAGGTGTGATAGCAGAATATGCTGCTGTGCTTCATTGACAGTTTGTTACTGCAAATTCGCTGCTGTGATACATTGTGGGGGTGGTAACAGGGAGTACTGTGCTGTATTTCACTGTGGTTTGGTAACAGAATATGCTGCTCTGCTTTATTGAGCGTTCGTAACAGGGAATGCTGCTGTGCTTCATTGACAATTTGTAACTGCAAATTTGCAACTGTGCTATAGTGAGGGGTGGTAACTGGGACTACACTGCTGTATTTCATCGAAGAGTGGTGCGGACTATGTGTGGGGGTAACATGGAGTACGCTGCTGTCCTTCACTGAGGTGTGGTAACGGAATACGCTGCTGTGCGTTATTGAGCATTGATAACAGGGAATACGCTGCTGGGCTTCAATGACGATTTGTATCTGCAAATTCACTACTCTGCTATATTATGCCTCACTGCGGTGTGGTAGCAGAATACGCTGCTGTGCTGAATTTAGCAATCGTGACTGGGAATATGCTGCTGTGCTTCATTGATGATTGGTAACTGCAAAGTCATCACTGTGCTACATTGAGGAGTAGTGAATGGGGAGTGCACTGCTTTGCTTCACTGAGTGTGTTAACAGAATACGCTGCTGTGCTGTATTGAGCCTTGGTAACCAGGAATACGCTGTTATGCTTCATTGACAATTTGCAACTGCAAATTCCCTACTGTGCTGTATTGAGGGGTGGTAACTGGGAGTCTGCTGCTCTGCTTCATTGAGGTGTGGTAAGAGAAAACGCTGCTGTGCTTTTTTTGAGCGCTGGTAACAGGGAATACTCTGCTGTGCTTCATTATGATTGGTAACTACACAAATGCTACTGTGCCAAACTGAGGGATAATAACAGAGTACTCTGCCTTGTTTCACTGAGGTGTGGGAACAGCATACCCTGGTGTGCTTTATTGAGCATTGGTAACGGGGAATACACTGCTGTGCTTCATTGACAGTTTGTAACAGCAAATTCGCTACTGTGCTATATTGAGAGGTGGTAACTGGGACTACGCTGCTGTACTTCATTGAAGAGAGGTACAGACTTTGAGGGGGTAACTTGGAGTACACTGCTGTCCTTCACTGAGGTGTGGTAACAGAATATGCTGCTGTGCTTTATTGAGCATTGGTAACAGGGAATACTCTGTTGTGTTTCTTTGAGTGGTAACTGGAAATTCGCCATGTGCTACATTGAGGAGTAGTAACTGGGAGTACACTGTTTTGCTTCACTGAGGTGTGGTAAAACTAATACGCTCCTGTGCTTTATTGAGCGTTAGTAACAAGGGATGCTGCTGTGCTTCATTGACAATTTGCAACTGCGAATTTGTTGCTGTGCTATATGGAGGGGTGGTAAATGGGTGTATGCTGCTGTGCTTCACCTGTGGTGTGGTAACAGAATACGCTGTGTGCTTTTATTGAGCATTGTAACAGGGAATATGCTGCTGTGCTTCATTGATGATTGGTAACAAATTCGCCATTGTGCTACATTGAGGGGTATTACCTGAGAGTACACTACTTTGCTTCAGTGAGCTCTGGTAACAAAATACGTTGCTGTGCTTTATTGAGCTTTGGTAATAGAGAATATGCTACTGTGCTTCATTGACCATTTGTAACTGCGAATTTGCTACTGTGCTATATTGAGGGTGGTAACTGGGACTTCATCTGCTGTACTTGATTGAAGAGTGGTGTGGACTATGCGTGGGGGTAAAATGGAGTACGCTGCTGTTCTTCACTGAGGTGTGGTAACGGAATACGCTGCTGTGCTTTATTGAGCGTTGATAACCGGGAATACGCTGCTGGGCTTCAATGACGATTTGTATCTGCAAATTCACTACTCTGCTATATTGTTCTTCACTGCGGTGTGGTAGCAGAATACGCTGCTGTGCTGAATTTAGCAATCGTGACTGGGAATATGCTGCTGTGCTTCATTGGTGATTGGTAACTGCAAATTCGTCACTGTGCTACATTGAGGACTAGTGAATGGGGAGTGCACTGCTTTGCTTCACTGAGTGTGGTAACAGAATACGCTGCTGTGCTGTATTGAGCCATGGTAACCAGGAATACGCTGTTAGGCTTCATTGACAATTTGCAACTGCAAATTCCCTACTGTGCTGTATTGAGGGGTGGTAACTGGGAGTCTGCTGCTCTGCTTCATTGAGGTGTGGTAAGAGAATACGCTGCTGTACTTTTTTGAGTGCTGGTAACAGGGAATAGACTGCTGTGCTACATTATGATTGGTAACTACATAAATGCTACTGTGCTATATTGAGGGATAATAACTGGGAGTACTCTGCCTTGTTCCACTGAGGTGTGGTAACAGTCACCCTGGTGTGCTTTATTGAGCGTTGGTAACAGGGAATACACTGCTGTGCTTCATTGACCGTTTGTAACTGCAAGTTCACTTCTGTGCTATTTTGAGGGGTGGTAACTTGGACTACGCTGCTGTAGTTCATTGAAGAGTGGTACGTACTATGAAGGGGGTAACTGGGAGTACGCTGCTGTCCTGCACTGAGGTGTGGTAACAGAATACGCTGCATTGCTGTATTGAGCGTTGATAACGGGGAATACGCTGCTGTACTTCATTGACGATTTGTAACTGCTAACTCACTACTGTACTATATCGAGGGGTGGTAAATGGAAATACGCTGTTGTGCTTCACTGAGGTGTGGTAGCAGCATACGCTGCTGTGCTGTATTGAGTGCTTGTTACTGGGAATAAGCTGCTGTGCTTTATTGACTATTTGTTACCACAAATGCGCTGCTGTGCTACATTGTGTGGTGGTAATGGGGAGTACTCTGCTGTATTTCACTGTGGTTTGGTAACAGAATAAGCTGCTGTGCTTTATTAAGCGTTGGTAACTGGGACTACGCTGCTATGCTTTATTGAAGAGCAGTACGTACTATGAGGGGGTGTAACTGGGAGTACGCGGCTGTCCTTCTTTGAGGTGTGGTAACAGAATACGCTGCTGTGCTATTTTGAGGGGTGGTAACTGGGAGTATGCTGTTCTGCTTCATGGAGGTGTGGTATCAGAATATGCTGCTTTGCTTTTTTGAGCGTTGGTAAAAGGGAATACGCTGCTGTGCTTCATTGACAATTTCTTGCTGCGAATTCGCTACCCTGGTATATTGAGGAGTAATAACTTGGTGTACGCTGCTCTGCTTCATTGAGGTGTGGTAACAGAATACGCTGCTGTGCTTTATTGAGCGTTGGTAACAGGGAATACAGTGCTGTGCTTCATTGACAGTTGGTAACTGCACATTCTCTACTGTGCTATTTTAACAGGTGGTAACTTGGACTACGCTGCTGTACTTGATTTAAGAGTCGTGCCGACTATGAGGTGTGTAACTGGGAATACGCTGTTGTGCTTCACTGAGGTGTGGTAGTGGTATACACTACTGTGCTGTTTTGAGCGTTTGTTACTGGGAATAAGCTGCTGTGCTTTATTGACTATTAGTAACTGCAAATTCGCTGCGGTGCAACATGGGGTGGTAAATGGTAGTACTTTACTGGGGTTTGGTAACAGAATAAGCTGCTGTGCTATATTGAGGGGTGGTAACTGGGACTATGCTGCTGTGATTTATTGAAGAGCAGTACGGACTATGGGGGTAGTTACTGGGAGTACGCTGCTGTCTTTCTTTGAGGTGTGGTAACAGAATACACTGTTGTGCTTCATTGAGCGTTGATAACAGGAAATATGCTGCTGTGCTTCATTGACAATTTGCACCTGCAAATTCGCTGCTGTGATATATCGAGGGGTAATAGCTGGCAGTACGCTGCTCTGCTTCTTTGAGGTGTGGTAACAGAATACACTACTGTGTTTTATTGAGTGTTGGTAACAAGGAATACGCTGCTATGCTTCATTGACAATTTGCAACTGCAATTTGGTACTGTGCTATATTGAGGGGTGGTAACTTTGAGTACGCTGCTCGGCTTCATTGAGGTGTGGTAACAGAATATGCTGCTGTGCTTTATTGAGCGTTGGTAACAGGGAATACTCTGTTCTTTGAGTGGTAACTGGAAATTCGCCATGTGCTACATTGAGGAGTAGTAACTGGGAGTACACTGTTTTGCTTCACTGAGGTGTGGTAACGGAATACACTGCTGTGCTTTATTAAGCGTTTGTAACCGGTAATATGCTGCTGTTCTTCATTGATGATTGATAACTGCGAATTCGCCACTGTGCTATATTGAGGAGTAGTAACTGGGAGTACACTGCTTTGCTTTACTGAGGTAAAAGAATATGCCACAGTGCTGTATTGAGCGTTGGTAACCCGGAATATGCTGTTGTGCTTTATTGACAGTTTGTAACTGTGAATTTGCTACTGTGCTATATTGAGGGGTGGTAAATGGAAGTACACTGCTTTGCTCGAGTGAGGTGTGGTAGCAGAATATGCTGCAGTGCTTCATTGACAGTTTGTAACTGAGAATTCGCTACTGTGCTATATTGAGGGGTGGTAACTGGCACTACGATGCTCTGCTTTATTGTAGAGCAGTGCGGACTATGAGGGGATTACTGGGAGTACCCAGCTGTCCTTCTTTGAGGTGTGGTATCAGAATATGGTGCTGTGCTTTATTGAATGTTGGTAACAGGGAATACTCTGAGTTTCTTTGAGTGGTAACTGCAAATTCGCCACTGTGCTACATTGAGGAGTAGTAACTGGGAGTCTACTGCTTTGCTTAACTGAGGTGTGGTAACTGAATACACTGCTATGCTTTGTTAAGCATTTCTAACAGGAAATACGCTGCTGTTCTTCATTGACAGTTTGTATCTGCGATTTTGCTACTGTGCCATATTGAGGGGTGGTAACTGGGACTACGCTGCTATGCTTTATTGAAGAGCAGTACGGACTATGAGGTGGTGTAACTGGGAGTACGCTGCTGTCCTTTGAGGTGTGTTACAGAATACGCTGCTGTGCTATATTGAGGGGTGGTAACGGGGAGTACGCTGCTCTGCTTCATTGAGTTGTCATATCAGAATATGGTGCTGTACTCTATTGAGCATTTGTAACAGGGAATACTCTACTGTGTTTCTTTGATTGGTAACTGCAAATTCGTCACTGCGCTACATTGAGGAGTAGTATCTGGGAATACGCTGCTTTGCTTAACTGAGGTATGGTAACTGAATATGCTGCTGTGCTTTATTAAGCGTTTGTAACAGGGAATACTCTGCTGTTCTTCATTGACAGTTTGTAACTGCGATTTCGTTACTGTGCTATTTTGAAGTGTGGTAACTGGGACTATGCTGCTGTACATCATTGAAGAGTGGTACAAACTATTAGTGGGGTAACGGAGTACGCTGCTGTCCTTCATTGAGGTGTGGTAACAGAATACGCTGCTGTGCTTTATTGATGATTTTTAACTGCAAATTGTCTACTGTGCAATATTGAGGGGTGGTAAATGGAAGTATGCTGTTGTGCTTCACTGAGATGTGGTAGCAGAATACGATGCTGTGCTGTATTGAGCATTCGTACCTGGGAATAAGCTGCTGTGCTTTATTGATGATTAGTAACTGCAAAATTGCCACTGTGCTACATTGAGGAATAGTAACTGGGAATGCGCTGCTGTGTTTTACTAAAGGGCGTCAACTGGAGTAGGCCACAGTGCTTCATTGACTGGTGGTAACTGTGTGTATGGTACACTGGTCTCTTCATGAGGCGATCTTGCATACCTGTGACTTGCTCTGCTTAAATTACTTCAGTGTTTTGGTACACTGGTCTCCTCATGAGGTGATCTTGCATGCCTCGGACTTGTTCTATGTAACGGACTTCTCAGTGCTTTTTATACACTGGTCTCTTCATAAGCTGATCTTGCATACATCTGACTTTTTCTGTGTAATTCACTTATCACTTTCCTCTCTTCTACAATATTCCCAAGTGGATGACTTGAGGGCAGCCAAGTCCATTTACGAGTTCTCATCCAGACACATTGATAAAAACAAAGGCCAAAGACTGTGCAACCTTTGGCGAGTGAGTATGTGCAGACTATGTCTATCTGCTGGTGCTCAGCATGTTAATGTTAATGTTAAATGTTAAACCATTTATAAAGCGCACAGCTGCCCCAGCAAAGGGGCGTCCCGGCGCTGACAGCAGTTTCTAAGAGGAATTCCGGTTAGACCATGGGGAAAAGAAAAGTCTTGATAGCTTTCAGGAAGGATGTCAACGAGTCTAAGCTGCGGATTTTCAGAGGAAGAGAATTCCACAGCTTAGCAGCAAGGAAACGAAAGGACCTGCCACCTGCTCTGGTTCTCTTAACACGTGGGACAGAAGCCAGAACCAGTTCGGAAGATCGCAGTAGGCGGGCCGGAACATAGGGAGTAATCAGGCCCGACAGAATCTCAGGTGTGGTAGACTTAAAAATTTTAAAAGTAAGACATAAAGATTTGAATTCAACTCTTTTTAAAATAGGGAGCCAGTGAAGGCGGCGGACCGCGTCCGTACCAGAGCACGTTCTTGAGAGTCCAAGTAAAGTTCATGCGGCAGTGTTTTGAACGCGCTGCAGACGGTTCAATTCCGCTTTATTGACTCCTAGCAGCAGGGAGTTCGCATAATCGAGTCTAGCTAAGATAGTGGCCTGGACTATAAGTTGGCGTGTGGTCGCGTTAAAGAACCCCAAAATGGGCTTTAGACCACGCAGAAGGCCAAAGCAGGTGCCTGCAGTTTTTTTGGTGTGATCTTGGAAACCTAAGGTGGAATTGAGCCAAAGACCAAGGTTCTTTACCACCTGCTTGGGGGTGGGGGCCGAGCCCAAGGAGGAAGGCCACCACTGAGTGTTCCAGAGTCCCTTATCCTTCCCCACCAGTAACACCTCGGATTTACTGGCGTTGAGCTGAAGACAGTTCTCCGTCAGCCAGCCAGCCACCGCCTCAAGTCCTTTACGGAACTGGGGGGCACCGTAGGCATGATCATCCGAGAGGGCCACCACCATCTGGGTGTCGTCCGCATATGAGACCAAACTGAGACCATGGTCGCATGCGACTACTGCCAGAGGCTGAACATAAAGGTTAAACAGAGCCGGACTTAAGGCCGAGCCCTGCGGGACTCCCTGCTTAATGTGCTAGATGGAAGAAGCAAAAGGGGGAGCATACACCTGGAAAGATCTATCTGACAGGAAAGAGCGGAACCATTCCAGAGCTAGATCCTTTACTCCAGCTTCCTCAAGCCGGCGCAGTAGGATCTTATGAGAGACCGTGTCAAATGCGGCACGAAAATCAAGCAAAATGAGTGCCGCAGTTTGACCTTCGTCTAGAATGGACCGCAAATGCTCACTAACCGCAAGGAGAGCTGTTTCGGTGCTGTGGCCAGCGCGGAAGCCATTCTGAGACTGGTCTAGGATCTTACTGTTGTTTAAAAAGTCCGAAAGGACTTTATTGACATGGGCCTCCGCCACTTTAGCAACCCAGGGCAAGAGAGAGTTTGGTCGAAAGTTTTCAGGTTTAGAGGGATCCAGTAATGGTTTCTTGAGCAATGGGAGCACTTTAGCTTACTTCCAGGACGTGGGGACCATTGCCATACTGTAAGAGGCATTAATGGTCAGCAATAGAGGAGTGAGAAGAACAGGTAGGCACTCCCTAAACTGAGCCGGTCTCATGGGGTCAAGAGGAGAGCCAGACTTAGCTTTGGCACTCAAGGTAAGAAACTCCTCCTGAGAAATGGGGGGTATGACATTTAGTATGACATTAGAGATTGGTATTAAAGGATTCTCTAAAACCCTTGAACAGTTGGGGAAGGTTTTATAAATGGTTTCTACTTTTTGCACAAAGTAGGAGGCCAGTTCTTCACAGTATTGGGCCGAAGTAATAGGAGAGGTAGACGGATCCTTCCTCTTTTTAAAATCACTCAGAATCTTGAAAATACATTTGGTGGGATTGTTGCTAGAAGCTATCTGGTTAGTGATAAAGGCAGCGCTTGCTGACTGTATGGCTTTGTGATAACATTTAATAGCATCCTGATACTGTTTTTTTTCTAAAGGGCAGTAGTTCCTCCTCCAGGCTCGTTCACGTTGTTTACAAACACTCCGCATGGCCGCCAGGGAGTCAGAGTACCAAGGATTGGAGCCAGAGTCTCAGCCCTTAGACTATTTAGCGGGAATAAGAGAGTCTAATGCCGCACAGATCCACTCACAAATAGTCTTATAGGCTTGTTCTGGGTTGGTATCAAGGCTAGGAGTGCGGGAGCCCAGGAGGGCCAGCAGATCGTCCAGCCTAAGTTTGTGCCAACAACGTTTGAGAGTGGCCCTGTAGGGAGCTCTAGGCATAGCCCCCACCTGGGGAAGAAAGATGGTAATGAGATAGTGATCGGTCCAACAGATCGGACTAGGTGGTTGAACCAAGAGGGAGGAGATATTGGAAAAGACTGAATCTAGTAGATGTCCAGCCATATGAGTGGGACTCAGTACCAGTTGTCTTAATTGACAGGCTTCAAAATCTGCAAGACTTGTTTTATGCATTCCTTACAGCAGAGGTTTTCCAGGGAGTCCTAAATGCCCTAGCCAAGAGGAGGATCTACTATCCCCAGATTGCTGGGTTTCTAATGAAAAACCTGTCTCAGTGTGCCACTCTTATAGACCATTTGCAACCTTTTTCTTCATTTGTGTTGTTGGGGTGAGAGTCAAATTACCCTCGCACTCCCTGCTCTGTGGGCGATCTTGCATACCTCTGAATTGCGCTGCGTAATTGACTTCTAGGTGCTTTGGTGTACTGGTCTCTTCAGTGAGATGTGATAACAGGGAATACGCTGCTGTGATTCATTGACAATTTGTATCTGCGAATTCACTACTATGCTATATTGTGCTTCACTGCGGTGTGGTAGAAGAATATGCTGCTATGCTGAATTGAGCGTTCGTGACTGGGAATACACTGCTGTGCTTTATTGACAGTTCCTAACTGCACATTTGCCACTGTGCTATATTGAGGAGTAGTAACTGGGAGTACACTGTTTTGTTTCACTGAGGTGTGGTAACGGAATACGCTGCTGTGCTCTATTAGGCGTTTGTAACAGGGAATACGCTGCTGTTCTTCATTGATGATTGGTAACTGTGAATACACCACTGTGCTACATTGAGGAATAGTAACTTAGAGTAGACTGCTTTGCTTTACTGAGGTAAAAAAATATGCAGCTGTGCTGTATTGAGCGTTGGTAACAGGGAATATGCTGTTGTGCTTCATTGACAGTTTGTAACTGCGAATTTGCTACTGTGCTATATTGAGGGGTGGTAACTGGGACTACACTGCTGTACTTCATTGAAGAGTGGTGCGGACTATGTGTGGGGGTAACATGGAGTACGCTGCTGTCCTTCACTGAGGTGTGGTAACGGAATACGCTGCTGTGCTTTATTGAGCATTGATAACAGGGAATACGCTGCTGGGCTTCAATGACGATTTGTATCTGCAAATTCACTACTCTGCTATATTATGCCTCACTGCGGTGTGGTAGCAGAATACGCTGCTGTGCTGAATTTAGCAATCGTGACTGGGAATATGCTGCTGTGCTTCATTGATGATTGGTAACTGCAAATTCGTCACTGTGCTACATTGAGGAGTAGTGAATGGGGAGTGCACTGCTTTGCTTCACTGAGTGTGTTAACAGAATACGCTGCTGTGCTGTATTGAGCCTTGGTAACTAGGAATACGCTGTTATGCTTCATTGACAAATTGCAACTGAAAATTCCCTACTGTGCTGGATTGAGGGGTGGTAACTGGGAGTCTGCTGCTCTGCTTCGAGGTGTGGTAAGAGAAAACGCTGCTGTGCTTTTTTGAGCGCTGGTAACAGGGAATACTCTGCTGTGCTTCATTATGATCGGGAACTAAATAAATGCTACTGTGCTACACTGAGGGATAATAACTGGGAGTACTCTGCCTTGTTTCACTGAGGTGTTGGTAACCGCATACACTGGTGTGCTTTATTGAGCATTGGTAACAGGGAATACACTGCTGTGCTTCATTGACAGTTTGTAACTGCAAATTCGCTACTGTGCTATATTGAGAGGTGGTAACTGGGACTACACTGCTGTACTTCATTGAAGAGTGGTACAGACTTTGAGGGGGTAACTTGGAGTACGCTGCTGTCCTTCACTGAGGTGTGGTAACAGAATATGCTGCTGTGCTTTATTGAGCATTGGTAACAGGGAATACTCTGTTGTGTTTCTTTGAGTGGTAACTGGAAATTCGCCATGTGCTACATTGAGGAGTAGTAACTGGGAGTACACTGTTTTGCTTCACTGAGGTGTGGTAAAACTAATACGCTGCTGTGCTTTAAGTGTTTGTAACCGGTAATACGCTGCTGTTCTTCATTGATGATTGGTAACTGTGAATTCACCACTGTCCTATATTGAGGAGTAGTAACTGGGAGTACACTGCTTTGCTTTACTGAGGTAAAAGAATATGCCACTGTGCTGTATTGAGCGTTGGTAACCCGGAATATGCTGTTATGCTTCATTGACAGTTTGTAACTGTGAATTCGCTACTCTGCTATATTGAGGGGTGGTAAATGGAAGTACACTGCTTTGCTCGAGTGAGGTGTGGTAGAATATGCTGCAGTGCTTCATTGACAGTTTGTAACTGAGAATTCGCTACTGTGCTATATTGAGGGGTGGTAACGTGGACTACGCTGCTCTACTTCATTGAAAAGTGGTACGGAGTGTGAGGGGGTAACTGGGAGTATGCTGCTGTACATCATTGAAGAGTGGTACAAACTATTAGTGGGGTAACTGAGTACGCTGCTGTCCTTCATTGAGGTGTGGTAACAGAATACGCTGCTGTGCTTTATTGATGATTTTTAACTGCAAATTCTCTACTGTGCAATATTGAGGGGTGGTAAATGGAAGTACGCTGTTGTGCTTCACTGAGGTGTGGTAGCAGAATACGATGCTGTGCTGTATTGAGCGTTTGTAACTGGGAATAAGCTGCTGTGCTTTATTAAGCGTTTGTAACAGGGAATACTCTGCTGTTCTAAATTGACAGTTTGTAACTGCGATTTCGCTACTGTGCTATTTTGAAGGGTGTTAACTGGGACTACGCTGCTGTACATCATTGAAGAGTGGTACGAACTATTAGTGGGGTAACTGGAAGTACGCTGCTGTCCTTCACTGAGATGTGGTAACCTAATACGCTGCTGTGCTTTATTGATGATTTTTAACTGCAAATTATCTACTGTGCAATATTGAGGGGTGGTAAATAGAAGTACACTGTTGTGCTTCACTGAGGTGTGGTAGCAGAACACGATGCTGTGCTGTATTGAGCGTTCGTAACTGAGAATAAACTGCTGTGCTTTATTGACGATTACTAACTGCAAAATTGCCACAGTGCTACATTGAGGAGTAGTAACTGGGAGTACACTGCTTTGCTCCAGTGAGGTGTGTTAACAGAATACGCTGCTCTGCTGTATTGAACGTCGGTAACAGGAAATACACATTTATGTTTCATTGACAATTTGCAAGTGCAAATCCGCTACTTTGCCATATTGAGAGGTGGTAACTGGGAGTACGCTGCTCTTCTACATTGATGATTGGTAACCACATAAATGCTACTGTGCTACATTGAGGGATAATAACTGGGAGTACTCTGCCTTGTTTCAAGGAGTTGTGGTAACAGAATACGCTGCTGTACTTCATTGACGATTTGTAACTGCCAATTCACTACTGTACTATATCAAGGGGTGGTAAATGAAAATCCGTTGTTGTGCTTCACTGAGGTGTGGTAGCAAAATACGCTGATGTGCTGTATTGAGCGTTTGTTACTGGGAATAAGCTGCTGTGCTTTATTGACTATTAGTAATTGCAAATTTGCTGCTGTGATACATTGTGGGGTGGTAACAGGGAGTACTGTGCTGTATTTAACTGTGGTTTGGTAATAGAATACGCTGCTGTGCTTTATTGAGCGTTAGTAACAGGGGATGCTGCTGTGCTTCATTGACAATTTGCAACTGCAAATTCGTTGCTGTGCTATATGGAGGGGTGGTAAATGGGTGTATGCTGCTGTGCTTCACCTGCGGTGTGGTAACAGAATACGCGGTGTGCTTTTATTGAGCATTGTAACAGGGAATACGCTGCTGTGCTTCATTGATGATTGGTAACAAATTCGCCATTGTGCTACATTGAGGGGTATTACCTGAGAGTACACTATTTTGCTTCAGTGAGCTCTGGTAACAAAATACGTTGCTGTGCTTCATTGAGCTTTGGTAATAGAGAATATGCTACTGTGCTTCATTGACAATTTGTAACTGCGAATTTGCTACTGTGCTATATTGAGGGGTGGTAACTGGGACTTCATCTGCTGTACTTGATTGAAGAGTGGTGCGGACTATGCATGGGGGTAATATGGAGTACGCTGCTGTCCTTCACTGAGGTGTGGTAATGGAATACGCTGCTGTGCTTTATTGAGCGTTGATAACCGGGAATACTCTGCTGGGCTTCAATGACGATGTGTATCTGCAAATTCACTACTCTGCTATATTGTGCTTCACTGCGGTGTGGTAGCAGAATACGCTGCTGTGCTGAATTTAGCAATCGTGACTGGTAATATGCTGCTGTGCTTCATCGATGATTGGTAACTGCAAATTCGTCACTGTGCTACATTGAGGAGTAGTAACTGGGAGTACACTGCTTTGCTCCAGTGAGGTGTGTTAACAGAATACGCTGCTCTGCTGTATTGAACGTCGGTAACAGGAAATACACATTTATGTTTCATTGACAATTTGCAAGTGCAAATTCGCTACTTTGCTATATTGAGAGGTGGTAACTGGGAGTACGCTGCTCTTCTACATTGATGATTGGTAACCACATAAATGCTACAGTGCTACATTGAGGGATAATAACTGGGAGTACTCTGCCTTGTTTCAAGGAGTTGTGGTAACAGAATACGCTGCTGTACTTCATTGACGATTTGTAACTGCCAATTCACTACTGTACTATATCAAGGGGTGGTAAATGAAAATCCGTTGTTGTGCTTCACTGAGGTGTGGTAGCAAAATACCTGATGTGCTGTATTGAGCGTTTTGTTACTGGGAATATGCTGCTGTGCTTTGACTATTAGTAATTGCAAATTTGCTGCTGTGATACATTGTGGGGTGGTAACAGGGAGTACTGTGCTGTATTTCACTGTGGTTTGGTAATAGAATACGCTGCTGTGCTTTATTGAGCGTTAGTAACAGGGGATGCTGCTGTGCTTCATTGACAATTTGCAACTGCGAATTAGTTGCTGTGCTATATTGAGGGGTGGTAAATGGAAGTACACTGCTTTGCTCGAGTGAGGTGTGGTAGCAGAATATGCTGCAGTGCTTCATTGACAGTTTGTAACTGAGAATTCACTACTGTGCTATATTGAGGGGTGGTAACTGGGACTACGCTGCTCTACTTCATTGAAAAGTGGTACGGACTTTGAGGGGGGTAACTGGGAGTATGCTGCTGTCCTTCACTGAGGTGTGGTAACAGAATACGCTGCTGTACTTCATTGATGCTTTTTAACTGCAAATTCTCTACTGTGCTATTTTGAGGGGTGTTAACTGGGACTCTGCTGCTGTACATCATTGAAGAGTGGTGCGAACTATGAGTGGGGTACCTGGGAGTACGCTGCTGTCCTTCACTGAGGTGTCGTAGCCGAATATGCTGCTGTGCTATATTGATCGTTCTTTACTGAGAATACGCTGCTGTGCTTCCAAGATGATTGGTAACTGCAAATTCGTCACTGTGCTACATTGATGAGTAGTAACTGGGAGTATACTGTTTTACTTCACTGAGGTGTGGTAACCGAATACTCTGCTGTGCTGTATTGAGCTTTCATTACTGGGAATACGCTGCTGTGCTTCACTGTGGTGTGGTAGCAGAATACGCTGCTGTGCTGTCTTGAGCGTTTCTTATTTGGAATAAGCTGCTGTGCTTTATTGACTATTAGTAACTGCAAATTCGCTGCTGTGATACATTGTGGGGTGGTAACGAGGAGTACTCTGCTGTATTTCTCTGTGGTTTGGTAACCGAATAAGCTGCTGTGCTTTATTAAGCGTTGGTAACTGGGACTACGCTGCTCTGCTATATTGAGTCTATCAGGGGGTTGTAACGAAGTACGCTGCTGTCCTTCTTTGAGGTGTGGTAACAGAATACGCTGCTGTGCTATATTGAGGGGTGGTAACTGGGAGTAGGCTGCTCTGCTTCATTGAGGTGTGGTATCAGAATATGCTGCTGTGCGTTATTGAGCATTGGTAACAGGGAATACTCTGCTGTGTTTCTTTGATTGGTAACTGCAAATTCGTCACTGTGCTACATTGAGGAGTTGTAACTGGGAGTACACTGCTTTCCTTAACTGAGGTGTGGTAACTGAATACACTGCTGTGCTTTGTTAAGCATTTCTAACCGGAAATACGCTGCTGTTCTTCATTGACAGTTTGTATCTGCGATTTCGCTACTGTGCTATTGTGAAGGGTGGTAACTGAGAATACGCTGCTGTACATAATTGAAGAGTGGTACAAACTATTAGTGGGGTAACGGAGTATGCTGCTGTCCTTCATTGAGGTGTGGTAACAGAATACGCTGCTGTGCTTTATTGATGAATTTTAACTGCAAATTGTCTACTGTGCAATATCGAGGGGTGGTAAATGGAAGTACGCTGTTTTGCTTCACTGAGGTGTGGTAGCAGAATACGATGTGCTGTATTGAGCGTTTGTAACTGGGAATAAGCTGCTGCTTTATTAAGCGTTTGTAACAGGGAATACTCTGCTGTTCTAAATTGACAGTTTGTAACTGCGGTATTTTGAAGGGTGGTAACTGGGACTACACTGCTGTACATCATTGAAGAGTGGTACGAATTATGAGTGGGGTAACTGGAAGTACGCTGCTGTCCTTCACTGAGATGTGGTAACCTAATACGCTGCTGTGCTTTATTGACGATTTGTAACTTCTAATTCACAACTGTACTATATCAAGGGGTGGTAAATGGAAATACGCTGTTGTGCTTCACTGAGGTGTGGTAGCAGAATACGCTGCTGTACTGTATTGAGCGTTTACTGGGAATAAGCTGCTCTGCTTTATTGACTATTGGTAACTGCAAATTCGCTTCTGTGATACATTGTGGGGTGGTAACGGGGAGTACTCTTCTGTATTTCTCTGTGGTTTGGTAACAGAATAAGCTGCTGTGCTTTACTAAGCATTGGTAACTGGGACTACGCTGCTCTGCTTTATTGTAGAGCAGTGCGGACTATGAGGGGGTGTAACTGGGAGTACCCAGCTGTCCTTCTTTGAGGTGTGGTATCAGAATATGCTGCTGTGCTTTATTGAGAGTTGGTAACAGGGAATACTCTGTTGTGTTTCTTTGAGTGGTAACTGCAAATTCGCCACTGTGCTACATTGAGGAGTAGTAACTGGGAGTCTACTGCTTTGCTTAACTGAGGTGTGGTAACTGAATACACTGCTATGCTTTATTAAGCATTTCTAACAGGAAATACGCTGCTGTTCTTCATTGACAGTTTGTATCTGCGATTTTGCTACTGTGCCATATTGAGGGGTGGTAAATGGAAGTACACTGCTTTGCTCCAGTGAGGTGTGGTATCAGAATATGCTGCTGTGGTTCATTGACAGTTTGTCACAGAGAATTCGCTACCGTGCTATATTGAGGGGTGGTAACTGGGACTATGCTGCTCTACTTCATTGAAAAGTGGTACGGACTCTGAGGGGGGGTAACGGAGTATGCTGCTGTCCTTCACTCAGGTGTGGTAACCGAATACGCTGCTGTGCTTCATTGAGTGTTGATAACAGGGAATGCGCTGCAGTGCTTCATTGACACTTTTTAACTGCAAATTCGCTACTGTGCTATTTTGAGGGGTGGTAACTGGGACTATGCTGCTGTACATCATTGAAGAGTGGTACGAACTATGAGTGGGGTACCCGGGAGTATGCTGCTGGCCTTCACTGAGGTGTGGTAACAGAATACGCTGCTGTGCTGTATTGAGTGTTTGTTACTGGGAATAAGCTGCTGTGCTTTATTGACTATTTGTAACCGCAAATTCGCTGCTGTGCTACATTGTAGGGTGGTAATGGGGAGTATGCTGTTCTGCTTCATTGAGGTGTGGTATCAGAATATGCTGCTGTGCTTTTTTGAGCGTTGGTAACAGGGAATACGGTGCTGTGCGTCATTGAAAATTTCTAACTACGAATTTGCTACTGTGATATATTGAGGGGTATTAAGTGGGTGTACGCTGCTCTACTTCATTGAGGTGTGGTAACAGAATATACTGCTGTACTTTATTGAGTGTTGGTAACAGGGAATACAGTGCTGTGCTTCATAGACAGTTGGTAACTGCACTTTCTCTACTGTGATATTTTGAAGGGTGGTAACTTGAACTACGCTGCTGTACTTCATTGAAGAGTGGTACGGACTTTGAGGGGGTAACTGGGAGTACACTGCTGTCCTTCACTGAGGCGTGGTAACCGAATATGCTACTGTGCTCTATAGCTTTCATTACAGGTAATACGCTGCTGTGCTTCATTGATGATTTGTAACTGCTAATTCAGTACTGTTGTATATCAAGGGGTGGTAAATGGAAATACGCTGTTGTGCTTCACTGAGGTGTGGTAGCAGAATGCGCTGCTGTGCTGTCTTGAGCGTTTGTTACTTGGAATAAGCTGCTGTGCTTTATTGACTATTGGTAACTGCAAATTTGCGGCTGTGATACATTGTGGGGTGGTAACGGGGAGTACTCTGCTGTATTTCTCTGTGATTTGGTAACAGAATAAGCTGCTGTGCTTTATTAAGCGTTGGTAACTGGGACTACGCTGCTATGCTTTATTGAAGAGCAGTACGGACTATGAGGTGGTGTAACTGGGAGTACGCTGCTGTCCTTTGATGTGTGTTACAGAATACGCTGCTGTGCTATATTGAGGGGTGGTAACTGGGAGTACGCTGCTCTGCTTCATTGAGTTGTCATATCAGAATATGGTGCTGTACTCTATTGAGCATTGGTAACAGGGAATACTCTGCTGTGTTTCTTTGATTGGTAACTGCAAATTCGCCACTGCGCTACATTGAGGAGTAGTATCTGGGGAATACGCTGCCTTGCTTAACTGAGGTATGGTAACTGAATACGCTGCTGTGCTTTATTAAGCGTTTGTAACAGGGAATACTCTGCTGTTCTTCATTGACAGTTTGTAACTGCGATTTCGCTACTGTGCTATTTTGAAGGGTGGTAACGGACTATGCTGCTGTACATCATTGAAGAGTGGTACAAACTATTAGTGGGGTAACGGAGTACGCTGCTGTCCTTCATTGAGGTGCGGTAACAGAATACGCTGCTGTGCTATATTGATGATTTTTAACTGCAAATTGTCTACTGTGCAATATTGAGGGGTGGTAAATGGAAGTATGCTGTTGTGCTTCACTGAGATGTGGTAGCAGAATACGATGCTGTGCTGTATTGAGCGTTCGTACCTGGGAATACGCTGCTGTGCTTTATTGATGATTAGTAACTGTAAAATTGCCACTGTGCTACATTGAGGAATAGTAACTGGGAATGCGCTGCTGTGTTTTACTAAAGGGCGTCAACTGGAGTAGGCCACAGTGCTTCATTGAGTGGTGGTAACTGTGTGTATGGTACACTGGTCTCTTCATGAGGCGATCTTGCATACCTGTGACTTGCTCTGCTTAAATTACTTCAGTGTTTTGGTACACTGGTCTCCTCATGAGGTGAACTTGCATGCCTCGGACTTGTTCTATGTAACTGACTTCTCAGTGCTTTTTATACACTGGTCTCTTCATAAGCTGATCTTGCATACATCTGACTTTTTCTGTGTAATTCACTTATCACTTTCCTCTCTTCTACAATATTCCCATGTGGATGACTTGAGGGCAGCCAAGTCCATTTACGAGTTCTCATCCAGACACATTGATAAAAACAAGATGTTCCTGGAAAAATACAGGTGAGTTGAACTTGTACCTCTTCCACTCTTGGGATTTGCATCTTGCGTCTATCTGAAGTTGCCAGACTAATGCTGATGGTTCAGGGCTTGCTTTTCTCAGCAATCCCCATATGTTTCATAAAGTGCTTAGAAGAGACTTGAAGTTGGATAAAAAAATCACTGAATAAATGGGTAAAGTAAGGTCTTCACTGACCATTTTCTTTTCCGCTTCATTCTAGTGGGCTTGTTTGCATAATTGTCAACTTACCCTCCAAATGAGGAAAGACCCTGTAAACTACATTCCGCTTGTTTAACTTTATGCAACTTATGCTGAGAAGAGTTCACGGATCCCAGGTTTCCCTTCCAACCAGTTTGTTAAACAGGCCTGTAATTGGCAGGGTTGAGTGGTGGTCTTTGAGGAGCATATGGGAGTTCAGCTCATACTTGAGGCTTTAATTAACTTAAGTAGGGCAGTACACAGCGATGAGGGTGCCAGAGGCAGGTAGTGCTGCACCTACGACATAGCAGCTTCTGTACACATTGACTGATGCTTTTGTCCCTCAGGAACCTGAAGATCAGGTGCAGATTCAAGCCTTTGCCGGTTGCAGTCCATCACATATTTAACAAACTGTATGTCAAAGGCGACGGAGACCACCCTTTCTGGAAGTGGATGAAGAAGTAGGCCAAAGACTGTGGAACCTTTGGCGAGTGAGTATGTTCAGACTATGTCTATCTGATGGTTCTCAGCTTGACCTGTTTTATGCATTCCTTACAGCAGAGGTCTTCCGGGGGGTCCTAAATGCCCCTAGCCAAGAGGAGGATCTACTATGCCCCAGATTGCTGTGTTTCTAATGAAAAACCTGTCTGTGTGCCACTCCTATAGACCATTTGCAACCTTTTTCTTCATTTGTGTTGTTGTTTGGGTGAGAGTCAAATTACCCTCGCACTCCCTGGGGCTCTGTGGGCGATCTTGCATACCTCTGAATGACACTGCGTAATTGACTTCAAGGTGCTTCACGGAGATGTGGAAACAGAATACACTACTGTGCTTTATTGAGCGTTGATAACGGAATATGCTGCTGTGATTCATTGACAATTTGTATCTGCAAATTCACTACTATGCTATATTGTGCTTCACTGCGGTGTGGTAGCAGAATACACTGCTGTGCTTTATAGACGGTTCGTAACTGCAAATTTGCCATTGTGCTACATTGAGGAGTAGTAACTGGGAGTACACTGCTTTGCTTAACTGAGGTGGGGTAACTGAATACGCTGCTGTGCTTTATTCAGCTTTGGTAACAAGGAATACTCTGCTGTTCTTCATTGATAGTTTGTAACTGTGATTTCACTACTGTGCTATTTTGAAGGATGGTAACTGGCACTACGCTGCTGTACATCATTGAAGAGTGGTACACACTATGAGTGGGGTAACTGGGAGTACGCTGCTGTCCTTCACTGAGTTGTGGTAACAGAATATGCCGCTGTGCTTTATTGATGATTTTTAACTGCAAATTCTCTACTGTGCAATATTGATGGGTGGTAAATGGAAGTACGCTGTTGTGCTTCACTGAGGTGTGGTAGCAGAATACAATGCTGTGCTGTAATGAGCGTTCGTTACTGGGAATAAGCTGCTGTGCTTTATTAAGCGTTTGTAACAGGGAATACTCTGCTGTTCTTCATTGACATTTTGTAACTGCAATTTCGCTACTGTGCTATTTTAAAGGGTGGTAACTGACTATGCTGCTGTACATCATTGAAGAGTGTTACAAACTATTAGTGGGGTAACGGAGTACGCTGCTGTCCTTCACTAAGGTGTGGTAACAGAATACGCTGCTGTGCTATATTGATCGTTCTTTACTGAGAATACGCTGCTGTGCTTCCAAGATGATTGGTAACTGTAAATTCGTCACTGTGCTACATTGATGAGTAGTAACTGGGAGTATACTGCTTTGCTTCACTGAGGTGTGGTAACAAAATACTCTGCTGTGCTGTATTGAGCTTTCATTACTGGGAATACGCTGCTGTGCTATATTGACCATTTGTAACTGCTAATTCACTACTGTACTATATCAAGGTGTGGTAAATGTAAAGACGCTGTTGTGCTTCACTGAGGTGTGGTAGCAGAATACGCTGCTGTACTGTATTGAGCATTTGTTACTGGGAATAAGCTGCTGTGCTTTATTGACTATTAGTAACTGCAAATTCGCTGCTGTGATACATTGTTGCGTGGTAACGGCGAGTACTCTGCTATATTTCTCTGTGGTTTGGTAACAGAATAAGCTGCTGTGCTTTATTAAGCGTTGGTAACTGGGACTACGCTGCTCTGCTTTATTGAAGAGCAGTACAGACTATGAGGGGTGTATAAGTGGGAGTACGCTGCTGTCCTTCTTTGAGGTGTGGTAACAGAATATGCTGCTGTACTATATTGAGGGGCGGTAACTGGGAGTACACTGCTTAGCTTAACTGAGTTGTGGTAAAAGAATACGCACCTGTGCTGTATTGAGCGTTGGTAACGGATTATGCTGCTGTGCTTCATTGACAGTTTGTAACTGGAAATTCGCTGCTCTGCTACATTGTGGGGTGGTGACTGGAAGGGTTCTGCTGTGTTTCACTGGGGTTTGGTAACAGAATAAGCTGCTATGCTTTATTGAGCGTTGTTAACTGGAACTACGCTGCTTTGCTTTATTGAATAGTATGGGGGTAACCGAGTACGCTGCTGTCCGTCTTTGAGGTGTGATAACAGAAGACGCTGCTGTGCTTTATTGAGCGTTTGTAACAGTGAATACGATGCTATGCTTCATTGACAATTTGCAACTGCGAATTCTCTACTGTGCTATATTGAGGGGTGGTAACTGGGAGTACGCTGCTGCTTCGTTGAGGTGTGGTAACAGAATATGCTGCTGTGCTTTATTGAGCGTTGGTAACAGGGAATACTCTGTGTTTCTTTGAGTGGTAACTGTAAATTCGCCACTGTGCTACACTGAGGATTAGTAACTGGGATTATTCTGCTTTGCTTCACTGAGGTGTGGTAACGGAATACGCTGCTGTGCTTTATTAAGCATTTGTAACCGGGAATACACTGCTTTTTTTCATTGATGATTAGTAGCTGCGAATTCACCACTGTGCCTCATTGAGTAGTAACTGGGAGTACACTGCTTTGCTTTACTGAGTTGTGGTAAAAGAATACGCACCTGTGCTGTATTGAGCGTTGGTAACAGGGAATATGCTGCTGTGCTTCATTGACAGTTTGTAAATGCGTATTCGGTACTGTGCTATATTGAGGGATGGTAACTGGAACTATGCTGATGTACTTCATTGAAGAGTGGTTCAGACTTTGAGGGGGTAACTGGGAGTACACTACTGTCCTTCATTTTGATGTTGTAACAGAATACGCTGCTGTGCTTTGAGCAGGGAATACGCTGCTGTGCTTCATTGACAGTTTTTAACTGCAAATTCGCTACTGTGCTATTTTGAGGGGTGGTAAATGGAAGTACACTGCTTTGCTCCAATGAGGAGTGGTAGCAGAATATGCTACTGTGCTTTTTTGGACAGGAACAAGGGAACCCTGCTCACGCGGAACCAGGGTAATAAACTTATTATCAAAAGTCAGAGGCTCCTGTGGACACTTAATGAAGTAATCTCAATGTATATGAGCACAATGGCAATATATTGGGTTATAGTGATATTGGAGAGAGAAGGAAGCAAATACACCTCTGATTTGTTTTTGAATTAAAAATAGTTTTATATAATCCTTGAAATGTAATACTGTTACAAAGTAATACATTTGAACATATAGTTCTGAGTGAAAGGTGTCCCAGTGAAAAACAGAACCTAGAACATAAGTGACATATATGTGAAATATATGCAAGGTTTCCAATGCTTCATGTAAACAACCATTTACATATATTTGTACAGTATACAGCGCTAGATAAAGTGATCAGTGCTGGTGAACAATGGTTGATTTATGCAACTTGACAGCGTTTCGACCCTGTGTGCAGTGTAGGGTCTCTTCAGGACCTATGATCGTAGGGACACCTATGAGAAGATGAGGGATAATGTCAGTATGTGGCTCATTTTAAGCAAGTGGTATTATGTGGTGGAACTAAGGTTTCGTTTGTATAGTACCTGAAGGGTAATGGACCGGCTCGTGTGGAGGGTGTGGCACTGTGCAAAGGATAAGAAATGAATACTCACATGGGTCCCAGCCGGGAGCTACACACATGAGAAAAACTAGCAATTAGCATTCAAAAAGTGGGGGTGGGAGGCCTGACCTACTATTGCAATTTGGAACAGACCTGGAACTTACCCCAAGTGTGAGGTGGGTGGTAAGCAGGCTATTACGTGTGCGCACAATGTAAGGATCCACGTGTGTTTAAGATGGCACGATCAAAGCTCTGTCAAGAAGGATCTGTAGAGAGGAGGAGGGAGCATGTGCCTTGGATAGTATAGAGACACTTGTAATGGGGTGAGCATATATTTAATAAAGGCTCCGTGTTTACCGAGTTTCGATTCTGAGCGCATACATGGAAGTAGGCTACTTCCTTCTGTTGTCAATCATGACGAGGCCATACTTTTTTCATATGGAGGGTGAGAATATTCTCACTTTGGTGTCTAAAAGAAGAGGTCAATGCATTAAAAAAATGTGCGCTCGGGGAAAGCGTGATATATCACTGCGCTGACAGCATTCAAGCACAGGGCGTGTGCCTGCTTACCTCTTATGTAGAATGAATCAACTGCAGCCTGTGACAATCCTTCCAAGTAGCAGGACAGCGTGTGTCTGTCTGCTCAGGTACGATAACAAGGGGTCAATGCTTGCTCTGGATTTAAAAGGCCTGCCTAACCGCCAAAAGTCTATGTTCAGACCCGACTGTGGAGTGTGATCAGCGGATGAGATCTGTATTTCTGTTATCAGTAATGAAAACAAAAAACACTGCTGCCTGACACGTGTGTAAGGCCCATCCAAGTTCTAAAGGGCATGTATTGTGTGTGGATATTATTTATAGATTGCAGACATTTATACCGTAATGAATTTGATGATTCGGTTGAGTGTGGGGACTGGCCGGGTGTCCTAGTTTTAATGCGCGATAACTTGTGTCCGACACCCATAATGTCAAAGGACAGTGATGTCGTGTGCCGTTTACATGGTCTGTGCTATGTCTTGTTCATATGAGCGTAAAGACGATAGGTGTTCCAATTGCCTACGGTATGCGTTTTGGTGGGTATAATGAGCTCACCCACTTTGAGCTAGCCCATTGTATGGAATTGTAGGTCAGGACAGTTATTCCACATTATTTACATAGTCAAGAACATAATTTATAGCATTCATAATACATGTGTGATGAGGCATTCAGGGTACACGATTGACAGTTGTGCCTAGAGTGGCTGTATAGGTTGGTATGACAGTGTGGCACACCGTACGATAATCTATTAATGGTACTTGACGTCAAGACGCTAAATTACATGTTCCAAGCATTGTTATATCACATGTAAGACGATCCGCTAAGTGCACAAGACTTTACAACTGTAAGTGATAGTCATATCATATACAATGCTCATGTAATTCTGTTAATATGTATAATTTATTCATCTTATTTGGGCTCATTGATTACGACATGCCGAAATGCTCACATTGGATTGTTTTGCTTTCCTTATTCAACAATTTCTTTATTGAATATGCATTGTAGTGATTGCATGCAGAGTGTTTAACAGGTAGGAACTATTATTATAATATCAGGAATACTGTCTGCTCAATCTGATTTGTAGGGTAGCATAATTGTGACATGGCAGCCGGTTACAACTCTATACAAGTATGGCGGAGTTCCTACACGTTTTGTTACAATCCAGTGCCCTGTATTGTGTTTTCTAACCAACCCCGGTGGTGAAGTGTATGTGTTATACAACCAGTAGTACTGGCAAGGAGTTATGTTCCATATACCCCCCTGTTTCCACTGGCATGCCATTTTCAGTATTGTACTTGCCATGTTTGTGTTTTACCCAGCTTCATGTAAATTTACATGTGTGGGGAAAATTAGCACAGTGCTGTCTAATTATACAGCTAGTTGAGATCTAATGAGGTTAGTTACTCAGTGTAGTGACGAATCCTCGCCACTCCTCCGCTGAATTCAATCCTTGCGCTATCGAGTCAGTATGTTCTATCCAGCGACATTATAGTTGTTGCAGAATTTGTGTAAGATCTCCTTTTTCTGGGATGAAGGCTCTGTCTATGACTTGCCACCTTATGTCATCTGCTGTGTGGTTTTTTTCGGTGATGTGGCTGACTAATGGGGCGTTAACCGCAGACTGTCTGATGCACTACGGTGTTAACTAATCCTAGCTTTTAGCGGTTGTTGTGTCTGTCCAATATAAGGCAGTTGACAGGGGCAGAATATGCAATATATTACACTTCTTGTGTAGCAATTGGCAAAGAAATCCAGTGTATGTTTGATGTTTTTGTGTTAAAATGTTTTTGTATTGTGAGTGAAGGCACATGACACGCAGTTGCCACACTTGAAGTTGCCCTTGACCTCAGGCAGGCCCCATGTGGTCGTCAGTATTCTGGGTGTTTTTGGAATACTCTCCGTGGATGACCTGACTAGATGATCTTTCACATTCTTGCCATGCTTAAATGCAAACATAGGGACATCAATGGATGAATCTATGCTCTTTATTATGTGTCAGTTTTTTATTATCACTTTCCGTACCTGGTTGATGTGTAGCAAATGTGGTCACACAAATTAGTCTGTCCACCTTTGTTTTTTCTCTAGTAACCAGTAGTACCTCCCTGGGACTGAACCAGGCGCGTTTGAGCTACCTTCTAACAAGCCTGATAGGGTACCCTCTAGTGATCAGTTTAGATTTCAGAATCTCTGGCTCTTTCATGTAGTCGTCTTTTGTCATGCAGTTTCTGCGCAAGCGCAAAAACTGCCCGGATGGAAGATCGTCTTTTAATGCACAGGGGTGGTGACTCTTACAGGAAAGCAGTGTATTTCTTTCTATTCCATACAATGGGCTAGCGCAAAGTGGGTGAGCCCATTATACCCACCAAAACGCATACCATAGGCAATAGTAACAGCTATTGTCTTGGCGCTTGTATGAAGAAGACATAGCACAGACCATGTAAACGGCACACAACATCACTGTCGTTTAACATAATGGGTGTCGGACACCAGTAAGCGTGCATTAAAACTAGGACACCCGGCCAGTCCCCACACTCAACAGAATCATCAAATTCACTATGGTATAAATGTCCGCAATCTATAAATTATATCCACGCACAATACATGTACTTTAGAACTTGGATGGGCCTTACACACGCGTCAGGCCGCAGTTTGTTTTTAGTTTTCATTACGGATAACAGAAATACAAATCTCATCCGCTGATCACACTCCACAGTCGGGTCTGAACATAGACTTTTGGTGGGAAGGCAGGCCTTTATAAATCGAGAGCAAGCATTGACCCCTTGTCATCGTACCTGAGCAGACAGACACACGCTGTTCTGCTACTTGGAAGAATTGCCGCAGGCTGCAGTTCATCCTCCATAGGAGGTAAGCGGGCACATGCCCTGTGCTTGAATGTTGTCAGCGCGGTGCTATATCACGTCTTCCCCGAGTGCACATTTTTTAATGCATTGACCTCTTCTTTTAGACACCAAAGTGAGAATATTCTCACCCTCCATATGAAAAAAAAATATGGCCTCATCGTGATCGACGACAGAAGGAAGTAGCCTGCTTCCATGCATGCACTCCGAATCGGAACTCGGTAAGCACTGAGCCTTTATTAAATATATGCTCACCCCATTACAAGTGTCACCGTACTATTACCAATGCAGATGCTCCCTCTTCCTCTCTACAGACCCGTCTTGACAGCACTTTGATCGTGTCATCTTCCACACACGTGGATCCTTACATTGTGCGCATTCAGTAATAGCCTTCTCGCCACCCACCTCACACTTGAGGTAAGTTCCAGGTCTGTTCCAAGTTGCAATAGTAGGTCATGCCTCCAACCCCCAATTTTTGAATGCCAATTACTTGTTTTTCTCATGTGTGTAGCTCCCGGCTGGGACCCATGTGAGGATCCCTTTCTTATCCGTTGCACGGTGCCACACCCTCCACACGAGCTGGTCCATTACCCTTCAGGTACTATACAAACAAAACCTTAGTTCCACCACATACTACCAGTTGCTTAAAATGAGCCACATACCGACATCCCTCATCTTCTCATAGGTGTCCCTACTATCATAGGTCCTGAAGAGACCCTACACTGCACACAGGGTCGAAATGCCGTCGACAAGTTGCATAAACGAACCATTGGTCACCAGCACTGATCACTGTATCTAGCGCTGTATACTGTACATATATATGTAAATGATCGTTTATATGAAGCATTGGAAACCTTGTATATATTTCACATATATGTCACTAACTTGCTAGGTTCCGTTTTTCACTGGGACACCTTTCACTCGGAACTATATGTTCAAATGTATTACTTTGTAACAGTATTTCATTTCAAGGATTATATCAATATTTTTGATTCAAAAACAAATCCGGTGTATTTGCTTCCTTCTCTCTCCAATATCACTACAACCCAATGTATTGCCATTGTGCTCAAATACATTAAGATTACTTCATTAAGTGTCCACAGGAACCTCTTTTTTGATAAGCTGTGCTTTTTTGAGCGTTGGTAACAGAGAATACTCTACTGTGTTTCTTTGAGTGGTAACTGCAAATTCATCACTGT
This sequence comes from Triturus cristatus, assembly GCF_964204655.1. Lineage (NCBI taxonomy): Eukaryota > Metazoa > Chordata > Amphibia > Caudata > Salamandridae > Triturus > Triturus cristatus. The sequence goes on along the minus strand of NC_140586.1, from coordinate 134,584,120 downwards.
GCTACATTGAGGAGTTGTAACTGGGAGTACACTGCTTTGCTTCACTGAGGTGTGGTAACAGAATACGCTGCTGTGCTTTATTAAGTGTTTTGTAACAGAATACGCTGCTGTTCTTCATTGACAGTTTGTAACTGCGAATTCGCTACTGTGCTATATTGAGTTGTGGTAACTGGGACTACCTTGCTGTACATCATTGAAGAGTGGTACGAACTATAAGTGGGGTAACTTGGAGAACGCGGCTGACCTTCACTGAGGTGTGGTAATAGAATACGCTGCTGTGCTTTATTGATGATTTTTAATAGCGAATTCTCTACTGTGCTATATTGATGGGTGGTAAATGGAAGTACGCTGTGGTGCTTCACTGAGGTGTGGTAGCCGAATACCCTGCTGTGCTGTATTGAGCGTTCGTAACTCGGAATAAGCTGCTGTGCTTTATTGACCATTAGTAACTGCAAAATTGCCACTATGCTACATTGAGGAGTAGTAACTGGGAGTATACTGCTTTGCTTCACTGAGGTGTGGTAACAATACGGTGCTGTGCTATATTGAGCTTTCATTACTGGGAATACACTGCTGTGCTTCATTGACAATTTGCAACTGCGAATGTGCTACTGTGCTATATTGAGAGGTGGTAACTGGGAGTATGCTGCTGTGCCTCATTCATGATTGGTAACTGCAAATTTGCTACTGTGCTACATTGAGGAGTAGTAACTGGGAGTACACACTTTGCTTTACTGAGTTGTGGTAAAAGAATACACAGCTGTAATGTATTGAGCTTTCATTACTGGAAATACGCTGCTGTGCTTCATTGACAGTTTGCAACTGCAAATTCGCGACTGTGGTATATTGAGGGGTAATAACTGGGAGTACGCTTCGCTGCTTCATTGAGATGTGGTAACAGAATACGCTGCTGTGCTTAATTGACAGTTGGTAACTCCAAGTTCACTACTGTGCTGTTTTAAGGGGTGGTAACTTGAACAACGCCTCTGTACTTCATTGAAGAGTGGTGCGGACTATGAGGTGGGTAACTGGGAGTACTCTGCTGTATTTCACTGGGGTTTGATAACAGAATAAGCTGCTGTGCTTTATTGAGTGTTGGTAACTGGGACTACGCTGCTGTGCTTTATTGAAGAGCAGTACGGACTATGGGGGAGTGGGAGTACACTGCTGTCCTTTGAGGTGTGGTAACCGAATACACTGCTGTCCTTTATTGAGCGTTGGTAACAGGGAATTCACGGCTATGCTTCATTGACAATTGGCAGCTGCAAATTCGCTACTGTGCTATATTGAGGGGTGGTAACTTGTACTATGCTGCTGTGCTTCATTGAAGAGTGGTACAGACTATGAGGGGGTAACTGGGAGTATGTTGCTGTCCTTCACTGAGGTCTGGTAACCGAATAGGCTATTGTGCTTTATTGAGCGTTGTTAACAGGGAATACGCCGCTGTGCTCCATTCACGATTTATAACTGCGAATTCGCTACTGTGCAACATTGAGGGGTGATAAATGGAAGCACGCTGTTGTGCTTCACTGAGGTGTGATAGCTGAATACGCTGCTGTGCTTTATTGATGATTGATAACTGCAAATTTGCCACTGTGGTACTTTGAGAAATAGTAACCGGGAGTACACAGCGTTGCTTTACTGAGTTATGGTAACCGAATATGCTGCTGTGCTTTATTGAGCGTTGGTAACGGGGAATACACTGCTGTGCTTCATTGACAATTTGCAATTGCGAGTTTGCTACTGTGCTATATTGAGGGGTGGTAACTATGAGTACGCTGCTGTGCTTCAGTGAGTTGTTGTAACAGAATACGCTGCTGTGCTGTATCGAGTGCAGGTTACTGAGAATACGCTGCTGTGCTTTATTGATGATTGGTAACTGCAAATTCGCTACTGTTCTACATTAGGGATGTTAACTGGGTGTACTCTGCTGTTTCACTGAGGTGTGGTAACTGTTACACACATACTCTCGGCTGCAGGTCAGAGGACGCCAAGGGTAATCATAACAGTCCCGGCGGTGAACATGAACGAGGTAGTAGCGCTGTTCTAAGCCTTGTTCACCTGATGGACAAGGCGGGAGACGTGGGAACTACAAATACCATGAGCCTTGAGTGCATTACCGTTATGTGCTGGAAGGAGGCGGAAATTGTATTAATCCTGCACTAGTGGTAAACGCGGGGCAGATTATTCGAGCCGTGTGTTCTGGTTCCTTTGGCTGTCACCGCAAGAAGTTTCCAGAGTTTGGTATTGGATAAGGGTGCGCTTCGCACTGTTTTCGCAGTATGCTTTAATTCGGACATCTGTTGTTCGTGTGTCCTTCCAAAGCAATTCCCGACGAAGTCGCCCGGTTAGCTGGAGTTGCTGCCTGGTGTTTTGAACCGGGGTTAGCATTGGGTTACTACCGAAGTTGCAGTGGTTGCACAAATCAGGCCTTCTGTACGGTGGTCTGTGTGACTACTAAGCGCTGCAGATCTTTCCGGTATAACAATTGATTACAAGAAATTTGTGGAGTATTCAACGATACTGTTGGTCGCATTATTATTTGTTACAATTGGGGCATGAACAAGTAACATGTTTGGATATAATTCCTGGTAATGAAGAATGAAGAGGTCTATGACGCAAATAGCCTTCTATGACATTATTGCGCAAATTGGGGGAAAAGGATTTTTCCTTTGTATGTGCTTCTAGATACTATTGAAGGCGTCTACTTATCATGTGTACTACTGGTTTTCTAACCGGGATCTTGAGTCCTGATATCAAGTTTCATACCCTGTGAGGTGGGACACGTGATACTTTTAGGTGGGTATGCAAACAAGAAGGTTCATACTTAAAAATATAGCATACAGGAAAGTACTATACCTATAAATACATCTCCTTAACTCATTTCAGATATTTCCTTCCCTCCCCTCTCCCCTTCACCAATGAGATATCGCAATCACCTGTTTAAAGGATATGCCTATAACTAACATGAAGTGTTCTAGGTGGTGTTATTTTTCTTTACAGGTAATGATAATATAGTGCTATATATTGATATGCCAAAAGTTGTTACCGTGAGTGATAACCATATTGTTTATTTCTTACAGGTCTCCCTCCCTGCTGTACCTTCCCTATCCTTCCCTCGCTTGATCACCTTAATCTTCCGTGCTTTTATAGCATATCGGAATTGAGGCGGTCGAGAGGTGGACCAAATAAGCATCGAACCAGCTCTGAGGATATATTGTTCATATGAACGCTAACAGTAACAGAATACACTGCTGTGGTTTATTGAGCTTTGGTAACAGGTAGTACGCTGCTCTGTTTCATTAACAATTTGCAACTGCGAATTTGCTACTGTGCTATATTGAGGGGTGGTAACAGAGTACGCTGTTACAGTAGACTAAGGTGTGGTAACAGAATACGCTGCTGTGCTTTGAGCCTTGGTAACTGGGATTAAGCTGCTGCACTTTATTGATAATTTGCAACTGCGAATTTGCCACTGTGCTACTTTGAGGAGTAGTAACTGGGAATACACTGCGTTGCTTTACTGAGGGGTGATAACAGAATACGCTGCTGTGCTGTATTGAGCAATGATAACAGGATACGCTGCTGTGCTGTATTGAGCAATGATAACAGGATACGCTGCTGTGGTTCTTTGACGATTTACTACTGTGCTATATTGAGAGGTGGCAAATGGAAGTACGCTGTTGTGCTTCACTGAGGTGTGGTAGCAGAATACGCTGCTATGCTGTATTGAGCGTTCGTTACTGGGAATACGCTGCTGTGCTGTATTGAGCGTTCGTTACTGCCAATACGCTGCTGTGCTTTGAGCAGTGGTACCAGGGAATTTGCTGCTTTGCTTCATTGAGATGTGGTAACAATACTTCTGTGTTTTATTGAGTGTTGGTAATTGGGAGTACGCTGCTGTGCTTTATTGATGATGGGTAACTGCAATTTTGCCCCTGTGGTACATTGAGTAATAGTAACTTGGAGTACACTGCTTTGATTCAGTGAGGTGTGGTAACAGACTACTGTGCTGTATTGAGCGTTCGTTACTGGGAATACACTGCTGTGCTATATTGAGCGTTTGTTACTGGGAATAAGCTACTGTGCTTTCTTGACGATTAGTAACTGCAAATTTGCCACTGTGCTACATTGAGGAGTAGTAACTGGGAGTAAACTGCTTTGCTCCAGTAAGGTGTGGTAAGAGAATACGCTGCTATGCTTTATTGAGCATTGGTAACAGGGAATAAGCTGCTGTGCTTCATTGACAATTTGCAACTACAAATTCCCTACTGTGCTATATTGAGGGGTGGTAACTGTGACTACGCTGCTGTGCTTCATTGAAGAGTGGTACGGACTATGGGGGGGGGGGGGGTAACATGGAGTACTCTGCTGTCCTTCACTGAGGTGTGGTAACAGAATGCGCTGCTGTGTTGTATTGAGCGTTCATTACTGGGAATATGCTGCTATGGTTTATTGGCGATTGTTATATGCAAATTTGCCACTGTGCTACATTGCGGGGTGCTACCTGTTGTATGCTGTTGTGCGTCTTCGAGGGGTGATAACTGGTGTACTCCACTGTGCTTCATTGGGATGTGGTAACAGAGTACGTATTTTTATGATTCAGGTGGGGTAACTGGGATTACTCTGCTCTGCTTTGAGGGATGGTAACCGGGATTATGTTGCTGTGCTTCATTGATGTTTGGTAACTGTAAATTCGCCACTGTGCTACAATGAGGAGTTGTAACTGGGATTATACTGCTTTGCTTCACTGAGGTGTAGTAACAGAATACACTGCTCTGTTGTATTGAGCGTTCATTACTCTGAATACGCTGCTGTGCTTCATTGAAGATTGGTAACTGCAAATTCCTTACTGAGCTACATTGCAGGGTGGTAACTGGGAGTACACTGCTGTGTTTCACTGGGGTGTGGTAACAGAATACGCCGCTCTGCTTTTTTGAGCGTTGGTAACAGGGAATACGCTGCTGTACTTCATTGACAATTTGCTACTGCGCTATATTGAGCGGTGGTAACTGGAAGTACGCTGTTGTGCTTCATGGACCATTTGTAACTGCGAATTCTCTAGTATGCTATATTGAGGGGTGGTACCTGGGAATACGGTGCTGTACTTCATTGCAGAGTGGTACGAACTATGAGGAGGGTAACTGGGAGTACTCTGCTGTCCTTCACTGAGGTGTGGTAACAGAATACATTGCTGTGCTGTATCGATCTTTCATTACTGGGAATACACTGCTATGCTTCATTGATTGGTAACTGCAAATTTGCTACTGTACTACTTTGCGGGATGGTAACTGGAAGTACTCTGCTGTTTCACTGGGGTGTGGTGACAGGATACGCTGCCGTGCTTTATGGAGCGTTGATGACGAAATACTCTGCTGTGCTTCATTTACGGCTTGTAACTGCAAATTCGCTACTAGGCTACATTGAGGGGTGGTAACTGGAATACTCTGCTGTGCTTCTTCGAGGGGTAATACCTGGTGTACTCAGCTGTGCTTCATTGAGGGGTGGTGTAGGAGAGTAGGATCTGCTTCACATGGGTACCCCCACATTTTGCTGGTGTTTCACTGTTGTTTGACCTTAGTCTGGCTGTGGCCCTGCTAATCAGGACCACAGCCCAGCTGCTTCCTCTCTAAAATGGTTTCCATGTACATTTAGGTACATAACTAATTGTATTCTGGAGTGCCTTATAAGCCCCTAGTATATGGTATACTATGTACCTAGGGCATAGGTACCTCAGAGGCCTACCAGGGGCTGAAGCATGTACTATGTCACCCCTGGGAAGCACTCCAAAATGACACCACAGGTCTGCTACTGCAGCCTGGGTAAGGGTGTGCTTGCACCCCTTACTGTGGTATAGGCTACCTATATCCACATATATATACAGACACATATAAACCTATAAGTCACTACTACGGCAGGCCTTGACAAGCCTGAAGGCAGAGTGCTTGGTTTTGTGTGAGAGGGTGCCCAAGCATGAGCTGAGCCCCTCTGCAGCTTTCGGAAATCCTTCCTTCTAGCTGTTCTGTGATACAGCCATACCATATACTCTTAAGTGCATTATAACCTCGCGGTAAATGCTAACTTTGGGATGGCTGCATCAAAACATGTTGTGTTTGGTGTCAAACGCTTTGGAATACTACCCCCCCCCCCCCCCCCCCACCAGTTCTGGTGGCGGGGGTAGTATTCCACCCTTCTAGAGGGAGAGACATGTTCACGCTGGCTAAACCCGGTAGGACTCTCCTGAGCCCTGGCATCACAAAATGGATGCCTCTGCCACAGACACGGGTCTAGCCTCCTGCTGCTGACTGAAACTCCGGCAGGGGAGGCCTGGACAATAGGTTTCCTGTTGAAGGGGGGTGTAACCACCTCCCCAGACAGGCAGATGTGTATTGGGGCTGGGCAGGAGCACTCTCTGGTGCTTTGAAGTCCTGCACTGAGGGCACATTTGATGTCCCTGTGCATAGTCCAGTTCAATCCGGTTGCAGAGGTACCTGCCCTGGCGCGAAACTGGACAAAGGAAATGGGTGTAACCACCCCTCTTTCCAAGCCCATCCATAGGTGGGGCCTTCGAGTTAGTCCATCCCCTAAACTTACTATAAGTATAGGAATCCAGTCCCTAGGACATTAGATTACCCTGGAGGAAACTCTGCAACGTACATCCTGGACCTTCGATGTTCTATCCTGACTAAAAGACTGAAGAAATCTCCCTTGGGGTCAAGGAGTGACTCCCCTGCTTGGCAGACACCAAAGAAGCAACTGACCGGTCTGCATTGCTGAAGCTCCCGCCAGACGCCGAAGTCTTTGCATCACCAGAGGTGGATTTCCAGACTTCCCCGAGGCTACCCTGATTCCACAGCAAAGCTGAGGCCTGTGGGTGACGTGGAACAGTGACCCCTGGACACCATGAACTTTTGCAGCAACACTATCTTCCTTGTTCTCCTCAAAGTTGTGCTTTGGGCTCCGAGTAGCCCCAGCCTTGAGCGCCTTCTACACCGAAGATTGCTGGCCTCCACTCCACGAGCGACCCGTGGGCCAGTTCCAAGTTCGACCGCTCGAGGCTCCTTCGCGATCACTAGCCCGTTGGCTAGCAGGTCCCCACGAAGGCAACTCCTCTTCTGCTTTGGCTTTCCTGGTTGCTCCAGATGTGCCCTGACTTACCCTCGCTAGGTGAGTCCCTCAGACCTTGCTGGTCTGCATCGCAGTACTTTCTCTGAATTCCAGTGACTTGCCATTGCCAAGGCTTGTTGGGTCCAATCTGGTCGCCGACACTGCAGCACTCGACAGACTTCATGGGACAGCTCGAATCCGGCTCGTGGACTTCGTCGACACCTCCTAGACCTCGTGGCTGAAGAGTCAAGACACCCATCAACTCACCTGACTCACTCGACATCTGTGGGCATTGGTCTATCCTGCCCTCGGTCACTGGCAAGTGACCCAGACTCTGTCCCCTCTGCTTTCAGGTTCCATCCTTCCTAGATCCGGGTTTGGATCTCTTCGGACACTTCTCCTCTCCAAGGCAGCAGCAGTTCTTTGCAGGCTTTCATTGAAATCGACGACGCGACCCGACACCAAAAGAGACCTATGCACCCGGCTTCCTGGGTGAGGTAACTCGAGTGCTCCGGTGCTCCCGTGGGTGCTAGCCCTAGAACTTCTTAAGTCCAAAAGGGTTTGGTCCAGACTCGATTAGAAGTGTCCCTAATCTTTAAATTTCCAACCGCGACATTGCCCATAGAAGATAACGGGAACCCGCGGTTGTGTTTACACACTGCATACTGTCCCCGTGGGTCCCCTGTGTCACTACCTTGGGTGGTTCCTTGGGGTCCCAGCGATTCTACAGGCTATAGCCCTAGTGTCTATTCCAGTCATGGATCTTATACCACTTTTTTGGTATATGGTTTGGTATGCCCCTAGGGCCCAAACGTGAATTTGTGCGATTACTGATGCTTGCTCACTTGTAAACTAAGTACTTCGAACTCCAGTCTCATAAAGAGACTAGAGGGGTGTGTTTAATCTTAAATACATATATTTTGAATATATACCTGGTGTGGTTGTCCTTACATTTGATCATTCATGAGATTATAGACTGGTAAAACAAGCTGCTTTACATTCCTTCAATACTTAGCCTGAAGGCTGCTCTCCATAGCTATCAATAAGCTAGCTTTCAATAAAGGTTGTCTTTAACCTATCACCATAAGGGGTTGTTTGGACTGATACAAGGTGCCACTAGAACTAGTGGACAGCATATCTCAGGCCACCTTTTCACAGGTGGTAACAGCGTACGTATTTTTATGATTGAGGGATGGTAAATAGGATTATGTACTGTCGGTCGAGGGATGGTACCTGGGATTATACTGCTGTCTTATCTGGAGAGGTGGTAACTGGGAGTACACTGATGTGCTTCACTGAGGATTGGTAACTTCGAGTGTGCTGCTCTGTTTCATTGAGGGGTTGTAACGGTTTATGCTTCTGTGCTTTAAGGGGTGGCATCTCGAAATATGCTGCTGTGCGTCCTGGAAAGGTAGGTACTGGGAGTACACTGATGTACTTCACTGAGGGTTACGAACTGGGATTATGCTGCTCTGCATCATTGTGGGTTGGTAACTGGGAAGATGAGGAGTGGTTTCTTATTGTGTGCTATTCATTTGACTTTATCTAGTCATACAACGAATATCTTCACTATTGGGGCCAGAATCGGTTTAGGGAATTCTAGAGGTTTCACAATAAAACACAAGTTGTTGTGGGAACAAGTGTCAGAGCCGAAGAAAGGCTTGCCTCAGGCTCGTGTAATTCACACATTGAGTCATCAGCGTGTTGGTGTGCACATTGAAGGGAATTCACTGGCTGATCAAGCCGCCAAGGCGACAGTGAGAACTGCTACCATTGCTGCGATCACTTGTTCTAGCGCGAGGATAGACCGATAATGGGAGCTGTCAATGCTGAGCGTAATACCAGCTCAGACTTGCCAATAGGCTTTACACACAGGTACTCCTACAAGTTAGATATGCAAAATATTCAGTACGCTCAAATTCCAGGATTGGGGATAGAGTAATAACAAACATGGATCGCAGATTAGGTTTAATTCTGCCTGCACACAAGGGTCTGGGCTCAGCACACACAGGTATTACTTCAACAGTTTCACTACTGAAACAATGTTATTGGGGGCCAGGTGTAAGAAAGTTTCCTCATTTTGCATGGTTGCCCCCACTTTTTCCTAAACTGCTGATGTACTTTGACTGAGTGGGCCCTGGGTTCCTGCCAAACAGGTACCCAGGGCTTATGTTCTTTCCCTAAACTGCATTAAACAAAACCCAACTGGCACTCTTTGGCCACAGGTCAGTTCCTTGTAAAGGGTACCATAGGTACCAAGGGCACTGTGGCCAGGTAAGGCCTCTAAGGGCTGCAGCACCTATTGTGCCACCCTTAGAGGCCATGTACCTTTTTACCCAAACACATTTCTGCCATTGCAGGCTACGTGTTTTGGTGCAGAACAAAGTGAAGAGTCCCTGTGTGCCATGCCTACAACCCACTGCCCTGGCATAGGTCAGCCACCCCTCCATCTGGGTGCACAATACCAGTAGAGTAGTGAGGGTACAGGTGCATGAGCCCTGTACCCCCACAGAGTCTAAATCAATTCTTACACATTGTAAGTGCAGTAATGCCATTAAGAGTATATGGTGCTGGGAGTTTGTCATTACGAACTCAACAGCACCATAATGGCTTTACTGAAAACTGGGAAGTTTGGTATCAAACTTCCCAGCACAATAAACCCACACTTATGCCAGTGTGGAATTTAATGAAAAAAGCATGCAGAGGGCATATTAGAGATGCCCCCTGAAAAACGATCTAACTCAAGTGTCCTGGCTGAGTGGCTGTTTGCCATCTGCCACCACCAGACATGTTTATGGAACCCTGGGTCAAGAGCCTGCTGCTCTGGGGGGGGGGGTTGGGGGGAGGTCTGAAACAATGCACATCCTGGGACGAGGTGCCAAGCCTCCTCCCCCAGGATTGGCAGGGTCCACGATGGGTAAGCTTCAAAGGTTTGCCACCTTTGTGAGCTACCACAGTCCTTTGCTGCTTCCAGCAACTGTCCCCCACTGCTTCTGACCCCAGCTTTGGGCGGCAGAATCGGTGGGAAACCAAGTGAGGAAGAGAGGTGTGCTTACCTTTGCCAACCCTACCCCTGAGGTGGGGAAGGCGAGGTGACGCTCAACTCTCAGTCCCCGCCATCTTGCTGATGGGGCGACCTAGCCAACCAGAATGAAGCTTAAGCCCCTCTCCCACTGAAGTGTGGCACAATAGGGGGTACCGACCCCAAGGAGGGGACCCAGTGGTCCCAACCTTTACTTAAAACTCAAAAGGGGGGCCTGAGGAGGTTTTAAGGACCAGTGAGGGCAAACTCCCCAACACACGACTATAGAACCCACAAAAAGCCCTCAGGTCCAGAGTTGCACGAGGAGAGTGTGTGTGGAGCAGACTATGCTAGGAGGGAGGGGGTGTCCTTTTTCAGGACGGTTTCCTTAACACACCAGGGGGGTCATGCTTCATCATCGGGAAACCTCCTTGCGTCTCGAGCCTAGTCGGGACGCGGGCTATAACCCCTTCGCTGCGGAGCTCAGGGATGTTTATTTGATACGAGGGGTGGCCATAAAACCCAATGTGAGCATAGTGTGTGGTAGAGGTAGTGCAGAGCTTGATCAACAGTGGTAAAACTAGCTACGAGGTTAACCTGGCACCGTTTATTGTTGCTACCTGGTGCTAGGATTTAAAAAAAGTAGTGAGTAGTGCAACTGCCGACATTCAAACCCCACCTTGCCAGTGGAAATGTTGGCATTTGAAAAAGCTATGTTGAAGGGTATAGAAAGTCTAAACCAAGATGAAACAAGTGTTTCATAATACCACAAGAGAACAGAAACCAGCAATAAATGAGTTGGGAAACAAAAGAGACCTGGTCATAAAACCGGGCGACAAAGGTGGAGCCATAGTCATTCAAACAGCAGTTGCATACCACCATGAATGTATAAGGCTCCTACAAGCCCAAAGAAGATCCAACAGAAACCCTAAAGGTACAGATAACGAGCATGGTAGAAGAGGCCCTCGCACACGATTGGATATCGCAAAAGGAAGGCAAATTCCTTATAAGTAAGGACCCAGTCATACCTTACTTGTACACAATACCAAAAATCCATAAAAACTTAACACATCCACCTGGACAACCCATAGTTTCATATATTGGGTCAATCCTGGAACCACTATCAAAATTCGCTGATGTCTTTTTAAGACCACTAATTCAAAAAACTGACACTTACCTGCAAGATACCAAGGATATCCTTCGAATCTTACAGGACAAACCTTCAATCCTAATATAGAATTACTGATAGGTCTAGATGTGGAGACCCTGTACACTAGCGTCCCACATGAGGAAACAATAAACATCGTTGAGGAAGTCCTGTTTGAAATTGACTGGGAATACCAGATACCACGGAAAATCGTGATGGAGTGCTGAAAACTCGTCCTAACCAGGAACTTCTTCACCTAGGGAAACACAGGATCTTCCACAACAGTAACCCCTTCTTGCCCCACATCAGCCTGTGGAAACGATACATTGACGATGTACTGGTAATATGGAGGGGAAGTTAAGAAACAGCACAGAAATGTCTTACATGGCTGAATTATCAAAATTACTTATTGAAATTTACAAACACCATCTCCAATCAAGAACTAGTATTCCTGGATCTCAATATCTTCTGTCAAAGCGGCACACTAAAAACGACTACACATAGCAAGCCAATGGCAAAAATTGCCTTTTGGTCTATGATAGTTTCCACCCGAGGCACCTGAGAAACATCCTCCCATTTGGCCAGTTTCTATATCTGAGAAGGAACTACTCGGACATCAAAGACTTCAAAGAGCAAGCAGCAGACCTGCACCAGAAACTAGTAAAAAGGAACTACCCAACACAAATCATAAACAAGGCAATGAAACGTGCTTGAATTAACGATAGAGAAGCTAAACTGGAGATAAGACCACCAAAACCAAAGGAAGACAGACCCATCTGTATCACTACTTATAACACAGCTAGTAATCAGGTGAACAAAATATTCAACAAACATTGGCGCATGTTGAATTGTGGAGAGCTTCATTTTCCCAAACCCATGTTCTCACACAAAAGAGGCAAGAATCTGAAGGATCTCTTGTTACACACTAGACCACACAAGTTTGGAGAAGAAGGGACACAACAAACCTTTCTAAGCCCCCTGTCTGGTTATTACCCATGTGGTACAAGAAGTGTATGCAATCTCACCACCAGAAGTAGAAAGATACGGTTCAATGACAACACTTTTTTGGAAAAACAACGTTTTACTAATTGCAACACTAAAAAAGTGATCTACATGATCACCCGCCCATGCCAATTACATTACATAGGCATGACGAAGAGGATGGTGAAGACCTGCATTTGTGAACACCGGAGTAACTTAGGTTGTGAGAGGACCACAACCAAAATGTCTGCACATTACATTGACAAAAAACATATAGTGCAAGACTTAGAGAGGATTGTAATTGAACACATTCCAAATGAATCGCAACTTTTTGAAAAGGAACAGCGAATGGGTTTTTCGTTTGAAAACCAACACAAAAGGGTTCAACAATGGAATCCCGACGGGTCAATTTGCATTAACAGATTTCTTTCTCCCTTAAGAACTACATGCCTCGACATAAGCAAGAACCATGTCACTCTTCACTTATGGAGTTTTTTTACCATCAGCCACCAATACCCCATAAAAGAGAATAGAAACTGTCTTTTCTTTTAAAAACACTTGAAATACCATATGTCTGCACAAGAACACTGATATCACAAATATCATGGAGTTTCATTGTCAGATGGAGGCAGTTGCTCTTCAACTACAATACTCCTCCCATCATGCACCAAGTGAGGCCACGGTGCGGCAGCCATTTTGAAAGGTTAGCAGTCCATGCAAAACTAATATGAGGCAGTGAGCACAAGCAGACCTGATATTTAGGCAGGACAGCTGAGTCACTTACGTTCACCCACAGAGCCAATGGTAGGCAAAGTATGCTGGGTGAGGGAGTACCTTTGAGGCAGTAAGTACGGCATAGCCACTTTCTTAATCACTGAGGACCACAAACCCTTTTATTTGTTAAACTTCAACATTTGCAAATTACATTTATCTCTTCAGATTTTGACTACAAGCGTCCCTCCCCTCCTGTGCAGAGATCATGGGGCAAAGTTAGAACAATAATAAGTACGTTTTCCAAGCTCTCACAAAATGGATTTAGTGTTTCACTGACTATGAAGCACAATGAGTAGACATACGGCATGTTTTTTTGGAAAAGAGTGCCTGAACATGACGAGATTATAAAGTGTGTGTTTTCTGTTATTTCTTGTTTACTGTCTTGTCCGTTTAAATCTTTTTACACAGAGTGAAAGGCACCTTGACAATCTCACCCTGATCGAAAAATATATCACACATTTTTCCACTGGATGGTGATGTGGTTTACAACACTTAATGTGCCGGTAATTTAACCCCTGTTATGCATACGTTTATCTTTCCAGAATGAATTAAGACATCTTACCAAATAGGTAGTATTGGAGCATCATACCGATTGGGTATCGTATAACGCACAATGATATACGATTGGCTCCTGAGGCGAAAAGCCGGGAGCAGGGGCAAACCACTTTTAAAATTATTGTGTTGTGTTTTTAACTGGCATATTCACCTACCAGCATCTCTTGGCTTCCCACGAACAGCGCTACTCGCTGCAACGATTCCCTTCCTTCAGCCGCCATTCCCGAGGGCGAGGCGAGACACGCCCCCTCGGCTGGCCACGCCCCCTCCAACCTCCCGACCCACCGGCATAAAACATGTGTCTTAGTAGGAAGCGCAGCGGACGAGCGCAGCGGGCGCGACTTTTGCGCGCCGAAGGCGGCCGGACGGGGCTAGGGGCACGACATTATGCCAAAATGATGTCTTATTCCTCAAAAGAACTCATCGCCCTTCAAGGCCACTGGCCACTTCCCGATCCCACCCGCAGGCTCGTCTCCGCTTTAGGCCTCGCTTCTTCCTCCCCCACGACACCACACCCTCCGTTGCATACCCCCCCGTCACCATGTCCCCTCCCACCCGACCCTCACCCCACTACCCCGCCTTTGTCTGTATTCCTACTCAACACCAGGTCAGCGGTCAAGCACCACCACGAGCTGTTCGTCCTACTCGATTCAGAGAAACCTGACCTACTGCTCCTGACCGAAACCTGGTATTGTGATTCCTCCCTTCCTGTTCTCCTGGCCACCCTACCCCCCTCTTATGTGGCCTTACGTGCCGACCGCCCAGCAGGCAGGGCCGGTGGTGGGGTCGCCTTAATCGCCCGGTCGGAATTGAACTTTCAATCACTTCCCTTTTCCCCTATCCCCTCTGTTGACTTTTTGGTTGTCCGTTCTCTTCTATCCTCCCCTCCTATTACTTGCCTTTTAATGTACCGCCCTCCTCAGCCTTCGCCCTCATTCCTACCGGCATTTCAAGACCTGTTGGCCAACTTGGTGGTCAACTACGCCTCGGTCTTGGTGCTGGGAGACTTCAATTATTGGCCCTCTGACCCACATGAGTGTACGGCCTCTAAAGAATTCACAGAATCTCTCCTGTCTCTCAACTTTACTCCGCATATAACTGTCCCTACTCACTCCCATGGGCATATACTCGACCAGGTCTGGTCCCTCAACCTCCCAGTGGCTTCGGCAGCAGTCTTTCCCTGCCCCTGGTCTGACCATGCCCTCATTTCCCTCTCCATTCTCCGCAACCCGGTATCAAAAACTCCGCATGCCAAAAACACCTGGGCGCGGAACTGGAACAAACTGGATTTCCCCTCCCTGACCTCCCTGCTTCGAAACTCCACTCCCACCCTCTCCGGCTTATCATCTACCTCTCAAGCCAAGGCCATAAACACCTGGCTGGCTGGTGGCTGTGATTCAGTGGCTCCCTTACGTCGCATTTCCATCCGTCGACCTAAGGATTCCAACAGATGGTTTAACGACCATTTGAAAGAGCTTAAACTGAGCGTCCGACGGGCGGAGAGGCAATGGAGGAAAAATTACAGTCCTTTATCAAAAACTCACTTCCTCACATCACTGGCCAAATATAAAATAGCAATTCTCGCCGCAAAACCACCCATTTCTCTGCAAAAATAACGTCCGCTGAAAATAAACCCAGGGAAATTTTTGGCATAGTAAATGACCTGGCATTCTCAGATCGAACCTTACCCCAAATCCCCCCCCTCCCAGCCTCTTTGTGATCAACTTAACGCCTACTTCCTGGATAAGATTGTTACCATCAAGGCCAACATTCCACCACCTTCACCTGCATTCGTTGATCCTTCCCCTCCCACCGTTCAATGCCCTCTCACCTCCATTCCCCCCCTTTCTCAGGAATCATTTCTGGAGATCCTTCCCAAAGTGAAGTCGGGGTCTCCGGCGGATGTCTGCCCGGCACGTATTCTGCAGCAAATTTACTCCTGCTGTTCTAAACCCCCCCATCGCCTTCCTCAATAGCTCCCTAGCACAGGGTGTAGTGCCCCCCGCGCTAAAGGCAGCTACTATAGTACCCATTTTGAAGAAACCTGGCGCGGACCCTTCCATCTCGGCCAACTATCGCCCCATCTCCTTGCTGCCCTTCTTGGGCAAAGTGATGGAACGCCACGTCACCGTGGTACTCAGCGCCCATATTGAGACCAATGGGGGGCTGGCATCTCGCCAGGCCGGCTTCCGTCCCAGACATTCGACTGAATCGGTTGTGGTCTCAGTCCTAGACAACCTCAGAAAGGGTATGGATGATAACAAACACCAGGCACTGGTCCTCCTTGACTTGTCCGCCGCCTTTGACACGGTGGACCATACCATCCTACTGTCCCGTGTCAGGGCGGCTGGAATCGGGGGATCAGCCCTGGTTTGGCTCTCCTCCTTTCTGAGGGACCGCACCCAGGCAGTGCGGCTAGGCGTCTTCTCTGCCACTCCCCTCCCGGTCACTTGCGGCGTTCCCCAGGGATCCTCTCTTTCCCCCCTGCTCTTTAATCTCTATATCTTCCCTCTTATCTTCGCGCTTCAGCAGCTGGAGGTCACCGTGTACAACTACGCGGATGATCTCCAGCTCATCTTTGATCTGTCCTCCTCTCCCCTTTCTGTCTCTAATTTCCAGTCTACCATGACATTCATCAGGGACTGGATGAACCACAACCACCTTAAGCTGAACCCGGATAAAACCGAGTTGGTTCTCACCGGTGGTTCATCCAGCCCCTGAAACTCTCTTTTTTGGCCCCCCTCTCTTGGGCCCGCACCTTCCCCCTCAACCACGGTCAAAACACTGGGTGTCAAAATGAATAATCAGCTCACCCTTCACCCACAAATCAGCTCCGTGGTCTCCTCTTGTTTCCTCACTCTCCGCACCATCCGCTCTGTTTCCCTTTTCTTTTCCCCTCAGGCACTCAAGATCATCATGGCCGCCCTGGTGATATCAAAACTGGATTATGCCAACGCCCTCTATCATGGCATTCCAGCTTACAGCCTGCGAAGACTTCAGTCGATCCAGAACCAGGCGGCCCGGCTGGTTTACGGCCTCCCACGCTATCACCATTCCACCCCCCTTCTCAGGGAGCTTCACTGGCTTCCCGTAAAAGAACGCTCCCTTTTTAAGACGGGCTGCATGGTCTTCCAGGCCCGCCAAGGCACTGCCCCCGCCTTTATCTCTTCTTTAATAAAACCCTATGTTCCCACAAGAGAGCTCCGGTCTTCCTCTAAGTCCCTTCTTCAGATCCCCCGCTTCACACGTAAAAAGTGGGGTGGGGCCAACTTTTCCACCTTGGCTCCAACATTCTGGAACTCCCTTCCTGACCATCTCCGTTCTGCTACCCAGTACCTCTCTTTTCGCAAAGATTTAAAAACCTTCCTCTTCAATCAGGCTTTCCCCGCTTAGCTCTTCATTCTTATCACTCTTGTCTCTCCCCTCAGTTGCCGATCCTGCCCACTAGCGCTAAGAAACCGCATGGTGTACGCTGCGCTTTAGAAATGTTTTAAATTAGAAATTAAATTAAATTAGATATACCATGAATAGGCACTAAAGAATACAATAGCCAAAATTTAGGAGTGGTATTAGGGACCAATCGTACTTGGTCCTGAAGATAATCCGAAGGGGAAGGCTTGAAACATGTAGACTAGGAGTAACACATACATTATATTGTGCATCTTCAACACCCCCGTTTTTAACAATACCAGCCACAGTATTCAATACATTTAGGTCCCTACTGGCCAGGTATTTTTTAGAATGTTTGTTCACTATCTCACTGACCCTTCCACTCCTATTTTTAGTACTATAGCCCACACCTTCCAGAAAATGCTCCCATGTCTCCGTCGGTTGCAGCATGCCTCATCCTGCAGCGGGCGGGAAGAACCCGATGATGAAGCATGCCACCAAGGGACCTTTTGGTGGGTGAGGGTTATTTTCAGAAAAGTACATCGTTTTCCTTAAGGAATACTACTATATCTGGAAGGACATTTGTTTAAGCTTTCTAGTGTATTTCTTTCTTTTTTTTTTTTTTTTTTTTTTTTTAAAAAAACCTTTATTTGTGCATATTAACAGAACAAATACGGGCCTACAACCATCAGGCCGGCCACAATACGGTTAAGCACTAAGACAAACATTACATCCCCTGTGCATCAATGGTCAAAATTAGCGACGATTCAGGAGTTATACATTGGAGAGATCTTTGACACCAGGGGAAGGAGAAGTGAAGGTTAATTTTAAGGTTTTCAAAATAATTTTATCGAGGAAAAAGTCAGTAGAGGATAGAACCAAGGAGATTCGAGTCCGCGAGATGGCTTCACCACATGGGAGAGCAGCAACAGCATTAAAACGGCCATAGAAAATCTCAGACAGTGAGGCGATGCAATTATAGAACAGGATAGTCACATGAGTAAATACGCACCCCTCCAAAGCCGCCCCCACTCAGTCCCCCCCCACCCCCGGACCCCGAATCGAAACAAGCATAGCGCAGAGACATAGAAGAAAAAGGCCCATAGAACTAAAAAGAAACAGTAAATTACCCCCCCACCCTACACCAATGCGGAGGCTACGGCCTACCCCCCCCCCCCCCAGCATAGTGCCTGTCGCCCAATGAACCCGAAATATAGACAAGAGAGAAAGTAGGAATAGAGTAAAGATAATAAGAGAACAAAGAAGAAAGCGGGGAGGAGCCCACGTAACCTCGGAGCGCCCGAAACCACCGGCCAGCTACGCCTCCACACACTGAGAACCCACTACACCCAAAGGCGGTCGTGTGAGGATAACGTGTCACAACAATATAAGTGAAGGCAGATAAATCGCGACGAGTGCGCACAACATATGCAAGCAGTTCCAGTCCCAGTCTAGCCCATCCGAGAAACCATGATGATAAAAATCAATCTAGCCCTGGCCCGATCGCGGGCTTAAGATTAGACTAGTCCCCACATGAAGGCCCCGCAGCCCGTGCAGACAAAGACAATATGGCCGCTTGGGAGAAGCTGGAGAAGTAGAGTCACAAAATGGCCGCCAATCATCTATTGAGGTCCCCTTGTGCACCATAGAAAATCCAGACCTGGCCTGTAAAGTACAGGAGTTCCACATAAAAGAAGCCGTAGGCCACCGTGAACGGTTCCTCGAGGACGTCAGGTGTCGCTCAGCTGGATACTCTTGCGGACGCGGTGAGGCAGGCAACAACAAAGCAGGCAGCAATGGACGGGGAAACAAAGTGTCCACAGTGGAGCAGGAGATCGATTGATCCTGGGTGCCGGGAAAGCCTGATGCAGACACCAGTGTAGCACGGTTATGCAGAGTCGTTGCGTCCCCGCAGAAGGACAGAAGCACTGGCAGACCCACGTCTTGTTGATGACAAACGGGGCGCTCACGACCCGCAGCCGACAGTATGGAGTCGAACCGCTCACTCAGCATTTGCAAGCCAGCACACAATTGCAGATGAAAGTCCCGCAAGGCAGCCAGAACGGAGCCGCATGTCAGCGGGAGCTGCGCCCCCACATCGGCAGCAATCCGGGACGGCACTGTGGAGCTGGAGTCTGGTAGAGGGAGGGCGCAGCGGGCGAGACCGGAGCATCCCCCCCCAGCAGCGAGCAGGCAATCAACGCCATGTTTTACCGCTGGACGGTACAGTGGCCAGGGGGGGGGTTCTAACAAGGAGGCAATTCCCCGCGGTCTACGCCACAACAGGTGAAAGCCAACAGTCGCTTCCCCTCCCTCGGACTCTCTTTGCAGCCGACTGGGCAATAGAAGAAGGGGGTCTGCAGCCTTCCACAGCGCGGGCCACAGAGTGGGGCCGGAGACCCGCCACACCGGGGCTTACCCTATAGTTCCAGCCCGTCAGGTGAAAGGTGAAGGAGGTGTCCGGGCGTCACTCCCCCGGCTCATCTGGCGACAGTCCGTGGTGTGAGGCGGGATCGGGGCCGCGGGGCTCAGGTTTGCGCCGGCGGGTCCAGTTACTGCG
This sequence comes from Triturus cristatus, assembly GCF_964204655.1. Classification (NCBI taxonomy): domain Eukaryota; kingdom Metazoa; phylum Chordata; class Amphibia; order Caudata; family Salamandridae; genus Triturus; species Triturus cristatus. Next base: position 134,564,584 of record NC_140586.1, on the reverse strand, counting down.
GAGCTTCCAGGGGGCCGGCCAAGGCCACAATAGAGCAGGGGTCCAGCGCGGAAAACAAAGGCCCCAAGAACTCCGGCATCCGGGCGGGCTCAGACTCCGGGAAAGCAGCGGCGCGGTCAGCACATCGTCGCGCACGTTGCACCTCGAAAATCGGCGAGGATAGGAATCAGGATAATAGTCCGAGGCCAAGGGCCGGCGGAGCCGGGCGCTCAAGCGTCTGCTCCGGTCGCCATCTTGGCTCCTCCCCCCTAGTGTATTTCTTTTGATTATCTATTTGATACACGAGGCAAGGGCCACTACGTACCTCTCTCTCTCTCTCTCTCCCTCTCCCTCTTCTTGATAATGTTATATAAGTCATGCCACCAATAACGTTGGTATAGTAACAAATTTGTGACCGCCACGCCTGGTTGAGCAGAAGATACACTTTCATGCACAGCTATCACTGAGGCTATTCTGTGGTCTTGTTTAGGAATTAAACGATCACCAACCCCGGGAATTGTAACAAAGAACTTTTTGTTTGCTTAAATGGTATGCATGTTTTGCTGGAATGCCCCTAGGTAAAGTTGCTGTTATGCGTAACATTAATGCCAGCCAGTATATCGTTATCTGCCCTCCTATGAGAACGAGTAATCGCAGCAACAATTGCAGTGACACATTTGGCCTCTTCATCTGCCAACAAATTCCCTACAGCATGTGTTCTCACAGATTGGTGAGTCAATGTATATTTGACATGAGTCCATGGCAACCTGTCTTTTTGGTCTGCCACCTTCTCCCAAAGCGATTTATGCTTTATTGTGTTGCCTTTAGAATCTTTGATCTATTGTGGCACCAATAATGCAAAATGCCATTAAAAGACTGCACACAATAGTGCAAATCACTCACTATAAGTATGGGAAATTCAGGATCAGAATGTTCTAGTGCAAGATGCACACATTTTAGTTAATCTAACTTTGCAGAAAAGTCCCCTAAGAACTGTGTGTGGGTTTTTTGTGTTTGGAATTTTCCTTCTAACATTACACCCAGAATAGTGGTGCATGCCACTGAATATTGGTGTCTGGTACCTATAGCAGGCTGATGAACCATCAGTGTAAAATATTTATACTGCTCAACAGGCAAAACATTGCTAGACATGGGATAGACATGCTCATATTAAAGAAATTCTTGTGTCTGGAAAGACAGGTCCAAGACTAACTACATCCGTATCTGTTAAGGATGTTGTGCTTTATATCCATCTAGGATGGAGGACTTTAGCATTTGGAATGCTAGTTTTTGTGACCGCCTTATAGGCTGGAATGGGAGTAACAACAATAAATGTGTTTCCCTTGTGCTAGTGACCGCTCTTTAAGAATAGCCATCAGGTTTGTTGTACTGACACTTGTATATAAGTGAAATTAGATTGTAGTGATCTGAGCAGGTCTATGTTCTGAAGTCCAATGTGACCTGGAATCATCAGGATAAATTAGTTCATATAAAGATTTAATGTGCTGTCCATAATCCAGTATGAACGTTCTGCTTAAATTAAGGAATGCTAATGAGGATTGTAGTTTCTGTAGAATGTTTGATGGTTGTAGCAGAGTACACATCCCAAGGAAGTGTAGTGTCAGGCTTTTTCCATCATGGGTAAGTTTGTTTCCCAGAAATAGGATACTCCGATATGCTGTGTTAGATGTCTTAAAGTTGAACTTGTAGTCAAATTGAATGAATCCCAATATTATGCGATCCACCCTGGCTAAAGTGTGTTTAATCATCTTTTCAAGAGGAAATCATCCACATAGAACAATGCATCTAGGCCAATATCATGTAGAATTGACACTATGCGGGCAGCAAACAGTCTTGGACTGTTCTTATAGCCCATAGTGAGTCGAGAAAATCAACCCTGAAAGCCCAGCGCCAAGAAGGCAGCCCAATCACTGCTTTCAGATGCTATATCCAATGTTGTTCTGTAATTTGTATGTACTATATTATAAGTGCTGTACGGTGTATGTTTTGTTTGTAATGCAAAAGTGCATGTATGACTGTTTAAATGGCTGCAGTGTAAGACTATATGATATGAATGATCCAATTCAAGACAGGAAGAAGGGGATTATTCATATGAGAAATACAGGGTTCAATTACTCCCTGGTACACCAATTGAGAGTGTATTTCTCGATTAGGTGCTTTAGCATCCCATATTATTGGGTATTGTGGTTGCAATTGTGGGCTGTACAGTATGGGTATAATATGATAAGGAGAGTCCATTCCTAAAAAACATGATTACAATATATAATGCAGAGGCTTGTGCAAGCTCCCATTCTGAGGCATCACTTGTTTGACCTCATCAGGGACACATGCAGAAAATGAAGGTATTATTACATCCTCACCCTATGGGAATTTTTGCTTAAACTCCTGGGGGCCTATCGACCTCCGCTAACAGAATGTCATAGGACAATGTTAAATTTTCCCAGACTATTACTTGAATATTGCACTGTATATCTCCTTCAATTTATGTATCCCAATCCTATAATCTGTCTGGAGGGATTACGTACCTGTCTGGGGTTTCAAAGTACTGATCAATTGCTTTTGCTGCCAAAGCCTCCCCGAGATTCCAGTGCACTGCGCTGTTGAGGAGGGTCACTGCCCACCTTCTGTTCAGGAGTGTTCTCAGTGTCTCTGGCATATTTTGCGGTAATAGCCGCAACTTTCTTTTTTTGAAATTAGAGTTTAAATAGTGATGGTTTTTCCTCCTTCTTTATCTTCACATCAGAGAAGCGTTGGTTTCACTCACTCTTCCTGTCTGCACTCAGAGCTTACAGCAGGCAAACGAGCATGCAGCGACTGTTACGAATGCGTTACGTACCGAACACTGCGCTCCAGTACTCTGTCCTAAGGACCTCTGGAGCCTAATCAGACGTTGATGTTTGTGCCTCAGTGTTTTATCAAACAATAAATCATGCCAGTGTTTTTTCGATGGTCACAGTACAGTCTGCCACAGTGACCGATTCAATTCGAGACAGAATCGAACATATATACACTGCCCTCAAGAAGCATATGTTTAGGTGGAACACATTGGCTGTTGCTGTACACTTTTTTCTGTTTGAAGAATAAAAGAAAGTAAGACTTTCAAAACCAACTCATCGGTCTTCTCTCTCTATACTCCAGCAAAAGTGCTTGCTGTTTATAATTGGAAACTCTGGTTGCCTCTCAGTTTCATGTTATATACTGCGCTCAGAACGCCCTCCTCTCCCGTATTCTTTTCCCGATGAGTCCTGAAAGGAACAAAAAAAAACAAGTATCAGAAAGCTTATACCTTTCAGGTGCTTTCAACTGTGTGCCACCCTCAAATTACAGCTTTTGTCAGAGTGCTGCGGTGGTGGAGAACCTCCTAGAGATATTGTTTTTTCTTTAGGTTTGAGTTTGTCCCATCGTTTTTTAGCAAACTCCAGGGTCTTTGTCAGAACTAGGTTTGCCAAGTTGTGGTTTATTGAGTCTAGTCTCCAAATTATTGCGACCTATAGAAGTATATACTTGAGCAATATTTATAGGTAGCTCATGTTTCTGATTGACTGGTGCATCCTGCACAAGCCACTGATATATAGCCACTGCACAAGCCACTGATATATAGCCAAAATTGCCGCTTTGCATTCAATGTTTGACAGAATCATTGAGGAGACCACAGGAAGGTTTCCCATAGATTTCATCCCCTTATCCAGGGCAGTAGCATTCTGTATTTGTTTTAACACCTCAATCACCTCAATCAAGACTGACTTAGATGGAGTATCATGTGTGATGGTATAGACTGCAGCAAAGACTGTGGCCCAAGTGGCGCAGTCACCTATTTGGAGAACCAACCCGAGTGGTAAGCACATGGTCAGTATTCTGTGCTTGTCTTGTGGTCCAGTGGGAGAAAACAGTGCTTCGATCTGATCGATTTTTTTGGGGGGGGGATATTCAAAATGGAATTTCTTCACGATTTGCGTGAATCTTACCCATAATTGAATGAATATTTGGAGTACTTATTGTTGGTTCTGCAGGCAACCGTGGTTGCCCTGCTAGGCTTGCCCTTGTTGAGACAGCCATCACTGTGTGCAAAACAAACTGTGTTAAGCGTCTAGGTAGTCAACTAGACCAGTGTATAATTGCTCTAGCCCATTAGCATCAAGACCCTGTAAGTGAGGCAATGGTGTATAACCAGCTAACTCTGGCCAGGTGGCACCTTCATTACTAAAGGGACATATGCGTACAGGAGCGAATATGTGCATTAGAGCACCTCAGAACCAATGGGGATGTTCCAAATGTGAAAGTGGAATTTCTAATTGCTGACAAGCTCTGTATGCTTGTGGTGGATTAACATTAGTGTATTTATGGGGACGTAGTCTTGCTGTGCTGCAAGATGGCTGCATTGTAGGTGAACTCTGCCTGCCAAGCTCACAATACTGAATGACCCATTTGCTGTGGGCCCATCCGTCTGCGACACCGTTTGCGCGGCACCCTATCCGGGCCTTACGGCTATTGTAATGACATCGGCCCTGCGGGGCCAGACAACTGTGCCAGTGCTGGAGGAAGGGAGACCTAGCTGCAGTCAGAACCATATCCTGTGGAACCATTCTCAGACTCGCCAGATCTCCCCGCTGGAACCCGCTGTAAGAGGCTGTGACCACGCCGTGAGGGGTATCCATATAGCGGGTGAGGCGCGAAGGAGCAGGCCGCACCCCCTGGCTCACAATCACCATCCACACTGCAGCGCCTTCCCGGGGGGGGGGATACCAACATACCATGCGCTCAGTGGACCCTAATATGCTGTATCCCGGGCCGAGCTGCACGCTGTGACCTGTGACCCTGCATTTCCACTACCAGCGGTCGCATCTCTTCTGTGCCGAACCTGAGTGGGCAGCCGTACCCTCCCCTTACATAATCGAGAAAAGTTGCCACCCCTTGCCGCACGCAGTGCGGAGGTGATGCAGGTCTGCAGCGCCTGTGAAGAGGGGCCTAATACTTGAGGGAGGCCCGGGCTGCTGCGCAGCCTATCAGACTGGTGGTGGAGCCGCTCACCCCTGAAATCCCTGTGTAAAGCGGCAAGCCTTGCTGCTCTGGACTGCACTAATCCATAATCTGCCTTCAGCTGAGCTGTGACGCTGCCGGGCGTAGTGGTTTGCAGCTTTGGAATAGCCTCGCGAGACACCGTCCCTCCAGCACGGCTCCAAATTAACAGACTAATTTACCCTTAAGGACCTACCATTTCCATATGGCTACCCGCCTTCTGGGCTGCGTCTGTCTCACCCAGTGCACAGAGCTGCCAGCCCCCACCCATCCACAGCCCTGGGTAAGCAGGAGGGTAGTTAAACCAAACTTTCCTTCAAAAAGAATCACAGTGCCAAGCAGGCGGACCCCGAGTTGGAGGAAGGCGTGGCATCTCACCCCGCAGACGACGCCGAAGAGCAGGAACTGGACTTGAAAGAAATCCTGTTGGCGGTGAAGTCAAGTTTAAAAAACATCGATGCCAAATAAGATATACTTACCTCTCGCATTGACAAGGTAAAACACCTGGTAGATGTCCACGACTCTCGGCTTGATCATATGGTATCCCGCGTGTCTGAAGCAGAGGACAACCAAGCGGCTACCTCTGAAAGTCTCCTGCATTATGGACAAGGTGCTAGACCCTATCAAGCAAAAAAATGAAGCCCTTGAAACCTGGTCGAGGCGCAACAACCTCGAGCCGTGGGCATGTCCGAATCTGCTGCGATCTCAAGAATGGAAGATTTCATGGAAACCATGCTGCGAGACCTCTTCGGTGCTGAACTATCCCCAATCTTCATTGTTGAACAAGCTCGTAGGTCTTTGGGCCCAAAACCCCCTCCGGGTGCTCCACCTCGCCTGATTGTGGCCCGTCTGCTGAATTAAAAAGACTGCAACATGGTCCTCAGGCTGGCCAGGGTAGGGGATCAAATCCAATACAAAGGAGACAACATATAATTTTCCCCCTACCGCACCATGGCGGTGCAGGCGGCCTGTGAGGACTTCCAACCAACCAAACGCCTCCTGCAGCAAGTCAACATAAAGTATGCCATGTTGTATCCCACCAAGCTTAGAGTACTACACGACGGCAAAATGCACCACTTCACTGATCCAAAACAAGCCCTTAAGTTCACTAAACAGGTCACGTCTTGCTGCTCCCAGGAGGCCTCGGCACGACTCTCAACGGAGGCCCCACTGAGTAACAAACGATTAGCCGCAGGCTTCTATTCCTCTCTCCAAGACTCAAGGACACAACGGTTGCGTTGCTGCTGAGGCGCTGTTGCTCCTGAAGTCACTAATCGGTTTGTTATTTTCTAATATGATGTCTCCCTCTAACATCATGGCATGATGCCAATTGTTCTGTACTACTGCATTATTTGGGAACGCCTGCTTGGGCCTATGGGGCACGCCGTGGTTCTCCCAACTGCTGGAGGTCCACTAACTATGGTTGACGCTCTGCTACCCAGCCTTCATGGTGGGTAGTTCGCTCTGAGATTCCACTGCCCCTAGAGATCATTCCCAGATGTAACTGGTATGGGTATCTCAACCTAATTGGAGGGTTGAAGTGGGTGGGGAGTGGCATTTGTGAGAAAGTTCAATGAGTTTTGTTTAATGCATAACAAAGTAGTTGGCTCAATGGCGCACATAAACCTCTTCCATCACTGCGTGCACAAGCGTGGACACAGTAAACACCACCACATACACAACCACGGCATCCCTCCCTGGAGGGTGGCCGATGCACTCCAATGTAGAGATGGGTAAGGCAGCTTCAGTTAAACTCATCACATGGAACATAAGGGGGATAAATGACAGCAGAAAGATCCGCCTAGTGCACACTTACCTGAATAGACACAACATTGATATCTGCCTCCTCCAAGACACTCCCCTCATCAGCAACACTCTCGCTTCCCTGCTTACAAGGGGCCAGGGACATCCACATACTCCAATATGCGAGAGGGATCTGTGTCCTTACTTGGAGGGGCCTGGCTTGGACCACCACTCACTACATTTGTGACAATGAAGGGCGATAAATTATTTTGACTGGCACACTTTACAACCCCCACATAACCCTGACCCCTGTCTACGGTTCAATGTAGACGATCTGGGCTTTTTTACTAGGGTCTGGCACCTAATCGCTGGTTCTGGCCCGCGGACTGTACTCTGGTGCTGCAACTTTAATGTCTAGCTGGTGAATGCGCTGGGCAGAGCTGGCAGCTCTGGATGACCCCCACCCCCAGGTTCCCTCGACCCATGCCACGATCATCACAGACAACCACCTCACGGACATTTGGTGAGACGCACTCTATAATGTGCGCGAGGGTGTATGCTTTTCACTGCAACACGGAGCGTGGTCTAGTATAGACTACTGGTTTGCGACCAGCGACATGTTGCCCTGTCTGCCAACAGTCACCCACTTACTGCAAACTCTCTTGGACCACGCCCCGGTGCAATTGATCCTCCAGCCTCCGCACGCGCTTCCGAACGCGATTTCATGGCGATTATCCCAGGGAGCTCTTAGTGACTCTGTCTTCATGGAGGAGGTACCCGCAGCTATCCATGACTATTTTTAACATAACACCGGGTCAGTTGGCTCCCCTGCCGTGCTGTGGGATGCTTTCAAAGCAGTCATTCGTGGCACATGTATAGCTATACAGCACGGTATTCTTAAATCTAATTACAGGACAATCTTAAAACTCAAGAACCGACATCCCCGCAATTGAAACCCATTTTTACTGCTCGAATGACCATGGCACTCTGGCCAGTATACGCGAAAAGCTGTCTGCATATCATGAGGAGGCACTGAGAGAAACCCTCTTCCTGGGAAAAGAGACGCAAGCTTGCAGATATGGCAAGAGAGACCGCCATGGCAAAACACTAGCCAGACTGCTCTGGAAGCCCCACGCCGCATCCTACATCTCCGACCTCTTTAACTCCAACGGCCGACACTGCTCCTACACCCTAGAACTGCTTCAAATTATGGTCGATTTCTTTGCACATCTCTACTCCACTTCTCAGGTAACAGCACCCCCAGATCTTCAGGCCTATTTTAACGCCATCAAGCTGGTATGGCTATCAGATGCACAACGGCAGTTCCTGAACTCTCCCTTCACTGCAGAGGAGGTACAACAGGCAATTGCTGGTCTCCCCCCAGATTGATCTTCAGTCTGGATGGGCTCAGGACTGCCTTCTATAAAGAATACTCTGACATTTTAATTCCCAAGCTCCTGGATGTCTAATACGACCCCCTAGAGGTGGGGTTGCTTCCCCATCAATGCAGGAGCCTGTAATCTTCACGCTTCCCAAACCTGACAAGCCAGCTAGCCACTGCAACTCCTGCCGCCCCCTGTCGCTTATCAATATAGACAGCAAATGATTTGCTAAGGTACTGGCAAACAGGTTGCAATTCCTACTCCCAGTAACGATCAGGCCTGATCAATCTGGTTTTATACGGGGCCAATCTACAGTCCATAACCTATGGACCATGTTCGCAGTCCTACACTATCTGCATCCCCATAACCCTGCAGTGGCCGCCCTACTCAATGCTACAAAAGCATTTGACACTTTGGAGTGGGAATATCTGTTTCCATTGCTGCGCAGATTGGGCCTCGGCTTCAACTTCATTGCATAGATACGTCTTCTCTATATCCTGCCCACCGTACAAGTGCGCCTCAACGGGCAAATATCAGACCCCTTCCCGGTCAGTAGGGGTACGCTGCAAGGATGCCCACTTTCCCCTCTACTTTTTGCCTCTGTGATGGAACTCCTGGCAGCCAAGATCTGTCAACGCCACGTGAATCAAGGGCTTGGATTCACAACCCATGGCCTGTTTATATCTTTATATGCGGACAACATTACTCTGTATGTGAGCCATCCTAAGCACAACCTTTCCCCACTAATTAACAAAATCATACGATTCAGGGGCCTATCTGGAGTTCAAATTAACTGGGCTAAATCTGTGCTATTCCCTTTAACAGACGCTGCGGCTCCATTCCCTATGGACTTACCTGCTCCAGTGGGCCAACGGCCCCGGTAAATATTTAGGTATTCGTCAGCAGAAATGTTGAAGAACTTTGGCAAGCCAACTTTGGCAGAGCCATGACCTGGTTTGAAAACAGAGTTCCACTGTAGTCAAAGCTCCTGCTGTCCATGGAGGGACGGATAACCATTGCAAAAATGGTTGTATTACCTAAATTTCTTTATCTATTAGTGAACATCCCTATTCCAATCACACATGTCTTTTTTAAGCTTCTTCGCTCTAACCTCATCACGCAAGTCTGGGCGGGGCAACAGCCCTGCGAAATGTATGAATTATTAACACTGCCACAATCACGGGCGGGGCAACAGCCCTGCGAAATGTATGAATTATTAACACTGCCACAATCACAGGGAGGGAAGAGTGCACCAGACCTACAGCTATATGCACTGTGTGCCCAGGCACACTTCCTGCACTACTGGACCCACCCCACGCTTTTCCAACCACATGTAGCTGTAGAAACGGACAAGATTTCCCCATTGCCATGATCTACAGTGCTGTTCCTCCCATACAAACAGCCTACTTCAGAGATTGACACTCCGCGTGGATTGGGATGGCACGACGAGCAAGAATCACACAACTTTATGCCCCAACGGTTCTGATAGTTAAACATCCCTTGCTTGCCCCCCCCCCCCACCCCTGCATGATGGGGGCACTGGCATCCATGCCAGCAAGCTCAACAGTCACACCTTTGCAGACCTTTACCCGGACGACCAATTCCTCACCAGCCAGCCCCGGCCACCACTACATACACACCTCTAGAGACCTTTTTGTACTATCTACTGTGAGCGACATGCCCTGCACTATACGACATCTTTCCAGCTCCTCTAAAGACACAGTTTTGGGCCACATATACACAACCTCCTCATACTGCAAGCTGATAACGTCCCTACACAATCACTTGCAGTGCACTGCACCCGCGGTGGCAGCGCTGGCCCGGGAGGCTTGGGGAAGAGACCTCACCCTCCCCCTAACCGATGCCCAGTGGGCTTTTTGTTGTGGTCAACTTGAGCTGCTATCCCCCAACTACAGATTACAACCTATTCATTTCAAATTTTTGCATCCCACATACCGTCCCCACGTGCAAATACACCAAATGTGGCTGTTCCCAGATTCCCACTGTCCACGCTGCCCCTCGCCCCTGGCAGACTTCATTCACTTTGCCTGGCAATACCCGATAATTGCCGCCTACTGGGTAGAGATCTTCTGCATAATAAGGAGAGTTGTAAATGTATTTGTATCCTTGTCTCCACTGCTGTTGCTGCTGGGCTATGTGAAGGATGTGCCCCGCAGCTCCCGCAGACTTATTGCTCTAATGCTCCTCCTCGCAAAACGCAGAATTGCAATAAACTGGGGAGGCACACGGATGCCGCGAACCCAAGACTGGATCAGAGACATTACATATTGTCATGAACAATTATCCAACTATTGGGACCTGATGCCCCCGAAGACTCATCCCATTGACATTTGTGAACCCATTACCACTTACCTTCGCCAAGCGGAACCCCCTCCTTGGTCCTAGAAAGTCATGATGTGGAGACTCTACCTCAAACAACACCTCCCAACATGAACCCAGCGTGGCAAGGCGATTGAAATTTTGCCTCTCTAGGAGGTTCTTCAATATTGTAATGTACTGTCTTGAGTGCAAGGCGCATGGGCGCTTGAGGGGGAGGGGGGTGAGAGGAGATGTTCTTCAGAGACCCAGATGTTGCTGTCCACATTTGTCATGTCTACAGCAGTGTTCACGTTGTATGCGCTCTGCCTATTATGTCCTTTTTTAGCCTCATGTCTGTATAATGCCAACAGTTCATAAAGTTACAAAAAAAAGCAAATTGTATATTTATGAAATGTTCCTGTATTAGCAACCACAGCTGGAAAATTGACCAAATAATAACACTTCTAAACGATAGGCCTTCTGGGTTTCAACACAAGGTTTCTGTCACTGCCTACATTGCCAATGCATGGGATTGCAGGTCTGCAATTGTCAGCAATTGGTACTGGCTGTGGTGCTACCATTATTAAAACAGTAAATTAAAGAGATAGCAAACACAGATATGTGTAGTTCTTTTAAAGGTTCAAGCTTGAACAACCAACAGAAAAAATGTGGTGCTTACTAAAATACTGTGGAGAAAAAATCCCAAACACCACAGACGTCTCTGGGGTAGGTTTAAGGGTACTATTGGCATGCGCAAGTACTACTCAGGAGAGCCGTTAAATAAGTACCTGACCAATCGTTGGTAGCGCTTTGATGCAGGGAGTCTGCTGGCAAAGCAGAACTGTGCCTTGGGATAACAAAATGTAGGGAGTGAGTCTCTCTACCACATCAGTATCTGTTGACCAGTTCCTTGCTAGCTCATGTCTCACCTAAAATCATAACCTTCCCAGAGTAACAGTTGATTTTGGCAACTTAGAACATTTTAATTTAGTCCCCAAAGGAATCGTGGAAACAGATCATCACCATTTGTTTCTCACTCCTGCATGTGCATAGTAAATAAAAAAAAGACACAAAGAAAATGTATAATATTTATTGAAACTAACTATTGTAGTCTATTATGAAGCAAATGTGCTGCGATGAAGTAGGTAAATACAACTAAGCAACGTAATCCGCATTACTAGCAGGCTGTGTACAGTAAACAACCTCACCATGGCAAATTATATATTTATCTAGGCCTACCCTCACTATGTGAACATAGGTATATGTTCGTGATCTCTGAGATTAGCACCAGACCCATACCTGGTATTGTAGTTTAGTGCTGTGTATCATAGGTGTAAACTCTATTTGCGCAAGGCTGGCTATGTTCATTCCAGGACCGGTGTCTGACGGAATTCTATTCTCTAGCCCCCAAGGGGGCAAAAACACAGTTTACATGATAAGAACTACTGTTTTCATAAGATGCAGCCGTGCTGCAGTGTTCTATCTAAAGCATATAAATATTGCTGCCGGGCTCAAGAAAACAGTACACCATGTTTTTCGACCTTGTACAAAACGTGCAGACTGAATCCAGAGAACAGTTACTAAATAACAAATAACATGTGCAGCGTATTTCTGAAATAATGTCATTTTACAAAAACAAATATATTTTGAGTGGCTGTGCAAAACAGAGGCAGGATGAAACTTCTATTTTGCAAAACTAAGGGAGAACCAAAGTGGGCCCAGAAGGGAAATCACTTTTATGCCTTCTTTTGCCAACAGAGAGGTGCCATAGAAAGGAGTGGGCTTTAGTCTCTTTGAGTTAATGTTCCTCGAAATACAATTCCTTAAAAAAAATCTGAATTCAAGAGGCGTTTGGCAAAACAAAAACAGCTTATTTAATTTACCAGTTTGGCCGGGAACGGTAACAGGCACCAGGACTAAGGGTTGTCTCAATTTACATTTAGTTGGTGTCCTTCTGGAGGATGTGGCCTAACCGCTAGAGCGGTCATCTTCAAAGCTGGAGAACCGGGTTTGAGTCTTGGCAGTGTCGCTCAACCTCCTGCAAATCTGAGCAAATCACTTAATCTCCCCGTGCCTAACAAAAAAAAGCATGTGTCCATCTGTACCGCAATTGGTGCTCATGTAAAGCGCTCTTGTGATATATAAAACAAAACTCCCCCCGTCCCCCCCCAAAAAAATATATTAACATAATACTAAAGGTGATAAAATATTTCTGGCGTACCATATTTGGTAAGGAATGTTGGTTGCTGCCTTTAAAGTAATAAATTAATGGTCAATGACTACTACAGGTGAGGTCTCTAACTCGACTGGACACAGTGTGGCCAGTGGTGAAGGTGTCCGGAAAGGGGAGCAGATGATAATTGTGTGTGCTTGGACCTGATTGTCTATGTATTCCTAACTCATGTGGCATCTGACTTTATGGTGTTTTTAGGAGTGTGTGTGTATACCCTCTGGCAATGTGTGCTTTATTGGGGCAATCTCCCCTGACCATTATAATGTTGCTGCGTCTATCTGTTGAATTGATCAAGATTGTCCTGCCCGAGTGATTGCTTGCCTGCTATCTACCCTTCCACCTGTGCCCTATCAATCAGCAATTCTTAGGCCTAGGTCTCAGGGCCTGCCTAAATGCATATTTGCTGGTCGAAGTTGATGTAGAGTTTAGAACGAGCAGATCTGCTAAAGACAAAATTTCAATTCCATCTATGTATGACTAGTTTTTCATATTAACATTACCCCCTATAGTTGATTTTTCAACTACTCCATGTGGCTCACGTATTTCTACAATTGCTGTACTTGGGGACTGTTCCTTTGGTTTGGTATTGACAACCACTACCTCCCTATTTACTTGCATTCTACCCAATTTGAGGACTGTGTTTTTACAACAGGTGATCCCCAATTGTATAACCCCACATACCAATAGAAACACAACAATGACTGGTAACATTGATTTATATCAACCGGATAGCTATCGTAGGAGTCAGGAGAACCAATTCGAAAACCACTCCTGCTCAGGGGCACCTCCCTCTTCATGCATGCTTCTCTGTAGATTATCAGTGCTTGGTTGGCAAGTGTCAACGCTCCAGTGCCCAGGTCGTTCCCTGGGATAAATGTGCTGTAGACAATGCCAATCTTGGAGCAAACCCCTACCTCAATTGCGGTCATTCAGACTTGCACATAATGGTGCTGCATTACAATGAGGCAGATGGCTCACATTTCTTCCTTTATCGAATTGACGAGGAGCTCAATGCTGTTCATTCCCACCGGCTGATCTGGAGCCAGCAGGCATTCGCTTTTTGTCTGCAGGATATCAGTCCCCCTGCTCACAGTTGTGGTTCCATGAACAGCGTAAATTCTTCTGGAATGTCTTTGAACTGAGCCCAGCCAAAATAGTCCCCTGCTCTCCTTTCACAAGCTTGGTGCAGCAAGGTGGCCTTTTTCTTTAACGGGTGCTGGTACAAATCTGTTAGCTCTTATCCAGGAATGACCAGGGTCGGGGTGTGCACAGTTATCAGGGAACACAAACCTCTCCATCCAGTAACCAACTGAATATAGGCATGCTCGCCACACTGCCAATAAAAATCCGTAAGCATCGAGGTGCCCCATTGCATGTCTGGAATATATAAAATTACTCCACAGTTGGCATCCATTCCCATTGGAAGCAATCATTTTCCTCTGAAACAAGGAATACAGTGTAAGTTTATGTACAATCGGGGGTTGATGTTTTCTTTCTAGCCAAGTGTATCCACCCACCTCAGTGTCCTAGATTTCCTGACACGGGCTAGCCATACTTTCATTAAACCCTCCCCTGTGCAACTGATTCCCCTTTTCATCCTCAAGCTGGATTTCCATATCAGGAGACCGCTTGCTGTTTAAGAAGATCGCCCCAGACACGGTAAGAGCCACTCGGTCCACAGGTGTACGCCAGAGCAGACGGATTTGTGCAGAGTTGAGGGTTTGGATATCTTCATAAATCTCTTCTCCAGGAATTCTCAGGGCCAGGTGATACCCTCCCCTATGGTGCACTTCCTACGTATCCTGTCCAGTTCAGTTTGGATATCAGTGGGTTCAGTGGAGATGTATAGCGCTGTTGGTTTGGTGTTTTATCGGGTTAGGTTTACAACTACCCTGTGTGGTTCTGTTTTGTTGGGTTGGATCTTGGCCCTTATCCTACATAGGTAGAGGAGAATTTGGCATTTTGCTTTCTTGGGGGCTACCTCTAGGGACACGTAAAGCCTATCCGCACCTACCGCATGTGGGATCAATGAGCAGACATAACATGACCTGGCTGATGCTTGGGAGCCGCCTGTGGTCTTGTGCTGGTAAAAGGTGTTATGTCAAAGATTGCTATGCAGTGCATGTGGGATGCTAGAGTTTTGTTTATTGTAATTGTTGGTGACATACGAAACGTCCCTACGAAGGCACTGTAGTTCCCCATTAGTGAATCTCTTTTGACGTAGCAGTTCTTCTGGAGTACTCAAATGTGGAACAACCCATAACAGGCAGAGCGTACATATTCACAGAAATATATATAACTTTTGTTGGGATATACTGCAGTTCGGGATATGGGTCCCCTAGGATTCTCTGTGCCCCTTCAGTGGCTGTGTTTCTTCTGACCGTCTCAGAAATGCTCGCAGTATTTAGTCCAATGGTGTCAACGTCATGGAAGCGTTTGGTTATTCATTGGGACAGTGCACCCACACAGGTGTTAAGCATTCCCCTTGCTGAGGGCCCCGTGGGTTTTTCCTCCTCCCATTGGCGCATGTTCGAAAATGTCTATTCACCTTTGGGTCGTGGGGACTGGCAAAGAATTTGTGTTGCTGCACCTCATGTCATTATTTCCTGTTTTGAAAGAAGTTTGTTGTTTGCTAATTCAGCTAGTCAAGTAAACTCCATTATTAATATTTTCGGAGACAATGTATTTTTACCATAGGTTGTGAACCTGTCAATTCTGATATAGTGAGGTATCGGAAGGCAAACCCTGTTAGAAACGTCTTTTAGTGTTTTGGAGAGTGAGTGATTATTATTCTCTAGCTTTTCAGCCCCCCCCCCCCTTCCGTAATCTTACTTTTTTTCGGACCGTTGACATTTCAATTGAGTGATCAGAGGTGGTCTCGTGAGTAAAGGGAGGGATAGAATTGTGGATTTTAGCAGGAGTCCTATGGGTGACGCTGGTTTTGTCAAGGCACTTCACCCGGTGGTTGCCTAGGAGTTTGGTTGCTGTGTGGCTGCTTCCTGTGGCTATTTTTCTGCTGGGGGGCTACCTCTTTTTTATATTGCCCCAGGTGCTCTTGTTACACGTTGTATAGTTCAGTATCGCTATATATTCGTGAAAATGGGGGAAGGGGAGGTGTTTTCATTTGGGGTTGCTGGTGCTTGCCATGTGCCCCGTGGACACATTTTGGTACTTGTGCTGTTCCCTGTTCCCGGCACATGGTGTGTAGCGTGGTCCCCCCTCGTGGCCTCAGATACCAAGTTTTGCTGATCTCAACCCCGCCTTTTATCTGGAATATTTCTTTTGGGGTGGTTTTACTTTTAGTTTTGGATGTTTTCCTTAAGCTACTGTCATACGTCCCAGTTAGGTCTAGAAGGAAACGTTGCCATTTTGCATTAATGTGGGACTTCCTCAAAGTTGCTGTCCCTTTTCACATCGACTTTTGACACACATTTGCATTTGTGACACTCTGGTTTAGTTTCCTAGAAAACATCAACCTTGTTACATGAGTCAGCGGCACATGAACATTATCGTATTGCCTTGGTCCTCTATACAAGGCCTACACATACATTGTGCAAATGTGTTTATTATTTTAGTCCATATGGTGACACAGCTATCTGTAACACGAAAACAATGGCAGCCTGATCACAATCAGCCCAAATCAAGGATGCTTCTTTCTTTAAATACACTTTTGTTTCCGGGTATAATCGGAGGAGGCATTTCTGCTGACACGAGAGGCCCCGCCATGCAGACGCTTTGCCCAGGTGTTGGCTAACATCTCAGTGAGGGGTGTCCAGCTCGTGACCAAGACAGGGTCCTACATTCTTATCCACGAGGTAATGGGATTGGATCATCCAGTAAAGGGATTCTTGGCAAAAGATACACATACAACCTAGACAAGGAGGTTAGGGTCTGCATAGTAGAAGTGCACCAGATTGTTATCATTTTCTATATGATCACTTAAATATGCTATTTCAGCAAGATGCTGGAACCTTTTGTCCTGTTCACTGGCTTTATGCATTGTTATAACTCATCTGCTTCTGTCTATTGATCTTTACAGAATATCTTTACAGCACATCTTTACAGCACATCTATTCAATACAAGAATCACTTTGGGTCAATAAACGTTAAAAATGTCCCTGTGTGTTCTTTGTATATTTCTCTGAGCAAAAGAGAGCACGAGTGTATGAGCGAAAGGTCCTAGATCTGTCACCATGATTCCTGAGAGGTCTGGGTTATCATGTTCAGTAGTTGCCAGAACCATTCGCTCCCTGCCTAGGTTAGGGCTCTTACAGTGGCACTGTGGGCTAGCTGATCCATGGAACAAAACATTCTGCGGTGGTGCACGGAATAAGTCTGTAACAATCCCAAAGTTTGTCATTCACAAATGTGCAGTTCCTACTGATTAGTGGAAACTACATGACATGGCGTTGCCAACGTTGGTTGGGTTCTTATTTTGTATGGATCAACTGGGTAGTTCAATCGTGCCTTTTCAGAGTCCCCTCCACACCTTTTAATCAAATACGTCCGTGGTGGTAGGGAATATCCTCCCCAGCTTAGTAGGTATTTCCTATGTATTGGCTGTTGGTATTTCAAGCTTTAAAGTATCTAATTCCCACTGTGATAGCCTACTCTGTACTGCATTTTTTGCATTACATAGCGCAGAACATCTCTGAGAAGTACAGATAAACAGTTACTCAAAAACTACTACAAAATGGTCTCACACTAGATGGTGGGGACATTACCTTTGTGGTAGAGGCACACGAAGCATATAGAAAAGGGATGTTTTTTCTTGAGTCACATTCCCAGCTGCAGATGATGTAACATGAGTATTTCAAACAAACACTGAGGATGAAATACCAGATAATTACACTCCATATGAGGAAATAGAAGTTCCTCTTGCATACCAAGAACATATTAATTGGTTTAAAGGTTCCCTCCCACACACTATAGAAAATATTAGACTAGGCCCACTCAGCAATGAGGTAGAGACATGGCCAGTCCTATCCGGATACACACCACATCCCGGTATAAATAATATATCTCCTACTCAGATGCTGGAATTATACAATAAAATAGTAACAATATTACAGATGCCTTAAGCAGTTTGTGATGCAGACATTGACATTTACTCCGGCATGGGCTGTTTAAGCTGCACCACCACCACCACCACCATTAGTTACATTAGCCCACAAACACTGAATGTAGTTATGGGAAAGGTTTCCACCAAGAGGGAAGAAATTCTGTTTTGGATTGCACAGAAAATAAACCAGCTAGAAGCAGTATTTCACCATATGGGCTCTCAGGGGAAAAACAGAACATTGACAATTTACTTGCTGATGGTGATGGTTCCCTCTGTAGAGGAGTGTGCAACTTGGGGTATGGTTTTAGGTGAAGTATATACTAGAACACATGTCACCCCTTCTCTGGCTGTTTTTCTTGAAGTGCTGAAACAGGTCAAGAATGAGTACGAGGTAGCACATGGTGAAAATGTTGGCAGTTCTCGTTCCGGATGGGATTGTTTGGGAAAAGTTATCATTTGATGTGTACGGTCACTCTGAACTAGAAGATCTAGAGCATTCAACTGCGTTTTCTTCTGATGAGTTATATGATGGTACAGCTAACTTTGATGAGATGTTTTAGTTTCAAAATTATGGACATCATTTTCTACAGAAAGCTAGTATTTCTCGTGAAAATTTTAACTTTACACAATGGGAACATTGCCCTACACTACTACCAGGTAGTTCAAAAGCATTTGCACAGAAGTTTGACTATTTTTCTGGGTATCACACCTCAGACCCGGCAGCTTTCTATTATAGGCTTGCACCGTCCCCTGCAAAGAAAAATATGTTGATTGACACCTGACTGATTTACTCTGCTTCAACCCTTTTCCAACTCTCTGTACAAGGTTTTTGACTTTTGGAAGGACACAATAGATGTGAAATCTATCTTGGGTAATAGAGCCTGGCAGGTTCAGGGAACTGAGGCTTTAGTTAGAGCCTGCTTAATACTGCAACAAACTATTTTCCTGAACAAAATTGTGCACCAAACGTGTCTTGGACTAGCCAAGATGGAAGACTTGACCACACCACAGGTTACAACACTCGCACACTTTGAGAATTTGCAGCAATTAACACCTTACGATAAGGATACGTTAGGCACCATGCTGCATAAAAGTAGGCATAACTCATAAGACCCCAATTGGAAGCGATGGTTAGTCTGCCCATTAGACACTAATAAATGTCAGACTTGATTCCTGGTTAAGAGCAAAGGATTCGCAGAATAAGCCCATCCTGCAATATGTGCAGAGTGAACATTCGGTGATGGTGGCAACTTAGTGTTGGGAAGTTGTGCCTTGATTGGTTAAAAACTTCAACACCAGATCAGGTGCAACAGCATGTGTCACTTTTATCTGATGACGTGGATCTACTGGACTTTTTTTTTTAAGTCCTGGGAAACCACGTCAAAAACGCTTACTTTATGCCATCTATAACAATATATAGAAAATATCTCAACAGGAGGCGGCCGAAAGGCTACACGAGATTGACAGGGCCAACTTTGAACAAGCTCTAGCAGTAGTTGACAACAGTAGGACTACCTCATCTAGAATATACTCCTTGGTAACATTGTACCATCAACCATAGATGTCATTCAGCAAGACATGTCTCCATTACAACACATACAGTACCAACTTAGGTCTATTCTTTTGTTGAGCTGGACTTTACTTTTCTTGCCACGGCGACACATTAACATCACAAATCTATTTTCTCCCTACCACCTTACTGAACAACAGATAGTTATGGCACAGAAGGTTGCAAAATATACTATGTTACATTTGAGAAACTGGAGAAATTACCTTTTACCGTTGCTAAAATTACATCCTCGGACCGGATAATCATTGGGTACATTACACTACCAATCTTAACTTTCAACTTTCAGTACTGTGAGATCTCACCTGATGTATCCAGAGGAGCAATATGCCTATTATGAAGCAAGGTCCCAACTTCTTTCACCTACCAAGAATGCCTAACCATGTCAAGTAATGGGGAATCTGATAGAGACATCTAGCCGCAGATTCCTTAACTTAGAATATCCCCAGGCGTGAGACTGGATCCGGAATTTTTTTGCACCAGCACCTCTGCGTGCCGGGGGATGGCGCAACACGACCCCGCCCTGACGTCGTCCACATATGTGACGTCAGCGGGGTCATATAAGTCCCTCCCCGCACGCTGCGTGCAAAGCGCATTTGGAGTGCGCTCCTCTGGTCTGTTTTCAGGCCTCATTTTCGACGTTTCACGTCGAACAGTGTGCGATGCCTTCGGGATTTAAATCTTGTAATTCCTGTTCGCAGCAAATTTCCGCGACGGACCCGTATCATATTTGTATGTGGTGTCTGGGCAAGCACCATGACTCCATGGACTGTGACGCCTGCCTGCGTCTGAAACCGAAGTCCCGGCAGGAGCGCCGTATGAAGCTTCTCTCGACACTGCTGTCCCGGTTGGCATTGTCTTGCCCCCCGGCCTCGTCATCGACTGCAGGTCCCTCTACTGTTCGGTGACGCCACCGATCGCCCTCTGGGGCCATCATTCTCCACTTGGTAAGTCAAGGAGCTTGTCGCCTAGGTCATCGACCTCACCTTCTTCTGTTGTCAGGGGCACTGGTTCCCGGAACTTTCCGGACTTGCACTCCCTACGGTCGCCCCCCCTCTTGCTACCCTTTCCGGGTGTGGGGGTGACTCGGGCCCAAATTTTAGGCCTATGCTACGGCTTTGCAGACCTCCCTTGGGTCCTCTCCCGTTCCTGGGGTGTCCTCGAGACCTCTGCTTCTTGTGGGGTGTCCGTTGGCCTCGCCGGCGGGTTCGCCCCCAACGCCAATTGAGCCCTTGCCTCCCAGAAACGTTGGAGATGTGGTGTCGTTAGGGCGCAGCCCTGTTGGGTCCCCGCTACGCTCCACTTGGAGTCGGTAGGGCATGACCCAGCTAGGTCCCCCTCTTCAGCCCACAGTGCCTCTGCCGTGCCGCATAGCCATGTGGTGCTCCCTGTGGTGCCGCAGGTGGTTGCCGGTGCTCATAGCCCTGACTTGAGCACACCCCAGCCTTCTGGGCAAGCGGGCGCCTGTCCGGAACCGGGGTCGGCGCCGTCCCGGCTCCGGAGGCTCGCCTCCTCTGCTCCGCCTCCGCTCCTTTCTCCGGAATCAGGCCCTGTTCTTGATGAGGTGGAGCCAGCCCCGGGACAGCGTCGGAAGATTGCCTCACCGGCCCCGGTGTCCTCTCCTTCTTCCGAGGGGGAGTTTGTCATAGTTTCGCCGACTCGATGCCGGATGCTGCCGAGCCGGCGTCGGACGACCCACAATCGGTGTCGACACGCGTAGTTTCGGCGTTGTGTCGACGCTGGGTTCTGGACTCTTCTATGGAGGCCTCTGAAGAGAGTTTGACGCCGCCCTCCCGCCCGGTGTCACCGGAGCTAGTGTTACCAATGCCCCCTTGGAATATGTGGAGCCGCCTCAGGAGCTCCCAGATCCGGCAGGCTGTTCGCCTCCCCGTCAGGATCCTCACTCTTCCATGGGGCTTTCTTCCATGGAGCATTGGGCACACCCTCAGTGTCTTGGGAGGGTCAGCTTACAACCCTCCCCCACTGATGAGCTGTTTTCCCCTCCACAGAGGGCTACCGAGGCTGGTGCGGCTTTTTTTAAAGTGGTCTCTTTGCCCACCCGCATTTTGAATATGCAAACCCCCTCTACCCCTTTGTCTGTGGACCCCTTGCTTGAGGTCCTCCACCGTGGGTCTGGAAATATGGAGCCGCTTTTGCATATTGAAGCTTTCCTTTATGATGCCCTCTTGGGTACCTGTGTCCGACCTGCTTCAGGTGGCTCGTACAGTTTGCACCGCCACCGGTCTTTTTGTGCATCCTGATGCACAGGGGTTCATGTTGCAGACTGCCTTTCCTTCTCTGCCCCCTCTAACGCTTCCTCTCTCTCGGGAGTCCAGGTGGCTTGAGTCATGGGGTAGGAACGTCTTTGCATCCACTAGTGCTGCCCTACGGTCCTTAAATACAGTGTGTGTTTTAGCTCGGGCTACCTCTGCCCTGTGGGACTCTGCAGAGTCTTTGCATACTGCCACCTCTGAAGGTGCTTGCGTTGATCTCCTTCGCCTCATCCGGAATGGCCGCGACCTTGCCAAATTCACAATCCGTTCAGCCTTAGATACTGCGGATTCTTTGGGCCGAGCCATGGCGTGTTCTGCTGCCGTAGGGAGTCACGCTTGGTTGCGAGATAGCGTCTTCTCTGAAAATATTCGGGAGCGACTGGTTGACGTACCCTTTGGTGGGGTTTTGCTCTTTGATGCTCACGCCGAGTCGGCGGTTCACCGGCTCCTGGCGGGCTTTCGTCCTCCCACTTAGGCCCTTTTAGGCCTGTCTTCTATGGTACCTTTTCATTTTGCATCCTTTAGATGCGCTCTGTGGTTACCATGGGCAGTGAGCCTTACGTCTACTTTTTTTGTGGTCAAGGGTGCTTACCCTTTTATTAGCATCCCTTGGATGTGTTTTTGCTTTCAGCTGCCTGTTGGCCTTTTGTGGCCGTGTTCCACAGGTTGCGGTGTCCTCTGACTGTGGTATTTAGCCGGTGGCTCAGCTCGGTGATGTCATTACGGCTCGGAACTCAGCTCACGTGTTTGGTGTGTTACTGCGTTCTTTTGGCCTGGCTTCATGCCCTAAGAGGTGTCCCCCGTTGTTTGGGGTATGCATACTCCATGTGGGGTACTTGTACGCTATTATATAGCCTTGCTTATCTCACCTGGGCCTGGAGGTCATGTGGGCTCCATGCGTCGCTTGGTGGTCCATTGTAGGGTGTTCTATGTTTTTCCCTGTTGCCATCTGCTTTCGCCATGGTCATCCACCTCCTTTAGAGGTTTCATGCTCTTCTCTTGCAACACGGTTCCTACCTGCCCTTACTGTTCTAGGTATGGTCCGGGATATACATGTTCATGCTCCTGGCTTGTTCTGGCTCTACATAATTGCATGTGTATACATTTATGTCTACATGCCGGTTGCCTTGGTATCCTCTTCCTACGTCGCCACCTCTTGTCTAAGCCGCAAGGTCTGGACCAATATCTCCATGTGTGGGGGGGGGGCTTTTCTGAGTTGTTGCAAGTTGCCCATAGGTTCTTCCTTGTTTCCGCTTACTGGTGTGGTTTCCCAAATTGACATATGCTTCCTTTTTGATGTTCGACGCTGTACGTGTCTTTCTGGAGTGTTGGTCTTGGATTCTGAGACTTTTCCCACCATTTGTTAACTTGGTGTTTTTGGCCTCTTCCTTCGGATATGCCTACACTTGTTGAAGCTACGCCTGCGGGACAGTTCTTTTGATAGCAGTGGTCATTGATTACTGTCCACAAGTCTATATTGTGGGTTGTTTCTCACTTTGGCCTCATGCTGCCCGGTCGGGCACTCTTCTGTTCCTGTGTAAGCCACTTTAAGGTCTCTATGGCCGTTTTCCGGCAAAATATTCCACCTGCTTCAGCGGGTTGGGGATTGGTGCTATTGCCCCTCATTACCCTTTTGGGGTTGGGTGTGCGCTTGGCTTGCTTCTTGTCCTGCTGGTTTTTCCCTAAGCATTGCTCAGGTTCTGGCTCTTGCCTTTGGGCTCTTACCACCGGCTCCTGCGGCTTCCTTCTATAGGCTAGTCTGTTAGACGCTGGTTACATCTCTACGAGTTCTTTTCAAGCTTGGGTCAACGCACTTATCGTGCGCCATTCAGCGGAGAGTTATCCTTCTTTCTCTCTCTCTTTCCTTGCTCTTTCATGCCGTTCTACCCGTCATTTTTTATATGTGTATGGTGTGGTGCCATTCTGGCATGTTTTTCAGATATCTTCTATCCTGTGACTTCTGCTCTTCGAGCTGCTGGGGTTGCTGGCGGGTTGTTCTGCCACAGCTTTCTCCCCTTATCCGTCACTCTGTTGCCGGATCAGATGCTTGGTGCTTTCTGTTGTCCTGTCACAGACCCACCTCCCTTTGGGGTATGGCTGTGGTAACTATTCTAAGTTAAGGAATCTGCGGCTAGATTTCTCTTTCAGATGAACGAGTTACTTACCTTCGGTAACGATGTATCTGGTAGAGACGTTGTCTAGCTGCAGATTCTTTAATGCCTCCCCGTTCTGCGAGGACTTTGTCTAGTGGTGTTCTCTGCTGGCCTCTTCAGTTGCCATTGGGTTCTATCTCAAAGGGGTTCAGATTGTTGCACTCTTCTGGGTGCTTTCAAATACAGTTCACCTCTGCTGGGGGCTTCTTTTCTGTTATATGGTGCCTTTGGTTCATGAGATTCGTTTTCCTGTCCAATTCCCTTCCCTTCCGTCTGCTCTACTACCTCGGGGTCCTGGTCTCCCCGTGGTCGTCCTCTTTGTGGGTCGGTTGTGCTCGGTTTCCTACCTCTGTTTTTAGAGGGGAAAGGCTAGCCTTCTCATTCTTTCCTACAGTGGACTGTTGTTCTTTCTGTGTTCTGTTCTTAGTGGACGTTCTTCCCTTGTTGCACTCGGGAAGGGGCCTCCGCTTCGCGTGCGGGGCTCTTTCTCACGGCTTCCACTTATGTGTAGGCAGTGTCTATTCTGTCTTTCAGATGGTATCTTCCACCATCCTCCTCCTTTATTCATGGATTTTTCATCCCTCGCACACTGTTCCCATACTTTCACAGTTTTTGGTTGGTGACTCCGCGTTGTGCCGCGGAAAAGTTTCTCCGAAGAAAACTGACGACAGCGCGCCGGGAGGAACTTATATGACCTCGCTGACGTCACGTACGTGGACGATGTCAGGGCGGGATCGTGTGGTGTCGACCCCCGGCGCGCAGATCCAGTCTCACGTCTGGGGATATTCTAAGTTAAGGAATCTGTGGCTAGACAACCTCTCTACCAGATACATCATTACCGAAGTTAAGTAACTCGTACTATGGGAGAAGAAGGGAAAAGGGGAAGAGAAAAGACATGTGGCGTACTCGGTGAAGAAGGTATGGCTCAAGGTATTTTTATTTGTTCTCTGCATGTAAAGAAAAGAATATGAATGTTGGGGTTTGAGCAAGGATTCCAATCAGATTGAACATACAAATCTTTGTAAATGTATCTGTGTCTTAGTGTGGTAACTACCTGATCTGATAGAGACTACTAGCCGCAGATTCCTTAATGTAGAATTATTCCCAGGCGTGAGACTGGTCCCGGAAAACTTTCTTGCCCAGCACCTCTGCGTGCTGGGGGGCGGTACCTCGCGACTCCGCCCTACGTCCTCTGCGGGTGTGATGTCAGCGAGGTCACATAAGCCCCGGCACGCTGACGTCAGTTTTTCTTATTTTCCACGTGCAACGCGTGCCAGATCGTGTCCTGGCCTGTTTCCGCCTTCTTTTTATGCTTTAGAGTTTTCTTGAGAACAGTGTGCGAATGCCTTCGGGCTTCAAGACGTGCTAGTCTTGCGCGCACCAGATGTCGGCGACGGATTTTCACCCACATCTATGTGGTGTTTGGGGAAGCACAACGACTCCAAGGACAGCGAGGCTTGTCAGCAGATGAAGCTGAAGTCCCGGCGGGAGCGCCGGATGAAACTCCTTTCGGTCCGCATGTCCAGGTCGGCGGCGTCGCCGCGTCCGTCCCCCGCGGAAGGCTTCAAGAACCGCCACTTCCGTCTCCGACATCGTCCCTCTCCGAGGCCGCGAAGGCGTCGCTCACCTGTTGGTAAGTGTCGCAGTTTGTCCCCGAGACCCGGTCCCCGGCCTGTCGGGGGCTGAGGTTCTCAACGGGTGGTGCGGCCCCGCACGTCACCACCCTATCCGCTGTTTCCCGGCGCTGGGGCGACCAGAGCCCAGATGGAGGCCTATGCGGTATTCTTGCAGGCCTCTTTGGCTCTTCCTTCTTCTCCTCTTCTTCCTAGGATGTCTGCGGATCCCTTACCGCGTGCGGGGACTTCTGTGGCGTTGCCGGTGGCTTCTGTGGCGTTGCCGGTGGCTCCCGCACCAATAGGTTTGGCTCCAGGTTCCGAAGATGTGGTGCCATCGGGGTGCGGTCCTTCGGGGTTCTCTCCATCAGACCATGGCGCCTCTGCCTTGCCACAAACCCCCCGGGAGTCCCTGTGGTGTCGTGGGAGGTTGCCTAGGCTCGAGGCACGTCCTCGAGTCCCCCTCGGTCCCCTGGGCAGGCGGTGGCCTTGTCCGAGGCCGAGATGACGCCTCTCAGTCCCCGGCGGCTGCTGGGCCTGACGACGCCGCAGGGGCCGGCTAGGGGTTGGGGCATGTCCCCATGTCCCCCTCGTCCCTACACGCAGGCGGCTGCCTTGTCGGTCGAGTCGACGCCTTTTCGGCACCGTTCCTTAGCTGGCCCGGCTCCGACCCAGCCCCGTTCTCCCGCGACGTGCGTTGTGGCGGAGGTCGTTCCGGCGTCCCCTTCGGCGCTGGTCGACATTGACCTTACGCCGGTGGCGGACTCGACGGCGCCGTGCCGGCATCAGGTCGTGGATTCGTCTTCGGACGCCCCCTCTTCTCCAGAGGTTCGGCAGCTGTTTGTTTCATCTTCTCCAGAGATGGGTCGCCGCGTCGTGGCTTTTTCCCTGCATCTTCCAAGGATGGCTCTTTGCCATCACAGTGCCTGCAGTCTTCGCCGGAGGCGCCTCAGGTTCCCCACTCGTCGGTCCACCCCCTCTCCCTTTCTGGGCTTGGCCTTTCCTTCCTCCGGTTGGGCTGGGGGACAGCCGCCTTAGCTTGCAGCCATCGCCCACAGAGGAACTGCTTTCCCCACCGCGGGGCCCTAAGGAGGCGAGTGCTGCCTTCGCTCGGGCTGTCTCCACGGCTGCAGGGATCTTGCGCATGGGCGATCCAGCTGCCCATTTTCCCACGGATCATCTGCTGGAGGTTCTCCATCAGGGTTCTGGTGGATGGGAGTTGCTTCTTCCCTTCGAGGCTTCGCTCCACAATTCTCTCGTGGGGGCCTGAGGGCGTCCTGCCACGGGGGACCCAGTGCCCCAGCCACTTCTGCACCACCACCGTCCTGCTCCGCATGATCCTGTCTGTTTTAGAGAACGGCTGATTGGCCTTCCCTTTGATGGCACTCTTTTGTTCCACGCCCCTGTGGATTCTACCATTCAGAGGTTTCATGCAGGGCCCTCCTCCTCCTCCTCCTCCTCCTCCTCCTCCCTTTTTTTTCTTTCCTCCTGCCAATGGCAAGAGGAGAGAAAAAGAAACACGCCCCCGAATCTGAAACCGCCGCTGCGTTTCTCCGAGGCATTTCTGCTTCGCCGCGGAGAAAGGCGGCGGTGTGTGTTTTCTTTCCATAGATGCTCGCTTATCTCCCTGCCTTTCTGTCCTGAGGATCGTCTTGCTGTTCTGCGTCGTGGACATTAGTTCACAATAATATAGGTAATGCATTTTTTCAGATTTTGTATTCATGTGTATTTTTATTTTTTTATTTGTAGGTGTGCCCCATGTCCTGGCGTTTACGTTGTGCTCCTGAGGATCGTCTTGCTGTTGTGCGTCGAGGGCATGGCGAAACTATGCTCCAGGTAAGCCATTTTGTCTGTTTGTTTGTATCGTATGCCCCTGATCATCGTCTTGCTCTTGGGATGCAATTTTTCAGTGTTTGTACTAATGTGTCTTTTTTTTGGGACTTTGTAGGTGTGCCCTGTGTCGTGGCGTCTACGTTCTGCTCCTGAGGGCCGTCTTGCTGTTCTACGTCGTGGACATTAGTACACAATAATCTAGGTAATGCATTTTGTCAGATTTTGTATTAATGTGTATTTTTATTTTTAAATTTGTAGGTGTGCCCCGTGTCCTGGCATCTACGTTGTGCTCCTGAGGATCGTCTTGCTGTTGTGCGTCGCGGACATTAGTATACAATCTTATAGGTAATGCAATTTTGTCTGCTTTTGGACTAATATGTATTTTTCACTTTACAGGTGTGCCCTCTGTCTTGGTGTCTTCGTTCCTGCAATGACAGCTTTGCCCGTCGTGAATGGACAGCTTTGCGTTTACAGGTAACCCATTTTGACTTTTAGTTGTGTCCGCCATTTCTTTTTTTGTCGCCTCTTATAGTGAGGATCGTCTTGCTCTTGTGCGTAAGCGATTTTTCCATAGTATTCTTTTAATGTTCCATTTTTTTTAAATTTAATATGTTTATGTGGTGCTGTCACTTGTGACTTATGTCGTGGTGTGACTTCGAGAATATACGTCCGCCTACCGCGACATTCAGGTAAGTTCTTTGTTTAAAAAATAAAAATAGATAGTTTGTAGTTAGTGAACGGCAGTTGGGGATATCTTCACGGAAGGTATACAAGTAAGTCCGACATTTTATCTTATTTAGAATGCTTTTTGCTTCTAATGTCATTGATTTTTGATTTAAACTGTTTTTTTCGTTTGTGTGTACTTTCCTTGATAGTTCCCAACTTCACCGTCTCGTCGGCCATAGACTGCTTTGCATGGTAACTTCTCTTTGAATGCAGGTACCTTTTTTTTCTTTTTTCTGTGTTCGCCATTTCTGTGTTCGTATCGTGTGCTCCTGAGGATCATCTTGCTCTTGTGCGTCGAGGACATTAGGAAACAGTATTCTAGGTAAGCCATTTTGTCTGATTTTGAACTAATGTGTTATTTTTTGGTCACTTTACTGGTGTGCCCTCTGTCTTGGCGTCTTCATTCCTGCATGAACCGCTTTGCCCGTCGAGAATGGACAGCTTTGCATTTACAGGTAACTCATTTTGACTTTAAGTTGTGTCCGCCATTTCTTTGTTTGTCGCGTCTTATTGTGAGGATCGTCTTGATGTTGTGCCTAAGCTATTTTGCCTTTTATATTCTTTTAATGTGCCTTTTGTTTTCTATTTCAGATGTGTATCTGGTTCTTTGATTTGGAGAAATAACGTCCGTCTACCGCGACATTCAGGTAAGTTCTTTCTTTAAAAAATAAAACTAGATAGAGTTTGTGGTTTGTTATATTTTATAATGTAGTAATAATATAGGTTATGCATTTTGTCACATTTTGTATTAATGTGTATTTTTATTTTTAAATTTGTAGGTGTGTCCAGTGTCCTGGCATCTACGTTCTGCTCCTGAGGATAGTCTTGCTGTTGTGCGTCGAGGGCATGGCGAAACTATGCTCCAGGTAAGCCATTTTTTGTCTGTTTGGTCGTCTCGTCTGCCCCTGATGATCGTCTTGCTCTTGTGCGTCGCGGACATTAGTATACAGTCTTATAGGTAATGCAATTTTGTCTGCTTTTGGACTAATATGTATTTTTCACTTTGCAGGTGTGCCCTCTGTCTTGGCGTCTTTGTTCCTGCAATGATAGCTTTGCCCGTCGTGAATGGACAGCTTTGCGTTTACAGGTAACCCATTTTGACTTTTAGTTGTGTCCGCCATTTCTTTTTTTGTCGCCTCTTATAGTGAGGATCGTCTTGCTCTTGTGCGTAAGCCATTTTTCCATAGTATTCTTTTAATGTTCCATTCTTTTTTATTTAAGATGTTTGTGGTGCTGTCACTTGTGACTTATGTCGTGCTGTGACTTCGAGAATACACGTCCGTCTACCGCGACATTCAGGTAAGTTCTTTGTTTAAAAAATAAAAATAGATAAGAGTTTGTAGTTTGTTATATTTTATCATGTTTTTTCTGTTATTAAAAAATATTTAGTGTTAAAAATAAAAATATCCTTAACATTTTTTAGATTTGTTTCAATATTTGTCGAATGTGCTTTTCGCTGCTTTTCATGATTTGGAGACGTCAGGGTGGGGCACGTATTTTAAGTGAACGGCATTTGGGGATATCTTCACGGAAGGTATACAAGTAAGTCCGACATTTTGTTATCTTAGTTAGAATGCTTTTTGCTTCTAATGTCATTTATTTTTGATTTGAACATTTTTTTCGTTTGTGTGTACTTTCCTGGATAGTTCCCAACTTCACAGTCTCGTCGGCCATTGACTGCTTTGCATGGTAACTTCTCTTTGAATGCAGGTAACTTTTTTTTCTTTTTTCTGTGTCCGCCATTTCTGTGTTCGTATCGTGTGCTCCTGAGGATCATCTTGCTCTTGTGCGTCGAGGACATTAGGAAACAGTATTCTAGGTAAGCCATTTTGTCTGATTTTGTACTAATGTGTTAATTTTTGGTGACTTTGCTGGTGTGCCCTCTGTCTTGGCGTCTTCGTTCCTGCATAGACCGCTTTGCCCGTCGTGAATGGACAGCTTTGCATTTACAGGTAACTCATTTTGACTTTTAGTTGTGTCCGCCATTTCTTTGTTTGTCGCGTCTTATTGTGAGGATCGTCTTGCTGTTGTTCCTAAGCTATTTTGCCTTTATATTCTTTTAATGTGCCTTTTGTTTTATATTTCAGATGTGTATCTGGTTCTTTAACTTGGAGAAATTACGTCCGTCTACCGCAATAAACTAGATAGAGTTTGTGGTTTGTTATATTTTATAATGTTTTTTCTGTTATTAAATAATATGTAGCGGTTAAAAAAAAAATATCCTTAACATTTTGTAGAATTGTTTCGATATTTGTCGAATGTTCTTTTCGCTGCCTTTCATGATTTGGATACGTCAGGGTGGGGCACGTATTTCAGGTAAACGGCTGTTGGGGATATCTTCACGTAAGGTATACAAGTAAGTGCGACATTGGGCTATTTTATTTAGGATGTTTTTTGCTTCTAATGTCATTTATTTATTTTTTACTCTGGTTTCTTCGTTTTTGTGTACCTTACGTGTTATTTCCCAACTTCACCGTCTCGTCGGCCATAGACTTGCTTTTCCCGGTAACTTCTCTCTGATTGCAGGTAACTTTGTTTTTGTTTTCTGTGTCCGCCATTTCTGTGTTCGTATCGTGTGCTCCTGAGGATCATCTTGCTCTTGTGCGTCGATGTTGTTTTTGCCCTTCTTCTCAGGCACCTGTTCCGATTGTGTCGCGTTTGTCACCTCTTACAGGCTCGTGCCCATCTCGTGTTTCCTGGGTTCACCGTATGCTGTTTGTTAAAGTCAGGTAAAACATCTTGTGTATTTTCCTACTTTATATTATTTCTATGTCTTCTTTGTACAGATAGGCCATATCGTGTCATGTCTGTGCAGCAAAATGTTCAAGGTAAGCTATATGGTGTATTATTTGTACTTTTCTAAGATTGCGTTTAACTGCACGTTTTCATTTTTTTTTTTACAGCCAGACCACTTGGAGCCACGTTGCTTGCAGACGACGAACACCAGGCTTTGTTATTCAAGATAGGCAGAACTCGCACATCAGCACTAACGATTCTAACAAGTCACAACCTCCACAATCCTTTCATTCGTAGCGACAGCCTCCTATCTCCAATTTACATACGGCCAGACAACAACATCCTCAACAACATCTCACCTACATGCTTTTTTAAGATGCAAAGTGTTTTCTCTTTTGTTATTTAATTGAGTAACCGGCATTTTTTGTCTTTTCCAGTATTTAAAGGAGCGAAGCAACAGTTGGAAACACTTCTTGAAGAGAGCCCAGCAGGTATACTTCGAGACAGCGGACCTATACTTCGTTGAAAAACAAGTAACTTAATCCATAGTGAAATTAAATAGCCTCTTGCATTAGCGTGTTTTCATTAATTTGTACTTTTTGGCTGTGCTTTCTGTACTTATATTGTTTTTTAAACTTTGCTAATTACTTCGCTGTAAAAAAAACTATTTTAAAATGTGGCGCATTTACATTCCTTCCTTGTACACTTTTTTTGCTCATGTTTACTTTGCAACCCATTGTGTAAAAATGTTGTTTCTTTCCATGCACTTTACACAGAGAATTATTTATTCTTAGTAGCGCTTCTTACGTGCCCATTTTTCTGTTTTTTAATACGCACATACCAAACAGTAACAGTATGTAAAGTTTATATTTTAATTGTCGCATATACAATTTAGCGAGTTAAAGTATGCCTTCTTAGTGTGATTTTTCTTCCATACTGTGAATATTTTTAAAGTAACTCCCCAACACGCTGTACAGTGATGCATATTAATAGCATGCTTCCCTACTGTAAAGTATGTGTGTTTAATTTTTTACTAAGTCAAACTTAATAGAAGACAAAAAATTATTACGTCCGTGCTTTAGTATTAAATTACATACATCGTGCGCAACGCTAACTTAACGTCTTCTTTTTCATATTACTTGCCGCCATTAATGTTAGCGCCATTTCACTCAATAGCACAGTATCCCCCCCCCACTGTCCGTTTGCAATTGTCAGCCTAAAACTGTGTTATAATGTGGACTTTTTGAAAGCTGGGCTGCTCCTGCTTTAAAGAAAAATTATTCTATGTATTTTTCAATCACGTTTCTTTAACATATGGTAAGTTTAGCTGTGTAAATATAGCGCTACTAAAGCATATTGTTAAATGTGGTGCATTTACATAGCTTCCTTTTACACATTTTTCGATCATGTTTACTTTACAGACGATTGTGTAAATACTTTTCACACCATTTTGGTTTTTTAGCAGCGCTTCGTACGTGCACAGATTTCTAGGTTTTGAAACGTACATATTAAACAGTAACAGTACGTAGACTTTATATTTTAATTGTGCTGCATTTAAAATTTACCGACTTTTAAGCATGCCACCTTAAAGTGTTCCTTATTATGGTTCTGTTGGAATTACCGCGCAAATAACTTGTACCGTGATTCAGAGTAATAGCAGCCTTTTCGACTTTAAAGTATATATACCTAATTTTTTGGTCTTATGTGCAACTCAAAAGTAGTAAAAAATATATTATACACGTGCTGCTGTACCAAATTAGATGCAATGTGCACGACTATTAATTACAAGCTTCGTTTTCCCATTACTAGCTGCCATTATTGTTAGCGGCATTTCACTCCATAGCACAGCCACCACCATCCACTGCAACACTATGTTTGTTTGCAATTGTCACCGAAAAAATTGCCGTTATGCAGGGTATTGAGATACTGGCCTGCTCCTGTTTTTGTTTAAATTGAGACGGTATTTTTAGCTCACGTTTCTTTTACATCCGTGAATATTAGCTGGGTAAATAGAGCAATATCAAAGTAAATTAGAAAATGTGGCGCATTTACAAAACTTAATTTAACACCTTTTTTGGTCAAGTTTACTTTACAGTCCATTGCGTACATATTTTGTTTATTTGCGTGCACGTTTCACAGAGAATTAGTTATTTTTTGCAGTGAACAGTACGTAGACGTTATATTTTGGAATTTATAATCATGCCTTCTGAAATTGCTTTTTGTAACTTATTGTCAATTTGGTGTCATTACTTCGGGAACACACTGTACTGTTATTGCTGATTAATAGCAGGCTTGCCTACTTTTAATTGCGTGTAAATTATTTTTAGATATTATATGCCACTTACAAGTAGGGCAAAATGTATTATACGCATGCTGTATTATTAAATAAGACACATCATGCACGACGATAAGTTAGTCTTACTTTTCTAATTAATTGCCGCCATTAATGTTAGCGCCATGTCATTGCACAACACACCTTCCCCCTCCACCCACTGCCATTATGCTGAGTAATGGCAGGCTAGGCTGTATTTGTAATATGTTGTTTATTTTCGTGCACTTTTCACAGAGATTTATTTAATTTGAGCAGCGCTTTTAACGTGCACAGATTTCTAGGTTCTTATACATACATACATACCAAACAGGAACAGTACGAAGACTTTAAGTTTTAATTGTGCTGCCCCTCTACATCTAGCCCTCTACATCTAGCCCTCTACACCTAGCACTCTACACCTAGCCCTCTACACACACGCACTTTACACCTCATTCTCTAGCACACACACACACTACTACTGTCTCTTTAACATTCTTACTAACATACATTAATTAGCACACACTTTCTCTAACACACTCTTAACACACTATACTCTTTAAGAATAATTGCTACAAGATGCTTTCTAAGAAGCACTCTCTAAAACACGCTATCTAACACATCTTATCTGTATTACCCTCTCTGTATTATCCTCTCTGTATTACCCTCTTTGTATGACTCTCTCTGTATTACTCTTTTGTAATATGCTCTCTGTAATAGGGTCTCTGTAATACGCTCTCTGTATGACGCTCTGTATGATGCTCTCTGTACTATACTCTCTGTACCACACTTGTGAGCATAGTGCATAAAGAGTAGTGCAAAAAGCATGGATTATAGTGCATGGACTGCAGCATTCATAACAGGAAAAGCAGTACATGCATGACAGGCAAAGCAGTCCATGCATGACAGTAGATGGAGACGCCAGGACACAGAGCACACCTACAAAGTCCCCAAAAAAATACACATTAGTACAAAATCAGACAAAATGCATTCCCTATAAGATTGTGTACTAATGTCCGCAATGCACAAGAGCAAAACGATCATCACGGGCAGACGAGACAAACAAATAGACAAAAGGGCTTACCTGTAAGATAGTTTCCTCATGTCCTCGACGCACAAGAGCAAGACTATCCTTAAGAGCAGACGATACAAACACAAAAATGGTGGACACAGAAAAAAAACAATGAGTTACCTTTTGTTCTGCTTGGGTCTTCGGATCAGATAGAACCCGCTCAGCAGAGCCTCTCCAACCCAACCAGAACGTTTCCCACCTCCCTAGGGCCTATTCACAATAAGTAACCACATGTATATACCGCCTAAGGACAGGGAATTCCTACTCATATATATACCAAGACCTCTTATAATCGGCGGCCTCGCGATCCCATACGGATCCAGGACTTCCTACCCAGACGGCAGCCTCAGCCTCGCGATCCCACACGGACCCAGGACTTCCTACCCAGACGGCAGCCTCAGCCTCGCGATCCCATACGGATCCAGGACTTCCTACCCAGACGGCAGCCTCAGACACAAGTGGCGGCCTCGCGATCCCACACGGACCCAGGACTTCCTACCCAGATGGCAGCCTCAGCCTCGCGATCCCATACGGATCCAGGACTTCCTACCCAGACGGCAGCCTCAGACACAAGTGGCGGCCTCGCGATCCCACACGGACCCAGGACTTCCTACCCAGACGGCAGCCTCAGCCTCTCGATCCCATACGGATCCAGGACTTCCTACCCAGACGGCAGCCTCAGCCTCGCGATCCCATACGGATCCAGGACTTCCTACCCAGACGGCAGCCTCAGACACAAGTGGCGGCCTCGCGATCCCACACGGACCCAGGACTTCCTACCCAGACGGCAGCCTCAGCCTCGCGATCCCACACGGATCCAGGACTTCCTACCCAGACGGCAGCCTCAGCACAAGTTCATCCTATGATCACCATAACATACAGGAAGGGAATCAGTCTCACTATTCATCAGATCACACAAGGATTGCTACTTCGAGCACAGCCTGTTCTCTGGTTTGAGGGGCTCCTCTCTCCCTTATTCAGTTACCACTTACCTGATCAGGGTTAACATCTGTTCATGTCAAGTCACAGCTGACTAGAAGAATAGGCTACCCTCTTATACAAGAACACGCAGCACATGTTGGTTCACTACAGACTGGGTACTTTATTACTCATTACATACGCAATCACATAACATTACTATATAACACATAACCTGCAAAGAAAAGTGAAAGATTAGGTTGTACACTCTAATAAGAAAGGGGTCGACATCACCTTAGTCGTGTGTAGCCTGCACTCAATGGTCATCTAGGTTCCCTTCTCGTCTGTGCCTCGGCTCGCCTGGAAGTCACACCTCCGCAGTCACGGATCTGTTCCCTTCACCCTTCTCCGAGTCACTGGGACCTCTTTCTCATCGGTTACTCTCTCCTCTCCGGCTATTCTGCCAGAAGAATATCTGTCTCTCGGTTTTTCTCCGCCTTCAAGTTTGTCATCTGTCTTCCCTGGAATAAGTAGTAGCTTTACTGCTAACGGCTAGATGCCGCCTACGGACTGAAGCAAATGCCAAGTATCTGCCTCAGACTTTCACTAATATAGAGGTGCATTTCCTCATGGAAAATTCCGGCCCGTAACCTGCCGCCCACCAAATTCTTGTACCTCCCCGTACCAAGGACACGTTCCCAGCCGGCCGGCCTGATGTAGTGTCTTCGGCATGAAGAAAAATACAATCCTTCGATAAGGGCCGGCCTGAACCGGTTCTCTCCAAGCGAATAACACCTCATAACTAAAACATTACATTTGACCTAGAAGCATCCCAAGCTGCCGGAGCAGAAAGAAAGATGGAGTCTCTCCTGTTTGAGGCCTACCAGGCCTGAATTCAGCACGGCTCCATGAAATACCCTCACTACAGGACAGGTTATCCCTAATACTAACGAATCTATCCCCTAGGCTATGTGTGCAAGCCCTGATCTATGGGGAAGAGCACAGGATCATGTCAAAGTGCCTAGTAAATAGGCTCCATTCACTACTCTAACCCTTAGACTTGGATGGTAAGAGACTGAAGTCACACTAATCACCCTTCAACACAAGAAGGCCGGTAAAATCGAGCAGTACACCTTTATACGCAAAGCTGTCCATTCACAACGGGCAAAGCGGGCCAGGAATGGGCATAATGCAAAGTGTGTACTGTAACATAAGTTGTTAATAGTTGTTTGGTGAGAATGTGAGTGCATGTGAGTACTTGGATATGAACTCCAATTTATTTGCCCGGCAAAATGGCTTATCTCTAATCTGCAAACAGCAGCATACATACCGGGAAAAGTAGTCCATGCACAACGCTGTACAGAAGAAAAGGCAAAAAACATAGTGTGTAATGCATAGAGCATGGTCCAGAGAGGTCAATGCACCAAACCTAATGCAGAACATGGTGCAGAGAACATAATTCAGAGTGTGTACTGCAACATAAGTTGCTAATAGCTGTTAGTGAGAAAGTGAGTGCATGTGAGAACTTGTATGTTTACTCCAATTGGGTTACATACGTATAGCATACATACCAAAATAAGCAATGCATGCACAATAATGCATGAAGACAATATGGGCCAGCATAGTGTAAAGAACAAAACAGTCAAAATGACTTACCTATATAATGCAAATAGCAGCATACATAACGGTCAAAACAGTCCATGCACAATGCTGCACAGAAACAAGGCAAGGACCATGGTACATGGAGCATACTGCAGAGAGCCTAATACAATAAGCCTATTGCAAAGAGCCCAGTCTACAGACTGCAGTACAGACAGTATATGGTGCACTATAAGTTGACAATACATTGTTATGCAAATGTAACTACAAGTAAATATTATACTGCTATTCTGTTACACTAGTAAGTTACTTACATAAGGCACTTAACTGTTTCACAACTTTTTCCTTTCGATATCTACTTTACCATATTAATACTGAATATTTATACATCTATTAATACTCTCTACTCTTTACATCCACTTTTTCCATTCACTCTTTCAACACATGCACTCTATACATACTCTTTACACATAAACAACACGTGCTCTCTATACATGCTCTCTAAACATGCTCTCTACACACGTCCTCCACACACATGCCCTCTCTACACACATGCCCTCTCTACACACATGCCCTCTCTACACACATGCCCTCTCTACACACATGCCCTCTCTACACACATGTCCTCTCTACACACATGTCCTCTCTACACACATGCAGTCTACACCTTGCCCTCTACACACACCCCTCTACACACACCCCTCTACACACACCCCTCTACACACACCCCTCTACACACACCCCTCTACACACACCCCTCTACACACACCCCTCTACACACACCCCTCTACACACACCCCTCTACACACACCCCCTCTACACACACCCCCTCTACACACACCCCCTCTACACACACCCCCTCTACACACACCCCCTCTACACACACCCCCTCTACACACACCCCCTCTACACACACCCCCTCTACACACACCCCCTCTACACACACCCCCTCTACACACACACCCCCTCTACACACACACCCCCTCTACACACACACCCCCTCTACACACACACCCCTCTACACACACACGCCCTCTACACACACACGCCCTCTACACACACACGCCCTCTACACACACACGCCCTCTACACACACACGCCCTCTACACACACACGCCCTCTACACACACACCCTGTAAACATGTACTTTACAAACACTCTTTAAACATGCACTCTATAAATACTCTGTAAGACATGCTTTCTAAATGATGCTCTCGAAGGAACACTGTAAAACACACTGTATTACACATGTTCTCTGTATTGCCCTCTCTGTATTGCCCTCTCTGTATTGCCCTCTCTGTATTGCCCTCTCTGTATTACCCTCTCTGTATTACTCTCTCTGTATTACTCTAATAAGCTCTCTGTATTATGCTCTCTATATTACTCTCTATTACTCTTTATGTATTACGCTGTCTGTATTACGCTGTCTGTATTACGCTGTCTGTATTACGCTGTCTGTATTACGCTGTCTGTATTACGCTGTCTGTATTACGCTCTCTGTATTACGCTCTCTGTATTACGCTCTCTGTATTACGCTCTCTGTATTACGCTCTCTGTATTACACTCTCTGTATTACACTCTCTGTATTACACTCTCTGTATTACTCTCTGTAGCACACTCGTGAGCATGGTGCAGAAAGCCTGGTGCAGAGAGCACGGTGCAGAGAGCACGGTGCAGAGAGCATGGCACAAAGATCGTGATACTAAGAGCGTGGTACAGAGTGCATGGTGCAGAGAGCGTGGTGCACTATAAGTTGACAATAGCTAATGATGATAAAGTGAGTGCAGGTGAAAACCAATCTGCAAACTCCTGTTGGGTCACTTACGTGAGGCATTGTCAACTTCTTCACTACTTTTTACTTTGCATTGTCAATTTCTTCACTACTTTTTACTTTCTCTACCAAGGATTACCTTATTAATAATACATCCTTATAACTCTAATAATACTCCCTAATACATACTTTAACTACAGATTCTTTACATACACACTTTACATCCAGGTTTTACAGTCATCCACTTTTACTATTCACTCTTACAACACATGCACTCTATAGATACACTCTTTACACATGCAAAAGCTCAACACCTGTTCTCTCTACACATGCTCTCTACACACGCTCTCTACACACATAGTCTCTGTACACATGCTCTCTAAAAGCTCTCTCTCCACACATGCCCTCTACACACATGTTCTATACACACACGTCCATCCACACACGCTCTGTACACAGACACCTCCATCCACACACGCTCTGTACACACACACCTTATACACACACATACTCTACACACACAGCCTGTACACACACATATTCTACACACACATCCTGTACACATGCAATTTACAAACAAACTCTTTAAAAATACACTGTTTATACACACAAACTATACACACTCTGTACACACACATACATACTCTAAACACACTCTACAAATACTTTCTAAAACATGCTTTCTAAATAACGCTCTCTAAGGAACGCTCTCTAAAAAACACTGTATTACACATTTTGTTTTTTACCCTCTCTCTATTACCCTCTCTGTATTACCCTCTCTATATTACACTTACACAAAGAGTAGCAAAGTCTATAACAAATGTTTTCTTTAAATTGGCTAAATTACGTATCAAACAAATACATAGCAAAATATACATCTCACTTAGAAAATACTTTAATAATGGGAAGATTATAACTGCCAAAGACATAAAAGAAAAATTAAACCGTATTCTCCAATATAACGAAGGGTACAAAATACTAAAAACTATACGTAGTTCACCACCATTCTGGGAGCAATGCAAAAAAGACCTATTTGCTATGATAAGACAATTGGGAATACCAACTTTTTTTTAACTTTATCAGCTGCAGAAACAAAATGGTATCATTTAATTAATATATTATTACGTACTGGAAAAAAAAAGAATGTACAAAAGAAGAATTTGCCAATATGTCATGGGAAACAAAATGTTCATTAATACAACAAAATCCAATCACATGTGCAAGGCATTTTGATTTCCAAGTTAGAAAGCTATTTAATTGTATTTTATTACATGAAAGTAACCCAATTGGCAAAAATTTAGATTACTTTATAGAGTAGAATTCCAACAACGGGGATCACCACATATACATGCTATAATATGGATAGAGAATGCCCCACAATATGAAAATTCTGAGCTCAATGAAGTTATTACTTTTATAAATTAGTATATAACATGTGCAAACGCACAAGATCCAAATATAGAGCCTTTCATACCCCTCCAAAGGCATGGGCATACCAAAAATTGCCGGATCAAGCATAAAAGAACATGCAAATATCAGTACCCAAAATATCCGATGCCAGAAACTTATATATTAGAACAATTAGAACTAGACAAAACTAATCAAGAACTCCTTCAACAAATTGAACTAATACATCTAACTATGAACACACAAGACTTCCAAAGTTATACTTTTGATGAGTTCTTAAATACAATGCAACTAGATTTGAAACAGTATCTTTTATGTATACAGTCAATAATAGGGAAAAAAACAATTTTTCTCAAAAAAACTCCAGCTGAATGCTTTATAAATAACTACAATACTACAATTTTACAAGCATGGCAAGCAAATATAGATATACAATACATCTTGGATGCATATGCATGTGCTGTATATATAGTTTCATATATTAGTAAATCTCAACGTGGGATGAGCAGAATAATTGCACAAGCTGCAAAAGAAGTATATCACAATCCTAGTATAAAAGATCAACTTAAGCATATAAGTAACAAATTCTTAAACTGTACAGAAATAAGTGCACAAGAAGCCGCCTATCTTATACTTCAAATTCCATTACGGAAAAGTTCTCGCTCTTTTGTATTCATCAATACAAGCCCACCAGAAAAGCATACATACTTATTAAAAGACATAGAGACTATTAATTTATTGCCAGATACTTCTCATAAAATAAAATTTGACAATCCTATAGTAAAGTACAGCAAACGGCCTGAAGAATTAGATACCTGTACATTAGCTGACTATGCATCTAGGTATGATGAAAAAAAAAGAAAGGGGAAAAAAAGAAACAGACCATGACAATTTCCTCCCTGAAAATAACTTTTATAGCTCAGATGAGGAAGAACTTGAAATTAATATACAAGAAGAAATAATAGAAACTGACTATATAAAACGCAAAAACCCAAAAATAATTCGCTATTGTAGATTTAACAAAAAGAATGACTCTGAAAATTACTATAGAGAATTGCTAATGCTTTATTATCCGTGGAGAGTTGAACATCTAATAATTGGCCACAAAG
The DNA here is from genome assembly GCF_964204655.1 of Triturus cristatus. Lineage (NCBI taxonomy): Eukaryota > Metazoa > Chordata > Amphibia > Caudata > Salamandridae > Triturus > Triturus cristatus. The sequence goes on along the minus strand of NC_140586.1, from coordinate 134,523,744 downwards.
AAACATATTATGAAAGGTATCTAGAAATTAAAAGCACTGTTGACTTTCATCATAATAGATATAATAAAACACTAAAAAACAATGAGACAGAAAACATTACATTAGAGCCATTGATTCTACCCCAAACAGATATAGATACAGAAAACAACATATATCCTCAAATTCCAGTTAATGAACAATTACTATATGACTTATCATTCGATTTAGGAATTAGAAGTACATGTATTGAAGAAGCACTAACCAATAATTTAATACCAAATGAACAGTATGACAACATAATGCAAAATCTTACAAATGAACAACTTAAATTTATATATCATCACTTAAATTGGATAAAAACAAAAGAAGAACCCTGCTACACATTTTGTACAGGTGGTGCAGGAGTAGGTAAAAGCTTCCTTACTACAGCGCTTTACCAAAAATTACTACGATACTACAATACTAGAGCAGGAGAAAATCCTGACAACATATATGTACTGCTTACAGCTTCTACAGGCAAAGCAGCACATAATATTCATGGTAAAACACTACATAGTACCTTTTTAAAATACCAGTTTCACAAACACTAACTCATAAACCACTAACTCATGAGAACAGGAGTGCACTACAAAACGAGTTAATGCATCTTAAATTGCTAATAATTGATGAGATATCAATGGTAGGAGCTAATTTATTTAATTTCATACATAATGGATTACAAGAAATAAAATGTCTAATCTCCCATTTGGTGGAATATCTATATTAGCAATTGGAGATTTTTATTAAAGCCAGTTTTTGACACGTACATATTTGAAAACCCTTGGCATTCATACAGACCAGTAAGTACTAATCTATGGCAAGAAAATTTTAAGTTATTTGAGTTAACAAAAATTATGAGACAGCTAAATGACTTGCCGTTTGCTGAACTGCTAAACAGATTAAGAGAAGGGAACCAAAATGATGCAGATATAATACAGATACAAACATGAGAATTAGAACCACCAACAAGCATTAGCAAAACTATACCTTATATAATGCCAACAAACAAAGAAGTTGATAACGTTAATAGTGAAGTTTTATTACAACAAATAATGAGCTATCCTGTCTACACAGCAACAGCCATAGATACAGTAGCAGCTGGCTTGACTGAAATAGTTAAAAAGAGAACACTAGCTCAGTTACCTACAAACGCGACTAAAACAATGGGCCTGCCATTTATAGTACATATTGCCTTAAAATTAAGATATGATATAACTTCCAATATGAATGTTAATGACTGTTTAACAAATGGTGCTACAGGTATAGTTGAATTTGTAGAAACAATAAATAACACCCCTACTGTAATATGGATTAATTTTGATAAAGAAAATGTTGGTAAAAGTACGAGGCTAGAAAATAAACACATGTATACAACTAACATTTTGCCTCATTGGACACCAATACATGCTATAACACGGCACTTTCAATTTACACAAAAATTTATAACAATTATACGCAAACAATTCCCCCTACGCCAATCATCTGCACGTACTATACACAGAACACAAGGAGAAGCAATTGAACCACTTTACATACATTTTAACAATAGCAAAGTACATCATATGCATTATGTAGCTTTAAGCAGAGCCAAATCATTAGCTAACATCTATATTAAAAACTTTCAGCAAGACAAAATAGTTGTACATACAAAAGTACATGAGGAAATGGCCAGATTAAGGAGAGATATGCAATTGCAAATATCAGTCCCTAAATTATGTACCTATAACGAACTGTGTAATATAATTGTACATAATATACGATCACTGCAAAAAAATTACACAGCACTGAAATCAGACACAAATATAATGAATGCTGATATTCTATGCTTAACTGAAATAAACACTACTAGAACATCAGATAGCAATACTTTCTTAATAGAACAGTACCATCTTTTCAAATTTGATAAATTCCACCATCACATAACTAAGCATGGAATAGCAATTTACTACCGTAAAAATATTGACTTACTGCCAATATATGAAACACAACACGAAATTGATATTCTACATTTTACTCTACATCTTAAGAATTGCAACTACTTATTTGTAATGCTATACAAACCTCCACATGTACATATACAAACACCTTTCCAAATTCTAAGTAGCATATTAAACTTTTACCCTGATTATAACTACATAATAATGGGTGACTTTAACATAGATTTAACACAACAAACACAAAACACAGCACTACTATTACAATATATGCTAAACGAGTTTCAATGTCAACAAAAAATAACACAATATACAACAGACTACAAGTCAACATTAGATCATATCTATACTAATGTACACTTAACGAACTATGGCATATTAGAGTCATATTATAGTGATCACAAAGCCTTATGGGTAGCAATTTAATAAGCATGTTGTATATATGTGTGTATAGGTGGCTTAGTATCTTTGTGTCTGGCTTACTATGTGTGTTAGGTGACTCTGTATGTGTGTAAGTCAGTGTCTCTGTATGTGTATGTCTGTAGCTCTGTATATGTGTGTTGAGAAGTGTGGCTCCATGATTAGAGCGGCAGACCCTGATGCAGAGATCTAGCCCGAGACCAGGGTTCAATTCCCCGCCTCGGCAGGTCTTGGGCTCCAAAATTCCACGGGCCTGATAATTCTCGCATCTGTGCCTGTTCCAATCATGGAGTCCCACTCTGAAACTCTGGGCAATAGCTTGCTTAATCTCCACAACGGCACCCACAACGCTAAGGATGCCTGGCCTCCACCTTGGTGGTGCCCAGGAGTGGACGCCTCACAGGGAAAGCCAGGATGGGTTCCACAGCGGTATTCGTACAAGCACCTTGAGACCCTTGCGGGTGAGTAGTGCGCTATACAAATATCAATTTACATTTACATAGCTCTGTGTGTATGGCTGTCTCAGTATGTGTGGCTCTGTATGTGTGTCTGAGTGATACACTTTGTGTGTGTGTGTGTGGCTCTGTCTGTGTGGGTCTGTATGTGTGTGTGGTTGGCTCTCTCTCTATCACTACCTCTCTCTCTCTCTCCCTAACTCTCTCTCACTACCTCACTAACTCACTCGCACTACCTCACTATCTCTCACACTACTTCACTCTCTCTCACTAACTCAATCACTCTCTCTACCTCACTACTCAACTGTCTCTATATTACAGCATCACAATAACACTACATCACTAACTATCTCACTCAATACCTCAATATCTCTACATACCTCACTCTCTCACTACATCACTATCTAACACAATACCTCACAATTACACTCTTTAACTCAATACCTCACTATCTCACTAGATCACTCTATCTATTTCTATCTCACTACCACACTATATCACGACTCACTCTCTGAAACATACACTACATCACTCACTCACTAACACTATCTATCTCACTACCTCACAACTTCACTCTCTCTAACACACTACATCACTCTCTCTCTATCTCACTACCTCACTCTCTCAATTTCTCTCACACTAAATAACTTACACTCTCACTTTCACTAACTCACTCTCTCACTACCTCACAACATCACTCTGTTTCTATCTCACTACCTCACAACATTACTCATCCTCACTACATCACTCTTTCAATACCTCACTTTCTCTTTCACTCACTACCTCACTCTCGTATCTACCTCACTCTCTCTCACTACATAACTCTCTCAAATTAATACGCATGTTGTATAATTTAATATGTTAGTTTGGGATAAAGTAACATTTTTCAACAGTTGTATCCAAAATGTATACTCACAATTTATTCTCATTTCAGATGTTTTCTATACAAGAAATTAAGATGGGGAAACAAGAGGAGAGCAACCCGTTTCAAAGGGCTAAAAGAGCAAATATTGTAACATGTTCTCAAAAAACACACTACCGAAATGCGAAGCAAGAAAACAAAATCTTGTACCACCTTGCACTAGCAGATGAAAGTGGTTCTATTAAAGCCACATGCTATAACGACGATTTTTACAATCAAACCAAACAAGGACATGGAATTATTATAAGGAATTTCCTGGCCAAGAACAATGTTGTTCTATTAACCAAACATACAAAAATATCAAGGATGCTACCTTTAACGCTTCCAAGTGAAATCCTACAAGAAGCAAAAAACATACTAGAGCCACCAGCTCCACCAATATCACCTATTAAAACAATAAGAGAAGCCAAATTACGGACATTAATGACCATATCGGGGACAATATCCGAGGTATTTATATAAGCACAATATCGAGTTACAAAGTTAATAAACATTTAACAAACTATTCAATACTCGCACACTCTTCAAAAAACTCTCAGCAAAAAAATATCTCAGGACAACACTCTCTATGCACACCACTCTCTTCCCCACACCACTCTCTTCCCCACACCACTCTCTTCCCCACACCACTCTCTTCCCCACACCACTCTCTTCCCCACACCACTCTCTTCCCCACACCACTCTCTTCCCCACACCACTCTCTTCCCCACACCACTCTCTTCCCCACACCACACTCTTCCCCACACCACACTCTTCCCCACACCACACTCTTCCCCACACCACACTCTTCCCCACACCACACTCTTCCCCACACCACTCTCTTCCCCACACCACTCTCTTCCCCACACCACTCTCTTCCCCACACCACTCTCTTCCCCACACCACTCTCTTCCCCACACCACTCTCTTCCCCACACCACTCTCTTCCCCACACCACTCTCTTCCCCACACCACTCTCTTCCCCACACCACTCTCTTCCCCACACCACTCTCTTCCCCACACCACTCTCTTCCCCACACCACTCTCTTCCCCACACCACTCTCTTCCCCACACCACTCTCTTCCCCACACCACTCTTTTCCCCACACCAGCTCTCCAACACAATCGCTCTCCAACACAATCGCTCTCCAACACAATCGCTCTCCAACACACTCGCTCTCCAACACACTCGCTCTCCAACACACTCGCTCTCCAACACACTCGCTCTCCAACACACTCGCTCTCCAACACACTCGCTCTCCAACACACTCGCTCTCCAACACACTTGCTCTCCAACACTCTTACAAAAAAATATGCACCACACTCTCGCATCACAAAACTCTATTAAACACTCTCTCTTCAAACACTCTCTCTGCACCATACTCTCGCATCACAAAACTCTATTAAACACTCTCTCTTCAAACACTCTCTCTGTACCACACTCTTTCTTCACAACTCTCTATTCCCCACACTCTCTCTACACCACACTGTCTTCAACACATTCTTTCTCCACCACACTCTCTTTACAACACACTCTCTACACATCACTCTATGCACCGCACTCTGTCTGCACCGCACTCTGTCTGCACCGCACTCTGTCTGCACCGCACTCTGTCTGCACCGCACTCTGTCTGCACCGCACTCTGTCTGCACCGCACTCTCTGCTATACTGACACTATATGTACAAAAAAAAAATATTAATATTTGCTTTATATTTTACAGGAAGAAGAAACTAAAAACATTTTTGTGGCAGGACAAGAAACAAAATTAAAATCTATTACAGTTATCGACACGACAGACTCTGTTAAAATCACATTGTGGAGAAATGCAACGGAATTCCCAATCACACTTGGAACTTATGTCAAAATGACACACTTGACCGTCCACGAATTTAATAATCAAAAAATGTTCAATACTACTCACAATACACATATAGAAGTAAGTACAAAAAAAACATTATTTGTGTACCTGTGTGGCTCTATGTGTGGCTTTGTGTGTGTGTGTGTAGCTCAATGTATGCATGGGTGCCTCTGTGTGTGTTTTTCGGTGTCTCTATATGTGTATGGGTAACTCTCTATGTATATGTGAATGCCTCAGTATGTATGTTTGGTGGCTCTGTATGTGTATATGGGTGACTGTGTATGGCTCTGTATCTGTATGGCTCAGTATATGTGTGTGAGTAACTCTGTATGTGTATATGGGTGCCTCAATGACATAGTGTATGTCTACATCTATGTGACTAGGTCTATATGTCTATGTGGTTGATTCACTCTCTAAAACTACGTCACTATCTCTCTACCTCTCTCACTATGTATAAATGTGAATGCCTCATAATGTATGTTGGGTGGCTTTGTATTTGTATGTGAGTGACTTTGTATGTGTGTGGCTCTGTATCTTTATGGCTCTGTATATGTGTGTGAGTAGCTCTGTATATGTGTATGGGTGCCTCTGTATGTGTAGATCAATGACATTGTGTATGTCTACATCTATGTGACTAGGTCTATATGTCTATTAAGTAGATTCTCTCTCTAAAACTAACTCACTATCTCTCTCTCACTACCTCACTCTCTCACTACCTCTCTCTCTCACTATCTCAATCACTCTCTCACACTAACTCACTCTCTCTCTCTACCTAACTCTATCTACATCACGACACCACTATCTCTATATCACAACATCACTATCTCACTACTTCACTAACTCTCTCTCTCAATACATCATTACATCACTATCTCTCACTAGCTCACTCTCTCACAACCTCACTATCTATCTCACTACCTCACTCTCTGTCACTACGTCACAACTTCACTCTCTATCTCACTACCTAACTCTCTCTCTATCTCACTACCTCACTCTATTTCTTTCTATCTCACTCCTTCACTCTCACTTTCACTACCTCACTCGAAATAAACATCACTCACTCTCTCTAACTCACTCTCTCAATAAATATCTCTAACTCAATACTCCACTCTATTTATCTCACTACCTCACTATCTTACAACATTTCTCTCTCAAAACATCACTACATTACTCTATCAATACCTCACTCTCTATCTCGATACCGAACAACTTCACTGTCTCCCTCTAAAAAAGTACCTCACTCTCTCTATCTCACTACCTCACTCTCTCTCTTTATATCTATCACTTTCTATGTCACTTAACATCTATACTACTCCAATAACTAAGTATAATGAAAATGCACACTATATGCCTCTATTAACAATTATGTTTTACTTTGCAGATAATAGAACCACCTTTGGAGAAAATTACTATTACAATATATGGAATTGAAAATACCACACAGGAAAATAGTACCATAACGGTACAAATACAAGACACTGACCTTTTTAAATCCATGGATATCGAAAATACTATTGTAATGGACTACCTCAATATACCAACAGACGTGGAAGACTTTGCAGAAGCTCTCGTGCAGCACTTGCCAAAAACTTTACATGTTATATTTAGAAATGGATGCATTCTAGAAATAGTTGCTTAATCTTACAAAAACATCATTAGAACATAATACAAATGTACACTTTAAATAATGTTTACCAATGTATATAATAATTCTAATTAATAAAAGATATTAAACACTTTTCATTACTCATTATTTACAAGAAATAAAAATGTATTCCTTCTTCAAAACTATAAATGCATATATACATATATATGCATAAACTCAAACAGTATAAATACATATTACCAAATATGTATACATTACGTGCAAAAAGGAGGCCTTAAAAACAAACTAACAAATATTACACACTCTACTGCTAACTATCTACTTTTTACTGCTTAGCTGTGGGTGTATGAATAGCTCTGTATGTGAGTCTATAGCTCTATGTGTGTGTAAAAGTGTAGCTTTATATTTGTCACTCTATATTGCACTATGTGAATGTATATACATCTGTGTGTACACGTGTCTGTGTAAATTGCTTTATGGCTAAGTGTCGCTATTTAGAAGTAGCTCTGTCTGTGTGTACCTAAGTTTAGGCGGGATATATGTGTGTGGCTTTGTGTGTAACTCGGTTTGTGGCACACTGTGTGTGTGGCTCTGTATGTGTTGGTGGCTCACTATATGTAAGTCTGTGTATGTCTGTGTGGATCTATGTGTGTAGCTGTGCGTGTGTGTGGCTCAGTGTATATGTAGCTCAAAAAGTGCATAGGTGCCTCTGTGTGTGTGTATAGATGGCTCAGTATCTTTATGTGTTAGGTGACTCTATGTGTCTAGCTAGCTCTGTATGTGTAAGTCAGTGGCTCTGTATGAGGATACATGTAGCTCTGAATATTTGGGTGGATAGCTCTCTATCTGTGTCTGGCTGACTCTGTAGGTGTGGCTCTGTATGTATGTCTGGGGGATACACGTTGTATGTGTGTGGCTCTGTGTGGGTGGTTCTGTATGTGTGTGGGGTTGGCTCTCTCACTACGTCATTCTCTCTCCCTAACTCTCTCTCTCACTACCTCACTATCTCTCACTACCTCACTATCTCTCACTATACTACTCTCTCTCTTACTAACTCTCTAGCTCACTCTCTAACTCACTACTCAACTCTCTCTTTCTCACAGCAACACAATATCACTACCACAGTAACTATCTCTCACTCTAACACACTACTTAGAAACTTCACTCTCTCTCTATCTCACTACCTCACTTTCTATCACTACATCACGATCTATTTCTATCTCACTCTCACTACCTCACTAGATCACAACACACTCTCTCAAAACTTCACTACATCACTCTCTCAAAACTTCACTACATCACTCTCTCACTACCTCACAAATTCACTCTCTCTAACTCACTAATTCACTCTCTCTATCTCACTACCTCACTCTCTCTCTCAAATACACTAAGTCACTTACACTCACTCTTTCACTACCTCACTCTATCTCACTACTTCACTACATCACTCTGTTTCTATCTTAATACCTCACATCCCTCACTACCTCACTCTCTTTCACTACCTCAATCTTTCTCTATCTCACAACATCACTCACTGTTTCTATCTCACTACGTCAGAAAATACCTCACTCACTAACTCACTCTTTCACTACCTCACTCTCTATCTACCTCACTCTCTCACTACCTCACTCTCTATTTCAATACCTCACTCTCTCTCTCACTACCTCACTCTCTCTCTGCTAATGCAATAGGTAACACATGCAAAAAAAAAAATGCCAATAGAAATGACAATGCCATTTATTTAGGGGTACAAAATCATAAAAGAATAATGAGCAATACCAATAGCTCTACCTAGAATATTGCTGAGACCATTGCATTGTAAATGCTTGTTTGATTTGTGGTTTTGGCTGTTGGTAAGCCCGGTAGGCCCTGAGATTAGGCCTTCGGTGTCTTCTTTATTGGCTGCTTGGTAAACCTTCTGGGAGCTTTTTTTGCAGGTCTTTCTGTTTTGTCCTCTGTTGCGGAATATTTCCTAGGAGGTGTTCCCATGGTTCTTGGGATGTAACCTACCCTATGTGGGGTACTGGTAGATATTACATAGCTCAGTTATGTGCTGAGGAGCTGTGGACACCCTTTTCGGGCTCCTTGCTCTCCGTGGAGTCACGGTATATGGCGCAGGTGCGATCTTCTTGCCACTTGTCTTGGAGCAGCTTGCGCTGGGTCCGCCCTGCTCCTTGTCACTGTGTCACTCGGCCGGTCTGGCCTGCTGCCTGCGGCATCGTGTTGTGGCGGTTCTGCATTTTTGTCCTGTGTTTTTGCTGCCCCAGAGGTTTTGGCTTCCTTGGCCTCTGTGTTCTGGTAGCCGGCTTGGGCCCGTCATCCGTCGATTTCTTTTCTGCTGGTTCCTCTGCTTCTTTGCGAGTCAGTGTGTGTGTGTTTCTGGCCTGGCCCCACCCTTGGGGTGTGTCCTGACCCTCCCTGGCCTCTGCCTTCAGCTGGCGTCTGCCCTGTCTTGGGTGCGCTGTTCTGTGGTATTGTCTATTGCTGGCAGCGCATGCCTGTTCAGGACTGCTTGTCCTACTCCACCATTGTGCTCTTGATGTGTTCCCTTGCGCCCCTGCCTCTGGTTCCGCTGGGGCTTTGCGCAACGGTGCTTTTCTTATTCCGCCTGTGCTGTAGATGGTGGGGTTGTTCCGGCCTTGCCCTCTGCTTGCGGCCAAGGTGTATTCAGCTCTTTCTGTCTCTGGGCATGTGTTTCTTACGGTGAGCCCTGCCTCTGGTTCTACCTCTTCTCACTGGGTTCGAGGTGATCCTTGTGTTCCTTGAGGCTTTGGGGCGCTGTCTGCCCCTGCGGGGTGTTGGGCACCCTTCCTTGGTTGGGCTTGGGATATCCTGGCCTTTTCCTTCTGGTTCTTGTGCCGTGTCCCCTACTGGGGCCCTGGTCTCTCCTGGTGGGGAGGCTCTCTCGCAGGCCCTCCTCCCTCCTGGGTATGGCTAAGGTATCTATTCTACGTTAAGGAATCTGCGGCTAGTAGTCTCTATCAGATGTACGAGTTACTTACCTTCGGTAACGATGTATCTGGTAAAGACGTTGTCTAGCTGCATATTCCTTAACGCCTTCCCGTTCTGCGAGGACCTTGTCTAGTGGTGTTCTCTGCTGGCCTCTTCAGTTGCCATTGGGTTCTATCTCAAAGGGGTTCAGAGTGTTGCACTCTTCTGGGTGCTTTCAAATACAGTTCACCTCTGCTGGGGGCTTCTTTTCTGTTATATGGTGCCTTTGATTCACGAGATTCGTTTTCCTCTCCAGTTCCCTTCCCTTCCGTCTGCTCTACTACCTCGGGTTCCTCGTCTCCCCGTGGTCGTCCTCTTTGTGGGTCGGTTGTGCTCGGTTTCCTACCTCTGTTTTTAGAGGGGAAAGGCTAGCCTTCTCATTCTTTCCTACACTGGACTGTTGTTCTTTCTGTGTTCTGTTCTTAGTGGACGTTCTTCCCTTGTTGCACTCGGGAAGGGGCCTCCGCTTCGCGTGCGGGGCTCTTTCTCACGGCTTCCACTTATGTGTAGGCAGTGTCTATTCTGTCTTTCAGATGGTATCTTCCACCATCCTCCTCCTTTATTCATGGATTTTTCATCCCTCGCACACTGTTCCCATACTTTCACAGTTTTTGGTTGGTGACTCCGCGTTGTGCTGCGGAAAAGTTTCTCCGAAGAAAACTGACGTCAGCGCGCCGGGAGGAACTTATATGACCTCGCTGACGTCACGTACGTGGACGATGTCAGGGCGGGGTCATGTGGTGTCGACCCCCGGCACGCAGATCCAGTCTCACATCTGGGGATATTCTAAGTTAAGGAATCTGTGGCTAGACAACGTGTCTACCAGATACAGCGTTACCGAAGTTAAGTAACTCGTACAATGGGAGAAGAAGGGAAAAGGGGAAGAGAAAAGACATGTGGCGTACTCGCTGAAGAAGGTCTGGTTCAAGGTATTTTTATGTGTTCTCTGCATGTAAAGAAAAGAATATGAATGTTGGGGTTTGAGCAAGGATTCCAATCAGATTGAACATACAAATCTTTGTAAATGTATCTGCGTCTTAGTGTGGTAACTACCTGATCTGATAGAGACTACTAGCCTCAGATTCTTTAATGTAGAATTATTCCCAGGCGTGAGACCCGGAAAACTTTCTTGCCCAGCACCTCTGCGCGCTGGGGGGCGGTACCTCGCGACTCCGCCCTACGTCCTCTGCGGGTGTGATGTCAGCGAGGTCACATAAGCCCCGGCACGCTGACGTCAGTTTTTCTTATTTTCCACGTGCAACGTGTGCCAGATCGTGTCCTGGCCTGTTTCAGGCCTTCTTTTTACGCTTTAGAGTTTTCTTGAGAACAGTGTGCGAATGCCTTCGGGCTTCAAGACGTGCTAGTCTTGCGTGCACCAGATGTCGGCAACGGATTCTCACCCACATCTATGCGGTGTTTGGGGGAGCACCATGACTCCAAGGATAGCGAGGCTTGTCAGCAGATGAAGCTGAAGTCCCAGCGGGAGCGCCGGATGAAACTCCTTTCGGCCCGCATGTCCAGGTTGGCGTCGTCGCCGCGTCCGTCCCCCGCGGAAGGCTTCAAGAACCGCCGCTTCCGTCTCCGACATCGTCCCTCTCCGAGGCCGCAAATGCATCGCTCACCTGTTGGTAAGTGTCGCAGTTTGTCCCCGAGACCCGGTCCCCGGCCTGTCGGGGGCTGAGGTTCTCAACGGGTGGTGCGGCCCCGCACGTCACCACTCTATCCGCCGTTCCCCAGCGCAGGGGCGACCAGAGCCCAGATGGAGGCCTATGCGGTATCCTTGCAGGCCTCTTTGGCTCTTCCTTCTTCTCCTCTTCTTCCTAGGATGTCTGTGGATCCTTTGCCGCGTGCGGAGACTTCTGTGGCATTACCGGTGGCTCCAGCACCAACAGGTTTGGCTCCAGGTTCCGAAGATGTGGTGCCATCGGGGTGCGGTCCTTCGGGGTTCTCTCCATCGGACCATGGCGCCTCTGCCTTGCCGCAAACCCCCGCGGGGGTTCCTGTGGTGTCGTGGGATGTTGCCTGGGCTCGAGGCACATCCTCGAGTCCCCCTGGGCAGGCGGCGGCCTTGTCCGAGGCCGAGATGACGCCTCTCAGTCCCCGGCGGCTGCTGGACCTGACGACGCCGCAGGGGCCGGCTAGGGGTTGGGGCATGTCCCCCTCGTCCCTCCACGCAGGCGGCTGCCTTGTCTGTCGAGTCCTTGCCTTTTCGGCACCGTTCCTTAGCTGGCCCGGCTCCGACCCAGCCCCGTTCTCCCACGACGCGCGTTGTGGCAGAGGTCGTTCCGGCGTCCCCTTCGGCGCTGGTCGACGTTGACCTAACACCGGTGGCGGACTCTAGGGCGCCGTGCCGGCATCAGGTTGTTGATTCATCTTCGGACACCCCCTCTTCTCCAGAGGTTCGGTAGCTGTTTGTTTCATCTTCTCCGGAGATGGGTCGCCGCGTCGTGGCTTTTTCCCTGCATCTTCCAAGGATGGCTCTTTGCCATCACAGCGCCTGCAGTCTTCGCCGGAGGCGCCTCAGGTTCCCCACTCGTCGGTCCACCCCCTCTCCCTTTCTGGGCTTGGCATTTTCTTCCTCCGGTTGGGCTGGGGGACAGCAGCCTTAGCTTGCAGCCATCGCCCACAGAGGAACTGCTTTTCCCACCGCGGGGCCCTACGGAGGCGAGTGCTGCCTTCGCTCGGGCTGTCTCCACGGCTGCAGGGATCTTGCGCATGGGCGATCCAGCTGCCCATTTTCCCACGGATCATCTGCTGGAGGTTCTCCATCAGGGTTCTGGTGGATGGGAGTTGCTTCTTCCCTTCGAGGCTTCGCTCCACAATTCTCTCGTGGGGGCCTGGGGGTGTCCTGCCACGGGGGACCAAGTGCCCCAGCCACTTCTGCACCACCACCGTCCTGCTCCGCATGATCCCGTCTGTTTTTCCATCCATCCTTCTACCAGGGGCCCTCTTTTATAGACCGCCTGTCCCTCCTTGCCATCGGTGTTGTCTCCCCATCACAGGAGGCCCGCTGGTTAGATTCCTGGGGGTGCAACATCTTCGCGTCCTCCAGTGCTGCTTTGTGGGCGCTTAACACTCTTTGTGTATTGGCTAGAGCCACTTCCTGCTTATGGGATTCGGCAGAGTCCCTTATGCCTTCCGCTTCTCAGGAGGGTGCCTGCGTTGATCTGTGGCACCATGTGTTGGATGGCCGGGAGCTGGCGGCGTTTATTCTTCACTCAGCTCTGGACGTTTCGGAGGGGCTTGGTCGCACCATGGCTTCTTCAGTGTCCCTTCGTCGCCATGCCTGGCTACAGGATAGTGTTTTTCCTCAGAACGTTAGAGAACGGCTGATTGGCCTTCCCTTTGATGGCACTCTTTTGTTCCACGCCCCTGCGGATTCTACCATTCAGAGGTTTCTTGCGGGCCTCCTCCTCCTTCTCCTCCTTCTCCTCCTTCTTCTCCTCCTTCTTCTCCTCCTTCTCCTCCTCCTCCTTCTCCTCCTTCTCCTCCTCCTCCTCCTTCTTCTCCTCCTTCTCCTCCTCCTTCTCCTCCTCCTTCTTCTTCTCCTTCTCCTTCTCCTTCTTCTCCTTCTCCTTCTCCTTCTCCTTCTCCTTCTCCTTCTCCTTCTCCTTCTCCTTCTCCTTCTCCTTCTCCTTCTCCTCCTCCTCCTCCTCCTCCTCCTCCTCTTCTCCTCCTCTTCTCCTCCTCCTCTTCTCCTCCTCTTCTCCTCCTCCTCCTCCTCTTCTCCTCCTCCTCCTCTTCTCCTCCTCCTCCTCCTCCTCTTCTCCTCCTCCTCCTCCTCTTCTCCTCCTCCTCCTCTTCTCCTTCCTCTTCTCCTTCTCCTCCTCCTCCTCCTTCCTCTTCTCCTCCTCCTTCCTCTTCTCCTCCTCCTTCCTCTTCTCCTCCTCCTCCTCCTCCTCCTCCTCCTCCTCCTCCTTCCTCTTCTCCTCCTCCTCCTCCTTCCTCTTCTCCTCCTCCTCAGTGACCTGAATATTTTGGGAGGTGTTTTCCTGGGGCCTTGTAACGTGTAGCCCAGGTTGTGTTTTCTGTGTGGTTGATGTGCCTTTAGGGTTCTTTTGTTGGGTCCTTGGTGCTGTTGGCTGCTGGTCGTGCCCTTTTTTGATTTGTGGTTTTGGCTGTTGGTAAGCCCGGTAGGCCCTGAGATTAGGCCTTCGGTGTCTTCTTTATTGGCTGCTTGGTAAACCTTCTGCTGGGTTTTTTTGCAGGTCTTTCTGTTTTGTCCTCTGCTGCGGAATATTTTGTAAGAGGTGTTCCCATGGTTCTTGGGATGTAACCTACCCTATTTGGGGTACTGGTAGATATTACATAGCTCTGTTATGTGCTGGGGAGCTGTGGTCACCCTTTTCGGGCTCCTTGCTCTCCGTGGAGTCACGGTATATGGCGCATGTGCGATCTTCTTGCCACTTGTCTTGGAGCAGCTTGCGCTGGGTCCGCCCTTCTCCTTGTCACTGTGTCACTCGGCCGGTCTGGCCTGCTGCCTGCGGCATCGTGTTGTGGCGGTTCTGCATTTTTGTCCTGTGTTTTTGCTGCCCCAGAGGTTTTGGCTTCCTTGGCCTCTGTATTCTGGTGGCCGGCTTGGGCCCGTCCTCCATCTGATTTCTTTTCTGCTGGTTCCTCTGCTTCTTTGCGAGTCAGTGTGTGTGTGTTTCTGGCCTGGCCCCACCCTTGGGGTGTGTCCTGACCCTCCCTGGCCTCTGCCTTCAGCTGGCGTCTACCCTGTCTTGGGTGCGCTGTTCTGTGGTATTGCCTATTGCTGGCAGCGCATGCCTGTTCAGGACTGCTTGTCCTACTCCACTATTGTGCTCTTGATGTGTTCCCTTGCGCCCCTGCCTCTGGTTCCGCTGGGGCTTTGCGCAACGGTGCTTTTCTTATTCCGCCTGTGCTGTTGGTGGTGGGGTTGTTCCGGCCTTGCCCTCTGCTTGCGGCCAAGGTGTATTCAGCTCTTTCTGTCTCTGGGCATGTGTTTCTTACGGTGAGCCCTGCCTCTGGTTCTACCTCATCTCACTGGGTTCGAGGTGATCCTTGTGTTCCTTGAGGCTTTGGGGCGCTGTCTGCCCATGCGGGGTGTTGGGCACCCTTCCTTGGTTGGGCTTGGGATATCCTGGCCTTTTCCTTCTGGTTCTTGTGCCGTGTCCCCTACTGGGGCCCTGGTCTCTCCTGGTGGGGAGGCTCTCTCGCAGGCCCTCCTCCCTCCTGGGTATGGCTAAGGTATCTATTCTACGTTAAGGAATTTGCGGCTAGTAGTCTCTATCAGATGTACGAGTTACTTACATTCGGTAACGATGTATCTGGTAGAGACAATTGTAGTCGCAGATTCCTTCACGACCCGCCCTTCCTCCCCGTTCTGCGAGGACCCTCAGCTTGGTTTTCTGCGCTCGCCTCCCTCTGGGTGGCTTGTCTTCTGTGGGGGTCCTTTTCATTTTCTGCCCATAGGGTTTCCCTCCAGCAGGGTTCTCTCCAGTGTAGGGGCCTGCTTTTGCTCTTTTCCCTTTGTTGTTACACTTTGATTCCCTTGCAGTCTTCTACGCTGGGGGTTATTTTGCCTGTCCTTGGCCTCCTGCTCCTTTCAGAGGCTCTGGCCCGCTTTGATTGTGTAGTCTGGGGGTGGATTGCTGTTGCTCCTCTTGTCCCGGCTTGTGTCCCTTTGCGGTGTGGTCTGTGGTTGCAGTCTCTTTCTCTTATAGCGCTTTCCACTGCTTGTGCCTCCAGCCTGGCTCTCGCCTTGGCTTACACGGTGGTTCCACGGAGGGGTGCTTTACGCTTTCCCTGCTGTGGCTTTACTGATGTGGCCTTCTGGTGCTTTTGTGCTGCCTAGTGCTATCACCTGGCTTGCACAGTTGTTCCTCAGAGGTGGTCTGCTCTCTTTCCTGCTTTGACTTTCCTGTTGTAGCCTCCTGGCAGCTCGGTGCCCCTTGGTGCTGCTCCTCGCCCTTTCTTCTCTCTCTTTGTGTTTCTCTGGTTTTTTCGCATACTGTTCCCATGCTCTCCTCAATGTTGTTGTGATGGCTTCGTGTTGTGGTGCGAAAAAGTTCTCCGAAGGAAACTGATGTCAGAGCGCCGGAGTGGGGCTTGTGTGACCTTGCTGACGTCACGCCCGCGGAGGACGTCGGGGCGGAGTCGCAAGGTACCGCCCCCCGGTGCGCAGAGGTGCTGGGCAAGAAAGTTTTCCGGGTCCAGTTTCACGCCTGGGGATAATTCTACGTTAAGGAATCTGCGGCTAGAATCCTCTCTACCAGATTCATCAATACCGAAGGTAAGTAACGCGTATGTTAATTCTCGTCTTATGCATATAAGCAAGTAACTGTAAACCCAGGAGCAGTGTACCACATACAAACTTGGAAAAGAGACAAATTCTGTATGGCACAACAGTGAGAAAAGAAATATAAGTAATAAAGGAACAGTGTTAAAACACAACTAAAAGCATTGAAACACAACTAAAAGTTGGAAACGATGAGCGGACAACCAGGGCCTGGAACTAGACCAAGTACCTCCTGTGGACGCATTGGACACATCCGTATCTGCCTTGATATGTAGTCATTCGGACAGGAGACTGGAAATGTAATGGGTGACAATGCCATTGAAGAAGGGATATGCGGTGATAACTGCAATGTAGTTGTGTGTGGATGCCATTGGGGGGAGGGGTATTACAATGTTCGTTTTATTGTTTCTTTGATGTTCACGATAAACTATGTAATCTAATAGTCAAACACAATGACTTGCAATGCTTGTAATGGCGGTTGTTTCCTGGTTTAAGGAGCACTGAACCGTATGACTTTTGACATCATAATAAAATGTGTTTAAAAAAAAAAAAAGCATTGTATAGCAGAGAGTGGAGGAAAGCCCAAAAATCATATATCCATTAGAGGAAAAGAGGATGCAAGCCCATCTTGAATTATTCCTCTATAGCCAAAACAAAAAAGAAGACACACAAAATTGCACTGGGCTAAATACTAAATATCTCCTTAAGCCTCAGGAGAAAAACGAATAGTCTGATGTATCATTACCGCTTTTTTTTTTTGTAACACTTTATTTACCAGTTTCAAAATTACTACAGTAAATTTTCAGGCTCCATTACAATGGCATTATGACATTACAGTGCGTGGTACAGAAATTTGCCAGCCTCACAGAATTTATCTCCATACTGTTCTGTTCAGCCTGGACAATCAACGTTACTATTTCTTGAGCTCCACTCCTGTTGGTCTCAAACACGAATTACCTATGTATCATTACAGGTTCAACAGGAATCCACAACATAGGCTGGGTCCGATTGTGGGCTATACCACCATTCGTTTTTGACAAGGAGATGGGATGTACTATACAATGCGTATATATCTGCTGCAGCAGTACCCCCACAGTAGGACGGCTGTATACATGTATTTAAAGCCACCCAAATCGCTCCTCCCTGCCATAGGAATTTGTTGAGGAGTGCATTCAGTTGGGCAAACCAAAAGCGTGGAATGTGATATGAGAAATTTTGTAATTTATGTAATAAACGGGGCAGAGTAACCACTTGAAGATGGCAGATTGACCATCTAATGACAGGGGTAGGTGTGACAAGATTACAGTTTCTTCTCGTGCCGCAGGAAGTAATGGGGTGATGTTGCGTGTCCATGAGATCGCGGGGCATGATAATATGAAAACTCCCAAGTATTTGAACTCGTCAACAGCATGGGATAGTTGTGCTGCCCAGGTCTGGCGTCTCTGGTCGCCGCACACTGGGTACTGGACCGATTTGGAGGGATTAGCGCCTAATCCAGAGGTTTCCTGGAACACCCGCAAGATCTCTAGGATGCGGGATGCCGAGGACCAAGAGTCGGTCATGAAGGAAAGGACATTGTCAGCATATAATGCTATTCTATCTGAGCATTCGCATGTCCATTCAAATCTGCGGATCAATGAGTCTTGGCGCACCTAAATAGCCAGAGTCTCTATGGCTAGGGTGAATAAAAGGGGGAATGGGGCACCCCTGACGCGTGCCCTGATGAATACAGAAGGAGGATGATCGTGTTCTGCCACTCGCACTGAGACCCATATGTCTGTATACAGCAGATGAATATATGCTAGGAAACTGGGTCCAAAGTTAATGGTGTGAAGGAGCTTAAAAAGGTATATCGAGCTTAAGGAATCAAACGCCTCGTCTATATCTGCTAAGAGGATGACCGCAGGCCAACCTAATTCTCTGCCTTGGTAAGGGCATTGTGGACTCGTCTAATGTTGTGTCTGGTTGGATCACTGTGGCATAAAGCCTGACTGATCTGAATGGATGAGGTCGTGGATACACGACCTGAGAAGATCAGCTAGGACTTTACCGAGTAGTTTAGGCTCAAAGTTGAGCAGATGGATAGGACGCTATGAAGCGGGGTCGTCGGGGGGGGGGGGGGCAGCCAGGCTTCAGGAAAACCACGATTTCGGTGTAGCGCCAGTCGGATGGTAAGATTTGTTGTTCAAGTGCTTTGTGAAGGGCCGCTAAAAAGTATGGGCTCAATGTTGTCATATGTGGCCTTAAAAAATCACTGGGGAATCCGTTGGGGACAGGTGTGCGACCAGGGTGAGTGTTGGCTAGTGCCACCCTGAGCTCGTCAAGAGTTATTAGGGCATCTAAAGTGTTACGCTTGTGGTCGGAGAGTCTATTGGGGGTATGTCTGAAAGAAATTCGTCCGAGGCTTCTGATATATATTCTCTTTGCTGGTAGAGGGAGGCATAGTGGCGAGGACCTGCGTAGCCGCCGCTGGGGAAGTGCATAGCTCGCCCTCCACGTCTGGTACTGCTGGAACAGGGACAGGGGCCGTCTTAGTCTGGCAGACACGGTGTAGCATTTTGCTTGACTTGTCACCCCTTTGGTAGATCCTATGCTTTGTTGCCAGCCAGGTCTCCTGTGCCTCGTTTGTTAGGAGTATATGTATTTCTTGCTGAGTCTGAAGGAGGTTGCGCCACAGTCTTGGGGTGGCATTGGTTATCAGTTGCTTCTCCAATGATTGCTGACGATCCTCTAAGTCTATTATGTGGGCAAGGCGTTTGCGTCTTTCGCCTGTTCGAAAACTAATATCTACGCCCCAGATAGTGGGTTTGAGGGCCTCCCAAAGGGTCACTTTGGACGGAGCTGTGTCCCTATTTACGGAAATATAGTCCGTGATAGATGTTAGCAGGGCTTCCTGGTAATTGGGATCTTTAAGATGCCAGGGTGACATACGCCATCGATAGAGGGGCCGTTGAGATTTTAGGTGTAGTTTGAGTTGAACCGGAGAATGCTCGGACAGCCCTATGGGAAGGATGGAGACGCAGGACACTCTATGCATATAGCAATGGGGTAGGAAAATATAATCTAGTCGAGATAGTGTCGTGTACGGCTGAAGTATATGTGAACCAGTTTTCAGAGGGGTAATGGGTGCGCCATGCATCCGACCACCCCAGGGTGCCGGCTAGGAGATTGAGTTTGGACTAACTGGTCTGATTAACCTGTCCTGAAGTGCGCCAGTGGTCTGGGTGTGTCATCACGTCATTCCATTCACACCCCCAGTATGGTTAAGCCCTCGGGGAGTTCCCCCCCCCCCCCCCTCCACCTGGGAAATCTTGTCTATTAACGTTTGCTCCAGTGGGGTGTGGCATGGATACTGCCAATGGTTAGTTGTTCTCCCACTAGTGTGCTGGTAACAAGGGTGTATCGACCTCCAGGGTCCAACCAATACTAGGAGATGGTTATGGGACCCAGCGGTGCACCAGTACTGCAGTGCCTCGTGATCCTCTTGCGAAACCCGAATGGTAAATTGTAGTGTATCCAAATCGATGAATACATGGGGTTTGTTGCCTAGGCGGTGTGTCCCTTGCAATAGAAGAACGTCGGCTTCATAACGTTTAGCTAATTTCAACACCGCCCCTCTCTTGATTTTGTTAAGTAGACCCCTGACATTCCCAGTCACTATGTTTGACTCCCCCAAGCTGGAAGTTAGGGCTGTGTGATGCCATTGGACGTCAATATGTTCCGTTGCGGCTGTGTCATGGTGTCGGAGTATGTTCTCAGTGTGTATACGGTGTCTGCGACGGTAAAAAGGTAACAATATAAAACTTCCCTTCCACCCCCACCCCGAAACATCCACAAACAAGGAGTATCTGTCACGGCGGAGACGTCATTGAGGCCCCAACAGGGGGACCCAAGGAACTCCACCAACTGGATCCTAACATTCCCAATTTACTAAATATAGATAACAGTCTAGGGCGTAGCAGCTTCCAATGGGGGCCTAGAGCCAATTCGAATGACCCCCACATGTCTGCATCTGGAAGTTACTCGGTGTTGGCATAGCATGCCATCACAACCGCCTGTCAGCCGTACGTATCAGTTTTATGGCACTTCGCCTTGAGCTTGAGAGCGCCAGTTAGATCGAGATCTGTGTCGCGCATGGAATTACTTCTAGTTCGGCCGTTTCTTTGCAAACCTTGCGAGGAGTCTGATTCTATTGGCAGCGGGGTATGCGACCTAAGATGTAGAGTTTCATCGGTCCAGGAGAAGATCACTTCTGGGGAGTCGAAGTATGACTTTGATTTATAGATCACTCGCATCCGGGCTGGGTAGAGTAGCATGTACGACATGTTAAGCTCTCGGAGCCAGCGTTTAGCCGCGACAAACAGCTGTTGCTGTACAAGTTTGGTATAGTCCGGAAACACCATTATTGGATGCGAGTTAAAAAGCAGACAATCTTTGTGTTCTTGCGAATTGTAATATTACGTCCCGGTCTGCGTAGTTCAGGAGTTTAGCTGTCACCGGTTGCGCCCGCTCACCGGGAGGGGGCTTTTTTGTCAACGCCCGATGGGCTCTTTCTATTATGAAGCAGGAGGATAAGGAGTCGCCTGGCAACAAAGAACGCAGCCTTTTTGTCAGGAAGTAGTTCATCAATGGTCACTCACAGCCCTCTGGAAATCCTACCAGGCCTAAGTTGCTTTGCCGCAAACACCCTTCTGCGTCTTCAACTTGGGCCGCTAATTCTTGTGTCACTACTGTGAGCTTATTTACTTTTTTTTTTAAGGGAGGCCACTGTATCTTCTATCGTGGAGACCCGGGTTTCGGCTTCAGTGATGCGGTCTACTGCTTTGCGAAGGTCTTGGCGCAGGAAAGATACTTTGGATCTTACAGTGCCTATTTTTGCCTCCAAGGCGTCTCGTGATTGATTGATCGCCGCCAGCAAGCTGTCATATAGTTACCTATGGTACTCTATTTGGAGGCGGCGGTCGCCTGTTTGTCTTTACCCATGTTGGTAGTTGTTGGTCCGAGTTCCCTCAGGCTTTCACTGTTTAGGCACCATTTAAGTGGATTCAAGTCCACATACCTCAAAGGTATCTCCTAGAATCACACCTGGCAGGGTCCCAGGCCAGGCCTCGTAGAATCCAGCTCCCAGACTGCAAGCCTCACCAAGTCAAGCTCAACCGCTTCTGCTGCCTAAGGAGATTGGCCAAGTAGGCCCCCTAAAGGGACCTGGCTCGCCCGACTCCTGACCTGTTTTCCGCCCTGGAGAGTAGGTGTCTTCGCAGTCCGAAGGCGCGGCTGCAGCAGGTTGGGCCCAGCAGGCAGGGACTATATTGTAGGCCCACGGGGAGGGGGAAGCTTCAAGATCAGCAAGTGGTCTGTTCACCAATGCCTATGCCAGGTGGTTAGTAGGCGAACTAGAACTCCCAGCACCCAACTAAGCGCAAGACGGCAGGGGTTTCATCAGCTGCAACTGATCACCAGGGGGCCCCTCAATATCAGGCAGTGTACCTTGTGCCACAGTACCTCCAGGACATCACATCTCCCTGCGCGTGCCCGCCGCCGCATACAGGGACCTACGTGATCACCCAACCGGCGCTGGTCCCTAGCGTTGGCTGTAGGCACCGGGCATCCAATGCAGTTCTGAATGCAGGGCCACACCCTCAGCCCAGCAGCCGCCGTCTCTCAATCTAGCCCGGGGGGGGGGGGCAGTCCCATGCGGCCCCTACCAGGCCTTGAGTCAGCTGCTGCAAGGGTAATGGGCCTTCATTTCAACAAGAACCCCCAAGGAGGGGGGGGTCTGAGCCCAAGCCTCTCCAATGCGTACGTTCTGAGGTGTCTCCTGGCTTGTTGCTGGATCATTGTAGAGTCCAATCCACGATGTTTCTTTAACGTCTGGGTTATTTTGTTGGGGTCCTTATTCTGTACGACAATTATGGCTCTGGCAGGCAGAGCATACTTAGAGCATGTCCACCATATTGGCCTGCCAAGCCACGCTCCCTGCCATCAATGGTTTTTACCACATCCATAATGGCCTTGATCACAAAAGGGATTTTCATCTGTTTGGCCGATTGTATGCCCATGAAGATTCCTCAAGCACCATAATCTATCATACTCTGGAATCCAATAGATTGCTCGTCCTACTTCGGATAAGTTTAAACACAGAATATGATAGAGAAAAGGCAGGGAACTATTCTGAGCTACAAGTTGTGTGACTATTAATCCTGACCTACCCAAAATACACGTTCCAACAAGCTTTGGGCTTAGTAGTGTACCGACTTGATTTATCTCCTGGGTTTCACAGGACAATCACTCAAAAAAAGACCTTGCTCACCACAATAGAGACATAACTTCTTGCCTCTATGCCTCTGTTGCTCTTCTTAACTTAGAGGGTCCCTGATACTACCTATTTGCATAGGCTCGGGTTCTTCTGACAGTTTTGCAGGATCTGCTTTTTTTTCTTTGTATATCAGTATCCTGTTGTCAGAGTACCCCTTCTCTCGACATCATTCATTTAATCGATTGTCTAATTTGACCACAAGGTCAATAAGTGCACTGCACGACTCTGGGGGGTATCCACTATTTGAGCCAACAAGTCTTTAAATTCATCACTAAGTCCTTTGTAATAGAGAGCACTGTGCTTCGCCTCAGGCCAGCCCCTTCAGCCACTGTCTATTGAAGCCAGATATATTGGTCATTAGATCCTTAATGCCTTGTGTTAGAGTCAGTAACTCTATCGACAGATTGCATAAAGGAATGCCTATCAAATAACCTTCTGAGCTCATCTTTAAAAGCAGTGTAAGTGTAAAGCAGAAGGTTGTCACGCTCTAATAAAGGAATTGACCAAGTGGCAGCAGTTCCACCAGAGTAGGATAAAACGAATGCTACTTTAGCCTGTTCAGTAGGAAGTCATGAGGCTTTGTGCATGAAGTGCAACTGGCATTGATTAATAAATGTAGCAAATTTAGTGGAATCTCACATAAACTGTTCAGGAGGGGCCAGTGGTATAGCAGGAGGAGTGGTAACATGAATAACAGGACTACTTGAACTAGCAGAGGAGGAGGCTGGAGAAAACAAATTACTAGTTGCCCCTGTATTGGTCCCAGCTGCTGTACCCTGTATAGTGTCCTGCTGTAAAGAGTCTACCCTAAGTGTAAGGGCTTGGGTTTCCTCTTGCAGGTTCCCTATCATGTGGGCTAAATCTGCAAGGGTTATCTGCTGTTCTTCCATATTGCCCGGTCAGGAAATAATCGTGGGCTCTGCATTCTCTGAGATCTCACCAGATGTTTCTGCAGGAACGATATGCAAGGTATGAAGCAGGGTCCCAACTTCCTTCACCCACCAAGAATGTCCAATAATGCCAAAGCAAGAAATGGTGAAATGGGGGAATAGGAGAAAAGGGAAAGGGAAAAGACACACGTCCCATGGTATACTCAGTGAAAAAGGTAAGGTTCAAGGTATTCTTATGTGTTCTCTGCATCACAAGAAAAGAAAATGAATGTTAGGGTTTGACCCAGGGTTTCAATCAAAGAACATACAATTCTTTCTGAATGTATCTATGTCTTAATGTGGTAGCTACCTGATTAATTCCCCTCTTCTGCATATAAGTAACTGTAAACACAGGAGCAGTGTAACATCTAAATACCTAGAAAGGAGACAAATTCTGTATATATGGCACAACAGTGAGAAAAGAAATATAAGTAAGGGGTTGGGCACTCTGTTACCGATAGACATTCGTATATATGGCACAACAATGAGGAAAGAAATACAAGTAATAAAGGAACAGCGTTTAAACATACCTTTAAGCATTGTATGGCAGAGAGTCAAGGAAAGCCCAAAAACCATATATCCATTCGAGGAAAAGAGGAGGCAATCACAACTTGAACTGTTCCTCTATAGCAAAAACAAAACAAAAGACACACAAAAATGTGCAGGGCTAAATACTAAATATCTCCTTAAGTCTCAGGAGAAAAACTAATATGTTGTATCATTACAGCTTCAACAGGCATGCACAAATGGGAATGGAATCGCCAAACACTGGGGAAACAATTATCAGATAAGTTTCACACAAATAACTAAGCCAGCACAAAGTGCGTTACCGCCTAAGAAGCAGACGTCGATGCTTTAATGGGTCTTTGAATCTTTTTTGGTTGATTTGCATATTTTCAAGGAACAGGAGTTTCGATTCAAGTCACCAAAGTGACCAAGACCAGAAATCAGGAGCAAGAATAGCCTAGACAATGCAGCCCGACGAGAACACGGACCCCGATGCGTCGTGACCTGGAAGAGGAAGGTAAGTGAAAGTAGGGCGGAAGAGACGCACGCGGCAACTAGAACGCAAAGTGTTGTTCTGCTCATGCAAAGCAGCTTTATGTCCGCACTGCTCTACCTTTTGTGACCTAATCGACAGGGAGCAGGGCAGGCCTGACACCATCAAGTGGGCAGACATGAGGTGTTAGATGAAAGGTTCATACATGAGCATTGGGAGCTTCCTTTGAAATTGCAGTGTCGGAATAAGGATACTGAAGTTTTTCCCAGCGACTTTTTAAATGCGAGAACAATTTGAGTGGGTCCTTAGTATGCAAAGATGTTTTGTTGCATGGAGCATGTAATGCCTACATGGCGAACTTGTCTTGCTATTTTAAAGACTCCCCAGAAGCCATGATTCGTTTGTATTTCAGATTACTCTTGAATTGGAGTTACCTGATGTTGAACAGTCAAGGTTGCTGTGGGATGAAACCAGGGGTTGCCTATGTGGTTATCTTCCATTGTTACTTGTTGCACACAAGTGCTGTTTCCACCTCCCCATACAGTTGGGAATATACGTTGTGGTGTTCGATCAATCATACCAAAGTGCGTTTTGATGCCCTAAGGAAACTTAAAGCTTTATTATTTCTCAAGTATATTGCCTTAACTTCTAACAAGGAGACGTTTAACCTTTATGTGGTGAGGTCAGCATCAGAAATACAGGTGCTACTCCGTACTTACTTCTCACACCATTTTGGAGAGTTGGTACATTGTATTTTTAACATGGCTGGTATGACTGGGATAGCAAGGTTTTTTTATAGGCTTGGGGTTGATCAGCACCTTCCATACGGTATTTGGAGTCTTTCCATCTTTTATCTACTTCTGTTCTGAAGCATCTTTGGAGGCCTTCTGCTGGTCCTGCTCCTAATTAGAGGGATATTGCTTTTAATATTTTTGTTCGGCAATGGATGTCCCATTTTAAGAACGAATGGAGCTGGCTCTGCCTTTCGTCCTGTTGTGCCGTAAACACATGGTGCAGTGCTTTGGCGCACATTTGCTTCAAGAACTGAATGAGCATTGGTTCCTGTCATTTCGGCCTGTAAGGCTTCACTGTGCACATCCTGTGTTCCACTTTCTCTTATGCACTTACGAGTGTGCCCTTGATTTGTGCTAGGGGTCGCAATTGGTTGAACCGTCGGACATAAATGTACTGATGGACCCACTAAAGGCCCCTTTGTATAGCTGTCCCTTGCAAATTCCATTGCTCCTGGCCACATTCTACGAGCCTCCCTGGCTTGCTTCTGCACTTGGATTAGATATTAACTCTGGCTCGGCAGAATACCTACCATCTGTTTTTGCTTCAGCAGCGTCTGCTGTGCGGCGGGGGGGGGGGGTATGGGGTTATGGAAACATGCTTGCTCTATCAACTTGCTCCAAGATGTTCCTCCGGGATTACCACACGGAACACATAAACATCTGGCTATTCCGTTTAATGGGAACGTTTTATTCGGCCTGTTTTTACATATACCATATACATTTTAAATTGACCTATTTTTTTAATGATATGTTTTTACATTTTACTTTTTTCCTGCTTTGGGTCTTTAAATTTGTAAATGCCATTTTATCATGATTTTAGAGTGGGATGTTTTAGTGAATTTCCTTTACTTATGCAGTTGCATTTTTAGTAAATGGGAGTTTTGCATTAGATAGCTTTTTAGTCGACTTATGCCTAAGAGTGGGTGTCGCGTGCCAGTTAGGCTTAGAAGGAAATGTTGCAATTTTTCATGAATACGAGTCATTCCTAAAGTTGACGTCACTTTTCACATCAACTTTTGACTCACATTTGCATTTGACACTCTGGGTTAGTTTCCTAGAAAACACGGACTTTGCTTACATAAATCAACTTCGCTTGAACATTATTGTATTGCCTTGCCCCTGTGTACAAGGCTCACATGTATATTGTGCAGTTGTTTGTTATTTTCGGCCATATAGCGACACAGCTATCTGTAACACGAAAACAATGGCAGCCTGGTCACAATCAGCTCAAAGCAAGGATGCCTCTTTCTAGAAGTAAACATTTGTTTCCGGGTAAACGGAGACACTTCTATTGACATTGAGAGGTCCCTGCATGCTTACGCTTTGCCGAAGGTCCATGAAAATGGGAACCTGTTGGCCTGGTGATTGGAGTACGTCCTATTAGACTTTGGCTAGGGGATCTGGCTGACTGCTTTTGAAACCATTTTTTTCTCCATCCCCTCGTCTGACTACCCTGCCCCTGGGGCATGGCCAGCAAACCTCTCCCTGGGGGATCGCAGCAGAGTGGCGTCTGGATTTCTCTGAGTGCTTTAGGCAACCTGATTATTCTGTGCTCCCAAGGACTCATCATTGATGCCGGACCTAATGTGGACTCCTGATGACACAGCTCACAGCAGCCCTAAATTCCTGGAAGCAAGTAAAAAAAAATGTTTTGAACCCCCTGTGCTGTCTGTCATCCTTTCTGTTCTGATGCAGTTTTTGGAAAAGAGGTTAGGGTAATGCTAATCTTTACCATCAAAGGTGGACAGGAGTCGCTGGGGTCCATATTAACTGTCTTCATCTACTGGTGAGTCTGTTCTACTGTGGATCTTGCTCTGTGATTGCATGAAGGCGCTATCTCCCCACATTGTCACTCCTCCGTGCTGGGGTTGTGGCCCTGTACCTGTTGCGGTGGGTTCCCTGACTGTGTCTACTGCTGCCACGTGCTCGCCCAATTGCTTGATCTCTGCTGCAGTTGTGTGGTAAATGGTGGTCATCCCTGCAATTGAGTGTATGGTGCATTCTGATTAACCCGTGCTTGGTACTGATAAAGGATGATCGTGGGGTTTTGTGGTGTTTGGCCCTGGCTCACTACCCTCTGTTGTTTTTGCTGCTCATAGTATGCCGTTACCCGGTACCTCTCTACCAGCTGACCCCGCCTATAGCAATAGTAGCACTCTCCAGTGTCTAGTTGCAAACAGCCGACCTGGCCTCCACTACCATAACCTGTTTGAGCTCTTTGACCGCCTGTTTGGAACCCTCTAAAATGTTTTGGTGGAGCCCCAATTGTGGCAGGTGCCAACATCACAGTTGCGGATATCGTTGCCCCCTCATTTTATGTTGGACATGTTTTGCTATGTCACTTTGGGGATGCTCCTACTTTTTTCTTCCTTTTTCTTGTTTTTCTTATAGTAGTGGAGTATGTAGGCTTGTATCTCCTGCCAGGGTTTGGTATCTAAACCAAGTAGTCTGTATCTCGGTGGGTAACCATTTCTTAAGAATATTGTAGAAAAATGTGACTTGTGGGCCCATATCCGCCCACGGCTGTTTGGTCTTATGTCCCCATTTTTCCCTCATTGTGCATGCTTTCCTCTGGTCTCATGGTCTCTGCCATTAGCCCTTCTATTTCTGGGTGGTCAGGGAATTTTTCTTTCAGGGCGGTCCAAATCCGGTGCCTGAGCATATTAAATGCAGTCCTGTTGGTGCAGTTCAGAACACAAAATCTTCTCCTGCTTCCGCGGACGGAATGATTTCTCAGTCGCACGCACATACACACATCACACGCTGGTGGGACCCATAACACCAACATTCATTCACATCAAACTATCCGTGCCTTACAGGGAGAGAAATATCCCGATCCCGAACTACAGCTATTCACTTTGGATAGAGGAAACACATTTATTGACTTACTCTAAAAGTTCCTCCATCCAGAGGTCAAATAGATCATTTAGTTGGTTTGGAATCACCCGACACAGTTCTTCAAATAATGATTTTTCTTTATCTAATTAAATTGCAGGTTAAATCCTAACAGTGATATATTATCTTTTGTCATATTTACCTATTCCGGCTATTTGTCGTTTTCTAAGTCCGCACCAGTCCTCAGAAAGATCATCAGTATTCTAACGTCCCGTCCTCTTCTGTCAGCATGGAGTGTCGCATAGAGTAGCATCGATCAGGGTGCGTCTCAAGCTCTAGGGTAGTGACCAACAACTTCCCTCTCTAGACTACTAATATTTATACCAAATTTACATATAATAGTATCATTTTCTTTATTTCCAGGCCGCTGATTGGCTGAATTCAGCCACGTCCCAATACTTTAAGAAACATTCTCAAATTTTCACATACGGATGACGAATAAACTAGGCGCATGGGAAAGGCTGTTCCCAGGTCAGGAAAGTATGTCTATTGTGAATAGGTGGCTTTTGGTTCCCAAATGGCAACAATTCTTCCATGTTCAGGGACATTGGCATCTCGCCCAGAGTAGTCTTCATGGACCTGGTTCGATAGTTTATGGAAAGGCCACGACGAAGTCAGTGCAGGCGCCTTTCTCCATTGCTCAATTTTATGAAGTCCTGTACTTTAGTGAGGATTCAGTCGGCAGCCATCTTTTAGTAGGCCGAAATAGTCAACTTAAGTAAAAGAAACACAAATCGTAATTAATACATAGAAATGACTAAAACAGTGTTATTCCCTTACTAATACCCTTATGTGTATGCATTTATCTAGCCATATGCAACATTTAAAGCCGTTAATGCTGGTTTATTTAAGCGCAAATCACGTTCACACGACTTAAGCCGAACATATAAATTTAATATGCGTACAAACTTAGTTCACTTATTATTTTAGCCATGTAAGTGCATTCCCACGTGTATTCTCTTGGTTAATAAGGTTGATTAATTCAATAACACCCCACTCAATTATTCCGTAGTATTAATATTATTCATTTTAGTATGACTTATATAAATGGATTGGGTATACTAAAACAATTTATTTTACCCGCTCCATCAATCCCCCCTTTGGTGATTTTATCACCAAGCAAAACCCACAAAAAAAATCAATTTTTCCCCTTTTACAGAATTTTGAAATGTCTTCTTGCTCAATTAAAATTCTGTTTCCCTTTCATGTTCTCTTTTTGTTTTGTCATACATACTCTCCTTCCATTCTTCCAATTCTATTTCATTGAGATCTTTTTCTGGTTTCTTTTCCCTCTTTTTGTAAATTTCTCGTTTAACCTTCTTTTTATTTCTTATATATCTACAACACATACATCCCAATCTAAGTATTAATAATACAAAAATCACACAGGTTAATGGGAATAATATTTTCCCTATTATAGTACTACCTAATTTACCTAGATAGGCTTTAATAGCAGCCATTTTATTACTAATTCTAGTCCAGATACTTTCAACCTCCAGTGGTTTTATTTCATCATGCAATTCTGTAATATTCTTTATATAGACTTTTAGATCTCTGCTTTCGTCAGGAATGTAAGTGCAACAATGTTGAACTTTCAGCATTCCACAGACTCCACCCTCTTTTGCCAATAAGATATCAAGAGCAAGTCGATTTTACATAATCGTAGCACGCATGGCAACCAGCTCAGTGTTTACCAAAAGAAATCCACCAGCGGTGCTTGTTGACAAGCGATCCACTATGGTTGACAATTTCCGAATATTATTTGCATTCCAAGATATTCCCACTGCTGGTATCAAGGCTCCAAATATATCACCTACAATTTCTAACCAGGTTTCTCTTCTGCTACGCATTAGTAGGTTATTTGGTCCACTATTTTCTACTCTATCCATGTGAAAAATCTTTGGAAAGACCAGGCCAACATAACGTGCCATACCAATGGTCGGGCAACCTGTAGTAAGCCTTGTTCCCACAAATATAGTACAGTCCAGGAAAAACTGGATCTTCTCCACGTCTAAATCCCCATCCGGATGCAATGAAATATGTATCATGACACTCACTTGTCCCTATATAAATATAATCATATTGGGATCTTTCCCTCATGATGCATAATTTGCCTTTCTGGGGTGAGTCTATAGCTATTGTCGGTTTAACTCCACCCGGTGTCTCCTTTTTCCCATCTATTTCCCAAATGTTTTCCCCTTCCTTATGTCCCTCTGCATTCTTGTGTATTTTCAATCTTCTCTCTTCAACCATATCCAAAAATGTTTTCTCTTCGGTTTTCAAACTGCAAGTTAAATTGTTCTTAAAAATATATTCTAGAGTTAGTCCTTTAGTTTCTATAAAAATTTCTCCTAATACATTAGCATCTTTAGCTGGATTTAATTCTTTATTCATGGGCAATCGTCCAAGAATATTATCTATATTAGACAAATTATACTCTAATTTTCCTATTTGATAAAATATACTAGTTAAAACACTACATGTTATTCCATAAGTCGCTGGGAGGTGATGATAAGTCACCCCTTCTGAAACAGATGCAGGTAATTGCATACATACGTAGCAATCCCTTACGTCCATTGTTTTTATATATTCATACAATACTTTTGAAAACACATTGCTAGAAAAATCAGTTATTGACCTATCTTGATGCACATGCTCTGTGCTTGTTCTAACTGGTATTACTTTTTGTGAGCTTTTCACTATATTAGTCATATTCTCAGTATGTCCTGCTAGTGTATATAAAGTTACTTTGAAAGAGATCAAAAGAGCGAGTACGCTCCAAAGAAGCATTAATAGTACGGTACAACAACAACATGTCTTGCACCACCTTCTCATGAAAGTTCATCTACTCTTGTTGTCATCTATGTTAGCCATCTTGTTAGAATTAACCGTGTCTTTTGACTTAGCCTCTTCTACTCCTCCTCTTGTAGCTTTCCTACAAGATCTACGACCTTATCAGGTGATACAAATACTTCAATTTCTTATTTAATCCTGTGTATTCCTACAAGGATCGATTTAAATTACTCAGCTCGGCCTTTCGTCGTTTTTCACTTCTTCCTCGTCATCCACATGCAGGATTTCCTGATCTTCCGCTTCTTCTCCGATGTCGGATAAGATAACTCTCAGGATTTCCCCTGTTTCTTCTTCTTTTATCAATCTCAGCAAAGTCTCCTCTGGATTTCCTTGACTATCTGCCTCTTCCCTTTGTTCAGGCAGTGCCACGTACGTCCATTCAGGTGACTTATACTTCTGGTTTGGTTTTCTTGCTCGTTTGTTTGCTTCTGACACTTCTGTTTCTCCCTCTTTCTCTGGATGCTGACTGGTTACTTCATTCACTTGTTCAGCCTCTGAGGGTTTAACTCATGTCAATCGATATCTCAGCTTCTTAATTTTGTTTGGCCAAAGATCACCTTTAGCATTTCTTCTTGGTTTGCCGTTTCTTTCCTCAATCCAAGTTCTCTTTCTCAGAACTCGACCCTCTGGTATTTCAGTATTACTGTCCTCAGATTCTGTCTCATTTGACTTTTCCTTTTCAGAAATCTCCTTTTCCACCTCTTGGGTTGGCCCTACTTCTGTCCCTCCTCGGGTCTCTGGCTCTCCAATCTCGCTGCTGACTACTTGTCCCTTCACCTAGCTGGGTGTTGCAGTTCCCTACACCTCCTCGGGGTTTTTCCGCAATCTGTCCCTTTCTTTCTGTGACTGTCCCTTCTTCTTCCTCCAGTATTTTCTCAGGTGGAACTTCTTCTACTCTCTCATTTGGTGTAAATGTTACTTCTGACTAGACATTCTTTTCTTTTCTTCTTTCTGTGTTCACCATTGGCGTTTTGCTCATCTCCAGAATCTGAACTATCTGAAATCTGCAATCTTTTCCTCAGAATTTCTTCTCTGGGGGTCTGAACTAGTCTTGGCTCATTTTCCCCCCTTTCAGGATTTTCTTTTGACTTTGTATTTTCATTGCTTGACTCATCACTTGATTCTGATTCGTCAAAGTATTCTTTTCCAATGCCGTCTGCTGGATTTGGAACTCTCAAAGTGTGGCTTGCATGTATCCAGTTTTTCAGTCCAGCACACTTCACAGCAGTTGTTGTGGTCAAGATGACCTGTCTTGGCCTTCCCCACCTTGGAACCAGGCAATTTCTTCTTCTGTGGACTTTTAACCCCACCCAGTCCCCTGGGCTCAAATCATGGGCTGGTTTCTTTTCAAGTGTGGTGGCATCCGCTCCAACCTGGTGAAACACAGAATGAACTGCGTCAGCCATGCCTTTACAGTAATCCAAAATCATGTCATCAGTTATAGTCATCAGCTTGTTGACTGGTACAAACACGTGTCTCATGGCGCGTCCCATGATGATCTCGTGTGGACTCAAACCCGTAGTTCTGTCTGGAGTAGACCTAATGGTCATCAAAACCAGAGGCAAGACATCAGGCCATTTCAAACCTGTGGCCAAACACATTTTCCCTATTCTGTTTTTGATAGTACCATTCATTTGCTCGACCACACCAGAAGCCTCTGGTCGGTAGGCACAATGCAGTTTTTGTTGTACACCCAATGCTTCACAAATCAATTTCATGATCTCATTGTAAACATGTCCTCCTCTGTCTGATTCTATGGTTATTGGGAACCCGTACCTTGGGATGAATTCCCTCAACAATAGTTTGGCCACTGTGATTCCATCATTTCTTCTGGTCGGGTATGCTTCCACCCACCTAGAGAACAGACAAACTACCACCAACACATACGTCAGTTTGTTAAAAGGGGGCATTTCGATGAAATCCACTTGCATTCTGGTGAAAGGTCCCTCCTCCCGGCCTATGGTGCCTAGACTCACCACCGTTTTTCTTCCAGGGTTGTACTGCTGACATGTCAGGCATCTCTGACAAAGACTTTCTGCTATTAACCTGAATTTTGGATTGTACCAGGTCTGCTTAAAAGCCCTTATCATGGCATCCCTTCCCAGATGTCCTTGACCATGATACATCCGTGCCATGGTTGACATCATGCTATCAGGCATTACTGGTCTTCCATCCCGATAGACCCACACATGATCCTTTTCCCTGGGTGCACATCCTGCTTTTACCCACTGCCTCATTTCTTCATCCACTGCCTCATCCTGCAACTGCCTCACTTCATCCCTTGTTCCCACAACATTAGTAAACATTATGGAGCAAGAAGACATTTCCTTTTCTTTTGACCGATTAATTGAGTATTTGTTTCGGGCACAATACTGAGCCATGTCATTTGCAAAACGGTTTCCGGTAGTGATGTAATCACTACCTTGTCCATGAGCAGCACATTTTACCACAGCCAGTTCTTTGGGCATTTGTATTGCCTCAAGCAATTTTCCAACCACTTCTGCATTCCTTATAGGAGTTCCACTTGAGGTCAGGAAACCTCTTTGCAGACATAATTGGCCGAAGTCGTGGACAACTCCGAAGCCATACTGGCTATCAGTCATCACAGTCACTCTTGCATTTCTCCCAATTTTGCATGCCTTGGTTAATGCCACTATTTCTGCTACCTGAGCGGATTTAACTCCTTTCAAGGGTGATGCTTCTATAACTGCTGAAACTGTGCATACTGCATAGGCTGCACTCAACACTCCTTCATTCGTTCTCAAACAGGATCCATCCACAAAAAACACATAATCACTTTCTGGCAGTGGTAGATCTCTTATATCAGGACGAGGTTTTGTGCAGTAATCAAGCACATCCAGACAATCATGATCAACCTCTTCTCTTATCTCCACTCTCTCTGCATCAGGCAAAAGTGTAGCTGGATTCACATTCACACATCTTTCCAGACTCACATTGGTTGCACCCAGAATGACCTTTTCATACTTAGTCAGCCGACTATGTGACATGAACTGTGTTCGACTCCTTGTTAAAAGGATCGCCACACTATGGGTTACAAACACTCTTACTGGATACCCCATCACGATTCCCTCACTCTGCTCTAGGCTTCGGCATGTAGCCCCTACTGCTTTCAGACATCCTGGCAGACCTATCGCCACTGGATCTAACATTGACGAGAAATATGCCACTGGTCTCCTTTGCCTTCCATGTTTCTGTATTAACACTGAAAGTGCGCATCCGTTTCGCTCACTACAGTATAGCTCAAACTCTTTTTCATAGTCTGGCATACCCAGTGCAGGGTCTTCACAAAGACTGTTCTTAAACTGTTTAAATGCTGCCAATTCTTCTTTGTTCAGTTCAAGGGGGTCTTTTACCTCACTTTTTGTCAATTTCACCAATGGTTTGGCAATCAGGGAAAAATTACTTATCCACTGACGACAGTAACCCACCATTCCTAGGAACATTCTCACCTCTCTTTGGGTCATTGGAGCTCTCATTCCTCTAATGATTCTGATCCTGTCTATGGTTACTTTTCTCAGGCCTTCTGACCCAAGTATGTCACTTCCTTCTTACAGTATTGTAATTTTGTTGGGGATACCTTCAGTCCTCCGTCTGCCAAATGATTTAACAAAGCTATGGTGTCTGTTTCACAGGCCTCACGTGTCTTTGACGCCACCAATAGGTCGTCAATGTACTGGACTAAAACTGAACTCTCAGGCATAGTAAGACTTTCCAGGGATTTCTTTAACAATTGATTGAAAATGGAGGGGCTCTCTGTGTACCCCTGTGGGATTCGGCACCATGCCAAAATACGGTTTCCAAACCGAAATGCAAAAAGCGGCTGGCTGTCATGATGCAACGGAATGGAAAAGAAAGCATGACACAAATCAATTACTGTGTACCATTCTGCATCGTGTGGGATCTGATACAAAATTACTGAGGGATTTGGAACAATTGGACAACATGAGACGACAATCTTGTTAATCTTTCTCAAATCTTGCACAATCCTGAATTTCCCACTCGGCTTTTTCAGTCCCATGATAGGCGAATTACATGGACTGCTCATTATCTCCCTCAACACTCCTTGCTGGATCATTTTCTCAATCAAAGGGGTTACCCCTGCTATTATTTCTGGTGTCAGTCTGTACTGTGGAATGTTTGGGTAAACGGCTCCTTCCTTTACAGCAATTCTCACTGGGTCTACATTTCTCATCAGGCCTACATCTTCCCCAGTGAAATCCCAAACTGCTGCTTTTACTGCCTGTTTCAATTCTGCGGGCAATTCATCTGGATTGAATACTGCATAGGTTCCAGCAACCTCACACTCTCGGTTAGCTATGGTCATTTTGTACAGAACATCTTCATCTGGTGTTTCAAAGGCTATTCCGTCCGGTGTACAGAATATGGTGCAATTCATCTTGCACAACAAGTTCCTTCCTAGCAAATTCACAGGACTGGTGTCACACACCACAAATCGATGCATGTCTGAAAATTTCCCTATTCTGACCTTTACAGGATCAGTAAGGTACGTTTTAATCTGGGTGTTAGACACACCAACTACTTGGATTGTTTCATCCGAAAGAGGAAGATTTTTAACATCTGCTGATCTGACAGTGGATCGTGTAGCTCCAGTGTCTACTAGAAAAGTAATGTTTTCATCATTAACTTTCCCATCCACAAATGGTCCTGTCTGATCTATTTCTAGAGATGCGCCAAGTACGCACTCTGCTTCCTCTTTTCGGCACCGTCAATACATCTCTTCTGGCTCACTTTCATCATTTTGCAGCCAATACTGTGACACAGCGCTCGTGCGTTGCGGTTTGTTTACCTGTTCTTCATTGTAGAATCCCGTCTCCTTACTATACTTCTGTGTGTCCCGGCTCTGTGGTAAAGGCGGTTTTGGCACTTGATTCTGTGGATTAACAGCCTTCTGCTGTTGCGGCGGTGGGCCACTCCCCTCACACTGCACCTGTGGATTCAATGACGGATTTTCATCATTAGTACCTGGTGGATATTTACACTCGGATTTCCAGTGCTCTAATCTTCCGCAATTGTGACAGGGGAACTTCTTCTTGGCTTCTTCTATATTAATTGTGACAGGGGAACTTCTTCTTGGCTTCTTCTATATTACCTTTTCCTTTTCCTAGGCCAAATTTTGATTTAATGCCTGGATTATTAGCTTGTTCTATCAGCTGAGCTTCCTGTCTCTCTGCAACCTTCACTTGAGCCCACATTGCCTTTTCTTTTAGTTTTCGCTGCTTTGCCTCAATCTCATCACTAAAGTATTTAGCATGCCTCAAAATCTCATCTATTTTCTTGCTCAGCCAGTCCACGGTGTGCTGCTTAAACATTTCTCCAATCTCGGGACGCAGACCATACACAAATCTGTACACAAAATGACTCAGGTCCTTTTCTCCCAACTGTCATCCCCACTAAACTGTTTGAAAGCCAAAATTAGCCTCTCCGAGTATGCGTGGACTGACTCTTTCGCTTCCTGATGTGTTCAATCTATTTTAACCCAGTCTGTTTCTTTTGGAGGCACTTTATTCTTCAAAAATGCCATGACCTGTTCGTATTTCTTCATTACCTCTGGGTCTGGGGCTCCTGTTTTGGGATCTCTCGGGTATTCTTTGGTGGGCCAATCTATGACTATCTTACATTCTGCCCACAAGTCTGCTGGCACTATTATATCAAACAGACTATTCAAATCAATCCATAGCACCTTGGACAATTTCACAAATCTGTCTACCTGTCTGTACCACTCGACCGGCTTTTCCCGTAATCGAGGGAAGTCATTTGCAAATGACAAAATGTCCTGTCTGGTCCATGGAACATGCACATATCCCCCTCCTGGAATCTCTCTCATAGGGAACTCCATCACTACCTTCTCCTTTTCTCTCACCGGAAACGCTGGAAATGTTCTGTCTGAGGTGTCATCCCGCTTCCTATACCACCTGCTCTTCCATTTGTCTACATCTCCCCATTTCCTCAATACCATGATTATGTCCCTAATCTGCCCTATCCGTCCTGCAGCGTTCAGATTCTCTATCTTTTTCTGTGAAATCCACTCGGTATGGCTTCTGTAAAGCTTTTATCTTGTCCATGTCAATTCCCATTTTACTCGCTATTTCTGCTAGCCTGTCATGTAAATTCTTCGCTCTCCAAGTGACACTTTTACAAAGGAACAGCAGTTCCTCATCTTGGTAATTTTTCAGCTTTTCTGTGGGGATGGTCCCTGCAATCAACTCTTCCAATACCATCCGTAATTTTGCCACATCAACGGTATGAGTTTCTTTTTCTTTATCCTGCAAGCCTTTCAGCCATTCATTCAATTCTTCAGTAGTTATGCTCACTGATTTCTCTACATTCCCTGGTTCTGTAAATCTCTGTGGTTCTAATATTGATCCTCCTACCATTCTGCTTCTCTCGGCAGTATCAGAACAGTAAAATGGGTTCTTTGACACATGCAATTCACCTTTACGCATAGTATGTCCCCAGGAATTCAATTTTGCTCTCATCAGGGGCTGTTCTTCCCGTCTATTGTTCACATACGAGACCGTTAGTCCGTGCTCACTGTTTTTCTGCTTCTCAAAAATAGGCATAACAGGACCTATGGTCACAGGAACTGTAACTGCTTCTAGATTTTTCGTCAATTCTCTTATTTTCTCTGTCAGTTCTAATGTGGTTTTTGCTAGTTCCCTAGAATTTTCACTCTTGGTCCTATTTCCCTTCTATTTAAGTGAATTTCTTCTTTTTACTTCTGGGGTCACAACTTCTGTTTTAATGATTCTCAGAGTCTCCCTCACTGGTGTACCTGCAGTTGGCGTTTCTGGTTCCTGCCTGTACTGAGGTGGACTTTTGAAAAACATATCATCTAGGACATCGTCGTCCGTTTCGTTAGCCCCATACCTCCGGGTTTCTACATGATTTTTCTTTTCTAGGCATTTCCTTCCTCCACTTTCTCCTTCTGTTCGAACGGGAAACAATCCTTCAGCCATACTAGCATCTCGCCACCTTCTCATTCGGTCACAATGAGTTTCACGATCCTTTGGCCGTCCGAACATATACTGATACCTACTGCCATTTCTCTGTTTCTCTCGCTCATGCATCTCATCTTC
This sequence comes from Triturus cristatus, assembly GCF_964204655.1. Taxonomy (NCBI): domain Eukaryota; kingdom Metazoa; phylum Chordata; class Amphibia; order Caudata; family Salamandridae; genus Triturus; species Triturus cristatus. The sequence continues at coordinate 134,485,394 of NC_140586.1, read as the reverse complement.
CCACTCTGTCAATGCCTCAAACTGCGTAGGCCTAGGTCGCGGATCTAAGCTCATCATCCTTTCCCGTAAGTTACTCAATATTGCCAAATTAAAGGACCCATCCTCTAGAAACGCTAGAACTCCGTCTTCCTTTGTATACTTTGCCCAATTGTCTAACCAGATGCAAGTATGGTACCCATATTTCGCAACCATGAAGGATGCGGGGGTTTTCGCTGGGGGAAGTAACTGTCCTTCCCTAGTCACAATCTTTGTCTTTCACAAACCAATTCCGCATTTTACTAAATAAAGATTTTTTCTTCTTTTCCGGTGAATGATAATGCATTTTCTTTTCTTTCGTGAACCCTTTTAATCTTCCCTGCAACAGTACGATCTTTAGTCCAATAGCAACGCGACTCCCACTCCTGCACCAATCCCGGCGCGTCTACGTCACTGTCACAATTTCCAAACCTTGCGAGACTCACACTAACGCACCACTCCTGGAGCGTCTACGTCACAGTCACAATCACCAATCCCTGCGCGACTCACACTAACGCACCAATCCTGGAGCGTCTACGTCACTGACTAACTGTCCAATGCCAGCGCGGTCCACCTGACGTCAACAGTCGCTGCAGCAGCTTCTGCTCCTGTATCCTGTCTACAGTCTACCCCTCCTTTACAAAACTACTCGGTAGACTTTGTTTCGATTTTACAATACTTGTTAGTTACAACATACAAACATCTCCATTGTCGGCTCCGCTAACCACAGAATAGCAAAAGATCTTTCCCATGAGAATTCTGTCTTCCCGAGAGCAGCGCTTACCTCTGCCCTACTACAGAATCATTACGTCCGTTGGCAAAGTAGCACATCCCTCTACTTCACCCCTCTTTCAAGCACCAATTAACTGTTTTCTCCGGTATTAAAACACATAGGTGGAAACGCAATGCCCCTGAGAGATAAAACCAGAGTTCCGCAATCAATCCGAATGCTATTTCATTCACGCACTTTCACACAAGAAAATATCGTTCATTCACACAGAATCCAGCGAACAGTCTGTCCTACTACAGAATTATAACATACGTTAACAAAGCAGCGCTTACCTCTACTTTGTCCTTCTAACAAACTCAGAGAACACCTGCTACCTTTTTCAGTGATAAGCGTTATCGGCATACCAATTGGTTTCCTGGTACCCAAGACTAAAATTTCACAGGTACTCTTCACTATCATACGCACTTCTCTCACACAGAAATTGTCTCTAATGGCAACACACAGCGATGTCACCGAATCGAACCCAGACAATGCGACGCGCAACTTCAATTGTCTCACGTTTTTCCCTGTGTACCTACGGGCAACCACAATCCCGTCTTTCCCGAGAACAGCGCTTACCTCTGCCCTACTACGGAACTGTCACCGACTTCTTACATCCCAGAAGCCGTACATACGACCTAGAACTCAATACAACTTCAACATATAGTGTTAGTACATATATCAATACCAATAAATAATCGATAAGCTATATACATGCCAAATCATCAAACCAAAACAATATCACAAAAAACACAAAATCTTCTCCTGCTTCCACGGACGGAATGATTTCTCAGTCGCACGCACATACACACATCACACGCTGGTGGGGCCCATAACACCAACATTCATTCACATCAAACTATCTGTGCCTTACAGGGGGAGAAATATCCCGATCCCGAACTACAGCTATTCACTTTGGATAGAGGAAACACATTTATTGACTTACTCTAACAGTTCCTCCATCCGGAGGTCAAATAGATCATTTAGTTGGTTTGGAATTTGATGGAAATCTCTTCAACTCTCATTTTAATCAATAAAATATTACAAGAAATAATCACCCGACACAGTTCTTCAAATAATGATATTTTTCTTTATCTAATTAAATTGCAGGTTAAATCCTAACAGTGACATATTATCTTTTGTCATATTTACCTATTCTGGCTATTTGTAGTTTTCTAAGTCAGCACCAGTCCTCAGAAAGATCATCAGTATTCTAACGTCCCGTCCTCTTCTGTCAGCATGGAGTGTCGCATAGAGTAGCATCGATCAGGGTGCGTCTCAAGCTCTAGGGTGGTGACCAACAACTTCCCTCTCTAGACTACTAATATTTATACCAAATTTACATATAATAGTATCATTTTCTTTATTTCCAGGCTGCTGATTGGCTGAATTCAGCCACGTCCCAATACTTTAGGAAACATTCTCAAATTTTCACATACGGATGATGAATAAACTAGGCGCATGGGAAAGGCTGTTCCCAGGTCAGGAAAGTATCAGTCTATTGTGAATAGGTGGCTTTTGGTTCCCAAATGGCAACAATTCTTCCATGTTCAGGGACATTGACATCTCGCCCAGAGTAGTCTTCATGGACCTGGTTCGATAGTTCATGGAAAGGCCACGACGAAGTCAGTGCAGGCGCCTTTCTCCATTGCTCAATTTTATGAAGTCATGTACTTTAGTGAGGATTCAGTCGGCAGCCATCTTTTAGTAGGCCGAAATAGTCAACTTAAGTAAAAGAAACACAAATCGTAATTAATACATGGAAATGACTAAAACAGTGTTATTCCCTTACTAATACCCTTATGTGTATGCATTTATCTAGCCATATGCAACATTTAAAGCCGTTAATGCTGGTTTATTTAAGCGTTAATACCGTTAACACGACTTAAGCTGAACATATCAATTTAATATGCGTACAAACTTAGTTCACTTATTATTTTAGCCATGTAAGTGCATTCCCACGTGTATTCTCTTGGTTAATAAGGTTGATTAATTCAATAACACCCCACTCAATTATTCATTAGTATTAATATTATTCATTTTAGTATGACTTGTATAAATGGATTGGGTATACTAAAATTTTTTATTTTACCCGCTCCATCACTGTCCGGCTGGATATCTGTTCGAATGCGAGCTTGGGTGAACACAGAGTTAGTCTGATCCCTTCTTAGACTGCTTAGCAGACTTTAATGTCTCCTATCACTAGATTGATACCTGCAGTGTTTTCTCAAAGCATGTAATTCACTTCCCTGACCCATCCAGCAATGGCGATAACTTTGTCCTTGACCCCTCTTTATCCCACTGGGCCCACGGCACATATATAATCCCCACTGCGCCTTTCTGTAGTAATGGACACTCACTCACACTAGGTGACTCCAGTGGCGGTTTCTGCATGAGGGCGTCGGGGCTCCGCCCCCTTTACTTTCGACCCCTGGGTCAGCTATTACAAAAGTACAACTGAATTATTTTAATAATCAGTAAAAGAAAAAAATGTATTACACAGACCTCTAATTGCTTGGGGCCGGGCTCAGGGCTGTTGTAGCTGCAATGATAAGTGATCAGGAGTGTCATGTCACGTGACCCTGGCAGCGAAGCCTATGCCTTTCGTTTTGGCCCTGAGTCTACTTTGCCGGGCTGACGAGCTCACTGCACTGAGGCCTGTGAGGTCATCAGCTTGGCAAAGACATAGCCTCGAGGACCAGTCTCCACCCACTAATGACGTTTGGCTAAAGTTTGCCCTGGGCGCTTCAGGCTCAAGCCCTGTAGTGCCAGGGGCTGCATGTCAGTCAGGGAGTGGAGAGGACGGTACCCCACTCTTTCCGAACACGTCACAGGGAGGTGGGTCCTGCCCTCTGATAAGCGGGGGAAGGGAGTGGTAGAGGCAGCAGGTGGGAAGCAGAGTCTGCACAGTTTGTCATAAAGACTTTTTAAGGCACACTGCGCAGACTCGAGGTGTATGCTTCCTGCGCTGCTGTTACAGGACCGTATGAACGGCCGCCATCATTTATTTGCAGCTCCGGCGTTTCAGTGGGAGGCTCTGGCCACACACTTATGAAGATGCACCTCTCTTTCAATGGCCTACCTCACCCCTCTCACGTCCGCCTCTTTCTACCCATCCAAAGCCCTTCCCTGGGTCTCCTCAGGCCCCAGACACTGTGCTCCTGAGTGCTGAGTAAGAAGTCGGACTGCAGCTGGCGAAGTCCTGAGTATTCTTCTACCCGTGTTAACCAGAGCTGCCAGGGACGCTGCAGCCACTTTTCAAATTAGCACACTTCTGGTTCGAGCAGCGGCAGGAGAAAAGCAGTCAAACACCTGTGCTGTGGTGGACAAAGAGGGCCCAGTTGTCCGTAATTAGGTAAGGCACTCCTTCAGTCTGACTCTGTTCTCTGTTGGAGATAAGTGGCAAAAACTCAGTTTTCGTTAGTCCGGCTTTGGCGGGACCTTAATGAGCTGTATGTGTCTGCTGCTTTCAACAGCTGGTACCAGGGACCTGACTTCGTTCCTTCAGCTAAGAAGCCGCTGCAGAGGGCTCCGAGGGCATGGTGCATGCAATGGGGAGGACAGGTTCCCTACCAAAAATGTATGTGTCCTTGTGTAACGCAACAGGTGTTCATGTAAAGCGCTCTGATACCCAAAACCTTCGGGTCAAGTTTGCGCTATATAAAGATCTGTAAAAAAAAAACAAAGCTCCACGGTTGAGCCAAAAGCTGATGGCACCCAGATGTGTACATGTCAGTAGAAAGTCTGTCATGTTATATTTTATAATATACAAAAATATAATCTCATAAAGTGTAGATTTTTTATTAGCACCTCCATTGGGACATACTTTTATAAATGGTATTTAGGACACTATATTTCTGTTATACATTTTGTTAGTACCACACTACCTGTAGGGACTTTAATCACTGACTCCTTTTAAGAAGGCAGTAGCTTGAATTATAAAGAATGAAATTAATCTGTGAGTGAGTATGAGTGAATACTCAGATCTTTGCAACAGCTGTAAATTCATAATGGTAGATGAAGCACTTCGTTAACTGCATTACATTCATCAGATTGTTCACAGTCCAAGACAGCACATAAGACACCAATGGTTATTTTTTTGTAGTTTGGGGCTATTGGTCCTTTTACAGAACCTGTGCATCCATTGCTTGACCTCACTTTATTAATACAAGTTAAAAGTCAGCAACGATGTTGACATGTTTGTGTATTTATTAAAGCAGTATTGGCTTGTAGTAAATATATTAAGGATCATAAGAATGCTACATTGGGCATGCATGACATGACGAAATGTGATGTTGCATGATTTTCACAAATGTAATTTCTTTCCTGCCTGGCATGGAATCTGCATGCATGCATCCATTTTATATCATGACATGTGAGTATCTCTGAAACATCCCTCTACGCAGTGAATATGGCTGCAGTGAGTCATAACTGGGTACAAAACAGAAAGGTCATTTAATTCTAGTAAAAGTAGTCGGAGTGCATGCAAGAAATAGGGCCTGAGTTACAGATTGGCAGTGAGGTCAAAATTGCTGATATGTAATGGGTGCTGTAAAGCTTTTCTTGGCAGGATTATTGTTGGTGGAACTATTCCTGGTGGAATTACTGCTGCCATGTTGTAATATATTGGTATTAATACCACATACGCTAATTCCGCTCTCGATAATTCTGATAATTGAGAATGTTTCCTGCTTCTGCCGTGAATGAGTGGAATCACCACATCTTGCTAAGAGCTGTGCCTTTTAAAGAGCACTTAATAATGAAAAGTGGTTGTACTGTAATTGCATTTATATAGCTTTTAATACCCCTTACGAGCTGTTAAAGCTCTGGGGTTGCAGAGTATCATGTTACCCACAGTAAAGGTAGTAGTTAGTTTAGTGCTTATTATTGTTGTACATTTGTTGGTTATGGGATTACTCTTGTGCTCTGAGGATTCTGAAGCATTTTCTCTAGTTTCTAGTGGTGGATTGAGTTATTAGGCTTGCTGCTCTTTTATGAAAAACATGAACTGCCGCATGTAGGTTCGCCTTTTGAGTGCCCTAATGCTAACAGGGAAACTGAGCCCACATGCCCCCTTTTTAAAACAAAACATGCACTGGGAATGGCGACCTGCCTCCTAAAATATGTTGCGTCACTTTAAAGAGTGCCCACCGCGCATGCCAGCCCACCTCTCTCAAACTTCACCAGCCGCCACTGGGTGACTCAACGTGTTTTTCCTCAACACAACGTTCCCATCTTAAGAGGCATTGACGCATGTAGGAGAAGTCTCACTTAGGGTTTCCACTTACATGCCTGATTCAGTCCTCCGCTACTACCATGTCCTCTGGCTCAAATGATCTGGCCCTCGCCCATGACCTGCATATTGGTCCCTTTCCTCAGTTTAATCTGCTAGTAGGTCGCAAAACATGTACACAAAGGTCTTGCCTTCCCTTTTAGCTATTGTTAGAATAGAAACTGTTTGCATTTATGAATTGCTTTATGTAAGTTAGCATTTGCTGCGCTGTTTCTTTTTTAGGCGTTATTTCAGACTGTTAGAAACTGATCTCATCCACTTCTGAGAAATGCTCCTGTCTGAGTTTTGTTTCTTCACTTAGGTTTTGTTTCAGTAATGAGTGCAATGTTCATATTAGCGCATGCCTTTCTCTCTAGATAGAGGCCCTCTCCCACTTGTCTGATGGCGGGCCCAGGATGGAACGACCTTGGATTATATTAGTTTGTGTCAGATACGAGAAGCTGACACCTTTTTTTTTTTTTTGTATTTCACTGTTAAGCTGCACCTGCTTGGAAAATTCCACTGTGGGCATGTTTCTGCTTGACTACAAAACATACATAATGTATCTTTATGCTTGTTGATTTCAGTTCCCTCTGCAACACTCCTAGTGACTGGGCAGATAGGGCTCCATTCCAAGTGTATATGAATAAACAGTTTTGGGTTTGTATTTTCTACTGTCTGACCGACTCTTCATTTAGTACCGAAGGCTGAGAGGTGGTCATTAGTGACCCGGGTCACTTCCTTTAGTTGGTGCCCGAACAGGGACTCCTTCGAGTGATTGATCCATCCCCTTTGTGCAGATGGGGGAGGCCAGGAACATCGTTGGGTCAGGCTGACGGCTCAGGGATCCCTGCAAGAAGAGTGTCTGTTAGTGACAGCTGTGCCTTCTGTCCTTCCGGACGGTGCCTCGCCCATTGGTCATCCCGACTGGAGTCCTGAACGGTGAAACCCTTGGATCTGACCGTTTGTTCTGAAGAGTCGGCAGTGGGGAAGCAGTTCGTTTGTACCACGCTTTTCCTATGGAACTGCTGACCTAACTATGAGACTGGGCAATATATATATATTTTACATTAACTCCCAAAAAGTACCTAGAGCAAATTCATGAGCTGATTTATTAGGTGGTTTATGCAAACACGCTACCGACCTCACACAAAATCCTCTTTATAAAACACTCAAGACAAACACGGATTCTAGGGTCTCTGACTGCACAAACGTAAGTCATATCAGGTAGAAAATATAAATTTCCAACCCTTCAAAAAGCAATTGATGATAGAACAAAAGACGACTACACGTTTCTAATCCCAGTTATTTCCCCTGGGATGGAAAATGCCGTCAAACCCTTAGCCTCTACCTGCAACACGATGAAGGGACCCATTTCTGGGTATTTAAATTAAAAGCCTCGGTTGTCTTCCTTCCGCTGAACAGCAGTAAGAAGTGGACGAAAAGGTGAAGGGGTGAAGGATTGAATAATATAATTTTGTCCCATTCCTCCTGCCAGGAGACTCTTGGAAGAATAATGGGCCTGCGTGTCGCCTGGAGGTCAGGGTGCGTCTTCTAATTAGGTCGTCGCGACTCGAGACAGAGAGAACGGAATGTCTATTTAAAAATAAAATAAAATAAAAACTTCACCGTTCCGTTCACACAATGCATTTCACAAGTCACAATACTAACACAGAATTTGAAATACAAAGGGTGGGAAGGGCTCATGAATGTAATTTAGAAGTCGCCAGGGGTCACAGCGGAGACCCCTAGCTTCGCACTTGCGACCCCTGGTACTTCTATTGCGACACCTGGCTTAAGATGTCGCTAAAGGAGGGGTAGAACAGAAGTTAAACAGTGCCCTTATGAGCCTTTTAAACTCTGTTTATCCAGAACCAAGGAGGACGTTTGGCTGTCATAAATAAATTCAGTTTTGAAACTCTAAACACTGCAATGAAGCGAAACATTACCTCAACACCAGAACGGGTGGCTCTGGCCTGAAAGGCCTTTGCAGGGTGTTGTGAACGTGGTGTGCTCAAACAGAAAATAACTCCTGCCATAAGGGCCCGGCAGACAAGAGAGCAAAGGAAGAACTCACAACCAAGGGCAACAGAGATTAGAAGAGGGGGAGAAAACGCATAGACATGGACTGGTTTGAGAGAGGAAGAGACAGATGAGGGACGTGGTGAAAGAGACAGGTGAAAAACAGACTGTAGAGAAGGGGAGCCTGGGGTGTCAGGCAGGCAGATGCGAAAGACACTGCTTAGAGAGGCAGACATAGAGGGAGCAATCGGTCTGACAAAGGTGATACAGACACAGTGTAGAAAGAGCTAGCCGATAGAGTAACAAAGAGACATCTGAGAGAAAGGGGAGATAGAGAGATAGGTGAGAAAAAGAAAGTTCAAAGGTACAGATCGTAAGAGCAGGAGACAGGTGTGAGAAAAGTGATAAAGAGAGACTGATGTGAGGGAACTCAGAGAGAGGGAGAGGGATACACATGAGAAAGGACTAATGAGACAAACAGGAGAAAAAGAATAGCTGAGCGGTGGGGGAATGGAAAAATGAACATCGATTAGGGCTTGCCATGGGTGCCAGTGGCGACTCCAGGGTTGCCCTTTGCAACCCCTGCCAGTGCGTTTGCTATCCACTGGCCACTGAAATGGCAAGACCAGTGGTAAGAGCACTGGGGCAGTCTCCCTTATGGAGGTTGTGGCTCCTTCCTTATTTTATGCCGATTTTCTATTCTGCTAATAATGAATAACAGTGTAATATTCACTATTAGTGTAATAAAAAATGGAGCCCCAGAGGCTGTAACGGGACGTTCGATAATAACTGAGGTAAGTGGGTGTACTGCTCGATTTTCCCGGCCCTATCGTGTTGATGGGTGATTAGGGTGACTTCAGTCTCTCTAACATTCAAGCCTAAGGGTTAGAGTAGTGAATGAAGTCTATTTTCTAGGCACTTCGACATGATCCTGTGTTCTTCCCCATAGATCAGGGCTTGCACACATATCCTAGGGGATAGATTCGTTAGTCTTAGGGATAGCCTGCCCTGTAGTGAGGGTATTTCATGGAGCCGTGCTGAATTCAGGCCTGGTAGGCCTCAAACGGGGGAGACTCCATCTTTCTTTCTGTTCCAGCAGCTTGAGATGCTTCTAGGTTAAAGGGGATGTTTTAGTTATGAGGTGTTATTCGCCTGGAGAGAACCGGTTCAGACCAGCCCTTATCGAAGGATTGTATTTTTCTTCATGCCGAAGACGCTACATCAGGCCGGCCGGCTGGGAAAGTGTCCTTGGCACGGGGAGGTACAAGAATTTACGCAACAGGAAATTAGTGATATTTTACAGTGATTTCGGCAGCGAGCTGGTGAGACCTTGCTCACATGGATGGTGCGCCTTTATGAACTGGGCGCTGCTGGTATTATGTTAGATATTGGCGATTGTTTGAAGTTTTGTTCCTTGAGTTCGGATTCTACTGTACAGGATAATTTTCGTAACTATAATGGTGGTGGTCAAATTTCTTTGCTTCAATTGGCGACTGAGGGTTGTAATCAAAAGTATCCTACTGAGTCTGATTGGCCTGTGAATGACAAACCGTGGTATACTTTGCGCGACGCTGCACAACGTCTCAAAGAGGAGGTGATGAAAACGGCAATTTTTTTGGGTACTGCTGACAGGTTGCTTGATGGTTTGTTGACATCTTCTGTGCGGAATCGCATTATTCGGTCTTCCCCTGTTGCCTATAAGCAGGTCATGATGACTTTATTGATTAATCAGACTGGTAATGTGTTATCTACGGTACTGGAGTCGGTACGCCAACTTGGTGAGTTAGGTGAGTGGTTTAATCCTGAACGTCAGTCCCGGCCTGACACCCGTACTCCGGGTGAAAATAAACTTACTAGGCGTGATATCTTTTCTGGTCTTCTAGCTGATGGTGTGCGTAGGGAGGACATTGACGGTGAGACTACCGCTCGTTTGTGGGAGTTGTTTCGCAAACGTGGTTTGGATCGGAAGGAGGGTGCCCGGCGTGTTCGGACTACTGAGTGTGATCATGGTGGTTCTGACGGTAGCGGTGATGACGACCGCCGTGGGCGCTCTGTTCGTCGTGATGATCGACGTTATGTACGTGATGTGTCCCCCCGTCGAGAGAGAGACAGGGGGAAAGAGAAAGGGGGAGAAATGATTATGTTTACAGCAGACGTAGAGATGATAGGGATCAATCCCCTGAGTTGAGGAGGAGATAGGATCGTCACAGTTTGGTCGATCGAAACCTGCAGTACAATGCTGAAGACTCAAATCCGTTCCGTACGGGGAATGGATATGAACAGGAGGTACCGATACCTAAGAAACGTGAGAGTCTTTATCCTGATTTGTCCTGGTACACAGAATGCAGCAAGAATGACTAGGAAATAGGTCAAGCTCCGGTACACAGATGGGCTCACCGAGATAATAGACCCTATGTAGATATTGATATTTATTGGAGACATCGTAATATCCAAAGGGCCCGAGCATTGGTAGATACAGGAGCGGAGGCCACTCTTATTCATGGAAAATCAAAGAAGTTTACAGGTCAGCCTTTTACTATTACCGGATTAGGTGGAAAAGAAACCCCTGCAGTTCAAACTTTGCTTGAAATGAGAATAGGTAGAATCCCTAGAAAAGAATATTCTGTACTAGTGGTGCCACTCTTAGAATTCATAATTGGAATTGATATCTTGAAAGGAATGACGTTGCATCTAGACGATGGGTGTTACCAATTTGGAACCACGCATTATATATCGTCCAGACCTATACGGGTTGGTCGTTTAAGAATGCCTCCCATACAAGTTCCCCAGGCGACAAAAGTGGTTTGTCAAAAGCAGTATCGTATTCCAGGTGGCCATGAGGAGATTAGTACCACTATTCAGGAGTTGGTGGATGCAGGTGTTATAACCCCGGTTACTTCTGCTTGGAATAATCCTGTTTGGCCTGTACGTAAGAGTGATAATTCTTGGCGCATGACTGTTGATTATCGAGAATTGAACAAACACACGCCCTCTTTGACTGTTGCAGTGCCGGATGTTATTACCCTAATTGAAAGAATCCAAAAGCATCCAGGTACATGGTATGCGTCCATTGATATTGCTAATGCTTTCTTTTCTATTCCAATTGCCCCTGAGTGTCAGGAACAGTTCAGTTTTACGTGGAACGGGCGTCAGATGACGTTTAGGAGTCTTCCTCAGGGCTATGTGCATAGTCCCACAATATGTCACCGGCTGGTGGCAGAGCATTTGGCTGAGGTACCGGTTCATTCCCAAATTCAGATATGTCATTATATTGACGATGTTTTGATCCAAGGCGATACACAGGAGGAAGTTCAGACCCAATTGGACAGGATCATTGAGTGCCTGCGTGGGAAAGGTTGGGAAATCAACCCAGATAAATTGCAAGGTCCGTCCCAGTCTGTAAAATTTTTGGGTATTAATTGGCATGAAGGGCACCGTGAAGTGATCCCTCAGGTTAAACAGAAGATTCTTGATTTTGCAGTTCCGAGGAATAGGAAAGAAGCCCAGAGCTTCATTGGCCTGTTTGGTTTTTGGCGCCAGCATATTCCTCATTTGAGTCAAATATTGGCCCCCTTGTACCGGGTCACGCGTAAAAAGAATGCATTTGAATGGGGTAAACCACAGCAAGATGCGTTTAGTCTGGCAAAAGAAGCAATTCAACATGCTCTGGATTTATGGCCTGTACGTGATGGTGATGTGGATTTGAATGTGTCTGTACAGGGCCCTTATGCAAATTGGAGTTTGTGGCAGAAACAAGGCAGGAGTAGAGTACCGTTAGGTTTTTGGACCAAAAAGTTACCTGATGCTGGTGAGCGTTATACACCCTTTGAGAAACAGTTACTTGCATGTTATTGGGCTCTGGTGGACACCGAGCAATTGACTTTGGGACATGATATAGTTTTGCGCCCTGAAATTCCTATCATGCAGTGGGTTCTGAGTTCGCCGAAAACTCACCGAATTGGACATGCTCAAGAGGCGAGTGTGATTAAATGGAAATGGTATATACAAGATAGGGCACGTGTGGGCCCGAAAGGAGTTGCTTCTTTACATGAGCAGGTGGCGCGAGCGCCGTCGACTGAGACTGAGAGTGAATGTTCCGTACCTTTAGCACAGGAGTCTCCTGTCAAGTGGGGTAAGCCTTTTGATGATTTGTCCGCAGCGGACAGAAACCATGTTTGGTTCACGGATGGTTCAGCGAGGTTTATAGGAACGACACGGCACTGGAAGGCGGTGTCCTATAATCCGGTTACACAGAAATTGCTGAGCACAACTGGTGAAGGTAAAAGCAGCCAATTTGCCGAGCTGTATGCTGTTTATCAAGTTTTGAAACAAGAGTTACCTGGTACATGTCATATTTTCACTGATTCTTGGTCTACTGCCAATGGACTGGCTGTTTGGTTGCCGACTTGGCATTCCCATAATTGGAAGTTACATTCCAAGGAATTGTGGGGAAAAGAGTTATGGCAAGAGATTTGGGAGATGCTCCCACAGAGTACTGTTACAATCTTCCATGTGGATGCTCACACCCCGATAGATTCTCTTGACAAATTTTTTCATAACATTGCAGATGAGAAATCTAAAATTGCTGAGGCAGTGGTGGACAGGCAAGATTCTGACATTGCGGGATTGGCGAAATGGGCACACCAGAAGGCAGGACATTTTGGAGAGAAGGCCACTAGCAGGTGGGCTGCTGATCGAGGAATTTATATTCCCCTAGATTTAATTAAAAATGTTATCTTACACTGTCCCGTTTGTCAACATATCAGACAGCGTAAAGTGCCCCAAATTGTTAAAGGTCATTTACATCGCGGAAAACTGCCCGCTCAAATCTGGCAGATTGATTACATTGGTCCACTTCCTATGAGTAGGAATTGTCAATATGTTTGCACTATTGTTGATACATACAGTGGCCTGCTGGTAGCCCTTCCCTGTAAGCAAGCTACCCAATTGAATACCATTAAAACATTAGAATTGATTATGATGTATTATGGTGTGCCATTCCAAATTCAATCTGATAATGCATCCCATTTTCGTGGAAGATTGGTACAGGAATTCTGTACGGAAAACAATATTGAATGGATATTCCATATACCCTACTATCCACAGGCCTCGGGCCTGGTGGAGAGATTGAATGGCCTGCTAAAGGACCAGCTGCGTAAGTTAACAAATGACAAGTATAAGAATTGGCGAGACTTTTTGCCTCAAGCGTTATTGATTTTGAATAACCGTCCTTTCCTAAATGCTGAATCCCCACTTATGCGTTTGTTTCCTCCGAATGTTGATGCTAAGCCCAATGAAATAAGAGAGACTGTGATGTACTGGGAAATTACTCCTGGAGCTTTGGCTCCATGTAGAGCAACCCCAGGGTCGGCAGGTTTAGACTTGCATGCCATGGATGACACCGTTTTAAAAAGTAAGGATCGGGTCATCATTGCTACTGGTGTTGGTATTCATATACCACCTGGGAATTTTGGATTAATCGCCCCTAGATCGGGGCTGGCTGTAAAAGGCATTCAGGTGCTTGGAGGAATAATTGACAGTGATTATCAGGGAGAGATTAAGGTGCTCCTGCTGAATAGCAGTGAGGTTGACTTACTGATACACCGCACTGACCGAGTGGCTCAATTACTCATTATGCCTGTTTTCAGTGGTACATTAATGAAAGGCACTGCCCCAACTTTGCTAACTGTACGAGGCCAGAAAGGTTTTGGCTCTACGGATAACCCTGGGGCTAGGGTTTGGGTGCAGTCGCCTCAAAATCCCCCTGAACAAGCAGAGGTTATTGCCACTGGTCAGGACAATACCATTTTGGTTATGAGACCAGGGAAAGATAGCTGGGAGGCGGTCCCGGCTGACAAATGTTATTTACGAGAATGATTAATGCCTGTATTTGATTCTCTTTCAGATCATTCTTTGGACTGTTGCTGCAGGATGTGTCGGTACTGGACTCCTTTTGGGATGGTACGACGAGAAAGGAGGGATCCCGTCAACCCGGGATGAACTGAGAACCCGAGTGTTGCGTTCCTTCGCTGCGTGGGATTCATCATCGAACTTTTGGACATCATTGGCCAAGAGGGTGACTGATGCCCCTCACTTCTGTTTGACACCGATGAGATCTGTACACGATATTCTGGCGACCTGTCTGGTTGCTGTCCCTGCCTCGTTGGAAACCCTAATTCACATTTTTAATGTTTCAAAGGCTCGTCCCAATGTTCTCCTGGGTGATTTTGCTACCCATGTATATTGCCCTTTATGTACTGAACTGCCGAACGAGCCACCCCCCATCCAGTCCCAAATAGTTACCTATAATATCACACAAGGTGATTTATGCTTCTTTCTTACGTGTAATCCTAGTGCGATCTCTGAATGTCTACGCCTCAAACTAAAAGGCGCCACTTCATTTACCGCTCATGAACGGACTTTGTGCTTTCAAAGGACACCGACCACATGTGTTTCAGTTCAGAACAATATGACTTGCAATAGTTTGGTAGTTACCCCCAGTCATTATCACACGATGTTACTACCTGCCGGATGGCTTTTCTCATGTGGTAATACTTCCTGGCCATATGTCCCTGCAAACATTTCCGGAGGCCCTTGTGCTATTACGAGACTCAGTTTGTTAATGTTTTCATCACATCCGGATGCCAACTCTCGTGTGATTCGAGATACTGTGATGTTACAGGAGGATTGTGACTCATCTTTGCATTTATATTCCAAGTCTGAATACCTTAGCCTAGCTATTTCAATTATTGGTGTTCCTGCTCTGGCAGTTTATAATGCCAAATCCATTGGGAAAATGGCCTGTTGGATGGTGAAATCCATTAATCATACTTCTACAGTCCTGTCCGACATGTTACTAGATGCCCAGGGTGAACGTAGGGCCATTTTGCAAAACAGAGCGGCCATTGATTATCTTTTGCTTAAACATGGACATGATTGCTCCGATTTTGAAGGTCTCTGTTGTTTTAACTTGTCCGATCATACACAATCCATTTGTGCACACATTGACAAGTTGCGTGATTTAACGGAAGAAGTTAGAAAGCACGTTGACCAGGGCTGGTTTGACTGGCTCTTTAATTGGTTGCCTGACGTACACATGCTACGTCAAACATTAGGTGGTATTCTGATTGCTGTTGCTGTTTTGATTTCTCTCTGTTGCTTTATTCAGTATATTCCTTCACTGCTTCAATTCTGTACACTCGGTACTAGACATAGATCAGTTAGTTTTGTTTCATATTATTCTTCCACCGATGTTAGTTCTGTTTAATGAATGTATAATAGACTGAAGTCAAGGGTGAAATGTACTGCTCGATTTTCCCGGCCCTATTGTGTTGATGGGTGATTAGGGTGACTTCAGTCTCTCTAACATTCAAGCCTAAGGGTTAGAGTAGTGAATGAAGTCTATTTTCTAGGCACTTCGACATGATCCTGTGTTCTTCCCCATAGATCAGGGCTTGCACACATATCCTAGGGGATAGATTCGTTAGTCTTAGGGATAGCCTGCCCTGTAGTGAGGGTATTTCATGGAGCCGTGCTGAATTCAGGCCTGGTAGGCCTCAAACGGGGGAGACTCCATCTTTCTTTCTGTTCCAGCAGCTTGAGATGCTTCTAGGTTAAAGGGGATGTTTTAGTTATGAGGTGTTATTCGCCTGGAGAGAACCGGTTCAGACCAGCCCTTATCGAAGGATTGTTTTTTTCTTCATGCCGAAGACGCTACATCAGGCCGGCCGGCTGGGAAAGTGTCCTTGGCACGGGGAGGTACAAGAATTTGGTGGGCGGCAGGTTACGGGCTGGAATTTTCCATGAGAAAATGCACCTCTATATTAGTGAAAGTCTGAGGCAGATACTGGCACTTGCTTTTTAGTCCGTAGGTGGCACCTGGCCGTTAAGCAGTAAAGCTACTACTTATTCCAGGGAAGACAGATGACAAACTCGAAGGTGGAGAAAAACCGAGAGATAGATATTCTTCTAACAGAATAGCCAAAGAAAAGAGAGTAGCCGATGAGGAAGAGGTCCCAGTGACTCGGAGAAGGAGAAGGGAGTAGATCCGTGACTGCGGAGGTGTGACTTCCAGGCGAAGCCGAGGCACAGACGAGAAGGGAACCTAGATGACCATTGAGTGCAGGCTACATACGACCAAGGTGATGTCAACCCCTTTATGATTAGAGTGTACAACTTAATCTATCGCTTTTCTTTGCAGGTCATATGTAACATGTATTATGTTCTGTGAGCGTGTATGTAGTGACTAAATAAAGTATCCAGTTTGTAGTGAATCAACATGTACTGCGTGTTCTTGTATAAGAGGGTAGCCTATTCTTCTAGTCAGTTGTGACTTGATATGAACAGATGTTAATCCTGATCAGGTAAGTGGTAACTGAATAAGGGAGAAAGGAGCCCCTCGAACTGGGGAACAGGTTGTGCTCAACTAGCTGTCTTTGTGTGATCTGATACATAGTAACACTGGTTCCCTTGTTGTATGTCATGGTAATTATAGGATGAACTTGTGCTAAGGCTGCCGTCTGGGCAGGAAGTCCTGGGTCCATTTGGGACCGCGAGGCTAAGGCTGCCGTCTGGGCAGGAAGTCCTGGGTCCGTTTGGGACCGCGAGGCTAAGGCTGCCGTCTGGGCAGGAAGTCCTGGGTCCGTTTGGGACCGCGAGGCTGAGGCTGCCGTCTGGGTAGGAAGTCCTGGGTCCGTTTGGGACCGCGAGGCTAAGGCTGCCGTCTGGGCAGGAAGTCCTGGGTCCGTTTGGGACCGCGAGGCTGAGGCTGCCGTCTGGGCAGGAAGTCCTGGGTCCGTTTGGGACCGCGAGGCTGAGGCTGCCGTCTGGGCAGGAAGTCCTGGGTCCGTTTGGGACCGCGAGGCTAAGGCTGCCGTCTGGGCAGGAAGTCCTGGGTCCATTTGGGACCGCGAGGCCGCCACTTGTATTATAAGAGGTCTTGATATATATATATATATATATATATATATATATATATATATATATATAGTAGGAATTCCCTGTCCTTAGGTGGTATATATATATATATGGTTTCTTAGGTGAGGATAGGCCCTAGGGAGGGGGTAACGTTCTGGCTGGGTTAGAGAGGCTCTGTTGAGCGGGTTCTATCTGATCCGAAAACCCAAGCAGAACAGTGGGAACGCCGGTTCTTGTTCTCATCTAATTACCTACAAGAACCCACTCAGGTCGCCAGGATCTTTTTACTTGCAGAATAGCGTAGAGGGAAGAAACACAATTATCAAATCGTATTTACCGCAATTGGACATCTCAGAAAAGAAGACTCGTAATCTGGGAGGTTGACCTTTTATTATCAGCAAAAACATCTGAATATATAGGCACCTCAGTACCAGGCACAAAAGACATATGGGGACTAATACAAATGCCAGTCTACGAAGTATCCGCATACGACTAAAAATAAACAGGATTACTGCTTCTAAAAGCATCAAGTACCCTATGGCAATAGTGATATCAAAGCTTACAGTCATGAATCAAATCATTTCTGTCCCTACTCTATTCTACGGTGACATCCCTACTCAACATTCCCTTCCAAGTGAGGACCGCATAAAAGGTGTCAGCAGTGAAACTTCCTAAGAAGTCTTCACCATATGAGAGCTCGATCT
This sequence comes from Triturus cristatus, assembly GCF_964204655.1. Lineage (NCBI taxonomy): Eukaryota > Metazoa > Chordata > Amphibia > Caudata > Salamandridae > Triturus > Triturus cristatus. Next base: position 134,467,696 of record NC_140586.1, on the reverse strand, counting down.
ATAATGCTCCTCTCCGTCCCTCTCCTAAGTCTCGTCTGCTCAACCCATGGGGATCTGTCCCTAATACAAAACCCCAAAAAGCTGTACACGCCCTTCAGCACACCCCTTCAGGCAGCTTCTTCCTTCAGTAGATTTCCATTTGGATCCTTTCATCTTCCCTTCCACGAATTCGACCTTGGGTCCCAGGCCTTCTCTGTACCAGGAGTTGCAACTTTACATTCCAATCCACTCCATTCATGTCTACTCCTTCTGTCTCCATTCCATTTGAACAAAGACTCATTCTAACTAACGAGCTACATGGCCTTGTACCTGCAGCCAAATGCTGAACAGAAAAAACCCCTAACATCATGAGCTTTCACAACTTACTGCATTTTAAGCTTTGCTAGAATCCTGTCGTCTTAATAAAGCATGGCTAAAATTAACGAAGTCCTTCACTTTACATATATGGTTAGGCCTCAAACTAAACACACTACCATTACCAATTCTAATTATTCGTCTCATACTTAAGAGAACTACTTTCTTCATTCCTCTAATATGACTTAATGTCTCTTAATGCATGACATTTTTATACTAAGCATTACACATATACCAATGCATTTCAGAATAACTGGTGGCCTTTCTCTTCTCTCGAGGCCTGTTTACATTTCTACTTTTCTATTTCAATGAATACATTTCCATTAGTCTTGGATAACATGCTCAGTTATATGCGGGTGCTGACTAACAATGAATATGGTGCACCCCTATAATTTTCGCATCAGCAACGCTCTATCAGTTCCCCCCTTTGATGACAACCTGTCATCACACTAATCCATTCATACAGAGGTGGTAACCAACCCACTTTGTCGGAAACCCTCCATTCTTTTTAGGTCCTGATACTGACTATCTTGCATATGCGCCATTCGTCTTTCATATCCCCTGAGAATCCTCTCCGCTCTGTTTCCTCGGTACCACTTGTACGCTCTCACAAGTCCCCACAAACAGATCACACAAACCACCACAATCAGGATTGGTTTCAGCACATATCCAAGAATTCCCTTTCCGAAATCTGCAAACCAACTTCCCACATGTCCAAATCCTTTTCCAATCTTTTCCCATACATTCTCTTCTGCCAATACTGCAGCTTCTTCATGAAGTGTGGTAATGTTGACTATATATTTCCTCAGCTCTTTGCTGTTGTCTGGAATATACGTGCAACATTCTTGAACCTTCAACAATTTACAGACTCCGCCCTCTTTTGCCAATAATACGTCTAATGCAAGACGATTTTCTAAAACCATTGTCCTGATCGATAACATCTCTCCATCCACCAACAACAATGACTTCGCTGTGTTCATTGACAACTCATCAACCTCAGTTGCTAACTTTTGTATTTTCACATCATTCAAAATCACACCCAGACCGGGTATGATTGCTCCAAAGATATCACCAATCACAGCTCCTGCACTAGCATCTCTCCGTTCTCTAGAGTGTTGTCCTGTCTCTAGCAGAGTGAAATCCTCGGCATGGTATATCTTAGGGAAAATAACAGCCAAATAACAAGTCCCGTACCACTGTTCAGGCAACCTCACGTATGCATTCCTTCCACACACATAATACACCGTCGGGATGACCTGTATCTGACCCTGCAAAAAGTTCTTAGCTGAATCTTCTATAGTAAAGGTATGGGCACATGTGCTGTGTCCAACCCAGATTTTGTCCTTATCTGACTGAGTACGAGCAACACACAGATTTTCTCTCTGTACTTGATCTAAAGCTATGGGTCCATAACTTCCCCTTGACTTATGTAGCTTCTCTTCTTCTGTCCAATCAGTTGACTTCTTTCCCCCATCCTTATCTTGGGTTAATTTTCTATAACTGTCTTCAACTTGGCCAATAAATTTCTTTTCAGTGTCTGACACTGAACATGTCAAATTATTTCTATGAGCATAAGCAGTATCCAAACTTTGAGTCGGTATGAAATAAGTCTGAAGCCTTTCATGTGACTTATAATAATCATACTTATTCAAATGCTTAAACGCTGGTACGTCAGGAAGTACTGTGTCATAATTTGAGAAATAGTACTCAAACTGTTTCCGTTCGTAAAACAGACTAAGCAATAGACTGCAAGAAATCCCATAAGTCAATGGAAGGTGATGGTATCTAATACCCTCATCTACAGAAGCAGGCAACTGCATGCACACATAGCAATCTTTCGCATCCATCGCATCAACGTACTCCTACAACAATTTCGCATACGCATTGAGCTTGAAATCACCTTTCGACAAATCCATGTGTAACATACGACTCTCTTCTAGCATCATAGCCCTTTTATCTCCTGAAATATCCTTCTTAATACTGGGAGTGACAGGTGCAGGTGTTCCCAGCATCTTCCCCTCTTCCCTGTGGGCCACTGCATACGAAGTTATAACTACTGCAAAAATAACAGCTATGACTACTCCTAAAAGTGTACCTATCGCTTTCTTCGCCCTACGGTGTGTATTTCTAGGCTCTGCCATTTTTTCCCCCACGCTCAGAATCCAGTTCGATAACAATGGGCGAGAGTCTCCTTCTCATTCAGGCTTGTGTTTCAATGCAACAATTATCCCCTATATCTAATTTTCTCTTCTAATGTTCAGTTCTCTACTTTCTTTCGGATCAGCAAAGGCTCCCTTCTTTTAGCTCCCTCTCGACAAAGTTCATCTCTAATCCAAAATAACTGCAGGTCCCAACAGCTCCAGGACCCCTTGCAAAATTTCAAGTTTGAAAGTTTTCAGTTCTTGGGGAGAAGGTACAACTGCAAAGTTCGGGAAAGCCAATGTATCCAAAATCAGACCACGAATATTACTCAGGAGTGGCGGATCTGGAATAAAGAGAGTCAGTACTCCCTCGATCTCCAATCCTGGGATCTTCAGCAACACTTCTGCCCTCAGAGCCGGTGGACCGCTGACAAGAGTAATCAACCTCAGCCTCCCCGTACTCATCGGTCCTAGCATTCGTTGCTACGTACGTCCACTCAGGTGAAGCCTACCTGTGACACAGCACTCTGGCTCTCCACGACCTTCTCGGAGCTTCCGGATCTTGATCTTCCTCACTCTGTTCCGACTCGGTCACCTCCGATACTGGGGCAAGATCTCTTCTCGGTGTCCCTCTCGAATGTACCCGTCTCAGACTCACGGGCCAAACTCTTTCTGCTTCTGAGACACCCCTGCTCTCCCTTCCGATACCCTGTGCACTACCTTCTTCTCCGGGAGAATTTGGCTCCACTCCGCCGAATGCACCTTCTTCTGCTTCTGGTTCTGATTCGGAGTTTCTCTCTCCCTCACTTACAGCTTGTTCCAGTGCACAACCAGCTGCGTCAGCCACCCTTACAGCTTGACTTGCCCTCTCAGATGGCCCTGCCACCTCAGCTGGGTTTTCGTTCATGAGGGGCTGTATCTTCTAAGGGTGCTGGAACTCTACGGGTATGGGAGGCATGCACCCAGTTCGGTAGTCCCCCACACTTCACTGCAGTATTTGTAACCAGAATAATCTGGTAAGGGCCTCTCCAGCAAACATCCAAACAACTCTTCCTCACGTGCTTTCGTGCCAACACCCAGTCCCCTGGGCACAGGTCATGGCACAGATCACTTGCGGCTGGGACAGCTACCGCCTGCACCTGCTGGGACACAGAATGAACCACATCAGCCAGGCCTTTACAGTAGTCGAGAATTACATCATCAGTGATATTTATCAATGCAGAGGCTGGTATTGCTGGCACACGCATCGCTCTCCCCATCAGTATCTCATGGGGCGACAATCCAGTTCTCCTATCTGGCACACTTCAGAGACTCATAAGAACCAAAGGTAAGGCATCTGGCCACTTCAGGGGAGTTGAGGAGCACACTTTTGCCATTCGGGCCTTCAATGTCCCATTAACTTGTTCTACTATCCCAGAAGCCTCTGGTCGATAACTGCAATGTAACCTTTGATCTATGTTCAGGGCAGCACAAAGCAACTTCATTAGTTCACTGTGGAAATGCGTCCCTCTGTCCGATTCCAAAGAGGTCGGGAACCCGAACCTCGGGATGAGCTCTCTCAACAGTAACTTAGCTACAGTTAGAGTATCACACCTGCATGTCGGGTAAGCCTCCACCCATCTGGAAAAGACACACACTACGAATAATATGTATCTCAACCCATTACACTTTGGCATCTCAATGAAATCTAACTGCATCCTGTTGAAAGGGCCACCCAACCTCCCTATGTGACTCATGTCACAGCTGTCCTTTTCCCTACATTCATTTGTTGACAGGTGGCACATCTCTGACATACAGCTTCGGCTGCTGCCCGAAACTTCGTATTGTACCATGTCTGACGAAACTCGCACCATCGCATCCCTGCCAAGATGCACAGCACCATGTATCAATCGTGCCATTGGATTCAACAGACATTCCGGTAACACCGCTCTTCCATCACTCGAAACCCAAACATCCACATCTCCCTTCTCACATCCAGCTCGCACCCAACTATCCCGTTCCTGGTCAGACACCTCGTCTTGCAATTGTTTTAACTCTTCCCATGTATCGGCCATCGCCAACATCACACTGAGGTCAGTTGTTTCTTCATTTCCCCTTATGTGTCGTTCTGTAAAGTCGCACCCCTGTTCTGCACAAAATCGAGCAACTTCGTCAGCATAATTATTTCCAAGAGATACAAAATCATTTCCTTTCGTATGAGCAGAACACTTCACTACTGCAATTTCGTCTGGGCCTTGCAACGCCTCCAACAGTTGTTTCACATATTCTCCATTTCTAATGGGTGACCCAGATGATGTCATGAACCCCCTCTGGGACCATAACTGTCCGAAATCGTGAACGACACCAAACCCGTACTGGCTGTCCGTATAAATCGTTATACGGATCTGGTTAGCGGCCACACAGGCACGAGTCAAAGCAATTAGCTCAGCCACCTGTGTGGAGTATACTCCTTCTAGACAAGCGGCTTCGACCACTCCGGTGATGGTACAAACAGCAAAGGCTGCTCTCAACTGACCCGTATTGTCTCTTAAGCATGAACCGTCCACAAAAAATATTTAATCTGGCTCGGAAAGCGGTTCATCCACAATATCAGGTCTGGGTTTGGTGCACAATTCAGTCACATCGAGACAGTCATGATCCTCACAATCTTCATCATCTATATTCGGGATCGGCAACAATGTGGCAGGATTTAAAACAGAACACCTCTTCAACGTTACATTCTCAGCAGCTAGGATGACTTGTTCATAACGTGTCAATCTATTATTCGTGAGGTGTTGTGTCTTAGTCCTGGTCATCAACAGTTCAACAGAATGTGGCACATGCACAGTAAGCAGATGACCCATTACAATGCTCTCACATCTCTCGATACTGACACCTGTTGCAGCAACGGATCTGAGACATCCGGGCAACGCAGAGGCTACTGGATCTAGTGTAGCCGAAAAATAAGCAACTGGTCTACGGACATTCCCATGAACCTGAGTTAACACTGCCAATGCGCAACCTTCTTTTTCACAGCAAAACAATGCGAATGCCTTCTTATAATCAGGCATTCCCAAAGCTGGCGCACAGCACAAGGCTTCTCTTAGTTTCAGGAATGCCCTTAAACAGTCTTCATCCCATGGTACCGGATCACTCACATCCTTGTGCATCAGCCGCTGTAAGGGCTTTGCTTCAAAGGAGAAGTGCGGGATCCATTGGCGACAATAGCCAACCATTCCCAAGAACATTCGAACTGCCCTCTGAGTCGTAGGGACGGGCATTCTCAAGATCGCATCTATGCGGTCTGGTGATATCTTTCTTTTACCTTTCTCAATCCGGTGACCTAAGTACACTACTTCACTCAAACAGTACTGCAATTTATTTGGAGACACCTTATGCCCATTCTCACCTAGGAAATTCAACAGTGCTACTGTATCAATCCTGCAGGCGTCCTCAGTTTTTGACGCCACTAACAAATCATCAATGTACTGGACGGGAACAGACTCTTGGGGAAGCACCAGACTTTCAAAGTTCTTTTTCAAAATCTGATTGAAAATAGATGGGCTCTCAGTGTACCCCTGTGGGATACGACACCATGTTAACACACGATTTTCCAGCCTGAACGCAAAAAGAAATTGGCTCTCCTCATGCAGAGGAATCGAGAAAAAAGCTTGACACAGGTCAATCACGGTGAACCATTCCGCATCACATGGGATTTGGAACAGGATCACGGATGGATTCGGTACCACGGGACAACTTGGGATTACGATCTCATTAATTCTTCGCAAATCTTGCACAATCCTGAATTTCCCACTCGGTTTCTGCAATCCCATTATGGGCGAATTACATGGACTTCCCCTGATTTCTCTCAAAATTCCTTGCCTAAGCATGGACTCAATTACGGGTCTCATCCCCTCAATAGTTTCCGGTGACAATTTATACTGGGGAGTTCTTGGGTATTCTACATTCGTTTTGACTCTTATTTTCACTGGATCTACGCCTTTAACTAGTCCGATCTCTTCCCCACTAAGGTCCCATACATCAACTGACACAGACTCCCTCAGATCTAAAGGGAGTTCCTCCACTGTGAGTGCAGGGTACATTTCCACGCACCAACGCTGATTCGAAACCTTAAAGGTCGCATCATCTCTTGTCTGGACTTCCACTCCATTCGGGGTGCAATAGATGGTACAATTAAGCTTACACAATAGATCTCTTCCCAACAAACAGACTGGACTAGAATCGCACACCACAAACTGGTGTCTGTCACTGAAGTTCCCGATCCTAATCGGTATTGGTTCCGTCAGTGGGCTAGTCAATTGCTTGTTCGCTACCCCAACAACTTGGATTGTCTGGCCAGAAAGGGGTAGATACGGGATCACTGCAGATCTTACAGTCGATCTTGTAGCCCCCGTATCAACCAAAAAGGTCGCAGGGTGGCCATCGATCTCTGCATCTACAAAGGGTCCCTTCTGATCTACTTCTAGGACCGCTCTAAGTGCACAATCATCGTCTCCTTCCCAGCAAGATCTTGTTGCTGGATCGGAATCATCTTCCCCATTTACTTTGAATAGGGGCATCTGTACATATGTCCGAGCTCCCTGCTGCATTTCTGTATTCTAGGCGGTCGGGGAACCTGTACCTGCGGAACATTCGTCCCCCCTTTTGTCATTCTAGGTTGGGTCACTACAGGGAGTGTGTGTGCCACTGGAACATGGCCAACTCTTCTTCCTGCTGTATTTGATTTAATGGATTAAAAGGACACTCGCGTCTCCAGTGTCCAATCTGGTGGCAAAGGTGACAAGCTGTGGTCTTTTTCAACACTGCTACATCTATTCCGGTCTTAGGATCTACTCCTCTCGGCCTCGCCTGTCCTTTAGCATTCTGTGCTCCTCCTTGATAATTTCCCTGCCTCCTTCCCAACGTTCCTCCAGTAGACTGTCCCTGAACTGCGGTCTGCATCTGTACCAATAGCAGATTATCTTTCAATTTCTTGTGCTTAGATTTGATTTCACCACTGCAATATCTAGCGTATCGGAGAATCTCATCCACAGGCTTATTCTGCCAACAAATCAAATGTTGCTATATCATTAGACTAATCTCTGGCCTCAATCCCAACACAAACTTGGACACAAACTGTCCCATGTCTTTGGTATCCAATGCCTCCAAACCACTGTACTGTTTAAAAGCCTGCAAAAGCCTCTCGTAAAATTCATGCACTGTCTCCTTAGGCTCTTGTACAGTCCTATCTATCTTCACCCAATCGGTGTCTTGAGGTGAGACCTTTGATTTCAACCAAGTGATCACCTGTTCGAACTTTTTCATCACTATCGGCGACGGGCCATGTGTCATCAAATCCCTGTCGGGCTCTGAGGCTGGCCATTCAATTGCAACCTTACATGCCGACCACAGATCCCCCGGGATCACAATGTCAAACAAAGTATTCAAATCAATCCACAGTACCTTCGAGATTTTGACAAAGCAATCAACTTGCTTGTACCACTCCACAGACTTTTCCCTTAGCCGGGGAAAATCATTTGTGAAGGCCGCTAAGTCCCCTCTACTCCAGGGTACGTGAACGTACCCTCCATTCTGTATCTCCCTTAAAGGGAAACTCCCTATTGCCGTCGTGCCTCCACCCGGAGGTGGCGTCTCTCCCACTACTCCTCTAGAACTTTTCTTCTTAGACCATTTTTCTGCCCTCTTATCGAGCCTGAGCCATGCCCGCATCGCTATAATCAAATCTTTGACATGAGTTCTCAATCCCATGAGTCTCTTGTCTTCCAATTCCTGGTCACTATACTGTAACCGGTGATCACCTTGCAACGCTTTAGTTTTTGACAAATCCACCCCATGTCTTTTTGCCAGCTCTGCCAGTTTCTCATGAGCTGTGCGTGCTTTACAATTCACATCTTTCGCTAAAAAGAGTAACTCATCTTGTTCGTAAGTCAGTATTCTTTCCAGGGGTAGATTTCCACCTATTATCTCATCCAATTCGGCCTTTAGCCTTACGACATCCAACATTTTCCCTCTCAAAGCTCCCCTCAGAACTTCTAGGCAGGCTGTACCATCTCTGTCACTGTACTCACATTCTCTTTCCTGTGGCCTACTCTCACCTGATCTGCCCATGGGAACCAAGCGATTTGCAACAGTCCCTCGATCCCTCTCGGCGTCTAAAACACCTTGACTTTGAGTTCTCACCGGTGGTGTCCATATTCTCAAATCTGATCTTGACTCCACTAAAGACCTCGGTCTAGTAGGTATCGATTCTCCCTGTCCTCCTGAGGAGTCAGCTGTAGCTGGCATCGGCGTACTCCATTCTATAGGCTTCGGAGTCCGCTCCATTCCCCTCACCGAGTCACTTTCCTCTACTCCATTTCTCGTCCTGCCCTCTGACTGTTCTGAACTCCCTGCCATTTCTGGCTCAAGCTCATACATCGACTCAATAGGTCCGATGATAACTGGTATTTTCAGCGCATCTGGTAACCTCACTCCTCTCTCCACCTCCGAGCTACCCACAGACTTATACCTGATATTCTCGGTTCCCATAGAGATCTTTCCTTCTACTCTTATTTCCGATCGGGGTACTGCTCCCCTACTCTCTTCTTCCTTTGTCTCATTGCCTTCTGAGGCATCCGGATTGTATGGAGGTGGTCTCTCGGATAACAACCTTTCCACCAGGCTATCATCCGTGTCACTGTCTTCCTCCCCGTCTACTGTCTTTTCCTTTGATTTTCCTGTCGTCTCCATTAAGGGATATAATTTATGTCCCTCTATTGCCTGCATCCTCTATCTTTTCTCCGCTGCATCCCATCTAGCATCTTGAAACGCCTGAGATGATCTTTTCACCCTTTCCTGATTTCTGCCTCTCTTTATCATGCGCTGCTCTAATCCACGCATGTAGTGCTTCAAATTGTGTAGGCCTCGGCGTAGGTCGTAAAGCTGCCATCACAGTCTTCAGCTGATCCAACACCGCTAGTCTGAATGAACCATACCGTGGGAACGCTAACTCTCCTTCACCTTGAGTCACTTTATGCCAATTCTCAATCCAAACTATGGTATGCAACCCTACATTTCTTGCCATGTAGTGTGCTGGCATGTCCTCTGGAGGGGCCTCCGCACCCTCTCGAGTAACCACAGGTTCATCCCCCCAACACAATTCTCGGAAAACTTTAAAACATTTCATCCTGACCAAATGCTAAACGCACACAACCTCTGTTTACTTCCTGGTTTCTGTCCGCCAATGACAGCGCGAACTACACCAACCAGCCTATCGCAGCGCGACACCTTCTGACGTCACAGTTCCTCCACTCGCAGCAGTTCCCCTCCTGCACACCGCTCGTCTCACCCTTGCATTCGTCCCATTCACACGCTGAAATAACCGTTTGATCCCAAACAAGTTACTCCTCTGGCTGTCCGTCCACAGCCTCTGACTGTCCATCCACAGTCTCTCGAAATTGTCGACCTCGGTTGGTTACTGTCTGTCCCTGCCGGGCAGACAGATCGCCTCTGATAGGTTTCAAATACTCAATTCCACATACAACAACCCACGACCAGTGTCAGGTTGCCACACACTCATACATTCGCTCCCCCTATCTCGGTCCAGGTGATCGATGGTACCTCACGATCAATGGTCAACAAAATGTACCAGGGGTGTCTTCTACACCCTCTTGCTCAGGCTTCTCATCACTTAAGACTTTCCCGGGCTGCGGGCGCTCACAGCCTGATCTCACAAACACACAACATTCACACCAACTCCGCAAAACATCTCATACAATACAACACCGCAATCTACAACATTGTATCCTGTTAATACTCACTCTTCGAGCTTCTGCTTGCTGCCGCACTGCTACTCGCCATCTACGTCCGTCCGCCAGGTCGTCTGCCGTTTGCCCTCCGATGATTCAACCTCACTTATCATTGATGGGCCTCAAGGATCACTTATCCTAATCTCAATCTTCCCTCGCTATCAGAAAGAAACCATCCTCGTTTGCTACCAACTGGGAACGCCGGTTCTTGTTCTCATCTAATTACCTACAAGAACCCACTCAGGTCGCCAGGATCTTTTTACTTGCAGAATAGCGTAGAGGGAAGAAACACAATTATCAAATCGTATTTACCGCAATTGGACATCTCAGAAAAGAAGACTCGTAATCTGGGAGGTTGACCTTTTATTATCAGCAAAAACATCTGAATATATAGGCACCTCAGTACCAGGCACAAAAGATATATGGGGACTAATACAAATGCCAGTCTACGAAGTATCCGCATACGACTAAAAATAAACAGGATTACTGCTTCTAGAAGCATCAAGTACCCTATGGCAATAGTGATATCAAAGCTTACAGTCATGAATCAAATCATTTCTGTCCCTACTCTATTCTACGGTGACATCCCTACTCAACATTCCCTTCCAAGTGAGGACCGCATAAAAGGTGTCAGCAGTGAAACTTCCTAAGAAGTCTTCACCATATGAGAGCTCGATCTATAATGCTCCTCTCCGTCCCTCTCCTAAGTCTCGTCTGCTCAACCCATGGGGCTCTGTCCCTAATACAAAACCCCAAAAAGCTGTACACGCCCTTCAGCACACCCCTTCAGGCAGCTTCTTCCTTCAGTAGATTTCCATTTGGATCCTTTCATCTGCCCTTCCACGAATTCGACCTTGGGTCCCAGGCCTTCTCTGTACCAGGAGTTGCAACTTTACATCCCAATCCACTCCCTTCATGTCTACTCCTTCTGTCTCCATTCCATTTGAACAAAGACTCATTCTAACTAACGAGCTACATGGCCTTGTACCTGCAGCCAAATGCTGAACAGAAAAAACCCCTAACATCATGAGGTTTCACAACTTACTGCATTTTAAGCTTTGCTAGAATCCTGTCGTCTTAATAAAGCATGGCTAAAATAAACGAAGGCCTTCACTTTACATATATGGTTAGGCCTCAAACTAAACACACTACCATTACCAATTCTAATTATTCGTCTCATACTTGAGAGAACTACCTTCTTCATTCCTCTAACATGACTTAATGTCTCTTAATGCATGACATTTTTATACTAAGCATTACACATATACCAATGCATTTCAGAATAACTGGTGGCCTTTCTCTTCTCTCGAGGCCTGTTTACATTTCTACTTTTCTATTTCAATGAATTCATTTCCATTATTCTTGGATAACATGCTCAGTTATATGCGGGTGCTGACTAACAATGAATATGGTGCACCCCTACAATTTTCGCATCCGCAACGCTCTATCATATTTTAAATAAAATGCTGTGTCCATGAGTGCAGGGCCGGACTGGTCATAGCGGGCATTTGTCCGGAAGGCTGGAAGGGTGGGGGCTGGTTTTGGAACTGTAGGGGTCTGTTTTGTTACTGGGGGGCAGTTTTTCAGCAAGGCTGCAATATTGGCCCCCAGTAACAAAAGCAGCAGTGCTGGGGTCGGTTTTATTAAGCAGCTGTGCTTCATGCTTACACCCCCCTCTGGGGGGGAGTGGGGGTCGGTCCAACATAACTGCCAGGGCTGCATTGGGTTCCCGGTCCGGCCCTGCATGCGTTCAGGTGAGAGTGCATTTTGTATGGGAGAGTGAGAGAGCCTGTGTATGTGTGAGCATGTCTTAACGTGTGAGCACGTCTGTGTGTGAGAGTGATTGTGAAAGTGAGTTTGAGTGAATGAATGAGAATAAGTGTGAAGAATGTTAGGGGAAGCGATGGAGTGTGAATGAGAATGAGAGAGAATAAGTGAAATGAGTGAATGAGAGTAAAAATGAGTATAAGTGAGTGTGAGCAAGAATGTATGAGTGCGAGTGAAAGAGAATGTGAGTGAGAGTGCACATGAATGAGTGAGAATCAGTGAGACTGAGTGAGAAAGAATGTGGTATTATGCTTGCAAGTCTGCAGTTGGTTGTGGCATACCAATGGCAATTGTTTCCTATAGAGCAAATCATGGCAAAAGACAACTCTTAGTAGGACAGTTATCTGTGACAAAATACTTGCATTGCCATACTAGAGGTAATACGTGGCATTTGGGAAAAAAGACATAGAAATATGTTGACACCAGCATCCTGGAACAAATTCTTGGCATAGACGGCTGAAAGCCCGAAACCGGTCCTAGGATGCTTGTTTCCAGTCCAGGGAGGACCTGGCCTGGCAGTTTGGGCTGGACTGTTCCCATTGGGCGCAGGGTCAAGACTAATTTGCATATGGCTGGGTTCAAACTGGAATGGCATGGTGAGCAAAAAAACGATGAATTTAGACCCAGATCTCTGAATGTATGACATTGTTCTGCATTCTGTCCATCAATTGTTCTTTTTGTATAGACGGCATTCATGGCATAATGCTGGCACTGGCACATTGGTGGTAATTCTTGGCAGAAGATAGGACAGTTGTGTCATGTTGGGGGTAAGGCAACAAAAATGCTGGCCCTGACATACTAGAAGTCATTTTTGACATAAGAATCACCCAATAAATGAACAGCACTAATGCCAAAAATCTGCAACTGGCATATTGCATGTGATGTCTGGTGTAAGGTGGCACCCGTAGTATATGATTGGGGCACACCCATGTGAAAATTTACATTTCTAAACAAGGGTAACAGTATTGTAAATTCATGAAAAAAAATGTTTTTGAATAAAACTTTTAAAATAATTTGCATTCATTTCAGTGTTTTGCGACACTATATATTCTTCAGATAAACCTGTAACAAATATATCAAATGTCATGTAGTGCAAAGAGAAAGAAATAAGGTTCCCCTCCCATATCTTATCAGCACCCTGATATAGGTGGTATCCTATATATACATGTGAGTTATTATATTAATCATGCAGTTATTATGGAACTTCAGGGATATCAATTATTATCATCTAATGAAGATCATGGGACATCCCTTAGTGGAAAGATTCATGGTCAAAGGTCATGATGATATCCCTTCTGTGATGTCTTTCAGCATCAAAGAGTGTGTGATGTCGCTGCCTCTACACTTGAAATGTTGTTGAATTGATGTCCATGGAAGGGCTGTTACGAACTGAAGAGTATTAATGTGCAATCATCGGGAAATAAAGTTTGATGGTATGGTAAATTGTTGCCTTTAATACCCACTGCACATGAATTAAGGAAAGTCATGGACACTGAGATCGCATTACTGTAAGGACCAGCAAACATCTAAAAATATCTAAAACCGCAAAATTTCTGTAGTCTTTTCGAAACTTTACATTTGGATGGTGTGATCTTTCACAGGCCTCATGTTTATTTTCCATTTTCTCAGCCACATTTATCAGGGTAACAACCTATTAGAGTATTTGTGATGGTGTGTGATGTATCGAGTACTTGTGATGGTGTGTTATGTATCGAGTACTTGTGATGGTGTGTGATGTATCACCCTCCACCTCTATTCTACTCGTTGCATGTGGCCAGGCCTTTGCACCTCGCGCGCCTTGAGCCACTGGTTTTGCTGTGTACTTTGAGGATAGGTGGCTGCCCTTTGGTAGGGTGTGTGAATGTCATTGGCATCTTTCTCGTTCATATGTTTATGGGGCTGCTTGGCTGTGAGGTTTTCATTAGTATTTTGGTGACGGTCATGGTCACAAGAAAGGGGCATCCATTTGTGAATATTTACTTCAGACAAAGTCACAGGGTAGCTAGATGTATTGGGACATCATGGGAATCTGCTGGCAAGAGAACATGGAACCAGTTATGTCTTTATGCGAATCAATGTGCTTAATTTTACTCCTGCTTTCTCCATCCTTCAGCGGTCTCTCCATCTTGAACCTCCCTTGTACAGATTCTTACAGAAGCTGCAGTGTTGGAGATCCCACAAGAGCGCTGCTCTTTTCATCTCCTTTGTCCTTGCAAGAAACTTCCTTAGTTGCAAGTTTATTTAGGAATTCGCCATTTTGTCTGTGCCAGGTAGAGGGTGCTGTTTGGCTTTGAAACTGAAATTAAGTAAAAAAGGAGGCTTGGTTTAAATATTGTAGACAGTTTGGTCAGAGGATTACTTTTGAGAATAGCCAACCTTTGCTGTATTTTACTGCTTTTACCAGAGCCACGATGTTATAGAATGCGAGATATGCAATGTTAAGTGAAGAGGAGAAGAGAGTATGTGGTGGTGTATTTTGAGCCTGAATAGGAGTCTGAGAAATTCTGAAAATGGCTGATACCGTCCAGTCATCTACCATTCTGGATCTCAAGCACTGACAGTCTATAGCCCTCATTATCTATGGTGCTGAAGTGACTAGAAGGCTGATGGTCAGAGGCGACATCAGCAAATTTCAGTGCTTGGACAGGAACCAGTATATCCACTACATATATTTGTAGTAATGAACTCCCACACCAAGTCCTTCAGAGAAATGTACCCTGGTCAGCTGAGAGGGCCAACATGTCATCCTTAGACCTATCATGCCTGCTTCTGCGTAGAACCAGTGGACTAAAATCCTCCTCACCTAGGCTGCTGAAGAAGCTAGATGTCCTGTTGGCCGGCCATTCTCAAATGAGCAAGGGGCATTTCCCTGAAGGACTTGATGACTTCAGACAAGTGTATCGTGGATATATTGATTCCTGGCCACAATCTAAACTACACAGAGAAGTTGCCTCAGCCCCATCAATAGCCAATTGCGAGTACAGCTTCATCAGCTGGAGATGGATGAGCAGTTGTTACTTTACAATGGTGTGAAAGAACTAGTGCTAGCACATGAAAGAAGCCAGGAGAATAACTCCAGGTGGTACTTCTCGCAGAAGAAGGATAAAGGACTCCAACCCATCTTAGCCTTGTGCTTGGGCAGCAAGTTTGTCCAGAGCAGTCATTTGAGGTGGTGATATCAGAAATGAGTCTCTATCTGCAACATGGAAACTGGATGTCATCATTGGATCTCAAGAATGCTTACTTCCACATTCCCATCCAATGGAGGCATCCTAGGTAATTTAGGTTCAGATGGCATTAAGGGCACTAACACTGCAATGGTATATACCCTTCAGTTTTTGTTTACTCTCAGCATGTTCAAGAAGTGCCTGGTATCCTTGGTGACTCAATTTCACAGTTGGTGGCTAGATTTCATCCCCTACCTGGAAGACTGATTGGTGAAAGTGCTATCATAAGCAGAGGCTTTGGCAGCTGTCTGGGTACACCTCTAGCTGATGTTTGAGGTCTGCCTGTCAACTTTCAGAAACCCCTCCTTTGTCCCTCTCAAGACATCATCTCCCTCAGTGCACACCATGCTTCCAGCTACATCGAAATACAACCAGCAGAACAAAGGATGTGGACTCTGCTGGAAATGTCCATAGTTGTGAGAACCAAGGTGACAGCCTGGAAATTCATGGCCGAAATCGGCCTCATATTGCCTGAGATCATGACCGTACTGCAGCGTGGGCTTAGGATGCATGCACTGCAGGATCAGTTTAACCAGCAATGGATGTGGGTCTCTTGAAATTGGCAGACCCACTTTTGGGTGCCAGCAGACCTAGGCCGGTACATCCATCATCTGCATCTACATCTGCATCTAACTGCTGGCACGTCTTTCAATCCTCAGCCTACGGAGGCCACTGTGGTCACATATACGCCTCTGAGAGTTGGAGAACACAACTGGGCACGCTGAGGACTGAGGGATCAGGTCTGAGCTATTATGGGCAGTACACATCAATGTACAAGAGCTGTGGGGCATCAAAAAAGCCTTAAATGCAATTTGCTCCTAATCATGACAGGCAATGCCACAATAGTGCTTTACATCTAAGCAAGGGGCACCTGCTTGTCGTCACTGTCCAGAGAAGCGCTGGACATCTGGATGTGCACCGCTAAGCTGAACATTTCCCTGATAGTAGCCAACACATCAAAGAGAGGAGGCGGTAAGCAGCTGCACACCCTCCTAGAAATAGACTGTTATCACAAGAAATACAGCAGCTACAGGCCTAAAGCACGATTAGTGTTTTTGCCGGTACACAAACATCCAATAAGTCAAATTTGGATTGTCACAGAAGGCATGTGTGAGTGCTGATGAGGGGGAAAAAAGAGGAACGTCATTTCCCTGATAGCACATAACCTGTTGGGTATTAAGCTTAACAGGGTGGATGACCTCAGGTTGGCGAGTTTGAGTTGAATGAGTGAGAACTAGATCAAATGTGGTGGCCAAACTGTTTGACTGGTGGGATGACACATGAACACATCTTTTTGCAACCTAGAGATAGAGCACATGCTTTGTGTTAGTCTCCAAGTTTCAGGAGTGAGGATCACTGAGGAATTGTCTTTCCATAAACCAGGGGCCTCCAACTATTCCTGTAGTGATAGCTACTCCTATCATTGAAAATCATTGCGAGCTACTGAAGACTAAGCAACTCGCGCATTGTTACCAGACACCCTCATGCCCAGCTCCATTGACTTTAAGCTTAATGTCCATAGAATCAGATAGTATCGTTTGGATAAAATACGTTGACTAGGGGTACTATGACAGGACTACCATGTTTGTCCATGAGAATGTGATCTTTGGGAATGTATGAACATGTGTGCGTATGAATGTGTTAAATGTGTATAGGTGACTGAAAGCATATGCATTTGTGGCATTAGAACACCTTGTGTTATATGTGGCACCGTTACATGTATAATAAACATGTATTACAAACAGAGAACCACTTTTTTAAATGGAAGAAACTTAAAGTGCAGAAAACATTTTTCAAAATGTTTTGCACTAGGGAACATTTCTCTGCGCCTTAAATGTTTCCCACTTAAAATAATGGCAGTATTTTTCAGTTTCAAATATGGACTGGTGTCTACAAGGCACTGGGAGCAAGATGCCTGCTGCGTTAAAGACGCTAAAGGGGAGAAAATGAAACTGAATTGTTAACTTTATGTTTATATGGATTCCTTTATGTTTGTATGGATTCCATAACACTCATCATTTAACTTTAATCCCATTTCCAAGTGCCACATTTATAAACACTAGAATCTTGCTCCCAGTGGCCTGTAGACAACGTGCCATATTTATAACCGAAAAATACAGCCATTTGTTTAAATGGTATGAGTTTAAAGTGAAGAAACATGCATCATAAAATATCAATGGGCCAATATCTGATGCGGTCGGACACTGCTCCGACCGTCGATCGGAGCTGTTCTGACCGCATCGAAAAGATTCCTTTCTGACCGACCGATTATGATGTGGTCGGTTGGAAAGGAATCCAAACGGGCTTTCCAAATGGCTTCCAACAGGTTCAGAGAGCCCACCTGCCATTCGGAAAGCCTCCAGTAATCCCTCTTTCCACCCGAAGGATTACGATGGCATATTCCCGCAACCTTTCTGTGCGGCCTCTCTGACACAGAAAGGCTGTGGGAATCCACTTTGGGGGCCCCCTAGCAGAGCCCCCATGGGTGCACTGCCTCCGGTTTGAGGCCGAGGGGTTACCTACGGTGTCCCCCCTGCTGATCCCTGCAACCGGTGGCAGGCACCTCTCATCGTAAGATCTGATTTGCTGTCAGCACTTCATCCAAGAAGTGTTGGCAGCCATCTTGGGACCAATATACATGATAGCACCTCATTAAAAAACATTGCAGTTAATAGAAGGTTTTAAGACTTTAGTTACATTATAAATCATTTGTTGATGGTACCATACTCATTTTAGGAACTGTAGTGTGTTCTAAGGTGATTTTATCATGTGAAAAAGCCTTCTGCTGGGATATCATGAATCATGTTTGAGAGAAAAATATTTTTTCATCCTTTTCCCACAGAGGTTTGGAAGGTGATCTATAAGCTAAACTGAGAGCATATTTTCTGTAAATTCACATTATCTTTCTCAGTCATGTGAGAATGAAGTCTGACATTCTCAGTAAAACATGTACATCCAACAAGGGCAGAGACTGTCAGTTGATTCCTTTGTGTTCTACTGCAGCTTCACAGAGTGTTCT
Source organism: Triturus cristatus (assembly GCF_964204655.1). Taxonomy (NCBI): domain Eukaryota; kingdom Metazoa; phylum Chordata; class Amphibia; order Caudata; family Salamandridae; genus Triturus; species Triturus cristatus. Next base: position 134,449,341 of record NC_140586.1, on the reverse strand, counting down.
AAAGAACAACTAGAGCGCTAACAGTCCTACTTATGACAAAAGTATGGCACACCTGAAGCCACCTTGATTGGAATAAAGTGGTAACTCTTAAAACATTTAATTTAAAAAGGAACAAAATGAGGGGGTTCATTTTGCCATAGAAATTATGATTAGTGCTGCAGAAAGCAAAATTATGGCACGTTTTGAGTGAATTCTCAAATCCTCTTCTATTTCATTAAAACATTCTGACATGCCGACTGAAACATGCACTTTCAATACCAGCAGCAGACTTCCCTGGTGAACAGTAGCTTTACTACAGGGATATAATGAGCAACTAGAGTGCTACCATTCAGAATTTATGGCAAATGTGTGACACATCTGAATGCCTTCTTGATGGAACCAAAGTAAACAAGCATTGAAAATGCAATAGGTCTCGCCCTCGTATAAGTTAAAGCAATTCAGTTTGAAATTGGGTGGCTTTTTAGCTTTGCTTTTATTAGTGTTTTTCAAACTTTCATGTACATAACATGCATATGTATGCATATATGTATATGTATGCATACATTTACATTTGTATTTATATAGATATCCAGATTATATATGTTTATATATGTGTGTGTATATATATATATATATATATATATATATATATATATAAATGCATATATATATATATAAATGCATATATATGTGCTTATGTGTGCGTGTAGAGAGAGGTAGAGAGGTGGGGAGTAGAGGACGAGTGTTAGATTTGGGGGTCTCTAGTTGGCACAGGTAGGTACTTGTGACAAATAGGAACCCTTGTCTCTAGTCAGGGTAAGGGGGTACACTCCTACAATAACCCCTGCTCACCCCCTTGGTAGCTTGGCACGAGCAGACAGGCTTATCTCAGAGGCAGTGCGTAAAGCATTTGTGAACACATACAGTAATCCAGTGACAACACTACAAATGGACACCACACAGGTTTTATATAAAAAAATAAGTATACTTTATATAGATTTACCACAAGACCATAAACGACAAAAATACACAATACTATTACTTTAAGATGGTAGTTTTTAGCTTAGTTCAGTTCGGTTCTTAAGATGCGACACTTTGCGTCAACGTACCTTACGATGCGTTACGCTTCCACGACAAGCAATGTCGCAGCGATGGAAATGCGGCAAGGTTCTGGTGCAAAGAAATAAAGACGTGAAGATCTTCCAGATGAGGCACGCTTCTCCGGGGATGCAAGAAGTTCTCTGTTCGATGCGTGGACTGCAGCGGCGACACCCTTGTTCAGAAGTGCGACGGCAACAGCTTCAGCTGCGACACTCTTCTCCCAGTTTGCGTGAAGCTTCCGCACAATGCGACAACTACAGCGGTGACATCCTTGTTCAGAAATGCGACGGCAACAGCTCCGACGGTGGCGCGCTTCTCTTGGGATGCGAGGCGCTTTCCTCGATGCAGTGCAATGCGACTGTTCCAGCAAAGACACCCTTGTTCAGAAGTGCGACGGCAGCAACAGCGACGGCGACACGCTTCTTCCTCGTTGCTAGACCCTTCTCTCGATGCGATGCAGTGCAACAACTCCAGCGGCGACACCCTTGTTCATAAGTGCGACGGCAGCAGCAGCAACGGCGACACGCTTCGGCTTCATTGAGTTGCGCTTCCAGCTCCTTGAGACACGCAGTCCCTCAGAAGGCCCAAAACAGCAGCAGGCACTTCCAAAGAACTCTGGGGAGCTGGGGGTTGAAGTCTGTTGTCCCTGAGACTTCAGTAGGAGGCAAGCTCTGTTCCAAGCCCTTGGAGATCCTTACAAGTTGAAATAAGCACACAGTCTCTTCTCCTTCATTTGGCAGTCAGGCAAACCACTGCAGGCCAATCCCCCAAGCAGCACTTCTGCTTAGGGATAGTATCTCCTCAGTTTCTTCAGGTTCCGCTCCTCAGCAAAGGTTTCTTCTTGTTCCAAAAGTGATCTAAATTTTTGGGATCAGGGTCCCACTACTTATACCCCAAAATCCTTTGTTCTCTGAGGGGAGAAGGGCCTTTGCCCAGTCCAAACCAGTTCCTGAGTACTCTGTTTACCAGACTTCTCCTTTCCTTTCACAGTGTAGGGCAGAAACATCAGATGCCCCACAGGAGGTGGAGCCAGCATTGTGGAAGGCAAGTACAGCTCTGGAGCACTTTGTTGACAGGATTCCTTCTCTTCATTAAATGTGCAGGGCAGAGACATCAGCCGCTCCCCAGGAGGTGGAGCCAGCATTGTGGAAGGCAGGCACAGCCCTATTCAAGGTTCAGGTGTAACCCCTCCCTCCCATCTAGATTCACATTTATCTAGTCACCACTGGGCTGACTCATCCTGTCTCTTGGAATCCCCCAGCCCTGTCACTCACAGAAACCAGACAAAGGAATACACAACCTAGCAGAGGCAGGCTTGAAAGGTTAGGCAAGAAAATACCTACTTTCTAAAAGTGGTATTTTCAAACACAGAATGTTAAAACCACCTTCACTAAAAGATGTATTTTATCATTCTGAGTTCAAGCATACTAAACTCGAATTTCTACCATGTTCTCTGAGTCAGTTAAGATTTTAAACATGTAATAATCTAACAGCCCATGCTGGCCTATGGAGAACAGGTAGCCTTGCAATAGTGAAAACGAAAATGGCTGTAATTCCCTATTAGGCCATGCCACACACATCAGGGCATGCCCTACCTTATACTTACAATGCAACCTGCCTTTGGGCCTACCATAGGGGTGTCTGATATGAAGAAAAGGGAAGGTTTAGGGACTGGCAAGTGGGTGCACTTGCCCAGTCATCGTGACAGTACCAGACTGCACGCAGGCTCTGCAATGGCAGACCTTAGACACATTTTACAAGGCTGCTTTTGTGGGTGGCACAACCAGTGCTGCAAGCCCACCAGCAGCGTTTGGATTTACAAGCCCTGTGCACACTCAGTGCACTATACTAGGGTCTGACAAGTAAACCATATCAGTCAATCATGGAATCACTACTCAATACATTCATTTACAGTAGGGAGCACTTGCACTGTGGCACTGGACAGCAGTGGCACAGTGCCCAAAGCATCTAACACCAGCAAAAACACATGTGGCAACAGCGGAAAAAAATGGAAGGGAGACCCACGCCAATGGTGCCAGGTCTAACAATGAGTAGTAGAGAGTGAGTAGTAGAGAGAGTAGCAGAGAGCGAGTAGTAGAGAGTGGGTAGTAGAGAGGAGTAGAGAGTAGTAGAGAGTGAGTAGTAGAGAGTGAATAGTAGAGTGTGAGAAGTTGAGAGAGTAGTAGAGTAGTAGAGAGTGAGTAATAGAGTGAGTAGTAGAGAGCAGTTGGGAGTGAGTAGTGGAGAGAGAGTAGTGGAGAGAGAGTAGTAGAGAGTAGCAGAGTGAGTAGTATAGTAGGTAGGAGAGAGTAGTAGTTAGTAGTAGTGAGTAGTAGAGAGAGTAGTAGAGAAAGTAGTAGAGTGAGTAGTAGAGAGTGAGTAGTAGAGTAGTAGCGAGTAGTAGAACGAGTAGTAGAGAGTGAGTAGTAGAGAGTGAGTAGTAGAGAGTGAGTAGTAGAGAATAGTAGAGTAGTAGAGAGTGAGTAGTAGTGAGTAGTAGAGAGCGAGTAGTAGAGAGTAGTCAGTCAGTGTCAGTCAGTGTCAGTCAATTAGTGTCAGTCAATTAGTGTCAGTCAATTAGTGTCAGTCAATTAGTGTCAGTCAATCAGTGTCAGTCAGTCAGCGTCAGTCAGTGTCAGTGTCAGTGTCAGTCAATCAGTGTCAGTCAGTCAGTGTCAGTCAGTGTCAGCTAGAGCAGCTCTGCTGACCTGGTTCTCTGGCTCTAAAGCAGCTCTGCTGACCTGGTTCTCTCCCTCTGAAGCAGCTCTGCTGACCTGGTTTCTCTGGCTCTACAGCAGGTCTGCTGACCTGGTTTCTCTGGCTCTAGAGCAGCTCTGCTGACCTGGTTCTCTGGCTCTAAAGCAGTTCTGCTGACCTGGTTCTCTGGCTCTAAAGAAGCTCTGCTGACCTGGTTCTCTCCCTCTAAAGCAGCTCTGCTGACCTGGTTCTCTTGCTCTAAAGCAGCTCTACTGACCTGGTTCTCGGCCTCTGGAGCAGCTCTGCGGACCTGGGTCTCCAGCTCTAAAGCAGCTCTGCTGACCTGTTTCTCCGGCTATAGAGCAGCTCTGCTGACCTGGTTCTCTGGCTCTAAAGCAGCTCTGCTGGCCTGGTTCTCTCCCTCTAAATCAGCTCTGCTAACCTGGTTCTCGGCCTCTAGAGCAGCTCTGCTGACCTGGTTCTATGGCGCTAAAGCAGCTCTGCTTACCTGGTTCTCTGGCTCTAGAGCAGATATGCTGACCTGGTTCTCTGGCTCTAAAGCAGTTCTGCTGACCTAGTTCTCTCCCTCTAAAGCAGCTCTGCTGACCTGGTTCTAGCCCTCTAAAGCTGCTCTGCTGACCTGGTTCTCTGGCTCTAAAGCAGCTCTGCTGGCCTGGTTCTCTCCCTCTAAATTAGCTCTGCTGGCCTGGTTCTCTACCTCTAAAGCAGCTCTGCTGACCTGGTTCTCTTGCTCTAAAGCAGCTCTACTGACCTGGGTCTCGGCCTCTGGAGCAGCTCTGCTGACCTGGGACACCAGCTCTAAAGCAGCTCTGCTGACCTGGTTCTCCGGCTCTAAAGCAGCTCTGCTGACCTGGTTCTCTGGCTCTAAAGCAGCTCTGCTGGCCTGGTTCTCTCCCTCTAAATCAGCTCTGCTAACCTGGTTCTCTGCCTCTAGAGCAGCTCTGCTGACCTAGTTCTATGGCTCTAAAGTAGCTCTGCTGACTTGGTTCTCTGGCTCTAAAGCAGCTCTGCTGACCTGGTTCTATCCCTCTAAAGCAGCTCTGCTGGCCTGGTTCTCTCCCTCTAAATCAGCTCTGCTGGCCTGGTTCTCTGCCTCTAGAGCAGCTCTGCTGACCTGGTTCTCTGGCTCTAAAGCAGCTCTGCTGGCCTGGTTCTATGGCTCTAAAGCAGCTCTGCTGACCTGGTTCTATCCCTCTAAAGCAGCTCTGCTGACCTAGTTCTCTGGCTCTAAAGCAGCTCTGCTGGCCTGGTTCTCTCCCTCTAAATCAGCTCTGCTGGCCTGGTTCTCTGCCTCTAGAGCAGTTCTTTTTTAGATATTATGAATAGCGTGGAACTCACACAACAAGTTACGGATCCTACTCATTCGGCAGGACACAGGCTTGATGGCATTTTTTCCAATCACCCCGTCTTGCAGGTCATAGAAGTTAGGCCTCTGATTTGGACTGATCATTCGGCCATCTTGTTTGGCCTTGCCAGTCAGGGACACGCTCTAGGGGAGTCTAAGAGTAAGAAACATATTGAGATTCGTCCTTGGAATAGAATGAACACAGGGCATCTTAAAGATCTCCTCTCTGCCTCCGTTACTCCTGCAAATTTAGAAGCAGAGGAAGGGGCAATCTCCTATACGAGTTGGGTTAATACTGCCTGTAACAAACTTGCTCCAGCTAGGAACATTAGACCCAAGAGACTCACTCCGTCGGCTCCCTGGTTCTCAGAAGAACTGAAACAAGGTAAACATACCTGTAAACGGTTGGAGCGTGTACGGAGGAAAGAGTACAAGGAATCTTACAGGTGGGCGTATAGGAAAGGTTTAGCAAACTACAAACATTTGCTGTTTGTCACTAAACAAAAGATTTTTGTTAATAAAATTGAGCTTGCTAAAGACTCAGCCAAAACCCTTTTTAAAACTGTTTTGGACCTGTCATACCGCGTCCTGTCCGATTGCAACCAAGCGCAGAACTCTGTGAAAGGATCGCATCCTTTTTCTTGAATAAAGTTGAAGTGATTTTTTCGGCCTTGAACGGTTCCCCGACAGAGGGAAGTGACGAGGATGGGCTGAGGGGAAATTATGCCTCTAATGTTGTCCTCGGGAAATTTGAGGCTCTTCCTCTTGAACTAGTACGCGCTCTCCTAGAAACAGCAAGATCTGGATCACCTTATGACCCCTGTCCGGTGTCCATCGCAAAGGCAGTTGCTGAACCTCTAAGTAAAGCCCTGACCCCAGTATTTAACTCTATGATTGAGACCGGTTGTTTTCCCAGGATCTGGAAAAAGGCTTCAATCTTACCTCTGCTTAAAAAACCAAACCTAGACCCACTGGAACCCTCTAATTTTTGCCCTATATCTAGGCTCCCATTACCAGCCAAAATGGTGGAAAAAGCCCTAAATACACAATTGGCCACCTTTCTTCTCAGATCTCAGTCGTTAGATGACACGCAGTATGGTTCCCGAAGTGGCCACAGAATCGGCACTTCTGAAAACCACGGAAGAGATCAGAAGAGCGGTAGATTCGGGAGGAAGGGCAGCCTTGATTTTATTAGATCTTTCCGCTGCTTTCGACACGGTCCACCATCAGCGTTTGTTGGACCGGTTCTGGGCATGCGGACTTCAGGGCAAGGCCTAGAATCTCATAAAATCCTTTCTTACTGACAGATCCCAAGTGGTTTCCATGGGTGACTTCCGTTCAAAACCGTTTATCCTACCTTGCGGAGTCCCTCAGGGTTCGTCCCTGAGCCCGACCCTGTTTAATATTTATGTGTCCTCATTGGCCCCCATTATTAAGACCTTGGGTTTTGACTTAACATCCTACGCAGATGATACCCAAATTGTTGTATCAGTGCAGCCAGGTCAGGAGGACAGCTTGGTCACCAGATTTCATGACTGTATGCTGGCAGTGAGTCACTGGATGGCGGAAAACTGCCTAAAGCTGAACTCCGATAAAACAGAGGTCATGGTGTTTGGAAATGCCCCAACCTTTTGGAATGCTAAATGGTGGCCTGTTAGCATGGGGAAATTCCCAGCCCCAGTTCCAAAAGTAAAACATTTGGGAGTAATGGTTGATGACAAGCTGAATCTGGGGGCCCAAATTAATTCAGTCTCTTCCTCTATGTCTTTCGTTCTGCGGACTGTGAAACAAATTCTGCCTTTCCTGCCAGCAGGAAGCCAGAAAACAGTGGTCTCTGCCTTGGTGATGTCTAGATTGGACTATTGTAACAGTCTCTATCTAAACATCCAGGAACGTTTTCTGAACAAGCTACAGAGGCTACAGAACGCAGCAGCCAGACTATTGACCGGGATCCCTAAATTTGCACCCATATCTAAAGAAATTCAGAAACTGCACTGGCTTCCAGTCAGGAAAAGGATACTCTTCAAATCATTAAGCACTGTTTTTAAGGCTCTGCATGCGACCGGACCTGTCTATCTGCAAAAGCATCTAAAGTGGTACATACCCTCTAGAAATCTGGGGGAGAAACTGGCCACTATCCCCAAAGTAAAAAAACTCTCATGGGGAGGCAGAAGATTTGTCGTGGGGGCAGCTAAGGCCTGGAACGCCCTTCCGGCTCAGCTCAGAAATCTGTCAGATTTGCTGTCCTTTAGAAGTTCATTAAAAACATGGTTATTTATCCACTAAACCTGCTCATTCCTCACTCCGCTCCTTGGTAACGTAGCTATTTAAGTTTTGGTAACAGCGCCAGGACACCCCAGGGTAATCGTTGCGCTTAATAAATTAATTAACATAACATAACATAGCTCTGCTGAGCTGGTTCTCTGGCTCTACAGCACCTCTGCTGACCTGGTTCTCTGCACTCACGATGCACGCATCTTACTTCGTGAAAATATATTTAAAAATAATATAAGTTTATTATAAGTACAAATATGTTGTTTTTATGACTATCTTAGATAATCTTTTGCCCTAAGGTGTATATTAAAGACACATACATATCATTTTGGAACATACATTTTTTTTTGCTTGAGTTGCGCACCCAGCCTCCCCAGCACGTATATGACGTCACACGGGACCCGCCACCACGCAAGCATCTCGTACCGTAATGCGCATGTGTCGCAAAAGCGCGGGAGCAGGAGTCGCGGACTGGTCGCATACCAATCACACACATCACGTAATATTAAATGTATATGATGTAACTGAAGAACACGCAGCTGTCGCACACCGTACGCGGATTTTTCACGACTTTTCTAAAATAGCGACTAGACTCCGTGCACCCACCATGATGTGTACGCTTTGAGTGCGCGACTCCGAAAAAAAATAGGAAAAATTATTTATTTTTTTAAAGAAAATAATATAAATATATTAAATAAAAAATGTGGAAAAAAAATTATTCCATATTGGTTTGATTTTTTTTTGTTGCAATTTTCAGAAAAATATGTAATGTAATTTAAGAAATAAAATATTTATAAATAAAAAGTTAAACTGTAGAAAATCAGTACAAAAAATAGGTATAACTACTATTACACTTAAAAATTAGCATTTAAAAAACCTTTGAAATTCACTGAAAAAAACATAGGTTTCAGGGGTGTTATAGTTAGCTGGGCATTTCACTCGTACAAAACCATTGAAATTCCTCCGTTATAGTTAGATCTGCTAACTATAACTCGCGCGCCCGCAATCCACGGCTGATGATGTCACATATTACATCACTCATGACATGGTCAGTGACATCACTGATGACATCATCCACGTGACAATCAGATACACCTCATCATACAGTAGTATAACCTTTCATCACTCACTGTAAAATACAGAGTACCATATTTGAAACCATTGACACACCAATACCAGTTTCTAAAAACCCACTCAGTGATTCCTATATCTACACACACATCTAATCACTTACCTATAGATTCACTCATACATGCTGTCAATGATCAATAGAACACTATCAAATATACTTATACACCTATATCGACATTACACACCAGCACACATCCTATTCACTTATGCAGTCATCCTACTCACTTATGCAAGCAATGGATCATACTTACATTTACTCAGCTACACACTTCTACAAACACCACTTCATTTATTCATATAGATAGTAACTCATACTTATGGTGTTATAAAATCACTATTACAAGTATACAGTTATCCATACAGTCACTCATACAATCACTGAGTCTTATGTATACTTATTTATATTCAACTGTAACATACACTGCCTTTTATTTTTCTAGTTTGTTGAACATGTACCATTGAGAGATATATTTGCTCATCACCACACCCATAAAGATATTCCCTTCCCCGAACAACTGTTATAACATGTAATCTTAACCTCATATACCTGCTGAATCAACTATTCACACATCTTTGGGCAGTCACCCCCCCACCGAACCACACACACATTCATTTTCCCATACAAATACTCAGTTAACTAATCCATAACTAATATAGACTTTCCCATAGCTAGTAACCAACTGGTGCAGCATTTTACACAACAACTTACAAAGTGATGCAGATATTCACACAGTTTAGTCACTATCCAATATATTTAGTGAGACACTATAAACTAGTCAAGTAAACAGTCAATCACACTGCTACTAAATCCTCCATCCAGATATTTATATTTATATATCCACTAATTCTTCAATGCAGATTTCCACATATATATAGTACATATTTAAACATCGAACCAAACCACATTCAGTGGATGATGTCATCAGTGATGTAATTTGAGATGTCATCAGTGATGTCACTGACCATGTCATGAATGATGTAATATGTGACATCATCAGCAGTGGATTGCGGGCGGCGAGTTATAGTTAGCAGAACTAACTATAACGGAGGAATTTCAATGGTTTTGTACGAGTGAACTGTCCAGCTAACTATAACAGCCCTGAAACCTATGTTTTTTTCAGACAATATATATATACATATTTATTTATGTATACTTATGGATGAAGAAATGTTTTAGCGTGAGTGTAAATAGAAATACACAAAAGAGATACCAGCTTTTGTTATAAAAGGAGCCCCTCTGGGCCCATGCAGTTGTCGCAGCTTCCGAGCCACACTCTTGGACTCCTTTGCTGATTTCCAGTAAGTTAGAAATGTACTCCAAACAAAAGCGCAAACCTACAGGAGAAAATGCCGCCTTGTTTTCTTGTGAATTCGGCCTTTTGAATGCATGGTTGACACCTTCATTGTTTCAGCACATAAAATAATTATTTCATCGAACTTCATGATGAGAAATTAGTGCAGTCGGTCTCAGGGCAATACTCATTGTAAAAGTGAGGCTAAAATGTTTTTGAAGGAGATATACTTTCAGCCCCAATATAAAGATGACCATGGAAGTGGCGGTGTGTAGGTTGGGAGATAAGGAGTTCCACATTCCAGTCTTGCTTCCTGAGAAGGATTGTGCCATGAGTCTCTCCTTTTCTAGGGTCCGGTGTTCAAGCAGAAGTGCTTCGGCATTTCTTGATGGTGTAGTGCCCCTCGATTGTTTCAGTTTGTCTGCCAACTAATGTGGTGGGGATAAATGTAGTCCCTCGTGAGTGATACAAGCTATATTTTATTTTTTGTGTGGTGCTTGGAATTTTCCAAATACCTACGACTTCAGTGATGTCATTGTTGGCATGATGCCCACTATGATCATTGTCCCAGCACCACTAGTAAGGGGATGTAGTTGTATGAGAAGGGGATGTCTCTGGGACATCCCATACCACTAGATAAAATAGTATTTATTGGTTACAACAGCTGAGCATCTTTTTGCTTTAATTTGGGGTTTCACCAGTAAAATTAGGGTTTCCTCTCTCTGCAGATCTTTGCAATATTCTTTGTCTCTTCTGTGGATAGAGTTTCTGTTGATACATAAGACTTGCTCACCATTTGCCAATTATTGAAATGGCTCGGATTTGCTAAATAAGGATGGGTGGCCAAACTAGGGATATATGGTCTTGTGAAAAAGGATCCAGGTGAACCAAGTTCTATTTGGGATCCCATATTTAGAGCACAAATGTGATCAAATCAATTTACTTTTCTCTGCAGGATTCCTTTATTGCAAACTTTGGGATCTGTTACAAACAGGCATGCCTCAGACTGAAGAGCTGGATTTAAACTCCAGTTTTTCACGTGAAAATGCCCGGTGTCAGGAACAGAAAAGGACCCAAGTTTCAGAGCCTTTTTTCCTGGGAGTCATGCCTAGAAGAAGCCGGAAGTTTAGAGATTACTGGATCTATATATCCACCATGCAGACTAACCAATTGTGATCACGAGTGTAAATCATAAACATTGTCAGAGACTGGATATTCACTTGAATAGAAACAAGTCCACACAGATCATTTTAGAGGTTCAGCAAGGACTTTGACAGCAATGCACTGCCTCCTTAAGCAGTCTAAGCTAAATCTGTTCAAGGGCACACAAGGCAATCGTGCAGGGTCCATCAAATGTGTTGCTTCCGTGCCTGTGTGTCTCGCCAGAGATAAAATGGGGGTGACTGTGGGATTGGCAAATAGCTTCAGGAGGTCATGCTGGGTCGTCAGGCAATAGAAGCAGCGGATCACAGAATATGCTCAGCTCGAGTCAAAAGTTTGAGACCTCACCCATTGTCACAGCTATCTTGAGCGTCCTCGCAACACAACCCCTTCCTCTTGTAGAAGCCCCCGGGTTACTGCTGGATGTGTCTCCGCTTACGACTTGTATCATGGATGCTGTGAGGGAAGGATCACTCCCCGCCCATCTGTTCCATGACTATTCTACTGTGAGTCCAGACTTCCGAAGCAGAGGCTGAAGGGGGGAAGCTGCGGCAACAATGTTACTCTGAAGCCTGAAGGCGATTCAGACAGGGAAGGTGTCTAACAGTGATACAGCTGACACTTTTGCTATAACATTTGTTGATGCTGTAAATCAACAAGCTTCTTTGAACCTCTTAGATGCTGCGGAGGCGTTTGATAGGGTTTCTTGGAAATATCTTTGGGCAACAATGTGATTAGTTGGAATTGGGGAAAGATTCACTTTATAAGTACAGAGCCTCTATCAGAGACCTACAGCCAGGCTGGGTTTAGGGACCAGACATTTTAGGATTCACATAGGGACCTGACAAGGACGCCCCACAACCCCCCTACTTCTCGCCATCTTTCTTGAACTTTATTTCTGCCATTGAACAGAAAATCAAGAGAGAATCCCAATCACAGTAAGTGGGGTAGGGGCCAAAATAGGTATCTATGCTGATGTCTCATGTACTCAGCTCATCCATTACATGCTGTGGACTACATAGTTGCCGGCGCTAGGTGTTTTAGCAAAATATCAGGCTACAAGCTGAATGTTCCTAAAACACCAATTATTTGTCACTATTCATCAAAAAGAAAGGAAGTGCATATAGTAGATACTGCAATTTATTTTGGATTAAGATTACTACTCTAGTGAGCAATATGATATGCCTTAATTTTATCTGCATCTATTAATACAATGTATGTACAAAATGCTTATTGGAAGGTGCAATGTTATAAAAATTTACATTCTGCTTAAATTTCTCTATTTAGTCAGAGTGAATATAAGGAGAATATGGGATTACTTGTGCAAATAATATCAGATGCCTGCCATTGATACACATACACCACTCTGTGCAATCTTTCTTTGACCTCATGCTGGGTCTGGTGACTTTGTGGACTAATGTGCCCACTGTAGGGGCCTGTGTTTGACCTAATGATCACAGGTTCAAATTCTTGGGGGTCCACTCAGCCTTTCGTCCTTCTAAGGTCGGTAAAATGCGTACCATTGAGTTGGGTAACAATAAACCTCTGTTATTCAGTGCCAATGTACCCTTCTGTGTAAACGAGTGCTTTACAAACACACATGCTATGTTATCTGTTTCTCAGACTAGTGTTCATCTGAGATGGTATTGCAGTGGTTTACTCTCTGTATAGACAACAACATTATGATGGGTTGGGCTTCCGTGCTTTTGCTGATCTACAATCTAATTTTTTAGATCCTTTTTTTCCTATATTTGGACAATGTGTGTCAGAAATTAGCACCAACATTATAAGTGGTAAATCTGTACATTATAGCAGTAATGTACTCAACCAAAGAGAAGATGTCGGTTGGTGAATTATATGTGACATTACATTGAGATAGGGAGGATGATACTCCAGAACTGGCTCTTGGATGGAGCCCAAAAGTTGGACAGACAATTCAACCAGAAGACATACAGGGATCGCTAAGATAAGTTGCGCTCTGGTAACATCTTTCAGCCTTAATCTCCAACATCAAACTATCTGTATGCTGTATTACAAGGTGGACAAAATAATAAGGTGTGGAGCCAGCAGTATCAATGATGCATGGAAAATGTGTCCAAGATGTGGGCTGTTAGCAGTTGACATTGTTTATATGCTCACTCATTGTTTGAAGTTGGCTGTTTTCTGGTCTGATATAATTCGATATCTTCCGGCGCATTTGCATAAGGACATTGAGCTTACTATGGATAATTGTATGCAAGGTACAAAACTAGACGTCAACAACCACATGCTTGTATCCGTTGCAATTGTTGTTGCACAATTATGTATTGCATGAAACTGGACTGAAAAGACTCTTCCAACATTCAGTGAATTCTGGATACTTATGTGCCAGACGTTTGAAATGGAGTCAGCCATAATAAAACTTAAAGAGGAAAATGGGCTGAAGCGATTGAACCAGACCTGGTTTTAACTGTTTTAAGAGCATGCTATAGAAGGACACAAACATTTCTAAATTGATATCTGTATTTCTTGGTTCTCTTTGCTTCTTTGATATCTAATAATAAATATCTATTTGATGTAAGACTGAATATTATGCATGTACTATATTGTATGCCCTCATTGACTAAAAAGAAAGTGAAGCTAGTCTGTCTATGACCGCTCGTAATCTCTTATCCGATCCTGCAACATTGTGCACCTCCATCAGAGCAACAGAATAATTTACTCTGTCGCCTTGGCGGAGGACAATCCGTCCACCAAATTATAATGAAGGCCCTTATTTATAGTACTAGAACCAAAGACCACTTGGGTTATGTTCATGGAAGTGTCTGCAGGTAAACACCAAAGAGTAACTGTAATCAATAAACATACACTAATTTGCTTAATCTATTGACCTCCAGTGGGATTATGTTCATGGTAGCTAACGTCCCAAAACAAATCTGAGCTAAGATTCCCAACCGAATTGTATGCTTTTATATTTAGAGCTTGAAAAACATCCTCATAATGACATAGGGGTATGTGCGCAGTTACTTTTTAAAGGGTTAAACTTGTACTTTTAATTTTCCAGGACTTATTTGATCCTAACTGGTAGGTTTCCTGAAGTGGGATTTGAAATGTCTGTCTGTCCAAATTGACTGGGGATTATGTCCCATATGTATGTTTTTGGGGAACTCCATCCTGACTACATGGCATGTTTAGAAATGTTGACAGAGTTTGCCTAGTTGCTTTTTAGAGCATGTGAAATAACACAAGGAATCAACTGGCAGGATTATGTAGCAACCTTCCTGCCTTCTATGCTTCCCTAAGGTTATCAATGGGGTATGATTGATTGATGCTTCTGTAGTAAGTAACTCAATATTTGATAAGTGGAGAACTCATGAGCCTCATTGTGCAGAGAGGGAATCAGTGAAAACACATTTTAAGCCATAGGATAATTTTAGGCTATTGCCTCGACAAGAGGTTATTGACTATCTTACAAACATGCAGGATTGAATGGACTGTGACACTTTGATATTATTGAGTCAAGTTTTGCTGGTCTGGTTCATGGTTAAACCTGAATTGTTTTTCACTCCTCAAATCAATCCACAACAAAAAATGCTTTTCACCACCCAGGATGTCTGAGATACATAGTCCGCCTAATGGCACACCTGATAAGTCTGCATCAGTCTTTTAAATGTTTCTGGTCTACCTTGGTTATTGCAGTGTCCCTTTCCAGGGTCTGTAGTCCAAGCCTTCGAATACATCTGAAAGGGCTGACAACTGTGCAATCAACTCTATCTTCGTCTTAAAGGGCCTGTCCACATATTCTCTGCCATGACGGCTCTGCGTCGTTCCAAAAGCCCTGCACCAAATGCCACTTTTAATCTTCACAGCCTATCAGATGCCTGAGGTTGCTCTCCTACAATCTACTGACCATTTTCCTGGTCAATTACAAGAGGTTAGGCAGGTATTGCTTCATCTACAAGGCTCTTCCCTTTGGTATTTCCCTGCTCACCACCTCAGGCTGGAAGATAACTCTGTTAACCTGACACTGGCTGACATGGCCATTCCACAAACCTAGGGCCACTTCTGCCCAGGGGTTCCATTCGGCAATTAGCTTCGTGTTGGCCCATCCCATCGACCTACAGCACTTTCAAGAAGTTCTGAATTTACCCACGCATTACAGGAACACCAAAAATAAATAAACATGACCAGGAGTGTAAGAAGGCGGACGTTTATTTGCCATGGATATGTTTGCCGAAGGAAAGAGCTTCTGTGTCATGATAGACTCACTGCTGGTCCTACCTTTTTAGCCAGACGCCGGCAGGCCCACACTCCTAATGAGGCAGAGCCAAATTACACTAGAGTTCCAGGTGAAACCATGTCAGTAATCATATGATGTATTAGTTCCACATTTTCATGTAACCATATGAATTCCGGAGTTGTAATCTCATCACATTTAATTTGGTGCAATTTGGCCAAAAGGCTACATGGCAATAGTTCGTCACTGGAGAGCTTGACTTGTTTGGCCCTCTGGTGCCATGGAGTCATTTTGTAAGTTTACACCACAAATTCCAGGTCCAAGTACTGTTAGCCAGAAAAAAAAATACATTATTATAGCTTAAAAGTGGGAACATAAAATGTGACTTCTTGGCTGCATGAAAGAACACGACAATGAATGATCTATTCCTTGTGTAAATGCTCCAGCAGCAGCAGACAAAGGCCGCCGGTGCTATAACATCGCATCAGCCCCTCTTCCTGGTCGGTGAGAATCGCAGGCCGAGTATGCTTCTGAAGGCCTTAGCCGCCACTTCATGACCCACAGGGACCAATTCACACTGGCAGCAATGATGGCGCTTACACCTCAGCAATTTGGAAGCACACAGTAATTGGCTCAGCGTGCAGGTTTGTAGCGCGTTTTATATTCAGTGCTATGGTTTTTTGTTCCTACCTTGGTTAAAAATAACACAGGCCCCAGGCCTGAAAGTTGTGAAAAAATAAACCGAAAGCTACTGTATTCTTCGAGTGCAGCCTTTCGAGGATTTGTGTCTTAAAGCAGCAGGCCCACCGAAATTTCTAAAATGCTCTTCAAATCTAAGGGCCAGATGTATCAATATTGGATTTTGCGATTCCATAATAGCGAATTTTACAGATTCGCTATCATGGAATCTCAAAATGCACTGTATGTAGGTTTTGCAATAATAATTGAGATTCCTACATATTCCTTATTTGCAATTCACAAATTGCGAGTCGCAAATTAGGAATGGCTTCCCATTCATTCCTATGGGCCTAGAGGCCCATAGGAATGAATGGGAATTGCAAGCGCAATTTGCGAGTACCCAATAGCTCCTCGCATATTGTCCATGCAATTTCAAGGGTGCCAAATGGACACCCTGTTGCACCCCGGAAATATGCATGTGTGCACATGTGGCGCACCCACATGCCCTAACGACATGTATGCACGCCACATGGCACCTTGAAAAATGCAAAAAAGTGAATTTTTCATGGAATTCGCATATTACCACCATATTGAAGTTGGTGGTAATTTGCGATTCCTTAAAGGTAGGTCGCACATCTTTTTCCTTCCTGCATTTCACTTAAGGAATCGCAAATTGCAATTCCTTAAATGCATTTGCAAAATAGGGAATCGCAATTTTTGTGATTCCCTATTTTGCGAATGCCTTTGGGGATGATACATCCCAAAAGGCTTTTTCCTGTTCGCAAATGGGCCAATTCTGCGGATCGGCCTGTTTGCGAACGGGAAAAATGATTGATACATCTGGCTCTAAATGTCAGTTTGTAATTTGCAGTATTTGTATCTGTTTTTCTATTCAGTGACTTTTTCAATAGTATGTGCTACCTTTGATCTGTTTTTTGGTTTTAGAAAATAAATAATTTAATTAAATCGTATAAATTTGAAGCAATACAAGTGCAGTGGGATTCCTATTATTATTATTTTTTTTTTAAACCTCTTCTACAAGGTCTTTTTTACAAAACCAACAAGATATTAAGGTATTGTCGAATACATTTGTGCGTTTATCGTGGCAACTGTGGTGCAGGTATCCCAAAGGTATACAATTTTGGATTCACCAGATGACCCCCAACAATTAAGTGCTTAGCTCTTGGGAGGTTGGTAAGGTATGTGTCAGTGTTTTATGTGGTACTTGGTAGTTTCTTTTCCCATTAATTCCCTGTGTGCTTATGCCATCCTCTTTTGAATCCACTTCTTTTATACATACGGATGGCATTACATTAGCCAGAGAAATGTACCTCTGTTGCGCTAATTCCTCATTAAACGGATTTCAATCTCATGTAGTACTCTACTCCTAACCACTTACCTTCTTTAACTGATACTACCCTTAGATTTTATAAGAAATTTTTAAATATAAATCCAGGGGAGGATGAAAAAAGCAATTATAATAATAGCTTTATGGGAGAAAGGGGAAGTTATATGTTTAGGAACACGTACATTTTTGTATAAACAGTTTTATTGGCATTTCCTTTCTTTTAATGCATTCAACGTTGATCATGATGCGAAGCATATTCACAGTAAATGCATCAGGAAACACTGCAGGATATGATACCCAGTTGCTTTCAGCATGACCCCCGATCACCACATGAACCGCAAGAAACCTAAAAACTCTCCACCCACTCTAGCCATGACAAAACCAAAATCAACACTGGAAATTGATGTTAAAGAAGGATATTCAGGGCCCTCGTTACTTCTCATGCTGGTGAGTACAATCCCTGCTGTTGTAAATAGGGCCCTCCATAATAATGCACACTTCCATACCATGAATCCATCGTTCCACAAAGGGCGCCTACCCAACTTGCCACATTTGAGCACGACATGCTTAGCCACAGTCATACCTGGATTAACGAACATTTTAACATATGTTGTTGCTTTAAAGTCCTCTGCAATGCCAATCAAGGCCCATTTAGAGGTTGGAGCGACCAGTGCAGGCTTTAGAGCTGGGCAACCTGTGCCACCGCACTCTGCGCCAAGCTTGTGGGGGCGCCATGTGTCCTCTGACAGAACATGCGGGCAGGACAGAACAGACAGGCCAGGAAAAGACAAGAGCAGCCTGTAGAAATCCTTTTGTGAAAAAACACAAAACGAGGTAGAGCCTGAAACAGTCGTACTATATCTGCTCATCGAATGTAGTTGATTTAAGAGAGCACACAAACTTTGTAAAAACTGCCCTCACCCACAGCAATTGTGGCATGCTTCATCATAGGGCTGCTACTAACGCCTCTGCGCAGACCAACGCTAGAGGCGGAGCAATAGGGAGGGGTAGACAATACAACAGTGATAAAGGAAAAAGGAAAAGACAGTATCCTATAAAGGTGCAGATCAATTGTGAGTTAAAACTGGCTATAAGATATCTATATAATAATTGTATTTCTAAATTCCCTTGTCAGAGCTAAAGAAGGTATAAAAGATATACCTACGGATGGTGGTGGCATGAGTAAATTAGGTGCTCACCCCCCCCCCCCCGTTCTGCATAGAGTTCGACATGTTTCTGCTGGTTTAAATTTTTTTTTACCCGGCATTCATCAGGACAAGCCGGATCCCTATGCTGCTTTTCTGATAAAACCCCTTTAGTGCCCACTTTGCTGGGCTATACTCCACCTGTAAGTCTGGAGTAGTACATAACTTTACTCTTCCAATAGGAACTGAAAAATAGAAACATAAGAGTGGTGAAAACAAACTGTTCCCAATACATCAACTAAATACAAAGAAATAATTTTATAGTGTGCTCTCAATAATTTCTCTACATTTGCAAACAACCCAATTGGTGCGACTGGGGTGCTTCTTAGCGAATATCGCACCCTTCTAAATAAACGGGCATTCAATGGCCCTACCATTGGTATATATCTTTTTTCTTTATCACTCTTGTATTGTCTACCCTTCCATTTTGCTCTGCCTCTTGCGTTGGTCTGCGCAGAGGCGTTAGTAGCAGCCCTATGATGAAGCATGCCACAACTTGTTGTGGGTGAGGGCAGTTTTTACAAAGTTTGTATGCTCTCTTAAATCAACTACATTCGGTGAGCAGATATAGTACGACTATTTCAAGGTCTACCTCCTTTTGTGTTTCTACCATATTTTTGAGGAGGATTAGGTAGGGTTTATCCTTCTCCCCCTTCTTTTTCATTGTGGATACTGAAATCCTTGTGTGCCCAACATTTGTCAGGGGATCTATTACCACATAGTATAAAATGATATATTGATCATTGCAGCTAAGTTGGTAGCAAAATTTATTTCTGTTTGAGAGCTAACAACTGCTGCACTGAGAGTAACCATCTTGAGCCCCTCCAGCCCACCCCTCAGTAGTGTCCTATGTTTCTAGTTGGTAGAGAAAGGGATCCCCGATGTGTGGAGGCACACATGAGCACACTGGGAGAGTGCGGAGGTGTCTGGGGCCAAGGGCCCGCTGCCCGAGAGTGCCGCCCTGTCTCTCATCTGTCTTCAGGGGCTCAAACCATTGCAAGGGGCCCTCGGTGTGGCTGTAAGGGGTTCTAAGAGTCAAGGGCCTGAAGGGCTTTTTATGACCAGAAATTAAAGAGGGCATCAGCGCCATGGCAGTCTGACTAGGTGCAAGCCCGAGAGCAAGTGAGGGGGAGAGAGGATGCAAGGATGAAGGCGGTTGATCATCATCGTTCTTGAACACTTTGAATCGCTGGATCCCACCGCTTCACCACTGGTCACCTTTGAAAATCCCCTTTTCTCTGTATGTCTAAGTGTTCAGACGACTATTTTCATGCGTCGATTGTGAGCTGTGGTGAAGATTTCCAGGTAATAATGATGGCCCATTTCGCCAGTATAAGTGTGAGGTCAGTCGTACATTTCGTTACAACTCTGAATTTCTTGGGGCTGGCATAGATTCCAAAAAGGGAGACTTCAATATGTTCCAATTTCGATTTAGCCATCGGTGCCTCCTCCTAAAACGGGTGAAGAGATCTGTGCAAGTCCAAAGCATGCACCAAAAACCGGCAGGTGCATGCTGGCTTCTGGAACAGCTGGCTGTAGCTCCTGCATAACTGTTGGCTCCATTTATGCGGGGTGAGGTAGGCTTTATGTAGCATGCTAGCTTGATCACATTTGAATCGTGCATTATGGGACACCTTCTGAAGGTATCCCAGAGCCTTCTGCTTTTCTAGGTATGCCGGAGCATGCCTCCCATTGTTCCCTGAGCAGACGAGGGGACTTTGCCGTGTGCTCTAATAGGGCCTTATAAAACCATGTAATCAGTTTGCAGAATTGGCCCGCAAAATACAGTGTTTGTATAAGAGTGTGTGTATTAGGTTGTTCATTGTGCATGCGTCACAGAGTGTGAAGGGCTTGTGTAATTCTCCCTTTTTACAGGAACTGCTCATCCTCCTGTAAGCCATGGATGGCGACTAAGGTTTTAAAGTCTTGGAGGGTCCCTTCGTCATAGAGGTCTTCCACTGTGTGGGTATCAGCCTCTTCGCTTTATATGAGCTCGTGGGGCTGGAGTGTGTCCCTCCCAGACGGAAGGCCCTGCAGCGATATGTTTTGGGTGCAGGGCACAGGTCCTGAAAAAAGAAGTGGGAGGACTAACCTTGTTAGGTAGTATACAAGTAACATCACGGCGCATGACATCACAGGAATTGACATCTCAGAAAGTGGCATTGCAAGCCATTACCTCACAGGAAGTGACATTGTTGAAGCGCGGAATGCAAAATCCCTCTTTTCGTCACAGATCATAGATCACAATCATTCACTACATTCGCTGGTGGGGCCCATAACACCAACATACACTCCTCTAATAACCTGTTTCAAAGAGGTGATTGTTCCACTCGCTGTAATGGAAGAGAGTACTCACATAACCCTATTCATAAGCTTCACTTTTAGTACTCCTCCCATGTATAGGCCATGGATCTACATAGCTGCTGGTTTGAAATGATAACGAAATCTATAACATTATTTACATAAACACATTTGCTCAATAACAATGACCCAACACAATTCTTGTAATGATCAATAAATAATTGAAAATTCGAGTCTCTGGGTTTTAATCAAGCAAAATAGAACATCATATTTACCTATTCTGTCTAAAAGTCGCCCTCTAAGTCAGGATCTTGGTCATCAGTTCATACTGTCAGAGTCTTTGGAAACAGCTGTCCTGCAGTGTCACCGTCCTCTCCGTCAGCATAACGTCAGGAAATCGCAAATCTTCTGAAGGGTCTCAACCGAATCGTTATCTGATATATCCTCTCTAGTCTACCATTTTTATAGTGAATTTACATTCCAAAGTGTAACAATTTATATTTTGAACAATTTTCATTGGTCCGCTGGCGAAAGTTCGACTTCTTTCCCATACATATAATGTGTCTATAGATATAGTTCCAATCCACACAATAGTATCTTTTCATTGTTTCTTTCAGTGCTGCTGGCCGAAAGCCCAGAGCGACCTTGGCTGGCCCAGTTGAGTCGGGGTCGTAGAAAGGTTGCGGCAGCTGATTGGCAACGCATGCGCACTTCACCCAGAGATGCTCACAATGGAATTGTTCTCGTCTAACAGGGACGTCAGCCATTTTGTGGCCACCAAATGGTCAACTTTAAGCAAAGAAACACAAAAATATAATTAATACATAAAATTGACTATTATTCTGTTATCCCCTTACTAATACCCATATGTGTATGTATTTATCTAGCAGAGGCAACACTTAATGCAGGTTACATTCACATTAATAAAGCACACATCACAAATACATCAAGTAACCAACATATAATCATGCAATTTCTGATTATTATTAATATGCATACGAAATTTAGTTTACGTCATTAATTAGGCCATGCAAATGCAATTCCCACGTGTATTTCTTATATTAGTAATGTTGATCAGTACACACATCAAACTATTAATATAATTACTATTAATTAATTAATCTTATTAATCCAAACATGCAAAATGGAGAGGGTATATAATTTTTAAAGAAAACCCCACTCCAGCAATATCACAAGAAGTGATATCAGATCCTAAAACCTCACATATATGCTTTACGGGTCTATTATGAGTACATTTGAGCACATTACAAGTATACATGCAAACCCTCCTGATGTAAGCGGAAGACTCACACTTTTATAAGCTACACATAAAACAATGTTGTCTTTTGTCAGCGTAAAGCTTCCTTTACCCAAGGATTGAACAAACTAACTCCACTGCAGGCCTACTCAACCAGGCATATTAATCCATATGCAGCGCATTTCCATGTAGACGTCATTGTTTTAGCTGTCTGTGCTCTCCAGTGGTGAGACTACTCTCCTGTGCAAAGTTTTCTTACTTGCCTTACTCACCTGCACTAACTTGAGGTGATTGGGGCTCATTTTTCATCAACAGACCATAACCCAAAGCAAGATAGAAAGACTGAAAAAGAAGAAAGGAGAAAGAGAGATAACAAAACAATGATGAAGGCAGAAAAGTGGATGAAAAAAAGAACCTGCAATAATAAGCAGTTGTAGGGTAGGGAAAGAAAATGTTTATGGTAATCTTGGTATTCTGCAATAGTACCCTAAGAAAACGTTTAAGGCTCTGCATTTATGTTTTTACAAATTACACATTGCCCTCCAAAATGTCGCTTCCACATTTAGCAGCAGACATCTCTCATGTTCCTATTGTTGGCATAACTATATCTAAACCACGCTCACATTCACCAGCGCAACCTGACAGCTCCACCTGGAATCAGTACCACCAGAATGCCCCCACCAAGAATGGACCATACATATCAAAGTAAGAGGTATCCGCTCCACATCCAAATAAGTGTAAGTGGCACAGTCTCCGGGGATGAGAAGAAAATGGTGACTCACAAAAAAAAGGCACATGCAATTCCAGTCCCAGCTACCTCTTTCAAGAAAATATTGGCCTTCAGAAAGAAAAAATAATAGTTTGCACAAAAAACTACCCAAGTGAGGAGATGTAGGAACAGCGAGAGACACCACAAACTGACCAGTAATCAGAATTCACACTAAACTATGCTCGCTCATAAGACCTTTGCATATCCTAGACATGTTACACTACCAACATGGTGCACCGGAGACTGCCTTCTTAACCTACTTGTTTACAGTAACAGTGACCTGGGGGCTCATCTATTCACTGTAAACTCATCTTGAAGGAGCCAGCCCTAAGTAAGGACATGTGATCTTAATTTTCATACATAGCATAACACTGAATTACATCAGTCTCCCAGGCCTAAGAACATTACAACAAGAAAGCTACCCTGTGTTTTGTGTATTATATAGTACATTGCACACTTTGTAACATCGCTGCAGTAGGTAGCTGTGAGAAGGGCGAAAAACAAAACCACCATACGTTAGCAGGGTAACAAATTGGCAAACTTTAACACGCCCATATCCAGCGCTCTCGAATTTCCAGAGCTACAAAAAGTCAACGTGTCTTCCTTTCAAGGAAAACAGCTCTTTAACATTTAGTGATTGAAATTATGTGCTTTATTTACCAGTTTCAATGTTTGGAATTAATTTTTTGTTGTGGTGTGACAGATTTAGATACTTCTGCACAAAACTGATACATATGAGTCATGGAGGAGCAAGCAGGATTATGCAAGGCAGTTCTTATTTGATGTGAAAAGTACACAGTTGCATCTGCCTGCCACCCACGCTTCAACCTTGTGTGCTAAGAATGAAAGGCAAAGCATTAACCTCTGATGTAAAACAGGAGAAACAAAGATGTCCATCTAATGGCTGAAACGAACATTGTGAAAGCAGAAAACTGGGATCAATCCCAGCTTCTCAGCTTGACCAAATTCTGTAATCCTATGCAAATCTCTCTCTTGTGTTTGAATAAATAGGCCGTTATGTTGCACCATGTATAATAATATAGGATGTAGGGGAAGTAGGAACCACAGGTTTACAGCCGGGAAGAGACCTTTGATGAAAGATTACCTAGAAGGTCCACCTGTCTCCTTACCCTCATGGAGATCTAAATAGGACCATACGAAAGAAATGCAAACATGGGGAACAAAATGGGTTGGATATGTATGGGTATGGCAAATGGAAGTTTCACAACTGAATGCACACAAATAGGATACTAATGGGAACCTTATGAGGTCCTGATGAAAGCCAACTAGCCCGGTAAGGCATTGGTGTGATGGCTGAAACATGTTTACCCAAGGATACAGAGGATACCCATTTCCTTTGTGCATCCCCACCTGTTTTAACTCCGTCAGGGTGCCCTTTGAAAATAAAATTACCCCTCTAGATACCTTAGACTATTTTAAATTTAAGATCCCACCCAACAAGCAAAGAGCTTCCTCGGCTACTAAGGTTGAGCCCGCCCAGATACACTAGGTATCTAAAAGAGGACTCTATGATGAAGCATGCCACATGGAAATCCAGTGGGTGAGAGTCTTTTTAACACTATAGGGTGATCCCCTTGGGCTGGTATGGAGAGGGAGGCTAAGCACGGTAGGGGTTCCTGCCTGTTGTTTTTGCATGGCTAGGTGTTTGGGAAGGTGAAGGAACCCTTGTATCACCTCTCACTCCGTTTTTCTTTGAATATAGCAATATGAATCTAGGCCACATATAGGATGCGTTTGACATTTGACTTTCATGTGGCGTCTGCCTGCTAGCCACACTCTAACCTGCTGCGCCAAGAATGAAATACAAAACATTGACCTTTGATGTGAAATAGGAGAAATAAAGAGATTTCATTTTAGTGGCTGAATTGCACAAAGTGAATGCAGAAAACCGGTGTGCTGCCCATGACCGATGTATGCCTAGTGGGGCCTTGGTAATGATTAAAGGGCAGTCACCCTGATGCATTCCTCTATCGAGAAGAGGGCAGTCGCCATGTGTAATGCTGTGACCTGGTGGGGCAGTTTTCCTGTGTGCGCTGTCACAAACCCCGTATGCCAGGAGGGGGACCAGAGTTAAATGAGAGGGCTGTCACCCTTGAGCAGCGTGCAGCTTTGAAGCACTTGATGGAAAGATCTGCATTTGGCCAGCCCCAGTTTTACCTCAAAGTAGCATGGAGTGTTAATGTATCTTCTGAAAAGCACATCATGTAACATGCAGGTGACAGATTTTATTTTATGTAGATAGGTAAGTGGGTTACTGCTTTTGAATACAGAGGTTATGTTACTTACAGTGAGCTATGAAGGATGATGTGTGACTTCTACACCTTTTAACCTCCACTGTTTTATGTAACATATCCTGTATATTGATTTACAAACTTACATGATTTATTGTATATGTAATGTGTACATGTGAAGTAAAGCGCTCTGACACCCTGTGTTGGGATGAGTAGCGCTATAAAATAAAAAAAATAGCGGTATTTAAATTAGTTCAACACCTCATCACGGGTAGTAAGCGATATATAAATGCTATTCATTTTGTGTAAATACTGGTAAAGACCAACACATGTGACATGCTTACATTGCATTCATATCTTGTATAAAGAGGCTGAACAAAGTCAAAAGCATGCCTTTCCGAAGTACATGAGAAGTGCTAACAAGGTGTGTACCTTTGTTTCCTCTCACTGCATTTGCATCTAGGTGTGAGGCTCCAGACCTCTCTGAACCAGGAGTCTCAAACAAAAGGTCTGATGACCCCTCAAATTCATTTTTTCATGGGCCCAGCTGGAGTCTGAAATTAGAAAGCCCCTTCCCCACCTGCATGTTGTGTATCGAAAGCAGTCAACGTGCAGGCTCTGCCGAATGTGT
Organism: Triturus cristatus; assembly: GCF_964204655.1. Lineage (NCBI taxonomy): Eukaryota > Metazoa > Chordata > Amphibia > Caudata > Salamandridae > Triturus > Triturus cristatus. The sequence goes on along the minus strand of NC_140586.1, from coordinate 134,423,682 downwards.
CCTGGTGTTTGAAAATTATACCTGGATGAGTTCAGCATATTTTTCAGTGACGCCCAAATTCTTGGCAGGGTGGACGGTGTCCACCATGTGAAAATAATGGGTGGACTCAATCCACTCGCATGTACCCCTAACTTGTCCCCTTGTTGGGTGCATATGGCAGTGTAAGGCATGTGTAGCGGATGCAGTGTCCTAGGGTGGCCACTACTGTTCATACCAAAAGTGGGAGGTCTTTATTCTGTTTAGCGCTGATAAATCCGATTTTTATGGTTTGCCCTTCCAGAGCTGAACTTCGTCCGGCCCCATCTCCCCCAGTTGATGGCCCCCCAACCAGTAAGCTGTTCATTGGAGCTGCGCTGAAAAGTAGTAACCACAGTAGTCAGAGGCTCCTATGCCACTCTTGGCAGGTGGCAGTTTCAATTTGGCTAGGCTCACTCCAAGAGGTAGTCGTGCTGGCCATACAATAGGGGTATATACAATTGAAGGTTCACAAAATGGTATAACATAACCATTTTGGCTACCGCGATCTGTCTCTGATCAGCCAAGGGTCAGGCTTTCCATAAGGCTACTTGTGGTTATTGCACTTGCGCAGGGGGCCATGTTTCCGGTACATATTAATCCCTAAGGATGAAAGGTATTTGGCGCCCACTTAAGGGTCAGATATCCCAATGAGATTGCATGCTGTCACGGGTTATGTTGGAAAGGAAAGGCATAAGACTTTTCATAGTTAACCTGAAGACCTGAGGCACTATATAAGTTCAATAGAGTACTAGAAATGGAGGAGAGATCTTTAGTCACATCTCCAACATATACTCACTACATATTACAACATGCAGTGAGAATGCATGTAATTTACAAGCCAGTGGGGCACCCCAGGGAATCCCCAGTTCTTGCACTTTCATAACCAGGGGTTCTATTGCTAGAGCAGATAATATTGGGGGGGAGAGTGAGACCCCTGTTGTGTTTCCCTAGATATTTTATAAGGGCTGCAGATGTTACCACCAGCCCTAACTCTGGCTGTCAGTTTGGAGAACTGGAGCTTAATTCACCCAAGCGAAGAGCAAGGAATGCCAAATACTCATAGCACAATCATTAAATATTACCAGTTAAGGGTATCAAAACCTTTTAGATGTCTAAAATTAGGCAGGCGGAGTTAGGCCAGGTCACAGGAGCCATGCACGATTCAGAGGCACTCATACAGCCAGCACATACATATTCTATACACACACTGCACGCTACTGCATTATTCTTGTATTGTACCACTCACAGGCACACACATCCAGCAGATGTGTACCACACATGCACTGCACAGTACTACACATAAACATGAAAGCTAAAGGTACATTAAGCACACAGCAACAAGACTTTGAATGAGAGAACCTGTAGGCCTCACTCCAGTGACACAGGTAAAAAGAACCTGTTCACTCCTACTGATCACTACCCGGTATGCTGCCTCAACTTGCTCGATCTGCTTAACTCCCGGTAAAGGAAGTAGCTTTTTACTACTCTGTGGGTTGTGCTTTTGGGCACTCCTCCCAGTTCAAAAAGACCACAGTCTGTGAGACAGGTCTATCTCATGGCGCACACTCATGATCTGGGTTTGCCCATGACACCAAAAATCTGCATTAGGGATCCAGACATCATTACAGCTGAGGTACTCTGGGCAGGGGTGCACCTCCATCACCATGCAAGGGACTTTTCCAACCCTACACTATGGGACGTCCATCCAGTCGGTCGTTAAGAAAGAAACAACAACTCTGGTTCTAGCGTTCGTCCTCTACCCTCAAGTTCACGCCTCACATTAACCAGATTGCTGCACTCTTTGCATATATGGAGTAGTTAGTGTGAAAATAGTGCCCTCGCCATTTATGTTTCAGTTTGGCACCCTCTTGATCCTGTAAGTGTCTCCTTTAAAAATACTTTGTGCGCCCATCAGTGTCTTAGTATTACCTTGTAGCGTCTATGGACTGAGCCTAGCCCCCACATGTTCCAAGTTGTGAACATGTATTTATCCCTAGTATTCATGGGAAGGTGTTGTGGGCATAGGACCCTGGTCATGGAAATGCATTAAGGCTCTCAGTAGTTCGATCCACTGCATCTGTGGGAACCACCACGCAGGGGATAATAAAATGGGTGCTCCTATGTAAGAAGATCCCCAGTGTAGCACCCGGTCAGCCACTTAACTGCGGTCCAACCAAGACCTGGAAAATAACAAACTGAAACTGTTCACAAACTAAGATGTGGAAAGTGTTAACAGAGGAAGGGTAGCTGGGGACAGGTGTGATGGTTGGTTCAAACCACTCATCAGGTGCCTGTCTGGGACCCTACCGGTCGGCTATCCAATGGAATAGCTGTGTGGGGAGCCCATCTATTCAGAACCGGTATAGGTAACAAACCAGCTGATCACCACAATGACAATCTAGTGGGCCAAGCTAGGCAAATGAACAAAGAACACACAACTAATTATTAAGCAGGGCTTGTTATTCAGGCCACACATCACTCTAAGAAAGCTAGTCCCTGTGCTGGTATTAGAATCTATCGGACAGATATGAGAAGCAGTGGGTTGAAGGCTGCTAAAGTAATATGGACTCCGTAAATCCGAAGGAGTCCCCACAGTTCAAACGAGTCAAGCCATAGTTAGTGGCATTACCAGGGGGTAAGCACAGGATCATTCACTACAGTATGAATCCAGGGCTCACATTGACCGTTAAAACATCTTCTTTTTCTTCAAGAGCAGTCGAGTTACCAGGAGCTGCCAAGATCCAATCTAATTTGTCTGGTGAAGTTAGATTGTGCGGAGTCCATAATGTCTGTGGGGGGAACGTTGTCCGTAATTGCGGTGCTGGTTAGGCTTTCGTACCTTGCAGCATAGTCTTAATAGTTTTAACTGTACCCATCATAGTGGAATACTGTTGGCACCCCCCAAAAGGTCAGCACAAGCAGCAAGGTCTCCAGGTGTTAGATGTCCAATGACATAGAGGTCACTGTTATTGTTGACAGGCGGAGGGAAGAAAGGCACACTCCGCTGTAATCCTGAGGTCCCAGGACTGTGGTCGCAGTCTCCCAGGGGTGTTAGTATATTCCTGCTTGTTGACTAGTAGATAACATGCTCTGCAGTCGCACCTGGTGTCATGGCAAAGTGGCGGGTGGGGGGAGGGGGTGTGGGACAAAACAAAAAACAACCAAAAGAATGTACCTGAATGCTTGGTGCATCATTGCTGTTCTGGCTCCACTGTAGGCACAGGCTACCAGACTGCCCTGCAGCCAATCCAAATGCTGTTCTCATACATGGGAGCAGTGTCAGAATTGGCATGATCTGTCTGGATTTGCGCTCACAAAGAGACTGGGTGTCTGTGCCTGCTGTCTCTAACCCGGCAACACAGCCCTGGTAGGAGACAGCTTCAGTGCACATGTCGGTTTGGCTGTTCTGAGACGACTGCCAAACCCACATGCGCACTGACAACAGTGCACCTATCTCTCCTCTTGTGCCTGTCATCCCCATGGCCCACCCACTAGACTCAACGCTATGGAGAAAAATAAAATGATAATAAATATGCTATATTATTGTTTTATTTTCAAGTTTTGCAGCTGCGGGCAAAGGGGTGGGGGTGCATGACGGCCCTCCGCCATAGCAGAGGAGCCGCTGCCGATGCTCAGGATCCAGTGTCCCCAGCACAGCTCAGGTCCTGCAATGCAGTTGTGCTGGGGTCTTGTTGCCAGCCAGGGCGACAATGCCAACTGTCTGTGGCGAGCCTGTGGAGACCCTTGTCGGAGAGGCAGTAGAGAATAGGGCCGCAACCCTTGTCTGTCAGCTCTGGAGTGATATCAGGTTGGCGCCAGCAATACAATGACCAGCTTCCTCAGCATGCGGGGAGGTTCACACCAGCTCCCCCAGGTGGCGGGGTTAGATTGGGATACAAAATAGGCCCAGGCACCCTAAAAAAAAGTAGCCCACCTTTGCAGATTGCGCCTTTTCACTGAACACTGCTTCATTATTTTAAGTATTATGAAAAAAAAGGGGTACGGTTGTCTAAAAGAGGCATTTTTTTTATTAACTTCAGTGAGATTTAAAAAAAATGCAAATGCTGCCAGAACGTTTTGTGCACGGATTAGTTCTCACTGGTGAACCACACCTGAATATAAGTGAGGCCACTTCTGCTCGGCCCCCTACCCCTGCTCAAACTGCCTACATTAATGGGCTGGCCCAGCAGGAGACCGGGAATGACACATCCGCCCCGTTGGTAAAAGGGAGGCAATAGAGGCCCATCTGAGTCCGGAAAGGCCACATAGGCCCCCACTGGACCACTGGAGGCATCTGAACAGCACAGACACAGCCCAAATCGGCCTCCATGCTGCTCAGAAAAGTAGCCCATAGCTGCAACTCACCTACCGTCCCATCGTCCTTTGTCCGCCTTACCAATCCGACCCTGCAGTGCTGCAACCCCACCGCACTGGATCTCCAGTAGCTGCAGGTTATGAAAGACCCAGGGGACCTCCAGCAGGGCGAGAGGCTCTGCCTTGGGCTTGCGCTTTAAGTGCCCCTGAGGCAGTATAGTCTCTCACATGGTCATCGGGACAATGGCATGGGGAGTAGATTCTCAGGGTACAGCTCTCCAGGGGCATCCAAACCTTAGTCCCTCAGTCTCGGAACACCAGGCTCCTGGCCACCTCCTCCCTAGGCGCCACTCAGAGTTCCAAGTACGCCCCACCAATACAGGGTTTGTTCCAATCAGGTCCACAGGCCACCGCTGAAGTGTCTGCCACCTCCGCCACATTCTTTGGCCATGCGCAAGCCATGCAGAGTAGCAGCGAAGAGTGACAGGACAGCTGAACACAGCCCCAACAGAGTCCCAAGAGGCTCCTAAAGTATGCCACCGGATGTTGTGGCCCCAGGCACGGGCTCCTGTGGCGGTTGATGTCAGAATCTTCCGGCCTTGACCAGGAGCTCCTTTAGCTTGTGTCAGCAATGATAAGGGCAGTTGATCACGCCCCCCCCCCCCTTCAGGGGAAAATTATAACAGCAAGATAACTCTGGTGAATAAAGTGCTTGCTGTACAGATCTGTGCTTTGTCCAGTCACAGTTTTGACTCATCGTAAGGTAGCACAGGGGGTTAAAGTGTCTGCTGCAATGCACAACGTATAATATGCAGATCATAGATTTGAATTTTATGTAAATAGCTCGGTGAGTTACTGCTTTTGTCACAGAGATGCTTTTGTTACTTGCAGTTCATAAGTTCCAATCCTTCTAATATAGCACAGTGAGCTATGAGCTGCCATCAAAGAGCTGCAATCAAACTGCAAGGCACTGGTTTAGAGCCTTACATTTTTTTCTTAATCTTTCATTAGTTTCAGGTTGCTAAAGAGGATTCCTCTGGGTAGTATTACATTTGTATTAGTATATACAAGTCCAACCACTGTGTTATGTTTAAAATCCACAGTTTGTGTTTCTCCAGACCATGCACTCTTAACATATAGTGCCTACCAATAAGGCTGGCATTGGACTCCTACTCCTTGTAGCTCACATTGTCTTATAGAACATTTCCTATACTTTGTTTTACACACTTCAGTAGGGATCAATAGGCCTTCTACAGAAAGTTTGCCCTCCCACGCTCTCAGCGGGTCATACACTAGATGGCCTCTTCACTAACAATGATGCCATAATTCTTAAGGAGTTTCTTCCGTTGGTGTGGTCGGACCATCATGCAGTTTTATTTGACATCTGTCTGCTAAAGATTAATTCCACCCACCCTAGGAAGCTGTCCCTCAAATATTTTAGAGCATGGAAGAATTTAAACCAGGGGCTTCTTAGACCAGATTTAGTAGATACTAAGCCAGTCCTCTCTCAGGATCCAGAGCAGGCAGCTTTCAGCTATTCAGACTGGCTTCATGCCTCTTTCGCCAAAGTAGTTCCCTAGAAGATAGCCTCCAAAAATAGAACTACGCCCTAAGCTCCATGGTTTTCGGAAGCCTTGGGGCTTGAGAAACTACGTTGTAGAAATCAAGAGAGACGCTGGAGACGGGACTACGATAGCCAGGAAAAGCTTCTTTATAAACAAGCCTTGGCTAATTATAAACATATCCTTTTTACAGAGAAAAGCAGCCATTTTATAAGAGAAATCGAAGCTGCTCAAGATTCAACTAAACGCCTATTTCAGGTGGTATCCAAGCTTGGGACACCTTCTCTTAATCTGGCAAATTTAGCGACTCAATCTTTCTGCAATTCCATTGCCATTAGCTTTCAGGCTAAAGTAGATTCCATCTATTTCAAATTCAACGCTTCTTCCATCCCCCCAACTAGTTCAGATACACTGAATCTTTTGGTAATCTCTCCTTAAGTGAGTTTACCCTGGTTTCTCCGGAACTAGTAACAAACCTGTTGAGGGCGGTTAAATCCGGTTTCTTTCGGACCCGTGTCCGCCCGCTATTCTGAGCGGACTCTTCTGAACTAATTGCGCCAGTTTTGGCAAATATTTTTAATTCTTTGTTCATGGCCGGTGTCTATCCTTCTCAATGGAAAAAAAGCTTCCATATTGCCATTACTAAAGAAGTCAAATCTGGATCCTGAAGACACTAATAATTATGGGCCATTTGCACGTTTGCCGCGGCCCGCAAAATTAGCTGAAAGATCATAAATGATCAACTGACCCAATATATTCAGGCTCACAATTTGCTGGATGAAACACAATTTGGCTTTAGGAAAAGCCATAGTAGAGAAACTGCCCTCACTAAAGCTACAGAGGAAATAAGGTTCGCTTTGGATAGGGGTGGCGCAGCGGCGCTGGTACGTTTGGACCTATCTGCTGCGTTTGATGGGGTTGATCATGGCCTCCTGATCAACCGTATCTCCTCTGTCGGCATTAGGGACAAGACTAAAGCTCTGTTAGCATCCTTCCTATCCAACAGAGCCCAATCAGTTAAGTTGGGTGATTTTGATTCCCCTCTTTTTTTCTCTTCCATGTGGAGTCCCACAGGGCTCCTCCATCAGCCCCTCTCTTTTTAATATATGTGTAACCCACCTGGAATGAGTGATCTAATTAGCTGGCTTAGGTCTTTCCATCTTACGCAGACGATACGCAAATTGTTTTTGCCCTCCGTATAGATGGAGACAGGGTCTTGTCCAACTTTCACGATGGTATGGTGGCAGTGAGTACCTGGATGGCCAATCACTGCCTTAAATTAAATTTAAGACCGAAGTTATTGTGTTTGGAACTCTTTCGCCAGCATGGTCTTCTCGTTGGTAGTCAGACAATCTCGGACCGCCTCGTGTTCTAGTAATCAAGGCAAAGAATCTTGGGGTCGTTCTTGATGATAAGCTTTCTTCTAAACACCATGTTAACTCAGTAGTCAGCGAATCTTTTTATATTCTCAGAATACCAAGAAATTGTTTCCTTTCATTCCTATGGAAGCTAGAAAAACGATCCCATCGGCCTTGGTTCTGTCTAATGTAGACTATTTCAATGGTCTTCTGATTAACACATAGCAATCTTTCTTGAACAAATTGCGGTTAGTGCAGAATGCTGCTGCCAGACTATTGTCTGGGACACCAAAATGTCATCCTGTATCTGAGGTTATTAGGCCGTTGCACTGGCTGCCTATCAGAGACAGAATATAATTTAAGGCACTTTATATTGCCTATAAAGTCATACATATTAGAGGACCTGAATTCTTGAAGAAATCCTTAAATATTTACATCCCGAAGAGGTCACTGCGCTCGGCTGGCGCAAATCTAATGGTTGTGCCCAGATCCTATAGATCCAACTGGGGTGACAAAAGCTTTGCTGTGGCCACTGCCAAGCTTTGGAATTTTCTCTCCTGCCAGATCAAAGATCTGCTTTCACTTTTTTATGTTTAGGAAAAAAATAATAAACTTGGCTTTTCACTAATTAGGTCTTTTTAAAATTTGTCTTTCTCTATTCCTTTGGCTCTGTTTCAGGAGCAGCTAGCGCCGAGACACCTTTGTTGGTATTTGTGCGCTCTATAAATAGTTGTAACATAACTTGTATGAGTGACTGTCTCTGTGTAATATGTGTATGTGATGCAAAGCGCTCTGACATTCTACATTCAGATGAGTGATGCCATACGAAATTGAGGTATTAGTTGAGAGGGGTGAAAGCCCCACTCAAGAAAGAAACCGAATCCTTGTGAGGGTGAACCACAAAAATCACTAAATAAATCTATGCATAACCCTCTGGTAGCACAGCATAAAAACAGTCAGGCTTAACTTTGAGTGCTGCATAAATACTTTACGCATTGCCTCTAACAGTAATAAACTGAAAAAACAACACAAGAAAAATACCAACCCAATTTAGACAAATAGTGTGAATTACAATAAACAAAATGACAAAAAAACAATAAGTAGAAAAAGTGTTATGAATTTTTATGTAAAAATAATGCCATGCTGGACTAGGTCAAAAGTTGAGGCTGGCCATGATTGAACGTAAGTCTGATACAGGGACCAACTTCATCCCGGTGGAAAGTTTACCTTTGACTTAATTCATGTCCATGCGAAGAGCCTCAGTCAGGTGCTTTACATTTATGGGGGACCCCAAGGAGGTCGTTCCTGGGACAAACAGCTGGTTGAGGATTGACCTCAAGTAGATCATTGTTGGTGCAAAGAGCCGCCCACTGATCAGAACTTGGCACTTGCAGGATACGCGGGGTGTTTGTTGCTGACTTGATGAACATCGTGGGTAAAGTCTAGTGACTATAGCTGGGGAGGTTGTGTCGGATGCAGATTCTGAGTTGGCCATAGTGAAGTCTGCTTGCGGTTGCAACAAGACCGGGGATGGTTCTTTTCTATGCTAAGAGCCCAGAACCTCTGGATTTACACATTTATTCCAGTTCTTGCAATTTTGAAGTAGAAGAAGTACACCTCCAAGGGTCCAAGACCTGGGGAGGGACCTCTTGGTGTCAAGATTCATTCCAGCAGAGACCAGCAGCAGGGTCCAGGCAGGTCCAGCTGGTGCTGGTCAGCTGAGCAGTTGCAGGAAAGACCTCTGGATTCTTTTTTTTTTCTCCCTGTAGCTCAAAGCATGAGTTCAGCCAACAGCCCTGGAGCCACTTCTATGATCCTGTGTCCAAGGCAAGCAAATGCAGTCTTCCTTCTGGCTTCAGAGAGCAGGGCAGTCCTTTTTCTGAGTCTTCACAGGTACAGGAGTAATCTGATGAGAGGATCTGAGGGTGCTACTCTTATACCCTGTACCAACCTGTGTGTAGAGTTTACCCGCTTTGTTTATCCCCTAAAAGGGTTTTGGTCAGTTCTTCCCTTTTCCACTGGTGTGGCTCCAATCCATCTAGGGTAACAAAGGGCAAGCAGGTCCAGAAGTAGGTTGCATTTGCCTGTGACAGGGCAGGCATCCTAAAAAGTCAGGAAAGGGGTGTGCACATCCCCCAGGCTACCCTTTGAAGTTCAGGAAGGCCTGAGTACCACCCTCTAGGCCAACCTGCTCAGGAGAGGGAGGCCCTTCTCTTAACCCAAGGCCATTTTCTCCCGTGTCTGGGAGGAATACACATCACACCACAGGAGAGCCATTGGCAGTCATGTGACCCTAGGAGTAGCAAAAAGGCACATGTGGTAGAGGCAGGAAAATGCAAACTTTCTAAAATAGGCATTTTCAGAATAGCAATTTAAAATGTGATTTTAAATTTAAAGACACTTTTAAATTCCAATTCCAATGAGTGGAAGAAGTATTTCTCCATCTGCTCATAGACTGAAGTTATCACTTATTAAGTGTAATAAGTTAACCCAGTGTTAGTCTATGGGAGGGATAGCATTGCTGCAGTGCAGAACGACTTTGGAAGTTTTTCACTGCAGAGTTGATGTTAAACTTATATACACTTCTTACTTTTGGAATACTATTCACCCTGCCCTATGACCCTTTCGGGCCTACCCTAAGGTGACTTATAAGTGTAAAAAAGGAATGTTTAGGACTGGCAAAAGGTTTCTCTTGTCAGATCTAAAACTGCATTGCAGGCTGCAGTGGCAGGCCTGGGTCATGTTTTACAATGCTACTTTAATGTGTGGCAGAATGGGTGCTGCAGCCCGCTTTCAGCATTTTATTTACAATCCCTGGGTACATGTAGTACCATTCACTAAGGACTTGTAGGTAACTAAATGTGCCAGTTGGTTATAGGCTAATGTTACCATGTTTGGAAGGGAGAACACAATCATTTTACCACTATTTAGCAGTAAAGTGTATTAAAGACCTAAAAGCCAACAAAAAATAGTTCAGCAAAGGAAAGCAAAACTCAGGGGTGACGCTGCAGAAAGGGCTATGTTCAAGAAGTGCTATGAAAGAAATTAAATGCGAGAGCGATGCTGCGGCGAGATGGGCGCTCAGTTGTACGGTGGTAGTTGGGGAATCCATGAAGAAGGAGGTACTTGTGGGTTTGGGGAGCACCAACAAAGATTGTCATACCGGGGGCCATCAGTGCTAAAGCCGGCCTTGAGGGTGACCAGCCAGGGGCGTAACACAGGCCCCCGCAGCCCCCGTGGTGCGGGGGGGCCCCAAGCTCAAGGGGGCCCCCTCGGCACTGCACTCTGGCCAGAGAGCTCCTGATTGAGCCTGGAGGGGGCCCCTCTTCGTACCGTGCAGGGAGGCCCCCTCAGTTTTCGTTACGCCAGTGTGACCAGCCACCTCAACAAGTGGAAATCCCCCCAACCCTTCCAACCAGAATTTCTGGGCAAATATACATCCCCAAACCACAATGGCTTCCCAGGGAAAGCACAATCAGGATGTATTTATTTTAAGGATTTTGTCAAATGCTGGACGGGACTTTGGGCTACTTTGGATCACTAATTCATAAAATAGTGTGTGCATGGTGATTGCAAATATTGTGTCTGAAGATCATTGTCAGGCACCAGCTTCGACTCAGGGTCTAGCTATGTGTTAAACTGACAGATGAAACACTTGGGGGCTTATTTACAACCCCCTTACGTTACGTCAGTTTTCCCGTATTAAAAGTGACGCACCCGAGGCGCAAGGGGCTTGTAAATAAGCCCTTTGATATTTTGTCAGCGCCCAGTCCAGAGCGGTGGCGAAGCTGACTTTATGCTCGGGGCCTGATTGGCCAACAGGAACCCTTAGCCCCAGGAGCTTTTGCGATGCAGTGCTGCTTGCAATGTGGCTGCACAGCCACCTGCTGGCCTTCATACATATATAAGTAAACATGCCCTCCAGAAAAGATGCAAAACCAAAGGGGATGGGCATATCTCAGAAATCTTGCCCAAGAAGCTCAAGGATTCTCTGCAGAAAGTCACAAAAACATGTAATTGTTTAAAATGCATTCGGGGCAAAAAAGAATAAACATAGGGGGAAAAAATCATGTTTTTTTTTTAGAGTCTATTGGCTCTGGGAAGCAAATTCTGGTGCTCCGCATTTATTTACCTGCTTTATTAAATGTGGTCAATTAAGAGCCCTCATTTACATACTACCTTTTAAGCTGCTAATGGAAAATATTTATTAAATGTCAGTAGGAATCGATGAATCATACCCGCAAAATCAATTTCATAATGGAAAACGTGTTATTTAGTGCTGGGATAAAAGGCCGTTCAGTACTCCTGACGTAATGGATGTGAGGCCGGCTGATTTATTGAATTGGATTCTCTGAATTCAAAATGTGCAGGGCTGACATCATCTAGTTTTTGAGCGTGACCTTGGAGAGCTGCCCCTCAGGAGTGTGAGCCACGCCTACAGAGTCCCAGGTGGATTCCGGGGACACCACATCTCCTGCAATATTCAAACCAGGAGCGCAAAAGAAGAAGCAGTGATGGAGCAATGCCATCTCATAGAGCATCTCTGGGTACCAGCCTGGTCGGACTGGGACAAACAATAGACCTGGGCGCCAAAGTAAAAGTGGCCCCTTCAATGAATTAGAAAGCTAAAAAAAAGTGGCCCCTGTTGGCAAATTGTGGCATTTTTAAACTTGTTTTGCAAGGTATAAAAGACTGCATTGATTTTAGCTTGCTGCGGGCAATGTTTGTTTTATCGGTGCAAAAATCAACAGTAAAATCCGGCCCAGTAAACCCTAAACAGGCCCACAAACAGCTAAGAAAATAGCACACAAAATAAACTGTTAGACCAGCCCATCAGGCACTGCCTGGTTGCCCTGTAGGCCAGCCCGACCCTGGGTACAAGTCCAGCAGGTGCGCATTGCCAATTGTCCTTTGGAAGGCAGGGAGTTCGTTTGGCTGTTGCCAGATCTGCCAGGCCACACCGTTTCTGAGTTGTTGATCCCGTGGGAAGCGGAGGCCCATAGGAGGTTGCAGAAGGCTATTCCTGGGTAGCATATTGTTAACACCTTTATCAGGGAGTTTGGAGGGGACAGCAATAAAATACCAGGATCCTGCCATCCGATGACACTACGTGAAGTCCTTCTGCTGTTATGTAGCCCAATGTACCCCAGCGTAGGCCTAGGCAGCTACACAACCTTTTACCTACATTTGTCCTATCTTGCTCTGCATAACGGTTCTAACACTGACCTTTTACCTAGTTATGTGCTGAATAAATGTTAATCAGTTTCCTTGAAACTAGCCTCATTTATTATGCATGAGGATTCTTAGAAAGTCCCTGCACATGACTTGCATAATAGGATTAACCTGCTCTGTATAAAAGTAATGGTCATCTTTATCCTAGGGTGAAAGTGCTGGAGTGGGTAAAATAAATTTATTTGGTATACCCAATCCATTTATATATGTTTATATTTAAAGGACTAAACGATAAATCTTAATGATTAAACTGTGTGCTGTGGTAAACTAATCAACCTTATTAATCAAGAGAACATACGTGGGAACGCATTTGCATGGCTAAATTAATAGGTGAACTAAGATTGTACGCATATTAAAAATTACATGTTTAGTTTAAGCAAGGTTTATGTGATTTGCGCTTAAATAAACCCGCATTAACGGCTTTAGTTGTCGCATAAGAGTAGATAAATGCATACACATAAGGGTATTAGCAAGAGAATAACATTGTTTTATTCATTTCCATGTATTAATTACGTTTTGTGTTTCTTTACCTTAAGTTGACTTTTTCCGGCCTGCTAAAAGATGGCCGCCAACTGAATCCACACTAAAGTACATGACTTCATGCAATTGACAGCAGAGGAAGGCGTCTGCACTGACTACGCAGCAACCTCTCCTTGAACCCCTGTACCAGGTCCATGAAGACTACTCTGGGCGAGAAGCCAATGTCCCTGAACACGGATGAAAATGTTACTAGTTTGGAACCAAAGCCACCTTTTCCACAATAGACTGATACATTCCTGACCTGGGAACGATTTTCCCATACGCCTGGTTGAATACATCATCCGAATGTGAACATTGAATATGTTACTTAAATTCTTGGGACGGGGCTGAATTCAGCCAATGAAATGACTAGAAATTATGAAATGTTTCTTTTATATGCAAAATTTCAGTATAAATATTAGTAGACCAGAGAGGGTAATATTCGCCGGTTACCACCCTATGATCTTGAGACGCACCCTGATCGATGCTACTCACGACGCTGACAGCAGAGGACGGGACGCTAGACTCTTTGATGATTTTCTGAGGACCCGATTCTGACTTAGAGAACGACAATTAGCCAGAATAGGTAATTATGACTCAAGATTCTATTGCTCTTGTTAGGACTCTGATTTACAAATTTAATTAGATAAAGAATTGATTGTTTGAAGAACTGTGTCGGGTGGTTATTTCTTGAAATGTATATTTTATTAGCATAAGCATTGAAGTGTTTATCATCACCTTCCTAGCCAACTAAATGATCCAATTGGCCTCCGGATGGAGGAAATGTCAGGATAAAATTAAATAGATGTGGTCTCCTCCATCCAAGGGAAATAAAGCTGTAGTTCGGAAGGGAAATTAGAAGACCCAGTCTCTCTGTAGGCACAGATAGATTGATGAGAATGAATGTTGGTGTTATGGGCCCCACCAGCGTGTGATGTGTGTATGTGCGTGTGACTGTGGAATCATTCCGTCCGTGGAAGCAAGAGGAGATTTTGTGTTCTGAACTGCACCAAAAGAATCACTTTGCATAATTGCAGGTATTGCTTTAGATTCATTTACATAATTGTACTCACAACATATCGATTGTGTGGAGAAGTGTAGCTCACTGGTTAGAGGAGGCATACCCTGAAGCAGAGAACAGACCCGGGACCAGGGTTCGATTCCCAACGCGGCAGGGTCCGGAGCCCAATTGTCCACGGACTCGATAATTATCGCTTCGGTGCCCACTCTAAGCACGAGTTCACACTATGCAGCTCTGGGCAACAAGCTTGCTTAATCTCCACAACGGCCCACCCGCGGCGGGATGCCTGGCTTTCACCTTGGGGATGCCCAGTACGGGTTATCTCACAGGGAAAAACCAGGACGGGTTCCCAATGCAAGCGCCGAGATGCCCAAGGGTAAGTCGAGCGCTATATAAGAACACACATACATACATTCCTTGTGGGGTGAGTAGTTCAGTCATGCTTTCTCACATAGCCCTATTCACATTTTAAGCAGAGATGTCTGGAGTGGGAAGGTATATCCTATGTATTGGCTGTAGGTTTGTTCATGCTTGAAGGATTTTAGTTCCCCACATTGTGCAAAACATTTTCTCTTTTTCTTGATACTTCCTCCCATAATGTCGGAACAATGGGGACACTCGTACGAGTGGTGATAGTACAGAGGAAGCTGAGCAGGAAGGTGCTCTAAACATTTCAGAAAATTGCAGACATGCACCTACTATGAAATTAGTAGATCATAGCCTCCTATCAATAGGTGGGATGGTTACCTTCGTGAATTGAGGCACATGAGACAATCAGTACAGAGGTGTTTTATTCTTGGATCAAATTCCTACATGCAGATGCATGCACACATTTGTTTTATACTTGCATTCCAGATGAAACTCCTGTTGAATACTCTCCATATGAGGTCATAGAAGTCCCGTTAACTTACCAAGAACATATTCATTTGTTTAAAGGCACCCCTGCCCATAACACAGGAAATGTGAGACTCAGTCCGCCAAGCAGAGAAGGAGCAGCCTGGCTGGTCAGAGCTGCTTACACACCGCATCCAGAGATTGAATCATTGCCAGCAGCAGACTTGTGTACACTTTACAAAGAGATAGTAAAACTATATAGAAACCTGACACAGAACGTAATGCGAACACTTACGATTCAACCTACAAGGGTCACTCAAGCTGGCCAACCGCAAAAGATGTTGATAAAAATATCCCTTACGTTATGTTGTCATGACGCACAGATCCTATGTATTTTTAGGAACTACAAAACACTGCAAACCTGCTGCTATCATGAATACTAGTTTGGAATCTGTGCTGACCTTCAGTATTCAAATACTCCTGGAAATCAGATCCACTCCAGATTCTATTGCAGGGTTTACTTATCAACTACTAATGCATTATGGTACGTAAGTGCTTTACCTTGCCATGGGAGGTGGAGAGGAGACTTTTGGTGAATCATATAATACTTGGAACTCTGTCATACTTCTTCCAGCATGCCTATGTGCTCCCTTGCATGCACAAATTCTGGTCATATTACAAAACTAGATCCAATCCATGTTCCACTCCAGATCTTTGTTTTTCCTACCGGTTGCTTCCTGGAACCTCTGTGTACTCCTTTAGGCAGAGAGCTGGAGGAGGGACTTTGACTGCTCTCCCCTGCACTGTGCTGGATTCTGCTCACACCTGTTCTGAATTCCAATCACCCTGTGTGACTTGAGCTGTCTTGCTGGGAGCTCCTGCTTACTTCCCCAGTTGCCTGCACTGCTGAATAATTAAACCTTGAGAGAAGTGCCTGATTCCTGCTACTGCTTTTTGCAGTCTTCTGTTTTCCTGTAGTTGCCCTGATCATCATTTTGCTTATGTGTTTCCCTTGTTTCTCAGTTCAGCTTCCTTTCTAGCCTGATATCCCAATTGCTGTCTTTTCCCTGTTGGGTACAGCCACAAGCTCCATTTTCTGAATCCTAGCTCCAGTTTCTATGTACTGGAAGGGCATTACTTGTTCCAGTGCCTGTTGGTCACGTCCTCAAGTTCCTTTCTCTGAATCAAAGTTCCAGTTTCCCTGTACCAACGGGGTATTCATTGTTTGAGTGCCTGTTGGGTACAGCCTGCTCTTGATTTCTGTATTCCCTTGAGTTCTGAAGCCCTGTTCATAATTCCATGTTCTGTTTTTTCCTGGTATGATTGCTTTCTTGTCTGACTTGTCTTCTGGTTTGCTGTCCATTCCAAATTCGGTCAACTGTCTGTTGCAGTTCCAATCCATTTACAATGTGACCTCTGGCTTTATCTCCGATCTAATCAGGTAAGAGAAAGACTTCTGCTGCACCCAGTTTCTTTGGATTCTTTCCTGTCTCAATGTTGTCATCAGTCTTGGTCCACCTTGCACTGAGTACAAAAGTCTCTGTGCAGCAGGCCCCCACTATGACTTTGCTGTATGACTGTTGTTAAGAGCAATCTGCAGGCTTCATCGAAAGGGCTGTCCCTAAGCTACATGAGGCCTCTTAATCCTATACCAGTACACCCCTTACTTTGATCATACTTTGTTCTTGTCCATATCGTGTCCCGTGTTGTTTAGTCAGTGGCCTTAGTAATACTTTGAGTTGCATGGTATTACCTTGTCTTGGCTCCTTGCTAAGTGTTACTTCTGGAATCACACAGCCCTGCCTTCGCTCCCTGACTTAAAAAGCAGGAATGGGAAGGGAGCCAAGAGAAGAGGGACAGTCAGGTGAGATATGGAGAAGGAAATGTGTTGGAGAAAGAAGAAATAATGCTGCTACAATGAAGCTCACTATTATTCTTGTGGAAGTCGGGAAATGCACAAACAAAAAATGCTTCTGAAAACTCTGTTTTTACACCCTTTCGAATATTAGCGCTGTGCTGAATTTATTTAAAGGTATTAAGGCACTGTACAGAAGAACCCATAATATTGTGCAATGCAGTATTTCTCAAAAATAAAATAAAATGTATAGATTCAACAACTAGAGAATTAACCAGTAAGGGCCAACCTTTACTTTCAAGGTACTGGCGAAGGTCTTGTACATAAACAGTGAGGCTGTTATATTCTCACTTTTCCATTTTAAGGTGTTATCTTTTAAAATGCATTACTTGGTAAATGCTGTATTGTTTCTAGCATCTTAAGAAAGAATGTTAGTTAGGTTGCCTAGGTGCACAGTCTGGACATTCTAGTATTTGAATGTTTACAGGGCAGTTTGCTGTGAGTTGCCTTTGGGTCCGGTCTGCTGTCTCTGCTCTGTGGCTTTCTTGTAATAAACTCCTTATACAAGTCCATGACGTCCAGTTTATTACTACAGAGGCCAAAGGCAATAAAGTCAGTTTGGCTTCTTTTACTGGTAACAAAATAAAACATGGAAAACTAATGCTTTTGGAGTTCGCTGTTGGGTCAGATGTCTGGTTTCGCGTGATCCACAATACCATTGATATCCAGCTGCACTTTAAAGAAAGGCAGGGGGCGTAGCTTTAGGGCTGTTGTTTGGATTGTGACACTAACCAAATAAATGCATCGTTGGATCCCTAGTTAGGTGTGCTATGTTTGTGTTGGTTTTAAATTCTGTCCAGATTTCACATACTACAGGAAATCAAACACCCAAAGGCTGATGGAGCGAAGGTTCAGTGGTGCTAGAACAATTTTCAGTTTCTGGGTGCTGGCATCAACATTACATCACTGACATCATAGGGATTGTGAAAAATTAAAGGGCCACACAAAGAAACGTGCAGCAAATGAGCCATGCCCATTCAGCTGGAGAGTGTTAAGGGTGTATTATGCAGGGGGCGTGGCTAGCGCCAAAGGAAGATGGCGGTGTTCCTGTGACTCACCCGGTGACGGCGGTGCAGACAAGGCATTTTGCAATGCATCGCCAGTGAGAGGAACCGTTAATATGAGCAGGTGGCCGTCAGAACCACAGCGGTAGAACACAAAGAGATTTTAGAAGCGAGAGGCACGCTTTCTCATCCATTTTATTTCTTTTCCCTGAGCAATATGGCGCCCGCCATCTTGAAAACGCCCGCGACTCAAGAGAAGTTTCCTTTTCTCCAAGGATTTCCCTCTTCAAGCTGTTATCCTTCAAGAGGCTCTTCTTACACTACAGTGAGTAACCAGAGTCAAGCTAAAACCAATGGGAAATATCATGTCCGCTCATTTCTTTTTCTTTTTTTTTTTTTTTAGAAGTTTCACCAGGGTTTCTCTTTTTCTGTGGTGAAAACTAGCAGCCATTTTGTAGCATCTCACATTTCCTCATTGTTTTTTTCTATAGGGCCCTGCGACGTTTTGTCAAATTTGCCAAATTTAACAGATAGTTGTTTACATGGACCAATCTGCTTGGTTAACGTACTTCTACTGCTATCACTAACTCTTGGCAGATTTTAGTCGCTGCGACATTATCTGCTTCTTTAATTTTTCTCAGTGATGCTCTTGGCATGCGAGTCACCAAGTATATGCCTTACTTCTTTGCTTTACATGTCTAGTGCTTTCATCACGTACCAACTGGCTTCGCAGGGACTCTTATGTTTGTGCCACCAATTCTCCGTGCCTAGTCAGTAATAACGATTCTCACAAATGTATGGGATTTTTTGCACGATAATTTCCATAGGTTTAGATTCTGCAACACATTTTTCCAGTTGAAGTTTTATTTGATGGGATTTGTGGCACCTGTCATCATTAGGGTTTACTGGTCCCAAGTGCTCATTTGATATTTTAAGGACCTATTGGCTCAGGTCACCCCATCTATGGGCAGACTGAAAACAATAAGGCCGTTGGTGGTGCCCACAGATCACTCTTTTGTTGCTCGCTCACATTTCTACACCAGCCTTGCTACAATGGATGACTCCTTGAGCTCCTCTCCTAAAGGTGCCTCTACTTCTTCTTCTGTAGCCACCAAGGTATCACTAAGCGGTTGAAAAAAGATCCTCCTTCTCCGCCAAAACAACCCACGTCAGTCTCAATGGATCTTCTCTTGGAGGAGATTCATGCATTGCACCCGTTTGTAGAAGAGACATACTCCAAAACACAAGTTTTAACAGACGGTTGGGCAAAGATGGAAGAGAGAATCACAGTGGTTGAGCAGCATGTGGAATCCCTGGGCTCAGCTTGCTCTCAGGTCGCAGCCCTTCAATCTCAGGTTACATCCTTCCAGAAGCAGATTGAAAACCTTGAAAATAGGAACAGGCGGAATAATCTTCATATATATATGGTTTGCTGGAGGGCTCTGGAGGCTCTGACCCTATAGCCTACTTTAAAACATTCTTGCCGGCGGTGCTAAACCTACCAGAAACTACTATTCTGAATATTTAACGTGCCCACAGATTAGGGCCTCTTCATTCAAAGTCCTCCACCATGCACAAACCAAGAGAAGTCATACTCTATTTTCTTGAATACACTGATCTTCTCAGGGTATTGTCTGCATTCAGTTCCTTGAAACATATTTCGTCATCAGGTAATCAGCTTTTTTTCTCACAGGACTATGCAAAGGCTACAGCAGACAGACACAAATAATTTCTGGCTATGAGACCGGCTTTACGCTCTATTGGCACAAGATTTGGCCTACTACACCCATGCTTGTTCATAGTGACCTTCAATAATACCATCACTTATGACGATCCGATCAAGCTTAAAAGTTTCCTCAATTCACAGTGCCCGTAGAAGATGGATTTTTCTAATTCACGCTTCCCATGGCTCCTCTTTTGCAGTAGTTCTGGGTTACAACCTAATATATTTAATTCATTGTATCTCCTGTAAAGTGTATAGATTGTTTACCAGTTTAGATACTAGCTTGTTTATATTACTGGAATTCTAATGTTCCACATTGTGATTCAGTAATCTTACATTTCTAGAAAGTTAAGCTAAACGCTTTTAATTCAACAATGCTTTATTTGCTCTAACCAAATGTTTTCTCCTTACGGGTTCCTTCTCCATATTATCTGCCCTATTTGTCTTGTGGTTGTTTATCTTGAAGTCTTCCCCACCTCACCTCGTGGAGTCTGTACGTGTCATCGTTCCATGTGGCCTCATCCCCCCTCACCCTCTATATGTTTTGGACTACTAGGTACAGTTATTTTTCTTCTACTATTTTCAACAGCAATGTCTTTTTCCTCTTCTAACTTATTTTTGCATACTATTTCATTTTACATATTTTCCTTCCTTTTTCTTGCCCTATTCTTCCACTTATATCTCTATTATTTATTCTTACTTTACTCTTCTTTCTTTAGTCTTACGAATAATACTTTTTCTTCCCTAACACTACAATTGTCACATGTAAACGTATATTTTATTTTTATCTTTCTCCCTCTCCAACAAGTCTGTTCTGTTTTGCAGATAGTTGGTTTGTCTTTTGGTATATTTCTTGTTGTCTGTCTTTTTACATTGATTGGTATCTTATATTCATTCTTTTATTTATTTTATGTCTTTAAAGCTTGTCTCTTGGAATGTCAGAGGTTTGTATTCACCCATTAAAAGGCAGAGGATGTTGACTCATCTAGCCATATTAGGGGTGGATATAGCTTGTTTACAGGATTACAAATCAAAACATTCACCCCCAGTCAAGAGATCTGGGTTAAATCCATCATTCTTTTGCTCACCATGCCAACCCAGTTTAGACCTGGCTATATGCAAATCAGTCTTGACCCTGTGCCTCATGGGAACAGTCCAGCCCGAACTGCCAAGCCACGTCCTCCCTGGACCGGAACCAAGCATCCTAGGACCGGTTTCGAAACCCCGAAACCGGTCCTAGGATGCTTGGTTCCAGTCCAGGGAGGACGTGGCTTGGCAGTTCGGGCTGGACTGTTCCCATGAGGCACAGGGTCAAGACTGATTTGCATATGGCTGTGTTAAAACTGGAATGGCATGGTGAGCAAAAAAACGATGGATTTGGGCCCAGATCTCTGTGCTGTGGTGAATGTATGACATTGTTCTGCATTCTGTCCATCAACTGTTGTTTTTGCATTTGTCACCCCGAGTGGGACGGGTATGCTCAGACCTGAGTCCCGTGCTCTCCATGCCACTGGAATCAAGCTATCCTGGCTGAAGAGGGATAAAACCCCGAAACCGGTCCTAAGATGCTTGGTTCCAGTCCAGGGAGGACCTGGCTTGGCAGTTCGGGCTGGACTGTTCCAATGAGGCACAGAGTCAAGACTGATTTGCATATGGCTGGGTTCAAACTGGAATGGCATGGTGAGCAGAAAAACGATGGATTTAGGCCCAGATCTCTGTACTGGGGTGAATGTATGACATTGTTCTGCATTCTGTCCATCAACTGTTGTTTTTGCATTTGTCACCCCGAGTGGAACGGGTAGGACGGGTATGCTCAGACCTGGGTCCCGTGCTCTCTATGCCACTGGAATCAAGCTATCCTGGCTGAAGAGGGGTGAAACCCCAAAACCGGTCCCAGGATGCTTGGTTCCAGTCCAGGGAGGACCTGGCTTGGCAGTTCGGGCTGGGCTGTTCCCATGAGGCACAGGGTCAAGACTGATTTGCATATGGCTGGGTTCAAACTGGAATGGCATGGTGAGCAAAAAAACGATGGATTTAGGCCCAGATCTCTGTACTGGGGTGAATGTATGACATTGTTCTGCATTCTGTCCATCAACTGTTGTTTTTGCAATTGTCCTCTATGTTTACATTAAAATAATGGCAGCTTTGGTGGTCACATAACTACCGCATTGTGCACAACCAGGTATGTCAGAGTCCGATATTTGGAGAGAGATGCCATTAAGGTAAATATTTGATAAACACATTGTGACAGTACAATGCATAAACGGCAAAAAAAAAACTATATATATATATATATATATATATATATATATATATATATATATATATACATATATACATACATATACATGTACGTGTTGGTACACCCCAAATGGTAGCATCCTCTTCCCCCAATGACATCCTCACTGACTGAACTACAGTTAGCAAGTGACAACACTCCAACCTCAGACTTTCTGGTCAAACAGTGCACTTGCAAGCTCATTTTCCAGTAATTTGACTTTCACTTGCCAAAAGCCTGCTTTGAAAGTGTGCTCATGAGCTTTTACGGCATGGCGAGCAAGTCTGTTCCTTGCTGAGAGCCTTACAGGCTTGAGTACTCTACGGTAGCTTTGAGAGATTTGTAGCAAAATGCTACATTTTTTAGCACAAAAGTATAAAAAGCTCATAGATAGGTAGTTTAGAATTTGACATTTTACATGAGGTGTTATTTGACTTAACATCAAGCAACATTTCGGTATTTCATTTATTTTAACTGAGGTAAACCACCGCTGCAACAAAGGTCAACTTAATACATGTACATATCAATTTACATAGCACAGCAACATCGGTTAGTCTGTTTATGATTATTCGTGTGCCACTTGCCCAAGAACCGAGGCCTAGAGCGCTAAAAGACTGTGCCCAGGATAACACAATGTGGAAAAATGCATTACTGTACATACAACAAATCAATTGGGAGACCGGTTGGGCGAGGAGGCGGTGTGAGTGTATGTGACCCAAGCGTGAATATTTGTATTTTATATTATTTCTCTTTTTTGTTGTTTCTACAACTGTTCTGCAGTACGTCTGTTTTTGGTCTGGGGAGCGCTTCATTCATTTATTTTAAAAACCTTACGTTTGTGCCAGCACGTGCATCTATGTTAGGTGTGTTTGTGGGTGACTGGAGCTGCAGTGTGTTCCACTGTTAAGGGCAGACTGTGTATGTGTGTTTTAAATGTGTGTACATTTTCATCTGCAAAAAACGTCTGAATGTGCTTTATGTGTGTTTGCGCTGAGCAAGTTGCTTGGTATATTCTGCATCTGTTAGATTCCGTCCCTCTGTTTTATCCACGCGCTTCCTATTAAACTTAATGTGTTATTCTGGGTGTGAATTATGCTTTTGTGCATCTGAAAGTGATTTGTGTGTGATGTGGGTATACTGGCCAGTAGGGCTGTGTGAACGCGTGGTCAGTGTTTGCAGGCCAGAGTAGGGAGTAGTGTGTGGACAGCCAGTATAATAGCAATTCCTGGAAGATCTCTGCAGCAAGCTCAGCAGTGTAATCCCTCTTACTGATTTAAACACTGAACCAGCTCATGTACTCACAGACATGTTTTTTATGTATGCATCAGAAAAAAAACTGGTCATGACTGTTGGACTTCAGGGCACACAAAACACCGATAGCAGAACGTGGATGTGCACACACAAGCTAGCAAACCGATGCCTCCTGTGTTTGCATGCAGTTTCATAGAAAAATGACTTCATGGAATGCTATTACCGAGAAACCATTTCACCTAAACTGCTTAATGGAAAGTTGCAAGATGAAGGGCACCTAGCTTTAACAGAATCCAATTCTTAGAATGTGTGTTGTTTTTCAAAATTGTCTTTTACATGTTTATTTTTCAAGGGGTAAATGCAATGGTTGCAGGGTCTTACTTTCAGAAACATTTTTGTTGGAGATATTTATTTCAGTGTTTTACTTCAAGGGATATTATTTTGGCTTTATATATTTTATATTATCAAACATTTACTTCTGATGCTTTTTGCTGACCCATAACCACCTCTAAACACCATCCATCCTGACTTATCCACAACCTCTAAACACCATCCATTCCTGCCTCCTACAAACCTTCACTATGCCTAAACTACACCTGCTCCTGATCCCTGAACACCCATCCTTGAACATGAAAAGCCCTTTCTACCCGTAAACACCACCCATCCCAGAACCCTAAAACCCCTTGCTGACCCTTAACTTTGCCGATCCCTGAACCCTAAAACCCCCTTTTCTCCCCTAAAATCCACCCATCCCTAAACCTTTAAATCCCTTCTCTGCCCCTAAACTCCACCTATCTGATCCCAAAACACCTCTCCTAAACGCCCCCTACATCTAAACTCCACCCACTAGACCCTTAAAACCCTTTCTACATCTAAACTTCACCCATCCCTTCACCCACACTTAAACTCTACACCAACCTAACTTCAACCGATTCCTGATTGCTCAAACTCTTCTTCCCAAAAACTCCACCCATTCCTACCCCTAATACAGATTATCACCCTTGAACTTCACCCATTCCTGAACATGAGAAACCCTTCACCACTCCTTAACTATGCCTATCACTCAACCTTAAAAAAACATTACAAGTCGTAAACGGGAAACGCCCTTTAGGACAAAGCTGGAATCATGCTGTGCCTTCACAGCGCTGTACAACAGAACAAATGCGTCTTTAGCACGTAATCTGTTAGACTTGACTTCTTTGGCGTAGGTTCCCCTGACTTTTTCCCTCTACCCACTTTATTTTTGATGCTGTGCTGAATTTCGTTTTTGGCTGGCTTAGATGCTTTGGGCACCTTGCCACTGCTGATCAGTGTCAAAGTGCAAGTGCTCCCTGTGTAAATTGTTATTATAATTGTTTCTCCCTGATTGGCATATTTAATTTCCTGGTAAGTCCCTAGTAAAGTGCACTGAAGTGCGCACTGATTGTACCACCAACATGAGTAGCCCTAAAAAGATATCTCAGAACTACCACTGCGGTGTCTGTGCGCAGTTTGTTAACTGCCATGTTGACTTGGCAAGTGCACCCACTTGCCATGCCCTAACCTTCCCTTTTTCTTACATATAAGGCACCCCTGTGATAAACCCAAGGTACCCCCCTGGGCAGAGTCCATTGTAAGTGAAAGGTAGGACATGTACTTGTGTGTGTGACGTGCTGATAGCGAAATACTGCCAATTTTGTTTTTCACTATTGAAACGCTATCCGCCCCATAGGTTAGAATGAGAAACACTTTGTAACATCTTACAAGTATAACATCCCATTGGGATAAGGTAGAGAAATAAAGTTTAGGCTCTCTGAACACAGAATTTAATAACACATCTTTTAGTAAAAATGGTTTTTAAATTCTGTGTTTGGAAATGCCACTTTTAGAAAGTAGGCTTTTTCTTGTATAAATATTCTTTGTGCCTCTGCATCTTTGTGTATTGACTCTCTGGTTTTTGAGTGACAGGGGCTGGGAATGTACATTCACTTTAGACAGCCACTGGGGTAGAGGGTGTTGAGGTGTGCCTAACCCTTCCTGGATGACTCAGAGCTGGCTGGGCTGAATAGACCCTGGCTGAATTTAGAAAAGTGGGAGGAGATTTCCTTGCACCTAAAAAGGGTCTGTCTCCCTTGGACAATGCTGCCTCCACCCCCTGTGGTCATATTGCACCAGTGAGGACAGAACTGGTTTGGACTGGGCTCAGAGACCCTGGAACAAAGAGAACAAACAGATTATGGGGTATAAGTATTAGATCTAAAACCCAAGAACTTTAGATTACTTCTGGACTCAAGAGGAACCTTTGCCATGGTGAAGAACTGAAGAGCTGTGAGGGGGACGGTCCCTTTGCTGTGTTGGGTTGGCCTGTAGTTGCTGTTTCTGCAGAGGAAAGGACAAAGACTGGAACTATGCTGTGAACCTGCTTGAAGAAGATCTCCAAGGGCCTATGTGTGTTTCTGACCTGCCACGAGGTGCCTATTCCAGTGTTGGCCCTCTGGTGGTTGTTCCTGCTGTTAGAAGCTGGAAGAAACTCAAGAAGAAGCAAGAAAACCTGTCTACTACGCCGCCAGTGACACCGCTGTGACTCCGTGACCTTCACCGAGGTCCGGGGCACCACTCGTGAAGTGAACAAACCACCGCCCGGCCTGTACATCCGCTCCGACACCCTTTGATGCCCACCAACGCCTGCAGTTATTGGCTGTGCCCGACGCCAGCACTCGCTCTGACTCCATCATCGCCAGTGCCTGGATCATGTAATCACGGCACCGATAACCGCTGACGGTGACTCCACAAACTTGCTGACTTCGCATCATCACCGAAACCGATGCCTCACTGCCGATGCAACCGTCTTCCCCTGTCCTGGACTCAACACGTCACCTCCTCGTGGACAGAAATCCTCTTCTCCTCTGTGGCAGCCAGGGAGCCGACCTCAACCTCGGAACCAACACCTCACCTCCACGATGCTGTGCATCATCATAGACTTCGTTTCCAAGGTACTGTTTGTTTGGAGGTTCATGTGACTCCATGCCTGACGCCATGCTCCTCGCGGTCGGCGCCGTACTTTGGATTTATTGTTGTCACAATGTCGCAATAGCCCCAGGTGGAGCTATTTGTTTTCTACAAGCTTTATTTTTGCAATAACTGTTCTGAAGTTATATCTTATCTTACTATCTGCCCACACTCCGGCAGCAAGACACTAGTTCTATTGACCCGCCTGCACCAGGCTCCTTTGATATACGGACGCACCCGCCCGTTCGACTCATTTCCAGCTATTGCTATACGATCTTTACCTTCGGATCATTTTGGATTCTTCACCGTCTCCCATACTTGTTTACATCAGCCCTGAAGAGTCACAGGTTGCTACCTGTTGATGAAACACGTGTCGGCTGGCGCCTTTTGTATTGATGAACTCAACTTGAATTAAACAACATTCACAGAACTACAAGTTTTGAACTACTTTTATTATACTGTGAATGTCTTAATTATCTTAAAACGTGTGCACAGGACTTGTTTATAATTGTTCTTGGCATGGGTTTCTAGCCCACACCTTACACAGGGGTTTTGGGTCTTCCCCTGACCTGTTTGCACCGTTAAGCCTTTGTTCTTTTTCCTCTCGCTACACCCTACCGTTTACCTGCCTGAGCGCCATTTATCCTGTTTCCAAAACCCCCCGCAGAAGTTTTACATTATTTTATTATCTGTATGTTGGAATTGTTTTCATTTTGGTCTTGTTGCATTTAGATCAAGATACTTTATTTTTCCTAAACTGGTGTAGTGTGGTGTCCATTTGTGTTGTTATCACAGTATTACGGTGAGTTTTGAGTACAAATACTTCACACATTGTCTTTAGAATAAGTCTGTCTGCTTGTGCCAAGCTACCCAGGGGGTGAGCAAGGGTTAACTAAAATGTGTATCCCCCTTATCCTGACTAGAAACAAGGGTCCCTATTTGGACAAAGATACCTACCTCTGCCAACTGGAGACCCCCATTTCTAACACAATCGTTCTGCATGCAAGTGGTTACAAAGGCTTGCTTTAGAAATGCTCAATGGTGGGGTGGTGTTGGAACTAAAGTCCAACATCTTCCTTACTGTTGCGCAGACAGGAGTTGGAATAGTAAATTAAACTATTTCAATATCCAGCACCACCATAAGGCAAGTCGTTAAAATGACTTGCGTACAGAACAAATGCGTGCTAAAGACGCATTCGTTCAAATGACGGGGTTCCTAAGGCATGTGTGAAATATGCATGCGGAATTATGTCATGCATTCGTTGTACACTCTGCCGACCGATGAAGCCTAAAAACCCACCATACCCCTGCATTCCACCCATCCCTGAACTAAAAAAGAATGCCTTGCCACCACTAAACTCCCCTCATTCATGAACGCTGAAAACCTCTCACCACCCCTAAACTCCACCCATTCCTGATGCCTAAAAAACCCTCACCAACCCTAAACTCCACCCATCCATGAAACCTAAAACACTCTTCCTATGCCTAAACTCCAGCCAGCACTAACCCCTTAAAACCCTTATCACCCCTAAACATCACCCATCCCTGAGCGCAAAAACCCCTCACTACCCTGAAACTGTACCCACGTTTAATGTCATTTTGGAGTTTTCCTTAAAATTGAGTCACATAGCTGTGGATTGCACCAATATGAAAACAAGGACAACATAGAAGTAAATGAGTCTTCCCATCAAAGGGATGGTAAAGAAGCAGTCCTCTAGGGGAGGGTCATGAACAGGAAAGGAAGTCATTGCTTAACAATCAAGAAAATGAGAGTGACAAGAAAGCCAGACAATGTTAAGCAGTGGGCTCGCTCTAAGCCCTCTAAGTTTATGATATGGTCCACGTGAGATTTTTCGACAACAAACAGCTAAAATTCTAGGTGAGACCTAAAAAGCCCTTCATTCTGAAAGTCCACCCACCAGGTCTGGTAGCTGTCTTTTCTGTCACACCAGGAAAAACTGGCTAAATATTGCAAAAGTGAATTTTAAGTTAAGTACCAATTGCATGGATTTAAGAAAGATAATCCATTACCGTGCTCGCAAGTCGTACAACGGATGGAGAGAAGCTTACAGCCGGATGGCATGACAATCTTTATGCAACTAATGGGACTTGAAGCCCCCTCATGATAAACGATTCCGTTTAAAAATGAATAGTTAGGGAAAAATATGTTTTCCTTGAAGACAGTGTGGCTGAATGAAAAAACTATTGTAGTTCTACAAGACCACAGGAACAGCACTGCAATCAATCTGTTTTAATACTTTAATAGGATACAGTTTCAGCAAAGTAGGCCACCAACAACCAGTCCAGGCCACTTTCAGCATTTCTCTAACCACCCCTTCGGTACTCCTGGCACAAAAGTTCTTCAGTGATACCCTCAGATTCAATGTGACCTCACTGGCCAACAACTGCATAACTGGACTAGCAATAACACATTTCCCCTTTATACAACGACAGATAATACAGGAAAAATTAAAATTGTATACAAAACGAAAATTCCTTAATTATGGAAAGAAATTAAGGAACTAAAAAATGTATGAGTGCAGATGACCTTGGAATAGACATGGGTAATAATTAAGAAAGATTCACATATAGGAGCATGTGTATAACCCCCTATCGCCACCACAACGTCACTTTTACTGATGTTGTGGTGGCAAAAGGGGCTTATCATTATTTAAAAGGCAGCATTAAGCCACTTAATGTGTCTTAACGCTGCCTTGTGAATAAGGCCCCCTTTCATGCTTAGCATGAAAGGGGTGGGCAGTTGGTGTTGCGGTGGGTGTTCTACCGCAACACCCATTGATTTTGACGCTGCCTCTCATGTACAAGGGTGGCATACATAGTAGGCAGTGCCAAAATAAAGACCAGAGAAAACCTGGTCTTAAGTTGGCGAAACGTGGAGAAATGCAATTATTTCTCCTCGTTTTTGCTTTTTCTATGTGTGCTGCCTTGTGCAGCACACATGGAAAAAACAAAGCGCCATGGATTGTTTATGTACAGGAAGGTTCCCCTTCTTGTACATAAACAATCCTAAAAAAATTCAATTTTGTGAATTTCATGTGTGCTGCATTAAGCAGCACACATGAAAGTCACAAAATGGCATTTTAGGATTGTTTATGTGCAGGAAGGGACACTTTCCTACACATAAACAATCCTCCCCTGCACGCTGACACCCTTGCACTATGGTGCAAGGGTGCCTGTGTTGGCGCTAAGTTGCTAAGTGTAGCGCCATCGCAGGGGGAAACGTAAGGCCGCACCATATCATGGTAAATATGGCAGCCTTGCTTTTCAAAAGTGTTGGAGAGAGGCATTAAGCCAGGAAGGCTAACGCCCCTCTCCGCCACTTCCTTGTAAATATCCCCCATAGTGTCATGGGATAAGGTAATCCCTCCACCATGAAAGTTCCTTTTGTTATCTCAAGCTCAGTCTTGAGGTCACATCATTGGATGGAGGAGCTTCATAAATTTCCCTGTATCTAGTTTCACCACATTCCTTTTTACACCCGTATGGAAAATGGACCAACAAATTTGCATTCTACTTTTCTCACTATACCTCATCTTTTCACCTAAACTAAATCACCCACTCTGGGGAAACAGCTTTTAGCAGTTCACCCAGTGCCTAATTTGTGTGAGTGTTTGCCAGTGTTTGGCAACTGCACTTATTCATGACAGTGCACCACATGGTGGTGCTATCGGTCTATTTTGAAAAGAGCACAGGAGCAGATTGTTTAACAACCTGATATACCATTAGAAATTAATAACAATACTAGCATGCCCAGGCCATTCCTATACTTTTAGGTCACTTGGTATAGTCAAACTTATCACATTTGTAGGAGTGGATGGTGAGTAGGTGGTGTTAATACTGCTATTTATGGTTTAAATCTTTTATTGATTTTCAAACAGGAAACAAAAAGAACCCCAGCTCCCTGAGGACAGTGCAGTGAAGACAACAAGTGTCGCAAATAATAGCATTACCAAAGTAAGATGAGCGGAGCGGGTCTGCTGGAAGAAACAAGAAGTAGGGGTGGGAAAAAAACAGGACAAACATTTGAAACCCAACTTTACCTCCCTCCGCCCCCCCCGTCCACTAAAGGAAAAGGAAGAAAGAAAAAAGAGAATGAGCGCTCCAGAAGTCAGCGTGGCCACTTGGGATTACGCGAAGAGTTAGCTTGCGGGATTTGTGTATCAGCAAGGCGAAGAAGTCTGAGATATTGGGGGCATGTCAGTTCTCGGAATTAAGCTGTAAGAAAGGTCAGAAAGGGTCGCCACAGCTCTGGGAACTCGGACCCTTTGCCAGCTAAGGTGAGGGTGAGCTTTTCCATCCCCAGTACCTGCCAGAGCCTCTGTAGCCATCCGAAGTGTGTAGGGAGCTGGGCGGAGCGCCAGTGTGCAAGAATATTCTGAGTGGCTGCGCCTAATGCGATAGCAATCATCCAGTCCCTCCTAGACTTTAGGGGATATGTTATAGGATTGGGTAAGCCCAGGAGAATATATGCAGGAAATCGCGGGAGTTGTGTTTCAAAGTGGTTGTCTACCTCATCAAGGATATGGGACCAATATGGTTGGATGCGGTCGCAGCCCCAGAGAAGATGTGTGAGGGTGCCCACCTCTCCGCAGCCTCTCCGCAGCCTCTCCAGCATAAGGCACTCTGTCGAGCATCGAAGCGATGAAGGCGCTCCGGCGTGTAATACCAATAGGTGGCTACCTTAGTCAGTGTCTCAGTGAGTTCTGTGTGGTATGCTGAGTGCTGCGCCCTATGGTATATGTCATGCCACTCCTTATGGCTAAGCGTTCGTCCCAGTTCCCACTCCCATCGCATTCGGCCAGAATTGTAGGTGAGAGTAAAAGTTGTTAATAACTGTTTATATAGGTCGGAGACGATCTTTTTATCAGAGGTTCAAGTGATGAGCCATTTTACATAAGGGGTCAAAAGGCGCTGGGCGCCCAACTTGATGTGCGTCTGAAGCGCCCAGTGCCTGAGTTGTAGGTAGGGTAGGTGTTCCGATTTAGGGATGCCATAGTGTGTCTTGAGTTGTGGGAACGGAATAATCCCATCTAGGTCAAAGTGGTGGCCAAGGGATCGACATGCGGTGGGACGCCAAGCTGCGAAGGCCTTAGGCTCCATGCCAGGATGAAATTCTGGATTATTGAATAGGGGCATTGGGGGGAGGGAAAGGAAGTCAGGGCATGGATTGTGTTGGTGCGATCCCAAGCCTCCATAATCGTGCCTGTGATGTATGATGCATAGAGATTGGATGGGCCTATGTGTCTTACGAAGGAAGGGGATGCCCTGAAGTGGCATAGCTGCCACTGCCTGGTCTTGAAACAACCAGTCTTTCTTCGATTCGAGTCGATGCCATTCTACTTGATATCGAAGTTCTGAGGCATAGAAGTAGAGTTGTAGGTCCGGGACCCCAACTCCTCCCCTCTCCGGTGGGAGAGCTGTGATCGCGTGCTTGAGCCGGGGCTTACGGCCCTGCCAGATGAAGTGTGCTAAGTCAGCTTGTGTTTGTTGAATCCAGCCTGGGGGAGAGCGAAGGGGAAGGGTCCGGAAGAGATACAAGTTCTGGGGGGAGTACGGTCATCTTAGTGGCTGCTATTCTGCCTAGCCAGGATAGGGTGTGGTGCTTCCACTGCTCCAGTTCCTTGCGGATGTGTGCACGAAGTTTGGAGTAGTTAATGTCAGTAGTGGCTTGTATGGTAGGCCCTAATTGGATTCCCAGATATGGGATCGAGGAAGTTGACCATTGGAGAGTGTGTTCGTCCTGCAAATGAGCTAAAGTGGTCGGGGAGAGAGTAATGTCAAGAGCAATTGACTTATCCATGTTGACCTTGAAACCGGAGGCCTGTGCAAAGCAGTGCAGCTCAATAAAAAGGGCACTCATCACGGAGATCAGACTAGAGAGGGAGAGCAGGATGTCATCTGCATACAGGCTGGTGGTATGGATATCCCCTCCAAATTTGATTCCCATAATAAGGGGATGACGTCTGATCCGTAGAGCAAACGGTTCCATATAGAGCGCAAATAGGAGGGGAGAAAGAGGGCACCCCTGTCTAGTGCCTCTACCTATAGAGAAGCGTGAGGACATCTGACCATTCACCCGTACTGTTGCCTTGGGTAAGCGGTAACAATTGAGAATTCAAGTGCGTAATTTCTCAGCAAGGCCAAATCTTTGCAGGACCTGCTCTAGATAGGGCCAATGTACCCTATCAAAGGCCTTTTCTGTGTCGATGGCTAGCAACATGTACTCCCCTGCTGTGCGTGATGCTTTCTCAATCAAATGGAGGACTCTCTTAGTGTTGTCACTTGTTTGCCGTTGCGGGATAAAGCTCGCCTGATCCGGTTCTACCAATTGGGGCATGTATGGTGCGAGACGAGTTGCGAGAATGCTAGTGTAGAGTTTAATATCTATATTCAGGAGGGAGATCGGTCTATATGCGCTGCAGTGCGTTTTATCTTTCCCGGGTTTGGGGATGACTACAATTGATGCTTCCAGCATCTCCTCTTGGATGGCCCCATCTTGTGCAAAGTTGTTAAATAGGTCCCGCAATAGAGGAGCTACTTGGGTGCAAAAGGTTTTATAAAAGGCCGCTGTATAGCCATCTGGCCCAGGTGACTTGCCAAGCTTGAGGGGAGAAATAGCGGCTATAACTTCTTCCATTCCTATGTCCCTGTCTAGATTGTCGGCTTGTGCTTTGTTAAGAGCGGGTATTTGTGCTGCCACTAAGTAGTCATTGCTATAGTGTGCATCTTGGGTGTCACCCGAGTAAAGCTTCTAGTAGAAGTCTCGGAAGGCTTCCGCGATTGCCGCGTCGTCTGTGGTAGGCTCGCCCCGGCAGAGCAAATGGTTTGTACGCCCTGTCGCTGCCTGGCTTCCCGCAGTTAGTGGGCTAAAAGGCGACCACATTTGTCACCCCTGGTGTAATAGGAGAGACAAAGAGCCGCGTGTTTGGCCCTATCCTGGTTAAGTGCTGCAAGCTGTTTCCACTCCACGCACAGCTGGCGCCAGGCTCTGGTGGCGCCAGTGCGCTGGTGCATCTGCTCTAACTCAGCAACTCGCTGAGTAAGCTCGGCTCATTTGCGACTACGCTCTTGGTTATTGGCTGTGGATATGGCTATAATTTCCCCCCGTAACACCTCCTTGAGGGCTGTCCATTGTGTCGCTAGAGAGGTGTCTGGATTGGCATTGAGGGCAAGATAATTCGCAATAGTGAAGCAGTGCATCGTGCAGTCGCCAGTGTCTCAGTGGTTGTCGCGCAGGAGGGAACTGAAAGAAAGCAATGACCGGGGAGTGATCCGATAGGGACGCTGTCAGGATCTCGGAGTCAGTTGCAAGCGCTTGTAGTGGGGTAGAACTAAGGAGATAGTCTAGTCTAGCATATGTTTTATGAGCTCCCGGGTAAAAGGTATAGGCTCGGCTGTGGGTAAGGAAGTGGCGCCATAGGTCGATAAACCCCAGGTCTTGAAGACGAGCCAGCCCTGTTAGGGAAAGAGCACCAGCCTGGCTCGTTCGTTGACACGAGCGGTCGTGAAGATTATCAAATACTAAATTCAGATCCCCACCCAACAGCAGGTGCCGTTCTGAGTTAGCCGTCGCCTCAGTTAGTGCGTTGTAAAAAAATCATTTCCTGCCCCTCGTTGGGGGCGTATACAGATCCTGCTATGAAGGACACTCCAGATACAAGAAACTGATATGTGAGCAAACGACCCCTGATCTCGGCCTCCTTCTGGAGCACTTTACCCGGAAAGGATCGGGAAACAAAAATGGCAACCCCGGCTGACTTAGTAGAATTAGAGGAGAACATTTGTGTAGGAAAAGCACACAATTTCATCCTGTGGTGGTCTTTGGGGATAAGATGTGTCTCCTGTAGAAGGCAAATGTCAGCTTTGGAGTGTTCCAAATAATGAAGGACAGCCCTGCGTTTAATTGGGTTCTTCAGGCCACGTACATTAAGTGTTAGAATTCTAAGAGGTCTATGTGGCATCTAGATTAGAAAGAAATGCAAGCCATGTCACGTCATAAGCTGTGGTACGGGTTAAAGGATGGAAGACTCTAAGAAGGCATTCCATATCAACTGTTAGCTGGTCCGCAGAGCGGAAAAATGGTAGGCGGACAAGGGGACCCAAGCCCAAAGAACCCCAAAAAATAAAGCCCCAAAACAACATACAGATGGGGACAGTACGAACAGTTAAGGTCACGAAATATTGTCCGTCATCCCGAGATGACCGGTCAGACAAAAAAGTGGGGTCCATTGTGTGACCAATAGGAGGAGTACCACTCCACCCGCCGCTCGCCTCGACCCAGTGAGGGAGCATGTAGAAGGTCCAGAGACCCCGCAGCTTTCATCTGGTGCTGGGGCCCTCCCCTGTAAGGGCCTCCGATGCGGCGGTAAGGGCTGCCAGCTGGCTCCTGGCTATTTCTGATTTCTGTGGTTTCCTGGAACGCCTCCATCTGCGTTGCCGCTGCCATCCCGACGGGGATATCTCAGGCCCCGACCCGGTGCTGTGGTCATTGCCGTCTGCACTCGGCAGGGCGAGGCCCAGCAGTCGGCAAGAGTCTATAAGTGAATGAAGCTGGTGGAGTTTGCCATTGTAGCGGAAGATAAGTCGGAATGGGTGCCCCCAACAGTACGAAATCCCCTGCCGTCGAAGGTGTTCGGTCACTGGGCGGAACTGCCGGCGACGTTAAAGTGTGATCAAAGATAAGTCCTGATACAGCACCGGAGAGTGTCTCTGGAAGGAGATGGGGTGAAGAGATTTCACCTTAGTGAGGATGGCTTCCTTGGTCTTGAAGTCCTGAACGCACACTAGAATGTCTGCTGGAGAGGCATTGGGTGCTCTGGCGGCCAAACCCTGTGCGCTCGGTCTAGGACGATGTCCGCATCATGGGAGTCGCCAAGCATGTGATGAAAAAGGGCCTTGGTAAATATGAACAGATCTTTGGTGCCCCCGGCAGTTTTCACCCCACGGATCCTAATGTTTTGTCAGCGAGACCTGTTTTCCAAGTCCTCCAGATGTGTTTGGTTGTCCACATGCTGAGCCTGTAGTCTAATTACTTCCTGTTGAAGCATGGTGAGCTCGGTCTCATCCGTGTCACTCTTCTCCTCCAGGGTGGCCACCCGGTCCCAAACGTCGTCCACATCCCTTCGTATCTCCTTGATCTCCGCTGCGAGTTCAGTTTTTACCAATTGAATATCCTCCCTGAGGGTGACAAACAGTGACTCCTGAAAGGCTTTCATTATAGGTTCGTGACCGGAGGACGCAGAGAGTTTAGGGGCCTCGGCTTTGGGGGCTGCAGCAGCCATGTTGGGGATGGATTGTGAGCGACCTTCAGAGGTTTCACCTTTTTTGTCCTGGACGTGGACATGCTCCTCCGCCGCCCCAAGGCCCATCACAGGAGGGGACGGTCGCCAGGGGGACTACCGCTGAGTCAATAAGGTGTCGGGAAAGCGATATGGCAGGGGCACCAGTCGTACTGTGCAACCCGCGTCTGTCTACTGCAATTACACCTGGGCCTTCCGAGTCTGCTGCAAGTTAGGCGTCTCAGAGCAAAGGCGGGGTTGCTCCACCGCGCTCGCCGATCCCTCCGTGTTCCAGTGCCTTATGGAGTTATCGCTGGAAGGAGCGGCTAGATGGTGGTGAGAGGAAGTGAGGACAGGGGCACCAGGTAGCAGGCCAAGTCCAGGAGCAGAGTCATAAGTCTATGCGGCCCGATACAGCAGTACACCCCTAGGTTGTCTCAAAATGCGTGGGATCTGTGCACTGTGCAGTCAGTTGTCGTCAGCATGCAGAGACTGCCTTAACTGAAAACAGGGGGCCCCCCGCCGCACCGCTGCCCGGAGAACACTCTTACCGGGGATCCGCTGGAGATATAGGTCACCACCTCAGAGCCTAGCTCCATGTGGGCCGCAGCTGCAGGCGATCTCCTGGAGACAAACAAATGACGTGCACTGCACCACGCGAAGGATTCCACAGCGGGGGTCCAAAGTCCAGTGCTACACCCAAGGTGCCACCAGAGGGAGCCTTGCCACAGAGGTGCTTAGGCCTCCCCTGCGCTCACCCGCGGGTGCGTCTAAAATTGAGGCCGAGGATCGTCCGGGCCTGGTGCGCTAGTGAGTTCAGTCAGTGCGTGTGCCGCACCTGTCGCTGGTCACGATGTAAGCCAGTTGCTGTTCCCGAGAGATGTCATGCAGGAGTTGAGGGCATCTGATTAGTCCCTAAGGGGCCAAACTCCCCCGCCGGCAGCCCGGGAAACAAGACGGAGGCCCGGGCCTAGCTGCTGGTATCACCACCGTCGGGGTCCGCTAAACAGGGTCTACTCCCAGGCATGAATCCAGGCTCACTTCTTTATGCGCTGACTTAATGCACCGGGTCGCTAAATGGCACAGCAGGCGAAGTAACGCCGCGAGCCGCTTCCTCTCCCCAGGCCCGGTGGCTAGGCGCTCAGCGGTCTCTTTACTCACCAGGGGTCCGTGAGGCGGGATTCACTGCCGGCGCTTGGTTCACCCCCAAAAGCTACCACCATCCGTTGGGTCGATGATGTCCTCCACTGTTGGGGTAGCGTTGCGGGCCACTGCTGCTACTCCGTTTGCACAATCAGGCACGTCATCAACCCCTTCGCTCACCCAAGACCCCAGGGCCCTTCATGTACGTCGCCCTAGGCTCCCGCACTCCGGGTGGGCAGCTCAAGACTGGAGGCCGGGGATCCTGCGGCCCAGTGAGCTGCGAGCTATGTTCTGCTCGGACCTTCCGGCGTGATGATCTTCTCTCCGCATGGTACCGGAGTCACCGGCTGTAGCTCTGCGGAGTGTTCCGGCAGAGATGTAGGCAACTCCCTGGGTTTCGCTTGCCTCCGCAGGCCCAACAGCAGTCAGGGCGAGGCCCACACACAGGCCCCAAATCTGGCGCCCTCCGAGGCGGTGCAACACCAGCAGTCACAGGCAGCCGGGCGGCATGCCAGGCAACCCGCGTGTCATCCGGGTCGCCAATGGAGCGGCTGAGTGTTAGATAGCTGGCCCTGATGGTCTGGACTCCGGGCCACCGCGTTGTCGAGGCCGCTCCCAGGCGTCTGCAAGGAGAGGGCCGCATCACCTCTCGCGCGGTCCCGGCAAGGCCGCCGCTCTCTGCTTCTGTGGTGGGGCTACGAGGCCAGTGTAGTGAGAGCCTCGTCAGAGAGACCCTTTGGTGATTTGTCAGGCTATTTCAGTGCCTCGTAGAGACCCGTGAGTGCTATTTTAGGCGGACGGCGCTTCCTACTTCACCGCCATCTTGGCCACTCCCCCCCTAATACTGGTATTTAGCAGCTTCGTCAGGACCTCTAGGTGGTAGAAGCTGCTAGAAGCTGCAATGGTGGTAGAAGCTGCAATGGTCTCCTCAGGAGTATCTTGGGCTCTGGCACATATCTGTTTATAAATGGAGCACTGGATTCACCACCACTTTTTGACTTTTAGGTACTGGTGTAATGACTGTGATGCACTGGGCCCTGCTGACCAGGCCTCAGTGCATGTGCTCGGACTCTTAAAAAGTATGTTATGTTGCCTTATACCCGATTGGCATAGGCTATCTGACTTATAAATCCCTAGTACATGGTACCAGTGATACCCAGGCGTGTAAGGTAAAGTGTCCTTCATGGACTGCAGTACTTATTGTGCCACCACGAGTGTGACAAAGAACAGCATGTTGGTAAAGGAGTTTTGAACTGCTACCTTGAGTTTGCCACTGAAAGTAATGGCAAAGCTCAAACCTTCCTTTTCAATATATACAAACCCGCCCTAAGGCAGGCCTATTGCGCCCTCAGTCTAGGTGCTGTATATTAAAAAGTAGGACATGTGATCTTACATCTCATTACCAGTAAAAAAACACCAAACTGTTGTGTTTACCGTAGAAAGGCTAGTTGCCTCATTGGTGAGTACAGGGTTGCAGGCTGACAACTCAGCAGTGCTAACTTCTGAGTGGAACTACTCAGTATACTTCTAGGTATGAAAATAATTGTTTATTAAACATGCTTGATGCTCAAATCTTATTTAATGTTATTTGTACCCAAATGGCAACTTTCGAAAGTTGTCACTTTGTTGCCAAAGATTTCCAGTGACTGTTTATGTTTGCTGGCCACGAGATCCCTTCTGATCTCCTAGGGGGAGGGTGAACAACTCTCAAGATAGAACAAAAAGTGCCTGCCATTGGAAGAGGGGTGACCTCTCTCTGGCAAGTAGGCCACACAGGATGTGAGCCCAAAAGTTGAGCTTCAAAGAGAAGCCACCTTTGAAGTGCAAATGATGATCACAAAGAGGAGAAGCTGCTCTTTTGTTTGTAGGCCGGACAGCCCCTCAGGTAGGGATGCACTGTTGCCAAACTGTTTTTTCACGGGAGTGAGGCCCCAAATAGCCACATCTCTGGGATGGGATAAGGAGCTCCCCACACCAAGAGAATGGTGGCCTGAATGGTGCACCCTGTGAGAGTTAAATGCCACACTTCGCAGGAAGTTGTCATTAGATGGGAGTGACCTGGTAACCCAATTGACTAGTAAGCCCCCCCATTACACTGGGCTCATAAAAGTGTCACCCCTGGCACCGAGACCTCAGACCACATCTGCACTGAAGAGTGGATTGAAGAAGGACTGCCCTGCTGTTTGCTGGACACAGCAAAGAGAGGCTGCACCAAGACTGTACTGCACCTGCTGCCCCAAGGGCTAGTAAAGAGAGGCCCATCCTTCATTTCACTTTTGCTTGGAACTTTTTTTTTATGTTACCTTTCAATCAATCAATGCATTTATAAAGTGCACTACTCACCTGTGAGGGTCTCAAGGCGCTGGGGGGTAGGGTGCTGCTACTGCTCGTAACAGCCAGGTCTTGAGTAGCTTCCTGAAGGTAAGTAGGTCCTGGGTCTGCCGCAGGAGGGTGGGGAGGGTGTTCCAGGTCTTTTCAGTGAGGTAGGAGAACGATCTGCTGCCGTAGGTCGCTCTTCGGATGCGGGGGACGGTAGCGAGAGCGAGGTCGGCTGAGCGGAGTTGGCGGTTCGGGGTGCAGAAGGTGAGTCGTCTGTTGAGGTATGCTGGTCCAGTGTTGTGGTACGCCTTGTGAGCGTGGGTGAGGAGCTTGACGGGGGACCAGTGCAGGTTTCTTAGGTGAGGTGTGATGTGGCTATGGCGAGGGATGTCGAGGATCAGGCGTGCAGAGGCGTTCTGTATGCGTTGTTGTCGTTTCAGGAGTTTAGCTGAGATTCCTGCGTAGAGGGTGTTTCTGTAGTCCAGTCTGCTGCTGACGAGGGCTTGGGTAACCGTTGTTCTTGTTTCGGTGGGGATCCATCTGTAGATCTTGTGGAGCATGCGAAGGGTGTTGAAACAGGAGGATGAGACGGCGTTGACTTGCTTGGTCATGAAGAGCATGGAGTCGAGGGTGAATCCCAGGTTGCGTCCGTGGTTGGTGGGTGTCGGTGCTGCTCCCAGAGAGGTCAGCCACCAGGAGTCGTCCCAGGCTAACGGGGTGGAGCCGAGGATGAGGACCTCCGTCTTGTCAGAGTTCAGCTTCAGACGGCTGCTCTTCATCCATTCGGCGACGGCCTTCATTCCATCGTGTAGGTTGGTTTTGGCGGTGAAGGGGTCCTAAGTGAGGGAGAGGATCAGCTGGGTGTCGTCGGGGTAGGAGATGATGTTGAGGTTGTGCAGTCGGGTTACGTGGGCCAGGGGTGCCATGTAGATGTTGAACAGTGTTGGGCTGAGGGAGGATCCTTGGGGTACGCTGCAGATGATCTCGGAGGCTTTGGATTGGAATGGCGGGAGACGGACACTCTGGGTTCTGTCGGAGAGGAAGGAGGTGGTCCATTCCAGAGCCTTTTTTTGGATCCCCGCATTGTGGAGGCGGGTGCGTAGGGTGCGGTGGCAAACTGTGTCGAAGGCGGCTGACAGGTCCCTGATGTCGTCGGTGGTGGCGATGAGGGCGGTGTTGGTACTGTGGTTGCTGCGGAACCCGGACTAGGATGGGTCCAGGATGTTGTTCTCCTCGAGGTGTTGGGTCAATTGTCCGTTGACGATCTTCTCGATGACCTTTGCCGGGAACGGGAGCAGGGGGATGGGCCGGAAGTTCTTGAGGTCTCTCGGATCTGCTTTGGGTTTCTTCAGTTGGGCGTTGATCTCGGCATGCTTCCAGCTCTCTTGGAAGGTTGCGGTCTCAAAGGAGGTGTTGATGACCTTGCGGAGATGGGGTGTGATGGTGGCGCTGGCTTTGTTGAAGATGTGGTGCGGGCACGGGTCTGACGGGGAGCCGGAGTGGATGGTGCTCATGGTTTTGTTGGTGTCGTTGTTGTTCACGTTGGTCCAGGCGAGCAGGGGGTTGATGTGGGTGTTTGCTGGAGGATCTGAGGTGTCGGTGGCTGTCCGGGCGGTCTCATTGTTGAAGCTGTCGTGGATGTCTGCGATCTTGCAGTGGAAGAAGGTGGCTAGGGAGTTGCACAGGTCTTGCGATGGTGGGATGTCGTTAGTGTTGGCGCTGGGGTTGGAGAGTTCTTTCACGATGTTAAAAAGCTATTTGCTGTGGTGTGCGTTGTTGTCGAGGCGGTCTTTGAAGGAGGCTCTTTTTGTGGATCAGATGAGGTGATGGTGTCTGCGGATGGCTTCTTTGTGGGCTGCATCAATCAATCAATCATGTCATTTATAAAGCGTGCTACATACCCGTGAGGGTCTCAAGGCGCTGGGGGTGGGGCGTGCTGCTACTGCTCGAAAAGCCAGGTCTTGAGGAGTCTTCTGAAGGTCAACAGGTCTTGGGTCTGCCCTAGGTGGATGGGGAGGGTGTTCCAGGTCTTGGCGGTGAGGTGGGAGAACGATCTGCTGCCGGAGGTCATTCTTCGGATGTGGGGGACTGTGGCGAGGGCGGCGGAGCGGAGCTGGCGGGTGGGGGTGTGGAGTCATCTGTTGAGGTACGCTGGTCTGGTGTTGTGGAGTGCTTTGTGTGCGTGGGTGAGGAGTTATCCTCTTGTTGATGGGGAGCCAGTGCAGGTCTCTCAGGTAGGGTGAGATGTGGCTGCGGCAAGGGATGTCGAGGATCAGGCGTGCCGAGGCGTTCTGGATGCGTTGAAGCCGTCTCAGGCGTTTGGCCAAGGCTCCTGCGTAGAGGGCATTGCCGTAGTGCAACCTGCTGCTGACGAGGGCCTGGGTGACCGTTCTTCTCATTTCGGTGGGGATCCACTTGTAGATCCTTCGGAGCATGCGGAGAGTGTTGAAGCAGGAGGAAGAGATGGCGTTGACCTGCTTAGTCATGGAGAGGGTGGAGTTGAGGATGACCCCAAGGTTGCGTGCGTGGTCGGTGGGCGTTGGAGCAGTTCCCAGTGTGGTCGGCCACCAGGAGTCATCCCAGGCCAAAGGGGTGGATCCGAGGATGAGGACCTCCGTCTTGTCCGAGTTCAGCTTCAGTCGGCTGTTCCTCATCCATTCGGCGACGGCCTTCATTCCTTCGTGGAGGTTGGTTTTGGCGGTGTGGGGGTCTTTGATGAGGGAGAGGATCAGTTGGGTGTCATAGGCGTAGGAGATGATGTTGAGGTCATGCAGTTGGGCGACATGGGCGAGCGGTGCCATGTAGATGTTAAACAGCGTGGGGCTGAGGGATGAGCCCTGGGGTACACCGCAGATGATCTTGGTGGCTTCGGAGTGGAAGAGGGGGAGGCGGTCACTCTGTATTCTGCCGGAGAGGAAGGAGGTGGTCCAGTCCAGGGCCTTCTCTTGGATCCCGGCGTCGTGGAGGTGTGTTCTTAGTGTGCGGTGGCAGACCGTGTCGAAGGTGGCTGACAGGTCAAGGAGGATGAGGGCCGCTGTTTCTCCGTTGTCCAGCAGGGCCCTGATGTCATCTGTGGTGGCGATGAGGGCAGTTTCGGTGCTGTGGTTGCTGCGGAACCCGGACTGGGAAGGGTCCAGGATGCTGTTCTTGTCAAGGTAGCGGGTCAGTTGTTTGTTGACGGTCTTCTCGATGACCTTCACCGGGAACACGAGCAGGGAGATGGGCCAAAAGTTCTTGAGGTCCTTGGGGTCCGCCTTGGGTTTCTTGAGTAGGGCGTTGATCTCGGCGTGCTTCCAGCTTCTTGAAGGAGATGTTTATGACTTTCCAGTGATGGGGTGCGATGGCTGTGCTGGCTTTGTTGA
Source organism: Triturus cristatus (assembly GCF_964204655.1). Taxonomy (NCBI): domain Eukaryota; kingdom Metazoa; phylum Chordata; class Amphibia; order Caudata; family Salamandridae; genus Triturus; species Triturus cristatus. The sequence continues at coordinate 134,381,542 of NC_140586.1, read as the reverse complement.
AGATGTGGTGTGGGCATGGGTCTGACGGAGATCCGGAGTGTATGGTGTTCATGATCTTGGTGTCGTCGATGTTGGTCCAGGAGAGTATGCAGTTGGTGCGGGTGGTGGTCGTGGGGGCGGAGATCTTAGTGGTTGGAGCGGTCATTGCATTGAAGCTTGAAGGATGTCTGCGATCTTGCGGTGGAAGAAGGTGGCCAGCGAGTCGCACAGGTCTTGCGAAGGTGGGACGATGTTGGGGTTGGAGAGTTCCTTCATTATGTTGAAGAGCTCTTTGCTGTTGTGTGCATTGTTGTCTAGGCGGTCTTTGAAGGAGGCCCTTTTGGTGGATCTGATGAGGTGATGGTGTCTCCGGGTGGCGTTCTTGTGGGCAGCGTAGGTGTCCCGTGTTCGTTCGCGGAGCCAGTTCTTCTCCAGTTTTCGGCAGGTTTGCTTGGAGGCCTGGAGGTCTTCTGTGAACCAGCTGGCTTCCTTGCTGGTGTGACTGTTGGGGGGCTTATTGAATGGGGCGAGGCTGTTGGCGCAGTCGTCGATCCACTGTCTGAGGTTGGGGGCGGCGGTGCCGGGGTCGGTGGGGTCAGAGGGTGGGCTCTGGGCGAGGGGGGTGGTTGGCTGGTCTTCGGTGACTTTGCTCCAGCAGTGGCGAGGCATCTGTTGGGCGTGGTGGTGTGCGGTGGGCTTCTTGAAGGTGAAGCGGATGCAGTGGTGGTCGGTCCAGTGGAGTTCAGTGGTGTGGTTGAAGGAGACCTGGGGGCTGGCGGAGAAGATGGGGTCAAGCGTTTGGCCGGCGGAGTGGGTGGGTGTTGTGACGAGATGTCTGAGTCTGAGGTTGGCTAGGTTGTCGATCAGGGTGGTGGAGTTGGTGACGTTGTTGTTCTCGAGGTGGAAGTTCAGGTCACCGAGGAGGATGTAGTCTGTGGAGGCGAGGGCGTGTGTGCTGACTAAGTCGGCGATGGAGTCGCTGAACTGTGGTCGGGGTCCAGGGGGTCTGTAGACGAGGGTTCCTCTGAGGGTGGTGTTGGGGTCGGTGTGGATCTGGAAGTGCAGGTGTTCGGCAGTGCTGAGGATGTCATCGGTGTTGGTCGAGACTCTGAGGGTGTTCCTGTGGACGATGGCGATTCCTACTCCATTGGTGCGGTCCCTGCGGGTGATATTGTAGCCCCCCGGGATGGCTATGGCGATGTCGGGTGCCAAAGAGGGGTTCAGCCAGGTCTCCATCAGGAATGCGACGTCTGGGGAGGTAGAGTCGAGTAGGTCCCAGAGTTCAATGGCGTGTTTGCAGGCGTAGCTGGTGTTGAGAAGGATGCAGCTTAGGTAGTTGGGTTCTTTCCTGGTCGGTGGGTTGGCGGGTCGGATGCTGCTGAAGCTGCAGTTTCGGCAGGAGAAGAGTCCTTGGATGCACTTCGGGCGGTCAGGCAGAAGGTGCGTGATCGGCCGGCGTTGAGTGTGTGGAGGGTGCTGGAGTCGTAACGGAGACGGGCGTCATGCCTTTCGCGGGGGCCAGGTGTTCTGGTGCTGGGCGCGGTCCAGGCGCAAACGGACTTGCCTTAGGTGCGGCCGCGCAGCGGCCGCCATAAGAAGGGAAGGTGGGAGGGAGGAGCAGCTGGGAGGCGGGATGGAGCAGAAATTGGGAGCGGGGGGGCGGGGCTGCAGGGGACGCAGCGGCGGGAAAGCGGGACCGGCAGAGGGTACAGAAGGAAAAGAGGGGCACAGCAGAGATAGGGGAAATAAAGGGGCGAAAAACGAGTACAGAACACAATTGCAAAACAATACGGGCACAATTACAATACGGAAGCAAGGGAGCAGTGGTCGGGGCCGCAGGGCACGCAGCGGCGGGAAAGCGGGATCGGCAGAGGGTACATCAGGAAAAAGGGGGGCACAGCAGAGATAGGGGAAATAAAGGGGCGAAAAACGAGTACAGAATACAATTGCAAAACAATACGGACACAATTACAATACAATGCGGGCAACAAACCAAGCAAGCAAGCAAACCTGCAGCCTACCACCGTCCACCAGGCATGAGGTGCAGGTGGTAGCCTTTGGGTGGAGGAGGGCCTCAATCTCATGGCAGAGCAGGAGCAGGGCTCAAGGGCGCAACACACTGGTGGTGCTGTGCGGCGTGGGAAGCGACCTGCCTAGGCTGCATAGCTGTCCGGTGTTTGTTCGCGGTGCCATTCCTTCTCGATTTTTCTGCAGTGTCTCTTGGAGGCCTGGAGGTCTGTGGTGAACCAGCTGGCTCTCCTGTCTGTGCATCTGTTGGAGGGTTTCTTGATCGAGGCGAGAATGTTGGGGCAGTCGTCGATCCATCGCCTGAGGTTGCAGGCGGCGGTGTCGGTGGGGTTGGCGGGCGGGCTTTGGGCGACGGTGGTGTTGAGCTGGTCTTTGGAGACTTTGCTCCAGCTGTGGTGGGGGAACTGTTGAGTGCGGTGGTGAGTGGTGGGTTTCTGGAAGTTGAAGTGGACGCAATGATGGTCGGTCCAGTGGAGTTCGGTGGTGTGGCTGAAGGTGACGTGGGAGCTTGCGGAGAAGATGGGTTCAAGCGTGTAGCCAGCAGAGTGGGTGGGTGTTGTGACGAGCTGTCCGAGTCCGAGGTTGGCGAGGTTGGTGATCAGGGCGGTGGAATTGCTGTCGTTGTTGTTCTCGAGTTGAAAGTTCATGTCTCCGAGGAGCATGTAGTCTGTGGAGACGAGGGCGTGCGTGCGGATGAAGTCGGCGATGGAGTCGCTGAACTGTGGCCGAGGTCCAGGGGGTCTGTAGACGAGGATCCCTCTGAGGGTGGTGTTGGGGTCAGTGTGGATCTGGAAGTGCAGGTGTTCGGCATTGCTGAGGGTGCCGTCGGTGCTGGTCGAGACCCTGAGGGTGTGCCTGTGGACGATGGTGATTCCTCCTCCCGTTCCTTTGACGCGGTCCCTGCGGTGATCTTATAGCCTTCCGGGATGGCTATGGCGATGTCCAGCCCGAGGAGGCGTTCATCCAGGTCTCTGTCAGGAAGGCGACGTCCGGGGAGGATGAGTCGAGCAGGTCCCAGAGTTCAATGGCGTGTTTGCGTGTGGAGCGGGTGTTGATTAGTAGGCATCTGAGGTGGTTGCGTCCTTTCTCGGTGGGCGGGTTGGTGGTTTGGAGGCTGGTGAATCTGCATCTCTGGCAAGAGAAGGGTCCCTGGGTGCACTTCGGAGTGGCCTGGAAGCAGGTGTGGGATCGTCCGGTGTTTAGAGCATGGAGGGTGCTGGCGTCGTAGTGGTGATGGTCATCGTTGTGGTGGTCGCGGGGATCAGGGTGTCTGGCACTGGGAGAGGTCCAGGCGCGGATGTACGCAGACGGGCTTGCCTTAGGTGCGTCTTTGGCATGCCCACTGCGCGCTGCCGCGCAGCGACCGCCATATAAGGGGAGGAGGGAGGGAGGAGCAGCTGGGCGGTGGGAGTGTGGAGATGAATGGGCGAGCAGGGGGGTGGGGCCGCAGTGGATGCAGCGTCTGGAAAGCGGGTGAAGGCAGGGGCAATGAAACAGAAGGAAAAACAAGGGGTCACAGGGGTAACGGAGACAAAATACTCAGGGCAGCAAAACCATTATCTCCTCTCCTTACTTCAACCCTTTTTTTTTCTTTTGCTCCTTCCTCCTTTCCAGTCTATAACTACCAACATATTTTCTTTTATTAATTTTTTTATAACAAGGCCCATTGTTTGCTGTCCTCTGTTTTTCTTTCTCTCCTTTACTGAACTTGTCTCAGATAGTAGCCCTTGACCGCCACCTCTTATCCCTGCCTTTAGAGCATTTTTGTAACTTTTGTCTGCATTCCTGCAGAGGCTAATATTAAATAAATCAACTTTTAGTCATCACCCCCCACTTAAGCTGCTAAAGTGGGGGGTTCATGATGCCACTGAAGTGACTCCAAAAGTCAGTTGGCTGACTTCCTGTTACAGCTACAGGGCCACAAAAGATGAAGAATCTTGTCTTGGTGAGTTGGGAGCCAAGAACGCTTGACTGCCGCTGCCCCCCAAAGTGCAGACTTGGAGACCGGGTCTACACCCTCAAAAGTTGCACCCGAGTCTGCTCGAACCTGGTGCAATTTGGTCGCCAAGCAAGACTGTTATCACCAGTTAATGGGAACCGCTGGTGTTGCTGTAACTAGAGTTGAGCAGACCACTGACAACTGGATTTTGGCTTGACTTCAACCAGACGTCAAGGAACATCAACCTCTGTGGCCACAGTCCCCTATAGTGTTTGTGGATCAAGGAGTAGCCCCAGAGAGTCCCCCACCACCAGATCAGCATCTTCAGCATCCTGTTTCCCTTGCATCAGGACCACTCAATTAAAGTCTATGGTTGTTCTCCCATAAAGCCTGGAACTGTACTGGATTCTGCTTTGACTGCAAGATAACTGTTCAACAAAGTCCTGTTGGCCTCTGTAACTTGCTCCCTGCCAGAGTTAGTCAACCAAAGTGGTCTGGAGTAGAAGTTTACAACTTTATAACAGTTTCCCAAAGTTTGCAAAATTGACCACGATTGTAGTTTATTAAAATGATTATTACACTGAAGGAAAATGTAGTGATTTATTGTGCTTTAAATATTCATATCTTCTTAACTTTCCTGTGGATTCTTGTCATCAAGGCATCTATTTGAAGATAAAGAACAACCTATTTTTTAAATTGATGTCAGATTTTTTATTGAGCCCATTTTTTTTCTTATTCAATTGCTTTGGTACTCTTTGATGCTTTACAGTTGCTAAGAGCCACAGCTATCCAGGTCTGAGCTCAGATTTTTCAAATGAATTTGACTGGACCCAATATAGGTAGTGGGTGTATTGCACAGTGAGGCCTCACCACCACACCATATAATAAATTGCTTTCCTCACACCCACAAACCAAGAACGTTCAGAGTAGTGGGAAAAGGGACGTGGCGTCTGACCACCTCTCAGCAATCCCACTGTGTGGGGCTTATTGGAGATAACAGGTGGGCTAGTTGGCCCCTAAGGACACTAAGGAGTGAAGGGGACTTCATCTACCAACCAAGAGCTCACCAGGAGGCGCGTTTGCAGAGTAGCGGGAAAGGGGGCGGGGCCTCCAGCGAGCTGCCGGCTTCTGATTTTTAAAAGAAATTTAGGAATGGGGGCTGTGTAGCCCCCCTTCCCTTCATCCTTTTAAGCCCCGGGGACCCCATTACCTGGGACCTGATCCATTTTTTAAATAAAATAAAAAGGGAGCTGGGCCGCACAGCCCCCCTACTCAGGCCGATTTTGGTCCCAGGGATGCCATCCTGCGGAGCCGGAACATTTTTATAAGGCCCCGTCCTCTGGTGCCAGGCCATTTAATTTTATTTTTTTTAATTACCGGGCGGGAATGTGTGGCACCCCTCCTGACCCCAAGCTCCCTGGGGGGTAAAAAACTAAGTGTGCTCTTTTTGGACAAGCAAAGTGCTCTCGTTTGTTCAAAGCGAGAACACAGTTTGCAGTTTGCTATCCCGCCATTCCACAGCAGTGTCGCGGGGGTGAGCACCTTGGGACATTGCTGGAGCTGGCCCTGGGGGATGGCAGTCCCCAGGGCCCTTTACGGCTCAAGGAGGACACTGTGCGCTCCCATGTGCAAAATTGCCCCGAGGAGGCGGTGGTCACCGGGGCAGCAGGGGGGTGCATAGCACCCCCTGCATTTTAGTGTAGTAGCCCCAGGGCAGTGGCTATCCCTGGGCTGTGTGGGGGGCGGAGCCCTACCACCCTTCTTTTCTTCATTATAGCTCCAGGATGTGGTGGTCCCCGAGGCTGCGGGGGTTCGCATGCCCCCGGTATTGCATGCCCCCCGCAGTAAAAAAAAAAGATAGCCTTGGGAAAGGGGCTGTCCCGGGGCCTGTGTGGAGCCCCCTATGCATTAAAACAAAATAATGCCCTGGGGAGGTGGCGCCCCAGGGGCTTTGTGGGCCCTGAATGTCTATTTCTCATTGCCCCCGGGATCTGGCTCATCCGGGGACCGAAAGTAAACGAAGCGTAGGAGATCGTGGTTTGTTTTTACAAAACAAATTCTGCAGGATTTGCAGATCCACAGCGAATCCTGCTGAATTTCTTTTTAAAATGCGTCTTTTGGCCTAGGTTTCTACCCTGACCCTTTTTCTTGGTTTTTTTCAAATTTTTTAACCTCTTTTCTTGTGACTCAATTCACTCGAGTCACAAGATGACTGCCAATACTTCCTCGTTTGAAGTGTTGGCAGCCAATCCGATCGCAGGCCCGAGATAGGGAGGATTTGTGGATCGTCCACGGCCACAGTTGTATATCTGAGAAATGTTTCAATTTCTCAGGAACTACTGAGCGGATTTACACCATTTAACAAAAAGAGTGCTTTCTTAACCAAGAGCTACCTTTTTGCCAAATTTGGTGTAATTCTGTTCAGCAGTTCAGGCTGTAGCCGTGTCTAAAGTTTCCAATGGAAATTAACACAGAGAAAAAGCATTTTGGGATCCCCCCTTTTTCTCGGGTCCCACTTGATGAACTGCCCTAAAACTTTCGACACAGCAGCTTACCCGATTGCCCCATTAGTTTTGAAAATTTGACGAAGATTCGTCAAACGAAGCTAAAGATGTTGGTAAAAGAAAAAGCACCTTTCCTATAGAAACAAGGTCCTAACTATAACTACCTACTGGTGCCTTCAACTGGGCAACCCGTGTCCCTCCAACAAAGTGAATACTATACAGTCCATCATTTGTTGCAAACCTCCCTGCCATGGAGGCTAGAATGCTGTCCTCAGCATTGCATAACCCACTGTGCAAACAGGCAAATAGTCAGCAGCAGATCAAGTGTATAAGGTGAATATATGTTAAAGTGCTTGTTACATCCTTCTTTCTTTTCCCTTCCTTTCCTCCCCTCCTTCCTCTTGTGCTTTGTCCCTTCTTGGAACATGGAACCATGTACCTGCGTTGTACGCTTTGGATTCCATGTTCCAGAGCCCTCAAATGACAGTTACTGCCTTTGCTTGCATTGTATGGATGTACTGTGCCGCGCTCTTAATAAACTTCATATTTACCTACCTTACTGGAACCTTGCGTCTTCACAAGTGGCGACGACTGATAGAAGACTTCGCATGCTACATATTTCCTGCGGCACAGGTGTAGCGACGTCCTAGCTTCATTTTCTGCATGTCTTCTACCCACCGGAACGGCTACGATCAATTCTCGTGAGCCTCCCAGGTACTTTGGTGAAAATCTGAATTTTTTCACTCTTCCGATGTCTTTCTGGTGGATTTTACTCATTTTGGCAGTTTCTTCCTCGTCAAAGACCATTTCCTTTTCAGCCCGCTGTTACTTCTTTATTGTCCTTCAACAACGGTTGCCTGGATACCCTCGTTACTACGTTGTTCCTGGACGCGCGTCATTCCGCAATATCTGTTGCCTGGATACTGATGCTTAGACGCTCACTGACTAACTGAAATCATAGTGTTTGTGAAAGTCACAAAGAATAAGCATTTATAATTAATGTATTTTGTTACCACCACTACTACTAATTATGTTCTATTCTTCTTTTCAGCATCTGGTAAAGGATCATTTTTGTACAAAGAACAACAGGATCCTCCTGGTCCTGGACCTGTACAGAACCCAACCTACTTTGCTGCTCTTGCACCCCCACAACACAACTCTAGTGTTTAAGGTAAGGAAACTGATGCTATATTTTTTTACATGGTAGTTAAAGGCTTTATAAGTGGTCTACATGCTGGGTCGGGTGGGTGCACATCAGGATCAATTTGTGACATGGAACTGTGTAATCAGTATTGAAAGATGGATCGGAATGTTATGAGTTCCATTGAAAAGAATGAAGTTGTTCAGGGATTGTAATGGCAGGTGTAAGCTGTCATCTCCAACTTCCCATTGTTTGTTTTTCTGTGCCTCCCTTTTTGATGTAGAACCCTAAGTGGGTGGACTGTAATAATAGCTTTATAGCCCAGCTGCCTCGGGCTATACCAGTTGTTAAAGGCCCTCTCCCATGCCTTATTATAGGCCCTCACCTGTCACACAAGATATGTCTGCTTCAGGGCCTTGAGCAACTAGTATGGCACACAGAGGCAGCAGGCTATAAGGCAGTATTTTTTTAAATTAAGTTGTGCAAAGGGGAGCTGTTGGAGATATATTATAATAATGCAAAAGATATGTATTTATAGAGAAATGTGATGTTTTGCACCAAACCTTATACACTGTACTTTGATTATTGACAGGTAAATTGAATATTGGTAAGACACCATGAATACAGTAGAACACATACTTGCAAGGCCATTTGTTCGACTGAGCCTTGAAGAAAAACTGTAAAACGATTAGGACCTGACCGGCCCGACCTACAACTACAACAAACGTCTCAAGACAGAGGGAAGACTTACAAACGTACATTCTCAAACACCTGGTACACAAGTTGATTGGCTTACAGGGTCTACTTTAACAAATTTTCTGTTCTGCTTTCCCTGCTTGCTGTTTGGTGGTGAGGTTCCTTGGACAAAAAAAGGAGTAATAAACTTGAAGCATTTGTCAGATAAAGTAAAGAAGCATGCACACACAAGAATCCATATGGAAAACCTGATGAGACTGGGAATGTTGTGAGACACACCGATTGAAGCCTGCATAAGCGATGCGTACCGCAAAACAATACAGAAGCACAAAGAAGCAGTTGATAGGAATAGACACATACTGTCAAAAATAATTGATTGCATTCGTTTCTGTGGTGCTTTTGAACTGGCATTGTGAGGCCATGATGAATGTGAAAGTTCATCAAATCCTGGAATATTCAGAGGCCTTGTGGATTTAATAGCAAGCATAGACCACGAAATGGAAGCACATTTAGAGAGAACTACAGTCTTTAAGGGCACCTCTAAAACGATACAAAATGGACTCCTTGAGTGTATGCTTGAAATTTTGAGAAGCCATATTGTCCAACAGATCAAAAACACAGACTTTGTGGCTATTCAGGCTGATGACACCACTGATGTGGCCACAAAAACACAGTCCGTATTAGTCTTTCGATACCTTGACAACGTCAGTAAAGTTGTGGAGAGGTTCTATGGTTTCACACATTTAAGAGACTCTAGTGCCGAAACAATTACTTCAGCTATACTGCGTGAACTGAACTTGATTTTTCCAGAGCAGCCTCAAAAACAAAAACTTATTGCACAAAGCTATGATGGTGCGTCAGTAATGAGTGGAAGCCTTGGAGCAGTACAGAAAAAAACTAGAGATGTGTACCCTAATGCACATTATGTGCCCTGTTACGCCCACCAACTTAATCTTATTATGCAAAAGGCAGTATCAAAGATCTCTGAGGCACAAATTTTCTTTTTAGATGTAGGAGGCATGGCAGCATTCTTCTCACGTTCCTCAAAAAGAATGGAAGTACTTCAGGACATTGTGGCCAAAAGGCTTCAAAGCGGACCCACAACTCGTTGGAACTTTCACATACGTACAATCAAGCTAATGTTCCAATATAGGGAGGATCTGGAGAAATGTTTAGATGCCATAGAAGCCAATCCTGACTTTGAATACAGAAGACGGAATTGCTAGAACACTAAAAGACAGAGGGTTTCAGTTCGTTCTGTTTCTATTTCGTGAAATAATGCTTCCTATCGACGTATTATACAACCAGTTACAAACACGAGCCATAGATACTGTCTCTGTGCAAAGAGATACCAGTATGTTTGTCACAGCCGTGAGCAAAGTGAGAGATGGGGGTGACAATTTAGACAGCAGACTGCCAAAGGATTCTACTTTCTCAAACCGCAGGAAAAATATTAGCAGTCTGATCCGAATTGCAAAGGAGATATGTGACATTATAATTGTGCATGCACTGGAGCGTTTGCTTTTGCAAAACATTTGGTGAGTGCCTCATTACTGCAAAGTGTTCAGTTTGCAAATTATGATGATTCCTTCTCTGAGCAAGCTCTGAAAGAGGCTGTGGAAGCTTATCCTATGCTCAACAAAGAGGATCTGAAAACTGAGTTGACTGTACTGTACGGAATGCATGTGTATCGAGAGGCCACTGGTGCCATTTATTTGCTGGCTTTAATTCAGAAGCTTAATATGGAACAGTCACTTACAGAGAAAGTGACTTTACTAAAAAATTGTCATTACCACTCCTATGACAACAGCAGAGTCGGAACGATATTTTTCCACTTTGAACAGAATTAAAACATTCCTGAGGAACACCATGATTGAGGAAAGACTGAATGCTTTGGCAATGCTCTCTCTAGAGAGAGACCTCATCAAAAGAATCCCAGACTTTAACGTTCAAGTTATTGAGAAGTTTGCTGCTATTAAAGACCGACATGCTGATTTTGTCTACAGAAAGTGAACAATACCTTATTCCTAACATTTCTCCTTGAATGCTGCTAGTTTGTGACCTGTTTAGTTGTTTGTTTAGTTGTTTGCAGTTTACATAAAAAACATATGTGAGGTTCTCAGCTTTGTTCTTCAAGTCTGTTATGAAGCTCTGTGGTTATACTGAATGAGCAGCTACCATGTTGTTATATGACATACCTTTATTAATGTAATAACTGCACTTTCACAATTGCTTTATTAGCCTTCTTGCATTTTAAATTTGCTTTAAAATGCACCATTTGACCACTCATTTTTCAAACTTTTCTCCGGGGCAGAACCCACCCGAAGCCCCCTTTTAATTGTTCGGGCTCGCTTGCTACGCTCGATCCCCCCCGGTGCTCTCCCATGTAAGGTTTTGCTCACCACTTTCAAATCTCACCAGCCACCACTGGTTGAATGCCAATTTGGTTGCTGATTGCCACCCTCTTCCTAATATCAACGAGATGGTGTGTATGTTGTATCGTGCCTGCATTTTTTCCACTCTTGACCTTCGCTCTGCGTACCACCAAATTGAGCTCACTGGGGACTTCACTTCTTTTATCACTCCTCATGGATTGTATCAGTTCAAGAGGATGCCTTTTGGCCTAGCGTCGGCGGCATCCGTTTTTCAAAGGGCCATGTACCACATATTTAAGGATGTCGGTAATTTTTTTAAATGCTTCCAGGACGACATTCTCATTTTTTCAAAGAGTGAAAATGATCATTTCCAACATGTAAAGGAAGTTTGCCTAAGATTGAGAAAGAGTGGTTTGACACTTAAGGCTGGGAAATGCAAATTGTTCCACAAGTCGGTGGAGTATCTTGGTCACACTCTCATGGATGAGGGTGTGGTGCCCAAAAAGTCTTTAGTTAATTCTATAATCAATGCACCCTCACCTGACAACAGAGAGAAACTCCTCTCTTTTGCAGGTCTGTGTGAATATTATAGTAAATTCATACAGAATTTTGCCACCAAGATGGAGCCCCTCAGAGAATTGACCATGTCCACCGAGTTTGCCTGGTCGGATAGACAGGAAACAGCTTTTAAACAAATCAAAAGTGAGATTGTAAATGCCCCCACTTTCAAGTCTTTTTGCCTAAATAAAAAATGCATCATTACCGTTGATGCCAGCCTTTACGGTCTGGGGGGAGTACTTAGCCAGTTCTCTGGGAAGGAAGAGTGGTGTGTAGCTTTCGCATCTAGAACTCTCTAGGCTACTGAAAGAAGGTATGCAGTGATTGAGAGGGAGTTATTGGCATGCATTTGGGCCATAGAACATTTCCGCAACTATGTGTGGGGAAACAGGTTTCTTCTTAGGACGGATCATAAGCCCCTCATCGGCATCTTATCTCCGGGGGGGGGGCTGTGGAACTGCTCGTATTGCTCGACTCACATCCAGACTACAAGAGTATGATTTTGAGGTTGTGTATGTACCTGGCAAATGCAATGTTACTGCCGACTTTCTCTCCAGACTGCATTGTTCTGATGAGTGTGTACTTTATGATGAACAAGATGTTAACATAGTTGCCACTGTGAAGGATTTTGTCTCCGAAGAGTTTTTGAGTCTGTCTGAGTCTGAATGGATGACTGCAATGAATAACGATGTTGTGTGTCAACTTGTTTTTGACTGTTTGAAAAAGGGCTGGCCTAAGGAAAGTCCGCCACTGCCAATATTGCCCCTTTTTGTCATACTTCTGATGAGATTGAGGAGCATGGTGGTCTACTCTTTAAAGGGGGAAAGATCATCCCTCCAGTCTCCATGCAGAGTAAGATTTTGTTACATGCCCACCAGGGACATCTTGGTATGTCTTCTAGGAAACTTCCTATTAGGGCCAATTTTTGGTGGCCTGGACTCGACAAAATGGTCGATAGAACCGTTAGTGTATGTCCCGTGTGCATCAGTAGTGACAAGATGCTTAAGGTTTCCTCTGCTCCTCTCAAACCTGCCTCGTGGCCTGAGTTTCCGTGGCAAAAAGTGGCCTTCGACATTTCAGGCCCTTTCAATCACCTACCTTATAATGCACATTTTGCTCTTGTAATGGTGGATTACCATTCTAAATGGCCAGAGGTAAAGTTTGTGGCACCACTCAAGTCATTATTACTTTCTTCAAATAAGTTTTTGCATGTGAGGGGTCCCTTGAGGTCCTTGTGACGGACAACGGGGTACAACTCACGTCACAGGAGATGGAGAGTTTCCTCCACATGTGTGGTATTAAGCATTTGACCACATCTCTTTATGAGCCAAGGGAGAATGGCCAAGTAGAGCGATTCAACCGGGTTCTAAAGGATGGCATTGATTCAGCTTGTAAGTCCAGTGAGTCTTGGAGGGATGTGGTAAGAAAGAGGTTGTGGATGTACCGCACCACCCCCCACTCGGTTACTGGAGTAAGTCCTTTCAAACTTTTGAAGGGCAGAGAACCTATTTCTGATATTTTCCCGTGGTGGATCAAGAAGGTCAACAAGGCTGTCGACTATGTTGACTTGGATCTTTTTGCTAAGCGTGTGGAAGTTAAGCAGGACAAGATGAAAGCGTTGTTTGACTCAAACATGAATGTAAGAGTTCCTGATTTTACTGTTGGTGAGTGGGTTAGGATTAAAAAGCCTGGTTTCTTGGCCAAAGGAATTTCCAAGGTCAGTCATCCTATTAAAATTGTTAAGGTTTTCAAGAACAGTGTAATTACTCAGGATGGAAAAGTGTGGAATGTGAGGAGAGTTGCTAAGTGCAAATCTCACGAGCTCAGCATGGACAGAGAAGATGATTTTCCGTTATGTTCTCATTCTGCCCAGTCTGTAGCATCCAGAGTTAAGAGTAACAACAGACCCAGTTTGTTACCTGCCAGATACTTGTCTTGATTTCTTGTTCTTGCGTTTTTGTTGTTGTTTCCTTTGTTCATTTTCCTGTTAGAGGTGAGATGTTTTACATCATTCGTTCTTTTCCCCTCCTTAACACCTCTCCTTCCTCTTGTGCTTTGTCCCTTCTTGGAACATGGAACCATGTACCTGCGTTGTACGCTTTGGATTCCATGTTCCAGAGCCCTCATATGACAGTTACTGCCTTTGCTTGCATTGTATGTATGTACTGTGCCGCGCTCTTTATAAACTTCATATTTACCTACCTTACTGAAGCTTGGCGTCTTCACAGTGCTAAATACAGGTTATGAACAAAAAACTTGCATCGAATCTCCTAGTATTGGTACTGCCAATATATTGGACAAAATTCTATGGAGATTCAATTATATCGAAACGACAACATAAATGTGCACATTAACAATGATTTAGCAGCAATTTGTTGGATTAAATTATCTACACACAACTGTTAGCTGTGAATATATTATAGCATATTTGTCAGTTGAGACTTTCTAGTAACATCCCTATTCCTAGTGTTGCAATCAACAGTAAATTATATTCCACATCCTATTAATAGGGTCATATATTAAAAGGATCACCTAGTTTTCATACATTTCGCAAAGAGGCAAATTGTTAGCAGCAGATCAAAGATAAAAAAGTGTATATATGCTAAAGTGCAAAGTATTCGTAGTGAACATGAAATTTACGTCTAATATTGATAGCACTTTATATTAGACAATGTCCAATAGACCTCTGATCATATCTGTAGACTCCATAAAGCTGCTCAAATGTGCACGCAATTAATTAGCAGCAAATTAATTTGATTTAAGGTGTCTAGGTTCAACTAATATCCATAAATAGGTTATAACATATATATTTGTCTGAACTATCCAAGCACATAAGTGTGTCCTATATTGCAATTGAGAATCTAGGGTCCGACCTATATTCAAAACTGAATCAACACTGTTGTATGAAGCTAAGGTAGCAGCAGACTGGAAAAGTGCTTCCATACTCATCCCTGTCATTAGCATCTATGGATTCATTTAAGTATTGTAAAGAGCTAATCCAATGGCCCGTTGATTTAAATGAGTGAAATAATAGAAGGTCAATGTGCTGTTAAAAAGTATGCCATATATGTGTGTAAATGTAAACACGTAAAATGCACATTGAAATAAATGTCAGCACCCGGCTACAATCTACAGTTTACCAATCACAATCTTGTGCAACCAAAAGAACTTGTACATATCCCTGTAGATCAGAGGTCTTCAAACCTTTTGATGCTGGGACCCCCTTGTCAAATGTTTTTAGGCGTAAGGACCCCCTTAAGTCACAATTTTCTAGAAACTGGTACTCCTCATCATCTATCGACAACCATAAATTGCCCTGTTAGGGGAAACATGCCAAAAGATTCCAGGTCTGTTTTTTTCCTTTCTGACCTCCTAGTTTTTTCTGGTTTAGTGTCTCTGCGTACTTTCTCACAGCTGTTCAGTGTTAAAGTGCAAGTGCTCCTATTGTAAATTATAATATGGATTGGTGTTTCCATAATTGGCATGTTTGAATTACTAGTAAGCCCCTAGTAAAGTGCACTGAGGGTGCCAGGGCCTGTAAATCTAATGCTGCTGGCGGGCCTGCAGTGCTGATTTTGCCACTTACCCAAGCCTCCCTGAAAAGGATTATCAGACCTGTCACTGCAGTGTCTGCGTGCAGTTTGTAACTGCCATGTGCACCCACTTGCTAGGCCCTAATCTTCCCTTTTCTTGCATGTAAGGAACCCCTAAGTTAGGCCCAAGGTAACCCTGTGGGCAGGGTGCCATGTATATTAAAGGTAGGACATGTACTGGTGTGTGACATGTCCTGGTTTTGAATTACAGCGTGTTTCATTTTTCACTATGGAATGGCTATCTGACCCCAGGATAGTACGGGAGTTTACTTATAACTTCTTATAAGTATATCTTCCCATTGGGACAAGATGGAGAAATGGGGTTTAGTATGCCTGAACTCAGAATATAAAAATGCATCTTTTAGTAAAAATGATTTTTATGTTCTGTGTTTAAAAATACCACTTTTGGAAAGTAGGTATTTTCTTGCTTAGCCATCCTGTGAGCCTCTGCTGGGTTTATGGATTGACTGTCTGGCTTTGGAGTGACAGGGGCTGGGGATGTGCATTCTCATCAGACAGCCACTGGGGGGTCAAGGTGTGTCCTGCCTTTCCTGGATGAGTTCGGGCTGGGCTGAATAGACCTGGGCTGAATTTAGAGTAGTGGGAGGAGATTTCCTTGCGCATGAATGGGCCTGATCTGCCTTGGACAATGCTGTCCCCACCTCCTGCCAGGAAGCTGGGACAGAGAGAATGGAACTTGTTTGGGCTGGGCACAGACACTCTCTGCACAAAAGCAGAAAGAGAAACTGAGTACAAATATTGGGACACAGACCCCAGAACTTTAGAACTCGCTGGAATCAAGGAACCTGTCAAGAAGAAGAGCTGGAAGAACTGCCAAGAGGAGTGCTGCCCCTTTGCTGTGTTGTTGCTTTGTTGGGTCGGCCTGCAGTTGCTGCTTCTGCCTTGCGCAGTGAAAGGACTGGACTGAACTTTCTTTACTTATTACTGAGTATCTCCAAGACCTTGAAGTAGAGCTTACCTCCTGTTCTGAAGTCTCAGGGACCGCAAAGACTTCGCCTACCTCTGGGTACCGCCTTTGGAACCGTGGTTTCAGTTACCACAGAGGAGAGAAAAGCAACCAACTCCGTCGCTGGCTCCATGTCCTGAAGGCACCGCAGAGGGCATCACCACATCTTGCACCGCAACCCTGGTCTCACTGACGACAGCTGCTGCCGCCGAGCTGCTGCTTGCACCGTGACCTTTGGGCACCGCACTCAGCACTGCCTCACTTCACTTCGCCACCTTGGTCTCAGCGACGCCATTGCTGACTTCAACAACTGTGACTGCAGCATGGCTTGGGGGCACGGCTCATAAGTCTTGCGACACACCGCCCAGTCCCACACCCCAGTCCAGAGCATCCGACGCCAGCTCACCGCAACTGGTATGGTCAGCTGCACCGTGATCTGTCAGCACCGCAACGAGCACCACCTTCACTCTGCACCGCAGCCAGGGTCTCACCGATGCCGCTGAATGACCATCACTGAGCCGGTGCCTGCACCTCAACTTGAGGGCACTGCACGCCACACCGCTCCGCTTCACACCACAACCACGCCGGTGGCCACAACCGGCCCGCACCAACATCATCGACTGCAACAAAAAGGTACTGTTTACAAGGCTACGGACACACCGTCCAACGTGGTCAGACAGCACTGTTGAATTCTGTTCTCAGAACCACAGTAGCACCAGAGGGTCCTACCAACTTCAAGGAACTTCATTTTTAAGTTTATTCTTGCAAAGTTCATATTTCTATGTACAGTATGTTGAATTTTTATTGTTTTGGTCTTGTTTTGAATATATAAAGTATTGGATATTTTTCAAAACTGGTGTGGTGTCCTTTTGTAGTGTTTTCACTTTATTACTGTTGGTTATGTGCAAATCCTTTACACACCGCCTCTGAAATAAACCTGACTGCTTGTGCCAAGCTATCAATTGGGTGAGCAGGGGTTATTTCAGTAGTGTATCCCTCTTACCCTGAGTAGAAGGAAGGGTCCCTACTTGGACAAAGGTGCAAACCATTGCCAACTAGAGACCTCCACTTCTAACAGCCCCCAATTACCACAGCAAATAATTGTTACGGTGGGGAATTGAGTAAACAGTGTTTAGCAAACCAGAGGTCATTGAGCGTAGGGGTGTAGCCAAAGGTGTAGCTAAAAACAAAGGGCCTAATTTATGAGGAATTGGCGTCGGGCAGCGCGGCAAGTCTTCTTGTGGCGCTGACCTATGCTAATGTGAAAGGGCAGGAATGCACCGTATTTATGAAATACGGTGCATTCCAGTTCTTTTCCCTTTTGTTGGCGCACAAATTGCTGTCTAGCAGCAACATAGGCAGGATTGTTTTTGTACGGGAAGGGGCACCTTCCTTCACCAAAACAATCCAGAGGGGCATTTTCTATTTCTATGTGAGCTGCAGAATGCAGAACACATGGAAAGAGGAAAAAAACTATGAGAAATGAAAACATTTCTCCTCGTATCGCCTCCATTGGGGAGGCATCCGTTTTTGGAGCTGCCTCAGATTTACATGATTTTGTAAATATGGGGCAGCATCAAAATCCATGGGCTTTGCGTGGGAGCCCCACGCAAAACCCATAGAACACCTCCTTGACGCAGAGTAAGGCAACGCAGTGACTGGCGCTGCTGTGTCTTACTCCATATCTATGAGGCCATGCAAAGCCATGCAGGGTGACTTTGCACTGCCTCATAGGTATGTTGAGACGCGTGCGCCACCGGAGCATCAAAAAAAGTGATGCTCTTGCAATGCAAGCCTCTCATAAATAAGCCCAAATTATTCTGTACATTTTTTAGATCTTTCACCGTCTGGTATCTACATATAAAATGATGTGCAGCGTATATGAAAAATGAATTAAAAAAGTTATTGCTCAGTGGGAAATGCACTGTAGTACATTATAAAACCTCTATTCGTTGATGCACTGCAGAGGTCTGTGTGCAACCAGAGAACCACAGAATTAAATCTTGATTGGTGCAGTGGGGAATAGTGATGTGTATTTTTAGTGCTACGAAGTCACAGCCTGTGACAGAAAGCACTTCAAATATCTAAGTCAATTCTTTATACCTTCATTACACACAGGGCAAGATAGAATGCTGCAAAATGTGCAAATAGTTTTACGATTACATGGTGCTTTCAAAATGTAGATTTTAATAATACCAGAGCGTATGTAATGCAATTTTGATTTTACATAACTGTCCCTTCAACACTTCTTTAGGGGCACTAAGGGCTGTGTAAATGGAGTTAAAATGAAAAGCAAAAAGTTCCAGCCCTGTTGTTAACTCTTTGCACTTACACTCAAAAAAACAAATCTTTGTCATCACAAAGAGCCTGAACTGCTCCCAAGCATCCTTTACACTTGCAGATTAACTGCTAAGGCACATTTGCCTTTCATTCAGACAAGCAGCTGATAACGATCTAAATTCGCCGTCCCAGGAGAGCTGTCTTTTAGCAGGGACAAGTGAAGCTGGAGAAACTGCGACCCCCTTCCCAGGACTCCACGACCCTCCAGGGGGCCGCGCCTCACAGATTGAAGACCTCTGCTGTAGATCATTATTCATCTCATACATAAAAGTGGACTCCAGTAATAGGATGATCTCAACATGAGGATGGCATCAAATTGAGATTCTGGAGGACCAATATAGGTTTTCATCATAAAGTGTCATGGTTTTGAAGACAATAGTCATAGCAAAGTTCACTCTCAGTGACATAGTCAGCCATCGAATGCTGTCATCAAATGTGGACATGGAGTTCAGCATCAAGATTGTGACCCTATGGCTTTTCTGTTCCTAATAAAATTATCATTTTCGATTACCATCTCCGTAATTCAAGTTCTCTGTTTGCTTTACTGCGATGGGTTTTAATATCCTTAATGGTGTAGTAATGTAAACATTTTCGGTCCCTCAAATGCTTCTCCCAAAAGTGTTTTGCCATGGGCTAATTCCTATCCTGATTCCTAATCACCCTTAAGTGCTGCCCGTTGTGAACCTTGACTTTGTTAATTGTTATCGCAATGTATTTCATTTGACAATCACATTCCAATATGTATACAGCAAAGTCACAGTTGCAGGTGATTCTCTTCATGATCTTTTGGGTCTGGCCTTCTGGTGTCTCAAAATCCTTTTTAATAAAGCCATGAGCACAGGCTTTACACTGATCGCATTTCCAAAGCCCAAATTGTTTCTTGGATGGCCAGTTCACTTTATCTTTTCTTGTGAACATACTTCTTGTCAGTATATCACCAATTGATCTGGCTTTGCGATAGGTTATCTGCGGTCTTTGGCCTATCTTAGTGTATTTGTGTTCCTCATGTTAAAGCACGTGCCAATTTCTAGTCAGCAACTTTCTCTTGAGCTGATGTTCATTATTGTACACTAGGAAAAATCGGAACCAAGATATACATTTATATGTATGCACAAGGGACCTGGCGCAGACACTAGCTCTTTTTTACATTTTATTCCACAACTATAAATTCGCTATACATATATATATATATATATGTGTGTGTGTGTGTGTATGTGTGTGTGTGTGTGTGTGTGTGGGTTTGTGTTACTATCCTTGTGGGGAATTGGGTGTGATAACACACTCACGCTGTGGGGACTTGAGTGCACTGTGGGGACTTGAACCCAGGTCCCCACAAGGCAATGTCTTCCAAATGATAAAAAATGACTTCAGGAACATCTGTGCCAATTTTTACAACTTTTGAAAAAATTACCTTGTGGGGACCTGTGTTTCATCAAGTGTGTTTATATTTCTGCTCAGCTCTGCCCCTGTAGACAGGAGGTGGTACTGCAGTCTTAAACACACTTTGCATTTAAACACACTTTGCTAACTAGAAACACTCAGTAGCAGCAGAAAGGACAGACATTTCAAAGGAAAAGCTTCATAACTTGTGTTTATCCAAATATTTTTCATCCATGTTAAACTTTTCTCTATTCATTAAAAATAAAACTTTATTTACATGAAGCTATTGATGTTAGAATTGTTGTATCTAAACATTATAAGTGGTTTTATGAACATTGCTAAAAGTGGTTTGGGTCAGTTTCAAATCCCAACATTCTTTGCTGTTGCCGCTTGATCCTTATTTGTAACTAAACAATGATGCTGCACTGCACTGTGATTCAGTATAAACTGAATTGATCATTTTTGTGCACATAACCTACAGGCATCAATGCCTATTGTTAGATTTTAGATGTCTGTACCAGGAATTCAGAATTTTTATGTTGCTTGTCCTCAGTTTACATATTTATATGCACAATGTACTATGTTCTTTTAGATGATGGCTAGATAAGTGAGTGACTAGGCTTCCACTTTGCTAAGGGTTACGTACTAGCAGACAGCAAATTGAAGTATGTTCTTATAAAATTAATGAACTTCTTCAAAGATATATTCAAACTTCATCATAATATGCAATTACATTTGAATCATTTGAATTGCTTAATATAAAAACTGTTCATAAAGCTTTACAAATAAGCATTGGCAAATCCAATAGGTCTCACCTATGTGATAGCTATTGGCTTTGGCAATGGGTGTTAGCCATGTTGTACACCACTGGGGCTGCTGTTCAGCAAGACTAAAAGTTAGTGGCATGGAGTGGGGTGGTGTAGGGTAGACAGGAGAGGGGTAGATTGAGGTATAGCTGAATAGGGTAGATTGGAGTAGAGTGTAGTGTGGTAGACTGCCATACATTGGAATGGGGTAGAGTGGGGTAGAATGGAGTGTGGTGGATTAGGGTAGAATGTAGTGGGGTAAATTAGAGTGGGGTAGTTGGGTAGATTAGCGTGGTACATTGGAGTGGGGCCGATTGAATTGGGGTGGAGTGGCGTAGATTGGGTGGCGTGTGGTAGATTGGGGTGGGATATGGTAGACAGGGGTGGAGTGAGGTTGATTGGAGTTTAGTAGATTGGAGTGGGGTAGATAGGAGTAGGGTAGAAGGAGTAGATAGGGTGGATTGGAGTGGGCAGATTGGACTGGAGTGGGGCAGATTTGAGTGGCATGTAGTAGTATGGAGTGAAGTGGAGTGGGGTATATTGGCTAGAGTAGAATGGAATGTTGTAGATTGGGGTAGAGTGGCGTCGAGTAAATTGAGTGGACTGGAATGTGGTAGATTTGAGTGGCATTTGGTAATATGGAGTCAAGTGGGGTATGGTACATTGGGTAGACTAGAATTGAGTTTGGATGGTTGGGGTAGAGTGGACTGGAGTGGGGCAGATTGGGTGGATTGGATTGGACTGGTGTGGGATAGATTTGAATGACATGTGGTAGTATGGAGTGAAGTTGAGTGTGGTAGAGTAAACTTGTGTGTGGTGGATTGGGGGAAGAATGGAGTGGGGTGTATTGGGGTAGATTGGAGTGGAGTGGGGTAGACTGGAGGGAAGTTGAGTAGATTAGAGCGGAGTGGGACAGATTGGGTGGATTATAGTAGCGTAGAAAGGAGGGTACATTGGAATCGATTTGAGTGGTGTGGGGTGGGGTAGACTGGGATGGGGTGGGGTAAATGAAGACAATGTGGGGTAGACTGCAGTGGGATAGATTGGGAGTGGTGTGGAGTTTGGCAGAGTTGGGATATATTGGAGTGGAGTAGATTGAGGTAGATTGAAGTGGGGTAGATTGAATTGGGGTAGATTGGGATGGAGGGGGATACTGTGGAGTGGAGTGGGGTAGATTGGAGTATAATGTGATAGATTGGAGTGGAATGGGATATATTGGAGTGGACAGAGGTTGATTGGAGTGGACTGGGATAGATTGGGGTCGGTGGGATAGATTGGGGTGAGGTAGATTGGAGTGGAGTGGGTAGATTAGGGTGGGATATTTCATGGTAGATTGGAGTGGAGTGGGTTAGATTGGGGAAAAGTGGAGTGTAGTGGATTGGAAAAGATTGGAGTGTGGTAGATTGAAGTGGTATAGACTGGGTAGATTATGGTAGAGGAGATTGTAGTGAATTGGTGTAGGTTGGAATAGAGTGGGGTAGTTTGGAGTGAGATAGGAGTTGGGTGGTTTGGAGTGGGGTGCATTGGAGTAGAGTAGGCTGGAGTGGAGTTGAATAGATTGGCGTGAGGTAGGTTGGGATGGGTGTGGTAGATTTGAGTGGTGTAGATTGATCAGGGTAGGGTAGTTTGGAGTGGAGTAGATTGGAGTGGAGGAGATTGGGGTAGATCGGAGTGGGACATATTGCATAGGGTAAATTGGAGTACACTAGTTTGGGGTGGAGTGGGGAGGGATACATTGGCGGGGGGTGAATTGGGGTAGAGTGGATTAGATTGGATTGGAGTGGGATAGATTTGAATAGCAGGTGGTGGTATGGAGAGAAGTGGACTGGGTAGATTGGGTAGAGTGGGTAGAGTGGGTTGGAATGTGGTAGATTTGGGTACAGTGGAGAGAGGGTGATTGGGTGGATTGGAGCGTGGTATATTGTGGTAGAGTGGAGTGGAGTAGATTGAAGTGAGGTAGAGTGGAATTGGAAAGACTGGAGTAGAGTTACGACTGGAGTGGAGTGATATAGATTGGGGAAGAGTGGAGTGAGATACATTGGAGTGTGGTATAATGGGTTTGAAAAATCCTGGTCTTAAGTAGGCGAAACGAGGAGAAATACTTGATTTCTCCTCATTTTAGCTTTTTCCATGTGTGCTGCCTTGTGCAGCACACATGGAAAAAGCAAAATGCCATGGTTTGTTCATGTACAGGAAGGTGTTCCTTCATGTACATGAACAAACCTTTTAAAAAATGCCAATATGTAACTTTCATGAGTGCTGAACGAAGCAGCACACATGAAAGTTACAAAATGTTTTTTTAGATTTGTTTATGAGCAGGAAGGGGCACCTTCCTGTACATAAACTACCCTCCCTGCACACAGACACCCTTGCACTCTGGCGCAAGGGTGCCTGCTTTGCTGCTAAGTCGTGACACTTAGCACCATTGCAGGGGGAAACGTTAGGCTGCCCCACATTCTTGAGAATAGGGTGCAGCCTCGTGTTTCTGAAGTGGCGGTGAGAGGCGTTAAGCCAAGGAGGCTAACGCCTCTCACCGCCACTTCATTGGGAATATCCCCCACTGCTTGTTAATTCAACCTCTAATCCAGTCTGCAACTGCACTAGTGGATAAACTATATACTGAGCAGGATTGTTTGAAAGTGTCACAGGAGGAATTACACAGTCTCGCAAATTGCATTTGCATATAACAATTTGCAGCAGTTCCCTTAAAATACAAGTTTTCTGCCATTAAATAAGCTGAATCGAGCATAAACACAGTTCACACCACAAATTGAATTTTCATTTTACGCTCAAATGATAACGGATATTGGCTTGGAGCCAATTGAGAAGAACATGAGGAGTAAGGACTGACCACAAAGTCGCTACTAGCCCAGCAGATATTTGGTAAACAATGTGTCTTATGTGAAGGCAGATATCAGAAACCGTTCCTTGAAGAAATTCCACATTGCTTGACGTTCCCAACATTATTGGTCACATTAAAGTTTATGTCCTGAAACTACTGAGAAAATGTGTTCACATATGGTCGTATATTGCAATGTGAACAAATGAGCCTGTCCTCGGACAATTATATCCTGGAAGGTATACAGAGTGAACCCAGAGATGGGAATAATGCCCGATAATTAGGTTATTGTGAGAGTGCAACTTCTATGATCATTACGCAGAGGCATTGAATAACACACAATGTGAGGCACCAAGACACATCTGCATAAGTGGCAGATATTGCAGTACCTGCTGAGTATCAAAATTCCTACATATATGGTTTTGTGTTATTGCACTTTCTTATTTTTCCCCACTGTGAAATTGTATAATTACCATGCTGACCTAGTGAATTTAAAATATGGAATTTACTATATTTTTCAGAGAATCCCAAAGACTCCACTTGGAAAGATCGATTGTATATTGCAATTGAATTACAGCTGATATGAGTGAATTATATATGAAGTGATATATAACTTTTCTAAGGTGAATGGCTTTTTAAAGGTGTCTGTGAGGGAATCTGCAGTAGTTTTTGTTAGTTCTGAGCTACATCCCTTCCAGGACTTTCAGATTTATAAGCCAATCGTGGCCTATATTTTTAGCGTTCTCCCGCTTTAAAACCTTTTAGCTATTTTAAAAGAGTGACCACTCCAGAGACTGTAATCAAAGAAGATTTTTTTTTGTTTTTATCCCCTTAACATCTTTCTTTCTTAGTTTCATGGCAGGTTTAGGTGAGGGGTGGTCTTTTTCTTTTTCAAGTCTCCCACTTGTCAATGTATAGCTTCTATACGTTACACATACTGGGGAGGGTATATTTTGGTTGTACAAGTAAAATGGCGTACTTTAAAATTTCATTGGGTTATTAATTTGTTTTTTTAACTGTTTAGGGACTGTCTCACTGCATCTCTTATTAGGGTTGGAATTAACTAAGTGTTCAGCATTTAAGATACTTCAGATCGAGAACGCTCTTTCTTTCTGCCTCCTCCTAATATGGCATACAGGAACGTTTGCAAGAGTTTGAGCTGGAGTGGATGTGTGGTCGTGTGAAATAATTTTCCTTGGTCAGATGCAATGAAACATGGTGGTGTTCAGTGCACAGCTTGGCAAGATTAAATGTGGCCTGCAGAGGCAGTCTTTGCTGTCTATTTCTGGCTTCTCTTTCAGAGGTATTCTGTTATTGTGAAAGTGTATCAACCCTCCATTTAGCACATCAAGATTGGCCACAAAAGACGGCCTGACAGAAGTGGAGAGTTGCTGGTGGTTCCAAATGAGATGAGTTGCTCGCACCCGTGATGTGACACCCCTGCAGTGACCTTTTCCAAAAGGTATGGCAGCAGTGTTTTTGGAGGCCTCAGGCTGTCGCGAGGTAGCCTTTCCAGATTAGAACAGAGTGCAGGTGATTCCTGATGTGATGGACCTGGGCTGATCAGGAACCCAGGATTATAGTCAAGGATACATTGGTGGAAGTGACATCTGGTGTAGATAGAATTTAACTAAGGGAAGTTTTAGAGCTGGAACGGGGCTCAGTAGATGAAAGTTGGGAGCTCCTATCCCTTATCCATCATGCCATACTTTGGCATTTGGCTGCTATGGGCCATCCATTTAACATAAACTGGGACATTTTCTGCCAGACTTGAGCCCTGCAGTGCAGACAGATTGGAATTTGCTGCAGTGCCCTCAAGTTTCCCAGGACCTTGGTCGTTCTATCTGCATTCTTATTTACATTCTGGGACTTCTTGCTGAGCTGTGATAATGCACATATATTCACAAAGCAATCAAAAGGTGGAATGGGTAAGTGAAAAGCTACACCCACAAAGTCAGTTAAAATTTAAAAACGTAACTTTCATGAAGAAGGGCAAAGTCTTACTATTCTGGCTGAGGAGAAGCATTACCTTAACAAACACACTGCCTGAAGTTGAAAGAATCGCCCAAGATGGATTGGAATAAAGTCTGCAGGTACGTGTGTATTCCAGCTATTACTCTGGGATGCTTCAACCCATGACAGTGTTAAATACAATAACCAACACTTAGAAGTCTCCTCCCACATGTTCTCCACCCGCCCACCTCAGCATTCTAAGTGCTTCAAGCATTCGAAAATAAGATGTACAAAGTGCCTAAAAGCCACCAGCGAACAGGCGGTAAACAGCTTCTGAGCAGCATGCTTATGATCCAAAATGGCAAACTTTACCAAATGGCCCCGTACAATTAGTACAATAAAATACAACATACCTTTACAACTCACTGTTTTTCATCATTGTACTTTGCTATGAAAAGGTGCTCATAAGTATTGTTTTAAATGTGTGTGCATGTGTGGGCATCTGACACCCACCTAATAAAAAATATGTTGACTCTCACTGGCACACACAATGTATGGCAGCTGGGGAGCCGGGGGCTCCTAAACCAATATTAAACATGTGGGTGTCCCTGATGGGCACTGGCACACCTACAACAATATATATTTTTTTCAAAAAGGGAATATTAAATGAGAGGCAGGACCACTTGGTGGTCCAAAATGCATTAGGAAAGGGGTATTGAATGAAATAATGGATACTTCACTAAGAATATAACAATGGATTGAAACAAATTTATAAACAACACATTTAGAGTAAACTTAGCTGTACTCCATAGTATCTCTCTCACTGCGTAAACTGTACAATATCACCTCCTGTCTTCACATCTAAACCTGCTGATACCTTAATGTATTTAATCCTGCCTCTACCCTGTTACTAAAACCTATCCTCTAGTATTTCTACCACTACACACATCCTATTTACCTCTACCCCACCTTTGTGCTAGTAACTATATCCACGTCTATGCCTATAGCACTCTCTTCATGCTAGAGTCTCTACTCATGCCTAATCCTCAGTAATATCGACACCGCTTACACCATAGCTCACTTCTACCATTTCTACACCCCTTCCATTTCTTGTGTCCCTTTTTGCAGTGTTTCTTCATCAGAATCCGTCAAACGTTTTGAGGACTAGGGTTTCCTCACTTCAACAATATGGAAATTTCCATGCTTATGGGTAGTTGGGCTGGTATACTACATTTTGTTTTTCCTCTAAAACATTGTAAATGTTAGTGTATAGTTGCTGGAGCAGGCCAGACCTCCATACATCACAGTAATAACATTGAATGGGGTGCTTAGATCTTGACACCTGTCTAATTCCCACACATTCAGGGAAATTAATATGGTTTTCTAGTGCCTCCGTTTTTTTCCTCTGTCTATTTGGGTAAACATGGAAATAGCAAGAGCACCCTTTTTAGGTCTCGCTGAGCCGAGCGCATGCGCTGGCTCAGAGAGACATTTTGTAGATGAGTTTTCAAAGTGCTGCTGGCTGGCCTAGTGCTTGCATTCAAGCGAGCGTGCACGCGCGAACCGCTAGCCTTCAGCAGCACTTTGAAAACTGTGCTTTAGTGCCTCATTGCGATCGTGATCACTTTCGCTTTCAGAGCGATCACGAGGACTTTCGCTTTTACGGCCGCGCGGCGTTACTTTTACTCTTGCGCGGCCAATGCTTGTTTTTGATTGTGTTATAAACCAAGGAACTCGGGCTCTGGACCGCTTTCTAGATCCGAGTCCCTCCTTTTCCTTCCCTGAGGGAATCTTTTGATACACCATAAGAAAGAGCGCCTTAGCTAGAACGAGCACCGGGATAAAGTCGGTTTTTCCCCAACAGGATACCCAATATTATACAACACCATCATCTCATTTCAGTGCAGGACAAGGCACGTACATATTCCAAGATGGCCGACATTCGTACACAAATTACGGTCTAATGGTAGTCTGCTGTTCAGCATGCTCGGTCTCTTTTCTATGTCTTTGGCTGTTTCACTCCTGTGCCATCCCATTTTCGCCCCTTTGTCCCTTCTCTGCCCCGTCACAGAGCTACGCTTGTGCATCGCGGGGCTAGAGGCTGCTGCTGGCAGACAGCTCTGAGCCAGGAGCTCCGGGGTAGCCCAGAGCAGCCATCGGAACTGGAGGAAGGTGAGCGATACAGTCCCTTGATAGGAGTACGCTGGTGCCAATGCTGTACTGTAAGTGTCTGCAACCTCAGCACCTGGGGGCTAGGAGGCGGGTCTTCCACTTAGTACCAAGAATAAAATAAAAACACTTAAGAGTGAAAGCAGCCAAGCGCTTGC
The DNA here is from genome assembly GCF_964204655.1 of Triturus cristatus. NCBI lineage: Eukaryota > Metazoa > Chordata > Amphibia > Caudata > Salamandridae > Triturus > Triturus cristatus. Next base: position 134,354,117 of record NC_140586.1, on the reverse strand, counting down.
TGTCACAGTACTGCAGACTATTTGCCATGTTAATATTTATTATGTGTTGGCTATTCGTTTAATCGACCTTGGGGGGGGGTTGAACAGCTGAATGGACCCATTAAGGATTTAACCTGTGCTCTCCCTAAGTCCGCCTTTGTACACTGGTTATAAAGAATTCTGCTCCTTACGAATTTTCTCGCCCTCGTGTTCGTGTGGTGGCATTTGACAGGCGGTTTGGGGTGTTAAAGCAATTGTGTAACGGGTACTTGGCTTCCGTAATGTTTCATGTTTTTGCATTTCAATATACTGTTTATCATATAAGCTGCGGTTAGATAGCATTTGATACTAAAGCATACCGCCCCACATTCCTCCCTCCCCAATCGTTAACCAAACCATAGTTAGCCTTTAGATGCCATGCTGTTGTCTAAGTGGAGGTGATCCGATTTTAATCTCCCTCAGAAGGGTGAAATGTTTAGTCGGTATGCTGGGAGTCTAACGTTTGATAGACCGGTTACTCAGGGTTAACCTCACTGAACAGTTGTATTACTTTTTATTCAACGTTGCAGTCCTTCTACATTGTTGCACCTCTTTGCATTGTTTTGTATGTATTTGCTACACTTACCCAGCTAGGGTGGACCCACATTTTATTGTCATCAGTAAATCTAAGAAGCCTGCCTTCCTCCATTTTATATTGCTAACAGCAACAATGATTACCATTTGTTCATAAGTACGACATAGCTTGTCTCTTGCTGCTTATCAAGTGACCTTCATTTTCTCGATCTCAGAGAAATCTGAAAAATGTCCAAAGCGCCCTTTGGAAGGCACTTTTCTGTAATGCTACTGGTGCTCATGTAAAGCGCTCTGATACCGTCGGGTCAAGTTCGCCTATTTAAAACTGCAAAAAAAAGTTGAGATTTTCAGTGATGAAGAGGTAGATGGAAAGGGTTCTATAACGTCGTAGTCCTTAAAAAATATGCTACTGCTTCTGGTATATTTTTGTGCAGTTTGCTTCTTGTGCACATATGTATCCTTAATGGAAATCTATAATGTAAACTTATGCGGAGCATCATTGCCTTGGTCCCTTTTTGACAAGAAATGCTGCTTTCTCCATATTTCTTTGTTGACTACAACATAAAAGAAAAAATGTGCCAAGTGTTCTTTGAAAGGCACTCGCCTGTAACACGCCATTTCTGCTTGTTGAAATATGCTGATAGCTGATTTGGCCAAGAGTGGCACTGTGCTGGTGGTAATGTTCGATCTGTCTTTACGGTTTGATAACGTGGGCAACCCAATCCATACTATATCGATTGAGGAAGGTGACAAAAGCATCCAAACAGTCAATTGGTGGGTCTGGTTTCTAAAGGACAGGTTGGCTCTTCATCGATACCAACCTGTGGGATGCTACTTAGTTCTCCATTGTCATCTGTTTGGTAGTTAGGGAAAATTTAGGTGGATACCTTATCGCAGGGGTGTCGAGTGTAGGACAGAAAGCCACATCCGCAAATCTTTCTGGTTACCCACTGAATATTTAAACTAGTTTTATTTAGATTAAATGTATATACATTTGTCATGTCTAAATCTACAAAACATGTTGCATCGCAGGGGTGTCGAGTGTAGGACAGAAAGCACATTTGCAAATCTTTCTGGTTACCCACTGAGTATTCAAACTAGTCTTATTTAGATTAAATTTATATACATATGGCGTGTGTTTAAATCTAGAAATCCTGTTGCAGGGAAGCCTTTCTGGTGCTAAGTTAGCAACCTCTGCCTTATTGGGTCAGTACTATGAAGCATGACTCTTATAGCCACCAAATAGCCTGCTCTGAATGGACTGAACTGCATTGATTATAGGCCCCCAAAAGAGACCTAACTAGCTTCCCCTACGATTTCCCTTGGTGGAAAAATACATTTGGGATAACACAGTATTCTAGGCTGTTGTTGGGACATCAAATTAACACTTTGACTAAAAATCGCATCGTTCAGACTAACCATTTTTATTGGAGAAAGAGGGAGCCACGTTAATTAAAGCAGTGTTTGGCTCCAGATTGTGTTATTGCAACACATTTTATCTTGGTCTCATTAAAAAGCTGTGGATACTCTTGTCAAAATACTGTTGTAGAATTGTGGTTGAGTCGAAGATGCTTGCCATAGTCCTCTTAACTTTTCGGAAGTTGCAGTGCAAACAATTTGACAACAGATTCATGATTACTTTAATGCTCTATCCATTCGTAAAAAGTTAAAGACATCGCTGCTAATTGGATAAAAGTAACTAGTTGTCGTTAAATATATTTCCTGTAATGCCTAGATACCGTCAGCGTTTCAGTCTTTAAGAAAAATATTCTCTAGATTTTGCAGCAGACTGATTAGAGTTTACTAAATTCAGAACATCCTAGCATCTGGGACCGGCCTCTACCTCAGTTGTGTGTACACAAAACCAAGTGGATTGCGCCAGATAATTTGTTTATGTTGTTTTTTGAGGGACCATCACTGGGATTAGTTAGGATTATGTAACCGCGTTTCCTGAATGAAACCCTGTTAGGATGTCAATTGAAAGTACAAGCACGAAAGGCAGTAAAATCTAAAAATAGTTTGTTGCAGTTTATTTGCTTATATGGGTCAATAGTTAGTCAGTTGGTCAAGGCCTCTTCTGCCAGCATGATCATGATCACCACAGGAGTTTGGGTGCACCTCTTTGGTTCATGTATTATTAATGATAAAAGTTTGTTTTTTGTGGTCTCTCATAATGATTGTGTTCCATTTACTAATCCTTGTAAGTGACAGGTAGCGAAGTGAAGAGTTTGGAATCTTGTCAGTGAAAGGTGCTGTGTAAGGCCTAGGCAAAGTTTCCTGTACGTGGGTGTTATCTGGTGTAATTTCAGTAATTTCATGTTACACTTGTTACATGAAATTCCCAAAACGACACCATGCCTCATAATTACGCGACATTCACGGCAAATCCAACGCAAAAGAACAAATGTGAAGAATCACAACATGAAGGGTTGCAGTTTGCAGCGCTTGCCTTTTTTGGGCTGCAATTACTCATTCTGTGCTAAAATACAGCATTTGAATTCTGTTTTTGCATTTTGCGAAATTTGACTGAAATGTTACATAATTACAAGTATTCGCAACCCACAAATACACCTTTTATATGTGACCAGAAAGGAGCAGGGTTTGCAAGCGGGTGAGCTGCATGTTTTGTACGACTGTTTTGTTTTGCGTTAAACAGCTGAAAGTCATGGCCACATCTCTTGCTGTCGGTCAACGCCAGAAAATATAAGCTGCAGCAGTTAACAGAATCTTTTTGTATAATAAGGTTTAGCGTGTTCAGATGTTTATATCAGTGATGCATGAATTAACTGCTAAAAGGGATGTACCACAGTATGCATTTTACTGCACCATGGAGTGAGTATATAGCGACGATTAGTGTGGGATGTAGTGGCTTCTTAGGTTCTGCATAGTTGGTACTAACTGTATACAAAACTAAAAGTCTGTGTCAAAAATTAAGACAGCAGGCGGGTAGCAGTAGGTACCCGGCCATATGTGACATTTTGTCTTGAAATAATTTGCGTCATTCTGGAGCGTAAACTTTGAGCTCATTAGCTGTAATTGAGATTGTCCTAGACTTGGTGTCAGGCTGGATTTTACTAAAGACTCGGAGCGGAGTATTAGGCTATCTTTTCTTGCTATTTATTCACAACAGCCAAGCAAGAGGAAACCAGCATTGGCATAGCCAATAGGTCTCGCTTTGGGAACTTTATAAGTATTTAGTTATGAAGCACAATATCCTTAGGTGCAAGAACATCACTTATAAGGTTCCAAAGGCGAGACCTATTGGCTATGCCAATGCTTGTTTAGTTCTATATGTACTGCCATGCTATTGTCCCGCTCGTTCTGTAACCTCCCTGCTCGTCTCCAAATCAGATTAATTGTGAGGCATGGGCAAAGTGGGCTAAATTGAAATTGCTGCCTATTGCTCAGAACATATATGCTCAATTTTTATAGTGCACTTAACATCAATAATATTGTCTGAGACAAACTTACATAATGCATTTTTTCCAGACACGCATGATTTTTTACATTTTTAATTGGGAAAGATAGGAATTTAAATGTGGCCTATTAAATCCACTGCAAAATAGATAAATTAAACACTAAATTTCATTTCACGCTACAATATATGTTCTATTCCCTAAACAGAGAAATGTTTACAAGAACCTCCAAACTATCTATTAGCACAATTGCTACTGAACGAAAGGAAACGGAAAACAGGATTCGGAGCAGAACTTCAGGATGGCCACTCACAAAAGTGCAAATGCGCGATTGAGCATCTCAAAAGGTCAATTAACATGACAAGAGACTAGTCCCTGAAAACTCCAGAGACGGTGAAAGACGGGAAACGCTTCCTGTGGGGGGTTGGGCCCTGTTGCAACAGAGCACACCTTGCTAAAAGTCTACAGAGAAGCGGCATGGCATACTTCTTAATGTTTGCCCTGACAACAGCAAGCATGGGGCACAACACCCAGAGATTCTCACTTGATCATCGCATCAAGCTCACTGCGAAATTATGGTTACAAAAACAAAATAAAACATTTGCAAGAGGCATACAAAATTTAACGTGTGTGCCTACAAAATATTCTGGTAATTATCGCATTCTAAATAAAAGCGTTCCCGGGTTGGCAAGGGGCAGAGTTTGTGCTATGTGAAAAGGATGCATATGAGAAACGTTTGAAGGCGAAATGTTGGTAGATATTTGCAGTTCTTTTAATTTTTTTTTAACAAGTTGTTCTTCTCCAGGTAAATAATGATTAGCTTTCTGGGAGAACAAATGCAACAATAGACTACCCTGTCATTTCGGAAAAACATTTCTCTAACTGAACAAAAGAGTGGCGAAAATAAATTGGTGACATACAAAGGCAAATGGGGATGAAAGAGAGAAAACGAATGGAGACAAGGAGGAAAAGAGAATCGTACAAAAAAGTATATGGCGAGGAAGAGATGAGAGGAAGAGGGAGTAGGAAGAAAATCAGGGCTGTCACAGAGGGGAGGTGAAAGTGCAGACAATGAAAACAGGATTTGCTGAGAAAGGCACGCCCAAATTGAAAATGTAAAGAAAATTATAGCAACTGCAGATGTAAGAGACGTCCAGAGGAACCATGCAGAGATCAGTACTGTCTAGCAAATAGGTGGGAAGAAAGGTAGGAAAAGCAAGAGCTTCTGAAGGAAATAGAACTACAGGAACTAACGAGGGGAGAGGGGTATACAGAAAAAATGCAGGCAGGGCAGGAACTGCTGTAGAAATAGAAGCAGTTAGGGAAAACACCTGGAGAGCAGTGCAATTTCGCAGGGGTCTCTGTCCCTTGTCCAATGATTGTAAATGTTCCAGTCCTAACATTTTTTTCACTATGATACATGCATGTGTGAGTGAAAAGGTGGATGGATAGATGCATGGATGAATGAGTGAAACGAATGTAAGAATGGATGATTGAAATGCTGGATTGATGATGGGAGAAAGGCTGCATGAGTGAGTAAAAGGATGCATCGATGAGTCAAAAGATAAGTGGATGTATGAAAGGACTGAGTTAAAGGGTTAATTGGTGGATATATGGATGAGTGAAAGGGAGAATATATGGATAGCTGGATGGAAGGGTGGATGAATAGATCAATGAAAAGGGTGGATGGATGAGGTAGCAAAAGAATGGATGAGTAAAAGTGTAAATGGATGAGTGGAGCAATGTGTGGAAGGGTGAATGGATGAGTGAAGAGATGGGTGGCTGAATGAAAGGGTGGATTGATGGATAAGTGAAAAGGAAGATGGATGAGTTAAAAGGTAAATGGATGATGGATGGAGGGATGTGTGAGTGAAGAGGTGGATGGATAGATGCATGGATGAATGAGTGAAGGAAAAATGGATGGATGAGTAAAAGGATGGATGGATAGATGAGAGGAAGGCTGGATGGATGAGGGAAATAGTAAATGGAAGGACTAAGTGGATGGATGAATGGATGGGCTAAATGAAACCGTGAATGGATGGATGTATGCATGGATACATGAAGGAAGGGTAGATGGCTGGCTGTATTAAATAGTAGACAGATGATGAGTGAAAGGCTGAATGGATGGATGAATGAGTGAAAGGATGGGTGGATGAGTGAGTGAAAGGGTATATGAATGGATGAGAGGATAGATGGGTAAAAGGGTGGAATGATGAGTGAAAGGATGGATCGCTGAGTAAAAGGGTGGATCAGTCAATGAATGAGTGAAAGGGAGGATGGATGGAGTAAAAGGATAGATAGATGAGAAAAGGGTGGACGGATGGAAGTGGGGATAGACAAGTAAAATGATGGATGACTGAATGAAGGGATAGATATGTTTTGTGGATAGGTTTGAAGATGGATGAATAGGTTTGCATGTAGATGGGTATATGGATGGACGGAATGGTGAAGGACAGAATATTGGATGGAAGACAGAATGTAAAGGTGAAATGATGATAATCAGCAAGTGGATGGAAGAATGAATTGATGAATGGAAAGGTGCTTGGATGCAAGAGACAAGCAAGTCTTTCTGGGATGGTCCCGATGACTTGCTTCACTTGCTTGGTCTCATAAGAGTTTTGGTTCAAAGTGGGGGGTGTTTTAATTTTCTGGCTACTCCCTTGCCCATACTCCTGTGGAATTCCATTTTCTAACCTTTTATCTTCAATCTCCACTCACCAAATCCGATCTCTACCATGCACATTGTTGTCCACATCAGGCATCTTCTCTATACTGCTCATGTGCTCTCCACCCTCTACAAGCCATTGCCACTCTATTTATCTACTCTTTACACTATAGTTTTTCTCTCAACCGTTCACTTGCTCTCTTCCCTCTGCACACAACTCAATATATCAGATTAAGGAAAGCACAAATGAAGCACATTTTTTGTAATTCTTAGAAGTATGGTGGAAACAAATATTTCAATATGATTTAGAACAATTCAGTACACTAGGAGATTACACTTCCACACATTGTTTTGTGCACTGTATACTTTAAATCAGTAAAACTGTATGCCTTAGAAAATGTAATAGTCATTTAAATTGCAAATGTGTTGACTGTACAGGCAGTGCACCATCACACCAGGCATACTCCACGCTACACCACTCTACTCTGTACAACACCATGCCCCTCCCCTCTACCACACAACCCTCTACCACACACCACTCCACTCCCTTCTACTTTACAACATGCCACTCCACTCTGACACTACACGACATACCACTCTTATACACCCCTCCACTCACGCTCCTATATTTTTTGCAACGACTCTCTACTTTGATACTCCAATCTTTGACACTTCACTATACTCTACACCACTCTACTGCACTCAACAACCCTCTCTGCCGCTCCACAACACTGCCACTCTGTTAAACTCCCTCTACGCCACTTTACTCCACTCCATTCTGACTCACTTCTCTGCTCAATGACTCTCCATGCCCCTCCACTATTTAACACTCCACTCTGCAACCCTTTACTTCACTCTACACTACAACAATCTACTGCACTCTATGCAACTCTACTCTACGACCCTCTACGCCACTTCACTCTACAAAACTCTACTCCATTTTATGCCACTCCACCTCACTTTACTGCACCCTACAACACTCTGTGCCATTCCACCCTAGGACACTATCGCTCCACTCTACAACACTCTACTCCACTTTATGCCTCTCTACGCAACTCCCTCATTGTCACTCTTTCCACCATCTGAATGTGTTCTCCATCCTAAACATCCACTGTAACCCTCTCTACCCATTCTCCAAGCCTCACCTCCTCTTTCTGTCATTTGCATTGGCTCGCCATATCCATGATCTATTTCGCCCATCCTCCCTCTGAACATTAGATCTTCTCTCAGTGCACCACATGGGCTTTTAGCCCTCTACTTCCAACACCCACACTGTTTATCCTACTCCCACACAGGATCTCCACCAATGACATACATAAACTGTCTGCCATATACACTCTCTACCCAGCACATTCACTCTCTACATCAGCCCTCGTATAGTACTCTGCACATGCTCTCTCCAGCCACCAATTGTGCTTGTCACCCTGTCATACGCTCTTTACCTTTCAAATAAGTTTCTTACCCTCGTTGGTCTCTTTCCACCCATCACTTGTTATCTTCACCATTTACTTTCTCTTGTCTGCATTCTACAGCCCACATGTTCTATCCATGTTCCACTTCCACTGCTCATATCTACACATAACACCCGATTACTAAACACTGTATATCTGTCCTCCACATGAGTGCGACACTCTGTACATGCGTTCCCTACATTCACACTTTATTTGCATGTTCGCTTTCTACCATCCATAATTGTATTCTACCCAACACTTGCACTGCTTGTGTATGTACATTGTTCACCCTCTGTATCCACCATCTACATCTGTTGTTTATCTCACATATCCAATCTAAGCCTTCTGCATCCACTCTCCAAGTACTGTATCCTCTCTGAACCCTGTACATCTGTTCTCGACACTTGCTCTAGCCACTCCAAACACCACTTCTGCTCTTGGTGCACTACATCCACTCTCCACCATCTTATCTGCTAAATACAAACCTCACCAACTCCCAGCCCTTTTCATTCTCAAAGCATTATGACCGCTGCTAACACCATTTAAGTTCCCTCTGTGGGTATCTTCTAGCCATTAAATTCATCTTCTAAATCCACTCTTCTTCCATGATAGGAGCTTTCCATTTCCACTAAACATTTACTGGCACGCCACTTCTACTCCTCTATAGCCTCCAAATGCGTACTCTATTTTTCTCTTAGAACTGCTATCTTGCTGCTAGCCCACACTTCAGATATGCTCTTCATAGAAGCTCTCCATATCCAGTCTCAACATCCACTATGCCCTGTTATCTTTACAAGCACTCTTCAAATCATCTGTCCAAATTTACTGCACAACATATTTCACACGCCTTATCCTTACTCTTCTATCCAGTGCTGCACTGTTCTACCATTCACAAACAGTACTCAACTCTATGTATTCGGCCTTAGCATGACACGTATGCACCTAAAGTCCCATGCCTTTTTGTTCCACACTACATATGTTAATATCTCCTCTTTGCAGTCAGCATCTGCTATCCACATAGACTTTCCACATGAACATCCTCTCACATTCCATATAGCTGCAGAGTTCAATATCCATTTGCACTTAAATCCCATTCTTAAACAAAGCGTCAGAACAATAATTAAACTATTTGCCAACTGGGATTTAGAACACTTCACTGCATGGCTTACTAACTACACACATGTAACACTGTGACTATATACAGCTACACAATCCATCACCACGCTCAGTTATAGTACTAAAGACACCTAAGCAATAGCCAAGAGTGCCCATCCAGTGGATACTCTTGGATGTTACGAATTGGGATCCATATCCAGTCTCAACATCCACTATGCCCTGTTATCTTTACAAGCACTCTTCAAATCATCTGTCCAAATTTACTGCACAACATATTTCACACGCCTTATCCATACTCTTCTATCCAGTGCTGCACTGTTCGGTAGTATTTCAAACTCATCCTGCACTTGTCAGTTAGTATTCCTTGAGAAGTACAAGATCATCACGCATTTTTAATTGAAGTAATCAGGACACCATCCTGGAGTAATTCACACTCATCCTGCAGTTGTCAATTAGTATTCTTGAAGTTGTAAAGGATCATCACGCATTTTTTATTGAAGTAATCAGGACACCATCCTGGAGTAGTTCACACTCATCCTGCAGTTGTCAATTAGTATTCTTGGAGTTGTAAAGGATCATCACGCATTTTTAATTGAAGTAATCAGGACACCATCCTGCAGTAGTTTTTGTGATTACAGTAAGAGTCCTCTCATTTAAATATTTAGCCCTGTGGGCAGACTTCAGGATGGCTTGGGATGACTTCCCCAGATAATTACAGGAATAGCCTGGCTGAAGTCATCGGATGACGCTAGAATGAGTCCAGGATGATCTTCCTTTTTGACTTGGGTGTGCTCTCAAGGCCGGCTTTTAGGGTGATGCAACCGGTGCAGCTGCATCGGACGCTGACCTTAGGCAGTACTGAATTTAGAAATCGCTGTTGGGTTTAAAAGCACCTGCTGCAGAGTTCCTTGTGTGTCCAGAGGTTTTCAGCTAAAAATAAAAATTTCAGGATCTCTTTGATGATTAATGTTCCTGCTGGAGAGCGAGATTGCAGTTTTTTCAAGTGACAGCTTTGGCTCATCATAAAGTAGTGCAGCAGGTTAATATGCCTGCTGCAAAGAACACGTACCATGCAGATCACATAACTGCCTTTTCTGTGTATAGCTCAGTGGGTTACTGCTTTTGTCACAGAGATCCTTTTGTTACTTGTAGTTCATTAATTATAATCCTACCATAGTTACCCATGAACTGTCATTAAAGAGTTGCATGCAAAGTGCATGGTATAAGTTAGAATATTATGCATTTTCCCCCGTCTTTTATTATCCTAATATTGCAAAAAAAGGGTTCGTTTGGATAGAAATATATTCTTATTAGTGAAGCCAACCCTAAACACTGTGGTACATTTTAAATGCTGTGCTTCTCTAGGCCAAACATTCTTAATGTATACTGCGTAATAGTATGGATGATGTGATTGCTACACCTTTTAATCCTCATTGCCTTATGTAACATTTTCTATAGACTGATTTACAAGTATCATTAACTGTCCCAGTATAATGTGTGTGTGATGTAAAGTGCTCTGAAAAAACCCTACTCTGATATGAGCAGTGCTATAAAACAAACATGTATGTGGAAGATGGTCTATGGAGATGTGAGGGGCACTGTGAGGGAGGTGGTAAGGAGATCTGTGAACACGGAGGCAGGGCCGGACTGGGAACCAAAACCGGCCCTGGCAAAGTGCTCGGCGGCCCTCACCCCCCTCCCGCAGGGGGTTGGGGGTGCCGCCAAGCTCTTTGCCAGGGCCGTTTTCCAGCCGATTTTGTTACAGAGCCGATTTTGCAGCTATGCTGCAAAAACGGCCCTATAACAAAATCGGCCCCCAGGGGCCCAAAACCGGCCCCGACCCGTGCCGCGCACCGGGGGATTGCCCGGTGCCCGCTACAGCCAGTCCGGCCCTGCATGGAGGTCATGGGGGAGGGGGTCAAAAAAGACTTTCACATGGGCACCACCAGCGAGAAAGCCAGCCCTGTGTGGTCCGGCATTTGTAATGTGAAAAAGGGTTCATTAACCAAACATACCAGCTGCTGCATTGATTTAGAGATTTAGTGGCACCTTGCTGCACTTTGTTACTGGAAAAGGGCAAGAATGCACCATATTTATTACAATATGGTGCATTCCTGTCCTTTTCCCTGCACTGGCACACAATGGGCTGCTTAACGCCAAAGCAGACACCCTTGCACCATGGTGCAAGGATGCCTGTGTTGCATGCAGGATTTTTTTTTGCAGGAAGGTACACTTTCCTGCACAGCAACAATCCAGAGAGGCATTTTCTTCTTTCTATGTGTGCTGCAAAATGCAGCACACAGAGAAAAAGGGAGTAACGAGGAGAAAAAAAACATATTTCTTCTTGTTACGCCTCTCCTAAGAAGGCGCATCTTTTTGCCACATTCCCAGGTCTACCAGTGATGGTAAATTTGCTGCACAAGGCAAAGTGGCCCTGTGTGGCTTGATACATCAGATTTTAGGGTTTGAGTCTCACATCCACCATGGTGCGTAATGCAAATGTGATGCAAACCCTTGATAAAAAGGACCCTTACTGTATAGAAACTAAAGTGGAAAGATGAGCACTGGCGCATGTTAAACACAAGTGGGCCAGCGCAAGGGGGGAAACAACCATTACAATGCAGTAATTATAACGCACTACCTTTACAACACAGTCATTACAACACAACTGCCTTTACAACGCATGCCACTATAACGCATGCCATTACAACGCACGCCATTACAACGCATTATAAGGTGAGAAATTGGTATTTTTTAGTTTTAGGGTGGGAATGGGTTTTGGGGTACATGGGGATAACATTTTTACCCCTACACTATCCAACACTTAGCCTACTGTTGCACTCACTGGAGTTGGAATAGTAATTTTTACCCCTACATTATCCAACACTTACCCCACTGTTATCCCAAAAGTATTATGCGTTATAATGGTATGCGTTGTAGTGGCATGTGTTGTAATGGTATGCATTGTAATGGTAGTTTCCATAAATGCGTTGTACTGTCATGCGTTGCAAAATCATGCATTGTATTGGTAGTTGCGATGTAAAAACTGCATTGTAAAGGCATGCGTTGTAATTGTTTGCGTTGTAACACCATATATTCACGCAAGGGAGAGCGGATGACAGAGCTATATCTTAACTTTGATTGCTGTGCTGCACTCCCACTGCTGTACCTAGCAATAGCAGTATCTCTCAGATTCTGGAAGATCAAGCAGAACCATAACTTCCTTGAAGTGCTTAACTGCTTTATTCTTGCACAAATCTGGCATTTTCTAAATCCGTTCTGTCTCTTTCCAAAGATTTGTCACTCTTCAAGTAGGAGGTGAAATCTGAGTAGTGGCCAATGGAAGTTAATGACAAGGTAAAGGTGGTAGGTCCCTTTTAAACACGCTTTGTCCCATGTCATCAAGGTGATTTTGCTAATCGGTGAAAATATTGTTCCCAGTTACGATGACTCTTCCGAAGCCACAGAACTATCCAGAGGGGCTTCCTGTAATGGCTTGATGGATATAGACCATTGTTTATTGGATCTGTTCTTTTCCCCATTTAATAAGAAATCCTATTTACATAGCCTTACAATAGCAATGGCTTTTGGGATGAGCCATATTTTCCATAGCTAGGTACACATATAGCAAGTTGTACACTAGCCAGGGCTTATCCCACATCAGGTAAAATTAGTATGTCTTTTGGGAATTGGCGGTTAACGGCTTTCTCCAGAACCTTGTCCGGGAAGGGGAAGAGCGAGATGGGGAGGTCGTCCTTTTGGTCTGATGAGTCCGCTGTGGGCTTCTTCAAAAGTGGTTTTGACTTTGGCTTGCTTGAAGGATGCTGGGAAGGTGGCAAAACTGATTGCTGAGTTGATGCTGGTGAGGAGTGGTCCTATTACTTTGTGTCCGAGGTTGAAGGTGTGGTGCGGGTAATGGCTTGTTTGGGCTCTCGAATGGATGGAGGACATGATGAAGATTGTGGTTTTGGTGCAGAGCGGTGTCCTGTCGGTCAGGAGGTATGGTGGGTGGATGGTGGGAAGAGCGAGGAGGTCCAGCTGCAGCGGTTGGAGTTCAAAGTTCTTGTAGATGTTGGCAATCTTGGTGTGAAAGAAGTTGATGAGTGAGTAGCAGAGGGACTGGGAAGGCTAGATAGTGTTTTCAACAGCGTCTGGGGAAGAGAATTCTCTGACAATGTGGAATAGTTATTTGGTGCAGTTGCTGTCCTGGAGGTGGGTGGCAAGTGCGACTTTCTTTACTTCTCTGAAGGATTTGAGGGCAGTCTTGCAAGCTGTGCGGTCGCCTGGGTCTTTGCTGGTTCACCAGCATCTCTCTGGAGGTTTGCATTTGTGTTTTTCTGCTTTGAGTTCGGGGTTGAACCAGTTGGCGTGCTTGTTGGTTCTTTTGTTACTGAGGGTTTTGATGGGAGCGATGGAGTCAGTGCTAGTGGTGATCCATTCTGATAGGTGGGTGGTGGCTTGATTGATGTCGTCAGATGTGTGGAGGGTGGTGGTGTTGAGGGTGGTCATCCATTGAGGTTCAGTAATGGTGTTCTAGCTGCAGCGGGCAGTGTGGGGTTGGTTGATGGTGGCCTGTCGGTTGAGAGCGATAGTGAAATGGACGATGCTGTGGTCCATCCAGGTTAGCTGAGTTGTGTGGCTGTATCTGATTTTGTCGCTGGATGTGAAGATGGGGTCAAGGGTGTGGCCGACAGTGTGCGTGGGGCTGGTGTTGATCTGTTTGAGGCCGAGGCTATCCATGGCTGAGTTTGTGTCTGAGGGGTCTTCAAGGTGGAAGTTGCGGTTGCCGAGGAAGAGGTAATGTCTGGATTTTAAGGCGAGGGGGGAAATGATTTCTGTGATGGAGTTGGAGAAGGGGGGATCGGGTCATGGTGGCCTGTAGGCGAGGGTACCTCTGATGGTTGCGTGGGGGTTGGCTTGGAGGTGGAAGTTAAGGTGTTCCATGTCGGGGGTGGGGGGGTCATTGCAGGTGGTGAGCTTGATGGTGTTCTTGTGGATGATGGCAATTCCTCCCCCGGGTCTGACTGGCCGGTCCCTGTGGGTCAGTTTGTAGCCAGTTGGCGTGGCGGTGGCTATGTTGGGGGCCGAGAAATCCTTGAGCCAGGTCTCAGTGAGGAACACTACGTCGGGGCTGTTGGTGGTGATGGTGTCCCAGAGTTCGATGGCATGTTTGGTTAGGGAGTGGACGTTGAGGAGCATGCATTGAAGTTCGGGCTAGTAGTAGGTGGTATTTGTGGGAGCCCATGGCTCTGTGGATTGGAAGTCGAATGCTCCTTGGTGTCTGTGGGTGAGCGGGTGCAGCAGAGTGCTGCGGCAACCCGGTTCCATTCCTTGGAGAGCGGCGCAGGAGTATCGGTGGATGGTTGAAGGGTGAAGGGTTCTGGTGCCGGGCGCGGTTGGGTTACAGACAGGCATTGGCGGGCGCAGATGGGCTTGCCTTTTGCATGCCTTCGGTGTGCCGCCAGCAGCAGCGGCCGTGCAGCTGCTGGCATTAAGTAGCCTGCGTGGGTGCGACTGTGGGGCGAGGCCTACGATGCGCAAGCATAGTAGGCTGGGAAAATGGCGTCAGGCCGGTGGCCTTGGTCGCTAGGTGGCAGGGGCAGCAAGGATCAAAGAGCTGGTCTGGTCTGGATTCAGGAGTCGAGGCAGAGAGTTCAGGCAAGGTCCTAGGTGTCACGCAGGAGAGCGGTGTTGTAAAAACACAGGTCCACTAATGCCGCACAGCGGCCAGTTTTAAGTAGCCTGGGTGTTTGGGCGGGGCGGTGGGCGGGACTGTGGGTCGAGGCCTGTGACCCACTAGCGTCGTAGGCAAGGAAAATTGTGTCCAGCTGGTTGCCTAGCAACCAGTTGGGAAGTGGCAGGGGCAGCGAGAATCGGAGAGCCGATCCCGATTGGATGCAGGAGTCGAGGCAGGGAGTTCAAGCAGGCTCCCAGGTGTCACGCAGTAGAGCGGAGTTGTGAGAAATAAGGCTCACTAATGCTGCGCAGTGGCCAGCATTAAGTAGCCTGGGGGGTGGTTGGGGCGGTGGGCGAGACTGTGGGGCGAGGCTTGAGACACGCTAGCATTGTAAGCCAGGATAATGGCATACGGCCAGTTGCCTAGTGGCCGGTCAGAAGGTAGCAGGGAGGATCAGAGAGCCGATCCGGTCTGGATGCAGGAGTCGAGGCCAGGAGGTCAAGCAGGCTCACAGGTGCCACACAGGACAGTGGGCTGTGAAGAAAACAGGCTCCTACATTTTAAACAGTGGTCACTGGACAAGGAGCTTGAGCAAGGTCACCAGGCCATCATTTTGACTTCCAAATATGTGGCAAGTTGCCAATAATAATAGATTATCCACCTTGCCAGTATTGATTTTAAGAGAATTGGATTGCATCCAGTAAACTATTACAGTAAGGCAAGATATGACGATTGTTTGAGGTGTTACTTCTAAATCAAGATGAACCAAATTATGTGTCGTCTGCATAAATCATCCAGGTAATGACAAAAGAGCAAATTAATTTTGCCGGTGGGGCCACATAAAAGTTAAATAAGACAAGACTTAGAGCAGAGCCTTATGAGACTCCATAAGAGATTGGCAAACAAAAGGATTTAAATGGTGGAGTGGGAACTGTATTTACCTTTGTGGTGACCTAAACATATTGACCTTCATACACTATCACTGTGGGGACTTGAACATTCCTAACTTCATACGCGATCTCTTTGAGGATTTAGAGAGCATTATCTTTACACGTTCTCCTAGTAGGAGTTGAACATCCCTATATTATTATTATTATTATTATTATTTATTTTTATAAAGCGCGTAGTCACCCGGAAGTACCCCAGCGCTGAGGAACCTTAGAGACATGACTGAGGACTGAGTTACGGGCAGGGCATAAGGGCTAAGGGAAAAGATGTGTCTTTAATCGTTTCCTAAAACGGAGGTATTGGGGTTCCAAACGAAGATCTCGCGGGAGGGAGTTCCAAAGACGGGCCGCATGGACCGAGAACCGTCTTCCTCCTGACCGTGCTTTCCTAAACCTTGGGGCATTGATAAGGTTTTCTGCATTAGAACGAAGGGATCTTGTGGCTCTATAAGGGGTAATGAAGTTTCGGAGAATTGGAGGGCCTTGGTTGTTCAGGGTTTTGTGCACCAAGCACAGGGCTTTGAATTTAATTCTCTCCCTTATGGGGAGCCAATGCAGGAATTTGAGGGCAGGCTTGGCCGATGATCTGGCCGGGGTGTTGGTAATGATCCGAGCAGCGGTATTCTGGATCCTCTGCAATTTAGTCAATGTTGCTTCCGGTGCACCCAAATAGATCGCATTACTATAGTCCAGTCTTGATATAACAAGACCCTGGACTAAAAGTTTTTGCGATTTCGGAGGAAGAAGGGGCAGGACCTTCCTCAGAGATTTTAGCAGACCGAAACAGGTCCCTACGACCTTTTTTGCTTGTGGGGCGAAGGAGAGTTCCGAGTCGATCCAGACACCCAGACTTTTCACCTCTGTCTTTGGGTCTGGGGGGGGACCTAGACATGTTGGCCACATGTCCAAAGGAAGTAAGGATCCTTTTGGGCCGAGTACAAGGACCTCGGTTTTTGCCCCGTTTAATTTTAGCGCTGATGCGTTCATCCAGTGATGGACCTGAGTGAGGCAGTTAAGAAGATCGGCTTTCTGATGTTGAGGGTGGGACAAAGACACCACTAATTGTGTGTCATCAGCATAGTTGATGACACTCACTCCGAAAGGGGTGATGACTTCCTCCAATGTGGACATATATATGTTAAATAATGTAGGGCTAAGGGAGGAGCCCTGAGGCACACCACATTGGAGGGGCATTTCGGAGGAACGGGCGTCTTTCTCCCAGATCTGATAAGATCGTTGTGACAAGAAGGATGAGAGCCAGGATATGGCTGTGCCTTCTAGACCAACTTTTGCCAGTCTGTCGATGAGGAGCTGGTGGTCCACGGTGTCGAACGCTGCACTAAGGTCGAGGAGGATCACTGCCACTAATCCTCCACCATCTAGCAGCGTTCTAGCTTCCTCTACCGCTGCCAGGAGGGCGATGTCCGTGCCCTGTCCTGGTCGAAAGCCCGTCTGGGAGTTTTTTAGCTTGTTGTTAGCTTCTAGATACTCGGAGAGTTTCTTGTTGACAAGTTTTTCCGCGATCTTACTTACTCCTGGGAGTAAGGAAATGGGCCGATAATTTGCCAAGTTATCAGGGTCCAGGGTGGGTTTCTTTAATAAGGCCTTTACCACTGCCTTCTTCCAACTCTGCCTTCTTCCAACCTATAATCACAAACTATATCTGTGGGACTTGCACACCACAGTAATCACTATGTGGAGGCTCAAGAATGCCAACAACCACACACTGTCTCTATTTGGACTTGAACATCACTATCTTTAAGCAATGTTTGGGGCTATACCATTATCTTGACACACTATCGCTCTGGTGATTTGAGCATGATTACCTTTACACTCTATCATTGTGAGACTTGAATATCCTTATAATCATACACTATCTATGTGGAGGCTTGAACATGCCAATGCGAAGATATTACCTTTGGACTTGAAAATCATTGTTTACACACTGTCTGCAGGGAGCTGAATAGTACAATAGTCACACACTATCTCCCTGGGGACTTGAAAAATACTTTAATCACACGCTATCTTTGTGGGGACTTGAAAATCACTTTAATCTCACACAATCTTTGTATCGATTTGAACACCATTAAAATCACACACTAATTTTGTCGGAACTTGTACATCAATATAATCACACACTATCCTTGTGGCACCTTGAGCATCACTATACTCACACTATCTTTGTGGGAACTTGATCAACGCTATAATCACACACTATATGTGTGGAAACATTCCACATTAAAGACGTTCTCTTTGGACTTAAATATCATATATTCACATACTATCTTTGTGAGGAGTTAAACATTCCAATTATCACACACTATCTCTGTGGGGTCTTAAAAATCAGTATTGTCACACACTATCTTTGCGGGGGCTTGAACATCACTATAATTGTACACTATCTTTGCGGGGACTTGAACATCACTAAAATCTCACACTATATTTGTGGAAACATGAACATCACTTTAATGACACATATTTGTGGAAACATGAACATCACTATAATCATACACTATCCCTATGGGGACATGAACATCACTTTAATCACACACTCCCTCTATGTGGAGCCTCAAAAATCCAAACAACCACACACTGTCTCTATTTGGACTTGGACATTACTTTCTTTAACCAATATATGGGGGCTATACCATTATCTTTACACACTATCACTCTGGGGATTTGAATATGATTACCTTCACACACAATTTATGTGGGATTTGAATATCCTTTTATTCACACATTATCTATGTGGAGGCTTGAACATGCCAATATAAAGGCATTACCTTTGGACTTGAAAATCATTATATTCACACACTATCTCTATGGGGACCCAGCATCACTATCATCAGATGCTATCTCTGTAGAACATATACATGACTCGTATTGCACACTATCTCTAAGGACACTTGATCATGACTGTAACCTAAAACTATCTCTGTGGGAACTTGAACATGATTATATTCACACACTATCTCCGTGGGGACTAAGGCATCACTATCATAACGTACCATCTCTAGTGACTTCTAAATGATCATCATCACACACTATCTCTGTGGGTACTTGAATATAATTATAATCACATAGTGTCTCTGTGGAGACTTAGTATTGATATCATCCCATGTTATCTTTGTGGTGGCTTGGCATCACTATCATCACAAACTATCTCTGTGGGACATGGACATGACTGACATAACACATGATCTCTACATAGACTTGATAATGACTGTAACCTCACACTATCTCTGTGGGAACTTGAACATGATTATATTCACACACTATCTCCGTGGGGAGTAAGGCATCACTATCATAAAATACCATCTCGAGTGACTTCTAAATGATTATCATCACACACTATCTCTGAGGTTATTTGAATATAATTATACTCACATAGTATCTCTGTGGGGTATTTATCACCCCATACTATCTTTGGGGTGCCTTGGCATCACGATCATCACACACTATCTCTGTGGGACATGGACATGACTGACATAACACATGACCTCTACAGAGACTTGATCATGGCTATAATCACACACTATCTCTGTGGGGACCTGGGCATCACTGTCATCAAACACAATCTCTAGTGACTGCAACATGATTATTATCACCACACACTATCTCTATGAACTTGAACATGAATGTACTAACACACAATTTCTGTGGGGTCTTGTGCATTGCTCACAATCTCTTTGGGGACCCGTACATCACTATCATCAGATACTATCTTTGTGGGACATGGACAGGACTGACATCACACACAATCTGTACATAGACTTGCCACCCAAATACCCATACAAACACTAAACCCTAAAAACTCAACTGCCACCCAAAAACGAATATCCAACCTAAACCCTAAAAACTCCCTAACCATTCAAAAACCCATACTCACCCTAAACCCTAAAAATTCCCTTGCCACTCTAAAACCAATACCCACCCTAAAAATCTTCCTTACCAACCAAAAACCCATACAACCACTAAGCCCTAAAAGATTCATTACCACCCAAAAAACAATACCCACCCTAAACCCTAAAGGTTCCCTTGCCACCCAAAACCCATACCCACCCTAAAACCTAAGACAAACCTCACAGCCCTAAAACCCACATCCACCCTAAACCCTAAAAATTCCTTCTCACCAAAAAACCCATACACAAGCTAAACCATAAAATTTCCCTTGCCCCCCCAAAACCCACACCCACTCTAAACCTTAAAAATTATCTTGCCACCCAAAAACCCATACCCGCCATAAACCCTAAAAATTCCCTGACCACCCAAAAACCCATACGAACCCTGAAACCTAACAAAGCCCATATCCCCTGAAGACCCATAGCAGCCTAAAACCTAAAAAAATCCCTTACCACCCAAAAACCCATACCCACCCTAAACCTACAACGTTCCCTTGCCACCCAAAAACGTATACCCACCCTAAACCCTAACAATTCCTGTGCTGCCGAAAAACCCATATCCACCCTAAACCCTAAAAGTCCTTTTCACCTAAAAAAAACCTATACTCAGCCTAAACTCTAAAAAATACATTACCTACAAATATTCATGCCCACCCTTAATCCCAGAAATTCCCCTGCCACCCAAAAACCACATACCCACCCGAAACCCTAAGACAAACCTCACAAACAAAAACCTATAACCACCCTAAAACTTGCTTATCACCAGAAAACCCATACACACCCTAAACCATAAAAATTTTCCTTGCCCCTCAAAAATCCACACCCACCCTAAACCTCAAAAATTCTCTTGCCACCCAAAAACCAATACACACCCTAAACCCTACAAAATTAATTGCCAACAAAAGTCCCACACACATCCTAAATGATAAGAATACCCCTGCCACCCAAAAAACCTAAACCCTAAAATATCCATTACCATTCAAAAAACCATACTCATCCTAATCCCTCAAAAATCCCTTACCAGTCAAAAACCCATACCCACACTAAAAAAAGTCTTGCCACCCAAAATTAGTAGGGTAGCCTAACTGTAGTACTCAGCATTTGTCCATGCAACACATGCATAAAACATTTGAATGCCTCTGTTAACATGTACTGCTACAGTAAAGCCAGGCCTATTGGCTCTACCAGTATTTGTTTCTCTTGACACAGCCCCAAGTCGTGTGATAAGTGACAAAATCTTAAAGGTATGTGGAAGTTTTAAACCAACCATAATATGTTTAACCTTTAGTTTTATTGTTGTGCCTGCTTGAACAGTAGTTTGTGTTATGATGGATTCTGTAGCCTACTGTGCATTGTTGAGCACACTTTCTAAAGAACCATAGAATAAGTATAGTTGGAAATTTGCCACAGGACCAATAGATGGACTCAAGCTGTGATACCTTTTTTAAAATATTAGCACAAATAGCTAGTATCAGAAAGATGTGTAGTCATTTCCGAATGTTGTCCTAAGGCTGTCTGTTAATATTGGCCATTAAAAGAGTGCCCAAATGAATTTTTGTGCTATTGCTAAAGTTGATAAAAAAAATCTGAACTTGTTCCGAGACTGGACCAAGTTTATGTAACCATTTTAATTTGAAAAGCTATTTTTACATTAGGCTGTATGTCAAATGGGTTAGGGTGTTGTGTGGGGCATGAGGGTTTGAATGTGATATATTCTCACATGCCTTAGCTCTCCAAAACCCCTGCGGCTTGCATGATATTTCAGTGCCCCCTGACGAGACATTTTAGAGTAAAGACTTTTTGATGCTTTATTACCATTTGTTATGTTTTTTATTGCAATGTGCACTTTGTTACAGCTCAGCAAGTTAAGTATTCACTCCTGCCACCCTATTGGAACTCACTTTGTTGCAACCTTTGGCAGGGCAGTGCGGGCTTTCTTCCATTTCGAGGCGGCTTAAATAAGCTACATTGACATAAGCAGCCATGCTGCGCTATAAACGGCAAAATCGAACAGCACACTGCACATGAAAAATGGGGTCGGTTTAAACATCAATAAATACTTTCTTTCAGTATATGTACGGATCAGGGGCAAAAATTATCATTTCAGTCATACACAATGCATCTTCGCATTTCTTAAAATAATATGTTCGAACTGTCAGGAAATGGTCTAGGAAGAAGGTTAATAAAAGGTGAATAGCAGAAGCAGGATGCACCATAGTATCCGCATACATATTTTCCAGCTAATGGGTATGTCTAAATTACAACTTTTCTTGCTGTCAAGCGCTGAGTCTTGTACTGACTTTCAAAATTACGTGGATCCCTCGATTCTTGTTAAAAAAAAAAATACCAGAGGCTCTGGCCAGTGTTCCTGTGCAAAGAGAATGAAAGGGCGTCAGGGTATTTCCATGGTCAGCCAAAGATGTGCAAATGCGCACATCTGCATAACAAAGGGCCAAGTAGCCAACGTTGCTGAAAGCACCTCCAGGCCGTGAGTGTCAGACATTTTGGGATGGGGCCTCCTGCAACATAATACACACAACTTGGCTACCTGAGCAGACAGAACACGAGGACGGGAGCAAGTAGAAGTAGGTGCGATCGCTTGAAAGGCTGGAATCTGGACACGGCGTTTTTGTGTCTGTGCTCACAGCAAAAACTTCTATAAGTATCGTTTTCAAGTTCAGTAAAGGTTGAGCAGCGTTATTACTATAAAGGCTAGAGCAGCCAACATTGGAAATTGGAAATGGGGTTCAAGTCCTGGTGTTTGCTCAACCTCCTGTGATTATGGAAAAATCACGTAATCTGTCTGTGCTTTAGAAGAAAATCAGACAAGCGCTGTAATGTCCTTGGATCTATCAAGGTCATGCTACATTAAAAAAGTAGCTAAGACACCCTCACGATTTAATAAGAGCTAAGTACCCAGTAAAAGTGCATTTCTTGAGCAGAACAGCGACTTCACCTGCAAGCATGCCGAAAGTTTAACACCAATGCTTCTTTCGTTTTCACCAGAAAAACCCCTTTAAATTCATATTGTAGCTTCTATGCGTTATTTTTCTATGAACATTTCAAAATCATATCTACCTTCTCCTTTTTCGGTATTTTTGAGGAGGGGTGCGTTTCTGAAATTAACCAACATCCTCTACTATTTCAAGCCTCTGCTATTTTAAACAAGTTTTGGTAAATGCATTAGGTTTTGCCTATGTGATAACTAATACGTTTTTTTTGGAAACAAG
This sequence comes from Triturus cristatus, assembly GCF_964204655.1. Classification (NCBI taxonomy): domain Eukaryota; kingdom Metazoa; phylum Chordata; class Amphibia; order Caudata; family Salamandridae; genus Triturus; species Triturus cristatus. The sequence continues at coordinate 134,331,161 of NC_140586.1, read as the reverse complement.
GCCTACTTTTTTACTAAAAAACATATTAATACCTGGTAAAAAGTAATACATTGTTGTTGATAGAAAAATAATTACTCTATGATTTGATAAACATATGAAACAATTGTGAAATATAAAATGAAAACAATTATGTTACTTATATTTTTTCTTGCCTAATTTCAACAAAATTGCAAAATGATAAGATAAATACCAAATTCGTTATTTTAAATTAACATAAAAAAATGGATAAAATGTAAAACCAAAAATCATTACACTGAAAAAATTTCCTAAATGCTTACAATTAAATGCATTACTAATTCAAATAGAACACAATGATTACAATACAAAGTACAACAGTAAAAGTATACATATTCAATGATTAATTAATACATTACATATAAAAACAAATCATAAGCAAAATATTTAGTGCAACGGTAGGAAAAGTGTTGGATAGCGGAGGGGTAAAAATTACTATTTCCACTCCAGTGAGTGCAACAGTAGGGAAAGTGTTGGATAGCAGAGGGGTAAATGTACTATTCCCACTCCAGTCAATGCAACAGTAGGGAAAGTGTTGGATAGCGGAGAGGTAAACATTTCGAATCCCACTCCAATGAGTGCAACAGTAGGGAAAGTGTTGGATAGCGGAGGGGTATAAATTACTGTTCCCACTCCAGTGGGTGCAACAGTGGGGAAATTTTGGGATAACGGAGGGGCATTTAACCCAATTTAGATATTAAAATACCCATATAAAAACACGTTTTATTTAGTTATGCTGTACAGTAAATTTGGAAATAAAACCATTTTAACTTATAGTTATAGAATTTTAATAATTTAACAAATGTCCAAAAGTAATTTAAAAAACTGTGTGCATAAATTTCGAACTAATAGAGTGCATATAGAAAAACAGTTATAAAAAACATTTTTAATATAAACATTGCTAAACTCAAAATATTAAAAACAAACAAAAGTATTTAAAATATTTGAAAAACCTCTAAGCAACAGTAAGGGAAGTGTTGAACTTCTGGGTGTTTAGATTTACTATTCCCACTTCAGTCTCAGCAACAGTAGGGAAAGCATTGGTTTTTGGAGGGGTTAGAGCAGGGCACAACTGGTCGTACCAGGCACAGGACGTTTCCCGGGTGGGACTCCAGGTCGGGTGCCAGTTTTGGGCCCCTGGAGGGTCATTTTAGTCCACTCATTGCAGTGGGAATAGTAATTTTTTCCCCTCCCCTATCCAAAACTTTTCCTACTGCTGCACTCAATGGAGTGGGAATAGTAATTTTTACCCCACCGCATTCCAACACTTTCCCTACTGTTGCATTGACTGGAGTGGGACTAGTAAATTGTATCCCTCAGCTATCCAACACTTTTCCTACTGTTGCACTCATTGAAGTGGCTTCTCTTTTTATAGCCTGGGTGACTAGAGCACTCCAGGCCAAGATGGCGTCCCTGCTCCACCCTACGGGTGCCCAGAGGACCGAAAATTACAGTGTGAGTCTGGAAAGAGAGCCACAAGCCTTAATCATGGGCAAGAACCACACCCCCCGCAGTCTCCCGGTAAACAGAATGCTCTTAGTTTGCACACAATGTCAAATTCAATATTAAGGAAAGCATAGGAATCGGACAGACTAAATTTATTGTTCCCACTTCAATAAAAGCAACAGTAGGGAAAGTGTTTGACTTCAGAAAGGTTACATATATCATTCCAATACAGTCATTTAAATAAAATATTTAAATACCTAAAAACATAAAATAATTAACCATAGTTAAACTAGAAATTATATATTGTATACATTTAAATAAAATGCACAATTTATTATAAATATACAAAACAAATGTATAATTAAATGAAATATTTAAATAACCCTACGTAGAATTCACTTCTCTAGCTACTACTGAAAAAACCACAAACACCTAGAAGATCAATTAAAAAATAAATCAAACAATAATAAAATTAAAATAAATGAAACATATAAAAATAATATATTATACACATGCTGATATATATTACTACTTATTTCTTGCACAGTCTAAATAAAACTATTTTTTCATTTTAAATACTCAATGAAAAAATTATGATTTATGAATTAAATATTTAAACAACAAATAATAAAGAACTATTTTCATTGAAATATTTTCTCATCCTATTCCCCTACAAACTGACATGCTGCTAAATTAGCTATAACTAATTATACTATACAAAATATAAATTAAAAATCTGAAATTAAACCCAAATAAATGAAAGAACAATTAAAAAATTAAAACATTACATACTAACCATTTATATATTGATTTTACCTTACATTACTTAACATTAAAAAAATAATTATTTAAAATGTAATTAACCTCCCACCATATTCAACCAAAAACCCAATATCCCGCTATTAAATTACAAACTACTTAACATAGGTATTTGTAGATAGCACATTAACTCTTAGGCATCTTGGCACTAACAGATGTTTATTGTTACCCAAAAGTATTCATTTTATCGACCTCTGATGTTTGAAAGCCTGAGTGGACCCGCCGGGATTTGAGCCTATGACCATGAGATTGAACACAGGGCCCTGCAGTGGACACATTAGTCCACAGAGCCACCAGACCATCTAATTGCCTCTCAAAAATTCAATTACACATTTAAAATTGCAAACTATATTTAAAAAAAGTAAATTTTACTAATATAATAAGATATATATATCGTTATAGGAATTCAGCCAAACGCCATACGCCTGCCTCTTGCTGTCGGTGCCTTCCGTGGCGGACAAACCACAAACTTTTGAAAACAGTCGTTCAATTACGAAAGAAGGCGGCACACCAGAGTTTCCAACCGGGAAGGTTTATTGTGCAAAAAGAACGACTCGTTTCAGCCTGTCGGTTTTCGTCAGGTTCAAAGGTCACAACGTAAAGATGCTGTTAAATACACGCCGTATCAACCATGGAAACAGAAAACATACTGGCTTTGAATGCTGCTTGCTCCGCAATCGTGAAACATAATGATAATCATAATTGTTTAAATTACATTTCATAAAACAACCACAAATTTGATGGTAGCATAATTCTCTGCATGATAAATAAATGAATTATGTAGTGTCGGACAATGAAATGATTTACAATAGAAACTGAAGAAATCCTCGTTTCTAAAAAATTGTCAGCACATCCAGGTATTGATAGTTATTTGATAAAATAAAATAAACTTATCATAACAGTATCAAAATTAATGATAAAGCAGCATGATCACATTGATGGTGAATAAATACGGGACCTTAATCAAATAGATGCAAAAATAATTGCAAAATTAATAAAGGCCACATCGTAAACACGTTAATAGAATAATGTCCATAGAGATAAAACAAACATAAACAGAGCTAGAACTATGCAAATAGCAGATTCTAGTGCAGGAGGATAAAAATAACATGGGATGCTATCAAATCAATCCAATGACGCTATATGTCTGTCAATAATTAACAAAATTAGATTGCAAACGCCATTCAAAATAGCGCATCAGCAGTCCAATCCTTGTTGTTTATAATATATAAATAAATAAATCTGAACAGTAAAATACTGCAAGGAACGACAAACAAACATCCCTTATGGACAAAACATATGATAATGGCCACGCGGCCTACCTCCAAAACCTATTTATGTACAAACTCGATGGACAGACACGTATAGTAGGATCATGGCCAAGTGGCCTACTTCCAATGCCTATTAGTGTGTAAACAGTAAATAGATATATAGTAGTCCATAAATCTACCCAATGATAATAGGAATGGTCATGTAATTGAAATAACAGCAGCAGGTCAGACCAAATGTGCCATAGATACAAAGTGATAAGTGAACAATTAAAAGGAAAAGGGGAGCAGGGTAAAGTGCATTGTGAATTATAGTTCAAATTCTATTGAAAAATTCTATTGAAATAATCCCTGTTTATACCAAAAGGCGAAGGAACCGAATTATCCCGACCACCTAGAAAAGATTATTAAAAGGTGCTATAAATAGATATCTGCCCCAAATGGGGTCTATCCAATCATTATTCATGAGCCACTGCCCAAGATGCACCAATAACTTCAAATGTGGAAAAACTGGGAGATGTAAAGTGACAACACCTGTGTACCCTAAAAAAACCAATAAATGTCTTAACACTAACTTATGTATATACAGAATGCAACTAGGGAAAGAGATAGAGCGCTGAGGATACATAGGAGGATACCAGAGGGGCAATAGCCTACTATACCCCTATATGTGTTGCTAGTTCCTCCTCCTTATTAATGCCAAAGGGGGACCTTGTATTAAGGTCAATGATGTATCGTGACTCCAGAAAACGTAATTTTGTTTTTCCCGGTCACCCCCTCTGATGTTTTTCATGATACGTTCAAGTCCCATGTAGCTTAGGAGCTGATTATTGCTGTTGTAGAGATTATAAAAATGTCTCGCAACAGGATAGTTAAAGTCGTGATTTTTTTATTGCTCTTAAATGCTCCAAAATGCGTTTTTTCACTGGCAGTTTTGTGCTGCCTATGAAGCGAGAGCCACACGGACATTGTAGGCAGTAAATTACAAAATCAGTCATACATGTGATAAATTTAGATATCAATCTCTCTTTTCCATTTGATGTGGTGAAAGTTTTGCAGCTATGGCTATTGGAGCATGCCTTGCAGGCATTAGATTTGAAAAAACCCTTACTTCTATTCAGCCAGGTGGTGGGGACTTCAGTTTGATTATAACTGTTAACCAATTTATCCCTAAAGGAAGGTGCTCTCTTTTATGTTACTGTAGGGGAGTTACCCACTACCTTGCCAATCACAGAATCTGATTGAATCAGGCCCCAATGTTTTCTCATTATGTATCTCATTTTGTTGTCTCTGGCATTGTACATAGTGATACTTCTTGGAGTAGTAGACGATTGTTCAATTTTATCAATCACATTAGTTTTGAATAGAACATCTTTCTGATCAGTATCTTTTAGTTTTGCCGCTGCTTCTATCAAAGCTTTCTCAGGATAACCTCTAAGTTTGAATCTATCCAGCATATGACCTTGTTCCTTGCTAAAACCTGGATTGATACTACAATTTCTATGGGCACGCAATAGTTCCCCATATGGTATGCTATTAAGCAGAGTTTTGGGATGATGGCTATGTGCATGCACTGTACTATTGCCAGCTGTTTCCTTTCTGAAAAGATTGGTTACCAATTCATCATCTTGGACTGTTACATGTATGTCAAGAAAGTCATATTCTAATTCACTGATGGTGTGTGTGAATGTAAGATTTAAATCATTGTTGGATAAACTCTGTATAAATCTTATAGCTTCTTCCTTGTTCCCGTCCCAGATAATGAAAAGGTCATCAATATAACGCGGCCATAATGGCACATGACTCGTGAACAATTCATTGTCATCAGTCCATACCACCTGCTCCTCCCACCAGCCCAGGAATAAATTTGCTAGGCTGGAGCAAAGCAGGTTACCATGGCTGTACCTGTTTTTTGGCGATTATAATATATAAAAATATTTTTTTTAAACAATGATGAACCCGTTGTTACACTTTTGCCATGCCGTTGCGTCACTTTTTGTGAGGCTGCAGAAGCATAAATAATGCTCCATATTGCACCATATTTACAAAGTGATGCATCAGGTATAATGTATGTAGGGTGGGTGTTCCCCCGAAAAAAGCCTCGTAGAAGTGGCACAGTGAAATCTTTCAGATTTCACTGTGTTACTTCTAGGGTGCTACTGTGTCACAACCTTATGCCTGCCTCACAGCAGGCATAAGGTTTATGCAGTGCAATGGGAATAGGCTACCCCCATGCATTGCTGGAGCTGCATCATGCTTACAACTCCAGCAATACGTGGGTTTTGCGCTGACAGATACGTTAGGATTCCTGACGTATCTGCCATTCCGTGCGACATGGTGCGCCATACAACAAATACAGCACATCCATCATGTCGCAAGGAGGGCGCACTGAAAAGTGTTGCATCGCTGCTTTCTCACATCGATGCAACACTTTTCATAAATGAAGCCCTTATTGTTAAAGACTGTATGTATAAAATGCCCACTGCCAAAAACACATTTTTAAACTTTGTGAAGGACTCCTATCTTTAATGGGCACATTTTAAGGTTTCTTTTCTCACAAAACAGCTAGTGCATGACTATCAAATTGTCCTTCTCTATTCCTGAACAAAAGATTCACCGGCTCCTTTTAGGAAGCCTAGTTTTATACCACACACACACACCGAAGTGCAACATTTGGGCTCACTCCTCAAAAAAAAAGTTGTTAACATTGTGAAAGATTCCTATAATTAAATTAGGCACCTTCTGAGGTTTTTATTCCCATGAAAAAGACAGCTGTATGTCAGCCCAAGTGACTTTCTCTAATCTTACATTATGAGCATACCAGATCAGTTCAGGAATACAGTTTGTAAGACTCTTGTATATGTTTGCCCTTCAAATAACGAGACCATAAACACTGGTAAAGTCTTTTGTAGCTGACATGGGCACTTTTGAGAATGTTTAAGCCTTGTTTAAGAATTTCTATTTTACACTCCAAATATAAAAGGCTGAACAAATAGATGTTTCAACTTTGTATGGACCTTGGAAGGAACAAAGGTTGAGTGGTAGCTCCGGGATTCTAACATATGAGAGAGTGATCAAACACATATCCCTCTAGTGGATTAATTCATTTAAAAAGCCAACAGACTAATACGATCTGTATGGGTTCTTCAACATACCTATCATTACACACATCACTGTGGAGACTTGAATATGACTGTAATCACACATTAGCACTGTGGAGACTTAAACATTACTATAATCGCACAATATCTCTGTGAGGACTTTTACACTACTATAATCACGCACTATAAATGTGTGCTATCCCTGTGCATCCCATTAATCACACGCTATCTCTGTAGCGACCTGGGCATGTCTATATTCACACACTATCTCTGTGGGGACCTGGGCATGTCTGTAATCACACACATTCTCTTTGTCAAGTGTGGTAATACTATAGTCACACAACATCTCTGTGGGGACCTCGACATCTCTATAATCACACACTATCTCTGTAGAGACTTAGGCATGTCTATAATCACACACTATCTCTGTGGGGACCTGGACATCTCTATAATCACACACTATCTCTGTGGGGACCTGGACATCTCTATAATCACACACTATCTCTGTGGGGACCTGGACATCTCTATAATCACACACTATCTCTGTGGGGACCTGGGCATGTCTATAATCACACACTATCTCTGTGGGGACCTGGGCATGTCTATAATCACACACATTCTCTTTGGCAACTGTTTTAATATTATAGTCACAAACCATCTCTGTGGGGACTTGAATATTCCTGTAATTACACACAAGCTCTGTTTTGGCTTGAGCATCATCAGCTTTGCATTCTCTGTATGGGGCTTTGTGAATACTGATAAGTAGTAACATTAGACTTTTGGTCTAAGTTTACATTGTTGAAACTGAAAAGTTAAATTTTTTTTGTCTAAGTTTACCATTGTGAATCGGGCCCTATTGTAATGAGGACTGAAACACAATCATCTTCATGCACTATATCTGTGGGGCTTAAACATCGCCATAAAAACACACTATCTTTGTGGGGCTTGAAAAAAACTATAATAAATACTAACTTTGTGGGGACTTGAACATCACTATAAAAACATATCATCTCTGTGGGGACTTAGGCATTCCTGTAATTAAACGCAAGCTCTGTTTCGGCTTGAAGCACCAGGGATGCCATGAGGCACACGGTTCAGACCGCTTTGCATATAGCTGGGTCTGAACTGGGGTGGAAAAGTGAACTAAAGAACAATGATGGATTCAACCCAGATCTGTGACTGGGGGTGAGTGGCTGAAACGTTTCAACACTCCATCCATAATCTCCTTGTGTGTGCTTTGTTCGCCCTAAGTTGGCAGAGTATGCCCAGACGTGGGTCCCTTCCTCACTTTGCCACTGGATTCTAGCTAGCCTGACTAATGAGGGGGTGTTACCTGAAACCTGTCCCAGGATGCTTATTTCCGGTGCAGGGAAGACCTGGCTTGGCAGTTCGGGCTGGACTGTTCCCATGAGGCACAGGGTCAAGAATGATTTGCATATAGCTGGGTCTGAGCTGGGGTGAGGAAGTGAGCTAAAGAATGATGATGGATTAAACCCAGATCTGTGACTGAAACGTTTCAGCACTCCGTCCATCATCTCCTTGTGTTTGCTTCAACTTGAACATCATCAGCTTCACATTCTCTGTATGGGGCTTTGTGAATACTGAAAAGTAGTAAAGTTAGACTTTTGGTCTAAATTTACCTTTGTGAATACTGGAAAAAGTAGTAAAGTTAGACTTTTTGTCTAAGTTTACCTTTGTGAATTGGGCCCTATTTTAATGAGGACTTAAACACAATCACCTTCATGCACTACCTCTGTGGGGACTTAAACATCGCTATAATAACACACTATATTTGTGGGGACTTGAACATCACTATAATAACACACCATCTCTGTGGGGACTTGAACATCTCTATGATAACACACTATCTCTGTGGGGACTTACACATCGCTATAATAACATACCATCTCTGTGGGGACTTGAGCATTCCTATAATTACACATAACCTCTGTGTGGACTTGAACATCATTAGCTTCACACTCTTTATAATGGGATATAAGCTTTGAATGTACACACTATTTCTATGGAGACTTAAACACAATGATCTTCACCCACTATCCATGTCGGGACTTGAACATCTATTTTGGCAAAAATGTAAGCAGCTAATCAAGCTCTGGGTTCAACTTGACCAAATTCCTTTGTTCCATATGTTAATTTCTTATGTGTTAGTTTCCTCATCTCCTAAGAGTGTAAGCACTAATACATAGGTTAAATACAGCTTAAAGTCTCTTTCTATAAGCACGATATGATATGTTCTGGCACATTAACATAATCTGTCTTTATGTATACCCCTTGTATATATGCAGCAATTCATATATGAATAGATTATAATGTTGTTTGTGTATATTGTTGATAAAATAAACATTTAGCCATGTGCCTTAGACTGTATTCAATCACAAACAGTGTTACGGACTAGGTCCCCACAAGGATGGTAGCACGTGTTCAAGTCCCCACAAGGATGGTGCTGTGCGCGCAATTAAATAACAATATATTTGCAAATTTGAAGCAGGATCCTGCATCATGAATTTTTTCTTTACATTTTTCTGTTATTAGTGTGTTGTATAAACATTGGGAAAGGTTAGTCCCCACAAGGCAGGTATTCACACATAGTCCCCACAAGGATGGTAACACGTGTATGGGGGTGTGTGTGTGTATATATATATATCTATAGGACCACGGTTCCATAGGAAAAGCATTTTTTGATTTGCTAATTAATTTGACACCATTTAATGAATCTTCACAAAACTTTCCCCAAAAAGTCTCATCTGCCACAATACTTTCCTGGGACATTTCAAGGTGATCGATCGAGCAGGGGCTGAGATAAAGGTGGAGTCCCAAAATGCATTTTCCCCATTCATTATTCCGTAGGACAATTGGGCACAGGTACAGCCAAAACAGCTGAACAGAATTAAACGAAATTTGGCAGAAAGTTGATATTGGCTCAAAAAGCATGCTTTTTGTGATTTGGTATAAATCTTTTTTTATTCGTTTTTGAGGAATTTAGGTAAAAAAAAAATCATGCCATAGAGGGTCCACTGATCCAAGAGATCTAAAGATTTGGTTTGATTGGCTACAACCACATCAACAAAGATGTGGTGACAGCCATCTTAGGACTAAGAGACTCAGTCACCTGTCCCGATAAAAAGGAAGAAAAAAGATAGGTGGTAGCAGGGTAGGGATACCCTGTTTCCTAGGCCTGTCGGGGGGGGGGGGGGGGGCTTGCCACTGGGCCCATCGGGGCCAAAAATCATTTTTTTTTAAACGCTGTTGTGAATTTGTGGACCTTACATGGATCCACAGCAAAATTAAGAAAATAGGTGCATGCCTTTTACAAGAAAAAACATGATAGACCAGGGCCTAGGCAGGGTGGAAACATTTATTAGAGGAGGTTAAAGTGCAGAGCACTTACCTGAGCAATCTTGAGGCCCCCTGGGACCCCATCCCCCATGGTCAATTCATTTACTAATGGGAGGGAGTCATGCAGCCCCTTCCACAAGCCTTACTGAGGCCCGAGGACCCCTTTCCCTCAGGGCAGAGAAAACAAGCATTTACAATGCAATGGTCTCGGCAATATTATAGGTAGAGCTATTGGTATTGCTCATTATTTTTTTATCATTTTTGTATCCCTAAATAAATGGCATTGTCATTTCTATTGGCATTAGCTTTTTTTTGCATATGTGATACCTATTGCATTAGCAGAGAGAGAGTGAGGTAGTGAGATAGAGAGAGTGAGGTATTGAAATAGAGAGTGAGGTAGTGAGAGAGAGTGAGGTAGATAGAGAGTGAGGTAGTGAGATAGAGAGTGAGGTAGATAGAGAGTGAGGTAGTGAGATAGAGAGAGTGAGGTAGTGAAAGAGTGAGGTAGTGAGGGAGAGGGATGTTGTGAGGTAGTGATATATAACCATAGAGTGATGTTGTGATGTAGTGAGATAGAGAGAGAGGTAGTGAAAGAGAGAGTGAAAGTGAGTTAGTGAGATAGAAAGAGTGAGGTAGTGAGATAGAGAGTGATTGAGGTAGTGAATGAGAGAGAGTGAAGTTGTGAGGTTGTGAGCTAGAGAGTGAGGTAGTGATGTTTTGAGAGAGAGAAGTTGTGAGATAGTGAGGTAGTGAGATAGAGTGGAGTAGTGAGGTAGAGAGAGTTATGTAGTGAGAGAGAGTGAGGTAGTGAAACAGTGATGTAGTGAGGGAGAGGGATGTTGTGAGGTAGTGAGATGTAAGCAGAGTGGTGTTGTGATGTAGTGAGATAGAGAGAGGTAGTGAAAGACAGTGAAAGTGAGTTAGTGAGATAGAAAGAGTGAGGTAGAGAGATAGAGAGTGAGTGATGTAGTGAGTTAGAGAGAGAGTGAAGTTGTGATATAGAGAGTGAGGTAGTGAGAGAGTGAGGTAGTGATCTTTTTAGCGAGAGAAGTAGTGAGATAGTGAGGTAGTGATATAGATTGAGGGGAGTAGTGATGTATAGAGAGGTATGTAGTGAGAGAGAGTGAGGTAGATAGAGAGTGAGGTAGTGAAAGAGTGAGTTAGTGAGTGAGAGGTATTTTCTGACGTAGTGAGATAGAAACAGTGAGTGATGTTGTGAGGTAGTGAGGTAGAGAAAGATTGAGGTAGTGAAAGAGAGAGTGAGTTAGTGAGGGATGTTGTGAGGTATTAAGATAGAAACAGAGAGTGATGTAGTGAAGTAGTGAGATAGAGTGAGGTAGTGAAAGAGAGTGTAAGTGACTTTGTGTATTTGAGAGAGAGAGTGAGGTAGTGAGATAGAGAGAGTGAATTAGTGAGTTAGAAAGAGAGAGTGAAGTTGTGAGGTAGTGAGAGAGTGATGTAGTGAAGTTTTGAGAGAGTGTCTTGTGATATAGTGAGGTAGTGAGAGTGAGATAGAAATAGATAGTGATGTAGTGATAGAGAATGAGGTAGTGAGATAGAGAAAGAGTGAAGTTTTTAAGTAGTGTGTTAGAGAGAGAGAGTTACTGTGGTTGTGATATTGTGTTGCTGTGAGAAAGAGAGAGTTGAGTAGTGAGTTAGAGAGTGTGGTAGAGAGTTAGTGAGAGAGTGTAGTATAGTGAGAGATAGTGAGGTAGTGAGAGATAGTGAGGTAGTGTGAGAGAGAGAGAGTTAGGGAGAGAGAGTGACGTAGGCAGGGTGGGGGGTGTTTTTGTGCCCCAGTGGCTGTTTGTTGCGTTGGAGCTGGGACACCAGAGGCGAGGCAGGGGGGAGGATGCGCAAGGAGAGATAGAGGTGGGGGAGGCAGGGCTGCGTGGAGTGGGCTGTGTCTCCGACCCTGGGGGGGGTTGTTGGCACAGGGATGCAGAGCTGCTGGTCACCATCCTATGGGGGGGACAATATGCGTGGATGGGCGTGCGGGTGGACAGGGAGTTTGTGAGCAAACTATGCAGGCCCCTCCCCAAGTTAATACCCCACGCTCGACCAGGATTTATGAGGATGAATTATGGAGGGTATTAAGGATGTTACAAGATATTTAGAGGAGTTTCTGCACTAATATGGGAGAGGAAGGCGGTTACAGAGGCTGACAGTGCCAGGGCGCATTCAGGACGATTGAGGCGGTGGTTGGGCTCTGCCCAATTATGCGGCAGAACAGCGGTGTAGCTTTGCCCTGCTGAGGCCTCTCAAGGGTCCCGGCAGGAGACTCGGGGGACGGGGGACCGGAGTGCCTTCGCCGACGAAAGAGGGCGGGGTGGACATGGCTCTCGATCCCTACAGGGCTCTCGGGGGATTGGGCGCCTTCACTTACGAAAGAAGGTGGAAAGGGGCAGGCATGGCGCTCTTGGTTTGTGGGTTCTGGGGGCAGACGGAGGGCGTCCAGGAGGAGGAATTTGGGGGAGGGAGGAGTGGGCGGTATGGGTCATGCCCGGGCTCCAGTGGGCGTTACCTCACATTGGGTGGCGGGTGGCAAGGCCGGGCACCGCAGGGGCGCGGAGCCCAAAGTTAGGGGTTGGCGTCATTTAGTTGGTAGCAGGAGTAATGGGCTCCGGGGGGAAATGGGGGGCTAAGAGCTGCCGACTTTGGAGCGGGAGGAGAAGGGGAGCGCAAGGAGGCGCATTAAAGCCGGAGTGGGACGGCAAGGTTAGAGAGAGGCACGGGAGTTGTTCATGGATGGTGCAGCAGGGGGGAAGTTAGGAGGTTGTCATCAGCAGTCCACATGTAGCGGCGGGTACAGTGGAGGTTATGCATCGCGTGCTGGGGACAGGTTCGGTGGGGTTTTTTCGAAGGGTTTTGTGGCCGGGATAATGGCCGCGGTCCGGGCGGTAAAGACGGGAATGCATGGGCTGGCAGAGGCTGGACCCAGTTGGGTGGCGGAGGTGACTGGTGACTCTGCAGATATGACCCTGCTATGTTAAATTTTCTTGCGGTTTGCACAAAATCACCCTGATCATGGTTTTATAATTGTGACGGTGGAGGAACATTTTAAACTTTACATATATTGGGATTGACGAGGTAATTGTAGGGGTAGGAGCTATAGTTTCTTGCAAACTATTGTGACTGCGAATTTGGCGGGAAGCAGGGGCAGCCGAGTTCATAGGGAAGGTATTGCGGTAGTTGAATGATAGGCTAGTGGGCGAGAATGGCGGCAAAGGCAGCAGAATGCGCCTTTAATTTACCTAGGCAGGGTTGCACACGTAGGGTTGGGGAGAGCGGCGAGAATGTCGGTGCCTTTCCATACTACCGTTACCGCATAAAAGATGGTGGGGGCTTCGCCTGTGGTAGAATTATACGCCAGTGTGCCAGAATGGCGGCAAAACACGGTGGGATGCGCCTTTATTTTACTAAGGCTGTTGTTGCGCACGTAGGGTACAGCGAACGGCAGGAGTGTTAGGGCGTTTTCATAATATCGTTACCGCATAATAAGGCGGTGGGCGGGGCGACAGAGCGGCAACTTTACAGGCCTAATGGTACGGGCGGGTGAGTTATGCTCCCGCTTGATTTACACAAGTTGACCCATTTAAAGGCTATCGTTTTCTGCAGCATTCACAAAGGTGAAGTTTCCTTTAAAGAAAATAATGACGAAACCCACAATTTCTGTGCAGTATCGGTCAATAGTTAATAGCATCCCCAGTTATTCATGTGCAGACGCATGTCACCATAATATACTGGGCCAGGATTCCAGAAGAAATCTTCGAAGGGAGGAAGGGGGGGGGGCACAGGCGGCTTCCTCCCCTCCTCATGGAAGCCTGACTTGGTGGAGTCTAGCCGTGAAAGGGGTAGCCTTCCGCCGGAATAGGGAGGGTTGTCATGTCGGCGCACATGTCTTCGGTGCCTTGCAATGAGCGTTAGATAGGTGGCAAAAGAGAAGAAGTTAGGAGGGTAATGCAGCACCTTGGGGGCAGGGGGAGACCGAAGAGGCGCACGCTGCCGAAAGATAGTCAGTGAATGCTGCACTGCTAGCTCCGGCACTCTGCATTAGAGCTGTAACAACTTGCGGCTGACCACGTCTTGGTGCACGCATAAATAGAATGCCTTACTTAGAACCCCCCACATTCTGCCCCAATAAAAAGCACTACTCCTTTTAATTCACACTCACAACAGCAAGAAGATCCTCACAGCCATGGACATAGAGGCGCTCGGCGGGGCCGCCATTTTCTCCCTACTCAAGCCATCCAGGAAGAGGATGCTGCTCGCCGCTACCAACTTCCGGGCCGCAGAAACCGTGCACGCGCATGCGACACCCAGTAGCGTGACTGTAGGGGGCGCTCGCAGGACTGCAGCCCCCAACTTGAGGTAAACGGCGAATATTGTGGGACAAATTACCAGTGGCCGTTTAAAAAAATCATAACGCAACAATACCCGTGCCTAAATTAAAAGAAATGATTTTTAATAGTGAAACCAATCGTAGGTAAGTAAAACAATCAAATGGTTCGATGTGTTATGTGCCTAAACTCATCTAAAAATATGTTGGCGAAACACAACCGTAATAATTGTCGTTCGAAGGATTTAAATAAAATAGTCACATTTCTTCAGCCTATCTTTTGTGATCTTCGCGTACATGCAAAGTCTTTGCTAAGTTTCAAGATGGCCGTCGGTGTTGTGTGAAACGGTCAATGTTTCTTGTATCGAACCGATGACCATGTTTGGAATGAAAGTCGCCCTTTCCCTGCAGTGCAATGTAAGCGCAGCTCTTCCAGCATCTTTCCATACTCCACTGCCACATTGCATCTTAGAACAAGCATTAAGAAACTCGACAGAATCAGAGAGAGACAACTGCCTTTCTCCGAGGCGAAGCAGAAATGCCTCGGAGAAAGGCAGCGGCGTTTCCGGATTCGGGGGCATGTTTTGCTTTTCTCTCCTCTTGCCATTGGCTGGAGGAGATAATTAGAAAAGTTGCAAAAAACACGCCCCCGAATCCGAAAAGGACGGGGCCTGTTCGGAGAGACAAACCTCTTCTCCAATGGCTGGCCAGCATTCAAGAGGCCAGCCAATGGAGAAGAGGGGAGAAGAGGGGCGGGTTCAAGCCCCTCTTCTCCAAGTCATTAAATCTCGAAGCGAGACTGCGCAAGCGCAGCCCTCGAGCCGAGACCTAAAAATGAAGGGAGGGAGTAATGTGGACCCCTGCCTGAAGCTTCAAAGAGGCCCTAGGGACCCCATCTCAAAGCATCCTACTAATGTCTTTCTTTCTAATTAAAATCCAAAGTCACGCATATTGCCAGTTTACACAATTTTATTTCAAACATAGTCGCCAACTGTGGTATTCTGTCAGTTCCTTCGAGGTACACGTGTCTCCGAGGTCTTTCCTGCTCTGGACTCAGAAACAACTCGTTATTGAAGACCAACTGTCCAAATACATAGGAAAAAGACTTATTGTGGTGACTTCATGAAACTTAAATCCGTGTGTCCAGTGTAACCAGTCGGATGCCTTTGTTTGCAGTTGGAGGACTTGTAAGAATCCAGTCCAGGTTTTACGTGACACATAATGAGGCATTGTGGGATCTGTTTCGAAACAAGACAAATTGGAGGGCATAAAGCTCAGTAACAAAGACAGTAAAATAACCTTTAGCAATTTGGTTAACAAGATTTAGGCTGTTGTGGTTTTCTCTGAAAATATGGTTATGCTTTAGCATGAATGAATTGTAATCTGCCCACATGCTTGTATCCACCCAATCACTGTGAAGGGTAGTGCATCTTCAATTTTTATGTATGTTTTAAAAGAAGCACCATAATGGCGCATTTCAGGTTGAGAAGGGCTGCTTGACTGCCAAAACGCGTCCCTGTAATATTCGTGTGTATGCTGTAACCAACGGACTAAACAAGAGAACCCTCACAATAACAAGTGCTGGCTCCTCAATCAGATATGGTTGGGGAATTTTCCCTTTACATTTCTAAGCCCTAGCGGTAACGCCACCTTTCAAGCACCACCAGCGATCTGGCAGCACGCTAGTATACTGCAATTTGGATTTCGAAAAAAATAATTATATATATATATATACATATATATATATATTCTCTGAAGAAATTAACAACAATTCATTAAATCTCAGCTTTACCTGCAATATGAGTAGCGAGAGTATACACTTTCTAGACCTAGAGCTGTATGTTGAAGGTGACAAACTGCAGTCTAAAACTTTCAGAAAACCCACTGCTGGGAACGCTATACTACATGCACACTTATTTGAAAGAAAGTATACCCTACGCCGAATGCCTCCGCATGAAGCGTAACTGCAGCACCAATAATAGCCTTGATGAAGCAACAGGAGAACTATGCCACAGATTAGCCCTTAGGGGATACAGACAAGAAACACTTACCAAAGCTAGAACTAAAACTGCAACCAAAACCCGTAGAGTGCTTTTAGCCTCTGAGAAAGGCACCACTGCGAAAGTAACTGAGTGTTCTGCTATCAACACTCCCAGACTAATAACAAGCTTCAATGCATATCACGCTCAAGTAAGAAAAATAATATACAATCACTGGAACTCAGTCAGGAATGATCCTGTTATTGGGGCCATCTCAAGCAAAAAACCCCAAATCACCTTCAGGAGAGCCAAATCTATGAGGCAAGAGATAGTAAACAACGCTCCCGGTAAAATTAAAAATGAGGGCTCATGGCTCAAATCACCCAAAGGCTTTTTCAAATGCGCCAAGTGCAAGGCATACAGGCACGGCATCAATACCAAAGAGGTCACATTACCGTTCAGGCAATCCCCCTATATCATCAGAGGTTACTACACATGCAAATCTGATTTTGCTGTGTATGTCTTATCGTGTACTTGTGGGAAAACCTATGTGGGTAGCACCATCCACCTAGTACACATACGCATCTTGCAACACTTAAGAGCTATCACTAATAATGACCCTGCCTACCCTGTTGCTCGACATATCAACACGGCCCACAATGGCAAGGCGCAAGATCTTTCTTTCTATGTGGTGGACACCATCCCCAAAAACCCTAGAGGAGGCAATAGACAACTTGCCCTTAGGAGACTCGAATCACGCTCTATCATCCTCTACAATTCCAAAATCCCCAATGGAATGAATGTGGATGAAGCATTAACTGTACACCTCTGATTAGTCCCTCACTGCTTGTCCCGCTACACTTTCCAAACCCTGCAATGTTTAGGAAACACTCTTTTAGCTTAGGCATACATTAGCCTTAACGTTTTCTTTACACATAATTTAGCAACCGATTTTGATTTATGTACGTCCATTTACCAACATGATCGTTAACGCCGTGGAGGGCCCACCCTGTAGTTATAAACGGATTAAATTCAGATTTTTTCGTAGCTGATTTTACACCGTGAGCCCACTTGGGCAATACTGTTTAAAGTGCATTTACTGAATATATGAAATTTCTTTGTTCAGTATTTACAGAGTCACATTTAGATCGCTAATAGACACGATCTATCTCTGCATCTCACCCCCTTGTTTACCAAGGCCTTATCGCTAGCTTACTTTGACAGCACTATATTCATTGGACATCATCAAGAGGCACTGTAAGTTAGCGAGCTGTTTTTCATGTTTCTTTACAGCACTAGTGGGCATAGCGTACACTAATGTACGTTTACGCTCGAGCGAGAGCATCTCCTCAGTCCGTACTTATGATACACGGCATTCCCCACATTATCCTCTACGATAGTTTCACACCACCCTTCAGGTAACATTATCACATCAGGGTCTTCCAGGCGCGCACATGTTTTTTCTATGTCTATACATGCAAATAGGATGTTGTTACACATGGGCATTTGCTTGCCCCAGTTTCAGTTTCTGTACTTTTTTAGTAACACACTACAATCTGGTAAATGTATGCCATTAATATATTTCCATTATGCTTGTGTTTCTTTTTAATTTAATTTTATTTATTATTTGGCATATATTCTCTCGCCTCCTTTTTTCTTGCATTGTCATGTTGAAACTGATAGAGTGATTCTCTATGTCTATGATCGCCTCTGTGAGGTTGCCTTGACAACTAAAGCAAAGCGTATATATCTGTCAAACCAGTATGTACTACACGTAGTGACCAAGGCGGTGCGCCGCCGAAACGCGTCTAACCTTTGTTGGATTAAAATTTCATTTTTGCCACAATTTCACGGAGTCTGTGCCTGACTGTTCGCCGCCGCCAGGATTGGAAAAGAAAAAAAAAATAATAATAATATATATATGCCTGCATTGGTGAGCGGATGCCTTTCTGTGAGTGCAAGTCTACCTAGGGGCAACTCTTTCTTCTAATGTATATATATATATATATATATATAACCTACTGGCGGTCGCCAGTAGGTAGTTATAGTTAGGACCCCTTTTCCATAGGAAATCCGCAACATTCTATTTTGAATAACTTTGGCGCCGGTCGATGAATCCTCGCGAATTTCTCAAAATAGGTGGGGCGCTACGCTCCGCTCCTTCCCTGAAAGTCTCGGGGGGATACGTCAAGCGGGGGCTGAGATAAAAGGGGGGTCCCAAAACGCGTTTTTCCCATGCATTTTTCCATAGGACCTTTAGAACGAGCTACAGCCCGAACGGCTGAACAGAATTACTAGAAATTTGGCAGAGAGGTAGTCCCTATGTCAAGGAAGTGCCTTTTGTAGGTTTGGTGTAAATCTGTTCAGTAGATTCTGAGAAAATAGCCTTTAAATCAATATATATATCTGAGCCCGCTTACGGTACGCTTACCGTACGCTTACGGTAAGCTTACGGTACGCGTACGGTGGCGTGCGCGAGCGCGATTCTGATTGGCTGTTAGATCTTAGTAAACATTCGAATCGGCCGAAACCAGGAAGCGGCGGCCGCCATTTTGTGTGTTTCACTCAGAAAAAAAAGAGTGAAAACAAGAAAAGGGGGCAATGAGGAGAGTTACAGACCCCCTTACATTTGTGAGGGGGTCAAAGAAGGACTGAAAAGTACAAAGAAAACATTTATTGATTTTTAAAAAAATCACGGGGTACGCGTACGGTAAGCTTACGGTAAGCGTACGGTAGAAAAAAAAAATAAAAAAAAAAATGAAATTCAGATTTAAGTGTTTAGATATTAGGGGGCTCTAAAAAGAGCCGTTGTGTTTATGAAATGATTTTTTAGTGGTACCTACAAGTAAGTACCGATGCAGAGTCTAAGGTTCAAGAGGAAGACTCTGATCCCTTTATCATTGAAGTGCACACCATCTCCTCTATAAATGTCTTGCATGTCAAAACGCAAGTTGTTGTGGTAAATGGCACCCATACCATAGTCACGGAGGAAAGCAGAAACAGATTTGTTGACGTGCTTTCTTGCTTTGTCAATCTGCGGACAGAAATGATTGGACCAGTTCCATTTTTGCCTTTGGCATATGTTGGAAAACACAAAGGCAGTTTTAGGGAAAAGTGAAAACAGTTGTGCAAAGGTGTCCTTCATAAGCATTTCCAGACCTACCCCAGTCAAAGTGCCTAGGTCATTGCCACCACAGTGCACTATTATGAGGTCAGGGTGTTGGATTTGAATGAAGGATTTCACCAATGGCATCAATTGGTGCCACTTTAACCCTCTCTGACCAATCCATTTAATGTCTACATTTGGCAAAGCAAGGTCTCTCACCATACCTGTTTTCTCTGCAAACTTTTCACTCCAGAAGACATAGCTGTGCCCTACAATCCACACTGTGAACATCTTCAAAGGAGAACTGGATGCACTCAGGAGGTGTCTTTCAGTAGAATGGCAATATGAAAAGAAAGACAGTTTGGAAATGGAGGCATACATATTTTTTTCAAAACAAAAAGAACTGATTGGCTGTTTCATACCATTCTAGAATAAAAACTAGGCTGTATGTGTAAACTAATAGAAGCATGTTTTGTATTGGTACAAAAAAATGTGTTACCAAAGAACAGTACTATGGATTTGCTGTTAGGTTTGAAAAGTCAAGCACTCTTGCTCTGTGGAATTGAAACATTGTGTGGCGAACTTCTGACCTAACTCCACACAGCAGTGTTCCATGAGCTGTTGCTATGGTAGCAGGCAGAAGTCAAGTTGGGGGAAGGGTACTAGGCAGAAGTCAAGTTGGGGGCAGGGTACTTTTGGAAAAGGGTTGGTTTTCAACCAATAGAAATGTGTGATTACATTTGAAAAAAAGGGGGAAGCACTGAGATTTGAAACTTACATGTATATGTGTGGAAAAATAGAGGGAAAGTTTGCCATTATCTGGTTCTGCTGAGAGGAGAGAGGAGAAAACAACAGAGATCCTGGCTCTGATAATCTGCTGTTTGAGTGTCACATTTCTTTCACAACTAACTAATTTTAAAGGTGAGTTTAGAGTTTGAGAGGAGATGTATATGGTAAATTAAGAAATGAATAATAGAAATGGAAATCCTTTTGTTGAAGTTGCGTTTATCATTTTCTGTTTTGGGAGAAATTTAAATGTGAGGAACATGTAAAATAATATGGACTATGTTTTCACGATAAATTAAGGTGTACTGGAAAAAAAAAGAATAGTTTAAGGGTTTGAGGTTGGACTCAGTAATGCAAATACATTCAGCATCACTAAGGCTGGTTGCCCTTGCTGGAATGTAGGCAGCCACCCAGGTTACACATGGTGGTGGTCTGAAAAAGCAGTTTGGACATGTGCATTTAAAAAAATCAAAAAAGTGGATTCATAATGTGTCAGTCTGTAAAAGTGATTTTCACTTGCCAAAAAAAAAGAGCAGTAAGTGTGCTTTCAAATTGGCAAAGAAATTTCGTTTTGGGACTAATGTGAAAACATGACTCTGTGTGGAAATAGGAATTACAGGCAGAGATTTATTGCGTTTTTCTCTGGTGATTTCACAGTTGCATTAGTAGGAAAAAGGGGGAGCGATTTTTTGGGGGAAGAAGCAGACTCTTAGCACACACCCAGCTGCTTGCCATGTATAATCATGCACAGTATTTACAAGCGAGTGGGGTTTTCAGGTTTCAGTCTGTAATGCAAATACATTCAGCATCACTAAGGCTGGTTGCCCTTGCTGGAATGTAGGCAGCCACCCAGGTTACACATGGTGGTGGTTTGAAAAAGCAGTTTGGACATGGGCTTTTTAAAAAAACTTAAAAGTGGTTTCATAATGTGTCAGTCTGTAAAAGTGATTTTAACTTGCCCAAAAAAAAGAGCAGTAAGTGTGCATTCAAATTGGCAAAGAAATTTCGTTTTGGGACTAATGTGAAAACATGACTCTGTGTGGAAATAGGAATTGTTTCCTCGCTCTCTGCCTCAAGGTAGTGCTGCTAGTGCTAGCCTCACTCTCAGAAGAGCTCTGCTGTTCTGTCATCGTATCACAAAGACAACCCAGCTCCTTCTCCTAAGGGATCACAAGCAGAAATGAGAGGAATGGGTGTAGTGTAGGAGAGTTCTAGAACTGAAAGTAGTTTCAACCAATCAAAAGTTGTGTTTCATGATCACATGACCTACCGTACGCTTACGGTACGCTTACGGCAAAAGTGCGCATGCGCGTAAAAAAGACACGCGCTTGCGCGCATGCGCATAACAGTCACTACCCGACACTTCCGTGTAACGTGCGCGTGTAGCGTACGCGCGCACGCGTCCCACGCGGAGTACGCGCGGCTACGCAAATTGCGTAACTATACGCAAGCAGCGTAGAAAAATTACGGGCGTTGCGTAAACCGTACGCTTACCGTAAGCTTACGGTACGCGTACTAAAAAAAATAATAAAAAAAATAGAAAAAATGTACTGCAAATAAATTTTACATGTTTATTTTAAAAAATATATTAAAAAAAACATATTAAAGAATTTTAAAAATTTAACCATAGTCTTTATAAAAGGTAAGAAAATTAAAAAAAATATATGTTTAAAAAAAATAGAAGAAAAAAAAAAATTAGCATTTAAAAAACCTTGCAAATTCACTGAAAAAACCATGGGTTTCACACACGTTATAGTTAGGAATTAGCATTTAAAAAACCTTAGAAATTCAGTGAAAAAACCATAGGTTTCACACATGTTATAGTTAGCTGGACATTTTACTCGTAAAAAACCAATGAAATTCCCCCGTTATAGTTAGTTCAGCTAACTATAACTCGCGCGCCCGCAATGCACTGCTGATGACGTCACATATTACATCACTCATGACATGGTCAGTGATATCACTCATGACATCACTGATGACATCTCAAATGACATCACTGATGACATCACTGATGACATTATCCAGTGAATGTGTGTTTTTCTGAAAATTAAATATGTTTTATATATGTATATCTCAAGGTTGATGGAAGAATAAATGGGTATATTACTGTCTAAATGGATGATTTTTTTTTGAAAAATTGATTGTGTAACTGACTGATTAAGTGTATCATAGTGAATACATGGCTTAGTGAGTAATGTTTAAATATGTAAATATCTGTATCATTTTTTCACTTTGTGTATAAGTGGCTGCATGGGTTGGTGAGTAGCTACATGGGTGTCTATATAGGTTATTAGTTGGTTTTTTGAGTATTAGTCTGAGTGTCTGCATGGTTCGGTGGGGGGTATGACGTAGTGCATAGGTGCATGAATGAGTGACTCACTGTTTGTATGTGTTGAACAGAGCATGTGTGCAGGACTGCATGGGTGGATGAGTGTGTGTATGGGTGTGTTAGTGAGTGAATGACTGTCTCAATAATGTCTTTATGAGTAACTACATATGTTTTAAACTAGTATATGTGACTATTGGTGTATATAAGTGAGTATATGTGAGAGTGAGAGATTGAAAGAGTTCCTGTATGAATAAGTATGTATTTCTATAAGTGATTGTTTAAAAGACTAAGTATGTGTAAGTTTCCGTAGAAGTAAGTGTGGTGGTGTGTGTATAACTGTATATGCAAGTAAATGTATGTTTGATTCTTTATTAGCATGAGTGACTATGTGTGTGAGTAGCTCTATGGATGAGTGGCATTGTGTAACAGGATGTATAGGTGTATGAGTACATATGATAAGTGAGTACATGTATGAGTGACTGTATAGGACTGTTGGTGAATGAGTGGATGTGTATGTGGATCTTAGAATTACTGAAGAGGTTGTTGTAACTGTTATTGGTATGTCCATTGTTTTGAAAATTTTAGTCTCTATTTTTGAATGTGTGTATCAAAGGTTATATTTGGGGGAGAGAAGGTCTGCCACTCTATCACAAGGATGATGTCATCAGTGATGTCATCAGTGATGTCATTTGAGATGTCATCAGTGATGTCATGAGTGATGTCACTGACCATGTCATGAGTGATGTAATATGTGACGTCATCAGCAGTGCATTGCGGGCGCGCGAGTTATAGTTAGCTGAACTAACTATAACGGGGGAATTTCATTGGTTTTTTACGAGTAAAATGTCCAGCTAACTATAACATGTGTGAAACCTATGGTTTTTTCACTGAATATATATATATATATATATTCACTGAAAAAACCATAGGTTTCAGGTAAGTTATAATTAGGAATTAGCATTTAAAAAACCTTAGAAATTCACTGAAAAAACCATAGGTTTCAGGGGCGTTATAGTTAGCTGGACTTTTCACTCGTACAAAACCATTGAAATTCCCCCGTTATAGTTAGTTCAGCTAACTATAACTCGCGCGCCCGCAATGCACTGACGTCACATATTACATCACTCATGACATGGTCAGTGACATCACTCATGACATCACTCATGACATCACTGATGACATCTCAAATGACATCACTGATGACATCAATGATGACATCATCCAGTGAATGTGTGTTTTTCTGAAAATTACATATGTTTTATATATGTATATCTCAAGGTCGATGGAAGAATAAATGGGTATATAAGTGTCTAAATGGATGATTTGTTTTTGAAAAATTGATTGTATAACTGACTGATTAAGTGTATCTTAGGGAATACATGGCTTAGTGAGTAATGTTTAAATATGTAAATATCTGTATCAGTCTCTCACTTTGCGTATAAGTGGCTTCATGGGTTGGTGAGTAGCTACATGAGTGTCTATATAGGTTATTAGTTGTTTTTTTGAGTATCAGTATGAGTGTCTGCATGGTTCGGTGGGGGGTATTACGTAGTGCATAGGTGCATGAATGAGTGACTCACTGTTTGTATGTGTTGAAGACTGTATGGGTGGATGAGTGTGTGCATGGGTGTGTTAGTGTGTGAATGACTGTCTCAATAGTGTCTTTATGAGTAACTACATATGTTTTAAACTAGTATATGTGACTATTGGTGTATATAAGTGAGTATATGTGAGAGTGAGAGATTGAAAGAGTTCCTGTATGAATAAGTATGTGTTTCTATAAGTGATTGTTTAAAAGACTAAGTATGTGTATGTTTCTGTAGAAGTAAGTGTGGTGGTGTGTGTATACCTGTATATGCAAGTAAATGGATGTTTGATTCTTTATTAGCATGAGTGACTATGTGTGTGAGTAACTCTATGGATGAGTGGTGTTGTGTAACAGGATGTATAGGTGTATGAGTACATATGATGAGTGAGTACATGTATGAGTGACTGTATAGGACTGTTGGTGAATGAGTGGATGTGTATGTGGATCTTAGATTTACTGAAGAGGTTGTTGTAACTGATATTGGTATGTCCATTGTTTTGAAACTTTTAGTTTCTATTTTTGAATGTGTGTATCAAAGGTTATATTAGAGGGAGAGGAGGTCTGCCACGCTATCACAAGGATGATGTCATCAATGATGTCATTTGAGATGTCATGAGTGATGTCATGAGTGATGTCACTGACCATGTCATGAGTGATGTAATATGTGACGTCATCAGCAGTGCATTACGGGCGCGCGAGTTATAGTTAGCTGCACTAACTATAACGGGGGAATTTCAATGGTTTTGTACAAGTGAAAAGTCCAGCTAACTATAACACCCCTGAAACCTATGGTTTTTTCAGTGAATTTCTAAGGTTTTTTAAATGCTAATTCCGAACTATAACGTACCTGAAACCTATAGCTTTTTCAGTGAATTTCAAAGGTTTTTTAAATGCTAATTTCTAACTATGCCTACAGAGATAGGACATGTGAAGAAAGAAGAAAAAACGCACAGAAAGAAGAAAAAAGAAATGGAGAAAGAAGCATCAGAAGTCCTCAAAGACAAAGAAAAGTGCAGGAAGAAGGATAACGTGCAGAAAGAACAAACAGAAGAGCAGAAAGAAACCTTGTTGCAAAATCATCCTGTACCCTCAACTTTTTCAGACGGATACTGGTGGTAACGGAGTCTGACTAACCAGTCCTAGAGCCAGTGCTATGTTAAAAGACACTCAGAATACAGTGAAAACTCCTACATACACTATGGAACACTATGCGTTGGGGTCCCCCTGTGATCAGCATGACCTCCTCTGTAAGCCCCTAGTATATAATAGGGCAGGGGATTAAAACTACCTCTCAAAACGCGCCACAGGACGTGTTTACACACGTCACCTCAGGCCCCGTCCCCTCACTTCCTCACTGTGTAAACACGCCCTGTGGCCATTTTAAGTTGGGAGATTAAGTCCCCTTGAATCCCGAGGGTCCCTAGGGTCCAACTAGACCACTGGGTACCTCCAGTACGCGCCACAGAGCTGCGTTGCAGAGAGATGTAAAAAGGGGCACGGCCTAGACCACCTCTCTGCAACACAGCTCAGTGGCGCTTACTGGAAGCACCTGGTGGGCTAGTGTGCCCCCAGGGTCCCTCAGGATTGAAGGGGAATTATTTCCCCAACTTAAAACGTGCCACAGGGCTTGTTTGCACACGTTAACTCAGGCCCCGTACCCTCCCTTCACCACTGTGTAAACACGCCCTGTGGCCGTTTTTAGTTGGGAGATTAAGTTCATTTGAATCCTGAGGGTCCCTAGAGTCCAACTAGCCCACTAGGTACCTCCAGTAAGCGCCACAGAGCTGCGTTGCAGAGAGGTGTAAAAAGTGGCACGGCCTGGACCACCTCTCTGCAACACAGCTCAGTGGCGCTTACTGGAAGCACCTGGTGGGCTAGTTAGCCCCCAGGGGCCCTCAGGATTGAAGGGGAATTATTTCCCCAACTTAAAACGCGCCAAAGGGCGTGTTTGCACATGTCACCTCAGGCCCCGTCCCCTCCCTTCCCCTCCCCACTGTGTAAACACGCCCTGTGGCCGCTTTTTAAGTTGAGAGATTAAGTCCCCTTGAATTCTGAGGATCCCTAGGGACAAAATAGCCCACTAGGTACGTCCAGTAAGCGCCATTGCAGAGAGGTGTAAAAAGGGGCACGGCCTGCACCACCTCTCTGCAACGCAGAGCAGTGGCGCTTACTGGAAGCACCTGGTGGGCTAGTCGGCCCCCAGGGTCCCTCTGGATTGAAAGGGAATTATTTCTCCAACTTAAAACGCACCAAAGGGCGTGTTTGCACACGTCACCTCAGGCCCAGTCCCCTCCCTTCGCCACTGTGTAAACGCACCCTGTGGCCGCTTTTTAAGTTGGGAGATTAAGTCCCCTTGAATCCTAAGGGTCCCTAGGGTCAAACTAGCCCACTAGGTACCTCCAGTAAGCGCCACAGAGCTGCGTTGCATAGAGGTGTAAAAAGGGGTGTGGCCTCAGATCACCTGTCTGCAACGCAGCTCCCTGGTGCATACTGGAGATACCTGTTGGGCTAGTTGGCCCTCAGGGACCCTCAGCATTGAAGGGGAATTAATTCCCCAACTTACAACTGGCCAGGGGTCGCGTTTGCAGAGTGCTGCAAGGAGGGGGCATGGCCTCCGGCGCGATGCCGGTCTTTTATTTATCTATTTTTTTAAAGAAGGAGGGCTGTGTGGCCCCCCTTATTTTTCTAATTTACTGGCCCTGGGGACCCCATCCCCCAGGGCCTGCAGCCTAATTTTTTTGGTCGAAAAAAAGAATTTGGCCCTCCCAAGGCCTTAATCGGCCCCGGGGATCCCAACCCTCGGGTCATGGCCTTTTTTTGTTTTTTAATTCTTTAGGAGGGGGCTGCGTTGCCCCCCCCCTCCTCAGGCCACTTATGGCCCCGGGGACCCCATCCCCCTGGGGCCGGCCTTGTTTTTTATTATTTAAAAAAAATATATATTTAGAGAAACACCTACATGCTGGACAAACCATATGTACCTATCACCATGACGATTGCGTGATATTCATTAAAAGGCGACTATGCATACAATAAATCCACATGGAATGTATTTACACCACTAGTGAAGCTCTGACGTGTCTGACGCCCTACCGTGCCTAATCCCGGCGCCCCCGCCGGTGGGTACTCTCCAAGTAGACACCCTTGTCGTTTATTTATACAAACATGGGTAGCTCTTGACGGGCACATTTAATATACACGCACACCAAGCCATTCAATGGGGACTCGACAAAAATTCAACCAAACTATGCAAGAAACCCCCCTCACGGTTAATAAAACACACATCCACCGACGGATGTGTAATACTTTTTATTTTACTCTCTGGGAAGGAGACAAACCTCACTTGAGAGTCACAGCGTGCTCCTGGCTGAGCCCAATGCTGTGTTGCGCCCACCGAGTGCCTCACACCTCTGTGTTGTATTCCACCAGCTAGTGCGTATGCTATGACACTCTCTAGCCCATGTGCACTGTAACACCACCCCGTGAATATGTCATGCCACACTTGCCTTCGCACGGGTTATATTGCCCCATCTAACGTGCCTTCCTCGATGCCTATGTTATAATGCACAGCGCTATGCCATACATATTACAATCTGGGATCCATATCTTTGTCACAGTGCATATGAAACGTTACACTCCCCAGCACATATTTTATATTACAACTTTAGAGACTAGTTAGGTTACACAACACTGCATATTACACTCCAAGGCGCATATCGCATAGCACGCGCTAGTGCCTGTGCTATCTCGCACTCTCCAATGAATCTGTCATTGCACACAATGTATTGCATATTATATTTCACGCCCCGGTTCATCTTATATCACACTTTTTGGTGCACAGTTTATACCATATACCATATCTAATTTTCATTTTCAATCGTGCTCTCAGGACTATGTTCTATATAACACTGCATCCACCTACCCTTTTCACGGGCATTACATTTTGCGATGGGGGGTGGAGGGTCAGGGGGTGTTTCTGCCAAGTGATCCCAGAGTCACAGTCATAAATGTCCTCTTCTTCCTGAATAAAAGTGAGATTATGCTGCATACTTGTTCATATTTTAAGTAGTTCACACAGACACACATTTTAAAAACAATAAAGTTCCTAATACCCACCTTCTCTGAACAGTTAGCTTGCTGCCCCATCCACCTCCTCCCTATCCTCTGTTGTCTGAATCCATGGAATAGCCTCCTCCCTCCTGCCATGCATGGTTTGATGTGCTGCCACTGCCCTCCATTTAGCATGATGTACCAATCCACTCCTCCTGCCCTCCATTGCCCAATTCTATGGCCCAACATTGACCTCCTGCTTAGCCTCTGTGCTTAGATTGCTGTCCCTATTCTCCTTCCACCTGCCCTCCGATGTCTTTGTGCATGCCCCTGCTCCATCCTTTTTTGCCCACCATGTTCCATGGACCTGCCACTCCTATCTTCTCTGAGTGTTCTGTTGAGCTGCCACTCCCCTCCCACGTGCCTAGCATTGTCAGATGACTGTAACCTGTCCCTGCCACCTCCACCCTGCCTGTCCACATGCCATGCCCCTATCCCCTTCCTCCTGTCCTCCATGGTCCATTTTACTGCCACACCCTTCTGCCCTCCCTGGTCTGTTGTGCTGCAACTGCTCCTCCTGCCTGCCCCGCGCGGTCTGTTGTGAGGCCCCTTCCCCTGAACTCTCTTGTCTGTGCCCAGGTCATGACCCTCCCTTCTATCCTCCATGGACCTTTGTGCATGCCCCTGCACCCTCCTTCTTGCCCATCATAGCCATTGTGCTGCCACTAACCCTCCCGCTTGCCATGCATGGTCTTCTGTGCTACCATGGCCCCTCCCACCTTCCCTGTGTGGTCAGCTAGCTGCCCCTGACCCCCTCCCACCTTCCCTCCATGGTCTGTGTGTATGCCATCATAGTCTCACTGGTGCTCTCCATCGTGTGTCTTGTTTCTAGTGCCCATTCTGCCTGACCTCCATGGTCATCTTGCTGCTCCTGCCCTTCCCCCAGCCCTCTGTTTCCATGTGCAGACCCCTATTCCCTCCCTCCTGGCTTGTCTGTTCCATTGTAATGCCCCTGATCCGGCCCTCCTGCCCTTTATGGTCTGTTATGCTGCAGCTTTCTCTCCTGTCTGTCCATTATGGTCAGCTAGCTACCATTGCTTCTTTCCCCTCTGTTCTCTGTTGTCCATGTGCATGGTCCTATCCCCTCCCTATTGCTTTCTATGGATTGTTGTGCTGCACTCCCGTCCCGCATGCGCTGTGTGGTGTATTGTGCTGCTGCAAACCCTGATGCCTGCCCTGTAGGGTCAGTTTGGTGCACCTTTCCATGTCCCTCCTGTCCTCTGTTATCCCATCCATGTCCCTACCCCAATTCCTCCTGCCTACCATGAGCCAATGTACCATACTTGCGAACATTTTGAACATGGTAAGAGGAAGATTTTGAAAAAAAACTGGGGTATTGATTTTCCCCTTTGAGTTACATTGAAAAAGAGGAGATTGTAGACAGGAGACAGATCAAATAAAGCCCATTTGAGCTTAAAAACATTGGACGTTTCCTGGCTGAAACGGGTCTGTTGGCATGTATGGTTGTACTACCACTGCCTCTTCCTTCTGCCCACAATGGACTATTATACTTCCACAGCCTCTCTTGCCAGTCCTGTATTGTTGGTTTGTTGCCCCTGCCCCCATTTCCACTGCCCTCCATAGTCTGTTGTGCTGCCACTGCCCTTCCTGCCTGCCCACTGTGGTCAAATTGTTGCATCTGCACTCTCCTACCTGCCTTCAATTTTCAGAGTCCGTGCCACTGGCCTCTGCCTCCCAACAGTATCCCAATGAACAACTAGATTGCTAACATTCTATATTTATTACAAAAGTGTGGAACGCCTTACGTCATTTTGATGTAATCAAAACTGTAATACCTAGAGTATTTCCTTTAGAAATTACATATATGAGAGGATCTTATTTGCATAAAAATTATGGTTAGTGCTCTAAAAAACTAAAATGAGGACATATTTTCTGAGTTTTCAAATAGCAACAAAGAACTTTTAAATTATTTGTAATCTTTGTTTTTTTATCCAGTTGACCACTTGATTAAATGTTGCACCTAGGGGAGAGGATGTGGTGTTATTTTCAGAGCTGCAGACTTTGCAACTGGGGAACCAGGTTGGAGTTTCTGCTTCAGCTCAATATTCTGTGATTCTGGTCAAATCACTTAATTTCCCCATGGCTACAACTAAAATGAATTTGATCTTGTGTGATGTAACCAATGCTCATGTAAAGCACTCCAATACCTGACTAGTCTGCACTATATAAAACTGCAAATACACAAAAAATAAGTGTTTTGCACACTTCTGTCATTGGGCTATACTTGGGCTACATCTGGGTGATATTCGGGCTACATTTGGGCTCTTTTGTCTCTGGTGGCCATCTTGGGAGATTTATTTGTTATGAAGTTTCCTAATTTCCTCTTTTACTGCAGTCTCCTCAGTAGGAAATACTTTCAGTTTTTTACTTTGGTTCCATCAAGAAGGCCTTCAGATGTGTCACATATTTGCCATAAATTCTGAATGTTAGCACTCTAGTTGCTCATTAGATCACTGAAGTAAAGCTACTGCTCACCCGGGAAGTCTGCTGCTGCTGGTATTCAAAGTGCATGTTTCAGTCTGCATGTCAGAATTTTTTTATGAAATAGAAGAGGATTTGAGAAGTCAAAATGTGCCCTAATTTTTCTTTCTGCAGCACTAATCATAATTTCTATGGCAAAATGAACCCCCTCATTTTGTTCCTTTGTAAATTAAATGTTTTAAGTGTTACCACTTTATTCCAATCAAGATGGCTTCAGGTGTGCCATACTTTTGTCATAAGTAAGACTGTTAGCGCTCTAGTTGTTCGTTAGAACACTCTGGGACATTCTGGCATTGGGCTATACTTGGGCTACATCTGGGTGATATTTGGTCTACATTTGGGCTCTTTTGTCTCTGGTGGCCATTTTGGGAGACTTATTTCTTATGATGTCTCCTAATTTCCTCGTTTACTACAGTCTCCTCAGTAAGAAATACTTTCAGTTTTTTACATTGATTCCATCAAGAAGGCATTCAGATGTGTCACACATTTGCCATAAATTCAGAATGTTAGCACTCTAGTTGCTTATTAGATCACTGTAGTAAAGCTACTGCTCACCAGGGAAGTCTGCTGCTGGTATTGAAAGTGCATGTTTCAGTCTGCATGTCAGAATTTTTTAATGAAATAGAAGAGGACTTGAGAAGTCACTCAAAATGTGCCCTAATTTTTGTTTCTGCAGCACTGATCATACTTTCTATGGCAAAAAGAACCCCCTCATTTTGTTCCTTTTTAAATGAAATGTTTTAAGAGTTACCACTTTATTCTAACCAAGATGGCTTCAGGTGTACCATACGTTTGTCATAAGTAGGACTGTTAGCGCTCTAGTTGTTCTTTAGAACACTCTGGGAAGCTGCAGTAGAACACAAAGGAATCAACTGACAGTCTCTGCCCTTGTTGGATGTACATGTTTTACTGAGAATGTCAGACTTCATTCTCACATGACTGAGAAAGATAATGTGAATTTACAGAAAATATGCTCTCAGTTTAGCTTATAGATCACCTTCCAAACCTCTGTGGGAAAAGCATGAGAAAATAGGTTTCTCTCAAACATGATTCATGATATCACAGCAGAAGGCTTTTTCACATGGTAAAATCACCTTAAAACACACCACAATTCCTAAAATGAGTATGGTACCATCAACAAATGATTTATAATGTAACTAAAGTCTTAAAACCGTCTATTAACTGCAATGCTTTTTAATGAGGTACTATCATATATATTGGTCCCAAGATGGCTGCCAACACTTCGTGGATGAAGTGCTGACAGCCAATCCGATCTCACGATGAGATGTGTGGTTAGGCTCCGCCCAGATATATATGTGATTTTACTTTTGATTTTCTCAGGAACTACTGAACGGATTTACACCATTTAAGCAAAAGGCACGAGTCTGAACTGACTACTACCTCTTTGCCAAATTTGGTGTAATTCCATTCAGCACTTCGGGCTGTACCTTTGACTAAAGGTCCCATGGGAAAATGCATGGGGAAAAAGCGTTTTGGGACCCCCCTTTTTTCTCAGCCCCCGCTTGGCGAATCACCCCGAGACTTTCAGGGTAGGAGCTGAGCGGAGCGCCCCACTAGTTTTGAAAATTTCACGAAGGTAAGTCAACCAGCGCCAAAGTTATTCAAAATAGAATTTTCAGATTTCCTATGGGAACTCGGTCCTAACTATAACTATCTACTGGCGACCGCCAGTAGATAATATATATATACATACATACATATATAAACATACATATATACATACATATATATAATCTGCATATCTATATAAATATAAATGCATGCATACATACTGAAAGCGTCCTGTCCGTCAAAATGCCGAAGGCGGAAACCACAGGCAAGGACCTCATATATGCATACATATGCATGTTATGTACATGAAAGTTTGAAAAACACTAATACAAACAAAGCTAAAAAGCCACCTAATTACAAACAGAATTGCTTTAACTTAAACGAGGGCGAGACCAACTGCATTTTCAGTACTTGTTTACTTTGGTTCCATCAAGAAGGCATTCAGATGTGTCATACATTTGCCATAAATTCTGAATGGTAGCACTCTAGTTGCTCATTAGATCACTGTAGTAAAGGTACTGCTCACCAGGGAAGTCTGCTGCTGGTATTCAAAGTGCATGTTTCAGTCTGCATGTCAGAAATTTTTAAGGGAATAGAAGAGGTTTTGAGAAGTCAAAATGTGCCCTAATTTTTCTTTCTGCAGCACTAATCATAATTTCTATGGCAAAATGAACCCCCTCATTTTGTTCCTTTGCAAATTAAATGTTTTAAGTGTTACCACTTTATTCCAATCAAGATGGCTTCATGTGTGCCATTCTTTTGTCATAAGTAAGACTGTTAGCGCTCTAGTTGTTCTTTAGAACACTCTGGGAGATTCTGTCATTGGGCTGTACTTGGGCTACATCTGGGTGATATTTGTGCTACAATTGGGCTCTTGTGTCTCTGGTGGCCATCTGGGGAGACTTATTTGTTATGAAGTTTCCTAATTTCCTCATTTACTACAGTCTCCTCAGTAGGAAATACTTCAGGTTTTTTACTTTGATTCCATCACGAAGGCATTCAGATGTGTCACACATTGGCCATAAATTCTGAATGTTAGCACTCTAGTTGCTCATTAGATCACTGTAGTAAAGTTGCTGCTCACCAGGGAAGTCTGCTGCTGGTATTGAAAGTGCATGTCAGAAGATTTTAATGAAATAGAAGAGGATTTGAGAAGTCACTCAAAATGTGCCCTAATTTTTCTTTCTGCAGCACTAATCATACTTTCTATGGCGAAATGAACCCCCTCGTTTTGTTCCTTTTTAAATTAAATGTTTTAAGAGTTACCACTTTATTCTAATCAAGATGGCTTCAGGTGTGCCATACGTTTATCATAAGTAGGACAGTTAGCTCTCTAGTTTTTCTTTGGAACACTCTGGGAAGCTGCAGTAGAACACAAAGGAATCAACTGACAGTCTCTGCCCTTGTTGGATGTACATGTTTTACTGAGAATCTCAGACTTCATTCTCACATGACTGAGAAAGATCATTTGAATTTACAGAAAATATGCTCTCAGTTTAGCCTATAGATCACCTTCCAAACCTCTGTGGGAAAAGCATGAGAAAATAGTTTTCTCTCAAACATGATTCATGATATCCCAGCAGAAGGCTTTTTCACATGGTAAAATCACCTTAGAACACACCACAATTCCTAAAATGAGTATGGTACCATCAACAAATGATTTATAATGTAACTAAAGTCTTAAAACCTTCTATTAACTGCAATGCTTTTTAATGAGGTGCTATCATGTATATTGGTCCCAAGATGGCTGCCAACACGTCTTGGATGAAGTGCTGACAGCCAATCAGATCTCACGATGAGATGTGTGGTTAAGTAGGCTCCGCCCAAATATATATGTGATTTTACTTTTGATTTTCTCAGGAACTACTGAACGGATTTATACCATTTAAGCAAAAGGCACGACTCTGAACCAAGGTCTACCTTTCTGCCAAATTTGGTGTAATTCCGTTCAGCAGTTCGGGCTGTAGCTGCGGCTAAAGGTCCTATGGGAAATTGCATGGCTAAAACATGTTTTCGAACCCCCCCCCTTTTTGCTCAGCCCCCGCTACACAAATCACCCCGAGACTTTCAGGATAGGAGTGGACCGGAGCTGGCCAAAAGTTTTAAACATTTCGGGAAGATTCGTCAACGGGCACCAAAGTTATTCCAAATAGAATGTTGAGGATTTCCTATGGAAAATAGGTCCTAACTATAACTACCTACTGGCGACCGCCAGTAGGTAATATATATATATATATATCTCTATCTATATATCTATCCAGGGAAGACATGGCTTGGCAGTTCGGGCTGGACTGTTCCCATGAGCACAGGGTAAAGACTGATTTGCATATAGCTGGGTCTGAACTGAGGTGGTGATTTGAGCTAAAGAATGATGGATTCAACCCAGATCTGTGACTGGGGGTGAGTTTCAGCACTCTGTCCATCATCTCTTTGTGTTTACTTACTCTACCATATAGCCACTCATACATCAACTCACTTAACCAAACACCCACTCAAACAGCCACTTACACAGCCAGTCACTCACTTATACAGCCTTTCAGACACCAACTCACTCAACCATACAGTCACTTACACACCCACTCACCCATCCATACAGCCACTCACACTGACTCAATATAGCCACTCAAATGCTCACCCACTCACCAATACAGTCACTCACATATCCACTCACTCACCCACACAGCTACTCACACATCTACTTATACACCCATACAGTCACTCACACACCCACTTATGCACTCATGCAGGCACTCAGATATCTACTCTCATACGGATAAACAGAGTCACACAGCCACTCACATAATATGTGTTAGAAATAGTATCACTCATTAATAGTACAGAAAGTATAACATTTTAACTTTTGTAGTACCTTGGTATATATGTTTAACACTCACACTCACTGGATGATGTTATCAGTGATGTCACTGACCATGTCATGAGTGATGCAATATGTGTGGTCATAAGCAGTGCACCTTGGGGCAGTAAGTTTTTCTATATATTGCCTACTGGTCATAGTCAGTAGGTAGTTATATTTAGAATTAACTTTTCCCGTAGATAAATGAATTTTTTGTTTTGTTAATATCTTTGGCACCGTTAGATGATTCTTGAACACATTATCGAAATTGGTATGCCAGGTAGTTCAGCTTCTGTCTGAAAAGTTTTGAGGTGATTCGTCAAGCAGGGGCCAAGGAAAAAGTGGTGGGTCCCGAAATGCTTTCTCCCCAAGCAATATCTATGAGGATTTGTCACTTTTTAAATGCAACTACAGCCCGAACCCTTGAACAGATTTACACCAAATTTGGCAAAAAGTGAGATCTTGGTTCAGAAAAAGTGCTTTTGTAATTTGGTGCAAGTCTTTCCAGTAGTTTTAGCGTTAATAAAGGAAAAAGAAATGTGTTAGCCTAGGGACATGGATCCTTCGCGGATCCACTCACAGGGGATCCCCAGAGCCAAAAGGAAGGCCCAGGTTGGCTGGCTGCAACCTGAAAAGAAAGTTATGGCCACCATTTTGTATCTCCGCTGGGCAAATAAAAACAAATATAAGGGATGAGGATAGAGGTAGGAATTAAGGAGGTGTCTCTGAGGAATACCTCATGGGCAACAAATTGGTCAAATTCTTTTTTTTTGTGGCCCATCTGCGGATCCACTGCGACAGATCCGTTGATCCAGAATTCAACCCACTCAAACACCAAACCTTCCCCTTGCATGGCCTGCCCCCACTGTGCAAGGCCGAAGGCTGTGCACAGCAGTGGTTGTATTAACTTACGGTCATTATAAATTACTTTATGTTAAAAAAATATAGGAATTCACTGAAAAATACAAAGGCTACAGGGTGGGTATGGTTAGGTTTACATTTTACCCATACAAAACCATAGAATTCAGCAGTTATAGTTATTCTTATAGTTATACTTATCTGAAGAAACTATAACTTGTGCCATTTAGTAATCCTACTCTGAGTTATAGTTTCTTCACATAAGTATCACTATAAATATTACATACGGGCAGTCTCCAGAAGGTAGTTATAGTTAGGACCTAGTTTACATTGGAAGAACATTTTTTTGTTTTCCTAATAACTTTGGCGCTGTTTACAAATCTTTATGAACTTTTCAAAACTAGTTTGTCAGTCACTACTGCTGCTGTCCGGAAAGATTTGTGGTGATCAGTCAAGTGGGGGCATATAAAAAAGCGGGTCCTAAACAAGTTTTGCTCATGCAATTTCCGTTTGGGATTTTAGACATGACTACAGGCTTAACCTCTGAATGGAATTACACCAAAATTGCCAGAAATGTAGATCTTAGTTACAAAAGAGTGATTTTTCTTGTGTTTGGTGTACATTCGTTAAGTAGTTTTTGAGCAATTAATGCCTAAATACTTTGTATATCTAGAGACGCAGACGCTTCACGGATACTGACAGATCTAAAACTGAGAACTGATTGGCTGCCATCACCTCAACCTGGAAGTGATGGCACCTACCATAGTCCTCAAAACAAAATACAAAAAAAGCAAGGGGGCAGGGTAGGAATACCCTGACCCACTGCAATGCTTGGCAGTGCGGTCCCCCACCCCACCTGGGCCTCGCATTTGTGGAGAATCCGCAGCAAAAAAATTCTTTTAAACAAAGGCAGTCTACCCCTCTCCTTCCTCTGGGGCCCGGACTTGTGTGAAAGGGGGAACATGTAGCCCCCTCCCTTGGGTTGCTTTCAGCCCCATGGACCCCATCCCCCAGAGCCTGCTGCATGCTCTAAGGAAAGGGGTCATGCCCTAAGGTAACTATAACCCACACTCTCGCCATGCACTACTAATGTCCTCACATATTACATCATGCATGACATCTTCTATCACATCATTGATAATATCACTACAACATTTGCAGTTAAAATATTGATGAGAAACCTGTGCATGAAGAGGGCTCGAGTTATAGCTATCTTACGAGGTATAGTTACTTGAGATAACTATAACTATAAGTGGTGAATTAATGTCGTTTTTATGGTTTAAAACATTATACTGTCACTGAACATTTCACCAAACTATAACATTATTTAAATTTTTAAAGTGAATATATATATATATTACCTACTGGCGGTCGCCAGTAGGTAGTTATAGTTAGGACCTATTTTCCATAGGAAATCCGCAACATTCTATTTGGAATAACTTTGGGGCCCGTTGACGAATCTTCGTGAAATTTTCAAAACTTTTGGCCAGCTCCGGTCCACTCCTATCCTGAAAGTCTCAGGATGATTCGTGTAGCGGGGGCTGAGAAAAAAGGGGGGTCCCAAAACGTGTTTTCCCCATGCAATTTCCCATAGGACCTTTAGCCGCAGCTACAGCCTGAACTGCTGAACGGAATTACACCAAATTTGGCAGAAAGGTAGACCTTGGTTCAGAGTCGTGCCTTTTGCTTAAATGGTGTAAATCCCTTCAGTAGTTCCTGAGAAAATCAAAATCAAAATAACATATATATCTGGGCGGAGCCTAACCACACATCTCATCGTGAGATCTGATTGTCTGTCAGTACTTCATCCAAGAAGTGTTGGCAGCCATCTTGGGACCAATATACATGATAGCACCTCATTAAAAAGCATTGCAGTTAATAGAAGGTTTTAAGACTTTAGTTACATTATAAATCATTTGTTGATGGTACCATACTCATTTTAGCAATTGTGGTGTGTTCTAAGGTGATTTTACCATTTGCTGTAATATCATGAATCATGTTTGAGAGAAAACTATTTTCTCATGCTTTTCCCACAGAGGTTTGGAAGGTGATCTATAAGCTGAACTGCGAGCATATTTTCTGTAAATTCACATCTTTCTCAGTCATGTGAGAATGAAGTCTGAGATTCTCAGTAAAACATGTACATCCCACAAGGGCAGAGACTGTCAGTTGATTCCTTTGTGTTCTACTGAAGCTTCCCAGAGTGTTCTAAAGAACAACTAGAGCGCTAACAGTCCTACTTATGACAAACGTATTGCACACCTGAAGTCATCTTGATTGGAATAAAGTGGTAACTCTTAAAACATTTAATTTAAAAAGGAAAAAAATGAGGGGGTTCATTTTGCCATAGAAATTATGATTAGTGCTGCAGAAAGAAAAATTAGGGCACCTTTTGACTTCTCAAATCCTCTTCTATTTCCTAAAAAAACTTCTGACATGCAGACTGAAACATGCACTTTGAATACCAGCAGCAGACTTCCCTGGTGAGCAGTAGCTTTACTACAGTGATCTAATGAGCAACTAGAGTGCTAACATTCTGAATTTATGGCTAATGTGTGACACTTCTGAATGCCTTCTTGATGGAATCAAAGTAAAGAACTGAAACTGAAACCAGCAGTGGGGCTCATAACCGAACGACGCCGGGTGAACTACGTGACCCAGGAGCCAGAGGGTCTCGCTGGCAGCAGAGGCCACGCCCCCTGACACCGGGGATTTGATTTAAACACCTCGCGCCTCCCGCTTCGCTTGAGACGCATCACCAGCAGTGGGGCCCATAACCGAACGACGCCGGGTGAACTACGTGACCCAGGAGCAAGAGGGTCTCGCCGGCAGCAGAGGCTACGCCCCCTGACACCGGGGCTTTGATTTAAACTCGACGCGCCTTGCGGGACGCGCGCGGGTGTGCGCCGGGCTAAGCCCCGTTAGGGTCTGGAAGAGGCCGGGCAGGGCTACCCCCCTGACGTTCAGCTCCAGGAACGCTTGCCACCATCGAAAGCCACCAAGGTACTGTGTTCTGTTCATATCTTACCTGGGGCTCCTGGGACCTGTATATAGTGACTTTTGTCATCCATATTGCTTCTGCTTGGACTATCCTACGCAACGGTATTTGCTGTTTTGTCCGTGTTGTTAGTGGCGGCTACCAGCATGGGCAATAGAAAATCCACAGAGGGGGGTCTGGTGACTAGCAGTAAAAAAGGGAAAAAACCTAAGAACGCAACACATGCTGCAATGAACTGTATCCTGTCCCGAATTGAGGATATAGTCCATGAATGTGAGGAGTCTTTGACCACTGAGTTTGTTGATGTTACGACTCAAGGGCGGTGTAAAGTGGTGAAGCCCGATCCTAAAAAAGGCAATTAAAGGATCCCTGCGATGTTTTCTAACCAACATCAAAGCAGTAATTTGCTTGGTACAGCCGCTGTTCCATCGAAGGACGTTGTTGATCCCTCAATTATTGAAGCCCAGGTTATTGCACCCACTGCACCAGTTTCACATAATTATGAGCTTCCGCTCAATCCCGTTTTATGTTCTAACAGGTTTCCCTTATTAGATCCTAATCCCGATATCCGCACTTCTCCTTCTGATAGGGTGCTTGTAACTTCTGCTAGCCCCGTCAGGTCTTCATCTCCATCTGGCTCTCTAGAAGATTTATTGGATAGGATCAAAAGGTTGGAAGAGCTAGTTGCAGCACTGAATACCAGGGTGGTGGCTCTGGGCTTAAATAAAGGTATGTCCCAGGCAATTCCTGCTCCTGCACTACCACCTCCGGGATTTATACCCATCCAGAAGCTGACTGACCCGGTTCCTCTTATTCGCCCCCAGCCGAAAGATTCCCTAGCTAAGGCCCAAGGCAGGGTGCCAGGAGAGGCCAAAAACAAATCAGTGTCCACCTTCAGGTCTTCCGCCAATGACACACGGATTTTGGCCCCCAATAGGCTGCCAAACATGCACTTTCCAAATAGTGCTAGTATTTATGCTACCCATCCCCCTAGCAGGGGAGAACTTGGGCCCCTTCCTTGCCCAGTGGTTGGTGGTTTTACATCATGTTATCCTCTCCTAAAGCCCTCTGTCTTCATCTCTGATGTCCCGAAACTGATTAACTCGGGGGGTATGAAGGTAGTGACTCACTGCATAATAAAGTCATCCATTGGCTGAGGCACACTAGAGGATGTAGATCAATCATCAGAGATGATATATTGAGAGTGCGACGACTGTCTAGAGAGGACTCGCTACTGGACTGTGTGGAGGTTGAGTTCAGAGAACTAGCCCTAGCGGAAAATCTAATATTGCTAGAATATAGGACATCACCCCCTGCACACTCCAGCATTCAAATCCGCAGCTCCCCGGTTTGGTCTTACTATAGCGAGCAGGGGGACTCTGGGCTCAGACAGGTGGACTGACTAATTAATCCTTATGTAAACACCGTTTCACCAACTCTTGAGTGTCCCTGTCCAGAGGGACGGGGCCACAATCCGGGTCCCTTTTTAGATCCTATAGGGGCTGGTTCTGCTTTGCAAGTAACATCTAGCGCAGCTGCTGGGAGGGGACCAGATGGGAGGGGCCCAGAGATCAGGGAAATAGTTATAACTTCCCCCTCCACTCTAAACCCCCCAATAGCTATTCAGCTCATCTCTTGGAACATCGCCGGTTTAAAAAGGAACCTTGCTGACCCTGATTGGAATGTCTTTATCGACAAATTTGATATCGTTCTCCTCCAGGAGACCTGGAGCCTGGACCCTCTCCATAGACCCGGGTTTTCAACCTTTTTCGTTCCGGCGATTAGTTCCCCTAGAGGACGTCCGTCGGGGGGCCTTCTAATCTGGGTAAATATTGATTTGAATTGGACAGTCAAGCACAATGTATGTGCGTCTCATGATATTCTCCACTTATCCACTGGTGGGTCAGAACGTCATCCCGGCCTAGAAATTTTTAACATTTACGCTAGAGGGTCGTCTGGTGCACAATCAAGTTCTACGTCAACAATTCTTGAGACCGAACTTTCAGCCGTCCCCGTCACGTCAGGTGTCATTGTCGCCGGTGATTTTAACTGCACCTTTGAGCCTCTTAGCGACGATGACATCTTGGGCACGGACGAGGTTGACTCCAAGCAAGGTATTCCTCCCCTTAGCCTCCAACCAGTAAAAAAGTGGACAAAAAGGGCTGTGCAAATTAACGCCCTGACTCTAGAGTTTAATCTAAGGGCGACAAATGGCAGAACCCGCCCAGATACTAAGGGAGCACCTCCATTCACTAGAACTAGGGCCCCTTCGCGCATAGACTACATCCTGCTGGATGTAAAATTGTGGCCGGATCTCATTGGTATGGAAATAATTTCCAGGCATGAGAGCGACCACGACCCGCTTATCATGCAACTTAAGCGCGAGTTGTCCACTACATCCATTGAGCCCGATAGCGCCCAGGCACTATGGTCTAAAGAGGTTGTTCCATCTAATTGTAATAGACGGCTCAAATGGTCTAGAGTCGCTAGGCGAGAGATGGATTTGGGCAGGATCAAAAATATTGTGGAAGAAAGCATAAGTTTAATGGATGCTGCCCCTGCTAGTCCTCTCAACATCTTGATTGCTAAGGGTTTTAACCAGATTTATTTGGAGACCGTGGTAAAGGTGAGGAAGTTTTTTGAATCAAGCGTCAAAGGGGATCGCAAGCCACCCAGACCAAAAATGGTAAACCTGTGGTTTTCAAGTGAGTGCAGGGAAAGGAGACAGGTACTTGCTAGGGCCTTAAAAGCAAGGGATCAGCCCTCCATCATTCACGCCCGGAAATCCTATTATAGCGCCATAAAGAAAGCAAAGCGCCAATGGGATGAAGATCACTGGCAGGACCTGAAGCGCGCGGCACGTTTGAAAGATTCAACCCCGTTTTGGGATCTTATTAACATCAGCGCAAGGGGTGGGGCAGATCCAATCCCAAATCATATAACGGGGCGCCAGTGGTTTGATCATTTCTCTGGTCTATACTCTCCCGGTGATGAATCCTCTCCGGAGGAGCTGGGTCCAGTTCCTGAGCCCCTAGCTGCTCAGGGGGCGGAGGGCCAGTTTGGTTTGACTGAGATCCAATTAGCAATTAACACAATAGCACCGGGTAAGGCAGCGGGACCCGATGGTCTCCCTGGAGACCTCCTTCTTCATGATAGGGAACTCTGGGCCGAGTTTATTTTACAAACACTGAATAATATAGCATCAGGATCCCCGGTACCAGATTCCTGGAAGGGGGCGGAGGTGGTGCCCATCTTTAAAAAAGGTGATCGAGAGGACCCTGCCAACTACAGACCAATCAGTCTAGTTGACGTGATT
This sequence comes from Triturus cristatus, assembly GCF_964204655.1. Taxonomy (NCBI): domain Eukaryota; kingdom Metazoa; phylum Chordata; class Amphibia; order Caudata; family Salamandridae; genus Triturus; species Triturus cristatus. The sequence goes on along the minus strand of NC_140586.1, from coordinate 134,288,818 downwards.
CAAAAAGTGGTGGGCAGGGTCCTCCTGACCAGGATTAAGGCCTGGATTGATAAGGATGGCATCCTCTCACATTTTCAGCCCGGATTCAGACAAGGGGTCGGAACGATCGATCAGGTTTTCAGATTTTGCACTATTTACTGGAAATCTGTTACCATTGAAAAGGGCAGCTTATACCTGGCTTTTATCGACCTCAAAACAGCTTTTGACCTGGTACATCAGAGGCTGTCATATAGTCGGCCTATAGCCGCAGCAACCAAGGTATACCAGGGGAAGGCGCTATCTGCATCTCTCTACGGGGCGGAACTCTGGGGATTAGAAAATCTAACAGAGATGACCAAATCCGAAAATAAGTTTTTTTAGAGACATAGTCTTGCTTCCTCTGTCCACCCCACTTGTTCCTCTCCGTAGCGATCTTGGCAGACATCCCATAAATGATGTGGCTAGGCTGCGCCCCCTATTGTATTGGGTGAGGCTCAGGAGGTCCCCGGACCTTTGCCGATATGCCGCTGCTCTGGATGATATACTACATCTTGGAGCCTGTCATAAGATCCCGTGGGTATCCGATTTACAAAAACTGGTGCTGGAGCTGGGCTTGGGTGACTCCTGGGAGAATCAGCAACCACCTTCTAAGCCCATTGTTAAGAAAATGTATTGGGATTGGGTCACCGCTATTACTCTGCGGTCCCAGAGAGGTATCCTTACTGAAAATTTTTTGGATGCCAAACCTGCCCCCAGATTAGAGCCTTTTTTAGACATTATTGAATCGCCCAGCGATAGGTCGCTCTACCTTAAATTAAGATATGGCACATTACCACTTTATGATTTTCAAACTGGGTGGAAAGGAGGGAAGGGGGGTGACATAGGTTGTCTAGGTTGTGCCTCCCCCTCGGAATCCATCGGCCATTTCCTGTTTGCATGACAGGCCTACAAACAACCCAGATCTAGATGGTTGAAACCTGTATGTGCTAATCTGGGCTGTAGGTCATACAGGGTGGCCTTGCACATTTTAACTTACGAGACGACAGTCCCTAGCGTTATAATCGGGTCCACAAAGTTTCTGGGGGGAGCCTGGAGGATAAGGCAGAGACTCCTTAAGAAGCATTAATTAATTACTGAGAATAATTTTTATCCTTTTTCCCTTTCCTTTAGCCTGTAAAGTAACATCACCTACAGCCCTAATTCCCCCCTTCTTCATGACACCTTTATCTTTCATACTCTGTACATTGATGTAAATGAACTCTGCTGTATTAGATACTGTTAAAATGTTATGCTGTACTCATGGGGAACCGAATATTGTAGTGGGTTCTTGTTTCTTTGACTTATTTTTTTTTAAAAATTGTTTTTATAATGATTCTACTTTTATGATATTTTTATCGAATAAAGTTACTACAACAACAACAACAAGTAAAGAACTGAAAGTATTTCCTACTGAGGAGACTGTAGTAAATGAGGAAATAAGGAAACTTCATAACAAATAAGTCTCCCAAGATGGCCATCAGAGACAAAAGAGCCCAAATGTAGCACAAATATCACCCAGATGTAGCCCGAGTATAGCCCAATGGCAGAATGTCCCAGAGTGTTCTAACGAACAACTAGAGCGCTAACAGTCTTACTTATGACAAAAGTATGGCACACCTGAAGCCATCTTGATTGGAATAAAGTGGTAACACTTAAAACATTTAATTTGCAAAGGAACAAAATGATGGGGTTCATTTTGCCATAGAAATTATGATTAGTGCTGCAGAAAGAAAAATTAGGGCACATTTTGACTTCTCAAATCCTCTTCTATTTCATAAAACAATTCTGACATGCAGACTGAAACATGCACTTTGAATACCAGGAGCACACTTCCCTGGTGAGCAGTAGCTTTACTACAGTGATCTAATGAGCAACTAGAGTGCTAACATTCAGAATTTATGGCAAATGTGTGACACATCTGAATGCCTTCTTGATGGAACCAAAGTAAAAAACTGAAAGTATTTCCTACTGAGGAGACTGCAGTAAATGAGGAAATTAGGAAACTTCATAACAAATAAGTCTCCCAAGATGGCCACCAGAGCCAAAAGAGCCAAAATGCAGCACAAATATCAACCAGATGTAGCCCACATGTAGCCCAATGACAGAAGTGTGCAAAACACTTATTTTTTGTGTATTTGCAGTTTTATATAGTGCAGACTTGTCAGGTATTGGAGTGCTTTACATGAACATTGGTTACATCACACAAGATCAAATTCATTTTGGGTGTAGACATGGGGAGATTAAGTGATTTGATCAGAATGTTGAGCTGAAGCAGAAACTCCAACCTGGTTCCCCAGTTGCAAAGTCTGCAGCTCTGGAAGTAACACCACATCCTCTCCCCTAAGTGCAACATTTAATCAAGTGGTCAACTGGATAAAAAAACATAAAGATAACAAATAATTTAAAAGTGCTTTGTCGCTATTTGAAAACTCAGAAAATATGTCCTCATTTTAGTTTTTTAGAGCACTAACCATAATTTTGATGCAAATAAGACCCTCTCATATATGTAATTTCTAAAGGAAATGCTCTAGGTTTTACAGTTTTTATTACATCAAGATGACGTCAGGCGTTCCACACTTTTGTAATAAATATAGAATGTTAGCAATCTAGTTGTTCATTAGGATACTGTTGAGAGGCAGAGGCCTGGGGCACAGTCTCTGAAAATTGAAGGCAGGTAGGAGGGGGCAGAGGCAACAACTTGACCACACTGGGCAGGCAGGAAGGGCAGTGGCAGCACAACAGACTATGGAGGGCAGTGGAAAGGGGGGCAGGGGCAACAAACCAACAATACAGGACTGGCAAGAGAGGCTGTGGCAATATAATAGACCATTGTGGGCAGAAGGAAGAGGCAGTGGTAGTACAACCATACATGCCAACAGACCCAATTCAGCCAGGAAACGTCCAATGTTTTTAAGCCCAAATAGGCTTTATTTGATCTGTCTCCTGTCTACAATCTCCTCTTTTTCAATGTAACTCAAAGGGGAAAATCAATACCCCAGTTTTTTTTCAAAATCTCCCTCTTACCAAGTTCAAAATGTTCGCAAGTACATTGGATCATGGAAGGCAGGAGGAATTGGGGTAGGGACATGGACTCGGATAACAGAGGACAGGAGGGACATGGAGAGGTGCACCAAACTGACCCTACAGGGCAGGCATCAGGGTTTGCAGCAGCACAATACACCACACAGGGCATGCGGGACAGGAGTGCAGCACAACAATCCATAGAAAGCAATAGGGAGGGGACAGCATCATGCACATGGACAACAGAGAACAGAGGGGAAAGAGGCAATGGTAGCTAGCTGACCATAATGGACAGGCAGGAGAGAAAGCTGCAGTATAACAGACCATAAAGGGCAGGAGGGACGTATCAGGGGCATTACAATGGAACAGACAAGCCAGGAGGGAGGGAATAGGGGTTTGCACATGGAAACAGAGGGCTGGGGGCAAGGGGGAAGGGCAGGAGCAGCAAGATGACCATGGAAGTCAGGCAGGATTGGCACTAGAAACAAGACAAACCTTGGAGAGCAACAGTGAGACTATGATGGCATACACACAGACCATGGAGACTGACCACACAGGGAAGGTGGGAGGGGCCGTGGCAGCACAGAATACCATGCATGGCAAGCAGGAGGGTTAGTGGCAGCACAATGGCTATGATGGGCAAGAATGAGGGTGCACAAAGGACCATGGAGGATAGAAGGAAGGGTCAGGACCAGGGCACAGACAAGAGAGTTCTGGGGAAGGGGCCTCACAACAGACCGCACCTGGCAGGCAGGAGGAGCAGTTACAGCACAACAGACCAGGGAGGGCAGAAGGATGTGGCAGTGAAATGGACCATGGACGACAGGAGGAAGGGGATAGGGGCATGGCATGTGGACAGGCAGGGTGGAGGTGGCAGGGACAGGTTACAGTCATCTGACAATGATAGGCAGGTGGGAGGGGAGTGGCAGCTCAACAGAACACTCAGAGTAGATAGGAGTGGCAGGTCCATGGAACATGGTGGGCAAAAAGGATGGAGCAGGGGCATGCACAAAGACATCGGAGGGCAGGTGGAAGGAGAATAGGGGCAGCAAGCTAAGCACAGAGGCTAAGCAGGAGGTCAATGATGGGGCATAGAATTGGGAAACGGAGGGCAGGAGGAGTGGACTGGTACATCATGCTAAATGGAGGGCAGTGGCAGCACATCAGACCATGCATGGCAGGAGGGAGGAGGCTAGTCCATGGATTCAGACAACAGAGGATAGGGAGGAGGTGGATGGGGCAGCAAGCTAACTGTTCAGAGAAGGTGGGTATTAGGAACGTTATTGTTTTTAAAATGTGTGTCTGTGCGAACTACTTAAAATATAAACAAGTATGCAGCATAATCTCACTTTTATTAAAGAAGAAGTGGACGTTTGTGACTGTGACTCCGGGCTCACTTGGCAAAACATCCCCTGACCCTCCACTCCCCATCGCAAAATGTAATGCCCGTGAAAAGGGTAGGTGAACGCAGTGTTATATAGAACATAGTCCTGAGAGCACGATTGAAAATGAAAATTAGATATAGTGTATGGTATAAACTATGCACCAAAAAGTGTGATATAAGATGAACTGGGGCGTGAAATATAATATGCAATACATTGTGCGCAGTGACAGATTCATTGGAGAGCGCGAGATAGCACAGGCACTAGCGCGTGCTATGCGATATGTGCCTTGGAATGTAATATGCACAGGGCAGTGTTGTATAACCTAACTAGTCTCTAAAGTTGTAATATAAAATATGTGCTGGGGAGTGAAACGTTGCATATGCGCTGTGACAAAGATATGGATCCCAGATTGTAATATGTATGACATAGCGCTGTGCGTTATAACATAGGCATCGAGGGAGGCACATTAGATAGGGCAATATAACCTGTGCGCAGGCAAGTGTGGCATGACATATTCACGGGGTGGTGTTACAGTGCACATGGGCTAAAGAGTGTCATAGCATACGCACTAGCTGGTGGAATACAACATAGAGGTGTGTGGCACTCGGCGGGCACTGGTGGGAGTAACACAGCATTGGGCTCAGCCAGAAGCACGCTGTGACTCTCAAGTGAGGTTTGTCTCCTTTCCAGAGAGTGAAATAAAAAGTTTTACACATTCGGAAGGTGGATGTGTGTTTTATTAACCGTGAGGGGGGTTTCTTGCATAGTTTTGGTCTAATTTTTGTCGAATCCCCTTTGAATGGCTTGGTGTGCGTGTGTATTAAATGTGCCCGTCAATAGCTACCCATGTTTGTATAAATAAACAACAGGAGTGTCTACATGGAGAGTACCCACCGGCAGGGGCGCCGGGATTAGGCACGGTAGGGCGTCAGATACGTCAGAGCTTCACTAGCGGTGTAAATACATTCCACATGGATTCATTTTATGCATAGTCGCCTTTTAATGAATATCACGCAAATCGTCATGGTGATGGGTACATATGGTTTGTCCAGCATTTCCTAGGTGTTTTTAGAAATATATATATTTTTTAAATAATAAAAAACAAAGGTTGGTCCCGGGGGATGGGGTCCCAGGGGCCATAAGTGGCCTGATGAGGGGGGAAACGCAGCTCTCCTCCTAACGATTTTTTTTTTTAAAAGGGCCTTGCCCCGGGGATTGGGGTCCCCGGCGCTGATTAAGGCCTTGGGAGGGGGGCCACACGACCCCCTTCCAAAAAATGTTTTGCCCCCAAAAAATATTAGGGGGCAGGCCCTGGGGGATGGGGGCCCCAGGGCCAATAAATTAGAAAAAGAAGAGGGCCACACAGCCCCCCTTCTTAATAAAATAAATAAAAGACCGGCATCGCGCCAGAGGCATCGCGCCAGAGGCCACGCCCCCTCCTTGCAGCACTCTGCAAACACGCCCCCTGGCCAGTTGGAAGTTGGAGAATTAATTCCCCTTCTATACTAAGGGTCCCTGAGGGCCAACTAGCCCAACAGGTATCTCCAGTATGCGCCAGGGAGCTGCGTTGCAGACAGGTGTTCTGAGTCCACGCCCCTTTTTACACCTCTCTGCAATGCAGCTCTGTGGCGCCTACTGGAGTTACCTAGTGGGCTAGTTGGACCCTAGGGACCCTTAGGATTCAAGGGGACTTAATCTCTCAACTTAAAACGGACACAGGGCGCATTTACACAGTGGTGAAGGGAGCGAACGGGGCCTGAGGTGACGTGTGCAAACACGCCCTGTGGCGCGTTTTAAGTTGGGGAAATAATTCCCTTTCAATCCTGTGGGACCCTGGGGGCCAACTAGCCCACCAGGTGCTTCCAGTAAGCGCCACTGCTCTGCGTTGCAGAGACGTGGTCTAGCCAATGCCCCTTTTTACATCTCTCTGCAACGCAGCTCTATGGCGCTTACTGGAGGTACCTAGTGGTCTAGTTGGACCCTAGGGACCCTCAGGATTCAAGGGTACTTAATCTCCCAAGTTAAAACGGCCACAGGGCATGTTTACACAGTGGGGAAAGGAGGGGACGGGGCTGAGGTGACGTGTGCAAACACGCCCTATGCCGCGTTTTAAGAGGTAGTTTTAATCCCATCGCCCTATTGTATACTAGGGGCTCACAGAGGAGGTCATGCTAATCACAGGGGGACCCCAAAGCATAGTGTTCCCTAGTGTATGTAGATGTTTTCACTGTATTCTGAGTGTCTTTTAACATAGCACTGGCTCTAGGACTGGTTAGTCAGACTCAGTTACCACCAGTATCCGTCTGAAAAAGTTGAGGGTACAGGATGATTTTGCAACAAGGCTTCTTTCTGCTCTTCCATAGGTTTCAGGGGCGTTATAGTTAGGAGTTAGCATTTAAAAAACCTTAGAAATTCACTGAAAAAACCATAGGTTTCAGGGGCGTTATAGTTAGCTGGACTTTTCAATCGTACAAAACCATTGAAATTCCCCCGTTATAGTTAGTTGTACTAACTACATCTCGCGCGCCCGCAATCCACTGCTGATGATGTCACATATTACATCATTCATGACATGGTCAGTGACATCACTGATGACATCTCAAATGACATCACTGATGACATCACTGATGACATCATCCAGTGAATGTGGTTTGGTTAGTTATTTAAATATGTATTAGATATATATATATAGCAATTTGCATTGAAGAATGAGTGGATATATATTCCCCCGTTATCCTTAGTTCAGCTAACTATAGCTCGCGCACACGCAATGCACTGCTGATGATGTCACATATTACATCACTCATGACATGGTCAGTGACATCACTCATGACATCACTGATGACATCTCAAACGACATCCCTGATGACATCACTGATGACATCATCCTTGTAATAGAGTGGCAGACCTCTTCTCACAATAATATAACCTTTGATACACAGATTCAAAAATAGAAACAACATTTTTCAAAACAATGGACATACCAATACCAGTTACAACAACCTATTCAGTAATTCTAAGATCCACATACACATCCACTCATTCACCAACAGTCCTATACAGTCACTCATACATGTACTCACTCATCATATGTACTCATACACCTATACATCCTGTTACACAACGCCACTCATCCATAGATGTACTCACACACATAGTCACTCATGCTAATAAAGAATTAAACATCCATTTACTTGCATATAAAGTTATACACACACTATCACACTTCTACAGAAACTTACACATACTTAGTCTTTTAAACAATCACTTATAGAAACACATACTTATTCATACAGGAACTCTTCCAATCTCTCACTCTCACATATACTCACTTATATACACCAATACTCACATATACTAGTTTAAAACATATGTAGTTACTCATAAAGACACTATTGAAAAAGTAATTCACTCACTAACACACCCATGCACACACTCATCCACCCATACAGTCCTGCACACATGCTGTCTTCAACATATACAAACAGTGAGTCACTCATTCATGCACCTATGCACTACGTAATACCCCCCACCGAACCATACAGACACTCAGACACTCATACTGATACTCAAAAAACCAACTAATAACCTATATAGAGACTCATGTAGCTAATCACCAATTCATACAGCCACTTATACACAAAGTGAGAGACTGATACAGATACTTACATATTTAAACATTACTCACTAAGCCATGTATTCACTAAGATACACTTAATCAGTCAGTTATACAATCAATTTTTCAAAAACTCATTATCCATTTAGACACTTATAAACCCATTTATTCTCCCATCGACCTTGAGATATACATATATAAAACATATGTAATTTTCCGAAAAACACACATTCACTGGATGATGTCATCAGTGATGTCATTTGAGATGTCATCAGTAATGTCATTGACCATGTCATGAGTGATGTAATATGTGACGTCATTAGCAGTGCATTGTGGGCGCGCAAGTTATAGTTAGCTGAACTAACTATAACGGGGGAATGTCAATGGTTTTGTACGAGTGAAAAGTCCAGCTAACTATAACGCCCCTGAAACCTATGTTTTTTTCAGTGAATATATATACACACACATATATGAGGTATTTGTGTGTGTATATATATATATTCACTGAAAAAACCATAGGTTTAAGGCCTGATATAGTTAGGAATTAGCATTTTAAAAACCTTAGAAATTCACTGAAAAAACTATATGTTTTAGGGGTGTTATAGTTAGCTGGACATTTCACTCGAACAAAACCATTGAAATTCCTCCGATATAGTTAGTTGTACTAACTACATCTCGCGCGCGCGCAATCCACTGCTGATGATGTCACATATTACTTAATTCATGACATGGTCAGTGACATCACTGATGACATCTCAAATGACATCACTGATGACATCACTGATGACATAATCCAGTGAATGTGGTCTGGTTCGTTATTTAAATATGCATTATATATATATAGCAATTTGCATTGAAGAATGAGTGGATATATAAATATAAATATCTGGATGGAGGGTTTAGTAGCAGTGTGATTGACTGTTTACTCGACTAATTTATAGTGTCTCACTAAATATATTGGATAGTGACTAAACTGTGTGAATATCTGTATCACTTTGTCAGTTGTTGTGTAAACTGCTGCACCAGTTGGTTACTAGCTACGTGAAAGTCTATATTATTTATTGATTAGTTAACTGAGTATTTGTATGGGAGGGTGAATGTGGATGTGGTTCTGTGGGAGGTGTGTGACTGCCCAAAGATGTGTGAATAGTTGATTCAGTAGGTATCTGAAGTTAAAACTACATGTTATGACAGTTGTTTGGGTGAGTGAATATCTTTATGGGTGTGGCGATGAGATCTCAATGGTATATGTCCAACAAACTAGGAATATAAAAGCCAGTGTATGTGTCAGTTGTATATAAATAAGTATACATAAGACTCAGTGATTGTATGAGTGACTGTATGGATAACTGTATTCTTGTAAATAGTGTTTTTATAACACACTAAGTATAAGCTATTATCTATATGAATAGATGAAGTGGTGTTTTTATAAGTGTATAGCTAAGTACAAGTAAGTATGATCCATTGTTTGCATAAGAGAGTAGAATGACTTCATAAGTGATTAGGATGTGTGCTGGTGTGTAATGTCGATATAGGTGTATACGTATATTTGATAGTGTTCTATTGAACATTGACAGCATGTATGAGTGAATCTATAGGTAAGTGATTAGATGTGTGTATAGATCTAGGAATCACTGAGTGGGTGTTTAGAAACTTGTATTGGTGTGTCAATGGTTTTAAATCTGGCACTCTGTATTGTACAGTGAGTGATGAAAGGCTATATTAGTGTATGATGAGGTGTATCTGATTGTCACGTGGATGATGTCATCAGTGATGTCATTTGAGATGTCATCAGTGATGTCACTGACCATGTCATGAATGATGTAATATGTCACATCATCAGCAGTGGATTGCGGGTGCGCAAGATGTAGTTAGTACAACTAACTATATCGGAGGAATTTCAATGGTTTTGTTGGAGTGAAATGTCCAGCTAACTATAACACCCCTAAAACCTATTGTTTTTTCAGTGAATTTCAAAGGTTTTTTAAATACTAATTCCTAACTATATCAGGCCTGAAACCTATGGGTTTTTCAGTGATTTTCAAAGGTTTTGTAAATGACAATTTTTAATGTATTAATTGTTCTACTGATTTTTTTGATACTGATTTACTAAATTTTGTAAAATATTTATTTTTAGATACTTTTTTTATTACATTATAATTACATATTACAATACAATACAAAATATACTTTCTCAGAAAGAATTACGTTAGTTTAAATACTTTGCAAATAGGCAATAGACTTTTAAGTACAGTAGTTACAGTTGTTGCAATGGGCAACACAATTTCAAACACAATGCAACATTGAGCTCAATGTGAATTTCTAGTCAAATGCAATTAGTTACTTTATGGATTACTTTACTAAGCACAGGACTGGATCCTAGATTCATTCCTCGGACATCTCCTGTAAACAGTTGAGTAAAAGCATTTTGGTTACAGTAGTGACTTTTAAAGAGTATTATTGTATTTTAAAAGTTGACACTTAGAATTTTTTTCACATAGAATAACCAATGTTATCCTACGGCAGAAAATTCACTTAACAGGTAAGTAGTGTTATCGTTACTTTTTAATACTCAGTGGCCGATCCTGGATCCAGCGCTGGTGAATCTCCTGTAAACAGTTGAAAGAATGGCTAATGCATACACATACTTTACTACATACATCGTGGCATAGGCGTACTCGCCGTCGCCAGTACATCTACCACGGTTCCTTGGGGCTACTTGCTGGTGTGACGAGCAGAGTGCGACCAACTTTTGAATCATTTATTACGGCTCCCTTGAGCCAACGGGCTGACGAGCCTTGGACCTGCACCTGCGCGCCATGAGAGGTACTTCACCTGTTTTAATTACATTTTGACAGTCCACGCGGCACCCCTTTACACTGACCTGCTCCCTGCTGACGAGAGGCAACTACCTCGAAACACGTGTCCAGGGATGGCTAATGCATACACATACTTTACTACATACATCGTGGCATAGGCGTACTCGCCGTCGCCAGTACATCTACCACAGTTCCTTGGGGCTACTTGCTGGTGTGACGAGCAGAGTGCGACCAACTTTTGAATCATTTATTACGGCTCCCTTGAGCCAACGGGCTGACGAGCCTTGGACCTGCACCTGCGCGCCATGAGAGGTACTTCACCTGTTTTAATTACATTTTGGCAGTCCACGCGGCACCCCTTTACACTGACCTGCTCCCTGCTGACGAGAGGCAACTACCTCGAAACACGTGTCCAGGGATGGCTAATGCATACACATACTTTACTACATACATCGTGGCATAGGCGTACTCGCCGTCGCCAGTACATCTACCACAGTTCCTTGGGGCTACTTGCTGGTGTGACGAGCAGAGTGCGACCAACTTTTGAATCAGTTGAAAGAATGTGTTCAAGTCGTACAGACGATTTTTTAGGAATATTTTTAGTTTGTGAAAATAGACACTTGGAAACTTTTCTGTTGAAAACCACACAATGTATTCCTATGGAAGGAAATACAAGTTACTGGTAAGTACGCTTAGAATTACTTTCCAGGGTCAGTGCTGGGCTAAAAGATGCAGCCCTGGGTTCTATCGTGAAAACAGGTGAGTAAATCTGAATTCGTAGTTCAGCTGATTTTAGAGGAATATTTGTACATTTCAAAAATGGACACTTTTCTGGTGAAAACCATGATGGAGCAGGTAAAACAACATTTTGTATACCCCCAAATTCTGCATGTTCATACTAATTAGAATAATCTATTAATTATAAAAAGTATTAATGTGTTTGTTTGCTATCTAATCAACCCTACTAATGTATGAATTACACACGGGATTTGCATTTGCATGGCTAAAATAATTTGTAAACTAATATACGTACGCAGACTAACACTAGAAAATAGAATAATACGTGGTATATGTTGCTTTTGTGATGTAATTGTAAATTGCACCAGATTACATCACTGGGTGCGTTTAAACGCTTTGAATGTTGCTAATATGCAAGATAATTACACACACATACAGGAATTAGTGAGGGTTAAACATTTTATTAGTTACTTCCATGTTTTAATTACTTTCTGTGTTTGTTTTAATTAAGTTGACCAATTTAGGTTATGTTAAAATGGCCGACCTACGGACTCGACGAAACAGCTACCATTCCACAAGGCTTCCGACTAAATGCGCATGCCCCAGGCTCTTGAACGAGCGGCCTCAAGATGACCCACACAGCTTGTTCCACTGACAAGGTCGTGACTGGACTACTGCCAATAGCTTTAACAATGGACAATCTTGGAGGAGGAGCTTAGCGCGTGATCAAGATGGCCGCGTGAGCCTAGAGCTCCCGAGACCCTCGCTCCCTCCGGCATCTATCCTGTCTATTATCCTGTACTTGATGCCCGGACTATTGGAGAGGATCTGCTGCTGAGGCGGGACCCGTTGTCCGGGTCGAAATCGCCCACCGGAGACCGAAGTTATACTGCCTGGAAGTTTGGGGCCTAATCCCCGCACGGTGCCCGGGACTTGCGTTGGCACAGCGCCCGTGCCCTAATTGAACAACAGCGGCCTGGTCGGGGAGGAGTCGTCGGAGGTGGAGGGGATTTCACTTTCGCTTTCGGTTTCGCCTTCCAGTCTCCAGGGCGCCCGGGACGGGGCGTGCGCGGCGCCAGCCACTGGTTGCATGCCCATTTACCCTGTACGGGCCAGGAGATTGTCTACACGGCAGAGTGCGATGTCGACCAGGTCGGACGCCGAAAAACAGAAGCCCAAGAACACCAGGCGGGGCACCTCCACCCAGACTAATACCATGGACCGCTATGCCCATCAGAGGGGGTCCCCGGGCGAATCAGGCCCGACGTCGGAAGCCTCGAAGGACGCGGCGTCCCCCTCCACAGAATTAACCCTGCAGGACATCATGGGGGCCATCGAAGGGATGAAGGCCTCGATTGGGCAGCAATTTGAGACCCTGGCACAAAAAGTAGATGCCATATCGATAGATGTCAACCTGGTTCGGGCCGACCTCGGCAAAACTAATGAGCGGGTTCAGTCCTTGGACCTCAAGACTGCCGGCCTCCTGGGCGATGTCTCCGGCCTCCAGCAGGAAGTCCGTACTCTCCGGGCAGCAAATGATCACTTCGCCCGCCGGTTGGAAGACTTCGAAGGCCGTGCTAGGCGCAACAACGTGCGCATCATTGGGGTCCCGGAAAATTCGGAGGAGCAGTCGGTGGACCTGTTCGTGGAGGACCTGGTGGTGAACCATCTGGCACCCAAAGGCCTTAGCAAGTTCTTTACCGTCGAACGGGCCCATAGAGTTCCTGGCGGGAGGCCCAAGGTGGGGGCCCCACCAAGGCCGATTGTCGCCCGGATCTTCAATTTCAGGGATCGAGATGCCATACTACAAGCATCGCGGATGGCCGGCCCGCTGCCATTCCAGAACACTACTGTAAGCTTTTATCCGGACTTCACTCAGATGGTGCAAAAGCAGCGGCAAGGCTTCATGGCGGTAAAGAGAAGACTGCGTGAGATGGGACTAAAATATGCCATGCTCTTTCCTGCACGGTTGCGGGTGGTGTTCGAAGAGCGAACTTTCTTTTTTGAGGCACCCGACATGGTCGGAGACTGGTTGGACACTCTGCCCCAAGGGCGGCCTGGCGTGGAACACTCTGATGGCGCAGATGGTGCCGGTGACGAACATTGAACCAGGACTTAAGTACCCTCCGGGAGGTTGATAGTCCGGGGGGTGGCGGGGGCAGTAGGGGAGCTTTTCCTCCTCTGGAGTTCTTTCCGTAGACTAGTTTTATAAGGGGCGACAGGCACACTGCAAGTTGGGGGGCACTTTAGAGCTTACGCAGGGGTGCAGGGTGGGGGGTGGGTGGGGTTTGTTGTTGGGGTTGTTGTTGTTTTTGGTTCTGCAAGGCGTCATGATGCAAGCTCCTGTGGTTCGGGTCGGGTTCCACGTGGGTGGTGGTGGTCTCCTTACATGCTGGGATGGGGGGTAGGGGCCTCAAAATACTCAGTTGGAATGTGAATGGCCTGGGGGATCGTATTAAGCGTGGGATTGTACTGCAATTTCTGAAGAGATGTGCCCCTGATATTGTCCTCTTGCAAGAGACGCACTTGATTGGCAACACGTGCCATGCACTCAATCGTAAAGGCTATAAGTTTGTTGCGCATTCCGGGTTCACCTCGGGTTCCAGAGGGGCGGGAATACTAGTCAGGTCCTCTCTCCCATTTGAGGTTGACTCTACTACTGTGGACGATAGGGGGCGCTTCGCGGCAGTAGCGGGACGGTGGGAGGGCAGGACGCTGGTCCTGGTGTCGGTTTATGTCCCCCCCGCTTTGCAGCCCACTACCCTAGCGGACTTAGAGAGGACATTACTGGATCTCCCGGAGGGCGTGTTGGTGGTGGGTGGTGACTTTAATGCGGTCGGCTCAGGCCTGCTTGACAGACACCCGCAGAGGACTTCGGGGGGGGCTCAGAAGTGGCTTCCTGATTTCATAGATACCCTAGGGCTGGTTGATTGTTGGAGAATGTTGCATCCCACACAACGGCAGTACACTTTCCACTCAGGTGCGCATGGCAGTCTCTCCAGAATTGATTATGTCCTTACTCTGGCTGCACACGCTTCCAGTGTCTCTGAGGCTAGGCACATGGCACGAGGTATTTCTGACCATTCTCCGGTGTGGATCTGTATGGATGTTGCCAGAGGAGTGGGTGGTAGGGTGGCCCCAATTAACCCGTGGCATCTTAGAGACCCTGTGACTCGTAGTGAGGTACTTAAGGCGATCGACCGTTATTTTCAAGAAAACCTCGGTTCGGTCACGTCGGCGGTGTCCTTGTGGGAAGCATTCAAAACCGTGATTAGGGGTGAGGCCCTCTCCTTGATTACAGCGGCCAAGCGTCGGAGGGACGCGGAGGTCGCCCAGCTTGAGGCGGAGATCGCAGACCTAGGGCTGGCCCTAGAGGGTGAGGTCACGGAGGAGGCGCTGCACGAATTGAGCCTTAAGCAATCGGAGTACAGGGCCCTCGTGACTGACGCAGCCAAGGCTCTGAGTAGGGAACAGCGGGGCCGTCTGTACGACGTCGGGGACAAGGCCGGGAAATTGATCGCGTGGCTGGACAAGAAGGAGAGGGTCAATCGAGTGGTGCTGGACCTAGTGACGGAGGCTGGCGTCGTGGTCACGGAGCCGGAGGACATAGTCCAGTGCTTTGCGGATTACTTCCGCACGGTCTATACATCAGTGTCGGACAGGCCTGTGGAGGACTCATGTGCACTCCTGCGAGATCTCGCCCTGCCTTGCCTCTCCGACGTGGACAGGGACGACCTTGATGGCGACATCACGGTCGATGAGATTGCGGGGGCGATCCGTTCTTTGCGTCCGGGCAAGGCCTCGGGTCCGAATGGTCTGCCCATTGAGCTCTACAAACTCCAGCCGGACAAGATCGCTCCGCATCTACGAGCCATGTTTGTGGAGGCGCGGGCGACGGGTTCCCTCCCGCTCGACCAGCGCCTGGCAACGATCGTGGTCATCCATAAAGATGGCAAGCCTAGAGACAGGTGCAGTTCATACCGGCCGATCTCGCTCCTTAACGCTGAGCCGAAGATCCTTGCTAAAATCCTCGCAAACCGGCTAGTCAGGGTGGTCGGTGACCTGATCCACCCCGACCAATCTGGATTCATCCCACATCGAAATACTGCGTTGAATCTTAGGCGCATTCATGGTGTGATCGCAAGGGTCGGGACGATGCGGGAACCGGCCGTGGTGGCGGCGCTCGACGCAACGATGGCATTCGACACGGTTGAGTGGGCATATTTGTGGGCCGCGCTCGCGAAGTTCGGCTTCGGGCCCGGATTTGTGGGCTGGGTGAGGCTCTTATACGAAGGACCTCTCGCCAAAGTTGCGGTTAACGGGAGGGCCTCCAATTCCTTCGACTTGGGGAGGGGTACCAGGCAGGGTTGTCCCCTCTCGCCGCTGTTGTTCGCTCTCGCCCTTGAGCCGCTAGCGGCATGGATACGGTGGCACCCAGACGTGAGGGGGATTCGCTGGTCCCCCGACCACGAGGACCGCATTTCCCTCTATGCCGATGACATTCTGCTCTATCTTACCTCACCCCGGAAGTCCCTTATAGTTGTCTGCGACATCTTGACTTCCTTCGGGAGGAACTCGGGGCTCACCATCAACTGGGGTAAGTCATATCTGTATGCCCTGTGTGGAGACGCTCCGGTTCCCCCGCGGAATTGCCCGATCCAGATCGCCCGGGAGGGCTTTCAGTATCTTGGGATCTATATTTCAGCCGACCCCACGGTACGGTATGAGCGAAACCTGCTCCCTCCGTTGGCGCGCCTGCGGCGGGACGTGGCAGGCTGGAGGCGGCTGCCGCTTTCCCTCCTTGGTCGTGCGGCGCTATTTAAAATGATGTCGCTTCCCCGCTTTCTCTATGCCCTGCAGAACACCCAGGAGCTGGTCCCGGCCAGTTACTTTCGGGAGGTTGAGAGTCTACAGCGTTCGCTGTTGTGGGACGGCCGCCCGCGTATAGCGATCGCAAAACTAACTCTCCCTTGGTATGACGGGGGTATCGCGCTTCCCGACATCCGGAGATACTATTGGGCCTCCCAACTGAGCGCAGTCAACCACGGAGTCTACGGTCCTGCGCTTAGCCCCGGCTTCGCTATGGACCGGTGGTTGTTGCGGGGTGGTGGCTACTATAGAGCACTTTATTCAAGGGCCCCGGCTGGATCCCTCACGGGGCCGACCGGGGTGGCGGTGCACGTGTGGAAGGCAGTCACGAACTCCCTGGGGTGGAAGGATAGACTCACACTGGCCACTCCGCTGTTTGACTCGGACATGCTGGGGAACCTCTGGAACTCTAAGGGTTTCGACAAATGGGACCTGATTGGTATCTCCAGGGTGGGGGACATGCTGGCCAAGGGGCGGATTAAGTCGTTTACAGAGCTGCAGACGGAATATGCGCTAGAGGGCACGGAATACTTCCGGTACGCGCAGGTACGTCATGCGCTGCGATCGGTCCTCGTTGAGGGGGAGAAGGTGCCTGAATCCTCTCCGTTGGAGGACCGGATCTTGGACGGCCATGTGCCGGAGAGCATAATCTCTCTCATTTACAAGAAGCTGGTGAACGTCCGTACCGATCTCCTCCTGGGGGTGCGGGGCCAGTGGACTAGAGACGGTCTTGAGCTGGACGATGAGGACTGGCAGTGCGCTGTCTCCTCCCCGAAAGAGGTTGCCATCCCCGCCAGGCTGCGGCTGGTCCAGCTTAAGATACTCCACAGAGTCTATGTCACTGGCCCCCGGTTGGTCCACATGGGTTTCTCCGAGAACGGGCTGTGTAAGAGGGGCTGCGGGATGGTGGGCACCTTTCTGCACATTATATGGGAGTGTGGTGTGATTGCGGAATTGTGGAAGCAGATTCATGTTGTGATGCAGGAGGTCACGGGTATTGTGTTGCACTCAGAGGCGCGGCGCTGTCTCTTGAACGTGTGGGGCCCTACAGACTACGATGCTGCACAGACTCAATGGGTGACCCTTGGTAATATGGTGGCCAAGCGGGATATTGCACGATTGTGGGGATCCCCTAGCCCGCCCACCCTGGAAGCATGGAAGGATAACATGGACTGGTGCATGTTTCGGGAGAAAACAGTGTATTGTGCACGGGGGAGGCCCAAGAAATGGCACAAGGTGTGGGGGGGGTGGAACCAGTATAGGGGGTACATCTGCCTGCCTCCTGCCACTGACCCACCAGAGGAGCACCTCTCCCCCTAGCCCCACTTCCGACTTGAGTTTTGCGGATGAAATCTGATAGAAAGTTAGTGCCTCTGCCTCTTCCTCCCCTCCACACTTGAGGGCTGATCTGAGGGTGGATATGGGGCCGCCTCATCGGTGGGATCTGACGCGAACGCATGATGTGTATTGCCTTGCTTGTTATGTTTTTTTTTTTTTTCTTTAAAAATTGAAACCTTTTTTCTCCCCTGCATGACAGCTATAGCAGACTACATATGTTGTTTGACGAGCTGCCGAACCTCCGGGTTGTCGGCTGAATAGCTGTGTATCTGAAATATCCGAATAAAGGTTTTTAAAAAAAAAAAAAAAAAAAAATAAAAAACAATGGACAATCTTGGTAAAACCGGATGGATCACGTCTGACAGTGTGACATAATGGACTATGAGAAACCAGAGCTGACAATCTTAACCATCCAATCAGATGTGCCTAAAACTAACTTTTGCTACATTTTGTCATTAATTTTATTATAAAAGACGATAGAATAGTGAGTTGTGGTCGATCTTTTCCTGTTTCCTGTTTCCTGACGTTATGCTGACGGAGAGGACGTTGACACTGCAGGACAGCTGTTTCCCGAACCTTTGACAGATTAGATTGCCTCCCATTTCGCCTGAAGAACTAAGGACACTTATACTGATGGTCATTGATTAATGAGGACACGTTTATGGTCCATACCAATCTTTGGGACTGTAGCGTGTTGCATGATGAATCGATTGACTTAAGAGGACGACTAATAGCCAGATTAGGTAACTATGATGTTCCGTGGATTGATTAAAATTCTTACTAAAGAAATTTGCATTTATTAGATAAAAATATTATTGATTAACAAGCAAATGTGTTGGGTTATTTATTATTGTCTGAATATAAATGAGAAGGATTAGAATCACTTTTCCAAATTCAACTAAATTGATCCATCGCCAAAGTGGAAGAGCTATCTAGAGATTCAGAATTAAGATGTGCTGGATTGAGGATATTCAGTAAATGTATATGTAAATAGAATTTTATTAGACTAAAAGATATTATTTTCACGCCAGCGTTTGGAAATCTATCTCTCCAGTAAGAACAGATCAAATATGTGTGTGTGTTGGTGTTATGGGCCCCACCAATGAATGTATTGAGTGAAAGCGTTAGTATTATATCTGGTCTGTGACGAAGGGAGGATAGGAAACTCCACGCTGGAGCAGTTTTTCTTGGAATATTTGTACGTTTCAAAAATGGAAACTTTTCTGGTGAAAACCACACAATGGATTCCTATGGAAGGAAATACAAGTTACTGGTAAGTACGCTTAGAATTACTTTCCAGGGTCAGTGCTGGGCTAAAAGATGCAGCCCTGGGTTCTCTCCTGATAACAGGTGAGTAAATCGGAATTCATAGTTCGGCTGATTTTAGAGGAATGTTTGTACGTTTCAAAATTGGACACTTAGAAACTTTTCTGGTGAAAACCACACAATGGATTCCTATGGAAGGAAATACAAGTTACTGGTAAGTATGCTTAGAATTACTTTTCAGGGTCAGTGCTGGGCTAAAAGATGCAGCCCTGGGTTCTCTCCTGATAACAGGTGAGTAAATCGGAATTCGTAGTTCGGCTGATTTTAGAGGAATATTTGTACAATGGTGAAGGAAGGGGGCGGGGCCTGAGGCGCGTTTGCAGAGTGGTGCAAGGAGGGGGTGTGGCCTTCGTCCCAATCCCGTCTTTTTTATTTTTTTAGAAGGGGGCTGTGTAGCCCACCTTCTTTTTCTAATTTATTGGCCCTGGGGACCCCATCCCCCAGGGCCTGCCCCCAATTTTCTTTTATTTTATTTTTAATCTGGAAGGGGGCTGCGTGGGCCACTTCCTGCCCCGGGGACCCCATCCCAGGGGCATGGCCAATTTTTAAAAATATATTTCTATTTTGGAGGGGGGCTGCGTAGCCCCCCTCCTCAGACCACCGTGGGGGGGTCCCCAATCCCCCCACGGACCCGCCGGCTCCCCGCCTCCTGCGGGAGCCGGAATTGCTTTCCCACATGGGGAGCAGCTAACATGCTGCTCCCAATATGGAAAAGCAATCTGCTTTGCTTCATTGAAGTGAGAGCAGGTTTCCCTGCTCTTGCTTCAATGAAGCAAAGCAGTTTGCAATGGCAGGGTGGGAGCTGCGAGGCTCCCGCCCTGCCATTGCAAACAGCAGTGTCCCGGGGGTGGGCACCCCGGGACACTGCAGGAGCTGACCCTGGGGGGTGACGGTCCCCAGGGCCATCATTGGCTCCAGGAGGGGGGCCGCGCAGCCCCCCTCCCACATTGTGAAGTTGCCCCAGGGGGTGGCAGTCCCTGGGGCTGGGGGGGCCTGAGAGCCCCCCCACACCAAATGTATTACAGCCCCGGGGGGTGGCAGTCCCCGGGGCTGGAGGGGCCTGAGAGCCCCCCACCCATTTTAAAGAAGCCCCTGGGGGTGGCGGTCTCTGGGGCTGCGTGGGGCCGTGAGCCCCGGACAATATTATGTTAGAGCCCCGGGGGGTGGCGGTCCCCGGGGCAGTGTGGGGGGGATTGGGACCCCCCCACACTTAATTTTTCTAGATGCCCCCGGGATTTGGCCCCGGGGCAAATTAGCACATTCAGCGCGGGAGCCCGCGCTGAATTTTTTTGTCACATATTACATCATTCATGACATGGTCAGTGACATCACTGATGACATTACTAATGACATCTCAAATGACATCACTGATGACATCACTGATGACATCATCCAGTGAATGCTGGTTTGTTTGATACTTAAATATGTATTATATATATAGCAATCTGCATTGAAGAATGAGTGGATATATAAATGTCTGGATAGAGGTTTTAGTAGCTGTGTGATATACATGGGTTAGTGACTAAACTGTGTGAATGTCTGTATCACTCTGTTGTTGTGTAATCTGCTGCATCAGTTGGTCACTAGCTACACGAGTGTTTATTTTACTTATTGATTAGTTGGCTGAGTATTTGTATGGGAGACTGAGTGTATGTCTGGTTGAGTGGGAGATGTGTGACTCTGTGCATAGATGTAGAAGTGGTTCATTCACTAGGTGTATGAGTTTAAGAGTGCATGTGGAAACAGTTGTTTAGGTGAGTGAGTGTGTTTATGGGTGTGTTGATGAGTAAATATATGTCTCAGTGGTACATCTGTAATGAAGTACAAAAATAAAAAGCAGTGTATGTGACCGTTGGTGTATATAAATAACTATTAGTAAGAGTTAGTAATTGTTAGAGGGACTGTATGGATGAGTGTATACATGTAATAGTGATTTCATAACATAGTAAGTATGAGTTACTTTTTGTATGAATAAATGAGGTGTTGTGTGTATAACTCAACACTCAACCAGACATACGTCAAATCAAAACTGAATCCATTCAGCGTCTAAAAAGACCCTGGCACAAACTTTCCCCACTTGCCTTATATGAAACCCTTGGAGAGTTCCAAAACGAAGCCAACCAGGATATAGACGCGACCTATACCTCGTTCACCAACTGGATCAGTAACGGCCTCGACACTCTTATTCCGGCTAAACTGACTAAAGGACGTAATACACCCTCCAACCCATGGTTCGACGACACCCTTAGAGCAATGCGCAAGGAGTGCAAAAAGGCTGAGCGCCTATGGAGGAAACAATATGATAACCAGGATAAGGCTGTATATCTATCCAGGCTTAAGACCTACCATAAAGCTATTAGATCTTCCCGTGCTTCTTTTTATTCCAACAAAATTAACTCCAATGCGAACCCATCTAAAATCATCTTTAAACTAGTGAAAGAGCTCCAAAACCCTAGGGCGCCCCCTCCAAAAATCTCTTCCCACGAGCAATGTGAGCAGCTCGCAACCTATTTCATTGAAAAAGTCCAGAAAATTTATGCAACCTTTCCACAGATCGCTCCTTTCAATGGAGTTTCTATGACCACAGCCCCTAACATCTTACCTCTGTCCCAAATTTCTGCCATCACCGCTGCAGACCTGATCAGACTAGGCAAGAAAGTGAAGACTGGTTCCCCAGTCGACCCCATGAGTCCTTCTCATTTCCTGGCCTCGATGGACTTTTTTCTATCCCCCATGCTGAACATCCTCAACCTCTCCTTTTCTACAGGATCCGTTCCCATAGCTTGGAAACAAGCATGGGTATCACCGATAATTAAAAAACCTACCCTCGACCCCACCAAGCCAGAAAATTTTCGGCCCATATCCCTTCTCCCCTGGATGTCCAAAATTGCCGAAACCCATGTTAATGACATTCTTTCGAAACATGCGGAAAGTCAAGGAATTCTAGACCCCTCCCAAAATGGCTTCCGTGCAGGCCATAGTACGGAGTCTGCCCTACTGGCCACTACGGAGCATCTCCGGATGATTTTAGATTCCGGTCATAGTGCTGCGCTGATTCTCCTTGATCTCAGCGCGGCCTTTGACACGGTATCCCATGACATCCTTCTGAAACGTCTGGAGATGACCGGGGTGACTGGCCTTGCACTTGCATGGCTCCGATCCTTTCTTAAGGATAGATCCTTCAAGGTGTCGGCTCCTCCTTATCTTTCTAAACCTCACCCCATCGCTCAAGGTGTCCCCCAGGGTTCAGCGTTGAGCCCCTCCCTCTTTAATCTATACGTCCAGCCACTCACGGACGTGGCTAGAGAGTGGGGGCTCACGCTTGTCTCATACGCGGACGACACCCAGCTGGTTGTCACCCTCTCGGAAAGCCCGTCCCTCGTAGCATCTAACTTTAAAGAGGGTATGACTGCTGTGGCCCGATGGATGACGGACAACTACCTCCAACTCAACGCCGGGAAAACCGAGGTGCTCCTCCTAGGCCGTAACACCAGCCTTTGGAACGAGCACTGGTGGCCGTCATCCCTAGGCGCCACTCCACTCCCCAAAAATTGTGTCAAAAATCTGGGAGTCTGGGTTGATGCCAACCTTAGCTTCCAGTCCCACACCAAAAAGGTGGCCGCCACCTGCATAGGCCTTTTAAGGAACCTCAGGCCCATCCTTGGGCTCTTCGATTCTAAGGCCCGCCAGCTTATCGTCCAGGCCACCATTCTATCGCGCCTGGACTACGCTAACGTCCTCCTTTTGGGAGCTAATAAAGCGGAAGCCGCTAGGTTCCAACGCATACAAAATGCGGCAGCCAGAACGCTGGTTGGCCTCCCACGCAGATGTTCAGCCAGAGCTACCATCCGTAAGCTCCACTGGCTGCCCGTGGAGTGCCGTATCAAATTCAAGGCCTTAGTCACGATCTTTAAGATCGTGAAACAAGGAAATCCCCCTCTGCTTCGTAGCCTTGCCCAACCTTACCTTCCTGGCCGTGCTTTACGCTCTGCCAACCAACTCCTCCTGACAATCCCTAGGATTCGACTCTGCCGAACTGGAGGCCGCTCCTTTAGCGTCCTTGCCCCCACACTGTGGAACGATCTCCCCCTTAGCATTCGCTCCATTGACTCCCTCCCTGCCTTTCGCAAAGCAATTAAGACTCACCTATTCCCCGCTCCCTAGTTTCCCCCTCCCCCCCTCCCCCTCTATCCTCAGTTTTGCACGCCTGTTCTTAGCGCCGGGACACCCCTTTGCCGGGGTAGCTGTTGCGCTTCACCAAATCCTGAAATAGAAAAAAATAGAAATATAACTGTGTATGTGAGTAAATGTAAGTGGGATTGATTCTTTGCATGAGTGAGTAGGATGACTGCATAACCAACTAGGATGACTGCTGATGTGTCAATGTCTATATAGGTGTATTAGTGCATTTGATAGTGTTCTATTGATTAGTGACTGCATGTATGAGTAATTCTGTGGGTGAATTGGTAGTTGTGTGTGTAGACCTAGGAATCAGTGAGTGGGTATATAGTAACTGGTATTGGTATGCAAATGGTTTTAAAAATAGTACTCTGTATTGTATAGTGAGTGATCAAAGGTTATACTAGTGTGTGATGAGGTGTATTAGCTTGTCACATGGATGATG
Source organism: Triturus cristatus (assembly GCF_964204655.1). Classification (NCBI taxonomy): domain Eukaryota; kingdom Metazoa; phylum Chordata; class Amphibia; order Caudata; family Salamandridae; genus Triturus; species Triturus cristatus. The sequence goes on along the minus strand of NC_140586.1, from coordinate 134,265,064 downwards.
TCATCAGTGATGTCACTGATCATGTCATGAATGATGTAACATGTGACATCATCAGCAGTGCATTGCGGGCGCGCAAGTTATAGTTAGCAGAACTAACTATAAAGGAGGAATTTCTGTGGTTTTGTATGAGTGAAATGTCCAGCTAACTATACCGTCCCTGAAACCTATGGTTTTTTCTGTGAATTTCTAAGGTTTTTAAATGCTAATTCTTAACTAGTGTTATCGTTACTTTTTAATACTCAGTGGCCGATCCTGGATTCAGCGCTGGTGAATCTCCTGTAAACAGTTGAAAGAATGGCTAATACATACACATACTTTACTACATACATCGTGGCATAGGCGTACTCGCCGTCGCCAGTACATCTACCACAGTTCCTTGGGGCTACTTGCTGGTGTGACGAGCAGAGTGCGACCAACTTTTGAATAATTTATTACGGCTCCCTTGAGCCAACGGGCTGACGAGCCTTGGACCAGGACCTGCGCGCCATGAGAGGTACTTCGCCTGTTTTAATTACATTTTGGCAGTCCACGCGGCACCCCTTTACACTGACCTGCTCCCTGCTGACGAGAGGCAACTACCTCGAAACACGTGTCCAGGGATGGCTAATGCATACACATACTTTACTACATACATCGTGGCATAGGCGTACTCGCCGTCGCCAGTACATCTACCACAGTTCCTTGGGGCTACATGCTGGTGTGACGAGCAGAGTGCGACCAACTTCTGAATCAGTTGAAAGAATGTGTTTAAGTCGTACAGACGATTTTTTAGGAATATTTTTAGTTTGTGAAAATAGACACTTGGAAACTTTTCTGTTGAAAACCACACAATGTATTCCTATGGAAGGAAATACAAGTTACTGGTAAGTACGCTTAGAATAACTTTCCAGGGTCAGTGCTGGGCTAAAAGATGCAGCCCTGGGTTCTCTCCTGATAACAGGTGAGTAAATCTGAATTCGTAGTTCAGCTGATTTTAGAGGAATATTTGTACATTTCAAAAATGGACACTTTTCTGGTGAAAACCATGATGGAGCAGGTAAAACAAAATTTTGTATACCCCCCAAATTCTGCATGTTCATACTAATTAGAATAATCTATTAATTATAAAAAGTATTAATGTGTTTGTTTGCTATCTCATCAACCCTACTAATGTATGAATTACACACGGGATTTGCATTTGCATGGCTAAAATAATTTGTAAACTAATATACGTACGCAGACTAACACTAGAAAATAGAATAATACGTGGTATATGTTGCTTTTGTGATGTAATTGTAAATTGCACCAGATTACATCACTGGGTGCGTTTAAACGCTTTGAATGTTGCTAATATGCAAGATAATTACACACACATACAGGAATTAGTGAGGGTTAAACATTTTATTAGTTACTTCCATGTTTTAATTACTTTCTGTGTTTGTTTTAATTAAGTTGACCAATTTAGCCTATGTTAAAATGGCCGACCTACGGACTCGACGAAACAGCTACCATTCCACAAGGCTTCCGACTAAATGCGCATGCCCCAGGCTCTTGAACGAGCGGCCTCAAGATGACCCACACAGCTTGATCCACTGACAAGGTCGTGACTGGACTACTGCCTATAGCTTTAACAATGGACAATCTTGGTAAAACCGGATGGATCACGTCTGACAGTGTGACATAATGGACTATGAGAAACCAGAGCTGACAATCTTAACCATCCAATCAGATGTGCATGGGGGCATGGCCAATTTTTAAAAATATATTTCTATTTTGGAGGGGGGCTGCGTAGCCCCCCTCCTCAGACCACCGTGGGGGGGTCCCCAATCCCCCCACGGACCCGCCGGCTCCCCGCCTCCTGCGGGAGCCGGAATTGCTTTCCCACATAGGGAGCAGCTAACATGCTGCTCCCCATATGGAAAAGCAATCTGCTTTGCTTCATTGAAGTGAGAGAAGGTTTCCCTGCTCTTGCTTCAATGAAGCAAAGCAGTTTGCAATGGCAGGGTGGGAGCTGCGAGGCTCCCGCCCTGCCATTGCAAACAGCAGTGTCCCGGGGGTGGGCACCCCGGGACACTGCAGGAGCTGACCCTGGGGGGTGACGGTCCCCAGGGCCATCATTGGCTCCAGGAGGGGGGCCGTGCAGCCCCCCTCCCACATTGTGAAGTTGCCCCAGGGGGTGGCAGTCCCTGGGGCTGGGGGGGCCTGAGAGCCCCCCACACCAAATGTATTACAGCCCCGGGGGGTGGCAGTCCCCGGGGCTGGAGGGGCCTGAGAGCCCCCCACCCATTTTAAAGAAGCCCCTGGGGGCGGCGGTCTCTGGGGCTGTGTGGGGCCGTGAGCCCCGGACGATATTATGTTAGAGCCCCGGGGGGTGGCGGTCCCCGGGGCAGTGTGGGGGGGATTGGGACCCCCCCACACTTAATTTTACTAGATGCCCCCGGGATTTGGCCCCGGGGCAAATTAGCACATTCAGCGCGGGAGCCCGCGCTGAATTTTTTTGTCACATATTACATCATTCATGACATGGTCAGTGACATCACTGATGACATCACTAATGACATCTCAAATGACATCACTGATGACATGAAGAATGCACTCCCCAAGACCTGGGGTGTGTCCCTCGGGCACAGATGTTGTCCTCTCAAGGAGGTTTCCAATGTTATTCAAATAATTAAAGTTGAAATTTCATCAATTTGAAAAAACTTTATTCGTCATTTTTAGTGGCGTTCATTTCAAACACGTCACGGTGAACATTGACATAAGTTGCAAGCTCCCAATGCATTTCGGCATGAGCCTTCATCGGGGGAGATCTACAAATGATAAAGAGGATGAATGAATGTAGGATCCATGAGTAGCGTGGCATTTATTTACACAGAGTGGTGTTAGTTAAATGAACAATGTAAGATGAAAAGCGGGTTAATAAAGATGGTGAAAAGATCAAGGGGATGTGAGTAACTCGCTTATTACGAGGGGTGAATCATCGCGTGTATGTAGCTCCGTGTCGGCGGGATATATAGTGCTGTTCATAAAGAAGGTACCCTAAGGAATATCACCCAAGGAGTAGGTTACAGACGGTAGAAAACTGCTATGAAACATACGAGTGAAAACGTGTGAAGTGCTCTTACCGGGTGCTTAACGCCTCATCGTGTCGTCCGTGTGGTCCGTGTGTGGTTGCTCGCGTCTACGATCGTATTGGGACGAGTTTAAATGTTAGGAGAGAGACGTTGAAAGTGTGTCACGTGTCGAATAGTAGTGTGTATAGACATAGGACTGAGGAGTTGTAAACATAAAAATGGTAAAAGGACTAATGGTGTTATCTAGATTAGGAGAAAAAACGGCCGGGAGTACCCAATCCGTCATCGCTAACGAGTAAAGTGTTAGGAGGAGTGTGTACAGAGAACCGTAAAGTGATCATGAAAGATGTCAAAGGTACACTGGTGATGGAACACTTGTGAGCAGAAATGTCATTAATAAGGGATGTAGTAAATCGATCTGGGTCGAGGATAAAATATACGATAACTGGCAAGTGGCGTGCATTAGAGGGTTGGTGATTGTTAGTGAATCAGTGGTTGATCATATGAGTTATGATATTCAAAGTTCATATGACAATACAGACATGAGGAATAAGTACTTATGTAAACAATTATAGATAACATGAAAATTCAGTGCGATCATTTAAACCATCCAGTTTCATCGAGATTAAAAAATAAATCCAGTGGTTTTCTCTTTGCAACATAAAGTTGCGATTGTCTCTCCCTTCTTTCTTTGTGACAGTCTCCAAAACACAAAATTTTAGTTGACTAACGTTATGTCCAACTTCCAAAAAGTGTTGAGCGACTGATGATTTTTGTTGTTTGGTCCTGATGTTGGATTTATGCTCATTGAGTCTTATTTTAATTTTTCTTTCAGTTTGTCCAACATAGATTTTGCCACAGGGGCATTTGAGCATGTAGATGACGTTAGATGTGTCACAGGTTGCCGTTGTTCTCAATTTGATTTTATGCCCTTTCATAGGGTGTGTAATATAATCGCCTTTTATGATGTTGTTACAGCTGTTACAATTCAAGCAAGGGATGGTTCCTTTGAATGGAGGTTGTGTGAGTGGTTGGTTTTGTTGTTTCAGAATTTCACCAATGTTCTTGTTGCGTGTGTAGGCGAAAATTGGTTCCTCATCGAAAATGTGGTTGAAGTCCTTCTCTAATTTAAGCAATTGCCAATGCTTTTTGATTATACATCTGTAGCTTGTACTCATGGTGGAATATTTAGAAACTACCGTAACTTGATTGCTGGTTGATTTAGGTTGTGTGGTAAGAAGTTGATCCCGGTTTTTGGAGTCAGATCTTTCTTTCGCTTTTAGTAGTACCTGATCAGGATAACCACGAGATTTAAATCTTTGTGTGAGGATGTTAAGTTGGTCCAGCGATTTGTTGTGATTGGATACAATTCTTTATACTCTAAGCATTTGGGAATATGGGAGATGTTGTTTGAGTGGTGGCGGGTGAAAACTTTGATAATGAAGGGTATTGTTCCTGTCTGTGTTTTTTCTGTAAAGGTCAGTCTCAAATCCCGTAGGTGTTTTAATGATGGTGACGTCCAAGAAATTGATGGTGTCTGAATGGATGTTGAAAGTGAATTGTAGTCGTTGGTCAATTTGGTTGAGGTTGTCAAGATGATTCTTAAGAGCGTGATCCGAGCCTCTCCATATAATGAAAATATCGTCAATGAATCTGAGATATAATTTTAAATGGCTGATCCAAGTAGGTATGGTTAAAATGTGATCTTCCTCGAATTGATTCATGAAAATATTGGCGTACGCTGGGGCAGCGCAATTTCCCATGGATGTACCAGTTAGCTGTTGATACCATTCATTATTGTATTCAAAGTAGCTGTGAAAAAGGGTGAATTGCATTAGTTCCATTAGGAAGACCTGTAAGTTGTGTGGGTGTTTTGAATGTAACAATGCCTGTTCGATAGCCTCCAAACCCATTTGATGAGGGATGGAGGTGTATAAGGAATTAACATCCACTGTGCATAAGATGATGTGTTCGTCTTCTGATATAGATACTTGGTTGAGTTTAATTAGGAAGTCAGTAGTATCTTTCAGAAATGATTTCATGGAGTTAACACTGGGTTGAAGATGACGGTCTAGAAATTTGCCAACTGGTTCATGAAGACTTCCACTTGTAGAAACAATAGGTCGACAAGGAGGTTTAGTGGGGTGCTTGTGGATTTTAGGTACCATGAAGATGGTTGGGCTTTTTGGATTAGGTTGAATAAGAAATTTTTGAACCTTCTCATTAATGGTGCCATTGTTGACGGCAGCTTGTACAATGGCCTGTAGGATCGCTCTGTATTGTGTCGTGGGATTACTTTCCAATTTCAAATATGTTTCAGAATCCTGGACGTGAGTTGATATTTGAGAGTTGTAGTAATCAGAATTGAGTACAACAAGTGCTCCACCTTTATCCGCTTTGGTACAGATGATGTCAGAATTACATGCAATGGATCTTAAGATGCCTATCTCTTTGTTAGTGAGGTTACTACGTGTTGATCTGTTTCTGCTGTAGTTGAGTTTAGATAGATCGTTCTTTACACATGATTCAAATAGGTCTAGACATTTATGGCTAACAGGTGCCATAAATGTGCTTTTAGGCCGTAAGCCCATCAAGGGGTCTTCTTCTTGTTCCTTTGTGGGTGCCAGAATGTTATCAAAGAAATGGCGAAGTCTAAGTTTCCTCATAAGCTTATAAAAGCTGATATGCAATTCGAGTAGGTTGCTGGTTGTTGTTGGTACGAAAGATGTGCCCTTCTGTAAGACTTTCAGTTCGATGTCACTAAAGTTATACTCAGAGATATTAATAACCAAGTTGTCTATTGATTGGTTTTCTTTGTACGGTCCCTCTTGGGTAAGGTGGTGCGGGTTTGTGGAGGATCCTTGTCCTTTTCTTTGGTTTTTTCTGCGGCTCCTCCTGGGTCGTCTTGTCCTATCGGGCCTACCTCTAAAAAAGGAGTTTCTTCGCTGTTCAAAGTCGTAGTTGACGTTGATGGTGTGTCTGTTGAAGTTGTTGCGGGTGTTTTGTCCTTTGCAGGAGGCCTTCTTTGTGGTAGTGTGCGATCACTGTCAGAGGATGAGGTTTCAGTGTTGTTGGTATACGGTTTGTTTTGTCTCCGTCTGGCATAGATTTCGGCCCAGGAGTATACATCCCCCATTTTATAATCCGTTGTATCCCTGCGGAATTTTCGGATTTTGCGTTCATTAACTTCCGCTGTGTGTTTTGCCAACTGCTTATTAATGTCCTCCAATATTTCGTTGAGATCTTCTGTGGTTAATGATTTTTCTAGTTCGGTTTTAATATCATGTATTTCTTTAGTCAGTTCCTCCAAGATGACCTCACTGATGACATCACTAATGACATCATCCAGTGAATGTTGGTTTGTTTGATACTTAAATATGTATTATATATATAGCAATCTGCATTGAAGAATGAGTGGATATATAAATGTCTGGATAGAGGTTTTAGTAGCTGTGTGATATACATGGATTAGTGACTAAACTGTGTGAATGTCTGTATCACTCTGTTGTTGTGTAATCTGCTGCATCAGTTGGTCACTAGCTACACAAGTGTTTATATTACTTATTGATTAGTTGGCTGAGTATTTGTATGGGAGACTGAGTGTATGTCTGGTTGAGTGGGAGATGTGTGACTCTGTGCATAGATGTAGAAGTGGTTCATTCACTAGGTGTATGAGTTTAAGAGTGCATGTGGAAACAGTTGTTTAGGTGAGTGAGTGTGTTTATGGGTGTGTTGATGAGTAAATATATGTCTCAGTGGTACATCTGTAATGAAGTACAAAAATAAAAAGCAGTGTATGTGACCGTTGGTGTATATAAATAACTATTAGTAAGAGTTAGTAATTGTTAGAGGGACTGTATGGATGAGTGTATACATGTAATAGTGATTTCATAACATAGTAAGTATAAGTTACTTTTTGTATGAATAAATGAGGTGTTGTGTGTATAACTGTGTATGTGAGTAAATGTAAGTGGGATTGATTCTTTGCATGAGTGAGTAGGATGACTGCATAACCAACTAGGATGACTGCTGATGTGTCAATGTCTATATAGGTGTATTAGTGCATTTGATAGTGTTCTATTGATTAGTGACGGCATGTATGAGTAATTCTGTGGGTGAATTGGTAGTTGTGTGTGTAGACCTAGGAATCAGTGAGTGGGTATATAGTAACTAGTATTTGTATGCAAATGGTTTTAAAAATGGTACTCTGTATTGTATAGTGAGTGATCAAAGGTTATACTAGTGTGTGATGAGGTGTATTAGCTTGTCACATGGATGATGTCATCAGTGATGTCACTGATCATGTCATGAATGATGTAACATGTGACATCATCAGCAGTGCATTGCTGGCGCGCAAGTTATAGTTAGCAGAACTAACTATAAAGGAGGAATTTCTGTGGTTTTGTATGAGTGAAATGTCCAGCTAACTATACCGTCCCTGAAACCTATGTTTTTTTCTGTGAATTTCTAAGGTTTTTAAATGCTAATTCTTAACTATAACGTGTCTGAAACCTATGGTTTTTTCAGTGAATTTCAAAGGTTTTTTAAAAGCTAATTTCTAACTATAATGTCCCTGAAACCTATGGTTTTTTCAGTGAATTTCAAAAGTTTTTTAAATGCTAATTTCAAACTAGAACATGTGTAAACGCGCCCCCTGGCGTGTTGTAAATTGGGGGATTAAGTCCCTTTGAGACCTGAGGGTCCCTGCGGGCCAACTAGCCCACCTGCTACCTCCAGTAAGCGCCACAGAGCTGTGTTGCAGAGGTGTTCTGAGGTCACGCCCTTTTTTACACCTCTCTGCAACGCAGCTCTGTGGTGTTTACTGGAGGTACCTGGTGGGTTAGTCAGCCCCCAGGGACCCTCAGAATTCAAGGGAACTTAATACCCCAATTTACAACGAGCCAGGGGGCGCGTTTGCACACTTGTTTAATCAGGCCCCGCCCCCTCCCTGCACCACTGTGCAAACACGCCCCCTGGTGCGTTGTAAGTTTGAGGATTAAGTCCCCTTGAATCCTGAGGGTCCCTGACGGCCAACTAGCCCACCAGGTACCTCCAGTAAGCGCCACAGAGCGGCGTTGCAGAGAAGTGGTCCGAGGCCATTCCCCTTTTTACACCTGCCTTACTGTTTAAGTGGCGAGCGATGTATCAGAGTTCAACTGTGCTACTGCTTAGCATGTTCTGAATAATGTCTACATTTGCACAAACTTCCTGCAGAAATATCCGTGACAAACCTTTGAAAAAGGACTGAGGCACTTTCATAGGTCTGAATGGAGGGCTCAATTATGTGACATCTCTCTAGTGAAATACTGTTCCTCAGTCTAGAGGCACGGAAACAAACTATGCTAAAACCGAAACCGTGAAACTGCAAACAGACATCTTTGTAAATGAGGATACGAAACGAGGCACTGCATAAATTCCTCATCATGTTGGGGGTCATGCTGGGGTAGTGTTTTAGGGTTTAGGGTAGTGCAGTGGTATTTGTGTAGTGTAGGGTGTCATGCTGGGGGTAGTGTTTTAGGGTTTAGGGTAGCGCAGTGGTGTTTGGGTAGTGTAGGGGGTCGTGCTGGGGGGGTAGTGTTTTAGGGTTTAGGGTAGCACTGTGGTATTTGGGTAGTGTAGGGGTCATGCTGAGGGTAGTGTTTTAAGGTTTAGGGTAGTGCAGTGGTGTTTGGGTAGTGTAGGGGGTCGTGCTGGGTGTAGATTTAAGGTTTAGGGTAGTGCAATGGTGTTTATATAGTGTAGGGGGTCGTGCTGGGGGTAGGATTTTAGGGTTTAGGGTAGTGCAGTGGTGTTTGTGTAGTGTAGGGGGTCGTGCTGGGAGTAGGGTTTTAGGGTTTAGGGTAGTGCAGTGGTGTTTATATAGTGTAGGGGGTCGAGCTGGGGGTAGTTTTAGGGTTTAGGGTAGTGCAGTGACATTTGGGTAGTGTAGGGGTCGTGCTGGGGGTAGTGTTTTAGGATTTAGGGTACTGCAGTGGTGTTTGTGAAGAGTAGGGGTCGTGCTGGGGGTAGATTTAGGGTTTAGGGTAGTGCAGTGGTGTTTGTGTAGTGTAGGGGGTAGTGTTTTAGGGTTTAGTGTAGTGCAGTGGTGTTTGGGTAGTGTAGGGGGTCATGCTGGGGGTAGATTTAGGGTTTAGGGTAGTGCAGTGGTGTTTGGGTAGTATAGGGGGTCATGCTGGGGGTAGATTTAGGGTTTAGGGTAGTGCAGTGGTGTTTGTGTAGTGTTTGCGGGTTTGTGCTGGGGTAGTGTTTTAGGGTTTAGGGTAGTACAGAGGTGTTTGTGTAGTGTAGGGGGTCATGCTGGGGGTAGTGTTTTAGGGTAAAGGGTGGTGCAGTGGTGTTTGTGTAGTGTAGGGGGTAGTGTTTTAGGGTTTAGTGTAGTGCAGTGGTGTTTGGGTAGTGTAGGGGGTCATGCTGGGGGTAGATTTAGGGTTTAGGGTAGTGCAGTGGTGTTTGGGTAGTATAGGGGGTCATGCTGGGGGTAGATTTAGGGTTTTAGGGTAGTGCAGTGGTGTTTGTGTAGTGTTTGCGGGTTTGTGCTGGGGTAGTGTTTTAGGGTTTAGGGTAGTACAGAGGTGTTTGTGTAGTGTAGGGGGTCATGCTGGGGGTAGTGTTTTAGGGTAAAGGGTAGTGCAGTGGTGTTTGTGTAGTGTAGAGGGTTCTGTTTTAATGTTTAGGGTAGTGCAGTGGTGTTTAGGTAGTGTAGGAGGTCGTGCTGGGTGTAGGTTTAGGGTTTAGGGAAGTGCAGTGGTGTTTGGGTACTGTAGGGGGTCGTGCTGGATTAGTGTTTAGGGTTTAGGGTAGCGCCGTGGTGTTTGTGTAGTGTAGGGGTCGTGCTGGGGGTAGTGTTTTAGGGTTTAGGGTAGTGCAGTGGTGTTTGGGTAGTGTAGGGGGTAGTGCTCACCAGGGAGTTAATTGGAAGTCTACTGCTTGTATTGAAAGTGATTGTTCAGTTTGCATGTCAGAATTTTCCACAGCACTAACCATAATTTCTATGACAAAATGAACCCCCTCATTTTGTTCCTTTTTAAATTAAATGTTTCAAGTGTTACCAGTTTATTCCAATCAAGATGGCTTCAGGTGTACCATCATTTTGTCATAAGTGACTGTTAGCGCTCTAGTTGTTCTTTAGAACACTCTGGGAAGCTGCAGTAGAACACAAAGGAATCAACTGCCAGGCTGCTCCTGTTGAAATATAGCAGGAAGATATTTGAGATCTCACTTAAAACATGTCCTAATTTTTCTTTCTACAGCACTAACCATAATTTCTATGACAAAATGAACCCCATCATGTTGTTCCTTTTTAAATTAAATGTTTTAAGTGTTACCAGTTTATTTCAGGCAAGATGGCTTCAGGTGTGCCATAATTTTGTCATAAGTAAGACTGTTAGCACTCTAGTTGTTTTTTAGAACACTCTGGGAAGCTGCAGTAGAACACAAAGGAATCAACTGACAGTCTCTGCCCTTGTTAGATGTACATGTTTTACTGAGAATGTCAGACTTCATTCTCACATGACTGAGAAAGATAATGTGAATTTACAGAACATATGCTCTCATTTTAGCTTCTGGAGCACCTTCCAAACCTCTATGGGACAAGCATGACAAAATGGTTTTCTCAGAAACATGATTCATGATATCCCAGCAGAAGGGTTTTCACGAGGTAAAATCACCTTAGAACACACCACAATTCCTAAGATTAGCATGGTACCATCAACAAATGAATTCTAATGTAACTAAAGTCTGTTATTACCTTTTATAGTTCTCCTTTTGGTGACCCTCAAAACCTTCTAATAACTACAATGCATTTCAATGGGGTGCTATCTTGTATATTGGTCCCAAGATGGCTGCCAGCAATTCCAGGATGAAGTGCTGACAGCCAATCAGATCTCAAAATGAGAAGTTCTGAGAATGTTTTGCCTTGAAACCCGAGGCAAGATGGCGGCCAGTGCTCTGGCCGGGTGAGCTGGTACTGGCCTTCTCCCTCTCTCCCCCCTGCTGACTGCTGATGACTGCTGACCTGTATGTGCTATAGCGTGGGGTAAAACTGACTATTATTGAGGGGAGATGCTTTGGTGATTTTTCTGCTACCAACGTACCTTACTGCACCGGATTTTCTCGGCGAGATCGTCACCGTCAGACAGCCCGCTGTTTGCACACCGTTGCTCTCAGTGTTTACAGCACTGTCGGAGCTGTGCTCATTTCAGCGCCGCTGTGATGCCACCGAAAAGCCAAGCGAAGAGTTTCTCCCGGTCTGCGGCGAAGGCCGCGAATGTGGTCTCGGCGTCAGCGGTAGCTGCCAAAGACTCACCGCCATCAGCAGAGATCCCAAAAAGGAGCCAGTCTTAACTTAAGAATTTTGGGGGTCCCGGTGGGCATGGAGGGATCGGATACCCAGCAGTTTGTTGTTGATCTATTTATTGAAGCATTCCCAGAGGTCAAGGAATGGAACTGGCAGTTGGAAATTCAATGGGCCCATCGCTTTCCCTTCAAGTCTAAGCATCGCCCGGGCCAAACAGTTAATAGACCCCGTGCCATTTTAATTTGTCTACATAACTTTTTGGCCAGAGAAAGGATTTTTGATTTAGCTAGACCTGATAGGCAAAGGTCGGGGAAGGGTTGTCAGTTCTTTGCTAGGCCGGACTTTTGTCCTGCTACGGTTGAACGGAGGTGGCAGCTCCGTCAGCTCATTGCCCCTTTTCAGTCCAAAGGCGCACAGGTTTTTCTACTCTTCCCTGCCAAGCTTAAAGTTATCTACCAGGCACGGACAAAACTTTTCGAGTCTGAAATTCTGGCTAAGAATTTTCTGGATTCAATTTAGTAGGTCGAACCTTAAGGGTGGCAGTGATTTAGGAGGGGGGGGGTTGGCTTATACCAGCACTTCCCTCACTTGGACTCCGGTCCTATTGCCTAGGATGGTGGGAGGGGGTCTGAGGGGGTTGGCGTGGGTGGGTTTCAAGGATGGGTGGGCTTCTGGGAGGGGTGTGGGGGTGCGGGTGGGTTAAGGGTGCATATAAAAAATAATAAGCTTGGAAAATTGAAATGTCTCTATCATGGTATTGTTTTCGTTATTACACTCATTGCTTTGATTTTCAAAAGACTTAATGGCATTGGGTAAAATTCGTATAGCATCATGGAATATTTGTGGTCTTAACAATGGGAAGAAAAGAGCCTTATTCTCGAGGGTTGTTCAGTCTTTACATTTAGAGGTCTTATGTTTGCAGGAAACTCATGTGCCCTGGAGCAATCGAGATTATTTAAAAATTCCTGGATTTGATCTAATAGGGTGTTCTCGACAGTCTTCAATGATAAGAGGGGTGGCAATCTTAGTAAAGTGGGGGGTGGGGTCCTGCGTTAAAACCTGTCAAGATAATGGGGGACGTTGGGTAATCTCCGAGCTTTTAATTTATGGTAGATCATTGACTATATATACAGTATATAGTTCTAATCTGGACGACCCTGCAGTCCTACACTATTTAAATATAGAATTAGCCTCATGGCCACACCCAATCTGTCTTTGTGGCGATTTTAATATTAATCTTGCGTCTGACTTCAATCTTTTAGGAGGGCAAAAATATGTTGGCAAAAAACCTAGAGTATTTAGGGCATTACAGGCTCTGGTTCAGGAACATTTAATGACTGATCTCTGGTTTCATCATTCTAAGCATTTAGATGGCTATACACACTTTTCAGCTCCTCACAAAAAAATGGTACGCTTGGATTATGTTTTTTTGTCTGATCAGTTTGCAGATGCCACCTCAATCTCGATTTTACCTCGTATTATATCCGATCACAATCCACGGGTTTTTGGCCTTACTTTAAATTGCAGTGTGAAGTCTCCTAGATCATGGACTTTTGAGCGAAAACTCCTAATAGAACAGCGGAATCTTGATCATATGAGGCCCTGGGTTTCCGAATTTTTAAATATCAGTAGAGGATCAGCCCCCTGTAATATAGTCTGGGATACACTCAAGGCAGCAATTCGCGGCGAAACAAAGAGCTTTTCATTTTTTCGCCAGAAGCAAATCCAAGAACAGACAAATGCGCGGGTTGACGCATTACGGCACGCAGAGGTTCTGCTCACTGATACAATTAGGGAGGGCCGTGACCTAACCCATAGTCAAACCCAGGTTGCGCTTCTGAGGGCTTCCATTCTTTAGTTCTTTGGACAGAACCTCGCAGCTAAATATCTTCAGTACCGCCTAATGATGTTTGAGTTTGGCGAGCAATCTGGCAGGGTTCTAGCCAAACGACTCCAGCAACGAGCTCTGGCTAACCGTATTGTTAAGATTCAGGATAATCAGGGTCACATTCATGATACTCCAGAAGGAGTCTTGACAGTTTTTTCAGAGTTTTACAGCTCTCTATATAAGGAGGAAGCTAAGGATTTTAATTTAGACTATGAGTTTGGTACCTTTGTCAAAGATCTTCATACCGTAAAAATAACAGATCAACAGAATATTATCTTGGAGGCTCCTATAGAATGGGAGGAGGTGGAGTTGGCAATGAATTCTTTGGCCAAGGGTAAGGCGGCTGGCCCAGACTCCATTCCTCTGGAGTTCTATACTACATTTCGCTCTGAGATACGGGAGGATTTTTTAACAATTCTTAGAGATGCACAAATAGGCCGAATTCCAGACTCATGGCGTTATACAACCATCATTCTTTTCAAGAAGAAGGATAAGCCGGAGCTGGATCCAGCCTCATTTCGCCCGATATCACTGATCAATACGGATAATAAGATTTTTGCGAAAATTTTGGCTACAAGGTTAGCATCAGTAATATCCCCATTAGTCTCTATCCATCAACATGGATTTATTCCTGGTAGGGACACTGCGGATCATGTCCGTCGTGTTATAGCACTGCTGGATGGGGCTCAAGTCACGGGATCCCCCTTGGTGCAATCCTGTTAGACGCCGAAAAGGTGTTTGACAGGGTTGCCTGGGGGTTCCTGTGGGAAGTTCTGCATTGGAAGGGGTTTTGTTTAAACTTTATCCATGCCCTACAGTCACTGTATATTACACCCCGTGCAACTTTATCCATAGCAGGGCTGGTCTCAAGACCTTTTGAAATTAGCAGAGGCACCAGGCAGGGCTGCCCCTGCTCGCCCCTGCTATTTGCATTGTATATAGACCCGCTTCTGTGCAAATTTGAGCTCTCTCCGAATATACTCCCGGTTAGGATCAATACATTTTAATTTAAAATTTTGACATATGCCGACGACATTATAGTGTTAACTAGTGATGTGTCAACGTCATTTTCAGCTGTAAAAAACTTATCAGAACAGTATGGTCACTGCTTGGGTTATAAACTCAATGTTCAGAAAACTCAGGTGGTTCAATCTACGGCTATGGCCCTCTCTGATGCACCAGTGGTTCATAGTGCAATGTACTTAGGGATAAGAATAACAGCCACAGTAGATAGGCTAGCTGATATAAATATCATACCCATTATAGACTCAATTAGTCTTACCTTACGTAGATTGGACAATCTACATTTATCTTTGTTTGGCAGAAGGAATGTGCTAAAAATGCTGATATTGCCGAAATTTCTTTACTTATTTAGGACCATTCCGTTAGAATTTGCTCAGTCAAGTATTGCTCGTGCAGAGAGATATTGTAGTAGGTTTTTATGGGGCTATCGTCAGCCCCGAAGGGCAGTGAAATGGATGCTGCTACCACTGCATAGGGGTGGGTGGTCTGTTCCCAATTTGTTGCTATACAGTTGAACAGCTTTACTTCAACACTTTGCTGTTCCACTTTTTGGAAACCCTATGCCGTGCACCCTCCATCTATGAGATAGGTTTAGGAGAAGATGCTAAGGGGATATTATTGTCAGTTCTCGAACCTAGCTATTATAAAAAAACTAAATTTAAGGTTATCTTGTCAATGTATTCAGTTTGGAGGAAGGTACGGCGTAGGTGGTCTATCCCTAGGATTAACTTTTATACCCCCCTGTCGGCAGCCAGACTGCTACCCTCCATTTTTCAAGATCAAATCACAATTCGGTGGAGGCTGCATGGCATTGCTGTCCTGGGGGATTTAGCACATGAGGAGAGTATGGCCTCCTTTTTGTTTCTAAAAAATTAATTTACTTTAGATATGCATGAATTTTTTTAATATTTACAGGTTCGAAGTCACTTAGTCAAACTTTTGCATAATAACCCTACTTTGTTTGTTAAGAACTCTCTCATGGATTTGATTCAGAAGAACTCACGAATTGGGACGCTTTATCAAAATCTAGTGTCAGGTTTCCCGGATGATCTACTGCTTTATAACACTAAATGGGAAACTAAGCTAGGCAAGTCTGGTATGGATATTGCACATGCTTTAGAGCTATCCAGTATGGTCTAAATCTCAGGGAGCCTGCGCTCACAAAGCTATATGGCCCTATACGATCTCTATTATACTCCAGCTAAAATATATAAATGGGGAGGTAGGGTGGTTCATAGATGTTTGAGATGTGGCTTAGTAGCAGCTAATGATGTTCACATGTTGTTCACTTAGTCTAAACTAGATCAGTTCCTTCAAGAGGTTCAAACATTTATTAATTCAAATCTTAAAACTCCGGTGGTTTTATCTCCGGAATTAGTAATACTGGGATGTGAAACTGATGTCATTTAGAGCAAGTCATACTTCAGCCTTAATCTTTATTGCTATGTCTATAGTACGACTATGTATCACATCAGAATGGATTAGTCCCATCCCTCCCACTTTTGTTAATTGGAGAGCAAGGATTTTGGCTCTCCACAATCTGGAATTATCAGTGTTCATGAGGGGGGGTAGAAGGAGACGGGAAAGGGGGGTACAAATATGGGCTCCATTTACACAATGGTTGAATAGCTGATGAGTATAAGCAGTTCTTCTAAGGGCATATTTTATTTATATATATATATTTTTTTTTCCGGGGTCTCCTTCCTGCTTCATATGTCTGATGCTATATATGAAATGTTAATTTATATCGATTTCCATGATAAATTTATGTGATATAAGCTACTGTATTATTTCCAAGTTGAATAAAAAAATAAAAAATAAAAAAAGAGCTCAAGATGAGATGTCGTTAGGCTCCGCCCAGATATCGATATTTTTTCTTTTTTATAATTTCTCATGAACTACTGAACAGATTTGGGGGCGTGGCCAAGCCGCGAGCGGAGATGGCCGCGCAGCGTTGAAGCTCCACCATCGACCCGGCGCTAAAGCTGATTTCCTCGCCCTCCTGATGCGGGCGCGGGACGCCTGACACCGCCGCTGATCCTCCTGCAGCCCCGGAGCGAGCCGAGATGCAGACCGGGCCGCTCGTATCGCTGGGGCGTCCGGCGGAGGCCACATCGCCCTGAAGCACAAGATGGCGGGCTGCCTCGGGGATTGGGGACGCGAGTGCGTGGACGGCAACCGGCCGAGAGACAGGTACCCAGGGGGGGGCGGAGGGGGGGGCATTGAGCGCCGAGGTGCGGACTAGCGGGGGTCTGCTGCTCTCCCTGCACTGTTGCGGGCCGGAGGGCGACCGGGCGCTCGGCTCTTGCCCTGTGCGCCGGGCGCGGCCTCGCTCGTTGTTTCCTCCCTGGGGCCCCCGGCTAATTCAGTCGGGGGGCCGGGTTGGGGTGGCGGGACGGTTTGTTGGTGGTGGGGGGGGCGGTTGGACTCTGCGCTGGGCCTTGCGCTCGGGCAGTCTCTGCCTCTGTCTTTGGGCCCTCTCTGGGTGTGTCATGTGTTCCGCGGCCTGGTCGGGCTGTCCTCCCTCGCCCCTTCCGGCAGCGCCTAGTCGCGGCTGCTGATTATATCGCTCTGGTTCCCCCTCTGTTCCTTCTGGATCCTGCTGGCTGCATATAGTGGTGACCCTGGCCTGCTGTACAGCGGAGTCGAGACCTGTCCGGTGGGCACTGCATCGCCCATTGACCGGAGCTGCTTGGCTGCGGATTGGACTGTCCTGCCGGACTGATGCTGCACCATAACTGGGCCAACCTTGATCTACAAACAGCGGGCAGGTGGCCGTCTGGCGGTTGGGAGCATGGGTCGCAAGGACCCAAAGCAGAAAACGTTATCGTTTGAGAAACTATCTGAGCAGCCAGCGGAGAGCCGCCCTGACATGCCGGATCCTGGCGGTGGCGCGTCCGGTGGCCCGGCGGCCCGTGCCCCATCCCCGGACTGGCTTCAGGAGATGCGGGCCGGCTTCAGGGCCCTGGATGGTCGCTTTGATGCCCAGGATAAGACGCTGGAAACTATGGGGGCCAAGATCCAGGCCCACGACAAGCGTTTGGTAGAGGCTGAGGCCCGGATCTCTGCCGTGGAGGATAGATCAGTGCAGGAGGCCAAACGGGTGGACAGACTGGAGCGCATATTGAAAGAAGTGGCCATCAAGAACGAGGACTTGGAATCGTGCAGTCGGCGCAACAACGTGCGAATCACTGGGGTTCCGGAATCCACGGCTACGGGCAGGCTGGACGTTTTTGTGGAACAACTGTTGGCGGACATTTTTGGGAGAGAATCCTTCACTCCTGGCTTTGTGGTGGAGAGAGCTCACCGCTCCCTGGGGCCGAGACCTAACCCGGGGCTCCCGCCTCGCCCGCTTATTGCCCGTATTATGAACTTCCGAGACCGCGACACTGCCTTGCGGCTAGCCAGAGAGAAGGGTGAGATTACTTGGCAGGGCTCGAGACTCTCACTCTACCCAGATTTCACCGCCATGGTCCAGGAGGCCAGGCGTAAGTATGCAGGGGCGAAGGCTGCGCTCCGGAATCTAGGCCTCAAATATGGAATGCTCTACCCGGCCCGGCTGCGGGTCGAGATCGATGGCCGTGCTCGGCTCTTTGACAATCCCACTGAGGTCCAGGAATTTTGCCGTAACTACAAGCCGCGCAGAGGCCCGCCGGGGGGGGATGAGGATGGACGGTCTCCCCCTCGTAGTGGATCAGCGGTCAGCCAGGACCTGTTTACGACCTCCGGTGTCGGCTGAGAAGGCGCCCGTGTCCTAACTTTGTTCTCTTTGACTCTTGCTATCTGGGGACTTATTAACATTTGGAGTATACTTGTTATGCAGCGCTGGGTTGATTGCGGATCGTCGTCACCCCCCTTTGGTTGAAACCGTTGGGATCTCTTTTGGTTGTGATGCTCTGCCTCTTGCTGTTTGTTTACACTTGGTATTACTGTCTAGAGCTATGTTTTTTTCTTCTAGGTTTGGGACTGCCTCACGTTTGCGTGGTTTGGCTGGGTGGGGGGAGGGGGGCAGGGGTAGGCAATTTTGATCTTTCTGACATGGCTGTGTGTGAGCTGACTTTATTGATGCACGGGGACACAACGTCTTTCTTGCTCCCATTACCTGCTGACTGGCATCGATGGCCCATATAGGTTTGACTGAAGCTCCTCTCAATCTATCGTTAATGACTTGGAATGTCCGGGGCCTAAACAACCAGCGTAAATGTAAACTAGTACTACACTACTTAAATCGACACCGGGTTGACATTGCTTTTCTTCAAGAGACACACTTACACACCTCTGTGGACGCCCGCTTTGCAGCTTCTTGGGGCGCTCACCGATACTTTTCCAACTTCAGTAATTATGCTAGGGGCACCGCAGTGCTGATCCATAAGAGAGTCCCGTTTCACTGCCAGACGTTTCTGGGAGACAGGGAGAGGCGCTACTGCATCGTACGAGGGGTGTTGATGGGTCATGTGGTCACTGTTGTATGTGTGTATGCTCCTAACACTGATTCCCCGGACTTTTTTTATGCGCTTGCTGCCCAGCTGGCAACCCTTGCACCGGCTGGTATCCTGCTTGGCGGCGACTTAAACCTGTTACTGGAGGTGGGGCTGGACAGCACTTCTGGGGCCACTGACTCTAAGCCTAGGGCAAGGCGCGCATTCCTGGACCTCTGCCGTCGGTTCTCTCTGACTGATATATGGCGCAGGCGCAATCCGGGCAATACTGACTACACACACTTCTCTGGGCAACACAACACTTGGACCAGGATCGACTACTGGCTCCTCTCCCCGGGCCTGTCCCCTTGGTTCCGCGCGTTGAGGACTTTCCCTAGAACATACTCGGACCATTCTCCGGTCTTACTGTGTTTAGACGTTCCTCGGCCTGAGGGTTTTGAGCGGCAGTGGCGTTTCCCCGGGAGGGCGCTGTTGGACGACCTCTTTGTCCATGAGGTTTCCGAAGCGATAGAAGACTACTTCACAATTACTACTGGCTCGGTGGGCAGTACTCTGGGAGGGGTTCAAGGCCTATATCAGAGGGATTTGCATAGCTAAACATGCTGGGGTCCTGAAGGCATTGCGCACGACAATCACACAATTGGAGACGCAGCTAGACGCGACAGACACTGAGGCGCAACGGGCGCCCTCTGACGAGGTGTTTACCAGGCGCCTACGCCTGCTGTCGGACTTCCGGGAGGCCGCGGACAGGGAGATCCTCTATCTGGGGAAATACCATGTTGCTCGTAGGTACGGGGAGGGGGATCGGCCGGGGCGCACGCTAGCGCAGGCTCTGAGACCGCCGTATAGTAAGTCCCTGATAGCCGAGGTGAGGGGCGTGGATAGTATACTCCGCACGACGCCCGCTGAGATCCGGGACGAATTCCTGGCCTACTTCAATGATTTATATACCACCAAGTTAGGTGACTCCTCGGCCTCTCGAGAGGCCTACCTATCGGAAATCGCTCTCGTGTTCCTGGATAGGGGTATGCAGGAGTTCATGGCGGAGCCCATAACGGTGGCAGAAGTGCGAGGGGCGATTAAAGTGCTTCGGGGCTCTTCAGCCCCGGGCCTCGATGGCTTCTCCGGGGACTTTTACAAGGCCTTCTCTGATCTACTGGCGCCCAAGCTCATAGAGGTCTACGCGGAGGCTTTGGAGCGAGGGTCCCTCCCGCCTACTCTTTGTGAGGCAGTCATAGTGCTGCTCCCGAAGCCGAACAAGGACCCATCGTTGTGTGGGTCGTATAGGCCCCTCTCCCTCTTGAACACCAACTATAAGATCTTGGCCAAAATAGTGGCCAACAGACTTTCCCAATTGATGGAATTCATTATATCGCCCGCACAATCTGGCTTTGTCCCCCGTCGCTCAACGTCACTGAATTTGCGGACGCTATTCACTGTTCTGCACAGAATTAACCCGGCCACACCTGCTGCGGCGATCCTCCTGGATACCGAAAAAGCGTTTGACTCCTTAGAATGGCCTTTCTTTCTTTCCGTCATGGAGCGCATGGGCATGCCGGCGAACTTCCTAGCCACTACTCGACTCCTCTATAGTCGCCCCACGGCCCGTTTGCGTATCAACGGCACGTTATCTCGCCCATTCTCTCTAACGCGCGGTACACGGCAGGGTTGTCCGCTTTCACCGCTCTTGTTCATTTTGGCTATGGACCCCCTGATTCGGCATTTCCAGGAGCGGCACCTCCACAGGGGTCTCCAGTTCTGGACGGGCCCCTTGCTGGCCTCTCTCTATGCAGATGACACTATACTGTATGTTCGAGAGCCGCAGGCCAACCTGGCCCCCTTGATCCGTGAGATCCTTCGCTTCAGTGGCCACTCGGGACTGGGCATAAACTGGCATAAGTCCATCATCTTCCCGTTGACTAGCGGCACCTCCCCCTGGCAGTGTGAGTTCCCGTTGGAATGGTGCTCTGACTCGGTACGTTACTTGGGCATACAAATACATTTGAGCACGGACGAAATTATCCGCCTCAACTATGGCCGCGCGATTGCGAAGCTGGAGACACAGGTGGATGGGTGGCTACGGCTCCCGCTCTCTATGTCGGCCAGAATAGCCATTATAAAAATGATAGTCCTCCCCAAATTTTGGTATCTTTTTAATAACATCCCTGTTTCTCTCACCCGGGCCTTCTTTTCCACCCTGCGGTCCCTCCTGATTAGACTGGTCTGGGGCGGGAAGCGACCCCGGATCCGCTGGAAGACTCTTACGCTTCCACAGGAAAGAGGCGGCCTCGGAGTACCTGATCTGTATTTATACTACCTTGTCGCTCAATGTGCACATGCCTATGCCTGGTACCATCCTGACGCTCGGATCCCGTTCCTTCGCCCAGAGGCGGACTTTGTTCTCCCGGGTCGCTTGTCTGCGGTATTGCCCAAGGGTGTCCCCAGAAGCCCAGTGGATATTCAAACGGTATCCACTACCAGCTGGGCCTGGAAAAGACATTCGCGCTACTTGGCTCACCCTCTGCTATATTCTTCTTCTCTCCCGATACCCAACCCTGGGTTACTGCCGGGCACGGGTGAGGCACTTGTGCAGCGAACTTTAATTAAATTTAACCTCACCAAGATTGGGGATTTATACCCTGGAGGGCACATATTCTCAGCGTCAGAGGAGGCGCGATTCAGTGAGGCTATGTTCATGGACAGGTTTGTTCTTCGCCGGCTTCTATTGCGCAGCTAGGGCGGAAATTGAGGGATTCCCCTTGAGCCGGCTTCCTTTGAACCCCTCACCATCCTTATTGATAAAGATACAGGAGCCCATATTGTCTCTAAGCTGTACAAGGCATGTGCAGCTTTGGTCCCATGTGCGGATGACCGTGCGCGGGAGGAGTGGGAGACGGACTTGGGTAGGCCTATCACGGACGAACAATGGACCGCTTGCTGCAAAGTCACTAACACGGTATCACTGAACAGTCGTCATAAACTCCTTCACTATAAATTCCTTCGCCGTTGGTATATGACCCCGGATAGACTCCATTCCATTGATCCCGCGCGGCCACATACATGCTGGAAATGCTCTGCACCACATGCTGATTTTGCACACATGTCCTGGACGTGTCCGAGACTGCAATCGTTCTGGACGCAGGTTTACAAGGTCCTGGAAGAGATGTTAGGGCTTACGCTGGTTCCCACTCCTGAGGTCGCATTGTTGGGTTACACGGTAAATTTCCCTAAGAATGTCCGTAGACTGGCCTCTCTGGGTCTCCTACTAGCCAAGCGAGAAATTGCCAGGCGCTGGGGGGGTAAAACGGCTCCCACGGCCAGGACATGGCTCACTGCCATGGCTTTCTGTAGCACGAATAGCGAGATCTACTCTGGTCTCCTCCCCGCAGTGGCGCGACCTAAGGACATCTGGGGCCCTTATAAAACATATATCGCAGGCCTGCCTAGCCCCTCCCCACCACCCTCGAGTTCCGGAATAGTTCCCACGGGAGTGGGGTAATCTATGCGGCGCCAGCGTTATGCGGGTGGAGGGGCCATGAGATGGATGTGCCACGGGGGTCCTCGGTGCTTGGGGTCAGGTGATGTCGATTGCACGGATTTTGAACATGGCCGAGGTGTGAACAGAGGAGGGGGGTGGCTTTGGCGCCCGGGGGGTACATCCTTGGTCCGAGCTTCTCCTGTTTCAGGTCGGACAGATGCTGATGATGGATTGGTAAATGGGGTCCTGCTGTCTGATGCCTTGCTTATGTGGTATTTTTTATCTGAGAATCGAAAGTGTCAAGGTGTATCTACCTACTTGATATCTGGTGAACGCACAGCCGCTATCTTTGTACTGTTTTCTTTTTCAAATTTAAATAAAGCTTTAAAAAAAAAAAAAACATTAATAAAAAAAATAAAAAAAAACTACTGAACAGATTTACACAATTTAACAAAAAGGCACCTTTCTGAACCAAGGGCTACCTCTTTGCCAAATTTGGTGTAATTCCGTTCAGCAGTTCGGGCTGTAGCTGTGGCTAAAGTTTCCTATGGAAAATTGCACGGGGAAAACACGTTTTAGGACCCCCCCTTTTTTCTCGGCCCCCGCTTGCCGAATCACCCCGAAACTTTTAGGATAGGAGTGGACCGGAGCACCCCACGAGTTTTGAAAATGTCACGAAGATTCGTCGACCGGCGCCAAAGTTATTGGAAATAGAATGTTGCGGATACCCTATGGAAAATAGGTCCTAACTATAACTACCTACTGGCGACCGCCACTAGGTAATATATATATATATATATATATATATATATATATTGTTGCAAAGTCATCCTGTGCCCTGGGCACCCCTTAACATTTTGCTGACTGATGCTGGTGGTAACTGACTCTGACTGACTTTGGGCTCTGCCTAACCAGGCCCAGAGCCAGCGCTATGCTGAAGGAAACACATTAGAATCAGTGACGGCCCGTGTAGGGCGTTTTACCGGGGCCAAATGCGATGTAGCGCGCGCAACGAAATTCGTTTTATTAATTTTTTTCGTAACTTACCTGAAATCGGCCGTTTGATGCATTTTGCAACCCCCCACCCTGCCCCTCCTCTGCGCCACGTCACCGCCCCGGTAAAACGCCCTACACGGGCTGTCACTGATTAGAATACAGTTAAACACCTACATACACTAGGGTACACAATGGCATGGTGGGGTACCCCTGTGATTGGCATGACCTACCCTATAAGCCCCTAGTATATAATAGGGCAGGGGGATTGAAACTACCTAGAGGTCCCTAGTACCCTGGGGCATGGCATTGTAAAGGCCAGCAGCTCTTTCTGTACATGCATGTGTGTATTGTTGAAGCCTGAGGGCAGTTTAAAAGCAGCACTGTGTGCCAGGACTGCTTTTAAAAAGTATTTGTGCCCAAACTCGGCTGTGGTGTTTGGGGCACTTAAAAATGGATAACCTACAATGTTTTGGCATATTAGGGACCCCCAGGGTCTCTCCTAGGTATACCAGGGGTGGGGGGTCAGGTGTTTATAAGTTACATCCTTATAAAATGAGTTTTTATATGCCTGGGTAAAGTGAAATTTCACATTTCACTCCCCACATTGTGGTACAGTGCTACTCAAATTCGACTATGATGCTAGGAACACTGTGAAGGGAGGATCTGCAATATTTCTACAGATTCAGAACCCCCTAAAGTCTCCCCTAGTTGCACATGGGATGGGGTTCCTGTAGATATAAGACAAGTACTTATAAAATATGTTTTTGTAAGTCCTGGTGCTGGAAAAATGGCCCAAGTCATTTTTACCACTGCAAATCCCCTGTTACATAGGTTAACATGGTAGGAAGTTATTGATTAATAACTATGCATAGGGGAGGGCTAGACATGCCATTCAAAGACTTCCCAGAATGGTATTATTAAATCCAACAATATCATATTGTTGAATTTCTCTTAAAGTGTACATACAAGAAGTTATAAGACTTTCATGTTTGTAAGTCCGAATTCAGCCTTCCAGTGGTCTGCCCTGATTGGTCAGAGTTAAGTGGATTAGCCAGGATGCCTTGAAGAGGTGATAAAGAGCCCCTGGGGTTGACCAGCTCTGCTGGGAGGGCAGTGTGCTGTTCCATAGGAATATATCAAGGAAACTCTTGTTTCAATATTGTTAGTATCACAACACATCAGATGGGTATTTGTTTCCACCAAATAAGTGTCACAGCGTCGACGTTTCGGTCTCCTATTAGAACATATTAATCAACGAGACCATCTTCAGGACCAATGTTGCACCATGTATCTATTGTAAACAAATATATTGCATTACTCATTGATACCAATATACATATATACATCTAAGTTCTACACTTAGGTATTGCCTATACAATGAAGGAGAAAAGGTGTATCAAAGGTTAAAAACCGATCAGGTGACCAAGAGCCCAAACACCATAGAATATATGACCACCATTAAAAGATTCTCCGAGACACAACTTTATTAGTCAAGCCAGTTCGTGGAATACAACAACTAATTAGTACTTCTCACGCAGCGTGACCCTCACCACTTTGTGAATCAATAGATCGTGTTAAAGTGGTGGGAATGTGCCACTTACTATGTAAAGACCATAGCCTAGTCAAGGTCTATCGAATCACTTCTCCCACAGTCTTCAAAAGAAGAGCTGGATATCTAAAAATGTTTGTACATAAAACGCCATAAATCAGACAATTGTCAAAAACTATAAACTATAAGTGCATTGTTACCAATAAATAAAACAAAACGGACAAGCCTCTCAGCCATTACTTACAAGAAACGCCCCTTATCGTCGGCGGTGTATAAATCCTAATTCTGTGAACAAACAGAAACCCACCTAGTCAGTTAGCGCCAATTCACATTCTCATACAGTATCTTTTCCAATAGATACGGCGCTCCTACCTAATACTGAAACTTACTCTTTTTGACAGAGGTTAACCGTTATTCTCCTTCCGTTGCACGTCTCGCCACATAGTCCGAGCATGAGTGCTGGGGCAACGCGAACCTTAATAATCACGTAAATAACGTGATCTCAGACGTCACTGATACGCAGTAAACATGTCGGCCATCTTTGAGTGTAGTCCAAACAACGGACCAACTTGATATCACGATCGTTTCAGGATATATTACAACACCAAAATGCAATTCAAATCAACACCAGATGAACAAACGAGTGCCAAATATCAGGATTACATCCATCTAACAAAAAACATCATATTTAATTGTACCACACCACATGTCAGGTTGCTTCAACCGAATCGTGTCGCAATCGTTTCACACCAAGTGGCGGCCATTTCTAAATGCACACATTAGCACTGTCAGTATGCAGAGTATACATATCCTTCTATAGCTGGAGTAAAGTAGGTCCAAAGGCCACAAGTATTACTACACCGCTTGGCTAATACTCGCCATGTAAGCTAGAAGGCCACTTTAAAACAGAAATGTAAGTGACTACACCAGCATTGGGAATCATAGGCCATCAATATGGAGCTATAACATCAGAGACAACCAGATGGTGATCATATATTCTAGAGTGTCGCTAGAGTTTGCCATTCTATAAAGGAATTTAATCCCCTCTCCACTGTCTTGACTAGCCAAATCCACCTGTTTTCCTTCAAGGTCAATAGGCGTTCAACATTCTGTCGCCTTTTTGTGTTCTTGATAGTCTCAAGTACAAACCATTTCATTTCAGTAGGGTTGTGTTCTTTCTCTATATAATGCTCTACCATAGGGGCAGTAATGATTCTACACCTAATCCGCGACTGGTGTTGTATTATACGCTTTTTGACTTCTTGTGTTGTTTTTCCTATATAGTATAGGCCACAGGGGCACTCTATACAATATATGACATTTCTTGTCAAACAATTAGTGTGTTGGCGTATTGTCCATTCAATTCCATTCAGGACACAAGACTTTACTACTAATGTCGTTGGGCAGGCTATGCAATGCCCACATGGGTAATGCCCAGTTATGGGTGCTAGCCCCCATAGATTCGTTATTGTGGTCGGAGCAGGTTCTCTATATGCTTTTACTAGTGAGTCCCTTAGATTCCTTGCTCTTTTGAATGCAAACCGTGGTCTCGATAGCTGTGGTTCAGCTTTTTGTACCAAATGCCAGTTTTTTGACAGAATCTTTTTGATGGAATTAGACTCAGTGCCAAATGTCATGACACAGGTAATGATTTCAGTTGTGGGAGCACGCTGGTCCTTACTATGTAGGAGTGCCTCCCGATCATAGTACCATGCTCTCTTGAGTGAGCGTTTCACAAGTCTGTATGGGTAGCCTCTCATTCCCAATTTTGTCTGTAAAATTTTGGCCTCCCTGAAATAATCCTCCCGTCTGGTACAGTTCCGTTTGATACGCAGGAACTGGCCAAACGGGAGGTTATCCCGTAGGTTCCGTGGGTGGTGACTAGTATATTCGAGCAAAGTGTTTCTTGCTGTCGGTTTTGTGAATAGACTAGTGGCTAATACTCCGTCATCATTCCAAATTTTTAGATCAAGAAAATTAATAGACTGGTCATCAAACTCTAAAGTAAATTTGAGATGGTCACTTTGTTCATTCAGCCAAACATGGAACTCATGTAGTCTCGAAGTGGGCCCCTCCCAGATCATCAATACATCATCGATGTATCGAAGGTATTTTTTAATTTCATTTTTGAAGGGGTTGTTGTTGTAGATGATCTCCTCTTCAAAGGCAGCAACATATAAGTTCGCTATATCTGGAGCAAAAATTGCTCCCATAGCGACTCCCTTTACTTGGCCATAGAAGTCGCCATTGAACAGAAAATAATTTTGTTCCAAGGCGATCTTAGCACATTCGACAATGAAGTCAGATGGTACCTGATGGGGACGTGGCCTTCCTTCTAATGTCATATGAATTACCTCTAGAGCTTCTCCTTGTGGGATACTTGTATACAAGCTTTCTATGTCCATCGTGACTAGAATGTTGTACTGCTTGTTAAAAGGTTGACCTTCTATTGTTGTGATTACATGTGTGCTGTCTCTTGTGTAGGATTGTGTCAGCATTACAAACGGTTTTATAAAGAAGTCGACATATTCAGCTAGAGGTTGTAAGATGGATTGGCAACCAGCCACAATTGGTCTTCCGGGGGGTTTTTTGTCGTCCTTATGTATTTTCGGTAGCGTGTAGAACGCAGGTATGGAGAAGTCATTTTTGTTCAGGTAAGCGAATTCCTTTTGGCTCAACCATAGATTATCCAATCCATTTTTTGTTAGCTTTAGAATTTCTGATCTGATCTTTTCTGTGGGGTCTCTCATAAGTTTGATGTAATGGGTAGTATTATTCAGTTGTCTTAATGCCTCTGAATCATAGTCAGATTTATCCTGTATAATGATACTTCCACCCTTGTCAGCAGGTTTGATAATAATATCATCTCTACTGGCAAGCGTTTTTAGGGTATGATGTTCATCCTTAGTGAAGTTGTATTTCACATACTGTTTATTTTTAAACATTTGTTCTATTTCCATGAGAACAACACTCTCAAAGGTCACTAATTCCTTCGGGATCAGATTAGTGGCGGGATAGAAAGTAGAAGAACATCGCAAGCCTGTGACATTATTTTGTGTGACAATGGGGGTCCTGTTGAACATGTATTTAAGACGAATCATCCTAAAAAACTTATATAGTTCAATCTGTGTTGTAAAGATGTCATTTCTATTAGTTGGTACATAGGAGAGGCCATGACTCAGTAACTCAATTTCTTTAACAGATAGTTCATGTTTGGAGAGGTTGAAGATGGGGACTACCTCTAAGTTTCCTCGATTATAGTCAGTCATTATGTTTGGATTTTCTATTGTGTGTGGATCTACCACTCGTAGTATGTGTTCCTGGTTTGTCTGTAACCCGGGGTGTATTGGTTCCTGAACCATCCTCTCCTGTTGTTGCGAGTTCTGCCTCTCTGTGTGTGTTGACCTCTCCCTAAAAAAGTAGTGGAGGAAGTGGACTGATTTTGACCTCTACCTTGTCTATAGTTGGGAGTTCCTCCACGGCTGTTATTTTCATCAGAACTTGAAGAGCCCGTGTCTGAGAAAGTAGTATGTTTTGGTACCCAGTTGGATTGATTTGGGTTCTGTTGAAAAAAATCTTTTTTCAAATATGGGTAAGTTCGTTCTCTAGAATAGTTTTTTATATCTTTTTGTAACTTATCCGTCTTTTTTAGTATATTATTTCTCTGAAAATCAGAGATAATATTCTCTAATTTAGTCAGAAATTCACGGGAATCTGTTACTGAAGAATCTTCTAGGATTTGCTTCTCTAAATCCGCTATTTCTGCCTTCAGTTTGTCTATATGTTTTAGAGCTGTCTCTATACTCAGAACCATCCAGCTTCGTGAGCATTTATTGGATACAAAACTAAAGCCCACCTTGAAATCCTCGTCGTCTATAAAGATCACTGGTATATTGCGTACCTGTAATCCTACCGGGATTATGTTGTTATTCAGGCAATCTGTTAAGAATTTCGCATGCAGTTCGGTTCTTATCAGTTTCTTATATAACCTTTCTACCCATACAGACTTGTGAAACGCTCACTCAAGAGAGCATGGTACTATGATCGGGAGGCACTCCTACATAGTAAGGACCAGCGTGCTCCCACAACTGAAATCATTACCTGTGTCATGACATTTGGCACTGAGTCTAATTCCATCAAAAAGATTCTGTCAAAAAACTGGCATTTGGTACAAAAAGCTGAACCACAGCTATCGAGACCACGGTTTGCATTCAAAAGAGCAAGGAATCTAAGGGACTCACTAGTAAAAGCATATAGAGAACCTGCTCCGACCACAATAATGAATCTATGGGGGCTAGCACCCATAACTGGGCATTACCCATGTGGGCATTGCATAGCCTGCCCAACGACATTAGTAGTAAAGTCTTGTGTCCTGAATGGAATTGAATGGACAATACGCCAACACACTAATTGTTTGACAAGAAATGTCATATATTGTATAGAGTGCCCCTGTGGCCTATACTATATAGGAAAAACAACACAAGAAGTCAAAAAGCGTATAATACAACACCAGTCGCGGATTAGGTGTAGAATCATTACTGCCCCTATGGTAGAGCATTATATAGAGAAAGAACACAACCCTACTGAAATGAAATGGTTTGTACTTGAGACTATCAAGAACACAAAAAGGCGACAGAATGTTGAACGCCTATTGACCTTGAAGGAAAACAGGTGGATTTGGCTAGTCAAGACAGTGGAGAGGGGATTAAATTCCTTTATAGAATGGCAAACTCTAGCGACACTCTAGAATATATGATCACCATCTGGTTGTCTCTGATGTTATAGCTCCATATTGATGGCCTATGATTCCCAATGCTGGTGTAGTCACTTACATTTCTGTTTTAAAGTGGCCTTCTAGCTTACATGGCGAGTATTAGCCAAGCGGTGTAGTAATACTTGTGGCCTTTGGACCTACTTTACTCCAGCTATAGAAGGATATGTATACTCTGCATACTGACAGTGCTAATGTGTGCATTTAGAAATGGCCGCCACTTGGTGTGAAACGATTGCGACACGATTCGGTTGAAGCAACCTGACATGTGGTGTGGTACAATTAAATATGATGTTTTTGGTTAGATGGATGTAATCCTGATATTTGGCACTCGTTTGTTCATCTGGTGTTGATTTGAATTGCATTTTGGTGTTGTAATATATCCTGAAACGATCGTGATATCAAGTTGGTCCGTTGTTTGGACTACACTCAAAGATGGCCGACATGTTTACTGCGTATCAGTGACGTCTGAGATCACGTTATTTACGTGATTATTAAGGTTCGCGTTGCCCCAGCACTCATGCTCGGACTATGTGGCGAGACGTGCAACGGAAGGAGAATAACGGTTAACCTCTGTCAAAAAGAGTAAGTTTCAGTATTAGGTAGGAGCGCCGTATCTATTGGAAAAGATACTGTATGAGAATGTGAATTGGCGCTAACTGACTAGGTGGGTTTCTGTTTGTTCACAGAATTAGGATTTATACACCGCCGACGATAAGGGGCGTTTCTTGTAAGTAATGGCTGAGAGGCTTGTCCGTTTTGTTTTATTTATTGGTAACAATGCACTTATAGTTTATAGTTTTTGACAATTGTCTGATTTATGGCGTTTTATGTACAAACATTTTTAGATATCCAGCTCTTCTTTTGAAGACTGTGGGAGAAGTGATTCGATAGACCTTGACTAGGCTATGGTCTTTACATAGTAAGTGGCACATTCCCACCACTTTAACACGATCTATTGATTCACAAAGTGGTGAGGGTCACGCTGCGTGAGAAGTACTAATTAGTTGTTGTATTCCACGAACTGGCTTGACTAATAAAGTTGTGTCTCGGAGAATCTTTTAATGGTGGTCATATATTCTATGGTGTTTGGGCTCTTGGTCACCTGATCGGTTTTTAACCTTTGATACACCTTTTCTCCTTCATTGTATAGGCAATACCTAAGTGTAGAACTTAGATGTATATATGTATATTGGTATCAATGAGTAATGCAATATATTTGTTTACAATAGATACATGGTGCAACATTGGTCCTGAAGATGGTCTCGTTGATTAATATGTTCTAATAGGAGACCGAAACGTCGACGCTGTGACACTTATTTGGTGGAAACAAATACCCATCTGATGTGTTGTGATACTAACAATATTGAAACAAGAGTTTCCTTGATATATGACCAAACTGTGGATGGTTCATCATCATAAAAAGTGTCAATTACTACTGTTTTCTATATGTACCTAATTGACAGTAGTTTGTGTTGCCAGTGTACAAATGTAAATTGATTTTCTCATTTCTGTATATATGAATTTATTGTCACATTGAAATTTAAAAGAAGTAATCCAAAAAATTGAATAAATAATGAACTGTGATAACTATCGTTTACCTCTAGGTTCTTTATGAAATTAAGCTCACTAAGGTGACTATACGACTAAGGAATGCTAATGAAATAAATCCTCAGGGTTTATATTGTGTTTGAAATTACATTGTACCCAAACCCCTGGGGTCTATTGGGTTGCCCTATTGTGTTATATAGTTCCATAGGAATGCCAGGCCAGGGGGAGGAGTCGTAAACCATGGTCTTCAAAGAGGAGAGCAGGGACCAGTGACATTTATGGCTCTGAACTTACCACCTCAGGCAGATGTTAGGATTAAGGAAGGTATGAGCGGATGCAGGGGGGAGAGTCTAAGTAAATTAGCCATCCTAGGGGTGTGTTTAGCCAGCTCTTACCTGCTTGCTGGAAAATCAGCCATTATGGATTTGGAAGATTTGATGCACTCTCAGACAAAATAATGCCACACTTTACAGTATGTGGTCATAACATTGAGGAGTTACCCTGCTCCCATTGGTCAGAAGTGACCTCCTGCATGACCCCGAGAACTTGGAATTAGTATCTGAGAGGGGCAGAGCCCTCCAGATCTGCTGCTTGAAACGTACTGAAGCAAGAAGTGCCCTGCTGAGACGTTTTGCTGTGCAAAGATTTCTAAGGCCTGACCTCTGAAAACTGCACCATCTGAAACTACAGCCCTGTGGATTATTTTGCTGAAAAAGAACTAGAGTGGACTCCCTGAAAGCTACAGGTTAAAAGAGCTAAACTGGAACATCACTAACTAAATCTACACCTTTGAGAAACATCAGTGGATTTGTAAGGGTTTTGTACCAGTGGATTGTGGGAACTGACGTCCTCAACTTTCAAGGACCATCTTGGAGCTTCCAGACCCTTGAAGTAAGTTTGAGACACTTTGGGACCCCTCGAGGAACTTCAGGAAGAAGTTCAAGAAGTTTGGAGAACTTTGGAGCAACTTGGTAAAAAAGCTCCATAGAGGGACTGACTCAACCTGGTTAGCCTGCCTTCAACCTCGAGCTGGTCAAGCCATCCAGGTTCGTCCAGCTAAAAGCTTCATGGGTCCAACTTCCAGAGATTGACTGGGACTAGAAGAAATCTGAAGCCGGCGAACCCTCACCGGAGCCGGCTACATTAGGAGCATCAAGAGACCGGGACCTTATCACAAGTCAAGTCGACGAACTCTCACCGGATCCGGACTGGCTGGGAGCTTTGAGGACCCTCGGGAAGAAAAGCTCCAGAAAAGTTTCTAAGTGTGAAGGTAGAAACTGAGACCGGGAGCTGTAGCCACTCAGGGCTCCAACGCGCCCGGCCTGAAACTTTGACTTTGCCCCGGTCTATCGCAAGCACATATCACAATATGGTGCTATAATCTTCTAAGTGCTATATTTTATACAATCTTTGAAAATTCATATCTCTGGTTCCCTACATTGGAGTTTTGTCATTTTTGTGTCATTTTAAAGATAAACATATTTCCTATGTTTCTATATTGGTGTTGGATTTTAATTATTTGTTATGTGTTAATTATTTACGGACATTGTGTTTTTAAATGCTTTACATACCTGTCTTTGTAGTTAAGCCTGTGTGCTTGCAGCCACATTACAAAGGGTTGAGTATAGGAATAATTTTCTAAGACCTATGCTGATTCCTACTATATATATATATATATATATACATGTAGCCCACAAATCCCGGAAGTGCGGAGCTTCAAGCACGGCGGTCCTGGATGGGCTCCGCAATGTCTCTGACCTATCAGCTGAAACTCTAGGTCAGCCTGTACCAACCAGCAATGTGGGCCAAAGTAATTTCCTCAAACAATTTCAAATGATAACTAGAGCCAAACAAAATCAGCCACAAGGTGACCAGGATTTTCGTCGTGGTCGAGGATCACGAGGGAAAATGAGACGACGAGGAGGAATCGCAGGAACGAAGAAGCCAGAACAAGGCGAAGAAAAAGGAGAAGCAAACAAATCAGTGGCCTGGTCAACCCGTGCCAAGAGGAGAGCAAGATGACTGTAGTAAATTTGTCGGACCGTAGGTTATCTCCTTTGGATATTAAACTGTTATCCTTGGGACTTTCTTTTTGCCCATCTAGACTACGTACAAACCCGTATTGATGTTTTTTGTTTTTTAAGAAAACTTAAACTAAAGAAGTGGTTCTCCACCAAAACACCACCGATTCCAGATACTAGTTGTATACAAGGTTCAAAACCATTATGTATTTCCGATGTTGATTTACTACACACTATAACTGAACTTAAAGAAAACACAGTGTACCAAGAGGATGAAGTTATAGATCTAGACAGGCTACAAGTACCATTGAATTTATTGGAATCCAGTAAATTCAAGCCCAAATCTACATTCACACCATATATTCATTGTGATGCAATTGAGGTTTTTGAAAGAAATGTTATTCATGATCTCAAGAAATTGAGGCATGAAATGGAGGGCAGAGCACGTAGGAACTTAAATGACGACCATTTTAGAGCTATACAAGATCTGAAAAATGATCAATCTATTGTTATCAAATGCTCAGATAAGGGTGGGAATGTTGTAGTTTGGAGTAAACAAGAGTATCTTAATGAAGGTCTACGCCAACTAAATGACCCACTCTGTTACAGTTTAAGCAGTTATTCAGAGGTTCTGCAATCATACTCCACATATAATGAGATGTTAGTTAACTGGTAAGATCAAGGGTTACTTGAATGGGAGGAATTTCAAACTCTATACTGTAAACATCCCAAACTACCTATCATGTATTTACTCCCCAAACTACACAAAAACAGTGAAAAAACCCCGGTAGACCGATAGTGTCCTCAATGGGCTCTCAATTAGAAATAACTTCTAAATTTATCGATCATTATTTGAGACCTTTTTGTCGTGGCATTGCCCGCCTATATCAAAGATACAACGCACTTTTTGACATTAATTGATGGGATAGTATGGGAAGATGATTTGTTACTGGTTACACTAGATGTAACTAGTTTATATACCAGTATCCCACACAGCCTGGGGCTCCAGGCTATGAGACATTTCTTAAGAGCAAGACATATCTCATTATTACCATTATTACTGCATACACAAATGGTGATTGAAATGACTGACTAATAACTATTTCCTCTTTAACAATAATATCTACAAACAAACTCAAGGGACTGCGATGGGCACCTGCTTCGCCCCCAGTTACGCAAATTTATTCATGGGCTGGTGGGAGGAGCAGGTGTCCCAGGAGTGGGAGACGCGAGGTGACAACATAGTAACATGGGCCAGATTTATCGATGACATCTTCCTAATCTGGAAGTGTTAGACCTGTCAGCCCTTTGGGTGGTCCCTCCTCATCATTATTTATTTTGTCCCACTTTTGCCTCAAACCCTGTTTGAATTTTTCCTTTTTGGGAACCACCAGACTTTTTCGTGTTGCTGCAGATTCAGGGAGCCATTTTATCTACCCCTGAAACTTCTGTCTGAGGGCCTGGAGCACAAAATGGTGGCCACCTGTGACATCACCAGCATCCACTGGAACCTACCAGCACCTTCCAGAACATTCCAGAACCCTGTGACAGTTGGAGGCGGTTTAGAATGTTGGGAAGCTAAGACAGAGAGTTGGCAGTTGGAGCTGGCAGTTGGCACCTGACTGGTGAAGAGTGAGCAGCAGAAACCTGAAGGAGGAAGGAGTGAGGCAGCAGGGGTGGAAACTTGTGCCTGGAGTGGGGTCCATAAACCCACCCTTGATACTAGTCCCTACTGACTGAGCCCGGCCTGGAGCCCTGTGTGGGAAGAAGCAAGAAAAACCATCTTAAGGACCTGGACAGCAGGAACAGGCCTTAGAACCCAAGAACAGCAAGATCCTGACCTGGATACTGGTTTCCCTGGAGCCGGACGTCGAGTAGCCTGGAGACCTGGAGCCTGAGGTGGAGAAGCGGCGCTGACTGGAAAAGCAGACGTCGTGCCCAGAGCCGCCAGAGATCGTGAGAGGGCGCCGACGGAGGACGTGAGGTGTACCAGAGGTCGAGGAGGAAGTTAACCAAGGTCGAGTGAGCGGTGTCAACGGGGGAGTGAAGTCCGCCCTCCGGAGTCGCCGGAGACCGAGGTGAAGTGTACCGGAGGTCGGGAGTGGAGATCGCACTCCGGAGTCGCCGGAACCTGAGAGAATCGTGCCGGAGGTCGGGAGTGGAGGTCGCACTCCGGAGTCGCCGGAAACCTGAGGGGAGGAGCACCGGAGGTCGGGAGTGAGGATCGCACTCCGGAGTCGCCGGAAGTCGACATCGAGCCAAGGCCGGCCGACGTCATCGAAGCTGAGGTCGCCATCGGACCAGAGTCGCCCGAAGTCGACATCGAGTCAAGACTGCCCGACGCCATCGAATTGGAGGTCGAGATCGAGCCGAGGCTGCCGACATCGAACCGGAGCCGCCTACCGGCGTCGTCAGGAACTGACATTGTGCCGAGGCCGCCGACATCGAACCGGATCCGCCTCACGGCGTCGACACGACTCCAGCGGCGTCGGAACTTCAGAAAAAGGGCAGTAAGTGGAATAGAGGGCGCCAAAGGCCCTGTGGAATCCTAAGAGACTACTCTAGGGGTTAGAGAGGTGCTGGAACCAGCTGGACTGTGCCAGGGGTGAGCTGAGACTACTTTAGAGGGGTTGTGTAGAGTGAGAGAGCCAGGTCTCTGGTATTTCCCCCTTGATCTACCTCAGTTTAGGCCTCAGCCTTGTCCAAGCCAGGGAGTAGACACCCTCAAGCCTTCCACATCCCCACAAGCTGTGCCTGGGCCAAATTAGCCCATAGTAATCTCAAATGTGATCTGATTCTATGAGTGTCACTGTCAGCTTTTAATTATTTATTGGAGGCACTGTATTTATTGTATTTAACCTATTTATTGCTTCACTGTATTTATTGGTCCACAGTATTTATTGATGCACAATATTTATTGGTTTACAGTATTTATTGCCTCAGAATATTTAATTGCCTGTATGAATTGCACTTATATTTATGCCTTTAATATTTATGATCACCCCTATTTATTGAATCATTAAGCCAGTATTTATTTGACCAGCACTATTTAATAAGCTTGTATATTGTGATTGTGTTATTATTTATCTGATCAGCAACTAAGAGAAAAAGAAGATAAAGAAAGATATTTTCATAATTTTTACGGTGTAGAGTCGTTTTTGGAACGGATGCACGCATGGTTATTGTATGGGTATGTCGTATGCTTAGCACGGTGCCTGTTTCCTGACCACTCGAGCCAAGCTACCACTGTGTGTTCCCGGAATATACTCCGTTACCACCAACCCTTACCGGTGTGGGAGCGGAGTGAATTTCTAACATAATTGGTGTTCAGCGGTGGGATAGAGCTGTGCCTACGTATACTCAACAATAACTGTGGGTAGTTCATAGGCCTACACCGGGAGTTTTCTCAAAGCGGCCTTCCTAATTGTGGGTTTTTGTTTTTTCCAAATTTACTCTGGTGGTGGGAGGAGGTATTATTAAAGGTACCCCCCTGCATTGTTACTGCAAATAACTGTCCTCTGACCTGAGTGGGCAAGATGGAGTTTGTACTGGAGAATTTAGAAACGTACACTGTGGCCCAGCTCAGGGAGTTTTGCCAGCGGGAGGGGGTGTATTGTCCCCCAGGAGCAAAGAAGGGTGCACTCCAAACCAGCTTAAGGGCTTGGGGGGAGGCACGCCGAGAAAGCAAGGCTGAGGAGGAGGACAGGGAGAGAGAGCCCGATAGCGAGGGAGCTGGTTTGTACCAACCGGAGGTGGGGAACCTGTCAGCGGGGCCCAGGACACTTTCCAGGAAGGGCAGCAGTGCCTCTAGTGGTGTCTTGTCTGAAGTGGAGTTAACAGACCGGAGGGAGAAAAGGCAGCTCACATGGGACTTAGCAAGGCTGGAGAAAGAGAAGGAGGAACAGAGGATGGCTCATGAGATAAGGCTGAAAGAAATAGATCTTCAGATCCTGAGAATCGGGGCACACCCTGTACCTAACGGTGGCAGCGAAGAACGAGAGTACACCAGGGAACCCAAACCCTACCTGCCAAAGGACATAGTAGCTAGCTATGGGGCGGGTGACGATATCGCCAAGTGGCTAGCGGCCTATGTGGTCTCGTTAAGGGCCCATGGGGTTCCAGAGAAGTACTGGGGAGGGGGATTGTACAAGTACATGCCTCCAGCTGGTAGGGATGCTTTATTGGCCCTCGAAGAGGATGAGCAGACCCACTACCCCACCATGAAACTGACGCTCATAAGGAAGTTTGGACTAACACCCGAAAAGTACAGACAGAAGTTCAGGGGTAGTCACAAACTGGGCACACAGAATTGGGTGGACTTCCTGGACTATGCAAAGAAGGCACTAGAGGGTTGGATTCAGGGCAGTGAAGTGAGGAACTACGAGGGGTTGTTTGACCTAGTACTGAAGGAACACCTGCTCGACAAATGTTTCCCTGAACTGCGGCAACACCTGGTGGATAGCAAGCTGACCAGTCCCCGGAAGCTTGCTGAGGAGGCGGACATTTGGGCTAGTACCCGGGTGTCCACAAGGGGGACTGGAGGGGATACTCAAAAGGCCGGACAGGGCGCCCCTCAGAAGAAAGAGGGAGGGGAAAAGAAAAAGGAGTTCTCCAAAGGCCCCCAAAATAACTTCCAAGGGAAGGGAACAGGATTCACCCCTAGGGCTAACCCACCCAGAAACCCTAATCCTGGCCAGAGTCAGCAGCCAAGGGTTGTCCATTGCTACGAGTGCGGTGGCGTTGGACACTATAAAGGAGATCCGAAGTGCCTGAAACGACCACCCCCTCCCACTGGAGGAAAGACCCCCGGAGTAGCTAGTGTAGTGCTCGGGGAGGAGATGCCCTTAACTAAGGGAAGGGAGTGGGCGGGTGTCACTTTAGTGTCCCTGGGAGAACGGGAGATGGTTCCTAAGATCCAGGTGCCCGCCAATACTGTAAAGTATGGGCAGTGGGTCACCATCAACGGCCAAAGAGGGGAGGCTCTGAGAGACACAGGAGCCAGTATGACTATGGTGCGTAGCCAACTGGTGTCTCCAGAGCAGGTAATTCCCGATGTACTCCACCCAGCCGCGATGGCTGACGGCAGAACAGGCCACTATCCAGTGGCCGAGGTTCCCTTTGAATGGGGGGGGGGTTGCAGGTTCACTTCGAGTTGCCGTAAGCCCTGCCGTGCCAGTCGATTGTCTACTGGGGAATGACATGGAGCACAACGCTTGGAAGGAGGTGGAATACCGGACTCACACTGAGATGCTGGGTACACCTGATTGGGCCTGTGTGAGCACAAGGTCCGCGACTACCCGAAGAGGGAGTTCGTTTCGGCTGGAGCCTGGAACAAAGGCCCAGCCAGCTGCCAGTCAAGGGAAGAACCGAGGACAGGAGGAGCCTGCCTCGGCGCCCACACCCCGTAGGACGGATAGGCCACCGGAGGTGGTGGACCAGGAGTCTGCGGAGGGGGACGTTACCAAACTGGAGGACCTACCCATCCCGGCCGAGTGGCACGTGGAGGGAGGCCCGTCCAGGGAGGAATTCTGCCAGGGCCAGAGGGAGTGCCCTACCCTTGAGGGGCTGAGGCGACAGGCCGAAGCCCAGGCAGCAGAGAACGTTGAAGGGAACTACAGTGTTTACTGGGAGGATGGCCTCCTCTACAGTGAACCCAAGGCACCCCTACACGGATCGTCACGAGCCTTGGTAGTCCCTCAACGTTATCGAGCCTTCCTTCTGAAGTTGGCTCACGAGATCCCATTGGCAGGACACCTGGGGCAAGACAAGACCTTCGCCCGTCTTGTCCCACACTTTTATTGGCCTCAGATGAAAGTGTCGTCCGATACCTACTGCCGGACATGTGTGTCTTGCCAAGCCAGTGGGAAAACAGGGGTGAAGCTGAAAGCTCCCCTGGAACCACTTCCTGTCGTTAGCACCCCCTTTGAAAGGGTGGGCATCGACATTGTGGGTCCGTTAGATCCACCGACGACAGCTGGTCACAGGTTTATCCTGGTTCTGGTGGATCATGCCACACGGTACCCAGAGGCAATACCTCTGAGGACCATAACAGCACCTGTTGTGGCTAGGGCCCTGATGGGAATCTTTACCCGAGTGGGTTTTCCCAAGGAAGTTGTGTCCGACATTGGGACCAACTTCATGTCAGCGTACATGCGGGCGATGTGGAAGGAGTGTGGAGTGACCTACCGGTTCACCACTCCTTACCACCCCCAGACCAATGGTCTGGTGGAGAGGTTTAACAAAACCTTGAAAGGCATGATCAGAAGTCTGCCTGAGAGCCTGCGGAGGAAATGGGACGTCCTCCTACCCTGTTTACTCTTTTCTTACAGGGAAGTGCCACAGAAGGGAGTGGGCTTCAGCCCCTTCGAGCTTCTGTATGGGCACCCTGTACGTGGACCTCTCAACCTGGTGAGAGACGGATGGGAAAGAACTCCCAGAAAGCTTCCCCAGGATGTGGTGAGCTACATGCTGGCCTTCCGGAGCCAAATGGCTAAGTTGTGGAAGCAAGCTTCTGACAACTTGGAAGCCAGCCAAGCAGTGATGAAGGCGTGGTATGACCACAACGCTCACCCGGTGGAGTTGGAGCCTGGCCAGAAGGTGTGGGTGATCGAACCAGGAGAGCTTAGCGCCCTCCAGGATCGCTGGTCAGGACCCTTTGAGGTGTTGGAGAAGAAGGGTAAGGCTACCTACTTGGTGGACCTGAAGACCCCTCGTCAGCCCCTGCGGGTGCTGCATGCCAACCGCCTCAAACCCCACCACGAGAGGCCCGAAGTCATCTTGATGATGGTGACTGACGGAGGAGAGGACGTGGAAAGCGAGCCTCTCCCTGATTTGTTTGCGTCTCAAGAGAAGGATGGGTCGGTGGAGGGAGTGATTCTCTCCCCATCTCTAACTCCTGAACAGCAGGAGGACTGTCGCCAGGTCCTGGGGCAGTACTCTTCGTTGTTCTCCCTTATCCCGGGTAGGACTCACCTGTGCGTCCATGACGTGGACACAGGAGACAGCCCACCTGTGAAGTCCAAGATCTACTGGATGTCAGACAAGGTGAAGGCCAGCATTCATAGTGAAGTCACTAAGATGCTGGAGCTAGGAGTGATCGAACCTTCTAGCAGCCCCTGGTCCAGTCCGGTGGTACTAGTACCAAAAGCTGCACCACCGGGTGCCCAACCAGAACTGAGGTTCTGTGTGGACTATCGGGGACTGAATTCAGTGACCAAAACTGATGCTCATCCGATCCCTAGGGCGGATGAATTGATTGACCGGCTGGGAGCTGCCCAATATCTAAGTACCTTTGACCTTACTTCTGGGTACTGGCAGATCTCTTTGACTGATGGAGCAAGGGAAAGGTCAGCCTTCTCCACGCCCAATGGCCACTACCAGTTCTGTGTGATGCCCTTTGGGCTCAAGAACGCACCTGCCACGTTTCAGCGCCTGGTAAACCAGATCCTCACCGGAATGGAGAGTTTCTCTGCTGCTTATCTGGATGACATAGCCGTCTTCAGTAACAGCTGGGAGGATCACTTGCGTCACCTGCAAGCTGTTCTCCAGGCCCTGAGACAAGCTGGATTGACGATCAAGGCCAGCAAGTGCCAGATCGGGCAGGGGTCGGTAGTGTACCTTGGACACTTGGTGGGTAGGGGAGCGGTGCAACCCCTCCAGGCGAAGATCGAGGCCATCATGGCCTGGGAACCCCCCAAGACACAGACTGAGGTCCGAGCTTTTCTGGGCCTCACGGGATACTACCGCCGCTTCGTGAAGGGATACGGTACCATCGTAGCCCCCCTCACGGAGCTCACGTCCAAGAAACAACCTCGACGGGTAGTCTGGACGGAGGCTTGTCAGCAGGCCTTTGTGAGATTGAAGAAAGCCATGTGCGAGGCCCCGGTCTTAACCCCTTCCATGCTCATGACGGAACGGTTCCGTCATGAGCCACGGTTGAGCTGTGCTCATGACGGAACCGTTCCGCCATGAGCCCGCCCGCGCTCGAACCCTTCAGCACCGCGGCGGAATTCGCCCAGCGCTGAAGGGGTTAAGGGCCCCAGACTTTTCCAAGGAGTTCATTGTCCAGACAGATGCATCAGAACATGGCATTGGGGCAGTGTTATCGCAACTCAACGAAGAGGGTCTGGATCAACCCGTGGTCTTCCTATCCCGGAGACTACTTCCCAGGGAACAGAAGTGGTGTGCAATAGAGCGTGAAGCCTTTGCAGTGGTATGGGCTCTGAAGAAATTGCGGCCATACCTGTTTGGCTCGCACTTCCTGGTTCAGACCGACCACCGACCCCTTCGTTGGCTGATGCAAATGAAGGGGGAGAATCCCAAGTTGTTGAGGTGGTCTATTTCCCTACAGGGAATGGACTTTCAGGTGGAACATCGGCCTGGAGTGGACCACGCCAATGCAGACGGTCTCTCAAGGTATTTCCGCCTTAGTGATGAGAACTCCCAAGGGGTTGGGTAGCTCTCCCCACTTTCAGCTGGGGGGGACGCGTGTTAGACCTGTCAGCCCTTTGGGTGGTCCCTCCTCATCATTATTTATTTTGTCCCACTTTTGCCTCAAACCCTGTTTGAATTTTTCCTTTTTGGGAACCACCAGACTTTTTCGTGTTGCTGCAGATTCAGGGAGCCATTTTATCTACCCCTGAAACTTCTGTCTGAGGGCCTGGAGCACAAAATGGTGGCCACCTGTGACATCACCAGCATCCACTGGAACCTACCAGCACCTTCCAGAACATTCCAGAACCCTGTGACAGTTGGAGGCGGTTTAGAATGTTGGGAAGCTAAGACAGAGAGTTGGCAGTTGGAGCTGGCAGTTGGCACCTGACTGGTGAAGAGTGAGCAGCAGAAACCTGAAGGAGGAAGGAGTGAGGCAGCAGGGGTGGAAACTTGTGCCTGGAGTGGGGTCCATAAACCCACCCTTGATACTAGTCCCTACTGACTGAGCCCGGCCTGGAGCCCTGTGTGGGAAGAAGCAAGAAAAACCATCTTAAGGACCTGGACAGCAGGAACAGGCCTTAGAACCCAAGAACAGCAAGATCCTGACCTGGATACTGGTTTCCCTGGAGCCGGACGTCGAGTAGCCTGGAGACCTGGAGCCTGAGGTGGAGAAGCGGCGCTGACTGGAAAAGCAGACGTCGTGCCCAGAGCCGCCAGAGATCGTGAGAGGGCGCCGACGGAGGACGTGAGGTGTACCAGAGGTCGAGGAGGAAGTTAACCAAGGTCGAGTGAGCGGTGTCAACGGGGGAGTGAAGTCCGCCCTCCGGAGTCGCCGGAGACCGAGGTGAAGTGTACCGGAGGTCGGGAGTGGAGATCGCACTCCGGAGTCGCCGGAACCTGAGAGAATCGTGCCGGAGGTCGGGAGTGGAGGTCGCACTCCGGAGTCGCCGGAAACCTGAGGGGAGGAGCACCGGAGGTCGGGAGTGAGGATCGCACTCCGGAGTCGCCGGAAGTCGACATCGAGCCAAGGCCGGCCGACGTCATCGAAGCTGAGGTCGCCATCGGACCGGAGCCGCCCGAAGTCGACATCGAGTCAAGACTGCCCGACGCCATCGAATTGGAGGTCGAGATCGAGCCGAGGCCGCCGACATCGAACCGGAGCCGCCTACCGGCGTCGTCAGGAACTGACATTGTGCCGAGGCCGCCGACATCGAACCGGATCCGCCTCACGGTGTCGACACGACTCCAGCGGCGTCGGAACTTCAGAAAAAGGGCAGTAAGTGGAATAGAGGGCGCCAAAGGCCCTGTGGAATCCTAAGAGACTACTCTAGGGGTTAGAGAGGTGCTGGAACCAGCTGGACTGTGCCAGGGGTGAGCTGAGACTACTTTAGAGGGGTTGTGTAGAGTGAGAGAGCCAGGTCTCTGGTATTTCCCCCTTGATCTACCTCAGTTTAGGCCTCAGCCTTGTCCAAGCCAGGGAGTAGACACCCTCAAGCCTTCCACATCCCCACAAGCTGTGCCTGGGCCAAATTAGCCCATAGTAATCTCAAATGTGATCTGATTCTATGAGTGTCACTGTCAGCTTTTAATTATTTATTGGAGGCACTGTATTTATTGTATTTAACCTATTTATTGCTTCACTGTATTTATTGGTCCACAGTATTTATTGATGCACAATATTTATTGGTTTACAGTATTTACTGCCTCAGAATATTTAATTGCCTGTATGAATTGCACTTATATTTATGCCTTTAATATTTATGATCACCCCTATTTATTGAATCATTAAGCCAGTATTTATTTGACCAGCACTATTTAATAAGCTTGTATATTGTGATTGTGTTATTATTTATCTGATCAGCAACTAAGAGAAAAAGAAGATAAAGAAAGATATTTTCATAATTTTTACGGTGTAGAGTCGTTTTTGGAACGGATGCACGCATGGTTATTGTATGGGTATGTCGTATGCTTAGCACGGTGCCTGTTTCCTGACCACTCGAGCCAAGCTACCACTGTGTGTTCCCGGAATATACTCCGTTACCACCAACCCTTACCGGTGTGGGAGCGGAGTGTATTTCTAACAGGAAGGGTGATGAATCATCGGTTAATCGGTTTATTGAGACGCTGAATGACGAGTTAAATTTACAATTTACATCACACATCAGCAAAACACACATTGTATTTCTAGATGTGGAAATTCAAGTTAAAGATCTAACCCTTGTCACAAAATT
Organism: Triturus cristatus; assembly: GCF_964204655.1. Lineage (NCBI taxonomy): Eukaryota > Metazoa > Chordata > Amphibia > Caudata > Salamandridae > Triturus > Triturus cristatus. The sequence continues at coordinate 134,221,335 of NC_140586.1, read as the reverse complement.
ACACAGGAAGGAAACCGCTGGAAATAGTCTCTTGTATGCACAAAGTGCTCATCCATCAAGCTCAATTCAAAGCATCCCTTATGGAGAGCTTATACGTGCTAAAAGTAATTGTAGTACATTGGTGGAGTATGAGAAAGAGAAGTCAGTCATGTATGATCACTTCCGCGAACGCGGGTATAGCCATCAACAAATCAAACAAGCAGAGAAGAAGGCGGACATGCTTGTCAGATCTGAACTCTTGAGACCTAAACCATTAGGTGATGAACATAATGACAATGTTAGATTTATTACCACCTTTTCTAACAGTGCCTTTAAAATCAGGAAACTATTTAATCACAATTGGCATATTTTACTGAGTGATGCGACCTTGAAAAAGTGTCTTAACGTTACACCACAGATAACATTCCGCAGAAACAGATCTCTTAGAGATGAATTATGCAAAAATGCTATCTCTTTCACGGATGTGGTCAGTAATACAAATTTTGCCGGCTTTAAAACTTGTAAACATTTTAAAGCATGTGCTAACAGTAGAGATTGCAAGACCCTAATACTCCCCAATGACAACAGGGGATATGAAATTAGAGGGAACTTCTCCTGTGAAACTGACTATTGTATCTACTGTCTTCGCTGTCCTTGTGGAAAATTGTACATAGGGAGCTCCATCCATCGAGCAAAAAAAAGAGTCTTGGAACATTTACGTGCAATTAAGAAAAATGACGTGCAATATCCAGTAGCACAACACTTTTTTAGGGAACACAATCAAAAGGAAAAATTGTTGTCTTTTGCAGTATTCTATACCATCCCAAGACTCGAGCGAGGTGGGGATAGAGAGCGTGAATTAAGATGGATGAAATCAAGGTTCATAATAAACTTTGACACCCCTACACCCATAGGGTTGAACTCAAGTGAAGAGATGGTTGTACATTTGTGATCTAATGAGATGAATATTATCAGTGGATTATATCTGTTATTGATTTTGATTACAATTTTAACAATGTTTTTTAGGATTACTGTAGTAGGTTATATTGTAGATTGGGAGAAGTTTAATATGATAAGAGTATTTGAAAGACTTATCAAATGTTTTGTCTTTCTTTCTCTCTTCCCCCTTTCTCCTCTTCCCCCACCCCTTTTTCAGTTGCTTCCCTTTTTTCCTTTCCTTTTCTTTTTTGTTCTCCTTGATGTAGCATTCCTAAAACTGATTTGACGTGGAGTTACTGTACTTGAGGAAACGCCAAGTGGATTGTTTATACAACCTTTATTTAAACCCTATATTCGTATGTGGCATGCCATGGACTGCAGAATACAGACAATGCCCACTTGGGCTAACATGTTGATTCACATGATGAAATTTTCAGTGTGTATTAATTCAACAATGTTATTGCTTGAACATTAATTGCGCTATCACACTAGTAATATTTGCCCACAGGGGCATTTACGTCTGTATCTCATAGTATCCACTTTCTATTGTTGTTAAGACCACATACTATTTTGTAAATGGATTGATCTTTGTCTGTTTAAATATTGTTCATAATTAATGATACGCTAGATATTGACATGAAATGCACATTTAAATTTCATGTTTGGGTTGTAACAAACTTTGTTTTACACCACTGTAAAATGGCGCTCAGACTTTGAAAGCATATTCTTTCCTTAGTCGCATTTCTAATTTTGTTGAATGCGCATATGTAAGGAGGATGTGTTTGTGTTGCAAGCCATACCGTGAACAAGCTTTATTGCGAAACGCGTTGGTTAAGGCTATGATTTTGCCTGGATTAAAATTTTGAATACAGCATTCCTGGGAGTCCTGGATTTCTTTTCGTGACCCTCGAAAAGTAGCGTTTTGGATATATATATACATATATATATATATATATATATATATATATATATATATATATATATATATATATATATATATATAAGAATTTCCCTATTCTGCTCATTTGACCACAATAACGGGATGCGGCACACCAGAAGAAAGCACAGGATTTATTGTGCACAAATTAAAGGGCGACACGTGACAAAGGCTTCACGCCGAAACGCGTCACCCTTTGATTTGCGCACAATAAATCCTGTGCTTTCTTCTGGTGTGCCGCATCCCTTTATTGTGGTCAATTGAGCAGAATACAGAAATATTTATATATTATACGGCTGCTGCTGCCGCCGGCTGCAGGCACCGACGCCGGAGGCTGGGAACCACGAAGTGCAACAATAGTGAACCTATATATATATATATATATATATATATATATATATATATATATATATATATATATATATATATATATATATATATATATATATATATATATATATATATATATATATATATATATATATATATATATATATATATATATATATATATATATATATATATATATATATATATATATATATATATATATATATATATATATATATATATATATATATATATATATATATATATATATATATATATATATATATATATATATATATATATATTCTACTGGCGGTCGCCAGTAGATAGTTATAGTTACAACCTAGTTTCCATAGGAAATCTCAAAATTTTATTTTGAATAACTTTGGCGCCGGTTGACGAATCCTCGCGAAATTTTCAAAACTAATGGGGCGCTCCGCTCAGCTCCTACCCTGAAAGTCTCGGGGTGATTCGTCAAGCGGGGGCCGAGAAAAAAGGGGGGTCCCAAAACACGTTTTCCCCATGTTATTTTCCATAGGACCTTTAGACACAGCTACAGCCCGAACGGCTGAACAGAATTACGTGAAATTTGGCAGAGAGGTAGCCATAAGGTCAAGGAAGTGCCTTTTGCAGGTCTGGTGTAAATCTGTTCAGTATTTCCTGAGAAAATAGCATTTAAAAGCATATCAATATCTATACGCGCGCACCGTGTGCGCACTGTGCGCGCACCCTGCCGTGCGCGAGCGCAATTCTGATTGGTTGTTAGATGTCGGTAAACATTCGAATCGGTCGAAACCAGGAAGTGTCGGCCGCCATTTTGTCTCTCGCAGTCTGAGGGGGTGAAAAAAAAAGGTGGAGAACGTGAAAAGGGGGCAGAGTGGACAGTTCCTGACCCCCTAGCCTTGGTCAGGGGGTCACAGAAGGACCCCCAAGGGAGGAAAAAACAATCTTTTTAATTTTTTTTAAATCGCGAGGTGCGCGCATGGCACAAACTGCGAACCGTGGGTGCTCAGTGCGCGAAGCGCGCACGGTGAAAAACCTGGAAAAAAAAATTATTAATAAATACATAACTTAGCATTTAAAAAACCGTACAAATTCACTGAAAAAACCATAGGTTTCACACACGTTATAGTTACGAATTAGCATTTAAAAAACCTTGCAAATTCACTTAAAAAACCATAGGTTTCACACATGTTATAGTTAGCTGGACATTTCACTCGTAAAAAACCAATGAAATTCCCCCGTTATAGTTACTGCAGGCAACTATAACTCATGCGACCGCAATCCTCTGCTGATGACGTCAGATATTACATCACTGATGACATATGTGTCTTTATGAAAAATAAATATTTGTAATATATGTATAGCTAAAGATTAATGGAAGAAGACATGGGTAAATAAGTGTCTAAATACAGTGATGTAATATCTGACGTCATCAGCAGAGGATTGCGGTCGCGTGAGTTATAGTTGCCTGCAGTAACTATAACGGGGGAATTTCATTGGTTTTTTACGAGTGAAATGTCCAGCTAACTATAACATGTGTGAAACCTATGGTTTTTTAAGTGAATATATATATATATACATACACACATATATATGTATGCGTCTGTGTATAAATATATATATATATAGAAACAATCCTAGCCCACCATATGTGTGGTAAGATGAACAAGGTACATACTACCAGACGTTGAAGATTGAAATTCAAATAGGTGCTTTAATGATTTCACGGCACATAGTTTAGTTCAGGCTAGTGCCTGCCATGACGCTTTTCGACCGTCAGAGCGCGGTCTTAATCATAATATATATATAGATATATATATGTATTTACACATACATACTATGGTAGTTATCCGCCACTATGTAATCTATAAAACAAACTAACACACTCATTGGATGACATCATCAATGATGCCATGGAATATTTCAGAATGATATAATATGTAAAGTCACAAACAATGCTTGGGGGCGCAAGTTATAGTTAGCTCTGCTAACTATAACTGGTGAATTTCTGTGTGTCTTTTAGTTCAACATATTAATGTTATGACTGACATATTCAACTCACTATAACGTTACTTTAACCTTTGGGCTTTTCACTATATAGTGAGGTGAATATGTCATTGATAACGTTAATATTTTAAACTAAAAGAAACACAGAAAAAGCCATGGAGATCAAACCCCAAGTGCAAATTCTGACTGTGGGATCGGAGTATATTAATCGTATCAGCTTAATAGGGTGGGGACCTAAGCCAAAACGGGTCAGGAGCCTGAACCGGTAATCCTAGCCCAGACAGTCAAAATCCTTCTTGGATCTAAAATGAATGCAGCAGCAGCAGCTCGGGCCAAGGGGCCTGTGCAGCCTCCATTACTTTGTAAAAGCAGGTGTTGCACCCCGGGACAAACCCACATTGGTCTGTGTGGATCAGGTGAGGAAGGGCTTGTTGGATGCGATTGGCCAATATTTAACTCAGAATCCAATAGTCCATATTTAAAATGGCAATAGGGTGATAGGATGTAGAGTTTATTAGGTCCCTTCAAGACTTTAGCAAGGAGATCAGTAAGGCCTCATGGAGGGTGGAGGGGAGGTGACCAGTGTTAAGTGCAGCTTCATAAAGCTGGACTAGCTTCAGAGCCAGTGAACCACTAAAGTGTTATAATATTCCCCCAGTAGTCTTTCAAATGACCAACCCGGGGATCAACTCCTTGACATCTCGGCCTGTGATGAGCACGCCCATTTCCCCACATTCCAGTGGTGTCAATCTAGGCTGGGGGGTGGCATTCAGAAAAGACCAGATCTCAGCCTGTGGGACCTCTGGTTGAGGAAGGTAAAGGGATTTATAGAAGGACACAAAAGCTTTGTGAATGCCACCTTGTGACTAGAGAATGAGGTAATCCGGCTGGCAAACTGAGAGAACTGGGAGTTGGCAAGACTCTTTTGTAATTAATCAGGCTATCAGGCAGCCCGATGTATCACTCTCCGAATATGTTCAGGCTACATAAGCTGAGTAGTAGAGGCAGTGGTGTAGTTCCAGCAGCCGCAGCTGGGATGAGTGATGTTGAAGGTGTGTGGTCTTAAATAACTTTTCTTTCAGTTTCTATATAGGCCTGTTCCACCCTTTCCATCTCACGGGCTAGGGCCCTCCGCTTCCTAAAGGTAGAGTGGATACATGATCCTCTGGTGACTACATTGAAGGCCTCCCATTTCATGGCCAAGGTGGAGGCTGTCCCCTCTTTGTGCCTGAAGCAGGTCAAAATCTGGGTATTTAGTGTGTCCCTGAAGACTGTGTCTTCCAGGGGAGAGGGCTGTAGCCTTCAATTGGGAGCAGGGGCAGGGGGTCTCACCAAAACCAAGATCAAGACGCTTTTATCTAACTCAAGTTCTCCAAGATCCAAGTATTTTCACATACAATACAATGTCAAAACAAATAAAACTTTAACAATTTGTGATAATGTACCATCATCAACGTACCATATAGCACATAACACGCCTGACACAATAATATCATCATTACAGAAAGTTTATTGAGAAATCAAGTGAATTAGCAAGCAGACTGACATAAGGTATGTCTCCAAAGAAAAGCCCACAGAGCTCTCAGTGCAAACATTTGGCAGAGCAATAAACCTCAAAGCAAAAGTCTGAGACAGAACAAAATTCTCTAAGCAAGGTCCTTCTGGCCCATCTCCAAATAGCATGTCCTTTATAACCGTTAACAACATAAGGCACACGCATTCATAGCATGACATTACGTAGGAGAGCTAGATAAGAAATGTTTCATTTATGATAACCAATCTAGCTCTTAGTTTGCAAGGCGCCCTCAGAAACTCCTACTTTGGACTACATCTTATTGGTTATTGCTGAACACAATTAATTAAGGAGATTAAATAATGGAATACAGTAGCTTGTTCTACTATAGCCGAGCATGGCTGAGCAACCTTGAAAATTGTGACAGAAACACATGCTTCCCTCTGGAGAGCAGGACAAATTATTATACATTTATTTAACACGGAGATAATGACTGAGGGTGTCTTTTTGGTGATTGACGGAAATAGAGGCAGGCACATGCATGTTGAAAGCACGTACCTATAAAATAAACATGCAATTTCCTACAACATTTCATGAATGATTGTCATTATGGCCTGGTGCTGCCTAGTTGTGCTTATTGAAGCATGCCTAAATTAAAAATTATTTTCTAGCACATTAAAACTCTATGCCAATTTTGAGGTGGAAATTTTTGGTGACCTTAAAGTTGCTCTTATTGGTACTCTGTTCTGAAGGTACCTCCCCCTACCTCATAATGTAAATACCTTCTTTAGGTAGTGAGGTTTGCAGGGGTTCACAGATTTAAAAATGATACAAACAGACATGAGTGTAGAGATTGAATTGGGAGCCATTTGAGCTTGATTCGTACACCTTTAATGTGGTCACACTTTACATTGTGAATTTTGCAGCCCCTTTGTGGATTGGGTTTGCAGGGCTGTTCAAGCAGCTCTTGGGCCTGTCATTGTGGATATGCCACATCCCCACTCTTGTGAGGAATGAGACTTGGGGCCTGATTTACAGTTTGATGAACAGCCTGTACTACGCCAGGGCAATGGAAAGTGCCACCAGCCAAACAATGAAATGTCTGCACTGCCAGCAGACATTTCAAGCTTTCAGAGGAACCGCCATCACAGCAGTTCCTGCCAATGTATTGTAACCTTGCCGGATGGCTCCATCAAACATGATAGAGCCGTACCGCAAAGATACAAAAATAAAATAAAAAATCTGGATTTTCTTTAACCCTGGGCGTGACACTACGCTTCGCCCACGTAGTGTACGTAGCGCTGCCTGCTTCGCAGTTTTCGAAGTAGGCGAAGCAGGCTAGCGCTACGCACACCCAGGGCGAAGCGTAGCTGCCTGCCGCCGCCACCCGCCTCCCGCCCGCCCTCCTTTTAAATCAAACCCGCATGTAAAATAAATAAAAAGTAAAGAAACTTACCTGAAGCGCGGTGTCTCCGGGGCTCCCTCTTCCTCATTTCCAACTTCTTCTGACAAACGCGCATGCGCGGACGCCCGCGCATGCGCGGACGCCCGCGCATGCGCATTAATTGTAAGTTTCTTTACTTCTTATTTATTTTACATGCGGGGTTTGATTTAAAAGGAGGGCGGGCGGGAGGCGGGTGGCGCGTAGTGGGGCTATGCATAGCGCACGAGTGTGCGTAGATTTGGGCACACTACGCGCTGCTTCACGTAGCCCCACTACGCCCACCCTTAACTTTCTTTTGAAAATAAAATAAAACACCTCCCATGGTGAGGGGTGCATTGAGCACTTTTCGATGCCCCTTTCCCCAGGTTTTTCCATTGGCTGTCGGAAGAGTTTGACCTTGCGGAGATGGAGTAGTCTCTGCCATCGTCAAACTATGGTCCGCCGGAATTTAAATCGACGGGTGTGTAGAGGGCCACCCGGCCTCTACGAAAGTGTGCGTACGCACGGCACCCCTCGTGACCGCGGTCGCACGTGACCTTACGGCCGGACTGCAGTACAGAGTGATTGTCCCCTTATTTCTGCCTCTAAGGTGTAGGCCGCGTACCCCGTCCCAGCACCACCACAGGGTGGAACATAGTCTTGGCACAAAGGGAACTCCTTCGCTATTACTATGGAGTTCCCTCGCTACCAAAAAATATATTGGCCTTTAGACATTTTGTTTTAGATTATCAGTCGAAATAACATAAGAGATGGCTTTACACATTTGAAAAAATGTACGTTTCCTTTCTAGTGCAAAACAAATAGACATTTAGTATTGTTTTAAATGATGGCGACAGAGTATTCTCTCCACCAAACTGAAGATCTGCCCGCCTGAGTTACAAACTGGCAGCCCTTTAATACGACTGCTTCTCCATAATTCTGCTGACATACTCCTCCGGTTGCCCGATGGAGTAAGGGTCGTCGGAGGTTTGGCCATTCCACTGTCTCCCAGATTTATAATTGGTCGATTGGCCGGTTTTTACTATCCTGTATCTCTATGAAGAACGTGCTAGTAAAGGACAATAACAATGTTTAAATGACCCCCAAGCCATGAGAGAAAACTCCTATTGTGTAAGGGACATTAGTTTTTGCATTTTTTTAAAACAAAATCCAGCTTTGTGATTTTGTTTTTGAAAAAAAACAAAAGCATGTTTATTTGCTTGACGGTACTAGCATGTTCATGGTACCGTCTGTCAAATGCTTAATACATTGAGAAGAACCACAGTGACGGCGGTTCCTTTTAGCGTGTCCGCAGGGCTTGGGACAATGTTAAATTTGGCGGGCAGAGGACTCTCAGTATGGCAGGAATAAAGTACTCGCCAAACTAGATGCCACCGAACTTACCTCCGCCTTCCAAGCTCCAAATCAGCCACAAATTCCACTAGAGACAACCAGGACCACTCTTTCCTTTCAGGCTAATGCTAGTCTGATATTAAAACACATTTCAAAGCTGCTGCAAGCGATGGGGGCTACTATCCTATTTGGCCACTGCTGTCACTCAGCCCCTCACCCAGAAGGGCAGAGCCTTTTCCCTCTATGATAAGTATCCCCTCCTGCTCGCTGGAGTGCACTTCTCTCCTAGAGTGGGCTGGACGGTGCAAGTAGACCCTTTCGAAGCTCTAATGTAAACCTACATTATGAACTGAAATGTTTTAAGCAAATTAAAAATACATTCTAATTGCTTCTAAACCCTAATGAAACTCTGCAGAAATAAAGGAAACCACTTTCTGCACCCTGAGAAGCTGGAGTGAAAGCAAGAGTAGGGAAGAAAGCGAAAGATGACAGCAGCCTAGCTCACAATGCAGTAATCCTGCACTCATTAACATTGCAGAAAGTAAAACCAAACTAATGGATTGTAAATGGAATGTTTGTTAAGAGGAATCTCTTTGGACCCTGTGCTTATCTTTCCACTGCACCCTTCAGTCACAGGGCCCCTGTCAATAGTTCTCTTCGTTACTGCATCGTTCCATATTTTTAGCGCCCCATGGCACTCCTTTTTAGGTCTGCTATTAGACAGCGCATGACGTCTGTTGCAAGACCTATTCTCAGCAGGAGTTTGAGGCAAGCCCCTGCTGTGCAGGTATCCCCAAAACCATCAGGTGCCCCAATTTAAAAGTAAGTCAATGAATATCTGTGAGATACATGATGCTGAGGGGCCCTCATCATATTTTGCAGGAATTCCCCATCATGTTGTGTCATGCAGCTGCTTGTCAGGTTACAGAGGCCTAGAGCCTGTCCATTGCCTTCTTACTATTGATTGGCTTCTTTGTCACTCTCATTTGCTTGCTTCTTAATTGTTAGCTTGCGTGGGCTTCATGTGTTTGTCCCTCCCCCAGAGCATGGACACATTAATTTTTATGTTGCTGCTTTTATCTTTTTGTTTAAACACTCCATGAGAGTATGTTTGTTTTCCAGTTGTCTCCCTCCTTTACTTCCCCACCTCCACTGCACTAAAGTTGCTTTATATCTGTCCTAGTGCATTTCTTCTGCTGGCCCTAGGTGATGTGCTTGCCTTCGGGTGCACCACACGTAGGTTTCTTCCTCACTTGAGTGATTCTCCTCCATTGCGCTTGTTTTTGCCCGCATTGGTTACGAACGCCCATATGTACAAATTTTTTTCTCTGTTTACCAATCCAACTTGGATTGGTAAGCAAAAAGAAAAAAAAAGATCACGTCAATTTGTAGGCAGGTGCATGCTCGATGCGCGTGCCTACAATATGACTTTTTTATATTAATGCTGCACAGCATTGGGGATGCTGGGCAGCATGTCCAAAATAATGACAAAGCCAATAGGTCCCAAAGAAGAAACCTATTGGCTTTGTCAATGCATGTTCAAGGCTGTCTATTTCCAAACGTGGTCATAAAATGTGCATTGATTTTTTGTGTGAATTAGATTGAGATTTTTTAAATGACTTAGGGACATATTATGAAGAAACGGCTTTAGCGGCGATAATGGGCTGGATAATATGCCCTTGAGTATTCCCATAGAAGCACATGTTCTGGTGTCAACATGGACTTCTATGGGAATTCTCTGCGGCTTATTATCAAGCCCATTATCGCCGCTTTAGCTGCAGTTTTCTGCCGCTAAAGCGGCGATAATGTTAACGCCGTGCTTGATAATATGTCCATTGGATACTATTAGGTCATTCATAAAATCGCCATTCGAAGTAGGTTACAATTCGCCCTACCTCATCAATGTTCATGAGGTAGGCCACAAACTGTGACATTCTCTGATTGGATGCCATCAAGGTGTGGTGGCCTGCGTGGCTTAACATGCAACCATGTCTGGATCACATTTTAATAACGTATATATTTTTCTGAATTCAGCCTGTTTTCCTTAGAGAAAACTGGTCTGCATTTAAAAAAATATATATTATTTAAAAAGGTTTGTTTAAGAGTTGGGCCACTGCCAACTCGCAAACAAGCTTTAGTTTTCTTCCACATTGGGACAGGGTTCCCACGGGCACCCGTTCCCTTTTTCAAATGGGTTACCACTTCCTTTGAGAAGTTGTTGACCTATTAATGGATTGCAAGTAAAATTGCGGTTGCCAACCATTGATGAGTAGCATTCAGAATTGTAATTTGGAGAGAACGCCCTAAACATGCCCCTTCCAAATTGCAATTTAGAAAGAATTTTCAAACCCAGTTTGCGATTTAGTAACCTGTTACAAAATAGTAAAATGCAATTAATAGATTTAAAAAAAGCCATTTAGCCGTTTCATACCCTATCATTCATTGAATCGCAGGCTTTCTAATCGCTCCATGGCTTTGTACTATGCTTCTCATGTACTATTCAGCTTTTGTCCTGGTCTATAATTCTCCTTCCCTTTGCTCCCTTTCAAAGTCACACTCTATTGTGCTTGCCCTTGGGTGCCTCATTCTGCCTAAAGTTCTATTGCAGTCATGTGACTGGCAGTTCTTTTCCCCAGTCAGCAGCGACATCCCTTTTGAGAGGATAGATGTTTTTGAGGACAATAGCTTTCTGACTTGTGACTGTTCTTCCAATTACAAAAGGCTGATTCACAAAGGTAAACTTACAATTTGTGTAAGTTTACACCCCCTTCTTTCATATTCAGAAACAATGAGTTAATAGTAAGAAAACACCTACCACAAATCTTCAGTCGTGGTGTAGAACTCTGCACATAAAAGGATAGGACAGGCCTATCTTTGGAGTCGTCCGCCCTGACTACGGAGTCTTCACAGTCGTAATCTTACTATTAGCTCATTGCTTCTTGTGAGAAATAGGGGTGTTCGTTTAGGAGAGTGTGAGCCCTTCTCAAGCAACTGCCACAATCCCTGTCGGTGTTTGCCACACAAGTCACAAAATGAACATGTGCTTAACCCTCTGGTAACTTGGCACAGAAGCAGTCAGGCTTAACTGAGAGGCAAAGTGTAAGGTATTTAAGTAGCACACAAACAGAAATAAAGTAAAAACACAACACAAGAAAATCCCATACCAATTTAGAAAAATAGAGTAAATTCTAATAAGTTATTTGACACCAAAAATAAAAAATTCCAATTAGTAGAACTGGAGAAATGTATTCAAAGGCTTTGAAGAAGTCAAGTGCTAAAAAGCAAAAATCGTCAACCACAGTTTTATGGCCGTAGTAGACCAGGGCCAAGTCACAAGTTCAGGCCAACCACAATGGAGCATGGATCGGATACAGGACTGAGATCAGTCTGCTGACAAAGTACCTTGTAGCCTGGGTGTTGACATGCAAAGTCCTTGTGTTAAGCTGTATGGGCCAGAGCCAAAGAGTCTTTAACGATGAACTGCAATGCGAATTCCTGCTTCGAGATGTGCCGCACAGTGGTGGAGCCGATAAAGCCATCGACGGGAGCTGGCAATTGAAGGTCCTCTGTTGGCTTTGAGGAAGACACTGGGGCTGCAAAGACTTGCGCTGCAAAGCATCAGCCTGAGCATTGGATGCATCATGCTTGGCCGGTGCAGTGTCAAGCTGTATCAGCGTCGAAGGAACTGCCGGGGTTTGCGAGGGCTTGTCCTGCAATGCGTCTGCGCAGAGGATGAGATGCTCCTGTTGTGAACTAAGACTGGTGTTGTATTGCACATATAATTGTTGTTGTTTATTATTATTTATTCATTGTATGTTTTGTCACATTACCACATCATAAAGCTGTTTACAGTGCCTTTTTATGTTTTTGACACAATTGTTGTTATAACATGCACTAATTGAAACGTATCCGTACTTATCTGACCCATGAAATAATGTGGATCAAAGATTCTTTAACTAAAAGAATGATTTCGCAATTAAATGCTTTAAGTCCATATCAATTGAATTAATGTTCTTTAGTCTGTTAAATTGCTTTAACAGCATTTGAATGTGATGGTTAGGACAATTTCTTTTCTTGTTTAACTTTTTAAAAGAGGAATTTTCAGAATTGAAACCCCAAACTCAACCTTCCTACATGCCCGAACAGAAAGTTATCACCTATTAAATGTAATATCCAATGTTATCCTATGAGAGCGGTAGGCCTTGCAGTAGTGAAAAACGAATTTAAGAGTATTTCACAACCAGGACATGTAAAACTTAAAAGTATATGTCCAACTTTTCAACTACACTGCACCCTGCACTCTGGGACGCGTAGGACCTACCATAGGGGTGACTTACATGTATTAAACAGGGAGGTTTAGCCCTGGCAAAAGGTCTCTTTTGCCAAGTTGAAATGGCAGCTTAAAACTGCACCCACAGAATGCACTGCCAGGTGTGAGATGTGTTAAAGGGCTACTTAAGTGGTTGCCACAAGGAGTGCCACAGGCCCATTAGTAGCATCTAATTTACACATACTGGGTACATGTGGTATCACTTTACGAGGGACTTACAAGAAAATTAAATGTGCAAATTGGGTGTAAGTCAGTTTTACCATGGTTAAAGGGGAGAGAACATTATACTTTAGCACTGGTCAGCAGTGGTAAAGTGCACAGAGTTAAAAGGCCAACAAAAGCGAGATCGGCAAAAATGGGAGGATGAAGCCAAAAAGTGAGGGGGAAAGATTACCCAAATACTACGAGATCTAAAATGTGTATCCCCCAGCAGAAAGTGGGGAGAACTGCCCATCTTCCTTGGAATTCTCATCACTAAGGTGGAAGAACCTGGACAGACCTTCAGCATTGGAGTGGTCTGATCCAAGACAGTATTGCACATAAAGTCCATTCCCTGTAGGGCGATGGACTACCTCAAAAGTTATGGATTCTCACCCCTCATTTTCATGAGCCACCTGAGGGACCTGTGGTCTATCTGAACATGGAAGTGAATTCCAAACAAGTATGGTCTCAGCTTGTTTAGTGCCCGTACCACATCCAAGGGCTTCTACTCAACAGCACTCCACCGCTGTTCCTGGGGTTGTTATTCCTACTAATGGGTTGGTCTAGGCACTCCTCATTCAAATGTGACAGCCCTGTCCGTATGCTATAATCAGTTTGTAGAATGAATTCCTGTAACAATTCAGGGGAGTTGAGTACAGGGGCTGTACATAATATGTTTTAGCGTGTCAAAAGGCTTTCTTCAGGCCTCTGCCCAGATTGTCTTCTTTGGCTGCTTCTTTGACGTCAGCTTAGTCAAGGGGGCAACAATGGTGCCATATACTTGACAAACCTGTAATATCCAGTGAGGCCCAGGAAGGCCGTCACTTCTGTTTGGGTTTTAGGGTTCAAAGGCCATGATGACGTCTATTTTGGCCTGGAGGGACTGAACCTGATCCCCGCCCACAAGGTATCCCAAGTACACCACAGAACTCTGCCCTTTCTGGCACTTGCTGTCCTTGATAGTCAGGCATGCCTGTTGCAGAGTCTGAAGCAGTTACTGGAGTGAAACAGGGAGTCCTTCTAGCTGCTACTGAAGACAGCTATGTCATCCAGGGAAGCAGCACCAAAGGCCTCCATCCCAGCCAGGACCTGATTCTCCAACCTGAAGGGTGGTAGGAGCATTCATGATCCAAAGAGAAGTACCTTAAATTGGAAGTGGCTCTGTGAGGTAGAATATGCTGACCTTTCTTGGCTCCATCAGTTAGGGCTATATCCTAGCATCCTGAAGTTTGGTTAAAATTGCATGCAGGAACAGGCAGCCCCTAACTGGTCTATGAGCACATCAGCTCAGGTGATAGGGTGTGCATCAATCTTTATGATCGACTTGAGCCCGCTGTATTCAACAGAGAACCCGAGTTTTAGGGTGGCATCTTGTGGGGAGACCTTGGGAACAAGCACCAGTTGGCTGGACCAGTGACCTTTGGAGTACTCAATCACTCCCATTTCTAGCATCTTGGAGACTTCTACCTTAATGCTGGTCCTCACCTTGTCTGACAGTCTGTAGATCTTATGTTTGACAGGGGAGACTGCTAGCAGTGTCTATGTCATGGGTACACAGGTGCGTAGGCTCATAGGTGAAGGAGAAAATGGAGGCAAACTGTCCCAACGACTGGCAACAGTCCCTCTGCTGTTCTAGGGTCAGGGTGGGAGAGAGGTTGACACCTTCCACTGACCCAGTCTTTTTAATTGGATGACAGGAGATCAGGAAGAGATTCACTTTCCTCTTCCACTCCATCCTCCAGCATCAGCATAATGGTGACCTCAGGCCTCTCATAGTGTGGCTTGAGGAGATTGATATAGAGTACCCCTAGGGGATTTCCACAAGGTAGGTGGATTTCCCTTCCTCTCTTGGATGACCTGGGTCTGCACTGGATCCATTCTCACACTTTCTGGTCAGGCTGAAACCCTACCAGAATATCTTTATGATCGTATCAGTGTTTCATGAGCTCCTTCTAGGCTCTCAGAAGCCTTCTTCCAGAACGTTTGCATCTGGTTGTGTAAGGCTAGAATGTAGCTAACCATGTCCTTGGAAGGGGTTCTTGGGGGCTTCTTGCCTACTCTCCTTAACCAGAATGAGAGGTTCCCTAACAGGGTGGCCATACACAAGTTCGAAAGGGCTGAACCAAACTCCCTTCTGTGGTACCTGCCTGAGGGCAAAGAGCAGGCATAGTAAGAGGAGTCCTACTTCTGCCTCATGAGCTCAGGGAGGCACATAATCAAAGCAATCCAATATCTTTAGAAACCATTAAAACATTTTTTTTAAAAGACCCCTGGAAACCCCCCAAAAATCAAAGGAAATCCAAATTAAAAACTGTTGGTTTGCTAGAAACCAAAATTATTTCCTTAAAAAATCCAAATGTCAATATGATAGTTTCTAGACCATAAACCTGTAAAAAACATGCAGTACCTACCTGAAAAAACACTATCTTCAAACGTAACATAACCTTTACAATGTAAATAGCCAAAACTCATAATATAACTGAAGAACCAGAACCTTTTGGACCTGGCGGCGCAGGGTACGCCTTAATCTCCTGGGTTCTCCCGCTTCAGCTAACAGAGACACGGGGACACTCTGTCGGCGTAAAAGATCAGATTTTATTAGCTGAAGCTAGTACAGTTGTCCTAGAAGTACACACTGTATGTTCTCAGGAGCCTGCCACTTCACTCGTGGCGCACAATATTTTATAGTACATAGGTAACGTATACATTAACAAAGAACACACCTAAAACATACATAGAGAACCAATAAGGTAAGTTTAAAAACAGAACATGTCCAATAGAAAAGATTGAAAAACAAAGATATCGAGTAACTCGAAGAAGCCTCTCCTCCAACGGTGTTTGCCACCCCTCCCACAGGTTAAGGTATTAACATATCTGTAACTGACTTGCAGGTGGCGAGATACGTTCGTGTGTTTTAGAGGACAGTTGTGAAATGAGAGAATACGAGCGGAGGACAGCGAAGGCCAGAAGATAATATAAAGTCAGGAGAGAATAGTGTGAACCAACAGATAGTTAAGACTGGGATTAGAAGAACGAGACAGGGATTAGTGTACTCGGCCAGTCTCTAACACCAGCTTTGTAAACAGAGGCAAAAGGCTATTTGACACAATATTACAGGAAAAGCAGAAAAAGACTTCGTCGTGCTGCCTGAGTGAGGGCAACACAAAAGGGCGGCAGAGCACAAAATGGCGGCTCAATGCGATCGTGATCGAAAATCGAATTTCCTCAGACCCTCCTTTTGCCAGAACTCAGGCAAGATACATAGACTCATGTTAATCTGAGTCGATGTCGATGGCCATGAGGTCATCAAGCTGTTGCTGTAACATCATTCTAATATTCTCTGTTCTTTGTGCCTTGGGTTTTGGGAAGTACATAGTAGCACAAAGGTCGCAGATGGCGGGACCACAGTGCATACAAAGACAACAAGAGAATACGATGGCTAAAACCATACCAAGGAATGTTAGCACTTTCCAACCCCATTTGGACAGTAGTCCCCAAAACCATCCCAATAACGACCAATCTCTTTCGTCCTGATGAATCGACTTAGAGATTATATGTAATTTAGAGATGGCCTGGTATACTGTTGGAGCGTCATCAGGTATATAAATACAGCAACTCGATTTGATCAATTTGCAGACTCCACCACAATCTGCAAGAATAACATCGAGGGCAACTCGGTTCTGCAAAGTCATAAGACGATCCGCCTGTAGTTCCGCTGTAATATTACTTAAAGCTCCTACAGTGACGTCTATGGTAGTCTCTATGACACAAACCAGTTGCCTCATATCCCTGCTATTTGCCATAGGACCCCAAAAAGGAAGAAATCCTTTTAGGAAGTCTCCTCCCTCTTGACCTGCTGTGTCTTTGGAATCAATAATTCCTCTGCCATATCTGTTTTATGACAATTTGAAGAAGCAGTGTATGTAGGGGGAAGAAGAAAAGCTATATAGCAAGTTCCAGAAAAAACAGTCGGCAACCACGTATAGGCTCTATCATGACAGATGAAATACGTGCCCTGAGATGGTACTAACGGCGGCGAATTCTGAGAGGAGTGAATGTAAGTATGGGAACAAGAGTTTCTTCTTTGTTCGCGGTCAGTAGTTTGGCCATTTATTTGCAAACAGAAATTGCCTTGATGAGGTACAGTCCAAATCGGTGGAGATTTTCCTTGTTTAACCTTATCACTAAGGCTTGTGATATAATGAGTGACATTCCAATTAGTGTATGCTTTTCTCTCATCGACAGCAATTTAGCTATTTTCCATTATTTTAGCCATAGCTACCATTCCCTTTATCAATGAACTATGACTAAAATCTGGTCCACCAATATAAGAACTGACAGGTCGTTTGAATTGGCTTTGATAGGCGTTAGAGAAAATTACAAAATAAGCCCAAGCAGAACCTTCATAAGAGAATGGAAGGACTAAATATGGCATCCCTTTTTCTGTGGTATGAGGCATTAATTCACACACCCAATAATCGGTTGTATTAATTACTAATTGGTGTTGGTGTAATAATTGAATAAACAAATTATTGTAATATTCGATTCTTCTTACGAGTTCATGTTGAGGAAGTGTATGAAAGAGATGCGGAGAGATAGTAGAATAAGAAGGCACAGTAACAGAAGAAGGGACAACTTTTTGCTGCATAGCATAAACAATCCAACATATACACGCCAATAGAATACACAATAATATGAAAACATATAAAGTTATACTACAACGACTGTATATTATTTTACAATGATTGTTCTTCATTTTGTTCCTTTTCTCTCTTTCGCCTAATGTAGTTTCCATCTTCTAAATGGATGCTCACGGCAATCTTCCTTAATCACTTGGTCACGATTGTCTGCCGTCCTATGACACTGCAAGTCCTGCAGGCCTCTTGCCACTACTCAGGTCACAACCAAGACTCCTACCGTGACCCTGCAACTGGGATAGAAACTACATAGAAGAGAGATTCTCAGATTTCCTTCTTCAGTCTGGGTCTTAAATCGTAATGGGTCTTATCAGGTACAGTCTGATCCTGAAACAATGTTCGTGGATTTGTGGTGTTCAGACGAAAATGTGATGGTACAGCTTCTTGGAGAATGTCGTCGTTTTCTTTTTCCGACAATGTTCCATTCAAGCGTGCATCACTAAAGGGTATAAATCGGGGAACCTTCTCGCTTTCAGAGTCACCTATACCCTTACGGACCCACTGATCAAAGGGCAAAGGCAAAGGAACCTTCTTGCAGTGTACACTGTGAATCCAGTTCTTCTTTCCTTCAACCTTCACTGCTGTACGGGTTGTTAGGAGGACCCGACGGGGCTCCCTCCAGCGAGGCTCCAAATTCTTCGTCCTATGAAAATTCTTCAGACAAACCCAGTCACCTGGTCGGATGGAATGGCCTCTGGCAGAGCGCTCTGAACCTGTTGATGGAGAACACGCAATTTAGTTGTGAGGTCGTGCAAATAATCAATCAACATTGGGTATGGCAAGTCTGAATACTTTTTAGGGCGAGGGACTCCCCATATATTAGCTGGGCGTCCAAAAACTACCTCATAAGGGCTAAGTCCCAAACGAGAATGCACAGCCGTTCTGGTAGATAGAAGAGCCAAAGGTAGTGCATCGGGCCAACTAAGGCCTGTTTGTATTTTAGCAAGTTTGAGTTTGAGGGTGTCATTATAGCCCTCCACTAGACCCGCTGATTGTGGATGGTTTGCCTAATGGAATTTCTGTCTTATACCAAGACCTGTACAAACCTTTTGCATGACTTGGCCCACAAATTCGCTCCCATTGTCACTCCAGACAATGCGCGGCAAACCGAATGTAGGGAAAAACTCTTTTAGAAGTACTTTGGCTGTAGATAAAGCAGTATTGTCTTTCAGGGGGTAAGCCTCTATCCATCGGGAAAAGGCACATACCACCACTAGAACATACTTGAGATTGTTGCATCGTTCCATGTGAATGTAATCGATTTGCAACACCTCAAATGGATAGGTCGGAGGAGCAAAGTGACCTGCTGGAGTCCAGATTGTACATTAAGCAAACAATGCAATGTTTCACTACATTGTCTGCACACTTCGGTATTCCTTTGTTTTGCCATACTGGAGCCAGAAGCTTGCATATTCCTTTTGCACTTAGGTGGGCTGGACCATGCGCCATAGTAACTGCAGGTAGTACATAAGCATCTGGTAACAGCCAACGTTGGTGCTCGGACAATTCCACCCAACATCCCATCTCATCTAACATTCCTGTACTTTCTTTCCACCTGCTCAATTCTTTCTCTGTAGCCTCTTCTTGAATTGATTTTACACTTTCTACTGTATCCTCATACATTCCTCTTTCTCTGACCCAATTTGCAGGGCCTGCAACATACATGTGACTTGTAGCATCTCTGGCTGTCTTTTTCG
This sequence comes from Triturus cristatus, assembly GCF_964204655.1. NCBI lineage: Eukaryota > Metazoa > Chordata > Amphibia > Caudata > Salamandridae > Triturus > Triturus cristatus. The sequence continues at coordinate 134,201,926 of NC_140586.1, read as the reverse complement.
CTACCTCATCCGCAAATGCATTCCCGCGACCAACATCGTCAGTAATCTTCCTGTGTTCACTACACTTCACAATTGCTATTTGGGTAGGCAAAGCAAGTGACTCAAGAAGATCAGTCACCAACTCACCATGTTGTATCTTAGTGCCGTGGGAAGTAAGGAATCCCCTTTCTTTCCACAAACGTCCAAAATTGAACGCCACACCAAAAGCATACTGACTGTCGGTGCACACGTTCACTCTTTTTCCTTTGGATAACACACACGCTCTGGTTAGGGCTATCAGTTCAGCTGCCTGGGCTGAGTTATGTCTGATGCGTGCTGTTTCCACGACTGTATGCAAGGTAGTAACAGCATAGGCTGAAGTTGCTTCTCATTAGGAAGCTTAAAACAAGAACCATCTACCCATAGCGTTCCATCCGGATTCACTAATGGCGTATCTGTTAAGTCAATTCTATCTTTTGTCTCTTCCTCAGTACGAAAGAAACAATCATGTTGCTCCTGAACACCTTTCTCTTCTGGAAGAGGCAACAAAGTGCCTGGATTTAAAGTATTACATCGTTTGATGTGCACGTGACTAGCCAAAAGTGTCAGCTCGTATCCAGTCAAACGAGTACTCGTAAGATGCTGCATTTTTGTTCTGTTTAGCAAAGTATCCACTGCATGTGGCACCATAACAATGAGAGTATTATCTAGCACCACTCCAGCAGACTGTCGAATAGAAATTGCTGCTGCTGCTGTCGCTTTAAGACAACTAGGCAATGCTTTAGCTACTGGATCTAACGTAGCCGAAAAATAGGCACATGGCCGCTGTTTATCTCCAAATCGCTGCGTTAAAACTGACAACACACAACCTTCTCTTTCATGAACGTAGAGCGTAAAAGGCTTACTGTAATCAGGAGTACCTAGCACAGGAGCGGAACACAGAGCAGCACGTAAGTCAGTAAAACTCCTCTGACACTCGTCAGTCCATGGAAGGGGCTGAGGCGTATCTTTCAAAGTAAGTGCCAACAAAGGCTTGGCCAACAGAGAGAAGTTAGGGATCCACTGCCTACAATAGGAAGTAATGCCCAGAAAGGCACGTACATCTCTTTGTGTGGATGGCACAGACATTTGTACAATAGCTTGGATACGTTCTGGGGTTAATCGTCTTCCCTCCTTTGATAAAAGATGACCCAAGTAGGTAACCTCTCGGCGAACATATTGTAGCTTAGAAGGTGAAACCTTATGATTAAGATCGGATAAGTGTCGCAACAATGCAACTGTCACATTCTTACATATTTCCTCTGAATAAGCAGCGATTAACAAGTCATCCATGTATTGAATGAGAGCAGCACCAGACGGCAAGGAAAAAGCATCAAGATGACATTTCAGAGCTTGACTGTAAATAGAGGGACTTTCACAATAGCCTTGAGGTGGGCGCTTGAACCGGAAGCTTCGGCATCCAAGAGAGAAGCCAAAAATATCCCTACTTTCTTCGGCAATGGGAATACTAAAGAAAGCATTTTTCAGATCGATAACAGAAAATCAAACCGCTGTAGAAGGTATCATCATCAACAGTGCAGTGATATCTGGGACAACTGGAAAATGTGGTACAACAATTTTGTTTACCTCCCGAAGATCAATTACAAAACGATAAACAAGAGGCTGAGAGAGATCAGTGCGTTTAAGAACAGGAAGAATAGGGCTATTACATATGTTACCTCTCGTTTCCTCGACCACATCTTTCTAAATCAAGTCATGAATGATTTCCAAAAGTGCTTTTTCACCTTCAGTGGAAATTCTATATTGAGGAACGCGTGGTAATTCAGCATTGGGCTTGAGAGTAATAACATACGGTGGAATTTCGAGACAACCAACATCATTTGGACCCGTAGCCCAAAGCGTTGTAGGAAGAGAGAGCACTTCAGGAGGAAATTGATCTTTCGACAAGTACATTGGAGAAGTCAGTTTCTGTCCTAAAGTGAGATATACACCAGAAGGAGAACAATATATCGTTGCACGCAATCTTTTCAATAGATCCAAGCCCAATAGATTCTCACCGCAACCATTCATTAAGAGAAGCGGAACTTCTAAATCATAAGGGCCAATTGAAATAGGCAAAGGGCAAGAAACTGGATTACGAACTGGGGCGCCAGAAAAGCCTACAGACACATTCGTTAAGCCAGACAAAGGTGCCCCAGGGAGTTTTGAATGAATGATAGAACTTCACCAGTATCTAAAAGAAATGGCTCTGAAACACCCATTGTAGTGACATTAACATAAGGTCCATTCTGATCTACTGGAATCGACACAACTCCCTTACTTTGTCCCTGGCTGTCCTAGTTAGCATGAAGACTTTCATTCCCGTCTTCAATATAATAATCCTCATTGTTATACTGTGTAGACCGAGCGTTTTGCTGATCAAAGTAGTTCACGGAACTAGAGGGAGGAAAGGAACGCTGTTCTTGGGTCAATATACCTCGACCTCTACCTCTGTTTGCTGACTGGAGGCCAGCACGACCTCGTGGAGCAGATAGTGTCCTATTGCGCTGCAATAAATCCGTACAACTATTCTTGAAATGACCTTCCTCTCTACAATAGGCACATTGATTAGGACATAACAAAGGTCGCGGAATATATGGCTCAGGCTTTTGATACACCCTCTGAAACTGCGGAGGCTGTTGAAACTGGGGCTGAGCATAACGAGGTGGATAAGCCTGTTGCAAGAGAACTTTAGTTTTCAATTCTTTAGTCTTTTTCTCTTGCTTATCTTTTTCTTCTTTATCTCTATTTTCATAATATTGAGCAGTAGCCAATATCTGAGCTGAAGAAGAAACAGCCCATGAACTCTGAGTCTTTCAACTTATGCAACAGCTCGGGAAGCAAATTAAATACGAACTTATCTACAAATAACCGCTGTCCACCCTCCATAGTCATGTCCTGACCACTGTGATCAATGAATGTCTCCTCGAAACGAGTGAAGAAATCGGAGACACTCTCATCTTTCTGCTGTTTACACGCGGCTAGTTTATCCCAGTTAACTCTCAAGGCAGGCATCATCGTTTTCATTAATGTAATAATCCTACCAGGGAGTTCTGAAATCAAAGCCTCAGGCTTCGCACCACCCACTTGGTTTCTATCTGCGGCAATTATAGCATCCCAATCTCCACCTAATTCTTGGGCATGATTCTCTTTACGAATCCTAGCCCATAATGCTTGTGGGACTACATTCCCCATCAACATATCAATATCTGCTAAATTCATGATGCAGGCTTCAACAGTTTGTGACTATTCTTTATAATCACCTGCAGGATTTTTACGAGGATCCGGTAGAGACTGTTTAAGAGCCAAAACTTCAGATCTTTTCCAGGGGACATGTACCCATATTCGCTGGAAGTGAGCAGGAATAGGTTGGTTACCACCTGCTGCTGGAACCTCTTCTCTCCATACCGGAGGAACCTCTCTCATTGGATAATTTTTCAGTGTCAACCTAACTGAGGGATCGGAATCTAGAAAAGTCTGTGAGGTAAATAAGGTTCTAAAGGAAACAAGTGTCTTTACAGCGTCCTCAACCTTAGAACCCACAATGAGTCCCTTATCAAAATCAGCCTGAACATCTAACAGACCCTGAGGAACCGAACCCAAGTCCATATCCTCCCATCCTTTAATAAGAGTATCACACATAGCATTGAAAACATATCTCTGCGTAGGCGCATTCCACTGTGAGAAGGTAGGCATAAAGTCGGGTACACTATACCGAGGACCCTTTTCAATCCATTTATGAGCGAGATAGTCTAACCTTTCTCGTTCTTCGGAAGCTGGGAACTGACTACGAGACTGTCTTCGAGAAAATGCCGGAGACACATTTAATGCCTCAAAGAAAGGTGATAAAAGACCAGAAACCGTTTCTGTAAGTCGTTTACGCATAGACGGCGAATTGGACATAAGGATAGGGGACAAAGTATTAGGCGAACTAACGGAAGAGAAATTAGTAATTACCGGAGGAGCGGAAGGTGAAGAAGATGAAGGCAAAGGAGTCAAAGGCAAAGCCGGCAGAGGCGGCAATACTTGAGGGGGCAAATGTGGAAGAGCCGGAGGAAGCGGAGGCGCAACTGGCGGCTGAACAGGCTGTAACAATGGGGGTGCATTAGCACCTTGTACATAGGGCGGAGGCAATCTCAAGAGGTGAGACATGAAAGAATCTTCCTCTAAATCCTTTCTTTTATCAGAGGGGAAAGCTGGCAACATCGGATAGCATTTATCTATTGCCATATGATGCTGTCTTTCTGAAATTTCCTTCGCATTATCAACTTCATCATCTTTAAACTGTTGAGCAGCTTGTATAATTGTCATACCCTGTGCTTTCTTATCTTGTTTTTCTTGCTTAATTTTTCTCTGTTTGGCTTCCTTACGCCAAAGGCGGAAAGAGTCAAACATTGCCGGCCGGGCTTTTCTTTTAAATAAAATAACCTCCAAATTATCTAGAATGTCAGGCTCAAAGCTACCATTTTCTGGCCATTTTAAAACACCATCATTCTTCGTGTATCGAATCCATGCCTCGTTAAAGGCAATGGGGCCAACACCATGTTTAGAATAGAGCTCATAAGTGGGAGTTCAACCGAAGGAATCGGACAAGAGTCCTCCAGCCGGGAATCCCTATTACAACCAAAACAACAAAGTTTCTCAAACTTAGTCAGACCAGGCATCGTTATTTCACTGGACTATTCACAAACATCAAGGGGGTTAAAATCAATATTAACACAGCGCAAATAAATGTACTTACCCCTCGGCTTCGGTTATTGCAATACCCGAATCAAAGAACCTAAGAACCAAAGAACCAAAGAACCAAAGGACCAAAGGACCAAAGAACCAATGTGGGAGCGACCCACCAATACTTAACTAAGATGTCTTCTTACACCAACAGAGGCCCCGTCTATCGTCTCGCTTTACCATACGTCATCGAAAGAGGGCCAAGGCAGGGCGGCAGTCAGGGCAGCAGTCGTCAGTAGCCGTCAGGAAGGAGTAATCGCGCTGCAAAAGACCTTCGGACCACTTTCGACATACAGGTGTCGCTTGACGTGGCTCGCGATTCCTCCAGAATTTTCTTGCGGGTTTCCTCACGACCTTCAGGCAGAACCACTACCTCTAAAGCCGCCCCACGTTGGGCGCCAGTTGAAGAACCAGAACCCTTTGGACCTGGCGGCGCAGGGTACGCCTTAATCTCCTGGGTTCCCCTGCTTCAGCTAACAGAGACACGGGGACACTCTGTCGGCGTAAAAGATCAGATTTTATTAGCTGCAGCTAGTACAGTTGTCCTAGAAGTACACACGGTATGTTCTCAGGAGACTGCCACTTCACTCCGTGGCGCACAATCTTTTATAGTACATAGGTAACATATACATTAACAAAGAACACACCTAAAACATACATAGAGAACCAATAAGGCAAGTTTAAAAACAGAACATGTCCAATAGAAAATATTGAAAAACAAAGATATCGAGTAACTCGAAGAAGCCTCTCCTCCAACGGTGTTTGCCACCCCTCCCACAGGTTAAGGTATTAACATATCTGTAACTGACTTGCAGGTGGCGAGATACGTTCGTGTGTTTTAGAGGACAGTTGTGAAACGAGAGAATACGAGCGGAGGACAGCGAAGGCCAGAAGATAAGATAAAGTCAGGAGAGAATAGTGTGAAACAACAGATAGTTAAGACAGGGATTAGAAGAACCAGCTTCGTAAACAGAGGCACAAGGCTATTTTGACACAATATTGCAGGAAAAGCAGAAAAAGACTTCGTTCGTCGTGCTGCCTGAGTGAGGGCAACACAAAATGGCGGCAGAGCACAAAATGGCGGCTCAATGCGATCGTGATCGAAAATCGAATTTCCTCTTAACATCATATAAAATAACAATGCATTACTATGAAACACTAACTAGGCCTAATAAAGAAGACAAATAAACAAAATAACACAAAATACAAGTAAACTTTCAAACTCTCAAAAATTCCAGAAAGCAAGAATTTAACTACCATTTAAAACTACTCCCCACATCTTCTATACCCCCAAAATTCTACAGAAATCCTTTAAAAAGGTGTAATCTGATCAGACAAACTGCAGAATTTTCACTCAAGTCACTTTTAGGAAAATTATACTATTAAACTACAAAAGTTAAGTTAGCGGTAAAAAAAACAATGGCTGCTAAATTAAACTAAAAAATAGACACTCTTCCCGTAGAAAAACAGTGGGGATTAAAATAGAAAATGTTTTTAAAATATTTTAAAAATGTAGAAGAGTTAAAAAAGTGTGAAAACGTTTAAAAAGTGTAAAAATGTTTGCAAAGTGTACAACATCTCAATAAATGCCATAGGAAAATATAAAACACTAATGTAAATTATAAAATAAGTAATACTATAACAAATAAACAATATAGTATTATTTAAGCTAAGTAATTGTTAAGAAAACTTTATGTGCAACACGTGTATATATGGACAAAAATAAATGTACCACACTTAAACAAATAAAAGAAAAACCATTTTGGGGAAGGTGCTGACCTCTAAAGGGGTTACAATTACTAGTCCAACACCAATCTAAACCATTTTGGGGAAGCTGTTGGACACTAAGTGGTTATATTTACTATTCCCACTCCAATATAAACCATTTTAAGAAAGGTGTTGGACACTAGAGGGGTTACATTTACTATCCCCACTCCATAGTAAGACATCTTACACAAGTTTTGTATCTGTAAAAAATGAAATAAATTATACCCACTCTTACCTAGTAAACATTTGTAAAATAATTAACAGTACAAATTATCTAAATAAATAATTATTTTGAGATGATAAAATTAAATAAATTATATATTTTAATTTTAAATTATTACTTTGTATTTGGCAAATACTACATAAAATCACACATTGATATCATCGTCTTCAAAAGTTTTATTCAGTTAAAAGACAAACCATAAAAGCTTACATTCATAAAACATTGTAAAAAGGGGAATTAGCTCCAAAACAGACTGTGCAAACATAGAAAATATACAGGAAATGTATCAATTTATTTGTAAAATTGCTTTGTTTTGCGACTTGCAATTTGCAACTCGAAAATTGCAATTTACAACAGTGTCTCAGACACTGTTTGCGATTCCTAATGGGGTCGCAAATTGCATGCCTCAATAATATTCATGAGGAAGGTGCAATTTGCGACCCCATTAGGAAGGGCTACCACTCCAAGGGATGGTGGCCTGCTGGGGTCAGCAGACCTCCATGTCTGTTACTGCTCTTTAAATAAAGCAGGTTTTTTTCCTTACAGGATTATGGGATGCATTTAAAAAGAAAAATGAAACGTTTCAATTTCATTTTTTAAAGGCAGGCAGGGGACCCTGGAACCTCTGCCTGCACTCCAAAAATATTTTTGCATCCATTCACAAAGGGGAAGCGATCCCATGGGGACCCCTTAACTGTCTGCGTGTGGCTTACCACCTACTTGAAGTAGGTGGTAAACTGCAAGTGTTTTGCGGCCGCAAATGCGGTTGCAAAACAATGGTACATTCCATTGTGACTGGCTATTAGGAAGAGACGCACCTTATTATTAGCGAGTCCTAAAAGCTATTTTGTGAGTCATCGACACGCAAAATAGCGTTTGTACATGCCAGGACCCTTTTTTGCAGTCACAAACGGGCCGATTTCCTATTTGCGACCGCAAAAAAATGGTCGTACATCTGGCCCTTAGTTCATGAACATTGATCAAATAGTCATTACAGGTCTATAGAGCTTTACCCCTCAATCTCAGTTTAGATGAGAGAGTACATCCCTGAATCATAAAAAATGTTATTGAGGATCTGTAACATTTTGTACATTCATTTGATTTAAAACTAAGAGAAAATAACTCACTTTCCAACTATTGTCCTGGATTTAACAACAGAAGAGATAAATGTGTACATTGTGATACATCATATGGAGCTGGACGTATTAGCATCACATGGGCACAGTACCAATTCCTTTACAGTATATACAATGGAATGGATAAGCCTCTAGAAATTTGGCCAGTCCAAACCTTACTATGTATTATCTACGGTGTCGTGGAACCTTTAGACGGTACGGTTCGATATTAGGGGTCGTACAAAGGGGAAAGTATTCCGCCACCACTCCCTTTCTTAGTTCCTCTTCCCACCTCTCTTTGACTATCAGATTTAGAAGTTCTACTTTAACCAGAGGTCTAACCCAGCTGTTTATATACCTTGGGTTTACAAATAGCTCATTTGGGTCAAGTCCTTGTAATGCTTTTTTGACATACATGAGCCATTTGGTCTTATGCATCCCTGATAGATTTAAGCAGTCGGAGATCAATGACTGCATCAATACAGCTTCAGACTTTGACCAAACTGAGTGCCAAAATAAAACTGGTGCAATTTTAATTATGTCGCCCAGATACTGTAATCTTAATTCCTCATGTACTATAATAGAGGGGATGCTACCAGGAAGCGACAACATTCTTCTTAAAAATGTATTCTCATTAATCTGTAATGATGAGCAGTCGGCGTACCCCCAGACCCAAACATCGTAGGTAGCAATTGAAATTGGCCAAGCTTTATAGATAGTAATAGCTGAGTCAAGAGGCATAGAACCTAACTTAGAGGCAAATTTGCATAAAGACGCCGTTGCCTGCTCAAATTGTGTGACTACTACAGTCTTCAGATGGCACTTAGGGCTTCTGCTATCAAAAGGCACTCCCAAATAAGAAAAATGTGGGAACACATTGAAGGGGAGTGCCACCAATGTAAAAGGGAGTTAGCTTACTTCTTGGGTCGCCGCATATCATGGCATTTGATTTGGCTTTATTCATAGATGGGCCAAGTTCATACATAAAGGTTAGGAAACTATCTAAATGTTTCTGAAGACCCCTGTTTCTGAAGATGTCATATCCCTATCCTCGGCAGGTGAGCTGCAGCTTCGATCAAGCCATCCTTTAGGCAATTGATATAAAAAAAGGATGCAAAGACACAACCTTGTCTGACACATTTTCTAACTTTAATGTATGGGGGTACATTCCCCATTTGGCCTGTACCATATCCTACCTCCTACATTCGCATGTAATTGTGAAAGAAGATGTACAATGTTAGGGTTAGCACCCCTTCTTAATAGTATAGCCCGCAGTTTTCCCTTACAACATTATCAAAATCAGCACTTACATCCATGAATGCCGAGAGAAAGCCCTCCTTGAGGATCACATATTTATCAATCATTAAGTGCAGATTCAGGCATTGGTCTGACATCCCTAATCATTGTCTAAAGCCATACTGTGCAGGTGTTACAATGCACTTATCATTTGCCCAACTTTCCAGTTGGTCTATCAGGACCCTGCCCAAGATCTTGGCTGGAGCATTGATTAACGATATAGGGCGATAACAGTGAGAGTCACTTCTGTCTCCTTTGTTGAAATCGGGACAATAGTTGCCCTCGACTAAGAGGTTTGTGTGGCAGCGCTATTCATGCTTCTAAGCTCATTCACCAGTATAGTGCCAAAGAAGATCTAGTTGTCTTTTAAAAGGTCCACAGGGACCCTATCTGGACCCGGTGCTTTATTATATGGCCATCTGTTACCCACCGAGATTATGTGCCCCAATGTAATTGTTAACTCATCTGTGATTTTCGGGTTACCTACTACTGTGTTGCAGCTAGTTTCAGGGGATACCAGTTCATTACAGTCATACAACTTGGTAACATGATCAACCCAAATGTGCTCAGGAATAGAAACCTCTATGCCAGTGATAGGGTTACTTGCAAAGAAATGGGCATTGACTACCTTCCAGAACTCAGTGGCCTCCCTCTTAATGGAAGCACTAACCATCTGCTCCCAAGCCTACCCTCTGATTTCCTCTTTCTTTCACCTGTTGGCTTCTTTGTAGAGCATCCTACATTTCCTTACCTCCGCTCGATCATTGGGGAACTTTTAAGAGCACATAGGAGACTACAATGGGCATGTGAACATGTCTTGTCAAACCATGGGGCAGATCTCTGGGGATAGTGGCTCCTAGAGACCACTAGTTGAGCCTGAGCTGACTCACAGATCTCGGAGAAGGCATCCAAAACTAGCCGTAGGTCAGGTTTACACTAAGACAAAGCTCAAGCTGATCTTTACTATTCCCCACAGGTTGTATTAAGAAGTTCTCAGGTCCAACATCCCTCTATTGCCTTTGCACACCCTTATTGCTAAAAAAAATTGCCGGACAAGCCATCATGTCCTGGGATCTCATAGGGATGGCTGCATTAAAGCTTAAGACACGCGGATTATGGTCACTTACAGCAAAGTCCAGGATCTGAAAATCATAGATGTTTCTAGCACATGTCTTAGATAGTGCAACAAAATCTATTATTATCCTATGCCCCTGCCTGTATAGGTTACCTGGTGAACAGTTTCCCTTGCAATTAGGTCAGTACCCAGGATAAGTTCATGAGTCTTCAAAAGCGTATTCATCTCCAAATACTCAAAATGCGTAAGGTTGGAAAAATCACTGTCAGCTAGCCCACACACATGATCATCATCAAAAGGGCAAAGTCTAAGGTTATAATCACCTCCCTATAACATTACACAATCCCCCTTCAATTCCAGTGACATCGCATCCAAAGTACATGCAAGTGAATCTACAATTTGTACATTATTTCCAACAAAGTTGTTATGAGAGAAATTAATAAGTACAATTAGTGGGGTCCCAATCATATTCAAACATATTATTTGAAAAAAGGGAGAAACCACATATTTCTTCACTACTTTGGCCATGAGCGAGGTACTTATTAATCTTAGAAAATCACCACTGAAATGCCCAGAGGAAGTTGGAGCTGAATGCTAAGATACAGAAAGAAAAACATTAATTGTGCATATTGGACCTCGACCAGGTTTCCTGCAGACTTACCATATAATGCTTTGATATTATTGTTATCCAGTTACTATCTGTCAATTTATTACTAATGCCCGCAATGTTCCAAAACAGAACGTTTATATCAGGAAGTATGGCCATATTGCTGACTAGTTCTTGTGAGATAGCAACTTTCATAGGAGATTGGCCAAAATGAGCCTGTCATAACGGCACTGGCTCAACCAAATAATCCAGAAGGCGTCATCAGCAGTAAACAATGGGTTGGAGGAGCATTTGACTTGACCTCTTCAGGGCAGTGGTATATCAATTCTATAGATCCCATACTTCCCTTTGCTAAATCATCTAAGGACACATTAAAGCCCTCACCCCCTAGCTGTCACTCGTCATCTTTCAAGTGTTGTGTAATTCCTATATATTCCTATACAAAATCTGCGCGTTTGGATAACATAACCTGTGGGTTTGGTGGCAGACTGGTTCCAAGCACCCCCACCGAGAATGTTAACCTGTTTGCATTAGCTAACTCACAGTGCCACTTGAATCTCCTCTTATCGGGGAGAAGATAGTTTCTGAAAACCTTAGAACATGACAACCCTCATCCCCCAGGATCCTGGAAACAATGTACTACTTTTCGCTCAGTCACTCGTGCTCACTTATTCGAACCAGTTGTTCTTCTGGTGTAAAATAAATGTGCTGCGACAACAGTTAGACAGTTGCAGATCTATATTATTAGCAGTCCAGTGAAAATAAAAGGATAGTGCAGTTCTACCATCTTGCAATGATCATGAATACATACATGAATATAAAATTAATGATAAAAGAAAGCATGTACTCCTACGATGCCTATCTAGATGTACCTAAGTGTACCTAGCATGTGAGTAAGTATGAAGCCAAGAATCCCTCTAGGATTTAGTCTAACCCCATTACCTGAATTGAGAGAGTGTGGGACCCCGTCCTGGTCTCGAGTTGGACACCCCGCAAGGGATGTGTCAGAACACTGTCAGCTGGAGCAACTGCATGCAGGAGCCTCCGCGTCTCTGGTCAATGTGTCGGCTGGAAGTCACGGTTCCCTCTAACTAACACTAGCAAGATGTGCTGAATTTATACAGAAAGTATCTAGGATTCCTTTGTCCCTTGTTTCTTGTGTTAGCCATTGTTGGATTTGAGGATGACATATGGGATGAACCTTGTATGTAGATATTATGCAGGTGGTATAGCCCCAGCCTGGTTTCCAAGAACCCTTATAAATATTCATTCGTACTGTGTGAATCTATTGATGAAGTTGTAGGACACTATTGTTCAAGGAGAAGCCCTCCTTCTGCGCCCAGGACTAGAACTAGGTAAAAGTTCAATCCTAAAAGGTTTGTTACTGTGTAGTGTAAGGGAGGTAATGTAGGTGAAGGTGTATGAGATTACCCGTGCCTATATTAGGCTACCTATATGAAACATAACACAAGGCAGCAAATAGATTGTATGTGGGAATAGCGAAACTGCTGCAACTTTGTAGATGCTTCATAGGGCTTGGTCTGGGTTGATAAAAAAATAACCTAGAGAAACCAGCTGCATTATTTGAGAGGCTCCTTGCAAGTTACCAAGCCTGTCCAGAATAAACCTCACAAAGCCTGGTTCACAAAAATTGACTAAAACACAATCACCTATTTTCGTCCTCCGAGAGTTGACCAACCGCTGAACCCTCCGGCAGCCAATTATTCCATTTGAAAGCACATCACCACTAGTACCTCTAAGGGTGGTACCAACCAACCTTGTTCTCAGCTGATGGTCTGATTCCTTAAGAAGTGGGTCGAAGGGTGGGACATTTTTTAGGATTGCACTCTGGAGGGAGCTGGAGGCCTGAAGGTTTCTGCTTACAAGTCTTTCTGGCAGGACAGGTTTGGGTGCCCAACAGAGGGGTGAGCCTTCTGCTAGAGCGCTGTGCAGGTCTCATACCAGAGGGCTGTGTTGCAAGGGGCTGGACTGGCCAGATTAGCCTGTGGGTGCTCTCTCTTCTTGACATCATCAGCCATCTCAATTATTGTATGGTGGCACAGTTTCCATCGAACATAAATGTCTTCCTTTTGTCCCCGTTGGTTCAGGTGATTTGGATTTGGTATGGGCAAGGAGCTCTTTCAAAGTTTTAGTGATGCTCTTCAACACTGTAGCCAAGGGAACCAATAATCTCACAAAGACTCCCTCCAGCGCATCTCCTTGAGCGCTGTCTACATTTAGCTCACCCATTAATCTAGCTTGCAACGGGGATTGACCCTTAGTTTCGGGAGGCCCTACATTATTTGCAAACCTAACGAAATCAATGCGCTTCTTCCCGCTGGTGTCTGTTAAACACATCATGCAGCTTTCTTTCTTTTGTTTGGGAGGGAAGCAATAGCATCTAAATGTGAGTTTTTGCCAGCAAGGAGTAGGCACCGCCGTGGGGATTACGATCCACCTTTCCGCCAGCCTTTTCATGTTGGTTCTTCTGACATGAAAAGGCTACCGGAAAGGGTCTTTTGGGGGACCTAGCAGGGCCGTTGTCCCCTGTGACCCTCCGCTATGAGCCCTGAGGGGCAACTCTGGTGCCCTCTAAACATCCAAGCACCTTGTGGCGGCAGCATGCATGTTGCCTGCCACACGGTGCATGGATGTTTCCTAAGTGTATATTGTCTATTGCGGCTTGTACTGAGGCTCGCTGCTCCAAATAGTTGTGCATTGTATGTCCCTTGGCTGTGCTCCCAGACCATGAGTAGTCCAAGTTACAAATGTGTAACTGCCTTTCCATGGTGTCTCCAAACCCTGGCAGCTCAGATGGCTGTGTTCTCTCTTAATCCACCCAAGGCATTGACATCCCTGGAGGACATTCCTACTATGTCAGTCATGCCATATGTTGGACACAGTATACATTAAAGAACGCTTTTGCACCATGCCTTTCATTGAACTGTGACTAAACCCAACATGACAACAAACCCCAATCTGAACTCCCCTCCTGGGGCTGAGGGTATAACTGCCCAATGTTTATTTTGTGTATCAAAACTGGTCGTTTTGCACTACACTTAACAGTGCAGTCCAGGCCCACAGACTAGAAGATAGACTTAAGCCATTGTGGCAAGTTGCCAAGTGAGGGAAACGAAACATATACCTGACTTTCCCGCTCCAAATGCAGGCAGCTCCTCAGGCTGTCCTACATCTGGGAAATAATTGAGATGTAAATCAGTTGAGCCACTTAAGAGAAGTGCTCATTAAAAAAAAGCTGTAACTCTGGGCACACCCAGCTCAGACACATAACTCAAGTCCTTTGCATTCTGAGATAATCCACCAGCATGTGTGTACACTGCCAGAGGATGTTGATCCATTACTTGAAGACCCTACATCATCACTGTCATCTCCTCATTCCGCTCCACTTGTTAATGGTTTGTTGATTTCTCCATCACTGCAACCATTGCCAGGGCTTCTTCACTATCTTCAACTGCTTGAGAGGGACCTCTTAAGGTCCCTTTACTCTCATCGTTTCTTCTGTAGGGGCATGTCGGTCATGGGGTCTGGTTCATCCTTTCCCCACAGCTGCCTTTTTTGTCTCTGCCCACTCCCAGGCCTATTTGCGGTCTGTAAACAATGATTGTTCATCTATCATAAGTTGCAGCTGTGCCAGAAACAATAGAATGTGTGGTACTTTCAATTTGTGTACTTTGGCATTCACTGCATGGAAAGAGTTGAGTTGTTGTTGTAGTAACACGAAGGTATAGTCTGGGAAGACCATTATTTTGGAATTATCCAACTTCACTTGACCCACTTCTTCTCTGGCTCATTGTAGGATAGTTTTGCAATCCTGAAAATGGTGCATCTAGGCCAGTGGTTCGCAAACTGGGGTCCGGGGACCCCCAGGGGTCCGTGACACATTCCCAGGAGGTCCGCAGGCAGAAGTTTTAAAAGCAATGCAAAGTTCCTTGTATAAACAGCAGTTTTTGGGCTCCAATAAAAGTGTCAAGATAACTCCGATGATTAATGTACCTGCTGGAGAGAGATGAGGGGTTTGTCCAGTGGCAGCTTTGAGTCATCTTAGGAAGGCCAGATGGTTAATATGCCTGCTGCAAAAAATGTCTACCATGCATTTTTTTTTTAAAACAGTATTTTGTTTTGTGCATAGCTCAGTCAGTTCCTGCTTTTGCCACAGAGACTCTTTTGTTATTATGCAGTTCACAAGTTCCAATCGCAATTAGCACTGTGAGCTATGAACTGACATTAAAGAGCTGAAAGCAAACTGCATGGTACAAGTTAGTAAGTTATGCTTTCACCCAGTCTTTCATTATCCCGAAGCTGCTAAAAAGGTTTGTTTGGGTAGAAATAAATCCTTATTATTAAAGTCAATGCTAACCCCTGTGTTATGTTCTGAATCCTGAGTTTGTCCTCTCCAGACCAAGCACTCTTAAAAAATGCCCACCAGTATGGATGACTTGTGAATACTACACCTTGTAGTCCCCTTTGCCTTATGTAACATTTTCTAGTCACTGATTTACAGACGTATGATTCACTGTCTCTGTATGTGTGTGATGTAAAGTGCTCTGACACCCTACAGTTTTATGAGAGGTGCTATAAAACAAATTAAATGCATGTGAGAGTGGGGCTATGGAGAGATGAGAGGCACTGTTGGAGGGTAGTAGTGAGGGAATCAATGAAGATTGACAAACGATTGTTGTATGCTGGTGCATAGTAAGGTCATTATTTCAATTCAATATATAATGACAAATCTGTGTTGCAAAATGCACCATTTTCCCCCAAGTTTTCTTGGGGGAGAGGCCCCAATGCCCCCTTTGTAGTGGTCAGACTCACTCGCTGCACTTGGTGTGCACTGTATGGGGACTAGTCTGACAACATTTGCCAGAGCAGCTTTAAGTTTCTAGTCCAGCCTTGGCAGGAGCAGGAGACTCAGGCTGTGAAATAAAACCAAACAATGGAAAGTTAGTCGCGAGATGCAGCACCAACCTTCTGATTAGGATATTTCCATTTGTGCAAATATTTTAATATAAAAATACTAAAATCTTTAGTAATTTAAGTCTAGTCTTTGTTTGATGTGCATACGTGTGTGTTTTTATTTTCTTCGAATTCCAGTTTTAATGTTTGACATTTAAATCATACAAATTGCCTGGGGGTCCCCGGCTGCCAGTAGTGACTCAATGGTGGTCCTTAGGAGTGAAAAGTTTGGGAACCACTGATCTAGGCTATAAGAGTTTGAATGGTTCGCCTGGTTTGGGAGGCCTTATTGGGATCCTGTGAGCTCTATTCATGGAAACGAAACAAGCTAATCCCTCTTTGCCCAATGCTGCTTTAATCAATTCCACTAAAAAATGCCTTTGTTTTCTTCTGGGACACTGTTAAACCTGGCATCATTTGACGTGTTTCCCCTGTCTTTTTGCATTCTAGCCTCCTGTTTTTAATGGTATGTTGGACTTCGATTCGCTGGTTTTGTGCCTCTGCGCACTTTCTCACTACTGTTCAGTGTTGAAGTGCAAATGCTCCTACTGTAAATTGTTTTTATAATTGTTTATCCATGATTGTCATATTTGATTTGCTGTTAAATCCCTAGTAAAGTGCACTGAGTGTGCCCAGTGAGTGTAAATCAAATGCTACTAGTGGGCTTGCAGCATTGATTGTGCCACCCACGTGAGTAGCCCTGTAACTGTACATCAGACCTGCCACTGCAGTGTCTGTGCACACAGTTTTTAACTGCTATGTCGATCTGGCAAGTGCACCCACTTGCCAGGCCCCCACGTTTCCTTTTCTCACATGTAAGGCCCCCCTCGGGGAAGCCCAAGGTACCCCAATGGGCAGGGTGCAGTGTTTATAAATGGTAGGACATGTGCTGGTGTGTTTTACATTTCCTGCTAGTGAAAAACTGCCCATTTGGTTTTTTACTATTGAAAGGCTGTCTTTCCTATAGGCTAACATGAGAGTTACTTTATAACATCTTACAAGTATAACTTCCCATTGTGACCAGATAGAGGAATTGAGTTTAGGCTCTCTGAACTCAGAATATACTAACACATCTTTTGGTAAAGATGGCTTTTCAATTGTGAGTTTGTAAATGCCACTTTTATTAAGCGGACATTTTCTTGTTTAACCATTCTGTGTACCTCTGTTGGTTTGTGTATTGACAGTCTAGTTTTGGAATGACAGGAGCTGAGGATGTGCATTCACTGTAGACAGCTTCAAGGGGGGTGGGTTTGAGATATGCCCTGTCGTTTTTTTGGGTGACTCATAGTGGGCTGAATAGTCCTGGTCTGCATTTAGAGTGGTGGGAGGAGATTTCCCTAGCACTTGTGTCTGCACTGCATAAAACGGTCTCCACCTCCTGTAGTGAAGCTAAACTAGAGAGGACAGAACTGGCTCTTACTGAATTCAGAGACTTTTGCCTGAAACTTCAAAGGGAGCAGTGGTATAAATATTGGTGCCCTGACCCTAGAACTTTAGAACTCTTTTGGATCAAGGAATCTGCAAAGAAGAAGAGCTGGAGAAGCTGTGAGGAGAAACTACCACTTTGCTGTGTGCTTTGCTATGTTGTTGGCCTTCAGTGGCTGCGTCTGTCTTGGACAGTCAAAGGACTTTCTGCAACTTCTTTGTTTGAGTTGCTCCAAGGGCTTAAGGTAGAGCTTGCCCCCTGTTCGAGAAGTCTCAGGAAAAGACTTCAAGTTCATCTGCTACCAGCACGGGGAACTGTGTGTTTTGTGATACAACAGAAGAAAAAGCAACCCAACGCTGTCAACGATGCCACTGCCGGCTCTGTGTCCTAAAGGCAACGCAGAGGGCACCACTGCACTTTGCACCGTAACCCTGGTCTCACCGACGCTGACCGATGACGCCACTGAGCCACTGCTTGCACCATGACCTGTGGGCACCGCACTTCGCACCGTCTCGCTTCATACCTCTGCCCTGGTATCCCCTATGTGTGTTTTCCACGCTGACATCAATGCCGCTGCTTGCACCGTGGTTTGGGGGCACTGCTCGTAAGTTACACAACGCACACCCTTGCTCCACACAGCAGCCTTGGCCTACCGACACTGACACCATCGACTCCAGTTCGACTCCGGTTCGTCAGCTGATGACAGCGCTTCAGCAACGACGAATCCGCCGCTTGCACGTGACCGGCCGACCGTCACTGAGTCACGGCTTGCACCCTCACCTGAGGGCACAGCATGCCACCCTGCTGCACTTTGCACCGCATCCTGGACAGCCGCCGGCTCTCCTGACTTCAACCGTATGGAGTTCGATCTGCAATACATGTGACTTCAAGGGCCCGATGACTCCTGCACCGACCTGCAGAACTGACATCTGCTGACGCCAGCTCTTCGGAGCTCACCGTGAGGTCCCCGACGCCCTGAATTTCTAAACGTACTGTTTTGCGGGTAGTCTCGACACCGTAACTGGCTGTAAACTCGTGGTCAGCTAGAACTGTTTGGATTTGTTGTTCACTATGCCATGATAGTACCGAACAAAGCTATCGACTTCAAGGAACTGTATTTTAAGTCTATTTTTGCTTATTGATATTTCTAAGAACTGTATGGTGGACAACATGATGTGCGAGCACACTGCTGACCTATCAGGCAAGGTTCGCCCCTGGCATTCTGGGTAATGTAGTCTCTTGTAGATCGCTCCAATATTTTCGAGTATTTCGCCAAGGTTGGCGCAGATAGTGCTGATCTCTACACACGTGTCTCTGGTCTATTAACCTTCATCAGTAGAGAATACAGTCTTGTATTTTCATGACGGATAATATCCAGAAACACATGTGTCTAGAGATTTACAACACTAACCTGCACCAACTTTGGTGAACCACTACAGCTAAAATTCAAGTAAGAAATCACTGTGAACTGCATTTACCACAATGCTAAGGGGCGAACTGTGCTGGGAGGTGAGGCAGTGTGCTCCCATCCCCCTTCTGTTTGAAAAGGTTCCCTTGAGCCACTGAGCTGACAAGCTTTTGGAGATGCACCTGTGCGCCAGAGAGAGGTACTGAGACCTGAGAGACTGTGGCAGCCTTTCCAGCAACCTCAGAAGGAATTCTCGTTTTTTATCTCTACTGATGACGGATAATATCCAGAAACACATGTGTCTAGATACTTACAGCACTAACCTGTACCAACATTGGTGAACCACTACAGCTAAAATTCAAGTAAGAAATCACTGTGTACTGCATTTACCACAATGCTAAGGGGCGAACGGTGCTGGGAGGTGAGGCAGTGTGCTCCCACCCCCTTCTAACTGTATGGTGGATTTTTATCTTTTTTGGTCTTGTTTTGCACAGATAAAATATTGGATATTTTTATCTAACACTGGCGTGGTGTCCTTTTGTAGCGTTTTCACTATATTACTGTGCAATATGCGCAAACGCTTTACACCTTGCCTCTGAGATAAGCTTGACTGCTCGTGCCTAGCTTCAAAGGGGGTGAGCAGGGTTATTTTTCGAAGTGTATACCCCTTACCCTGACTAGAAGGAATGGTCCCTACTTGGAGGTGGGGCCAGGTAAGGTGGGATTTCGAGAGACGACTATGAGGGAAAATTAATTATTTTTTATAATTTTCCCTTGTAGTTGTCTCTCGAAATCCCCCTCACCGGCCCCACTGCTCTTTCCTGCAGTGGCTGTGGCTGGTTCTATGTTTTGGTGGGTTTCAGGCTAATTTCAACGAGGATTAAGGCAGATTCAAAGTTGCCCTGCAGGCCTGAGCCAATTGCACTTACTAGTCACCAGCAGAAGGCCACGCCCCCTCAAGCATCCATCATCCTGGACATTGCATCCGTCAATAACAAGTAGGATGTCCACGTAACTAACAACGGACATACACCGTCCGCTGTGTAATCTATGTCAACCTCGAATATTCTGAACAGGCACAAATGAATTTTAAAAAATGAAGAAATTATGAGAAATGCTGGCAGATTTTTCTAAAATAGCAGTATTGGCAACAAATATTTATCTATTTAATTAGATATGTATGTATAATATAGAACCAAATATTGAGAAATTAACATTCTTGAAATATTATATATGTAATTTGACAAAGGCAAAAATAAAAAATGGTTGCAGTATATTTATCAAACGTGTGTAAACATAGGATATTGACATTGCACTCATATAATGCAGCTATGTCCATCAACCACCCCAGGGAACTCGGAGAATGATACATTAACAGAATGAATATATGTACAAACCATGTTCACATCTAGAAACCATGCAGGAAAAGCACATCATAAAGAAGGACAGGCTGAACAGTACCACCATTGAGGCTTTCAACCCGAAACGTTGCCATACATAAGAATTCAGACTACCATCCACCAATTGTAAAGAGTAGGGTGGTGTTACATTACTGTGCTACTGGCTCATTCCAGTACACGGTTAGCAACTCCAAAGAGATGCCAAAGCCAACTTTTTCAGCTATCCTCAACCAGATCCTGGATGTTATGCCCAGACGTATGAATGACCACATCATATTTCCAACAGATGATGATACACTGAATAATCTCAAAGGCATTGTATTAGGAGTCATACCATACATGGAACCCATGTTGCACTGGTCCAACCTCATGACTAGAAGCAAGTGTACCATAATAGGAAGAATTTTCATTCCACCAATGTACAGGTGGTTTGAATAGCTGATCCCTATATCAGCAGTGCATGTGCGTAACATTTCCAGGTTCCACCCCTGACTTCCTAGTGCTCGACAACAGATGCATACCACAACAGATGGCAGATTTTGTATCACAAATTGGCTTGGCGGTAAGATTCAAAGATTATGTTGATGTCAATTGTTTATTGAAAGTATCACAAACATAATTTCATTTATGTTTGCTTTTGTTATTATATTTTTCTCGGGACTCAATTTATCCAAGTCATACGCAACTTCTAAAATCTCTGAGAAAACCAACAACGCCGGAGGAAGTCTTCTACAATGAGGCTCACATGTGAACGAGGGATCCTGTGGAGTGGGCTTTGGGCTCCTGAAGGCCCGGTTCAGGTGATTGGGCAAGATGGAGGGACCATCCTCTACCCTCCCGGAAAGCTATGCAAGATTGTTGTGCTATATTGCACGCTTCACAACATTGCCTTGCAGAGAAATATTCTGTTCATTTCTGATGACCATTACCATACCATACCAATATTACTTTATTTTGGTATTTCACCATAAAAGAACAGCCACAAATATATACAAGCATATAACATTTTAAGAAGAATAAAAACAATTCATCAAAGATATTACAATGTTAACAAAAGACAATATAATCAGGCACAATCAAGACCTTGATCTTGCATCTTGAGGAAGTTTCCCCTGACCCACCACATGGAGCTTAAAAAACGTGAAACTGCTAAGACTATATGAGAATCTGTGTTGTACTTTAAGATTCTAAATGCTTCCCTGCAATGTGTGGTGCCCAGGTTTTTGCACAGCTGAAGCAGCCAACTACGTCTTGCTGTTTGATAGCCCCGGCAAAAAAAGAAGACATGGACTTCAGTCTCATCACACAAATTACATGCCGGACACCCACTTGTACTTCCTCACGACCATTACCAGTGGGAACAACAGGGTGATGTTGGTAACGTGCGTCAGCAAGTTGACAGTAGTGTGGATGAAAGCACTGACTTCAGACTCATTGAAAACGTATTTGCCTGCGGGCAAGTGATTTTAAGGAAAATTTCATTTGTCTGTATTCCCTCTGGACATATCCTCTGTATGTTATTAATCCACTAGTTGCATGTCAGATTCCTTATGTTTCATTATATTTAAAGTGTGCTTGTTTTTAAATATGTTTGAAAGTCCAACAGTATATTGCGGTAAACATCCTTTACAACGACTGCGTTACAACGAAGTCCATTACCCCGTGTTTTTCACTCCACAAAATCTTTTACAACGCAGGGTTTTACACTGCAAACCATTACAAAGCATTCCCCATTACAACACCCTGGTGGAATTAAAATAGTAAATTGCGTTGTAATGTACAATGTGTTCTAATGGATTGCAGTGTAAAGCCCTGCGTTGTAAAAAATTTTACGGAGTAAAAAATGTGGGGTAATGGCACGCATTGTAAACGCGTGTGGAGTAAAGTGTCATATTCGTATATTGCTAATATCTTGCATATAATAATGAGCATGCTATATGAGAATTTATATTTTACAGCTGTTGATGTTTGATTCTCTGAAAATGGTTAAAATTGAGAAGTAAACATATGATGCTAGTCACAAACATATTAATATTTCTGCTTAATCCTTCCTAGGCAATGATATCTTGTCATCTGCTGGGGAACTAGCAAGTCATATAGGTGGATACTTTGGAGAATTGCATAGATATTGGTTATCAAGAGATATGTTATACAAGTTACCTGACCATTGTTTGAATGTTTATGAAAAAATAGTGATTAACTTCCGCTCTTTCGAGAAGTGAGGCCAATTTAGTGAATTTTTTCTAAGGTATCTAACACGTGTGTGTGTGTGTGCATGCATGTGTGAGTGTGTGTGTGTGTGAAAGTCTAGAACTTGGACTTGATTATGTCATCTATAACATATCTGTTAATATTTGGTGTAGTTTATGACTGTGAGCATAATGTCTGTATAAAACATGGGTCGTGAAAAAAGAGACAAATACCTCAAAACAAGGGGGCAGGGTTTGAACAACCAAAGGCTTACCTTGCTAAATTATTAAAACAATAAATGCACTCACATTCAGTCACCACAATCAAACAGATTTAGTACACCAGGAATCTTGAAAACACACATAGGCCATTTAATTATATATTCATAAAAATGCATCCAATAACAAAAATGCATAGCACAATCAATTTACCAAATTATCAAACAATAACATGAAAAACAACTACACAAGATAACATCTTTAGTGATTTTAATTTTAAATAAACCAATAAACCCATAAAGTTTAACCCACAATCCTGACTTGGTAAATTATTTGAATTAGCTTTGAACTCAGTCGTATGAAGACTTTATCGAATATATTGCCCTCTTAATGATTTTAGAGCATTGACAAAACTATCAAAAAGTGTGTCTTGGGTGTAGCTGCAATCAGTGTGTCTATAGTGGGGTTATTGGTCAATGGAATAGTGCTGGAACAATTTTCATAGTGGGAGTGATGCCATCAATGTTACATCGCTGAAGTCAAAAGGACTATGAGAATCCAAGAGTTTTATACAAAGAACAAGTACAACAAATGAGTCATGCTGTTTCAACAGGACAATGGTAAAGGTGTGTTATGTACCTAATGGTGCATTTTGGAGTAAATTGTTGCAAATATATTACTAAAGCATGGTGTGGTATCACATTGTCATTGACAGACAGTACATTTTCCATTGAAATGGCCAAACAAATTCACACTGACATGCACTTTTACTGATAAAACTGTATAGTGCACAAATGATAATGAGTTGAATTTGGGTTTCCGCAAATATTTATTATTTGCACATCACCCTGTAAAGTGTCATGATTTGTTTTGACTATATTTATTCTTTGCTTCCATCTGAATTACAAAAAAAGTGCTTCGTTTGTGATTTTCTAGCTTCTGATTTTTTTTTAAAATATGTGTTCAGTTCATTTACAGGTATTTACATTTTGTTGTGTTACAAACAAACCTGACATACTACAGCCTTTCCTTTCACACTCCCTGCACCCTAGCAAGAGCATCAGTCTCAATGTTATGCATGAGGTTATCTCTAGAACTCTGTTATAATGTTGAAGTTGTTGGCGGCCATCTTATGTAAGACAATGTGGGTTTTGTGCATAGGGGATCGATGAGAATAGAAATATTACTCAATACACACAGGGATTGTGAACTTCACAAGTAGGGTAGAAATATGTAGAATAGTGTGTATTAGGACAAATAATACTGTAACTACTCTCGTGATCGGGTTGGGTATAAATACAAGAGTTTCAAGATGGCACTCGAGCGAAACGCCGGTCGACGAGTGAAGAGTACTCTCTGCCACTCAAAGTAAGTACGGATGTTGCTTTTATGTGCTGATGGGGGTAGATATGATGTTTGGATTATGTCTTAAGACCGAGCGTGAGATTAGAATACCGCATATCAATAACGCGAATGTATGTTTCGGACATTATTGAGCGCAACATAAAATTTGGGTTCAGATATGGTGTTTCGTGTGTAATTCGGAACACATAGACTACACGTAATCGTGTTTTCCTAATAATAGTAGATATTCTGCTTTATACACAATGTTAAACACAATGTTTACCTATAGCCAAGTCTCTGCCAGATACAGTGATTTAATAGTGAAATATCGATATCACTGGATACACAATGGATTGCTTTTTGTTTGAATATAACTGCTAGTGGTACTTTAGGTATGATGCTTTAACAGATGATAGTTATTTTGGCTAGCCTGGAAAGTGCCCCTTTTTCGTAACAAATAGGCGTAGGAGTACATTTAATGTTATGGCAGATATTACAATATAATAAGCGGAAGCTTGAGAATATAGACATTTTTATGGGACATTGTGTAGGACTCGTGGCTGCAAGATAGATTCCTTATATACTTGTTTCACCTACAGGTCTGAGAAATCATATTGTGATTACTGTTTATTCTTTATGAAGGATGTTGGAAGGCTAGCGACTACATTTGAATTTTTCCACAAGTATTGCATTATTTGAATAGAGATACACTGTTAAGGTGAGCTCATTTTCTTGAACAATCCAAAACTTAATAACTTGAGAGTTTTAGGTAATGTGATGTTGAACACGGGCTAGTTGGTGGATTATGTATTGGGTGTTATTACACAGTGTATTTTTAAGCACTTTTTATAAATGTGACAACAACATATACATATATGTATTTGAAATTATAATGTGAGTTCCTATGTACAAAGAGTCTAAGAATGTACATGTTGTAACCTATTCCCTCTTTATAAAGTCACGCATACTACAGTAGTATTTACTGTGTCCACTTTTGGTGGAATTGTCTCTATCCATGATTCATCATATGTACTCCGAGCACATGGGTGTTATGGTGTAGGGGACACAAGGTAATAGTTCCAGTGTAACTAAGACATATGTTATTGATTTATTTATAGCCCTGAGGAAGTCAGAGATGCAGACGCATCCTATCTGACGAAACACGTGTTGGCTATATGTGCACCTGGAGAAGATAAGACGAGTAATGAAATATTGAAGGAATAAAACAACAGAGTTGGAACAAAGACTGATTGGACTTTGATTTTCATACATGGAGTGGTGCTCAGGATAAATTGTTTATTTACATTTTGTTGTTACAAACACACCTGACATCCTACAGCCTTTCCTTTCACTCTCCCTGCACCCCAGCAAGGGCATCAGTCTCAATGTTAAAGGAATAATCATGCAGTGTGTCAGAAGACATAGCCACACACCTGACCTCTGTCTTTGGACTCACGGCAAAGGGGACCAGATAAAAACAAAATGTAAAGATGTCCTTATTGCTGATTCACCCTCTGGACTCCAGCAAGGATACTTTTGGGGGGGGGCTGCAGCACCCCCAGTAGCCCTACGTCCAGCGCCCATGGGTCAATATGTCTGTAGTGGGGTTGTTGATCAATGTCCTGTATATAATGTTGTTGGTCCGTTTGTGTCTACAGTGAAATTATTGATCAGAGAATGTTGTCCTAGTGGGATTACCTATCACTTTGACTGCAGTGAGGTTATGGATCAGCTAATTATGTCTCAAGGAAACTATAGATCAGTGTGTCTTCAGTGAGTTTAGATCAGTGTGTCTTCAGTGAGTTTATGCATCAATGTGAATGCAGTGGAGTGTCGGATCAATCAGTGTGGCTGTGATGAAGTTACTGAATAGTGATTTGTGTCTTCAGTGGATCATCAGAAAGGCTAATGGTCAGTGTTTCTGGAGTAGGATTGACAGTGTGTCTGCAGTGAGTCTGTTTATTGATCATCAGTGTCTGCAGTGAGTCTGTTTATTGATCATCAGTGTCTGCAGCAAGGACATGGGTCGGTTAATTATGTCACAGTGGGGATTTTGATCAATATATCTGCAGTGTCGAGTTATTGACTCGTGAATTGTGTCTGCAGTGGAGTGGAGCTTTCAATCAGTGTGTCTGCAGTAAGACTAGAGAACAGTTGAGTCTTCAGCGGGGTTATTGATCAGTTAATTATGCCTACAATGAGGATTTTGATCGCTCTATCTGCAGTGAGGTTATTGACTCGTGAACTCTTCCTGCAGTCAGGCTATTATTGAGTCTTCTATGGGGTTATCAACTAGGACTGTGTGTCTGCAATAAGGTTTTTGGCCACTGTCTATGTAGTGGGGTTATCGATCAGTGTGTCTGCAGTACAACTCTTGGTCAGCTGTGTTTGCTGTGAAATTGTCGATAAGTGAACTGTGTCCCTGTTAGGGCCATCTATCAGTGTGTCTGTTGTGATGCTAGTAATCAATTGTCTGTGTCTGCAGGGGAGCCATCTACGAGTTTTTCTGCTGTGTGCATTTAGAGGTGCCATTGATCGGATCAGCTGTGGTTGCATTGAAGTTATCGATTATTAGTTTGTGTCTCGCTCTCTCTCGGTGTGTCTGCAGTGAGGTTTTTGATTTGTTGAGTAGTGCTCTGGGATATGGTCCAATAAGAATTATTGAAATATTCAGAATCGGAACTCAGGCGGTGAGGCTGCCTCGGATCTCCGGCTCTTTGAGGCGAGGCCCTTTGCCCGAATGCCGCCCCGATTCACATTTCTTGGGCTGGCACCACGTGTCTGGATCCCGGCTCACCCCTCCCTGCAAGGCTGCAGATGCTCAGCAGCAACCTGTGCTCCGTCCTCCTCCTCCCCCTCCTCCGCGCGCACACACAAGGGGGAGGGGAAAATACTCCACTCCATAAATGTTTTATTTAACATGCCATACCGGAAGAAGAGGCCATATTCATTCCCTGTGCCTCAGCCATCTATCTTAGCAAAGGCTTCTTCCTGCAACCCGCTCGGGTCCTTGTGTTTGGGTCTCTCCTTTCTGCGCTGCACCTGATCGGACAGCGGCCTACGCAGACGTCTCCTCTCCGCCCCGCTCTTCGCAGATGCATGTTTGCAGCCATCTCTAGGCAGGGAGCAGGGGACCGACCAGCTGCCACAACAACAACACAGCATCCCCGCATCCGACGCGCGAGGCGATGACGGCGGCCCCCTTCTGAGCTGAGACCGGAGGATGCCGCTTCTCGGAGCGATGCTGGGTTGGGTCGCTGGCCCAGGAGCCCCGTCTGCCGCTGAGGGCAGCGCCCGGGCGCACTCCGGTACCACAAATGGGCGGCCCGCGGGCCGACGAGCGGCGGCGCGAGGCGGCCGTCTTCTATAGGACGCCTGCCCTGCAGGTGGCATCGCTGCGGTAGGGCTGCCGACACCCGAGGATCAGGGCGCCGAGGGGCCACCATGTTACCTTACCCCGAGCCCACGGGTACTCCGGGCCGCATTCTCTGTGGGCAGAGATGGGACTAGGAACCTCACCATCACAGGATTACACAAGTCATTTCTGATACATTTTTGGAGATGTGTTTTTATTGGGGGATCCTATGTATTTTTTTCCGGTGGAGCGGTGTGTTTTTTTCTTGCACGCTCCCGCTCTGTCGCAGAAAATGAATGAACAAGGGACTCGGGATGTGCCCGGGAGGAACCGCTGCTTGCCCAAAACGGCTTTCGCTTCATTGGGTTTCAGTTGTGGCCTTTTGGTTTAACCCTTCCATTTCCCACACCTTCCCTCCCCCTCCCTGGTGCTATTTATTTCATATGTACTCCCCTCCGCCCTTCACTGGTTTCCATATGCACGTCTGTCCCGATCCCCTCACTCCTGAACCAGAGAATGCTTTCTAGTCATCCCTATAATTAAAAATATATATTGCATTTCCCTGCACTTGCCTTTGCCGCCTCTCCATCCACCCGTTTACCAATCGGCACCTGCTGTTTTATTTATTCAGTGCAGGGGGCACTTTATATCCACGTCGCCAGTTCCTCTGTTTTCATTTCACATACCTTTCAGCTCTGTATTATAATACAAATACCATTGTTTTCTCTACATTGGTCCAGGCCTTGTCTGTTTCCACCCTCCTCTTGTGTGCTGCAGTCCAAGCCATGGGTGCTAGAACCGAACCCCTCAGCTCGGATCCCCCATGGGATATTTGAATTCGGACACCTTTTGTTTTGAGTGCTTTTTTCGAGGTTCTTCTTGGGTCCGGTTGGACTGCTGGGGCTGGGGAGGGGGCAGGGCCGGTAAATGATGTTCAAGTACCGGATCCGGATGTTTTTCAACGAACTGAAGGTCCTGGTGTTGATGCGCTCGGGGTCCGACCCGGAGCCCAGCAGCAGAAGCAGAGCCATGCGGGGTTTGGGGGTGGGCGGCTGCGGCTGGCCCCCTTGCGCCTCCCGGGGGGACGATGACGAAGAGTACTATGGGCCCGGGGTGGCCGACCCCCCGCGGCCCCGCAGCCTGGGCCTGGAGGAGAAGGTGGCGCCCCCCTTGGACGCGGTGTCGCTCAGCAGCAGCCTGGACAGCGGCATGAGGACCCCCCAGTGCCGAATCTGCTTCCAAGGGCCAGAGCAGGTGAGTGCGGGACTCAGTCCCACCTGAGCGCTATCGACGCGGTTGGGGCGTCAGGCTGTGTGACCCTGTTCCCGAGGGGCAAAGGTACCTGCGCGCTGCATCCCCCCAAAGGGTGCGTGATCCTCCAGGAGGCATAGCATGTATTGTTTAGAGTCTCGACGTGCCATCCTCATTTGCAAATGTCTGTGTGCCATTGCCATGATGATGTCTTTGTGATCAGACGTGTATGGGCCTGTGCCTGGTGGCTAGGGGCATCAGCTTGGGGAATGAGGATGGCTGTGTGATCCTCTGGGCAATGCCGTATACAGTGCTATAAAACGGGACTAAAAGGTGTGGACTGAGGCGCTCGGGGACAGTGATGCTGCATAGCCCGGGGCATACGTGCATGGGTGTGTGGCACCCCTGTGCCAAGGCGCGCTAGAGCTCCATCACAAAGGGCTCTGCTGTGTGGGCATGCCATTCAAAAACCTAGGTTACGAGGGCAGAGTGGTCGAGGATCACAACCAGAAGCAAACATATGTTAGTGTGTTAACACGTACTTGAAATGTATCATGGCCTGCCCACTTCACAGTCAAAAGTGGCCGGGTGTGGACAACAGGAGAAAAAGTCCATGAGTTGGTTCTCACCATAAACAGTTAAAAAATATATTCGAGCGCCCCGTCTGCGGGGTGAATAGTGTCTGAGTTTATGTGTAGTGGAAAACGTGCGTTCGTGTGATCAGCAGTGGCACATGTATCTGGACGTGACAGCAGGAGTGGACGACATATCTGGATGTGTTACCGCCAGTGGCAAAGACAAAACGCGCGTGCCATGCCCAGGAGCAAACAGCAGATGTGTGTGGAGGGAGCTGCCATACCCAGGGACTTCCGGCATAGATGAAGAATGTGTTCGCCGTCAGCTGCGCCAGCCTCAGAGCGCCTCGCTGCGCTGGGTTCCAGAGCGTGGGGCAATTGTGTTTAGTATGAGGCCGAGGTAAGTGCTGCACGAGCGCGCCCATCACCGGGGCACAGGATGACGCTGCCGGCTCTGGAAGCGCGAGGACCTTCGCTGTTCCACCCGCGCGCCCACAAGATTTTAGAAAGCACAGGATGGCAGGCCAGAAGGAGTCCATTTCTAGATCAGGCATCTGTGTAGGATGTCCGGCTTTAGAACCTAGGGTGCAGCCATTACTTCAACGCGCCACAACCACACTGTTGTGTCGAAATGCACCTAACAATCTGCCCTCAGGGCGAGCTCAGTCTTTGTTATGGATGCGGCCGTGACCCACGGACGTCTGGGGTTGGCAGGAGTTCCTTCTCAACCTGTTGACATTCTGTCTATACTTCCAAGCACCATACCAGCTAGCGGCTTCTTCCACGGTGTTGGTACCAGCAGTTAGAATGTTGGCACTTTCCTGTGTGGCTGTTTTTCACACTGGCAGTGGAGCCATGGCACACCATATGGAAGCAGCAGCCTTGGACCTGCTATGCTTTCCTGACGCGGGATGTTGTGGTGGAATTGGTGACCACGGACAGCCTCCAATACCACACTGCAGCCTCCATCCATCGAAGGTACCGCCTGAATCCTGGCTGAGTCAGTGGATGGATGCTCCCCATGTTTCTTTGTCAGAGCTATTGTTCTGTTGGTTTTCAAGCGAGGCCATGCCAATGGGGAGGTTGCTTTGCTATTACTGGGCTCCTACAGGCCAGCGCAGCCGGCCCCTACAGGCCAGCGCAGCCGGCCCGGTGTTTTTGTTTCATTGAGGAAATGTTGTCCACAGGCATCTCTGTTCCCATTGCCGAGTTGAAGCTGGAGGTTGTGTGCTTGTCGGTGCATCTGAAAGGCTGGCGTGCCTGGAGACAGGGCCTCCTCTATCAGTCACCCACTGAAGCTGACTGAGTCCAGATGGCCTATCAGAGGCACTAGTTTATTGTTAAATCTCTCCATGTACCTAGATGCTGATCAAGCTGTGATGAAAGGACGTCGCCACTTTGTTTTCTTTTAGGGCACCCTCATGGATATGGCAGTTCTATTTCTGCATGTATGCGTTATGTCCGTCTGTGTGGAGCATATGCTAGGAGGCCACATAATGCTTGTTCGCAATTGCTTCCTGTCACTGAATTAGCGAAATCTGCACTATCTTGGCAGCCTGTCTTCAGAGATCCGTCATTCCAACTTCTTGAAAGCAAGGTCGATTCCCTGATCAACTACGGTTGATGCTTTCAATGACAAGAGCATCTCATGTTAACAGATCAACCCTATTTCCATGGAGCAGAGCTTACTGCCACTTATATCACAAAGATGGTTGCCTTGTATATTTCAAGTTGTAGTGTACAGTGCACTTAACGTGGAGCTGAAAGTAATCCATGTGTGTGTACATTCCTTGCTTTTACTCTCTATTTTATCAAAGAATTGGCACTTTAACACACAGCCTCACGCCCCTTCAAAAATAAATAAATCGAATTAAACACTTGAAACAACTACTAGTTCAGCTCTCTTGTTGCCTATAAAGAGTGGGGCTGTCCACTGATAGCACAATGTGCCCAGGTAAGAGGTGCTGAGTTCAGTTTGTATCAGTACAAAGTAATACCAATGTGTGTACAAAACAAATGACATACACCCGAAACTAGGAAATGGCAGTTTCTTTTGGGAACTGCAAATGATAGAAGTAACTCCTGCCACACCCCTCCAGACCAAAACTGACTATAATTCTGGACCAGGAGCAGGGTTCTAGGGTGCCTGTCAATGTGACATCACCTACCTTCTGAAAATCTGGCCTCCTTATCTCAAAACAAAAGTTACAGTGATGTGATAACGGACAGTCTTTCTTTTATGTTTACTGTCGGCTCTCTGAGGCAGCTGCCACATCCTTTTTTACCAAAACAGGACCTTAATCTCGTTGTTAATTTAGGTATTTTAAATATTTTATATACATCAGTTTTTTTTTTTATGGAATACCTTTCATACGTGGTCTCCATTTTAATATCTAAACAAATTAACATTTAGAGTTACCTTTAACCATGAAGAACTAAATGTCTTGTTCTAATGGGAGTAACTCACGCTAACAGGGGTAACGTTTATCTTTGAGCCAAACTCATTTTGGAAGAAATTGGTGATAAGTCATTGAGATAAACTAACACCCTTAAAAAATATGTGCATTCAACTTATTTATTTTTAAAAGAATTTTAAATTGCTTTCCAAAAAAAGGATCGAGGTGTGGCTTAGTGGATTCATTGTCAGCTGCAGTGCCTGCAGATCCAAGTTTCAATCCCAGCAGTAGCAACGGACCTTCTTCTATGACTGGACAAATCCGTTTTTGTTATGGTGCTGTTTACTTTTCTTCCACAACAGGAAGGCTTTGAAACACAAAAGTCAGCACTACACAAAATGGTTGTGTTGACTCCTAGTGACAGATATTGAGATGTGCATGTGCGCTCTGCCTACCGTGTTGACTGTGTAAACCGCTCACACCAGCACATTAAATTGTCTTATGTTGATGGGGTCATTATTGTCCAGTGCTGCAAGTTTTATCAAGTTCCTAAAAAGCAAGGCTACCTGCTTCATGATTAATTTCCAATCTGTGGCCTACAGGTTGCAAACAGATTGCTGTAGCAAGCATTGAACCCTTGTGCTAAATTTTGACCACAACTTTTCCTCCATAAGCTAATTTGACTCCTAATCTCTGTGGGGTCTTGCTGTTACTCTAGGGTCATGCTATCTCTAAAAGGTCATCCTCTCTCTCTACGGCCATGTTGTTTTGGTGGGGTCATGGTGTGTGTAAAAAGGCATGCTTCTCTGCGGGGCATTTATGTTGACCAGCTCTGTGGGCTGGGCCTGCTCATAGCAAACAAGCGAGACGTCTGGCTCTTGGGTTGATACTTGACAGGGTCCTCTAGCGCTTTGGGTGGGGACGGTTGGCACAATGAGCTATGAGGAACCCTTAGCTCTTGCTGAGTGGAAGGGCCCCTTGGGTTCTGGACCCTGTACATGAGTCACGCAGAACCAGGTCACAAGAGAAGCCCACCACTGGTTGCCTGATAAGGTCAATTTTGTGTGTTTTGCCCCCTCCCCCAAATGGCTGCAATTGAAGATTTCGAGCTTCTGCTCAATTGACAGGACTCCACAAAGCATGGCGTCCCCTCTGTACACGATGTGTGGGGCCCAGATCCCTACGAGCACTTCCGCGGACCTGCATCTGTCGCCTCCTTTTGTGTTCACGGTTGCTGAGGGGTTAACGGAGCGGCGTGCCCTCATTGGCGCACGCTGTTGCTGTGCGCAATCAGAGCGCGCCTTTTCATTACTGGAATTCATTGACCTAGAACCTTGCTTTCTGAATGGGCACCTTGGGAGGGGGCACGCGACACGAGATGGCAAAGGTTATTATTATCCCTCTCTGTAGCTTTTGTGTTTCCTATCGTCCCAGAAAAGACAATGCGCGGGTTTTAAATAATGCAGACTCAATGCTATTGTTCGGGTAATTACAGGAAAACATGGCTACTGAGTATTCCGAATTATACAGAGAAATAGAAAACAGACAGGATACAAAGCATGGATTAATCATACAACATTAGCAGATCAGTGTAGCAGGGCTACCTACATTTCTCAGTAAGGCATACACTCATAGAGTATACATATCTTCTAAAATGTAAAATGCCGGTAAATTTGATGCTTTCAAAGCAGAAAATAGGTGCTGTGAAAATGTCAAACTGGCGAGGCTTTGCGCACAATTATTAACCTGATTTCGAAATAAGTACTGTAAATTGAGTGACTTCATTATGGGAAGTGAAGCAGCAGCGAGGGAGCGCTATCTAATGGGTGCTGGTGCATGCATAACAATCATGGGAACAGGCCCTACAAAGCAGTTCTTCCAACCGGCGCCGGTGCACGCGCCGCTCACTTCGGTAAACGGCTTTCATTTGAAACAAGGAAGGGACGGGTAGAGTTGTCCTCTGTGAAAGTGCTTCCAACAAAACTGGTCTGTTTATTAAACTCACATATGTATTAGAATGGCGCGAGATATGTATTTTAGTGCAATTTTTTGATAATGTCCTGCAACTTTGCAATGATTTTAATGAATAAAAGAAAAATTCATTCATTCATTATTAACTCACATGCAAATGAACCCCTGTACCAAAATGAGTGCTCAGTAAAGTTCAATGTATTCTGGGCCACTGGAACTGTGTGGCATTGAGGACATGACATTGTTTATTTTTATTATTTATATGTCTCATTAAAAGGTGCCCTGAGGGCTCAAGACAGGGTAACTTAAAAACAAATGCAACATAATTGGGATGCGGATGTCTTTTTGAAATGACTTCAGGTCTGGCAGCAGCATATGATCTGTGTTGTTGTACACATGGATGTATTAATAGTGAAAGGGGAAAAAATGACAAAGAAGGAATCATTCTATCCCCCCTATTTGGAATAAATGAACATATAAAGGTTTTCTTCCTTCTTTAGTCCAGGCACTTGTTTCTGCCTAGGGATCTTTACAATATCTGGGCAACGTTGGCACCTGTTTTTTTCCCCAGAGTTTTTTATAGCGCGAACTTGACCCGAATCGGGTATCAGAGCGCTTTACATAGCACCAGTTGCATTACATGAGGACACATTCATTTTTGTTAGGCATGGGTGAATTAAGTGATTTGCCCAGAATCACAGGATGTTCAGTGTCATTGCTGAGACTTGAACCTAGTTCCCCAGATTTGAGGTCGATCGCCCTAGCCTTTAGGCCAACTCCTCTCCCCAGTTTTAATGGCTAATGACAGCAATCGACAATGAAAGGTGTCTGGCGCGACACTGCCCCTGAAGTACAGCATCTGTAATAACATTTGATCTGTATGAGCCAAAAACATTCTTCTTTGGTAAAATATGAAAAATTGGATTATATGGAGAATGCAGCACATTAATATTTTCGTACGGTGGTTAATTTGTAAAAAAAATAAGTGCCGGGGATCTTGTCATAGGCGACTTGCAGCAGCCCATTTCTCCTGTTAGCGCTGCACAAAACAGAACCAACTACTAACCATGAAAGTCGGGAGATGATGTGGCGTAATGACCAGAGCTGCTGACATTGGAGCTGGGGAATCAGGTTTGAGTCTCAGCATAGGCTCAACATCTGTGATTCTGAGCAAATCACTACCATAAATGAATGTGTCCTTAACTGGTGGTCATGAAAAGCACGGGTGTTGAGGATTAAGTGCCGTTGCTGAGCACCGGAAACCACCGGCTCAAATTAAGCACTGTTTTCATAGAAAACACAGTGATCGCACAATCACAAATTTTCCTTTGGACTTGACTGTGTGCTTCAAAGTATACATCAAAATCAAAAGCAGCAGATGCCTGGGCTTGCACACTCTTGCACAAGCTGAAGTGACAAGCAACTCTAAAGTTGTTTTGCTTAGTATGCCCACTTGTGTATTTTCTAAAGTCCCGGGACATTTTACATAAATCATTTCTGATGTTTCAAGGGGCGCGAACCAACCGCAGCCTCATCCTCGGCTTAGCCATGCTGGATAGATTGTTGTACATAGCGAACACAAGGAGATAATGGACGGAGCGCTGTAACTTTTCCAGACACTCACCCCCATTCACAAATCTGGGTTGACTCCATCATCATTCTTTAGCTCACTTCGTCACCCCAGTTCAGACACAGCTATATGCAAATTAGTCTTGACCCTGTGCCTCATGGGAACAGTCCAGCCCGAACTGCCAAGCTATGTCTTCCCTGGCCCGGAAACAAGCATCCTGGGGCAGGTTTTGGGGTAACACCCCTCATCAGCCAGGCTAGCTTGAATCCAGTGGCAAAGTGAGCAAGGGACCCACGTCTGGGCATACCCTGTGTTTGTTTAGATTGTTGTATATCACAGAACCATTCTTATGTCCGAAGAACTTTTGTGACAGTGACCATTTTAATATACCTTGAACCATTTAGTTTATCTATTATTCTTGTCTCATTGTCTTTTATCTTCTTGACTTAATCTTGGTGAGATCTTAAAAGTTCTAGGAATCTCCTTTGGAACCTTAGCTGGTCCCAGGCAGTGGCCGAGTCCTAGCAGAGGTCTGGTACTAGGCCATAGGACCAAGGACAGTGGGTAGCTGTGGGTGTGAACTGACAGCAGAGCTCGCTGCACTGGTACAGCCTCCAGCAGGACAACAAAGGCTAATGGAGACAGCAGGCAAACAAGGCCTGCGACAAAGCTACTGTCAAGGAACACAGGAAAAGTATATGGCAATCTGACATTACTGGTCTTCTATTGTCTGCTGAACTTCCAAGGGGAGGGAAGGGTTCTTTAAACTCACTGAAAAAAAACAGAGAAGGTTTCGTGGCACAGGTTTGATCAGCAGACAGAAATAACACCATGGCCTAAATTATGCATTGGGCATACTATCTTGGTCTGCGCTGGGGCATACCCTTAACTCCATGTGCCTAGGACAGACTGGGGCAGTACACCCGATTACCCAGAAAAATGTACTGTCCTCAGAGCATGTGCATACTCTGACAGATCGCATCTGCACTGAGGAGAGCGAAATCGTGAAAGACAGGGCTGCAGATCCGTATTTTACAGGAGGTGCGCCGGTGTCTGTGTGTAGAGGGAACAGACATCACCTGGAGGCGAGTGCATTGGGTTATGGCACATACCTGCATGGGTGCAGTGCTTACGATACCTGTCTCCAGGCGAATGTCTGGGGTGTCCCTGTGATTTCTGTTCTACTCTCTCTAAGGGCTGCTCTCAGGGGTTCACTGACGGAATGCCGCCGCTAGGTAGTGCACAGTCAGTTACTCTCCAGACAGCTTCTTTGCCACTGCTCCCACATCTATAAACCAGCACATGCACAAAGGCAAAGTGTTTTATTATTTGCATGGGTCTAGACACCCATGCAAATAAGGGCATACCTGATTGTTATTGCACAGGCGTAAAAGGTGTGCAGACATGATACGTATTGCAGAGGAAGGTGCACAAGCATCTGTAACCGTTTGCATAATATCATGGTGCCTGGGGCAGAGTCGGATTGGAACCTGAAATAGCCCTAGGGCTGTTTGGTTAGCGCTGGGGCTAATTTTGAGAGAAATTCATAGTATATGAATCGATTTACAGCTTGTAGGGTCAGTAACATTGGTCACGTATGTAAACACCATTATTCCACTGCAGTTCATTCATAGGTCTCTCGGGATCATCTTCAGGTCTACGAGTCTCCCTTAAACCTTGCTCACCCTCAGATCCCAGAGGCTCCTCTCTGCCCGTAGGCTCTAAAGCTCCTGCTCGTAAATGGGGATTCTCATTGTCCATTGGCCAGTAGGTCAGCAGAGGATCATGTTCACCTGTAGGCTTGGCTTCTATTCACTCTCAAGGAACTGTGTGTCCTGCTCGTCCTAAGTGCAGTGGGGCTGTTCCTTATCATCAGTGGATCCAAAAGTAGCCGCCGTCCCTCAAACCCTGAAGTTCAGTTCCACTCTAGGGTCACCCTGCTATGTTCTTCTGGAGATAACTGTCTGTGCTTTACAAATCCTGTACTCCATCAACAAATCAATCGGGTATCCTGACTCTCCTTCACAGACTCAAATCCCAGAGGCTCCTGCTCACACCGAGGTCCCCAGAGGCTATTGTTCACTCTCTGATGCCATTGGGATCCTGCTCCCCCTATGGTAACCACACATTCCTGTTCACAATTAGGTCCCGCATCTCTTGCTCACTCTTACCCAGAGCCCTGCTGACACTCAGGTCAATGAAAAACATCTTCACCATGAGACTCCCTTGGCTTATGTTTACTGTCAGCTCCCACATACTCTGCATGAGCTAAGGCCCAGGATTACAACTCATCACCAGATCTCCAAATCTGCTCTTCCAGAAGGTCCACAGGCTCCTCCTCACACTTAGGTTCCATCAATGGCCCTGTTCAATTTAGTTCTCCAAGGCTTTAGCTTGCCCGAATGTCTACGGGACTATGGATTCACCCTCAGTTCCATAAAGCCCTGGCTAACCCTTTCGTGGTCTCTGTTAGAAATGGGGTTTCTGGTTGGCTAGGGTATTCACCTAAGCTAGGTAGAACTTACCACTCTAGTCAGGGTAAGGGAGTTACACACCCAAGATAACCCCTGCTCACCCCCTTGGTAGCTTGGCAGAGCAGTGAGGCTTATCCCAGAGGCAATGTGTAAAACCTTTTCACAACACACACACACACACACCAGTGACACACTAGGCGCACCACAAAAAGAGACTCCACACAAGGTTATATACAAATATCCTTTGTACCATACCAAAAACACATTAGACAACAATAACATAATTCACTTTGCCAACTAGCCAATGGTCATGACATTACATAGGTCATAAATCACTTTTGCCAACTAGGCAATTGTCACAACACCACATTTAGCGCAATAAAGCATGACCTAAAGGTTGCACATGTCAAAAAGAAAAGCATTGTGAACACATTCTGCATAACACCATCACTGTACATATTATATCACTCCTGACATAAGTCACATTTGCCTGTCACTGCGGGGTATAAAACGACTCATAGTCCCACATCAGGGCACACAATTGTAGGTGAATATCAATAATCACCTGAATTACTAGATAACATTGTGCCCAAATAACACCTTTTTACCTGAAACACGGAGCCGCAGTGCTTCTGTGCTGCTTTCACATGGTACACAGTAATTATAGAGGAGCCTTAGCAGATTCGGGACCGCTGTTGAGGGTTTCCCTCCCATCCTGCAGCTGATTTCCAATCTCTCAAGACTCTGCATTGTGTAGCTACAGCGGAGTGGGAGGGCCAGTTCGGGCTCTCCACACAGAAGACCTTCACCGGTCTCCACCATTGGCTGAACTGATCCCTGCAGCTGCCGCGAGCCTGCGCTCGGCTGCTGATAATCTTGGTCCACCCAGCCCTGGTACAGGTGGTTTACCCTGGTCCCAAGCCCTCACTGGACTCTGGGCTGGAACTCCTACAGACAGCACAACTAGTGGCGGCCTCACCTGGATGGTACCTCTTTGGGCATTGGCACACTGCTGACCCAGGGCTCTCTTGCCCTTCCAGCGACACACCTCATGGCTCCCTCTCCGAAGGGAGGGGGGACGTGCTGCATAGGGATTTCCTGGTGTGGCTTTTTTCCTCCTCACACAGCTTTTCAAGCTCACCTCCCAGGCAGGTTATTCTTTTCAGATATAGCATGGATCTTTCTCCTGAAGTCTTTTGTATCCCTGAGACTTCCAACAGGAGGCAAGCACACACAAGCCCTTGAAGATTCTTCTCAAGCAGGATACCGCAGCAGAGTAAAAAGAGTCAGTCCTTTCCCTCCACCACAGACAGAAGTAGCAACTGCAGGCCAACCCACCCCTCTCTCAGAAAAGTTAACGCTCCTCACACAGTCTTCTGCTCTTCTTTTTGTCAGGGTCCTCTTGTTTCTTGATGTAATTTAAAGTCCTGAGGTTTTCGGTCTAATACTTATACCCCAAATTGTCCTTGTTCTCTTTGTGTCAAGGGTCTCTGAACCCAGTCCAAATCAGTCCTGTCCTCTCTGGTGCAGGGTGACCACAGGGGGCGGAGACAGCATTGTGAAAAGGAAACCCGACCTATTCACGTGCAAGCAAAACTCCTCCCACCACTCTAAATGCAGACCAGGTGTATTCAGCTCAACGATGAGTCACCCAGGCAAGGCAGAGCACACCTCAACCCCCCTAGTGACTGTCTAAAGTTAATGCACATCCCCAGCTCCCGTCACTCCAACACCAGACGCTGACTACACAAACAGTCAGAGGCACACAGGATGGTAAAGTAAGAAAATGCCCTCTTTCTAAAAGTGGCATTTTCGAACGCAGAATTTAAAAACTGCTTTCACCAAAAAGCACATTAATAAACTATGAGTTTAGAGAGCCTAAACTCAATTTCTCTATCTTGTCCCTATGGAAAGTAACGCTTCTAATATGTTACACAGCAACTCCAATGTTAGCCTATGGGACAGATAGCCTTTCAATAGTGAAAAACGAAAAACACAGTATTTCACTATTAGGACATGTCACACACACCAGTACATGTCCTACCTTTCACATGCACTGCACCCTGCCCATGGGGTACCTTGGGCCTCCCATAGGGGTGCCTTACATGTAAGAAAAGGGAACGTTGGGGCCTGGCAAGTGGGTGCACTTTCCAGGGTAACACAGCAGTTTACAACTGCGAGCGTAGACACTACAGTGGTAGATCTGAGACACATTTACAGGGTTACTCATGTGGGTGGCACACATAGTGCTAAAAGCCCACTAGTAGCATTTGATGTACAGGCATTTGATTTACAGGCCCTGTGCTCACACTGTGCACATTACTAGGGACTTATCAGTAAATCATAACCAATAATTGTCACAATTTATACAGACAGCATATGCACTTTAGCACTGTTTAGTAGTGGTAAAGTGCCAAGAATCCTATAGCCAACAAAAACAGGGTCAGAAAAATAGGAGGCAAAAAGTTTGGGGGTAAACCTATCAAAAGGGCCAGGTCTAACAGTCTCCATAACAGGTAAGCACCTATTCATTCTACATGGTCTCCAGGGTTAACTTTACTGGCTTCCTAGCACTTGATTCACACATGATATCATTGAACCAGGATGGCTTCTGAATATCCACAAATGCAGTAATGCTTCAGGAACTCACCCTTTCCTTCATTACACAGCTGCTTACATTGGACAAAGACCAACGTCAGTGGAACACTAAGAGTTGCTGCTAAACTCAGGGAGGGTTTGCTACTTTCTGTAATTAAAGAGAGAAAGGGAAGAGTATGTGCGATTACAAAGAGGAAGAGAGGAAAGATGGAATTTAAACTCTTTGACACTGTCTGTGACCCTGTGTAATCTAGCTGCTTTTCCCCCTCTCGCGCTCTTTCGTTGTGCCTCAATATTTTACGCTTAGCCTTGCTAGTGTAGCGTGCTGTCCCAGCACACACCCTGCATGGCTTGCTGTGACCTGCCTTAAAACCCCAGTAATTGCAAGAGGGTCTCCTCTAGTTTAGCAGAACTTGCACCCATAATATAATCGATAACAGGCAGTGCAGCCCCTTGCAGTCTTTATCAGCAACCTCTGAGGATGTAGACATTGAGCTTCTCATCCACTTTCTGGTCCATTACCAACTTATAACCATTCAAGGCAAATCCATCTCTCTTTGCTAGAAGAGCAAGCAAACCAGGAGAGAGGGCAGAAAGGTCCAGACAGACCAGTCTAGGAAAGGTTTTCCACAAGTTAATAATCCTAGACTAATCACCCTGATGGACTCAAGCCAGGCGTTTACAAGGAGAATACTAATTGCAAAAGGTCCTGCCTTCCAAAGCGAGAATGAGCCCTGGCCTCTGGGATTTTCTCAGGAGAGAGCTCTCTGTGGATGAGAGTGATGGAGACATCCTGCCGATAGATCTAGACTTCTGATGTTACCCGCGTCGTCTCTGGATAGGCTCCAACCGACAAACCAATGCAATTCAGAGCTTGCAGTGGGCGGGATTCTGTGGCACTAACTCTAAAGTGGCAGAAAAATGGATAGACAGCTAAAGAAGAAACAAACCTTCCCTGCATGGTGTCTGCTACCTGAAAGAAATGTAAATGTGTGCAGTTGGTTATCCAGCACATCTAAAGGCTGCCTGCCAGCCAATGTAGGCTACTATAAATAGAACCATTTGAGCTTTATGGTGGCAAAGATTTTCTCTCTTCAAAAGTAGTGGAGGAGTTTCAGTAGGTGAGTTCTAGAGCATGCCCTTTTAATGTAAACTCATGAAAACAAGTTTTGCTGTAGGTAGTCTAAATGTATCTTACTAAAGACATATATGTTGAAATCATTTTTTTTCAACTTATAGGTAAACTCTCAGTGCATCTTGCAGCAGCCTGTATTATGTTGCGTGGAAAGAAGTTTTTAAATAATTAAGTATTCACAGTGCTTTCTGTTACAGGCTCTGACCTCGAAGCGCTATGAAAAACATGTTACTATTCTCCAGTGCACCAAAAATGTTTCATATCTGGGACGCTCCTGTTATACACAGACATCTACCATGGTTACATTAAACCAACTGAGGTTTCCTACCCTAAACACGGTGGAGTGCCCACAGATTAGTTTAACTTGCATTTATTTTTCATTCAAGGTGTGTCCATTATATATGATCTGCAGCTAGCTGTATGTGAAAGCCAACAAAGTAATTACAAAGTATTGTGTGCATTTTACCACGTCTCTGTCCTGTCGCTAAACCTTCTGGCCGCTCCCCCATACACTCCGGATCACAGTTCTTATTTTTCTACACTTGAAACTCCAATACAGCAGCCACTTTTTCTCCGGGTGGTCCTGAGGTTTTTTTTCTCTCTCTCTCTCTCTCTCTCTCTCTCTCTCTCTCTCTCTCACTCTCTCTCTCTCTACCCCCCCCTCTCTCTCT
The DNA here is from genome assembly GCF_964204655.1 of Triturus cristatus. Taxonomy (NCBI): domain Eukaryota; kingdom Metazoa; phylum Chordata; class Amphibia; order Caudata; family Salamandridae; genus Triturus; species Triturus cristatus. Next base: position 134,160,141 of record NC_140586.1, on the reverse strand, counting down.
CTCTCTCCCCCTCTCTCTCTCCCACCCCCACCCCCTCTCTCCCTCTACCACCCCCTTGCCATCGGGGTATGCAAGTAGGGGGTGCAAAGGCGTGTTGCGCCCCTGGGGCACTTTCTGTAAAACGCGCCAGTTGACCATGAATACCCTAAGATCCACATGTGGACATGTGGAGAAAGAGAGTAGCCCTCACACATCAATCAGGAGTAGGTGGGGAGGGTTACATTGTCACCCTTCCAGCGATCATAAAATGGCCACACATGGAGAGGAACCAGTAGAGATAGAGAAGGTGAGAGGTGCCCCTTCCCAGAGTGTAGCCTGAGAGAGATAGACTTACGTTGTATGGTCTCTGTTGCGCAGGCGCACTCATGTCTGCTTTGTCTTCTTTAGGACTGCCTGGACGGACACCGGTGTAAAGGAAATACCCACTATTGGCATCATTTACCTCACTTATCGTTTCTTCCTGTGAAAAGGAATGCCAAAAGCCTGACCTTGCATGCATGTTTCAATAAACCTAGCCTGCAAATCACGAACCTTGGCTACTTAATGTCCACGTGGAGGTCAAAGGCACAGAGCCTATGTGTTTCTCCAAAGAATATGATGGAAATGTGAGAATCTGCATTGTTGCTCATCTCCCCTTATGAACAGATATACGAGTTAAAACTGGCGTCTTCTCCAAAACATGTGGATAGGCTGGTAAATGGGTGGCCAACGTGTTTTTTATTCTCTTAACAGAATTGGGCAAATGACATGTTTTTAGAACTCTGTGAAGTGTTAAACATTTCGTCCAATTACACCTTGGCCAAAGTATCTTCACCAAAGCCCCTACTGCCTGACAAGTCCCATGCACTATTTTTAGGTTTCACCAGAATTTTACACATGCGCTTTCAACTAAATCTATTGTTAACAAAAAAAAGGTGAAAAACTCTAATTTCGTTGCTACATATTAGGCAGAGCCGTCTCTTCACTTGGCTTCCTCCTGGGGCTTCTCTGTGTGTCCCTGCAGTGGAGCATGGACCAAGTACCACTTCCAATGACCACAGGCTCCTGCAGGTACTTTCTTTCTAACTTTTAGACAGTCACTCTAGATGAGTGCAGGTGTCTGCAGTCTGTTTTCTTTCTCTGCCCCTTCTCGCGTTGCTTGTATTCCCCAACCCTCCTCCCACTGCCCGTTGTTGGGAGCATTTGGGCTTCCTCCCTCCTGTTGCTCTGACACCTGTTCCTTGTCATTGGTTGCTTTCACTCAGCGAGTGTCTTTTGAGGCTGCAGCTAGTAGGGGGTTGCTTGCACTGGTACGCTCTGGTATGGACACCGTGGTGGACAAAGGGAGGGGGTCACCACACCATTGTAGACACCTGAAGCACTGCAGAAGGAAAGACATTCCTCTTCTTTGTTCCTTCTTAATTTTCTTCATCTGCCTATCTTACCTGGATATACAAGTGTGCTCTTCTACTCGGAAGTTCTTTCTCTGCGTCAGGGAGCTTAGAGTTTTCAACACGCACAGATTTGATGTGCAGGTTTTTAAAACATTGAGCTTTAGCCCAGGAGACATGTTTTGGGAGCCAGGTCTCCCCATCTTCATTGAATGAACGAATGAATGAATGACTAGACTTGGGCAGTGCAGCACCGCAGCTGAAGTGCGTCTAAACTGCTCATTCCAAGTGTAGTGCGTATCTAGATTTAGGCGCACACTCCGCTCTGTGCCCTAATCAGGATAACTTCTTCGGTGCAAAACGCACATCCCACTAAGCTTTGCCCGCAACATTTTTACCACATAAAAAACTGGGTGAAATCATGGCGGTAAATAGTGCAAATGAGCACCTCGGAGTGGGGTAAAAGATTCCCCGTTAGCATATTAGCCCCCTATTCATGTTCGGAAACTCAGCTGGTGCTGTAATTGCGACCTGCTATTCACTGCACGCTGTGCTACTATGGCACACTAAGTGCGCAGTTACTGCACCACTCAGAGATTCTGGGTAAAGCTGTGGCATGCAATGCTTCAAGTGGAATTGACACAGTCGTGTCTGAACGTGGCACCTGGCTGCCTGTCACATTCCGTGATGCCCCCCGCACACGCATTCATCCGCACACCACCAGGTCGGTGCTCTTTCATTGTATACCCTTGACCTCAAGACACCTCCCCGACTGGCGGTGTGAATATCTTACCCTCAGGGCCCACCCGCCGGGCTTGCAGCAGGCCCTGTCCATGTGGATGCCTCCCGGGGCTGCTTAGCTGCAGCCCCCGCTCCAGGAATTTTTATTTGGGTGGGCCTAGGGCGCATTCAGGTGGGCCACTGCGGGCCCAATTTGTCGATTCTGGAGGTAGCCTACAAGCCCTAATTACATCATAAGTACTTGCAAACAGGCCGCATGATACAACGGATTGCTTCTGTGTGTACACAGAGCATGTGGAGAGTTATTTGAAAGTAAGACCAAGGTTTGGACCTAACTGCAAACCCTTGATTTCCAGCTGGCCAGGCAGTAAGAGCAATGTCTGGACATATCTGCAAACCCTCAAATTCCAGCAGGCCAGGCTTCAACACAAGTAATTGAATGCTAAGCATATTATAAAGCATTCAAGATTAAGGAAGTCCCTATTACTAAACAAAGGCCTTGAAACCAGTGCCCCTCATCGCTCCAAAGCACCTCCCCCTCATGACCTCCTCCTCGGATTTCCTCATTGCCATCCTCCAACACTGCCCTTCATCTCTCCGTAGCCTCTTCCCCTCATGACCTCCTCCTCAGACTCCCTCCCTACCACCCTCCACCAATGCCCCTCATCGCTCCATAGTCCCCCCCATGACCTCCTCTTCAGACTCCCTCCCTACCACCCTCCACCAGTGCCCCTCATCTCTCCGTAGCTCCTCCCCTCATACTCCCTCCCTACCACCCTCCACCAGGTACCTCATCGCTCCAAAGCCCCTCCCTCACTTGTCCTCCTCGCATTTCCTCAGTGCCACCCTCCACCAGTGCCCCTCATTGCTCCATAGCCCCTCCCTCATGACCTCCTCCTCCTCAGATTCCCTCCCTACCACCCTCCACCAGTGCCCCTCATCACTCCAAAACCCCTCCCCATGACCTCCTCCTCAGACTCCCTCACAAACAACCCCCACCAGTGCCCCTCATCTCTCCGTAGCTCCACCCCCATGACCTCCTCCTCAGATTCCCTCATTGCCACCCTCCACCAGTGCCCCTCAGGGCTCCATAGCCCCTACCCCCATGATGTCCCCCTCGGATTCCCTCATTGCCACTCTCCAACAGTGCCCATCGTCTCTCCGTAGCCCCTCTCTCGTATGCATTTTATTTGTGGTATAGCGCTACTCGTAGTGTAGGGTGTCACAGTACTTTACATCACGCACACATTATGCAGAGACAATGACTCATACAAGTATGTAAATCAGCCTATAGGGAATGTCTAATAGCATAAGCTAATGAGGATTACCAGGTGTAGGAATCACATGTCATCCATACTGCTGGGCAATATGTTTTGAGAGGGTTAGGTCTGGAGAAGCACAAACACAGGATTTAAAGCATACCCCAGTGGTTGGGGGTTGGCTTTACTGATTAGAATGTATACCTGCCCAAACAAACTCTTTATTGCAACATTAGAATTATGAAAGACTGGGAAAATTTGAACTAACTAGCAATACAAAAAAAAAATCTAATTATACCATTCTAGGTTGAATGCAGGTCTTTGATGACAGTCCATACGTCACTGTCCTATGTTAGGATTGTAACTTCTGAACTGCAAGTAATCAAAGGATCTCTGTGACAAAGTCAGTAACCCACTGAGCTATCCACGTTAACTACAGTTTATCTGCATTAAAAACTACAAACAGACAAAAGATTGCTCTCCAGCAGGATCATTAAACCCCAGAGTTATCTGGACATTTTAATAGTTGTCGTGCCTCCTTAGCAGAACAAGTCATGATAATGATACTAACGATTTAAACAAACGATTTAAATAAAATATACACAGCACACAAAGTATGTGTCTTGCATACAGATGAAAAAAACGCAACAATAGCCACACATTCTCTTACCTGCTCGTTACAAACTCTGTCACAGCCCCATCTGATAAGCAGCTCAAGGGGTCAGGAAAATGAACCCGCATAAACAAACTCCTCTTCACCAGCGCTGAAAAGAATGAAATATCCACGCAGCAGGATGGTACACAAATCCAGTGCCAACGAAAGGATTTGTCACCTTCGCCATGCCCCAATTGAACCTGCACGAGTGGGCGGGGACACAGCCCACCTTTCTAATAGGGGATGCAGATGCGCGATTGGGGGAGCGAGCCCAGGCCCAATCACGCAACTCCTAAAGAAAGAAGGAAAATAACGTTCAGAGAACGTTTTAAATTGCAGTGGCCATTTTCTGTTGGCCTTGCTGATGTCACTGCCAGGGCCAAGGTTCATGTTTGGGTGGGCCAGGCTCATGTTTGGGTGGGCCTGGCCCACCCGGCCTACCCTCTAGAACCGGGCCTGCTTAGCTGTCTGAGGCACACTTGACCTGCACTAGCAGGACAGGGAGCACTGTGTTTGTCTCCAAGTGTCTACAAAAAGTGATTGCATGTTGTTCAAATGCTCATGTACGTCTGTGCTGGGCATAAGTGTGCAAAGATGTCTGTTTGTATATGTCCTATAATGTTTCAATGTATGTTTTGTGTATACCTATGTGCACATCTCCTTACCATTATTGTTTATCGCGATTCCCATACGTGTGAGCTAAATTAAACAAATGGAAATATCTTGTATGCGTTAACATCCTTGTCTGTATTAGTATGCATGTGTGTACATGTGTGGTTTAGTTTTGGCATGTTGCAGTGTGTCTGCATGTTCATGTGTCCTATCTTTGCGTGGGCATCTGTGTTTATGTAAGTTGTGTCGTATGTGTGAGACATGCTTCTGTGTGTCTGTCTGTAGAGAGTACATCTATGACTGCACTGGGGCATATTTACAAGGGAATTGTGCCACTGGAATGTCAGTTTTTACTACGCTCTGGAGGCGCAATGCCCTGCACCATATTTATAAAGTGGCGTTAAGTCACTTTGCGTAGCTTAACGTCATTTTATGGTACTCTTGCACACACTTTTCTGGGTGAAAGGCGCATGCAGTGGGTGTTGCTGTAGGCGTTCCACTGCAACACCCATTGCTTTTTGACGCTGCCCCAGATTTACAAGGATCTATAAATCTGAGGCAGCGCCAAAAACTAACGCCATGCAAAAGCACATAGAATAAGCAAAACGCCTTTAATGTTTGTTCTGTAGCACACATAGAAGTAGCAAATCACCATTATTTAATGATTGCTTATGTGCAGGAACGGACACCTTCCTGCACATAAACAATCATTCCTTGCAATGCAGGCACCCTTGCACTATGGTGCAAGGGTGTCTGTGTTTGGCGCTAGGCATCTATTTTTAGCCCCAGTGCAAGGGAAAACACAAGGGTGTGCCGTACTGTTGTAAATACAGCATATCCCTGCCTTTTTTAAATGACGCAACGCTGCGCTGAAAAACCTTCCGCAGCACCACGCCATTTCTTTGTAGATATGCCCCTCTGTATCTGTGATTGCAAGTTTGTAAGCACAACATGAGTTGCCTCTATTTAGGAAATACTGAAAATGGCTCTGACTGGTATTGTGAGTCTAGTTTGATATGTAGCGCTTGATGCTCCTTTTAAGTCTCTGGTGCTACATCTGCTTACTGGTGATGGGGATGTCTGTACTTCATTCCTGTCCATATGAAATTCTGTATGTACCAGAAGGCCTGTGTGTATGATTGTATACCTGCATGTGCTTGCATGTCTGTGGGTGAGATTACCAGCATAAGCTGTTGACGTCCACTGCAGTTTAACGTGTGGACACACATACTTATCATGTTTGCTGGATATGCTGTAAAGGGAGCCGAATGCCACCACGAGGCACCTCTCCTTCTCCAAGGGAGACTGCGTTGACACAGGCGGGTGCTTGGATCACACATGCACTCATGCACTCAAGTCATTTCTCCACGCTTGAAATTGTCGCATTTGTGGACAAACACGTGCGTTTTTTGCCCTCTGCAGCATGCCCACTGCAGCACCATGTCTTCTTCCCCTGCACCTCCCTCGAGTTGATTCCTCCCCGCCCACCTCCTGCTGTCTGTTGTTGCTGTTCCAACCACTGCCGCTCACTTGCATTGCCCCCCCCTCCATTGTTGCTGCTCCCACCCTCCTCCCTGTGACTCCCTTGTGAGGCTTGTCCCGTGTTTTTTTTTTTTACCTATTGTACAGCAGCACAAGCTGCTGTGCAACATAATTTACAGATTAAACAAAGCAGTATGACACGTTCAGCGCTGACTATGTCATATTACCTTTTCCCCTTTACTTTAAGCCATGTTGCACAACAGCCAATGCTGCTGTAAACATGTCTGAAAAAATCTTTGACAGCAATTCGAAATTGCATAGGCGAAACATATTGGCTTTGCCAATGCTTGTTTTGAGAATTTGTTAAAAATCTATTTCTCTTGTTTTGCTGAAAAACATCTTCCCCTCACCGTCAAAATGTTATTCCAAGTGGGTGACGTTTGAAACCATTTGCACATCTCTCCACAAAGTTTCATCAAATTCCCACAGTTTCACCGACCCACACAAACGTGTTTATATTACTTGCCCCCGATGTCCTTTTCCACCTGCTTTTTCATGGCTGGTTAACTGCCATGAATAGGACGGCGGAAAGCAACATTCTAATACCTACGGCAATGCCTGGCAGACACCGCCACCATTGGAGATATTACTTCACCTCCAATGGATCAATGGGCTCAAATCCATGGCGGTCGGTCTATCTGACCGCCACAGAACTGCCCGCCATCATAATGGGGCGGGCGGTAAAGTAGTTACCGATTGAGGTGGGGCCGTCACCTACGTGGTGACGGTGCCGGTCTCACCGCCATCGTAATGAGGCCCATAGTAAGGAGCCACTTTATATGTTCTTTTTTAGAATATGTGACTATTCTTTTTGGTTGCATACCAGTCGGCATTTGTGAGTGATTGTATTTTTCTAGAACACTTGCATGGAGAGATAGCAAGCTCTCTATGATTGTATTTCTCTTAGGAACCGTATTATGAGGATAGAAATTCTTGGCTTCTGTTCTCTGGAATACACAGATTTTTAGAAAGTTGTGTGCCATTTCTTCCTCTGGAAAATATGCTTTGATGGAAACCTGCGTGTCTATTCTTCTCCAGAATATGCCCGTGGATAGGTAGATATGCATGTGTTTGGGCTCTTAACTTCTCTGAGGAACATAGACGACCTGGGTAACTATTCTTCTTGAGATCGGGTTGATGGGTTTATAGGATCATGGTCTCTGGAACACATGGCTATGTGGATATAAACCTGTGAAAATTCAATGCATGGGTAAAGAAACAATGGCGTCACTTGTTTCTACAAATTCAGAACACGCGAAAAGATGGGTATCCAGATCTTTTTGTGTCTGTTTTACTCCACAGCACACATGTGGACGGTTAGAAACAGAGTCTACTCTAAACCAAACGGATGCCTCTGAAAACCTTGTTTTTTTTGTTTTCTTCCCTACAACATGCAACACATCAATGACTAGGATCTTGTGTATATAGACAGATATATGTATCTTTAAGCTAAAAACGAATGTATAAGTGTATTAAGAACTGGATACTGTTCCCTCACCTGAAAAAGTGGTGGGTGGATTGCTTGAATTCTTCTCAATATTCTATCCAGAAGCATGTTGTTTGTTGTAGTTGATGCCGCCAGTGCAACAGGGAAGCACACATGTGGGTCACTTGCTCACTGTGTGACCTCACTGACAAGGCCTAAGTAGGCAGCAACCGGTCCGGGGTTGCTTGTGTTACCATTTGGTAGGGAGCTGGCCTAGTGTTTGGGCTGAGCTGTGTATTTTGGAGCAGGCTCAAGACTGATTTGCATTGTGCAGGTCTCTGTCTAGGGTGGGACAGTGGGTGAAAAACGATGGACTGAAATGCAGCCCAAGTGCTTGTTAACGGCTGAGATTAATTAAACTTCAATTTAAACAACAAAAAACTAGAACTGCCTCTTCATTCTTCTGATCTGTTTTTCTAAAATGAGCAATGACCAGAAGAAAGGAGAAATTTACGGCAACATATTTATTTTTCTGTATATAATGTTATGTTTTATATGCTTGTAAGCGCTTGAAAGCCCGTGGGCGTCTTAGCGCTAGCTAATCACAGCAAGAGTGAAGTTAAACGTGGGGTCTAATAGGAGAAGAATAGTCATGTTTTCAAAGACTACCTAAAGAGCAGAAGACTGGGCTGTAATTTGAGTGACAGTGGGAGAGCGTTCCAAGCCTGGGTGGCAGACACCCTCTGCCACCCCAGGTGGCACACTTAACTAGTGGCACTAAAATTATTTTAGCTGTGGCTGAGCGTGGAGGCCTGGCTGGAACATACCAGAATTTTTTTTTCTTGAAAAAGGTCAGACCTTGGTTGGGCAGGGCCTTGTGAACAATGCAGAGAGACTTAGAGTATCCTCTGCCCAACTGGCAACCAAAACATAAATAAATAAAGATGACCTTTTTTATCATCTTGAGAGTACAGTAGGCAATAGAGTTGACTGAAGAGACAGTCTATTATTGACTAGATGCCAAGGTTCTCAGCCACTCTAACTGGAGTGGGAAGCGAGCCCAGCTCTGAAGGCCACCATGATGTAGATCAAACAGACAGCTGGGGACCAAAAAGCAGGACCTCTGCTTTACTTGAATTTAGTATGAAGTAGTTCCTGGACATCCAGAAGCTGACTGCACTCATACAGCTGCAAAAATTCCCTGTGGACCGGTTGTCCTCAGCGGCGGCTACCTTAACTACCAGTTGAGAGTCGTCCGCATAAGAAGGTAATGAGAGACCAAAAGATCTCACCAAGTTTGCCAGAGGAGTAACATAAATGTTAGATATGGTGGGACTGAGCGAGGACCCCTGAGGGACCCCGCAAGGCAAACTGTACGCGTTTGATTCAATCTCACTCAAACATATGGACTGTTCCCGACCGCTGAGAAAAGAGCTTTAAAAGCTCTTTGGCAGTTTCAGAATTTCCGATCCCGACCAACCGATCTATCAGCAGCCCATGACTGACTGTGTCAAAGGCCGCTGATAGGTCGAGCAATATATCACTATAGATTAATGCAAGAAAAACAGAGCTCTGAGCTACATACTTTTTGGAAAATCTGGTTTATGTTAAACTGAATGTAATATGTTTTTGAAATAAATTACTAACTGCTTTGGGGCATTTTTAACTTCACACTGCACATTGGGCTTTTATTCCTAATGTCTGCAACCATACTACCGCTTGCATATGAAAAATCAAGACACCAAGGTTTTAAATGGTTCATGGGAATAGTGATGGTGTAACCATGTAATAGAATGACTGAAACACCCTCTGTTGTACGTTAAAAGGATATTCGTGGTCCTATGACCTTATAAATGAAGTCAGTCTTCTGCCTCATTCCTACATATGGTCAGGGAACTCCACAGTGACTTGCAATATCCTTCTAATGTATAGAAGAGGATACTATATTCCCATATATACTTTGCAATATTCCTCAAATATATTGTAGGCTAGAACCCTGTGGCAAATTTTAATGATGCCACAGGGCTCTACAATTTCCCAAATTTTGAATGAGCCAGAGGAGGGTGAAATAAATATTGCCCCAGGTAAAATTCGATATCGCGGGTTCGGTATTCATCGGGTGTGGTAATCAGCTCCAATAACAAGTATCCCCCCTCAAAATGGGGAATAAAACGTATTGTAAATGTAATGTGCAGATATTTATATAGCGCAAATCACCAACCGGTCTCTAAGTGCTTGCTTAGGGAACCCGTCCTGGTATTCCCCTGTGAGATAACCCAGCAGGGCATCCACAAGGTGAAAGCCAGGCATCCCGCCGCGAGGGGCCATTGTGGAGATTAAGCAAGCTATTGCCCAGAGTCGCAGAGTGTGAACCCATGAATCGAGTATGCACTGGAGCGAGAATTAACGAGTCCATGGACAATTTGTGGACTCAATTGAACCCTGGTCCCGGGCTGACCTCTGCTTCCAGGTCTGCCTACTCTAACCAGTGAGCCACACTTCTCCACACTTCTCTATGCAGCAACATTTCCATGTCTCGATTTTTACTAGGGATTTTCACCAGTATATTTTAGCAGGTTTGACTGTAGAATTGTACATGGCAAAAACTGCATGGAAGAAGACCTGGCAGTTACCTTGTGCGATAAACTCCATGCAACTTGTAATTCCATATTCCTGCATAAGCAAGAATTTATGCACCGGTTGGAACATAGCCTACTTTTGATCCGGACCTTAGTAGGAAGGCACGAGCAAATCTGATTCATGAATGTCGATGTTTTCTACATGTCATCCAAAAATAATTTAGCAGGAAGGGGCTGAAAACCTGGCTCTTTTCCTGAACAGTCTTGTCATTTCTTGTAACCATGTAGGCAGTGCTCAGCGCCAGGACACCCTACGGTAACAGTGCGCTCTAGAAACTTTACTAACATAACGTAAGAGCTTCTTTTTTGATAGGGTCTGGGTGGGTTCTCCAAACTATGCAGTTCCACTCGTAGTTTGGCTTCACTCACATACACGTTAATAGCTCCCACTTGTACCTGGCAATAAAGTGCTGCGTTCTTTTGTTTAACTTTAAAATCTCATTCGTTTTGTGATTATATTTTGTATGCCTCTTCCTTCCAACTTTCCCTTTATAGGAATGCTGATATTTTTATGTTATACATTTTTATCTTTCAATTTATTTTACTGGGCTTAAATTGAAAAGAGAGAGCACGTGCCTCTGCACAAGCGATAACGCTGTCTCTGCGGCTTTATCCTGCCTATATTCCTCCGCAGTGTCATCTCTGCATCTCTTGGTCTCAGCGCTTTTACCAACGTGTTACAAGAAGTCACTTTTCTTGTATTTTCCAATTACATGTCAAAAACTAGATCCAGTGTTCATTTCTCACACTCGTGAATTGATAGAGTATGAAGGCACACCTTATTTTTTTACTTTTCAAAGGTTTTAGTTGACCTCAGTTTACAAATCAGAAAATATTGAAAACAACTTCCGGCAGACGAAACTGCCAACTTGTTCCCCACAACTACCCTCCAAATCCCCACCATCCACAACGGAGTACTCATGCAAGTACCATAAAAGTACATTGTTCACTCATTCTGTGGGGTCAAAGAGGATCCAAAGAGATCAAAGGGATTAAAGAGAATCGACCAACCCCAACTCCTACCTCTGTAGTCTTTGTTACTTTATATAAAAACAGGGCTACACGGTTTAGCAATGAGGTGACATTTGGCTACAAGGTTTACTCTATTTTCTCATGAAGAAGTAGTTGCCAGGTCCTTTGTAACCACAGTTCGTGGGTGGGCCTGATCGGCTTCCTCCTGAAAGAAAGAATAGTCTGTTCAGCGGCCAGAAAGAGATGGGAAATCCTCATACCCGCAGTAGAGTGAGGGAGATATACAGCTGCTGCAGGTGAGGTGGAGCCAGGTGTGGGTGAGAAAGTGGCGTGGCACAGGACCACGCAGGCCCCGCGGTGGGGGAAGGGGACAAGCTCGGGGGTCTCCCTCAGCACAGAACTCTGGCCGAGAGCTTCTGATTAATTCCCCCCTCCACGTACCTTGCAGGGGGCCCCACTCAAATTTCGTTACACCAGTGGGGGGAGATGCCAAAGAAACAGTATTTTGGACGGGAGCGTATTACCTCTGGCATGACGAGCTAATATGGGCAAACATGACGTACCAGCAGTGCAAGGGGCTTGTAAATAAGGCCCCTAGTTCGAATCAATCAATCAGAACATTTGTAAAGTGCACCCGTGAGGGTCTCGAGGTACTGGGGGGGGGGGAAGTGCTGCTACTGCTCGAATAGCCAGGTCTTGAGGAGTCTTCTGAAGGTTAGAAGGTCCTGGTTCTGCCGTAGGGGAATGGGGAGGGTGTTCCAGGTCTTGGCGAGGAGGTGGGAGAACGATCTGCTGCCGGAGGTCGCTCTTCGGATGCGGGGGACTGTGGCGAGGGTGAGGTCGGCGGAGCGGAGCTGGCGGTTGGGGGTGTAGAAGCTAAGTCGTCTGTTAAGGTATGCTGGTTCGGTGTTGTGGTGTATCAGGCGTGCAGAGGCGTTCTGAATGCGTTGAAGTCGTTTCAGGAGTTTGGCCGAGGCTCCTGCGTAGAGGGCGTTTCCATAGTCCAACCTGCTGCTGACGAGGGCCTAGGTGACTGTTCTTCTTTTTTCGGTGGGGATCCACCTGTAAATCTTACGGAGCATGCGGAGGGTGTTGAAGCAGGAGGACAAGATAGCGTTGACCTGCTTTGTCATGGAGAGGGTAGAGTCGAGGATGAACCGTAGGATGCGTGCGTGGTCAGTGGGTGATGGAGCTGTTCCCAGTGCGGTCAGCCACCAGGAGTTGTCCCAGGCCAAGGGGGTGGATCCGAGGATGAAGACTTCCGTCTTGTCCGAGTTTAGCTTCAGTCGGCTGGTCTTCATTCACTCGGCGACGGCTTTCATTCCTTCGGGGAGGTTGGTTTTGGCGGTCCTTGGTGAGAGAGAGGATCAGCTGGGTGTCGTCGGACTAGGAGATGATGTTGAGGTCGTGCAGTCGGGCGACGTGGGCGAGCGGTGCCATGTAGATGTGGAACAGTGTTGGGCTGAGGAATGAGCCCTGGGGTACGCCGCAGATGATCTTGGTGGCTTCGGAGCAAAAAGGGGAGAGGCGAACGCTTTGGGTACTGCCGGAGAGGAAGGAGGTGGTCCAGTCCAGGGCCTTCTCTTGGATCCCAGCGTCATGGAGGTGTGTGTGTAGGGTGCGGTGGCAGACCGTGTCGAAGGCAGCTGACAGGTCCAGGAGGATGAGGGCCGCAGTTTCTCTGTTGTCTAGCAGGGCTCTGATGTCATCGGTGGCGACGATGAGGGCAGTGTCGGTGCTGTGGTTGCTGCGGAACCCGGACTGTGACGGGTCCAGGATGCTGTTTTCCTCGAGGTAGCGGGTCAGTTGTCTGTTGACGGACTTCTCAATGACCTTCACCGGGAACGGCAGCAGGGAGATGGGCCGGAAGTTCTTGAGGTCCTTGGGGTCAGCCTTGGGTTTTTTGAGTAAGGCGTTGATCTCGGCAGGCTTCCAGCTCTCCGGTAAGGTCGCTGTCTCGAAGGAGATGTTGATGGCTTTCCGGAGATGGGGTGCAATGGTGGTGCTGCCTTTTATGAAGATGTGGTGTGGGCAAGGGTCTGACGGAGATCCAGAGTGGATGGGGTTCATGATTTTGATGGTGTCGTCGTTTATGTTGGTCCAGGAGAGCAGGGGGTCGTTGCGGATGGTGGCCGTGGGGGCGGAGGTCTCAGTGGTTGTTGGAGCAGTCGTGGTGTTGAAGCTGTCATGGATGTCTGCGATCTTGCGATGGCAGAAGGTGGCAAGGGAGTCGCACAGGTCTTGCGAGGGTGGGATGTCGTTGGTGTTGGAGCTGGGGTTGGAGAGTTCCTTCACGATGTTGAAGAGCTCTTTGCTGTTGTGTGCGTTGTTGTCGAGGCGGTCTTTGAAGGAGGCCCTTTTGGCGGATCTGATGAGGTGATGGTGTCTGCAGGTGGGGTTCTTGTGGGCTGCGTAGCTGTCCGGTGTCCGTTCATGGTGCCATTTCTTCTCAAGTTTTCGGCAGGTTTGCTTGGAGGCCTGGAGGTCTTCAGTGAACCAGCTGGCTTTCTTGCTGGTTTGACTGTTGGAGGGTTTCTTGATCGGGCGAGGGTGTTGGCACAGTTGTCGATCCACTGTCTGAGGTTGCGGGGGTCGGTGGGATTGGTGGGGTCGGCGGGTGGGCTCCAGGCGAGGGTGGTGGTTAGCTGGTCTTATGTGATTTTGCTCCAGCAGCGGCGGGGAATCTGTTGGGTGCGGTGGTAGGTTTCCGGAAGGTGAAGTGGATGCAGCGATGGTTGGTCCAGTGGAGTTCTGTGGTGTGGTTGAAGGAGACGTAGGAGCTTGCAGAGAAGATGGGGTCAAGCGTGTGGCCTGCGGAGGTGGTCGATGTTGTGATGAGTTGTCTAAGTCCGAGGTTGTCGATCAGGATGGAGGAGTTGGTGTCGTTGTTCTCTAGGTGGAAGTTCAGGTCCCCGAGGAGGATGTAGTCTGTGGGGGCGAGGGCGTGTGTACTGACGAAGTCGGTGATGGAGTCGCTGAACTGAGGTCATGGTCCGGGGGTCTGTAGACGAGGGTTCCTCTGAGGGTGGATTGGAATCGTGTGGATCTGGAAGTGAAGGTGTTTGGCGGTGCTGAGGGTGTCGTCGGTGTTGGTCGAGACTCTGAGAGGGTTCCTGTAGACGATGGTGATTCCTCCTCCTACTCCGTTGGTGAGGTCCCTGCGGGAGATCTTGTAGCCGTCCGGGATGGCTATGGCGATGTTGGGTGCCGAGGAGGGGTTCAGCCAGGTCTCCGTCAGGAAGGCGACGTCTGGGGAGGTTGAGTCGAGTAGGTCCCAGAGTTCAACGGTGTGTTTGCGGGCGAAGCGGGTGTTGAGAAGAATGCATCTGAGGTGGTTGGGTTCTTTCCCGGTGGATGGGTTGGCGGGTCGGATGCTGGTGAAGCTGCAGTTCTGGCAGGAGAAGGGTCCTTGGGTGCGCTTCGGGGCGGCCAGGCAGCAGGTGCGTGATCGTCCAGCGTTGAGTGCGTGGAGGGTGCTGGAATTGTAGCGGATACGGGCGTCGTGGCGTTCGCGGGGGCCAGGGGTTCTGGTGCTGGGCGCGGTCCAGGCGTGGACGGGCTTGCCTTAGACAGCAGCTGCCATAAGAAGGGGAGGTGGGAGGGAGGAGGCAGCTGGGAGGAGGGAGCGGACGAATGGGCGAGCATGGGGCGGGGCCGCAGGGGACACAGTGGCGGGAAAACGGGTTCAGGAACGGCGAAGGAAACAGATGGCAAAAGGGCACAGGGCACAGAATTAAACGGGGAACAAGGAGGAGGAAACAGTAAACAAATAAGGCAATACAATTACGAAGGGAACAGAAGGCAAAAGGGCACAGGGCACAGAATCAAAAACGGGGAACAAGGAGGGAGAAACAATAAACAAATAGGGCAATACAATTACGAAAGAAACAGAAGGCAAAAGGGCACAGGGCACAGAATCAAAACGGGGAACAATGTGGAAGCCACAATAAACAAATAAGGCAATACAATTACAAAAAACAAATTAGAAGCAATACATTTACAGCAAGACAAAACCTACGGCCTACCACTGGCCACCAGGGATGAGGCGCAGGTGGCAGCCAGCGGGTGGAGGAGGGCCTCAAACTCTCCTCAGCAGCGGCAGCTGGGGCTTAAGGGCAGGACACTCAGGCGGTGCTGTGCGGCATGGGGAGCGACCTGACTAAGAAGGGTCAAGGGTCGCTCCGAAGAATATCTTGTGCAGCTGTTTTGTATCGAGTGTTATGTTTAGATCCTTTTCCTACTGTAATTGGAAAGGGGACTTGCAGCTGTTGGGGAGTTAAGTATGCTATAGGTTTAAGAAAGCAAGTGCTTGGATGTTGTGAGTATTGGAGAAATCTTTCACAAGGGGTAAGAGTTGTGGTAGAATTTACATTAATGCATCTTTGTATGACCCAGTAATTTGGAGATCATGCATGTATTTGGACTCATGTGTGATCTCTTCAAAGGACTTCAATTTGCCATTTGTGTAGAAATCGTGTCTGCGAAAACAATCTCTCGACTCCAAATCTGGAAACTGCAGGCCTATATACCCATTGTAAAGTTTGTGTTATCGATGATGGGCGTTGGAGGGGAAGAGAAGGAGGTAAGGCCCCCTATGAGGGATGGGGTCCCAGACAGCAAGCATTGCTCTGGTGAGTGAGGAAATGTACATAAGCCTACTGCTGGTACTTCTAGGTATCCATGTTACTTCTCCCAATAGTCTAGCGGCCAGGTTTTGATCACCCAGCCATTCAATCACGTATTGTAACTGGAAAGCTGGATATACAATCAATCAATCAATTAAGTTTCTTGTAAAGTGTGACTACTCACCCGTTAGAGTCTCAAGGTACTGATATACGACAAAAGATCCAGGACCCCCCAGGCCACCCTCCCTAGGGTGCTTTGTGCAAGTGTTGACAGCCAGCCTTAATTGTTTCCTCTCCAATGCATAATTCATGCAAACTGTCTGAAGGCGTGAAATGTTGTCTCTCCTAATGGAGAGGGGTAAGACTTGAAAAAATGCTGTGTAAAGTGGCACATTTTGTGACAGTTATTACTTCATTATTTTGTAATTTCTACACATGGTGACACTGTTTCTAAAATGATTTCACTTTATTAGTGTCAGTTACACACACCTAAATACAACAATAAGCAAATGAAAGATGACCTGTCAATCTTTGTCCAGAAACTTTTGGTGAGCAGAAACAAGGGGCACCATGTTTTTAGCCGTTTTTGATCAGTTTGAGCTAGAAACAATTTTTTTGTTAAAATATGCATATTATGCTGCAGACAATGTATTGTGTGGCAAACATGGCAAATCCATAAGTATGTGAAAAACACTGCAGCCGTAAAATCGTATAATTCCAGTGGCCCTGTTAATAAGATATACTTAGTAATAAAGTCATTATGAGTGTAGCGATGCTGCCTACCCAAGACAGTGAGTTTTTTTTGTCCACACCACTAGCGTAGACTTCGCCTCTCTTATGAGGATCTCCAAATATATTTTATAACATAAGTTGGGGTGTTAAGTCGATCCCCTGGTATTTGATAGCGTTCAAAGTCCAACTAAGCAGTTTTGTACTGCTTAATGACTCCCCCCAAGTAACATCAGGCCCTCTGATTTGGTCAATTTAATGTTTGAGCCTCCAGCCTCATAGAATTCCTCAAGAATGGAGATCAGAGCTTGACGTGTTATTCGGGGTTCCGTGAGGGTGAGGAGATCATCAGTGAATGCCAATACTTTAAAGGTGTTATGACAAAATGAGATGGCATGCATCTGAGGGTGATCTCTAATTTTTGGGAGGGGCTGTAGAAGGAGGTCAAAGAGAAGTGGGGGCTGGGGGCAACCCTGGCGAGTACCTCTGTAAATGAATACTGGGGTCGGTTTTGGTCATTAACCCTGCTTCTCAATTTGGATCTGCAATAGAGTGGGGTAATCCACTCCAAGAGCCAACCACTCAGATTGACGTTCCTCAGGACATCAAATGGCATGCCCCTGTCCACCGTGTGTCAAGGGACTGGAGGACTGCTGCCTTGCCCTTTTTCTCTGGTGATGTCTATAAGAAGCAAGGCCTGTTAACTCTTGTCGCTAGTGGTGTGGTTAAGTTTGCTACCTAATCAGTTCCACCTGACTAGGAAGGCTTCAGTCTGTCTAGTCATTTACTAGGGCTTTAGAGAGGCGTTTGAGGTCTAAATTGAGCTAGAAAATGGGCCTGTGAATGGGCAGAGAGTCAGTTCATTGACTGGTTTGAGTATTAGCAAGATGGAGGCTTCAGACATGCTCTGAGAGGCACCTCTGTTTGTGTTCCAATCTTTAAATACTGTAGTCAAAATAGGAAGGAGCTTAGGGCAAATTGTTTGTAGAAAAGTGTTGTGAATCCATTGGGCCTGGTGCTTTAGATGGTTAAACTGGTTAATAGCCCCCATTACCTCTGCGACTGTAATAGGCACCTCCAATTCTGCTGCAGACTCAGCTGAGAGTTTAGGGACGGCAATGGAATTAAAATATGCCCCTCGTGCCTCCTGAGACGTGTGATGGGCTTTGTATAAGGATTGGTAGAAGTTTTCGGAAGTGTTGAGTTTACCCTCAGTATTGCTAACATTATGCCTGGTTTGGCTGATAAGCCTACGTGTTTTATAGTCCTGCAATTTGTGTGCTAGCAAGGTGCCCGGTTTGTTTACCCCCTCGTAGAAGCGGGTCCCCAGTCGAGTGAGGATATACTTAGCTCTATCCAATTGTAAGTGTACTAGCGGACCCCCGACTGTCATGACTTTCCGCCAAATATTGTTGGATGGAGTCCACTTATGTTGCTGTATGAGTCCCACCAGATCTGCAGTCAGGCGGGTCCTAAGTAGTTCCTGCATGCTCTTCAGCCTGGCAGACTCCTGGATGAGTGTTCCCTTGATGATAGCCTTAAAAGTTCAGAAGCAAGGCTGATGCCAAACATGTATCAGCCCCAGGATGCAACCACCTCGGTATAGGATGATGATAAAATCATCGTAGACCAGAAATTAACCAATTTCAACCATTTTAATCACTTAGTCTTCATTTTATTTGACATATAGAAACAGTAATTCCGATTTTCAAGTGTCTTTTGAATCTTTAAATACTTAACATACCATAACCCAATGTTCATGTATTAATGGCAGTAGGGGCACTGTTGCGTTTAAGCACGAGCAACGCCCAAAGCGGCCGCTCTGTGTGATTGGTCTGAAAGTTGAAGGTAGGAGGCATTTAGACAATTGGAGCGATCGCTTTTAAGCACGTTTTTAAATGTGTTAAATTTGAGCCATGACACGGGTTTATTATTATTTTTTATTCTTAATTTATTGCAGTTCATTACGGGTAGGGGGAAGTTTGTTTGCTGGGTGGATAAATGGAACAGTTATGGGGGTTATGGTATGTTAAGTATTTAAAGATTCAAAAGACACCAGGTACTCCTCATATAGACTGTCAACAATTGGGTATTTAAAACGCTTCTGACATATTGTTCTTTCCTACATTGTAGTTACCCCTGAAGAAGGGCGAATTGCCTGAAACTCATTGGGTCAAAAACTTCACATCAATCATGGAACTGGTGATTTTCACATGCTGTAGAAAAGGCCTGGACTTGCATTATACATGCACTTGAAAATCGGAATTACTGTTTTTATATATGAAATAAAATGAAGTGATTAGAATAGTTGAAATTGGTTAATTTCTGGTCTACGATGATTTTAGCATCCTATACGGAGGTGGTTGCATCCTGGGACTGATACATGTTTTGCATCAGCCTTCCTTCTGTATGTTTCCCTGGTGCTACGGGATGGAGCACACACTAGGATAGCACCCCGAAATGAACAACTATGTGATACATTTGGAGAAAAATTGGAGTGCAGGCTACAGACTTTTTCTCACAGCCTTAAAAGTACCCCAGATCACACAGATATCTACTTCCCCAGTGTTAATGAATTTTAAGTATTCCGTTATCTTCTCATGGACCTCAGAAACCACCACAGGATATCGAAGGAAGGAGTTGTTAAGGTGCCAGGAGCCCCTAACTTTACGTCGCTGCCATTCCCTTCCATTGAAGAATGGTTGAGACTTGACCGTGGTCAGAAAGAGTTTGGGGTAGTTGATTTGTCTCTAACAGTGAGTGTTTTAGCCTCTCATCAAGGAGAATAAGCCCAATCATGCATAGGTGTGACGAGCTATGGAGTAGTGACAGTAATAGATAGTAAAAGGGTAGTAGTATGCCACACATCGATCAGGCCTATCTCTACCGCCAAGCTCACCCTGTCAGTTATAGCTCAGGTGTCCTACCATGTCTCTGTTGCAACCTATCTTGTGATGTGTTGAGGACTAAATTGAAATCTCCCCAATTATTAAGGTTCCTTCAGCAAAGGCAACAATAGATTGGAGAGCATCCCTCAGGAATTTCTTCTGTCCAAGGTTTGGAGCATAGACCCACGCTAGACTAATTGGGCTGCCCATCCAAAGGATGTTAACACCAGCCCATCGTCCCGCTCTATCCGATTTGTGATCACCTAAAAGAATTGCCACCGCCTCCTTTTTGGAGAGAGAAAATGCTGGATAGTGGAGTGGAAATGAGCAGGGTTTCAACCTTTCAATATTTTATCACCCCCTCAAAACTGAAACTGTTTGAATTGCAGACATTGTAAGTAATCAATTGAGGGTTCAACTTCCACTTTAAAGAGTCACCACAAAGAGGGTCAACTTGTCCGACTGTTTTTTGCTCATCTGTTCTTACAGACGCCATATTGCAACTATGACATTTTGCCCGTTCGTTGATTATCAAAAAGATGAAGTGTTAAAACCTTGAAATTTTACTGTTGAACAACAATGGGTATTGTATTTCTTTTTTTCTGCTATAAGTGCTTTAGAATAACTCTTTTTTGAACTCTCATGGGGTACAATATTAGCATGAGTATCTATCCGTATATTTCACTGAAATCTGATCTTGCGGATAGGTTTCCAACAGATTCTTTTGGCAACCAACCATTCTCTGGCATACGGTTGTTTCTTTGTTTTCATGATGTCACTTCGCATTACTCATCATCTCTTTTTGCACTGTCCTGGGTATTTATCTTTTTATGATCAAAGTGAACATAGTTACCTTCTCACGCGGAGATTCCTTTGTCACAAGATTACTATAACTTAAATACTATGGTATGGGTTTCTTTTGACTGGGACGTGAAAGCCTATGCTTTGCACATTATTGCTAATGTTGATGAAGTTGTAGGGTCTCGGATTTTTTATTTTGAATTTACCTCGAATATTCATTAGGGATTCTGATGTTCTTGTTTCATTGTTTTATTACCTTTGCTTTTCCTTTCTTGTATCTGGTTATGTTCACAGTCTGTTTTGACATTATTTTTTTATTCTGTTAGTTAGTGTTTTGGTCCTGATGAAGTGGCATTGATGTCGTGAAACGTGTTGACCAGTTTCTTGTCTACAATAAAAATAATTGAATATATTTATTTTTTTGAGTGACCACTTTGTTTCTACACCTTAAACCAAGCCTGTCTTTACATGATTTCTTTGCGGCAGCTGAGGGGAAGGCACCGCACACTTTTGAGGTCGGTGTCATTCCTGTATATTAGCGCCTCCCCATTCCCCTTCTAAACACTTAAAGTGTGTTTTATGTCTCCGTCATGTTGATGGAGCCGTCCGTCAAACTTTCAATGCATTGACGCGAACCACTGTCACAGCAGTCTCTGCCAATACTAGAGATGTCTGCTGATCCGGCTGACATCTGTAAATTCGGTGGGCGGTTACTTCCTCGGGGCGATGGAGTACTTTACTCAGCCACCCTAACGAAGTAAATCCTCTCTTCCAAACTCTGAATCGGGCCAATAGATGCAAAAAGGTTTTTTGCTTGTTTGTCTTGCAGAGCAGGGCTACTTTTATTTCCAAAAATAGAATTTTGCTGCTGATCTGATTATGTTTGAAAGAGGACTCCTGTTAAGAGTAAGTAGCATTTTTGCAGGCCGTGTTGATTGCTGTTTAAGTGTGAACTGTTTAGTGGGACAGTATTCCTTCCAAGTCCTCTCAAGTATCTTGACAATCTCCTGCTATTGTTAGAGTTTTCTGAACTCCTGAAATGAGGAGCTCATCCAAGTTAGCTGGGGGAGTGTATGCCAGTAGAGGGGCACCTGAGGGAAGAGACCTGATTGAGGAAGCGGAACCGGGTACTACAGAAGAGCTCCGGAGGTGCAGATAGGAAAATACTACAACATGACAAATAGCAGAAAGCTGCATCAACTCAGTTATGGTTAACATAACAAAGTAGTTCCCAGCAAAAGTGTAAATGATTGCTTCACTTTGTTGTGCTGTTGTTCCAGAGCTGACCTGGAAGGCAGTGTAGCTGAAACTGGTAATAATCCATGAGCTAGGTGTAACACTGGGTGCTAATCTAATGACCTAGACTCCTTCAGTTCTCGCTCTATGCGGGTTAACAAATAAGTCCCTCGGGGTACTTCCCTGAGCCCAACATTATTTAATGTCTTCATGGCCCCGCTCACGCAGACTGTCAGATCCTGCGGCTTTGAGATTGTGTCTTATGCTGATGACACCCAACTAGTCATCTCCATCGGGCATGCGCTGGATATGGCAAAAATATAGTTTGCGGACTACATGAGGAAAATTGTGAATAGATGGCTAACTACTGTCTCCAACTAAACAGTGAAAAAAACAGAGATAATGCTGTTTGGCAAGGCTCAGGAGTATTGCTCAGCGGATTGGTGGCCTGCCAAATTAGGCCCTGTCCCTTACCCCAAAGTGGTAGTAAAAAATCTCGGTGTCAAGCTAGACCAGACACTTTCTATGAAGGACCAAATCAGCACCATATGCGGCACCTGCTTTTCTACTCTGCGACTGCGAGAAAAATCCTAGTCCAGGGACTGATCACTTGGTGCCTGGACTATGGGAATACTCTGCTAGCATCTGCAAACGAGTGATAGCTGACCGAGCTCCAGGTGGTGCAGAATACCATGGCCCGCCTAATCTGCAACCTTCCCCCCGTTCTGCCTGTGCTCCCATTTTGAGGACCCTTCTTTGGTACCCCATCAGGAAACGGGCTATATTCAAACTGTGCTGTCTAACACACAAAGCATTAACTACCCGGCTTCTCTCATACTTGTATAACAAACTCAGCTTATACCAGTCAACGTGTTTGCTTAGATCCTCAAACTAAGCTCTATTAAAAAATCATCGCATTTGCACTGCTAAATTTGAAGGCAGATCTTTCTCCCATCTTGCACCGTTCCACTGGAACAAGCTTCCTTTGCAAATTTGTATGATTACATAACATAATATAAGACAACACAAAATAACATTACCACCATATTCTTGTGCTCCATACTCGCCAGATTGTCTATTTTTTTAACTCCTTCTTTGTGTTCAGAATGGATTAGCCAATACATGTACAGATTTAACTGCAATTTGATATCTCATAATCCTGAACTTGTGATGGGACGGTGAAGAGTCCCCTTCCTGGTTCTGGAGAAAATGCTTCCCTAACTAGAATTAGCCATAGCAAGCTGTATCTTTTTAACTCCTGCCTCAGCACACTCGGCTGGAGTTACTTTTCTAATACGGACTGAGACTTTGGGCCCGATGTAGGTAAATATGAAATACAGATTCCTAAATACCGAATTTTACCGATTCGATATTTAGGAATCGGTATTTCATATGTAGCTAAAAATTAGGTTAAAAATACCGAATCGGTTATATTCGTTACCGATTCGGTAATAAGGAATTAGCTTCCCATTCATTCCTATGGGCCTGGAGGCCCACAGGAATGAATGGGAAGCCCTTCACTATTACCGATTCGGTAAATACCGATTCGGTAATAGGGGGAGCATATTCAAGGGTGGCAGGGTGTAACATTGACACCCTGTTGCACCCCTGAATCGTGCATGTATGTGCATGTATGTCTGCCATATGGCACCTTGAAAAAAACACATTATTGCTTTTTTAAAGGTATTCGGTATTTACCACCAACTTGTAGTTGGTGGTAAATAACGAAACCTGAATGCAAAAATGCACTCACTTGAGTGCCTTCTACATAGCTTTTAAGGATTCGGTATTTTACCGATTCCTTAAAATACGGATTCGGGATTTTACCGATTCCTTAAAATAAGGAATCTGTAAATTACCGAATCCCTAAAACCTGCCTCCTACATTAGAAAGGGCTAAATACCAGTCAGTAACGGGAAAATTACCGATTTTCGGCCGTTACAGACCGGTATTTAGCTACCTACATATGGCCCGAAGAGTGGTTCTCTGTGGTCTAGAGTTGCACACTCTGAGCACCTTCTGTATCGAGCTTGACTGCTGTCTACTTGCAAACTGTAGAGGACTGACAGTGGTGGCAGCAAAGCTGTTTATATTGGCAAGGCAGCCTTTTTTATCTGTCCCCTGCAACCAAGTCCTAAGTCAATGGATGTCGCACCTGTGTATCATTTGGCACATTTACATACCCAGGTTGCCATAGCCAAATGGAATCCATTTTGTATTTGCTACATTCATGTGGTACCTAAGATGGAGGATTGGAGGGATAGCCTAGACTGCAGATGTGAATTGCATTGCTCTTCCCAGGACATCCTTGGATCCCCAGGTCAGACTGAGGAGTGCTAACTAGAGGAGACAGAGGGTCACTCTGAAGCTCCGTAGTTTCCCGGTGCCTTTCCCAGCCCACTGTTCTCTGGAAGAGCTACTTCCAACAGGATCATAGGTCGGTAAATTGGGCAGCCTTTCTCAACTTTGTGCCCTTATTCAGCTTTTTTTCTGCTTGGAGACTTCCAGCTTCACCCTACTTCCTGCTCATACTTGGATATAAAGATCTTTGCTTGACCAACTGGGATGGAATACGTAAAAGGGCAGAACTGCCCAGAATCAGTCTCAGAATTTAACTATTCGAATACATAGCTCCTGTTACAACTTTATTATAAAGATGAAGTAGAAACTTTTATCAAAGATTACCAAGAATCCAGGATGTCTACACCAATGGAGATGAGAAATTCTCTATGCTCTTGGGTGTATCAATGACCAACTTTCCTTGCCAGGATCAAGACCAGCAACCTTGGGACTTCAATCAAGACTGCCAGGAAGAACCATCTGGACTCTTCTTCATGGGAAAGAGCTGACTGGCTGCTCGGGAGGGACATAGGAGGTTTCCTTACATTAGGCAAATGCTGCTAGAAAGGAGCGCTGCTCTGATGGAGCCACGGCGTGTCAAGACAAAGATGTCTGCTGTGCAAGAGGGAGAGGTGAACTCCACTCCATAAGAGTAAGGATCTGAGGTCCTCTACACTGTGTCTCAGCTTTGTACACCATGGTCAGAGGATAGTAAGGAACTCAAGTCTGTCCAAAGTTCCCTGGCATAAGCTGAGGGCTGCAAAGCATGAAAGGAAACTAGTCTTCCACCAATGGTATGCGAAACGACGAGGTGAAATACCAAAAGAGAACATCAACAGAGGAACCAACATTTTGACCAAAGTACTCACCAGGGGTGGACATCTAACTGTTTTGGTGGTGGGTTTGTGTCTGGGCAGAGGAAGAATCCCAAGCTGCCAGATTACAAGGTGCGTTCACTGCGGCTCCACAACCACCTCTGTGATTGGTGCTGGCATTAACTTTGCTCACCTGAAACTCTCTACCGTAACTGCTGACTACGCACAGATGGTGAGGCCGGAGCACGGTCCCTGCTTGTTATGCGCTGAGGCAATATGACGAGCTCCCAACTAGCATTTCAAAGTGGCTTCAACATCCCAAGGCTGTAGGCACAACCTGTGCTCCAAACGTAATGATAAACAAAGGTATTATGCACACTAAGGGAACCGGAGGAGAGGGTACAAAATCAGTACTGCCAGAAGAAGATGGACAGTAAACGCAGGCCCTTAACTTGGCCTGCCACCATAACAAGATTTTCTAGCCCCCCCCCCTACATACTACCAGGGGAAGCCTTAGGCTAAATAGGTACTATGGCACAACAAACGTTCTTTATGAGGTTGTCCCACAGGAGTAGCCAACTTCCCACTATAATCTCAGTAGGGTAATTATAAGTACCTGTTGGAATTTGGAAGTTGCTATTTTTCAACCAATTATGTACAGTATTACATGTATGTGATTTAAGTGAAGTGCTTACTCTTCCGAAAAGAATAGGGACTGACAAGATAGTCTGTTATTAACTTGCAATGAACAGAGTGTTGACTTCTGGATCTCTAAACCCAAACCTCTTCCCTAAGTAAGCCGTGGATTTCTCAGCTTCGCCACCCTGAAGATCAAGTGTTAAATGAGTGCTTGGTGCTTAGTTTTGGTTCCAGTCACCAGTGCTAAATGGCTCTGATTGACACAATCATAGCCTAGTAACTCCCGGTAGCTCTGCAGCTTTGAAGAAGTTCACATAGCCTGCCATGGAGGGGCAGATTCTAAGGATGACATAATGAAGTTTGGGATTGTCCTGTGGGTGGCTTAGAAGAGGCAGCAGTTTGCAAGGGTCACTGTTATTAGCATAAAGTCAGCCACTAAGGTGGTGACAGTGTGAGATCCTGGGAATGACTTGTGAGAAAGTGCACGGCTGTCTAGATGAGAGAATAAATCATAACGCAGTCCCATTGATAGACTATTGCAAAACTAGTGTTTGCTGTGTACTATTGGGTTCACCAGTGCCTTCACTGTGAGGAAAGGTATATATGGAATTATCTTAAGTATTCATTTAGGGCATGATATCTTGCTGCATTGGATGTGTACGGATGATGAAGGATTCCATTTACATTGTTACATTGAAGAGGGCACCCCTTTTATTTAGGCTCATGGGCCAAAACTCTGTCTGTTGGAAGGAAACGTTTACCAACATTGAGCTAGCAATAGAGAGAAGATGTGCCTTACGGCTAGAGCGGTCGACCTCAAAGCTGGGGAACGAGTCTCGGCAGGGACACTCAACATCCTGTGATTGTGGGCAAATCACTTAATCTCCCCGGGCCCAACAAAAGTGAATGTGTCCTTGTGTGACGCAACTGGTGCTCATGTAAAGCACT
Source organism: Triturus cristatus (assembly GCF_964204655.1). Classification (NCBI taxonomy): domain Eukaryota; kingdom Metazoa; phylum Chordata; class Amphibia; order Caudata; family Salamandridae; genus Triturus; species Triturus cristatus. The sequence goes on along the minus strand of NC_140586.1, from coordinate 134,133,904 downwards.
GTGATACCTTCGGGTCAAGTTTGCGCTATATAAAACTCAGAAGAAAAAAAAAAGATAGCTGTGGATAAGGAAAGAAAGTAGTGGATATGTAAATTAACTCAACATGGGAGAGTGGATGGCCATCAAGTGGTGACTGGCAGGAGGACAGTCAGATATGCATGATTAGAGGATGGTTATGACTTTTGAGAAGAAGATAAAGTGGGTTTCATATATATATCTGGTAAGATAAGTTATTAGAGAAGTAGATGGCATGGCCAAAAGTATTATTTAGGGAAACAAGGAGAGGATCCTGAGCGAATCTTTGAGGGACACCAACTAGCAATGGAAAGATAGAAGATTGCTTGGAATGCCATTCCAGCTTCACAGTTAGAATTAACACCACATGAAAGCAGATACGGTGATTATCAAGGTCTTTAGGGATGATAGTAGAGTAAAGTAGTCAATAGTGTCACGGCTGTGGAAAGATCTAGAAGAGAAGTATCTGAATACACAAAAAGTGGTTGTGGTTTTCTTAAGTGTCAAAGGTTGCAACATGCAGGAGGGCTGTTTGTGTGAAGTGCCCAGCAACCAGACTGGAAGGGGTTGGCAGCTTTGCTGTGGAAATAAGAAATATTGAAAGTAAAGTTTAAAGACAATCTAAAATTGGAATTTGAGACTCTGGGTGGTTGTTAGAATTATAGGTAGAGGCAGCTTTAGGTTTCCTTGTTAGAAGATGAGTTACTGCACATTTAATGGATGAAAGGTGGATACCAGTGTTGAGGGAGGAACTTAAAAGAGGTGTAAGGCACAGTAGTTACTTAGAGGTGACAGAAAAATGCCCGATAATTTGGGGACTGAGAGAGTGAGGGGGTCAGAGGGAAAGCTAGCAGACTGAAGGATATTAGTTGAAGACTTGGTGGTGAATTCAGATGGTGTAGCAGATTGAGTTTTGGGGAGTTGAAGAAATGGATGAGGGTGTGGGTAGGCCAGTGGGCAGTGGGGCAAGTGCTATTGTGGTTATTTTAGTGGATAGTAGCATGGGAAATAAGGTGAAGAGAGAGGGTATTATTTTAGGAAATCAGGTTGTTATTTGTACATGTTAATCATTGTGGGTCAGGTCAGAGTGAGACGAGACTTTAGGAGTAGATTGATTTGGGGTCATGATGGGCTTCTGATGGTAGTTTCTGTGCAAGTTGAAATGCTTGAGGATTTTCTGCGGTCTTAATTTTGCAATTTGTGAGGTGGTGCCTGCATGCCAGTTTCCTGGGTGCATTTGTATGTGGAGTTTCAGGGTTGCAGGTGAGAGGCTGCTGGGGAGGAAGAGTGTGGAGGATTGTGAGAATCAAACACGTGTTCCTGGGCTTGGTTAAAATGTTCACGTGATGTGTGCTGAACAGTTGTGACGTCATTGTGGATCTGGTCCGAGAATGACGGAAGGGAATAGGGAGATTGTTTTTATAAGTTAAGGGGGCAGGGTAGAAGAGAGGTAGTGGTTTTGGAATGTGAGATACTGACTGATAATTGTATCATGAGGTGGTCAGAGACAAAGGAGTCAATGGTGCGTATGGAATGTGTCTTTTTTGTGTTGTAAATATGAGGTTCAGTGGTTTACCATGGTTGTGTATGGGTGCAGAGTGCTTGTTGCACAATGAATGATCAGAGAAGACATTGTGCTGATGTTAATTATGGAGGTTAGTGTTGCACAATTCCAGAAGTGTATCATGATTAATTGGGCATGAGTCTCTTAGTGTAAATATGAGCGTTTTGGATAGCCGCATTGAGCAGTCTTGGGACTATGTAGCGCAAGTGCTCAGTGAACGTGGCAAGTCCATTACACTGTGTGCTGAAACAAGAACGGCTTTAGGGCGGCGGGCAGTGCAAACGGTGCAGCCGCACCTGGTGCTGACCTGACGCTGTGTTTAAAAATAATTTATGGGTTTAAAAACATGTGCTGCAGAGTTCCTTGCATGTCCAGCAGTCTCCAGGCAACAATAAAAATGTCAATATAACTCTAATCATTCATTTTCCTGCTGGAGAGAGATCTGGTTTTGTCTAGTGGCAGTTTTGATTCATCCTAAAGTAGTACAGAGGGTTATTGAGCCTGATGCAAAGAACGTGTACCATGCAGATCACAGAACTGAGTGTGACTGAACTATGAGTAGCGCCATAAAAAATTAAATGTATGTCAGAGAGGGGCAATGGAGATATGAGTGGCACTGTTGGATTCTGGCAGTGTGGGAGTTTGTGGAAAAAGAGGTGAGTGGAGTGCCGCAGAAAAAGATTGTCACACCGGGTGCCACAAGCACTAAAGCCGGAGCTACTGTGAGAATCTGTGGCTAGCTGTGAGAAAATAGTTCAGTGTTTGTGAGTGAGATTCAGCCTAGTTTGGAATATTCCTAGAGGTCTGTTGTCAAGTGAAGTTGTTTCACATGCCTCTAAAATTCCAAAGCTTAGCCAAAACGCAAAGAGTTCTATGAAAGGATTGTGGCCCAGTCTGCAGGATCCTGGGCCCAAACACTTGCTAATCACGTGCCAAGTTGGTGGTCACAAGGCAGCAGGTAAAGAAAGGAGAGCCGTGTCTCGGAGGATAGGTGTTCAGACTGAGAGGTTTAGGCCTTGGAGGAGTGATCCTTTGTGTACTGCAGGGGGTGGAGCCGGGGGGGGCGGGGAGCTGGCTGGACGCACATGTCCCCTCCACCGAAAGCTTCCGCTCTTTTGTGGCGCGCGGTTGGGCTCGTGAGAGCTCCTCTCCGCTGCTGTCACGCCTCGTGCTCTGAGCGCGGAGACAACAAATGTCTCTCGCCGGAAATAGTAATTAGCGGCAAGCCCTTTGAGATCGACCTGACAGAATATTTAATTTCTTGAGCTCCCTTTGAAAGTTGTCTCTCGACAGGAACAGGAGCGGCTTCAGACAACGAGGACACCTCTTTTCTCTCTTCGCTCCTGCCTTTGTTCAGGGGGGACAAAGCATGAAAGCGCCTTCTTAGAGTCCCATGGAGGGGCTGGTGGGAGAAACAAAACGTTTGCACCATAGATATGGAGGTAACAACACACACCTCACAGAACATGGCCAGCTTTTACCTTACAGCGTGTATCGGTGAGCATATGTAATCAGTCTTTCATTACAAAATTGTCCTGGCAAATCCCAACCATGGTTTGGCTCCACGGACAGAGGGGCGCGAACAACAGCCGCTACAACAGCCGGCGACAATTGTTTTTTTTAGCCACCAAGTGTGTATCAACCACTGCATATAAACACAGCTCTGCAGCGCTGAACATTCAACACCTGCAACCAGGCGCGCAACACCCATTGGGCTCACCGGGCTTCAGCCCCCCCCGTCGTGTGTGACAGCCCGGCCGAGACAGCCTCGCGGGCTGGCGTCCGTCTAATTGCAGCCGCACCAGAGTACTTCACGGGTCTTTAAAAGACCATTTACTCGTTAATGAGGCTTTTGTTGTGTCTTCACCCCTTCTTACAGCCATTCTGCCTATGGCTGGAAGACTTAGCCCCCCCCGAAATATTTTTCAGCCCCCCCCCGAAATTTGGCTCTAGTTGCCTGCCTGCCTGCAACGAAGCTACGCAAGGTATGGGGCTTGACGCAGCACAGACGCCACGTCACAGACCACGTGAATCACTTCATCGCAGTGGGTAACACCCACTTTGGGTATAGTGGGTTCGCTTGTGTCTGCTTTACACACACAGCTAAAAGTGTTCCACCTTTTTCAGTGTGGCAGCATGGTTGTTCCTAAATGTTGGTCAGCTGGCTTCATTTTGCTGATGACGACTGGTGCAGGGGAGTGGTTTGAGAGTGCGCTTTATTAAACCTCCCAACTTATTTCAATGTGCGCCTCCACCTCTGCTAGGGCACACAAACCCAAGGTGTAATTGGACGAGAAATAAAAGACTCATAATCTGACAGGTGCCATCTTCAATCAACCAGGCTTTCTGATACAAGGGTGACATATTTGCTTTCACAGATGCACGATAGCCATTATCAGATCACAGAACACATCGCATATATCTAGGGGAATAACACTCATCTGCATATTACTTAATGGCCATCAAATGGGCAGAAATTGAGCTATTATTTAGGGGTGGGCGGAATTTGCAAAATTCACTCTCGCAAATTATCGCGAAAATGTTAAAAATCTCATTGTGGAAATTTTGACATATTCGCGCTCTCCGCGGAACGCGAAAATGTCAAATTATCGCAATTTCCGCGAGCGGAACGGAATTTTAGCCCAGGCTTACTATTATTCAAGGTGTTACCGTGGTTCACCCTGGACTAGGGAAATTACTCCCTCCTTGAAAACTTTGTCCAGTTCTTACTTTTACACTTCCTTTGGTAATTGACCTAAATTCTATTATTGTATGATTTGTTAATTGGTGGAGTAATGATGTAGCATGGCAGCTTCTACATCTCCTCTTGGGAGGCGAGTTTGATGCATCAATGACCGTGGAAAGGAATTAACTGGAGGACCACAAAGAAGACATACACACACCAGCCTTGGTACCTTCAGAAGGCATTTTTCTCTCCAAGTGAACGGCACAAACTACTATAACGTTGCCAGTTTTTGCTGTTCTGGGTCTGAATCTCTGCGGTTATCCCTCAGGGACAGGAAATGGGAATCCTGTACCACCCACACAACAGTCCCTCACCAGTGATGATCTAACACTTTCAGCATGCCCCTGCATTGTTTTGAACACACTGTCCATTTGTTGACCGTCTTATCAACGAGTAGTACAGTACTGGTGTAGAGGACCACTTGATGAGAATAAGCTCCGCTCAACACGTTCACCCAGAAGGGAGTAGCAGCGAGTGCAGTCAGTGGGCATCAGTGGCCCAACCCTGGTCTCCGCATCCACCACTGGCACTATGAACACCTGAGACTCCCCTGTCACACATTGGTGGTTTGCTATGAACTAAGCTGGCAAATAAACTAACCCTAACAAAACACTACCTAACCTAAGGACTAAATATTCACATCCGGGAATTTACCCAGAACTGGTATTCTATCAATGACATTGCATCTCCTGATAAATTGCCCCACCCCAGGCTACAAACTCATCCTCAAGAACAGAGAGTCCAAGTGTGGATGGATGGATGTGGTGTGGCAGTGGTATTTACGGAGAGGATCGTGTGTCAAGATCCCCACTACTGCCAGCATTTGAATACACAACTACACGCTGCGCCACCCACTGCGAAGACAGATGATGGTGCTGAGTCAAGGGAGGAGAGACAGCTGATGGACTTAGAACTGAACCAGCCCATGTCATGGAAAGGTCTTGGACAATGTGGACTTAATGATCTGTCCCTTAACGCACAGGTCAATGTGGGAGCACCCTCTTGTTTCTTCTATCTGATGATCAAGAGATGGATTACATTATAGAGGGAAGCAGCATGCGCCGGCAGGTTTCCAGTAGTTCTACTTTGAAGTTTACAAAGGAAAAAATGGACAAAATATTTTCGTCCTTCTTTTACTACGTCCTGAGTGACACTAATGGGAAGGAAGACTCCAGTAACTCCTTTCATTGAGCTCAGATTTACATAATCGCAATTCACTTTGACTGAGCAGCCCGAAAATCACACAGGAGGCTACAGATGGTGCAGAATGCAGCTGTTTGCCTGATTCTAGGCGCTTGCAAGCTTTAATGTGCTACCTCTTTGCCCAGTGGCTACTTATTGCTGCGCTCGCATGATGCATGATATAAAGTCCTTTGTGTGGCTCACCGACCAATTTAATGAAATGGTCCCCCTTTTCTGGCACTCGAGCAACTCTTCACTCGGAATCTCTAGGCACTTCGAATGACCCTTTCTTTTGCCCAGAACATAGCAAAATCTTTGCCACTCAGTCCCATACATAGCATACATCTGCGCTATCAGACGGCGATCCACGTTTTAATAAAGGAAAATTCACCGTAGTTTCAATCTTTGCCATAATAATTCAGAGGCAGGAGAAATGCTATCTTTCTGGGGTTCAGATATTTGGCCTGGCTCTATCTCGATTCCTATCCCAGAAAATCATCATTATAGAACATTTGAATTTAGGAATCGCAGTAAAGACAATAGGCAACCACAGCCCAATGTCTCTGGGATTATAGTGCATTATGGACTGTGTCTGATTTTTGATGAAGGCGGTATTGAATTTATGCTCTTCTAAGCATTCCTCCATCTCATTTAGAGGGAAGACTGTATTTCAGGTGCCAGAGCAGCGGCGGCCAGCATAGGGAAGCACGGTGGGCAGAGGGGCAGGGGAGGGTGGCAGGAGGAGGAAGTCGACAGACGACGGAATGGATAGGATTAAATAAATAAAAAACACCTATTCTGTAGTCTGTTGACTCCCCCCACCTCCCCCCCCGCCGTGCCCTGCCCTGTCCGTCTGCCTCACCGCTGTTACCTGTGCCGGTCGCCGCTGTGACAGAGCTGCTGCTGGCTCCACCACTGGAAAAAAAATTACGTTTGAATAATGTCATTAGAAGTGGCATTAAAATGGCTGCCCAAACGGAAGTGGCTGACTTGCCACCATTTCTGATGCCATCATTTATCTGCAAAACCGCTATATAAAATCTGGCGTATAGCACAAATATCCTATATAATGTCCCTGTCACAGATGTGGACACTGGACGTGTACTCCTAGCTTGGAAGTCTATTTCCAGGGCCAATATTTGTGATGACAATTCCACCATTCCAAGCAAGGCCGTGGAAATTGTTGTCATTGACCATTTTCTTGCACCTAGGCAGCTCACACAGGGCAGGGAAAGTAACATTGGCGGAATCGTCCAGCCACCCCAGCGGTGAAGTCAAAATGCGATGGATGGTCCTCTGCTGGTGTGGCACAGTTGTATTCTCTGCCTCAACACAACGCCAGTCTTTGAATGCTGCCATTCCTCTTTTCACCAGCATGCAACTTGGTGGTGAACTTGTACAGCCTATTGGTTTCATTTTGCAAAACCAAGATGCCTCATGCACCATTCCTTCAAGATGAAGACTACCCAGTGTGATTTCCTTGCTAAACACTTCGCCGGGCTCTCCCAGAGCTTGGTTATCACGCTCCTGCATCAAGATGGAAAATCTCAAAGAAATGTATTTGTTTCTTAAATGTAAAAAGTTCCAGCACACGCGACTTGGCTGCTGGTGAACCTGTGTGTGGTTAATGACCTACAAAATAAGCGCTACAAGTCCAACACAGAGGAAGGTGGTACCAGTGATGATATAGTCATCATCATTTATTTGTGCTTAATTATATGTTAATCTGTAACCCATATAACCCTAGCTTACATGGTTTACACATGATTTATAATAAAATACATATGCATTGACATTTTAGGGGTTAGAGCAGGTCAGCTCCCAGCCCCCCTACGCTCCGTGCCAGCATGATCAAAAAAGCACAGAAGGGACTAAGTTATATTTTTAGAACTAGCCATCAGGTCACAGAGCCAGCACTCCAAAACAAACACGCTCCTCTGTCCCCTTGGGATAAAACATGGGCTTGTTGGCTTTTTTCTTCTGAGATATCCTAAACTCGAGACGCCATGACCAAAATATTGGATTGAACAGACTTCTTTCCCTCCTACACCTCCTTGTGTCTCTTCTGACTATCTGTTTCTTCTGTCTGGGCAATCAAAGGCCTGGGCACCCTGCTTACTTTGGTGCTCACAGGACTTACCAAGCAAAGATGAAGCGTGACAAGTATGGAAGAAGAACAGCCGGTACAGGCCCTGTGTTCTGAGCTCCCGGTCCATTCTTGAGAGCCCAGTATACCTTACTCTGCATTAACAACTTGAAAATCACCGTTGTGCCTCTGGCTTGACAGTGCAGCTCTCTTGTGTGACCTATTTTTGCCAATTGTTCAAAATATACTCAGAGACGGATTTGGCTCAGGCCAAAGGAGTATTTTTCTCACTTCATGCTATTGGCTGTTTGGTGTATCATTCCGCCACCTATGGAGTGCTTGCACCACAATACCTTAAGGGCTATTTTACATTCTAAAAACACTCACCCATGATAAAAGTACTATGTTGTGGGCACTCCTGTTCAGGGCCGGACTGAGAACACAAATCAACCATGGCATTTTATTGAACTGACCCGAAGGGAGGGGGATGGGTAAAGGGGGTGAGGGTCGAAGTGTGAAGCACCGCTGCTTAACTAAAGCGGCCCCAGCAGTGCTGATTGTGTTACTGGGGGCCGATACTGCAGCACTGCTGCAAAACCGGCCTCCGGTAACAAAACCGGCCCCCACCCTTCCAAAACTGGCCCCCACCCTTCCAAAACCGGCCCCCACCCTTCCAGCCTCCTGCGTAAACGCCCCATGCCCGCTACGGCCAGCCCGGCCCTGATCCAATCGCAACCAGCACTCTGAACTCTTTTGTAGGCAAAGGACTCAACTGCACAACACCTCTGTCCGGAGATTTCTGACAAGAGCCACCTACATATGGAAATATAACGTGCCTGTGAGAAAGAGAAGACGCGGAGAAGAATGTCACGTGACCGCTACTCCAGAGGCCTTTGACCCATAATATGCGATAGGACCTTGGATTATACCGCTGTTTTGAAGTTCTCCAGTGGGATCAGACGTTTCCCTCTCCATAGACAGCACCGAGAAGACTTTGATGTCATTATATCAGGCTGTTTCATTACTTGAGATTCCATTATGGTCTTTTAGCCAGAACAAGGCAGGATATTGAGTGGTTTAGCGAACTGATGCAGTCATACCTCAGGGCTGTGGGGTGACGAGAGTCTAAAAGAAGAAATTCAGCCTTTATGTGATCCATTTCCAGGGAGGTGCGTCATCCCACCTTCCAGGGATCCTGGGAACAATTTCATTTCTTGGATGCTGCCACAAAAAAAGAGTCCCTTAAGCACACGAGTAAATCTTCTCCTTTCAATTAAATGCGATTGTGTAATTTAATTTAAATTCGAATTTGATTTAATTACTTATTTAACTTAATTGGTTCATATTAAATTGAATTACTTTTTTCTTGTCGAAAGAGTAAAGGCGATTACTCTCCTTTATATACTGGAATTGTTTCTGATGCTTTCAAGAGTGACATGGATTACACAACACCACTCATTTTTGTTAAAGATTCAGCTGTACTGTATTGTAGCATTTCTAAAGCACTTACTATCCCCATATGTTGAATCGAAGTGCTTACACACACAGATAGCATGCTACCTGTTGAAGGGTGTGTAAGTAGAAGAGTGTTGTTTTTGTTTTGAGCCTATGTGGAAAGTCTTTTTATGCCATGTCTGATGAGGGCCGTGTTATGGGATGCAGTGACTGGCAGTGTGATGGGTGAGAGCTAGACGTACAAATTATAATTGTAATAAGGACTAAAACATATAGACCGCTACACAGCATCTGCCTCGCTATGGGGCCGTAGGATGCTGTGTGTGAAGGCCAAGTAATCCAGGTGGCTGAGATGGTGCATCAGGCTGAGATGGTGCTGAATGATTAATAAAAGTCCAAAAAGGCAAAACTTGGAATTGATGACATGAGCCATAGCAATGCACCTTTTTTGAGGCAAGGAAACTGCATAATGCTGATCAAATAGACCCCAGGAACAAAGAGGGAACTTGAATTGTGATCAAGACTGGCAACTTGAGCAGAAGAAACTACACACTCTTTAAAAGGCCCAGATGCCTCCTTCTCCTGCTAGCCCAAAGTAACCCAAAAGTTTGAGCAGGGATTCATGCCTCAAGCCTCTCTCCTTCCAAGGGCTCCAAAAGGCAGACAAGCACCTGTCAGGCAAGCCTTAGTAGGATTGTGGCTCAGAACTTAGCCAGACTGGAACTTGGCACACACAAAGGTAAGAGATGAAGTGCTTAGTAGGGAGCTGTCGTCCCAGCGCAAGAGTGCATTGGGCTACCCGGATTTCTGATCTAGGGATTCAGGGCAAGGCGCTAGCATGGCTCACGTCCTTTCTGAATGGCCGCTCCCATAGAGTACAGCTGACTGATGCTATGTCCAGCCCAGGCACACATCCCTGCGGGGTTCCACGCCTATCTTCAACCCTTGATAGCCGCACTGAATCAGATGGAGTGCCAGATTTACAACTATGCCGACGATACCCAAATTATCATTCAGATTGATAATTCTCCAACTGCCCATGCAAGAGTTCCGAACATTCTTAAATTCACAGTCAACTGGATGACGGCCAATTCCCTCAGGATCAACCCAGATAAGACAGAGGTGCTGGCCATCACCACGGATGCCAACCCGTGGAGCAATCTCTTTTGGCCACAAGAGCTAGGCAAATACCCAGAGCTAGCCTTGGCTGTAAAAAGCCTGGATATTAAAATAGATGCCAAGCTATCCATAACTCAACAGGTGTCGGCAATAGTGGGCACTTGTATAGGCTTGCTGAGACAGCTACGTAAACTGGCCCCCCTTCTCACTTTTGACACCCTTAGACTAGCTGTTTCAGCCCTAATTATATCAAGATTAGACTATGGCAACTCCCTCTACCTCGGCCTCCCGGGAAAGCTACTGGCAAGATTGCAGATAGTAATGAACGATGCCGCCAGACTGATCTTTAGAGTGCCCAGACAAACGCATGCCACACCTCTCCTTCACCAGTTACATTGGCTCCCAATCAGGCAGAGGACAAAGTTTAAAGGCCTCTGCATCGCACATAAAGCCATATATGGCCAAGCCCCAAGATATATTAAAGACAGTCTAGCCAAATACAACCCAAGTAGAAAGCTACGGCCAGTCTGCTGGTCTGCCCCCACTCTTGCCTGTCCTCCATTGGAGGAAGAGCGTTTTTCACTTGCATCCCTCAAATCTGGAACAAGTTGCCTGAGAATGTACGAAAGAACTCTCTCTGCTCCCGTTCAGGAAAAAGCTCAAGACAGTACTCTTTCAGGAGGATTGGGGCACACGGTAACCTACTCCACTCCCACCCGGGCTAAGGCAGCACCCTCTCACAGCGCTCAGAGACCGTACGGTGATAACGCGCTTTACAAATAACAATTACAATTACAATTACCCTGTTTTCCTCTCCAGTCCTCACTCTCCATGCACACGCAAGCCCAATACTTTTCTTAGATCTCTGATACTCTTTCTAGTTTCCATAGAGAGGCTTCCTCTTGAAAATCGAGAATTTCCTCCCACACAACTTCCACTTTCATTATTGGTAGTGTATGAAATTTCAGGGTAAAAAAGAGACAAAGTGGTGAAAGGAGACTTACCCTGTTTCCATGTTTCGGCTAGGACAGCTGTATGGCACATATTAAGTAGTTCGCTTCTCTGGCCTCTGAACTTTACAAAAACACCCTTAAATTCACCATACACTCATTTTCCTTCCAATCTCCTAGGTCTGGTTGCTTCCTGCACCCTTCTCGTCACCCTCATTAACACTTCTCTCACCTGTAGCAACAGCCCTCTGACCTGAAACAATAGTAGCCAATAGGTAGATTTCCTGTCCTAGACAAATTCTAAATCAGCAGCTAGCTTCAGCCAGCAGAGTGTGTTGAATGAGTCTGCTTACCATTGCAGCTCAATTCCTTTGAGAGTAGAACCTTTGCTTGCCGATTCCATCTATGGACTTTGGGCCCTGTTGGCACATTTTAGGGAAAATTAAACTAGTCTTCACCACTTTAAAGCTGGTTGCAGTATCTCGCCCAGCCTTGCTGATGCTTGGAACTTTAGCCCCACTTTGGCTGGCATAAGTGTTTGTCCAATAGCTGAATATATGTTTTTGTGGCCTTGTTACCATGAATGGAAGATAGAGGTTACTTGTGCATGAAAGGCTGTATCTTTGGTTTGTTTCTCGTGGCCTGTTCAACTAGCCCAACCTGAACTGCTAGGCCAGACCCACTCTGCACAGGACCACAAGCAACTCAAGACATGCTTCTGTGCTATGGGGCTTCATAAGTCATGTATTGCTGGAGACCTGTAGCCCCACGAGCTAGGCAGCCAATATCTAGCCAACTCTCTCACTCTTAGGATGTCTCCCTGAGACAAAAAAGGATGGATAAACATTTGAATCATTCTCTATCTAATTGCATAAATTATGACGGAATTAAATTCGCCCAGAGAAATTGCTCGGGTTTCAGATACTTCCAAGTATCCCCCGGCATCGGCTTTATGCTTTTACGTTATTCTCCATTAGTAGGAGGGGAATGCCTAGACTGTGGCCTGACCATGCTTTGCCTTATGACTCAAAGTGCACCTCACTGATGAAATCTAACAAATTCACAACCAGTTTGGAGTTGGTTGGATGAGCTAACATTTCGGGCTGTATTGTTCATTTTGTTTCAGGGCTAAGAAACATCGATGTATTGCAAATGGCCTACCCCTTTCTGTAATGGCAAAAATGAGGCAAAAACAATGGAAGGGAATGTTCCAAGATTAATTACTAGTGGTTAATACTAATTTGTGAAATGCCATCCGTCAATTTTATGCTATCTAAGTTTTAAACCATGTCACAGCAGAGAGACCAGGGATTCCCTTTCTGTCCTGTGTGTGACTTTGTGACATCACTCCATGGCTTGGATGGTGTGTGCACACAAGTCAGCTAAATTCATGATTATAATGTCAAGTCTGAATGGGGAGTGGCAGGCCAATTTCCCTGGGGCCTGTAAGACTCTAGGGCAAATAGACAATTCCTGTGACAAATAGTGATCCTGTTTCTGGTACCTCACAAGCCAGACATTACTGCAAGCTCAATGAAATGTCGAGTATGAGCTTTATAGGTTTTGGATTTCACAGGGTAGTGCTGCTGATAGGTTGAGGGGACCAGGAGGAGGGGTCAGTGTTTTTGATCATTAGAAGGGCGTTGTCTAGAGCCTGGATATTCTCTCTCTTTGTACTAAAGAATAGGCAGAGGCCTGGTTGGTGAGGAAGGGGCTGGAGACGTGTGGTAGTGAGGATAGGAGGACTTTGGAGTGCTTAATTCGGGTCACTGGTAGCTGCTTTCTCAATACTTTTTCAAAGTAAGGATAATCCATTGGTTTGTTTTTTTAAATATTTTTATTTGCATTTTCGTTTTTTTCTCTATCACCAAAGAAGAACAACCAAACAGACAGATCAGCACTGGTCAGCACACCCACTTCACTTCTCGGCCCCCCCCCCCTCCCCAGGATAATCCATTGTTGAGTTGGTTATTGGAAATGCTGTTTGGGTTGTGGATGGCTTTCTTCAGGTGATGTATACATTTTATAGTGTGTCAGGGCTTTCTTCAGATGATGTATACATTTTATAGTGTGTCGGGGAGGTGTTTTACGTTGACAAAGGAATTTTCTATGATGAGGTGATGGTGATTCCATCTCCAAGAAGAATTTGTATTCTTGTTAATGAGAGATGGTCATCTTCATAAGTGGTGGCTTGTGGGGTCGTTGAAGAGGTGGGTGAGGTTAAGAGAGTGAGTGAGTTGAAAGTGAGTGGTTTGAAAGTAAGCAGGTGACACAAAGCACATTTAAATACACAAAGTGAAAAGAAAAAGCAACTTGCAACAGCACACGCAATTCCCTGCATGTTCCACATGGCTGGTAACATGGATGCGACTTATGGGCTGTAAGAACGTATGGGTTTCGTTATTGTCAATAGTGACGAGAACTCTTCAATAAAATGATAGCTAGATGATCCTGGCCTACAATTAAACCATCAATATCAGCCACTATTGGGTGTTGCCCCTACCCCCAAGATCTCAGTCAATGACCTGGGAATAAGAATCGACAGGGCTCTGTCAATGAAAGAACATATCATCAACACATCTGCCGCATGCTACTATAGTTTACGGCTTTTGAGGAAAATTCTCCCGTTTATGCCTACTAACCACCGTAGGACCCTAGTACAGGCTTTGGTCACGAGCCGTTTGGACTATGGTAACGCCTTGATGGCAGAAGTAGGTGAGACCCTCCTAGCCAAGCTGCAGGTAGTTCAGAACACTGCTGCAAGGATGATTTTAAATCGTCCTGCAGGAACTCCATCTCTACCGCTGCTTAGAGAACTTCATTGGCTAACGGTGAAAAAGAGGTCTTTTTTAAGATCTGCTGCTTCACCTACAATGCTTATAACAATAGGGGGCCCCTCTACCTACAAAAAAAATTGTTTAAATATTCCCCCTCAAGGAATCTCAGATCGAGCTCTCAGGGTCTACTGTCAGTCCCCGTTTCCGCCTTTCACGAACGGGAGGTAGATCCTTCTCACATCTGGCTCCAAAATATTGGAACCAGCTGCCTTCTGAGCTACGATCCATTCCCAGTTTCGAGTTATTTTAAAAAAAACTGAAAACATTCTTATTTTGATCCTTTTGAGTCCTTCTCGTCGGTTCTCTGTCTTTTGGGATTGTTAGTCTACTATGCAGCGCCGAGATGCCCCAGGGTGATTTGAGCGCTCTACAAAATAAATAACATAACATAACATAACACTATCACAGTGATAGGAATTGTGACGCATACTTGTCAGGCCATACTTTATACAAGGAAACCTGGAAGGGAGCAATCACTTAGAAACAAATGTAGAAAGAAAATAATTAAAGCAGAGCAGTTTGGAGCCACAGGACAGAAAAAGAGACAATTAGTCCACTGGGAATGCAAGAACCAACTTTGTAGTAGAAGTACACCATTCGCAATGCATGATGGCACTTGTAGTCCCTCAAAGTCACGTCAGCTAACAAAAGCCAGCACCACTTTTTGTATGCAACTTAAGCACATAATATCACATCTGTAAGCACACCATGCCCACTTTGTCAGTCACCAAACACAGAGCACACATTAAACACTGACACCGGCCACAACAATAAAGACAACTTGGAAATATATGCCCCACAAACCCATTCCTGAGCGCCTAACAAATCCAGTTGATGAAAGTCTCATCACCATTGTTAGCACAGTGGCAGGACACAATTACACACAATAAGGGGAGAGGTTGTGGCCTTATGGTTAGAGCTGCTGACTTTGGAGCTGGGGAACCGGGTTCGAGCCTCGGCGTCGGCTCAACATCCTGTGATTCTGAGAAAATCACTTATTCTCCCTGCTCCTACCAAATAATAAATATGTATTTGTGTAACGTAACCGGTGCTCATGTAAGCTGCAATACCTTGGGGTCGAGTTCGCACTATGTAAATCTGCAAAAAATAAAATATAAGTGTCATGGCCATACAACTAGCTCCAAGCTGTGAGATCAGTAACCAACAACCACTCTCTGCCAGATGCAGGAACTATGAACATCTAATCACCACATTCTACTGCGAACTGCAACTACGCACCCTCAGCAGAGCTGCCAGCTGAATCACAACATAGAAAGCAAACCACTACCACTGATGGTACGCATGAGTAATCCTGGTGCAGCACAGTATCACAACACCATGCATGACAAAAACTGTAATCAGAAAATACCTGTGTGATTTTCTACCATTTCAGAGGTGGCAGTAATAGGAAGTCTGCCATACAATGGCCAAAGTCATGTCTGTCTTTCTATGCTTTATTCCATCCTTTTACAAAGACTGGGGGAGGTTGTAGGACCTGCATTGGCTCTCCCGTCGATTGTTGAATGGGTTGGGAGGGGGTGGGTTGCACCCTACTTGGTTCCCGCACTATAGTCTGGAGTGTCAGTTGCTTTGGCTTACCCTTGTGGGCCGGGAAGAGGCTGTTCCCAACAATCTCCATGGTCTTTAATCAATTTGTTGTCTTATTTTTGGATTTAAACCTGTGGTTGTTTTATTGCTCCCTCCTGTTTAGAGTGTGAGGGTAACTTGTCCTACCGTATTGACCTTTCTAGAGGCACCAAGACATATTTTCTTGTGAGGTACACATGTGATTGTGGCTCACTGAATCCATACACTTCAGCCTGGTTTTGAGCAGCCTTCTCTAACAGGCCCTGGAGATCAGCTGCAACTAAGTTTCCTTTCTAAGGCCTGCATTACAGGTTTAGGGCTAAATTCAGATTGCTACATTCAGGATCTTGCAAACAGGGTGGAATTACGACTTGTGCAGGAATTATCAGACTCTCTCAGACAGATCCCTACAAGTCAAACTCCCACAATTTACTGGGGGAAAAACAAACAGAAAGGCAAAACATGCAGAATGTAGTGTGTTAATTATTGATTCTTCATTTTATACTTCACTCACAAGTTGAAAACTCAAAATAGGAGGGATTGATCACACCTAGAAAATCCTTCACCCCATGGTAATGGTGTTTACTTGATGTGGCAAATATTGCAGCCTATGCCGCACCTCTTGCAACCAAGCCCTAATTCACTCATTTGCTTAGGTGGGAGCCAGTTGTATGTTTGTGTTGCGCGGCTGTTCTTCAGTCGTATGTCTCAACAGTAGATACTTATCTGCTACTGTTATGGTTTAGGAATGCTTGTGTGGCCTGCTCTCTTTGCTGGGCGGCTGGGCCTAAAACGCCGGTTTAGGGGGCGTCACTTGGGATTATTTATTTGCGCTGCTCGAGTATATGCTGCGCATGAGCTGTGTTCTGCCCTCTAAAGGTACAGTATGTGATATGTGCCTTACAATTTGAAGTGCTTTCGTAGCAGTTTGTGATGTGGTATTTATGCTTTCATCAGGCGTGCTACACTTTTTGTATAAGTTCCGCCCGGTGGTTAACCGTAAAGGTCATATGCAGGGGGGAGTGCTGTGGCGGGCCCCCTCTTCATTGGTGGTACGCTCAGAAGGGAAGTGGTCCTGTTCCACACAGTGATTCTCTCTGTCCAGATAAAGCCAAAAGTGACATAATTCATTAGGTCTTCATCAGTATTCCTTTTCAGCACACACCTCTGCCTGTGCAGTTGGTATTTACCGTTGGATGGTATTGTTTACTTAATATGGAATGTAAAGTTTATTGGTGGTGCACCTGGCTACAGTGTCATTGGACACAGATTAACCGTTGCCCTGAAGCGGATGGGCTCTGCATTGACTTTGGTGTCTTGGGCCTGTGAGTAGTCTGCATGGGGGGCTGGGCAGCCTGCAAATGCAAAGCAGTTAGTTTTTGCAGTTTTGTTGTGCAAACTGATTGGTGGGCCAAATCAGTGTTAAGGTAGGCAGCACCAGGCTGGTTGCCAATAAACACTACCTTTTGTCAATTGTAGTGTGAGTGGGGAAGTTAGATGGTGACCAGTGGTGTGAGTTGGTTGATCAAAAGTCACTTTAAAGATGGGGGGATCAGGGTTAAGATATCTAGAACGGATCCACTTGGATGAGGATGAGTCTATTGTACACGATTGAGCTGTTGATAGTGCTTACTGGTCAGTCAGTTCTTGGTGGTGAACTTTACTTTTGTTTTTCAGGGAGATGAAGGGCTTGATAATGATGGACAGTAGTGGCCAGTGTGCTCAAGGATTGGCAGGGCAAGCGGGGGAGATAGGGGGGCATATGGGTAGGTGGTGGAGAAAAAAAAAATTCAACTTACCTGCAGGGGGCTGCGTCGCTCTTCTGCTCCTCTTCTCCAGGCGGCCCAGGCCCCCAGAATGCCTTGCGGCCAGTCCTGAAGCCGCTCTAACCCATGGGAGCAGCTTCAGGATTTTCATGAGCGCCCTCGATTTCCCCTCTAGGACAGACTGTGAGTTTGTGCCTGCTCTCTCCAGCTGGGTTGGAGAGAGCTTTCACTGCGCATGACAGTTTGGCTGGCCAGAGATGTTCGGCCAGACTATCATGCGCAGTGAAGGAAGTGCACCTATCATGCCCCTCAGCGCCTGTCACCCCCAGGCCCCGCCCTCAAGACTCGGCATTAAAGGAAAAATGTAATGAGTGTTTATTATCATTTTATTTTTATTTTCCTGCTGTTTTTGGGGGGTGACGCTCCTCCGCCATGGCAGAGGAGCCACCACTTGATGGTGCATTGTCTGTGTTTGCGTGTGTGAGGCAGCCAGAAGGAGACAGAAGAGATAACCCTGTATTAGTTGTGAGCAGATTTACTTCTTTTAATCACGGACAGAGAAGGATGCTAAGTGTCTAAGACAAGTTACAAGATAAGGGTGTCAAGTTTAGATGTGTCCTCCAAAATTAACCTTTTCAGAGTAATTTTTATTTGCAGTCAAAAATAGGCAGGCCTTTCATGGCTTAATTACTGTTTTCTATAAATGTCATTCATTTCTGTAACAGGCACATTTCTGGTAATATGGCTTGCAGCCCTAATAGCAGGCTGTAATGCTCAGCTCAGTAGTGCTTATATGAATTAACCACAAGGGGAGAGAGGATAAATCCGTCCTCGTAGGGTACAAACCTGTAATCTACGGGTGACATACAGACAGTGATCGGAGTGGGCAGGATCGGAGGTGCACTACATACCCATACTTTTTTAATTAATGAAAAAACTTTCTCCTACGTTTAGCGCAATTTGTAGCACTCTATCGTACACTGTGTATAATACATGTTTAAAATAATAATTTACTTATTCACAGTGCTTTCTGTCACAGGCTGAGACCTTGAAGCACTTAAAATACACAAGTTACTATTCTCAACTGCATCAACCAAGATTTAATTCTGTGGCTCTCTGGTTACACCCAGACCTCTGCAGTGCATTAACGCATTAACTAATAGAGGTTTCATAATATACTATAGTGCATTTGCGACTGATTAATTTGATTTTTTTATGTATTTCTCATTTATGCTGTGCGCTGTTTTATATGTAGCTACCTGGCGGTGAAAGACCAAAAACGCTTACAGAATATTTTGTTTTTTTGCCTCAGCTTTGACTCCGCCCCCACGCTCACCTACCCCGCTCCATTGCATGCAGCATCACAGTTACCATACTTTTTTTTAATGCACTTCGATCACTGCATACATCCTTTCAGCAGGCACAATAACCTCCTGAGCACACAAATAACAAGCCGCCCAATGTCACAGTGATCCCTTCAAACTGTCCCGCCTTTTAATCAGAGGGAACTATAAGTCCCATGTTGCCTCAAACCAGATTTCTCGCCTACACTGTCTGATTGCATTTGAGACGCTCCCTGTCAAAATGCCGCCATTGCCAAGTATTGTATCGGCTCAATCTTTATTACATGATACTCTTGTTGTAACCTCTTACTGTGTACTCACGCCAAAAGGCGTTCAGAAGGAAATAGTGCACAACGCTTTACAAAAACCTAGACAAAAAGAAAGAGCCATTGACTAAAAATGCTGTAAACGGATGGACTGAATGAGTTAAGCATCATACATACTCCCAGAGGGTTTTCACATACCTCCATTCAACACAGTGCGCCGTTCCTGGTCAAACCACCTCTGTTGCATTCGCAACTGCACGGGCCGCGTCAGGAAGAGAACTTCGCTTGCCTTTCTACAAAAACATGGATCAGCGAGTGGAACATTATACAATAAAAAAAGACTACCTGCTACAGTGGTCAGGGAGAAGCTACGGGCGTAGAATAGGCTTTATTCTGGGTCTAGCGGGAGGGCTGGCCTGTGCTGCGCGTCGCGTCCTTAGCGACCAGCTCGTATCTTCTGTTTGCGTCCGCGCCAGAGTGATACAAGAAAATAGACGTGTCCCCAGATTCTGGTGACAAATGTTGCCCAAGCCTGGTTGCTAAGCGGTATCATATCACACGTTGAGCTGTGGGGAGGGTCGGCCTTTGAACCTAAAGTAGGGTGCTGCCTTTCCAAAAAGCCCATTAGCTGATGTTGTATCTTAAATGTAAGAGAACCGCCAGCCTGCCGTTCAATGAAGGTTTGTGCAGAGAGGAGTTAGTTATCTAATTTTTCAGGTTTACAATTTTTTTTTGCCATATAATACCCCTCAGTTCCAAAGGCTGCAATCTGTTCATTTTGAGACCAAAACATATTTGTACTTTTAGCCATTTTTGGGAGATTGAGAAGAGCCTGGCAGATTCCCAAACAATACGTTTTGCAAAAACCATGAGAAAACCTAAATGCTGGATGCCAGACGTAGCGCCTTTCCCAGTGTCTATTCAACATGCTGTGACATAAAAAACAGTTATTGCAGGAAAAATATTAACCAGATGGCAACCCTACCTTGACTCATGGCGTTGTGCTTCTGGTTTTTCCTGGTACTTCGGAGGCACCTGGCTGAGTACAAATGTAATTAATTGGAAAGGTCCAAGAGTTAGTGCTAACTATTCTGCTATATCTGTGTGCCATAACAACCTCCATATTAGATTACACCTTTCTAAGCCTCGCTCTGTTCCCATACATTCTGGGGTTCAGAATGGGGGATAAGGGTGATAGTGACCATCGCACCCAGGAATTTTAATTAACAGCTACTGCACCTAGATCAATTAGGTCAGATGTAACTTGGGGCCAATTTTCACCTCCAATTTAAGAAGGATCAAATGTACAACAACCACCATAAACTCTCAGGCCGAAGCTGCAATTCAACTTTTCAACCCGCAAGCATTCAGCACAGAAGACCAAATTGCCTACTGGGGACAGTTTCCTGCCATACTGCTAGAACAACTTGCAGATACTTTCCAAAGCACGTGGAAAAAATAAAAAAAAAGTTCTGAAAGACCAAAGAGTACAGCTCAAGTTCCTCAAAAAATCAATAAACTCAACTCAGCGTAGGCTAAGAAGATTCCCAGGGAACGCCAGCGCACACCTATCCCTGAAGGTCCAAAGGGCAGCACTAAAAAGATTTAAATGGAACATCAATAGAGATCATGAGAATTAAATATGGGCAAAACTCCTACACGACACAAATTGTAACAACAATGGCTGCTCTTGGAAAACTGTGAATGGGATCATGTGTCCACAACATAAGGGCATAGGGTCACACATCTCGGAAGCAAACTGGGTAAAATTTCTTACTACTCACTTTAACAACCAAACAGAAAACGCCGGAGTACGAATGGTTAACAATTGGACTCCAGAGGGCCAAGCGGGAGCAAGTAAAACTGAGATAAGGGAGCAGGAGCCTCCAGCCACAGAAAGCACACCATCAGGCGTAGCTAGCTGCCCTCAGCCACTCTTAATTGAAAAGCAGATAGCCAAAGGGAGAAAAGAAGGAGCTCCGGGGCCGAACAGCATTCCACCTGCCCTGTTCTAAACAAAGAGTGAAGACTGGGAGGACATCCTCCAACCTCTTTTTCTGGAAGTCAGGCTGCTGAACAGAATACCGGAATCTTGGAAGGGCTTGACAATAGTGCCAATTTACAAAAAAGGAGATAAGGCCGAGCCCAACAACTATCGCCTTGTAGCTCTGATAGATAATGAAGCGAAATACTTTGCGGGGGGATCATATTAGAGGAGCTCACATCATCGGCTGAGGCGAATCAGATAATACCGCTGAACCAGACCGTTTTTTGCAAAATGGCCAGCACATCGCAAACATCCTCACAATCTCCTTAATAATCGACGCAGCAAAAGCCTCAAAATTACCATTACACCTATATTACATTGACTTTAGCGCTGCCTTTGATAATGTAGTGAGGGGCAGACTGTGGGGGAAACTAGCACAATGGGGCATACCACAGCCTATTTTAAACATGCTGTCGCTTCTACACACAGATACCTGGGTGCAGGTGAAATTATGCGGCGGCACCTACCTCTCCTCGAAGGTTCCCACAACAAAAGGACTGAAACAGTGTTGTGCGCTTGCACCAACCCTGTTCAATCTATTCATGGCTGACCTTCCAAAGGTGCTTGATGCCTGCAACTCCCATTCACCCAGGATAGGAGGAAAAACACTGACCAATCTCATGTATGCAGATGACGTAGTTCTGCTCAGTCATACTCACGTCGGTCTCCAACATCTACTGACAGAAATGCAGAACTACTCAACAGAAAACAACTAAAAAATAAATCTGAGTAAGACTCGGACAATGTCAATAAACTACAAAAATAACCTACATAGGAAATGGTTCCTGGGGGGCACCAAACTCAATCCAGCTCATGAGTACAAGTACCTAGGAGTCACATTCCTTTAGGCGCCAGAAAGAGGAAATAAGAAGGAAAGGTCTGTTGATCGCTCTATCGATGCAAAATCTTGCAAACAAATTGTTGGGGCCAACTATGACCCGCTCCTTAAAGTAGTCCAGGCTAAACTTCTCCCCTCGATTGCTTATGGCAGCGAGGCAATGCGGGGAAGAGACGCTACGGATCTGGACAACACGCAGGTCAAAGCTTATAGAACTATGTTCTGGCTTCTGCCCTACACATCACCTGCTCAAATAAGGCTGGAGTTTGGTCTTCTACAACAAGTCTTAGCCAGGTATGGCGCTTACATCATCTGCTGGCATAAGATTAGAAGTGTCACTATAAATACGCTAAACTACTTACTGTGGCACGATAAACAGCACAGGGAGTCATCCCAAGCTAGAAGCTATCTTCAGTTAGCCCTGGAATCTACCAAACTCACGGGACTTTGGGACGCGCAACTCGACTATCTGAACTTTAAAAAACGAATCTGGAAAACTATAACACAAATTTCCTTGGTGGAGGACACGGCAAGCTTCTCAAACAGATCTCATGCCTGGATGACCCTTAACTCCGACAAATCACTTGCCCCACAAACATTCTTTAATCAGGGTTATCCCAAGGCCATAAAAATTTACTTTTTAAGGCATAGATTGGGGATCATCCCGTGTGCTCAGTATCTTCCACCATGGCTGAGGACATCCGCACAAGATACGTGCATGCTGTGTAACATCAAGAATTTGGACATTCTACACCTAATTTGCTTATGCAAGGAAATGCACCAAGCACAGCAATAGCTTCTAAAAGAACCTGTTAAACAGAAAGTCATCCATACCAGGAGGCAAGCAGTGCTGGCCTGCTTAAACCCTGAAAATACCCAACTAAACTGCAGATTGGTAAAATTCCTTATGCTGGCTGAACAGAAAATGCCCAAAATACCCAAAAATGTTCCACAAAGCTTTGTCAACCGCTAACTGTCCAGCAGACAGGAAGAGGCCTTAGCCGGACCTCACTAAGGACAGACTACTGCAGCACAGGGATAATCCTTGCAATAAGTTGAGACAACTTGAACAACATACTTAATATGATTTTACATATGGACAAGCATGGCTGGAGCAAAGAATCAGAGACTGCACCTTACAGTACCCAGCGAGGTAATGATATTCATTAATAACTATAATCAACTCGGATTTTAAACTGCAAAGAATTTTCTACCTTGGGTTTTAACTGCTTTTATCCGAAGATCTTTTCTTTTATAATTACAAAAACCAAAAAAGGCAGCAAAGGTGGATGAAATAATATTGAATGTCTGTTAAACATTTTTTTTATTCTTTTAAGTGTAATTTTGCAATGGTTTTATTTAACTATGCAAAAATAAAGAAACTTGAAACTTAAATGCTGGATGCCAGACGTAGCGGCTTTCCCAGTGTCTATTCAACATGCTGTAACATTAAAAATAGTTATTGTAGGAAAACTTTTAACCAGATGGCAACCCTACCTTGACTCATGGCGTTGTGCTTCTGTTTTTTCCTGGTACTTTGGAGGCACCTGGCTGAGTACAAATGTAATTAATTGGAAAGGTCCAAGAGTTAGCGTTAACTATTCTGCTACATCTGTGTGTACTCAAACTAATGCTGACTTAGACATCAAGTGGCCAATTCTTTAAGCCTTGGCTTTTCCATCAAAGGAGACAATTCAAGGATTCTTCTTTGCACTCCCACTCGGCAAAAGGTCTCTTGTACTAGACAATGTTCTTATCGATAACACCCGACCCACAGCAGGAGGGAAAAATCTGGTACACCAAGTCCAGCACTCCAAGTGAAACAATCACTGGCAAAGTCAACAGGTCCGGCTTTGGCTACCAGCCTTTTGGCTTTGTTTTTGCTTGATTTGTCATGGTTTCTACAGAATTATATTGTGGGGCACTTACCGGGCCCTCATCAATCTGATAAACAACATTAACTAAAAGCAAAATATGGTCTCAAAAAGTGTACAAGATGTGCTCTTGAAAGGGTAGCCTACCATCCCTCACTGTGAACTTAACCAATGGCTGAAGTAGGCAGACCTTCTACCCCCAGCTTTATGCTGAGGTGGGCGGAAGAAAAATGTGAATGACACAATATGCCTATTTATGAAGAGTGCTGACTGAAAGCCCCTAGAAATAAGCATATTATACATATGATTTTAGTAAACACAAAAGGTCTTGCTAACGCCAGGCTCAAAAATAGGATTGACTTCTGTAGGGAAAAGAGATATCTTCCATGTCTGGAAAACTTGCATCTTTTAGTAGCTGTGGCCAAATGTTAGGGCTACATGGCCACCCACAGAAGCGGCGAGAGATCAGGCATTAAGATGCATCTTACACCTGATTTCTTTAGCTACCCACAAAGTTATCCCGAAAGTTAATAAAAGTTATGAACTGTGTGTGAGAGGTCCAGTGACAAAAAAATCACCCTTTCACCACCCAAGGTTAATTTAAAATGTTTTTTAGTGTGGAACCAGGTAAAAAAAACAACTGAAATATTGTAACCAGGCATACATGAAACCAATTACCACAAAATCATGATTACATAAATGTAGGAAAAAGTGCCTGCCTCATTAGTAGGTTTGAATTGAAGGCAGCTCAATTCATGATATATGTCTTACAAGAATCAACAAACCAACTTGGACCATGTTGCACTGTCTTTGGTAGCACTCAATGGTGGCAGGTAAATTATTAAAGTGGGGGGGCCCAAACGCACTATCCAGCAATCTGATTCGGGCCTGGCTTGCCAATCCTCGGGCCAGGCTTTCACATCACACACAAGGTGACATGCAGAAACGCACAGGTTCCGGCATGCACACAAGAACATGCACACATACATGTGCATGCACTCCCCAGTAGACAGACACACACACTTTTAAGCACAAAACCTTATCAGAGTAGGCCCACTGTTTCTGACTCCTGTCTGTCTGCAGCAGCCAGAGGCACACCCACAAGCTTCCGCCCAATTAGCAGCTGGAATAGGGTTGAAGGTACAGGGGCAGACCTTTTTCTCTATTCCAACTTCTGTGATTGACAAACCCTGAAGCTCCATTATCTGACATGCTGCACTGCGTGATGGTAATGAAGCATGTCAGACATGTATTGTGCATGTGTGAGGCCGAGCTGTATCAGCCCCCATCTGACACATGTGCAATACTGCTAGTGTAGCCCTCTTCACTAATATAATTTTGACACGGAAGCAAACGATTCATGAGATTGTTTGCTTTCATGTAAAAGCTGTGATATGCCAAGCAGTAGTGGCAGAGGGAGGCAGTGGGTCGACGCCGTGGCGCCCCCTGGGAGCAGCCGCTGCTGGTAGCACTGCCTTAGCTTACTACAGCTGTTGTAGTTTAAAACTCTACAAATTGCACAGGACACACCATGGGCCTGACTTCATTTCAGTGATGAGTTCCTGTTTTCCCACTTAGGCTGGGTTGCATGTTACAGCTGGTTATACATGGATTTTCAGTGCATACAGGCTATTTCTAGAAATCCAGCCTGGTAAGCATCATCAGTGACCAAGGTCACGTCTGTTTCTGAGGGTGCTTCTAACTTAGTACCTAATCTGAGCCTGTGGTTTCCATGCTTGGCATTGACACTTAAAAGACAAAGACAAGGGAACCCAAATATTATCGGTCAGGGACCTTGGGTAAGTTAACTGTTTCTAAAGACAATGGTCCCTAGACAATAACGAGCAACAAGTAAATAAATATAGACTAAATCAGTACTATATACTTCTATCCAGCCGGACAGGAATTTAATATATAATCAAAGTAGGTTTTTTAAATAATACAAGGAAATCAAGTAAAAGTGGGACACATGCCTGCATCCAACTAAGCAGAAAGGGACGTACAACATAAAGGAAGGGATTCAGGCAAAAAATAGTTTGTTTGTGTAGAGCGCATATCAAAATGGAACAAACAGAATATCAATGAGATACCATTACATATTAGATTTAACAATTTGGGAAATGTATATGGTGTACAAAGTGTCGATGGCGTTTCGATCCCTTAAACGATTACTGGGATCATCATCAGGACATATTGCTTAGCATGCCTGTGTACAATATCATAATGGCAAAAAATGTCCAGAAGGGGAGCGTTCTTATGACCTTTAAGGAAAGTACATGGTGCACTTAAGCACAGGCGGTGGGTCCAAAATGGGATATGGCACTGAATTGCACAATGGCATGAGAGGAACCCAATGTGGGTGACACTGTGGACGCAGAATTACATAGGGTAACTGGCGTAGTGGCGAAGGCTGAAGTCCAGGGATAATTTTTGATGGAACTCGCGGCAACTAGGTGAGCCAATATCACAGGTGCCGGTATGCCAGAACCGGTCAGAAGATTAGAGCGAGCCGCAGTTGCAGTCTCGATTCGGGGTGCGAGCCGAGGCTGATATGGATTGAGTCAGGGCACAGCGTCTGTTTCCGGTCCCCGGCAACTGCGGCTCGCTCTAATCTTCTGACCTTTTATATATTAAGTTCCTGTCCGGCTGGACAGAAGGATATAGTACTGATTTAATCTATATTTATTTACTTGTTGCTCATTATTGTCTAGTGACCATTGTCTTTAGAAATAGAACACTGCTACTTATGACAGCTGCCACAGGGTGGCATTGTTTTTATAATTTAGAGATTAGCAGCACAACAATTATTTATTAATTCACTTTACATTAAAAACAACAAATAGCTCTGATCCAAGTCATTTTGTATAGCTTTGGGGGCTTGTAATAGTCAGAACTGTCACACTTCTAGCAGTGTGATGGTTAGTAGCTCTGTAGGAACTGTCATTGGCAGCGCTGGCTGTGGTAATGGGTGGTGCAAGCTGCAGAGGCCTCATGAGGCGAGCCCTGGCAATTATGATTTTACAAATTAAGCACTCTTTAAACTCAGCTATTCCCACCACTGCTTCTGATAGATGTGCCCTTCCTAGTATGTTCCTCACTTCGATCCAATGTGGTCAGGCCAGAGTCTTTCAGATCTAACCGCTGGAAAAAAATGGCAAACTACGATTTATCATTGCGAACACTTGTCTAGGTAAAAAGACAGCACTCCTGTGACACGCATTGCCCTTTAAAATGTCCATACACTAGCCATCCCTTCTTGAAAGTATAGCAGCAGTGTAGTGTGTCGTGGCTCACAGTCCACCACCCTTGAAATATTTCATTTTGTGGTGATATATGTGTATAGTCTGTTTACACCTTTCTACAGTTCTTGAAGTATGCACATATAACACTGCTCTGTGATTTGTATGCGACTGTGCCAATCGTCCTGCCTAGTGTGATAGTGTTATAATACTTTTACAGTGACTTGCTTGTTACCTGACTGCTGTGTTAATTGGTGATTCTGTGGGGGCACGCTAAATAATAGATTAGGTCGCACTGTGATGCACGTGTGCACTAGGTCACACATATGTCACATGTGTTAGAAAAATATGTGATAACCGAGGTATATTAGCCCCATGACTGTAGGAGTAATAGGAGTTTACTGGGCGTGACTTGACTCGTTGAGCTACTACAGATATCAGGAAGGCGGCTTATCAAGGTTGTGCTGCCCATTGTGTGTTTCTATTGGAGGACAAGAGTAGTTCCCTTAACTCTTTGAAAGATAAAAAGCGTTTTTGACACTCGACTCGTGTGGACATATATTTTTAGAATAACCGACGGACCGAAGATGTAATCGTTTATCGCTTAGCCATTTACATACTTGATTTAGAGGCTACCGTTTTGATAGCTGACTTTACTTTGGTCGGCTTTTACGTGGCAGTGCTCCTTTACTCTTTTTGGACATCTGAGGCTTTACTACCAGATGGCCTAAGTGATTTGACTTGATTCGCGCTATTGCCTTGAAAAAGTCTGAATACGCATTATGGTACAGACGAAACACGTGTTGGCTTTATTTTTATCTATTGCTGGGAAACTTGTTATTAAGAAATAAAGAAGACGAATGCACATCGAGAGTGGAGAATTTATTGAAAGAAAACAAGACCATAACAATCTAGATTTGTTCAAGTTGTGCCATCAAGATACTTGCAACCATTCACCATTTGTATTTTGGGCGAAGAGCACCAAATGTGACTGTACTAGGGAGTGCTATTACTGAGTTGTTTTCAGCCCCATGACTGTACTTAACTGTTAACTGTTTAGCTGTTTAATGGTTCACATCTCTAGCTGAAGGCTGTCCTGTGATGACTCACACTGCAGACGTTATCACTACTAGTCACTGTGCCCATTGATCTAGGACAACCTATGCTGGCCTGCAGTACAGTCTCCCCGGAGACGCCTTAAATGGGGCATTGAATGTAGCTGAACAGACCCTTCTAAAGAGAACTCACAATTTGATAAACAAAATGATGGGGGCATCAAATGGAATTAGCCCGGGAATTGCTACTGTGAAAGAATCAAGAAGTGCAGAAGGAGAGGAAACCAATGTTGCCGCAAGGTGATCAATTCTCAGAGTTTCTACTCATGGGATGAAAACTGTGAGCTCACCCGCAGCCCCTGCGTCTTTGACTTTGGCCCTGATATCCAGCAAATTCTGCTTTTTGAAGGAAGACAGTCCCAGTGAAAATGCTGTGAATACACACCGGTGTCTGTCCCAGAGTCAGCGAGAATAGACACGAGAACCATCTCAACACTGCCCAACACTGATCTTGCTGAATGTGCATTGGGTTTGGACTGAGAATAACTATCACCACGAGCTGTCCTTGTGGTGCCTTCACATCAGGGAGGAGCTTACGGTCCTCTTTTCCATCAGGCAGTCATCAGCACCCTTTGGTGGTACAGCTTCATACTCTTCACCGGTACCAGGTGGGATGTATGACGTTACAACGCATACATTTACATCGCGGTACACTACATCGCGGTTTTAACAACGCAAGTCGTTACAACGACTTGCGCTAGATGGCGCTCTAGGACAAGGAATAGGATTTAGGAGTAGTATAATTTACTATTCCAACTCCAGTCTACGTACAGTAGGGAAGGTGTTGGATAGTAAATTATACTATTCCTTGTCCTAGAGCGCCATCTAGCGCAAGTCGTTGTAACGACTTGCGTTGTAAAAACCGCGATGTAATGGCATCGCGATGTAATCCCCGCGTTGTAAACAATGTTTCCCACCAGGTGAGATTACGGTCCAGAGACAAAATCAATTAAATAATTGACCTCTTTGATTATAGTGAATGGTCCGGTCCAGTTGCTCCCACAGAGTTTGAGAACTTACATGCTTTATTACAAAGGCTTCCTATCTCTCCTGGTCGTCATTCAGTATTGCTTTCTCTTTGCATCACTCATTCTACAGCTGTTGGCTTGCTTGGCGGTCACTCTTTGCTATGTTCTCTGCTCAGCCGTATTCTTCTTGAGGCCACTCCATGTGTAAGTGACCTCAGGTTCCCTTCCCAAACTACTTTGAACAAACAAAGGTGTTGGAGCACAGATGTGAAGCCCACACAGAAGCTTTAATAGGCAAAAGGCCACATGCTTCTGTGGCACTTCCTGATAGGTGAAAAGAAAGTATATGGCAACAGGATGTCCCACTTCCCCCCTCCATGGCAACTTCAAAACGCCCATCATACATTGAAGAGTCTGGAAATCACTCACTAGTCCATTGTTAGGGGGGGGGGGGGGTAATGAGACAGAGATTTGAGATTTACAGAAGCTCACGCCAAGGGTGGTCTTGTAAGTCATCAAGTTATTGGAAATCCCCGCTTTGGGGAGCCCAGCCTGTGAAAAGATGCGAATATGTGTTGTGCTTCTCAAAAGAAAGTCTCTGGATATCTTGTTACTTTGATCCCTACTGTATCCTTTTCCCTTTCAAAAAGTAATTCTGTCACCAGCACACTACATTTCCCTTGTATTGTATTGTATATGAAATTTATAAAGCACACTGTGACCAAAAATCGTATCCTGGCGCTAACTAGACCACTATGTAAAAGGAGTTGCTTGTATTGTATTGTATTTGAAATTTATAAAGCACACTGTGACCAAAAATGGTATCCTGGCGCTAACTAGACCACTATGTAAAAGGAGTTGCAGAGAAAGGCAAAATGTTACCTGGTGAGATGCACTTTTGCGCATCCTTTGCACCTTTCTTCAAAAAATGAAATCATAAAAAAATACACATAAAAATGCGACTTGGCAATTGGCTGTCCAGAGACAAGATGTGTGTGACTGCCTCTGGGGTGCATCGCAATATCTGCATCGCTCTGATTTCAGAAGCCCTCGCACGTGCATTTAACACCGCGTTTGTTACGCCGCGCGCCATCCTGGCAGCTGCCGTGATTAATTTCTCATCTCTAGGTTTCAGTCCTCCTGCTCCTCGCGCCCAGCCATGATTTAATTTATCTTCCTGTACGCATGACGCTATGCGTGAAGGGGGAGGGGCGAACGCCGGGTGGACTCACGGCACCCTCACCAGACGCCATTAGCCGGTCCCTTTTTGTGCCCAAACATGCAATTTTATATTCTGCAGGTCCGCCCGCCACGCTCTGCCGGCAGAGCAGGCGAGGAATTAAATCAAAAGAGGAAGGCAATTCCCTGTTGGGGAGAAACAGCGACGTTCCTGGGCACTTACAGGCTGGGCTGAGGTGGCGGGTTCAACCTTACGCAGCGCTCGGCCAGTGACCCCTTAAATGGGAAGGCTGTTCTGGCGTTTGTCGCCCTACCTCAGCATGTTAAAAAGGGGGACTCAGCACAGATGTCAAGCAGAATGTCGAGGAATGCTTCCTTCCCACCATTGCATTCAATTCAAATGTATTTTTAATGCGCATTGCCCTGGCATAAATTGCCTTCTGTAACACTTGCTAAACGGCTCACATTTTACACTGTATGTTGTATTTTGTTAGTCATATGTCTGGTCTGCTGGTGATTGTCTTCCAACTAATATGGCGATCAGTAGCAAATGGAGTTGACAGGTCTGCAACAGGCTACTGCCACTGAAGGGCTGCTGGGCTGGAGCAGGGTCAGTCACATGTCATGAGCACCTCTTGTGATTGACGTGTCATAAGTCGTACAACCTTGAAAAGTCCATTCCCTGGTCCTTGAAAGACTGCACACATGTGCACACATACGAGATGCACCCAATCACACACATTTAATCGTACAGGTTTGAAGCTTGATGTACAAAATGAATTTCCAATAAGAAGAGATTAAACCTGGCTAAATGTGATTTCATCTGAAAACGATTGAATAGAATATCATTACTAAGAAACCATTTAATCTAAACGGTTTAAAGGAATTTTCAGATGAATGGCATTTACCATTTCATTGAAACCAATTCGTATGAAGGTCTTGTTTTTTTCAAAATTGGGCTTCTGTGTACTTCTTATTTATGGTGAAAATGAAATAGTTGCTGGTCTTACTTTCAGAAACATTTTTGTTGAAGATATTTATGTCAATCCTTTACGCAAGAGGGCATAATTTTGGATGTATATCTTTTACATAGTCAAGCAATTACTTTTGATACGTTTAATTTACTGATCCCATACCACCCTTCAACATCATACATCTCTGCCCCCTTTGAGATACCTCCCCATCCCCAAACTACACCCATCTCTGACACCTGAGCTACATCCAACCCTGAACCCTTGAAGCCCTTTCTGTTCCTAAACTCTACCCATCTTTTAACCTAAAACAACCTCACTACTGCTAAACACTCATTCCTAAACCCTACTAACCCCTTACTATACCTAAACCCACACATCCTTGATCCCTTAAAATCCTGCAACACCCCTAAACTCTACTCATCCGTGAGCTCTAAAAAAAAAACTCACTACCCCTGCAAACCACCCATTCATGACCCCTAAACTCCTCACCACCCCTAAACTCCTGCATCTCCGAACCCTAAAAATCTGTTGTATATATAAACTCTACCTGTCTCTGGACCCTTAAATCTGAAACCACCCTAAAATCCACCAATTCCTAAACACTCAAAACCCTTCAGCACCGCAAAACTCTGCTCATCACTGAACATTAAAAACACTCACTGTAGGAAAGTAGGATATGCTTTCATGGTCACCCCCACTTTTTGCTGATGTCATTATATTTTACTGACTGGGATCCTGTTAATCAGGACCCAGTCTCCATGCTTCTTCCCTAAATTGGACATGGCGAGTACTGAGGTACACTCCGGATTGGCTACTGGTGTATCATAATAAGTCCCTAGTATATGGTACTAAGGTAGCCAGGGCATAGGTGCACCAGGGGTCTTCCATGGGCTGAAGCATGTATTAAGCCACCCATGAGAGACCTCTCAAATTGTGACTACAGGCTTGCCATCGCAGCCCGTGTAAGCTGGTGCTAGCACCACTTACGAAAGATATACGTTTCCTTATATCTGGGGTCACTGCACTTAAAACCTATAAGCCACCCCTAAGGCAGGCCTTTCAATCCTGAAGGCAGGGTGCTTGATTCTAAGTGTGAGGGTGTTCCTGCATGAGTAAGACTCCCCTACAACCTTTGGAGTCCATTCCCCCGGGTTGTAAGTGCATCAGCCTTTAAGATACATAGGGTGGCCATGCGTCATTACGCAAAGACCATCTCTAAACTGGCTGTAATGAACCCTGTCGTGTTTGGTAGCAAACATGTTGTGTAGGTGTATGATTCCATGCACTGTAAAGCTCCTCCCGGAGGCCCTCAGTGCTCCTGGTACCAGTCTTCTAGACCCAGAGAGCAAACTATGGCTGCTGCTGACCAGAGTCTTGATTTTGGCCTCCTGCTGCTGAGTCAAGTTTGAGGAGAGAAGGCAGGAAAAAAGGTATCCTGTCACAGGGAAGTGTGACCACCTCCCAGACAGGACTTAGTGTATTGAGACAGGGTGGGAGTGCTTGCCAGCACAACTCAGACTGCTTGAGGGGCACATTTGGTGCCCTTGTTGCATACTCCAGTCCAAACCAGTTAAGGGAGCAGTTGGCCCCCTCTCTGGTGCAAAGTTGGACAGAAGATCCTGCTGGACTCCTGGGGTTTCCTTCACCAAAATTATTTACAACCCATGTTTTATCATTAAATGTCTTTATTAACGTCATCATAACAAGACTGAGAAGAAAATGTCAGACAGGTGCACTTCAGAGAGTAGACAGACAAGACAACCATGTGTGCAGGTAAGATAATTAATAACTGCTTGTTGCACTGTAAAATGTGCACAGTACAGTAAATAAACATTTTAATTCTGTAAACTATGGGGTATTTTTCATATGTTTCAATATTTCAAGTCTACATTATCGCAAGTGCTTTCTAAACCATCTTGCTTCATCAAATTTTCTTTAAAATGCAGGATTTTCTCACTCCTTTTTTCACATTTTTCTGGGTGGGAGAATCCCCTCCCGAACCCTCCTTATGATAGTCGTGCTGGCGCGCTTCGCACGCGATGCAACACTCAACAGCTTTTACGCCCTACCACTTTCAAATGTCACCAGCCGCCCCTGCTGACTGTCCTCCTGACACCGCCAGTTCTCTGCTGTCGGCGTCAGTACAGGAGTACTGTCCTCCCGTTGGGGATCGGGTGTCCGTAAAGTCCTGACAGCGCCGAGCTTCTACTGATATTTCACGTACTGATTCGGTACTGACAGGACGCTTACAAAAGGCCGCTTCCAAATACCTAATTGGTGTGCGAGTTGCAAACCGATTGAAGGAGTCCGTAAAATGTTACTGACTCCTAAAATGGGTTAGGTACAGGGGCAGAAACGTTTTGGTGCTTGGAAACAGCGATCGACTGTTTGCGACGTTAAAAACGTTGAGTACGTCTTGCCCGTAGTGCTTTATCTTACATAGTCATGGCGCTGCAGAGAAATTGTACTCAGCAAGAGGAAAACACATATTGATTCACTTGTAGCTTTATGCCACCGACAGGATTTCCCTTATTGGGACCATGAACCTTAAGGATTACACATGATGGTGCATTACTGATTTTCAGGATTCTTCCCAGATCCTGTAGTTTTCAGGGTCAGCTGAAATGTTCACTGGTGACCCTGCATGTTCTCTCTTCTGACCCAAGACTCTGGCTACCAGCTGCGGTCACAGCTTTGCAACAATACTCGCACTACACTGTGGACTGGCCATCTGGAACAAGGCTCGTTTTTGATGTGGCCAATCAGGCGAAGGGTTTTGGCACTTGTCAGGCGCTGAGCAAGTCCAGTACAATCCGTGTAGTCAGACTATGTTCATTCCTAGCCCTGCAAGGGTTAGAGCTGGCTGTGGCTTGCAGGACTCTGTAGTCAAGGCCTCAGAGTGAGAGGTGATGCGTGGACTGTTACCAGATAAGTATGACAGAGTCAATGACCATCAGCCTCCAGTCACACCTAGTGGAAAATCATACATCTGTAGTACACACTGGCGTAACATGACCCATAAAATGACAATTAGCATTGATTGTAAAGTAGAAGTCTCTCGTATAATATGTGTAAAGGTTAAGTGGGAAAGTGATCGGATACTGGAGTTAGGATCTGGGCAGGTTCTCTCTAACCGCTAGGTCACCCTTCGTAAAGACTTGGAAGGGGTGCGGTGAGTAGAGGATGGAGCCTTAGGGCTAGAGCGATCGACCTGGCAGCTGGGGAACCGGGTTCGAGTCTCGGCAACGACTCTCAACATCCTGTGATTCTAGGCAAATTACTTAATCTCTCCATGCCTAACAAAAATGTGCTCATATAAAGCGGTCTGATAGCTGATATCCTCAGGTCTACTTGGCGCTATATAAAGCTCTTAAAAAAATAAATAAATAAGGGTCTTTCCTCTGGCTACGCAGATGCTTCCTTCACCAAGTTTTCAGCTTCGGGCTCCCGTAGAACTGAGCGGAGCTGTCCTTGGTGCTGAAGTCGCCACTGCGGTTAGTATACGCGCGGGACGGGATGATAGGAAAGTGCCTGCTGCTGCGCTCGAGGTCCTCACAAAACAGTTATTCACGGGGCAGCAATAGGCAGAGTGGAGCTGATTTCGGGGGGGGGGGGGCTGAATCTTTAAGCAATTGGCAGAGTGGAGCTGCAGGGGTTCTTAGAAGGGGTGAAACAACAGCAAGGCCTCATTAACATGCAAATGGACTTTTAAAGACCTGTGAAGTGCTCGGGTGCGGCTGTGCGTGTGCCCGGTAAGCTGTCTCATCCCGGGCAGCCACGACGGGGGGGGGGGGAGGGGGGGGCTGAAGCCCTTTGAGTCCAGTGGGTGTTGCGCGCCTGGGTCCAGGTGATTTTCATGTGATGGCCGCTTCATGCAGTTAGATTCCGCAAACATTGGTCTTGGCAAATACGCCCTGGCACTGGACCACACCTGATCCTGGCAGAGGGAAGGGGTGGAGGCACTGTATATCAGGGCACATGGACCGAGGCTGCTGACCCTGAGCAGACATGAAGTCAAATGGAGGAAATTTACTGAAGGAGAAGAATGAATTCTTTTATGGGGATGTCGTCCTCGGTACAGGATTACCCCAAGGATCGCATGCCTCGCTAGTCTAAAGGAGTTATAGGTAAAGGGAGGTTGCGACTGCTGGGAAGAGTCACTACCCAGATGCACTGCTGCGCTTAATGCTTTGTTCGTTGGGTGAACGGTTCGTGCTTCTCTGTGTTCCAGCTTGTGTTGCTCATTGGAGAACTCCATATTTATTATAATGGGGGTAAGCGGGTCCCAGGCCGTGTTTGACATCTCTTTTCACTGGAATACCTTGCAGCACAGTGGCTACTTCAGACATGCGATGGGGGTCCCCAATCAGACCTTCTTCCATCTTAGACTCAGTTGCAATTGAAAAGAGGGGTCAGGCTGGGGCTACGTCCCACACATCGTTTGCGGGCCATCTCAGATCCATAATGTGAATTGAAAGTACCGACTGAAAGAGTCCTGCACTTATACTGTCGTGAGGATTGGCATAGTGAAACAGTTCCCAGCCAAAGAGGAATATTGTTCAAAGTTTAGAGGTCCCTGTTCACCTGTTTATCCAGAAGGAGCATTTTTAAAGGTTTCTTCCTAGGGTGACATGGAAATAACTGCTTCGGCTTGTGCATATCAGCCAGCTCCTAGACATCTTCTTTCTATTATCTCCAGGAAAGTTTGTTTGTAACTGATTTGTCAGCATTTAGTCTATAACTTTGGCAGCATTTCTCTCTCATCAAAGGCCATTTTGGCCAGGAGTTACTTTCTCTCCGTGCTCTTCGCTAACTCCTCATAATCCACAGCCATTCTCTTAGCTTTATTCGTCCATCAAGTATAAAACGAAATATTTGTCGCCCTCCTTTAGAATGGAGAGAAAATCTTAATATTCACCTTTTATTTCCAAGATCACCACAATGCCATCACCCTTTCATCGATGAATGCTTTCCAGGGATCTCCAAAAGCAATCACCTTCTGAGCGCTCTACTGGTTCTTTTAAAATGCTCCAGTTGGCCATTTTGTGGGGGTAAGATAGTTTGCCCTCTTATAGAAAATGCCTTCCATTTAGAAATACTTTTCTATTTTGGTTGAAATAAACTGGATAGAATTATTAGTGAAAGTAGAAAAGGGGAAATCTTCTCAATTAAAGACTTCTGGCCTCATTTAGCAGAATACAGGGAGCTCTGTTAAGCGGCTGAACACCCACAGTGCCAAACCCACAGCCCCCCCCCCACCACATATAGAGATCGGGCAATCACAGGGTTTCCATAAAGTGGCTCACATTTGGCATTATCAGCAGTACCCATGGACACGCTGAGGGTTGGGCGACCGTCACTGATTTATTTTGTCTGTGTCTGTCTTCCGAGGCATAATGGATATGGGCGGAATGGCCTCCATGTATACATCAAAAAATCTCTCAGCGCATCGGACCATTATGTTTGAGAGTTTGTTTTCTGTATACAAAAAAGAATTGTGGAGAGGGTAGACTCACATGGCATACCCTTACTGCTGTGAAGGGAGACGGCAGTGGCACCCCCCTCACAGCATGTAGAGAGCCCAGGCAGGTGGGAATCTCTAAATTGGGTGAACGGTTCAATGCCAGGTTGGTAGAAGCCATGGCCGCCCCACCTTAATCGATACATTGGGTTAGATTTTAAGTAGGCATTTCCCCTGTCACTTTTGTCTTCAGCCATTTAGAACAATCAGCGTGAATAACCATAATGTACTGTGGAACCCTCGCAGTGTACAAATGGACTCAAATGACTGAAACCTGCCCCTTTTCATACAACATTGTGTGGTGTGAGGGAGAAGTAATGCTGTTGAGGAGAATGTGAGAGGGAGTTCTAAAATGAAGATGGGAGATTAGTTGGTGAATTTTGGTGAAGCGAGAAGTGCCTCCCCTAGTCCCGCTTTGGGTGCCGCAGTGCATGTTTTTATGTGTAGAACAAGACAGGACGTTTGCCGTTGCCGTTCGAGGTTGGCCCCCCGGTGCTTAAGAGAAACGCGCAATTATTCTGCACGACTACATAGGAGACGTGAGGGCCTTCTGCTCCTCCCGCCAGGGTTTTCATTACCCTTAGCAACCGTGGACGATTGATTCCCTTCGTGGGGGTCCCCTATTGGATTAATTTTTGCTGTACAGTACATTATTGTAACTGTTGGAATCCTTGAAGAAACACGCGCCCCTTGAGTTTCATTGGGCCTTTTAGGCTGTCCCTACTGTCCTTGTCCTGATGAAGACCCGCATTGACTAATTCAGTAATGCTCCCTGGGTTGAAACGTCAACATATTCCCTGGACCAGTTGAAAGACTCTGTGTCAAGATTTATTCATTCAATTTACAGAGCTATTCAAACATCACTGTGTTTTTTCCTGGCCTCTTAAAAAACGACAATTCTGCGAGATTCACTTTGTATATATTGTGCACCCTCACTACTGCACTGAGCACTTTATTCACCTTTTCACAAATTGCAATGAATTTTATATTACGTATTGACAGCCATACAAATCAATGTGGGTATTTATAAATGAAGTAATTTATAAAACTCTTTGAATACCCTCGATGGACTCTTTATGTGTGTTGTTTTTGACAATTTAATTTTCATTTGAGTAAACCAATGACTGGTGTAATAGTTTAAAGAGATAATCTATACCCAACAGAACCAATTGTTTATATCATATATTGTTGCCCAGGTTCTGAGGGATACTGGGTTACCCCATTGTGACTATATTCTCTCTACATCCTGGCACTCTCCTCAGTGGTGATTCGGGGTGGAAAGGGAAGGACTTCCTCTCTTGTGCAACATGAAATCAACTAATCCTGGAGCTGTAGTGCAGTTCCAGGATTGGTTGGAGCAGGCTAACCCAGCGTCATTTTGAGGCTGAGGGCATGTGGCTGCAATCCCTCAGCTGTTTCTCAGGCCTGGGATTGTTAGCTCTGAAGTGCTCTAGACTGATGGATAATCTGACATGCGCACTGGCAGGGGCAGAAGTACTAATGCAAGTGCACTAATCAACCCTGCCCCCTGCCCTCACACTGCAACAGTTCAAGCCAGTCATTATAATAAAATGGCATTTATTACCATTTTATTAATGTGTGTGCCTGCTGCGCTCACAGCAGGTGGGGCGATACTCCTCCACCATAACGGAGGAGCCGCCGCTGCCTGACACCCACCATTGACTGCATGCTCACCCACAGCTCTCCAGGCCCCCTAACAATGCTAGACAACGCACAGAATTACAAGTGCGCTGCAGCAACTGTCTGTGTCATGAGCAGGCAGAGCTCTTGCTTTGACTTAACATGCACATTGGGCCGCTGTCAGGGCCGCACGCACAGAGACGTTTTAACGCATGTGCAAAGTGGGCAATTGTCCAGGGCCCTCACCTTCTAAGCGGCCCCCTCCACTACTGTCTATTTTCTACTTCCAGCTCCCCCTTTCTCTCTATCTGCCTCTACTTCTGACTTTCTCTCTCTCTGCCAAGAGCCATCTTAAGGAATTTTGTGGCCATGGCCAAAATACATTTCAGCTGTTTTTGTATGGCTCCATTTCCGAAAGTTTAAAGTATCATTAAACATTGTTCAGCATCAATTAAAAGTTGAAACAACAGAAATGGGTAATACAATGGAAAGCTGTTCTGAATAGGGAGCCCCAAATTATTTCTTGCTCGAGGCCCCAAAAATCCTTAAGATGACACTACCTGCGCATGCGCAGCTCTCGTGTTTGAAACGCTAACCTCTACTGACTTGAACACAGTGCCATACAACATAGATTTAAAAAAAAACTTCAACATAGGTAGGTAGCCGCTGAAAGTAATTGCGTCTGTCGCAGATCAACACACTGACTGTCGGAGTAAGGTTTACACATGTAAACCCCCCCTAGTCAAGCAGAATTAGGCCACACGGGTGGGGCAACTCACTAGATCGCCTCGCTGCCACTGTACTAATCTGTTTTTCTCACCAGTGATGAGAAGAAAATAGATCCTCCCCAGCGGCCCACGCCATCAAACACAGAACATGTACCCACACATTCCATTTTAGCAAATTACAGATGACATCACCGTGCAGCTGCCAGTAACAGGACAGATGGCATCACCCTACAGCTGACTGTACATAAGATACCA
Source organism: Triturus cristatus (assembly GCF_964204655.1). NCBI lineage: Eukaryota > Metazoa > Chordata > Amphibia > Caudata > Salamandridae > Triturus > Triturus cristatus. Next base: position 134,094,609 of record NC_140586.1, on the reverse strand, counting down.
GGTATCGGTTTACAGTTACTCAGTCCTCTTCGAAGAAAAACAAAAGACCCTGAAATACCAGGAAATGCAATCAGAGATCATCTCCAGAAAAGAATGAACATTTGAAATAATGTCCATTGCCCCAGCCCCGCTGGGGCCTGTCAAATAATCAAACTACCTGGAAATGTGACTCCCCAGGTACTGCTCTTGCACTTGTAAGATGAGTGATGCGGAACATTCTGCCAGCAGTCCCTAAATCAAGGCCGAGCGTCGTCTCTGGCTTTAGCATGTGCAGAACACATCCAGTGACCCCTGCCCCGGAAGAGCGGTGCTTCACAGAGGGGTTCAGTTACTGCTGGGGACATGTTTCGGATGCAGTGAAATAAGTTGCACGCTTAATGATTTCCAGATTTCCAATGTGGCTGCTTCACATGTAAACATATGAAGACTCCACGAAGGATCAGTAGTTCTCGTATGTAAAGATGACCCCATTGGGTGCGGTGGGCCAAAAGGCGGTTCTAAAAGGGGCGGTCGCACTCTTCCTTTTCCTTAAAGGGGTGTTCCCAGATGTATGGCAGTCACAGCAAGTTGGTCCATTTGCAACGGAACAGACTGAAAGCACAAGTGGGATCGGTGTATACAGAGGTGCTCAACAGAATTCACGTAGGCCTCTCATGGCAGAAGCAGAGAGGCCATGGTTCCCAATAACGCTCCTCATTGAAGCGCTCACTCAAACATGGCGCCATTATTTGTTATCAACAGCGGCGTTTCTTCCACTTTGCCGCCTTGCGCCCCCTCTCCATGCCTCGAACCTGACCCATCTTCCTTCCAGCCTGACATTGGACCTTGTATTTTTGTCCCTCGATGATGAGTGGATCATCTTTTTTACCACCGGTTACTGAACTACTTTTCCGCCAGGTCCTGCAAACTTGGAGCGATGTTTGCATGAAAAAATCCTGAAAGTTGGACTTTGTGAGGATTATGCACATGCAAACTTTTTATAATGCAAGCATATACTTGTGTAGTTCTTCATTATAGAGTGTTGCTTTTTTTCAGTTGTTTCGCTCTGCATTTGTTTCTCTCGTGAGGTGTTGGTTAGAGTCGAATTGCGGGACTGATGTACGGGTGGTTGCAAATCATCGTCTGCTCGAACGGGTCTTCTATCCCTATCTTGCTCCACTTTTGTAGGAGGCGTTCGCCCTTACAATCAATTTTCCTCAAGTTATTGACCAAGTGAATTTCACATAATACGCATCATTTATGAAAACTACAGGTGTCATGCTAGGGAAAAATTGCACAATTTCGCTCACCCTTTCTGAGGAGTCTGTCTGCCCTATGGTAACCCAGGAACTTGTCTGCCTCTTTGCATTAATAGTTTGCTTTACTAGTACTTCAAAATTAATCTGTCATGTTACTAATATTCATGGCTACATTCAGATATCACAAATGTAATCATAGTGTGTGAGGAAATAAGGGACATTACATGGTGTGGTTGTGTGACCTCACCTTGTAACTTAGGACCAGTTAGTTTTTGTTTGTCAAACCTCAGCACAACCCTGGATAGCTATGGCAGTGAGCAGTGCAGTCAGGCTTACACAAAGGAACACTTGTAAAGCATTTAAGCAGCACCAAAACAATCAAAGAAGAGAGGAATGCGACACTCAATAAATCCAACACCAATTTATAAAAAATAGATTACATTTTTATGTACTTTTAGGCACCAAAATGTAAAATATCCACTGGAGGGTTTTGGTAATACAGGATTTACAAAGTATAGTAAATCAAGACTTTTTACTTAAATGCATACAAGCATTGGCAATCAACAAATTTGACACTTAGAAACATTTTCCAGAAAAACCTGGGTAAGTATTAATGGTCTTACTTAGTGTTACTTTAGATAAACCAAATCCAGCAGGGAAACAGACAGAGAGACCAGCAATGTACACAGAAACAGTTACCTTGATGAGAAAAGCTGCCTTTAATACAATTCTAGTGTAAACGGCTCCTTACCCTTGATTTCTATGGAGTGATCTTGATGCAAGGTATACAGGTTTCTGAAGATGCTGTGCGATCGATGGGGTCTTCCTGGGGCTGCTCCTCAGTCCATGGACTTGGTGAGGTGATCCTAGCCACAGGGTTTGAAGTCCCTTGAAGTCCTCTCGAGCTTGGCAGAAGTCAAGTCGCCATTGGGCTACCTAGTGCAGGGTACAGCGTTTCCAGAGGTTTCTTTTGGTAGTAACTTGGTTCTGGGTGACTTAGCTGCACTCCGACGACTCTCTCTCTTCCTTTACTAGCCACCAGGTACAGAAGGTGCAGTCCATTTTAGTGCTGTCAGGCAGTCCTCTTCTCCAGTCCAACAAGATCTGAGTTCTGGATGTCAGGAGTCCCCATTCTAATCCCAGAAGATGGGATACTAGGTTCCCTTCTTCTTAATCTGGCATCAGATCCATTTTGTGTACGAGCGGTATCATTAGTGTTAAGGATGGCATTGTTTGCAGGAACTAGAGTTGGGGTTAATACTCTCAACCTTGCATTAAAGTCTCCTCCTAAACAAACAAGCATTTGCAATGCAATAGGTCTCGCAGTTGTAAGAGTTTGAGCTATTGGCATTGTAAATGGCAATGCCTTTTATTTACGTGTTGGTTTTTAAAACATAAATAAAAGGCATTGTTATTTACAATGCCAATAGCTTAAACTCTCACAAATGCGAGACCTATTGCATTGCAAATGCTTGCTAAATATTGGTTTAACAATGTCAACTAGAAAAAAACACAAAGGGCATACTCAGTTATAATATACACCCCAGATGCCTGCAGAAGACCCCGAGTAAACACCCAAAACACAGCACCAAGTAAGAACTGGATTCAACTTGAATGTTTTCCATGGCATATTAATTACACATATAGAATACATAGCATCATTTGTACCACAGTTTGGCTAGAATCTATTCCCATTTCAGTGAAGAATACAAAAAATGTCAGCTACAACTACAAATGAGGGCCTGATAAAGTTATGTAAGGGCAGGGTGGCTGGCGCTACGCAAAATGAAGAGCTGGGTTGTTTCCTCACAGTCCTCTGAGCTGAGGTGTGCACTTCTTCCTAGTTCTTTTCCACAGGCCAGACGGCAGATGTGTTAAGACATCTCTCTGAACACCCTCGTCACGTTGCCTCGAAGGGGCTACTCATACGTCATCGAGCCCCACCAATAACCTGTCAAACCTGGGCTCCTATGTTTGTGTATGGCTCCCATCTTCAAGGAAGCGCCTACCCACTCTGCTGTGCAGTGTGGGGCGTTGGCCGGGGGTGGGGGTCAGTTTGAGGAGCAGACTCTAGAGAAGTGTGAAAAGCCTGCACCAATGGGCAGTGAAAAGCCTGAACTGAGGGGAAGTATGAGATGATGTCACTGGATAGTAGCAGGCAACGCTGGCAGTGGGATAGGGTGAGAGCAATTACCACTGGGGTAGAGTGAGAAGCATCCAGAATGTGATGGTGATGGGGTAGGGGCAGGTGCACTCGCAGCCTGAGAGGATGCTGCTGTGTGTGTGGGGGAATAGTGTGAAACCAGCACCATGGACAGTGGGAGTTACGGACGCAGAGGAGGAGTGGGAAGAAACCGCAAAGGTTTGTGGTGGCAGTGCAGTACTATATTGTATGTATATAGCGCTTACCTGACGGGGCATTGAAGCCACGTAGTACACTCCTCGGATCTAATATCCACTGTGAGTTATTATATATTGCTAGTTTCACAACGTGTTTCAGTTAGTGGCACTGTATCCAATCTTATTAGAGTTGGTAAATCGAGTATAAAAAGCTTGCAATGGAGCGCATAGTGAAAAGTCCGTACTCATCCATAAATGATATTCACTCGCCGGTAGTGTGCCGTATACCACAAAACTTGCTTCTGTTAAAAATGCGATGGCACGAGAGCTCGGCGGAAGCAGCTTCCAGGGGAGGGAGGGCTGGCTGCTCCTGAGCTCTCGAAGCTGCACACTGACTGACTGCCGATATGGAAAAGGTCAAACATTAATGACAAGGAAATTACCTAAAGAAAATGCGAGCAGCAAATCTAGCTCTCGCGTCCTCTGCCCACACAAGTTACCAAAGACATTGCCTCTAAAGCAAGGTGAAAATTGTGCGTGTCATTGACACAGCTCGTTGAGCCCCTCAGCTGACTCCGGCGCCCTCAACCAATGCAGCGTCCTGCTCAACCAGCCGATCTACAGCCAAGCGACAGAGCCCGGCAACAGCCCTCCTCAAATCCAAGGCAGAGACCCCTTTCAGTGACTCAGCCCCCTCTCCCCTCCTAAACATCATCCTACGAAGTCGACCGGACCGCCCTGCAGGCAGCTGGCCAGCCACTCGCTTCAACAGTCGTCCACAAACCATTTCTCCCGCCGCACTCAACTGGAGCTTACAGCGGTAAACAACATTCTAAACAACGTACCGCTCTATCCAAACTGGAGATGTCCAGGTCAACTCAACAGCATCCAGAAGCCGACATGATGCCATCAAACCACACCTAAACTGGTACAACACCTTAAGCAACAAGCGGCAGTGAAAGCGATTGCAAAAGCAATCGCTATTGTAAAACAAACATGCCCGCGAGTGGTGCACACGCGCGCGCCACAGCAAAACATGTGTTTTCAATTATCGCGCCCGTGTCTGGGCACGATAATTGAAACCACATTGCCTTTGGTGCGCATAATAGACACCAATAGGCCATGGGTGGAGCATTGCGCCCGACTTTGGCCAATTGCGTGCTGTCTTTCATAAAAAGACGCATGCAAAGGCCAATAGCGTGGCACAAAAGGAATCGCACAAGTGTGTGCGATTCCTAGGGCGACTTTGAAACCCCCTACAAGAGGTCTCGTGCTGCGCGAGCAGTGCTACGTTCTGCAACGCTAGGCGCGAGACTTAGAAACTGAAAACTGGCCATTGTAACTAACAGTTTTTTGGAGAGAAGATATATATTCAAACAAAGTAAAAAATATAGTGCTGGGCACATTACTAAAATCTTTATTATAAAAATTAATTAAATATAAAGTTGATCCTCTTTTGTACATCACTACCAGGAAATTAGTGTTGACTATCTCTAGAACTTTCAAACTATCTCCTGCTTTGATGCTCACCCAAATGGCTAGCCCCCCCCATTGAATGTTTCGATCTAGTGGGGGTTTCTGGGTTATAACAGCATACACAATCATCTATGTGTATATCTTGCATCAACCAAGGATCCTGGAGCATTAAAACATGGAACTGGCTAAAAAAAGAAGCCAATCCGGTCATGAGAACTTAGATTTTTGTCCTTCTTCAGTGCTCTTCTACAGTCCCACAAGATCTGATTTCTGGATGTCGGGTGCCCCACTTATGCACAGAAAATACTCTCAAGGGAGGTTGCTGTCAATAGTCAATGGGCTACTAGGTTCTCTTCCTCTTGATGGCTACTTTCTGTGAAGTGTGGCTTTTCCAGAGGTCTCCATTCTGCCCTCTCCCAACATGGCAGAACCCCCCCCCCCCCCTCTGGGCATTCTGGGCATGCAGAGCTCGCTAGCCCATCTGAGAGGTGTGACTCCCAAGGGGGCTACACACCCCCGGAAAACAGGTTTGAGAACTGGCCCTCCCATCTGTCCTTAGTGCCAGCCTGTATGCCTAAACAATTTTGCAGTCCCTCTCCCAAGTATTTCCTATTTGCCCTTCAAAGGCAGCTTCTCCTTTGAAGCTCGCCTTTTGAGTTAACACCCATATGGATTCCTGCGAGGGAAAGGTAACACCTCTGCCCTGTGCAGACTTCTATTGTGTCCTTTCTTGGGAGTTGTTCATACATCTCCCCAGGAGGGCAGAAGGTTGCCTGTGAGGACTGTGTGCAACCGTAAATGGGCACTGGATACCTTGTGCAACTAAAGTGGCAACTTTCAAAATTGCACTGTTCCCACTAGTGACATTAAATTTGATTTCACCATTAAATCAGATTTAATTCACTGATTTGTGATACCTTACAGTACTAACTTTAGAAGTCCTAGTCATAAGTTAGTAGGGCTGAGGGGTAAGCCTCTAACTCTGCACTCGCCAATTGGGCCACTAGCCAAATCCACAGTAAAGCAACAATTTAGGATTTTTACAGCTGGAACACCTTGCTTAAAGGCTTGATAGGCCTAGCTTAGGGGTGACTAATATATATTAATATATATTAATAGGGATGACGGGGCTTTGCCATTACCTTAAATATGTAAGTCCAATTAGCAGTGTGAAGCTGCTCTACGAGTCTGCAGTGGCTGTCTGGGAGACGTTTTACTTTGTTGTATTTGTGGTGGCACAACTAGTGCTGCAGTCCACAAGAGACACTTCAACTTGCAGGACCTAGGTACCCCTTGTACTATTCACTAGGGACTTACAAGGAAGTTGAGCTATAACAATTGGGTGTAAGGCAATCAACCATATACCGCTTTAGCAGTCAGAGCACGTGCACTGAGTCCAGATTAGCAGGGCTCAGGGCATTCATTTCAGAGTCATTACATATGTGCCTAGCAGTCAAAATGATGGCAAAAAGTGTTTGGGGACCTGCAAAAAGCCAGTGACCTTACAATGTTCAAAACTGAAGATAGCTTTAATAAGAGCCCTTTGATACATTTTTAAGGCCTAGCCATGTATGTGTTACGTACCACGTGCCAGGACCCTAATTGCCAGTTTAGAGTACCAGCTAATGCCCTTGACCTAAAGACTACACACCCACTTCAAGACGTGTGAGTTCCATTAATGTAACTTTTTACACCAAACAAAAGAAGAGGGCTGAAGAAGTGGCTTAAATGCAAACCCCCCTTATGAATCATTAAATGCATGCAGGACCGGGCTGGGAAACAAAAGCAACCCTAGTACCCTCACACTGCACATACCATACAGTGTGTACAAGCGCAGTGAGAGAGCCTGTATGTTGCAATGGATGATGGTAAATATGGACTTTTAGCCACATGGAGCAAGCAGTCTCAATGTACAGAGCAAGTGTGGGTGCTCTGGTTTTCGGGTTGGCTCCTGCATTAAGACATCTCCTTACCCCAGGCTACCACTGCTAGTCCTCCTGAAACATCCATAGCCCTCATGTATTTAACACAGTGCACTGATATGACAACTTAAAGAATTAAGCGCAAAGCAATAAGCTTTGATTTAAAATCAGAGAGGGAAATAGATAACCATATAGTGGCTAAATTGCACAATGCAAAACCTGGAAATCTTGCATCAATCCCAGCTTCCATGGGGCCACATTGTGCGATCCTAGGCGATTACTTTTTTCACAGTGCCTTCTTTTCCTTAATCATCACTTGAGAGCACCTTGAAATGCATCAGTTCAGGGTGTGTGGTGCACAAAAACAAAAGCCTATAATGTTACTACCTCTACATGGAGGAGAGGATGTGGCGTGACAGCCAGAGCTGACTTGGTTCAACATCCTGTGATTCTGGAAAACTCACTTAATCTTGCAATGGCTAAAGCAAAACGCTCATTTAAAGCAATCCAATTCCTTTGGGTGGAGCTTGCGCTATATACAACTGTAAAAAAAAAAAAATATATGAACACTCAAGGTCATATATGGGAGGTGGGAAAGAGACAACTGATTTTCCTGTTCATATACTAATACAGGGCAGCGTGGGGAGGGCCATGAATATTTCTAAGTTCATATTTAGAATCTACCCCTTGTAAAAACTGCCTCTCAATACAGTGGAATCATTTTTATACTGCTCTGAAATGCACTGCATGCACTTTAAAGAAATACATGTTTTTTCATTTATAATAATTTGTATCAAATGTGCACTGGACTCTTTATCTGGCTTTAGACTCCAGATATGTTTAGCGGATGGCAGAGGAGCGTTGCCTCCCACCTGCCAGCAGCTGCAAAGCATGAGAAATAAAAAGATAAAGCATGTTTTTTATTGTTTTATTTTTCTCCATACCGTGGAGTCGAGGGGGTGTGGCCATGGTGATGACATGCATAGGGGGAGTGGTAGCTGCACTGTTGTCAGTGCTTGTTACAGTTTGGTCGCTGTCTCAGGACGGCCAAACCCTCATGCGCACTGAACTGTCTCCAACCCGAGCTGCATTGCCTGGTTCGAGACAGCAGGCACAGGCTCTCAGTCTCCTGAGAGCGCAAATCTGTGAGAGAATCTTCAGGATTTGCCACAGGCCAGTCTGACTGCCTGTGCCTGCAGTAGAGCCAGAAAAATGGCGATGCAGCGGGATTCAGGTACGTTTTAAAAAAAACATTTTTTTTGTTTTTTTCCCGTGCTCCCCCGCCACTTTGCCCCGACACCAGCTGTGACTGTATAGTTAGTGTCTCACTCTGAACCAAGCAGTAGCAGACCGGCCTCCTCCTGCCCGTGAGTCTGCTACAGAAGACAGACACCAACAAATGGCTTTAAAGAAAGTTTAGTCTGACAGGGCACCCTTTAAAAACGTTTGTTTTGCAATTTGTGTTTGTGTTTTTGAATTGATGCAGGGAGGAAATGCCACTGACCCAAGCCCCTAGTAACAGTAAAACCACCCCCACTCCCCCAGCCCACCGGAAATAAGCCCCAGTGCTCGATATGAACCAATCCCGACCTGAACGCTTGCGATGGCTTTTGTAACAGCCAATGGGGTTCATTACGAGTAGGTCGATAATTATCACATCCAATAAAAATCGAGGTGTTTGAAATTTATTGGTTGCAATCATTAGCGACTGTTCTTACTTTTTTATGGTAATAAGATGGGGGGTTTGGTTTTACTACGCACAAGTCCACATGTCCTTGTAAACAGTGGGCTTTCCCCCGTGTTAGGTTCCTGCAGGTTTGACCTGTTGACAATTAAGGAATGGTGCGACCGGTATTGCATCTCGTAATCACCGGGTGCGATAAACATCACACCGCTTGTAATTGCAGTCCCTGGGCAAACAGTTGTTTGTGTGGGGATTGCATCTTAACGAGCGTCTTCTAATTAGGCCCAAAGTAGTTTGTTTATAATCTATCTAAGCCGGCCAGGACAAGTCGGGACGAACATATACTTGAAGGTTTCTGTATGAATCAGATTTTCCTAATCGTTGATCACCAACACTCCACTAGTCATGAAAGAAATTCTTACCAAATGACATGCACTTGGCTAATGTGTAATGAATCATTACCCGCAAAGCTGTGTAAGCAATCTAATGCCTGTTGCAGGCCTGCTACTCCATGCACCCATATAAAAAGATACAAACACCTAAATTAGACAAAAACGGTCAAATGACGTGGGAGCAAGCGTCAATTGGAACAGACCACCCCCTCCCCCGAGCGGAAAATAGGTTAGCCCAAGTATTCCAAAAATGCTCAGCTAATACAGCAATGAAATTCTTAGGGAAACCTAGTGTCATGCGTTTCGACCATAAAAGAGCATGTGAGATATTATCAAATGCTTTTGAGAAGTCCACAAGCACATAATACGATGGCGCAAGACCAGCAGCCAAGACCGCATTGGTGAACAGGACCAGCACCATCACTTTATGGACATTGCCTGTTGCACTCCAGCTTGAGTGAAAAGAGGCAGCTATGATCCTTAATTATTGCATTAATTGGAAAATGCTTATAAGGCAAGGTTCATGGCCCCTCTCCGACCGACTGAACTTTTGGCAGCATTGAAAGGCATGCCCACTGAGAAGGCTCCTGGGTCAGATGGCCTGACGGTGGCGTTTTACAAAACGTATCACATTTGGAGAATCTCTTCGAAGAGCTGGAGAAGGTGGGGATAATGCCAACATCGATGCGAGAGGCTACGCTGATTACTTTATTAAAAAACCAGGTAAACCGTCGGACCAATGCTCCTCCTACAGACCCTTGTCCCTCCTTAATACGGATGCCAAGCTGTTTGCCAAGATCTTGGTGAACAGACTGGCTCCTTTACTGCCAAAATTGGTGCGGCCGGCGCATGCGGGATTTGTGCTGGGGCGTTCCCTGACATGCTGTTTGACAACCCTTTTTGGCACTATAGCGCGAATCGACCCGATTGTCAAAGCTGCTGCCCTATTCCTAGACATTGAGAAGGCATTCGATTCGGTGGAGTGGAGGTTCCTTTATGCTGTCCTAAGAAGGGTTGGTGAGGGGGACATTTTCTTGAAATTGGTGGAGGTGTTATACACTAAACCCTTGGCGCTCGTGTAAATGGCACATTATCACAGCCAGTGGTCATTGCCAGAGGTATGACACAGGGTTGCCCTCTCCCCCCCTTTTAGTACGCCCTTGTGGCGGAACCCCTGGCATGCGCTATGTACGAATACCATGCGCACAGAGGTATGCGGTCCCTGCATTACAACCTGAACATCACGGTGTACGCAGATGATATCTTGCTCTATATATGCAATCCGGAGCACAATCTTAAACCCATGTTATTGGAGGTTGAGAGATTTGGACAACATTCAGGTTTACTTATTAATTGGCATAAATCGACAATATTTCCTCTCACAAAAGCAGCTCTCCCAGTTTATACCGAGTATCCTATTGAATGGACCTCCGACCCAGTAAGATATTTGGGCGTAACGATACACACTGACCCCTAGGTGGTATTGTCCGTGAATTATGGGTGCGCAGTACAAAAACTGTTCGAATCCATAGACAAGTGGATTAAAATTCCATTGACCTTAATAGGCCGCATCGCGTTAATGAAAATGGTAGTACTTCCGCAGTTCCTTTTTCTCTTTGCAAACATCCCCATTATATTGCCTAAGTCCTTCTTTCAGAACCTACTCTTACTTATGACATGGCTTGCCTGGGCCGGGAAGCAGCCCAGTATTAAGTGGGACATCCTAATAAAACCATACTTAAAAGGAGGGTTAAATGCTCCAGATTTAGAGCGATACTACAAGGCCCCACAAATACTACATTCGCACTACTGGATACATGGTCCACATAACCTGCCCCAGGTATATATTGAAAGTAACGTGGTCAGCCCTACCCCACTACAAAAATTGCTTGTTAGAGGTTCGCTGGGGAGGCCCTACATTATAGACCCGGTTGGGTGTACAGGGTCTCAAATAAAGAAAATAGCAGTGGCTCAACAGCTTAGGCCGGTACAGTCTCCCAAACTCCCGATTGTATTGTGCGACGGGTTCCCGCTCTGCAATAACAGGGCGGTGTTACAAACACTACACAAATTACAAATAGAGCAGATGGGGGACTTCTTTCTGAATGGCACAGTGAAAACGTGGGAACAGGCGAGCACACAGACATCTAGGGTGACTACACTATATGCTTATCAGTATCACAGGGTGTGGCAGGCGCTGCGCGCGACACTAGGTGTAGACATGATAGCGACCACAAGAGATGAAGTTGCTGACATTTCGGTTGCAGTCCTTATCCCCACAACACAGTATCACAATCCTTTATGCTCTCATAAGGGGGCCTAGCACGCAGACACAAAACAAGTTCCAACAGGAATGGCAGGAAGAATTAGGCATAGAAATTAGAGGGGCACAATGGACTCATTGTTTCAATAACAGGAAATCCATCTCACAGAATGGTAGACACAGGTTAATTCACTATAAATATCTCCATTGAGTATATTATACACCGGCTTGTTTATACAAGTATGGTCTGCGGGCCGACTATAGGTGCATATGATGCAACGCGGCAAGCACACATTTTACACACCTTGCGTGGGAATGCCCTGGGGTTCATGTTTTTTGGAGTGAAGTATTTGCTGCATTAACAGAAATGTTGGAGCTGACACTGCCAGAGACACCATTAGTTGCGCTCCTAAGGTACGATAAGGAGATACACAAGTCCGGCCGCAAGTTGGCTGCTATCGGCCGACTAATAGCAAAGCATAGGATTGCGATAAGATGGATGCAGGGCCCACTACCCACTCTACCAGATTGGCACACAGACCTAGCCTATTGTTCCACACAATCAGATAATTACAATGCATTAATGCCTGTCCTGTGTCGACCTAAGAATGTATGGGGTCCATACCAGGCGTACTTAGTGAAGAAATCAGCTGAGGTCACAACGCAGGAGGAGCAACACAGAGTGGGTTTCGGCTAAAATAGACCTTTAAATAACAAAATGTTCATTGACTGCCGAGGTTGGGGGAGCAGCATGCTGGTTGCAGTAGGGTGTGTTTACAATGTTGTAGGCGATGTTATTAACCCGTTAGCATGTATGACGTGAATAAGGCGGGCATTGTAAAAGGCTTGTAAGTATATGCTGTTGGACATGTGCACGGTGTTTGTACAGATGATAATGTATCAGCCATGCTGTTTGTGCTGCTGTATGTTCAAAATTTAAATAAGGTTTAAAAAAATATATATTGCATTCATTTTCTCTATCAAATCCTCTTGAAATTTCGAACCTGTGAACAAAGCATCGCTAGCATTATGTAATCAGCTAACCATTCTAAGAGCTCTTTTTGGAAATTGGGACTAATAGATGTCCTTTGCATACTCTTGGCAAATGGTGTCTCCTCAAGATGGAATCTTGTATGAAAGTAGAAACAACGTGGACGAACCCACCAAAAATGTTACCACTTCAGGGGATTCAATATCCGGTAGCAGAGTACAGACATCCAGTAGATGTATAAGAAGACCCCTCACCCTCGCTGCGTACCCAACTCACAGAGCACTCACTTCACTCATCAAAACCCGCTCCGCTGTAATCAGGCGTTGTAGCACAGCTGGGTTGCATTCAGCAGCCCAGCTGGGACCCCAATGATGAAGCATGCCACCAACCAGGTTGGTGGGTGAGGGGTCTTCTTATACATCTACTGGATGTCTGTACTCTGCTACCGGATATTGAGTCACCTGAAGTAATAACATTTTTGGTGGGTTCATCCACGTTGTTTCTACTATTATCTTGGGGAATAGGATGCAGCCCCAATCTCTTTTCCACTCATTCTCGTTGTTTATTACATGTCTTGTATTAAAGGCCATGTAGCTACTCTTTACAATGCTGCAGACCTGTCTCTAAAACTTATGTGAAAGGATTAGAAACTACCATCCCTTATGGTAAGAATAGCGACATTCTGGCAGGCATGGGCTTTTAACCAGTGACACCAGTCAGCCATCGCGAGAGAAGCTGAACATCACAGGAAATCCATCCTCCATCATTAACCACCCCACAGTTAAATTTCATGTTACCGAAGGATGGGTTAGGCCAATATAAAAAGTTATTTTCGTATTTTAGCTCATTCCATAGATTTGATGCAGCAGACAAGTCAAGGCTGGTCTAAACAAGGTTGCATTTAGCAACACAACCCTCCTTAAGCTGCTGGACTGGAGAAGAAGTAACCTCCTGATTTTGGAGTTATAATTGCAGCAGACAAATGGTGATGGTGCCAATTCATAGTATTTGGATTCCTCCATCCTTGCTCCCTGCAATTGAACTGTCTTGGTGCCCGAGGAATAAAAGGAGTTAGGATGAACTGCAATTTAACAATTACAGTGTAACCCATTTGGCCACACTGTAAAACTCTGAGTCAGAAGATGGGATTAAGTATGGATTTATTAAAGGTTCAAGGTCAGGCTGATATACCCAGGAATGTATTGTAAAAATGCAGCATTACTACAGGCAGGTCAAATCGACGCATGAAGTTTAGCCTTAGCAACATAAAACGTGCAAGAAATTCAGTAATCACGAGGCATAGTATTAGAAAATAATGTTATGGTCTGTATATGATTTGTGGTCCTCTTGCCTGTTATGCACGATGAACATCTAAATCTCCTAATCTAAATCTACCCTAAATAATACTGGACGAGGAAGCCCTAATTAAATCGATTAAAGGAAAAAGGTGTCAGCATAGCAGAACCTCTGTAGAAGTTCTGTAAAGAAAAGGAATATTGTATAGCATCAGCGCGCTACAAAATTCGTTTTATTTATTTAATTGTTTACTTACCTCCAATTATCCATTTTCCGGTTTTTAGTACCCTCCACGCTGCCCCTCCCCCGCCCCCCCTTTCCGCCCCACAGAACACCCTCCACGGGCGGCGGCTGTATAGCATGAAGCCGCACAACAGAGATGTCACAAAGAGGTCTCTACCTCTCAAAGTCTAAAGGGAATCTGAATCTAGCTGAAGTGTGATCACCAATTAAACCCCACAAAGAACCTTTGAGAACTCCAGATCATGTATCTCATTATTTTCCACCTTCAAACAGTAAAACTTGACAACTACTCTTGAAACTCCTTTACTTTGGTCCGCACATCAGAATGTCCTTGATTCCTCCCATCTCCCAAATCCGTTTGAACTCCTTTCGAGCCTCACTATCTCTGTTGCACAATGTGCCTTTTTCTGTTCATTAGATCACACAACTCACCTGAAGAGGAGAGAAAAACATTGCATGCAAAGCAAACCTTCATAATGAAAGTTAAACATTAAACAATCCAAATGCTTAGGGTCTATGATCAACTTAACATGGTAAGCATCTCAATGCATGTTTAAATGCATGACTGTAGATATGTATACATTAAAATATAGATGCAGAGTGTTATTCAAATGAATACACGATTATATATGAGTTAACAACATTATTCAACCCACATAAATGTAGATATACATAGGAACTGCCATTTGATGTTACTGCATTAGTTGTGCACACACATATATATTTTGAGATGACACAGTGAATGCACTTTCTATAGCTGTTCAGTGCACCACATCACATTATTAATACTACATCTCATAAGTAATTGAGGCCATGTGTAAAAATATATAGATATATATGTGGCCTCGCCAAACATGAAAGGGTGGAGCCAACACTATGCTGCTCCAATGACAAATACCTTTATATAGAATAGGAAATCAAGGGTGCCTAGGTTGGTTTTCCTGCGTCCTTGCCAACTTTATAATGGGTGTTTTTTCTGAGACATAAACACAAGGCCCATGTCTGGTGATGTAGTGGCGGCTCATTATATGGGCGGAAGGGCTGCTCCCCCATTAAAAATCAGAGCAGGAAAAAGCAAACAAAAATAGTCATTCTGCTGTTACTTAAGCAAAGAGTGTAACAATACTCTCTTTTCTTAAGTGCGCTACGCTCTTTGCTTAAGGGTGTTGATACCAAACAACTGTTTTTCCCTGCACATGTCAGGGCGCTCTCTTCACTTTCCCTGAATCACCTAGGGAGACGTGTAATGCTCCTCTGGCAAATAGGAGACTGAAGCAGCCCACCCCACCAGAAGCTCCATGGGGGCTTGGCATAACAACTCAGTGTCGTATCGATGACCTCAGACGTTTCACGTCCAACAGAAGGAAGAACAAAAAGCTCTCGACTCCTCTTCCTGATGCATTATGAATGCTGGTGAGAGTAAAGATTTATTTTCGTTGATGCAGCGCATTACAAGGCTGTTCTATGAGGCAAACATTCAGGTAATAATGCGTTTGGGTCCAGTCAAACATGCATCTTTAGCAAGGGGGAACGTGCTCTGCACTGAAAATTAAACAGCTGTTGCTGCCTTGCTTAATTTAATCACATCAAAAATATAAAGTGCAAGACCAAGAGAAACCGCGCTCCCATTGTCATAAACAAAGCTTTGTCCTTAATTCTCCCTTAACACCACCTGTTTGATAAGTGTCATAACCTGTTTCTCACTGATACATTTTTGATTCATTTTGAATTTGACTCAGCTTGCAATAGAGCTTTCCACTCTGTAAGTTATCCCACTATAGCTGCCATGTAACTTTAGGGGTAAAGACAAATTGTAAACCCTCTAGAGACACACAGTGCTTGGCTTCTGCTCCCCACCCACGCTCTCACCCCGTCTCAAAATAAAAAATAGAGCATTAACCTATGATATAAAATTGTAGGGAGAAAGAGATGACGATCTAGTGGCTGATTTGCTCGGAGTGAAACCTGAAAAACTGTGAACAATCCCAGCCTCAGTGTTAACCAAATTGTATGCAATTATTTCTTTTCGCCGTGCTTCCTTTTTCTTCATCATCACCTAAGAGAGCATCTTCAGAGTCATGAGTTCAGGATGTGTGCTGTACAAGAACCTCTTTTTTTGTTTAATAGACCTTAATTAATGTTGCTCCATGTATAATAACAATTTATGCCACATTTAGGGCACACAAGACGAATAACTTGCCTTTTAGTTCACTACTGGTTTTGTCATCGGTGGGAAGAGGTTGCATGAATATTTCTAAGTAGGACTTAAAAAACTATCACTTCTAGTAAGTGCCTCTCAATGTAATGATATAATCTAATGTACTAAGATGCTATCACGGCTATTAAATGCCTCTCAAGGTCTGATATAATCTAAGGCACTGCGGTGAAACGTTTCGGCGTGTTAAAGAAATACACTTTTTTAAATTTGGAGAGGCTTTATCATATTTTACATGATGTTTGGTGCATGATTTACATGTTAAACTGTTTCATGGCTCGTCCATGGGTTCTTAGAGCCAAGCCAGAGCTTTGGCTCAGCTCTCCCTTTTAATTTGTAGATTCACCTACCTTTACTTAATAGTACTGAGAAATCAGGGTTATTTTTGATGTTCTTTGCAGCAATGTAATGTAATTCATGATCAGAGATGGTAGTGGTACCTGGGTGATCCTAAAAAATCTAACACATAGGGACCTGCTGAAAACACATTGCTTGTCGCCAATTTATGAACGTTTGCTTGATTATGGTGAACCACAAGCAGTCCTAAGGGGACTAGAGCTTTCCCGTCACACCGTAAAAGTACTGTAATATTTCATTTATGTCTGTTGAGAATCTCTGGAGTTTTAACCAATTTGCGTGGAAATTGCGCTGTAGAATGTGCCATTGGCACCAATATTTTCCTAATTTTATAGGTGTGAACTCCCTTCTCTCGAGCCCTTTGAGAGGAATTTGGGTTTGCAGGCTTCGCTCGCTCTGTTAGACTCAAGGCAGGCATGTATGCCCACCAAATTCGAAATTCACCAGCCACCACTGGTTTACAGGCCTTTCAAGAAACTGCACCTTGTTGTTTTACCTGACACGTCCACCACGTGACTTCATGTCAGCTTGTATATTAATTGCCTCAGGGCGAGAGAGACAAAGGACTGCGGCCTCGGAAGCAGGTGGGGACCTCTGCCAGGCTTCAGGTGGTGGGTGGAGAGAGGATGCCGATGGCCCTGGTGCTGGCTGCAGAGTCCTTGCGGTCCCTATGGTGATGGTCTCCCGGCAGGCACGGAGGCGGCCACTGTGCACTGAGGCTTCTGAAGCACGGGGACAAGTGCCCCTTCTGTTCTTCCCTGCACGCTGGTGATTCTCTGCTGTTGACGCATGTCATATTCCCATGTGTTTTATGGCTTACTTTTATTTTCTAACATGTTTATTGTATTTCCAATGTCGTATACAAAGGTGTTGAAGACTGACTCTGTTATTTGTAGAGGGCGAAAACAGGTCGACGCATACTAACGAAGTGAAACCCAAAATTGATAAGGAAACATTTGACTTGATATGGGTAATGGCCTGATATCCGAATGGTAAAAATAGGACACAATAACACTGCAGGGGAGTGCCATGACCCAACAGTCCCAGCAATAAACACCATAGCTTGGTCAACACTCAGGCGCAAAATAAACTGACTTTCCTTTTTACTGTAATCATCATAATTACACTTTTCTTTTTTTTTTTTTTTTTATTATTCGAAGCTAATCTTGTTGTAAATATATATTTGTCCTTTTTTCTTTTAATCACCAATTGTATTTAACCTATGGTTTTTATATGTCAACAATTGCAATGGTTTTAATTAACTGAGCAATAAAGATTCTATCTCTTAATATTCCCATGTGTTTTATGGCTTACTTTTATTTTCTAACATGTTTATTGTATTTCCAACGTCGTATACAAAGGTGTTGAAGACTCACTCTGTTATTTGCTGTTCAGAACACTTGTATATTTACCCGTTTTTACAACTATGCGTTTATTAGGTTATTCTTATATGTGTTTTTTATGTTTTCCAAAGGCACTAGGTTAGTAGGTTTTTTTTGTAAATAATCTGGATTTGTTTCTTCAACTCTATTTTATTTGTTTTACTTTCTTCCTAAAAATGTCTTTTGGCGGTTGTGTGTCGCTTCCATGAAGTAAGCTCTCGGTGGGATGTCACAGGGAGAGCGGTTCCCAGTGTGGTGTCACTGAAGCAAGCACAGTCTCCACTGTGGATTCACTGCTGCTATACGTGGGGTGTCAGTCAGTGCTTGATTTGTATAAAAACAGTAAGTCCCAGGGCCCTCAGAACCTACACAACTTCGAACAATCGCACTGGTACACGTGTGACAATTCAGGCTATTTGAGGGCCCCAAAGCAATAAGAATAGATGGGTGGCAGGAGTTAGTTGGATTTAATATACAGTGAATTAATAACCGTTGTTCTGCTCATCTCTAAATCATACAAACAGTGCCACTATGTGGCAGTTGTCATAGGTGCCAGTGTTGACAAACAAGTGCCAGTGCTGAGCACCGGAAACCACAGGCTCAAATTAAGCACTGCCTGCTGCTGTCAGCTTCACTTCACTGCCATGAGACAGTTGCAATGTCTACCAGGCATCACTCACTGTGCAGTCACTGCAGGGGGACCAGCTCTCAGTGTGATATTATGCACCAAGGGCAGCTTCAAGTGAGATATCAAAACAGCGAGAACAGCTCTCAGCGTGACGTCACTGCAGTGACAGCAGCTCTCCTTGTCATATCACTTCAGTAGTGAGATCAGCTTCTGGTGTTTTGTCCCTGCAGTGGGAGTAGCTCGCTCCCAAAGAGATATGTCTACTGTGAAAGGTCCCTGTGTGATATCAGTGCCGTGAGTGCAGTTCTCAAATGTGGTGCCACTGTATTGAGAGCAGAATCCAGTGTCATGCCTCTGTAGTTTAGTAGCTCCCAGTGTGAAATAAGTGCAGCGAAACAGCACCTTGTGTGATTTTACTGCAGTGAGAGCAACCCGGTGGGATGTCAAGGTATTATATTGCATCAATTACATAGCGCTTATCACCCCACTGTGGGGCGCTGAAGAGCACGATACGCATGTAGGGAGTGCAGTTGGAAAGGCGTTGTCTTTGTTTTGTGATCCTAAGTGTTTCTATGTCATGAGTGAGGACCACCGAGGTGCAGTTATCCTGTTACGGGGAAGTAGCGCATAGAAGTGTGTTGTACCATAAAGTGTGAGAGACAGGCATGCAGTTTTATGGTTTTCTGTATGCTGGTAGCTTTGAACAGCTCTGCGGGTCCCTGTATGGCATTTCTTATGATATAGTCTGCTTAGCTGGTTACTTCACTGGCTAGTCGAAACTGAGATTTTTTGTATAGTTGTGGTCCTGAGCTGGCATGGTTGCGTTAGGACAGCGGGTATGTATGATGTTACTGTAGTAAGAGGAACCCCAGAGTCCCCTGCAGTGAGAGCAACTTCTAGTGTGATGTCTCTGAAGGAAGGGGAACTCTTGCTTTGAACCCACTGCACAGAGTGCAGCGTCAGACCCACAGTCTCGGTCAGTGACTCACTATTTCGCAACTAGCCAGAATCGGAGATCGACGTGAGAATGCTTTGTAGTCACACGTGATTGCTGCTGATGAAGCATCCAAGTGCGTTGAAGTTAAGCAGGGCTTTGCTCATGTGCCTGAAACATTTGCAACTAGAAACTACAAAGTGATGGAGGAAATGCTTGAAAAATTGCAGCCACTAGCGACTGATCGGGCCCATTCCAATTAATCATTTTGAAACGGTTGCCGCGGCTAAGCACTGGCGATTGATTCGGTAGTGTGCCAACATGGGTATTTGGAGATACTTGCTGAGGCTTTTCTTCTCAGGCTTCTGTGGCCGCAGCGCCACGAAGCGAGAACTGCCCACATCATTTCACGGTGAGACGCTACAGCAAACCAACATCGCGACCCCTTAGTCGTGGCGGTCGCTGCCGCAAGGGAAGAGTGCCTTCACCCACCGCAACAGGCAGTGTGATGACCGGAGTCCGAGCAGCGCCGAAAAGGAGAGTGGTGAGTGTCTCCGTGCCTCCTCCGTCTACGAGGCATCAGTGACCGCCCAAAAGCTACCGCACTGGCGCAAAGCGGCGCCCAGCACATGCGGTGAGCACGAGAAGTCCATCACCCGCCAACCTGGTTCGCATGAGTGAGCCAGGACGCGGAGAAATACAGGCCACACTGTCCATGCTCAAAGCGCCTCCGCAACTGCCAGCAAGCTGTGAGCCGCCCAGCCCATGTGCGACGCCCGTACTGTGCCCCCCTACCTTTCGCAGGCGACCAGTACGGTCCAGAGGAAGGCGCGCGGCCGTAGACTCTAATTACCAGTAGGCGCCTGGATCCAGCGCCGAATGCCGCCTCTGATCAGCCCCAAGCACCAAAGGCCGATTAGAAGGAGTGAGCAACCAAGCAGCCTCTGACAAGTACCCGCCAGACTGACGCCTCCTGCCGCGGCCCGCGAGATTGAGTACAGAGACAATCCTGAACACCAACAAAGTATACGGCGGGACTCCCTACCTGCCGGTGAGTTTCTCTGCCCCGTCCAACCTCCAGACCACATCGAGTGTTTCCTTTCTGTCGCCGGGCAAGTGGCTGCAGCGCCACCTGGCGGCCATAGTGCCCCATTGCGCCTGAAATCGAACAGAACTGGCACACGCACTAGCCGGTGGTAGGAGGAGGGGAACATCCAGTGTTTTTTTTAGCTCCCTTTCTGTGCCAGCCGAGTGGTAGAGCACCGCCAGAGGCCACCACCGCCGCAGCCAGTGAAGAGGAGAAGCCTGCAGTGTCCAGAAGGAACTGCCGGGCTCTGAGACTGAAGCACTGCACTGCCACCTAGTGACCACGAGTGATACCGCAGCTATACCAACCAGGCACAGGAGGAAGAAACAGCCTGAAGTGCGAAACCAATAGCACGACAACTTCATCATGCCAGGGAGCTCCAAGCCCATGCACCCACAGATCCGCTGCAACCAGTAAACCCCCGGCCTAGGGACAAGGCGGAACAAGGCTCAGCTATAAGGAATGCCTCAGACCCCACATAAGGGGAGAGTGCAGCTCACTCCACCTTAGCACCAAGTTCACCAGTCAGTATTCTCAGCTCCCACACTGTGGCCACGGACAGTCACTGCACCGGCTCCCCAGCACCCACAACCTGCGGCAATCAGGGCAAGCCACCGCGACGACCGTAGCGCAGCCGCAGGGCCACTTGGTGGCTACCCAAACACGACGCGCTGGGGGACAGACGCACTGCCTGGCCAGAGCAGTTAGCCAGCTATACCCCGCGACCGTCAGCCCAGCATCACTATAGACTGGAGGAGAGGCCCTGACAACCCGCTACCTTGCCAGAAGCGGCAGGATCAGCAAAAGGAGTTTGCGAAGGGATCCTAGCAGGAGGATCCAAACGAGCGCATCCAAAGAGAGGTCCAGCACACTAACTGCCCACCGCGACCGATGGCTGCAGACCTGCGACAAGCATAGCTGCACTGCACCCTACAGACCAGCAGTACTGGAGCACTGCATCCGGCTAACCAACCGGCAACAGCAGTCAACAGATCCAAGAGAGCACACCGCTACCACCTGGAAGACGGCCTGCTCATGCCCAGTGGTTGAGACGAACTGCACCAGGCACAGCAAGATGCGCCCTCAGAGAAGAATGCTCATAGAGTGGCCCTCTGCACCCTGCAAGTGAGAGCAGCCAGGACGCCATTGAAGACAGCAAAGTCTCCAGGTAGCCGCCACACTCAAGAGCCCTAAGGTGCCCCCAGCAGCACCAGCGCAAACCAGCATCAGAGAAGCAAGAGCACTGCCTGCCACTTCGGCAAGTACAGGGAGAGACTGCCAAACCACGCAAAGAGTCGCAAGAAGCTCAGAGCTACGCACGGACAGCCACCACCAACAAGAGTGGGCAACCAGCCAGAACAGCAATGTATCAAGGTCGCTGTCTCCGCTAACAGCTCAAGAGCGGAGGAGAGATCGCATCACTTGCTCCTCCTGGTACACAGACCTAATTGCAAGCTACACTACCGGCTCATGAAGCGCCAGAAGAACGCGTCCAAACAAAGCACACAAAGTCAGAAGTGCGCAGAAAACCGCACCAGTGAACCTGACAGCACGGGCAGGCGCCCGGGAGATAGAGACATCTCCATCAAAAAAGCACTGTTGAATGCAGCACAGAGAGCAACTATGTCTCTACTGCACCAGCAAAGCCCCGCAGTGGGCCGAAGACAACAGAGTGTCCTCCCTCACACTGCCTCAAGATGGAGTCGGTGGTGACCCTAAAACAGACAAGAGAGGAGTCGCACACTCCACGTGGCAGGCTGCTACAGCAACATGCGCTCCAACAACCAGCGAGACGCGACCAGACGTCACGTCGCCCAGCAAGCAAGGAGCGTGCCGGAGCGAAGGCAGAAGCTGGCACCACGACAGCGCCGCATCGAGGTCCAAGCACAACATCCTTGAAGAAAGAAGAGAGTATCAGCCCTGTCACCCCAAAAACCGGATGAACACAGGTGGGCTGACCGACCGAGGACTCACAGCAAGCCAAGAGCACACCCTGACACCCCAGACAGCCACCAAGGCGGACCGACGTCCCAGGGTACAGCCTCACGGATGAACCGAACATAAGCTGCAGCAAGCACAGACCGCATCTCATCCCAACGCTTCCCCAGGCGACCGTCCATCCCCGAGCGTCGGCAGTCTAAGTCTAAGTCAATCGGCATCCCTGCTCCTGTCCGCAGATGCCACAGGTGAAGATCAGCACTGAGTGCCCACCCTCACACCGCCTCAAGATGGAGTCTGCAGTGGCCTCAAAACAGGCAAGACAGGATCCGTACACTCTACGTGTCAAGCCACCACCGAAGATCAACCTCAACAAAGCGGAGACACCTGGCTGCTAAGTCCCTCCTGACATCCGAACTCTCCCAGTAAGTCACCACCACCTGTCATTCCGACTCACCACATGGCTGGCAACCGCCATCACGCCAGCCATCAACACATGCTTTAAACACTACTCCCCAAGTACCGATGGACTGGAGTCCGATACCGTCACCACACCAGCCGACTAAAAGAAACCTGGCCTACACCGGAACCGCGGCAGCGAGTGCAAGTCGTGGCCAAGACTCATCCACCCGTGAGGGTTGTGCGTGCGACTAAGTAACGGCTCCTCAGCGGTCCTGCAGCTATCCCCAGACGGCACACAAGCAGCCCCAGCGCAGCCCTCCTACAGTCCCACAGCAACCCCGATGACGGGGCCTCCCCAGGTGGGAGAGCGAGAAGAGACATTGCCCCACCGACAGGTTACCGGTCACAGCCAAGCAGTTCAACAGGGACAGTTGGTCCAGCAACACCTTTGTGAATTCTCATTTGGGACTCCATCCATGTTCACGACGCAATCCACTAAAAGGAACTGTAGAACTCACCGCAGACCATCACCGACGTCAGCAAAGGGGAAAAAATGCAAGACAGCAAGACATGTCATCATCAGCGAACTGACTGTATGAAGCGGACGTAACCAAGCCAGCGGTCGTGTCCTGAGCCCCTCAGGTTAAACTATGGGTGCCCGCCGAGAAGGTTCTGCTGCAAGCAAAGTCACCAGCCCACGTCTGATGTCGTCCTGCCACCTGATCCAGAGACTGATGGACCCTGTGGTATTTAGTTAACTGTTTGTTTTGTCCCCACAGGTTGGACTAACACTTTGTTTGTTCCTCAATAAAGTTGGGGAGGAATGTAGTGTCCACGTTCTAGTGTCCCACAGGAAGCTGTCATCCCAGCTACTCCCTCGAGGGCTGGACACACTGCACCCCCACATTCATCCAGCACGGGTGCCACGAGTGACGTGGCCCCGTCAATAAAAGGGCCCGGGTGCACGTGCTCGAGGCCAATTACTGTAGCATACCCCTGGTGTCTGGGTTCGTTACTCCCTACTATGTGGGCCTGAGGCTCAACATTACAGCGATCACAGGCAGGTTTACGCATACAATGGCTCCTAGGTCTAGAGAGAGCAAGAGTGAATGGTTCCCATCACCACATGTACTCCAAAGTGGTGCTCATAGTTGTCTCTCTGCGACATGATTTGCTGTAGAATTGAAAGGTGTTCCTTGGAGAAGTTGGACGTTGTAGGATTGTTTTCCCCCTATGACCTGCCTCAAGGGTTTGTAATCCTGCCTGTGTTCTGAGAATCATCCATCTTTTTTCTGATTGTGGTGGGAAGTCCTAGAGCTCAATGAAATTTAAAGGACTTGTTCACTAGAGTGGAAAATAAACTAAAAGAAATAATCAGCGCTGTTTTCTTCTGGTCTAACTGTCCGAATTGAGGGAATGATTTTCCATAACAGAAATGTACAAAATGAGGAATACTCAGCTGGGGCTTACTACATGCGCCTGTCGCTCTCCGCCCATTCTCAATTCATTTGTCAAATGAATGGATTGGAAAGTATGAATTGTGTTTTGATTTTCTTTTTTTAACTTGTATTGGTCTGAGATTAAGTTAAATCCTCTGGCAATAAGCGCCAGAATAAAACTGCGTCTTCGCCAGTGTGACCTGCCAGAGAGACGAGTACCTTAGTTTACAGGCCAGCAGAAACGAATGGCAAAATGTAATTACTGACAAGCTTTGTCTCAACTCTAGATGCTGCTTCAAAACTGTCCACCAGCCAATAGGATGGAAGGGTAAACCCTGAGAGAGAGCAGAGTGTTCTGTCTGATAACTTCTTGTTGGTCAGTGGGACTTCTTTAGTTCATGGGCCTGTGAGCTGTGTGGGTCACCGAGTCAGTGAATTGGACGTCACTGCATTGTCTACTGGGAGTTAATACTGCAATTGACTTAGCAAACAACGCATGATTCTTAAGTATTTCATTACTTGAAAGAAATATGGGGTTAGGGAGAAACTCAAAATTGTTTCCAATAGAGTGGAAAAAGGTGATTGCATCTCTGGAACAAGGGACAAACGGGTTTGGCTTGGCACATCGGCTACAACACATCTCTCTCCTTTTCATCTTTTGTATAAAAATATCCATTCAAGGAGTGCAGTTTTAGCTGAACATGTTTCCCTGAAAACAAATGAACATCCAAAGACAATCCTTCAAGTTGTTTTCAGTTGAATTCTTAGCAAGTAGTGGGAGGGCTATGCAAGCAAAGACACAAACTTCTTTAGCCAGGAACCCTTACCCCAGCCCCCTGTTTCTGTCACTGCAACCACACGTGGGGTGGATCCCAACCCTTGACTTTTACACACCCTCATGCAAACACGCCCTGCTGGTCAGCTTGTCGCTCGCTTGCGATAGACCAATACACTGCATCTCAGGCGGTCACTCCATATGAGAAACACTCCTCCGTGCTCCCTATCTGCAGAACATTCTCCGGTAGAGCGGCTCATTGTCCTGCATGTGCTCCTTTTATGTCTTCAGGTGACTTCCATTCTCTCAACAGTTGACTTATCTGCAAGGAATAGCCTTTGCGAATAGCGAACTATGACAAATTCAAAGAATACTTTTGCAAATGAAGTGATAGTCGGATATACTAGTGCAAAAAAATGAGTTAACGTAATGCAAGGTTACTTCTACAATCAGTATCAATATTGCGTTCAGTCAATCACTCAATCGCACTGTCTACCTGGAAGTACCCAAGCTCCGGGTCAGACTCAACCAGCCATATTAAAAATGTCTTAGCACCTTCCTCAAGATATACAGTTTGTGGCAGTCCTATGCCTTCCTGCAGGGTAAACAAAAGGGCTGTTTCTTTGTCAGAGAAACTCCTTCCTAAAGTCTTGCCCATTAAATTTTAATTTGTTTTAAAAACATTTTGTTTCTAGGTCTTAACTATCAGGTTTGTATATTTGTCGTTTTTTTGTTGTGTACTAAGGTGCAATTTCACATACGACTTTATGAAACAGAATTAAAGATTTAAACTGAATTCTCTCTTGAACTGGTACACAGTGCAGTTAGCACAGAACTTGGACGACATGGCTTCCTTGAGATATATCTGTAAATGTCCTAGCTGCAGTGCTCTGGAGAATCTCTATTTTCCCAATATTACATTTGGATGTACCCATACATGGAGTTATTTCCGCGGCACCCACCTTAAATATGTGGAAGTTGCCTTTTTTACTTGTTCTCACTGAGTCTGGGCTAATCAAAAGAAACTATGTTTTGTCATCCTTCAATATTGAATTTGATCAATTACCTCACGAACATCTCCTGGTGTTTGTAGTATTTTGCAGCATAATTGTCTATCACACAAAAAAGAATGAAAACATTTTTGCCTTCCTCTGTCACGTCTGCCAGATTCCTCATTCTTTGAATCCGAATATTGTGGTCAAGAAAGCGAAAGGCTCCCTACATATCCCACAGCATTACTATGGCCGCCAATGTCTCCTCCAACCATAACATTAAAAATTGATAACTTCATGTGTACAATGCTGTACTAGTTGCACTGTAGGGCATAACCCCTGATTACAAATCATCTAGGTAATTTTATGAGTAAATGAATGTTTAGGGCTAATGTATCGTTGCTTGCTTTTTTTTTTTTACTCAAGCATTTGTTTATTGGCCTTTAGCATATACTTTGTCACAGTACAGCAAAACATAGTATCAAAGCAAGGGTACAAAGTATTGCATTTTCAGGTATACCACGGTTGCACTCTTATTCACATCATGGGTCCAAGCCAGCCTTAGGAAAGAACCTATACTGACAGGAACAGTGTCACGTATCGTAACGGCTTTCGGTATTCCCATATTAAGGTTGTATCTGCTCAACCCATCTTTCTTTTGTGACAGGTTTTAATTCTAACCCTTCCAACCGAGAAGGTACCCTCAAAATAAAAATAAAAACCCACCCACAAACAATACTAGTGGTGGCGGCAGCACGTGTTGGAGTTGTGTCCAGGTCTATTCAAGCATAGGGTGTTTAAAATTGAAAGAGATGCATATCGCCGAGCAGACATTGTATTCCTTATTGGTCTGTAATTTCATGGATCATCTTCATGTCATTTACACTCTCTTCATCAGTGGCGATGCACCATAGGCTTCCTTGGTAGATCCCCTGTTGGACCGAGTTAGTTCTAAATAGTCTTTGGGTGAATTCTTCTAGTGTTACCAGATTAGTCTTTTTCCCCACGAAGAATGGCTTTGCCTTCTATTAAACACTTTTCTTGAACACCTATTGAGAGGTTAACTTAGAGGCCTTCCACTGAACGACTTTACTGCCTTTTCTCCTCCAACTCCCTTAGGTTCCTTTTCATTTTACTCAATCTTTATCACCATTTCAGCTACAATCAGTTATTTCAACTTACTAGACAAAAGCCAAAGTTGTGCACTTGCACTGAAGTGTTTAATATTTTAAAAATTATTCAAATAATAAGAAACCGTGTTGGTCTTACCGTACAGAAACTATGAACAAGCATTGGCAAAGCCAACCATGCCTTATTGGGCAATGCCCCGTTAATTTGGAACTCCCTGCCCCATGAAACTAGGCTGAATCCCTCAACGGGGCTTTAAAAAAAGAAGTTAAAGCCTTGCTGATGAATACTTTTCTAAATAAGAATTCACGAACTCCACCCCCTGGACCGTGTTATAGAGCATTCTCTTCACCCATGTTTACAACTTCCTTCCTATGCCCATGTTTGTTTACATACCTGCCTTCTCCTTCAGGAGGGGGCTTTCTCCCCTCTCTTTGACTTTGTGACATCCAGTCTCGTTCTTCAGAACCAGAATTCTCTTTATTTGGTTGTGAACAGCCATAAAAGCATGCAGGATATGTGCAAAATAGCAATAAAAAATGCATTCAAATTATTAAAAACATGCAAATAAAATATATAAAATCATCAGGTTTGCAAAGTTAATAACCAACAATCTAAATAATACAGGCTGGGATGAACACAACCAAAATTAAAATAGAGACTGGTACTAATTCATCGCTCTACTAAAATTAATCTAAAAGCCTCAACCAACTGGAGCTGACTGCAGCTTTAAGAAACAGAATCACATGTCCACATGTTTCATCGTCTGGTAATGCCAGTAAAAAATGATATGCTTGAATACAAAGCCGTAGATTCCTAAGCCTTAAAAATGGTAGGAGGGATTTTTTGGTATACATTTTTCAATATTCACAAAAAAAGAGAAAATGTACATAGGTTGTTTATGTAAATTAGGTCATGAGCATTCGCTAGAGTCGAGCTGGTGTTGGTGTCCTGCTGGAACACAAAGAAAGTATTTCACTATAACCACCAGAAAGCTAAACAGTTAAAGCCTTTACCAACTCTTATTAGTATTCTGCAAATAGTTGGTAGAAATCGCCCCGGGATTAAGATATAAATAATGCTCAACACTTGATGTTTGTCTTTCAGCCCTCAACCTCTCTTCTTTAGCTTGCTCTAGCAGCAAGACTTGGACTTGCTTTCTGACAGGGGCTGCCTGCGGAGTTCTGTCTAAAAACATATCAGCCGATCCAGTGGCTCCCAGGGATTTCTTGATGTATGCTATCCAGGGGATCACAAGACCCTTATCACATACCTAACAGTCTAAAATGATCTCTCTAGTTAATTTTGCTTCTTCTGAGCTCTAGATAGATAGCCTCAAGGGAAGTGGCCATCTATGAATAAAATCACTCAGAAAGTCTAATCATAGTTCGTTGTGGTAAATAAAGCTAGAGGTTGATACGGGGGCTGACAGTACTCTCCGACATAAACGATTTTCCTCCCTTTGGAGGGTGGTCAAGTCACGCAAGCCCCATATGCCTGTCCCATAAGTTGCTATAGGAACACATTGTGGCGAATATATTTGCAAAAGGGGTGTAAGAACCCTTTCTCCCTTGGAAGACGAAAGTCTTAGCAGGGAGCAAATACCCAAGAAAATTGCTCCTACTTTGTGCAAAATGTGCAGACCATGTCCCAGACGATCTGAGAGTAAGCCCCAGGTAAGTGAAGGAACTAGTTCTTAATAACCCTTCCTTACTCACTGTAATAGTTAAGGGTTGCGTGGGCTTTGGGCCACAGGTCTTTGTAAAACACTTTGTTAATTTTATGGCCAGGCTGGATTTATTAACTAATTTTACTAAGTAGTGCACTAGATGACGCAAAGCTTTGGGGGTACGAGCAATTAACACTGTGTCATCCATGTACAATAATGCTGGAATGGAGAAACCGCTCACCATCGGCACATCTGGGGTGACCTTACTAAGCTTCCTACTGAGATCGTTAATATACAAAATAAAAAGGAATGGGGCTAAAACGCACCCCTGGTGAACCCCCTGATCAATACCAAATACATCAGTGACTTCTTTGTTACCAAACTTGACTCGAGCCTTAGTGTCCGCATGCAGGCAGACCAACAGGTGACCTAGGGATGGATCTTTGTGCAGATTAATAAGGGATTGCCTCTGCTTAACCTGATTAACACAGTCAAAGGCCATTGTCAAATCCATAAAGGCTAGATAAATTACAGAATGCTTTGCCACTGTGTATTTCTCTATGATCAAGTTTAAGTTTGATTGCTCGCCCCTATGCCACTTTGAAATTCATATTGGCATTTATTTAACGCGTTATTTTCAGTGACCCATTCTACTTCTGTATTCTACAAAACCCTGCCTAAGAATTTGAATGGTATGTCTAACAGGGAAATCGGGTGGTAACATTTAGGCTCCTCCCTATTGCCATTTTAAAAATCGGGGCAACGACTGAAAAAGCCCAAGAGCGGGGGTTCAACGACCTGTTCAGGCTGTTATAAACATTCGTCAACAATGGGGCTAAAGATCTAAGTTACACTTAATAATGTCATTAAGGACGCCATCCGGCCCAGGTGCTTTCCCTCTCACACTCTCCTGAATGGCGGCCTTCACTTCACTTGTGTGTAATGAAATGGATGGTAAAGATGGGGCGCCCCAGGGCCACAGCTGCAGACCGACCGGACTGGCATCAGAATACATTTTTTCAAAGTGTGCCTCCCAGTCCTCCCCATTTCAGTTTGATTCTTGAATTTGTTGTTTATTTTTGGATCCACTTGTTTCTTTTTCCTAACTATATGTAAAGCGCTCTGATACCCTCTTGGGTCATATTTATGCTATATAAAACATCATAATAAATAAATAAAAGGATCTCACCTTTCTAAGAGCTATTGGCTTTGTCAATGCGTTTTAGCGATGTTGTTCAGCAGCGTAGATCTTTTGCAGCATGGCTAAAGGAAAGAAAAAAAGCGCTATGATTCAGTCAACGCTGACCATGTCATAGCGCTTTATTCCTTACTTTCAGCCAAGCTGCACAGCAGCCGTGATGCTGGACAGTGTGGCTAAGCAAAACGTTGACAAAGTCAATAGCTCTTCGGTTGTCAAGACCAATTGACTTTACTAATACTTGTTTTCAAAGCACCAAGGAGAATGCTTATTCAGAGTGGGCAATATGAAATGTTTCTTCTTGGAAGCTTTGTACAATTTTGTTTTGAACTGATTTGGGAACCAAGGTAACAAGCATGCACATTGCTGCAAAATTGCATGGTGCGCTGTTTAAATATAGTTTGGGCGCAATGCAATGAATGCACAGAGCGCCAAGGGCCCACTGGATGCCATTCTGAGAGCAACAGTTAAAGGGAACATTAGCTGGGAAAAGCTATAAAAAGGTACGAAGGCTGTAAGGGAATGTTAAAAATATGGGTTGAGCCCCAATTGGAACAGTGACTAACAACAATTTTGTACTAGGCAAACAGATGTTTTGTTAAATAAATATATACCTTTGGATAAACATAGCCCTTTGGATAAACACTTCCCTTTGGATGAACACAGCCCTTTGGATGAACACAGCCCTTTGGATGAACACAGCCCTTTGGATAAACACAGCCCTTTGGATGAACACAGCCCTTTGGATGAACACAGCCCTTTGGATGAACACAGCCCTTTGGATGAACACAGCCCTTTGGATGAACACAGCCCTTTGGATGAACACAGCCCTTTGGATAAACACAGCCCTTTGGATGAACACAGCCCTTTGGTGGACAAAATCAGGCAAGGTGATAGCAAAGCAAGTGCCGCCTGGTGTAGAAGCTTCAACGTCCTGTCCTGTGAGAGCACACACCCCAAGCACCAGTGGTTCTAACAGCGTAAACACCTATTGAGAGGTGAACTTAGATGCTTTCCTCTGAACGACCTTACGGCCATTTCTTCTCCACCTCCCTTTGGCTCCTTTTCATTTTCTCAATCTTTACCACCATTTCAGTTACAATCAGTTACTACAACTTACTAGACAGAAGCTAAAGTTGTGCAACTGTATTGAAATGTTCCTTCTTTTAAAAATGATTCATATAATAAGACACTGTGTTAACCACCTTGGCCTTACCGTACAGAACTATAAATAAGCATTGGCAAAGCCAACCATGCCTTCTCGGGTATTGCCCTGAGAACTTGGAACTCCCTGCTCCCTGAAACCAGGCTGAATCCCTCAACTTCGGCTTTCAAAACAGCGTAAACGGCATAAACAAATTCAATAGGAAACGGCTGTTTGCCACAGTCCCATGAAGGTTGCCGTTTATCGTGTCCGGTGCGGAAAAAGGACACGACACGAAGAAAAGTTAGACGGAGCTCTATTAGCTTCACTCTTACTCGTTCCAGGTCCCTACTCTGACTGCCCGCTTCCTTCCATCGCTCCTCCTCTTCCCCTCATTCCTGAACTCCTCCCACCCGACTACTAGACTGCTCACGACATTACATCTCCCCCCTTGTTAACAAAGTTTGTTTCATTTGTTCATAATTCTTCAATCAACCGCTTGGGCCTTTGAATGTCTCTTCTGGGTCGCAGGGACATGCCGCCCGACATGGTCTCATCATTGGCGGGGATGTCCTGTGTTCCATCTCTGTGAACCTGATCGGGTCTTTCACTTCGTTCGGTCTCAGCAGCTGTGGACCCTGGTGTGAGGGTCTCTTTCATGAGAGGAGTACATTTTTGAAAATGAGACACATTTCGGGTGATGCGTCTGTTCTCAGATTCAGCAGTCAGCATGGTGCCTTTCTGGCGAGTTATTGTGAGTGGTTCTGCTCGGAATCGACAATCAGTCTTCTTGTTTTGTTCTTGCTTGACCACAACACAGTCTCCTTCCTGAAGAGAGAGAGATCTGGCTCTCCTTCTACCATCCGCATAGGATTTCATCCTCATTTTCCCATCATGATCAGCAGCCACCACCTCTCGGTGAACACGAACTGGTGACACTGGTCTTAGGGCACCTTCCCATGTCGGTATCCGTGTCCGAATGGGACGCCCCAACATGAGCGTAGCCGGGCACTTGCCTGTGGTGGCATGCGGCGTCGTCCGATAGGCTCTCAACACTTCATTAAGAGCTGTTTGCAGGTCCTTCTTGGCCACGGTGGCTTGTTGGAAAGTCTTTTTGATCGTAGCCATGAACCTCTCGACAGTGCCATTAGCTTGGGGCCACAGGGGCGTGATTTTGCGATGCTGGAAGTTCATGTGCTTCGCTAAGGCACTAAATTCCTGTCCGTTAAATGGCGGGCCATTGTCCGTCTTCAGTTCCTTGGGGACACCCCAGGCCGCAAAAACTTCATCCAGAACTGCAATGGTGGCAGAAGCACTGGTGGACGGCACAAACTGGACGATGGGAAATCTGGAGTATTCGTCCATTATCACAAGAACATACTTGCCGGATTGCAGTGGTCCGTAGAAGTCCATGGCTAATTCATGCCATACTCCTTGCGGCAGCGGGGTCATCTGCAGCGGGGCCGGCGGATCACCATGACTAGTTGGCACTGGGGACAGTCTCGCAATGTGAGTTCCACCATTTGGTCGAGGAGTGGGAACCACACACGCTCCCTGAGAGCCCTTTTCGTCGCGACCACTCCCCGGTGGCCCTCATGAGCAAGATTGATGACGCCTTGCCGTAATTGACTCGGGATGACAATCCTCTGATCTCTTAACAACAGACCATCTGTGGTGACCGACAATTCCTCGCTCACATTTCTAAATGCCTGCATCTCCTGACGTATTTGCTGATCGCTTTCTTCCTCTGGACCGTCCTGTCTCCACCGGTTGACCTGCACCCGGCGTATCACTCTCTGCAGCACCTCATCATGCAGGGTTGCCTGCTGAATGGCCTCCAACGGAACAGCCGGTGGACGCGCCTGAGCCACCATGAAACAGATGTACTCCTCAGCAACAGATGGACCAGACATGTGAGATGCACGTGGGTGGCGGGACATGTAGTCAGCTGGGTTGGCTGATTTTCCCGGTTTATGGACGATGGTATACGTATACTCTTGCAGGCGCAGACCCCAGCGTTCAATTCGAGGCGGCATTTTGGCTTGGGGGTTTCCGAAGATGGTGACGAGCGCCTGATGGTCTGTCACCATCGTGAAGTGTTTGCCATATATGAAAACATGAAAGTGTTCACAGGCCCACACAACCGCCAGGCTCTCCTTCTCAGGCTGGGAGTAGGCCTGTTCGGTGTCGGACAGGCTTCGACTGGCGTACGCCACTATGTGTCTCTGATCGTTGTCATTGTTGTACTGAGCGAGAATAGCCCCGAGACCCACTGGGCTAGCATCCACGGTGATCTCTGTCTTACGGTCAGGGCTGAAATAGGCCAGACTGTCGGCAGCCTCCACTGCTTGTTTAATTTCCTGAAAAGCTCGCTCACACTCAGGAGTCCAGACGAACGGCTGTCCTTGCTTAGTCAGGATTCTAAGCAGGTGACTAATGGTGGCATAATCCTGGATGTATCTCGAGCAGTAGCTAGCCATTCCCAAGAATGACCGGATCTCACTGGCGTCTCGGGGGCTCTTGGTGTCATGCAATGCAGATACTTTTTCTGGGTCGGGCTTCATTCCAGCTCCCGAAAATATGTGTCCGAAGAATTTGAGGGTAGATTGGTGAAATTCACATTTGTCCTTGTTAAGGGTCAAGTTGGCCTCGAGGAGAGCATGGCACACACGATCTAAGGCAGTATCATGTTCTTGGACATTAGCCCCATACACGAGGATGTCGTCACTATAGTTTAATGTTTTGGGGATGTGGTGGATAGTCTGACGTATCACCTCGTGGAAGATCTCGGCCGCCGAGGAGATACCGAAACTCAGTCTCTTGTATCTGTAGAGCCCCAGGTGTGTTGCAAAAGTAGTGATATATCGAGAGCTCTCATGCAGTTCCAGCTGATGATACCCTTTGTTGAGGTCTAGCTTCGAGAACACCCGGGCCCCGTTAAGAGCTGAAATCATATCACTCAGATAGGGTCCTGGATGTCGTTCCCTCTCAATGGCGGTGTTGGGTAGCCGCATATTCACACACAGCCGCACCTTTCCCGGAGTCCCCTTCTTCGGGACGATGACCACTGGCGATACCCATGGCGTGGGACCATCCGTTCTTTCAATAATATCAGTTACCAGTAGCTCCTGCAGCTCGTCATCCACAGCTTGCTGCAGATGAAACTGCACTCGGCGAGGATGCTGCGCCACGGGCCGAATCTGATCATTGATGTGAAGGCGGATTTGACACTTGTTCATTTTGCCCAGCCCCTTGAATAGTCTCGGGAACTTGTGGATGATGTCTGGAGTGTCACTGACACGGTATAGGATTTCCACTAATCGCAACCGTTCAGCGGTTGGCAAGCTGAGTAAACAGTTGGCCTCTGGGCCTTCGATGACATGAATGACCGCTGGCACCGACGTCGTTTTGTGTCTCAGTTTTGTTGAAAATTTCCCTAGACAAGGAAGTGGCTTCCTGGACATCCAGGTGTATACCCGGACATGAGCAGGGCTGAGCGGGGCCGAGGCTTCATCTTCTTATACTCTGTTACCGGAATGTAGTTCAGGGAGGCCCCACTGTCCAGCACAAACTTTGTTGCATGTTCTCCCACACTAATGTCCAAGCGGGGATACTTCTTAAGTTGGTCCGGGTCAGCGACCATACTCGCATGTTCGACGGTGTATTCCGAGTCATGAGACGTTGATCTAGATTCTCTGGATGGAGACCTCCTCGAACATCGAGATCTCCGTGACTCTCTGCTGGAGTGTGAGGATCCTGAGGAGGATTTCAGGCGACCTTGCACCGCTCTCGCATGATGCCGTCGCGTGTCCGTCCGAGACGATATGGGTGGATCTTTCCCTTTGTCGCGACGATAAGCAAGCTGTTCAGTTCAGAGAAACACCAGCAACATTTAACAGGAGAAATAACTCCATGTGGATGTACAAGCGCCTGATTTTTCTTTAACATCCAGGAGGAACGCTGCTAGCTTCCGGCACACTTACCTGTCAACAAGATGCGTTCTGACGTCAAACAGGAACTAGGAAGTTGGGGAATGTCAGCAGGGGAGAAAGTATTTTGGAAGGTTGGCTCACTCCCATAACCCTTGCACAAGGGTTTTCTCATGAGCTTCAGAATATTTTCAAACTTTGGTTCCCACCCCCTAGAATAGCGGCCGACAGCAGGCAGAGATCCACTCCAACCACCAGACGCCTGTCTGTGCTGGCGCAAATAGTCTAGGGAGAATGCATAATTAGTCATGTAATACTATCATAAAAAGTTGAAGTCCACAACTGTTAAGTAGTTTGGCTGTGCTCCTGCATTGTGGACGATTCATAGCTGCCAAGGTTTCGGATAACTTATGTGTGTCATTTTCATTTCTCCAGTGTACTTATGAGTGACATTCAACAACTATGAGTGACACTTTCTCGTGAGCAAAATCAAGCAATGAAGACCAGGGAAACATAAATATCAGAAACTACACCAATTTGAGCAACCAGATACTTGCATCTTACTGTACCAGCTGGTAAAAAAGTAGAAACCTCCCCAGAAAAGCCGGTATTCTCTCCCTCGTTAGTACATACTACAAACAGAAGGTACAATGAAGAAAACTCTTTAAAAGTGCTTTAGAGCTGCAAGTGGTGATCCCTGACCGATACGTAAAATAAACAAAAACACAAAAGTTATGTAATACTTTATAAGAACAAATGTTACTAGCCGGTATATTTTTTGAATGCTGCAGTGTGGACCCCACCGACCTGGAGGCGCCAGCGGCTCCATCAGGCTCCGAAGATAGAACAACACTGTACATACAGTTGTACAGCGGTCACCATGATGCCGGCGCTCATGGTTCTCCAACTCTGGCAGCATTCAGAATCATGCTGGAAGCCTCCAAAAGGAAAGGTCACTGTCAGCGACACTGGGGGTGGCGCCACTTGCCGGAATAACACCAACAGGGAAGGCGCCACCCTGGATAAATCATGTAGTCTACTGACTAGCACAGACGGAACTACAGACCACGTGACAGACAGGCTGCTGTGGCGAGGTCTCAGCAGCTAATGAATCCAGTCAGCGTCGCTTAACGTGCCCTTCAGGGAGGTTTCTACCACATTCCCCTTACGTGCACTGACAGAGTAATACACGTCACAGAAGTGGAGTGGAGTCAGTGGCACGTGCAGGGTGCGAGCGCGCCTTCTTGGGAAGCCGTGAGTGCAATGAGAGATTACCGGGCCTCACTTCCGGCCCCTCAGCTCCTCTGATTCAATCTCTAGGCCGTTCTTTTAGTGAGGAAGCGGGGAGTCGGGGTGCAGCTGAGAGAGCTCACTCAGCGGCTAAATAACTTTAAAACGTCTGTCTGCAGACATACATGATGCTCAACAGCACACCCACCTGAACACTACACCAGCAGTAACACTGGACAGTCATTGTATGCATTTAAAAACCTCTCTTCTTTGATTCGTTATGTGTTTTTCCCCCCTAAAGCAGTGGTCGTGTCGCATGCTGAGTTGAGGACTGCATACTGCACTACACATGCAGCGAAACAAAGACAGCTGTCCTAGTTCTGCGACGCCGCTCTGCTGTACCCGGCGGTTGCGGTCACTACCTGTGTAGTTCAACTAGCTCAGCGCGCTCAGGTGAACAACAGGTGCTAAAACGCATGATAATGCGTTTTAATGCAGTGATGCGGACCACCACATTAAAATGCATTGTTCTAACACCTGATGCGTGGTACTTGGCAGGGCTGGTGATGCAGCCTCACAAGGCTGGATTTGCAGGTGCATTCGGATAGGGACAGGATGGCTTGGGGCCAGAGCTGCCGACTTTGGAACTAGGGGACCAGGTTTGAGTCTCAGTGTCGGGTCAACATCTTGTGATTCTGGGCAAATCAATCTCACTCTGCCTAACACATAACAAAATGCTAATTTTTGTAATGTAAATGGTGCTCATGCAAGTGCTCCAATACCTTCAGTTGGACTTTGCTACGTAAAACTGCAAAAATAAATAAATACAAGCTTATTGGACTGACTGCTGTAAAGTCCCAGGCTCAAATCACATAAAAAGTCCTCGCCGCTCCCAAAAAAGTGGAAAATGGTGGGGAGAAAAGGAGACAATCGGTGGAAAGCAAATGCACTCACATGAAGTGCTTCCAAAGAAGGAAAAAAAGAGTGCCTGAAGAGCAGACACTGGTGAAGCACAGGAACGGCCAATCAGAGAGATGGTAAAAATGCTATGCGCCAGGCGGGCAACTAAAGCCAAATTTCAGGGGGGGGTGAAAAAATTTCGGGGGGGGCTAAGTCTACCAGCCATAGGCAGTGCGGCTGTAAAAAGGGGTGAAAATACAACAAAAGCCTCATTAACGAGTAAATAGTCTTTTAAAGACCCGTGAAGTACTCTGGTGCGGCTGCAATTAGACGGACGCCAGCCCGCGAGGCTGTCTCAGCCGGGCTGACACACATGACTGGGGGGGAGCTGAAGCCCGGTGAGCCCAATGGGTGTTGCGCGCCTGCTATGCGCCATGGAAGGGACACACACCAGATGGTCTAAAACAAATAAAACCTCCTAAAAGAAAATAAGCAAAATTGAATGACAAAGCAAAAAAGCAATAGTAAGCAATGGGCAGAATGCATTCCTAGGTCAGCTTCCAGCATGTACCCTAGAAATCATTTGCAACCAGACCGCTGTGCTGTCTGGTAGGCTTCGTCCTAAAAATGTTAGTTACAAAAGCCCTTACATGTGTATGTTGGCTAGTCATGCAACACAACGCGTACCAACTGACCAAAAGGACAATCCACAAGCCTTGGCTGCATCACACAGCTAATGTCATCAACTCCATGGCAACATACCAGAAGCTTCATAAACTTTACAAAACAAACTGACAATTCTCAGACACTAAGTGCTTAAGAGATAGATTACAGCTTCTTGACTTTTGCTAAGGCCTTGGCAGAGCAATTATGGCTTCAGTCTTTTTTCCCATTTCTTAGTCTACAGCCTGATGGTGTTCTGGCTGCTGGTGTGCTGAGATCCACCATTTTGTAGTTATCAACACGTGACTTTGGGTGAAAAGTGATTGACAAAGTGGAAGCTGCCCTCATGGAAAAGCTTACCCTTCACTTCAGAAATCTTGGTGGCAGTCTTGGGGGAGCTTCTGCACCTCCCAGGGTCTGTCCTGGATGTCAACATTTTTTAAGTGTGCTATAAATGACAAGGGAACCCAGTACGATTGGTCAAGGACCTTGGGTAGTTATGAGTCTTAAACACAGTGGTCCCTAAACAAGGACTATAAACTTTAGAAGAGATGACTGTAGAACCAGAGTCAGTAGTATATTTGAAGCTGTCCAGCCCGACATAAATGCTTAAAAATAATAAAGTGGGACACAAGTCTGCATCCTATTAAGCATGTACATACCGTATATACAGGAAACAGAAAAACAAACAGGAAGGCTCAGGCTGAGCGACTTGCTTGTACGCATTACATTCAAATACTACAAGCAAAGATGTGATAGGACACCGTTCACCGTTACACGTGTGTAATATTAGTTAGAAAATGTGTTTACGGTGTACATACATTTTTTTAAGCAGCACCTATCCCTTTTAAGGAATATGGACTTCATTAAAAAAAAAAAAGATCAAAATTTAGGGGATGCAAGAGCAGGGCTAGAGTTGTGCTTTCCCTCCCAGGTGTCCATCCCGGCATTTGCAACAATTTGTAGGGTCACAAATGCCTCCTGTAAAGTTTATGTCAATGAGGTAGGAAGTTCTGCAAATAACCATTTTGCCATTATGACATCAGTCACAAGGCACATTTAAAGCCCTGGCACATCTAAAGCCCTGTTTGAAAACGCCTCAGTCTGCAAACGTGCTTAGTACATCAAGGCCCTAGAGAGCAGAGCACGAGGCAGAAGTTCACAGTGTGAAAAGCTAGGACTGCAGGTGAAAGGGAGACTTGAACAAGCAACCCCAGCACACGGCCAAATGGGGCTGAAGAAGGCCCCCACTAAGAACAGCAGATCTCAACCCAGGATCTCTGATCCAGCTCACAGATGCAAGTAACGCGTGTTGCTGTCACCATGGAAAAGATGAAGAGAGCCAACGCGTACAAAGGATATAGGCTGTGAATCACGACTGGATCAACGTGTAAGGACACAGAGGTTGTAGTGTATAGGGGTACCAGATAACTCGTTGTCACAGGGCCATCCGATGTCCACTCCTGTGCTTTCAGTTAACAGATCAGTTAGGAGTTGTTGTCTAGACACAGTGCATTCAATCAACTCAGACCACACATATGAAAACAATGGGTTGTTAACAGTCATTTGGCACTGCAGCGTGCGCAATGTAATTCGTTTTATTTATTTATTTATGTACTTACCTCAGTTCGGCCGTATTACTAACCCCCACCCTGCCTCCCCCCTCCCCGCAGCACTCCCTCCAGGAGCCGCTACTGGTTGTTAAAGAAAGCCCTGAGTTTGAAAGACTGGGTCCCAGTGGCATGGACTCATTGGCTAACTTTAGGAGCGCCAGTAGAAACGGGGAATCAAAGAGTCCATAAGCAACTCTTCAGCAGTCACCAAGTGAGGACTGCCCAAGGCCCTGCAAGAGCTCCTTCGAAAATCATTCACCCTTGCGGAATCTGTTTCAGCATTGGTGACTGCCAAAGTCCATGCATGTCCGGCATCGCCACAGTAAATGCTCCCAGGAAGATGCATTTGCGGGCTCAGCATGTTCTTGCAGACGGGAGCAGAAACGAAAAGTGTGTATTGGAAAGCAAGAAAAAACCTCAAGGAGCCAATTTTCTTTAAGACATCTTTCCAGTCAACAAAAGGTTCTATTCCCCAGTGTATTTCTGCTCTTTTGAATAATCTGAAAATATGAGCTTTTCCTACATTTCCTTCCAGCCTTGAGTTCCATACATCTGTTACCAAAAGAGGTCTTTCATAACCTTCTAGACTGTCTTCTCTCAAAGTTCCTACCAACTGTGTGTTTGTTTTTAGCGCTGCAGTCCAGACTCAGGAGGTCCAGGAGAAGTCATTCCCCCTATTTCTTCTTTCCCAATGACGTTTCCTGTGTCCCCTTCACCTTAGTCGAAACCTTTCATTAAGTTTGAGTTGCCAGTAGCGGGTCGTTCCCCTTTTGGTGCTGGGGCCGGAATCCCTTACAATGCCATTCCTAAAGGGTAAGAGAATTAATTACTATCTGTACTTTCATTGAAGTCTGCACAGGTATATCACACACCGTAAAGCAGAGGGACTTCCTTTGACTCCTTCACAATTTGCAGTAAATCTAGTTGCAGTGTTGGCTCTAAATGCCTGAAAAATATCCGTCACCAAAGCCGTCTGAGATACGCAAAGATCTGAGGGTCATGCACCCCTCACTCCCCCTACAACCAGGAAGTTCTTCACCGGGTCATCAATGTTACAGCACTGTGCACGCTTGCTAGACGGCTCCATCCTGCTCGCGCACTTCAAGTGTATGCCCGTACACTCTACAATTGAGAAGAGTCACTAATCGCAACCATGCAACTTCTGTAGACACAGCAACTTACGTATGTGCAGGTGCCATCAGCAGTTGGTCCTACTACGTGTTCAATAATGCCCTGATCACATACTCTGCTGGCAAAACCCCAGAAAGTGACACTCTGTAATCAATCAGGTTTTTAAGTATAGAGCTTCCAATCCAACCCCCATCCTTGAAAACATCTCCATCACCTCTTGCCTTCGGTATGATGAACTATTTCTTTGCACAGTCAATGCCACCATGTCAGCCTGCCAGAAGCAGAAAGGTCGGCCACCCCAAATCAGTTGCCAGATTTTGAACAGAAGTAGGTCTGGCTTGATCTGGAAGTACTGCCAGAAATTATTCAAAAATGGCTTTGGTTGTACTTTGTCTATTTTAACATGCTGAAGAGACTAAAATATTGACGTAATATTCATGCCAACGACACCCTCTTGTGTGGGACTTCCAGAAACAGGGAGCGAAGAAGGGCAGTGACTACATCTCACATCCCACAATTCTTTGACTATTAAATGTTTCTAGAAAACGCGTTGATTCAATGAGTTGCTTTTGGTATGCATCCAGTTTAGGTAAAAGTCCTTTAATCTACTTAAGCACAATATTCATGAGAACAAGATGCACATACCAGACCTATTCAGACACTACAATTGTCTCATTCGTATACGTAATTTTGTTGCAATCAATCTGCATTCAATATCTAGCATTTAATAGTAATACCCATTCATATTTGGATTTTAATCGTTCAGCCAACACGTGTTTTGCCCTTTAGAGGTATGCTTGCCTAAGGCTATTTCAAAGCTTTCGATGTATCATAATCGCTACGGAGGGGCTGTCGTAGTCATTGTGGAAATGGAGTGACTGTTGCCGTTGTAATGAAAAGATATTGAAGACTTCTGGGAATCTGTCTGGATTCTACTTTTTCAATAATAAAATTTTGTTTGTGGCAGCAAAGGAGCAATATCAGATTTTTGAAAAATATGTCAAAAACATTTTCTATAAGATGTGTTGACTAGATACCTAAAGCTGGAATACCTGCTCCCTCCAAACGTTTTCTTGTAGTGCAGAAACCTAAACACACGTGTTCTTAATATTTTTCTATGGTGTTTTGGGTGACTTCTGACACTCGATAAAAAACTCAGTATAACAAACATGTAGCCATAATTTACTGATTGAGCAAATGCTGCAGACCAAAACTACTTTGCAAACAAACTACCCCTAGCTGGTGCTACCAGGCCAATGTGTTTTAACTATGCTATGGCAGCATTTGGAAATACCCTCTGACCTTGAATTGGCTAAATAAGTTGGCTCAGAAAAGGTTTATTTTTTGGGGGGGCTTATCCGGGTATTTGCTATACAAGAATCGTACATAATGGAACACAGCATGTGATCAGCGAAATTCAGGGATGAATCCAAAGCATCCCTGGCAATTTTGTCAGACCAACCCCGGGGAGGAGGTGAGGGGGAAGAAATGTGTGAAGCACTGCTGCCTTTGGTACTGGGGGACAATATTGCAGCCCGCTGCAAAGCTGGTCCCCAGTGACTAAAACTGCCCCCACCACTGCAAAACTGGCCCCAGCCTTCCAGACTCCTGGGGAAATGCCCAATGCCTGGTGCGCCAGTCGAATATATAACTTTTTTTCACATGCGTTTACTTCACATGCCGTTTCTACGCGGTCGTTAGTACGACCGCGTTGTTAGTTAGCATACCGTTTGTACGCAATTCGGAACTACGAATTGCAGTAAGGGGGTGCTGGATGTTGGAATAGTATAATTTACTATTCCAACTCCAGTCTATGCGGACACTAGGGAAGGTGTTGGATTTTAAATCCAACACCTTCTCCCCCTTACTGCAATTCGTATTTCCGAATTGCGTACAAACGGTATGCTAACTAACAACGCGGTCGTACTAACGACCGCGTACTAACGGCATGCGAAGAAACGCATGCGAAGTAAACGCCGCTTCTCACGCCAGTCCAGTCCTGGCAAAAGTGATGATAGTGGGAGAGGAAAGCACTGCCTCAGCAAGCACTACTGCATTGCTTTTTACTTCAAGGATGCTGATGGTGCACACTGAAATTGCAAGGCAGCCCAGGACCAGCTTTCAGTACTACTAACAGGAAGAGTATTGGCACAGTCAGGATTACTACAAGGAAAAGAGTGCAAGATGTCTATGATATTGAAGGTGGAGCAGTGTGTCAGGCTTGTTTTATTTTAGATGGGTTGATAGGGAAAGAGGCAAAGCCTCAGCTACCTTTGGCATTACATCGTCATGGGTAAGAAACCAGTGTAGCCGCTGAGACAGTTACGGGCAAGGAATATGTTGGAATGGGAAGTCCCCTTCATGGTAAATGGGCATGGCATCCTCCAAAACAAGCTTGTCTAAACCCTCCCTCTGACTCTTTCCCCTCCACCTCCCTTTTACTCATTCTCCTCCACCTCCCTTTTACTCATCCGAAGTCTCCTCCTACTGCTGCTGTGACCTCCAAAACAAAACAAAAACATCTGAGTCCTTCCCTTCTATCCCTCCACCATCCTTTTGAATCCAAATAACAGACTAACATGTCCACCACTCAAATTAATTTAATATGTCACTATACTAATTCACCACTAATCCTTTATGGGCTCTGAAATAGCGTGCTACTCGCCAAAAAAGCACTTTAACACCTCCTCGGGGGTAGCAAGCGCTATATAAATGCAAACCTTTTTACCTCTTCTACACCTTCGCTATCCTTCTTAATCCAAATAACTGATGAACATATTCACCACTCAAATTACTTTTATATTTCACTATACTAATTCACCATCAGCACTATATGGGTTCCAGAGTAGCGTGCTACTTGCCGAAAAAGCACTTCAACACCACATCAAGGGTAGCAAGCGCTATATAAATGCAAACTTTTTTCCCTTTTCTATCCCTGCACTATCCTTCTCAATCCAAATAACTGACTAACATATCCACCACTCAAATTACTTTCATATTTTCACTATACTAATTCACCACTAATCACTTATAGGTTCAGAAGTAGCGTAATACTCGCCAAAAAAGCGCTTCAACACCCCATCAAGGGTAGTAAGCGCTATATAAATGCAAACCTTTTATTACCTCTTCTATCCCTCCACTATCCTTCTCTATCCAAATAACTGATTAACATATCCACCACTCAAATTACTTTCATATTCTCACCACTAATCCTCTATGGGTTCTGGAGTAGTGTGCTTCTTGC
Organism: Triturus cristatus; assembly: GCF_964204655.1. Classification (NCBI taxonomy): domain Eukaryota; kingdom Metazoa; phylum Chordata; class Amphibia; order Caudata; family Salamandridae; genus Triturus; species Triturus cristatus. Next base: position 134,050,766 of record NC_140586.1, on the reverse strand, counting down.
TGAAAAAGTACTTTGATGCCTCGTCAGGGGTAGTATCGCTATATAAATGCAATTACAATACAATGTAACCCTGCTTTGAGTTCCCAACTGCATGTGAAACCAGGATCCTGGCTGTTTTATGTTTAGCCCTTGCATCACACTCGTATAGTATGTGAGCAGGGGACTGTTCCTGGTAATGCAAGGTTCAGAACCTGCCCTCGTACCTGAAGAGGCACACCTATCATGCCCACATAGTGGGAATTAGACCATTGGTCATTCCCTGGGTGCATCAGATAAAGTAGTGGTGGGAGCATACCGTATTTCGTGAATAAGTACTATGACTATATTTTTAGCTGTGTTAGGAAGAGGCAAGTCTACTGGCTCCTCTTGTGTAAAGTTCCACTATTAAGTGAAACCCAGAGCATTGAGCTGACACTCTGTGTACTTGTCAAGTGTGTGTTGGTGTAGTGTGTGTAGCACATCTATAGTAGTAGGATTCTATGCTTTTTGAGAGCCTTAGTACTACATCCAGTGGAAACTCTTTTGGATGCCCTTGGTTTAGCACGGCACAAGATGGTGATGATCAGTGGAAGTGATGATAGTGAGTGAGAAAAGCATTGGTTCAGCAAGCCCCCACCGCAACAGTTCCCTAGACAGTGGAAGCGTATTGCATGGAACGTTGAAATCCGGACATTGAAATAAGGAGAATGGAAACCAGGACATTTTTAGAAATGTTGTGAGGACAATATTCGCAAGGGACTGTTCTTTCTGAGCACTGACATTTGGTGGTTAATAGGGTGAGCAGTGGGATTTCAGTTTCTGTAGTTAGTGTTGAGGACTTTTCTATGCCGGACCTACTCTTTGGTCTTACCTTCACTACTGCTTCAGGAAGGCTGATGGGAATCAGGTGCAGAGATTGGACACTCCATTCTGCTGTTGTTTTGGATACTACTACTTGAAGCCAGCCCCATTGATGCCAGCTGTGACAGCCATCCCCTTGCACAAAGGCTGTTTCTGAAGAAGAGTCAGAAAATGGCATGAAAGAGAATCATCCCTAGCCAATGATGATGCCTCAGACCATGGATCTATATCTGCTGTCTAGAAAATGTTTATAAAGGTGGGATCCAAACCATCCTACTTTGTGGCAGGTTCTTCATGACCAAGGAAGGTTGTCCTCCTTAGAGTATTCCAAGGACTACTGTGTGATGAGGACTGGTATCAGCATGACAGCCAGTCTCCCTGAGGTAAAGGGGCATCACCTGAAAGATATACTCTCTGCCGGAGACATTGCAGGTGTGCCTGCTTTCTAGAAGCCTGCATGCTGAGAGAGGGAAGAAGAGGGTCTGACCCTGCAAGAGGAGAGTCTGTCCAGGATGAGAAGCCGAGGGTGTTCCATGTGTGTGATAACCCAGAGAAAGCTGATTGCCTTAGAGAGCAAACCTATTAGTGACCTGTGCTCTGAGGGGTCCCTCAGTCACTCTGAGTAGTTCCCAATAGAACTGCACCAAGACCTTTCAAGTATAAGCATCACTGTGTCATCCAGCACCTTACTGTGTGTCCGAGAACTAGTGCTGCCACTACCAATGCTGAAAAAGAGGCGCTGCTCCATCGCTGAAGCAGGAACTCACCCTGTGCAACTTACAAAAACACATCACTGCTAATGACTTGACCCAGAGTCCGCAGCTGCTGTGCCTGGGTACCTGTCTGCACTCAGCCCAGAGGGATGCAGCTGCCAAGCTGCCATGCCACTGCATAGGACATACTGCCCTAACTCTGCCTGGTGATTCCAGTACCAAAGGGAGGTTGCCGCTGAGGCAGCCGAAATGAATAGCTCATATGGTAAATCGCAACAACCATCAAGCAGGTTAAGCAGGCTTAGCCTGCAAATGGAACTAGGCACTAAAACCTGCTTGAGGACGAACTTTGGAGATGAGGACTTTGAACTGAGTTTTACTTCTAACCAATGTGATAAATGGAAGTCATTGGCACCTGTGCTAAGTTAATGATAAAGAACGCATCATCCTTGGGGACCGAAGACCTTAGAGATGTTCGAAAATAGGCAGATTGTGGGGAGAAGGAGTGAAAATCGTAACTGAGATTAGAGCCCTTTGATTGCGATTCCTATTAATTGTGCAGTTGTTTGCTGTGGGATTAAAGTACTTTTTAATATAAAAAGATAAGCACCGAGCTGGACAATATATTATTGTGTCTGTTGGTTGACAATTGGGTTCTGAGCTTTTTCCCCTCTCCCTTGTTGCCTCCATGAGAAGCCTTAAACTGTCCACCTACACTACCATGAGAGCAAAGCGTAGGAAGGTATGCAGAGCCATAGTAGGATGTGCCTCATGACATCAGTGAAAAATGATCCCAACCACCATGGTTGGGGCTGATTAATCCCTCTCCACCCTGTGTCCCCCTGAAAGGAGTCCGACAGCAAACATGGCTATAGCTCACTATTGGACGAGCATTCTCTGGCACACTGTGTTAGCCGTGTAGCCTTTTCACCAAATTGGTACCCTCAAATCCAACAATCTTATCTTATCCCAACAAAATACATTACATAGTTGTTTAGTATTCCTACCATAAAATATTTCAGATTATGCTGCATATTAATCACTGGTTGTATGAATCGGCTGACAGAATGATTTTAGTTTGCATTGTCCCCATTCTTGTGTCGTTTTTGTTCTCTATAGCGAGAAGGCCCAGGAGGGTTGGATCCATGCCAGATTTCCAGGATAGCCACTACTGATGTAAAGATGTTCCTTAAGATTCAATTTATACATATTTATTGTATGTGATTATGTTGAAAATTGGGCAGATCCGAGGCTCCTGAACTAGTTTTGAAATGTCTGCTGTAGAGAATCACAAAGGACTAAGCGAGGGAATTCCTGGCATTTTTGCCATCAAATTCTAGGGACAGGGCATCACGGGTTAACATTCTCAGCCATTTGCTCTACAGGGTATACATTTTATTTTTTTTAACTTTTTATTATAAGGCACAAACAAATTAGGTACATTATCCAAATACTTCTAGGGTATACATTTTTGATAAAATGTTATTTTGTTTACGTTTTAGTCAATATTTGTGATCAGACCTCTTTGTATACCTGTTTTACCTTTCATATTCACAATGTAGTTCTTTATCCCATTCTACAGCTTTCAATGTCCCTCAAAGCAGTTGAGTAACTCATAGATGTATGCTTTGATGTAGGAAAACAAATTGAGCTGTCCATTTGCAATTGGTCCTTAATTTTGAATGGTTTTGGAGAATACAACATTAAAATACTGAAGCAATGCAAATAGTTGATATGTATTAGGAAACATTTCTGGCACAGTATCTCACTTGTAAATCAGACATCTTGTATGTTTCCAGGCGTGTTCTGTTACCAGCTAAGGGAAGTGAAGGGGCAGGCAGTAGTGGCAGACAGAAAGGTCACAGTCTAGAAATGAACTGGGACTGAGATTACATGGGCTGAATAATCTGGTGCGCTGGCGTAAATGGTTGATGTGAGGAATTCATATATTTCCTATGGGAGCTTGGTACATGGAGCACGGCTTCCCTCATGAATGTGGATGTGTTATGTGGGCAACAGCCAGCAAAACAACCACATAGTTAAGGAATTAAAAACTTATGAGGAATGTATACACGGTCAGCACGTTATGGGTATTGGCGAATGAGGACAAAAAGAAAAAAAAAAACTTAAAAGGTTTAAAAATAAAAACGTTTACTTTGAAGAATGTCACACCGGAGTGGGAACAGGCGTTACTGTTATTTCATAATAAGTGCAAATGTCGGAGTATTTTCTGTGTGCTCATCAAGACCTTTTGTGGCTGACCCGGAAGTGAGTGCAGCTGGGTCAAAGTTGGAGGTTGGTCCCAACGGAAGATTTTCTTTCGATCTTAGAAACCTCTTCAACAGGCAAGCCTGAAAGATTGGGTCAAGAAAAGCCCATGAGAATGATTCAGCGGATTGAGCAGCGACAATAGAGCTTCAAACATCTTTCCAGAGAACTTTAGATGGACAAAATGACTACGAGCTAGCTGCCGGAGTCATGTCATTTTAGGTGCAACTGGAAGATTGTCCTAGTGCCCGTGAGTGAAATTTCTATAAGCACCCATGTTTTTGTACAAGATCTGCTATTACTGCTGCATGGAGGAAACGTTTTCAGGAGTGGCCCCTTGAGCCGCTGTCCACTTTTGAATTTTGCAGAAGGCTTCCCACAACGCTGCTTTCAGAGCCACAAGATAATGCCCAGTTCCTAATGGTCAACAGGGATCCTATTCTTCCAGTCAGAAACGGTGCCCTCTGTCTCAGAATACTCTGCACCACACATCCCCAGAAGGGCTCACCCACAGGGGTAGCAATGCTTTACTGGCAAGGCCTTGAGCTCTCTAACCTGGTGGAGCAGCAGGATGCTGGCACAGCCAACCCTGGAGCAGAATGAAGGAGCAGAGGCTCAAGGCAGAATTTGTGATGCGCTCCCGCTGCCCGCTACTCAAGGAAGCTGATGGAATTGTTTGGTGCAGTTGCAGGCAGGCGTGTCTTCTCTTCAGTTTCAGATTCTCTCCTTGGAGTGGGTCAAGTTGAGTATTTTTCAAAGCGTAGACTGGTTAGCATTTTGGTGATAAAGTCTGGACATTTTTTATATAATTCTGAGCTTATCAATCCTAATGCTGAACATATGCTTTGGAGCCACATACATTCAACCAAAACACAAAAGTGTGATTCATTGTCTCAGCTGTGTTGACTTCTCTCTTGCCCTAACTTAACCACTCACCCTGGCACTACCAAGGAAATCCCATCCTAATGGCTGGCGAGGGCATCCCCGGGTCCTAGTTCCCCGGGACTGGAGGAACCACTTCCTTTGAAGTATCAAATAGCGGAGGCCCAGCAGTCCATAAGGTGTCAATGGGCTGTCCGCACATATAGAAATGGGTATGCCTTTTGGAACCCCCTTCAGCTGAACTCTGGATGGGTATACTTCATCACCCATCTTTTCTGCCCAGATTACCCAGATTAATTTAGTCTTTTTTTGTGTTCAAAAGACTTTATTTAATACTATAATATACATCAATATATAAAAAAGAAAGATAAAATATCAAACCTGTATCAATCAATACATTAAATCTTAAACATTAAAGTCATGAATTTAGTCTTAAAAGTATTTTGATATAAAATGCTAGATACTTAAGGTTTAGCTCTGCTTTATGTATTAGGAGTATGTACTTCAGCAGGTTGCTCGGCCCATATATAATGTAAAATCACAGACTGTTGTAGGAGTTGTTAGGAAAATGTATCCTTCGCTCCCCGCACACATACCTTCACTCTAACTCCCTGTACATGGCTCCTGTGCACAGACAGATGTCTTACCAGAGGGACAGTTACAACAAAATGGAACTAAAACAGTTGCAATGGAATTAGAGCACATGTGGCTCGGCCTTGTTAGCAGGCTACGTCCTTTAAAGAGGACAAAAAATCCCAAGAACGCCATAAATACAGATGGATGGCTGGGACTGTTACTTGTTTGTGTCTCCATGTGTCGGGTACAAGTCAACGGCAGTGACTGGACTGCTTGAAAAACAAGCATTGAAAATGCAACAGGTCTCGCCTTTGATTAAGTTAAAGCCATTTGCTTAGCTATGGTTTTAAATAGCAAAGCAAAATGGCTTTAACTTAATGAAATGTGAGCCCTATTGCATTTTTAATGCTTGTATCTTATGTTTTCATTCTTCCCATCTTACAGTCTCCAAACTGCTCATCAAACGTTGGCTGCCTTTTCGTCATTCTGTCACTACTTTCACCCAAGGCTCTTTGCTTCTCAAGCGTGTGTCCACGCAGGATGCACATTGCCCATCTGATAGGCGTCCAAGCGCTAGGAAGAGAGTGGGGGGCTTCACTGTCCCGTGTGTCAGCACCCCAAATCAGCTTGCTGGCGCGAGATGCAAAGTTGTTTGGGTCAAAGTCTGATCAGAGCGCTTAGGAGGAGTAAATGAGGTGTGGAGCAGTGCAGGAATTTTAGCGCCATCGGTGAAGTGATATTTCAAACACCCATCCTTTAACAAACTGGGTGCATGTGATGGTTTTAGATACAATCTGCCACCCTTGAAGAAGGCTCCCTAGGCAGCTGGCTAGAATGACCTTAGTATAGTACCAGCCCAATGCAGTGGTCTGTCACGTGCTAGCAGTTTTACCTGCTTCTATGCGCCCCTAGTTCATAGTGGTAAGTGAAGAGAAACTCAGGCTCAGGCTGCTGGCCGCCCCACCTCCTCCGTAGAGCGACCGGACTGCACCAACTGGAGAGATCTTTTTTATCAGTCTTGTATGCTACCACTTTAAAGGAAACATTGCAGTATTAAATACATTGAAACAGCTGTGAGATAAAATAATCTTGCCTTTATATATAAACTCTACGACCAGGTTAGTTTTGAAAACAACAGTAATGCCCATTAATCATCAGTCCTCCACACACTATGACCTGATCCTTGGCAAAGCTACCAGGGTCCTTTACTGAGAACCCTTTCCCAGACATGCTATTGACTTTTTTTATGTAGATCTTACCCATCAAAATGTCAAAACTCTGAAAAATGAAAGTTGGACCGGTGCTGCCTCTCAGTATTTTCATTTGACTTCCAGATTACACAGGGTTGCAGCAGGCGCGCGCATGGCGGCGTGCTTTCACTTCAGTTTAAAGTGAAAGCACGCCATGTTTAAAGGCGCGCGCACATGTGTGCGACGGGTAGACCCGAGCTACAACAAAATGGCGTGGGACTGTCCACTGTCCCACAGACACGCGCATGCTGTCTGCATTGGACTGATGGCGAGAGGAGCCATCTTTGTCCATGCAGACGCGTGCATGAGCCCACGGCGGAGAATCGATTGCAAAAGGTGTCTCTGACGAGGGCAGCGCATGCGCTGCTTTCGCCAGGTGAGACCTAAAAATTCAGTGCCGGCTCGCATAGGGCGTGCTGCGGGGAGGTGAGGCGAGGCAGGAGAGGGGCAGGGTGGGGTGTAGTAAACTCGGACATACGACTGAACGGAGGAAAGTAATTATTACATTCCTCCGTTCCCTCGTATGTTGAGTCTACTATCCCACCGCCCCGCCACACCGCCCCGCAGCACGCCCTATACGAGCCGCCACTGCTTGAGATGTATTCTGATCCATCACATACTTTTCTTGGGCAGATGGTGTTCGCCACAGCTAATGGCATAAATTGCTCTTTCTCAATTTGTATTTTATAATTGGTATATTTTTACAGTGTCTCACAAAGTGCCAAGATGAATTTATGTTAAAAAAATACTGGACTCGAAACCTGAGAAGTATACTAGAAACAAAACAGGAAAAAACGCTTAATTATTTTCACATAAAATGAATGTCACCCGTCAGTCTTCCGTATGTGCCTTGCTCATTGGTGAGTCCCAGGGTTAGGTGGAGAGGGAAGGATTTAAAGACCAGAGTCACAGGGATAACAGCATTAGTAGTGATGCATGTGAACATAGGTGACATATCTGCTGCAGCTGTTTCAATTTCACACTTATAATTACAGGGACTTCAGAGCTAAGGTAAAAAGCAAAATGCGAGCATCGGTTCATATCAGACACTTTTAAATGTGCTCTGACAAGTACTAATTGCTACTCGTACTTTAGCAAATATTTTTAAAGGCCATTCAGTGAACAGGCTTCTAAGTGCTCGGATGATTTTTACAATTAATTTAAAGGATTCAAAGGATGTTTGACATCAATTGAAGGCTTTGTATTATCTCTATCAGCTCAAGCTTTGCCACACTGCCCTCCTGTCAAGGGTTAGTGTAGGGATAGTTCCACATGATTTATGCTGGCACTGCCAGAAACCATATGAACTTAATGTTGTATATGGAGAAACTTAGGCCTGGGAGTAATTGTAATTATGCTGGAGTAATTTTGGTAATTCTGTGTTACTCTTTGATGCCGAATTTCCGATAATAACACAATTACACTCGCTCGTGTTTTTTTTTTTCAAAACACATTTTAATAAATTTCCATGGTACATTCTTGGCCGCAGCCCGACATATACATAATCGGGACTAAAATAATTCGGGTGTATCCAGGGCCGGACTGGCTACCGGGCGTTTTGGAATTCTGCCGAGCAGGGGGCTGATTTCACTGCGGTGGGGGCTGATTTCGTTCATGGAGACCTGCGTGTACTTCGAAATAATTAACCCCTTCAGCGCGGCGCGGATTTCCGCACGGTGCAGAAGGTTCTGAGCGCGGGCGGGGCCATGACGGAGCGGTTCCGTCATGCGCACAGCGCAACTGACGCTCATGACGGAACCGCTCCGTCATGAGCGTCGAAGGGGTTAAAGCATAACGAATTTCGTTCAGTACACGCAGGTCCCCATCAACGAAATCAGCCCCCAGCTCAGCAGCATTCCAAAACGCCCGGTAGTCAGTCCGGCCCTGGGTGTACCAAGCATGTATAGCGTATTACTGCAGAACATATATACATCACAAAAAAAAGCAGTTTGGAGCAGACAGATCCAATACTCGTGCATCTTGGGAAATTCAGGTAAGTACGTGTATGAGCGGTGATGAGGTACGATGTATATGAGGTTGTCTGGGGATCGTGGACGGTGTCATTCACTAGGGGCACTCGCTCGTGTTTTATTGAGTAATTTAGGGGGTATAATCCTACGACAAGAGCATATTTAGTGTTTATGATGAGTAGCATTTAGGGCAGCATTCTTAGCGCAAAATGCATCCTTGCGCACAAAATGGTGCATTTTGGGTAATGGTGCATTTTGTGCAATGGTGCATTTTGTGCTATGAAACTAGCACTGAATACTGGGAGTAATTTGGGGCAAGATTCTACCCCAAATGCACATTTAGCAAGTGAGAGAAGCTGCTCGTGCCCGTTATTCATTTTCTGGTGCATTCAGTGCAATACATACACGCATCCATTTTGGAAACAAGAGTGCATTTTTGCACTTAGAAGATAGCACTAAATGCAGAATGACTCTTCTTGGGTAATTCCGAGTGGTCTTGTGGGATTTTTAGGTAATTCTGTATGATTACGCTACACATAATGATGCCATTTACACCCACCTCTAGTGAAATTCCACTAGGGAGGCCGGCATACATCCGCTCTCTCATATGGCAATGCACAAAGAATAACACACAATTCTCTCATAAACAGACCAACTACTGAAGCAGCCTAGCAAAGCAAAAGGCACATTGTTGTGTACCAAACATTTAATAGAATCAGAACACTATGCAGCATTTTGGCCAATATTTAGTGTTATTGATGAGTTAAAATATTGAATTCGCTAGAAACCTACAAGCCACAAATACTGGAGAAAGCATAATAGTTCTCAAATATCCCTCGTGTCCTAAATTGGTACAGCTTAGAAGCAGTCAGAACACAAATATTGTGTACTATGATATTACTTTGTCTCGCTCCTTTTGGACTCTCTACCCCAGCTCTCTGCATGAACCCGTCCTCTTATTCCTTTCTGCCCAGGCAGGTCTGTGTGAAAAGAGGAAAGTGATTCACGATACAAAGCCAAAACTCTTGGTATAAGCGGGGTGCCACAGTAGTCCTCTTTAGACCTGACTTGACGGCGCTGCCGCGACATGACTTTATGTGATCACCAGAAAAAGAGTGTTAAGAAGCAGTACTGAGAGGAGCTCAGGCTCCTCCCTCTTTCTCTTTGCAAGTTTTTATTTGACAGAAGATGCGTGCTTCCACTGAAAAGGAGAGCTATTACTGGAAATGGCCTTTACCCAGGCATGCCTAAGTACCTGATGGATAGGCTTCAGATGGTCCAAAATGTAGCAGCCCAAACTATTTTCGGGCTTCCTCAAGATGCTCACGTGTCAGGCCTTTTTAGGAGTCTTCATTGGCTGCCTGTGAAGTAAAGGATCATCTTTAAGACATTGCTTGTGACCCAGAAAGCCTTATACGGCATGGGCCTTGGCTACTTAAAAAGAGGATTTTGTTCTATGCCCCACAGAGAAATCTCCGCTCTGCGAATCTCTTCCTGGCCAGTATCCCCACGTATCAAGAAGGTTAGGTCAGGGGGAAAGGCACTCTCCTTTCTGGGCCCGTCCCTTTGGAACAAACTGCCCCTGACCCTTAGAAGCATCAAGTCAACGCCTGTGTTTTGGAAAAAGCTGACTTTTTCCAGCCCATAGTTCCTTCTTGCCCCCGCTGACACTCTTCGGCAATCAGCACCAGGACACTCCTTGGAGTAGTAGTTGCGCTTTATAAATAGCCGTACGTAGACATACTGAACTGTTTGCCTTGTGGTAAAGCCTATGCTCAATGCAATAGACATGAGTTCATTAAGGTGGCAAGCCAATGATAACAGCTAGAGGCCTGATTGGTTCATTGGGAAAAGTTAAGTCAGCTGCCAACGGTATATGAAAAGTTGCAACAAATGCATTAGTCCTGCTTTAGTTACTATGATAAGCATTTGATAATGCCAATGGCCCTTTATGGATGGATTGTCATTACACTCTGTTTAAGCCTATTTATATTTATTTCATTACATGGAATCCCCAGATTTCTCTAGTAGGCAATGATGTTTGGTCTTGGTTATCTCCTCTGACAAATCCTGTGAGATACATCTGCATTACGAGATTCCACGTTGGGCCCTATTAGAAGAGGCTGTGTTTTGTTTTGCTAAATATAATTGTGAATGTATTAGTAATGTTATGACTGTATGCCTGACAGCTGACTGCAGGAAACCTTACGCTCATTACAGTAGGCCTTATTCAGTGAAAAGCCTATGATGAAGGCTATAGGCCTGATCGGTTAGGTGAGAAATTGTGTTTCAGATGCCACAGGTCTGAACTGTTATTTTTCTGAAACGTTTTGACTAAAGCAGGAGGTGTGACTTATTTATTGTGAAAAACACATATTACCATCAATACGCTTTTAAGGGTAGATTGTTATTAGACTGTAATAAAGAATGTAAGCATGTAGACAGGTAATTTGTTGCCTGGAAGATCAAAGATTACCACCATGGGCAGTGGTTTAACTGTTGGTTACCCATGACAAGCCACATTTTGTCATTGAATTTCATTGACTTTAGTTCTGGTTTGACAATGAAGCTGTTTGCTACAGCTTCATCAGAAAAGAGTTCCTTACGAAACTGTACTAAGAGAGGGCATTTGGTTCCACCCACATTTTGATCTTCTCTACAAGCATTTGATTGGACAGTTGTGTTATTTTGCCTGAGAAGCAGTTCCATTGCTGATAACTGATGGGGAAACATTGTAATCTCTCTGACAAGTACAATGGTTTGGGAAGGATTTCAGTACATATGTTTCTCTTTAGGCTTTGCCACTGTAACATGCTTGATGTTTTATTTATTTATTTATTTTAATTTTTTATTTTGCAGAGTTTTATATGGTGCGAATTTGACCCGAATCGGGTATCAGAACGCTTTACATAGCACCAGTTGCATTACATGAGGACACATTCATTTTTAATGTTTTTTTTTTGTTAGGCACGGGGAGATTAAGTGATTTGCCCAGAATCACAGGATGTTCAGCTTCATTGCCGAGACTAGAACCCGGTTTCCCAGATTCGAGGTCGACCACCCTAGCCGTTAGGCCAACTCCTCTCCCCAATGTATAGAGAAGGAGAAGGAGACTTTATGTTCATGTCAGTGTAAAACTTTGTCATGCCTACTGTGTTTGATTGTCTCTCTGGGGCAGTGGCATAACAAAATGAGAGGAGGCCCCCCTGCAAAATATGCTGAAGGCCCCTCTCACACTCACATCAGTAGGGGCTGAGGGGGCCCACTCTATTATGAGCAAGCCATAGGGCCCCCCACACTGCTCTGGGAGAGACTGCATTTCCATGTTCATTTTCTTCTAATTTTACAATGTGAGTGACTTTACAATGCCTGCAGGCCTAATTGTTTTATTGTGATAAGCCTTATGTGCTGTACTCGGCTAAATAGGGCCCATTGTTGTTTTTAGGGTTAGGAACTGATGGACAAAATTGCACAAGGACCTCCCAGATAATGAGAAGACACTAGATTTACCGCCCCCTCTGATGTTTCTTTAGAGTATGTGATTTTTCACCCTGTTATTTTGCAAGGCTGCTTTAAGAGGGGTTCCAATTTGTAATTGGACCTAATAGTTAGTAAATATTGTTAATTTAGAATTCAATTGTAATTTGTTTGGGCATTGAAGTGCTTTCCTTTTCAAAGAAGAACCATTGTCTGTACGTTGATTTATTGAGTGTTATATAGTTTTTGCGCTCACCTCGCTGAGTAAGAGTTGAACTGCTCAAGCTCAAAATGCTGAGAGTCTGGTGGTATAAGGGCTACTACTTCTCAAGCTAAATGTATTATTTATTTATAAAGTTTTATATAGCGCAAACATGATCCCGAAGGATATGCGAGCGCTTCACAATTAATGATGGTCAGGGTTAGACAGCCATCATAAACATATCAAAGGAAACAGTTACAAAGGGTGCAACACAGCAATACAATAGTTGAAGAAAAAAGAAAAAATATATATATATAGCGGGACTGGGAGGGGAAGAAAAGATTAGGTCTGGGGATATAAAACATCAGTACAAGAGATGAGGGTATAAGTCCAGTATCTTCAAGCAAATTATAGGAGCCTAACTAGTGTAAGAACTTGCACATAAGGAATCGTTTTACTTCCATTTTGAAGGCAACCGTGGAGGTGAGTCTGCGAATTTCAGGAGGGAGAGAGTTCCAGATCCATGGAGCGGAGGCGAAGAAAGCTCTTTGACAAGTTCTCTTTTTGCGAAATATCTGTGGTTTAAGAAGGAAGGTGTTAGCACTTCTTGAGGGTCTAACACCTCCAGATAGTTCTAGCTTTTGGCATAGGTACTTGGGGGTTTTGAGATGGAGAGCTTTGTGAGTCAGGCAGGCGATCTTTAGCTGTATTCTTGCTTCAAAAGGCAGCCAATTTAGAGATAACTGGGGAAATGTGCGCAGATCTTTTTATGCCCGTGGTCAGTCTGGCCGCCGCATTCAATACAGCCATAAGGGGTGCCAAGGTATATTTCGGGAGGCCAGCTAGTGTAGCACTGCCATAGTCTAGCCTCGGCAAAACCAGCGATTGAACCACCTGCTTGAAGTCAGCTTGTGGGAGGAAAGATTTGAGATTCCTGAGTAGTCTCATCTGGTGATTCGCACCCTTAAAAACCTTACTAATGTGGTTCTTCAAATGTAAGTGTTTGTCCAGGGTAATTCCGAGCGATTTGGCTGAATCAATAATGACGGGGGCTGTTGAAGGCAGTGAGATGGTTCAACCAGCGGTCTACTTTAGGGGTATGATTCGGAGGAGAAATGAGCAAGGATTCAGTTTTGGAAGTGTCGAGTAGGAGGTGGTTCTCCGTTAGCCAGTTTTGAGTTGATTTATTGATTAATACATTTGGTGACAATGTCAGCAGGCTTCTTATTTTACACTTTGAGTGACTTGTCCTGTGCGCCGAATCTTGGTGACTGTGAAAAGTATTAAGGGTTGCAATAGGCCTAAAATAGGTTCATTGCTCATTTTAGGCTTAGATGTGCTATGTGATGTTATCGGGTGAATAAAGGTCCGGGTGTGTGGTAGTGCATGGGCTCTTCTTTCTTAACTTCAATCATTAAAAACTAGATTTGAAACTCTAATGGCAACCACATAAACTTGGTGACGAGGTTCAGAACAGCACATAGAACTAATTAGAATAACTGTACCAGAGAAGTTCCTTTCCCTCTATGGTGTCTTGAAAAACAACACTTATGAATTCAGGACTTTTTAACTCTACTGTTTATGCTGCAGTATAACATTCCTGGAACTGATAAAGTGATCTAAACAAAGGTTTAACAGAGTTTATGTTTTATTTAACATAAAAAGCAGCATAAAATCGATGTGATTATCCAACAGTTAAAGTGAACTCATTGTGGCAGCTTACGCAGTACATCATAAAGCAGGAGACGTGGTGATGCACTCACACCTCTAAATGTGGCAATTCATCCCACTATCAGGAAAAAATATGGTGATGGGCCTAGTCCTCCATATACACAAGGCCACTGGAATTATGCGGCAGGAGAGGGACATATTATAGGGCAAGATAAGCCAAATAGTGCGGCATAATGTGGCACATTTTGTAATAGTCTTACTTCATTATTTCGGCATTTTTTAACTTGGCGGCACCTAATTAGTAAAATTTGAATACCCAAAAATAGCAAAAAACATCAGAAAGGTGACCAGTCCAGCTTTGCAAAGGGTCTTCCACTGCCCAGCAACATGTGTTGCTGCATTTTTAGTATCTTTGAACCGTTTGAGCTAGAAACACATTTTCTTTTTACAATTTGCAGATTATGTGGCAGAAGATGGATTAGGTTGCAAATATGACAAATCTATAATTATGCAAAAATCCCCTCAGCCGCGCAATCGCATAATTCCAGCGACCCTGGTTGTACATCATCACTCACTGTGACAATTCTCTTTAGCATGTTTGACACCAAAATGTACTTTTCCATCAACGTGTTTGCCAGTGAAATCCAACACATCTGCCTTAGGAACATACCTTGATCACTGCACCTGCTATTTCCACATAACAAAATCTGAATTGGTGGGAGTTGTATTGGTATCCCTAGAATATAACAAAGTGTTTATCGGCAGGGGAAATACGTGTCTGTTGTTTCACATGCTGCTTAAAAGACTGCCACACTAAGTCTAATTCAACAAATTATTATTCATACTTTCCCACTCCACAGTATTTTCAAATTGTCAACAATTTATAAATATCACTTTGAAAGTATAAAATGGGGACTTACCACCACCATTTCTCCAGAATCCAAGTAAACCTTGATTTAAAGGTATGTCATGAATGTAGATTGTAAAAATATGTCCCTGAGAGGGAATTGGCAATTCTTTATAATTTTTGGGGGGCTGAGAGCCAAAATTATTTCATCACTACCTGCACATAATTCCTGTGGCAGACTCAGTTGAAAAATGGAATTCATTTAAAGGAGCAGTTGAGTGTCTAGAAAATCATTTCAAATCATATCAAATTGTATTGAAAGAACTACTATTTAAGAGGAAACAATAGGCAAGTGAAACAATTGACAAGTATGTGGCTAGATTACGAATGTTGGCATCAACATGCAAATCTAAAGATCTAACAAACCAATATTTAAGAGATTATATTGTGAAAAATTCTTATCACAAAAACACAAAAAGGCTATTTTGCTATAGGAATCCCAGATTAAATGAAACTATTACTATAAACAAATTAATTGAAATATCTCTACAGGATCAAACAGAATTTAATTAAACAACTGTTGCAGATTTTGTTAGCATGTCACAGATGAAAAATGAAACACTAAAAGTTTTTTAAAGTCAACAATAACTTCTTATAAGTGTGGATCAGAAACCATTTAGCAAGTTCAAGAAATTCTGAAGACATTTCAAATATTGTGTTAAGTGTAAAACAACATGGTTTGCAAAGGTTTGTGGTAATCTTACAAAGTGTGCTAAAGGAATTGATGATAGACTAAAGGGTTTGCAATGATGTAGGGCCATATTGACCATTGGTTTAAATCTGAAATTGAAAGATGATATGGTAAGTGAAAATTCTCTAGGAATACATTAGATATTTGTGTCAGTAGAATTAAGCTCAACTATCACAATTATTTTCAAAGATCTCCATAATAACCGATTATCTAATATTATGTTAATACCAACTGATATCGATATTCTTGCCTATGGTAAATACACAATTGATCAGTTTAATATATTTCAAGGATACTGTAAAATATTTTCAGACAGATATATTTACAGAAAAGTTTATGTTGCCAAGAAAGGAGACAATATTTTGGGATGGAGTGGTCAGGGCAGTCTAGGAATGGTTTTACACCTGGGTATTTTGTTTTGTATTGCTTAAGTTGAATTTACCCATATGGCTCTGGGCAATATTTTAGAAAAATACAATGATATTTTCAATGAGAAGTTAAGATGTGTTACTGACTTCAAGCCCAAAATTATCTTGAAACCAAATTCAGTTCCAGTCATCAAAAAAGATAATAAATGTTTCAGTGACCGTAAGTGGTCAATTATAAGAACACTTATCATTGTTAGTTAAAGAAGGCATAATTGGAAGCATAACCTCAGCTGAATGGATTTTGCCTGTCATGGTGCCAAAACATAAAACAGGGATTTACGTGTATGTGCTGATATTAGGATATTAGGTCAATAAATGACATTATTATGGTAGATTTCCATCCCTTTCCAAAGATCCAGCACCTAATATATTTTCTGAGGAGAGAGGACTTTGTTATCACTAGACCTGAGACTAGCATAGGCCCAAGTTCATTTAACAGAAGAATCTCAGGCTTTGAAAACTCTTGGAACAGTTTTTGGTCCATTTGCTATTTAAGATTAGAATCTGAATTGACTTGCTCAGCTGTGTTAAAAAAAGAAATGATATTTAATTAGTTAGAATTGTTAGGCATAGTGTTCCAAGATGACATCTTGATTTAGGGAAGGAGTTTTTAGGAACATAATGATAATTTGAAAAAAAAGTTGTAGCTCTACTATGTAACCAAGGAATTATGGCGAAAAAAAACAAATTCTTTACTGTCTTGTACAGATGATAGATGGTATTTTTAGGTCAAAGGACATATCCGTCTGCCATGTGTCTGTCACCAAGAAACTAACCCAACCCGACAACAACAGTTGGAGTTTCAAAGTCTGGGAGTGTAGGTGCAATTTTATAGCTCCCAACCCAAATGAATTATGTCAAACCCTGTGGTAGGGGTTTTAGCATGCAATTATTAAAACTGAAGCTAATAATAGAAATAGGTAGATAGAATTTTATGTATGTATTGCATGAGGAATTGGAAGAAATACTTTAGCAAAAAGCAGTCCATATACTTTCTGTGTCGAGTGAGTTTGCAATGTCTTGCTTGGTGATGGTGAGCGGAGACTCACTCAGAGGTAGGTCTAGCTTGACCCTCTTGTGCATCCTAGCAAGAGCAGCTGTTTGAAATAATGCCACCTTTCAAGTGTGCTTCCAGCCTCTGCTACATGTATGTGTTGCAGTCTTAAAGAATCATGTGGCATGTGACGGCCATTTCGAGAAAAGTCTTGCTTAAGACCATTCCAGGCCCTTCGCTGTACTTTTCCATGCCTCGCGTGCCCATGCTGCTTCTTTTCAGTGCGGCCCACTGTCTTACTTCTTGTTCCTTCTGGAAGGCTGAACGAGCCGTTTCACAAAACTGTATCTAGTCAAAATAGCATGTGAGCATGCACCTGTAGGCTCATTTATTCACATACCGCTTCCCTGTTGAATACACAAATGCTTTGTATGTGAGTAGTTGACAGTTTCTGCCACTCCCATGGTACATCTTATCTAAAGGAAGTCAAACCATCATACCAGGAGCATCTCAGCATTGCTTCACCGCAGAATCATGCTGTGACTTCCTAATAATACAGTTAACGCTTCAATACCGTGCTCGCACCAAGCTATACCACTGTTGTTTCGGGAAACTAGCTACTTAGCTATCCAAACTGCTTATCGGTGCTAGCTCTTTTTAAGGCACTTCTTTAAGTGTACACAAACACCAGAACATTACACTTTTGCAAATAACATATTTTATTTAGGTCATTTCCCTGCTTCCAATGAAATAAAACCATAGTAGGACTTAATACAGTACGTGTTTGTAGCACCACTCAATGCACCAATGTGCTTACCCAGAAGGAGCAGACTTCACCACAAGAAACCGCAAGACCCTAACCCTTCTCCTATAGCATCCACAGTGTACAATCCAGACTTCCATCTGCAGAATTACTCACACAGGATTACAAAATGATGCTGTGGCGATTCACCAAGACTGGGAAGCTGTTCTCCGATGGGGCTTCCTTGTCCAGGCAAACATGTATAGATGAGTTTGGCCTAGGCCAAACAGTGGGATAGCAGCTCCCACAGCTAAAATACTGGCTGAGCCAACGCTAGTTAAAGAAAATCTAGCACAGAGAGAAACATCACTTGAATCACTCTTTTCACAGGCCAATTTGAAACAAGCATTTGCAATGCAATAGGTCTCGCATTTATAAGAGTTTGAGCTATTGGCATTGTAAAATTACAATGCCTTTTATTTATGTTTTGGTTTTAAAACAAATAAAAGGCATTGTCATTTACAATGTCAGTAGCATAAACTCGCATAAAAGCAGTGTGTGGAGTGCACCAGTGTGCGGCGTGCAGCAGTGTGCGGCATGCAGCAGTGTGTGGCGTGCAGCAGTGAGTGGCGTGCAGCAGTGTGCGGCGTGCAGCAGTGTGTGGCGTGCAGCAGTGTTTCGTGTAGCAGTGTGAGGCGTGCAGCACTGTGCGGCGTGCAGCAGTGTGCGGCGTGCAACAGTGCCATCTGGGAGTTGTAGTTTTGGTTCATTTTAATAGATCAACATTTCTGATAACAATGATATGTTAAATAAATGTTCAGTAATGGAAAAGAGGTGTCTGTCCGAGTGACGTGGAGCCGCCTGGCTACTTTAAGCAGGAAGGGGCTTCTTACAGACCGTCGGGAGACAGACACACTCTCTTCCACTCTTTCAACCACAATACCAGAATTGAAGGTTGGCTTGAAAAAGAATCACGTGATCCGCGCAGGGGATTTTGGGAATGTTTTCAACCTTGCCCGCATGTTTACCGGCAGAGGCCAACTGACAGGAATTAAAAGCATCCTGCTATAAATATTCATGAAAGGCTCGGGAGGGCGGATATCTGCACGCTGCGTTCCATCAAAGAGGAATGTACCATGTAACATGGGCCGTACCAATGCAAGGGGTACTCGCGCGCTACCAGATCCGCACTTAGATTGAGTTAATTAACCACATCATAGTTACTACCGTGACCCCCAGTTCATTTTCTTCCTACCATGTGCGCGCGGAAGGAATAGCAATTCCTACCAACTTTCTATTATCAAGGCGTCCACCTTGGGACCGCGTCCGCGATCGTTGACATTACGTCTGGACTATTGCATTGTGGGAGCTGAAGTCTAGTTGCGCTTTCATTAGTCCGATTCCATGGAAGGCAATGATCTGTAGTGGAAAATCCCCGGGCTAGACATGTGGCTCTCAGATCCTGCCTGGTACGATTAGTACAGCAGAGCGCCTCGATACCGTTTAGTATAGGCGCTTGATTAACACATTAGACTCTGTCTGGAGTGGTTGTGTTTGTTAGTTTTGTATTGATTAGGAGTTTGCAGAGAGGCATCTCCCGCGCCTTTATGACACCCCGCTGATCCCAGGTTAGTAGAGGGCACGCCAAGGTGTTCGGTTCTTGCTAGACATGTGGAAATGTGTATTCAATGGTGTTTGCTGATTGGAAGAGAAGAACGCGCGCGCACAATGGGCACGTGACGACTTAGTGGTAGTTGGTGACACACGCCCGAGTGCCTAGAAGCGCTTTTAGCTGCATGTGGCACTTTACACAGACAACGGAATACACAATAAATAGTGCTTGTATGGGAGAGAACAGCGGCACATGGTGGCTGCTATATTGCACGTAAAGGACGAGTTCCTTGCACACCTCAAATATATTCGCGGCTTGTTCTGTACCTAGCAGGTCTTTAGTCCCCTCGAGTGGAGCGAGGAGGCGTCTGGGCTAACTCGCCCTTCCCTCACCAGAATTTGTATGAAACAGCCGACATGTTTGTGAGAAGTCTAGGCAGGTGATCGGCGCTCCGTACACCGCTCCCCACACGTCTCCAGTGACCAAGAAACGTGTTCGATGCGGATTGGGCAACCTGGAGTCCTGAATGTGTGTTTGTGCGCTTCTGAAGGGGCGGCCAGTTCAATGCCACATGATAGGCCATCCATCCAATGGTGCAACAACCTATCATATTTAGCGGATGACGTCATGAAGGGTCCCATCTAGAGTGATGTCACAATACATTTTCTCTCGAGCGAATGTCGCCTCACTGGGTCTCGTCCATTAAGTTTTCATCGAATGACGTCACAATGCGCCTATTCCACCGAATAATGTCACAATGGATATCGGTCTCACCCAGCAGGTGTCGCTCCCTCGGTGAAAGACGTCACAGTATGTCTCAACACCGAATGATGTCACAATCTGCACTGGGCAGCTGTTGTCAGCGGAAATGGGTCTCATCCAGTGGAAGATGTACATCTCATTCAACATCTGCATTAGACAGCGGGTGTCTCATTAGACCTCCAAACAGATCCCTTCGCAGCCAGTTTTATCTAGCGCATGGAATACTCATAGGTGTCGTCCAGGAGCTGTCACAGTACATTGGGATACATCAGTCTCATCAATCGAAATACGTCATAGCTTGTCACGTTCAGCAAATTAACTCAATCCAGGAACCTCGTAATCTGTTTTTATCAAGGTGACGTCACAGTGGGTGTGAAAAACAAAAAGAGGTCATCAAAAGATACTCTGGAATGTTTAGCTTTAGTGACTGACGGTGACGCAGGACTACGTGAGATGCGTTTCCGTTGATTGGAGCCCCCCCCCCTAAAAGCTTATCGAGCATGAATAAATGATGTCTCTGACCTAATTATGCCCCTTATTCCGATTGTGTATGTGAGGGGGAGGGGGGTATTGGTAGCACAAGAACAATTAGCAAAAGTAATTATTTTCGAGCTCTGACGGTTTCTATTTTCGGGTGTACTTTTTAGAGAACAGAGGGTGTTAGGTTTTACGCCTTCATGTCTTTCGGTAACCGGGGTTCGGCAAGTTGCTGTCCACACAATGTCCTCCATGAAGGAGTGGTTCCTCGTCGACTGGCGAGGTTGAGACACAAGGCTTACATTGTATAGTCCTTCAGTCCTCGTATTTTCTCCCCTTTATCAAACCGTGTGATCTTTGGCGCGGCAGAGAATGAATGCCCCTGTTTCTGTTGTCGTATCTGCTGGTGCTACAACTGTCGGTGCTTAGAATGAGGGCGAACATCTTATTGGGGGCTAAATGTCAAAGCTGCTTTAAATGACACGTCGCTGACAGCTTCCACTGGCCCTTCTTTTCTATTTTATTTTAAAAGCACGGTGGTGTTGTGTAGGCTAAAGTTTACTGTGTGTCTCCAACGCTGGACACAGTATTTACAGATGGGCGTCTCTTACAGCGATAATTTATTAATTAAAATGCACATTTCTGCAGAGTGCCCGCAAAATCCAGATGTCCTTCATATGCCCTTGTAAAGGCTTCACGAAACTTAACTTGTAAATGTCCACGGAGAAATAAAAAAATAAAAGAATAAAGAAACATCTAGGTTTATAAACACCATATTGCTGGTTTCTCAGCGGAACAGACCCGGATCGCTTTTAAAATATTAATAAAACAGAAACGCTTCCGAAGCAGCCCGAGAGGCAGCGCAAATAAACCGGCGGTTGACTCAAAAGTAAAATAAACAAAAGAAGCCCGGCGGAGCGTGGCGCGCGCGCTGGGTGGGGGAGCGCATTCCAGGCGGGGGAGCGGACCCTTTGAAGTGTGCTGCCAAACGGATTGCATGGCGGCACGATGCGCGTGTTTGTGCGCGTGCTAGCCATGCAATCCGCTTTTTGGGAGCACTTTTCAAACCCGCTGACAACAGTCTCGCCTTGCGATCGCTTACGTGATAGCAAGGCGAGACCTAAAAAGGGATTTCATTGTTTTACACTCGGATTATCAGTATGAACCTCCCTAAGAAACATTCCTGCCTGGTAGGATGAGAGAAAGACTTAGGGATAGAAATTCTGGAAGAGAAATTGAAATGACATTTCAGCAAAAGCTGCAAACCCACCCATCTGCGCCTAATACAAAGGAAACACCTATAAGGTTGTGGCTATATGGAATGTTAACCCAATTAGGTTAAAGGCGATGTTTTAGGAACCCAGGATGTGCCAGAGGGGATGCAGAATACAAAAGGTCATTCCTGCATATATGGTGAGCATGCATTCACATCCAACACTACTAGAAAGAGGTTCTTTCATAAATTAAGACAAATCACTAATATCAACATTTCTTTGGATCTTTCCATAATTCTTCAACGTGACTCAGTTGATAGCATCGATCCCCTGCCTACTCCAGCAGGTACATGAATCACACATCTGGTACAGGCTGCAGGGTTAACAGCAGACATGTTGAAGTGACAGACTCCTCCCCCATCTCTCTATGGTGGATAAAAACTCTCAACAGTGTACACATCTTTTGTATTTTAGAGCCTGTTGGTGTTCACATTGTCAGCCTAAAACCCCACAGAGGAGTGGCCCAGACTAGATTTACAGAATTAGGTAGTCCCTGTGATGTTCCTTTGAGTAGGTGTTTAGTACCCAGTGATTCTTCAAGGCCCCAGTATAAGAACAATTCCTATCGGGAACTCCACCTGAAAATGTGTACATGTTTTTCGTTTAAAAATAAAAAAATACTCTCTGAACATTGATTTTTTCACTGTTATTTCTGTGCATTAATGTGTTCTGATTTTTTATCCTATATCACCTCCTTGAGACAGAGTTGGACTATTCATCCTCCAGTGCTAAAGGGCCACTTAGGGCCTGTGTTAAAAGGGACGCTTAAGGCCTGATTACAAGTCCCTCGAAATTTTACGACCCATGCAGAAACTCCTGTTTGCGCATGGGTCGCAGTCACGAGCTTGAAGGTATTTAATGCATCTGATAATCATCGGATAGTTTAAATAACTCATCCTTTATTAAACTTCGACAAGTCAAACCTGATGAAATTTAGCAGAGGATAACATACAGTATTTACTGTATCATGAGAATTTTGGTGCGTTAAACAGCAAAATCTGCATGTTATAACCCATCTACTCGTAATAGGCCTTATTTAGTGCACCCGATAAATAACTTAACCCGAAGTATTGTTATGTATCAGGGCCAATAAATAACACCTTGGCTTGTAATCAGGGCCATATTCTCCAAAAAGAGGGTCCAGGGTATGGGCGTCCCAGGACATCGGGGGTGAAAGCCTCTTTTCACACTGTTACTGCTCTAGGACCTCCTGAACTGGATTTCTTAAATATAATAGTGAGGGGTATCACATTGTGAACTCTTTTACAAATATAAAAGGAAGAGATTTTACATTGCAAACTCTCTGATAAATAGGAAGGGTTTTACATTGTGAACTTCTTGCCAAACACCATAGGAAAGGATTGTATATTGTAACCTCTCTGTCAAAGGCCATAGGAATGGACTTTCCATTGTGTACATTCTGAAAAAGGCAATAGGAAGGGTTTTACATTGTGACCTCACTGACCAATACAAGGGGTTTTATATTTTGAACTCTGTGTCAGCTGTAGTAGGAAGGATCTTTGCATGGCGAACTCCTGGGCAAATATCAAAGAACTGGGCTTTCCCTTGTTTTACACTGCGAGACCTTCTTACACCCGTCAACTAATTCAATGAGCGCAAGAGATGTTTAATTTTCATTGTGTGCAATAGTTGTAATTTTATATTCAGTTATGTATGAATTAAAATACTTTTTCTTTTTAAAAGTAAAACACTGTCTGGAGATTGTTTTACCAATAGGTATTGAGTATTTGCATAGTTTTTTAATGAATATTTTATTCATTTAGTAGCTTTAATTTGTGTTTTTGACTCTACTTGTTGTCACTACACTGTTGATTCTACATTCCTGATACAACTATGTGGTACCTATAAACTTTAGTAATGTTTTCTTTCAATAGGATCTTGGTTGACCAAAATCCTTTAAAAGTTAAATGCTGATACGCCTGTGTAAGTAAGCACAGGGTGCAGCACATTAAAGCTAGACCTAGTGCCATTGCCTCTTTGTGCCTAAATTCACAGACTCGTTGGAATGATGTAATACCATTTCATTCTATTTTCGTGGCCGAGTTACACTACACAGTCGGCAATACAAGTCCTTTGTCTTTAACAATGGATGTGGAAACTACAGTTTATTTCGCTTTCAAGTTTACAGCACTTATGCCTTAATGCTGTACAAAGACGATCACTCAGAGAGCAGTACAAATACAAAGTGAAGGTTATCTTGCAGAGAAAGCAGTTCAGTTGTGAAGCCAGGCAGCTGAAGCTGCCAGGGAATGCTCTGTGAAGGAGATATATTTTAAAAGAAGGAAGAAAAATGTTCAAAGTGGTTGAAGACCATAAAAAAGGAAACATGATACAAAAGTTCAAGGCACAGAGAGAAAAAGATTTGAAGTGGATGGGGAGGAAAAACCGTGCGAACCTGAGAGGAGAGGGAAAAGTGCGTGAGGTGTGGGGGTGTTGGGGGGAATGAGGCATAATAGGCAAGTGAAACAAAAAGAAAAATCACACATTACCCTCCTTCATTGGAAATGGAGTGCACCTCGATCCAACCCACCTCATACAACTCCTGAGGCAGGAGAGGTCAAGGTGAATTCACTACACTCACAGCATTCACACTGATAATTCTGTAGGATACCCCAGGGTAATTATTTTATCATTTTCTAGTTTTCCGCTACAATTATTTACAGTCGAACCCGGTCTTTAAACTCACGCAAATGAATTCATTCTTATTTTTAACATCTGTTTTTCCCATAAACAATACCGACAGATAATGTGCCAAGGATGTACATTGATTGATAAACTCATATGATAACAGACACGAGTGAAACAGGTTACTATACCATAGCAAAGTCAATTTGTGATCCAAAGTCATTGAATATGTAGAGTGTCTCCTCATAGTTCGTGGGCCCTCATCGTATGGCCAGCCGCAGTCTACTTCTCTTAGTGTGTGACTTTCTAGGCCTCATCTAACCAGGTTGTAATGTTCTTAGTAGCATAGCAGAGCAGAATGTTGGTGGGTGGCAGGTTCTCGGAGTGCGGTTTATGGGAAGGTTCTTGGTGGGACAGTTGCATATATAGTTGGGAGTCAGCTGGGTGGTTGTTAAGCTGTCTTCCTTTAATGACAATAAATCATCATGATTTACCCTGCTTTGTGTAGACCCTTTCTTTGATACAGAAACTAGTGGTGAGTGAAAAAAAGGAAGGAAGGCAGTGCTCATCTCTGCCCTGCGTGATGTTTGGCAGGGTTCGGGTTCTACCTTGATGCCGATGGTCATCAGGAGCGTAACACAGGCCCCCGCATCCTCCGCAGTGCGAGGGGCCCCCAAGCTCCAGTGGGCCCCCTCAGCACTGCACTTCGGCCGGAGAGCTCTTGATAGAGTCCGGAGGAGGCCCCTCCACATACCTTGCAGGGGGGCCCCCTCAATTATCGTTACGCCACTGATGGTCATCACTGAGTATCGTTGCTGTGGTGAATTTCCAGGTGGCTGCAGATTGTGAGTATCCCCGTCAGGTGATTTTGCCTGAATTGTGTGCTGGTGCTGTGCAGGCTGGTGCAGCACGCGCTGTGATCTTGAAGTGTAAGAGAGGGGGAGTGAACCTGCGTGTTTCGTATTCATGCACCGTCATGTTATTAGGTAGCCATCTTGTTCGGGCTAAATTGTAGGCCCGAATTCAGTGTGTTAGTGTTTTGGCCTGCATCTACAGTAACAGGCACACCTGTTTCAAGAGTTTAAAGAGCATATGTGTCTGCACCCATGTAGCACATCCGAGTCAAGAGTTTTAAGCGCATATGTGTCTGCACTCATGGCGACAGGCACACCGGAAGTTGCACTGTTACAGTTATTTAAGCATTTTAATGAAATGTCTGCATTTTATAGTGACAGGCACACCTGAAGTTGCACAGCTACGGTTTCATTAAAGCATTTTATTGAAACGCCTGCATTTACGGTGACTGGTACACCTGTAGTTGTTCAGCCACATCCATTGTTATTTAATGACTGCATCTTCAGTGACAGGCACATCTGTAGTATTGTTGAATCTTTTCCTCAATCCAATATTAAATACGGCCAATATTGCAGCCCCGCCACATTTTCTGCATGCTGCTGGGGAGCCAAAAATGGAATGGGAATATTGGTATCCCATGTTTTTTGCTTAAGTGGAGGTTTTAAAGGATGAAGATTGCTCAGCAAAGAGGAAACTATCTTTATAAAAGCATTGTTTAGGTGGAGCAGGTTTAAAAGAATTATATAATCTTCCCCCTTAGGAGGGTGCGGGGATATGAACATACCTGAGCAAGCCATAAAAAAACGAGTATCTGGTTTGGAAGGATAGTCAATACAGTGATGGTAAGGTTCAATTTGTATATTCATGTGTACAAAAGGAAGAGGAGTCAATTCAAGATTATATATCTGTGTTACGGGCATTGGCAGGATCTTGTTTTTTTTAAACAATAACCTATGAACAGGTGTTGAGGGACCATATAACGAAGACTAAAATTAAAAAGATTTAGGAAAGGCTATGGGTTGGTACAGAATCCTCATTATGTGTAGTTATTAATATCATGAAGGGAATTAAACAGTCTGAGAAGTTTGTAAAAGAGATCAGAGGCCAGAGTTTCAGAATTCAAGATACTAATGCTGAAGTTTCCATAGTAAAAAGTCAGATGGTTCCATAGAAAAGCCAGATGACTCCCGTTAAGAAAGATGCTGAACCTAAAAAACTTTGGTCCTAAATACTTTGGGGAAAAAAGTAGTATCAGTTGTTATAGGTGTGAGAGTTCATACCATGTTGGGAATTTTAAAGGTTGTCCTGCATGGGATAAAGTGTGTGTCAAATGCAAAAAAAAAGGATATTTTGGTAACGTTTGCAGAGTCTCTCAAAGAGTTAATTGCATTACTTACGATAAAGAGGTTGAGGCTGCTGCTGATTTCAATTTCATTATATGTGTGGGTGATGGGAAATGCAAAGGTTTTCCTAGATGTACGTTAACAAGATGGGAAATCAATAGTGATGATAATTGACTTGTGCGCTTTGTGCAGTATTATTGGCAAGACCTTGTTCAATGACATATGGGGTGAGATGAAACTGTGTACACCTGACATTCAACCTGGGGGTTACTCAGGTCACAAAATTGATCTGCATGTATTTCTTTGGGCAGATCTAGAATTTGAGGGGAGAAGAAAAAGGGGAAAAGTGCATGTGGCAATGAAAGGTGAGGCAATACTTGGGTGGCTTCATCAACAAGAGATGGGTATAAAATTAGATCCCAATGTATGTCTGCCGGTGTATGTAATCTCAGCTGATGAAGATGAATATGTCACTGGAAGGACATCACTCCCAGGTCTTTTTCAGAGAAGTTTTGGAAAACATGCCGATTTTAAACATAAGATCATACTTAAGGAAGAGGCAATACCTGTGAGGCACAAGGTTAGGAATGTGCCATTGGCCTACCAAGACAAACTTAAGGTGATGCTGAGTGATTTGGTTGGAAAATAAATTATCGAACCCATAGCTGGGGATCTCCATTTGTGCATGGATTTACACAGTTTTTATATGGAGATTTGGGTTGACAAACACCCCCTTCCACATATAGATGAGCTAATATCTACATTGGCAGGTGCCCCCATGTTTTCCACAGTAATATTTAGCAAGTGCCTACCACCAGGTGGAATTACATGAAAATTCCAAACATCTTAAAGCGTTTGTTATACCTGAGGACATGTTTTAATATTTGCGCATGCCTTTTGGATTGGCATGTGCAGCTTCTGTGCTCCAGTGTCTGATGAAAAATGTGTTGGAAGGTATGGGGGGTGCATTGCCTTCCAAGATGATATTTTAATTTTTAGGAAAACAAATGATGAACATGGTACACATTGATTGGATGTATTGAGAAGAATGCCTTACTTTGAAATTCCCTAAGTCCAAATTCAGGCACAACAAAGTGGTGTATTTGGGGTATGAAATCTCAAGGGAGGGCATTAGACCTAAACTAAACCATGTGGGAAACATTTTGAATGCTCCTGTGTCCGTCTCGAAGGATCAACTACTGTCCTTTTTGGGGTTAACAGAATATTATGGGAAATTTGTATAGGACTATTCTACTAAAGTGCATCCTTTTTGGCAATTGCTAAGGAAAAATGCTAAATATGATAGCCAATAGAAGGCATTTCAACTATTAAAAAAGAAGATTGTTGGTGCATCTTTTTAAGTCGAGCATGGGCAGTGCATGCACTGCTCTGCAAGGCATGCTGTATTCAGGTATGGACTTGAAGCTCTGCACACTCTCCGCCCATATTTTTAATTAGCTTGTGTCACTGTCCTTTGGAAACTGTGACTTTTCATTGGTCAATAGGCTTTGTAGGTCCTCCTTAGTATCACTGTGTCTCATTTTGTAACCTTCCATGAGAACACCCCTGTTACATGTGTTGTTACTTGGTAGGCTTTAATTATGACTCCCAGGTCTATTTGCTTAAAGGGTTTTCTCATGCCTGCTGTTTCAGGACACACTCTCCTGAAGCACTTTTTTCCCCCCCATAGCATGGCTGTGCCTTTGGTTTATTTGTGGCGCCAAACGCGGCTGCATGTTTTTTTTTTACTATTTATGAACTTTTTTTTAAAACCTGCCCCATGCTGCACTTCCACTTTAATGTTGGCCGCACCGCTTTCCTTAGACGAGTCGCATTTTAGGAAACGGGCCCGGCCGTTATTAAAGTGAAACCGCAGCATGGGGTGCTTTTACATAGAAAACATTTATGCGTCAACTTGACCAACAAATGCTTTTTTTTGTAAAAGCTCCCCATACCGTGCTTTCACTTTAATGGCGGCCGCATCCCTTCCTTTAGTTGCAGCTCATCTAAGGAAAGGGGCGCAGTGACTTGTGAAAGCGCCGCATGTGCACTTTAACAAACAAGCATTTGCAATGCAATAGGTCTCACATTTACGAGAGTTTTGTAAAGGCAAGAAATATTGCATTGCAAATGCTTGTTTAAAATCATATGTGGTTGATAGAGAATGCAGAGTGTCAGTGGACGCTAGTAGTGTCAGGTTGGGTGCAGTACTTATGCAGAAAGACATTCTGGGGGCAAATATTTTGCCACAGAGAAAGAATTGTTAGCTTGTACATGGGCAGCACAACATTTTTGCCAGTTCTTATGGGGGACAGCATTTGTACTGAGAACTGACCACAAGCCGTTGGTCAATATTTTATGTGCGGGTGGTGGAAGAATGTTAACAGTTCGGTTAGTGAGGTTGGCTACAAAGCTGGAAGAATATCAGTGTGTGGTGGAATTTGTCCCTGGGAGTGCTAATGTACACGCAGATTGTATGTCACGGTTAACGGTCATGGATGGAGTTAAAGTGAAGGAGGATGTGGAATGTGTCGTGACATAAAAACCTGGATGATGTTAATAATTGGTGTGTAAATGAGAATGCAACAAAAATCATATCTGAAGAAATATGGAAGGAAGCTATGCAAGTTGACTGCGTTTTAAAAGGGGTTCAAACCTATTTGAGCAAAGGTTGGCCTGCGGAGAGAAAATTGAGTGGTGAGGTGGCATCATTTTTCAAAGTAAGGGGGTAATTAATGATTTCTGATGGAATAGTCATTAGAGGAGACAAAATTGTCCCGCCACAGAAATTAAGAGAATTCATTTTCAGTTTGCCTCATTAGGGCCATACGGAAATGTCTACTACATAGAGGAGGATACGTGAATTTTACTGGTGCCCTGGCGTAGATAGTATGATTGATAATTGGGTGAAGGAGTACAGTCATTGTGCAAAAAGCTACAAGTCAGCCAAACCATTAGCTGTTGATGCGAGTCCCATTGAATATGCTCGAGGTCTTTGGTGGAGATTAGGGATTGACATTTTGGGGCTGTTTGAGATGTTCTCTGGTAAGGATGTATATGCCATGGTGGCAGTGGACTATTTCACCAAAATGTCTGGAGTTGAAAATGGTGGAAAAAGTTACATCCACGCAGGTCATTGAATTTTTGGATGACATTTTTTGTCATGAAGGAATACTGGAGGAATTATATTTGACAATGGACCACGATTTGTAATCAAGGAAATAGACAGAGTAGTTGAAGAGTTGATTCAGTTGGCCATAAAGAGTGGTTCACAGTGGAGGAAATCTTTATGGGCTACCTTGTTAACATACAGAACATCACCCAATTCAGTTACAGGGTTGTCCCTGTTTGAGATGGCACGGAGTAGGAAGTCAGGGTCTAAACTGATGCTATGGTGGTTGAAGGTGAGAAATGCGTATGATACAGCAATTGATTTTGCTAAAGTCAGGGAGCATGTGGAGAGTTATCAGAGGCAAATGAGGGGAAGTGGTTCCAAGGTGTCAGCTGTGGGGCCTAAGTGGTAGGTCGGTGATGTGGTAAAGGTGAAACGGGGGGGGGGTGTTCAATAGGAGGTTGACAAAATGGTCTGATCCAGTGAGGGTGGTTGAAATTTTCAGTAAAGTGGTGAGAGTTGAGGGAGGCAAAATATGGAATTTCAGACTAACTTCTGTGTGCAAAGGTGTTTCGGAGAAAAGAAGTGGATTGACAGATGGGGTGGATGGTGATTCATATGTTGGTGTTGGTGTGTATGATGACCCTGACAATGTGGAGGGTGACGTAGTAGTACCAGGAAGGGAATATAGGTGGAGTGAGTCTGGGGATGCAGGTGAGCAAGTCGTAGGCCTCAGTGATGTGAGTAATGATTTAAGAGTACCAAGTAGTGTTGAACTTGAAGATATAGAGTGTGAAACCTCTAGTAAACATGGTCTGATTCCTAGTACTAGTGTGACACATGATGGGAGGCATTTCGATGACTGTGCTATCAATGAAGGGAAAAATGTGGAGGTGCTGAAAAGTGCATGAGTAAAGAACATTCCCATAAAATTGAAGGATTTTGTGCAGTGTTAGGATAACCATAATATGTGTATAAATGTTTCTTGATAGTATATTTGTAAATTGTTTTGTATTAGGATTATTCTTGTTTTGTTTTTAAAGGGGAAGCTGTGTAGTGTTCTTAGTAGCATAGCACAACAAAATATTGGTGGGTAGCAGGCTCTCGGAATGCGGTTGATGAGAAGGTTCTTGGTGGGATGGTTAGCTATACTGTTGGGAGTCAGCCTCTGTGGTTGTTAAGCTGTCTTCCTTTAATGACAATAAATCATCATGATTTACCCCATGTTGTGTAGACCCTTTCTTCGCTAAACAGGTGCTATGGATTATTAACCCCGCTTTGTGTCTAAAAGTTATATGAAGGAGGGGAAAAAAACTATGGGAGGAGGGACTACCCTTGGTGGTAATATCATTGAAGTGTTCCCACCAGGACCCCCATATTTTCTCCTGTGTTCTAGGGTATCCATGAAGCAGCATGTTGCTTCTTTAAAGCGTGAACAAACATCCATTCCCTGCAGCCATTGCTGCAGGGTTGGCGTTTCCCTTGATCTTCAGTGCCTTGCTATATGTTGGGCTACTCTTGTATAGGGGTTTATATTAATTTGCAATGGGAATGTATTTATATGGGAATGCATGTGTATAAGTGTATTGCTTTAATTACTCCTGTTAACATTTGACTGTGATGTAGTCCTGTTCAGTTGCCCTAGTTTCTGCTGTTGCCCACTGGGCACTCTAACTGGGATGGCTTAACAGGACACCAGCATTGCCAGCGGCTCCTGCTGCTCTTAGTGTGCAATTGCCTTGGATAATTGTACTTCTTGAACATA
This sequence comes from Triturus cristatus, assembly GCF_964204655.1. Lineage (NCBI taxonomy): Eukaryota > Metazoa > Chordata > Amphibia > Caudata > Salamandridae > Triturus > Triturus cristatus. The sequence goes on along the minus strand of NC_140586.1, from coordinate 134,019,309 downwards.
AAACTTTTTGAAATAATTTTATCTGAATTGTGCCGGCTAATCAAAGTGGGATACAGCATAAATTGGCGACGAGGAGAAACTCAATTAATTTGCCCACCGAAGGTTGCTAACAACTTTGCATATTGACAGGAGGCTCTTAATTTTGCCCAAAAGCAATTAGCGACTTCAAGACTCAACCTTGTTTTTACATGGTATGTTTTGGATTTTCCACAATGCATTTGGCCCAGTCTTTCAATTAATTTAATCGTCTATTTAAATGTCGCGCTTACCAGCTGCGGCTCCTTCAGTGCACGTGTTTATACCTGCCGAGTGCGCTGCCATTATCTTGGAATGCAGCGACCTACCAAGCATCTAATACCAATCAAAATACATGAACATGAACATCTTGGACGACCAGTCTGCAGCAGTATGCCCAGCAGTGCCATCTCAGAAGGAAGGGTCACAGGCCATCCAACCACTGAGGACAATGTCTGCTGAATGCAAGACCAGTAGTGAAGGATCATTAGACAGTTCTATACCATGTGTGCAAACGTACGTATGGAAGTATGGCACGAGTGCAATTTGGAGATATGCCTTTGCCCATTCTGCAAAGCCTATCTTGGGCGCCATTTGTACAATACAGATAGTTGAATTGTATGAGACTTTATCATGCTGATATATCTTTTTTGCAGTGTGTCATGTTTGTCTCTGACCAATCATTGTCATCTGTGTCTCTGCAGTCCAGCTCCTATCCAGAGCAGAGTCTCAATAATGGTGATGTATATGTTTTATAAAATAATTACGCAAAAGAAAAAAAGAAAATCTAGAACATTGAACGTAATTTCCCAAGGAGCTCACCTGTGTCAATGTTAAGAATAGGTTTACTGTGCTTAGGAAATCAATAGTGCTGCATGCAGGATGTGGTTGCTTAATTCACCATATTACATGGTCTCTATGCGCACCATATATCAACCGAAAATATAATGTACTGCACATAAGCAGAAGGAAATGAAGGACCGCGTCGTGGGAAATTTAAGGGATTTTGGGGTACATGCATCAAAGTAAGCATTTACGATTCCTTAATAGCGATTAGTAAGGATTCGCTATTAAGGAATCGCAATCGCCTATGCATGTAGGTTTTTAAAAAAAAATAGCGATTCCTGCACATTTCCTATTAGCGAATTGTAAATTACGATTCGCTTAAAGGGAATGCTTTCCCATTAATTCCCATGGGTCTATAGGCCCATAGGAATGAATGGGAAACCATTAGCAATTTGCCATTACCATATAGGTAATCGCAAATTGCGAATACAATTTCAGGGGTGCTAGGGGGCCAAAAGGCCACCCTGAATCACCCCCAAAATGTGCATGTGTGCACATGTGGCGCACACACATGCCCTAAGGAATTGCAAATTACCATAAACTTGAAGTGGATGGTAATTTGCAATTTCTTAATGCAAAGTTGCAATCTGAGATTGCTTCCTGTATTGCATTTAGAGAATCGCAAATTGCGATTCTCTAACTGCATTCGCAAAATAGGTAACTGCAAATTTTGCGATTACCTATTTTGCGAATGGGTTTGGGCTTGATGCATCCCTAATGGCTAATTAGCGGTCACAAAGGGGCTGATTCTGCGAATCGTCCCATTTGCGACTGGTAATTAGCTTGATACATGTGCCCCTTTATACCTTTTCACCCGAATCTCAACTGCCACCAATAGTCCCCACCTCGCTAGCTTGGTTTATGGGAAAAGTACAGATTATTCTCTAAGTTTACCCTCTGGGCAGCAGATCCTTGTGCTCTTCTTGTGAAACATAAAAAGCACAGAACACTCTAAGTGACCTCACTGATAGTTGTGCAGTCTGAGAACAACATGGCAGAATGTCCCAGCTTGCTGCCAGTTGGACTGAGATTATCTTTTGTATGGGTGTGGCAGAAGCCGGAAGAAACAGAAGGGCCACATTCTCCAGATGACAGAGTGCCAGCCCCACCTAAAGGGAAGGGAGTCAGAAAAGTGACAATATAACAAGTGCCAAAAAATGATTTCCAGAAATGAAGTTGCTGTACGGGTTCAGGGACTGCTGAATTGTTTACCTTTTATGCTTGCCAATATTTTTCATTTGTCACATGCAATACTGCTGTGTCATGCCTTAGAAGAATCAACATAATCTCTGTTAATTGTTTTGCGTTGCTTCAACAAAACTAATAAAATGTTACAAATGTTGCCAAAACGTTCCAGGAAAAGCTAGAGGAAAGCCGAGGAGAACCAGGTGTTCCGTCGTTTTAATCTCCCCATCGGAATGATCTCCCCCTTGCATCTGCGCATGCGTATTTGACACCGGCAACTAAAAAAGCCTAGCCAAACAAAACGGCACAAGAATACTAAGGCAAGGTAAACAAAATGACAAACCAAAAGGTGAGTATGCGCCAAAAAGAACGCGATAATAAACATGGAATTTAAGGAGGCTATAGCGGGATGAGATGACTCACTCAAAACGGTGCAAGGTTCCTTTCCTTTTATGGGGAACACCTTGTACCCCTTCTTGTGAGAGTATGGCCGTGATAACTTGCAATGACAGCTCAGGAAGAACGGTAGGAAATGCACTAGGTACTCCTATGTTGTCCTGGTGTGGCAGTATGTTTACTAGGAGCCTTCACCAGGTATCGCTGTATATTTACTAATAGTCTTTCTTTTATTTTATAATGGCGCTTGTCACTTAAGGTGTAGAATTTCCACAGGGGAATTCACTGTGGAATGTTACCAGGGAGTTGAGAATAGGCTTTTGAAGAATGCTGTCAGGGTCCTTTTGTTTTTCCTATTTTATTGAATAAACATATATATTTTTAAAATACCAGCCTTTTCAGTGGGTACTATGATGATTGGACCGTCACCACAGGACCCCATTTGCTGTTGTATGTTTTTGGATTGCAATGGCCACATTTTCCATGTGACAGAAAACACTATTATCTCTGTTTCAGAGCTCATTTGGGAATTGTGAAGCATTGACTCCATGTCATTATCATTTAGAGACCTTATCCCCTTCTTGTAGAAGGAAATTTGGCATTTTATTTAATTTCTGAATTGGGACAGTTTTCAGCACACTGCGAGCTTGTGACTGTCCACGAGCACGTGCCTGCTGTGTTTTGTGTGTGCCACTAGGCACATATGTTTTGGCCTGCAAGGGAACTGGCCACAACAGCTACAGGTTGTAAAAATCGCACATTGGGATCGCGTGCTCTTAACTGGTTCCCATGTCAATCTCCACCAGCTCAGTGCTGTTCAGTGGTTACTCTTGTGTGCTGTGTTCCTCTGTGCTTGTTGTGTGTCTCAGCAGTCCATGAAGAACTTGATTCATGCTGAAACTTCCAGTCAGAAAAGTTACCAGTACAGGAAGTGAAGCCAGGTGCCTATTTAATAGAAAGTGGACTGGTGGCTGAACTGTTCCATTGCCATTGACACTAACAAAGGACAACATGATTTCCACAACAAAGTGAATTGAGGCCTTCTCCATTGCAGCATACTGTAACAAGGGTGATTGCTTTTCGTCTGTTACTTTCTTGTTTTGAAATTATCTTTCAGTATCTATAATCCATACCTCAAACAACAATGTCTACTTTTCTTATATTAGATTTGTTTTGCCATATAACCTACCATAACGTGAAGGAATCTGTAACATCTCCAACAAAATGTTTGCAAAGCCCTGGTCAACCTTTCATGTCCTTGGAGGATTGGAGGGATGCATATCTCGAAGATATTGGTGGTGATGTCTTTATTTCTACGAGGAAATTAGTTTTAAAACATTACCTAGGGTGGAGGGTAGGAAACGTTTGAAAAACGTGCCTCTTTCTGATTGACAGGATGAGGATGATATGTATTTAGAAGGTTAAGATGATGTTTATGGATGTGAAAGGCATTGAAGTAACATTACTGCAAAAAAAATAATGTTGTAGTGTAAAGACATAGATTATTTTCTTGAAGTCAATTGCCAGATGAGAGTTGGAGCAGTATGGAGGATGTTGGTTGTTTGCCTGGTTACTACTTCATGTAAATTTGAAGATTTGCGAGATGGATAGTAAGAGATCAATTAACTAATCACACCAATAATCTTAGACTTCAATAAAATTTGTTGATTGTGGGTGAACCAATGTTAGGGAGAGCAATTAATATTGCCAAGAAAGTACTTTGTTTTTTATTTAAATGTTTTGAATTGTGATCGGAAGGAAGAAGGTGTGTCAGAAGAAAATGTGTTGACTCTAACAGCCAAGATGTAAAATCAAACAGCCAAGATGTAAATGTTGTTGCAAGTAACAGGACTGATCACAAGGGTAAAGTGCTGGATTTGCCCGAGGGACAAAATAATAACCAGTGTTTCAGATGTGGGTTTTTAAGGATTTGGCAAGTCCAAGCAGCTGTCCTGCCATAAGAGCAAGGTGTTATTGTTGTAGGAAATCTAGACACTTTTCATGCGTGTGTAAGGTAAATTTGGATGAAGAGAAGAGAAAACCTAACAAGTCAGTAAATCCTGTAAAATGATTGAGAAGGATGTATCTGGAAATTATGAGCTGTTGGTAGAGTGGGTCAGATGTGGAGGTTTTAAATATAATCCCCCTCAGTGCCCGGTAAACATAGAGGGTGTGGATATTGACACATGGGCAGATTTCCATTCACCTTATACACTAATTGATTGGGACTCATATCTTTTGCTGGTCGAAATAGATGTAAGCGCCATTGATATAGCTCGTGTGGGTTACTGTTGAACCAAGTTACCCTTGTTAGGTTGTTTTGATGTTACAAAGGGAGGTTTGGCAGTGGTGAAGTGTATGTTGTAGAGACATTTGTTGATGGGATGAACGGAACAGAAAACGTTGGGGATCACTTTACATGCCAGCTATTCTGAGCAGGTTGTAGTGATGACCACTGAAGAAAAAGAAAAGTAGAAGACTGACTTTCCTGAATTTTTCCGTGAAGGATTGGGAAGAGGATTTTCTCCTAGGATCATTTTGCAACATCCTGCTGTACACAAAGTTCACAAAGTGAGGAGTGTGCCTTCATCCATAAGAGAAGCACTGAAGTCAGACAGGAACATTGAGCCAATTGAATCACCAGAATGGCCTAGTACCATTGTTTTAGAGTGAAAATAAGGAGGCATGGTACACATGTGTCCATTTGCAAGGCGTAAATAGTTGTACTTACATGGATGATGCCATATACAAACCAAATGTTGAGCACTTTGGAGCAGTGCACATGCTTATAAACGGAGCACAAGTTAAGGAAATCCACAAATTCGCGCACGAGTGTAGTTTAAAGGTCGACAACCTTAATAGGAAGTCGATGAAAAGGGTGAAACGGAGGGGGGGGGGGAGAAAGGCCCAGAGACGGACACCCGACAAGTGTAAAGGTACGAAGAAGCGCGCAGATTAAGGGTTGTAACGAGGCATAAGTTATGTAAGTGAATAAAGGAGAGCAGAGCAGCAGAATGTTGAGAACAAGGCATTGATATCAAGCTTTATCATTCTTAAGGCTAAACATTAAGAAAAAAGCGATCTTAATGCAATAAATTAGGACAAAATAGAAATGTTACTTATCTGCCTGTGAGCCGCATTTAAAAGAGGCAGTCTGTTTGTGCCTCATGCCACTTGTACCCTACTCTCTACATTCTAGAACTTTCTAGTTTATGATGTAGTGCGGCTGTCTGTGACTGCATTAAAGGATTAATGCATAATGATAGCCTCCGTGTCTTTAATGAAATCCAGATTCTCTGGTCATGTTAATAGGAGAATCGCAATTTGTCAAAAGCTTTTCAGCAGATTGTTTGCCATCCAAACAGATGGCATTTGACATCATTTGCCAGAGGGGGCATTTAGCTATTTTGGGATGTCTTTTGGTTTAGATCCTGCTTTAGCTTCGGCCTCTGTGGTGTCCCCTAGAGTAATGCAAATGTATTTGGAAGGTACTGAGAGAGTTACGGTGTTTGCAGATGATATTTTGATTTATGGCAAGGACAAAGCTGACCATGACAAGATATTAAGACAGGTGGTGGTGCAACTGTGTAATGCAGGATTGACCTTTGGAGTGGAAAAATGCAAATTTGCGGTACCTAAAGTTGAATATTTGGGTCATATGATTGGTGTTGATGGTAGAACATCTAAATTGAAGCCCTTGGAGGCTGTAAAATGTGCTACAAGTGTGGGAAATAAAGACCAACTAAAGTCAGCCCTAGGTGTAAATCATTTTGCTTTTCTGACAAGACCTATGAGAAGAAAGGTACCTTTGGTATGATTTAATTATGTCAACAAGAATATTGCTAAGGCACCTGTATTAGAGTTGCTTGAACCTTCTTACAAAACAGTTTTGATCACTGATCTAAGTGTATACGGTCTTGGTGTGATTTGACCAAGAAAATGATAGGGTTATAGTATTTGCATTGAGAATGTTTTGTGGTGCTGAGGAGAGTTATTCTGTTATTGAAAAGAAGGCATTTGCCTGTTGATGGACTATTCGACATTTCCAGACCTATTTGTGGAGTGTAGGTTTGTACTTCAAATGGACCACAAACCTATGGTGGATGTTTTCACTACTACATATGGCACGGTGGTTGTTTAAACTTCAAGAATATACTTTTGAAGTGAGATATGCTCCAGGTATAAGAAATGTCCAAGTGAATTGTCTCTCACATTTGCCTCTAGTGTCTACAGAAGAGTGTGAAGTTGAGGATTGGATGGTGGCTAGTACTGAAGCATAATGTCATCCCTGCCAAGCACCCACACATTCACACTAAGTCGAGCTTTAGTTTTGGCTACAAGTTTGGTGCCCCTTGTGGGTAACATGAACAGTCTTTGCTTGCAGATGTCTTGTCACCCCTTAGAACAATGCCATCTGCTGTGACTCACCGTTCACGGCGAACCAGCCATAGGGTAGTCAGAGTTAGTTCTCTCTCCTCCTCGTTGTGCTTCTGGCATCTCAGAAATAATTTCCAAGGCTTGTTTCTCATTATGTCTATCGCCACTTGTAAAAAAACATCTTCAATATTTCCTTCTGCTATTTCTTGTGTTCGTATTGCCTTTGTGCATACAGCTTGAGCACAAAATACTATGTATTTCTTGGCAACCTGAGATTGATCCGAAGCCAACATATCTGATATATTTGGACAGCGCCACAAGTAATCAGCCGGATTCTTGTTGTGGGTTTATATATCACTAAGAACTGTATGGCGGGTGAGGAATGCTGAACCTATGAAGAGGGGCCATATAAGTCCACTCTATCACCAGTGCCTCGTGCTCAATTTGAGATTACTTCTTGTCAACATGGTTTCAAAACCATTTGATACCCAGTTGTCACAAGAATGCTTTTGTGATACCATAGGTTTAGGGCCAAATGGATTGTGACCTACCACAAGTTCAGTGTATTTCGATGGATTCATGTATGTCAATACTGTAATAAGTAACATTGCTTTTTTGTTCCTTGGAAGGTCTCCTCATGCTTGCTTGACAATTCCAGTTGTGTGGTATTTTTGATGAGTTGACAATACGGTTCACTGATAGTGGCCAGCAGAGGAATAAAGGACCCACTATACATGGCCATACCATAAAAGCTACAGAGTTCTGTGACATTCTAGGGTGGTGCGACATTCTGAATGTCACTGACCTGTTTCGGGTTCTGGCTGATGTCTTCATTTGAGAATTTGGCTTTTCACAGTCGAATGTGGGGACCACTCAGTTATGCATTGCAGGGTGGCATGGAGATGACAATGGTTTTGAACCTTGGATTTTCCAAAAATGAGAATATTGTCACTGATATTCTTGACTCTGTCTAGGCCTGACAGTGACTTACAGATGGTGGTCTAAAAAACTTTACTCACTGATGAGAAGGTTAAGCCTTTTCTTTTGTAATAATGGTGTACAATATGAGTCAAAAATGTTGTGATCTAATGACTCGCTTCTTCCAGTTCCACCTGGTGGTGCGCAGATTTTGAGTACAATTCGGATAAATATTTAGCCCCACTGAGGTCTCCCAGGATGTCATCAATCCTCAGACTCAGATCAAATTTTCACTTGATGGATTTGTTGAGAAGGCTCATCTCCGTACAAATCGTCCATACTCACTGTGCCATGCCGCTTGGGTTGGAGCCACCAAGGGAATGGAATCTGATACATTGTTGAAGACTCCCATTTGCTCAACCTGTGATTGCAGGTAAAATGCTATTCTTCTGTGATGCAGAGTTACATGTTTTACACGAGTATAAATATGTTATTTCACGGCTTTTGAATTTAGTCATCCACATGTGTCGATATTCATGTAGTATTACCTTCATGTGCCACATGTTTACCTCCTAGAATCAATAAGTTCTAGATCTCCCAATGTCACATAGGTAAGCAGTGTACCAGTGCCTTCCTTAGTTTCACAAATTGTCACTATGACAGAATATTCTTTGTGACTGATGGTTGTACTGAATGTCCCTGCTAGTGGCAGAGGAATAGCACCCTCATTAGCATATATTCTCATTCCAGTGGTGGTGAGCTTTGGTAGTGGCTTATGTTGCAGATTGCTCATGTCCTTGACAGATGCTTCTCAGTCAATGAGGGAAAGGATGGCCACGCTTCATATGATAATTCTGTATATCATTTGAGTTCTTCCTGCTATTATTGCTTTGACCATAAGAGATATAAGGAAGATGTATTCCTCATCAAACCCATCATCTACCTGGGATTCAGGAGGCACTGATTATCATTCTACTGAATTCTGTGCAAGGGCCTACACCTCCGTCGAGGGTCATTGTCTCCTCGGAAACAGTTTTCATCTCCTGCCTCCTGTCCTGTGCCTCCTCCTCCAAAGTGGCTGGATCCCTCACATTTCAAGCTGGTTTTGCACTGTTCAGGGCATACTGAGGTGGTGCGTGACTCACACCGCCAGTCACCACACAGTCCTTTACTTGATCAATGGTTTTGAAGTTGATTGGTGTAGGTTAAAATACCAGGGGTGACATAACAATCATGACCAAGCACAGTTCCATTACTGAGCTGTCTCAGCCTTTAGTGAGCTCAAGCCAGTGAACCTGCATTAGGATTACGTTGCGATTCTTCTGTGGTTCTCCCAGGATTACTGATATAGAGCAGACGATCGGAATCTGGGAATCCCCTGCACCTGTATTTCCATGGAGGAATCATCACCTGTGCAAGCGCTGGCAAGGTCTCCTAGGTGAGCATAAAAATTGTCAATCCACTCTGTTGAGTCTGGCAGAGACTAAAACACTCGTAGTCTGGATTAAGCTGTGGATTGAAGTTCTTTTTCCACATTGTAGATTAATCGCCAAAATAATGTAACAGACACGCATGGTTTAAGGGTTTGCATTTATTCTGTTTCTCAATAAAGTAATTATTGAGGTGAATCACCAAAACGCGCCACCTGTGTGCAACCGTACAGAGTGTCGCCACTTCACCGAGAGCTGTTGTTGGGTTAGTCGCGGCATCCACATGTTTCGCTGGAAGGAGCTGTGGCCAAGAGCAGGTGCAGCCTGATCCATTGGTTTCCAGTTTCCTTGTGTGCTGCCTTCATTCCCTGTTTCCTTAGTTCCAGTTTTGTTGTGTGCTATGCATCCTTGTGCCCTCCATAGTGTTACCTGTGTGTCCTCATCTTTCCTGCCAAGCACTATTCCTCTCTTGTTCCTTGTCTACAATGAGAGACAGATCTTTGACTTCAAAGCGTATCTGAAGAGAGCTGTGTCTCAAGAGAATGGATGCCCATTTTACATTATTATTATACAGCAATTTTATAGGAGGTTTTCCTTTATTTACGGCATTGCGGAAGATCAAAATGATTTTTTTCTCTGTTTTGTCTACAAATTTCCACAAATGTTCCTCCACTTCTGTTATGGTATGTGTATTTGTGGAGTGCACTTATCACCCGGGAGGGTTTCCTGGCCATTGTCCCACTTCAAATTTCCCACAGAAATATGGAGCTATTTCTGCAGATTTTCGCATATTTTTGCACACATACCGATATCTCAGCATGCCAAAGGCTCTGTTTCCCTCCTGCTCACTCATCTGCTCTATCCTCCTGTGCTTGGAAGGCTTTCCTGGCTGACACCAGCCCTACGTTCTCTCGGTAAGCATTTATAATGCCCCTCAAGACCTGCCTCCTCCTACTGTACTCACTAACACTCCCTAGGTAATTCCACAATGACCTTACGCCATACGGTCTCACGAGCCAACGCATGTGGTTCTCTGGTACTCCCTACTAACAACATCTAGAACAACTTTGTGATGCACACAGAGCAACAGGTCCTACCTATGTATCTTGTAATATAGATGTCATGTGCCTAATCCACCACCAGTTGTGGCTGCTGACCAATTTACGTGGTGGAGCAGTGCATTGGCAGTGCAGGGAAAAATAAATAATAAATAAATATACAGTTACTTCTGCTCCTGCGCCGTGCTGCTCCCGCACTGCAGTTCCCATGAGCATGGGCTCCCAGCTCACCACGCTATCCTAGTGCTTCTCTCATGCTTTTACTCCCAAGATGAGAGAAGCCCTACGATAGGGTGGAGAGGGCTGGTTTCATGTTCCTGCAGTGACTGGGAGTCTGTGCTCCTGAGCCCTGGAGATATCTCCAAGAAATAGCCTAGAGATATCCAATGCGCATGTCGGTTTGGCCGGCCGTGGACTGCCGGCAAAACCAACATGCGCACTTTCAGTGTCCACTGCTCTTCCTCCACTTGCTGGTGACGCTGTGACCTGACCTTGCCCCAGACTCGGTGGAGTCCATGAACACGGCTGAGTCAATACAAAATAAAATGATAATAAAAGTGATGTATTATCATTTTATTTGTCATTTTTTGCCTTTAAGCAGTGGGGCGATGCTCCTCCGCCATAGCGGAGGACTCGCCCCTGTCCACCAACCTCCCATGCCTGCTCATATTTTCTGTCGTACAACCTAAAATGAATTACTGTTATATGTATTAATTTATGGTTGCTATTGAAAGCGCTTCTGATCAAAACGCCTTAACCAGGTCACACAAATGCTTAAATAAACATGCTGGGCAGCAGCAAATCAGGCGCAGTGACTGACAAGCAACCTGGCCTTTGTCCACATCAGAGCCTGCTGAGTCAACCAGGTCTGCCCATTATCTTGTTTGACAACATGTACAGACAGGAATCCATTTTTCATCCAGTTTTTATACTGTTTTGTCCATTACCTCGAGTGGGTACAGCATCTGCATACAGTAATTGGGGCCTGCTGCCTGGCGTTGTGCTACTTCGGTTTATGTTCTTAAGTGCTTAATGGCTGTACTTTTCCCAGTGGGACTTCCAACAGCAAACGGAGAAATGCGGTATTTCTGCTGTTTTGGTGAGTAAATATGTGCAGGTGTTCATTTAAGTCGGCCTCACCGAGCGCTAAATAAATATCGACATTGTGGGTCAATGTGGGGCTGGACACTTGCACACAAAGCAACCTAATGGCATCCTAGGGTACCAACAAAGGCTGTTTCAGAGGGCTCTGATATCCTTCGGGATCATGTTTGCGCTATATAAAACTTTATAAATAAATAAATAAATGTGCAGCTGTGCTATTAGAGCAGCCAGGTCTGCTGCATGGGACAGGCTTGTCCAAGAAAGATGTTTAAAGTGCATTTACACCCCATAAATGCAGTGTTTAAACCACTGGAAGGATGATTAATGCAATGACGAAAGATATCGAGCAGGAATGGTGTTAGGTGAGCTAGCTGGTAAGATAGCTCTGTATGTTAAGTGGATGGTGGAGGGGTCAGTGTGTAACCTGCAAGTCACATCTTCCAACCACAGCATAGTCTATGGTTTTTGTGTGACCTCGTTATGGAGGCCACAGGGCAGGCACCGTGGGGCTAGAGGTCATTTGTCACTGATATCCCGGGGCCCGTCCTTCCATCGCTCTGCAAACTGGACCAAGAACAACCCCTTCTGCATTGACTATCAGGGCTGCGAAAGGGAACAGTCAAAGGTTTCTCAGAAAGATAACTTGAAGAGAATGAGCTTAGAGCTCAAATAATGAACCAACAGGCCCAATAAAGTGGATTTCCAGCCCAGTACTTGTCTTTGTAACAAAGGAAGTACTTTAGTCACATGCAGTGTTGCGCAATATTGCACATTCCTGTAGTCATATACTTAACTACTGTATGTAGGTGCTGTGTCCTGGGAGTGCTACACTCTCACCCCTCTCTCACCATCCTCTCCCGAGCTCCGCTCGAACACTGGGTCTCTCTTGCAGTAAAGGCAATCAAGCGTAGAGTGAATTCAGCTTTTATGCAGTTTCTATCACCCACAGTTCACAAGATGCATTCTGCGTGTTTGTCTTACCACTTTACGGATAGTGCGGCGTCAAAAGCCCTTTCGACTGCTGCCTTGCACTCCCAGGGTTTCGCCTACGCATTTGTGGACAGCCGTGGGGAACCAGCATGTCTCTGTTTTAGTCTTTGGGGCCAGGCATGGGCCATTTTCCACAGTGCGCCCACCCAGAAATCATTTTGCAGTTGTTGTGGTGAGTCCTGTGAGGTTGGTCGAGGGCTCGGCCACGACACCCTGGATTGCCGGTGTCCAAGTCCACAACCGGTGCACTTAATAGTTGGTTGAGGTGCACTCCTGACTGGACGATAGGTAGATGCGCTCCTTCGGTGTGGGTCCTCTGCAGTCAGCAGTTATAGCCCATGCGCAGGCCGGCTGTTCTGTAGAAGCAGCCCTGACTGGGCCTTCTGTAATCCAGCAGTTGCAGCCCCATTCAGGCATTCAACAGTTCAGCAGTTGCATTCCTGACTGGGCCTTTGGCAGTCATGCAAATATACTATCATGCTTCCCACCAGGAACTGGAATGTGAGTCTGGGGGGTCCACACGCACCAGGGACGTGCTAGAGCTCTCTCTTTCCTGGACAGTCTCTCCTCCAGAGGGCAAGGCTGGCTCTTTCTCTCGCTCAGCGCGCAGGCAGGCTTCTAGGCGTCTCAGAGCAGGCACACAGCTCCTCCAGTAGGAATCCAGACTCTGAGATGCTGGCTGTCAGGCAGACACCAGCCGTGGTTTCTTTGAGTACTCCATGGAGCCATTTCTTCTTTGGTCATAGAGAACTTGGAACTTGAGTAAAGTGGGGGGATTTGGGTCTCCCATTTATACACAACTTCCAGACAGGGGATGTGGATCCACTGTTCCAAACTGTAGGACGTAGGGCCCTTCCCGGGCTGATATCCCGACACAGTCTTCTTGAAGAGTGAGGTGTCACTCAGCAGCTAGCACTGGGACTATCTCCATGAACGTCGGTTCACCAAAATGCCTGGGGTAGGGGAAGTGACATCACACTTGCTTTAACCTCAGTGACATCATAGGAAATGATGTCATATGCCCTTTGGCTCCATAGTAAGTGAACAATCATTATAATAACACAGCCGTTACTAACCCAAATAGATGTGTATTTTAAATACCACCTGTATTATAGTACAAATGCTGAGTTAAAAATCCAAATAAACATTACACATTTCTTTTCATTCAGAGGATATAGTGCCACGAAATATAGAACACCACTAAGAACCAAAAATGTTTCTACCACAAATGGCAATGATGTAATGAAACATCACGGTAAAGTGCTTTGAAAAAGACAAATTTAGCTGGTATATCCACCTCTATCAACTTCTATGGGCCAGATATTGAATATGAAATAAGCTATTGGTGTACAAAATTCCTTATCATTGTTGAATTGTTTTGATTTATGATCAATTTAAAGGCACTAGCACTGTTGCTAAGCTCAATGGTGAAGGTTTTGTTCAAACAGATAATTTGTAATGGATTCACAGTAATGAAAATTAAGTTGTTTAACAATGTGGCTTATATTTCATTTTTTTTATTCAAAATTGTGAGCATTTTTTTTTTAATAGAGTTTTATATAGCGCGAACTTGACCCGGTATCGGGTATCAGAGCGCTTTACATAGCACCAGTTGCGTTACATTAGGACACATGCATTTTTGTTGTTAGGCACGGGGAGATTAAGTGAATTGCCCAGAATCACAGGATGTTCAGCAGCATTGCCGAGACTCAAACCCAGCTCCCCAGATTCGAGGTCGACCGCCCTAGCCGTCAGGGCATTAGGCATTGCTCGGCTGAGTTTCTTTTGCAGAAGTTGATCCCAAACTGAGCAGCAGAAAGTGAACAGTGCTCATTAGGAGCCTGTTTGACTTCTGCCTTTGGGACTGTTTTGCCAGCTTTGAGGCCATGGGTCACAAAGGCAGTGCCAGGAGTCACAACGGAAAAGCCAGGAGTCTCAACTGCAACCCCTAAATGACGTCCATGGCTATCTCCATGCTGCAGTGCACACAACAGAGGCACAAAAGGGTATGTGATTTCTATACCTGACAGTCAGTAACCTAACTGAAGGAGTAATCAGGGAAAGACAAAATGGCAGGTCAATCCATCCCGTACACCTGCCATCCACCAAAATGCAGTCTTGAGGGAGTCTAATCCTTGGTAACCAAAAGGTCTCAGAGAATATCTAAAGGAGCCCTTTCTCCACTCCCATCGCTTCAGTGTGTAGGTCTAGTCCTCAGAGCTGCAGCATTGCAAGCAATACCCTTCCACAATCCTCAATCTTGTACTAGGCCAGGGCAGAGGTATTCAAAATGTACCTCGCTGGCCTCCGTACTCTGGCTCATTCACTCCATGCATGTGCTACGCTGGCTACTCATACAACCAAGCTTAACATGCACTCGGAATGTCAGCAAAATGTTCTGGGCAAGGCCCTAGAAGCTGAAGTATACACATATGGGCCAGTAGGCCTCAACCTGAGTTAGCACAGATAAAATGTCTGGTCAACGTACCTATTACTTAAGCCACAGTATCCTGTCACCACTGCTGTATGTTCTAAACCCACAAACGGGACAGTCGCCAACTGCCTATAATGAGAGCATGTGTGTGCGCCTGTCCAAGTCACATGACAGGTCCAGGATGCTCCTACCCATGGACCGGCCTATGCCCCTGTGCATGCGCTCAGGTTCACATGACCACAGAGGCAAATACCAGATAAACATGCAGTCTGGCAGTCAGTGCAGGGGAACATGCATGCCTACCAACCACAGGACATTCCAACCCCAACACCGTTTACCTTTGTAAGGGCACTAAAACAAGTATTCTTTAGTTGATTAATAGTCACACCAGTTATTTAAGATGACATTGAGTTTGGGGTCTGTGCTATATATAATGGTCAAAATTAGTTCTCTATAGACTTACAATAAAGGCTGATTGGACGGAGTGCTGGCCCAGTGTGACATTATGGCCACCCAGTGCACTACCACAAGAGGTTAACAGAGGGGGCGCAATCGTTAGAGATAATCTGGGACATTGGAGTTTTTTGCACAGAAATTTCTCGTTTAAATTGTCCATCTTCCACTGAGATACCAAAATGTATCTTTAAAAAGTCCATTAATAGGAGCTAAAGCTGCTGCAATAGGGTAGAGGGTAGCTTCCAAGAGGCTTCATGCCATGAAATATCTGGTCCCCAGTTACAGCTTTTTATCCAGCTCCATGTTGTGTTAAGCATAAACTCAGAAATCTGATCATGCACTGTGTTGTTGGCTTAAGTGTCAGAAATGACTCCGATAGTCACATATAAGATGGAATGTGTGACAGCTACGGTTGCCCAATTTCTCAGAGAAAAAGACTGGCCAGTTGAGCATGTTTTTCGGTTCTGAGAGAACCAGGGCTATCTTTCAAATAGTAGTTTGTGTAAAATCCTCTGTGTTCATTCTGAACAGCAATTCTTCCCCTATTTACCTTTTTTAAAATTCTTTTAAATGTGTTTTTCTGTTGTATTTGGTGCTTTAAGCTTATACTACAAAAGCGAAGAAATACTGTATTTATACGGCGTTTATGATCTTTTGTTGCCTGACTTGGCATGATAATACTGGCCAAGCCAGTAAATGCCTGGCTAGGTGGCAACCCTAGCAGCCGCTAGGTACAGCCAATGCAGGAAAATACCCTGGGGCTTATTTACAAGCCTCTTGCGCCACTTATGCCTCATTTTTAACATGGGAAAAGTGACGTACTGGTGGCACAAGGGGCTGTAAATAAGCCCCGCTGTGCCTACAAACTAAGCAACTTTTTGCAATTATTTCGCACAGCAAAGATACCCAGTTCATTCAGGTGGTCACAAATCCATACTTATTTGAAAAACGTGAAGGCCTGAGTTTGCCACGGCTTGCAGTTTTTACAGATGGGTGTGAAGAGTTTATGCAGCTACCTCAGAAGTGAGTGAGCCAGAACTGAGCCAGATGCCTGATTCTAGTTCAGCTTGAGGTCCTCTTGCATGTGGCTTCAGCCTGCTGCCCATGCTGCAGCATCATACGCCAAGAATAAAAGCCAAAGTATTGACCTTTGATGTAAAACAGGAGAAAGAGATGCCCTTCCAGTGGCTGAATTACACCATGTGAAGCTAGATATCCTGTAATCAGTCCCGGCTTCCCAGCGTGATGAATTGAGTGATCCTAGGCCAATATTTTATTTCACCAAACAGTAGCAGTTGGTGGCAAATCACATTGGAGGGGCACAAAAAATCACATAACAGACACACATAATAATATACACAATTATACACACATTTATATTAATAACAACATTTTAAATATCACTTACCTTACACAGCATGTCCTTGTTTTTCTACAGCATGTCCTCCGAGCGCGAAACCCACAACCTACTTTCTCATCCAGTCAAGACGCTGTTCTCATGCTGTTAAGCAGCATGAGCAAAGCGTCTTGATTGGCTGGAGTGGACTGGCTCCATGCGCCAAAAGGCACTGTAGGCTTGTGCGTGCCTTCTCACCCAGCTGTACAACACAGCCGGGTTGGAGAGTTTTGAATTGCACATGTCATGGCCATAGCAAGGTAGCCAACAAACCAACACGTGCACTTCAAGCTTAAGCACCCACTCCTCACTGCTGCCGATCATTGGCTGCAGTGACACACTAGCCCCGCCCTACCCTTGTACTCCGTTTGCTGGCTGAAAGAGTCAAAAATATAATGGTAATAAAATCAATTTATTACCATTTTATTTTTGACGCTTTCAGCCCAGCAGTGTGGGGGTGCGGCGCTTCTCCGCTCCCACGGAAAAACCCCCGCTGTCACCAAGGCTTCTTTTTCTTCATAATCACATTTGAGAGCACCTTAAAATAACTGAGTTCAGGAAGTGCGCGGTATATATACCTCTTTTGTGTTTGCTTCAATAAACTATAATATTGCTTCACATATAATAAGAATTTGGGCCACATATGGGATGTACTTGAGGAAAAGAAATCCTTTTAGTTCACTAATGGCATTGTCTTTAGGGCAAGCATGTAGGATTTTTTCTAAGTTTATGCTTAAAAGCTATCACTTTTAATCAGTGCTTCAGTTTCCAGGTCTGTCGCCTAATGCTCTTTGCAGTAAGTGAGAAGAGAGCCTGCCGAACTCACGCCTCCGCCACTGGGGCGCTGACCGATGTGCTCCAGACCGCAGAAAATTCCGATTGCATCCCGTCAGGGATGCAGTGTACCTCGATCGCTATGATGTACAGACTGAGTTAAGCAACTACCCTGCCTTGAAGAAGCCCTGGCCTGCCAGCCTTTGGGCGAAACATGTGTCGGCTGTCTCTTGCTTTTACTTGCATTCAAAAATAAAAATAATAAAAATACAAAGGTCAAGACTGCAATGGCCATTCTGTTTTTATTCACATACTGAAGAACAAGAGCATTACGACAGACCGTGTCACCTCGTGTTTCCTACACCCCAAGGGACTTTCTGGGATTATATCAACCCTGAGATTCCAGATAATGCTTGCTGGCACAAACCTATCCACTCTGTGAACATTATCTCTATATTAGGGGGTCCCTGGGTGAAACCACCGTTTAGGGATGTGCCAGAACTACATTTGGGTCCTGACCATTTGTGCGTGAACCCTGGTGGCACCCACCACCCCCTATTGCATTGTGCTTTTATTGCGCTGTTGCCACTGCAAGTGACCCTTTACGTAGTGACCACCAAGGAGTCTGTAGTGATTTAAAAGTCGAGCTGCAGCGCTTCGAAGAAAGCTTTACTTCTAGTTGGCCCTGGCTCCATGGCCGTCCCCCACCGTGGGATAAAACATGTCCTCTCGAAGACAAGAGTGATTTGATTCTAACCAGGAATCCCGGCCAAACACCTACAACGGCTGCAACGCATCCAGAACGCCTCCGCCCGCCTGATCCTCAACATCCCTCGACGCAGCCACATCACCTCCCACCTAAGAGACCTGCACCGGCTCCCCGTCAACAAGAGGATCACCTTCAAGCTCCTCAGCCACGCACACAAAGCACTCCACGACACCGGACCAGCCTACCTGAACAACAGACTCAACTTCTACACCCCCGTCCGCCAGCTCCGCTCCGCCAGCCTCGCCACCGTCTCACGCATCCAACGAACTACCTCCAGCGGCAGATCCTTCTCCTTCCTCGCCGCCAAGACCTCGAACACCCTCCCCACCCACCTGCGTCAGACCCAGGACCTACTCACCTTCAGGAAGCTCCTCAAGACCTGGCTCTTCGAGCAGTAGCAGCACCCCCTCCCTTCAGCGCCTTGAGACCCTCACGGGTATGTAGCGCGCTTTACAAATTCACTGATTGATTGATTGATTGATTCTTGTGGGCTAAGGGGAGAAACTGCGCCAACGCCGGGAACACTTGTGTCCAGAGCCTGGCGAGGAAGGAGGGCTTCTTTTCTGATTAATGTCAGAGGGTGTTGCATTCTGCCAGACATGTTCTCGAAGTTTGGAGGCAAAGACATAATAAAAAGAAGAGCAGCAGAAACTGGTAAGATGAAGTCCTGCAGAGGAAATGCAGGGCCTGAAGAGGCACAGTCTCCAAGCATCTGCAAAGCCAAGAGATGGAACTTCAATGCAAACAGCGTTTGAACCTACCTGCTGGCGCATTGAAGCCAGGCCCATCACCTCTGCCAGGACCTAAGCAGTGAGTGTATATGAAGCACTTCAGTGGGTAAACTGATTCCTGACTAAAACATGTAAGAAACCTGCTCTTTGATGCCACCTACCCTGGGTGGAGACAGGGCCGTTTCTACCATTAGGCAAGACTAGGCGGCCGCCTAGGGCGGCAAAAGGGGATTTTTTTTAAAATTTGAAATCAAACAGCGAAAAAAATTAGCAAATTAGGAGAAAACAAATGAAATGGAGGAAGTAAAAGGGAGGGGGCGGCATTTTTTAATTCTCGCCTAGGGTGCCAAAACACCTAGAAATGGTCCTGGGTGGAGATGAGCCATGTGGGGAGAGAATGTGGCCAAACGGCAAGGGCCGTGGACCCCGGAGCTGGGGAACCTGGTTCGAGTCTCGGCAGGGACGCTCAACATTCTGTGATTCTGGACAAATCACTTATTAATCTCCCCGTGCGTAACAAAAATGAATGTGTGTCCTATGTAACGTAACTGGTGCTCGTGGAAAGCCCTCTGATACTTCCGGGTCTAGTTAGCGCTATATAAAACTGAAAAAAACACCTGTACTCTCTATTCTCTGAGATACCACGGAATAACTTTATGAACCCCAGTTTTCAGGGTGAATCTGGGTCTGGCGTGTGCGCCCCCACATATGCACTGTGAGTCTCCCCCGCGAGCGAGCCCTAGGTGGGATCAGCCATCTAAGAGTAGCATTCACGGATCACTGCCGCGGACGCCGAGTTCAGTTCCATCCAGGCTGGTATGTACAAAGAGTCTGAGGCTTTGTATCACCCCAACAGATGCCCCCTGGACTGTGTCTCTGTCCGGGGGCCCCACGTGTACCGACACCTCGCAGACCCCTGGCCACGGAGCAGCCTTAATGAGAGGGAGGGATCACGTGAAGTCGTGTTTTCTTCTTCATTGTATTATATTCGCTTTTCGAAAACACACACAGCAATAAACCTCTCAGACTAGCCCTGTCCAGGGATAGTTTATTTCCCTGCTTGTTTAATTCAGCTCAGCAAGGATATGATTGTACCGCATTGCAACAGACCACCCCAACTTTTCGGATGTGCTTGCGTTGCTCTTGTCAGCACCTGAGGCCTTTATTTTCAGTGGAATAGAGCTAACATTAGGAAAATTAGCATTTTCCATTACATTCCTGATGTTCATTGTCAGGGAAGCGAACAGTTGCTTGATGATGCTGTTGCAGGCAAGTAAACACAGGGATAGAAAAGATCCTGGTAATGTCTGCCAGTCATGGGAGTGTCTCCTCCTCGTGGCACATGAGGCCTGGGTACCAGAACCACGCGCCAGAGCTGAGTCAGCGGCAGCTCTCCAGGAGCAGCAAGAGATGCTGATGGGGCCGCATCCTGCAGCAGCTGACAGATGAGCAATTCATGCCCCTGGGCCACTTGACGTGACTTGTTTGTGCTGCCTGGACGGATGCGCAAGGGGCACGTTCACATCCCACTTCCAGGAAGTTAGGCGGGTTGAGTCACGTGACCACGGTGATGTGGTCCGTTCCGGACCTTGCACAGTTTTAGTAACCACCAGGAATGTAAAGGAATGCCATAAATTGTTCGAGTGACATGCGTTTTTGTAAATTTGTTTTTAATTTCTACAGAAGGTATAATGTAACTTTACAGAGGGCTGTAGTGGTGATATCAAGGTGGAGAAAAGCGGGGAAAGCAATGGAGCAGGGGGATGTGAACAACGCAGCATGCCACAGCGCACAAAGTCTCTCGTTAAGGTAGAGAAATGCAGTTCTAGAGTGTCACGAAACTGACAGGTGTGGTGTCTTCTGCTCTGAGCTCACGCAGGAGAGAGAGAGAGAGAGATTCGGTGCTATTGCAAGAAACTCTGATGGCCAAGGCACAGCTATGTGTGTTTCGGCCCAATCAGAAGCATAGAGTTTGAGCATCATATCTGGCTGCATTTAAAAGTATTTTCTGGTTTCTTTTTGGATGTGGACAGTGCCCTTGTTGCTCAGTGAGCAGTGCATAGAGCCAACTCGTGAGATTCGATGGCCGAAAAATGAGATCCGATAGGTCAAGAATCGATGATTAGCTCCCAGCGCCCTTTGTGATCAATCAAATTAATCAGTGTTCGACCTTTTTGGAAGAAAGTGGCGCAAACTGGTCCACCTGGGACCCCTGGAACAAATTATCGCTGCAATTAAATCTCTTTTTGTTTTCTAATTTGGCGTTCTTTCATGGGCGTGCCCCAGCGGGCAGACCGACTGCGCTGCAATGACAACCTCGCCCTCAATCGCAATTATCTTCTGATAGCAACCTGTATAAGGCGCTAATGCATCCCGTGCCACCTGGAGTCTTTTATTGACTCAAACTCTGATTTATTTCAACAAGCCACTCCATGAACAGGCTTGCATTGTCTGTAACCTTTCAGAAAAAACATATTCTAAATGTAACTTGGTTAAAGAGAGCTGAGTTCTCCCTTAACCTGGTGATTTCTGTTCAGACAAGCAACATAAGGAGGGTTGGCATGTTGAACAAAATTCTAATAGAATGGACAACATTGTGAGCATACCATAAACATACATAACCAGTCAAACCCTGTTTCCTGAAGGTTGGAGGCTAATGTTGTACTCACCGTAGAGCCTTTATCCTTTTCATGCCCGCTCTCGAACTGAACTGTACCACCTCCTCTTGGTACAGCCAACAGTCCCGTCTCTGTGCCACTATGAAAAGTGTTCTTCACCTGAGAGCCTCTCAAAGTCCTCTTCACATACCAGGATCCTCTTAGGGCTATATTTAACACTCACACGTCCCTAGAACAGCAGTCTGAGATTAGTCTAGGAAGACTGGATCCAAGCCACATTTTCAGGTCAACCAATTACTTTATAAGTATTTCCCATTTAAAGGTATATAAATATACCTTATGTGGGTACCCTAAAAATCTAACACGGACCCAAACCATGTGGACAGTCATACCCGAGATACATGTTCTTGGGTAGTGCCCCAATTCCCTTCTATGAGGTGGTCCTTCACGTACTAACAAAATATGACAACCCTCATCCAGAACTAACCTGTGCTATGTGATGTTACTATGAGTTGGTAAGGGTTTTAGCTGTACCCATGCAGTGATAAGTATTCAGAAGCTACGGGTTACTTCTACAAACTACAGTTTTGTAGTGGAGGTGGCTTATTTCTTAAGGTAAGAGGTCCTGCAACAGGAAGTCTAATGGAGAGTTACTGCAACCCTCCATGCTCAGGTAGGGTGTATGGCGAGGAGCAAGTAGGACGGGTTGGGTGAAGGAGGGGTGGTGGTAATGGGCGTCAAGGTCTAGGGGGCAAGCTGGCTGTGTGTAGCCGAGTTCAGGTGTAGGCAGGGTGGAGGGAGCTGAGATGATGCTGGTAGTGGCGGCAGGAACTGGGGACAATGTCTGCCATCACCAAGTGCAGGTGCCTCATGATTTTGCTGTGTAAGGGGTTAACCTGGGGTTTGCCAATGAGCCACTAAAAGTTGATTTGTTCTTTATGGGCCACTTATGTATCCATGTTTGTAAACAAAAACTTATATTTGATACATGAAAAAGGAGTGAGGGCATAGAGCTGCCAAATGAGGCAAGAGCAAAATAACGTCCGTGATTGGTTGTGGAAACAGGTGTCCCTCAACTGTGATAAGCGACAAGATGGTCGGCAAAGATCCCCGCTCACAGCTTTCCTCGCGTGAGGCTCTATTTGGCGTAAACATGTGAAAAGGTCTGGCCCCAGACTGGTCTTTTGCATTTGCACAAGAATAGTGGATGGTGATGTTTCCCCCTGGCCTTTCAGTCAGCAGAGCCATCTCAGGCTTTCTCACACATAATCAGTATGTTGATCGCACAAATGCCAGCAGAGCTGGTTTATTGTTGCCAGAATTCGAAGGTAGCGATAACTGTTTTTTATAAATAATTTTTATTGTTCATTTAATAAAACTTTACGTGCACCATTTAATTTGATTCTTGACAAATATTCCAATAATACTAAATGATTTTTGTAGAATTTTCATAGCCTGATGTACGAACAAATAGACTGTTAACGTGGGAAAATGTACGTATACTGAAGCAGCGAAAGAGCTTTTGTATCATGTTATAGTTGAGAAATACAAAACTAAGAGCTAGATGGACGAATGTAATGAATAGCGATTTTCCAATTGTGATTTCCTGAGAATTACAATTAGGAAATCGCTATTTCTAATGTATGAAACTCTTTTGACTTGTATTAGCGATTCCTAGGGGGTCACAAATAGACCTACCTCATTAATACATAGATGCCAGGGTTTCAGACTGCTTATGTGTGACATTTTCATACTTTCAGTGTAATTATGAGTGACATTCAACAACTATGAGTGACAGTTTCTCACAAACAAAATTAAGCAATGAAGATGAGGTAAATATATAAATATGAGAAATTATACCAATTAGAACAGCGTGAAACTCTAATAAGAGCTTAAAACTGTTGTAAACCACCAGAAATGGAAGGGCACTAACCTAGTAAAAAGTTAAAAACTAACAGCTAATCCTCACCAAATACAGTTTTGCGAATATGTGGTTCATGTTCTTTCTCTCCTTCTCCCCTTTTGTCCTCTTTCCTGCTTTTTCCCTTCTTCCCACTGTCTCATTTCCCATTTCCCTCCCTTCTTCGTCCTTCCTCACCCCCCTCACACACACCCCCCTCTCTGCAATCTGGACCTAAAAGCGCTATGAAGCATTCAGCACAGTCCGCTTTCTAGTGCTTTTTTTCAAATCATTCAGTTATCCAACCCTCCTCCCCCGTTAGCCACCCCCCACTTTGTGACAGCTTTTACATTTAGCAACCAAGGGGAGAGCTTTTGGCGTTGCGAATGCTTGTTATATCTACTCTTCCTCTGCATACTATGAGCACACACCCCTGCCCAACAACTGCTCAGACACTGCAGCGTGAAGCTGCGTCCGCATAAACTCCATTTTCCCTGGACAAAATTGTATTATGTCACCGCGCCTATTCTGTCGGTGAGAAACACACGAAGGCCAGCTACATTAATGGACAAAAAAAGATGAAACCACTTAGACATTCAAATGAAAGCAGCATTCTAATCATATTCAGCATAGAATGCTGTGGAATATAAAAGACTATTGTATGAAATAGGAAATTATCCCGATGTACTATGCTTCCTAATGACCAAGTGTCAGCTCCACATATGCAAAGCTGTGCTGTCAAGTGTTATATGTGCTGACTTGGCCCTGGGTCCGGCGCGCTCTCATGCAATAAAGAGTCACACTTCTCCCCTGCATCTCCCTGCTCCTCTCTTGACAGTGTGTGCAAGTGGGAGAGAAAGGTCTTGTGAACAGCTAGGGGGCAAGGATGCACTCTCCACAATGTGTCTGACTCCCCACCACACTTAAGTGTAGAAAAAAACAGCCTTTCAAAAAGGCAGAAGCTCTACGTGCCATCGGAAACTTGCGTTCTACTATTACATCGTGAAAACAAAACTATAAGTGACTCTAAGAATAAAAATCAACACGCAAAAAACGATTCCCTGACGTCACAGTGGACAAACTCAAATCCCCGGCGACGGAGCGGCTTCAATGTATGTGTCCTTCGCACCAACCCTAATGCGCCATATTACCTGCGGTGTTGACTGAATCCATGTGAGCCAGTCCACACATTCCGGGCAGGTCGGCCGGCGAGAGCAGCTCCGTACACATGTCGACAGGCTGTCTGGGTCACCTCTGTGCTGGTGAGGCTTGCTCAGCTAATAGCTGCAGCCCTCTGGGCACTGTAGTTGAGCTCCAAAGCATAAACCACCACTTTGCCGTCCGGTGCAGTTATCCTATGTTTCAGCCGCCGCCCGCGATGTCCCGCCACCCTGCTTGGGCCCGGCTGTGTGTCAGCGTCGCAGAGGCTGAGATCATGATTGCAGGAAGCATTGCAACATCAGCAAAACCAAACTGATTTTAAATACTGCGCCACCCGCCTATAACTGAGTTTCAGACATACCCCTGACCAGTGTGCCGTGCCGCGCAGGATGAATTCAAGTGTTACATTGTTGCACTTAAGCTCAGCCAGCCCTCCTTCCCTCTCAAGCCTGCCGAGCAGCGCGCACCACGTGCTTCCTGCCACTCTCTGCTTTTACCAAATCGTATTTTAACACTAATCAGCCATAGCTTTCGGGCCCCTTGACAGGAGAGCTGAGGCACTATATGCGTGACAATGCATTTCAGCGTGGTGATGCGGACCACCACACTGAAATGCATTAGTCTAACGCCTGATACGTGGTACTTGGCAGGGCTAAAAAAAAAGGCGAGAACAAAAGGTTGAGGCAAAGAGTACCGCACCTGACACTTAATGTAGCTAAATAATCAGGTGATTGTGCTTGACAACCAGAAAGTGCACCCCTCTACACTTCCTATTGGGACCAAGTACCAAGAAACATGAAGAAAAGAATGGAGTCAGCACCCATCAAATCACATACACAAGTTGTACTCGACGACTTCAAAAAAACATATCTGTTTCAAGTTGTTCTTTTCAGAAAATACTTGTCGTTTTTATTGAAAGGTAGACAAAATAATTTGAATCCAATTTTCATAAAACCCATTACACAATTTAGCCAACGCGTTTCGTCTCCGTGGAGACTTCTTCAGGGCTCTAGTTATTAATGATCTGTCATATCTGGGAATCCAATAGTATAATTGTTTCTACAAACACCTTCTTTTAATGTGTCTCAACATCTGTTACGGCTTGGAAATATCGATCTCTAAAGAATAAAATCTTGTTTAAAGGATCCAATAGTAGTCAGGCGCGCGAACAGGTAACTTGTTTTCAATCTTAAAAAGATGATGATTCGAGTGACATCATCAATGAATGGCAGGGTGACCAGCGAAACTCATTGACGCTCGAGAGCTTCGCTGGTCACCCTGCCATTCATTGATGATGTCACTCGAATCATCATCTTTTTAAGAACAATAACTAGAGCCCTGAAGAAGTCTACTTGGCAGGGCTGTTAATATTAATGAGGTAGGTTGCAATTTGAGCTCAGTAGACCACAAGGTCTGTGATTGCTTTTAAATAAAGCATTTTTTTTAATGCAGCCGGTTTTCCTTAAAGGGAAACAGGATAAATTTAAAAATAAAAAAATTAAACTTGGAAGGATAATTTTTAAAGCGTAGGCAGTGGTCCCTGGGCCCCCTGCCTGCTCTTATAAAATATTTTACCAACCATTCTCATGAGGAAGGGGTACCTTGGGGACCCCTTCCCATTTGTGAATGGTTTACCACCAACTTTCAATTTGGGGTAAATTGCGAATGTTTTGCGACCGCCTTTCGTTTGCAAAACATTCGTATATACCCTTCCAATTTGGTACTTGGAAGGGACACCCTTAATATGCCCCTTCTAATTATCTAATTGCAAACCGAAAATTGTGATTCGATAACAAGTTACCAAATCATAATTTGGGCATTGTACATCCTAAAAAGCAATTTTCCTGTCACAAATGGCTCTACTCTGTGAATCGGGCTGTTTGCAACAGGAAAAACGGTTCGTACCTCTAGCCCTGTTGACTTTGAGACACTGCTTATGAATGACTTAGCTAATGCTAAAAGTAATTTTTATTTAAACATTTTCCAACATGAGATAATACAATCAAACAGGACAATATACTTAGATGAGAATACACATGTCAAAAACACTACGGGGCCGATTCACAGAACTAACTTAAGACAAAATCCTAAACTTACTACTTTTGGTATTCACAGAAGTTAGAATGTTGCCTTAAGTTTGTCTTAAGACAAACTTAAGACAGACTTAAGACAGACTTAAGACAAACTTAAGACAAACTTAAGACAAACTTAAGACAGACTTAAGACAAACTTAAGATAAACTTAAGACAGACTTAAGACAGACTTAAGACAAACTTAAGACAAAATCCTAACTTCTGTGAATACCAAAAGTAGTAAGTTTAGGATTTTGTCTTAAGTTAGTTCTGTGAATCTGGCCCTACCTGTGGAATCATACAATCTACACAATGTGACAAATTTTCTAAGGGAAATAGTAAAGAAATATCAGGCTATATAACATATTTACTTCCCAATGTATAGGGGAATCGGTCATCTGCTGTATATGTTGCCGTATATCACAAATCATTTTTTTAACAGCATATAGTCCACAAAAAAGGTTCAGCTAGCTTGTCTACAAGGTGGTAGTTCAGCTAGGTGGTATAAGTCCTGCGTGAAGGATCCTGAATCAGTAAGACCATCGGGGGTGGCTCCTCCACTACGGCGGAGGAGCATCGCCCCACTGCTTTCACGTAGTGCGAGAAAGCCAAAACATAAAATAGTAATAACTACATTTTATGTTTCCTTTGTGCATTACCAGCAGGCGGGTGGGCAGGGCTGCTCTGCTCTTTGAGCAGGGCAGGTGAGGAGTGGTTTGCACACTCTTGAGTGCGCAGACTGTTTGGTCTGCCCTCCCCTGGCCGAGGAGCATCACCCCACTGCTTTCATGTAGTGCGAGAAAGCCAAAACATAAAATAGTAATAACTAAAAGGTATTGCCATTTTATGTTTCCTTTGTGCATTACCAGCAGGCGGGTGGGCAGGGCTGCTCTGCTCCTTGAGCAGGGCAGGTGAGGAGTGGTTTGCACACTCTTGAGTGCGCAGACTGTATGGTCGGCCCTCCCCTGGCCGCCCAAACCAGTCATGTGCACTCTGCCCTTTCTCCATGCAAGCTGCATAGCAGCCTACATGGAGAACATGGCCACCCCATTAGCCCCTGGCTGGGCGGCGTCCCGCCCAATCACAACGCTGCTTGCAGCGTTGTGATTGGCTTCGGGGAGGGTCCGGAGGGAGTCTGGCTGGCTGCTTCCTGTTAGAGACAGGAGAGCAGGAGCAGGAGCCGATAAGAAGAGGGACCCGGCGGAAAGGAAGGTAAGTTTAATTTTTTTATTTTTGATTTACCCGCTATCCCCCTGCGACACCCTACGCGAATACCCCCCACCCGCGATCAACCGCCCTCCCACCCAGGAGCAATGCCGGCTGCGACTGAAGACCATCTGTTAACTTTGGCTTCTGCCTTAGAAATTTTCTATGCATGTCTTCAGTTTCTGACGACTTCAATATACATCTGTTATCCAATCTTTCAAGTCTAGTGCTTTCCCTGTGTGCGTCACTATTCTTCCTTTGGCTAACAGCAGCGTGAATTGTACTGCTGTGTTGTGTGTTTTGTTCTTAGTTTTGCAGCAGACAATCCCTCACTGCTAGTTTCAGTGGCATGCTCACATACTAATTGCATCTACCTCCATTTTATATCCTTTTTCCAGGGATGTTCACTAAATCTCAAAAAATTGTGCTACTTGTGCCCCACATCAAGGATGCCCTGTGATCTATTTTGTGTACTGTCCAAGGCGTCATATATGACCTGTGTAATAAAGTACATGCAATGGAATCTGGCTCTGCTTGAAGCATTTGAACAGCCAGCATGCACTTATCACACTCTTGTGGTGTGAATGGATTCTTGTAATACTTTTCCCATTTTGCTTTGATGAGTAATGCTTTCTTTTCCACATTATCTGTAATGGCAGTACATAACGCAGAGGTCACTCCTTTACTCGCTGCAACATCTAACATTGTTGGTAATGTTTGTACTATCAAAAAAATATGTTCTCCTTGTATCTTTTGCATCTTTACATAACGCGCCGGACTGCAAAAACGATAAGCTTCTCCATGCTATAATGGGTAATTTAACTCTACATTTTTGAATTTGTGTCACCCAAATATTGATCCCCCATGGTGATGCAATTTCTCAGTATCCATATCACTAGATCCATATCTCTGGCTGCTCGCTGCTATTCAGGGTGCACCTGATGTTGTGGATTTAATACTAACCACCGGCAATTGCTCAAGAGAGCATTCCGAGCACTTCAGTTTTCACCCACTGGACCACCATAGACAAAGGCCCGCCCTACGCAAATCAGTACAGGTGCTGCTTTTCATGGGAACTGTCTATCCCGAGCTGCCAGGTGATTACCCCTCCAGAAGAGAACACAAGCGACTCCAGACTGGTTTCTGCCTTGTTAGGCTTCGTCAGAGAGGTGTAGCTTGGATTCCCTGGCAAAGGAAGCAAGGGACCCATGTCTGGGCATACTCTTGGCCACTTAGAGTGTTACATCAATCTCACAAAAGACTTTGTTTGCTCCATAAGTTCCAAGCTTCATTTTGAGATGGAGTCAGTAATGAAAGTTAAATTGGTGATCCTGGAACTATCATGAACACATTGCACACAGTGTGTGGACTCAGAATAGTTCCATGTTCCTTTTCTTACTCAGATTGAGTTGTCTGTATTGCTTACTAGGGAGGAGAACACCAGCAGCTTCCTCTTCATGTTTTTGAACTGCCCTGTCTGCAGCTCTTACACTTTCTTGTAGATTTTCTGAGTCTGTATGAAGTGCAGGAAGCACACTTTGGCAAAGCTGGGACAAAGACCTCTCCATGGTTGTCGAAGATGTTCATGATATGGTCTTTCTCCTTCTGTAGGAGCGGATGTGACTTCTTTAGGCATGCTTTTCAGATGATCGCAATGTAAAATAAAAAACAGGATTCTTGGGTGCAGGAGGACTTTGATTTTAGAGGCATCCATAGGCGCAGTGATCTTTGTTGCCACTACCTGAGCTAACAGAAACCAAATCTCCATCCCACCTTCAGTGAAGAGGGATGACATCAAGGTGATGCCTTTTGTCCTGGACTAAGACCCTGCTCATAGTTCACCAGGAAACCACTAGCCACTACATAGTACTGAGCTGAGGCTATATGAGTTGATCCAAGTTCCCAAATTGGAATGCAAGTGGGTCCAGGGATTCAATTGGGTCCAGGACCTTAGTAAGGTCCTTACCATGGCCTGAGTGGGTCGTGTCTGGAGCATCATCATAGAAAAGTGCTTAGAAGTAGAGGCTGCACTTATTCTGACGTATACAGCACTATAGCAGTAAAAGTGCTGAAACATCCAGTGCTTTTCAGATTCTACTGAAAAGCAACTATAAGCATATATGGTGGTTTGTCAGTTATATTTGGTTTTCACTGAAAGCCGGAAACCCTAGCCATGTATAAAGCTATGAATACTATACTTTGTGTAAATGTCATCACATGGATATAATCCCATGTAACTTCTGAATTTTGCATTCTGAAATATGAGTGAAATTTTGTTCATTTTGCATTACATGAAATTTAGTGTCATTTTTGTCCATGGGACACTGATTTGAAAAGAAAAGGTCTTGCTAAGTTCTGTTTTCTGTTTGAGCCACTTTGCAGTGGTATCTCAAGTAACTTTTCTCTGCAAGGCATGCCCTCGCCTGCAAACATCTAAGGAGATACCTGACCAAAACCGTATACACTCCTTCCATAATTTTGCTTAATTTTCCCAAAATGTAATACGTTTTCAGATAAAAATTATGCAGTTTACTGGTAAGACTGATAAATACCAAGAGAATTCAGTTAATAAATTGATGAAGTGATTTGCCCTGATTTAGTGAAGTTGTTCCTAATATCATTCGCTAAGTGCTAATACAGGGAAGACATCATTTGCATTTGCATTTGTAAAGCACAACATTCATCCTGGCGGATATCACAGCGCTGTCTAGCGGAACATGTAGTAGGTTATGTTGGAGGTCCTCAGCTCTAATTAAAGATCTAGTTCATGTTATGACGTGTTCAAGGCAACTGTTATTAAACTGAGGTAGGTTGGGGATGACCACTGGAACCGTTATATGGATGTTTGATTTTCCACTGTTTCCACCCAATGAAAGTTCTGAACTCTGGACTCGTCACACCCTTCCAGGCTTCCACTTTCCTGCCGTCACAGTTGCCCTGCTTACCCTGTCATGGTGGTTCATGTCTCTAATGGTTATTGATTACTATCATTGAAGGGGCTCTTTGTTTTAGGGCGTCTAAAAGCCGTAGATGACTTACTTTTCTTAGATCACAAAGAGCTCTCAATATGGTGTTGAAGCTCAGCGTTGAGAAAGAGGATCAAGATTTTAACCTACAGCTACTGGAAATAGAAGTGCCTGCCATCCAAGGTGGCTCGGCTTCTGGTCTCCGCTGGCTTCATGTTTCACAATGCGGCCTGGAAATGAGTGCCTTTTGCCTGACACTTGCTCTACTTTGAAATCCAACCTGAAGAAAGACCATGGCGGCCATTATACAATCAATGGCGCATCGACATCACCTGACGCATTTGACAGTGTACTGTTGTTTATGTAATCATGCAAAATGAAACAGCATACTCATGCTAATTGAAACTAAGTCTGGTGGTAACATGATCTTTTCACTGCTAACACCAGCCATCTCAGAGTGTGCTGCAACCCCCTGTGACCTGTTTTGTTTCATCTCAAGAGCACCTAGAAGTTATTAAGTGATGCAGCATGCGCTTTAAAACAACATAAATATAAATAATGCAAATTTAGGACTATTGGCTGCTACAGATGAAGGACGGTTCTGTCCATCAATGTGTAAAAAACATGGGAGCGACCCCTCTACACCAAGAGTCAGGGTACTGTAATCAGTTTGAAAAAGAACTACTCTTGGAGAGCTAATATTCAGTTTTTCAACGCACTTATACCAGAGCATTCACAACATACTACTCCACCAGTCTTAAAAGGGAAAACCAAAGCTAATGCATTCCAAATTTAATTAATTATCTACCTCTCTTTTTCCAGCGTTTGTTGTTATGCAGATGAGGTCAGCCTGAATACAGAGCTATTAGCGGCCACTTCAGTGATCCAAAGATGTGGTAATAAGATTAACCACGTGGCTAATACACAAGGGAACACTCTTAAAGAAACCTTTACTTAGAAAGACTGACTGGTTAGCGGAACCCTTTTGATTTCAAAACCTCCACACCTGGTTAGGTGGGATAAGGAGTGACTTACCCCTAGTGGATATACATGGGTGTTTTTTTTTTAACTAGGAACGTATTGCTGATTCGTCTGTATAAATTCGAGAACAGCCAGAATAATTGACCTCACCTTTATAATATAGCTGAATCTCCTAGGTTGCTCATAAGAGGGGTAGATAATTAATTGTCCTGAAGAAGGTGGCTTCATTCTGCTTTTGTACCACCGAAACGCGTCAATGCTTGTCACTCTTTGAGTTAAATTTGAGGAACAAAGTATTGCTTGTACACAATTAAATGATGTCAATACTGTAATTGATTCCTTCGAAGTAACCATTGTAAATGACGAATATATATGCTTTAAATTGTGTCTCTCTTTGATGTTTTATAACACTGTGCGAAACTATTGGGGATATTGTTTTTAATGTGATTTTTTATATACATGTATGGACTTTTTTTAATATAAAATTAAATTTGAATGCATTTGCTTTGGTTTCCCTTTTAAGACTGGTGGAGTGGTATGTTGTGAATGCTCTTGTATTAGTGCGTTGAAAAACTGAATATTAGCTCTCCAAGAGTAGTTATTCTGTCCATCCATCAATAGCAGCTCTCAGCTCTCACAGGCTGCCTTGTACATACCCCTACACACCCTTTTTTCGGCAGTCCCTTATTCATTAGTGGCTGGCTTTCTTTTTGTAGAAGGAAACTTCACAGACCCTTCCAGCACTCACTCCTTGGTTTACTATCTGAAGTCCCTAAAGAAAGAGACAATTTGGGAAAATCGGGTCAAGGAAGACATGGGATGAATTAAATTATTTTCTTAATCTGTGATTACACTGAACATTATAAGCATTGGCCCTGGCAATCTTGTAAGTTTTTTAGGTCGAGCCTAGAGTAAGCGCACATGGGCTGCTCTGCAAGGCATGCTGTAATCCCTCTGTGGGCTATAAACACGTCCACCATTTTTCATTGGTTACTTGGTCTGCCTCCACAAGTACCATTGCTTTTGTTGGTGAATAGTGTACTTTTGTCCCTCCTTGGGGCTGTTTTGTTACTGCCGTGGCGACTGCCCCTGCTACATGGATCCTTTCACTAGTGGCCATATGTTTTGTTTCAGTGCACTTCTTTTTCTCTCCGCCCTCTCCTCGCAGCTCGCTTGTCTTTATTATTTTCTGCTCCTGTCTTAGGCTCTTGTTCAGCTTCGCTGCCTGTTGCTGCTCCTAGCTACTCATTTTCATTCCAGCTGTCTTGGTGCTGTGTCCTCTTCTGCCTTGTCCGTTTATTAAAATTTCCGGTCCAGGAAGCACCTGCCTGACAGTTCAGGCTGGGCTGTTCCCATGAGGCACAGGGTCAAGACTGATTTGCATATGGCTGGGTCCCAACTGGGGTGGCGAAGTGAGCTAAAAAGAACAATGATGGATTCATCCCAGATCTGTGACTGGGGGTGATTGTCTGAAAAGTTTCAGCACTCCGTCCAGCATCTCCTTGTGTTTGCTTTGTTTGCCTAAAGTTGGCAGTGAATGCCCAATTGTGGGTCCCTTGCTCACTTTGCCACTGGATTCAAGTTAGCCTGGCTAATGAGGGGTGTTATCCCAAAACAGGTCCTAGGATGCTTGTTCCCGGTCCAGAGAGGACCTGGCCTGGCAGTTCAGGCTGGACTGTTCCCATGAGGCACAGGGTCAAGACTAATTTGCATATGGATGGGTCCAAACTGGGGTGGCGAATTGAGCCAAAGAACGATGATTAATTCAACCCAGATCTGTGACTGGGGGTGAGTGTTTGAAAAGTTTCAGCACTCCGTCCATCATCTTCTTGTGTTTGCTATGTCTGGCTTTGAGTCAGCTTTAGCAGTGTCACCACTCATGTAATGAAAAAAGTAATTAAAACAGATAACCAGAGGAGCTTTAAGTCAGCGCTCTTTATCCACTGTTTTTTCAGCTATTTTCGATATTTTACTTCCAATCACCACATCATGGGTGCAAAGGTCAGTCCAGTTTAGTTATTTATTCTCTTGTACTGTGAGTGAGGGTATTTGACCTCATCACATGTGTCTAGCTGCCTAAAAAGAAGAGCTTGTCCGTGCCAGGGCTGGTGGGCCAATAATTTACTTTGAAAATCAACCTTTTTCATAATTTTTTTTTCTGGTCACCCTTTTGTGTTTCAACTATGTCTTCAGGTTAAAGCAATACAATGCCAGTAGTACCTTTCATTGCACACATATAAAACATAGCTTCCTGCATAGTGTATTAAAACTATGATAGGTTTCTGTACATGTTCCAAGTGCATTTGTCAGCTAGAAAGCCCCCTTACTGTGTCAATACAGTTAAATGCATTTGTCAATTGTGTTTTTAATTTCGTTTTGTAATTAAAATCATATGGATACCTTATTTAGGACCTGCATGGCATTTTTTATTTAAAAAAAAAAAAATCACAACAGCACTTTTACTTTGGAGGGTTTTTAAAAAACAAAAATCCTACCGGGCATTTAGCGGGAGCACCTTCCCCAGAAATCTAAATTTTCAATGCCCCCCTAAGTCTGAAAAGCAAAGAGGCCTGCCTATTTCACTACCTATTGTACCACTTGGTCTTGGACTTCACTCTGTCTGATTCTAATTCATTATATTTTTTTCAGAATCAACACTGTTTGAAAATCTCCGTTTTTTGCTGCTCAAGACTTTGTAACATGCAAACTTTCCGCACTTCACTTAGTTTCTCACCTACCTGAATTTTGCTTCCCAAAGTTGTCGGATAAAGCCACCCCTTTCCAAAATGTTGTATTTCACTCATTTGGGATGTATTTGGGAGCTCTATTTGATTCCCTCCTTCTGGGGTACCATGTCCGAGAGAATCTGGTTAAATACAGGACCTTCCTTCTCTGCTAGATGACTAGGTGCTTCCGAGCCCGAAAGTGGTTCCTTCTTTGGGTCCCTGGTCTGTTCAGCATGAAACCTCCCTAAAAGATAACTAATTAAAACCAGCTTTTGGTGAACCAGCCTATTTAGCTCACTTTCAACCCTAGCATTTATCTCAGCAAGATTCAGGTGCCTGTAGTGTCTTGCTGGACACGTCATGTAGCAGCCCCTCCCTAGGCGCAGTTCGACACTCACCCCACACCCATCCAAGACAGGCGTCCCCAGTCACGTGACCCGGTCATTAAAAGGGCCCTGGTGCACGTGCTCGTGGCCAGATATATATCCACTATACCTGTGACTGCGTGGTCATTTCTCTTAGTATGTGGGCCCAGGGTTCACTACCTCAACGGGCCCTTATCGTATCAGCAAGATTGGTGTGCTATGTTATATTATATTATGTTTAATAGAGCACATAATTACGATTTTGAGCATCCAAGCAGTGAAAAAAACACTAAAGTGTAAAATAATTTGGTGAAGAGACAATTTTTGAAGATTTTCTAAAAGCAAGAGGATTGGAATGGAGGTGTAGACAGCGAGGTAAAGAGTTCCAGGCGTGGCATACATGCAGTCTCCAGCCATAAGCCTGCAAATTATGGACAAAACAGGAAGACCAGCAACATTTTCGCATACTATCGGAGCAGGTTGACAGAAAATACACAAAAACAGAACTATTTCCATAGAGTCAGGGAGATCCAAGGAATCATGAGCAGTCTGTGTGTTCCGGTCTGATTATACGGGCTATCATCTTTGTAGTTCTAGATTGTTTTTGTTACGAAGCGGAGGAGATGTGGGCCAAAGGCTGACTTTGGAAGTGGGGTCCAGGTGTGAATCTCAGGCTTGGTTCAACATTTTATGATTCTAGGCAAATCCTTCAATTTCCCACTGTTTGTGCATATACAAGGAGGGCTCCTGAGTAAGTTCTATGAGGTAGTCTCTCTTGGCTGATGCAATACAAAGCCAAAATATGTGATTCCACCTTGAAGCATCCAAGTTGGTGGGAGGTATCCTAAATTACTAAAACATTACAGAGGGATAGCATTGATTCAATTGACCTCTCTGTTTATTTCAGTTAATTTTTTTATTCACTCAAAATAAAGTGCTGTGTGTGAGCTACTTAATCAGTAAACACTCAGTATTTCAAAGTCCATTAGTGGTATGAAATGTCAAAAAAGACTGACGTTTTGGAAGATCCAAAAATAGTGTCTTAAACAATAGTCTTGAGCCTCCACATTTAATGTACTAGGCTCTGGCCAACACGTTTCACATCTATGGAGTGAGCTTCTTCTTAACATCTTTTGAGTGAGCTTCTTCTCAACATCTATTGAGTGAGCTTCTTCTCAAGGTTAAGGTTATTGTTGAATGGAATCTCAATGACAATGACCATAGTGATGAATGAATGGTTAGGCGCCATGGCCCAGACAAACAAACTTATTTTATCACCCAGTGCTATCCAGCAGACTGCTTCTGCAATATTATTTTTAGGAAAGTTGATAATGGGATAACTGCCCTTGATTTATTTTAAGGTGACGACCTGCTGTGTTTCCATCCGTTGCTTATACGTGTTAATCGGTACAAGCCGTTTTCAATCACTTCTAATAAAAGTTACGTTTTCAACAATAGCAGAAAGCATAGTTTGGAGTTTTACTTCACTGCTCAAGTACTGATTGCCTTATTTAATGAAGAATAATCGCTAATTTGGTATTAGAGTGAACCTTAAACTTACATTGGTTGTTGGATGCCGTCGACCAGTCGTGGATTAGTGCATTCAAACAGTGACTTACAGACCATTGTCTATTATCGTCCTTTTCCAGCCGCAAATGAAATGGATCTGCAATGGTAAAAATACGCATCCCCCAAGACAGAGAGTGCACCATAAAGAATCTCTATCACTTCTATTTGCATGGAGTTAACCAGAGCCCAGATTGCAGCCTGTTCTCCTACATCATTCTGAGCAGTCAGTCCTCTTTTCTCTTGCCTTGTGAGGAGGCAAGACTGTTCCTCTCATGCTTGACCAACCAGCATCTCCTCAATGTCATGCGGACCATGGTAATGATGCCTTCTTCAGGACCTTCCACACGTGCACCCTCCACCCCCCAGATGGATTTTCCCTGCTGCGGATTCCAATGTATTCCTCTGGCCATAAAAGTCCGACCATGCAACAGTGAGCTACTGGGGCATGAAATTGGCTAAGGAGTACTCCAATCTGTTCTTTCTAGCTCCCTAAATAAAGCCCATCAGTCTCCTCTGCTAGGTCTGTGTGGCTGCCTCCTTGTGGAAGGCCCTGTCTGACACATTTATCTACCTCTTCCTTGACTAAGGGCCTCTGAAGACATTTTAGTGTGCGATGGGTACTGTGTACAATAAAATATGTTTAATAGCAAGCGGAGTGGGAAGAACACAACTTTTTGTAAAGAGAAAGTCAGAGATCATACTTATTTTCTAAGTCAAGTAACAATGAAATCAGAATTTGATATTGCACAGATCTCTGTAGGAATTTTCTTTGGAATAGATGTTGTTCAGTGGAATGTTTACCCTTATTTATATTACTATTATTGTTATTAGTTTTATTATTATTTCTATAAATTCTACAGAATGTTATTGTTTTTTGGGGCCCTTTTGTAGAGGTATTTTCGGCTCTTAACGTAAGTTTATGATTAGGTGCTCCCGGTTTTATGGTATTTATTTTCTTAACATTTCCGTCTGTATTTATCCATATTTATTTTTTGGCCATCTTTTTGGTATTTATCCATATTTATTTTGTGTTTTCACAAGAAATGGAATCGTAACATGGTATATTTCCACATTGATTTAACTCTTAGACAATCACTCATACAAGAATGTCTGTTGCATTTTTGCAAATTAAGCAGCAACATAACACTATACAACAAAATACTACAGCCACAGGTACATATTAGTGTTACACTACAAATATATGGTAATATATGCCTGTATTTAAGGAAGTCTGATCCTATTTTGTAACTCCCCATGCTGCCTATCTGCTCAGCTTTTGCCTGGAATTCATGGAAGACAGCATGGAGAGTCTTTCATAAAAAGCACAATTTTCAGTATTTTTCCGCTTTTAAAAATAAATACAGACAGGAAACACATTGTTTTCTGTCTGTATTTATCTGTAAAAATCGGTAAAAACGGAAAACTGGGAGCCTTATTTATGATCAAAAATACCACACTAAGATCTTGAGAAATTCCCAAACGAATTCCTGGCAGGTGTAAATGTATTTTGAGGAAAACATTTTTTCAAGCAGCCACCGCAAACTAGACATGCCATATAAAATATACATAACAGGTAATGCAAACTATAGTCCGGTGTTACCATTTTGGGGTTCCGGCCTTGTAGTTTATGATGGCACCAGCCCCTTGATTGCACACACACATATATACACTCAGAAAGCTCTTTTCATCACACCTTTCCAGTAGCTTCCATATGAGCACATGTTTTTGTGAAGTACTTTACATGGGTTTTCTCCTCAAGGTCCCACTTGGGGTATTTGCCTAAAAGTGCAAGACCTGGTCTCATATCCCGTGATCCAGGAACCTGATGGAGCTGGTCAAATGCTGACCAACTGCTTGTTTCAAATCATCTTCCTCAGTCACACCAAGTTCAGAATTTTACATTTCTAGAAGCCAACACATCTAAGTTTGGATGGTTAGGTGCAATTCTCCCTGTCCTGTCAGTTACGTGAGAGGACCGGAAACTGTCTGAGGAGGAGAAATGAGAGCAGGAGCTCTGGAATTGTGTCAGTGTTGAACCCGCCCTGCTTCCGCTGTTCCTGGTTAGACAACTTTACAGGCTGGGGCCAACAATCACTGAGAAAGTCGAGGTTGATAGTTTTATTTTTCCATCTAAGCCCTCTTTCTTCTCTGATAGCTCAGATTTGTCCATGAAGTAAATATTGTATGTTAAAATAGGCCAGATTGTTGAGCATGTCATTCGGTCCTGATACCTTTTTCATTTGGTTCAGGTACTTGTCGTTGTGTATTTACAATGTATTGAGAAAATCAAAACTA
This sequence comes from Triturus cristatus, assembly GCF_964204655.1. NCBI lineage: Eukaryota > Metazoa > Chordata > Amphibia > Caudata > Salamandridae > Triturus > Triturus cristatus. The sequence continues at coordinate 133,980,571 of NC_140586.1, read as the reverse complement.
CAAATGCCGAAACACAATGGAAAACGGCCAATGGTCAGATATCTGCACCTGACTGAGAAGGCTGCGAACACCGGCATTTCATCCCCGCCTGTATCTCTGTCCTCTTGACAGCAAATCAGTGGGATAGTCCAAAGAATTTTAAATTTTCAAATATTGTTGACTCTGGTGCATTTGGGGAAGACTTCTGAGAAGCCGACATGTCTATGCGGCGGCCATGATGGATGTTGAATTTCTAAGCCTTGCTGCCGGGTAGGGGCAAATAAATTGTGGTTTGGAGTAAATTTGTACCACAATTTGGTCAAGCAGTGTGGTCTGGGTAAAGGATCCGTTTTTCCTCACCCTGAAAGCGTTGAGGACATGCAAAAATGCAATTCTACTTTTGTCTCTAACTAGTCATTAAACAGAAATTAAAGCTTGACGAGGAACGCACATGGAATGAGAAAATGAAAATCCAATGATGTGATGAAATAATTACAGGGTGTCTTGCTGGCTGAAGCCATCCGTGAGCGCTGTGCGGATCAATGGACAATGCAATTAGAACCTAATCACAGGGCTTTCTTTTGTGGATTAACAGGCCTGTGGTAAATGCTTTTGCTTGGTTTCATTTTAAGAAGATTCGGGAGGGGTCGGTGGGCAGACTCTTGAAATTCACTGGATGGCAGAGGAGACCGCGGCAGCTCCCAGCCATCTTGCTTTCCGGCTGCAGTAGGAGTTTGCACATTCGGATCAGATCGCCAGCAGAGAAAGGGGAGAGGAGTTGGCCTAACGGCTAGGTCGGTCGACCTCGAATCTAGGGAAGTGCGTTCCAGTCTCAGCAATGACGCTGAACATACTGTGATTCTGGGCAAATCGCTTCATTCCCCCGTGCCTAACAAAAAATGGAATGTGTCCTCATGTAACACAACTGGTGCTATGTAAAGCGCTCTGATACCCGATACCTTCAGGTCAAGTTTGCGCTATATAAAGTCCTGTAAAAATAAATAAAAGAAAATTATCAAAAATTGCCAGGGAAAAGGTAGAAGTATCATTAGGGGTGGTCAACATGCAAGAAGTAAGGTCTTTATATAAGGCGCAAGGTATTCCCAATTTTGGGCAAAATGGGAGTGTCAGCTCAAACCAGTATTACAAGAAAAACGGTAATACAACCACTTTTTTCCATTTTCCGAGGACCAATTTAACCCATGAAAACCTGCTTCTATATGGCCCCTAAAAGTGGGTAAACATGCAGAAATCACTACAGAAACCCCAATTACTGCAGTGATTTCCTCCCTTCTCACGGTAATGGTGTTTAAGACTGCTCTCTCTAAACAATGTGCGATCAGAAATGTCAGGTCTGGTATTAACACATTTGGGATGACCTTGTAATGTTGGCATTAGTCATTTCCCTAAAATCCATGTTTGTACCAATGGTATGCGGTAAAAACTGTCCACTCCCTTTAATCCCGCTAGTCTATGTAGCATGCACCTTACCTTTGATCAGGCATTCTCCAAGGAGGCTTCCAAGTAGAAGTTGAAATAACAGAGTTCAAAATGTGCACTACTGCTGAATGTGCCCATGCTCATTTTTTAGGTCTCGCCTACGCAGTGTGCATGCACTGAATAGGAGACATTTAGCCGTCGTGCAGCTGTTTTTCAAAGCACATACTTGTGCTTGTGGCGGCATACGCCTTGCGGTAGTGCGCAGCGGCGCGCAAAAAGCACGAGTATGTGCTTTGAAAAAAAGCACAATGTGCGCACACGCACCCACACACGCACGCACCACTCCTGGGTGATCGCTTTCACTCCCGGGCGATCGCTTTCACTTTCGGGGCCGTGTAAGCGGCCTATGGTTGTTATTTTTATAACACCTTAAACAAGGGTGAACGGGCGTCTTGTTGTGCGTGGCTCACTCAATTTGATATTTGTTTTAAACATCTTAAATAATGGGCTGCCTCTGGAGCGCCCTTGGCTGACTCCGTGACTCACATACCACAGGTGCCCTGTCTATCTCAAGCTGCAGCGCCTCTCTCTTCCTACCCTCCTGTTATCAGCGCTCTCCCAAAATAATTCACAGGAGCACTGATTTATGCTGTGGCTCCTCCCTGTCTCCTGAGGTAATTCCTTTCACCCTATGGTGTCCGAGCAGCTTCACTTTCCGTACCTTGGTAGCCTCGGAGCCCATGGGGCTCCTTTCCTCTATGGCTCCTCTTTCAACACCGTTTTGATTGCCCCCATCTTCCTGGGGGGCTCACCTTATCCCGACACTGCTTTCCCCTCCATTATCTCCACCCCCTGCTGACCGGGACACCAGCTACTAAAGTGTTGTTCCCCTCTGTGCCTCCTCAGCTGGTGCCTCTCTAGCTTGCTTTGCAGTTCAAATGTCGGGGTTTTATTTGGGTTAGCTTTTTCCACGGAGACGATGACGTGGCCGTTGCAGAATTACATCACCCGTATCCTTGCTTGTGCAGCTGGTGGAATTTTTATGATGTCTCTGTAATTGATTAATCTCATTGAGCTTGTTATCAAGCCGAGTCGACTACCTAGTGCCTCCTTTATTTTGTTATGGATTTTTATTTTTTTTAGCGGGGAGGGCGTTCAACTGAAGGGCTGGGTTTTACAATAAATACAATCTGGTGTTATATGTAGGATATAACAATTTACTGACAGACATGTTATTGAAACAAGCATTGGCATAGCCAATAGGTCTCGCCCTTGGGACCTTATAATGCTTATCCATGCAACAGTTGATGTTGTTGCACAAAGGATATTGTGCTGCATAACTAAATACTTATAAGGTCCCAAAAGCGAGACCTATTGGCTATGCCAATGCTTGTTTTTACCTTAATGCCATAAATGTTCACTGTTAAAAGGGACTCCCTGTGTTGGCGCTCACTGCAACCTTCCATAGTGCATCAGCAAACTTGCTAGTCACTTCACAAACCTTGCACAATCAGAAAAGTTGAAAAAAGTCACAATGCCCATCAAAGTGAACTTTCTTCTACTTGACAGTTTCAAGACATCTATATGATGGCCGAGTGCAGGTTTGGTGATTCATCATCCATTGAAGAACAACAAAGTTTGTGTGCAGAAATTTGTGATTAGAGCAATCATATATTAGCTAGCCGCGGTGAAGTTTCGGATGAAACCTAGTTCCCAACAAAAGCACGCCTCTGTAGGATTGCAATAAACCTCTACTTAAAAACATTAACTGATTCTACATGAACTGCCTCTGAAAGGAGCTTTTTCCACACCATCACCCTTTGAACAGTAGTATCTATGCCCCATGAGATTACTTCATACTCTTTCCTCCAAGCCTATTGGATAGTCATACAGTCTGATTATTGTTTCTTGGTGGCGCCGTGGCTCTGCTGACCTTGCAGCGGCGGCTCCTCCGCAATGGCAGAGGAGCGTCACCCACTGCCTGGCTCAGAGCCAGCAAAAAAAAAATAAAACGATGTACTAGCATTGTTTGGGCAGGTTGGGGCAGGACGGGGCAGGGGAGGAGGAGTGTTATGTGCACACCCAAAGTGAGCATGTGTGTTTGGCTGGCAGTCTCAGGCCGGCCAAGCACCCATGCGCACTTAGGTTTCTGCAGCCCAGCTGCATAGAGCAGCCGGGCTGGAGAAAACCCACTCACTCCCTGGCCTGAGTGGAGCGTCTTTTCAGCCCGCTTAGGCTAATCCCGTGCTGATCTGATAGCATGAGAGCAGCGCGGGGATTGCACAAGGGGGTCTGTCCCAGGGGCTGCTGAGACCAGGAAGAGCACAGAAGGCGCAACAGGGTGCGGGAGGCGGGCGGCACCTTAAGATAAGTTTTATTATTATTATTATATACCCTCCCCACCCACGGACTCTCCTCCCGTTCTCCCTCCACCCGCCCCACCACCCTTTGGTTATGGCGGCTGCCACTGTGTACCGGCTAATGTTTTCACGGTAATCAGGTTATCACTTACTCCGTTTCTTCTCTCTCAAAAACAACCACTTGTTATTTAACTCTTCATTATGACTCAAGTCTCCCATTCCTTTAGTTCATCTGTCCACCTTTTATCATTTACCGATTTCATCATTCAAATTTGTTGTCTAAAAATAAAAACAGTATTCTCTCTCTGGGCTAGTTTGTTCGTGCCTTTGTTAAGTGTTAAGGTGGCTCCATTAAATCTGGTTTGTTTAATCTTTTTGTGGAAAAGTATGCACCCTACTTTAAAGCGTACTTAATGACACCATGTACTTCAGTTCAACCCTTGTTTACGGACACCCCCAAGTCATTTACTTAGCATGTGATTAACCAACCTATCACTGATCTGCCCAGGTTCCAAGGGTGTCTAATCCCTCTGCAATCTTGGTGGGTCCTTTGATTGGTGCACCAGTAAACCTGATATTGCATTGCCTAACAATATGTTGACAATGTAATTTATTATTTTTCTACAAATCTACTTTGGATACATTATAAAGCATCGCAATGAGGAGGAAACCTTATCACACTTATTTAAATGCCTCTAAGAATGTACAATACATTTCTTTGTCTCAAAGCCGCCCTCAACAGGTCTTAAGCTACATTAGAAACACTGCTCATCAGCTCTTGCATGATACTTCAACAGCTGCTGCAAAGCCCAAGTATATATCATTCACCTTTTATGTACTGGATCTTGAATTGTCCTACCTTGTCGTGAGACTCATCGGGTGGTTTGGTGAGATGGATTATGATACTTTTCATTCGATTTCGTATAATGAAGTCTGACCGGATGGTCAACACTATATGACAGTTTGGCTAAAACAAGTCTGGATCTGAAGCCCAGTACATCTGAAATGATTTGGGGTTAATTGTGATTCCTGCACTAAGGTAGACTAAAATTGTGTTCCAGTGCAGATGGATTCCTGGCCTAGTAGCAGGACTTGGCAATTTGTTTTCCTATGAGACCACATTGATATAGTGTAGGAAGCTGGCTCTGTATATACTATACCAAAGTGAGGTATTGTGTGCACAGAGTCCAGTGGAACCCCAAAGGTAGGGAGAGGTAAAGTTAGATAAAACCTTACTCTCTATTTGTGGTAGTGTGGGAAAGCAGTAATGCAGTATCAGAGGACAGTGTTAAGCATTTGTTGTTCACACTCAGTCAGCAAATGAATTCACAGACTCAAAGACTGAACTTCAGACGAATTGTTTTTGTATAAAAATATTCTTTTAGTTATTTTATTTTCTAGAACCAAGCAAGCCTGGCACATGTAAGCAATACATACTTTACAGTAGCAATGCAGTTTGTAAACAGTTTGGATTGCAATAGTAAATGTACTTTGATTTGACTTACAGTATTGTTTCAGAGAAATGCAATGATTTGTAAATACAGTACATAGACTTGAATGGGATTTTCAGTAAAATACCAGGTAAGTTACTTTTTGGATTACTTTTATTACTCAGAGTAGTATGCCTGAATACTAATCTGGGACATTTCCTGCAAACAGGTAAGTAAAATTGTTTTTGTTAAACAGTGTGCTTTTAAAGAATTTCTTTAGGTTTTCAAACTCCACACTTAGAAACTTTTCCACAAAAAAACAGTCAATGTTATGCTATGCAGGAAAATAGTGTTTACAGGTAAGTTACTTTTCAGATTACTTTTCTTACACAGTGTAGTATACCTGGATACTCCACTGGGACATCTCCTGCAAACAGGTAAGTAAAACAGTTTTTGTTAATAGGTACAATTTTAAAGAATTTCTTTTAAGTTTTCAAATTCCACACTCAAAAACTTTTCCAAGAAAAATAGTCAATGGTTATCGGTTTTGAGGTAAGTATTTGGTAGTGAGAGTTGAGGTTCTGGGGGTAGGCTCAGGGGTCCCCCAGGGTCAAGGATGCAGTCTTGTTACACCCTCAGCGGCACTAGGGTGGCCGGGTGCAAGGTGCTGAGACCCAATGTTATCCAATGAGAGATAGGGGGCCTCCGGTTGGTGGCTGCTGGCGAGCAGGTCACAAGGTTGTGGGAGCAAAGCTCCTGGTGTTAGGCTCAGGGCAAAGGGGGATTCAGTTTAGCACACAAAGTGCACCCTCAGCGGCGCAGGGGCAGCTGGGTGAAGGGTGCTGTTTTGGCGTCGGGTGCCCTGTTGTTTTCAATGGGGATTTTCGTTTTTGTTTTTTAGCTGCAGGCTCGGTCCAGGAAGACTTCCGGGAGGAACCAGCAGCTGGGCAGGTAAGTTGGAGGACTCGGGGACGTAGGTGCACCTTGGGTTCCTTTCTCCAGGGCGCAGGGCGGCTGGATGCAGGGGTGTCTTTTAAGGTAAGATTTCACCTTAACAGGCCACTCATTGTGGTTAGGGGTGGGCTCCGTGCAGAGGCTGCAGGTGACGTCAGGAAGTCCTGGAGTGGTCCACCCACGGTGGACTCGGATTCTGGAATTCTAGGGGACCTCGTTGGGACTGGTGGGCCACTTGAACTCGGGCTGTAGGCGAGGGGTGCAGTGGTGGTTCCAGGCATCAGGTTTCTTTTTCCTCAGCAGGCTTGGAGTCTTTCTTGGCTGTTTCTTTTGCACAGAGCTGCTGTTCATAGGAGATCCGGTCTTTGTTGAAGGCAGTCAGTCCTCCACGGGGTTCTGGAGGTTGCTGGCTGCAGGACAAGACGATTTTTAGCTCATGATCTCCGGAAACTGCAGACTGGCCGGTACTGGGCCAAGTCAGTTGTTCTCTGCAGTCTCCTCTGCTGGGCCTCATCTTTCGTCCTTTTTCTTCTTTTTTTTTTTTTTTTTTTTTTTTTTTTGAAACCGTTTATTGCAGGTTGTAAAAGTTACAGGTATGGGCCTACAACCACCCGGCCGGCCGCTAGAATGACAAAAGCATATTGCATACATACAGTAAAAGTCTCTCGGCAGTGTAGAGCAGTGAAACAGGAGTAATCAGTGGTGCAGGCCACACAGCTCCAAGCCCATAGTACGGTTCCCTTTTCTTGAAACAAAACAACACCAAAAAACCACACCCGCAAGGCAACCCGCGATCTAAAGTGACAGCACGTGCTCCATAAGTGGGGGATCCAAACCAGCAGCAGAACTCTGAGGAGGGGAATGGGAGTAGGTCAGGGACTGGGGGGACCGCGCGCCCGCGGCCGAGGGAGGGGGGCCGTCTAGGGAGACGGAACAGGTGAGGCAGCCGGTAGCAGTGGTGGCTCACAAATACCCCCGCGGTAGGCGTTCCAGGGGCCCCAGAGTTTCACCCACGCCCCAGGCTTACCCCTCGCCACATACACCACCTTTTCACGAAACATACACCAATCCATATGCTCTTTCCAGGCCGATACCGCAGGGGGCCTCTGGGATCCCCACAATTGAGCAATGTTACGCTTAGCTATCATGTATCCCAGAGTCACCCACCGCGTCTGCGGGACCGAATAGTCATTCGGTTCCCATACATTCAGCAAGCATCTCCTCGCTTCAGGCAGCAGCGCGACACGCGTAACCACACGCAGGACCTCATGCACACCACGCCAGAATCGCTCCACCTTCGGGCACTCCCACAGTATATGCATGAAAGTCGCCAGCGCACCGCAGCCACGCTTACACAGTCCGTCACCAGCAAAACCCATACGCAGAAGCCTTGGCCCCGTCACGTAAACCCGGTGAAGGATCTTGAGCTGGACGAAACGAAGGCGAGCCGGGATGGCCACCTCTTTCGGGGAGGCCACCGCGGAAATCCAATCCTCGCCGTCCAGCTCCAGCCCGTCGGCAACCCAGGCCTCGCGGAGACTAGTCAGCAGGCACGATCTATCGTTGATCAGTTTTTTATATATGAGGGAGATCGTGCTGTCCGGTACATGGCCGTCCAGCACTCTGTCCTCCAGGGGGGAAGACTCCGGAATGGATGCGACGTCCGGGAAGACGGAGCCCAGCGCATGGCGAACTTGTAGGTACCGAAAGTACTCACTGCCCTGCAGCTGAAACTCCGCCTGCAGCGTCTCAAAAGTTTTGAATCCCCCCCTCGTCCAGAGATCTCCCACCGTACTGATTCCGATCGTGTCCCACTTCTCGAAGCCCTTCGACGTCCATAGGGAGCCCAACCTCTCAGACGCATACAGCGGTGACGCCCGGGTCAAACGGTTCTTCCACCCCATAGCTGCATTAGCCGCGTGCCAGACACGCACCATAACACGCGTCGGTCCCGTCAAACGGGAGTCGGGCGCGCCAGAGTAGAGCGCGCGATTGTAATCGCCACCGGGTAGGAGCATTTTATCCATCTCAAATGCCGGGTTCAAGGCGGGCCCATAAAGGCCATGATTAATTGCAGCTAGTTGGGAGGCCCAGTAATACCGTTTAATGTCCGGGAGGGCGACCCCCCCATCGTACCACGGGAGCGTCAATTTAGCCAGAGCAATGCGCGGCCTCCCGTCCCAGAACAGGCGCCGCTGGAGGCCCTCCACCTCACGGAAATAGCGTGCCGGGACCAAGTCCATAGTATTCTGGAGGGCGTAGAGGAATCGCGGCAGGGACATCATTTTGAACAAAGCCGCTCGGCCGAGCGGCGAGAGCGGCAGACGCCGCCAGCGCACCACGTCCTCCCTCAAGCGCTGGAGGGGGGGCAGCAAATTCCGCTCATAGCGGGCCTCCGGGTCAAGTGTGATGTAGATACCCAGGTACCGAAAACCGTGGGGGGCAATCTGGATCGGACAATCCCGTGGTAGGGCCGGAGCCTCCCCGGAGAGCACATAGACACAGGATTTCGCCCAGTTGATGACCAGGCCCGAGTTGCGACCGAAGGAGCGCAAAACATCAACCAGGACGATCAGTGATTTACGCGGGGAGGCAAGATACAGAAGGATGTCGTCAGCGTAGAGGGACACACGGTCCTCATGCTCGGGGGTCCAGCGGAGACCACGGATAGAGGGGTGCCACCGTAGCCACTCCGCCAGGGGCTCCAGGGCCAGGGCAAACAGGAGAGGCGACAGGGGGCAACCCTGTCGCGTACCCCTCCCCAGCGCGAATGGGGCCGAGACTCGCCCATTCACTACCACCTGCGCCAATGGGCCCGAGTATAGCAATTTGACCCAGCTAATGAAACCCGGGCCGAACCCGAATTTCGCCAGCATCGCCCAGATGTATGGCCATTCAAGCGTATCAAACGCCATGGTGGCGTCCAAGGATACCAAGATGGCCGGCTCCCGCACAAAGGGGACACGCGCGAGCACACCGTGCAAGCGCCGCAGATTGAGCGCCGTGTTGCGGTGCGGTATAAAGCCAGATTGGTCTTGGTGGACCAGGTCGCCCACCACGCCAACCAACCGGTTGGCCAACACCTTGGCAAGGATTTTGGGCTCCGCGTTCAAAAGCGAAATCGGCCTATAGGATGTGACCCGTTCACGGGGCTTCCCCTCCTTGTGGATCACCACAATTGTGGCCAGGCGCTGGTCCGGCGGAAGGGAACCCTGCGAGTGGGCCGCCAGGAACATCGCGCGCAGGTGGGGCGCCAACACATCCGGGCGTAGCTTGTAGAGCTCGATGGGAATACCATTGGGGCCCATGGCCTTGCCGGATGCAACCGAGCGAATAGCCAAGGCAATTTCGTCCGAGGTGGGAGGGGCGTCAAGCGAATCCCTGTCCTCCACCGTTAGGGAGGGCAGTGCGATGTCCCGAAGCAGGGCATGGGAATCTTCCTCCGAGCAGGGGGAAACCGGGGAGTAGACTTCGCGGAAATAATCCGCGAAGCAGGAGACAATGGCTTCCGGCTCGGTGACACACGCACCATCAGCACTCTCAATCACAGGCACCACGCGGCTCGCTCTCTCCCTCTTATCCAACCACGCAATCAATTTGCCAGCCTTATCACCCACATCATACAATCGCCCCTGCTGCTCTCTACTGAGGCCCCTGGCCGCCTCCGTGACGAGGGCCCGATAGGCCGCCTGCTTTAGGTGTAGAACGTGCAACTTGGCGTCTGTTACCCCGCTCCCCAGGTCACCCTCCAGTTCTGCAATCTCGGCCTCCACCCGGGTCACCTCCTCCCGCTCGAGCCGCCGGGCATGGGAGATAAAGGAGAGGGCCTCCCCTCTAAGGACTACCTTGAAAGCCTCCCATAGGGAGATGGCGGAAGAGACCGACCCCACATTCTCGTCGAAATATCGCTGTAAGGATTTGATCAAATCGGCACGAATGGTGGGGTCACGCAAATACCATGCATTGATTGGGGCCACCCTGCCATCCCCCCTCGGGAAGACATCGAAATGCAACAACAATGGGGAGTGGTCTGAGATACCCCGGGCTAGATGGCGCACCTCCCCCACCCTCCCTGCATGGGCCGCCGGGACAAGGATGTAATCAAGCCGCGAGAAGCTACCATGGGCACCCGAGTGGAAGGTGTACTGTCGCAATTCGGGATGCTTTAATCGCCAGCAATCCACCAGGCCCAGCGTGTCCAGAAGGCCGGGCAGCCACGCCTGTGCCCGGGGGAGGTCCCTAGGGGGATGGCGATCCATAGACCCAGAGGCTACCGCATTAAAGTCCCCCCCAACCACCAGCAGGCCACTCGGAAGGTCCAGAAGGAGGCGCCCCAGGTCCGCGAATGTGGTGACTTGTAACCCAGGCGGGACGTACACGGATATAAAGATAAACACTCTACCCTCCATTCTTCCCACCAGAACCGTGTAGCGTCCCCTCTCATCATGGCGCACCTCATCAATCTCCAACTGGAGCGTGTTCTTGATCATAATACCCACCCCCCGCGAGCCCGAGGTGAAGCCGGAATGTGCCACCAAACGATATCCCCGCCGATTCATTGCATGAAAGGAGTTACCTATAAGGTGCGTCTCCTGCAGGAAGACAACATCTGGTGAAATACGTTTTAAGTACTGCAGGACCACACCACGCTTAATCCTATCCCCCAGGCCGTTAACATTCCATGACAACACAGTCAAATCCCTACCCCCCATCATACGTCGAATCAATCGGTCGTCCCCCATCGAGCATCCTAATAACAAGAACATAGTAGCGGGTTTGCCCTGCGGTGCTAACAAACAACACACCCCCCCACCCCCCGGTCCCAACAGAACTCCCCCCTCCCTGCACCCCTGCATGAGCCCAGACAGCCCCCCCAAAGTGCAGTGTGCCTGTCGCCCCATAGCTAAACACTAACTAGTCCCCCAGAGGAGGAGGGAAGCCCCCAACAGACCCCACGCAACCTCCATAGGAGGGGAACATACGCAAGCAATAAATGGTGAAGGAACAGCGTCCAGAGCAAGGCCTATTCAGTCACCCCTCAATTCTGATCCGGCGGGCCCTCCTCGCCAGCCGCGCCCCCCCCACCCCTCCGGCCCCGATCTCCAGGCAGAGTGTCCAGCCAGTCCCCAGCCGCCTCGGGCCGGTCAAAGAAGTGCGTGCGACCATCCACCTCTACCCTCAGCTTGGCTGGAAAGAGCATTGAGTACTTGAGGTTCAGGTCCCTTAAGCGACGTTTAACCCCAAGAAAGCTCTGTCGCTGCTTCTGGACCGCCGGAGTAAAGTCTGGGTAGAAATGTATCTCCATGTTGTCAAGCTTGACCGGTCCCTGTTGCCTGGAGGTCTGGAGGATAGCATCTCTGTCCCGAAAATTAAAAATCCGGGCGATGAGCGGCCGCGGCGGGGCACCAGTCTTAGGTCTGCCCCCGGGGACCCGGTGAGCACGCTCCACCGCAAAAAGCTTACTCAGCCCCCGGGGCTGGAGATGGGTCAGGATCAAATCTTCAACGAAGAGATCCGCCGCCTCCGCCTCTCGTCCCTCCGGGACCCCCACAATACGGACATTATTCCTCCGGGCCCGACCCTCGGAGTCCTCCAATCGCCGGTCCATCAGGGCGCTCGCCTGGCCAAGCTGGCGCACCTCCTTCTGGAGGGCCACCACGTCTGTCGTGAGGCTCGTCGTGGTGTGGGCCAGGGAGTCGACTCGGTCGTTTGTTTTGGACAAGTCTGCCCTCACAAGGCTCACATCCACAAGGACCGAGTCTATTTTTTGCGCTAAGGTGTCGAAACGCTGGTCCACCGAGGCCTTCATCTCTGCGATGGCGCCCATGACGTCCCGGAGGGTCAGATCCCCTGGATGAGCAGATGCCTCCGTCGGGCCCACCGGGGATGCACTCGATGTCTCCGGAGAACCCTTCTGAAGCGTGTAGCGGTCCATACTGTTGGCCTGGTGCGCCGTGCCACGGCGGGTCGTCTTTGCCTTCGCCCGGTCGCCATCTTGTTTGGTGGACATGCTGGCTCTTCCACAGTCGTGCCAAGCTCCCCAAACGGGCCGCTATACCAGTCACGGGTGCCAGGGGGGGGGCAGGGGCGACCACCGAACCGCGGGTCAACCCACCGCCGGCGGGTCAGCCGGGCTCCTGGACAAGGCCACCGCACCCCGCTCCGCAGCCCGACCCGGCTTGAGAGCTAGGAGGGCGCAAAAGCGAAAGTGAAAGTGCGGGGTACGCCAGTCGCCCAGCCCCGCTCGCCGCTGTTATTCACTGTGTCCCCGGGTCGCCCCACTACTCCAATCCGGGGGGCCGGCGAGGAGAAGGCCGCAACCTTCGATCGATGCTCCCACCGGCGTTCGGGGTCCGATTCGAGCCCAAAAAACGGGTGGCGCCTCAGCTCCGGTTCCCCAACACAGTCCCCTCAACAAGGACAGGATATCGCCAGGATTAATTCAGGAGGTCGCGGAGGTCCTCGGGAGCCTCGCACCTACGCGGCCATCTTGGTTGCGCGCTAGGCTCCTCCTCCGTCCTTTTTCTTCTTAGGTTGCGGGAATCTGCTTCCTTGGTTCAGGGCTGCCCCCTAAATACTGTATTTAGGGGGCGTTTTAGGGGTCTTGAGGTCAGTAGCCAATGGGCTACTGACCTTAGGGTGACTACACCCTTAGTGTGCTCACTCCACGTGGGGGAGTGAGCACAATCCCTAATCCTGATTGGGGAGTGCCTGCCATCTGCAAGATGGCGAGCACTGAAGAGAGGGCTTCACCTCGCCTCCCCCAACTGAGGGGTGGAGTTGGCAGAGGTGGGCACACCTTCTGGGTTGGCTAGTTTTACCCGACTGTCTTCCCGCCGAAAAGGAGGGGAGACAGGGAGGGGCCTGCTCCTGCTAGCAGGAGAGGCTGGGGGTCGCATTACAAAGGCTGCCAGGCCTTTGAAGCTCCCCTGCCAGTGATGGCTCTTCCTGGCCTGGGGGAGGTGTGAACACCTCTGCCCAGGAAAGGCTTTGTTTCTGGGCTCAGGGAGCGAAGGCTCCCACCCTAGGGGTCCAGAAACATGTCTCGTGGTGGCAGGCTGGTGTGCACCAGTCAAGGAACCCACCAGAGGCTGTTTGTTTTTCACGGGGCATCTCTAAGATGCCCTCTGTGTGCATTTTTCTTTAAATCCCACAATGGCATCAGTGTGGGTTTAATGCGCTGAGAAGTTTGATACCAAACTTCTCAATTTTCAGTGTAGCCATTGTGGTGCTATGGAGTTCGTAATGACAAGCTACCAGCACCATATACCCTTAATGGCAGCACTGCACTTACAATGTCTAAGAATGGACTTAGACACTGTAGAGGTACAGGGGTCATGCACCTGTACCCTCACCACTGATATAGGGCACACAGCTAGAGGGGTGACTGATCTATGCCAGGGCAGTGGGTTGTAGGCATGGCACACAGGGATGTGTGCCATGTCAACTCTTGACTTTGTTCTGCACCAAAACACGCAGCCTACAAAGGCAGTGTGTGTGTGTGTAAAGGTACAGGGCCTCTAAGGGTGGCACAATAAGAGCTGCAGCCCTTAGAGGTCTTTCCTGGTCACAGTGCCCTGGGTACCTGTGGTACCATTTTTATCAGGGGCTGACCTGTGGCCAGAGAGGTCAATTGGGTTAGGGTTGGGGAAAGAACACAGGCCCTGGGAACCTGATTGACAGGGACCCAGGGCACATCACGTCAAAGTGCATCAGTAGTCTGGCAAAAAGTGGGGGGTGGTACTGCAACAGAAACCCACTTTCCTACATATAGTCAGTTCCCTTCTTATTGGCACAGCTTAGATCAGGCTTCTCCAACGAGTTGCTCGTGACCTGCAGGTTGCTCTCCCGCTGTTTTCAAGAGGCTTTCCTGTGTGCAGACAGCCTAGTAAATTAGAAACTTTAAATGGCTTGAATTATTATATGTATCCCAAAATTGAAAATCTTGTTCTCAGATGGAAATGTGCATATTTTCAGAACCCATAAACTGATGTTTGGAGAAAATGGTTACATTTCCAAAATAGATATTTAAGGCTGCTGTATGATGATAAATCAAGCAGCGTTGGAGAGACTTATTACTGATATTATTATCTTGATGCCGTGGGAATTGGAGCTATGGCTGTCATGTGTTACCAGTGTAGAGGCTGTCCAAATTAATAAAGCCTTTTTAGCATTACTGCTGGCAACCCTGTCTGGTGCCACTAATAAAATCTTCTCTGACGTGGTCACTTTCGAACACTAGTAATACTAACAGTTCAGGATAATTCTTATTGAACATAAGTAGCTCTTATTATAGAAAGGTTGGAGACCCCTGGCATAGATTAACAAGCATTGCCAATGCTTAAAGGTCTGGCTTATTGTGCTGCCCCTGCACCCTCACAGGCATTCTGCTCCCCTTGCACTAACATGTGCAGTCTTTTGCCACTGGTGCATTGGGAAAAGGCGCGAGAACCAAGAGCGAAAGTCGTAATGCCCTGGTGCAACGGCACATTGGCACATCCAAGAGTGCACGAGAAGAGGAAACAAGCATGTAAGAGAGTGTGTAGGGCAGGAAACGAGAGCTGAGCTACTCAGGACAAGTGTCAGCAGGTGCCTTGTACATCATTCAAAGTGTCTAAAGCAGATATTTTTATTCACTGGTGACCTGTGGAGGAAATCCAACTGAGATTTAGTAGAAGCACTCTGAGTTACATATAGTAACAGACGTGGCAGTTGCATTTCGCACATTCTGAAGGATGCAGAGAATGTATTTATGTCATCCAAGCAGAATTAAATGTCTGCCTGGATCACAATCCTTGTTATTTAACTATAAGGCAAGAAAGAAATATCCTTTACCTCTTCAAAAGAGAGTAACATGTTGATATGGGGCAGAATGTAAGATCAGAACTGATAGCTACACCAATATTTATTCTACCAAAACTGTGAGTATCTTCACTGCAATTGATTGATATGCCCTTCAACTGATTTAATGAGATTGCTGCCCCATTAGCATTTTTCTATTTTCTGTATTGCATGTAAATTGTAATAAACCTTCATGTTTATTTTCTAAATCGCTGTTCTCGAACTCCCTTTCTTATTGACTGTATTTTAAAATGCTATTTGAATCTTATCTCAAGGGACACATTATCTCGTAGCTCTTCAGCTCAACACCGTCCCTGACCCCGCAATCTGGGTACCATTGTCAAGCTGTTTATCTCAGAGACAGCTCATCCACACTGCTTCAGCACTACCTGGACCAGAGCTTTGTTTACGAAGATCTCCAAGTGTTAGCCCAGCCCTTCCCTAAAGTGTTCTTCTAGAAGCACACAATAGAAGTTCTTCCTACTGAAGTTGGCAAGAGTTTGGAATACAAATCCTTTGCTCTTGCATTTGTCAGAGAGCTCACAATATAAATTCTGTTCCAATTTGTCAAAGACTGTCAGGGCAATGAGTTCACGGCTGACTCAGGGAGGTGTTGTGGGCTAGAAACTCAGAACTAAGAAGCACGTAAATATAACACACAATAAATCAATGTCCAACCGATGCATTTTTTTTAAACGGGAAAATACCTGATGCACACACAACCAAGTGTTATACTCAAAATGACACGTGTTTACAAAATTTCAGATGAAATTGCAAATTGCACACCCTCTAGGGACCTCACTGACTAACTAGGGTGTGAATCACATACTCTAAATAAACATAACAGTGGGAAACTAACTCTGTAAATGTAAATGTGAGGTATCACGTGGCAATGTGTGCATTGGCAGGCTTTGATCCTAAAACATCAGCAATGTTCCTTCATGGGGCGATTGGAAAACATGAGGCTTTGCATAAGCAGAAAGGTTAATGGAAAACGAGAGGGCTGCTGGCTTTGTAAACACAGTAGGCTTATTGATTTTAAAATGAACAGAAGATTGACCATGTGGTCTTGGGTTAGAGAGATCCAGCAAACAATTTAGCCAGGCCCAAAGTATACATTCAAATGAACATTAAGTTCTCTTCTGGAGACACCAACCATTTACTGTGGTCAGACATAAAGAGGGATGGGTGTACTTCATTTTTTTAATAGTTTTTATTGGCATTTGTCAATGTAAACAGTACAACACAACAACATTGCCAGCTAAACAAAGTAAATGAGTAGGAGGGGGAAAGAAGGGAGTAAAGGAAATGGAGGGGTCACTGAACGTAAGTGTAGAGGCTGACGCCACGTGTAAAGACTCCAGTACAAAACATGATGCATAGTCATCATATTACATGTCATGATAGACGACTAATAACGGCCATAGAAATCAAAATGGCAGTATTAAACTTATATATCACCATAAGAGGCATCCAAGAGGTAGAGTAAAGTAATAGTTTTGGTGGCCATGTGATTTTCCCACAAGTCCTAGGGGGGATATATAAAGGCTCGATTGGACTGGGAGTTTGTGGCACTGGAGTGGGTGCAAGTGAAACCGAGTCTCTTTGTTGAAGCCATGATGTGAACAGTTCCCAAATGTGCACAGGACGGGAATGGAGGGGCATTGACAGTATGTGATATCCTGTGACCATGCCTTGATGGTGGGAGCGGGTTTCCTGCTCCAGTGTATGTCCACTCTCCGCTTGGCTAGTAGAAGCAAAATGGCAGTAAGGCGGCAATATGTCTTGGGGGTGTATTTAACAGAGCACAGTAGGCCAATCAAGGGAGAATGTGGGACCATGTGACCAGTAATCATTTGTATTTGTGCAAACACCTCCCCCCAGGCGGATACGACGTCTGGGCGCTGCCATGCAAGATGGAGGAAGTATGCTTGCGTTGCTCTGTAATATGAGCAGGATGAGTCTGCATCTAATCCTATCCTGACCAGATGTTGGGGTGTGCAGTGGACACAATGTAAGAATTTGAAATAGATTAACCTCAATCGATAGTTCAGGGACAGAAATTGTAATTGCCCACAGCAATAGGACCATTGAACGTCTGTGATAGTTGAGTCAGTATCTGACTCCCACAGTTCTCAAGCGTTTGGGCTGTAATCGGGGAGGAATTTTGCATAGTATTATATAGGCATGTTGTTAGTTTACGTGGGGGCGAATTGGTGAGGAGGGCATGGGGTGAAATAGAAAATGTTTCATGGATTGCATGACATGTGGCCTGCAGTTGATAGTATAGAGGAGTGTCTAGGAGCATGGGGGGTGGTGAATCAGTGGACTGGAAAGGTGGGAGGAATTGGCCGTCTGGGTAAAGGTTGGAGAATAGCTTTACCTTATGGTTATGCGCAGAGAGAAGCGGCTTCCCTATCCAAGAGCGGTGACTTCTAGAGAGGGGTGTACTTAATCCCTTCCTATTGTTTTTGTCAATAAGTTGCCAAGGTAAACTCATTCCTACTGTATTTGTCAAATGGTTAGAAAATGAAAAATGCCAATACACCAATCAGGTCTACCGTCTTGATCATTGCCTGTCCCTATCGCCAACACAGTTCTACTGTTTTGAGCATACCTCAAGCCCAGTCCTAACTCTCTACTTCACTTATAGACACTTTTGGAAGCAGCCAAGATGGTCCAAGTTGTTTTCTCCAACCGTACTCAAACTCTTCATATAGTAAAGATGCATTATTTTACGTTAAAAAAACAGAGAAATTCACTGAAAAAACTAAGGTTTAAGTGGAGTTAATCGTGAGGAAGGTAGTAAGATTTGTACTTACATTTAAAAAAACCTTAGTAATCCAAAAAAGCACTAGCATTTACAAATCATTAAAACATTGAAATGTACTAGTTATATGTAACTGGCGTAAGCATAACTTGCACCCCTGTACATTTCAGACGTCATCCGTGATGTATTATGCATAGTCATAAGCAGTGCAACATAGTGCAGCAAGTTATAAGGCACATACCTTGCTCATTTCTACCAGTTCTCCACCTATATCCCGCTTGATGGATTAGTAGCTGAGCATTGTCATTCAATGTGCCTGGACTCTATTGATCACTGTTTTACCAAAGATTTTACCCATTCTGCCAAGCAGGAAAATGAACCCGCATTTCCCTGGGCACACAAGACCTCTTCCTTGTAAAAACATTGGTACGGTTCTAGTACTAAGCCCCAAAGCAGGACAGTGACCCACTTAAGGACCTGGGTGAACAGAACAGTTAAACAGGCCCTAAATACAATGGGATTGAGCCCACAACGTTTAATTACAGCCTAAGGAACCTTTTCTGTAATGACTGGATTTAGAAGGAAGGGCTTCCTTTCTTGCTCCCTCAGATTATTGAGGTTTGATTCCAATTCCCCCAGCCCCAGTATTGTACCTTAGGTGACCAAAATGGTGCAACCAGGCTTCTTTCCTTGAATGTGCATCTCAAAGGGCCTCTGGTAGGCTCTGCTTCTGATGTCCAACAAATTCTAAAACTCTGACTTTTTTCTGGTGAGCGCAGGCGTTTTGTAATTGTTCCTATCAGTTATAAACCAGCCTCTTTTATTGAGCATCAGCTTCTTGTAATGGTCATGGTAATTCCTTTTTGACACTTCCTTTTCTTGATGGAAATCATTTCCTTTGCCTTTTTGTATTTATTCCTAGATTCTATGTCACCCAACTCTAAAAGGGGAACCCCCTCCAAGAAAGACAAACTGTAGGACCTCTCCCTTGCTTTGGCGCTATCATCTGTACCCTAACCACGAGTGTGGGTCATTTGGCTACTGCATTACACTTTTTCATTTCTCTGGCTGAGGAGCCTCTCAAAATTATATGTGGGGTGCTTTGCTTCTCAATTTTTATGGCTACAGCCGGTCACCTTGAATTATCCACATCCCGACCTCTCCTTGCAAACTACCACAATCTAACTTGGTCAGTCTAAGGCCCAGGTCTTCGGCACTATGTGTCTTCTCCTAGCCTTTAAAGAAAAAAAATCAATTTTGGAAATACTTTTAGGGGAGCAGGCATTACCTGCTTCCCCTAAGATCACCGAACATAATTTCCAAAGAGGGAAGGTTCCAAGTCAACAGCTTTTGGACACCTTCTCTATTGTGAACAGTTACCACCTCCTTTGAGAAGTCAATAACTCATTTATACATACCATATTGAACCCCATTTTCGAGGTAATGCCCCTTTCAGGCCCCTTCTGAACTGCGGTATCCTATGGGTCTGTAATCCATTTTGTGTGGTGGAAATGGGTTTAATACACACAAAAAAGCCATTATGCGGTCACAAACAGGGTTGGACTGGGAGCCAAAACAGGCCTTGGCAATCTGATTGGCTGGCCCCCCATGGGCGAGTGCAGCCGAGCTATTTTCTAGAGCCGGTTTCGGCCGATTTTGTTACAGGGGGGCCGATATTGCCGACCCTCGGTAACAAAGACGTCCCACCAGGGGACCAAAACTGGCCTCCACCCTGGTGGCTCACCGGGGAAATGACCGGTGCCCTCTACTGCCAGTCCAGCCCTGGTCACAAACCCTGTGACTTTGCAAATCACAAGGTTTACGACTACAAAATGGCTTGGTATTTCAACTTCTAGTTGGTAATTATTTCCTTTCTAACAACAGGGGCTGATTTAAAATGTATGTGCAATGTGTAAAAATTTGCAAATAAAAGTGAGCCTAAGTTTCATTGAAATGGTAGTAACTTACTCTTCACAAGAGAAGTACTTTTTATGTTTCTGCATCACTGATGGAGGTGTAAATGGCAGATGAAAATAGAGATTCTCCCGACCAAATGGAATGTTTCGGCATGTATGTATGTCCAGGAACATGCTCTTTCTTTCTGCTAGGACAGTGCTTAATTTGAGCCAGCATTTCCCAGTGGGGCCCACCAGCACTCACTTTTGGGGGCGGGCACTTATTTTTCTGCATCTGACATTTACGGAGAACATGAGAGAGAAAAGCACAGTAAGTGGAAAGACAGTGAAAAAAAAAGAAGGAAAACCCGTCCCAGTGTGAGGAAGCAGGAAGCTGCAAGAGTGACATAAAGGGGCGGCAGTGCCTGATAGTGGATTAAAGAGGCATGAAGCGCATTCAAGACCACACAGCCTCAGTATTCGGCACGCAGACATGTTATTGCCAGGCTTTGAGTACCAGCACACATTCTTATACATTTAAGCACAGTTAGAAACTTTAAGGTGTGGTCCCCCACTCAACACACAATCACCCACCCAAATACATACAAACTCCCACCCGAATACTATCAGCCGCACAAATTCAGGCGCACAAATACACACACGTCCTTTCGTGCTTTATAAAGGGCGTGAAGGACTGTCTGACTGCGGTACAGTACACTGCCCCAGTTCTGCCTACTTTTAACTATCTGGCGTTGGCAGCAGCCATAGTCTGCATGCTCTGTAAAGCTTACAATCATTGGCGTTGCCTGTCCACTTGGAAACTCCCACCACTTTCCTTATGAAGATATTCATCCCACAATGCCCCAGTTCAGGAAGAACCACAAGACCTGGCTTTTTGGATGACCCCAGCACTCAATGGAGCTGCCCCCCCCTTACCCCTCAGCACCTTGAGACCCTCATGGGTGAGTAGTTGCGCTTTACCAACCCCTGATTTTTTTGATAGATATTGAAAGTCATATTTTTAATGAGGTGTCTATACCTGGACCCTAATTCTATAAACCCACTGTTGTTCTGCATTCCTCCATGGGCACACAGGCACATATCTCTCTCCTGTGGTTAGCTGTTGTAAGGGGCATTTTTGGAGCACATTCTGTTTTTAGGGATGGGTTGACCTCTTCAAAGAAAAGGGTAAAAAATCAGGTGGGGTGGTTTGTTCTCGCCCAGTCTGGCTTGGAACACAGGGGCAGGGATTCTTGAGAGGATAAAACACACATACACTAGAGCTCAATTTCCAAGAAACATATTCCACCCACAGATCTTCTCACATCTAAAATGCAGAAGTGTTTGGTTTCACCCCCAGCCTTGCTCGGCTGCCTGGGACGTGCTTGTGGTCTTCTTTAAACAGCTTTCAGGCCTTGGGCGTGATATGCGCAAAGCCCCCACCCGGCCGCCATCTCCAGCAGCAGGCGTGATGCGCTGACTCACTTGGATTCCTTTCCCACTTCAATTAGGACATTTTGCAACAGTGGAAAACGAGACTATGTTTAACACAGGAGGGATCTGTGGAACAATGACCTGCTGCTCATACCCAGAGCTCTGCGGTGTTCAGACCAGAAAGGGTTACCGTTTCATCTCTTCTTCAAGGCTACTAATGAAAATGGAACCAGTGCTGACGTGCAGCGTGAATCATGGGCAGTGTATCTGGGCCACAGTGGATCTGGGAGAGCTCGGCCTGTACCAGTCCTTGGCTCCCTTGCCTGGGTTAGGGTGACCAAGCGTCCGTAAATTTCATGGACCGTCCGTAATTTGGACCTCACATCCGTTGTCCCTGAGGATCCCTCTTACGGACGCCTTTTGTCCGTAATTTTGGGCATTGCAGGGAACAGCACTGTTCCCGTGCATGAAACCACAACTCCCTGATGGGGCCGCCTCGCACTCCTCCTCGGAGCACAAGAGCAGCCCCATCCTGCCCTTTATCATTCTGTATGCGGCTGATTGCCACATACAGAATGACAATGGCCCAGTCAAGGCTGTTAAAGCATGTGGCGGGCCTCCCCCAGCCTCTGTCTAGGGCAGGGCATTCTGTCAGACAGAAGAAATGTACAAAAAGTCCAATGCAGCTAGGTGAGAATCCAGTTCAAGAAAAGAAGCTGGTGAAAGAAGTTAAAAAGAAGGGGCTAGAGTTCTTTCACAGTCTCGTCATTTTAGAACGGATGCATTTTCAATATTATATTCAAGGAAGCCATGATTACTGCTTTTTTATATTATGCAACTAACAACCATTGACAAAGCCAATAGTTCTGGCTTGTTGCAGGTGTAACATCACTTGTTATAGCATATATTTGGATACAATGACAGAAGAGGCAAAATACCGGTCAGGCTGTACACTATACTAAGCACAGATGTTTTGCTTAGGTGTTTTAAGCCACGCCCTTAATTACATCAAACATCTCCTTTGGAGAGAACCCAAGTTTTTTCATCCCATTTAAAGCCCTGGAAACCACACCATGTCACAGTCATCTCATGGCCTGGCACTGTGCATCATGCATGACTCATGACTTCCACTTTTTCAGATTGCCTATGTGTAGGGGCATAGTGAACCCTACCCCCAGCCCACCCCTGCTTTAGAAACTACAGCAAGAGTGAAATTCTTGATGGGCCTCTTCTGTCTGCAACTCTGCCGACAAAGGCTCAGCTCATAATTCATTTGAAAAGGTGGACGAGTGAGTAAGTAAAGGGATGGGTGGATGGCTGGATAGATTAGTGAAAGGGTGAATGGATGGATGAAAGGGTGAATTGATGGATAATGAGAGAAAGGATGGATGGATGAGTGAGTGGAAGGATGGATGAGAGAAAAGGTAAATAAATGGATGTATGGGTGGAAGGGTAGATGATGGGTAAATGGTTGGCTGGATGAGTGACAGGATGGATGGATGAGTGAAATGATTAAAGGATTGATGAATTGCTAAGTGAAAGGGTGAATGAATGGACAGATGAGTGAAAGGGTGGATATCAGGATGAATGAGTGAGTGAAAGGGAGGGTAGATGGACAAAAGGATGGATAGATGAATGAAGGAGTGAAAGGGTGAATGGATGAGAGAAAGAATAGATGAGTGATAGGATCAATGGATGGATTCATGAGTGGATGAGTAGATTGATGGGTGGAAGGAAGGATGGCTAAGTGAAAGGGTCGATGGAGAGAGAAAAGGAGGAATGGATAGGAAAGGGTGAATGGGTGGAAGGATGAGTGACTGGATGGATGGATGAGTAAGTGAAAGGATGGCTGGATGTGTGAAAGGCTAAAAGGCTGGATGGATGAGTGAATGGATGGATGGATGAAAGAGTGGATGGATTAGTGTACCGATGGATAGGGTGAAAGGGTGGGTGAATGGATAGTGGATGGATGAGTGAAAGGGTGAATAGAGGGATGGATTAGTGAAATGATGGATGGAAGGATACATGATGGATAGGTTTGCAAATGGTTGGATATGTTTGGATATGGATGGGCTTAACTATAAGCTATTGCGCGACCACCTCTGATGTGTATGGAAAACGTACCTTTTGTCCCGAGGTTTTGTGCTGAATTTTGGCCTCCTGTCCTGAATTTTTTAACTGAATTTTGACCCTTTATCCTGAATTTTTACACTCACTGTCCTGAACTTGCACCCATGCCAGTTGGTCACCCTAGCCTGGGTCCTTGGCTTAAGCCTGAACCCTGTGCCAAAACTTCATACATCTTTCTTCTTTCCCCATCCTAACCTCTGGCTGTGGCTCTGGCAGCCCTGCTTCTTGTTTTTACCATTAACTACAACAGCAAAAGTGGCCTAAAGACATGGGATCTGGACTTCTGATTTGCTTCATCGGGACAGCCACCCAGTTACCATTCTGAAGAGTCCACTGGGAAAAAAAGAAGCTGTGGTGGTGCCCACTGGCCACTACCTGTAACCACCAACAACCATCGAGCAAATAAAGTACCTAGTGTAGGACTCACTTCAGGCTGGAATCCTGGGTAGGAACTGAGGCTTGGCTGCAGTCCAACAAAATTTGAGTTCTGGTCACAGTGTACCCCACTTTACCCCACCTGTAGTGCACTCAAGAGAGAGGAGGTAGAAACTGCCGAGCGCCACTGCTGAGCATCTTGCCTGCAACTTCCTCTCAAAGTGCATCAACTGCACCGCCTGCTCTCCTGTTCGAGGTAGTCTCAGCCCCAGCTGGAATATGGGTTGGCAGCTACAGCTGGGCTGCTCCTTAGGAGGGAAAGAAATCTGGGACCCCAAGTCCCTCTGCGGTCTCCTGCTTCAAATGCGCTCAAAAAGGAAGGGAAAGTAGGAGCCCACTAGCCCTGACCTGCAACAGCCTCCTGCACTCAGGAAATGAATTCAGCACCATGAATTACAGTAAAGAATTCAGTTATATATGTGTGTGTGTATGTGTAAAGTTTGAATGCTGTTGTTATTG
Organism: Triturus cristatus; assembly: GCF_964204655.1. Lineage (NCBI taxonomy): Eukaryota > Metazoa > Chordata > Amphibia > Caudata > Salamandridae > Triturus > Triturus cristatus. The sequence goes on along the minus strand of NC_140586.1, from coordinate 133,956,444 downwards.
ACAGAGCAGTCTGTCCAACTTTTCCAACATTGACAAGAACAGCCATGACAGTGGTGCCTGCCAATGTATACAGCTATCTGCGGGCCAGGAAGACGTCTCTAAACTTGGCGGGCAGAGGAAAGGCAGGGTGTTGGATGTAAAGTCCTTCGCTACTGGCTTCGAACTTTTCCAGAAATTTTTATTTTTCATAACAATCTCGCAAAGTAGGAGTTTGTTTTTGAAAAATAATTTAATTTAAAAAAATAGACTCCCCATATCACAAGAGGTTTCTCCCACGGTGTGAGGGTCATTATGTTTTTCTGTTGCTGTCCCTCAAAGTCAAGTTTTTCCTGGCAGTGACTCACTGGAGGAGAAAAACTATAGCGCTGACCTCCCTGAATAGGGTGGATGGTGTTAGGTGCTTCCTCTGATGGCCCCCAACTCCGTCGGGCCGTTGGAGGAAGGTTTAGGCCGATGGAGTACGTTTTACATTGGCGTAAACGTGGTGTTCCGCTCAACTCAAAATCGGGAAGGCGGACCAAGACTTTGGCAGAAGGTACACCAAACTCTAAACGAGGCCTTTTTTTTCTATGATTAGTACATGACTGCCCTCAATTTCATATAAATGGATCCTTGGTGTTTCATAACTGGCCTCTTCTTATCACATTTGAGTAAAGTCCCCTGGTAAGAAATACAAAGTATTCACATACGCAACGCCCACTCTGCATTAGACGGTGGAGACACGTTAGGGGGTTGTCATATATTTGTTGCTGAACTTTAACCCCTTCAGTGCCCATGACGAGATAGTCTCGTCATGGAGCGCGGTTGCGCTGTGCCCATGACGAGACTATCTCGTCATGAACCCCGCCCGCTAATGAAACGCCCGGCACAGGGCGTGGAAAGGGCTGGGCACAGAAGGGGTTAAATGAGGTGCAAGCAGTGCTTCTTGAGTGCAGCCTATTACTGTTGAGCAACATGAGTCTATGGGCAGGAAGGTGCTGTTTTCTTGCGAAGAGTTCAGCACAATGATTTTCCGTACGTTTCACAACAATAAACATGGGGCAAGGCTAAAATGAGACTGTCTCTCCGTCCCATACTTTTGAGGGGTTGCAAGAGACTGAAAAGCAAAAAAGTTCCAATTTAGTGGGAAAGATCCCCACAGCAAGGTCTGAAAGTATAGAAAAAATAATTAAATGCACCAAGAAGGTCTTTATGTTGACAAAAACCCTAAAAAATCCTTCATTTTCATATCGGGCAGTCTAGTTGTGAGCTCGTCCTCTTTGGCTTATACTGGGGCACAGGGCCTTGTAGTAATTTGCCCTGAGTTAAAGAAATTTCTTAATGGAGGATCCTGGCTTACAAACATAGAACTTCAGTTGATACAGCTAACAGGTTAATGAATCATCAGGCAGCAGAAAAGGTGACGGAGGGGATGCTAGAATCAATCTAATGTGTTTTAATAATTCTGGGTGGCATTCCATCCATTGCATTGCTCTTTTTGAGCTTGTCCATATCTTTATAGACCAGGCAAAACATGTGCAAAGCAATTTTGGCTCTGCTCCAAAATGGATGGGCCATCCTAAACTGCCTGGCCCTCTCTCCTCTAAAGTGGCGAACCAGCAGCCCTAGACTTGTATTGGCCACGTTGGGCCTCATCAGTTAGGTTCGGCATGAGTCTTATAGCACAGTAAGCTTGGAACCCACGTCTCATCACAGACCTCTTACTTAGGGAGACTCACGTTGCACAAAATGTAATAAATGGATGCTTGACTCAGGTCAGCTACTTATAATTACTTTAGAAAGCCTTACTTTGTACACCAGTTTTAGCTCACCTGTTTATTTTTCACAATGTAATCTCCCAAACACATCTCCTCTTCTTCAAATACATACTTTATTTGTGCATCAATGAAGGCTCTGTAGGATAGCTCTTAGAAAAGCGCTATTACCAAAAATAACTCCCTACTCATTGTATCTGCTTTGGAAGCAGAAAAAGACCATAAAGGCTTGGAATTGCATCTGAGACTCCAGTTTCATAGGTCCTGCCACAAAGATCTTGGGGTCCATCATTTCTTGAGAACCAATAGGTACAAGTTCGGATCCTGCCTTTTCCTATTGTACCGCGCGGCCTGATTCTGTGCAAATCACAACTTTTGTGCCCACCAATTCGGGTTTGGAGAGCTCAGAGTGTCAATCACTGGAGGGTAAATGTTCCTAGAAAAGTAGCTTGCCTATTTGGCCGCTTGAAGTACAGGTGAAAGAGAGCCTAGCTCCTTTAAAGGTTTCTGGTTGGATATAAAAGGTAAAGGAAAAGGAAAAGGGTGGAATTCCTCCTTGTTAGAGAAGTGTCCTTACACACCCATAAGAGTGTCATGCTTCATCATTGGGAGTTGCTCCTCATGGGAGTGGCGCTGCTGTCCCCCACGGACCCCGCAAGAGGGCTCTTTATCGGAGATCTTTTCAGAGGAATGCCGCAGTCGTGAGTGTGAGTGTCTGGGGACTAGTGTGGGTGAGTTGAAAATATCATGGGCTTCTACTTGTTCACTCTATCAGTCAAAACTGAGTTCCTATGGTGCACGTGCACTGGAACGAGGAGCAGCTTCACCAGCCTTCCGGTTTACAAGTTGGAAAAAATACAGCACTCGTATCATGGTTTTTGTGGGGAGCACCCAGTTCTGTGCCTCACAGTGGGCAGTAATTACACAGTTTCAGGAAACAGCTGCTAAACGACACTAATTCACAGACAAGTGTCCCCTTGGTCTAAGTTTAGGTTCCTTGGAGCTGTACCTGTATCTGATGCAGGACACATGACGCCATGGGATCACTCACATGGTTCTCCAAGCTGCTGCAGACATTTATTGGAAAACCAAAGATCGCAGGTCTAGCTCCCGGGTGAGCCAATTCCTCTTTTCAAAGTTTAGAAAGTGCGTCTCATTGGGATTAGGGAAGGAAACACTGGTTGCTTATAGAAGTGTGAAGCCCCCGGAGGGCACCGCAGTATCAAACGGAACGTACAAAACCAGAATATTTTCTTTATCATTAATAAAAGGTGAGCTGCCCAGGGGGAGCGTCACCTTATATCCCCTTCCCATTTCCTTCTTCCCTTTGTTCTTGGGGAGGGGGAGGAGAGGGCTTCGGGCGCTTTTTGCCGAGCGGCGATTCCCGGCGGCGCTAACCAGCGCAAACTGGATCCGTTCCTTGTGGGCTCAGGCGGCCGTTATGGCGCCGGCCCTCGAGGCCTCCTTCAGGGGCGGCCTCTGCTATTTCCCTATTCTTCACAACCTTCCTTACCTTGAGCTCCGCCCTCGGGGCTGCAGTGGGCGTGGCAGACACCGGAAGATTGACTGTTCAAACGCCACTTCTAGAATATCTGGGAAAGAGCAACTTTCCCCCAAATATTCCAGAAGGTTTATTTACTATTCTTACTCCAGTACTGGAATATTTTGGGGAGAGTTATAAATTCCTCAAGTATTTAACCCCTTCCCCGCTCATGACGGAACCACTCCGTCATGAGCCACGGGTGCTGTGTGCTCATGACGGAGTGGTTCCGTCATGCTGCGGCCGTTGGCAGCCGCTCCGCCCACGCGGCGCTAATTCCCCGCTTGTGCGGGCGATTAGCGCAGTGGGCGGAGTCGTGACGGAACCACTCCGTCATGAGCACAGCTCAACCGTGACTCATGACGGAGTGGCTCCGTCATGAACACAGCGCCACCGCGCTGCCCCCAAACCCCCCCCCAGCGCTGCGGCGGAATTCCTGCCGCAGCCAAGAGGTTAAAGAAGCTTTGAATAATAATAATTTTGAATTGGAAAAAGCTAGGAATGCCGGCAGCACACCTCACCAGCTGCACGTGCCTTTTGACATTTGACCCTTTGCGGTTCCAGTGGTAATTGTTAGAGTGTCTCAGGTGCAGCTGGATGTCTCCCACTACCTTCTCTGAAACAAATATAGGGCCATAAGCACAGATATGATTCGATTTCAGCCTTTCATAGAGCCTCTCCTGGGTGGCCTGCATCACCGTGCTTGGACAGCGAGGGGTCCCTGCAGAAAGACAGTGAACGTGATGAAAAAGGACATTTGTAGGTGTTGTCCAAACTCTAGCAGACTCCCCTTGTCAATGCGATCTAATGCTAGTGTGCCTCGGCACACAATATTAACAGTTTGATTACAAAATGATGTGGTAAAAATGAACATTGTCATCTTTGAGGGCCATTTATCCAGCAAACGAGAGGAAGAAAGAAGCAATCATGTCGGTCCCAGAAACCTCACGATGGTGAGAGTTCATGTCACCTGGGGGGCCTGCTGCTGAGGTAAGGAAACTGGATCGGTTGAGTGTTGACTAGGGGATACCACCAGACAGTGAAAGGAAGAGGTGGACTCATGGATCAATGCTATTGTCAATACAGAGACCCTCCATCGATAGCCGACACGGTGTTTTTCTTATTACCCATCCTTTCCTCATCCTCTTCCGTGCCTTCCTCGTCCCTTCTTGCTGTTTTACACTTTCTTACTAATCCCCATGGCAGTCTGCCAAGATCAAGATAACTACATTGCTGTGTAAAAAGGGCAGCCATTTTTGACGAGTGAAAGCAAGCTTCAAGCTTCATTGCATTTGCTTGCGGTACTTGGAAACCACAACAGTAATCTACAGTATCCATCTTAAATTCACTTCTTTAGAAACAATTATGGCAATTTCTTGTTTATGGCTGATTTGTGGCATGTCTATTTATTTTTGCATGAGTACGATTCAGAAACTTTTACAGTCTCTCTGACATGTGTTCAGAATGTCCCATAATAGAACTCATAGCCCGGAATGTAAAGCCACTAATGGCAGCATTCTTATTGAGTGTGGAAATTGAATTTCCCCAGAAGCCTTATGGAGACGCATGGAGGTGGCCAATCACCACGTCCTTTTTCCTTGCCTCTTTAAAAACTGAATAGTCCGGCTGTCGCGTGGCTCAGTTCAAAGCATACAAGGGAACGCTGATTATATAGCTTGCATTTAATGTACAGAGTGACAATGGCCATTTTGCACCTCTTTCCTTTTCCTTATTTCACTTCTCAACTTGTACTTCCCACTTCGCGCATTTTAATGTTACCACTTTAGCAATAATTTTATACCATTCCTATTGCAATTGCCATGTTTTTTCTGCTCTGCCGGAAAGACTCTGATAACAGAAAGTGTTTTATAATATATGTGATGTACTTTTATGACGGCTGCCAATCAGATTCCAAATGGATTTTTTTTTTGTAAATCATAGATTGAGATTTCTCATGTAACTGACATTTACAGGGCTTTGGGCCAGATGTAGCAAGCCAAATTGCGATCGCAAATGCTGAAATTAGCAGAATTTCAGCATTTGGGATCGCAATTCAGCTGTGTGCAATGTAGGAAGGCAAATACCTACTCACAAAATAAGGAATCGCAAAAATTGCGATTCCTCATTTTGCGCAAGCATTTAGAGAATCACAATTTCCAATTCCCTAAATGCTATGCTAGTCGGCATCGCAAATTGTGATATTGCCTTTAGGAATCGCAAAATACCACCAACTTCAGGTTGGTGGTAATTTGCGATTTCCTTTAAAAAAGCACTTTTTTGCTTTTTTCAAAGTGCCATGTGGCACACATACATGCCCTTAGGGCATGCATGTTCGCCACATGTGCACACATGCACATTTCAGGCATGCAACAGGCATGCATTCATTCCTATGGGCCAATGGGAAGGTATTCCTTGATTGCGAATCACAATTTGCTATTTGCAATTAAGGAATATTAAGGAATCGCAGTTATTATTGCGATTCCTACATACATTCCATTTTGCGAGTCCTTAATAGCGATTCGCTAAAAATCGCTATTAAGGACTCGCAAAACTGATTTTACCTACATCTGGCCCTTTGTTGTGTATTACGATTACATACTTTTTGCGTGTACATTTGATGAGAAAGTTTGCATCAGAGAAGTTACTGTAGATTATTGAAGGTGTTGCTGTACTGCTTGTCATCGCATAATATCTGCCAGTTACAGAAGAGGTGTTTCTTGTAGCTGGACCACTGGTTAAACACAGCCCCATCACCACATCTCTGTTAGGCATAGAAACTGCTGCAGTGTTTCCTGCCCTATTTGACAGACATCCAGCGTAAAGGCTCTATTGCATTGCATCCCTTGTCCTTCCACAATGGTGATCAGGGAACTGGCAAGCTTGACTATTTTCGGTCGAGCCTGGGCAGCGACGCGCTGCTCTGTGATGCATGCTGTATTCGAGTATGGACTTGATGCACCCCACTCTCCGCCCATATTTTTCATTGGCTTGTGCCACTGTCCTTTGTAAATGCTGGCTTCTCATTCAGTAATAGGCTTGTTACTCTCTCCTTAGTACCGCCTTGTCTTCATTTGTAACCTCCCATGAGGACTGTCCCTTTTACTTCAGTTGTTACACGGTATGTCTTATTTAGTATATAAGCGCTATTTTCTTTAAGGAGTTTCACCTAATGCAGGCACGACATCCTTACCTGCAACATTCAGCGTGCCCTGTGCGTTTTTACTTTCCAAGCAGCCCGGGACAACGGCGGGCGCTTCTTTGAAATGCAATAGGTCCGCATTTACAAGCGTTTGAGCTATTGGCATTGTAAAAGACAATGCCTTTATTTTAAGTGTTAATTATCAAAACAGATGAATAAAAGCAATGTCATTTACAATGCCAATAGCTTAAATTCTTGCAAATGCGAGACCTATTGCATTGAAAATGCTTGTCTTCTTTGCATTCAGTTTTAAAGACTTTGTGTGCAGCCAAGTGGCGTGGTAGTGCCGTCTGAACAAACATGTGAGCCATAAATACACTGTATGCAGGACACTAGGCCTTAAACTGTCAACAGGCTCACTCAGTTAGGGCAATTAGGCCTAAAAGCACAAATCTCAACACCCTTTAGACTCCAGGCATTGGTTATAGTAATTTAAAAACACTCAGTCGGCTGTTATTCCCCTCCTTTCCCCTCAGAAATAGAGACGTGGATTGCAGACCTGTGTTAGATTTCTGGGCTGGCCAGGCCGTGTGGCGCAGAGAGAAACACTTCCCTGCTGGCCCTCAGTGGGCCGGAGACTAGGGGGCTACATTCAGGGCCCGTTCAGATCATGGATGCGGAGCCCTTTTTCAGATCGACACATGAAAGCGAATGGTTTATGTGGAAAGTTGTTTATCAAATTACTAGTATGGAACAATTTTTAAGAAAATGTCACTAGAAGCTTTTTCGGAGTGGCCCTGGGCTCTGCTAGTGGTTGGCACTATTGTTTATCTCCAGATATTGTTGTATTGGGGCGGAGAAGGCAACGCTCCCTTTGTATACAATACTCTCAAAGGGGTGAAAGGTCAAGCATGCAAGACTTTCTCTGTAAGGTGGACAGGTCTGAGTCCAGGAGAAGTAGGACACAATAATGCCATACAATAAGTTCAATACCCAGACAATTATATTTTTTTACAAGAAATGTAGCTTTTCTTATACTACAGAATGGCAGAGCATTTATAGCTTGTCCTTTTTTCAATGTTTATTTTTTGTGGAATTGAGTTGTACTTTCTTAGTGTTTTCCAAACCTTTTGAAACCAGTGCTTATAAGTCAGTGACAAAACGCAAAATGCCAGAGTCCACCTGCAGAAGGTAATGACAGGCCCACAAGTCTGACAGAGTCCACCTTCAGAATGTAATGAAGGGCCCACAAGTCTGCCAGAGTCCACCTGCGGAATGTAATGAAGGGCCCACAAGTCTGCCAGAGTCCACCTGCAGAATGTAATGAAGGGCCCACAAGTCTGCCAGAGTCCACCTGTAGAATGTAACGAAGGGCCCACAAGTCTGCCAGAGTCCACCTGCGGAATGTAATGAAGGGCCCACAAGTCTGACAGAGTCCACCTGCAGAATGTAATGAAGGGCCCACAAGTCTGCCAGAGTCCACCTGCAGAATGTAATGAAGGGCCCACAAGTCTGCCAGAGTCCACCTGCAGAATGAAATGACGGGCCCACAAGTCTGCCAGAGTCCACCTGCAGAATGTAATGACGGGCCCACAAGTCTGCCAGAGTCCACCTGCAGAATGTAATGACGGGCCCACAAGTCTGACAGAAACCACCTGCAGAATGTAATGACGGGCCCACAAGTCTTTCAGAGTCCACCTGCAGAATGTAATGAAGGGCCCACAAGTCTGCCAGAGTCCACCTGTAGAATGTAATGACGGGCCCACAAGTCTGCCAGAGTCCACCTGCAGAATGTAATGAAGGGCCCACAAGTCTGACAGAGTCCACCTGCAGAATGTAACGGAGGGCCCACAAGTCTGCCAGAGTCCACCTGCGGAATGTAATGAAGGGCCCACAAGTCTGACAGAGTCCACCTGCAGAATGTAATGACGGGCCCACAAGTCTGCCAGAGTCCACCTGCAGAATGTAATGACGGGCCCACAAGTCTGCCAGAGTCCACCTGCAGAATGTAATGACGGGCCCACAAGTCTGCCAGAAACCACCTTCAGAATGTAATGACGGGCCCACAAGTCTTTCAGAGTCCACCTGCAGAATGTAATGAAGGGCCCACAAGTCTGCCAGAGTCCACCTGTAGAATGTAACGAAGGGCCCACAAGTCTGCCAGAGTCCACCTGCGGAATGTAATGAAGGGCCCACAAGTCTGACAGAGTCCACCTGCAGAATGTAATGACGGGCCCACAAGTCTTCCAGAGTCCACCTGCGGAATGTAATGAAGGGCCCACAAGTCTGCCAGAGTCCACCTGCAGAATGTAATGACGGGCCCACAAGTCTGACAGAGTCCACCTGCAGAATGTAATGACAGGCCCACAAGTCTGCCAGAGTCCACCTGCAGAATGTAATGACGGGCCCACAAGTCTTCCAGAGTCCACCTGCGGAATGTAATGAAGGGCCCACAAGTCTGCCAGAGTCCACCTGCAGAATGTAATGACGGGCCCGCAAGTCTGCCAGAGTCCACCTGCAGAATGTAATGACGGGCCCACAAGTCTGCCAGAGTCCACCTGCAGAATGTAATGAAGGGCCCACAAGTCTGCCAGAGTCCACCTGCAGAATGTAATGAAGGGCCCACAAGTCTGCCAGAGTCCACCTGCAGAATGTAATGAAGGGCCCACAAGTCTGCCAGAGTCCACCTGCAGAATGTAATGAAGGGCCCACAAGTCTGCCAGAGTCCACCTGCAGACTGTAATGACGGGCCCACAAGTCTGCCAGAGTCCACCTGCAGAATGTAATGACAGGCCCACAAGTCTGCCAGAGTCCACCTGCAGAATGTAATGACGGGCCCACAAGTCTGCCAGAGTCCACCTGCAGAATGTAATGACGGGCCCACAAGTCTGCCACATATCACATGATTCAGGCGGTTACGGTGGAGGTTAAGGTGATCTCTTGGAAAGCCACCATAGCAACCCTTTTTTTATGGTTTTGCATAAACTAATAACTGCAGGTAATGTAAAAGTGACCCCTCTATGTGCCAAGGAAATATGCTTTAGTGAGCTGTGTTGGGCAAGACTGGGAAGAGATCAGTTGGCAAGGGTGATGCACCTATTTAGAATAAAGGATTTCAAAATTAATGCTCCACTACAGATATCGAAAAAGGCGCTTTGGAATCCAGGAGTAGAGACGAAATATCTGATTTCAATTCAGAACACAATTTATATAAGAGATTCTTGGGACATGCAATGCCCTTTCCTTATCTGTCTAGTATACCCAACCCAGCAATGGGTTTGGCTTTCGAGTGGGGTCGAACCCGGCCAGTTCAGGGCATGTTGGAGAGCTAAGGCTACGGAATGGGGAGGGGAACTGCAACTCTGGGTTAGAATGCATTGATCCTTTGTTCATGTCTTAATCAATTGTGTACAGTTTTTATCTCTAGAACATTGCTTTTTGAAACCGTTTTTTAAGAAATATGGAATTTCGACAAGGTCGGAGGCAATAAGACTTTTATTTATTATGCACTTTTTGTATGTAATCTGCGCTGTGAGTAGGTTTTTATTTGTTTTGAACGGAGGGGCTGGATTTTATATGAATTCTTAAAAATCTACTGTATTGTTCTGATATCTTAAAGTTTAACAAACCACTGGTTAAATTAACTTAATTTGTACTACTACTACTACTCCCATATCTCACAGATATTCATTGGCCTTGGGCTGAATGGGGTCCCCTGGAAGAGTTGGGGCCCCCCTGGAGGGTTGGCCCCTCACTGGGCCACAGGGGCTGCAGGGCCCTGCATTATACTCTTGTTATCAGTGTTTATTCAGCTGCCTCATACCCAGAATAGACAGTAACCGTGTTTTTCCAGTGTTTACAAAGCATGGTTTTTTGTAGTTATTGTTATAAAATACATATTTAATTTAAAGGAAAGGTCATGCAGTGTAAGTAGTGCCTTCCCATTGGCAGTTTGTCCAATGGACTTGTGCTAGACTGTTTAAAGAAGAGAAAGTCTGTGTATTGCACTCTCACTCACATGTCATTATCTTTCGGACTCATTGGGTCAAGACTCTGTCTGGTTTACAGGACTATCAATGGAAAAAAAGTAAGAGTGCTTTATTTAAATGTTATAATAAACAAATGTCTGGCCGCAATTGGCTATCAGTCATCTACTCCCTACTGAATATTACGACATTGTCGTCAACCTTGTCAACAGCATAGTACCCTGGGAAACCTTTACATTCTGAATGACAACAGACTAATGTGCAGCACTGCATTCCAAGGCACCTGAAGCTTGAAGCTTTAAGCATGTTAACCACTGCTTTCCTGCACTCTTTGCCAGACTACCTTAAGGTGATGCTCTGAAGTTGCATACATATGCTCTAAAGCACATAGAACTCTAAAGTAGCACAGTTCAAAGTAAAGACAGGCTAGACAAAAGACTCCTGAGTCTGGAAAAGTTGAGAATCCAGCATTATGTGTCAGTCTTCTCTCATTCCGTTGCAAAACAATGATTTTCTCCATGCTCTGTCTCGCCATTTGGTGTGTATGATTAAAGGTGCTGGAGGTGTGCACTTGGGAACTGTGGCACATATTCAGGCTCTCTTGGCACAATGTTCTTATGAAAGGGAAGGCAAGATGAATGATACACACACAAATGCTTGCATATATAAGCACATATATATATATATATTTATATAGGAAATACAAGCTAAAGGTTTGCCTTTGCTTGGTTTTAGTATTAATTCAGTATTTTTGGGGGGAAAGGCAAATGAAAAGAAACTATAGAAAAATGTAAGCATTTGGCTTTATGAAGCAGTCCATGAACTGAAATTTGAATTCAGACACAAATTGGCTGAAACATTTTAACCCCTTCTCGCACTTAAGGTTTTTAAATCAGCTACCCTACGAATGTTGTTTGTGAGACCATGGTAAACAAACCCAAACTTCAAGAGTGACCCTGTAAGGGGGAGTAAAATAAAATTTCCCCAAACAAAACCAGAGTCAAGCTATATTTGTCTATGGGCCTTCCATTTTCACAAATATGATACAACTACCCTATATTGGATGAGTACTATCACGTTCACTACATAGGCTAACCGCTATATCCCATGGTATGTCTAGGTAAGTAGATAAGGAGGTAAGATTCATAATTATGTACTTACCTTAATGGTGTAGTAATAGGCACTGTATTGGATGCACCTAATGGTTAGGTCATTCATTTCGCGGGAATGTACAGCAGGGGGAGGGAAGCGAGAAGGATTATGGTACCCCCTTAAAGCCAGGGAGTGCCATCTCACCACTGACTTTTAGTGTAGAAGAAGTGTGACATGCTATCTCTGCAGGGCTGGGGGGAAGCGCCGGGCCCTGATGGGGTTCCACCAGAATGTTACAAAGCTGATCCCCCAACCTCGGCAAAGATACTGACCTGTGTTTTTAATGTGGCTTGTAAGTGTGGCCTTCCCTCTTCTTGGTCCAAATCAAATATCTTACCAATCAATCAATATAAGCTTCATTTCGACAGCTCGTGTCATAAAAGCAAGTATCTAGCAAAAACAACGGTGTTTACCCAAATTACCCTCCTATACCTGGGCAAGAGACAACGTGATATGCAAAAACAAATGGCACGGAGGAATCAATATCTCAATTGTATTTAATCATAGGGAACAGTTAATTACCCAATCAATAGTCCAAAGTACTAAAGCAATATGTCACAAAAGTTTTTGGGACACATGTACCATGGAAACAGTCTTTGACAGTGTCAAGTATTATACAAGTTTTTTAACAAAAAGAAAGAAACATACAAATATACATATATATAAAAACATGTACACCGAAAAACCAATTTTCAAATTTAGACAGACTCCTCCCGTCAAAACTGTTTTGACGGGAGGAGTCTGTCTAAATTTGAAAATTGGTATTTCAGTTACTATGCATTTTCGATAGATAGTTGCAGATGTATTGTAACCCCATGTGCATAAAAGACTACCTGAGTGTATCGCTCAGATTTAGTATGTGAGCACCAAGCATTATGAAATTTGGGCATTGGCAACTTATTTTTGCTATAATTAGGTGTTGGTCCATAAATGTTTGTGAGGTACATGTTTTTATATATATGTATATTTTATGTTTCTTTCTTTTTGTTAAAAAACTTGTATGATACTTGACACTGTTAAAGACTGTTTCCATGGCACATGTGTCCCAAAAACTTTTGTGACATATTGCTTTAGTACTTTGGACTATTGATAGGGTAATTAGCTGTTCCCTATGATTAAATAAAATAGAGATATTGATAAAAGCAAGTATCAGCTGGACTTAAAAGATATAAAAAAGAGGATACACAATACATAAAACACGTGCAAAAATGATTCTCTCTTCTCTCAATTATCTTACCCATCTTTAAAAAAAAAGGTGCGAGGGATGACCCGCAATGTTACTGCCCCATTCCCTTTCGAATTCTTTGGCATAAATTATAGGAAGGGTTGTCCTGGAACGACTAATCTCTTGGTTTGATGACAATAGTGCTATATCTGAGTTACAATATGGCTTCAGGCAGGGTAAAGGGGCGCTGGACCAGTGTGTTACCCTTCAGCTTATTGTGGGTAAATACAAAATAGCTAAGGGGGGCTGCCTACATATGGCATTTATGGATCTTACCTCAGCCTTCAAACAGGTAAACAGATCTAAACTTTGGCTCCTTGTTATGGATCCGGGCATAGAGGCTGAGTTTGTGGCCTTCCTATATAGTCTCCATTCCAACCTCTCTGCCTCGGCGAGGTACAATGAGGACGCTAGCTTGTCTGTCTCTTGGGGGGTTCAAAGGGGGTTAAGACAGTGGTGTATTTTGGCACCACTGTTATTTACCCTATATATTTACAAACTGGGTGAAGTGCTTTTAGCTGCCTGCTGGAATATTCCCAGGGCAGGCTCTAAACTAATCTCTGCATTATTGTATGCGGACAATGCGGTTATGATCGCACGGACCTTGGAGTGGTCTTCAAGGTGTTCTTTATGCTTGTATTGATTTTATGGACTCATTAGATCTTTCAACCTACTTTGCTAAGTCACACACAATGACAACTGATCATCGGAAGGCTGGTGGGAAGAAGTTCTTTGGTAAAGGTGTAGAACTATCCAAAGTAGCTACTTTCCTTTACTTGGGTGTACTTTTTGACCATCGAGGGTCTTGGATTCCTCATAAATCCCTAAAAAAGAATATTTGAATGAGAGCAGTGGGTACAACAATGGATTTTGCTAAGAGACTTGGGGCTAAATGGGCTAAACCAGTACAGGCCTTGGTTAACGTGTAGTGGGAAAAATGCATCCTAATGGCAAGCTATGGGTGGGACATATGGGGGTACAAAGATGTCAGAGAGCTCCAGGTGGTAGAAAACAACTTCTTATGAAGGCTCCTGGTATTTCCTGCAAGTTTCCAGTCATTTGTGGTTCATGAGGCGGTAGGCCTAGGATACATCACTGGTCTTATTGCCTTGGCTCCGTTTATGTAGTGGATTAGAATATGGTTAATCCTGCTCTCTCACTTAACCAAATTGTGATTGAGTATTGTAGATCACTTGATGGAGCACGCCGTATCCCTTGGCTCAGATATGTCAAGGGTATGTTGGAGAGTGTGGGCTGCCCAGAATTATTCACCAGTCCCAGACTGTTATGGCCAAGCGATTTGCTGTACTTGAAAAATATGTTGCTTTGTAGGAGGTTGATGGAAAGAGAGGAAAGGGAACTCCTTAAACCCACAGTAAAACAATAAATTCTATTGACAACTTGCTCTTAGGATGAACCATACTTGACTATTGTTAATAGTGCACATCATAACTTTTAATTGACCAGGTTCAGGCTTAGTTTAATACATTGGTTTTTAGTTGATCCAAAAGGTTTTCCCATATCGGGAGAATTGAAACCATGTCCTTGTGATAATTTTCCTGAGCAAGACACTATTCACTTTACATTTTTCTGTGATTTTTATTGAATAATAAGACACAGATTGAATATTCTCTTGATAAGAAACAATCAGTTTGTACAAGTGAAATCAGCGTTGTTGTATTTTCAAATGCTTTTGTCTCCTCTGGTCTGTTTCGGGGTTGCAAGTTTCTTCTCTGGCGCCCTTAGACTTCGACTTTATATGGTTTTGAATTACTGAAGAAAGTATTTTTGGCTGACTGACTGGATGCAATAATATTGTAGCTCAGTATTATGTATTGTTTTAAAACATGGTTATTTATCTTACCTGATTCAGTGCAACACTAAAACACATAATCAATTCACAGGAGTTCATTTAGCTGCAAAACGGTCTTCCCCTTTTTCAAAACAGTATCATTTTAAACACTCAGGGCCCAATTTAGAGTTTGACAGACAGGGTACTCTCAAACCCTCAGTCCACCCTTCCTTATTGACAGTCAAGCAGACCATCAGTCTAGTCGGCATAGCTCCCATTGGTTTCATCGACAGAAAGCTTATTCCAATGGCCTGATGCTGCGCTGGCCATCAGAGTAAGGACAGCACATTGCCCACCCAATTCAGGGCAAATGGCCTGATGCCATTTTTTCTGTTCATTACTGCCAGGGAAAACCTGGTGGTTACAGACAGAAAAAATAAAATTATGGCCCTACACCCAGGGCAAAAACTCTCTGGATGTGAAGGTCATTAGTTATTTATTTTTCAAAAACAAACTTTCACTTTGGGAGTTTGTTTATGAAAAACCAAAGTTTGGTGGGCGGTGGTTTCATCAAGGTAGAGATTACTGTCGGGCCAGTGGTGGTCTCTAAATATGGCTGTCCTCTGTTCTTTAGGGTGGCAGACGTAATTTCTTATGTTACCCTGATGGACATGGATAAAATTGTCATACTTTAAATTAGGCCTTTTATATTGTGTATTTTGTTCATTAGCAAATGGGTTCTTATATGGGCACAGCACTCTGTGCTCTACTGTTGAGCTAATCTATTAATGCGTCATACACTGTTAAGCCCCGTCACATCCTCCTCTTCTTCATCTTGTCCACAAAAGCTTTGATAGTGTCCCCTCATCTTCTTAAATTCCTGGGGACATACCCCATCGTCATATATAGTTTTTCCAGCTTCCATCCAATGGTCCATCCTCACATACCATCTTTCCATTGTCGAACGATTTAAATTTCTCTATTCCCTTGCTTTAATCCACTTTTCATTCATTATCCATGATGAAGAAAGGATCAGTTTTGCTGTGGTCCTGTCAGCATCATTCAGTGTACCCACCACTGCGATTGCAGCAGTAAGGAGATCATCGGCCCAATGACCTCAGGCAGCTCCTCAGCTACCTCCCGCCAAATCAACGGAATCTCTGCACCGCCTTACTATTTGGGTAAAGGTGCCTTATTTCAGAATTTCAGGCTCCAGTTATTTGCAACTGTTCCCCTTTCATAGTGTTTGCTTCGTATGTGATAAACCTTGTGAAGTATTTATGGCTGGGTTAGCCATCAATGGACAGGGATAGCAACGTCTCTGAGGTCCATTAATGTAGCTTCCCAATCCACATGTTCCAAATTCCCAAGATATACTTCCTACCTTTCTCTAAGCCCATTTAGACAGTCGGGTATATTTTTCATAAGGGTTCTGTATGTTGGTGAAACCAACCCTTCTCTAATGTTGTTTTATTATCCTGTTCTTAAGTGGCGTACTCTCTGCCAACGATGTCCATCCTATTGTGCAGGCTGCAAGTGCATGGCCGAGCTGAAGATACCTGTGGGATACCTGCAGGACCAACACAAATGCTTCTTGTAGTTGGACGAATGGCTTCATGGACACTTTTCCTTTGTGTCCCAAGGTGTAGATTCCTATAAGATACCAACTGATCAGTTGTGTCCTTTTGTCAACATTGCTCTTCTCCATACGGGGCTTTTCGTCGTCTGCTTACTTTTGTACCCATTTGCTGCTGTGGCAGCCTTCGCCACTTCACTACAGACATAGCATTCAGAAGTGAGTTTACTGTCCTGCCCGCATTGAAGTAACGCACATATGTTTGTCTCTGACTGTCAGTCTATCCAGCCTGACGTGGGGTCACCAATGTGGTTGCTCAACTTTCCAGGATTGGATCAGAAGAGGCACTGATTTAGCCAAGATCATTTTATAGCATAAGTGTTCTCCAAGTTGAATTAATTCAAGAGTCTCTGTATCGTCATCAATGTGGGCACCATATAAAAACAGCATGGAGTGATATCTCATCCTCAACCTCTACCCACCCATCTAAATCCTCTGAGGGTCTACTTTGACTCAACTGGCAATGAGCTGTAAGGATAACTTGACTAACACTGGCAGTAGGGGCTTCCCTGTCTTCTTTCCAGGTTTAATTCTGAAATGCACAAATAACAGCCAGAGGATATCCCATATTTAGCAGAGAAATGGGATAATAAGCAGCCACAGCCCATGCAGGTAAGAGCGGTCGGGCAGTGGGGCCGGGTTGGGGCGGTATTGGACAGTCGGCCACGAGGGAAAATTAAATAAATAATTATTTTTCCCTCGTCGTCATCTGTCAAAATATCCACCCACTCGTCCCCCTGCTCTTACCTGCGCGGGCCACGGCTGATGATAAGTAGAGCAATTAGATTTGCCATTTCTAGAATGATCTTTATAACAGCATAGCCAGGAGCCTTCTCTCCATTTTTGCCTCCATGCATGTTCAACATTGGCGCTCCATGTTGTATGTAGGGTGCCAGTGTTAGGAAACTATTGGGCCTGGGCACCTTACCTCCCTGCATTTGGCTAATGTCATTTATCACCATCTCAATATATATATATTGCCTTCTAATCCATTCCTTGCCTTAAGGAAGGTCTTTATCAACTGTCTCATCTGTCTGCGGCCTTCCCCCATATTATTTATCGTAGTATGCCGCAAGGCCCTGCAAAGCCCTCATTTGTGGAGAACTACTTACCAGACAACTGGACCACCCTCTCCACCCTTCTGGTTCCTTCCTTCTTCTTACTTAGCCTGAGCAGTAGGTTCCTGCCTTTATTCATTCCTTCACATAGCTTCCTCTGTGTAACAAAATGAGGTGCCTTTGCTTCTCCTCTTAGCTGCTCAGAGCTGCCTCTGACCTCTTAAAGAATGTGTTTCTTCTATTGAAGGCCCCTTTTTTAAGTGGGAAAAGGAATCTGTACTACAACTGTACTCCAACTGCACTGCTTTCAGCTTTTTCTTCACCTCATTAAATGTTATCCGCCGCTTTGGCCCTGTTTAGGATAGTCGGGAAAGAACATCACTTGAGAGTTTGTGATTTGCAGGTTTATCGCCGGCAGTATCACTACTGTCGGTGAGACTGCCACTTTTGCCACTTCTGATGCATGGCCCTCAGAGGCTAACAAGCTCCCCCTCATAGATTGCTGCTCTGTGTTTGGCAGTATGTCTATATCTAATTTCCCTTGAACAGAGATGGAGTGGATTAATTTTGTCCTTTCCGATGCGTTATGCTCCTTTTTCAGCTGCTGGTCCTCTTTCCCCAAGGGTGAGAGCTAAGCCAATGCAAGATCCTCTTTGTCTTGTGAGTGACCCCCTAGAGAACTCGTTCTTCCCTGCCCTCACTCCCAAGTTGGTCTCAAGGAGACACCCCTCGCAGGCCAGGCCTCTCATTTATAATGGGGTCCCAGCTTGCTGCACAGTAGAACCCGCAGCGAGGAGCATGTCGTTCGGGCTCCTGAGCCCCAACTATTTTCTTAGCCCAGTTCCAGGTCGTAGCATTCTTCTCCTGTTCATTACTTCCCCGCTCCCAGTGGATGCAGCCATTTTTACATAGGAGGGCTCCTCTATTCCTGAGGATATGTCAACAAGCGACATTAGGATCTTCCCCTAACTGGGTGCCCTCCTTCCCCGTCACTGACATTTTCAGTAGTCTGCCCTTGAGGGGAGGGGAGGCATTGGTCCCTTTCAAAGACAGCTACTTTTCAGGCCAGTTCTCTTCTTTTCACTCATAGTGAGTCCATTTATTTTATTGTTATCATATTTTGTCATTTTATCATTTTTTGGGGTGGGCCCCAGCACCTTGGCTCACCAGTCTCTGCTCACTGATCACTGGAGGAGACACTTCAACATAGTGGGTCCCAACCGGGCCGTTCTCTGGGAGGTATCCACCCATTCACCGATCTAGTCTGCTTCACCAAGTCACGCCATACCTCCAATCTCTGCTTCTGGTTGCTCCTTTTCCCCTTTTCATTTTGGCCTAAATGATGGCTCTTGCTCGTTTAGAGTCATTCATTGCTCCATGGCTGTATTCCCTCTTCCATCAAGCTGGGCTTAATCTGTTTCAGACCTCCTGGTGCATGCCCCATCTTCTCGGCTTCTTGGAGTCTAAATGTGGCTCTCATGTACGCTTTTATCACCTGGTTGCCCTAACTGCTAGTCTGGTGTTAACCTCTTCATGACTAGGCTGCATGACTTAGGTGAGTAAGTGCGCCTGACCCCTTTTCTAACTCTGCCGTACTGGGTCACCACCTTCACAGATCATCTAGTTGTCTGTGCTGAGGGATTACTCCTTCAAAGTCACTAGTTTAGAAAAGTGAGTTCCTACATCAGGTTTTTTGGGATTGTCTTAAGGATGATCAGCAAATAAATTTGCTGGGGCCATGTGAGGACAAAGTGGGCATACCCCAATCCCAGGAAGGACCATGTTGCATCCCAGAGGAGACGAAAAGGCCTTTCAATTGAATACCATTTCAAATTGAGGTGTACCAATCTTTTTGCTTGTGCTTCGAGTCGCTATATGCATTTTTTAAAATCCTGAGTGATGCAAACAACACTCTTAGAGTAAAGGGGAATAGGGTAAAATTTATTAAATAAACCATAGACAAAGGAGTGGGCAAGGATAGGCTCAGTTGGCCAGATAAGAGGTCTCAGGGTGTAGCTGAGGTCGACATCTAGTGCCCAGAGTCCACTGGGTGCATACAAAGACCACTCCAGCAGGCACTGAAGGCAGGAAGAGTGGACTTAGACCACGCTCAGCAGGCTTTATGGGCAAGGAAGCATCATCAGTGGGCATGTCCTAAACCCAGTGTACACTGGTCACTACCGGAGGTTGTGCTCAATAAATTCTATGTCAGGGATTCTGAAAAGAGGCATTTCCATGGGGTGCTCTTGTGCAAAATATCTGCTGGACATGCCAAAGGCAATTCGTGGCAGATACAATGGGTAGAGTAATAGGCAAATTACTGGTAGTTAATCAATGACAAAATCCTAAACAACAGTGGAATCTTTAGATAATGTCTGTTAAATGTGTATTCTTGGATAAAACAATTTACCAACGGTGTTAGATCTGTCAGCCTTAGGGTGGTCTTCTTCCAAACCTTTTGCCTACTCACCTCCATTTTTGTGTTGAAATTCATTTTTGTTGGCAGTAGGACTCTGTGCACTTTACCACTGCTAACCAGTGCTAACGTGCTTGTGCTCACTCCCCTAAACATGGTTTGTTTGGCTTACACGTTATGGGCATATTTAATTTACATATAAGTCCCTTATGGAGTGGTATACCACATACCCGGGGCATGGAAATTAAATGTTACCAGTCGGTCTGCAGCACTTATTGTGCCACCCACTTAAGTAGCACCTTAAAGCATGTCCCAGGCTTGCCATTGCAGCCTGAGTGTAGCTTTAAACTGCCAATTCGACCTGGCAATAGAACCCCCTTGCCAAGCCTTTAACTCCCATTCTATTGCATCTGTAACCCCTAAGGTAGGCCCTAGGTAGCTCATAGGCCAGGGTGCATTGGAATCAAAAGGCTGGATATGTACTTTTAATCTTGAAAAACCCCTAAATTAATGTTTTGCTACTGTCAGGTCTACCTGTCACATAGGATAACATTGGGTGGCCTTATTACATTTATTAAGTACTAACTTTTGATTGTGAACAAGTAGCAAGTTCATGTTATATATCAATGATGTTGTAAGGAAAAATCCTCTTTAATGGTAAAGTCTGGTTTTTAATTACAAATTTGAAAATGCCACTTTTAGAAAGTTGGCATTTTCCTGCCCTTCGCCCTTTTGTTCCTGCAGCCTGTCTTGGGTTACATGACTGGGCAACTTACAGTTAGACTTTGTGAATTCCTCCTAGACAGTCGCACAATAGAGGGATTAGGTCTGCCTGAATGGGCATGATGGGGGCATGACCTGAGCACAGCTCCACTTGCAACTGAATAGGCTGTGCTCTGCTCTCACACAAAGGACTTAACACCTCCACATTGTCACTTCAGCCAGCTTGGAGGAAGGGGAGTCAGAAAATTCCATGCACTTCACAGAACCTTTCTAGAAGCGTCTTCCACCTTCCAGAGGAAGGGCACCAGGTATAAAAATAGGACCCTCAGACCCACTCTTCAATTCACTCCTGGACCTGCAGAATGACTCTCAGATTACTACCTGCTGTTGTGACCTGCTGTGCACTCCACAAGACTGCTTTGCTGTACCTGGAAGGACTGCTTTGCTGCTTGGAGCCTGCCTTGAACCCTCAGAAGCCAGACCTGCATCTTCACCTTAACCCAGAGTTACCAGAGTGACTCCAAGGGCTAGTTTGCTGGCCTCCTGTTCATAGCCACAGGGATACAAAAGACTCCCACCATCTTGAACCCACGCCTAGACCCAGCCTAAGTGAGTCCCGAATCCCCAAGTGGTGTCCCACCAGTCCTGGACCCTTGGTTGTGGTGCTCAGATGGCCAGAATACAAATCTGAGCACTTACAACATTTTTGGCCAAAGACTACTCTGAGAATCGAGGGGAGACGGGGTCCAACCTGTTCGTCTATCTGTCTCTGCCCAAGGTGCATCACTGGTCGGCCTGACTTCGCGGTTGCTCCCGATACATTCTTCTCTGCAAAAGCAAATCCTGTTTAGCGATCCTTCACCAAAGGGATATCAGAGCCTCTGGAACCGTCTTCAACTACAGCCTTCTGCCTCAAGTTACTGGAGTTTTGTGACCTCCAAAAAAAGAGACTAAGGTTCTAATTTAGATCTTGGTGGACGGGTTGCTCTGTCACAACGGTGACAGATATCCCATTCACCAAAATACAAATCCCATAGGATATAGTAGGAGTTATATTTATGCGGACGGGATAGCCATCACCATTGTGACAAAGTTGCCCATCTTCCAAGATCTAATTCAGGCCCTAAGTCTGAATGAAGAATGCTTCACCGTGGCTTCAACCCAAGGTTCCCCGATGATGACACTGCCTCCTTGGACACCGCCTGCAGCCTTGCCCCATTTAACTTTACCTTCTCAGAATATTTTTCTCAAACTTTCCTCTATGTCTGAAGGTAAGCGCTGACCGGGCCCAATCCATTTCTTATCCAAACTGCGTTCCATAACGTCCAGTAATATTTTTAGACTTTGATCCGGTCTCATGCGACTAGATGTCCGTGGTTGGCACTTCGATCTTTTAGGTGCTAGTTTTTACTAAAAACATTAAAAGTTCATAACTTTGGCCCTACATATTGGATGTTTGCCATTTTGGTGTCAAATAATTTAGTAAGATGTTCTATATTTTTCTAAAGTGGTGTGGGATTTTTCTTGTGCTGTGTGTTCACTTTATTAATGTTTGTGTGCTGCATACATACTTTACATATTTCATTTAAGTTAAGGCTGCCTGCTTTGTGTTCCAAGCTACCCAGGGTTAAACAGAAGTTATTTTAGAGACTTTTTTTATGGGTCACCCTCCAAGGGATTGTGGCTGTTGCTTGACCAGGGCACACACCCCAGTCAACCAACAACACAGTTTGTCACAAACTGTATAACGATATATAAGAAACTTCTGACAATCTTCCTTTGAAAAAGGTTATATGGTTACAACCTAAACCCAAAAAAGGCTGAATTTGTCAAGTTATGTTTAGCTATGTGACATACTACTCTCAATGCACGGCTCATGACCTCAAACATAATGTCACAGGTGGCATCGTTGATGACATCACTCTTGACAGTACAACAATCCACACCTTAATGCGTGAACACATAAAAAGTAGAGAAGAAAGGCTGCTGTATCCCATTTGCAGTTAATGCCTATCCTTAAAGACCACAAGACTGTTTCTGAATATGATTACCAGAAAGCAAAACAGTGCTGCTTTTAGATCCTTTTGTTGATTCTCATCTGGCTTCAATCAACACTTAAGATTCACTGCCTGATGCGAAAGAGCAAGGCCTGCCATCAGGGCAGGCATCAAAGACCTAAGGAAGGGTTTGTTTCTAAACTCCTAATTTTCTTGTGACTCCAAGAATCAATAAAGAAAAAATGAAGTGGAATTCTGCTGTCTGCCTCTATAGTCCATGTCTAGAACATCTTTGCATCTGGTGTTGACTGCCAATGACTGACTGGGCTTTCAGCAGCACCATCATGATGGAAGCACTCTTAGTTTTCCTTTGGGCCAATCTCTGTGCAGGGCTGTGAAATGAGTTGAGCATGTGAGGCACTGGTGCCTGTACTGTATGTTTCCTCTGTTCTATTTTTTGTGCTTGGACATGCTTCCTCTTCAGTAAGTGATCTTTTATAGACAACCACAGAATCCTCATTCCAATGAACTGTGATTTATTGATTGGGTGTCGTTGTTTTCCTTGTTCCAAGATAATGCCTGGACATGAGATATTGATCTCGTCAAAGTTATTGTGTACCTGAATGACGAGGAATGGTAAAGATTTCAAGTCTGCTCCAATTTCTCTGTTTGTGACACAGCACTCACATGGGCTACACCTTCACCTGTGTTTTCCTAAAGTTGTTGATAATGTTTCAATCTCATTACTTTTATAAATTAATGCACTTTGTCTTTTAATATCCACATCTTGTGTTTTCAGGTTGTTCCATGCCATCCCTAACCTTCCCTCGCTTTAACAAAGTTGTTTTTATGCCAATCCCACCTTCTTCCTAGCCGCCTTCCATCCCCTCTGCAGGGTGGCTATCTCAAATTCAATAATATATTCCTGAGTTATCGATAAATAGGTCTTTCTAAATCTCCCAGCTCCGGAGCAGTGCCCCAGGGACAGGTATCGGAAGTTCTCTTGAAGTCACAAGAAGGAATGGAGGAGGGTGTTTTAAAATGTTGCATGTGACATTTAAAGAGGTCTATGGGCTTTAGCCTATAGAAATTTTACAATGAATGAACTGATTTGACATCATAAGAAATGGAAAAAACGTTGTTTTTAGATACATCTTCCGGGCTGGGGAGGTTAAGCGTAAATTCTAGTGTTAGTCTGTCAGTGGCGGCTGGTGGATTATGAAAGTGGTAAGCCCAAAAGCACTAGCGAGCACTCTGGCTCAGGCCTTGGTAATTCCCAGACTTTCCCATTGCACGCAACATACATATACATCCCTCCCGGCACATAATGTACGTGCACCGGGCCCACAACCTTCAACTAACCCATTTGTCTCCAGCAGCCAGAGGCAGAGCCACCCAATAAGAAGCTAGAATAGATTTGAAGGTACTGGGTAAGACCTTTTTTTCCTTATTCCAGCTTTTAATAAGGCAAGAAAGAGGAGTTTGATTGACAAGTCCTGAAGCTCCATTATCTGAGATTCTGCACTGTATGAGGCTAGTGCAGCACGTCCAATATGTATTGTGTATGTGTGAGGCTGGGCTGCAATAGCCCCCACCTGACACATGAGCAATACAACTAGGCTGGAGCCCTCTTCTGCTGGCAAAGTAATATTACAGCTTTTGCATGCAAACAAACGGTCCACGAGATACTTTGTTTTCATATATAAGCTGCAATATGCCGATTAGTAGTGGCAGAGGGAGGCGGTGGGGCAACGCCCTGGCGCTACCCAGGGAAAGCCGCTACCTGGATTCTGTACCATGACTCAGCAAATATACATTTGGGAATCATATCAGTTTGACGTGTATGTTCTCTCTCAGAAAAGTATGTCACCACTATCTGTCCCTCAGACAACAAAGATGGGTTGTAATAGTGGTGTACTCAAGGTCGCCACTGAAAGATAATCAGTAGAATTTCGATTAAAATTCAGAAAGTTAACGTAATCCAAGAACTCAGCGTGCGCCAATTTTTTTGGAAGGCGGACCGAGATCACTTATCGGCTCAAGATTCTACAGCTGACCGGCAGGCAGTGTTAATACTCGAAACACCAGCTGAACTGGTTTACAGCGATAGATTGACCCTTCGATTGAGTGAAGGGACGTTATTTTGAACACAGGTGCCATTTAGGCGCTATCCAGGCGCAGCTCGGGGTCATTATATACATGACCTTCAGAGGATCATTGTTCCTTTGCCCTCGTCCTGAGGAGGCCGAAAAGATTAGAAAGGCTGAAACACGTCTGCGTCGACAACATTCACTTTGGAGGAGTCCTCACTAAATTTAAATTGAGTGATATATAAAAACTTTTTGTGACACAAGAGAGCTATAGATAAGGGCACTTTTTGCCTCCATGCACACACTTTTTGGCTACCTCCGAATGGACCGCTCAAAATAAGTGGGCAGACACCAGCTATAGAAAAAATATTTAGGGGATTGGCAACATAAAGTTGTTTGCATTATTGTTTGCGTTGTATATATATTTCTTTATATACATTTGTCTGTTTTTGTATAATTGATTGTTATTATGTTTATTTGAAGATCGGTCCCATTGTGTATGTGTACCTTACATTAATTCAGGTAATATATTTCTGTAGGGTAATTGAATGTTCCCTACACTAAAATAAAAGCAATATATTAATTCCTCCGTATCATTGTTCTTCTATACATGATTGCATTTCATACCCAGATATAGGAGGGTGAGTTGGGTATACCCCTTAGGTATATAATTGTCTTATTACCAGTCATCTCATTATTGCTAAGAATGATTAGATTTATTTGTAGCGTAACGATCCGGGTTGTGGGTGGCAACTCTTATACACTACATTTACAGGAGTTATACCTCTACTGGGGCACCTCCCACCACTAAAGTGGGTGAAGCTCTTCTTTGGGTTGGGACACAGTTAGCTCAGTTCTCTTTCCTTCAGGATTTCTCACATTAGGACATGACTGGTACTTCCCAGTCCCAGTTCTGAGCCATCTTGGACTTACAGGGAGACTTCAATCTCTGCAGGTCACAGTTTATCATCACTTGCAGCTGCGGCATGCTCTCTTCTCTTATCTCAGGGAATTTTTGTGGGATTGCATTATTTAATCCTTTAGAAGTCAAACTTACTTTTCCTTAGAATCTAGCGCTGATGGATTATTGAGATTTTATAGGGGAAGTCTTCGATGCCCTTTCAATGGTCCTTGTTTGCCAATCACAAGCTCCCCCCCTGGGCTGGTTATGCTGCATAGAAGGAGGATCTAGATGCCAACCCTTCTATGACGGCCCTGGTGCATACAAGGCTGGTGATGGTGCAGAGGAACGTTGTGCAACACTAGCTTGAGCAAGCACTGTTCCTGTTTCAATATTTGGTACATGTTCAATGTACTAGGAGCAATCTGGAATGCTGACGTGACATATGTTGGCCCTAAGGAGATACAAGTCGGGGATTGTGGTTTTACATATGCATAATATAGCAAAAAGGTCAACTATGGAGTGGGAATGCAGAGGCAGTCTATCCGAAGAAACCAGGCATTGGATGTCTGTGGAGGCGGACTCTCCCATCACCCAATGAACGCTGTGTTTTTCAAGGAGAGAACACGATTGGATGAGCGGTGATGGGGTTCCCTACAGAGAGGAGTTTAATATTACGTGGAAAGACAGCCGGAATCGCCTTAGTACCCATGAAGCATCCATCTGTCTGCCCCTAGCCATAATGATGAGCCTCATTTGTGTCAGTCAGTATGAGGGGAAGCAAATATCGAAAGATCCTGCATGAGTGAGAACTATAGAGGGTGACCGCAGATTAAGACTGCTGGTCCCACACAGTTCGCCATTTACTGCTTGCTTTAGATACATGAGTTGTGTATGGACGTGGACTTGAGTTGTATGTTTGCGTTCTTTCTGTTGTTGCCATGTGTCTTTATACGTGCTGTTTTTTAATATACGTTCAATAAAGTTCCCTAAGAATAAGTCCCAGCCTTACTGCTGTGCATCCCCTGTACTGTAACCCTCTGTGCTATCTAGATCTATGGTTACATTTATGGTAAAGAAATACTGAGCCTATTTCTCAGTAATCTGTACACTTCCACGTGTCCCATAGCACTCAGCAGTCTTTACTGATCTGCCACCCATCACTGAGCAGTCCTCAGGGAATTCTCAGGTTTGCCGACCCTCATTTTGTAAGCCCTCTGGGCATGCTCAGTGTTGCCACTTATCACTTGGCGAGGCTCTCTGGAAGGAAGACCGAGTCACTAGTGAGTACGGTATAACTGGGCTCAGCGTGCAGAAACACTCTGAAGTACCTCTCTCCTTGCCACGCTCTCTGATGTTTTTAAGTCACAGTTCCATCACTTTGTTAACCTCGACCACTGGATGAGCTGGAGATTGGAGGATTCCATCACAGATCGAATAGTGACAGGGGTTGCACACAAAGCAATCCCTAACTCCTTCTCCTCCCCAGATT
This sequence comes from Triturus cristatus, assembly GCF_964204655.1. Classification (NCBI taxonomy): domain Eukaryota; kingdom Metazoa; phylum Chordata; class Amphibia; order Caudata; family Salamandridae; genus Triturus; species Triturus cristatus. The sequence continues at coordinate 133,929,543 of NC_140586.1, read as the reverse complement.
GCATTTCTTCTATAACTGAGCTGCAGTTTAAGTACACTTGAATCCTGCCTCCATTTAGTTCCCTGTACCATGTCCTCTGTCCATAAGCCTAGTAATCTGTGTAAACCTGTATGTATATTGTGCAGAACTGTGTGTATGCATGCATGTCCTCTGTGTGCCTCTGCCATCCTGCATTTGTCTATATTCATGGGTACCTATGTGACAAACAGTCTGTGGGTGGTAGTGACTGCAAGACTTGGGTCTGTAAGCCAAGGTGTATACATGTACACATGTACATGTGTAATGAAAGGTTTCAGCTCTTCCCTGGACCAAGGTATGTACTGTCACTTTCCCAGGGCGAGAATATCAGTTCCAAAACTTATGGAATGTAACATATACACAGCACTTCCTAAGGTGGGCAAACTTTCAATACTCCCCCAAAGGCAAGGGAAGAAAACAATATCACATGAGTCTCCTCTAGACCAAGGTAACACACACAACACTTCTCTAGAGCGAGATATACTTTGCACATCACTTGCCAGGAGGGCACACTCATCACCTCCTATGACAAGGAAAAGACGAATTCAAACATATGGTATATATACATTTATTAATACAATACTTCAATCACAGGCAGGCCGAATATATATATTGATCATGGCAGACTCTCACATATCAAATAACCGATTGAAATACACAATCAAAGCAAATATATATATAGAAATATATATGTATGGCTATAAGAATCAGAAAATAAGAAGGAAATGAAAGAATCAGTAAAGAATCAAGAGACAGTAGCAGAGACACCTCACCTACTGCTTCATCATTTCACCCTGCTTTGCTCAAGGGGAGTCCATTGTTTGAACCGGGTGAAAGCTTAGAGGTGACACCAGCCCCCACTCTTCCGTGATAACACGTTTGCTCCACAGCATGAACTTCCACCAGGCCAGTGTAGGCTCCCTTTTTTAATACAAATTCAAACACAATGAAGCTTCTAGCAAGCCTCGCCCCCTCGTTCTCATGAGAGCCCGTACCAGCCTGCTCCAAGGCCACTGCATCGGTTGATCAGGCCTTTGCTATGGCTCCGAGACAGACCATGTACATTCCTCTGATAAGAACCAGTTCTCTCTAGTCAGTAAAGTGCGAAAAACAGGAGAAGAGCAAAACATGCCCTCCCCACCTCTGCAGCTTCGTGCAGGCACAGAAAATAGCTTCAGTCATGAAAATGGAGTTAGTTAAGCCATGCACACAGAAAGGCCCAAAGCAAGATAAAATTGAAAAGCAAGGATGACATGAGAGCATGTCAAAGGCAATAGTCAGCACTGCCATAAAGCAAGGTAAAGTCAGAAAACAGAATGACATTAGACCACGTCAAAGCCAATAGGTCAAAGTCATAATTCACCTAACCCAAATAGCATTATACACTTAATCCCTCAGTATCCAATATTGAGCACATGTGTGCACCATCACCCACAACACTGCACCTCAACATCCCATACCTTCTATTCTTGGCAAGACTATTCTACTAAAAGACAGCAAGATTACAGGACAGAAGAGAAGCAGGCATATGTAAAACCATCCTACATTAAGGCTAGGATAACATAACACACTAAAGTCAGTACAAAATGGTGGTGGTTGAGGGTCATCATAGGGTGTCAGACGACAAAAGTGCCTTGTTCACTACATTGCACCCCATGACCCTCGATCATCACCATTCACATATACCAAAAACAAAATCTCTTAACTAAAGGCACAACTACGAGTGAAGCACTGCATCATTTAACTGCAAAATTGAATCATTGCAAAGCAAATAGCAACTGTATATCATAACTGAAAAACAAAACTATCATTGAAGCACTGCATGTCTCAATTGAAAGCAAAACCATTTAAAACTATATTTCTAAATTAAAAACACAAAACTGCAGGTCATATTTGAAAGCATACCTACAATGGAAAAACCACATTTCACAATCAAAAACACAACTGCTAAAAAGCACATGTTGAAACAGAAACTCTTGTGCTGAAGTGGCTACACAAAAACATATAATTCAAAGCAAATCATGACTGACTGTGTTTAAAAAACTACATCACATAACTGAAAAACATAACAAAGGATATGATAATCACTATAGAGCAAGCAAAGACTGCATTACCTAAATACACGTAAAAGCAATAACTCAGGTGCATCTAGAAATAGCACACAGATATCTGGATATATGTTTAATGGATACACAAAATAATTGAATCAAGCTTTTCAATGCTCCTAATGCCTCTAATGGTTAACTAAAAACTCTACTGCCAAACTCATATATTGTAGCAACAGCAACGGGTGTTCCTCTTCAGTCTGTAACTTAGAAAATATCTACTCTAATTTTAGTGTCTCTATTATTTCATCCCTAAAAAAAAAAGTTCTTCACTGTGAAAAAGAAAACACACACATCCTTCTCTTGTCAGGTCTGAACTCCATGTTGATAAAACAGTTCACAGTTCCAACAAAGCACATCCTGTAGTTCCCTCTTCTTCACTTTTACACAAGCAGTTCCCCTGTGTGAAAGACACACAGCCCTCATGCATGTAAAGTCAACCTCACGTGAAGGAAACAGTTCCAATCGCAGCACATTCTGCTGATCCCTCTTCACTTGGAAAGAAGCAGTCCATCTGTGTAGGACACAACTCTCCTGCATCTATCTTCATCTGTATCTCCTTGACAAGTGATGACTCCATCCAGTCTGGTCAGCCATAGGACATCAGCTTCCATCAGCCACATGACATCAGCCGCCATCGTCTGGCGATCACTCCAGGCTTGGGGGGGAAGGAGAAGAGGGGAAGGGGAAGGGAGGGGAACCCACTCATACGGGGACTGGGCACCACGCACACCAAGGCGCCGCAGTACGAATATCTGAAAAAAGAAACAAGCATCACTTTTCTTGCAAAAATAAAACTTCAATTCAAAAGCACACGTTTTCTGTCTTGCATTTCTGAAAGTACAATATTTTCATTTCTGTCTGCATAGCTCTCCTCTAGCTCTGGGGAAATGTCTAAGAATTCTACCCATGCTTTAGCCTCTGAATTCTTGGTAAAATCTCTCTTTTTCTCTACACAGCAAGAAGGGCTGGGGCAGTCTCCTTCTCTCACTGCACCCCTCACCGGCGCTGCTCCCGCCTTCACAAAATCTCTGCGGACACTAACTGGCCTCTTGCCAAACATAACAAGCAGAGACTTCTCTGCTCCTTGCACTAGACCCTCCTTTACAAAACTTCTGTAGACGCTGTGGAATGGCATTAATGGATATAAGAATCAGAAAATAAGAAGGAAAGTAAAGAATTCAGTAAAGAATCAAGAGACAATTAGTAGCAGAGACACCTCACCTACTGCTCCATCATTTCACCCCACTTCGCTCAAGGGGAGTCCATTGCTTGAACCGGGTGAAAGCTCAGAGGTGACACCAGCCCCCACTTTTCCGTGACAACACGTCTGCTCCACAGCATGAACTTCCGCCAGGCCAGTGTAGGCTCCCCTTTTTAATACAAATTCAAACACAACGAAGCTTCTAGCAAGCCTCTCCCCCGCGTTCTCATGAGAGCCCGTACCAGCCTGCTCCAAGGCCACTGCATCGGTTGATCAGGCCTTTGCTATGGCTCCGAGACAGACCATGTACATTCCTCTGAACCAGTTCTCTCTAGTCAGTAAAGTGCGAAAAACAGGAGAAGAGCAAAACATGCCCTCCCCACCTCTGCAGCTTCGTGCAGGCACAGAAAATAGCTTCAGTCATGAAAATGGAGTTAGTTAAGCCATGCACACAGAAAGGCCCAAAGCAAGATAAAATTGAAAAGCAAGATGACATGAGAACATGTCAAAGGCAATAGTCAGCACTGCCATAAAGCAAGGTAAAGTCAGAAAACACAATGACATTAGATCACGTCAAAGCCAATAGGTCAAAGTCATAATTCACCTAACCCAAATAACATTATACACTTAATCCCTCAGTATCCAACATTGAGCACATGTGTGTACCTTCACCCACAACACTGCACCTTGACATCCCACACCTTCTATTCTTGGCAAGACTATTCTACTAAAAGACAGCAAGATTACAGGACAGAAGAGAAGCAGGCATATGTAGAACTATCCTACATGAAGGGTAGGATAACATAACACACTATAGTCAGTACAAAATGGTGGTGGTTGAGGGTCATCATAGGGTGTCAGACCACAAAAGTGGCTTGTGCACTACAATCTGTTTCTTTGGGTGCAATGTATATGCAGTCTTGTGTGCTGTGTTTGTCCATTTCAGTAAGTATGTTTGTCTTTCTGATCTTATATTTCTTTAGATTTGTGGCTCTGTATGTTTGTGAATGCCTTTGTTTGTGTTGCTGTGTTAATGTGCACGTATGCAGCATGATCTACACCAATGTGTGTGTGCCTATTTCACAACTACATAGTCAGAAGGGCTCTACATAGCCAGATCTGTCAGAACGTTTTGTTCACCTGACCTTTGGTCGAATCAAATGTTTTCTCGAAATTTATACTGTGCAATCCAGGTCCTCGACACTTTATGGGGCAGAATTATGCGGCCATACTTCTACAAAAGATATGGTCAGTACTGAAAATAATTTCATCAGGAAAATCCTAACCCTTCCAAATAATATACCGCTTTTACCATTGAGGTTGGATTTAAATATTCGCCCCATTTCAGAGGTTGCTGCATCAAGGCCATTGATGTATTGGAGGAGGATCTGGAGTACCACCGAGTTGGCATGCTATAGAGATGAACTGAAAGTAATCTTGGGTACACTAGGAGCCAACAAGATCCCCTGGCTCCAGTACGTTAGGCAGACATTCAATCAGATTGGTCTGGCACACCTCTGGGATAACCCAGAGGATTCAACTCCAGGCATTACCAAGAAATCTCTTGCCACAATACTCAAAGATTATTATTTAATGAAAGCTTATAGCTTGGCCAAACCATCAAGCCTGACTGATACTTTTTTTGACTTTAAGCCACATTACGCTTTTGTATCTGAACTTGGTGTTATTCAGCCAACCTTAGCAAAGAAGTTATATGTACAGTTCAGATACGGAACCCTTCCCCTATATTCATTCACCGATCGATGGGCGGGCGGACTGCATCGTGTGTGCCCCGGTTGTTCGATTGAACAGGAAACCATGATTCATGTTGTGCTCTTTTGTCCGGCTTATGCCGGTTTTCGGAAAAAATGGATCATCCAGTTATGTTTAAATTTGGGCATTAGGAGCTATCTTGATTTTTTCAGGATATTGAGAAGTGATACCAACTCACTTATTGTGGTTTCAGTTACCAAGTTTTTGTTTTCAATGTGGTTAATTCGCAGGAAACTACCTAGCGAAATCACTTATTGATATCTTGGTGTCAAGCATGGTTAGTATATTGTATAACCACATTGTTATTTTGATTATTATCTATTTGTTATTTTTGTACTCCCAAATTGACTGGAATATGTATTTTATCATGGAAATTGTGTTTTTTAAGACTGTACTTTTATGATTTTAAACAATCGCAATAAAGTTTTCTTGATGATTAATTTATAGTATGCACCGGGAGATTAAGTGATTTGCCTTGAATCACAGGATGTTGAGCCAACAACAAGACTCGAACCAGGCTCCCCAGCTCCACATCCTCTTACTACTTTTCTGGTTGGTAGTTGGTTCTAATTTAGGCAATGCTAACAGGAGAGACGGGCTGGTGTCAGCTACCTCCTGATGTGAGCCCTGGCACTAATGTTTTTTTTTTTTACAAATTAACCACTAGAGCAGATAACACATTTTGGGGTAAGAGTTCCAGGGAATTAGTGGTATTCCAGGGAGAGGAAGGCAAGGAGGAGTACTCAAACACTAGATTTGGATCTGAAAAAGACTACTCCACTTTGGAATTACAAAAAATGACCTTATCTTCATGATGAGTGTGAATGGTTCTTCCAGGGCAAAACTCTTCAAGGCTATCTAAGGCAGTTTCTACAATGGAGTTTTAATTGATAGTTATAAATATAAAATGATTATAGAAACCTATCGAAAAATCAATATTAAATTTGTCTGTTTAGCTGCACATTACATTCTATAAGAGTTGATGGCACCATTTTGAGAGTAGGTATTTCATAACAGAGCAGAAAAACATTTGCTAACTCGGTTACCTGACTGTTGTTTTTGCCTCCATTGCATTTAAACATTTGGGGTCATTATGGGAAAGTGCAATGTTTACCACATTTATCATTTTAGCTATTACAAATATTTGTAATAGCTAAATGCCGCTGAAGTGCGGATTGGTGGTATATCCCTGGGACCACTGTTCATTGGGACAACGTATGTCATTCACGGTATGTATTTGTATCCGTTTCTTTTTTCTTTTTTGCTTTCTTTCTCAATAAAAATAATTGGAACACTAAAAAATATTTGCGCATGCATTCACAAATGGGAAGGGGTCCCCTGAGGACCCCTTCCCCTTTGCGAGTGCTTTGTCAGCTTTCTGAGAAGGGTAGTAAGCTGTGAGTGTTTTGAGACCGCAATTGCGGTTGCAAAACATTCTTACATAACTTAAGGAGTCGCTATCAGGACGGCACGCCCCTTCCTAATAGCAAGTCGCTAATCCTATTAAATTGATTTGCGACTCGCAAAATGGGATTAGTACATGGGCCACAGGTTTTTTGCGGGAGCAAATAGGTATAAAATCCATTTGCGCATGCAATAAACCAGTGACTACAGTTTTATAGAGTTTGCTTATGCCCAAGTGCTTGTTTGCCCATGTAAAAATTGCAATCAGGGGGCTATGATCACTATTCGGATTCCATTTCCGAAAAAAACTTAGAGAAGAGAAAAGACCCTGGATAAAAAAATATTGTCAATAGTAGTCCCCGCTCCAGGGCCCTTAGAAATGGGGACACTCTCCGGCTACCTGAGTTTTAGTATAGAAAGTAGCTTAAATAAGTTAACATTAGCAGCCAGATCATTTAGGATGTTTCCTTGAACGGGATGCTCAATATGGACCTGTTCCACGGGACCACCTTCTGAATCCTTGGGATCTTATAGAAAGCAGTCCCTACATGGGTGTAAATTAAAGTCCCCAAACTCAATCCTTTGGTTGGGAGAAGAAAGGAAGAAAGCTTCTAAAAACCAACACATTTCCTACAAAACCTCTTAATTTTCTTTCCCATGAATAGGATTGTAGATGTTAAAACAAAGAATGGTTCAGTGATGATCAAAATTCAATAAAACACATAGAAAATGGGGGCAATTGGCAAGGATCATCTTGGTATTACAGACCAAACCCAATTTCACAAGTGTAACCAGGCCCCCTCTAGCTCGGCCACTTAGGGATGGCATGCCCTAGCTATTAAAGGATGCATAACCTTCTAAACAAAGTTTCCCTTTAGAGTCCGATGCTCCGTATGCATTATTAGTATGGTGTGATTTTAAAAAATTCATTAATTCTGGATCCCCGGTTTACCCTGAGCCCCCGCTATATTCCGGCTCATGACCTTTGGCAAACTAGAGGCCCTGCTATCATTCATATTAGGTGGAGTCGCGTCAACCAGTTCTTATCCCAGTGAATCTTGCTCATTCAATCCACTTAGAACTTCAAAATGATTATGCAGGGGGATGGAATGGCTCTATGTCTCAGCCGTATTTGATCTTACCACCGTCCCAGAAGCACGAAATGTTACCTTCTGACTAACCCCTCCCTCACCCCTAGAAATGTTATAAAAAAGGCCAAGGGGAGGCACAGAGATTGAACTAGGGAAGGAAGGTATGAAAATTCCCTCAGAATGAAACCCAACCTAAAAGGATTGGCAAAATAGACCACAATACAGTCACCATCAATAGCCTTAGGACTATTCTCAATCCAACCTATTCTCCTAATCATGGTTATTTCTTCAATTAGCCACTGGCTTTAGAGATTGGAAGATCTTCCTTCTAGCCAATGGGCCATCTTGTTTTTAGCTTGGATGTAAGATTCTGTTTCAGCCTGTTTCAATGGAGGTACATTTTCTAGAATTAATACACAGAGTGTACATGCTGGAAGGAGTTGGATAACCACCTCGTTGGGAGTTGGGACCATGGGGCTTCTGGCTGGAATTTGAGCATTGTTTCTCTGCCTGCTGGATTCCTGAAATCTTGATTGCCGCCTTCTCCCCCGAGAGAACACTTTTAACAAAGACCTGATGAAGAGGGAGAGGTGGCTCCAGATGCCTGGGATCAATATTACTAACAACCTCTGACCCAAACCCCTCTCCCCGGGGTAGTATAGGCATTGGTTTAGCTACAGTGTGGCTAGTTGCACTGGAGAGCGAGACAGGGACTGAAGATGGGGTTGCTAGAGGGAGCCCTTTTGAAATGGAGGGTACCAACTGGGCACGCAGTGATCCAACCTTTTCACCAAGGCTCTCCACCATTCCTTCCTGTTTAGAAACTCTTAATACAAGGGAATCTAGGAGTCCTATGATATTACTGTCCATTTTTGGAAAATATTCCTGAGAAATAAATTTTTCTCGTACTGCTGGCGGGCTACCTCTTTTCCTTCCTTTTCCCTATTGTTAATTGGACTATAATCTGATGGGGATGTCCCCCAAGTATTTTTTGTCCTCGCCCCCTCCCCCCAGGCAGCTCTCGATTTTCTTCAGGGGTCTTGACTGACTAATTGACCGACAGTGGTAACGCTGTCCTGATTCATCGGGGCAAGATGAGGGTGACATATAACGGGGAAGAGAAATTAAGCCAGTAAAGCAACATCTGCGCCATTAAGAGAGTGATTTGCCAGTAATGAGGAGGCGCCCGAGACCTGTTGAGTTTGAACAAGCTGTTCCTACACACTGGAAATTTCCTCTGTGAGTGCACCCACCTCATTGATCAGAAAAGATGAAATGTTGTTTTTCGTGGAATGCTTATCCCTCTCATTAGTTGACTTCTTTCCTTTTGCCCATGTTTCTTGTCTCACCTGTCTTGAGAAAGTGGTACGAGAGAACACTGGTACATGGATAATACACTCGAGGAAATTCCACTTAATCTAAACAGAACAAAACGAAAGCAACCATTCCCCCTAGCACAGACGTTTAGCATCTGTTGGCCAACCAAGAGAGAAGACTAGCCCAAAACTAATATAAAATAAAATACCATCAAAGCAAAAGCTCAAAATCTGGAGTCACACTAATGCCAACACTTCCAGATAAATGTGGATAGAATAGACAGCCCATGTAAGTAAGTCAACGTCTTGAAAAATTCTGTTTGATCATCAAATTTAATACAGCTCCCTTACACCCGAAGAACAGGCAGAATTATGTAGCCTGTTGAAACTCACCAGGTGCCCTGTGAAGAACCAAGGGGGTGGCCTTGCCCTGTCTCTTCCTGTCATTGACTGGCACAGGATGGGCCTGCTCTTGGCCTGGACTTTGCCTCGGCATGGCCTGCATGCGTCCCGTGCAGTGGGACAGCAGGATATGCTTTGTAGCGCGATGTAAGAGGCCATGGGGCATATGTATCAAACGATTTTGTGTTCGCAAACGCTGCGATTCGCAAAAAAACAGCGTTTGCGAATACAAAATCGCAAAATGAGATGTGTGAGCCATTTTAGCGTCGCATTATTAAGAAATCGTTAATTTTGCGATTTCTTAATTTTGCGTAAGCATTTAAGGAATCGCAAATTGCGATTCCTTAAATGCTATGTAACACGCACCCAAGTTGTGCGATTTCTCCTTAAGAAATCGCAAATTACCACCAACTTCAAGTTGGTGGTAATTTGCGATTTCTTAGAAAAATGCACTTTTTGGCATTTTTCAAAGTGTCTTGTGGCGCACATACATGCCCTTAGGGCATGTATGTGCGCCATATGCGCACACATGCTAATTTCAGGGGTGCATCGGGTGTCATCATGACACCCTTGCACCTTTGAAATTATTCTCAATTTGCGATTAGCAAATTGCGATTCGCAATTTGCGAATGACTTCCCATTCATTGCTATGGTCCTCCTGGCCCATAGGAATGAATGGGAAGGTATTCCTTAATTGCGATTTTGCGATTTGCTAATCGCAATTAAGGAATATTAAGAATTCGCAAAATATGTGCGAATTTTTAAATACATCCCGTTTTGCAATTCTCAAATAGCGATTGTCAAAAAATCGCTATTTGAGATTCGCAAATGGAGATTTTGATACATATGCCCCCTCCGAACACAACTCTGCAGCTGTGCCTCCTGGCGCTGGGGGGGAAGGAACATGACGTCTCCTGGACTCTCATGAGTCTCTGGGAGCCTGGGAGCCCCCTCGCAGCTAATGTGAGCTGCGGATGGCAGCTGCGGTCAGAGGCAGTCTCTACTGACAGTGGGCCTCAGTGACACTTGAGTGTGTGACACGTGTGTGCAGGTCACAAACAAAGCCTAAGGGACCGATTTATATTTCGGCGGACAACCAGTTGTTCCCCCAGGGGAACGGAGTAGATTACTCCATCACCCTGGTGAAGGGAACGCCTGCCGAAATTATAAATGACCACTAAGCTGGGAGTCATTTATAAAGCATTGGCAGGAACCCCTTTCATGGCATTTCCTGTCAATGCTCTTCAGTGGTGGCTGGTGTATTTTAAAAGTGGTAAGGTGGAAATGTTATACCCAAGTATTACTCCCTAGCAAGCGCAGCAAATGAGTTCAAGCTTCAAAAGATGTGTTGAGGGAGAGGGGGTGGATAGTATGGGGGATTCAGTGATGGAGACATGAAACCACAAATAGGGATCACATGAGAGCAGATGAGGCAGAGGCACCCACAAGAGCACTAGGTGTACATATGTCCTGGTGTACATTGAACACAGCGTCGTCAAGAAGGTTCAGCGATGTCAAGCAGACAAGAAGACAGCACAGTAGTTAAGCACCTACCTACCACAATTAAAATTGCCAAAAGCCGCAATCTCTACAATAGTAAATTGTTGCCATTTGCCAGCAACTCACAGTCTACCAAAGTTCATCGACAGCAGCACAATGACTCAGTCAAGCTAGTGCACCACAAAAGTAGCTACAGCCTCAGCATACCATAATTAAAGTCACCTGACCAGCCCAAACCATAGTTTTTTTACAGAGTTTTATATAGCGTGAACTTGACCCGGTATCGGGTATCAGAGCACTTTACATAGCACCAGTTGCATTACATGAGGACACACTCATTTTTGTTAGGCACGGGGAGATCAAGTGATTTGCCCAGAATCACAGGATGTTCAGCGTCATTGCCGAGACTCGAACCCGGTTCCCCAGAATCGAGGTCGACCACCCTAGCGTTAGGCCAACTCCTCTCCCCAATACTATTCCATGACAGCAGTCACCCTTGAACTCATTATTTTTACCTCTGATGATTCTTATTTGCTTTTCGGCATTTCTGGCTGCTCCCTTCAGGCTGGGATGTGTAACACAGTCAGAAAGAACTTGGCAGTGGCTTTGTGAGGGAGGTGGTACTAAGTTCCAGTCTCTGAATGAATCAAAGCGGGACAGACAGGACAGAAACATCCTCTCACACTGCCAGGCATCTTTTGCAAGATGACTAATATTTTTTGATGAAGACAAGTCTATGTACTGAAACTTAAACATTAATCTCTTCATAAGATGGCTGTGTGTGTGCTGGCCCTGCTGTGCCGCCATTTTTTAACGTGTGTGACCTCTGCTGACGCAGCAAGTAATTTGTTTATTTGATTTTTAAGCACAGGCATTAGAAAAGCTTCATGGATTTCACACCATCCACCCTAAATTCAGCTAGGCACACTATCACAATGAACATTCCGCAAACTACAATCGTTATTAATCATGCTGTTTCACTTGCAAGTCCACGACAATGCCAGTATGCCACTCAGTCTGTCGGATCTTTACTGATGTGAGTTGACCAGGCCCAGAGCCTTGAAACCCATTATATTTATGTTATTTATGTGCGTTGGCTTCAAAGCGGGCAGAGTTGAATACAGCTTGAGTGAGTTACAGCTCATTTTTTAACACAAGCACAGTACCTCTAACTTATGGGTGCTTTCAATGCCCTGTCTGTGGTGAATTATCTTTGCATCCAGGGCCAAGGGAAAATTAATTTATTTATTTAATTTTCCCTTGGAATCATCCCTCGAAATACCCCACCACGTGGCCCCGCCATCCTACCTCAGTTACCTGCACGTGTCGCGGCTGCCTGGTCTTCATGTAAGACATCGACCGACACAAACTTAATATGCATCCACAGATTATTACATGTCACTCTTTTCCAAAAAGAAAGGTACCATCATTTGTAGGTTCTAACTTATTATGTTTCACAGGTCCGATTCGAAACATGCGCCTTGCTATCTGACTGGCTGCACATTCAAAAACTAGCAAAATGCAAAAGCATTTTCTTTCATTTACAAACGCAGCCCAACACTTTAAATCCAATCTCACCTGCCTTAATCTTCCAACTGATGGGGGATTTCCTTTCACAGTGAAGGAACAAGAACTGCACAGCACCGCACTTAATTTATCATTTAATTTGGATTTTAAGAAGTGGCCACTTCAAGTGGAGCTTACAACACACAGTATTTAAACAATATATGCCTAATCATCAGGCCCGGCTCGAGGAATATTTATTTGGGTGGGCCAATGGTGCATTCGGGTGGGCCACTGAGGCAGTCGCAGCTAGCATGACTCGCGGGGCAAGGGAGAGGGGGCAGGGGGTTCACGCAGGGCAGGGTCACGCGCGGGGGGGGGGTTAATTTAATAATATATATATATTTTTTTTAATGTAGCTTACCTTTCCGCCGGCCGGTTCCCACTTCTTCTCGGCTTCTGCTCTTCTGCCTCTGGCAGGAACAAGATGCAAGCATCCAGGCTCCCTCCCCAAAGCCAATCACAACGCTGCAAGCAGTGTTGTGATTGACGGGACGCCCCCAGCCAGGGGCTTATGTGAAGGCCATGTTCTCCATGCAGGGTGCAATGAGCCAATGCAGCCTGCATGGAGAAGGGCAGAGTGGGCATGACTAGTTTGGGCGGCCCCAGAGGGCCGACCAAACAGTCTTTGTGCACTCATGACCTGACTGCTAATTAAATAAACAAAAAACAGAAAGAGCATTACAGGGCCGGCTTTAGCACTAGTGGGAAAGTCTTGTTTGGCGCCCCATCAATGACCTCTTTCTCCGTAGATACCATTACTACCACCCTCCAACAGTGCCCTTCATCTCTTTGTAGCCCCTCTCTCATATGCATTTCATTTGTTGTATAGCGCTACTCATATCAGTGTAGGGTGTCACAGTACTTTACATCACGCACACATTATACAGAGATAATGAATCATGCAAGTAGGTAAATCAGTCTATAAGGAATGTCACATAAACCAATGAGGATTATAAGGTGTAGAACTCACATCATCCATACTGGTAGGCAGTATATTTTAAGAGGGTGTGGTCTGGAGAAGCACAAACTCAGGATTTAAAGCACACCCCGATGGTTGGTGGGTTGGCTTTACTAATAAAATGTATATCTGCCCAAGCTAACTCTTTTTAGCAACATTAGAATAATGAAAGACTGGGGAAGTTCTAACTATATAGTAGCACAAAAAATACGTGAAGTTCTAACTAAACCATTCAGGTTTGTATGCAGCTCTTTGATGACAGTTCATAGGTCACTGTTCTATGTTAGGATTGTAACTTTTGAACTGCAAGTAACACAATAATCACTGTGACAAAGACTGTACCCCACTGAGCTATCCACATAAAATACAGTTTATCTGCATTTCAAAACTACTAACAAAGGATTACTCTCCAGCAGGATTATTAATCACCAGTTATCTGGACATTTTAATTGTTGCCTTGCATCCATAGTCATAATAATGATAAAAACGATTTAAATGAAGCATACACAAAGTATGTGCCTTACTGGGCCTTTGCAGATTTTAAAAATAAGAACAAATAGTCACACATTTTCTTTCCTACATGGTACATGGAACTCTGCCTCACAGTCAATCTGATAAGCAGCTGCAGGGGTCACGAAAGGTGAATTAGGATAAACAAACTTCTTTTCTCCAGCACAGAATAGAAAAGAAAATATCCAGGCAGCCAGTGTCAAAGAAAGAATGTGTCCCCTTCGCCATGCCCCTATTGTACCTGCACGACACAGCCCACCTTACTAAAAGGAGATGTGTGATTGGGGGTGCCTGTGAGAAAGAGCCCAGGCCCAATCACGCAACTTCCAGAACAGGAAGAAATTAACGTGGCCTTTTTCTATTGGCCTTCAAGCCGTCACTGCGAGGGCCAAGAGTCTGATTGCGACCAGATATAGGCCCGGGCACCCAATAAAAAAGTGGCCCAGAATTGCAACCTTTTGAGAAGCATTGACTTTTTAGTATGAGTGGGTAATTTTATGAGAATGTTATGGTAAACAAAGCCTTCTATTGCTTATGTGGCCAGTGACATTTGTCAGGACTGAAAAGTCCATTATTCCGTTGAAACTCACTCACTCTTCTCCTGACGCTTATCTTGAGGTCCATGAATCACCCATATCCCATACTCCCCTTCATATCTCTGAGCCCCCTCCAGTCTATTAGGCCATTATCTCTATACACCCTGATGAAGGCAACAGATGATGAGCCAAAACGTTGTCTACAAGTTGATAATTGTTGAAAAATTGTCTGGAAAGGAGAGGTAACAACTGGATGAAATTCATATTGCTTGGTGTTTTTGTCTCCCCTCATCAGGACTTATTCAGTAGATATGTGTGAATGAGAAGAGGTGCCTGGAATAGTATTTTACTTATTTAAATATTTTCATAGATATGCTGTGTACTAAATGGTATTTGATAGAAAAAGATGATGAAAATGTAAATAGCCAGTGACTATTTAAAATTTGTACGGAATGTATGTGTTATTATAGGGCAATAAAGGTGAGGAGAGATCAATGATTCTCTTCCATTTAATAATGGAGGAAAGGTAGATATTTATATAGCTGAAATTGTGGGCATGAAATCATCAGTTGAGAAGTAATGATGAGAGTGTTATCAATATTGAAATACGATTTGAAGAAGAGTGACTAGATACTCTCTAGATGCAAAGACTTGCCCAATTTTAATGTAAAAAGGGCAAAGACTCTTACCATGGACAAAAAGATAGAAAAAACGAACTCTGCTCATGGCCTTTGGAATGCAAGAGAGAGATTCTCATTGTGAGTGCTCTGTGGAAGAGACATCATGGACAAAAGGCTGGAAGTAGGCCCTCACCATTAGCTCTGTAGTAGAAGAGGCAAACCTCTAACACAAACAAAATGTGTTGTTTTTTATACACACACGCACACACACACTTTATATGTGTGTAGGGGCTCAGATTTTCTTTAAGGAGCTCTTGGTCGGAGTTGTTGAATGCAGGACTGCTCAGTACCAAGGCAACCGACCAAAATTTGGTTTCACCTTATCCCGCTTCCTTCCACCATCCTACTCTTCCTGTCTCTTTATTTCACTCTTGCAGGTTCATTTTTATCTTCTTTCTTCCTTTGTCAGTAGTTTCCTATGACTGTGTTCCCCTCATTTTCTGTCTTTCTCTCTCTTACGCTGGTCAAATCTCATGTTAAAATGAGTGCTTTTGTCAACCGCTACCAACGATCTGCGCAAATTAAGCACTGTGTGTTGATGTTGTGATAAAAGAACAGTGATGTGTTCAGTGAGGACAAACAAAGTGAGCTACAGACATTGGTGGAACAGAGTCAAAAGGCAGAGCGTTGCTGAAAGAGGCAGAAAAGGAAAGGTGCATACAATTTGAGTTGTTACATAGTGCATTCCACTGAATTTTCTGCCATTCTGTAGCACTCTACTCAACAGGTATTTTTAATACAATGATCCATTTTTCTCAGAAAGAGGAATAGTTGGGTTGGAACTATCCAGAATGAAGGCTGCAGGTTATATAAATGCCTACTGGAATTATGTGATCGTGTGGCTGCAGCCTTTTTTGCATGTAGATTTGTCGCATTTGCCACATAATCGATAATCTGCCACATAATCAGCAGTTTTAACAAAAGAAGTTGGTCCCCAGCTCAAACGGTTCAACAGTTATCTAAACCGCAACTGCGGGTGTGACTGCGCAGTAGAAGGCCCTTTGCAAAGCTGGACTGGTCACCTTTCTGTTGCTTATTTCTATATTTGAGTTTTAAACTGGTACTAATGAGGTGCAACCAATGCCCAGACACCATTAACAAGTGTACAATTGAGAAAATATTTAAGTAATATTATCATTAAATTTGCAGCATTACACTGCATAATTTTCCTTTTCTTGCAGTATAATTTACGCAACCCTGCTACATAACTTGGCCCTCCAATGCTGCATAATTCCAGTAGCCCTGGTTGTATCAATACACCCCAGCAGGCAGCAGTTAATGACTGTGCTGTCTGAACAAATAAACTACAGGCGTAAACATTTTCAGTTTCGCTCGTTTTCATTGAAAGGGCTTTATTTTTTTTCGAAGGAAGGAGTACATGATCAAACATTTGGTCTCTCAGAAAAACCATAACAGTTTCTGTGGTGGTCCTCTTTTGACCGAGGTAACTTAAAAGCTGCACTGCTGTGGCACTAGGGCCCAGGAAACCCGCTGCCAAGGGCATCTGCTGACAAAGCCTCTAAATTAAGTGCCACATCTCAAAGAGACAGGTAAGGCGGGGGTTGGTTTCTGGTTGAATTCTGAGTTTGAGATGGGAGGTTGGGAGAGCAGTGAGGATGCCGTGCCTGGCCAGCATGATTTGGATTCGGGCCAGCCCTCCACTGCGAGGAGGGAGGGAGCAAAACCCTGTTTATTGCCCCCTTCACTTCCTCTTCCAGGGGGAGTGAAAACTCTGGCCCTCAGTAGCAGCATCTCCCGTGGTGAGGCCTCACTGCCATACCCTAAGGCAGTGGTCTTCAAACTTTTTTGCACGGAGCCCCCCAAAGCAACATTTTTTGAAGTCGGGGACCCCTGCAAAACATTATGGCACGGATCAGGAAACAGGAGAGGCAGGGCTGAGCGCAAAGGCAGAGCTTTTGAGATCATATCATGGATACTTTTTTTGTAGCTCATATTCCACAGTAAATGTGAAACATATATTAGGGAAAATCATCAAACAATAACAGAAATTGACTAGAAAACGGTTCACTCCATAATTTGGTTCTTGTGAGCCCCAGACACTCCTGGGCCCCAATGCAATTTCACTTTGTGCAATAATGATAGCTGAGGCACTAAGTAGCACTCTATCTCCTCTGCCTCTTCCACAACTTACCGACCATGGCTATCACTCCAATCTTGAAACAGGTTATCCATCCCTTTTTTGGTTTTATGTAGGGAGGAACCGGCCCAAGGGCATTGGGAAACTTTAACTAAGCACCATTTACATTACACAAACACAAGTTCATATTCATTTATTATATTTTTTTATTACTTTAGGCAGTGTACTACTAAGTGATTTGAGTTGAGCTGACAGGAGGACCTGAACTAGGTTCCAAAGTAGGAAGCTCTTGCCATTAGGACACAACTTCTCCCTTTTAGAAATAATGAGCTCCAACGTGCTGCCCCCACCTTTTTGCAGTAAAGTTGCTCTCATCTCCTTGTGAAAGACCCTTCGCAAAGCTTGACTGGTCACCTTTCTTTTGCTTTTTTGCTATATTTGGGTATTAAACCAGCATTAATGAGGTGAAACCAATGCCCAGATAGTTTTTACCAAATGTAAAAATGACAAAATAACAAAGTAGATGTATGACAAAATGTTCTGTATAACACCGCATAATTTTCCTGTTCTTGCCACATAATTTAGTCAACCCTGCCACATGATTTGGTCCTCCCCGCCGCATAATTCCAGTGACCCTGACTTTAATAGGCCTCTCGTGACGCTGGACCGCATGCAACTGGTTAAGCAAAACACCTAAAAGCAGCTGAGGAGCTAATATACGCTTTATCTGATGCCAGAGTGCTTTTTACCACAGGCATGGAACGTGTAGCTCTATAAATACACTAGTTATCACTATTTCCCACTGTGAAAACCAGGATTCAAATCGGCGACTCTCTGGTCAGACACAGAAATCGGCAGTGATTGCTTTAGCTAACTGAGGTTTATAACGTAAGAGAGTATATTTTCCCAAAATTCGTTACATTTGCTTTGTTTTTTCATTTACTGTGTGTGCGTGTTTTTTATATATGCAATTCTATGAAGGTGAAAAAATTACATAGTTATTAGCATATTGTGTTTACCCTTGAGCACCATCACCCTACTCACTGACAGTGCCCCGGAAACACTCAGGATTGCGGTTGCAAACATTTTATGCAATTTAACCTCTGCATATAAAAGAAGACAGCCTGAGGACTCACCAGATAAACGTCGCCACTTCCTGGCTTTCTTCAATTACAATTCCTTCCTTGCAGACGCAGTTGTGCCCCCCTGGGAATGCCGTCACGGACCCCAGAGGGGCGCGCCCCACAGTTTGAAGACCTGTGCCCTACGGCCAGGGTGGGAGCTCCCACCACATGCTGTGACTGCTGGGTTTGGGCCATTGTCATTCTATATGTGGCAATGGGCCACGATAATCTGTGCTGGGCCTCGCAGAGGCTGCAGCAGCCTCTTGAATTCGGATCAGGAGAGCCCGCGCAAACACTGATGGGGGGGGGGGGTAACGGCTCACATCAAGCCTCCGGCACTGGGCCTCAGGTACCGGCCGAATGCCTGCCTTGCCAATCCGACGCCCAAGGATCATGTTTGGGTGGGCCAGGCTCATGTTTGTGTGGGCCTGGCCCACCCGGCCAACCCGCTAGAACCAGGCCTGCTAATCATGCCACCTATTTCAACTCTAGCCTCAGCATACCCCGATCCACACAGTCATTTTACCCACTGATTCGTTTTTTTTACTCCGTATGCCTCCACCTCAGAGTGCCACTGCTGCCATTTGGTCTACGAGGTCAGGTGGTCAGGAGGTTGGAAGTTTTGCAACTCGTCTCCAACTCTCCCTTGTGCGCAATGCTGATACCGGCGCTGCACACAAAGAGGGTGATGGAGAGAAAGGAACAGAAATGACCAATCACTGCATGGTTTCATAATAAAGCCATGCAGTGATTGGTCATTGTTCTGTGGACCTGAACCTCCCACCCCTGTGCTGCCTCATGTGCAGCATCAGTTAGCCAGAGGCCTAACCATGTGTCCGAGCCAATCCAGACGCTGCTCCCATGCTGATATGTTATCAAACCTGCATGACAGCGGTGCCAGTATTGGCTCAGGCAGGCAAACTCAGAACTCATGAGGAGTCCTGGGGTCTATGGCTGTGAACCTCTTGCTCACGAGCTTCAGAGGTGGTGAGAGGCGTTCAGTGCGCATGTTTGGCTGGTCAAAGAAAGGCAGTCAGCCAACCCAATATGAGCACTTCAAAGTGTGAATGTGTAAATAACCCAGGTGAGCCTTGAGCCTGCATTGTAATCATGTCTACGAGTGCCTGCTGTCAATTATTTTTAAGCCCCACTCCCGCACCTCACTCTAAGCGGCCCGGGGATAAAAAAAAAGCAATACTGCGCCTGCGGATCCAAAAAAACAACTTACATTTATTTATTTAATACGGGGCTAAGGAGGGCAACTACAGGGGCGAGGGGAAAAATGTCAACAAATATTAGGGGGTATACGCCCTGACGCCCCAATAGAGGAACCACCCCTGATGCTCTCTCTGTTTGGTGCATGCAAGGCCGGACTGGGAACAACAACCAGCCCTGGCAGATTGCTGCTCGACCTGCCCTGGGAGTGGGTGGCAGGGGGTGCTAGCAAGAAGCACCGCTCCTGCTTTTGTTACAGGGGGGAGATATTGCACTGCTGTAAAACCGTCCCCCACAGGCACAAAACTGGCCCTACCCCTCCTGCCCACCAGGAAAATGCCCGGTGCCCACTGCAGCCAGTCCAGCCCTGGGTGCAGGACTCTGGCTAATGATGGAGCCCTGCACCAAACAGTTCTCTTTTTTTCAAAGTGGGATTTCCTTTTTGACAATTAAAAATAAATTGCCTCTCTGGCCATGGGACTCATCTTCCACGGCGAGCGGGTGTTATCCCTTGTTTACCGCCCCTTCCAGCCAGCGTGGCTTCTCCATGCCTGTGATGGTCGCCCCTCCTTGGCCCAGGCTGGGGAAGGCTTTCTAGCTCAGTCAGCAGTGTGTAAAGACTTCTCATGAAACTCGCAGGCCCGGCGACGAAACGACAAAGATGTGACAAAAACCCCGGCACTGCTATTGCGCAAGTCTGTATGAAAAATGATCAACACCACTTTTTCGTCTAACAGGGGGAACCACCTTTTAGTCTGTCAAAAGAGCTTAAAATACGTCCACACACGACCATTCGCCGGTGCCTGTCAGCCGCTCTGCGGGCACGGAGCTGGGCTTACAAATGGCGCTTTAAAAGCTGTCAGCCTAATGAGGTAACATTTTGAAAAGGCGACTCTAGGTTCTTTTTTTTCCAGCTTCTTATTTCTGAACTAAATCTCACACTTGCATAAAAAACACAGCAGCAGCAAGGACGAGACGCCGCAGCCTGGTTTAATCTGCGCATTTCCCATAGTGAGGCGCGTGCACGGAGAAAGGCGGGATCCGCCGCCTCACCTGTGCTGTGGAACTGGCAGTGCGCGGAAATCACAGAGGCGTTTATTTACAAGCCCCTCGCGCCACCCATACGTCACCTTCCCATGTTAAAACTGACGCAAAAGTGGCGCAAGGGGCTTGTAAATCTGCCTCAGAGTGCGGGGTGGGGAAAGTCTTGAGGTGGGAGCATCAAGACTCGAAGCTGGGGGGAGGGGGGGGGGGGGCTAAGATCTGTACCAGTGGGCGCTGAGCCATCAGAGTGGGTTAAAATTATTGTTGGGGCCTCTAATCAGTGCTCCAGCGCAAAGTGTACTGTGGCAAGTTATTTTCCTGGAAAGTGTATTTGCAAGCACATAAGATCAGTAACCGCGGACAGATATTGAATTACACTGGATATTATTTCAGCCTTTGTTCCTGGCGCGTGCACACATACTGCTACGTCATGGATCCCAGCACTTTGTTTACAGGTCTGACCTCTACGCCAGGTGTCCCTCTAGGTTCCCACCTACATGCACTCTCTTATTATGTTTTTGGCAATGTTATGTGTATCACAGGCCTTGGCGCATGGAAACATGCTCTTGTTTGTTCACTTAAGGGATTTTAGTGTGTGAATTGTTAAATATGGGTGGAATCTGCTATTTTGAACTCTTTAACTTATTTTCCGGTGCAGGCTAACAACAATTTATACGCTAAGTTGTCACATATTTCCACATATTTTTGGGTGCCTGCATTATGAAAGTTAGAGAAGGATTTTCCTCTTCTCTGCAGCATTTCACAGTGGCTAAGAATCTGCAAGTAAACTGACTTTGTGCTGCTTCTGTGGAATTAAAATATACAATCCATCTTCTTCCACGTGCTTCCTAAAACAGAGAAGTTGCTTCTGGCAGTGTAACAAATTCAGGATCCGACTGAGTGGAGTGTTTCTTAAAAGGGTGTGAAAGTCCTTAGCAAATGAGAGATGCTGAGATTGAATCAGATCTCCGATTTGAGGCCTCCTGACATTAAGGCGTGTGGGTGGTGAAGGGGTTAAGGTCTTGTGGGGAGTGTGCTGGGGGAATTACATGACTGCAGATAGTTTGTTAAATTAATATTTCATGCAGTGAGCCAGGTATATTTAATAATATAATTAAACTATTATTTTAAGGATGTTTGCACCCTCACTTCATTTTTTATTGCGGAGATATTATTATCATGCTAATTCTAGTTCGCGTGATTTCTACACGAACAGCATATCATACATCCTATTTCGTTACAAAATACAATTTCTATGTGTAATAAATGTGGAGTTGGGGGTCGAGATGTAAAGGGTTCTCGGACATGTTTATCTGACCCAAAGCTCTCATGTCATATGTGCATAATGCTGCCTGAGGTGTGAGGGACAGTTTCTTTTCCTCCGAAAAGTGGGAAACAACCATTACAACGCACTCATTACAACGCACTACCTTTACAACGCAGTCATTACAACACAAAATCCTTTAACATCGCATACCCTTACAACCCTTACAACGCAGCCATTACAACGCACGTCACTACAATGCATGCCACTACAATGCATGCTATTACAACACATGTTATTACAACGCATTATAAGGTAAGTAATGGGAAATAGTAATTTTTACCCCTACACTATCCAACACTTACCCTACTGTTGCACTCATTGGAGTGGGAATAGTAATTTTCACCCCTACACTATCTAACACTTACCCTGCTGTTGCACTCACTGGAGTGGCAATAGTAATTTTTACCCCTACACTATCCAACACTTACCCTACTGTTGCACACACTAGAGTGGGACTAGTAATTTTTACCCTTACACTATCCAAACTTACACTACTGTTGCCCTAAAAGGATTACGCGTTGTAATGGCATGCATTGTAATGGTATACCTTGTAATGGAATGCGTTGTAAGTGTAGTTTCTAAAAATGCGTTGTGATGTCATGTGTTATAAAATCATGCGTTGTACTGGATATTGCGATGTAAAAACTGAGTTGTAAAGGCATGCGTTGTAAAAGTTTGTATTGTAACGTGTACTATTCCTGAAAAGGTCATGCCTTCCTTTTGGGGTTTGGGATATCTACCAAGCATGACTCCACAAACCTCGGGGTGCACAGACCCATCACTGACCCAAAACTATGGAAATATGAATGTTGCCAGAAGCACTCCTGGTTCGTCAAAAAGTACAACCGGTTAGGGCAAGTCTGTGTGGTGCACAAACGTATACCAGTGTTTACTTTTGACACTGGGTAATGTGTGGCATCACAAACATTTGGACACTTTCCCTTTCTTTCAGCAACTTCGCTATCTTTTGCTCTGCACTGTGACTATATCTGTATCCCTAAAGGCAGCTGACAAATGTGCTCCTTAATAAAGGCCTGAATGTTTGCCAGATGTCTCTTTAAATATTCTTTGTAAAGTATATGTAAAGTGGTGTATGCTTACTGAAATGTTAGCCACAGCCAGTGCTTAATTTGTAAAATCTTAAGTGCCGGGGCTCTGACCAGGAGGCCACTGCAGCTTGCACCACCCATCGCCCTTGTCATCGCTGCCAAAACAACTACTAACCATCTCTCTCGCATGTAAATGTGACACTTCATATTATTCCAGGCCCCCAAAGCTGAATAAATAGCTGGGGAGGCAGGTATTAACAATTGTAATGTATATTGCTTTCCTAATCAACTGTTGTTCTGCTCATCTCTAAATTAGATGAGCAGCGCCACCATGTGGTAGACTATTCCGAGTATGGTGTTAAAAATTAGGTGCCAGTGCCTAGCACTGGAAACCAATTAGGTGGCGGTGCTGAGCACCAGAAAGCACCGGCTCAAATTAAGCACTGTGTTGGCCGAATGATGCATTAAGCCTATTCATAATAAAAATAACCCAACAATCTAAGAAAATGACCAGCTTATATTTCCTCACCAACTGTCGTGCATTCTTTAACATTATGACTTTCAGTTCATTGACTTTTTGCATAGCTCAACCAATTGAACTCAAAACAAGAACTCAACACATTGGTACCAGCTCAACTGCTGGTTAGAATGTGTCCCTGTAAGTTATGCAGAGGGCACTGAGGCACTCAGGGCCTGGTTCAGAAAGGGCCTCAGCATTCGTGGAGGAGGCCCCGCCATTGTGGGGTCTCCGCACTCCAGTCGGGACGGACTCTCCGCAGTGAGAATTCTCATTATGGAGATTCTTACAGAGTGTGGAGGCTCCCCCACGACGGCGGGCCTCCACCACGAGTGAAGGGGCCCTTTGTTTATCTGGCTCTCAGTTCCAAAAACACGATAATCATTCTCTGCTACACAGTGTGAGCTCCACTTACAGTCACTCAAATATCACACAACCTACTCAGTGTATTGCATTAAAGCCACTTTACACCAAAATTTGCATTATCAGACTTCAAAATTTCTTTGTAACCCACATGTGCCATCTCCAGGGCCGGATTGGCCGTAGCGGGCACCGGGCGTTTTCCCGTTGGGAGGGAAGGATGTGGGACGTTATTTTGAGCAATGGGGGGTGTTTTTGTTACTGGGGGTCTGTTTTGCAGTAGGGCTGCAATATCTGCCCCCTGTAACAAAAGCAGCAGTAGTGCTTCTCACTTGCACCCCCAACCCCCCATCCCCCGGCCAGTCCAAAAGAATTTCAATGAACTGGTTTGTGTTCCCAGTCCGGCCCTGGCAGCCTCCCCATAGCTAGAACCATCTCACTCTGATGAAATGGAAAACTTGGTTGAATCCTAATTCTCTATGATTCCCTGAAAATCTGAAAAGCGATTTCTCAAAGGATCTGACCAACAGACCTTCCACCAACTACATACATATCTGTTACATTCAGAACATGAACCACAGCCATATATCAGGGAGAGGGAGAGAGATGCTGTCATTGCTCATGGCCTATTGCTTTCTCTGTACAAATAGCTGCACTTGTCCTTTTATTAGCCGTGTCTCCACTATGTCCTTCCATTACCCCATCTACCTCAGACTAATGTGTTCATCCATCAACCTTGGCCAAACCTTTCTGACCTCTGTGAACACCTTTCTACTAAATGCTTTACATTTACATATGGAGGGAAAGATTAGGCTGTGGTGCTGCTAGAACCTGACCGTGGTCTCCCCTCCCAGTAGCATCTCCTCGTGTCACGTCTGCTCCAGCAAGGTGGCACTCATGATCCAACCACCCGCTCCCACTCTTTTATCCCCAATACTGTCATGTTCATCTCCCCTGCATGAAGCATCTGAGAAAGACGCCCACACTACCAGGGCTGCTCACATACCTGAATAGTTTGCCAGATCTCCAGTCACCTCTTCACAATTGAACTTCTCTGTTAACATCCCCACTGCTGCTGTCTGCTGCCCGCTTCACTATTGCACCTCTCCATTTACCCCTTCACTATGACAGCCCATTATTAAACTCTCCACTACTTCAGCCAGCCGTTGATCTCTTTAGTGCCTGGGTGCTCTCTTGATGTTCACACTGTGGCATTTCTTGGGTAACTCCCCTTTTTTTGTCACTTTTTGATGAGCTCTCCACAATTGCCGCTCTTCTCTATTGTAGCCCTCTGCTTTGCCTGCTGTCATGCGACCTCTATACAATGCTTGATATTCTGTTCCAGTTGGAAAAGTCTAGCCTGAACTGCCAGATCAGGTCCCTTTCCCCTGGGAATACAGGTAACCCTAGACCAGTTTCGACATATAGTGTGGTACAGGGTCTGTTCGTGTACCAAAAGCCTCTGGGTCGGCATGGCCAGCCCTTGCTGTGGTGCAGGGTTCATTCATGTGCTACAGACTCCTGGGTCATCCCCTGGCCCTGGTTGTAGTGTAGGGTCCATTGAGCACGGTCTCCCCAGGCCATCATGCTTGGCCATGGCTATAGTGTAGGGTCCATTGAACACTGTCTCCCCGGGCCATCGTGCCAGGCCCTGGCTATAGTGTAGGGTCCATTGAGTACTATACTACCCAGCCAATCATGCCCGGCCCTGGCTGTAGTGTAGGGTCCATTGAGTACTGTACTCCCCGGGCCATCATGCCCGGCCCTGGCTGTAGTGCAGGGTCCATTGAGTACTATACTACCCAGCCCATCATGCCCGGCCCGGCCCTGGCTGTAGTGTAGGGTCCTTTGAGTACTCTACTCCCCGGGCCATCATGCCCGGCCCTGGCT
Organism: Triturus cristatus; assembly: GCF_964204655.1. NCBI lineage: Eukaryota > Metazoa > Chordata > Amphibia > Caudata > Salamandridae > Triturus > Triturus cristatus. Next base: position 133,903,856 of record NC_140586.1, on the reverse strand, counting down.
GTAGTGTAGTGTCCATTGAGTACTGTACTGCCCGGGCCATCATGCCCTGCCCTGGCTGTAGTGCAGGGTACATTGAGTACTGTACTCCCCCGGGCCATCATGCCCGGCCCTGGCTGTAGTGTAGGGTCCATTGAGTACTATACTACCCAACCCATCATGCCAGGCCCTGGCTGTAGTGTAGGGTCCATTGAGTACTGTTCTCCCCAGGCCATCATGCCCAGCCCTGGCTGTAGTGTAGGGTCCTTTGAGTACTGTACTCCCTGGGACATCATGCCCGGCCCTGGCTGTAGTGTAGGGTCCATTGAGTACTATACTACCCAACCCATCATGCCAGGCCCTGGCTGTAGTGTAGGGTCCATTGAGTACTGCACTCTCCCAGGCCATCATGCCCAGCCCTGGCTGTAGTGTAGGGTCCTTTGAGTACTGTACTCCCAGGGTCATCATGCCTGCCCTGGCTATAGTGTAGGGTCCATTGAGCACTGTCGCCCCATGCCATGGTGCCTGGCCCTGTCTATAGTGTAGGGTCCATTGAGCACTGTCTCCCCGGGCCATCGTGCCCGGCCCTGGCTGTAGTGTAGGGTCCATTGAGTACTGTACTCCCCGGGCCATCATGCCTGGCCCTAGCTGTAGTGTAGGGTCCATTGAGTACTATACTACCCAGCCCATCATGCCCGGCCCTGGCTGTAGTGTAGGGTCCATTGAGTACTCTACTCCCCCGGGCCATCATGCCCGGCCCTGGCTGTAGTGTAGGGTCCATTGAGTACTATACTACCCAACCCATCATGCCAGGCCCTGGTTGTAGTGTAGGGTCCATTGAGTACTGTTCTCCCCCAGGCCATCATGCCCAGCCCTGGCTGTAGTGTAGGGTCCTTTGAGTACTGTACTCCCCGGGCCATCATGCCCGGCCCTGGCTATAGTGTAGGGTCCATTGAGTACTATACTACCCAACCCATCATGCCAGGCCCTGGCTGTAGTGTAGGGTCCATTGAGTACTGCACTCCCCCAGGCCATCATGCCCAGCCCTGGCTGTAGTGTAGGGTCCTTTGAGTACTGTACTCCCTGGGTAATCATGCCTGGCCCTGGCTATAGTGTAGGGTCCATTGAGCACTGTCTCCCCGGGCCATCGTGCCCGGCCCTGGCTGTAGTGTAGGGTCCAATGAGTACTCTACTCCCCGGGCCATCATGCCCGGCCCTGGCTGTAGTGTAGTGTCCATTGAGTACTGTACTGCCCGGGCCATAATGCCCTGCCCTGGCTGTAGTGCAGGGTACATTGAGTACTGTACTCCCCCGGGCCATCATGCCCGGCCCTGGCTGTAGTGTAGGGTCCATTGAGTACTATACTACCCAACCCATCATGCCAGGCCCTGGCTGTAGTGTAGGGTCCATTGAGTACTGTTCTCCCCCAGGCCAGCATGCCCAGCCCTGGCTGTAGTGTAGGGTACATTGAGTACTGTACTCCCCCGGGCCATCATGCCCGGCCCTGGCTGTAGTGTAGGGTCCATTGAGTACTATACTACCCAACCCATCATGCCAGGCCCTGGCTGTAGTGTAGGGTCCATTGAGTACTGTTCTCCCCCAGGCCAGCATGCCCAGCCCTGGCTGTAGTGTAGGGTCCTTTGAGTACTGTACTCCCCGGGCCATCATGCCCGGCCCTGGCTGTAGTGTAGGGTCCATTGAGTACTATACTACCCAACCCATCATGCCAGGCCCTGGCTGTAGTGTAGGGTCCATTGAGTACTGCACTCTCCCAGGCCATCATGCCCAGCCCTGGCTGTAGTGTAGGGTCCTTTGAGTACTGTACTCCCCGGGCCATCATGCCCGGCCCTGGCTATAGTGTAGGGTCCATTGAGAACTGTCGCCCCGTGCCATGGTGCCTGGCCCTGTCTATAGTGTAGGGTCCATTGAGCACTGTCTCCCCGGGCCATCGTGCCCGGCCCTGGCTGTAGTGTAGGGTCCAATGAGTACTGTACTCCCCGGGCCATCATGCCCGGCCCTGGCTGTAGTGCAGGGTCCATTGAGTACTATACTACCCAACCCATCATGCCAGGCCCTGGCTGTAGTGTAGGGTCCTTTGAGTACTCTACTCCCCGGGCCATCATGCCCAGCCTCTGCTCTCGCACAGGTTTCATTGTTTTGCTGGGGCTGCTAAACCATCCTGTCTTTGGCCTGCTGTGATGAAGGAATAATTCTGGTATTAATGTACAGACTTATAATGGCTTCTGCTACTTAGTATTTAACTAAGCGTTTGTTTTGTAAAGCACCTGACTAGCTAGCAATAGTTAACTTCTACCGATAGTCTGGCTTCTTCCTGTATCATTTCTCTGAAAACAAGTTATTTATGTCACACGCAGGAGCCCCAATCCCGTGTAAACGCACCTGTGAAGGCTGCATCCGTGCAGAGCGATCAGTCTTCGGCTGCAGTACTTGCCCTGAGTTATGTTCTTCGGAGCCTTGGCTTGGAATGTCAGTCTATGCACGGGGGCCTTCATTTGGGGGAACTAGCACACTTCTGCTTATGTCTGGGTTTCGGGGGAACTTCTATCAACAAGAGGGGGGGGGGAGTCTGGTTGGTTGTCGGCTTTTTGCATCAAATGGATGTTTTTAAAACCATTTTGTATTATGTTTCACTGAACGCCGTCATTACCGACAGCAATTACATGCCATCCATTGCATTTGTGTTCAGTTCAGTCTCACATTATGCAGTCCATCAGTACTGAAGTGCGTATGCGTTCTAGTAAAGCGAGGCAAACCACGTAGTCCATTTCCAAAAGAAACAAAACCACAGTACTTGCAAGGGTCTCTGGAGCTGTTGCCTCATACGTAACATCCTCTTTGAACTGAAATTTTCTCTCAATATCCGGTAAGCAACAGCCCACCACACCATGTAATAGAAGCCCGCCTTTAGCACAACTGGGGGGTACTGTGGGGTATATTGTAGACAGGAGTGGGTCAGGTATATAGGAAATATATGCTTATCACGGCAAATAAATACAAGGAGTTCACAAGGCGTCTAGACTGAAAAGGCACTTCGAGGCCAGTGGTAATTAGCGCTATACGGGTGCCCCTGACATAGTTGGAATCTTCAGCGCCTCGCCCAATCCATGGAGCTGTCCAGGTCTGATCTCTTTCTATTGGATTATTAGCGCAGGAGCTGCAGCCGCAGGGAGCTGTCCGGGTGCTGAACGGGCTTTCACATCCCAGGGAGCTGTTCAAGTGCTGGCGCTTTCTGTGTTAACACCTCTGAATAGTTATTTGTTTTGCAGTTTTATATAGTTCGAACACGATCCGAAGATATTGGAACGTTTTACACGAGGATACATTTATTTTTGGTAGGCACAGGGAGATTTAAGTAATTTATCCAGGATCACATGATGTTGAGCGGAGGCAGAGACTCGAAACTGATTCCCCAACGCCAAAGCGGGTAGCTGTGGCTGTTACGCCACATCTTCGGTCCTGAAGGGACTTGCACAAGTGCTGAAAGTGTGGGGGCACAGCTTTAATTGGTAGCCCCGCAAGTGCTGAATGACACACCTACAGAATTCACTCAGTCCTCCTGGCTGCACGTAGCCCTGCAGCAGCTGAGCATGAAGGTGGGAAACATCCTTTACCACGATGGCGTTACAACGAGGAACGTTTACCACGCAACACTTACCTCGTAGACGTCTTCACCACGCGTTCTTCTTCAACGAACATCTTTACCACGCAAGTCTTCTTCCGCCTTCATCGTCTGCTACGTCCTACGTCATTAGTGTAGTCCTTTTTTACTGTCTAAGGTGTTGAACACGCGAGTTAAAGGAAAAAAATAGAAAAAAAGGGGGCTTGGGGGGTCTCCCCCCAAAAAATAAAAAGTAAAAAATAAGAAAAAAAAGGGGGGTGGGGGGGTCGCCCCCCCCCAAATAAATAAATAAAAATAACGTGGGGAAGGACAGGAAATCGACGTCGTTTTATGAGAAAGGAAACGACGATTCAAATTTAAGACGTATAACGTAAATCAGGAAGGAAGAACGAAGAGACGACGTGAAGAGGTAAGGGAAATACAAATTTAAAATACATATATATATATATTGAGGGTAACGGGAAGGGATAATTCAAAAAAGAATTGGGGGAAGGGGGATCACGTAAGGGTACAGGGGAGGGGTATAACCTTTACCAAGAGTATTCCATTACCATGCAAGTATGCGTGGTAAAGGAATATTAGTGGTAAAGATTATGCGAGGAAAAATCATTCCGTTGTAACGCATGCATGGTAAAGGCATGCGTTGCAACGGAATTCGTTGTAACAACATATATTCCATGGAGGTGGGCGAGCCACTGAAAGCGTGAGCCTGATGCCTGTCCCTGGCTCAGCTCGAGAACCTCGAGCCCAAAACGAGTCAAGCTTTCACAAGAGGGAATCAATCGGGTCTAGTGACTACAGCAGCGGACTATAGAACATGGGGAACCAGGTTTGAATCCCCTATTAGCTCAGCATCCTGTGAATCGCTGCAAAGGTTCCTATACTGAATAAAAAAACGCAATATTGAGTGCATTTGTTGTGGAGCTGTCCTAGGGCAAAGTTGATACTGTGCACAGCTGCCAGAAACAAAAAGTGGATTCTGCCTGTATTTCCACGCCCTCATCTCATCCACCTTTGGGTTCATTCTCACATATGAAAGTCTTTTCAAATATGTGACTTAAGGAAGTGGGCTGTACAAAAACATATAAAGTTTAATAAACTGTTATATTGCTCCATTTATGATATAATAAGAATCTAGACTACATGTAGGGTACACATGATCCCTACCTTGCTGCTTAATTCACTAATAGCATAGTGATCAGGGCGGAAGCAGGAATGTTTCTCAGTTTATATTTAAAAACTCACTTTTAATAAATACTTTCCAACTAATCTGATGTTCTAAGATAAAACAATTCAGCGAGTTGAAGAAATGCACTTTTTTGAATTTCGAAGTCACCCTATCATAGTCTAACATGATCTTTGTTGTATTTACATGCCAAATATGTTCAAGGCTCGGCTTGTGCCCAGGTTCTTAAAGCCAGTACTAACCCTTGGCTCAGCTTTGGCTTAGCTCTTCCTGTTAATTTGTTGGCTTGCCCACCTCTACTGAGCAGCCCTGTCAGCCTGATTGACTCTGCTTTCCTCTGTGCTCGGAGATGTGCAGGTTCTAAAGCTCAGTCTTCAGAATTTGCGCCCAGGCAGTGAATTAAACTACCTGTGGTATCCTGACTCCTTGCATACAGCCATGCAGGTATTGAGGCTCTGACTGCAGAATCAACATGCTATGCAAAAAAATGATGGACGGAACGCTGAATAAATCATACATTCACCCCCAGTCAAGAGATCTGGGTTAAATCCATCGTTCTTTTGATCACCATGCCATTGCCACCCCAGTTTAGACCCAGCCATATGCAAATCAGTCTTGTCCCTGTGCCTCATGGGAACAGTCCAGACCGAACTGCCCATCCAGGTCCTCACTGGCCCCGGAAACAAGCATCCTGGGACCAGTTTCTGGGCATTACCCTTCATCAGCCAGGCTAGCTTGAATCCAGTGGCACTGTGGGCAAGGGACCCACGTCTGGGCATTCCCATCCCATTTAGGGTGAAAAGTGCTATGCAAACAAATGATGGATGGAATGCTGAATAAATCATACATTCACCCCCAGTCAAGAGATCTGGGTTAAATCCATCGTTCTTTTGCCCACTACGCCACCCCAGTTTAGACCCAGCCATATGCAAATCAGCCTTGACCCTGTGCCTCATGGGAACAGTCCAGACCGAACTGCCAAGCCAGGTCCTCACTGGACCGGAAACAAGCATCAACCTGGCCATGGTACTTGAATAGGGCTGTCACCGTACAAATAATGCATGTGTATCTAGTACCTCACTTCCCCTCACCAGTAATTTGCTTTGCCTTCTGCACTAAGAAACAAAAAACCCACATTTTAATGTCTTTGACCCCTCTGCCTTCACCCTTGTTTTCTTTTTCTACTCTCACATGTTTCTTTTTAACTCGGCGATGCAGCACACGTAATGTAAATTGTTTTATTTATTTATTTACTTACCTTATTCCTGTCCGTCGTATGTCAGACTCCACTACCCCCCGAGCCTGACCCTCCCCTGCCCCGCCTCACCACCCCGCCTCACTCCCACGGCAAGACACCACTGTTAAAGAGAAACTCTAACAATGATATTATGTTTTACATTCTGAATTTGCGCTTTACCAGAATAAGAACTCTTAAACTATATTGCCTACCAGTATCGATGACATGTCACTCATACACTACACCTTGTACTTCTGTCTACTGTAACATTTCCTATACACTGATTTACACACATATGATTGCCTCTGTGCAATGTGTGAGTGATGTAAAGTGCCCTGACACCTTACACTGGTATGAGTGGTGCTATAAAATGAAATAAAGCTGAGAGTCATTGGTTACGGAGACAGGAGGGGGCACTGTTAAAGGGTGCTAGTGAGGGAATCCGTGGCAGAGGTGGTCATTGGGTGGCGCCAAGAGACATTGTCGCACAGGGCGCCACCAGTGTTAAGGCCTGCCCTGCCCACCAGTATGCTGGAATGCTTGCTTTTTAGGTCTCGCCTGACCCAGCGCATGCGCTGGTCTGGCGAGACTTATTGAGAGGGCTCCAAAAAGTGCTACCAGGCCAGCCTAGAGCTACAGTGCATGTGCGCAGGCGCGCGCCGCGCATTACCGGGATTACTTTCACTTTAGCGGCCGCATGGCCGCTTTGATGTTTGAGCGTGATCGCGATCACTTTCACTTTCGCGGCCGCACATCCGCTTGGCATAGCCAATAGGTCTCGCTTTTGGGACCTTATAAGTATTTAGTTATGCACTTATAAGGTCCCAAAGGCGAGACCTATTGGCTATGCCAATGCTTGTTATTACTTAGTTGTGTAAAGCAGATGCTTTAGCCTTAGTACATTTGTAGCATTTCATATTCATGCCTCAGTACCTTACTTTGCACTTTATAGGCATTATTGGATCGATTTTTTCAACTTTATCTATTTGGTCATTATGATCAAATTCTAAAGGTTGTAATAAACATTGAACGTTAAAAATAAAGTTAATATACAAGAACTAGGCTATATTTGACTACTAAACAGGCAGCCACAATTGCAGTTACCTTGCAGTTAAAAGGGACTTGATTTGAATGGTGCAGCAGGTGAAGTGGCACCGGGGCCAAAAGCTCTAGGAACCCCACTAAACCCAGATTATTGGTAAAATTAAAAACTAAACAGGCTGTCGCAAGTGCAGTTACCTTGCTAACAACAGGGTCATGATTTGAATGGTTCAGCAGGCGGAGTGGCAGCGTGCCCAAAATTTGTCCTGACCTCCTTGAAACACCTAATATTCCTATATTTTACTACTATACAGGTAGACACAGTTGCAGTTATCTTGCAGTTAAAAGGGCCTTGATTTGAATGGTGCAGCAGGTGCACTGGAACCGGGGCCAAAAGCTCTAGGGACCCCACTAAACGCAGAATATTGCAAAACTTTACTACTAAGCAGGCAGTCACAAGGGAAGTTATCTAGCAGGCACTAGGACCATGGTTTCAATGGTGCTGCAAGTGCAGTGGTGTGGAGCCCAAAGCTCTAGGATTCCCCTAAATACCAAATATTGCAATATTTTACTACTAAACAGGCAGTCACAAATGCAGTTATCTTGCAGGCACTATGGGCATGATGTGAATGGTGCAGCAGGTGCAGTGGCACCAGGCCTAAAAGTTGTCAGAACTCTTCTAAACACCGAATATTGCTATATTCAACTACTAAATAAGCAGTCACAAGTGTAATTACCATGCAGGCACTAGGGTAATTTTTTCAGTGGTGCAGCAGGTGCAGTGGCACGGGGCCCAAAGCTCTAGGAACCCCTCTAAACACCAAATATTGCAATATTTTACTACTAAACAGGCAGTCACAAATGCAGTTATCTTGCAGGCACTTGGAGCATGATTTGATTGGTGCAGCAGGTGCAGTGGCACCGGTCCACACGTTGTCAGAACTCTTCTAAACACATAATATTGCTATTACATCAATGAATTCTATTTTTTCCCTCTTTCATTAATTTTTCAAGATTTTGCTATTACTTACTTGCACTATACCACTAGTAACAGCACAATATATTGCCTTTTTGTGCATAAACAAGCCATAACACTTCACAGACTTTCTGTAACTTATATTGTACAACTACTCAGCAATCTACAACTTACAACAAAAAACAGCTTACATAGGCGTAAACTAAAGCATTTATCAATGCTTTTTTTTCAAATATCCTTTCATTCTGAACTTTTTGTCATTGTGAATGCATTGGCATACATTTTCTTTTGTATTTTATCCTTCACTCTATATTTTGACCTGCAATGGCTAAATGCAGATAAAATATTGAAATGGGAGCATTGGCAAAACTGGGCTGCAGGTAGCATTTTAATAAATGCACCCCTTGCAGAAATAGGGTAAGCACATATTTGGCACTGCTTAATTTGGCGTGTATGACTCGGCAAGGATTTTCGAAGTTCAGGCAGTCATATATTCGTAGTTATTCATTGTTATCAACTGCAGAATTTCTATCTTTTCTTCATCACTTAGATTTGGAAATTCTGCCAGTTTCATAGCAAGATTTCTGAAGTAGTGTTTGCTTACTACTTCATACTGTGTGCAGTAGATAAGGGCATGATTTTCACCTATTTATATAATGACCATCCTGCATGGCTAACAGATCCCTCTCACGCCGACATCCTTGCAACTGTATGCCAAGAATACCCACCTCCTTCTCGCAGTTTGATCTTCGGAAGCAGAGATGATATATGAATAGTCATCCTGTATAAGTCTCAAGTTTTCCTAATCGACTGTGTCACCAATTTCAGGCATGTCATTTCATACGGCTCAACTGGTTGCATAGGTTACCTTAAACCCAATAAAAACATTTACAACAAAAAAAAAACAGATCTCTCTTATCTCTAGCTTCCAGGTCTTTTTGTATCTGTCAGCCTGTGATTGCATGCTCTGTTCTTGTACCAGGGTTTGTCTGTGTTTAGGGTTTTAGGTCTAACCTCTGGAAGTCCCTCTAGATTATTGTTTGAATATATGTTATATACATAGACAGGGCAGGGTTGGTCAATGGGCTTCATCAACTAGTCTGTTATACTTTCATTCTCATGTCGATTACGCCCACCACAGCATAAAGCATGGTGCAACGGGTTAACCTACTTCACCCATTGGCTCCTTTCACTTTAAATGAATGCACGAAGCCTGTGAACATAATTGTCATATGCCAATAAATAGTTCCTTGCGCTTTAGTTGCAAAGCTGGTTCAAAATGTGATTTTATGTTTACTCTGGTATTTTCTTTAAATTCGGGTTCTTTTTTTACCTTCACTGCTTCCTAAAGTTTGTTATGAAGTTTTTAAGTGACATTCCGCCATTGTAGCTGCCTACAATTTGAGTGCTTGGCTAGATGGCAATGTATTCTTGTCTCCTTCCTTAGCAATAATAATAAAAACTATTGTGCTTGTTATTTTAAAAACAAACACGCTACGAAAGCTGCTGCTTTGATGAATGGTTTGTCAGTGTCATTTTTTTTACTGCAGCCATCAGGCGGTCATTGTTTATGGGATAACAATTTATTTCCATTTTATTTCTGTGGCATATGCTTGCAATAAACATTTTTTTCTTTTTTTAAACTAAGCATTGCTCCAGGTACCTAGGCCTTGTTTTAATTGGTAATAGGTACTCTGTGGGGCTGTACTTCCTGTTCAGTAGTCTGTAACATTTCAACTTGTTCTGCACATCTGTATGGGTTACTTATTCAGTTCCCTCTTGGGGCTGAAAGCCGGATGCCGGATCCACAAATACAATAAAAAATGTGCACCTATAGGTTTTCTCCGGGTTTGCAATACATTTCTGATATTCTGAGAAATCACATAGCATCACTTGGAATGCCGCAACTGTTGCCATTGACCAGGCGTGCTCCTGGCAAGTGTCTGAGAATTCCCATTTATGATAACATGGAAACATTTTCATATGAGTAAATGTACATAGTGCTCATTGGAAATATCCTGCATGCGTAAAATGGCAATTTAATGTTAAACCTTTGCTTACATGTTGTGTTATCGGTGTTTATTAGTGAGCTAATCACCCCTCTAAGTATCCAGGCACTCTAGCTGGTGTGTGAGGCCAGCCTGGAGTGCTTCTTTGAAAAGCCAGGTCTTCAGCTTCTTGTGAAAGTCAAGAAGAGAGGAGGAGGCTCTGATGTGTTGTGGGAGGTTCTTCCAGGCTTTAGGAGTCCAATATGTGAAGCAAGCCCCCTGCTCTGTCTTTCTGCATACATGGGGTGTGAACTAGTGAGAGATCAGCAGATCTGGCCATTCCTGCTAACTATAGGCTGATTTCTGTATTGCCTGCTATTGCTAAAAGTTTAAAGAAACAGGTGAATAAACAACTTTCTATTTCTTTGTAAGCAAATCATTTGCTCCATTCCAGTCAGTCAGATTTCACACCCTAACATAGTATAGAGACGGCATTGGTGCAAGTATCTGAATACATCAGAGGAACAGTCGATGCTGGTGGAACAGCTGAATTGATGATGCTGGATCTGTCGGCAGCATTCGATATGGTCCCCCATGTGATGCTGTTTGACCGCCTTCAGGGCGTTGGAGTTACAAGGCTGACTTTGGAATAGATAACATCATTATTAGCTAAAAGGAGCCAACAAGTTTGGATCCCACCTGGACCCTACCTTGCTCTGTCAACCCATGTGAAATATCGGTGGGACTGCCGCAGGAATCTGACCTGAGTCCCACCCTTTTAAACCTTTATCTTACCCCTCTGCATTAACTTGCAGAAAGCCTGGTAGCTTAAGTGAACTCCTATGTGGATGATTCTCAACTGCTTTTCTCCCGGGACAAGGGAGTTTAGGTGAAGGGTGGTCCGATCAAATCTAGCCTGACCGCTGTCTTTTATTGGTTGGCTACTGCCCAACTTAAATGTACTGAAGAGAAAAATAGAAATTCTCTTCTTTTGGAAGATTTCACCAGGTTTCTGGCAACCCTTTTGACCAGATGAGCACCCCCCCCATTATCCCCAAAAGACTCAGTGAAAAATCTGTGTATTAAATTTGACAATAGGCTGTCCTAGTAACAGCGTTGATAGGCAAGTGCTTTGGGATTATGGTCTCTTGAAAGACATTTCTGCCTTTTTTATCCTTTCCAGCAAAGAAAACTGCCATGCAGGCTCTGACAACATTCAGAATTCACTATGGCAATGCAGTATATTTTGGCCCACCAGAGTACCGGATTGACAAACTTCAGGTGGTTCAGAATTCGGCGATATGACTCTTGCTAAAAGTTCCCATGCGAGCACGAATCTCGCCGCATCTGCGTGCACTTCACTGGCTGACCAATAGGGAATGAGTCAAATTTAAGGCTCTTGTATATGGAGCCTTATACCAATCAGGCCCTGCATGCCTCAGATTCAGACTTGACTTTCATAATCCCATTAGACAGCTCAGGTCCGCCAACACATTTTTGGCAAAAATCCCTAGGATTCAACAGGTAAGAACAGGTGGAAGGTCTTTAGTATACCTAGGTTCGGCAGCATGGAATTTGCTCCCTTTGGAACTAAGGACTAAGAGTGATGTGGCAATTATTTGGGAAAAAAATGAAAACGTGGCTTTTTGCAGACACTTAAGGCTCTTTTTATTTCTTTTCCATCTTGGTTCAGCCGCTTTCACGCCGGGACACTCCTTGTAGTAGCTGTGTGCATTCTAAAACGCTTTCATCATTGTCATCATCAGAGGGGGGGTGTCTGGAAGGTTGTTGGAAATGAATGAAGCTATTCAGCTAGGATGCAACTGTGTTGTGGAGTGCTTTGTAGGTGTGGCTGAGGAGTTTGATTTGTGCCCGCTTGTGTATGAGGAGCCTGTGGAGTTCTCTAAGTTGTGATGTGATGTGGGCTTGGTGTGAAAGGTTGAGGTCTAGTCTGGCTGCTGGGTTTTGGATGGTCTGCAGTCTTCTCTTCATCTGGTTAATTCTCAATGTGTATAGCGGTTTTCCCATAGTTTAGTCTGCAGGTAATGAGGGCTAGAGTGATCATTTTTCTGGTGTTTGGTAGCCATTTGAAGATTTTCTTCACCGTCCTTAAGGTTTAAAAGCAGGATAAGGCCACTGCGTTGACTTGGACAGCCATGTCTAGTTTGTTGTCCATGATGGTTTCGAGGTTTCTTGTTATGTTATGTTATAAAGTTTTATATAATGCTCGTATGCCCGAAGGTGTCTTGGTGCTGTGCAGAATAAGGGCGATCAGCGAGGCAGGATGAGTACAATGTGGCCTCTAGGTTAGAAGAGCCATGTTTTCAATGCTTTCCTGAAACGTAGAAAGGTGTGGGAATGTATCAATTCAAAGGGGAGGGAATTCCACATTTTAGCGGTACAGGTCACAAAGCTTTTGCCACCCCAACGGGCAAGTCTGAATATAGGCACCTCAATATTTTTCAAGCCCAAGGAACGTAAGGGTCTAGGAGGTGTATACCAGCGAAAGCGTTGCCTAAGGGCAACTGGTCCAATATTGTGTAGTGCCTTAAAGGCAGTGCACAAGGCCTTGAATGCCATCCTTTTCTTCATAAGTAGCCAGTGAAGTTGGTCCAGTGCCATAGATGCTGAATGAAATTTGGGGAGACTAAAAATGAGATGGGCTTCAGCATTTTGTAGAGTCAGACGTTTTGACACCATTTTTTGTTACAGGCATATATATAATCAATTACAATAGTCCAATTTGGACTAGATCAGTGATGACAAACTCAATTTTTGAAGATTAGAAGGAATATAGGGGGTAAAACAAAATTCAGGATCTTCAAAAGAAAGAAAACTAAGGAAGCTATTTGATTAATCTGGTTCTCAGGGGAGAGTTTTTTGTATAAATGACACCGAGGTTTCCAACCTTTTCCACTGGGGACAGGGCAGGGCCCATATCTGGTGGCCACCAGTTCACGTGGCCAAAGTTGATGTTGTTTCCGAAGAGTAGAATTTCTGTCTTTCCTGAGTTCGATCTGAGGCAGTTTTCTGTCATCCATGTACTAATATTTTCCATACAGAGACAGAATTGAGAGGCTGCATGGGCCGGAGATCCTGAGGAAAACACCACAATTGTTGTGTTGTCTACGTAGGAGATAACTGAGAACCCAAAGGTTCTGATAAATGTAAACAGGAAACTGATGTACAAATTGAATAGGGTGGGGCGTAGTAAAGCCCCTTGGGGGGCACCACAGGGAAGGTTCCATGTTGTAAAGACAAGTTTTTCTAGAGAGTTGTATTGTTCCCTATCTGCCAAAAAGGATGTGATTCGGGAGAGGGTTTTTTCTCCGATTCCTAGCTCATACAACAGTCATAATGCCGTGACTGACAGTATCAAACGCCACAGAGAGATCCAGAAGTATCAAGGCCGCACTGTCTCCTCTGTCAATGATGGACCTGATGCTCTCTGCGGCTATTATAAGAGCTGATTCGGTGCTGTGCTGGCTCCGTATTGTGAATCATTTAGCAGGCTATTTTCATTTATGAAAGCAGAAAGTTGCTGATTAAGGGCTTTATCTAGTATTTTGGCTGGTAGAGACCGGCGTGATATCAGACGGCAGTTCATGGGATTCAGATGCTGGAAGGGTGGCCTTTTTTATAAGGGGGAGAATTGCTGCTCTCTTTTGTGGTTTCAGAAAACTACCTGTGCTAATGACTACGTTAAAAATGGGTGTATGGTGTGCAGAAATAGCCTCTTTTGTATAATAGAACACTTTGGGGGGCCTGAGTCATCTGGGGAACCTGATTTAGTATCTAATGAAAGGCTTTTGACTTGTTCTTGGGATAAGAGGTAAAGGTAGAAAAGCAAGATTGTGTGTCAATTTCTGGTCGGAAGCTATGGTTGTTAGATGGTCTAGGAATGTTTGAGGAAAAGTTGAATAAACGCTCAGTACTTTAGTCTGAAACGTTTTTGATAGAGCATCGCAAAAGTCTTGACTGGCATTAGTCGGCTTATTTTGGTCTGTGTTAGACAGTGCCTTGACCACTTTAAATAATGCTTTAGTTGGGTTTTTTCTGATTTATTTTTTTCCAAGAAGTAAACAGATTTATTTGCTAAAATCATTGATTTATAGGTTTTAAGAGCTTGCTTGTATGTAATTTTATGTTCCTCAATGTAGTTCAATCTCCACTGCCATTCCAACTTACGGCAAACATCTATATTGTGTTGCTCTATAAAATCTTTAATTTCATGAGAATTTTTTTCCTAATGATCATGTATTGATGTGGGCGCAGTTAATGGGATGAGCTATCAGCTGCTTATTAGCAGTGGGTGGTAGTAAGCTGCTTTCCTTTATGTGTGGATTACGGTCAAAGAAGCAAGTTGGACAAACTATGTTTTTTACCTCCATTCCTGGATGGAGGGTGATGCATTTTTAAACTTACCAGCTGGTTGCTTTGATACAAGGTCATCCTTGGAGTACACTTTCCTACAAGTGTAATCTGGTAAGAAACAGGAAGGGGGGCTGACGCTAGTTGCGATCTTGCCTTTGACAGGAGCAGATGGGATTGGCATGACGACAGTGAGCCCGCTTCGCGCATCGGCTGCATGCCCGGCCTGTCATGTGATTTTATAGCGGAGGTGCGGCAAACTAGACCACTAGCCCCTGATGATGGCGTGATGGTGGAAATGAGGATGATAGTAGTGACTTCCTCGACTCAATCGGCAAGCCCGCAGCGGTCCGGGAAGTCACTCGAAACAGGTGGGTTTGGGGTTTTAATTAAAAAAGTAGCTTCCTTCAGTGTAATAGATTAATTCAACCATGCCTTTTAAAAAAAAAAACAGTGTCTCACTAAGCAGCCACTTCGATCATTCATGTAGCAAACTTGTTCCTGGTGTTGTTTTTTTTTGTGTCCGAGAGGGTCACTATCAGCTGCATTTTGTCAGCGTATGTGAGAATGTTTATGCTGTGAGTCTAAATAATGTCGGACAAGTAGAGTCATGTAGATGTTGAAGAGTGTTGGGCTGAGTGGGCCATTATCTTCCTGGGGAAAGAGTTTATCAACTTGGGGAAATCTATTTCTCTACACCCCAGGAATCTTGGGAGTGTGCTCTCCCCATAGGAAGAGGATATACTCTGTGTTTGAGTAAATCACCAACAATTTCCAGGCTGGGAATGGGCTTAGAAAACTTTGTAACTACCCACAATCAAGTATGCTGATATGTGTAGCATGCTTAAGTCCCACCCCTTGAAGAAGGTACTCCCCTTTTTTTATTGCAAAACCAAGTTTTTTCATCATAAATGTACTTTTGAACTTGCATAGAGGCTAAAAAGCCAGGTGCAGTGCTGTGTAAGTTTAACTTACAGCCCCAAATAGCCATGACTCCCTCTCTGTGTCTTCAATGGGAGCCTGGGTGAGTCCTGGTGCTGAATGGCCCTGTCTTCAGTATTCAAACATACCATACCCTGCTAGTACTGAGAGCTTCTGTCTGCTGAGATCACAGCCTCTTGGCGGAGCTCTTTAGGTGCTGAATGGCCCTGTCTTCAGTATTCAAACATACCATACCCTGCTAGTACTGAGAGCTTCTGTCTGCTGAGATCACAGCCTCTTGGCGGAGCTCTTTAGGTGCTGAATGGCCCTGTCTTCAGTATTCAAACATACCATACCCTGCTAGTACTGAGAGCTTCTGTCTGCTGAGATCACAGCCTCTTGGCGGAGCTCTTTAGGTGCTGAATGGCCCTGTCTTCAGTATTCAAACATACCATATCCTGCTAGTACTGAGAGCCTCTGTCTGCTGAGATCACAGCCTCTTGATGGAGCTCTTTAGGTGCTGAATGACCCTGTCTTCAGTATTCAAACATAGCCATATCCTGCTAGTACTGAGAGCCTCTGTCTGCTGAGATCACAGCCTCTTGATGGAGCTCTTTAGGTGCTGAATGGCCCTGTCTTCAGTATTCAAACATACCATATCCTGCTAGTACTGAGAGCCTCTGTCTGCTGAGATCACAGCCTCTTGATGGAGCTCTTTAGGTGCTGAATGACCCTGTCTTCAGTATTCAAACATACCATATCCTGCTAGTACTGAGAGCCTCTGTCTGCTGAGATCACAGCCTCTTGATGGAGCTCTTTAGGTGCTGAATGGCCCTGTCTTCGGTATTCAAACATACCATATCCTGCTAGTACTGAGAGCCTCTGTCTGCTGAGATCACAGCCTCTTGATGGAGCTCTTTAGGTGCTGAATGGCCCTGTCTTCAGTATTCAAACATACCATATCCTGCTAGTACTGAGAGCATCTGTCTGCTGAGATCACAGCCTCTTGATGGAGCTCTTTAGGTGCTGAATGACCCTGTCTTCAGTATTCAAACATACCATATCCTGCTAGTACTGAGAGCCTCTGTCTGCTGAGATCACAGCCTCTTGATGGAGCTCTTTAGGTGCTGAATGGCCCTGTCTTCGGTATTCAAACATACCATATCCTGCTAGTACTGAGAGCCTCTGTCTGCTGAGATCACAGCCTCTTGATGGAGCTCTTTAGGTGCTGAATGGCCCTGTCTTCGGTATTCAAACATAGCCATATCCTGCTAGTACCGAGGGCCTCTGTCTGCTGAGATCACAGCCTCTTGATGGAGCTCTTTGGGTGCTGAATGGCCCTGTCTTCAGTATTCAAACGTAGCCATATCCTGCTAGTACCGAGAGCCTCTGTCTGCTGAGATCACAGCCTCTTGATGGAGCTCTTTAGGTGCTGAATGGCCCTGTCTTCAGTATTCAAACATACCATATCCTGCTAGTACTCAGAGCCTCTGTCTGCTGAGATCACAGCCTCTTGATGGAGCTCTTTAGGTGCTGAATGGCCCTGTCTACAGTATTCAAACATACCATATCCTGCTAGTACTGAGAGCCTCTGTCTGCTGAGATCACAGCCTCTTGATGGAGCTCTTTAGGTGCTGAATGACCCTGTCTTCAGTATTCAAACGTAGCCATATCCTGCTAGTACTCAGAGCCTCTGTCTGCTGAGATCACAGCCTCTTGATGGAGCTCTTTAGGTGCTGAATGGCCCTGTCTACAGTATTCAAACATACCATATCCTGCTAGTACTGAGAGCCTGTCTGCTGAGATCACAGCCTCTTGATGGAGCTGTTCAGGTGCTGAACGTCCTACGATGCGGGATTCACTCAACTTTGCTTCCTGAATAGTGTGCAGTTGTTGAGGTTTGTCTGCTGAATTTGCACATCAGCAGACTGGAGGTGTCCAGTCTGAACTCTGTTGTCTCCAGTACCTCATCTGCCTCAATCCCTGCATGTGGCGGTGTAGGTGCTGGATGTTATATTATGTTGTATTTGTCAGGACATGTTCAGCTAAGTTTCTTGGCGCTATGGATAAGCACAACAGGTAAAAAACATATAAAACAGAAAAGTACAAAAAATTTCTCATATCTCACGTGTACAATGTTCAAGAAGTCTAAATGCACTTTTGCACTTCTTCAGCCGTGAACTTGGGCCCATAAATAGCCTTTGTGCGTGATATTGCCTAATACATGGAACCACCTGCCCTCCCATGGCCGGGGAAGGAGTTTTCATGGTGGGAATTCTTTGAACAGTATATGCACCTACAAACTAAAGACTTTGCCCTGCCTATGGCCTCCTTCGAAGCTGTTGAAGAGTTAGTCCTGTTAAGGGTAGGAGTAAAGTGAATTCCAATCGAGTGCAGTATTGAACAGGGAGCTCTACTTTAACAATTTGGGAATGCAAGGGAAGGGTTTTATCCACTGGAAAATACATTTCCTACTGTGTAAAAAAAAAAAAAATACAGTAATGCAAAGCCATTGGTGTATCTGCCCCTGCACTCTACATACAATCACACACCCTGGAATGGAGTACATGAAACTACCTGGTAAGTCACGGAGGTTTTCTAGAAGTATTTCTGGAAAGCTGTGGGTGCTGCAGATTCCCACGAATACTCTTGGAAACCTCTGTGAATCCTATACATTTGCAAACCTACATATACCAATGTGGGTGTAAACCCATAGGTGTGGATGTCCACATTTCTTGGAGCGAATGGCCCTCTGTGAGCATTAGGCCACCCTGGCCTGCTTCTGTGTTTTCCACCCTCGCCACATGTCACAGGCGTAGAGTCTGTCCTTCCGTGGCCTCGGTGCTCTCAGGAGCTACCTATGACGGCCCTTGCTCTCCGCTCCTTCGGGGTGGAAGGCCACACGTGTTGACGTAAGAACGTGACTGTCCGTTGCTGTCCATTCACTGTGACTGGGCAGGGGCTCAGCGCGCCTGGCAGTTCTAAATCCAAGTTACGTGTGTTTGCTATGCGCAGTGTCTATATGGCTTCTAAGCACTATCCTCGAACTGAGCTGTAGCGCAAACTCATATGACCTGCAATCAAGCTTGTCCCGGCCTGCTCACCTGACACTGAGTTTGAATTTGGGCACATCCCTCTATTTCTGTGTGGCATATGCACAGCTCGACATTGATGACGTGCAATAGTGTGAGCATTTAAAGGCGTTTACTGAAGTCACAACCGACCTATCTGGCCGCTCATGTAACCTCAAGGTGCACCCGCTGGATCATCGGTGGAGAAGGCAGTGGAAGCTCTCACCCGGAAGCTCAATGCTGGTAAGGCGCTAGCATGATACACAAGAGACATGCGTTCTGTCATGCATGTGTAGCAGCGTCGAACTTCACGGATTTCAACAGGAGTTGCCTGAACATAAAGTGCTGGCTGACCCAGGGCCATTCACGTGGCCCAAGATGGATTCGGGCGACTGAGAACAGGGGGAAAATAATTTTGCAATTAGTGTATATTTCACGAAAAGAGAAAATAACTGAAAAAATCGAATTCACAAGAAACATTAATTTTTACAGATATCTGGAACAAAAAGAGCATTTTATTAATCACATGGAGTAATTGACTAATTGAATTTAAAATACACTTAATGGAAATATTGACCACTGGGATGAATTAATGAGGCCTTCAGCCGAAAAGACTGCGCTAAAGGACTTTGCGTATAGTGAAGAGAGCATGACATCCGGGATCAGTAGCCCAAAGGGCGGAGGACCCGCTCTAGCACCAGAAGGCTTGTGAAAACGGAGCAATCTTGGTTCATGTGAAAGCAGCAATGGGGATTTCCACTTAGAAGGTACTCGGCTGTCCTAGTGTAGTCACACGGTGTGAACGGAGGAGGCAATGGCCTGTCTATATGCCAACTTGGGAGACATTTTGTAACACAATGCATTTCATATTAATCTTTGACATCCTGTCTCTTGTTTCGGACTTGTTTTTATCTTTTCTGGGTTTAAAGCACCCATGAATTGTTCAACAGAAGCAGCGCCAGTTGAGTGTCTTGTACCTTCAGCTCCTTGACACCCATGTTTGTTGGTCTTTGTTCGTCATTCAGTGACATTTTGCCATATGTGGCGATATTTGGACTCTTTGGAGAGGGGGACATGTTAGTGTAGAAGAACAAAGTAAATACATTCCATCACGGTTTCCAGACCATGACTGGTGCGTTGTTGAAGGGCTTGAAGTGCAGGCACTCAAAGCTGTAGATGAAGTCTTCATCTCTGGCCCGCTTACTTGAGGCAATCCTCATTCCTCTGAGCCCGGGCCTTCCTCAGCACAGTCCGGCACAAAGTAATGGGTGAGGAGGAGGATGGAGTACTTGGCAGTTTTCCTCACTCCCCTGAGTACTTGTCTTCATTTCAGACCTGCACAAATTAAGGTGTGAGGAGGAGGATGGAGGAGACAGTGATTGTTCGATGACTTGCCTGTATTCCTCATTCCTCTGAGCCCGAGCCTTCCTCAGCACAGTCCGGCACAAAGTAATGTGTGAGGAGGAGGATGGAGTACTTGGCAGTTTTCTTCACTCCTCTGAGCACTTGTCTTCATAGCAGTCCTTCACAAATTAAGGTGTGAGGAGGAGGATGGAGGAGACAGTGATTGTTCGATGACTTGCCCGTATTCTTCATTCCTCTGAGCCCAAATCTTCCTCAGCACAGTCCGGCACAAAGTAATGTGTGATGAGGAGGATGGAGTACTTGGCAGTTTTCTTCACTCCTCTGAGTGCTTGTCTTCATTGCAGTCCTGCACACGGTGAGATCTGGGATGCGCAGGACGGAGGAGGCGGTAATTGTCTGATTACTTGGCAGTGTGCTTCACTACTCTGAGCATGTGCTTGTATTGCTGCCGTTCTGCACAAAGTAACGTGTGATGAGGAGGAGGCTGGGTGTGGTTCGAAAGGCTCAGTGAATCATGCCGCCATCTTGTCCAGAGATCTGAATGGACGTGTCTGGAAAGACTCAGGGGCAAGGACAGAAGCAAGGCTCAGACATGTCGGTCTGAGCGAGAAGCCGTGCCCAGGCCTCTTCATGGGTGTGTTCATGGAGCAGTGTCAGGCGGCCTCGAGCCCCTGCTCGGTGGTTCGTCTTCTGCACGCCCGAGAGCCCCCAGTGCTCTTACAGCGCGTGGAGGGGCCAATGTGTTCACGCAGCAGAGAGAACGACGCGTCCGACCCAACAGTCATCCCTGTCTCGGAATCTGTTTAGTCCGAGCTGATCATCAAGCGCATTGAAACCTTTGCTGCAGCTCTTTGTTTACGCACCGCGCGCGCACTCCCGCCCTGACAGGAGGGCCCATTTGTGAGAGTGGAGCACCGACGCTCACTTTCCAAGGCCCGGCGGCCCCTCTAGGCTTCGGAGTCCTTTTTTATTAGCTGCATTACTACTGCGTGCTCAAGAAGCATCGATTTATGCAGCATTTCTCTGCAAAACTCATAATGCACTTAACAGAGCTTAATTATTTAACAGCGTTTCTTTCCTCTTCAGCGAGGCCTGTGGCTCAGACGGAGGGGGCGATGGAGCCAGCGTGAGACGCGTGGCTGCATTATATTCATTTACCAGTTTGAAATCCGTTGTGGAACCTTGAGTGGGGGTTACACCCCGTTCCAAAAGGGCCTTGGACATAAAAATCAAAGGAGTCATTACCCGGACCAGTAAAGCAGCTCGACACAGATCTGTGTTCAACTTGTAGTCGAAAACGTAAACACCCAGTAGGGCCACCTTAGTATAGTTTTATGAGCTCAATAAAATGTTTCCCATTGAGCACCGCACGATGCAGCTGCTAATCTGCGACAGCGAAGATGTACAACACAAGTTAACATTATTATTGAAGAAAAAATAGCTGTTTAGTGGGGTTTGCTGTTTTGTAAGTGTCACTTTAGGAATGGTAGGCCAGGCAAGGCCTGCTGGTTGGACAGGATGAAAGGCTGAGTGCTGCTAGTTCAGTGCGTTGCTGGTACAGGGCTTGGCTGTTGTCCCGTTACTGCACCCACAGTCTGCTGAGCACAGTCTCCCACACATGGGCTGATGACGAGCCGCCCCCCCAGAACCCGCTGCACATGGCCGAAGGCAGGGCTTCAAGTGGGATGAAAAAACTGGGGGGTCTCTCAAAGAGGCGTGGTCAATGTAATTAGGGGCGTGGCTTACAAACACGTAAGCTAAAAATCTGTGTTTAGCATAGTGTGCCGCCCGACTTGTATTTTGCTGTTCCTGTCATCACGTCCAGATATATGATACAAGTCACATCATACCTACAAGTCAGGACTATTGGCTTTGTCAATGGTAGCAACTTGCATAACATAAATAAGCAGCAACTATGGCTTGTATAAAATATTGAAAAAACTTCCACTTAAAGACCCGGGGACACCTCGACAATGTTGCTGCTCCTGAGTTTCAAAAAGAGAAGGGAAATCCAGAGAGACAATTACTCTCTTTAAAGGATTTCGCTTCCTCTACAACGCTCACCACACGCACATCGATGTGCCTGCTGTCACTGCAGTCCGGGGAAAAAAACGGACCGCCTGTGCCAGGCACAAAACAGAGCCCGATAGAGACCCGTTTCGAGGCCCCCCTTAAAAAAACTGACGGTGCTCAGACCCGGTGAGACCCGGCCCACTTAAAGCCCTGGCCGAAGGCCAAGCTCAGGACTGGTGTAGGCCTGGCCCGGCCCGGCACACAGAGCCTGCTGCTCATGGCTGAACGGTGCAGAGTACATTATATTAATGTAGAAGAAGAACGCAGTGCATCAGAAAGTCACTGGGAAACTGTGTTAAACATTGGGTATGACTACCGCTGCTCATAAGACAATAACATTTGTGTAAAAACTCAGAAATTCCCTAAATAGCACAGGTAACATGTGATGCCACTATCTAGCCATTGATAATGTCATTATGTTAATGTTAAAGTCACCGCTGCATTACAATTCAGGATCAGGACCAGTTCATTGGGGTGGGGAGTGTTATTGATAACAATGACTGACAATATAAGAGGGGTAAGAGGGGGGTCCCAAAATACGTTTTCCCCATTCATTTTTTCATAAGAACTAAAGACATAGCTACAGGCCAAACCGCCGAACAGATTTACAGGAAATGTGGCAGAAAGGTAGATCTTGGTCCCGAAGGAGCGCTTTTTGTGATTCAATGAAAAACAGTTAAGTAGATTTTGAGCAATTAATGCTCAAAAACTTTGTATATATCATGCCACCAAGGACCTGCGGGGCCAACAGATCTCATGGTGCGATCTGATTGGCTGCCACCACACCAACAAGGATGTTGCAGCAGCCGTCTTAAGACTTGAGACTAAGTCCTGAGCCGTAGATAAAAGTATAAAAAACATAAGGGTGAATGATAGAGGTACCCTGGACCCCTAGCCCTGGTGGTGGGGTTCCAGAGGCAAACGTTTTTGTTCTAAACTTTGCCTGCATTGATAAGAACACCCACCAGCCCCCTGTCTGTGTCTGTAAGGCACTGCAAAATGCTTTTTTTTGGAGATGTGGGCATGTGGCCCCCCTTCCCCAAGACTTGAGGAGGCCCTGGGGATCCCTTCCCCTGGGCATTCTGTACAATAATGGGAGGGGGCGCATGACCTCCCATCCTGAGCCTTAATAGGCTCTGGGGACTCCATCCCCTAGAGTAAAATGTTTTACAAAAGGGGAGTGAGGCCCCACTCTAAGCTTGCTAAGGCCCCAGTGACCTCATCCTCTGGGAACAGCTTACATACTATGTCCTGGGGAGCCCACCACCAGGACACAATGGTTTCCCTTCCTGCAAGAGAGGGGGCATGGACACAGAAGTCTGCTCCCACCTGGCTTTAAACATGCTCTGCCGGGTGGAGCAGACTTCTGTTTCCCTGCCTATGCTTTTGCAGGCAGATAACTCAAATTCTTACTGCCTGGAGGGAGCAGGCAAAAACAGGAGGAAAGCGAGCTTCAGATGGACCCAGGATGCTCCCCCACAGCCCCAACTAGTGGTTTTTGGATGCCCTGTGTGGGCACTGGGGCACACACCTGAGTCATCAGGGGATGGGGTCCCAGTGCCTGTAAAGGCTCGGGGAGGGCCCCCCTCCCTTAACTGAAAAACAGTCCCTGGGGATGAGGTTTTTGGGGCCCAAGGAGGCTCTGGGAGAAGGGCAGCGCATCTCCCTCCCCTTATTTAACGAGAGAGGCCCCAGGGGCTAGGGCTTGCGGGGACAAAGGAGTCTCGGTGAGTGGGACCATGTGCCACTTCTTTCTCCTATTTAAAGAGAAAGGCACCAGGGGAAAGGAGTTAACATGGCGTAAGGTGGCTGTGGAATCAGGGTTGCATGCCCCGCGTCCCTTAATTAAAAAGAAGGGCCCAGGGGATGGGCTCTCCAGGGCCATAAATGCTGAAGGAGTGGAGTTGCATTCCACCCTCCCTAATAATTGTTTTTAAAAAGGGTGTCCCGGGTGGGCTCCAGGACACCACAGTAAATATTAAATGAGTGTCAGGAGCCGCTAATTTATTATACACTGCTCCAGCATGGATTGCATTGCTGTTGCCCCTAGAATATAGAAGGAGTACCAACAAGCATTGTTTTTAAAGTTGTCAGGGGATGCTGGAATCGTAGCAGCACCCCAACAACATTAAAAAGTACAAAGCAGTAAGCCTCCTGGGTCATTAAAACCATGACCCCAGGAGAGTTTACAATATTTTTTCAAGCACTCCTAACTAGAGCGCTATACTCTTCAACTGGAGTACAAGGCTCTTTTGTGGTTGTTTTTATGATTGGTTTTTGTGGGATCAATTTTTTTTAAAAAGAAAGACTCAGAGACATGTTGCTTTTTTTTTTTTTTAGAAAAAAAGTCTTAGTCTTCCTTTTTACATTTTCAGCCTACATTTTGCAAAACTAAAAACTACGTAAGAAGAAAGACCCACAGACGTTTATTTTTTAATCTAAATTCATATATATTTTTTTAAATAATCACTATTATTAAGTATTTTATTTTGTGAAGTACTGAAATATACACTAGATCAAAAATGTTGGTGATTTGTGGAGAAAGATGATAATAGGGACACTTCTTTTATTTTGGTGTTGTGATTCTTTGGCAAAGTCAGTAAGTCTACCTGAGTGCAGCCAGGACATGTGCATACCAGAAGGCCGCACGCGGCGTTGGCTGCTTGCAAGTGGTTGGGTGCAGGGGCCTTAGGTGTGGGATTGTGTGCCAGCGGGGAAGTTACCTGCCGGCCCGGCCACAGGCCAGGGTTAGCTGCCAACCCCGCACACCATGTGGCTGAAAGCCATGCACAGCAGGGGTGGCTTTATGTATGGTAATAAAATATTATTTTACAAAAAATAAAACTAGAAATTCACTGGAAAAAAAAGGTTAACGTGGTATTATAATTAGGTGAAAATGCCAGTTAAAACATGCTGTTTTAAACATACAAAATCACTGAAATTGACCAGGTATAGTTATCTTAAGTATCTACAACTCTTGCCCTAAGGTATCTATAACTGACCATGCACTGTTAATTACCTCACATATTACATCACTCATGATATCTATGACATCATTGATAATGTCATTGCAACATTTGCAATGGCATGTATTGATGCCAAAACTGTGCATAGTGTGGGTTGTGAGTTATAGTTAGTCTAGGGCATGAACTTGAGATAACTATAGCTGGTGAATTTCAGTGGGTGTGTACATTTAAAATGGCATATTTGAACTGACATTTTACCCTAACTATAACAACACTTTAACCTTTGTTTTTTTACACTTTCTCCCTCTCTCTTCTCTCTCTCTCTGTCTCTCTCTGTCTCTTTCTCTGTCTCTCTCTCTCTCTCTCTCTCTCTCTCTCTCTCTCTGTATATATATATATATATATATATATATATATATATATATATATATATATATATATATATATATATATATATATATATAACATAGTTCTCAGGGGTATTATAGTTAGCTGGCCATTTCACTCGTACAAAACCATAGAAATTCCTCCGTTATAGTTAGTTCTGCTAAGTATAACTCGAGCGCCCGCAATGCCCTGCTGATGATGTGACATATTGCATCATTCATGACATGGTCAGTGACATCACTGATGACATCTCAAATGACATCACTGATGACATCATCCAGTGAATGTAGTTTAGTTTGAAATTTAAATATGCATTATATATATATACCAATCTGTATTGAAGATTGCGTGGATATATAACTGTCTGGATGGAGGATTTAGTAGCTGTCTGACTGTTTGTTTAACTGAGTAATTAAAAGTGTCTCACTTAATACATGGATCAGTAACTAAACTATGTGAATGTGTGCATCACTTTCTCTGTTGTTGTATAACATGCTGCATCAGTTGGTCACTAACTACATGAGTGTGTATATTAGTTATTGATTAGTTGGGTGAGTATTTGTATGGCACACTGAGTTTGTGTGTGGTTGGATGGGGTGTGTGTAACTCTATGCATAGATGTGTGAATGGTTGATTGACTAGGTGTATAGGTTTAAGAGTGCATGTGGAAACAGTTGTTTGGGTGACTGAGTGTATTTATTTGTGTGTTGGTGAGCGAATATATGTTTTAGTTGTACATCTTCAACAAAGTAAAAAAATAAAAGGTATTGTATGTGAGAGTTGGTGTATATAAATAAGTATGTGTAAGAGTCAGTGATTGTGAGAGTAACTATATCAATGAGTGTATAATTGTAATGGTGATTTTTTTAACATATTAACTATGAGTTACTATGTGTTTGAATAAATGAGGTGTTGATGGATAATTGTGTAAGTGAGTAAATGTAAGTGTGATTACTTTTTTTCATGAGTGAGTGGGATGACTGCATAACTGACTAAGATGACTGCTGATGTGTCAATGTATATATATGTGTATAAGTGCATTTGATAGTGTTCTATTAATTAGTGACTGCATGTATAAATTATTCTGTTGTTGAATGGGTAGTTGTGTGTGTAGACTTAGGAATCAGTGAGTGGGTATGTAGTAACTGGTATTGGTGTGTCATTGTTTTCAAATATGGTACTCTGTATTTTACAGTGAGTGATGAAAGGTTATACTAGTGTATGATGAGGTGTATCAGATTGTCACGTGGATGATGTCATCAATGATGTCATTTGAGATGTCATCAGTGATGTCACTGACCATGTCATGAATGATGCAATATGTGACATCATCAGCAGTGCATTGTGGCCGCGCGAGTTATAGTTAGCAGAACTAACTATAACAGAGGAATTTCTATAGTTTTGTACGAGTGAAATGGCCAGCTAACTATAACACCACTGAAACCTATGGTTTTTTCTGTGAATTTCTAAGGTTTTTTAAATGCTAATTTCTAACTATAACGTCTCTGAAACCCATGTTTTTTTCAGTGAATTTCAAAGATTTTTTAAAGGCTAATCTCTATCTATAACGTCTCTGAAACCTATGGTTTTTTTCAGTGAATTTCAAAGGTTTTTTAAATGCTAATTTTTAAGTGTGTTAGTAGTTATACCTATTTTTTTGTACTGATTTTCTACAGTTTTTTAACTGTTCATTTATAAATATTTTATTCATTAAATAACATTATATATTTCTCAGAAAATTGCAAAAAAAAACATTAAAAAAAATTCAAACTGAAATATTGATAAATGTTTTTGTTTTCATTTTTATTTTAATATATTTATATTTTTATCTTTAAAAAAAATGTTTTTTCCACATTTTTTTCGCGCACTCAAAGCGTACACATCATGGTGGGTGCGCGGATTCTAGCCGCTATTTTAGAAAAGTCGTGAAGGATCCACGTACGGTGTGCGACGGCTGCGTGTTTTTCAGTTACATCATATACATTTATATATACGTGATGTGCGCGATTGGTATGCAACCAGTCCGCGACTCCTGCTCCCGCGCATTTGCAACACATGGCAATTATGGTAGAGATGCTTGCACGGTGGCGGGTCCCGTGTGATTTCATATACGTGCTGGGGCGGGCTGGGTGCGCAACTTCCGCAAAAAATGTTATGTTCCAAAATGATATGTATGTGTCTTTTACATATTGGGGCAAGAGATTATCTAAGATAGTCATACAAATAACATATTTGTACTTATAATAAACTTATATTATTTTTAAATATATTTTTGCGAAGTCGGGTGTGTGCATCGTGAGTGCAGAGAACCAGGTCAGCAGAGGTGCTGTAGAGCCAGAGAAAACAGGTCAGCAGAGCCGTTGTAGAGCCTAAGAAGCAGGTCAGCAGAGCTGCTCTAGAACCAGAGACCCAGGTCAGCAAAGCTGCTCTAGAGCCAGAGACCCAGGTCAGCAGAGCTGCTTTAGAGGCCGAGAACCAGGTCAGCAGAGCTGCTGTAGAGCCAGAGAAACCAGGTCAGCAGAGCTGCTTTAGAGGGAGAGAACCAGGTCAGCAGAGCTGCTCCAGAGGGAGAGAACCAGGTCAGCAGAGCTGCTCTAGAGATAGAGAACCATGTCAGCAGAACTGCTTTAGAGCCATAGAACCAGGTCAGCAGAGCTGCTTTAGAGCCAGATAACCAGGTCAGCAGAGCTGTTGTAGAGCCAGAGAACCAGATCAGCAGAGCTGCTCTGTAGCCTAAGAACTAGGTCAACAGAGCTGCTTTAGAGCAAGAGAACCAGGTCAGCAGACCTGCTGTAGAGCCAGAGAAACCAGGTCAGCAGACCTGCTTTAGAGGGAGAGAACCAGGTCAGCAGAAGAACTGCTTTAGAGACAGAGAACCAGGTCAGCAGAGCTGCTCTAGAGCCAGAGAACCAGGTTAGCAGAGCTGCTCTAGAGGCAGAGAACAAGGTCAGCAGAACTGCTTTAGAGCCAGAGAACCAGGTCAGCAGAGCTCTTTAGAGGGAGAGAACCAGGTCAGGAGAGCTGCTTTAGAGCCAGAGAACCAGGTCAGCTGAGCTGCTCTAGAGCCAGAGAACCAGGTAGCAGAGCTGCTTTAGAGCCATAGAACCAGGTCAGCAGAGCTGCTTTAGAGCCAGAGAACTAGGTCAACAGAGCTGCTCTAGAGGCAGAGAACCAGGTCAGTGGAGCTGACTCAGAGGCAGAGAACCAGGTCAGCAGAGCTGCTCTAGAGCCAGAGAAACAGGTCAGCAGAGCTGATTTAGAGGGAGAGAACCAGGTCAGCAGAGCTGCTCTAGAGCCAGAGAACCAGGTCAGCAGAGCTGCTTTAGAGACAGAGATCCAGGTCAGCAGAGCTGCTCTAGAGGCCGAGAACCAGGTCAGCAGAGCTGCTGTAGAGCCAGAGAAACCAGATCAGCAGAGCTGCTCTATAGCCAGAGAACCAGGTCAGCAGAGCTGCTGTAGAGCCAGAGAAACCAGGTCAGCAGAGCTGCTCTAGAGCCAGAGAACCAGGTCAGCAGAGCTGCTTTAGAGGGAGAGAATCAGGTCAGCAGGTCTGCTTTAGAGCCAAGGGACCAGGTCAGCAGAGTTGCTCTAGAGCCAGAGAACCAGGTCAGCAGAACTGCTTTAGAGCCATAGAACCGGGTCTGCAGAGCTGCTTTAGAGCCAGAGAACCAGGTCAGCAGAGCTGTTATAGAGCCAGAGAACCAGGTCCGCAGAGCTGCTCTAGAGCAGCAGATCTGCTTTAGAGCCAGAGAACTAGGCCAGCAGAGCTGCTTTAGAGCCAGAGAACCAGGTCAGCAGAGCTGCTCTAGAGCCAGAGAACCAAGTCAGCAGAGCTGCTTTAGAGCCATAGAACCAGGTCAGCAGAGCTGCTTTAGAGCCAGAGAACCAGGTCAGCAGAGCTGCTGTAGAGCCAGAGAAACCAGGTCAGCAGAGCTGCTTTAGAGGGAGGGAACCAGGTCAGCGGAGCTGCTTTAGAGCCAGAGAACTAGGCCAGCAGAGCTGCTTTAGAGCCAGAGAACCAGGTCAGCAGAGCTGCTTTAGAGCCAGAGAACCAAGTCAGCAGAGCTGCTTTAGAGCCATAGAACCAGGTCAGCAGAGCTGCTCCAGAGCCAGAGAACCAGGTCAGCAGAGCCGCTGTAGAGCCAGAGAAACCAGGTCAGTAGAGCTGCTTTAGAGGGAGAGAACCAGGTCAGCAGAGCTGCTCCAGAGGGAGAGAACCAGGTCAGCAGAGCTGCTCTAGAACCAGAGAACCATGTCAGCTGAACTGCTTTAGAGCCATAGAACCGGGTCAGCAGAGCTGCTTTAGAGCCAGAGAACCAGGTCAGCAGAGCTGTTGTAGAGCCAGAGAACCAGATCAGCAGAGCTGCTCTGTACCATAAGAACTAGGCCAGCAGAGCTGCTCTACAGCCAGAGAACCAGGTCAGCAGACCTGTTGTAGAGGCAGAGAAACCAGGTCAGCAGAGCTGCTTTAGAGGGAGAGAACAAGGTCAGCATAGCTGCTTTAGAGCCAGAGAACCAGGTCAGCAGAGCTGCTCTAGCTGACACTGACTGACTGACACTGACAGATTGACACTGACTGACACTGATTGACTGACACTGACACTGACTGACACTGATTGACTGACACTGACTGACTGACAATGACTGACACTGATTGACTGACACTGACTGACTGACTGACACTGACCGACACTGATTGACTGACGCTGACTGACACTGACACTGATTGACTGACACTGACTGACTGACTGACACTGACTGACACTGACTGACACTGACTGACTACTCTCTACTACTCTACTACTCACTCTCTACTACTCTCTCTCTACAACTCACTCGCTACTGCTCACTCTCTACTACTCTCTACTACTCACTCTCTACTACTCTCTACTATTCACTCTCTACTACTCACTCTCTACTACTCACTCTCTACTACTCACTCTCTACTACTCTCTACAACTCACTCTCTACTACTCTCTCTCTCTTCTACTCACTCTCTACTACTCTCTACTACTCACTCTCTACTACTCTCTCTACTACTAATCTCTACTACTCCCTCTCTACTACTCACACTACTACTCACTCTCTACCACTCTCTACTACTCACTCTCTACTACTATCTCTCTACTACCCTCTACTACTCACTCTCTACTACTCACTCTCCACTACTCCCTACTACTTACTCTCTACTACTCACTCTCTACTACTCTCTACTACTCATTCTACTTCTCTCTCTACTACTCTCTCTCTACTACTCTCTACTAGTCGTTCTACTACTCACTCTCTACTACTTACTCTCTACTACTCACTCTACTACTCACTCTACTACTCTCTACTACTCACTCTCTACTACTCACTCTCTACTACTCACTCCCTACTCTCTACTACTCACTCTACTACTCACTGTCTACTACTCTCTACTCCTCTCTACTACTCACTCTCTACTACCCACTCTCTAGTACTCTCTACTACTCACTCTACTACTCTCTACTACTCACTCTCTACTACTCACTCTCTACTATTCACTCTCTACTACTCACTCTCTACTACTCGCTTTCTACTACTCTCTACTACTCTCTCTAGTACTTTCTCTACTACTCACTCTCTACTACTCACTCTACTAATCTCTACTACTCACTCTCTACTATTCACTCTCTACTACTCATTCTCTACTACTCGCTCTCTACTACTCTCTACTACTCACTCTCTACTACTCACTCTGTACTACTCTCTGCTACTCACTCTCTACTGCTGACGCTCTACTACTCTACTACTCTCTACTACTCTCTCTACTACTCACTCTCTACTACTCTCTACTAGTCACTCTACTACTCTCTATTACTCTTTACCACTCACTCTATACTACTCTACTATTCACTCTCTTCTACTCTCTCTCTACTACTCACTCTCTACTACTCACTCTACTACTCTCTACTACTCACTCTACTACTCTCTCTCTACTACTCACTCTCGACTACTCTCTAATACTCACTCTCTACTACTCGCTCTCTACTACTCTCTACTTTTCACTCTCCACTACTCACTCTCTACTACTCGCTCTCAACTACTCTCTACTACTCACTCTATTACTCACTCTCTACTACTCACTCGCTACTACTCACTATCTACTGCACACTGTCTACTACTTGCTCTCTACTACTCGCTCTCTACTACTCTCTACTACTCACTCTACTACTCTCTAATACTCACTCTACTACTCACTATCTACTTCTTTCTACTACTCACTCTCTACTACTCCACTGCTCTCTACTACTCACTCTCTACTACTCACTCTCTACTACTCTACTACTCTCTTTCTACTACTCACTCTCTAGTACTCACTCTCTACTACTCTCTACTACTCACTCTCTACTACTCTCTACTACTCACTCTCTACTACTCTCTCTACTACTACTCTCTACTAATCTCTACTACTCCCTCTCTACTACTCACACTACTACTCCCTCTCTACTACTCACTCTCTACTACTCTATCTCTACTACCCTCTACTACTCACTCTACTACTCACTCTCCACTACTCCCTACTACTTACTCTCTACTACTCACTCTCTACTACTCACTCTCTACTACTCTCTCTCTACTACTCTCTACTACTCACTCTACTGCTCACTCTCTACTACTTACTCTGTACTACTCACTCTACTACTCACTCTCTACTACTCACTCTCTACTACTCTCTACTACTCACTCTACTACTCACTCTCTACTACTTACTCTCTACTACTCACTCTACTACTCAATCTCTACTACTCTCTCTCTGCTACTCACTCTCTACTACTCACTCTACTACTCACTCTCTGCTACTCTCTCTACTACTCTCTACCTCTCTACCTCTACCTCTCTACCTCTAAACCTCTCTACCTCTCTCTACACGCACACATATGCACATATATATATGCATATATATGAATATGTATTTATATATATATGTATGTGTATATATACATACATATATATAATCTGCATATCTATATAAATACAAATATAAATGCATGCATACAGATACATATATGCATACATATGCATGGTATGTACATGAAAGCTAAAAAGCCACCTAATTACAAACAGAATTGCTTTAACTTAAACGAGGGCGAGAGCTATTGCATTTTCAATGCTTGTTTACTTTGGTTCCATCAAGAAGGCATTCAGGTGTGTCACACATTTGCCATAAATTCTGAATGTTAGCACTCTAGTTGCTCATTAGATCACTGTAGTAAAGCTACTTCTCACCAGGGAAGTCTGCTGCTGGTATTGAAAGTGCATGTTTCAGTCTGCATGTCAGAATTATTTAATGAAATAGAAGAGGATTTGAAAAGTCAAAATGTGCTGCGGCTAAAGGTCCTATGGGAAATTGCATGGGGAAAACACGTTTCGGGAATCCCTTTTTTCTCGGCCCCGCTACACTTCTTTAAATAATCAAACATAGGCGGAATTTGATCAATTTATAGAGTTAACTATGTGAAACCCATTTTTGTAGGTTGTCATGATCTCAGGCCTGATATCCCTTTGGCTGTTTATAAACTTATATTGGAACTGACAACGGAATTTGAAGTAAAAACTTAAATGGATATTCAATTAAGGTGAGAGGAGATATGTACTAACTAGTGGCTATGTCACAGCGATATTTCAGTGTAATATTATTCTAAGGCTGATTTGCCGATATTATAT
Organism: Triturus cristatus; assembly: GCF_964204655.1. Classification (NCBI taxonomy): domain Eukaryota; kingdom Metazoa; phylum Chordata; class Amphibia; order Caudata; family Salamandridae; genus Triturus; species Triturus cristatus. The sequence continues at coordinate 133,870,969 of NC_140586.1, read as the reverse complement.
TTTAGGGTCATTTTTTTACCAGATTTTATAATTTTGAGGATACTGAAAGAAGCCACATAAGATATTTGGAATAAAGAGGTAACGAAATTTGGTTGGTTTTCTTTAATATCAAACGTATGGATTTACTTTTGCCTCATGTGTGACGCAGTTAGTAATTATTCACGATTTGTACTATTACAGGTTTTGAATATATCAGGAAGAGAGGTACAGATTTAATTACGTTTTCATTAGATGCACTGAGCATGATACTCACTAGGGTTGGTGAGATAATTAATATATGGCAACATGCTATAATGTCACGAATACATATTTGATTATTTAAAGAAGGATAAATTGGAAGATATTATAGATAATGTTCCTAGGCATTAATTTTGATTATACAAACAATTTTGTAACAAAAGTTAACACATGTATATTCACGAAGCACGTGCATAATTTTGGTCTGTTTCATTAAGCACAATTGATTCCTCTGCATTAGGTTTTAATTGGGGCCAGTATATATTTCAAATTGGTGATAGAAAAAGAATTATTTTAATTTTCAACAATGATATTTGTATTGCTTCCAGCCCTGAGGAAGTCGTATGGGTTAATCCCTTTAAACGACGAAACGCGTTGGGAGTGGAAGACTCTTTTGAGAATAAAAAAAGAAGAACAGAAGTCCTCATTGAATATTTCTTTCATTCATATTTTTTCATTTTTATGGTCACATTGTGAATTGATATATTGCGTGTGCATCAACAATAATAATTAACTTGTAAATGTAGGAGGGGGGCCACACGGCCCCCCTCCTGGAGCCTTGTAAAGGCCCTGGGGACCCGGTCCCCAGGGCGGGACACTGCTGTTTGCAATGGCAGGGCGGGAGCCTCGCGGCTCCCACCCTGCCATTGCAAACTGCTTTGCTTCTATGAAGTGAGAGCAGGGAAACCTGCTCTCGCTTCAATGAAGCAAAGCTGATTTCTTTTCCACATGGGGAGCAGCATGTTAGCTGCTCCCCATGTGGAGAAGCAATGCCGGCTCCCGCAGGATGCTGGGATCCAGCTGGGACCGTGGGGGGATTGGAGACACCCCCACGGCCCCCAACGAGAGGCCAGGCCCCGGGGAATGGGGTCCCCGGGGCCATAAGTGGCCTGGGAGGGGGGCCACGTGGCCCCCTCCACCACAAATTATTATTATTTTTTTTTAAATGGCCGGCCCCGGGTGATGGGGTCCCCGGGGCCTTAAAGTGGCCAGAGGAGGGGGGCTATGCAGCCCCCTCCATAAAAATACCATTTTTTGAACAAAAGGGCCATGCCCCGGGGGATGGGGTCCCCGGGGCAAATTATGGCCTTGGGAGGGGGGCCACGCGGCCCCCTTTCCGATTTTTTTTTTCTATAAATAAAAATTGGGGGCAGGCCCTGGGGGATGGGGTTCCCAGGGCCAAAAAAATAGAAAAAGAAGGGGGCTACACAGCCCCCCTTCTAAAAAAAAAGAAGAAAAAAAAAAGATGGGATCGGGCCGGAGGCCACGCCCCCTCCTTACACCACTGTGCAAACGCGCCCCCTGGCGCATTTGCAGAGGGGGAACTAATTCCCCTTGAATACTGGGCATCCCTGGAGGCCAACTAGCCCACCAGGAACCTCCAGTATGCACCAGGGGGCTGCGTTGCAGAGAGATGTAATGAAGCCACGCTCCTTTTTACACCTCTCTGCAACGCAGCTCCGTGGCGCTTACTGGAGGTACCTGGTGGCCTAGTTGGCCGCCAGGGGACCTCAGGATTCAAGGGGACTTAATCCCCCAACTTAAAACATGCCACGGGATGGGTTTGGACAGTGGTGAAGGTAGGGGGCGGGGCCTGAGGTGATACTGTGCAAACACGCCCTGTGGTGCGTTTTAAGTTGGGGAATTCATTCCTCTTCAATCCAGAGGTCCCCTAGGGGCCCACTAGCCCACCAGGTACCTCCAGTAAGTGCCACGGAGCTGTGTTGCAGAGTTTTGTAAAAAGGGGCGTGGCCTCTGAACACCTCTCTGCAAGGCAGCTCCCTGGAGCATACTGGAGGTACCTGGTGGGCTAGTTGGCCGCCAGGAGACCTCAGGATTCAAGGGGCCTTAATCCCCTAACTTAAAACCCGCCACGGTGCGCGTTTGCACAGTGGTGAAGGTAGGGGGCGAGGCCTGAGGTGATATGTGTGCAAACACGCCCTGTGGCGCGTTTTAAGTTGGGGAATTAATTTATTTTCAATCCAGAGGTCCCCTATGGGTCAACTAGCCCACCAGGTACCTCCAGTAAGCGCCACGGAGCTGCGTTGCAGAGTGTTGTAAAAAGGGGTGTGGTCTCTGAACACCTCTCTGCAACGCAGCTCCTTGACGCATACTGGAGGTACATGGTGGGCTAGTTGGCCCCCAGGGGACCGCAGGATTGAAGAGGAATTAATTCCCCAACTTAAAATGCGCCACAGGGCATGTTTGCACACGTCACCTCAGGCCCCGCCCCCTTCCTTCACCATTGTACAAATATTCCTCTAAAATCAGCCGAACTACGAATTCCGATTTAGTCACCTAAAAGTAATTCTAAGCGTATTTACCAGTAACTTGTATTTCCTTCCATAGGAAACCATTGTGTGATTTTCACCAGAAAAGTTTCTAAGTGTTGATTTTTGAAACGTACAAATATTCCTCTAAAATCAGCCGAACTACGAATTCCGATTTACTCACCTGTTATCAGGAGAGAACCCAGTGCTGCATCTTTTAGCCCAACACTGGAGGAGTGTGGCTCAATGGTTAGAGTGGCAGACCCTGAAGCAGAGTTCTGGCCAGGGACCAGAGTTCGATTCCCGCCTCGGCGGGGCTCGGGCTCAATTTCCTCAGACCTGTCTATTCTCGCCTCAGTGCCTATTCTAATCCCGGGCCCCACGCTGCAACTCTGGGCAATAGCTTGCTTAGCCTCCACACCGGCCCCAACAGCGCTAAGGATGCCTGACTTCATCCTGGGGGTGCCCAGGAGTGGACACTTCACAGGGAAAGCCAGGAGGGGTTCCACAGCGGTATGAGTATCAGCGCCAGGAAACCGCAAAGGCGACACCGCAAGGTGGCCGTCTGGTGACAGTGCGCTCTATAAGTACCTTGACATTTACATTTACATTTACATTTACTGACCCTGAAAAGTAATTCTAAGCGTACTTACCAGTAACTTGTATTTCCTTCCATAGGAATCCATTGTGTGGTTTTCACCAGAAAAGTTTCTGTGTCGATTTTTGAAACGTACAAATATTCCTGTAAAATCAGCCGAACTACGAATTCCGATTTACTCACCTGTTATCAGGAGAGAACCCAGTGCTGCGTCTTTTAGCCCAGCACTCACCCTGAAAAGTAATTCTAAGCGTACTTACCAGTAACTTGTATTTCCTTCCATAGGAATCCATTGTGTGCTTTTCATCAGAAAAGTTTCTACGTGTCTGTTTTCACAAACTAAAAATATTCCTAAAAAATTGTCTGTATGACTTAAATACATTCTTTCAACTGTTTACAGGAGATTCACCTGTGCTGGATCCAGGATCCACCACGGAGTAAGAAAAAGTAACAATAATACTACTTACCTGCTACGTGAATTTTCTGCCATAGGATAACATTGGTGGTCCTATGTGAACATTTTTCGAAGTGTCAACTTTTAAAATACAATAATAATCCTTAAAAATCACTACTGTAACCAAAACGCTTTTACTCAACTGTTTACAGGAGATGTCCAAGGACTGAATCTAGGATCCAGTCCTGTGGTTAGAAAAGTAATCCATAAAGTAACTAATTGCATTTGACTAGAAATTCACATTGAGCTCAATGTTGCTTTGTGTTTGAAATTGTGTTGCCCATTGCAACAACTGTAACTACTGTACTTAAAAGTCTATTGCCTATTTACAAAGTATTTAAAACTAAAATAATTCATTCTGAGAAAGTATATTTTGTATTGTAATATATAAATTAATTAAAAAAATAAAATATCTAAAAATAAACAGTTTAAAAAATGTAGTAAATCAGGATGAAAAAACAGTATAACAATTAATACATTAAAAATTGACATTTACAAAACCTTTGAAATTCACTGAAAAAAAACATAGGTTTCAGGCATGATATAGTTAGGAATTAGCATTTAAAAAACCTTTGAAATTCACTGAAAAAACCATAGGTTTCAGGTCTGATATAGTTAGGAATTAGCATTTTAAAAACCTTGGAAATTAACTGAAAAAACTATAGGTTTTAGGGGTGTTATAGTTAGCTGGACATTTCACTCGAACAAAACCATTGAAATTCCTCTGATATAGTTAGTTGTACTAACTACATCTCGCGCGCCTGCAATCCACTGCTGATGATGTCACATATTACATCATTCATGACATGGTCAGTGACATCACTGATGACATCTCAAATGACATCACTGATGACATCACTGATGACATCATCCACGTGACAATCAGATACACCTCATCATAAACTAGTATGACCTTTCATCACTCACTGTAAAATACAGAGTGCCAGATTTAAAACCATTGACACACCAATACAAGTTTCTAAACACCCACTCAGTGATTACTAGATCTATACACACATCTAATCACTTACCTATAGATTCACTCATATATGCAGTCAATGATCAATAGAACACTATCAAATATACTTACTTATACACCTATATCGACATTACACACCAGCACACATCCTAATCACTTATCAAGTCATCCTACTCACTTATGCAAACAATGGATCATACTTACTTTTACTTAGCTATACACTTATAAAAACACCACTTCATCTATTCATATAGATAATAGCTCATACTTAGTGTGTTATAAAATCACTATTACAACTATACAGTTATCCATACAGTCACTCATACAATCACTGAGTCTTATGTATACTTATTTATATACAACAACTGACACATACACTGGCTTTTATTTTTCTAGTTTGTTGGACATGTACCATTGAGACATATATTTGCTCATCGCCACACCCATAAAGATATTCACTCACCCAAACAACTGTTATAACATGTAGTTTTAACTTCATATACCTACTGAATCAACTATTCACACATCTTTGGGCAGTCACACCCCCCCACCGAACCACACACACATTCACTCTCCCATACAAATACTCAGTTAACTAATCAATAAATAATATAGACTTTCACATAGCTAGTAACCAACTAGTGCAGCAGTATACACAACAACTGACAAAGTGATACAGATATTCACACAGTTTAGTCACTATCCAATATATTTAGTGAGACACTATAAATTAGTCAAGTAAACAGTCAACCACACTGCCACTAAATCCTCCATCCAGATATTTATATTACACACCAATCTCTTCACCCCAAATGAAAGAGTGTGACCAACTCCGGAGGTACAAAAAGCAGATTTATTTTCGTAGGTGAGCAGAAGGTCCCTGAAACGCTAGGCAGACGCGTTTCAGACATAGATTGTCTTTCTTCAGTGCCCGTCTCAGATGTGTCCTTCTTGTTAACGGGGGTCCGTTACTCGATGTTAAAAAGCATTGGCCACTCCTTGTCACGTGACCACTCGCCCCTCCTTCGCCTCACAGGTGTAAGGCACCTCGCACTACTCCTGCTGCACAGCTGCATGCTGGGCGCTGTAGTTCACTGATTGTGCTCCTGCAGTCTAGAGCCCTCAAAAACAGCCAGTGCTGCCAACAGTGATTTCAGGTCGTTCCTGCAGTCACGCAGCAGGTAAGGGCAGCCCTTTGTCCTCCTTATCAGGCAGATCGATTCTGCCTCCTCTCTCCCCATGCGCCGGTCATCACCATATGGGAATCCAGCATCGGGGGGGCGACGCAATTGCAGTTCATGCAAACACCAAAAGATGCAGGTTTAATGCGTAGCTCCTGAACGGGAGGGCAGTCACAATGCCAGTGCCTGCTTTACTGGCGATACAACACACCAATCTCTTCACCCCAAATGAAAGAGTGTGACCAACTCCGGAGGTACAAAAAGCAGCTTTATTTTCGTAGGTGAGCAGAAGGTCCCTGAAACGCTTAGCAGACGCGTTTCAGACATAGATTGTCTTTCTTCAGTGCCCGTCTCAGATGTGTCCTTCTTGTTAACGAGGGTCCGTTACTCGATGTTAAAAAGCATTGGCCACTCCTTGTCACGTGACCACTCGCCCCTCCTTCGCATCACAGGTGTAAGGCACCTCGCACTACTCCTGCTGCACAGCTGCATGCTGGGCACTGTAGTTCACTGATTGTGCTCCTCCAGTGTAGATATTTATATTTATATATCCACTCATTCTTCAATGTAAATTGCTATATATATAATATATATTTAAATAACAGACCAAACCACATTCACTGCATGATGCCATCAGTGATGTCATCAGTGATGTCATTTGAGATGTCATCAGTGATGTCACTGACCATGTCATGAATGATGTAATATGTGACATCATCAGTAGTGGATTGTGGGCGCGCGAGATGTAGTTAGTACAACTAACATTATCGGAGGAATTTCAATGGTTTTGTTCGAGTGAAATGTCCAGCTAACTATAACACCCCTAAAACCTATTGTTTTTTCATTGAATTTCTAAGGTTTTTTAAATGCTAATTCCTAACTATATCAGGCCTGAAACCTATGTTTTTTTCAAGGTACTAGAGGGAATATACAGGAGTTGGGTTGGGGTGTTGTGCCTGATGGATGGCGTGTCAAAAGATGTTGGGTCTCGTCAAGGACAGGTTTGGGTGCGGGGATCAATTGGGAGGTCTCAGGAGGAGAGCTCAAAATGTCCATATTCTGATGGATGAGATGGAAAGATAAACATGGTATGGGATCTACTGGATTGGACATTTGCCATATGTGTTTGTGGCATGAGATATGACATCTTGAAGGGAGCAGAACTCAGAGGAGATGCAGAAGGATGCACAAGGAAGTCTGAGGGAGGAGATTGCAGAAAAGCTGTACAGGGTACAGTGGATGGATGTGTCTGAGGAAGCTATACATGGAATAAGGTGTTTTCTGCAGAGAGGCACATATTTGAGAGATGTATGTATGTATGTATATATGCGTGTAGTAAGAATTGTGTCATGTCTACTTGCAGTCTGATTAAAGTTGATGAACAGGAATGGGGTGGGACTAAAAGTGCATTGTGATGTCATCAACCCTTGCCACAGTTAGCTGCTTTGCATTCACTTTAATGTGAATATCTCAATCGAATCATACAGCTTGGATTATGTTCTGACAAATAATCGCGACTTCCATGATGTAGGCCCAACAATAACCTGTCTCTTCTCCTCTCTTGCCCTCCAGGGGGAGTTGCTGAGCCCATGTCGGTGTGACGGCTCCGTGCGCTGCACGCACCAGCCCTGCCTCATCCGGTGGATCAGTGAGCGAGGGTCCTGGAGCTGTGAACTTTGTTACTTCAAATACCACGTCTTAGCCATTAGCACAAAAAACCCTCTTCAGGTGAGCCCCGAACACCTCTCACATAAAGAGTCACATTTATGGCATGTTTTAGGCTGCAGTGACTGTTGTATGTTGGTGTTTTCTAAGTGTCTTCCCAGGGCAAGTGACGTCTTAAAGTGCTTAAAACTGAACATTTACCAACACATCGGAGTCTAATAATCAGTGGCATCACTAGCGGGGTGCGGGGGGTGCAGGGGGTGCGGACCGCACCAGGTGACACCATCACATGGGTTGACACCGTGACACCAAAATGCAAAATCATGGGACCCCGCCCGCCCGTGGACCAGCCTGCACGGGGGAACCCCGCGCCCGGAGCCCAGGCAGGGACAGATTGGATACAAATGGAACGAGGAGCATGCAGAGTAACCGGGGGCCATGGGGGTGGGCTGAGAAAATACTGGTGGAGACTGGAGGGAGATAAAAGGGCGGCACCACTAGTACAGTAAATGGGGTCCACGGGCATGGGCACAGGTGCGACAAGGAGGGAAGGTGTAAGGTCTGTGCCACGAATTCACGGTGGGACACGAGGCACCTAGCAGACACAGTACAGAGTGACGGCAGATCAGACGGACATGCCCCCTCCCCGCCCCACAGATGCCCCCCCCTCCTTGTCCTTGGGAGCGTGGCACCCTGCCCTGGGGTGACACCATGAGTTACCGCACTGGGTGACACCAACCCTAGTGACGCCGCTGCTAATAATGTAGCAATAAAAGAACGGAACAATGCAGACAAGATGCAAACAATGCCAGGACGAAATTGATATTAAGCTGGCATTATTTCTGTAATTTTGTGTTACGCTTGCTATGTGAAATTCCTGAAAAATGTATTCCATTGCACCATGTTGCATTTTCATGTAAAATTCTTAAAAACGTTTTCTGCGAGTGAACGGGAATAAAGCTAAGGGTGGGAATGAAAGCAGCTGTTTTTGTTTAATTGTTTTACCGTGGAATACCGTGCGAGGGTCAAAGTTGACGCCAGGACACATTTTGCGATAAAACATAGCACTAACTGACAGATTGGCATTTCGTGTAGATGAATGGTAATTTCACATAGTTTCCCTGAAATATCACATAATTACACTAAAGCCAATTTACTGGAATTTCTCACACCCCTAAAAATAGATAAACTACATTTTTCCAAGTAATCTCACATTATGGATTCACTGGTGGGCATCCCGCCTGGCTGCAGGCGTTCAGGATGTGAAAGCAGGGTTCAGAACACACATGAGGAGAAAAATATTGATAGGAAGGGGTTACATCAACCTGTGGCAGTAACTACAAGGAGGTTACATGCGTGAAAAGGGTCTCTGAGCAAATTATTGCAGATTGTAAGCCCTTGTCCATAAGTATCCAAAATGTATTAAGAAATGACCACTTGATATGGGAAACACCAAACATGCAAACGACCTAGTAAAGCCGCTAGGTTGTTTGAATGCACCTCTAGGAGCTCAGGGAGTGAGGCAACTTAATGCAAGTGAGAAACCCAAAGGGAGGCACAGAGTATTTTTGGTGGACTTAGGTACGAGTTATATATTGGCTAGCAGAGAGATCCAAGAAAGTAACTTGGTCTGAGTTTGCAAATGACTAATATTCGACTGGGAGGTATGGGGTGCCCCAATTCTTTTTTGAATATTTAGGAAATGCATGTGTGTTCGACAAAAGAAGTTGTGTCCTGGGATGGTGACATTTCCCAGAGCATTTGTGGGGTCCCTCCATGTACACCTCACCAGTACGTATACTCAGTCCGGAATGAGGCCAGCTCTCCATGTCTGCCTGGCTGAGCCTATCTACTAGCTTCCCAAAAGCAGTGGTACTGAACCCAGTGACAAGAACATGACAGCCTGTCCCAAAGGACAGGCTGATGAGCTGGCTTCCAGCAGAAAGTGTGCCATTCCTGAAGGTGGACCATAGAAGACTAAGGTGTACCTCTCAAATATTGCTTCTCCACAGCTGAAGAAGTATTTGACAAATATACGTCTAAGTACAAAGCACCACCACAGAGATAGGCAACTGTCTTTCAATTTAAAGCAATCTGTTCTCTCACGGTTGGTATGCTGCAGGCACTGTGTAAATATTTTTATGCTGCATCGGATACAGGGTCAAGGACATGACCTGGATGGCTAAAAGAGATGGTTAGGTACAAAAAGATGGCAGTTCCCTACATGTTGGGGTTCATATATACAGCTGCCCCCTATAATTGAGACACCTATGTGCAAGCAGCCCTGAAACCAAGGATCGCGTGTCTGTAGTATGGGAACTCATTATTACACATGACGCTGTTTGACTAAGCTATTATAGCTATGATTATTCTGCTTACGGATGAACAATTTTTAATTAACAATCCGCATTTTCTTTGTATTATCCGAGCATCCTAGATAATCCTATAAGGGATTAGCTAACAACCTTGTAAAAAGTCGTCACAGGGAATTAGGTATGATTCGTCACAGGGAATTAGGTATGATGTTGAGTCACAATCAACAAGAAAAAGTCCTCATAAGTGAGGATCAAGAAATATTTTGGTGGGAAGCAGAATCCACACAGGTGTTCATGAAAACTGTAACAGCGCAGTCAACAGTGACTGGGATTTCACTATGTATTGATAAATGTAAGATATTCGATCTATGCAACTGATTGTGCACTACTTGAAGGTCATGTGGTGTGTGTAGCATCCAGTCATGAATTACTGCAAAAATCATCACACTGTGAGAAAGGTTGTTCCCACAGTTTCTCTCCCTTTTCAAACTGTGGCGTTTTGACTCAACTGTTGTCTGATATTCGGTGACCAGGCCACAGCCCAATGGGCCAGATGTGCACAGCAGTTTTTCGGTCGCAAATACTCCAATTCGGAGTTTGCGGCAGAAAAACAGCTTTTATCAACGTTCTAACCCTGTGTTAGGAGTCATTAACTTTTTCCCAACTTCTAAAACGGATTTAGAAATGGATAAGGAACTGTTATTTGGAAAGGGTGTGTTGTAGGCTTCTCTCCCAAATACCGGTCCCTATCCATATGTATCAATGGTTTGTGGAGAGGTGTGGCTCACTGGTTAGAGGCGGCAGACCCGTAAGCAGAGAATCGGCCAGGGACCAGGGTTCAATTCCCGACGCGGCAGGGTCGTGGACCAGGGTCAAAACGGACTCGATAATTCTCGCCTCGGTACCTACTCTAACCAGGAACACACTCGGCAACTCTGGGCATTAAGCTTGCCTCATCTCTACAACGGCCCCCCACAGACGCCGGGGATGCCTGGTTTCACCTTGGAGATACCCAGTAAGGGACCATCTCACAGGGAAAACCAGGACGGTTTCCCCAGCGGTCTTCAGCGCCAGGATACTCTGACAGGAGTGATAGTGCGCTTTACAAGTACACACACACATTTAGGACTGAAATAGAGGTCATGAACCAGTATAAAGTTACCAGCTACCAATTTGCTGGTCAACTTCCCCTTTGTGAATGTCAATAAACACTTGTAGCTTGTTTGGGAGTAGGTAGTGGTCCATGGGACAACTGCAAACTCTCAAACAACAAAATAGAAGTAAACTTTTCTTTTTCAACATAGCCTGGTTTCCTTTCAAGAAAGTGGGCTACATTTAAAAAAAAGTTGACTTTATTGAAATGCGATCATAGACATGGTGGTCTGCTGACCCCAGCAGGCCACCATCCCTCTGATGGGATCCAATCATAGTGAATCTCAATACGTGGCCTACCTCATTCATATAAATGAAGTAGGTTAGATTCCGACACAGTACTATTCGGATTTGTAGAACCTATATATTAGTACATAGGTTGTGCCTTAAAAATCTTTACTGGCTGAAAAAGCTTACGGCCAATATATTACAACCAGACATTTGTACATCTGACCCAATGTTCTTTATGTAAAATGTTATTCCAGTGCATTTTCTGTTAAAAAGGATCTGGTCTGATAAGGTGTCATATCAGAGGCATTCTCTGGGAGGCTTAAGAAAATATGAACCTTCACATTACATACAAACTCTACTAAGTCAAGTCCACCCTTTCTAGTAACATATCTGCTGATTTAAAAATGTTTAGATGCAGATAATTTTCCCAAAGCCAAATAAGGGGCTGATTTAGAGTTTGGTGGAGAGGGCACCAGTGGTTGAGTTGCCTCTCCGCCAACCTGGGCCTGATTCACAAGGGTAAACTTGCACTTTTGCATAAGGCCAACTTTTTTTTGGGTGTTCACAAACTTAATTTCATGACTGAAGAAACTTCCCAATCAGGGTAGAGAACTCTGCACATAAAAAGATATGTGTGGTCTCTGCCGCGAGTTAGGAGCCTCAGCGGTTGTAAAATTACTGTTAGTAAAATTAAATTTGTAGTAGCATCACAACTGGGCTGGAGTAAAAACTGTCCACAACTGTCCAGCTGGCGCTTTCGTCAGACCTTTACTCGTCCCTTCGGTCCCATGCCTGTATTCTGTAACCTGTTCCAAAATTACACCCAAAATACTTAATCTTTAATACCCACGACAGCAACAGATCAACCGTGTTAGCACACACCTGTGGAGGCCTCATTATAAAAAACATTTGCAAAATCGCAGTGCCAGAGGCGTGGGAAACCAGCAAGTGGAATCACAGTTTTCCTTGCATGAACAGATTAGATGTAGAATATCTCCTTGCTCGGTGTTACACAGCCTGCACTTGTCTTGTGCTGTTGTCCTCAGCCATGGTGGAAGATGCTGAGCACACGGAAAAATCACCAGTCTATGCCTTAAAAAGTTCATTTTTATGGCTTTGGGTTATTCCTGATTGAAGAATGTTTGTGGGGCAAGTGATTTGTAGGAGTTCAAGGTTATCCAGGCATGAGATCTCTTTGAGAAGCTTGCCTTGTCCACCACCAAGGAAATTTGTTTTATGCATTTCCAGACTCGTTTTTTAAAGGTTAGATAGCCAAGTTGCATGTCCCAGAGTCCCTTGAGTCTGGTAGATTCCAGGGCTAGCTGAAGGTAGCTTCTAGCTTGGGAGGACTCTCTATGATGGATGTCATGCCACAGCAGATGATTTAACGTGTTTGTAGTGGCGCTTCTGATCTTATGCCAGCAGATGATGTAAGATCCGTACCTGACCAAGACTTGTTGTAAAAGACCGAACTCCAGCCTTATTTGAGCCGGTGAAGTATAGGGCGGGAGGCAGAACATGGTTCTATATGCTTTGACCAGTGTGTTGTCCATATCCTTACCGTCTCATCTCCGCATTGCCTCACAGCCATAGGCATTCGAGGGGAGTAGTTTAGTCTGGACTAGCTTCAGAAGCGGGGTCAAAGTCGGCCCCATCAATTTATTCGCAAGGTTTTTCATCGTTAGAGATATCAACAATCCTTTCCTTTTTATTTCCTCTTTCTGGTGCTTAAATGACCCTTCCTTGTCGATTATAACTCCTAGATACTTGTACTCGTGAGCTGGTTCAAGTTTAGTGCCTCCCAGAAACCAGTTCCTCTGCAGGGTTTTTTTGTTGTTTATTGTCATTGTCCGAGTCTTACTCAGATTTATTTTAAGTTGTTTTCTGTAGTGTAGTTCTGCATTTCCGCTAACAGATGTTGAAGACCAACGTAAGTGTGACTAAGCAGAACTATGTTGTCTGCATACATAAGATTGGTCAATGTTTTTCCTCCTAGCTTGAGTGCGTGGGAATTGCAGGCATCGAGCGCCTTTGGGAGGTCGACCATGAATAAATTGAACAGGGTTGGTGCGAGCACACAACCCTGTTTCAGTCCTTCTGTTGTGGGGAGTTTTGAGGAGAGGTGGGTACCGGCGCCTAGTTTCACCTGCGCCCAGGAGTCTGTATGTAGAAATGACAGAATGTTTAAGATAGGCTGTGGGATGCCCCAAAGCACCAGTTTCCCCCACAGTCTGCCCCTCTCTACGTTGTAGAAAGCAGCGCTAAAGTCAATGTAACAAAGATGTAGGGGTAGGTTAGAGGTTTTTGCTGCGTCAATTAGTAAAGAGATTGTGAAGATATTTGTTGATGTGCCGGCCATTTTGCGGAAACCGTTCTGGTTCAACGGTATTATCTGGTTTGCCTCTGCCCATGATGTAAGCTCCTCTAGTATGATGCCCGCAAACTATTTTGCTTCATTATCTATCAGAGCAACTAGGCGGTAGTTACTAGGCTCGGCCTTATCTCCTTTTTTGTAAATTGGCACAATTGTCGAGCCCTTCCAAGATTCGGGTATTCTGTTTAGCTGCCTGACTTCCAGAAAGAGAGATTGCAGGATATCAGCCCAATCCTCCGTCTTTGCTTTGAACAGTGCAGGCGGAATACCGTTCGGTCCTGGAGCCCCTTCTTTCCTCCCTTTGGCAATCTGCTTTTTTATTAGGAGTGACAGGGGGCTGCTATCTACGCATGAAGGTGTGTTTTCTGTGCCTGGCAACTTCTCCTCCCTCATCTCAGTGGCACATGCTCCAGCTTGTTCTTCTGGTGGCCAGCTATTAAGAGTTTGTGCTCTGACGCCTCCCGTTTGGTTATTAAAGTGAGTAGTAAGAAATTCTACCCAGATTGCTTCTGAGATGTATGACGCGATGCCCTCATGTTGAGGGTGGATAATCCCATTCACGGTTTTCCAGAAACGGGCACTGTCATTGCAGTTTGTGTCATGTAAGAGTTTTGCCCAGGTTGCAGTCTCTTGATCTCTGCTGATGTTCCATTTCAGTCTTTTGAGTGCTGCCCTTTGGTCCTTCAAGAATGATCGTGCGCTAGCGTTTCCCGGGAGTCTTGAGTGCTTGAGATTTGAAAAGTTGGATTGCAGCTTCGGCCTGAGGATTTGTGTTGTTTACTGAGCATTTGATCCTTCTTAAGTTAGAGGTGAAAATGGGCCCCAAGGTTAAGTCTGGCTTGATAGATCTAGGTGCAGTGGCTGTTAGCTGAAGTTCCTGTGGGCGAAGGTCGCTATCCCCCTCGTCCCCCATTCTGAACCCAAGGATGTGTTGGAACAGAGAGAGGCTTGCAAAGGTGTAATCCATTATGGAGCTTGTTGTTGCAGAACAGAATGAATCGACTGGACGGGAGTCATCAGGGAATATGCTGTTTAGCTCTCAGATGTTTAGGTGTTCTAGATCATCTAGAAGGCGGCTTTTGCAGCATTTCTTCCTTCCATGCAGTGGGGTGCATTGTATGGGGATGTTGTGGATTCCAGTTTGGATAGATACCTCCTCTCCTTCTGCAGAGCCAAAGAGCTATTGGTTCAGGTCCCCTGCCAGGATAAACATTGGTGTTTTCATCTCTGTTGCGTACTTTGCCACTTGTTCAGTGAGTTTTTTTAATCTTTCATTTTACGTTTAAGATTAACATATGAGTTGAGTAGGCACACCTCTGTTTCTTCGGCCTGGAGGAAGACGGTAATTGTAACTGCTATTATTGCAGTTGCCATCGAGCCCATGAGAGTTGCTAAAGGTGTGCTTGTTGTGGATACGTAGGTGGCAAGCCCTCCAGAGCGATGTCTGAATCTACCACACCTTGTCGCTGGTGTAGCCAAGCACATGTAGCCCTGAATGTGCTGAGGATCCGTGAGCCAGGTTTCTTGCAGCAAGATTATATCGAAAGTTCTAACATAACTCAGGAAACCCGGGTCCTCTATTTTTGTTGCTAAACCATTGATGTTCCACGAGCATAGTCTAAATGGGGTCCCCTTTACCCTGCTGTGGCCTTCGTCCTGTGAGTGGCGTCAGTCCTCCACTGCGCGTGTAATTATAGTACGGGATATTACTTCCCTGTTGAATCGTTGGCTTGTGAAGGTGGCTGCCATCCATAGTGTTTCTTGTGGGTCCAGTTGGCTGCTAGCACTCTGTTGTCAAGATCTACCCCAAGCTCCTCTAAGTACGCAGTTTGAGTGTGGATGATGTATCTTTGGTCCAGGGCTTGCGTTGCTTTGTAATAATGGAAATGGGTAGGCTGGTTTTTGGAAGGGGGTGATATCAATACCCCAGTCTTGGAATGTGCCCAGTTCTGCTAGGATTATCTCTGCAATTTTACTTGAATTCTACATTGCCTTTGTGGCCTCTGGTCTTTGTGGGTTGGCAGTGCGTATGAACTCTATGGAGAGTAGATCCTTTGAGATTATGCCGGCGAGATTTGGGATTGCCTTCATTAAACTTATGATATTACCTCGATTTAACGTATCCTGATGGCCCTTGGAAGTGTATAGGGGGTAGAATACAAAAGCCTGTGTTTCTTGCTGCCTGGTTCTTGGTGTTTGTGTTACCGGCAGATGTAGATTTGCTGTGGCCATCGGTGCGGATTGAAGTATAAAGCTGGTTGCTTCTTTGAACTGTATTTCCACTTGATTACTTGATGTTCCTGCTGTAGAGTTCCTTGGGTTTGCCTTAGATGTTATCAACTTGGGGGGTATTTGTTTTGAATCTTGTGCACCATCCTGAGCCACTTTATACGGGAACCACCAGCTGGGGCAATCGTTAGATGGTGGAAGAGGCCATTTGGACTCTTTGAGCAGTGTATCCTGGTTTGGCCTGTCTATCTTTCCAGTGCATCCTCTTCTGGGCCCGTTGTTTGAGATCATATTAGTGTCTTTGCACATTATTTCTGTGGGCCTCAGGGCCCCAGAGTTGGCCGCCTCTCCACTTGCCTGTTGGAGGTGTACAGGGTAATTGGATAAGGCCCATGTCTCTCCCCTTGGGTCTTGGCAGTGTGGTGACTGTTGACTGTAGCCTCTGTCGAGTTTTTTGTTAGGAGAGTAAATGTAGTACCTTGTCTTTTTTTTTCTTTGTATTCTGCACTAGCCCCTGATGGGGTTCCTTGTCCATTTTCTTCTATAATTTCCGCATGTGCCCTGGCTTTGTATGTCCATGTTAGGTCATCTCCTTGTTTCGGGGAATTGTAGGAGATGTTTGGGGACCATTGTGCTTGATTTAGAATACTCGAGTCGCCTAAGTTAATGTCCCGTTGTTGTGAGAACCTGAGAAGATGGAGAAGTAGGCTGTTGCATTTATGGGGGGCATCTGGTTGCGCCCTTTCCTTTTCTTTTGGCGGCATTGCTTAACATTTAGTTTTGGCAATCCTCCATTGCCAGGCTCTCCTGTCTTATCAGTGTTCTCATTAGAGTTGCCTGTGTGCGTCTTACTGTTTGATTGATCGTTGTTTGTTCTCTCCGCGGTGTTGGGATTACCCTGGCCTTTATTTGTGTTTCCTGCTGTTGCGCTTTTTATGTCCTTTATCATGCTACTTAGCATTGAGGGCAGAGTGGATAGTTTGTCGACGATATGGTCACAGTTGCAGATGAGGTGAGTGTCGGATTGCGCTCTCTTCATCAGGCTGTTCAGGTTTCCCAATTTCTCATCGATGCCTGCAGGGAAGACTGCCAATGTGTTCAGTAATGTAAGCTGGATCTCCATCTTTTCGGACTGAAATTGCAGTGCTTCGACGGCCAGTCGTATTGTGTTTAATAAGGAAGTCTGAGTACCGTCAGATTGTTCCTTTGTTTGCGCACTCTCCTTTAGGCCGTTTTTGATCCGGTCCGTGTGAGATTGGTCCGGGGAAGCTCTTGGGTAGGGTGCTCCCTTTGTACCTGATCTGGTGAGTAAGTGGCGAGCATGTCTTTCCATTCTTGTGTATTCAAGTAACCCAACCTTCTAAAGAAGTTTAGGCGTACCAGTATAAGACAAACAAGCAGTTCAGTCACAGCAATGCAAAAGATCAGTAACAAGATTTGGTGCTCAGAGAAGAGTTTCTGGTTCTCTCTTCTATACCTAGGCAAAATCTAGAATTTGTCTAAGTTAAGTCCAAACTAAGAAGATGGTTCAATAATCTAAAGGGATCTCAAAACTTAGGGAGATGCAGAAAAATAGGAAAATGCGGAAAAGAGGGGGAAGGTGTCAGCATCTCAGAAGCTCAGTCAAGAGGCTTCTTGGGACAGGGGGATAAGTGTTAGCCTAAAACACACTCAGCAAAAACATCAAAGGCCAAAGGAAAGAGTTCTGAACTCAGACAGAGTGAACACTGGATATTCACAGACAATTTCCTGAGCAATACCTCTCAGGAGCTTCATTGTCCTTTTCCATTCTCATGTTGTAAGCTTGCAACATTTGCAAAATGTCCCACACTGAGCATGGGAACGACATCATCATTGGTCACCCAAGCCAAGTTGCAACAGTGCAGAATAGGACCCTTCAGTTAATGCTCTGCCTCTCTCATGTTCCTTGTCAAACTTCTTTTCACAGGTTCTCTCTCTCTATCACTAGTAAGGTGTTGTATCTATTCTCAAACTAACAAACATGTGAACACACCTGTAAGGAAAGAGACATGCAAGCAGAAAATGAAAGAAGTATTTTACGCAGAATGGAAAACAGGTCTAGTCAGGACATCCTTAAAGTATTAAATCAATGGTGCACATTTAATATGCGTGTGCACTTTCAAACACAAATACATGTAAACTGTCAGTACATTAGAGTCATATTACATGTGGCATTAAGTAATTTTTTAAAATATGTTTGTATGACTAAGAACTACAGTTGAGCGCAATTACGAAACTTTAGTGCACACATTACATAAATCATTTAGGTTTCTATAGTGAATACATTTTCAACAGATGATGATGGTTTATTCATCAAGTCTTCAAAGAATATATCATGTAATACGGTTAAGGCACACAGTGTATGTATGAATTTTTATAATTGTACAGTGAATGCACTTCAATAATGATGTCAAGTGCAACATTTTACATTAATGTCGTTAAGCCACACAGGAAGCATGTGTTAAGTGCACTTTTATGTTGTGTATTTGTGATGTGTACGGGTGGAGCCAAAATTACGGTGCTCCAATCCCCCCTCTGATTGTGAATCAAGTGATCACATCAAGAAAAGAATCTAGTATTAGATGGACAATTCACAATCTGGTTGTTTTCATCATTGTTCTTCTGAATTCCCCCAGAAACATCATGTCATCATAGTATTTGCTTTGCTTATTTTCTGGTTCTGTTTCTGTTTTTTTTCTCCAGTTCTTTTTGTCACCTGTGCACGTTTGTATCCTTTTATAGATTATAAACAAGAATCAATCAATCAAACAACATTTGTAAAGTGCAATACTGTCACCCCTAGGGGTACCTGGGTGCTGTGTCTCCATCAAAGAGTCAAGTCTCGAGTCTCTTTCTGAAGTCTGCCAGCGAGGAGGCTGTGCCGAGATGCAGGGGCAGTTCATTCCAGGTCTTGGCAGCAATGTAGAAGAAGGAGCAGCCACTGCTGCGGCTGCGACGGATGCAGGGTGTTTGTGTGAGGGCAAGTGAAGAGGAGTGCAGGTGTCTGGAGGGTTGGTGGAAGTTCAGTCAATGGTTAATGTAGACAGGTCCAAGGTCTTGGAGGGCTTTGTAGGCATGCATCAGGATCTTGAACTGGCATCTCTTCTGGATGGAGTGCCAGTGGAGATCTCTGAGGTGGGGGTAATTTGAGTTAGTTTGGGGAGGTCCAGGATGAGTCTGACTGCAGCGTTCTGTATGGTCTGTAGTCTTCTGAGGCGCTGGGTGGAGATGCCGACTTAGAGGACTGTGCCTTAGTCAAGGTGGCTGGTGACGAGGGCCTGAGTAGCGGTCTATCTAGTGTTGGTTGGGATCCATCTGACGATTCTGCAGAGCCTGCAAAGTGTGTGGAAGCAGGTGGAAGCAACTGCGTTGACTTGTCGTTTCATGGTCAGTTGCCTGTCAAGGATGATGCCAAGGTTGCATGCATGGTCGGTCATTGTGGGTGTAGGCCTGAGTTCTGCAGGCCACCAGCTGTGGTTCCATGTGGAGGCATTCTTCCTGAAGATCAGTACTTAAGTCTTGTTGGATTTGAGTTGGAGGCAGTTATTCCTCATCCCTTTGGCTACATTGGCCATGGCGTTGCAAAAGTTGGTTTTGTCGTTAGAACGGTCTTCAGTGAGTGAGAGGATCAGTTGAGTGTCGTCTGCATAGGAGATTATGTTGAGTTCATGGGATCTCACGACATATGCGAGGGGAGTCATGTAGATATTGACCAGGGTGGGTCTGAGGGGTGATCCTTCTGGAATGCTGCATATGCTGTCTTTGGGTGCGGAGGTGAAGGGAGGAAGTCAGATGCTCTGTGTGCATCCTGTATGGAAGAAGGTGATCCACTTGAGGGCATCTTGCTATGTTGTAGAGTTCGTTGATGAGGTTGTTGTGGGAGACAGTGTTGAATGCCACAGAAAGGTTGAGGAGGATCAGGGCTACAGTTCCCACAAAAGAATAATGCACAAAGAGTAATTATCTCTAAGGGTTTCAAAATGCTTCCAAAATTTCCACTCCCTAAGTTTCCAAACCATCTGCCTATATCAGAAATCCATTTCCTATTGCTTCCCAAGCACCTCTTGGTTCCAACCCTTTCAAATCCCTCTTTAAGTAGTCGATGTTCTTAATACATTTATTTAAGCCCTTACATTTGTCTGGAGTGCAAGTGCAACATTGTTGAACTTTTTAACATCCGACAGACTCCGCGCTCATTTGCGAGAAGGATGTCTAATGCAACTCTATTCGGCAAAACTATTGATCGGATCGCAACCATTTCAGTATCTGACAACTTATCAACTACATTAGATAGCTTCCTAATCTTATGTGAATTCAGTATCACTCCTACAGATGGTATTACAGCACCAAAGATATCTCCTAAAATGTCACTAGCGCTTGCACCTCTCCTTGCTCTCAAATGTTGTTCCCCTATTGGGTCATCAAGTTGTCCCACGTGATAGGTTTTGGGAAAAACTTTCCCAATGTAACATGTTCCATATTATCTCTTGGGTAATCTATATTATGCATGTTTTCCACAAATGTGATCAACTCCTGGAACAATAGGATCCTGTCCATCCAAATGCAAACCCCAATTTCCACGAAATTCAAAAGTATGACATAACATAATTTATATCTGTTGTAGATTTTCTAATGAATATGCATAATTTCCCCTTGTGTTGCCAATCTAAAACTAATGCTGCTAAATTTCCCACTAACCTATGCTCACGTTCTTCTTTGTTCCATTTAGGTACTTTTGAATGATTTGCTGCTTTACCCAATATGTCTCTTCATCTGTCTTCTACTGAGTCTATGAATTTCTTTTCTACGCCTGTTAAGGAACATCTACCAGTATTAAGTATGTGCCTCATGACTACTCTAACACAGTCTTCTTTTTTTCACACCTGCGCTAATAGCAAAACAAAGTGCAGGTGTCTTTTCAGCATAATATGTGCAAATGATCTTCATGATGCTTCCTTAGCCCTACCCCGTGTTCTTCTAAGTGACAACTTTATGCTCTCTCACCAGACTTAGGCCTCGGTACTCTACTTAGTAGTTTGGGCAGAATCTATTAAGTTCTTTCTAATAAATGTGCAGTTCAAATTCACAAATGATGCCATCCAGAATAAGTTGACTTAGTCTGTTTAGTGGCAATGCAATTTCAAAACTCAGTTCAGCCACAAGGTTCACTTCAAGGAGGCTCAATTAAATGCAAATTGTTATAGCAACATTCCCAAAATGCTCTCTCCCAGTCATCAACAGGTAGTATGTCCATTCAGGTGAGGTCACTTAGGCCAGATCCTTCAGTATCATCTGGAATAATGTGTGGCACACGTACTTCAGACAAACTGCGTCTCCCTCTTTACTGTCTTCTATGCCACGTCTCCAGGCACAACTCGCTTTATTGCTGCACTAGGCCCTTTGCCAGGGTTTGCATCAGTCACAGTCAGCATTACAGGATGGGAACTGCTGTAGCAACTTTAGCTGTTGACTCTCTTAGACTCTCTCAGCCGAACAAGTGCTGTCCCAGCTTCTTTCTGGTTTCCAACAGCTTGACTAACCTGCTCCCTTTGTCTCCATGTAACCACTGGCACTTCAGGGACAGGTGCTGTTATATCTTCAAGGGGACAAGGGACTCTGCGAGTATGGGCTACATGCACCCAGTTGGGGAGACCTCCGCAAATAACAGCTTTTGTAGTGACCACAATGACCTGCTAAGGACCTCGCCACCGAGATTCCAAGCACAACTTGCTTCACATACTTCTTCATACATAACCCAGTCACTGGGACCGAGGTCATGGCACTGCTCCTTGAGGTGGGGCTGTAGCCTCTCCAACCTAATGAGACACAGAATGTACCACATTAGCCAGTCCTTTGCA
This sequence comes from Triturus cristatus, assembly GCF_964204655.1. Taxonomy (NCBI): domain Eukaryota; kingdom Metazoa; phylum Chordata; class Amphibia; order Caudata; family Salamandridae; genus Triturus; species Triturus cristatus. Next base: position 133,849,405 of record NC_140586.1, on the reverse strand, counting down.
TTAATCAAGAATCATGTAATCTGTAATGTTCATATTCGCAGGCTCAGCTGGCAGCCTCATAGCTCTGTCCATGATTATTTCACGGGGAGACAATCCTGTTCTTCTATCTTGGGTAATGTGTAGACTCATCAATACAAGAGGCAAAGCATTAGGCCATTTCAGAGATGCCAAAGCACACCCTTCAGCCAATCTGGATTTCAAAGTGCCATTGACCTGTTCCACAATTCCGGAAGCCTCCGTTCTGTAACCGCAGTGTAGCCTCTCTTTGACTTGCACATTCTTTCCACAACATCTTCAGGACCTCATTATTAATATGACTTCCTCGGTCTGACTCCAGAGACGTCAGGAAGATAAAATGTGGTATTACCTCACTCAACAACTTAGCCACTGTGAGACTATAATTCCTCCTGGTCAGGCAAGCTTCAACCCAATGCAAGAAGATGCAGACAATCACTAGGACATATCTCAGCCCATTGCACAAAGGCATCTAAAAAAGGCCAATAACATAATGTTGAAGGGACCTCCTGCTCTCCCTATGTGATTCAGTGTTACTGGTGTTCTTCTGCCTACATTCTGCTGCTGGCACACAACACATCTGTGACACAACCCTTCAGCCATCAGTCTAAACCTGTGGTTAAACCATGTTCGCCTGAACAAACTCACCATGGCATCTCTACCTACATGTGCAGGTCCATGATAATATCTCGCCATTGAAGGTAGCAAGCTATCTGGCAACACAGGTCTTCCATCTCCCGAAACTCAAATGTCATCCTCATTTCTTTTGACACAACCAGCTCTAATCAAGCCTTTCGGTTCAGCTTCTGACACTTCCTCCTGTAACCTCTTAACTTTCTCCCAAGTACCATGTGTGGTTAACATCAGATTGCATTTCCTCTCATCTGATTTTTCATTGTGGTATTCCCCGTTAAAGGTGCAAGCATTCAGGGCTCAATATCTTGTGGTTCATCTGCAGACTTGTTGCCCACAGTCACATAGTTGGTTCCATTGTGGAGTGCAGCGCACTACACAGCCACAATCTGGGCTGGTAACTGTAAGGCCTTTAATAGGTTATGTATGCTTTCTCCAATTCTGATTGTTGACCCTGAAGAGTTCATAAGTCCCTGTTTTCATAAAAACTGTCCAAAGTTATAAACAACACCAAAGTCATACTGACTATCAGTGACAATGGTCACTCTCAGCTGGTCTGAAACACAGCATACTCTAGTAAGAGCAATCAATTGAGTCACTTGTGCAGAAAATACTCCATGAAGCCAGGAGGCTTCAACCACACCTGGGACAGTACACTCTGCATAGGCTGGTCTCAGGTTTCCTTCTTGGTTTTGTAAGCCGGAGCCATCAACAAACATGACATAATCTGATTCCGGTAGTGGCACATCTTGTAAGTCAGATCTTGGCTTGGTGCATAGTTAAGTAACACCAAGACAGTCATGCTCAACTTCACCTTCAGTATTGTCGTTTCCGGGTACTGGCAAGAGTGTGGCAGGGTTAAGTGTAGTACATCTCTTAAGGGTAACATTTTCCACGCCAAGTATGACTTGCTCATACTTGGTGAGGCAGCTATTGGTGAGAAACTGAGTTCTGATGCGAGTTAACAGGACCTTACGGAATGGGGTATAAAAATAGTGAGTGGATGACCAATAACAATGCTCTCACACTGCTCGATGTAGACACCAGTGAAAGCCAAAGATTTAAGACTGACAGGAAAAGCTGGAACTACTCAGTCAAGTGTAGCTGAAAAATAGGCGATGGGTCTGCAAGCATTCCTGCGCCTCTGGGCTAGCACTAAGAGAGCGCAGGCCTCCCTCTCACTTGCAAAACAAAGCAAATAATTTATTGTAATAAGGTATTCCCAGTGCTGGGGCACTGCAGAGACATTCTCTCAGCTCTTGAGAAGGCACGCATGCATCTGTCATCCCATGGTACTGGATGTGACACATCCCTGTGTATCAGCCTCTGCAAAGCCTTGGGCACTAGGGAAAAATCTGGGATCCACTGTCGACAGTATCCCACCATTCCCAAGAACATCCTGACTTCTTTCTGGGTGGTTGGCAGATTCATCTTCAGAATTGCTGAGATTCTCTCTTGTGACACCTTCCTCACTCCTTTCTCAATGTGGTGTCCTAGGTACATCACCTTTTTCTTACAGTATTGCATTTTGGTCAGGGACACTTTATGTCCATTCTCAGCCAAATGGTTTAATAGAGCAATTGTGTCCCTTTGGTATTTGGTTACAGATGGATTGGCTCTCGATATACCATTGTGGGACTCAGCACCATGCCAAAACATGACTGCCAATCCAAAATGTGAAGAGGAATTACTATCTTCATGCAGCAGTATGGAGAAGAAGGCTTGGCAAAAGTCGATGACAGAAAACTCGTCTGACTCACATGGAATCTGAAACAAAATCACCTCTGGATTCAGGACAACAATGAACAATAATAGCATTAATTATTTTCAAATCCTGCACTATGTGCTACTTGCCATTGGGTTTCTGCAAACCTGTAATGGGTGAGTTACATGGAATCCCTGTAATCACTTTCAGAATGCCTTGCTCAATCATTGAGTCAATCATAGGAGAAATCGCAGCAATGGTTTCAGGGGTCGGGTTCTAATGAGGTGGGCGGTGACGTCCGCTCTGCAGGCGGAGTTCTCAGAGTTTTGCCACTCCGTGCTCCCACACCTGTGAGGAGAGGTTTTCATTGATTTTTTGCAGGGTGAAAGTATTTTGTGGTACGGCAGGGGTGCCTTAACCCCTTCAGCGCGGCGCGGATTTCCGCGCCACGCTGAAGGTTCTGAGCGCGGGCGGGGCCATGACGGAACGGTTCCGTCATAAGCACAGCCCAACCGACGTGCATGACGGAACCGTTCCGTCATCGGCGCCGAAGGGGTTAACATGTAACACTAGCACAATACACAAAGATGGACCCCAAGTGCCCCCTCAGTACATCTTCCTTTCTTGGTCGGTAGAGTGGCAAATAGCAGACAGGCTACTTAGAGGAGCATGTGTTAAGCATTTCCAGTCACCAACATGGACAATAAGTAATTGGCAGGACTCCAATTTATAAAAATAGCTCTGATTTATATATTTTTAGACAGCAGAATAAAATCGATACATACAGTATAGCCAGAGTTATCAATTTTAAAGCATTAAATAAATCAGTACTTTGCAATGTCAAAACATTAACACTGCGGACAATGGGAAAAACACATATATGCCATTGGTTACTTAGAGATTGAGTTCAATGGAACCCACTTGGAGTTAAGGTTTTGTGAGTTCCCAGACCAGTTAACAACAGCTACCACAATTTTACCTGGCTCATTCAGTAGGGTGTAGAGGTGCACTTTAGCTGTCAAATGGAGCTGTCAATCAGGCTCGCCGTGTTGAAATGGTTTCCTTAGCAAACAGGTGCTTGCAGGGTGAGTTGTGTAAAACCCTTTGGAACTCAAGTAAGGAGCTGACCCTGAACCAGGAGTCTCCAGGCAGATACAAGCTATCTGACTCGGTGGGCTCGGGTGTAGAGATGCTCTTGGCTATCTGTGGTGCTGAACTGGATCAGCGGCCAGAGGAGCTGGCAGGCATGCCAAGAGAGGGTATAAACAAATTCAAGATCTTTACGATGGAGCCACAGGGGTAGTTCTCTTCTCTTGAAGCATCAAGTAAAGCAGGTTGTAGTCGGACTGATCAACAACAACCCTTGGTACCTGCAAGCACTCCGGTTGAGGAAATCTTTATCCAGAGGACCAGGGGATTGTTGTAGAAAGCTGAGCCTCACTGAGGGTTGGGACTACAGTTCCCAAACACTTTGGGCGTCCCACTGGACAGCTTGGGGAACAGGACTTCAAGGTTGTGGACTTAGCGGTTTGTGTCTGCCGAGTACTGGGGACTAGTTCCAGTAGCCCAAGGGAGTTCTTGTGAAGTCTGGCATTTGCAGAGGGGTTCATCTTCTTTTTGGAACCGGGCTCTTGCATGGGTCGAGTCAAAATCCAGTGGATGCAAGGTGGCTGCCACAGGTGAAGAGCTTAGCACCTCTCTTCGTGGAGTCCTGCCTTGTTGTGGAAACGTGTTTCTTCTTGTTATCACATCACATTTAAGGTTCTGTTGTCTGAGGTGCCCCTTAAATCCTGGATTTAGGGGGTGTTAGTGGGTGTGAGGGCTAGTAGTCAATGTGCATCTAGTCATGCGGCTAATCCGCCCAGTAGTGACAACATCCCGTGGGTGTATGTTCACTAAAACTAGTCAGAACCTGATTTCTAGCCTAAATTCCAGTTGACCAAAACCATCCTCAACTGTACACCTCAGCTTTGTGGAGGTGGGTGCCTCCTGCATAGCTAATTTCCCGCTTGCCCATGAAAAACAGTGCTGGGGGCAGGGAGAGGCTTTGATCTTGAGTGGGGGACATGTTCCTTTGTCCAGTGGCTCTAGTGAAGCCTTTGAGGCTCACTGCCGCACAAGTCTAATCACTAGCCATCCTGAGGTGTCACCTCCTGCTCACACAGGTCTTTGTCTCTGGCCTGTGGGAGTGGCACACACTCCCCAGGATGAGGTAAACTTCTGTCTTGGCGGCAAACCTTCAAAAAAGATGCGAGAACACTGGGTTAACTTGGTGGACACTTTCTAAAATGCCACCTAGGTACCAGCTGGTTAAACCTTGAAACCACCATTGTGTTGGGGGGGTACAAAGCATGGTGTTTGACACCAAACATGAAAGAAATTGGCTGGGCCATAAAGGAGCTGGACATATAGGTAATGCCCATATGCCAGCCCATGTTATCCGATAGACCGTTGGCCACTTGCTGTAGAATTACGTTTAGAATGCTACCATAGGACAATATATGCTTGCACATATATTCCCACACATTAAATGTAATGCACCCTGCCTCCTGGGTTATAGGAGGTCTGCCTTAGTGGTGACTGACATATATTAGATGCAGTGAGGTGACCCTGCCACACATGGTGTGAGCAGGGTCGAACTTGAGCAGTCAAGCTTCTCATACAGGGCTAACATGGCAGACCTGCAGACTTCGGTTTTACCCAGGCCACTCAGGGTGGCACAATAAGTGCTGCAGCCCTGGTACCCCTTTTACATCGCTGCCCTCAGTACAACTGGTACCATATACTAGGATCTTACAGGGGTGCTAAAGTACTTGCCAATTGGGTGTGCTAATTCACATTTATAGTTTAAGGGAAAGAGCGCAGGTTCTGGGCTTGGTTAGCAGGCCAAACAGAGCAAACACAAGGAGATGATGGATGGACCGCTGAAACTTTTCAGATACTGTGTTTGCTTTGTTCTCCCTAAGTTGGCAGGGTATGCCGAGACGTGGGTCCCTTGGTCACTTTGCCACTGGATTCAAGATAGCCTGACTGATGAGGGGTGTTACCCCAAAACCAAGGGTATTTCTGTCCTGGGGGTACTGTAATGAACATTTGGAAGCATGTTCATTCTAGGAATAAAAAAGGGTGGCGATCTTTGAGAATCTCTACTAGTTGGGTCAAATCCTGTCTGATTTAATGTACGATCTGCACCTGCAGCACATGGGGTATTCCCTTGTGCTGGAACCAAAGGGAGATGAGGAATTTGTCTGATTGTCAAGCTCACAGGATCACAAGCAAAAGTGCTCATTCCAGTAGGAGCAGCCAAAGTATGTGTAATATTTCCTGATAATCCAAGTTTATACAAGGGAACCACAGGACCAATTGTAACAGGAATGGTTAATGCATCTGGAGCATTCAGAGCAGGTGAATTTGAACGAACCGCCATTCCTGAACCCTCTCCCATTGAATTAGAAATTACATTTTCTGGTGCCGTAGGCATATCATAAGTCTCACCAGTAGGTACATTACTCGCCCCTCCACTTTGGGTCACATTGTTTGGGGATGGACTCTTTAACAATAATTCTGTTATAAAATCCTAATTTGAATTGCTGCCACTGGCCTCAGCTACGTTCTCTCTGTATCATTGGTATCTTCCTTATTTTTCTAGTCCTTGCATTTTCCTCTTCCCTCTTCTTCACTCATTAATGCAGGGTACATTCTAGCTCCCTCAATCATGTCAGTTCTTCATGTTTTCTGATCTGCCTCCCATCTAGCATCCACACAAGTGTGAATGGCTTTCTTGACCCTTCCATGAAATCTCTCTTTCTCTCTGCCTAAGATGAGATGTATGTTCCCAGGCATTAAGTGCTTCATATTGTGTAGGTTTAGGAGGTGGTTTCATGTCATACAACGCCCTCCTTAATTGGTCAATGATTCTCATATTAAATGTGCAATAACAAGGAAATGCCAAAGTACCATCTTTCTCAGTGAGTTTATGCCATTGTTCAAGCCAAATACATGTGTCAAGATTCACATCTATTGCCATAGTATGTCCTGGAATACCTTCAGGTGGTGAGTGCAAAGACCTAAGGCAACTTAAATGATATTCAACAGCAAAATAATTACAAAATAAACTTGAAAGAACCACATTTATACAAAAAGTACAAAATATAGTTTATTGTTATACATGAATACAAATTAAATAAGATACTCGCTCATACTCACTTCAATCATGTCCACTGCACAAAAAAATCCACAAATATAGAATCACAATGTAATCACAATGTCAAAAAAACAATCAGTAATATTCAATAATGTCTGATAAATTTTATAATTGCTAATCAATCTCACTTCACATATTTTTGAACACTTGAGAAATATTTTGGATACTTAAACATTTGGTGAGACAATAACTAAAAACCCAACTAGTTTTTGCAAGAAGACAGCGAAAAAAGAACGTGGTACGGACCCAGATGGTTTCTATGCGCGTTTCGGCACCCAAAGTGCCTTCGTCAGGAGGAGCCACAACCTTAAAAACTTGATATCTTGAGAGATGCAGGAATCTGAGAGATGTGGCTTAGGGAATTAGTCATTTCCCCAGAATTTGCAAAATATTGTTCGCCTGCTTCAGGCAGATAGCTACCAAGGCAAGATGGAAAAAATAGTCACCAAATGCTCACGCCAAGGTGAGTCACAGCCAGTGAAAAACGTGATAAAGCACTTAGTTTACAGGTTATCGAATTTCATTTCAATCATATGTGCAAAGGTATTAGCATTTAAGTCTATCTCGGACTGACAGGAACCCAAAAGATGGAGTGGGGGTAGATCGTCCTCTGCAAATGGATATTTCCTGGTGCTCTGTGATGCTTTAAAATATGTGATACTGAGGGCGCAGGGGAGGCCAGTACGAACCTTTGTGATAAGTCTGTCAAATTTTCAAGAAAAATGAATGGATGCACAATACATGAAACCTTCCAAAAAACACCCTTCAGGTGGTGCCTCGTCCCCCTTTCTAACAAGTAGAGTCACATCTTCCCTCATTAGACTTTGTAGTGCTTTAAAGAATTTCATTTTCGATAACAATTCTGCAGAATTCACAAATGACTTCTCATTTAAACCAGGAAATGATTTTTCACCCGCAATTCTCTGTTTGATGTTTACAACGAATACCAGTGCAGCTCTTTATGGCATATCCAACCAATTCCAGTGCAGCTGTACACCAACCGACCAATAACGTCAGTCTCACTCATTGCAGCGGCTCATCCTCCTTTACAATTCTTCCACAAGCACTTTCTCTCAGCAATTTACGTACAAACAAATACAAGCTATTTCAAAAGCTATCTTTGTCTGCTCTTCTAATGAGCTTAAAGATATTCATACATACATACATGAATCATTCTGGAGCAACACTTTCCGACCTACCCTGACATTCACTTCAATTGAAACCTCAACCATCAGGGTTTAATTCGGATTGATATAGTTCTTCTCTGTGTACTGACATTAACCATGCCATCCACACCACATAATCACACAAAGATAAATTACCTATCTGCTGTCGACAACGTCTCACAACCAGCACCACATCACAGCAGACAACTACACTCAGTGTCTTCTACACTGATAACTTATTTCCATGTATCCTGGGATCTTAGGCTACAACTGACCTGATAACTTCTTTACCTTCTCTGCATTAAGCGCAACATTCACTCAACAGATTTAAACATCTTTGCAGAACACCGCACGATTACTGCAAAAATACCGCAAGCTAAGCACAATCAATTGCAACGCTCAACCATATTAATACTCATACTAAGGTACTACAATGTGTTCCTGAACCTCTGGAACTCCATCAATCCTTCGAGCGGACCATGGGCTTTAGAGGTTTGGAGTAGGCTTGGGCAGCTTCTAATGGGACACCTTAACTCCCTCACTTCAGGGATGAACCATCCGATGTGCTACCAAGTTGCTCCAGCGCTCTGGGCAACCCTCTTACCATTTGTCCCCTGATGGATCTCGTCTTTGCTGCCTGAGAGGTGAAGGGAACTAACATTAAATCAAGCAAATTCAATTAACAGTGTACCCCATTTGGCTACACAATAAGGACCAGGAATCAGTGACTATAGTTAAGAAGGTCTATTACAAGTTAGCAGTCAAGTTAAGATAGCTTGACAGCAGCATGCTTAAAAGTACAGAACTACAACTGGGAAACCCAACGTCCTAAAGAATTTTAGGCGCACCAATATAAGGCAAACAAGTAATTCAGTGACACCAATACAAAAGAGCCATACAAGATTTGGTGCTCAGAGAAGAGTTTCTGTTTCTCTCTACTATACATGAGTAAAATCTAAAACGTGTCTAAGTTAATTCAAAACTAAGAGGATGGTTCAATAATCTGAAGAGATCTCAAAACTCAGGAAAAGGCAGAAAAATGGGCAAAAGCAGGACAGAGTGGGACAGAGTGGGAAGGTGTCAGCATCTCCGAAGCTTGTCAAGAGTCTTCTTGGGACAGGGGGATGAGTGTTAGCCTAAAACACACTCAGCAACAAATGAAAGGGAAACATAGAGGTTAACACAAGAATCTCCTGAGCAACACACCTCTGTTCGCATCATCAGGGGCTTCATTGTCCATTTCCATTCTCACGTTGTAAGCTTGCAACATTTACGAAATGCCCCACCCAGAACATGGGAACAACATCATCCTTGGTCACTTAGGCCACATTGCAACAGTGCTGAATAGGACCCTTTAGTTAATGCTCTGGCTATCCATGTTCCATGTTAAGGTCCTTTTCTCAGGTTCTCTCTCTCTATCCGTAGTACAGTGTTGAATCTATTCTCAAACTAACAAACCATGTGAACGCACCTGCAAGGAAAGAGATATGCAAGCAGAAAATAGAAAGCCGTATTTTATGCAGAATGGAAAACAAGCCTAGTCAGGCCTTCTTTAAAGTATTAAGTCAATGGTGCACATTTAATGTGTGTGCATTTTCAAACACAAATGAATGTAAACTGTCAGTACTTTAGATTCAAGTGCAAAGTTCAAAACAACTTTATTTTGGCTATCAAAAGCCATAAACATATATGCAAAACACAGCATTATTTCAAATGCAAATACATAAAACGCATTAAGTAATATAACAGGTTAAAACACAATTCATATAAAAACCATTTAAAAATACCAGAAACCCAACACTATCAGCAGAGGGGAGATACGGTGCAAAAAAAACCAAATGCGGAAAGTTGCATTCATATATCTGCACAAAGAGCCCTCCCACGCACCAACCACATGGCAACCAAACATTTAGCGAAAGCACAAGCAAATAATGGCAGAGAGTCAGTTTTAAAAATACAAAGGGCAGTGCTGTGGCTTCTAGTCCCTAACTCTTTACTTATGGGCAAGAGCCAATAAGCATGTGCACCTATATACACAGGACACACAAAAAACATGGGCTATCGATTCCTTACAGGAGTTAAACGCAGGGTAAGTCAAAGGTTCTGTGACTACCCATTTGCAAGTTAACTATTTTAGCGGTAGGTTGTCCACTCTGAATTGAAAATATAATTTTCTATCTTATGGTACTGTGATAATGTCCCAAAACTGCTCGTAAGTACATGATGATTTAACATCAAGAAATTCACCAGTCAAGGAAGTACTAGCAGCTTTTTAAGCCTCATCAGACAATGTTTTCCCCAGTTAAGCCTCTTCAAAGTTTCTTTAGAAGGGATAGGGCGCTCCAGAGGGTTCTCCCAGAACTCAATTATTCCTAAGGAAGCAAAAGACCGCTTAATATGAATAAGCCAATTAATTTTATGGAAATGGTCTGACTTAATTACATCCTGAAGTGCAGTAGTGAAATGAGCCAACTTGGGGATTGACCAAAGGTGTCCCAAAAACAACAGCAGGCATAATCTACATTTACTTTCTACCCATTTGAGCCCATATCCAAGGTCATAGGCTTTAGAGGTGGGTGGAAGCGGACAATAGTTAATCCATCGATATTTTCAAAGCCCCACAGCCATGCTCCATAAAGGGCAGAGCTCAAGGCCTCAGCCTCATAGATCTGAAGAGCGAGTGCTATTGGCTTGCTAAAAGATGCATGGAGTTTTTTGGCAATGACTCCCACTAGCTATCTATGTTTAATTACCGCCTTGCCAATGTGAGCCTTCCAAGACAAGGAAGCCACCAGGGTAATACCCAAGTAAGAAAAAGAGTCCATTTACTCTAGGGGCACTCTCGTGGACACCAAACTTCCTTTGAAATGTTTTAAGTGGATTAAAAAACATCAGCTTAGTCTTTGCAGTCTTGATTTCCAACTCCCGGGTGCAACAAAACTCATCGAAAAAGAGTTTCTGCAATCCACTGCGGGTCATAGACATCAACAGAGTGTCATCTGCAAAGAGCAGAATAGGAACTTTATCAAAAGCCAAAGAAGAAGTATCAATATAGGGTAAAGTTACATATTATACTATACCATTTAAAAACAATGAGAACAAAGTTAGTGTCAGCACGCATTCCTGGTGAACACCTCTGGAGACTGGGTCTGTATCTGTCATTTCGTTCTTCACACCCCAACAAATTCTAGCACAGTTCAAATCACGTTGGCGAATAACTATAGACAGAATGTCAGGAGGCATACCCATATCTTTAAGTACTTCCCAAAGTTTTATAGGGGGGACCATGTCCAAAGTGTGGTTTAGGTCGACAAAGTCAACATGAAGGCTGCCCTTGTCTAGCAACACAGTCTTCCAATAAATTCGCAAAAAATAGAAGACTTGATCTATGGTTGGGACTCCTTTCCTGAACCCAGCCTGAAAAGGGCTTAAGATATTGTTATCATATATCCATTCATGGATCTTAAGTAATATACAGCATCTAAAAACCTTTTGGGTATTGTCTATCAGGCTACGCGGCCTATAATTACCCATTTGGACTTATCACCTTTTTTTAAAGATGGGTAATACAATAGCACCTTTCCTGGAAACTGGAATCGGAGCTCCGCTAGAAATAGCAAGAAGATGAATATACTTAGACCAGGCCTCTATATCATGGAGAAAGCCATCTGCTGGGATACCACCTAGGCTGGCAGCTCTGCCTTTTGAAGTAGCTTTAAGGAACCTTTATATCGGACATATCACATAGAGCCTCAATATTACTCAGAAAAGAGCGAGGCAAAAATGTGTTCTCATCAAGAACTACTGTGACATCATATTCAAGATTTTTAAAATTACAACCCATTCAAGAGGGGAAACATGGTTGTTTGGTTCCATGGCAGCTGAGTTTTCTGCTTCTGACACCAATGCGTAGAATGTGAAGGGATACCTAGCAGAGGAGGCATCTTTAAGATCCTGCCATCTTTGGTCCTCCCTGGCTCTTTTCTCACTACCCAATGACTTTTTATACTCATTTCTACAGATATGGATTTGGACAACATCATTATCCTTCTTGGCCTGTACTAGAAGGCTACATTCCCAATTATACTAAGAACTGGGTTTATTACCTGATTTTTTCAGAGGTCCTGACTGAGATTGTAAAATATGTTAGAATTTGTTGAAAGAATTTTGTAATGTAAAGTGCCAATTTCCTTTCAACCTTCATCAGTAGGTGCAATCTTATAGAACACAGTCAGCATACTTTGTAAGTCCTGACTGATTGAAGTCATAATATCCTGATAGGCGGCTACCTGTTGCCATTTCAAACGGCGACTGTTGGACGTAACTTCAAGATCCCTTGTTATCGTCAGGGGGTAGCAGTCAGAAAGATGTCTATTACAAAAAGCTAACATTATGAGGGTTAATGGGTTATGATCGTACTTAACCCTCTGTGTAACAACCATAACATTAACACAAAACCACAGTATCAAGTCAACTTAAGAATAGTCAATACGACTAGTGTGGTTGAGTTTATGAAAGGTATGTGCTCCTCTAGGGTCAGATCTGGTATGGCTGTTAGTAGCCCTAACCCCAAGTTCAATAGTAGTCCCTTCAGTTGGATAACAGTCTGGGTCCATCTTTTAATAGAGACAATAACCAAGACATGAATTCCCTCATCTTCTGTTACTTGAGAATCCTCCTCATCAGTACATAGATTCATATTACATGTAGCTTAAAGTAAAAATTTGAATACGTGTGTATAAGTTTGACTAGAACTACATTTGAACGCAATTATGAAACATTAGTGTACACAGTACATGAATCATTTTCATATCTAAAGTGAATACATTTTCAACAGATGAAGAAGGTTTATTCATCAAGTCTATTCATCAAGTCTTCAAAGAATATATAATTTATTATGGTTAAGGCACACAGTGTATGTCTGAACTCTCCAATTCTCCAGTGAATGCACTTCAATAATGATGTCAAGAGCAACACTGTACATTAATGTAATTAAGCCACACAGGAAACGTGCTGCTTGCATGTTTTTGTTATGTATTTGTGACTTGTAAGGGTGAAGCAAAAATTACGCTGCACCACATACAAGGGAATACTATGGAGACAACTAGGGTTGGTCTCAGATCCAATGATTGGCATGCTAGCCAAACATCTTTAAAAACCAGTGCTGACCCTCTGCTCCTACATTCAAACTTAGAAAAAAGTAGAACTTTTCTCTGCTTTTCCTGAAGTTGTCTGCTGTACCTACTAGAAGACAAGCAGGGAGAGTTGTTCTGATCATCCCTGATGAATGTCTGCCTTCAAAAAATTGCTTCAGAATTATAATACCCAACCTCCTGTGCCGACCTCTAGTCTATAGTGAGCTTAGCCTGCGGTGGTAGCTTGCAGCCTGCCGTGGAGCTACTTAAGTTCTATAAGCCGGGAATGGAACAGTCCTTAAGGCTGGGGAATTCTGCTGCTGACCAATTAAAGTACTTCAAGTGAAGAGTTGGGTGAGTGGATGGAAGGACTTTTATGGACCTGGTACTAGTTGTACTACTACTATGAAGAGCCCCTCCAAAGTTTTCCACAATTAACTAGTTTCACTAGCTCAGAACCCTTGAAACAACTCGAAGACCTATGTTTGCCTTGCTGTGCACATTCTGCTGGAACATTTTTTGAACCCTACAGTTCGCTAAGAATGTTTTGAGAGGACATACCATGTTTAATACTAACTTTTGATGGACTATCTTTCAACACCTTTTCCACATTTATTTCAATGGAGCTAGTCTTTTTTTAGTAATATATATATACCCTGTGACCAATGTTTTCCAATCTTGTGTATATTTACCTATCATTCTTCACTTTTAAACTGGGGTTGGATGCTAGTTCTGAACGCTTGAGACAGATGCATCCTTAGAAAAGACACCAAAGAGGCTCCCCCCTTCTTCCTTAAAGGGCCACGGCTCATCAGTATATCAGGCCGATCAGCCTGCGGTCCTCCCCAGGGAAAGGGGAACAGATAGCAGTGATACAAAGAGAGATGAAATGAGGCAAGGGCAGGAAGCGTTCAGATATCCTTGTGGCAAACTGCTAATTTACATTCTTGATAATTCACCCCCAGCCCCTCTGCCAGTATTTCCAATTGAATTGCTGTATCCAGAATGCACTACTGCTGGTAATCTGAATTCCCCGCAGCAACATCTGAGAAACAGTGATACATCCAACTGGAGAATCATAGTAAAATTAAGATGGCAAAAGTGCAAGTGAGCAAGGCCTTCTAGAGAGAACCCAGGATAACTTCACTGGATCATAAGTGGAACAGGAGGGGTCAGGTGAGAGGTAAAAAGTATGGAGGAACACGGATTAAGGGAACCCCCTACTGGAGGAAGGGGAGGAAGGCAGAAACTGGAAGAAGGTCAGTGCAAAGTCTAAATTCCTATGCTGTCAAGGCCGCACTCAGGTGTAATCTGGTAAACAGGAGCAGTTTAGCAAGCCTTCTCTTGTACTGAGGAAGTTGCTGAGACACACTGCCCTAACTTGGCTGTGCCATTTTATAGGTGTTTCCCTGATACCTTATTTGTGTCAAGTGCCTTTGAGATCCAGGGCGGGGCCCCATCAGAGTGACCTCCACTATGAAGGCGGAGTTTCCTTGGCAGCAGCTTCCATATCGTCTGAGTTTCCTGGAGCCCCCTGCTCTCTGGACATTCACTCCTCACAATGGACAGAGGCTCCATGGCGCTCTACCCCGCTGCTATCGTCTCCTGATGCCACCTCTTGCACTGTGACCAGGATACGTGGGAGGGTTGGTACGAGCTGCCTGCAATAGGGCAGGAGGGTCTGGTGTGAAATAGCCGTCAGTCCTAGCATGTTGCTGCCTCCCAGAATGCCCTCCCCCCTCATCCATGACCAGAAGGCCTCTGTGCAGTCTCTAACAAGCATTGACCATTCTAGAGGCATGAACATGCTTTTCAAAGAACCAGGACTGATCTTACGCCAGACACCTTTTCAATCAACCAAGAACTGCAGACCTCAACCCCGATGTCAGCCATCAATGATTCATTGAAATTCCCATTCCTTATGTTGTTCCCCTTTATCCTAAGAGGGCTTCTCAGGAAGGTGCAGAATGTGCTTGAATTCAAATTCAGCTTTCAGAAGATACACCTGGACCACCAGATGAAACTTGAGGTGTGAAGGTGGGCCAACCGTACTACAACAGAATTGATGAGTTGCACCACTTTGTATGGCCCTATGCATTTAGTAGGAGTATGTGAAAAAAGCGTAATTTGTCTTTGTGTAATTATGCCAATTTCAGCAAAATTACGTGTAATTATTACCTAAAATGCAAAAGTGGCATTTGTTTGTGTGAAATATTTGTATTAACAACCGGACAGAATAAAGTATCCAGTACATCAACAAATACAGTCTTTCGACTATGCAAAAGAAAAAAAAGCATAACAGCAGTGTGACGACAAGGAAGCAGATCTAGAATGACTTAAGACATACCCCCACTAACCAGTCTTTCTGTCCAATCCGAACATCCAATCCCAACTGTGCCAGCGGATCAAGGTGGCAAAACATCGCATAGAGAGAAGCAGTGGAGCATAACTCGGTCTCATAGGTGAGTGGAGGCAGATGTATTCACCAGTAAAAACCCAGTATATCAGGAGGCAGTACACCTGCTTGGATATCCGCGGTAAGTGTCTAGCCAACACAGGCCCTCCGACCTATCTTGAAAAGCCTCAGCTATCCTCAGTAACGGGATGTAAAAAAATGAATCATTCACCCTGTAGATCAGGTGTTCATATGCCGCTTTCTGCGCTATGCAAGCCATCCAACTGAGGGCTTAAACTGGTCCAGCAAGCCAAAACGCAGATCAAGCTTCCTGAGAGCAGGACATAGTGCAAGAAACGTATACCGTAGAATGTGAGTTTCATAAGAGAAATCAGCAGAGGTGGTGACTAAGTGTTCCCTATATGTATTGGGCCCATGCCTATGCGCCTCAGAGAGAATAGCTTGTGTGCGCTGAAACTGTAGAAAGTTGGCAATTATCGGCATTGAAGTGGTGCATGCAGACGTATTGTGAGACGCTGTTCGGTGTGCTCATTGTAGCTCCAAGGGAGGTTTAAATATGAGACTAGGAAATCTGGAAGAAACTTTCAAAGGAAAGCCAAAACATCCTTAGTGTTTTCCGTCTCCAGAATGCCAAATATCCGGATGTTGTACCTACAGCTCCAATCTTTTAAGTCCACAAGTTTTTTTTTAGTGTTCCAGAGTTCTGTCCTAGCCTCTGTAACTCAAAGATCCAGCTCATCTAGACGCCTGTTGTTTGTGTCCACTCTGGAACGAAGGTGCAAAAACTCAACCTCAATCGCTTTAAGTTCTGTATTCATTTCTGATGTTGAATGTTCAACCATGGAGATCGTAGATTGGATACGTTTTAGTTCAGCCATGATAGAATCTAGCATCACCCCAGAGGCCACTGTGTGAGTGATAGATCAATAGACTGATTGGGTTTAAGTGCTTCTGCAAAAATAAGTTGACGTTGCGTTTCCTTTCCGGGCATGTGCGCTATCCTGGCAGGATGGAGGGACCTGACAGAAGTCAGGAAAATGGGCTTCCCCTGTTACATCCTGTCAACTAGGAGAATACCGTAGGACGGTGAGGGATATTGTGTGGCCTCAGCAGGGATAATCTTGCCACTCAAGGGATGGTAACAATGACGCAGTAGGGAAAGTTCCAGGCAGCAATGGATGACGGCTTGCTCTCAGGGGCGGCTGCCGCCATGAGTATCCACAGGGTCCTGCAAGAAAACTATGTGGAGGCACAATAGGGTAGATGGCTGGAGTTGTAGGGCGTCCTCGCAGTCTCAGGGTGAGCAAATAGACAGGTGAGCTCGGGGTGGCTTGCCTGTAAGTGGAAATGCGGCAGCACCCCCCAAGTAGTTGAACTGTCTCTTCACAGAGCGCTTCTAATGTCCTTGAGCTGAAGAATTGCAGCCAAGGGCCACGAACATATATGCCACCTTAGAGGGGCCTCACCAGGCTTGATGAGCCACTGGCCCAACAGGGAGTCAGGAGTGGCTGGATGCACAGACACAAGAGGTTGGCAAGTGCAGTGGTGGCAGCAAGGAGGAAATCAGACACCCCCCGGGTAGGCAGCTTACTGGTTAGAACAAACCAGACAGCACCAGCACCTCCCAGGATCCACTGCCACTGTACAGAGGTGGAAAGAGGAGAGGAGACGTCTCCCCTGGAGGCAAATAAGCTTGGTAGCACTAACACCTCCTGGGCGTTGATGCCATCCGTCAGCAGGTCGCTTCAGCCCTGCGTCTCAGCTCCTTGGGGTCCGCAGGCCTCGTCGGTTTTCTTGTGGCTCCCGTGTAGTGGGTAGACGAGCCTGGACCAGAAAACAGGTCGAATGTAGATATACCACTGGGGCACCCGCCTGGAGGCGCTAGAAGAAATAGGATCAACTTTCAGGGCAGGGCCACCAGAGCTCCACTAATTAGCGCCATCTTCCTCTCTGCGTAGCCCCGCCCCGCATTTACTTTGGATATGAGTAAGCATTTCCTGTTGGTGCATAAAAAAGCCACTTGAGCTCTGTCATTTGCATTGTTGCCAAGCATTCACAGTAAACATTTATTGCAAACTGCACATTTGTGATAAATGTTTATTTTAAAATGGCGAGTATTTACGTGATGTGGTGTAACTGTTTATTTTTGGGAATCCCACGTAACAAGAGTAAGGCAAAATTACTAAATGTCATAAATTATCTTGGCGCAACGAAAATTTCATCAGGGCCTAGTATTTAGGTTTTATCTTGGAGGGGACCCCTAGCAATTTTAATTTGGTAGTTCACAACCAAATGGATTGTCTCCTGTCGAAAGCATCTACATTGTGCTTTTCTTTGTTGGCGATGGGAGAAGCACTTGACATATTTAGATTGTTGTAACAGGAAGGTCGTTTTCTAATATAATGTCAGGAATTGGTGAAAGAAAAGGCAATGACAAAGGGATATTACATAGATGGTATGCATAACACCCAAATAAGAGGTCTACATTGATAGCTGAATGAGTAGTGTTCTTGTATGCAGACTCAGCCAGTGGTAGAACATCAACCCATTCTGGTCTTGTTGTCTACAAAAACAACAGAGATATTGCTCAACTGTCTGAATGGTTCGTTCTAGTTGCCCGTTGCTCTGGGTATGAGAAACGGATCAATAATGTAACTGGACTCCAAACTTTCAGTGGATCTCTATCAAGATTTTAGAGAGCAATTGGGTACTGCAAGCGGATACAAGTTTGTAGAAAAACGATCACAGTCCGGATGATTGTGTATTTCTTAAAAAGGAACGTCTGCAATAAAATCCATTGAACAAATATGCCATGGATGAGGTGGTTTGGTAGCAGATGAAGAAACCCTTGAGGTCCTGGACAAGCCACAAGCCATACAACTGTTCACTTAGTCCCTACCATCTTTCGCCAACATTTCTCAGCAGGTGCATTGACTGATTAACTCATGGGTCTTGCTTATTCTAAAATTACCAACACTATACTTATTGTGGCAGCATTCCAGGAGTTGTTGGTTGTTGTGTTTCTACTTTAGGGAGTCATACATGCTATTCATGAATGTGAATATAGTCATGGGTTGTATGTGAAACATCACTGTTCTCAAACGCTGGTTCATGGTCGAGGCAGACAAATTAAATGGAATTCTTTCTTCTTCTTCCTCTTTTCCTTCCATATGGATCAATGGCCGATCGTGGTGAGCTGTGACTCTGGTTTGAAGGTGGATTACATGTGTTTGTAGCTGATTGTGGACTCAGGCTGTGTAAGGGATCCAAAGGCTTATCGTCTGTAAGGACAGTGATAGGATGTCATACTCCCTTCAGATGATGCCCTTGGGAGCGCCAGCTCACACTCCGAAGACCTCATCAGTATCCAGTATTTGGGATGGGGGCTGTTTTAAAAATAACTCTTTAGGAATTTGAAAGGTAGATTGACACGACAGGTCCAGAGATAATCTTTTGAAGAAGCTGAGGCAATGGAATGATTAAACATGAATAATTGTCTATGAAGCACCTATACAAATTACAAACAGGAAACAGAAGGTTTCAATGCTTTTAAGTTGGATGGAGGACCCCAACCCAGAACAGCTACAGATAATTTTAAATCCTTCTGGGAGTCACAATGTCCCCCAAAAACATCACTTTCTACTGACTAAGCTTGCACTTTGATAGTTTGTCGTACAGATGGTGACGTCTCTGTGTTTTCAAGACCTCATCCACGTGGGTCACAAGAGGTCACAAACAGAAGGAAACAAATATGTATATCTAACAGATATATCATGACATACTGATCCAAGATGCCATGAAACATGTAATTAAGAAAGCGCTGGAAGAGAGCAGGGGCATACCAGCCTCAAGGGCATGACCAACACCCGTATTGTCCAAAACGAGTGCTGAACATTGGCCTCCACTCATCCCCTGATGCTATCCAAACTAGAGTATGAGCCCCCTTTATGTCCAGCTTGCTGTATGCTATTGCTGTTATTACCTGATCAAGTATGACCGGTTAAAGAGAATTGATTTATGATAGTGACTGTATTCCATTGTCTGCAATCAGTACAACATCTTCACTTGCTCTCATTCTTTTTTGGGGATGAAAAAGACGGGAGCATCTGCTGGTGATGGGGAATGCCAGGTGAACCCTTGTCCAAGTTGTCCTATGAATATTTCTACATGATCTGAATTTAATTTTCTGTGGATATGTGTCCAGATGCACTAACCTTGCAATCCAGATCCAGCAGAAGCAATGATAGCTTCCGCACTTCTTCGAACCAGCAGCCAACCGTCCACAACAAGCAGGTTAGCATTAGATCCGGCAAAGGAGTATGAGACAAGAAAGAGAAACAAAGACATTTGATATCATCACAATTCCTGGCTGCACAGCTGGCTTTAAGCGTTGACATCTAAAGACAATGCAGGACATTTAGTATGGCTACAGGATTTTCATTGGCAACTAGATTCTGATATTATATCGATAAACCTGTGGACTCTTTTTGTATTTCCAACTCCCTGTTCTGAAACGAAAGTCAATATGTCTCCTGATCTACCGTATAATTAAATTTTATATGGTAACTGTGAACAATGCGCTGAGTTATTATATGTTATTTGCTAAAACAGCAACTCAATATTATGCAACAGCTTTCCGTGGTTCTGAATACTCTTATTTCACGGTTGATAACTATGCTATAAAAAGACATTTTATATCATGTGGTCCGCCTACATATTTCAATAATCATATTATTTTTCTAATCAATGCCTCACTATCATAGTTGGTCTAAAACAAAAACAAATGTGATTCAAGTGAATACTCTTACAGAAGCAATATTACTGAATATTGACTTTTCAATTGTAATGGAAGTCTCCTTGTGGAATAAACAAGTGTAAAATGGAGTCCAAAGTTCTAAAGGGAGACTTCTTGTGAATATTAGCACAGTACAAACTGTGAGTTCATTATTATGATGGAAGACTTCTTGTGAAAATGTAAGGAAGTGCAAGCACAAATTCATATCATAATGGTAGACTCCTAGGAAGGTAAACAAGTTCAAATGTGTATCATTACACAAGTATGGTGTGCGAATACTTCTCTGATGGGATGATGTCTTCTGTTGACTTCTCAGAGTAACTGGTTGCAAGGATTCAAACTTCTAAACACCAATGCCCAACTGCAGCAACTATGTGACATGATTGCCTAGCAAGGACATTGTTGTTCACAAAGAAATTCTTGTCATGGACTCAGTACTGTAAACATGAAGACTTCAAAGCCGATCTCTCCCGCTATGGTTGACTGACCCCCTTTTCAATTCAATAAATGATGGTAATGAAGACCCAGGCTAAGGAAAAATTGGCAGAGGAAGCTGAGTGAGAGAGATGCACTCCTGCAGGTTGTTAGTTGGAAGATCTGGACTGGATTCATTAGACATACTGGCTTGAGTTCATAGTTATTAAGGCTAGATCTCTACCTAAGAGCGAGAGAACACAAATTACTAAGGGATCATACCATAATAAGGAAATAATACAAATGCATATACCACAGAATGAGAATTTCTCAGTGCAAGGAGATGAAATGCTGTAACTAGCCCCATGTATTCCACAAAACCTACCCAGTAGTTAAAGATGAAGACCACTGCAGCACTGGGATGGCAGAAGAATTCATGAAAAATTCTAACTAAACAATAGGGTAAAGAGGCAGATAAGTGACAACAGGAGAGGGTGAGGAGGACTGAGTGGTAACAAATATGGGAAAGACAACAAAGGTTCAGGAACGAGCCAAGCTGGGTGCAAACTAATGTAAACAATGAGTAGTCACAACAACCGCTCTTGCTGGACAAGGGAGCTCAGTGTAAGTCAGGCCTAAATACTCTGTCAATCAATATTTACTTTATTTCACTCTCGGTCAACCTTGAAAAGTACAACTTCATCCTAAAATGCAACGTTAAAAGGATACAGTAAAAACATTAAAAACATTTTTAAAATATCAAATAAATTCCAGCGGCCAATTAACATTAAAATAGTAATAATGCATAAAATAAAAATCATCATAGTAGGTCCTACATAAAACACACTAGCAGGTACAGGTTCTTGTGCCTAAATCCCCTGGGCAACCCCTTAGAGTGCAGACGCTCTGATATACCATGCACATTTTAAAAACCTCAAAAGAGCTTAAACTATGGGCTCTGATGTGTCTCCTCTAAACAAGCATAAGGCTTCCAGCACTGACTGATACCTATAGTCTGACACAAGGGCAGAATCCATTTAGAGACCTCAGTTTTATGTTTCCAACAAAACAGAAAAAAGTGAGCCTCTGTTTCCAATATGCCCGGGCAAAAAGGGCAAACACCCACTGCTTCCCCCCTCCTTATCCCACTTTAATGTAAAAGACTAGAGTGGTAAAGAACTCACTCAAAAGCGTGTATACAAGGACTTTGGTATAGGGTGTGATTCTATCCAGAAATTACTCAAAGCCATGGGAATATTTATGGCAAAAAATGTGTCCATCAATCCATTAGCCTGGCATCCTGCCAGACTTTCTGCAGAGTAAAGTTCCAAAAGACCTCCTTCACCCGCTTGACTGTGTTACTTCTCATCTTGCTGGGTTTTTCCCACACATCACAAAGCTGCAGCTCACTACACAAGGATCTTACAGCATTGAGCCAAGGGGTACTGCAGCACTTGTTCACATGGATTAACTCCTCTAAAGCGGCTCTGTACGGGGCCAGTACCTGGGTGATCCATACTCTTACCCAGTATATCAAGACTTTAAGTCGGGCAGTGTGATCAATCCTGTTAAGATTCAGGTCCCATCTTAAGGTAACAATTGAGTGCTCACTGCAACATTTAACAATGCTCTTACAATTTTATTTTCTGTGATGCAAAGTTGTGAGGTGCCCCCTGCACCCCAGATCCATACAGTGCGCCTCCTAGGTTTGCAGATCTGTACACCTCAAGCGCTGGTGACACTGCCCGATTAGTCAAAGGTTTATGTCTCCTAAGAATGGCTGCTGATCTGTGGGATGGGCTAGAATTACTTTCAGCACCTGTTGGTCCCAGGCAAGTTTGTCCGTGAGCCTAACTCCCAAGTAGTCAAAATTCCTGTCCTGGGAGATGCTTAAATCTTACACAGTCAGATTGTTCCATAAAGAGTGGTGGGGATTGATGGCCATCAGCTTGGATTAGCTGGCATTAATCTCTAGACCCCTGAATTTAAAACAGCTTGCAAAGTGATTTAATAGTTCCTGAAGACCCATAGGAGTGCGAGAAAGAAGCAGGGTGACTTCTGAAAAAATGTATACGGTGCTGGCTATCTTCGGAGCATCATACTGATAGTTACGTAGTGTGTCCACCACACCATTAATGAACAAGGAGAACAGCGTGGAAGCCAAGACGCAACCCCGCTTAATGGGGAGTTTCGAGGTAAGATCACCCTGATCATTCCATCGGTCCTGAGCGTACTTGGCTGTATGTAGGAATATTTGGTCAAACAAGCCTGTGTTCTTAGGGAATCCTGCCTGAAGGTGCGACAGTACCTGATGATTTTCCATCCAATCCTGCAGACGAACTAGGACTCTCCTGCAGAATACTTTCTGAGTGGTGTAAATTAGGCTAATTGGCCTATAGTTTGCAGGAGTGTCTTTAGGACCCTTCTTGTGAAAAGGCACAATATAAGCACCCTGCTGTAATTCTGGAATGTGCTCCCCCTTAGCTACTGCATTGCTGAACATATTCAGAGATGGGATCCAAATATCTGGTTTAGAATGGATTAAGTCCTCTGTTATACTGTCGGGCCAGGGGCTTTTTCTCTCTTCATATGTGAAAGAGCCGCTTTAGCTTCCTCCAATGTAAAAACAAGTGAATGGGTGCTAAGTGAAGAAGAAGCTGTAATCGTGCAATGGATCGTCACACCCTCCTGTAGACAGGAACCCAAGTTAGTATCCTCCCATGTACAGGTGCCCAGATTTGTTTTAGCCTACTCGCTATATTATTATTATTTTTTTTTAATTTTAGAAGTTTTATATAGCGCTGACCTGACCGTAGGGTATCGGAGCGCTTTACATCAGTTACAGAGCAGAACAAAGCAGAGCAAAACACAATACAATAAAGCGGGAAATTCTGCATAAAAATATTAATAATGTCAATGATGAAGAGTTCCAGTTTGGGGTCTTGTTGACACAGCGTTGGAGAGGAGTGAGGTGTCTACTTCAGCACTCCGACTGCTCCTAACGGTTCGCTAGGAATCGATTGAGGAACAGGATTTTGAGCTGACTTTTGAATTTAGTGAAGGAGGGAGTAGTTCTGATGTGAGGGGGAATAGAGTTGCAGATTTTGGGCGCATTTCCGGCGAAGGACCTGGCCGCGTTTTTTGTTTTCGTGATTTCAGCGGGATGAGTAGTAGGGTGTTAGAGCTTCTGAGGTTCCTGGACTGACTTGCTTTTTTGAGTTTGGCAGCCAGATATTCGGGTTTGCCAGTGTGTAGGGCTTTGTGTGTGAGGCAGGCTTTTCTGAAGTTCACCTGCATTTCTACCAGTAGCCACTTGAGCTCTCTGAGTGCAAGTGAGATGTGGTCAAATTTCTTGATTCCGGTGACCATTCTGGCAGCCGTGTTGAGAGTTGTTTTTAGAGGAGCAAGATGTGATTTAGCTATTCCTGAGAGGACTGCATTTCCATAGTCTATTCTTGACAGCTCCAATGATTGGGTGGCTTGTTTGAGATCTTTGGGCGGGATGAAAGGTTTTATTTTGTTCAGTAGCTTTAGGTTGAGGAAGGCGCTCTTAGCCAATTCTTAATGTGTTTGGTCATGTCCAGTTTTGGGTCTAGCATGATGCCTAATAATTTAACAGAGTTGGCCAGGGTGAGGTTCCCATTGAGCGCATCGATAGCTTTTAACCAATGGACCATTTGTGGGTTCTCTTCTTTGTTTGATATGAGGAGTAATTTGTTTTTTTCCGGATTCAGTTTTAAGTGGCTACTTGACAGGCAAAGTTGCACTTCCCTCAGTATGTCGTTGAGCCTTTGAATGTATTTAACAGAGGAGATTTACAAGTAAATTCGAGTATCATCGGCATATAGGTGGAAGGAAATGTTCGCTTTTTTGAGTAGGGTGGTGAGGGGTTCCATGTAAATGTTGAAGAGTTGAAGGGAGAGCACTGACCCTTGAGGAACTCCCCTATTGACTGGGTGAAGGTCAGACTCAAAGCTTTTGATTTTGAATCTCTGGGAGCGATTGTGTAGGAATGAGGAGAACCATTTGAGGACCACCTCGTCAAGTCCAGCCCTTTCTTCAAGAGTCTTGATGAGAAGTTTGTGATCTACTGTGTCGAATGCTGCCCATAGGTCTAGGAGAATGAGGAGGCAACATTGGTCTGAGTCAAGTGATTTGTGGATATCATCGATGATGTTAAGGATCGCGGTGTCTGTGCTGCAGCCTTTCCTAAATCCCGACTGATGGGAGTCGAGGAGGTTGATACTGTCCAAGTGTTGAGTTAATTGTTGGGAGTACACATCTTTCTAGGATTTTGGATAGAAGAGGAAGGTTGGAGACGGGTCTGAAGTTATTCAAATCGTTTAAATCCAGTCCAGGTTTTTTCAGCAGTGGGGTGTCTTGTCCTATTTTGAGGCAGTCTGGAACGATTCCACTTTTTAGGGAGCTGTTTATAATCCTGCACCAGAGTGGGGCTAAGGAGAGTTTCAGTTTTTTGGTCAGTTGCGGGGGTAGAGGGTCTAGGATGTGAGATGAAGGCTTGGAGGTGGAGATCAGTTTGACTATCTCCTCTTCTGGGATGGGATGGAAGAGTGACCAGGGTTTAGTGTAGGGTAAGGGAGCGCTACCAAACACCCCAGACGGGCTGCTATTGGAAAGGGGGGCGCTATTGATGTCTAGTGAGCGCTCGATCTTGGCAATCTTATCATTGAAGAAGTTGGCGCAGTTGTCGCAAAGTTCTTTGGATGCCTGCCCTAGGGAAGTAGCGGGTTTGGAGGTTTGTTGTCTTATGATGTTAAAGAGCTAGTTGGGTCTGTTTTTTGCGCTATCCAGTGCAGAGCAGAAAAACGTGGATTTTTTGTTCTTGATGTGACTGTTGTACTTCTTCCGGACTGTTCTGAGTTGATCGCGGTGGATAGTAGTAGGATTGTTTCTCCAGCGTCTTTCTGTGGCTCTTAATTGTCTCCTTTCCTCGTTGATGTCTGAGTCGAACCATGATCTGGACGGAATAGCTCGTTTTCTTTTTTTTATTTCAGAGGTGCTAGTTGATCAAGCAAGACTACCATATTTGAGTTATAGAGTGAGGTGAGATCGGTTGTGGAGAGGTGGTCATTGCCGCTTGGGAGGAGCAAATTTAGCCTTTCTTCCATGATGCCAAGGGGAATCTGGGTGAGATTTCTGGACCATTTGGGTGGGTCTTGTACGGGTGGCAGGGATACCACTCTTTGGTTGATGTTGAATAAGATCATGTGGTGATCCGACCAGTTCACTGGTAGAATGCTGTCGATCGTAATTGCGTCTCGATGAGCGATGATGGCATCCAAGGTTGCTCCTTTATTGTGAGTTTCTTCTGAACAGTGTTGGGATAGATTATTGTCACAGAGAAGATTGTTTAGAGTGTGAATTAGCATGTAGTTGGCTTTGTTCCAGATTAGGTTAAGGTCACCAAGGATTAGGTTATTAGCGTCTCCGAGTGCGCAGTGAGCAATCAGGTCGGATAAGTGTTCCCCGAATGTGGGGGTGTTGCCTGGTGGGTGATAAAGAAGGGGACAGAGTAATGGACTATTATCCTTAGTCTTGATGTTGACAGTAAGACATTCAAAGGAGCATATATATATATATATACATATACTATATAGTGCTTCAAAGTGGTCAATCCAACACCCGCGGGAACAAATACAGTAGGACTGGTGGACCTGCAATTCTTGCCTGTTGCAATGATTTTCCAGAAGGCCCTGTGATCACTATTCTTTTGGGCCTTTAACAATTGTGATCACTTCTCATTCTCCCACTGGCCCTTGGCATTAATCAAAGTTTGCTTGTAAGCCTTTCTGGCACATGTTCTAGCCACATGTGACCCCTTCTTTATGGCCTTAATCAATCTTCCTTTTATGTCATCGCACTCTTTGGTGAACCAGGGACACTTGGCAACACTTACTTGTGGCTTCCTTGTGTGCTTCCTAAAATAATGTTTAAGTGCTTCCAGTAGTTTGGTGTGGTTGTAACTGAACTCTGAATGGGCCAAATTATCATTATAGTAACAGAAGTGGTCAATAAGTAATTGATACATTTTCGCCATGGTTATGGTGTCAGTATTGATGCTTATCCATTTGATGTTCCTGCAATTATTTGATATGACTAGTGGAGTTTAGAAAACGTTAGTCACCGGTGACCTACAGAATACTACAAGAACATTGTGGTCACTATCCATTCAAGTTATGACTCTCATATCTGCCATTTGGTACCACAGCCTTAAGTGGAGCAATATATAATCTAAATGGTTCATATATGACCCTCTTTTGAATGTGGGAAACACATGATAGTCATATTTGGTGCACCCTTCCGCAGCTCTCAGGCCATGGTATAGGCAAAGGTGAATAGCTGGACCGGCTGCTTTAGGCCATTTTATAGCTGGTTTGCTAGTAAGTTCAAGGATACCCCACTCCTCATCCTCCCCAATTATTAAAGTGGAAAGGAGGTTAATAGGTTAAAACTTGATGTTAAAGTCACCTGCTATCACCACAGGCCAAGAGTGTTGGATCGTATCTTCTATATGTGTATAGTGGGTGATTCTTCATTGGCCTGAACTGACCGTACATGAATGTTTACCAGCACCCGGTGCTTTAGCAATACAACAGATCTGAGGTGTAAGGTGAATCCCTAGAATGTCCTTTAACCCTAGGTCTAGGCCATTAACCCTAACGTTACTTGAATTTATGGCCTAAATTAGTAGGCAGCCAGAGGCTTTGCCTCACACTGTCTTCCTATTGATCTGGAAGTGTGTCAAGTGTGCTAGCCTTTTAGTGGCTGGGGCTTCACCTCTGACTCTAGGAAATGTAGACACGACTCTACTAATCTAAGGTTTCAAGATGGCCTCCACCATCTGCATGTCTTGTGAGAGTCCTATGGCTCCATGGGCATGCTGTCCTTGTCAGCTTTATTCAGTTGTTTCCTATGGAGTGTCCCTCTGTGATATGTGACTTCTGTTCAGGCAGCACCCACATTCTGCACATCTCTCTATCCTCTTCTTCTTCTGAAGACATGTATATTTAGACGGTTTGGAGTAGCATGCCATACTGGACCGGCATGCAGGGGTAAGCATGTCCTATTTTACATCTTCTCATAGGGATTGGAAGATCCTAGAACAAGATCGATCTTGCAATCATTCGCTACAGGGAGGGAACATTTTGGCTTTGTTGCCATCAACGACATTGAGATATGAGGAATACTTAGATGGAATATCACCTAAAACAACAGCAATTTTCATAGAACATTTAGAACTGTAGGGCAGAGGTGAATCGTAGATATCGAAGGGATATCCTGGTTTGGATCATAACATCCTTGGCAGTATACTTAATGGAAGGCAAATGTCTTTTGTCGCCAATCAGTCAAGGGGTTGTGTTTGTCCAATTATGGCATTCAACGTCCACTTGGGGCGTCAAACTGTAGTCTTGCCTTATGATGGTTAGAACAGGCCATGTGCAGTTCTGTGGCTGGTGAGAAAAGGGCCGGGACTTTGAGGTAGAGCTATTGAATGATTGCATGGTTTCAGGCCGGGTTTTAGTATGGGCAAGGATAAGATGTTGATCAACAAATTTGCTATCAATTAAATTATAGGTGCTTCAAAGTCCAATAATGCTTGAGCCCTTACACCAGAAAAATGTGTTTGGCTACACAAACTCATGACAATAAAGTGAGCAAAGGATGGAGCTTGAATGCTGTTAGAGGTAATGGGGAAAGAAACAGAATCACCAATCGGGATTCCCTGTTTTACTGTTTTATGGGTCATTTCCCAATTGAGTTCAATCCCCTGGGTAATCACATCAAGCGTGTTCCCCTCCCCACAGTAAAAACAGAAGTGCCTATTTCTTATGCACACTTAAGCTGCTCTAGATCCTTCCGCAAAGGTAATGCTCATTGCCCTTGTCCTCTGGGTCCCACTTTCATGAGGAAATGAAAACCCATTGTCTCCTCTTTCCTATCCCCTATTCTCTGCTCTAATTACAACACTAAGATGATAACATAGGTGTGTCTTTTGCGGCAGGAAAATCCTGACTAAGAGAATCATCTAGTTCATTTTTTTGTGTAATAGATTTGATTGTGGTTTATACATGAACATGTGACACAACATTTCTCAATCCACTCCAGTTGGCATTTTATAAAGATCTTTCTTTCAAATAAAACCTTTTTATGCAAGCCCATAGAGAGAAAAGTGAAACAAGAAACAACTATCCCCCTCCCATCCCAGCCTTCCCCACAGCACTCCTACATCTTAGTTTGTTCTTTATTTTGTTGTGTCATTATTCCAGTTCTTTAGGTTACGAGGAGTCTTGTCTCCACTCAAGCCTATGTTGTACCCAATGTTAATTCCTATTAAGGAGTCTCCAAGGGTCCCAGACTTATCTGTTGAGCAGGAGGTGGGAGCTGACTATCTCATTGGCAATGAAGATAAATAGTTTATTAACAGAGACTAGATCTTCTCACACTTCCTTTCCCTTTTCAACAGTTCATGGGAATGTTTCTCAAGCTCCAGTCTTCGCTGCTTCCAGAAGATGAGATCTCAGTGTTGTACTTCTTCAACTCCCTCCCCATGTCTGATTGCGCTGCATGTTGAGCAGTATCACCAGAGGGTGCCTTAGAGTCTCTTCTCCCTCTATGTCATTTATGTGACCGTGTATTTCTTTCCAAAACTGGTTAAGTTGCCCACATTCCCATCATGTATGAAGGAACATGCCTTGCTCTGTCTCACAGCGCTGCCACTTTTCTGAAATGTCCGGCACATGGTTCTCAATCTTCTAGGAGTCATGTACCACTTCATTAATAATTTATTTTCTGTTTCCCTGTGCGGAGTATTCTTAAATCTCTTATTGATGTTGGGCCAATTTTGGGGCCCAAAGCTCGGCCCATCTCCCCTTCCTATGCTATCTAATAAGGCCATCTATGTTTATGTCCCCTCTACCAGTACCTGAT
Organism: Triturus cristatus; assembly: GCF_964204655.1. Classification (NCBI taxonomy): domain Eukaryota; kingdom Metazoa; phylum Chordata; class Amphibia; order Caudata; family Salamandridae; genus Triturus; species Triturus cristatus. Next base: position 133,819,973 of record NC_140586.1, on the reverse strand, counting down.
ATAGTTTCATAGTCAGTCCCTTGGTGGTCTCCTTGTACTCAAAATGTTTTCAAAAGATTTTAAGGGTCTGGTTGCAGCTTCTTTCATAATGGGGTCCATAACCCTGTGTTTTTAGCTAATTTTTAAGACCCCTGTTGGACATAATTTGCCTATTTAGCAACATCTAGAAGACTCTTAAAAGCGGGTGATGTTGCTGAGAACATGTGTTACTTGTTTCAGATCCACTATTTCATTGTGATTGAATTGTTGAATATACAGTTGTTTAAACACAGTCCTAAGAACATGGCAAGTTCATCTCATCCAACAAAGTTCTTCAGCTAATGGAGCTGCCCATGATAAGCCTTAAATTATGGAGAAAGAATGCTACTTTGGGCATTGCTGGTGCATTAACTTGAGGTTGGCTCATGAAGTGCATTTTATATTGTGATGGAAAAGTAGAAACATTCAAAAGGTTCCATAGGAAGCTAGCAGGCTAAGGAGAAGACGGCAGCTTTGCACCTAGCCCTGGAGTAACGGTTATCAAGGATGAGGAAGTAGATGAGGCAGACCAAGAGTTTTTTAGACCAGTAGACCCATTGATTGCTCACACAAGGTCCACAAAAGGTCCACACTAGGTCACTGAGACTGGTGGCATTCTCTTCCTGGTTTCCAGGGCTATTATTTGTGACATAATGCAGTGGTCTCTTACCACAGGGCTGCTACTTCCAAGTGCAGATTATTTAAGGCCTGTCTAGGGCTTCTCCATTTCCACTGTGTAGGGTAAGTGAGGTCTCAACGATCTGTCCAGGTCTGGCAGGTGGAGATAGATGTACACAACCCTATGGAGTGGGTTTGAATAGTCGCCTCTGTATGTGTGGGTAAGAAGGTATGTTCTGCCTACAATGGGATAGGGTATGGTGGTTGGATGAGTACAACTAAGGTTCGTCCCAGCACGTGGAGATTCAAGACTTTACTTCATTACCTATACTGTTCCTTGTTGTCATGTTACATCACACTCCTACACACATTTCTTAAGGTTGCAATCGAAAAGTTGTATTTAGTTTATTTAGTTATGTTGAGATCATTCAAGTGGGGCTTATGCAAGGCCATCCATTGATCCAGAATAAACCCCTACAACACTTGATGTCGATTGCATTTTCTGTGAAAACTCCCAAGTTGGGTAATATTTGCCCTTGGGAAACTTGCCTACTCTACGCTATTTTCCCACAGGTTTTTGGCAAATAAAACACAAGGAGAATTATGTTGGTTACATGGATGGACACAGGCGTTCCACTGTGTGCACCCTGGAACGCCTCTGCGCATTCCAGAGTGTGTATAATAGAATTTCAAGCTTTTTGACAAGAAGAATCTTTCCACGTTTAATTGTCATACACAATTATTCCCTGGATTGAGTATTCCCGCCAAAATTAAATTAGCATCAAGATTGCAATATGTGTAGAGATAATAAACCATTGCAAGGCATTTTTCTTTTCCTAACTGTTTATTTTAGTTTTTCGACACTGATATGCAATTGGCTTCCCCACATTTGCCCTACGAGTAAAGGGTACTCTAGAGTCTGTCGGGTGTGAAGCACATATAGCAATACTTATTGTGAATGCTGCTTTTCTGCTGAGGCTTGTGGGTACATTTGTGTGTAAATAGGGGTCATGGGGAGATCAAGACCTTCAGTTTTTTAGAAGTGGTCTTTTGATGACCACCAGCAAGTCAACTTTCAGGCACCTCAGAGTACCTGGCTATAAATGGCAGCTAGATGCTTGGGTTTGATGTAGGTGTTCCTTGGTAGAGGAAATTCACATTAAGATTAATCGTGATGATTCTCAGAGGGAGTAATCTCATTGACCTATTTGTTATCATTATTTTTACATTAATTTCTACCCTTTTTAATGAATTCCAAGGCTTGCCATTAAACTTTCCCCTACGCTTTCTCTGTGTCTGTCTCTCACTCTAACTCTTTTTATAGACATTCATTCAACCTATCGTTTACCTTACCGCCCCACCATTCCCAATTTACACCATTTCCTTATTTAGTTCCTATCCCTGACCCTTCACCCTGACCCCCAACACGAACCCTTACACTTGGACCTATACTTATCTGTATCCTTCCTCATTTTTGTTCTTCAATATTTCCCCCCAGAGGCTTAGTATTCCTGGTGATTTGCAGAGGTAATACGTGTCAGTACTTTGTAAGTAGAAATGGTTACAGAACTAGATGTCCCTCTTCAGAAGTTCCCTTGTCTCTGCCGACACTGTGCTGCCTACGGTTGGCATTTCTGGGCTGTACAAGGGGGCATTGGCAGGGTGGAGGTCAGCAGACCCCCTACATCGCGAGCACTTACAGTCCAGTACAGATGTGAGAAGGGCCCTTCCCCTGGCCCTCTTGATCACTGTGGGCTGCATTCAAGCATCATGTATCATTTCTGTGCTCCTTTTGAATGTGGACATACTCAACAATATCTTCTCTTGACCTGGGCTCCCTGAGTCTTTTGGGGTTCTGTGATTATGGGGGTATGTGTAGGTGGTTGTATAATGGTACTGAGATAGCCATTGTGTGAGGATTGTGCTCAGAGTGTAAGTGAATGCTGATGACTTTTCCACTATATTTGATCAAATTTTTTATTAGGTTTCAAATATTTCTATTATCATAATTTCCACGGTAAGATAATAAAATTAAGTTGTAAAGCTTGCACCATCAATGCAGGGCAACTCGGTGAAAGCCAAAGGAGTGCTTGTGCATGCATGCACACACACACACACACACGCACGCACGCACGCACACACACACACACACACACACACACACTAACTAACTTCTTTAAATCTCTTTAAACATGTACCTTTAACCTACTTGAATTTAACAAAAGTGTGATATTGTTGTGGTGAAGTAGACCACTTAGCAGCTTTTTTCAAAGTTGTTTTAAAACCCATGTCCAAAGGGTATTGGGACGCTGTGCAGAACGAAAGTGGAAACCTTGCATTGCAAGAGCATGGGTAGAGTTCAGTGAGTGAATTTCCCCATTGTTGTGGGTCAGGCAGAGATTTCACCCCTTTCCTTCTTCTCTGTTCTTTTGTAAAGCTGATGCTTTTAGTTTCCACTTGAAAAGGCTCCGGATGCATTTTTATTTCCATATGTTGGCCCTGGATAGGGGAATAGCAATGGCTGATTCTGATTGTGGAAAATATCTTAACATGCCCCCTGGTCTCGCAGTGAGATGAAGTACCCACCATAATCTCAGTTAAAGGGCAGTGGGCTATATGTGCGTGACTGACTTGCCCACCAAGTGGCCTGGAGTTCGGAGATAGATCCTTGAGCTGATGGCAGGTAGGGCGGACCATAGCCCTTCCCATGCTAGTGGTCATCTAATTATAAACTGTGAATACTTGTGCAATTCCTATTTGCATTATTTGTTGGCTCTTAGTTTGCCATGACCTATAAGGATGGGGACGGGGGGTGGGACTGTGTGAATACAGACTATGGCCCATCCCTCCCAACATTGAGGTGGTAAACCCTAAATCTTGCTGTTGACAATAAGGCTATTAATGTCTGTCTTGTGCTTCATACTGAAGACTGGGACATCTGTTTCTCTCATTCGCTACCGTGTCATGTTCATTCTGGTAATCCACTTTCGATTATTTCTTCTTTCCCAGTGGCAGGCCATCTCCTTGACGGTGATCGAGAAGGTGCAGATCGCTGCGATCATTCTGGGATCTCTCTTCCTCATCGCTAGCATCTCCTGGTTGATATGGTCATCGCTAAGCCCTTCGGCCAAATGGCAGCGGCAGGACCTGCTGTTCCAGATCTGCTACGGCATGTACGGCTTCATGGACATTGTCTGCATAGGTGAGGGTTCTCACCGTTTCTTTGTGGCACTCTCTCGCAGCAACATTGGAGGCTCCTTCCAATTCCGGGATTTGGGTATTGTATGCAAATCGCCCACGATGAGCTTATGAGGCTCTGATAGAAGGCGGCGTGTTGCTTCATGCATCTCATTCCAGCAGCAGACAGCTTGTGGTGCCTCATCTCAGGTAAGGCTGTGTCTCACTGGCCTGTTTTGTCTTTGCATTCTGGGGCTTGTAGTTTTGCTTTTCCTTATATACCGCATGACTACAACTACCAGGGCACAAAGAACAACCCTGCCGCCAGACACCTTGATATGATTTTTCTCCTCAGAGGTGGAAGACACAGTCTCTTTGACAGCAACTAAAGGCTGTCAACAGAGGCGGCCTGGGGGTTTATCTTCCTCTCGCTACCTCCGGTTTCTGTGGACCCTCCTCAATTCTGAGGTGCATTGTTACTTTGTGTGTGCTGGGATGGCACAAAGGGTTTAAAAATGTCACTGTCGGAGATAACAACTTCTAGTCACCACGTTTGCGCTCTTGCCTGAACCTGTTTATTAAAATGTGTAACCTGGGCTTCTCACGTGACAGCGCATTGCCGCTGCCTTGAACCAAAGTGTATCGGGTTTGTGTAGACTTCATTTTGGTTCAAAGCACAGCAGCTCGCCTGAGTGTGGGTTTAGAGTGTTCAACCTCGTTAACTTGATTTTGATTTTGCTGTCTATGTATTCTTTGAATGTTACACTAGACCATGTTTTCTGCAGGAGAATATAAAACCCTTCCCTAGGAGTACACTTTGTGGTCTACTGTCCAACGTCTCCTTGTAGTTTAAACTGCTGAAAATACAGGGAGGCAAGCTTCTTTCCAGACAAGTCCACCATTTATTCAACGCTTTCCACTAGCTGTACCTCGAGAAGAACTTGTTAAATGTATTTTCTTTACTTTTTTAATGGTGGAATTGTCCCTTTCACATTCTGTCCACTCAGAAGAGGCTCCTTCCGCTCGCCGACTCCACCTTAGTCCTCGTAGCCTGATTGCTCACCTGTGAGTGGGGTGCTGCTCCACAGTTACTGTTCTTGCCCTTGCTAAGTCTTGTTGGTGTGTCCTCAGGCTCCCTCCGCTCAATCGCCCATCGTCCCACACTCCCCTGCGTTGCCTCAAAAGGTCTCCAGTAGCACTGATGGGCACTACCTTGCCCTCATTGGTACTTTGAATGGCGAGCACAGACCGCAACCCCAGATTTCACACGATCACCTTCAAAAAGCAGGTGGGTTGGGGAAGTTGGCCCTCAGTCACCCCGCCACTTGCACCTGGCCCTCATCCTTCCTGTGTTCTTCCTGCTCTCTCTGTCGTCCTGAAAAGGGTCTAAGTGACTGGCCCCATGGCCTCCCGAGGTCACGGCCTCCTATTGCCCTGGTTGGTACCTGGGCCTTCATGGCACATTAGACTCAGCTCCTGAGGCTGTCTATGCCATCCGGACCTGCACTCATTCACATTCTGGGTTTCCCCGCACTAGGAACCAAAAATAGTGGTGTGATCGAATACACATAAACCATAATAATAGAGAGGTTATTGAAAGCTCTATCTCAGGTAGGCATCGTTCACCCGGCCTAGATGTTTTAAACGCACTAAAGTAAACAAAAAAGTGATGGATGGAATACTTGAATTAATGTCAGCCACAGGAAATTACTCTGGTACCCCCCCCCCCCCACCCCCCCCAAATCCATCATTATTTTGCACACCACATCACCTCAGTTTGGGTGCAGCTATTTGCAAATCTTTTGTGACCATGCTCCAATTGGAACGGTCCAGCCCGAACTGCCAAGGCAGGTCCTCCCTGAACTGGAATTAAAGCAACCCAGGACTGGTTTCACCCTAGCTATGGGCTCATCAGCCTGTTACCGCTTGGTTGCAATGACACAATGTGCACAGGACCCACATCTGTGCATACCTGTCCCACTTACAGTGACACACTGAAGTGAATAAAAAGTGATGGATGGAATGCTTAGATTAATCTCAGCCACTGGTAATTACTCCGGGGTCATCCCAATACATTGTTATTTTGAGCACCATGTCACCTCAGCTGGGTCCAGTGGCTGAGATTAATTCAAGCACTCCAGCCATCACTTTTTTCATACTTTAATGTGTCGTTCTAAGTGGGACGGGTATGCCCAGACAGGGGTGCACATTGTGTCACTGGAACCAAGCGATACCCAGCTGATGAGCCCATAACAAGGGTGAAACTGGTCATGGGTTGTTTGTGCTCTGGTTCAGGGAGGACCTGGCTTGGCAGTTCAGGCTAGACTGCTCCCATTGGAGCAGGTTAAAAAATGATTTGCATTAAGCTGGGTCCAAACTGAGGTGGCATGGTGTGCAAAGTAACAATGAATTCGGATGTGGCGCAGAGGAATTGCCAGTGGCGGAGATTAATTCAAGCATTCCATCCATCACTTTTTGTATACTTTAATATGTCGGCCTAAGTGGGATGGGTATGCTCAGACAAGGGTCCCGTGCACACTGTGTCACTGGCACCACACTATACCAGGCTTATGAGCCCATAAGAAGCGCGAAACCGGTCCTTGGTTGCTTGTGTGCTAGTTCAGGAAGAACATGCTTGGCAGTTAGGGCTGGACTGCTCCCATTGGAGCAGGATAAAGACTGATTAGCATATAGCTGGGTCCTAACTGATGTGGCATGGTGGTGCAAAAGTTACAATGGACTGGGATGCGGCCTTGAGAAATTACCAGTGGCTGAAATTAATTCAAGCATTCCATCCATCACTTTTTGTATACTTCAGATTTTTTAGACAGCAGCATTAAGTATGCTGGGACTTATAGTCCCACACTCAGAAAGCAAAACGGGACATGACATGTCCCTGCCTCTTTAGTTCTCTTCGTTGAACATAACATAAGATTTTTAGACACCTATCTCGTTTGCAAATGTTTTTCCCCAATTTCTGAACAACGTTAATGCAGTTTGTCATAAGAATAAGCAACTGTCTGTTAAATCTTCATCACCAGGTCTCATTCGGACATGTCCATTATGTCATTTACCATCTTACATGAAAAAGTTATGGTATACATATAGCTCTATTCCTGGGTAGTGTTTGGGTCCTATGACATCACTATGTGCTACCATCTAGCAAGATTTATGCCATGGCAAAATGTTCAGTCAGATTGCACCTGCTCCAGTGCTGTGCTTCACCACTTTACAGCTCAGAAACTGCTTCAGCATATTCTATCTGGCAGCTGCGAACCATCCTTTCCCTAGTCCTGGGACGAGGTTGTACAGATAGATATGCCGGGTTCTAGATGGAGCTGCTGCTTATGTCCCTACTTGGCGCTGGCTCCCGGTGCATCAACTGATACACCAAAGGCTACTCAAACAGCATCTGTGGCTGGAGTTGGGCAAGACTGTGTGCCCCTGGAATGAACCATAATTGGTGTTGGCCCTGCGTCACTATACTTTGGAGTCTCCTGACATGAGCTGTCCATGTGTGCTGCCTTGGCAAGTGCCTGAGGAGAGCTTGAAACTGAAAGCAGGATTCAGGAAAGGAAGTTAAAGCTGGGGGGAGAGGAGACCTCACTTCACACCCTCAGAATTGTGTTGTATTATAATCGTGTTTATGTTTAATATCGTAGCTCTGACAACGCTCCAAAGTTCATCAGCAGACAGGTACCCCCAACAACTTCTGGGAATGCTTGGTTCTAAGAGTTTTGAATTGAACTGCAGCTTTGGGGAAGCTTTTTGTTGGTGATCACGATTGATCAGAGTGGTGATCTTATCCTGTTATGGGTCGCTGACATTCAACAGCTAGATGGGTGGGGAAATGGCCACTACAACGCGGCCGTTTCCATGCAAACCTTAACGACGCATGCATTACAACGCATGCGTGGTTACCACGAAAGCCTTTACCCCGCATACCTTTACTATGAGATACGTAGTAAAGGCATGTGTGGTAAAGGCTAAAATGTGAAAAAGGGGGCTTGGGGGGTCTCCCCCCAAAAATAAAAAATAAAAGAGTGGGGAAAAAGGGGGATTTGGGGGGTCTCCCCCTTAAAAAAAAAACTCACCTGGTGTCATGTCGAGAAGTGCAGGCAATCGGCGTAGTTTGAGAGGAAACGGAAAGAAACTTCCGCTTCCTCTTTACGACGTACGACGTCACCACGGATAATGGAGAGGAGACGACGTGAAGAGGTAAGGGAAATTTTAGTTTAAAAAAATATATATATATAAAAGGATTGAGGGAAAGGGCAGGGGTAAATACAAGAAGGATTGGGGGCTGGGGGCTCACGTAAGTGTACAGGGGAGGGGTATAACCTTTACCAAGAGTATGCCCTTATCATGCACAAATTTACAACGAAAATGTTGTAAAGATATGCGTGGTAAAGGAATATTCGTGGTAAAGGTTATGCGTTGAAAAAGCATTCCGTTGTAACGCATGCGTGGTAAAGGCATGCGTTGCAACGGAATGCGTTGTAACGACATACAACCTGATGGGTGAGGATGAAGGATGGAACACACAAGCACATGATAAACTATATTTTTATTGTGTTTTTTTGGAAAGGTGTGGATTGCGAGTGTGGACTAGATGGGAAGTGTTTTGATGTTGTGTGCGAAGAGTAGTGGAATTCATTGCTTGTGTTGATGTATGCTTATGGTTGGAGTAGAAGGCAGGAGAATAAGAAATAGGTGCAGACGTTTGCCTACCACCCTACATAAGGATAAGTTCTAGTTCTTCTGCAGGATTTACCCAAATCATGTAATTAGCATATTTTCTTTGTGGGTGATGGAATTCTTTATTGGTCAGTGTATCAGTATCAGTATCAGTTAGCTTTATTTGGAGCCAATTAGCCATCCATAGAAACATTGCACAATACAAGACAAGCATAAAAATACAATTCATAGCATAAAATAAAGACATTTACATGGAGATTAAATAGAAAAAGGCTTAAAATCTAAAACAATACCTTAATATGTCAGAGATTAAAAAGACCGGTGTGCAACAATTAGAGGTAAAGTATAAAAGAAAGTGCTTTCACGTCTTTGCAAAATATTTAATTGAATTCATCATACATCCAAGTTAGAAAGGAACATAAACATAACTTCCTATTGCACGGATAGCTAAGATTAAATAAAACTAGTGCAAGAAGGGAGAGCAAAAACCTTACATTGTGACCCCCATTCACTCCACTCCTACCCTATCCAAACGTGCATACATCTATTTGTATTATAAAAACGTGGAGATACAGTGAATAATATGCACAATACTCAGTTCCTTTAAGACACATAAATCATATATCCTAGGACCATACACAGATTGCACACCATGTCCCATTACTGTGGGAGAGCTGGAGAAATATTCTTTCTGGCGTAAAAGACAGCCCATAAAAAAGGATGCCATAGTACAACAAATCTCCAAGTAAGCAAAGATTGTAAAAATAAACATGCAGGGCGACGTGTAAAATGTAGCGATCTTATAATTGGTAAAATATAGCATTTCCTCGGGTGGCTGTAAAACTTACAAAAAAGACCACAAGCATGGTAGTCTGTTTTAGACCAACGGACATTCAAATGATTTCCAATTTTACTAAATTTTTAATACTTGCAAAAAAGAACTTGGATGCTTGTGAGTCGGCCACAGGAAACCTGGAAATCCAAAATAGATAAAGACTAAATTTAGGACTAAATTTAGGATCTCATGCATAAGTTACAGAAATATTAATTGACACATTTTATACTATGGTCTGAAAGATCATGGTCTGATGTAATGTTTATATACTGTATTTATGTTTAAGAAACCTGTTTTTTAACTTTTATAATTCTTTTAAAACATTGGAACAATATTTCTAAATTGGTGCGTTTTTGCAATGAAAGTAGTAATTGTAAGATTTTTATTAATTATGCAAATAAAATATACCTTACCTTACCTTACCTAGTAGTCTGAGCCATCACTCCATCGCAGGGACAATTGATTAGGGTGCAGACCAATCGTTTCTGTTCGGGAAGCTGATTAGTCGGTGAAAAATGTCCAGCCTTAAGCGAGTCAAAACAGATATATGTCTTGCCTCTAAAACAGCTTTAAGATAGGGTTGTATATCAAAAGTAGTTAAGATCGTTTGATTTTTCGAAACACTAGGCTTTGGAATTTCGATTATCAGTCTAAGATTTTGCAGATATGTCATAGCTTAGTTTCTTAAAGTTTTTCTACTGATAAGGGCTAGTGTTTCAGGCTTCCCAAAATAATCGGAATGTCCCAGGTCATGGCAGAAACATTGAATGTAAACAAGCCACGGCATACGCTGGTATAAACTTGAATAATCAGTGTGCTCAGAGGTCCATACTTTATACGCGAGTAAAATAGGCTGAATCATTATTAAATCCGTAAGATATGGGGCTCCAAGCATGGCATACATGTACTGACGCACTTTTGGGGGTAGCGAGGAGATACCTAAAAAACTTGTTCTCCATCAATTCTATATCACTACATTTCTTGTATCCCCACACGCCAGCCCTATAAAGTGCTACACTGAGGCATTTATCCTTGTAAATCGACATCATCATCTCTGGTGGGTTAGAGCCCAATCCTCTAGCTAAGCCTCTAAGAGCCATATTGACAATAGCTTTGTTCCACGAACCCTCTTTATCGAATAAAATCCCCAAATAGGAGAAAGTATTTGTAAAACTGATCTTGTTGCTGTTTATTTTCAAATCTCGACAAATGGCAGTGTTCCTCCCACATTTCACGGCAAATGTTTTTGTTTGGTTAGCTAAGAGACCTAGGTCCTGCATATATTCAACAAAATTTGTAAGCATGGTCTGGAGGCTAGTGTAGTACGTGCCATAAGGACGGCATCGCCAGCATAGAGAAGGGCCGGTACATGGCGGGTTCCTACTTGTGAAAGATCTTTAAAGGATGCAGCAAGTGCCGCACCCACACTGTTTATATATAATGAAAACAGAAAAGGGGCCAGGACCCTGCCCTGTCTCACCCCTCTCTCAACACTGAAAGCTTCAGTGCATTCCCCACTAGTGCCGAATCTAACCCTGCTTTACATCCCAAATACAAATCTCTTAAATAGTTAATAATCGATGGTCAGTGAAATTCTGCATCATTAGCCAGGAAAGAGTCATCTCTTTACTTCTGTCCTGAAGTCCGGTGATCTTGGATATTTATTTTTCTTCTTGGCGTAATTTCTATAATTCTGCAGCTTTTACAAAGAATTATGTTCCACAGGTGTGTTTCTTCCTGTAAAATGGGAGGATATGCCGAAGTGCTGGTCTAGAACCGAGTATTCTGTTCTGGGAGTATCTCCAGAACTTATCTTGGGTGAACATTGGTCTTTGCCTTGAATGACCCTGTGAACGCTGAAGAGGTTGATCCAGCGATCAGGGACCAATAAATATACACTAACAAAGGCAGATATACTTTACCCAACTAATCCCTTCACGCTGGGTTCAGTGTGATGCAAGTTTATACCCAACTTACCAAATACACAGTACAACCTGCATTTCTCTTTGCAATATGTGTATATTTGTGGTGACAGACCTTGGGAAGTTGAATAGTTGATAGCAATAATATGCACTTATCAATACTACTAAATAATAGCAGACCCAGTGTGTAATTTATATCGAAAATAATGTGAAATAAATGCTCATTTAGTACTGTCATACAGTGCAAATCACAGACTATCACAGAGAAAAAGTATTAGCAATATACAGAATCAAACTCATGTCATGCATTGAAGGAGTGGATAGGTGAAGAGAGAAACGTTTCAGAGACAATAATACATTTGCAAATGAATATGCAAATTAAGGATATTATCTATACTAACCCAAGAATCAGGGAAATCTACCCTCTGGCCAAAGGGCAGTAAAGCCCCTCAAGAAGAGTTGAGTGGTAAAGATTAAGTCAGGAACAGGTAGGCCTCCATCTGGAAACAGCAAGCCGACGACAGCGACAATCTCCTGCTACCTAAACACCAGCTGTCCTAACCACACCCACCAGGGACTTTCAATTATTCCCTAAAACCTAAATGTCCAACCCACATTTGTTTCAATATGAGAGCGAACTCCGTCTCTCATTGGCTAAGGATGGGGGTGTACTGTCACACCACTCTCATCACGACCATTTTATTCAATGTTCTTTTGTCTTAAATTTTCAGCATTACGACAGTTTCTTCCCAGGAAACAACTTTGAACACAATCGTAGTACATATTTCCTGCAACACATTTCTTGTATCAAGTCATGGCGCTCCCATTGTTTGCCTCTGCAATCTGGAGAAGGAAGTTGTTTGCTTCCACTGATTATCTTATTTACTTCGTAGCTTGGCAGTCACACAAGGACACGCACAACCTTTGCGCTCTCTCTTCTCTCTCGAAACCCTTCTTTTGGTCATTTTATTTTTCCACCAATTATTAACCCTGGACTAGCATGCAGCCGAATAGACCCATGCTTTCTTTTCTACAGAACACAAACATTATTATTTTCATGAAATGTAATTTCATTGCACACCATCCCAGCATTGCACTAACCCATGCACAACCCGTGTTATTTTCTTAGCGGACGTTATTAACGTGCACAAAGCTGCATTAGTCTTTTATTTTTCTGAAAGCCTAGAGCATTTGCGGCCTAGTTCCAGGCATCAGTATACGCATGCGCAAAAGCATTCCCCCTTATTTTAGCTTTCTTTAATAGTACTTTTCACAGCACACTGCTAATGAATGTTCCTGAGGATTTAATCCGAGCAGGTTTTATTTTCACAAAAACCCTGCTCCATCAAGGTCCTTAGGGGCAGAGTGTCCGGCCGAGGCTTGAGAACACGTGCACCCTACCCCTAGCAGGCAGAGAGAGAAAGTAGGTTGACCCAAGAACAGATTCAGAAAGCCTGGAGCTGAGTTCTGGACCCTTCCCTCCACAAGCACACCTTTGGGGTGGGCTGGACAACAGAGGCCCTCAGAGGCTTTCATCTCTTGGACAGCATTGGTGGGAGGAAGCAGGGGCGTAACAAAGGCCCCCGCAGCCCCCGTGGTGCAGAGGGGGCCCCCAGGCATACTCATACTGGAGGGGGCCCCACAGCCACTACTGAAGTGAGTGTGAGCAGCATATTCTGCAGATTGTGTGCCTTTTTTAAAGTATTCATGTTAATTGCAGCGCCACGTAGAGAGGTATGACGGGCGCTGCAATCAACATGAATAATTTTTTTTTAAAACACAATCTGCCCGCAGCCGCACTCCTATTAACAAAAGGAATGCAGCAAACCAAGGAGCACGTGGGGCATTCAAGGAATGATGGAGTACATTGCAGATCATCAGATACATAAGGCTATTCCGATTGACCTTTCTATGTTGTGCTACCGTTTCTGCTTCCTCACTGAACATCAGTTACTCAATGTATGGAAATGTAAACTACCTAACACACAAATGAAGTTATGCTAGAAAGGGTAGGGCACACTGGTAATCTGCTAACATTTTAAGGATGGAAAGTCTTTCGGCACCTAAACCTGCCCTCCACGTACAATTGTGGCCATCCCAGGTATTCTATATAATGACGGTGTCCATAGTAACATATCAGCATAAGCTCCGAAAATGAACAAGTGCAGTACAGAGCGTCCATTTATAACATCCAATCATATTGAGCTCGTTGCTAACCCATTTTGGTGTAGTATTCCCGTGTTTAGCGCGTCCAGCTTCCGAGATGGGTTGTACATAGTTGTGCTGAGAGCAGTGGCAAAGAATGGATGGGAGCAGAAAAGAAAAGTTGAAATGTTTTGTTCTCCCAGATAGCTCTGCCTCCCAGAACAGTTTCTTGTTAGGAAGGGCCTACTTCAGCATCGTTGAACGGCTTGTGCAGAGAGCATGCATCTCGTTGCAGAGATTTAATAATTGAATGCTGAGCTTTTTTCTCATTATACTCCTGATGCGATCAGGAGAGTGGGTTACTATTTCGTGTATGAAATGCCCTGTCTCTGTAGAGTTTCTGTAGGGTGTGACACCTTTGGTGAACTGACTGACAAGAAAAGGAACATACGGGCCAAGTGACATAGGAAGGGAGTATGCCATTCCGAAACCTTTGTTATTCCACTAAAAAGTATCACACCATAGTGAGTCTGACTTTGTAGACTAGCATACACCCCGATTAACTTTCCATTCCGTAGCAGAGCATCCTCTTCTTGGTTACAGAGGAGGGCCGGGGAGCAATGCTTAATTTGTAAAACAATAAGTGCCAGGGCTCTCGTCAGGAGGCCACCACAGCTTGCACCATACATTGCTCCTGCCAGCGCTGCCAACGATAGTAACAACACAACTACTAACCACCACACTCTTACAATTGAGACTATTTCAGACCCCTAAAGCTATAAGAGTACTTTGGGCAGCATATAATAGTCATTGTAATGTCTATTGAATGAATAATTAACTGTTGTTGTAGTAATCTCTAAAATTAGCCAGACAGCGGCCCCCTGTGGTAAACCGTCAAGTTCCAGTGTTGACAATTAAGTGCCAGTGCCGAGCACCAGAAACCACCGACTCAAATTACGCACTGCTGTGACCCAGATTAATGGAGCTCAGTCTACTGACCTCATAAAGATGGAAGGCTTCGTTGACCTTGCTGGTGGTTCACACCTGGTTCTCAGATTACAGCATTTCTCAGCGGCGAGCATTTAACACAGTCATTCTGCCAGCATTCGCTGCCATATAAAGCGTTAAATTAGACTGAAAATACATGGCCCAGGCATCTTTTGAGCCCAATTGGCAATGCAAAGCCTCTGGTCCCAAGCGAGTAACCCTAACAACTGGTGCAAAAAGACCCAGAAATATCACAACCTCCTGATACTGCTGTTTCCCTGTGCGGGTTTTGCTTCTAGTGACACATTCTTCCCTCTTAAAGGGGACTAAAATGTAGACTGTTCTTTGCAAACGTAGGTGCCTTGTGGAATTCCACTGTCTGAGATGTTTTAGCCACAATATTTCAAACCTGAAGTCATAACTACTAGACTAAGTGCATATTCCACCAGACTCAAAATCTGAAATCAGGCGCATAGTATGAGGCACCGAGGCGCTAGATCTAGGATGCAGCGAGGCACCTGGACTGCAAAAGATATACAATTGATGGACGGAATGCAGAACCAATCAAAACATTTACCCCCAGTCAAGAGATCTGGGTTAAATCCATCATTCTTTTACTCACCATGCCACCCCAGTTTACACCTGGCCATATGCAAATCAGTCTTGGCCCTGTGCCTCATGGGAACAGTCCAGCCTGAACTGCCAAGCCAGGTCCTCCTTGGACCGGAAACAAGCATCCTAGGACCGGTTTCGGGGTTTCACCCCTCTTCAGCCAGGATAGCTTGAATCCATGGCACAGTGAGCCCGGGACCCACGTCTGGGCATACCTGGCGCACTTAGGGCGAGAAAGCAAAAGATATACAATTGATGGACGGAATGCAGAACAAATCAAAACATTCACCCCCAGTCAAGAGATCTGGGTTAAATCCATCATTCTTTTGCTCACCATGCCACCCCAGTTTAGACCTGGCCATATGCAAATCAGTCTTGGCCCTGTACCTCATGGGAACAGTCCAGCCCGAACTGCCAAGCGAGGTCCTCCCTGGACCGGAAACAAGCATCCTATGTTATGTTAAAAGGTTTTGTAAAGCACACGTACACCGGGCTGGTGTACGTGCGCTTTCGAGGACCGGTTTCGGAGTTTCACCCCTCTCCAGCCAGGATAGCTTGAATCCAATGGCACAGTGAGCCCAGGACCCACGTTTGGGCATACCCGGAGCACTTAGGGCGAGAAAGCAAAAGATATACAAGGCACCTGGACTGAGCAAGATCGTGTCTTATACTGTCTGAGACGGCAATTTGCAATTTCTCGGGGTAGCACTCCAACCCATCGTGCTTTTGCTCACCGCGCCACCTCCGTTTTGACCCAGCCATGTGCAAATCACCTCACTGCACATGGAGTTAGAGCGTGGCTGCAGGCTGAAGCCACATTCAATCTTAGAAGTCACATTAAACTCAACTTGTTTTGGGGTCCAGGGTCTAAGACGGCCTCAAATTGAGCTAAAGCCAGGGATCCTGCTGGAGCTTGGCGCCAGCAGCGGCGTAACACTACTCCCCGCAGCCCCCAGGGTACGGAGGGCCCGAGCTCAGGGGGGTCCCCTCCGGGATGGTGAATGGGTGGGCCTGAAAGGTCCTTACTGGGTCCGTAGCGTGGTTGGGGGTCCCTCCATGCACTTTGCAGGGGGGGCCTCCGCAAGTTTCGTTACGCCACTGGGAGGAAGATGGGATGCTCACCTGTATTCACCTGTCCGATTGTTTGCATTGTAGAAGAGGTGAAGGTCGAAGGCTGCCTGGGTGCCTCTAGCATTAATGGCTGACCTAATTAAAACTCTAAAGACCGTTCAATAACGCCAGCTGTAAATAAACAAGAAAAGTCACTTTTTCTAGGTATAGGTTTTTATGTAGCAAAACCAGTCCACAAATATAGTACTTAAATAAACAGCCCTGCCAAGTAGAGCAATTTTCCATGTGGTAAAGTATAGTGAAGAAATATCATGACCTCTTTTTACATTGTACACAACACTAGACTTTTGTAATTGTCTTCTAACTTGGATTTAAGTCGTAGCTCCACCACTTGACCACTGGTCAAATCACATTAACTCGCTTCCCCTCTATTCCGAATGTGGCGATCGTAGTGGCGTTTTAGTCACTGTAACTCCAGTTTGAACCAGTACATTCCGTTTAGTGATTTCCACTTGAACAACAAGGAAAGTCTCCTTTCTTGACCACAGAAAAGAGTTGAAATGGAAAGTGGCTGCATGAAGTTATGACACCACATAAAACAGATACTGCTCAGGCCAAAACAGGACATCTCCTGAGCATGCTGTTAATACGCTACTAGGAAAAATACAGTTTCCATTTGCTTTAAGAAGGCTGGCCCCAAAAATGAAAGCAGTGTGGCACTGCGAGAAAACAGCCTCTATTTGTTAGATCGCCATTGGTTAAAGATGCTGAAAAGACAAATCCCCCCCCCCTCCAACCTCTTGCTCTGAACAGTGTGTTACCTTTCTTTTGACCTTCAGGTTCCAGCCTTTTATTTATTTTCTACAGTAACCTACAAAGAACCGGGGATAGGATGTGGCCTAATGGCTAGAGCGGTCGACCTCGAAGCTAGGGACCCGAGTTCGAGTCTCGGCAACGACGCTCAACATCCTGTGCTTCTGGGCAAATCACTTAGGGGCATATCAACAAGGGCTTTATCTCTGCTTTTTTGGCTTTAAAAGCCAAAAAAGCAGAGATAGAACTAGCACCCTATCAACAACAGGGTGCTAACATGCAAATTTGCATGTTAGCACCCTTTTACTCTACGCTTCCCCTTGCATCTCTAATGAGATGCAAAGGGGGCGTTCCAGAGTAAAATAATAGAAGAAATGTCGCTAAGCGACATTTCTCCTATTATCAAGAATGTCGCTAACCCTGTTAGAGACAAAAAAAGCAGCGCTAACCGCGGTTAACGCTGCTTTTTTACGTCTGGTATTTTTCAGACTTAGCCATGATATCCTATGGAAGAAGGATATCATGGCTAAGTTTGCCTGTCCCTATCAACAAGGTAACGTGAGATTATCGCTGGGTTTCCAGCGATAATCTCACGTTAGCCTGTTAGCGTGAGTATTTTTATCGCTATTGAGATAAGCGTTGCTAATAGCACGCTATTTCAGCGATAAAAATTCACGCTAGCCGGCGATAATTATCCTAGCGCTAAGTGCGCTTAGAGATAATTATCGCCGGTTGTTGTTGATATGCCCCTTAATCTCCCCGTGCCTAACAAAAATGAATGTGTCCATCTGTAACGAAACGGGTGCTCATGTAAAGCGCTCCGATCGGGTCTAGTTCGCGCTATATAAAACTCTATTTAAAAACAGGCTGTTTTGCTCTTGTGCTTCTGTGTGCAGGTTTATTCATTTTACATCAATAAATTCAGTTTGCTCGTCTATTTTGCATGTTCCCGAGAATGATTAGCATACGCAGACGGTCCTTTTCCTGATGGATGTTTTTATGCCTCAACAATGGCAGAAAATTGGCTTTTTCTTTTCCTTCTTCTACGAACATATGTAGTGTAACCATGTATTCCCATAGTAAAACCTGTGCAAAAACCATGATATAAAAAGTTCCCACGGGTAATTATTTATGAAAAATTAATTAACTGAATTTAATTGACTCAGTATTAACAAACATGCAAGCTCTGTAACCTGAATGACTCAAGCGCACTGGGAGTTGGTGGTCATACGAGACTATATTGTTTCTACACAAAAATAGATACAGGGCTTTATCTGCAATTAATATTTGTGTGGAGACAGAGAAAACATAAAAGCTTACATTAGCCATGCTATTAAAAGCTGTACAAGAAATGTGTGAAGGAGGGAGAAAAGACTGAATCCCTTAAAAAAAAAAAGGAACAAAACAGTGCACTTTGTTTTCCACATCAAATCCATAGCCTTATCGTATATTGATCATAAACATTTGAGCTTAATGGAGTTCATTACATGTCAGGCAGCTTTTGGAATGTTATTCCTCCACTCTCCTGGACTATCCATACTAGGATAACACAAGCCCAGGGAAGCGAAACTATTTCTCCTGGCATGTTTTTGGGGAATAACATATGGGAATCTTTTGCTTCCTTGAGAGTTTCACCCAGCGATTTTAAATGCCACCAGAAGCCCACTATGAAACCTGGAAATGTGTAATCTCGATGGATCAGGTATCCCCTGTAACCTGCCTCATCAGAGTTACTGGTCCTTTCAGGATGAAGGGCATTTCATTGTATCTAATTATTAGACACAGCCTTCACCAGGACAGTATCCCATTAAAATTGATGCATCATGTGACATTTTCCCCACACCTTCCTGTGGAGGAAATATGAATGAAAAATGACTGCCGGTTGCATTTATGACAAAGACATAGCTTTATAATAATCCAATTAATCAATTTATGGGACATACAAATTGCCCATATTCTACTCATGGCAAATTGTCACAGGCACTTGACGGTTCCCATTGATATGCAAAATAAAGGAATATGTGGGGTTTTTTCATAATAAAGTTCAAAATTTTGCTTGGGGTTGTTGTCTGTGTTATCTGGCATTCAGATCCTTATGACGGGTAAATTATATACACCCGTGTCCATTTCTATCCACTGTCAGATTTGAATCAACACTAGCCTCTGTCCTGACACAGGAGCTGATGCAGTATATAATCAGCACCAAAGATTAGCGTCAGGTAAGGATTCAGTTCTGTGACTAATGACATAGCCTGCTGCCGAGGGTTATACAGTTTTTTAAAGGCCTGAACCCGAGGTATAGGCCCGAGCCGCTGCCGAGAGCCTATAACGAGGGAAAGGGCCTTTAATAACTGATATAGTTCGAGACAGAAGGGCTATAAGGCTATTAGAACATTCCACCCACTAAGGGTAGAATGTTCTAAATTAAAAAGGGAGAAACATGAAGACAAACATTGGAATGTTGGAGCTCCAGGATTATACCAGCCATTATAAGCCCTGAGCCATTTCATTGTCTTCAATGGAGCTCTCAACATTCCAGTGTTCTAATATAGCCTTAAAACCCGCCATAGCGGGCTATACTGGCCATTAAAGGCCTGCTCCAGTGTTAAGGGCTAGAGCTGAAGGTGAGGGCCTTTAACAAGGGAGTGGGCCTTTAATGGCTGGCATAGCCCAGCTACAGCGGGCTATAAGGCTATTAGAACATTCCGCCCCATCAGGGCAGAATGTTCCTATTAGTAAAACAAAGGCCTCATGGGGCCCGAGGGGGTTGACATCTCCCTGGACTCCGAAGCCTATGTTCACAGGTGTTGCTATGAATGTTCTACAGCTCAAAGGGCCATGACTGTTAGCTTTTGAACTTGAAAAGGGGCTGAAGTTAGCCCATGGTTCTCCCTAGCTGGGCTGAATTGCTTTTTGTAGTTCAGCCAAGCCAGGAATACCAGGAACTGAGCAGTATTCACCCCTTTCTCCATCTGAAGCCCTGGTACGACTGAGATACAGGAGGAGGGAAGGGTGAAGGCTGCATGTGTCTTCCTGCATGGCCTCTGCTTTTCATTTTCCTCTGCCTAATTAATATATTTTCAAAGGGCAGGGGAAAGAGAAAACTAGAGGCTGTGAATTAGGACACTGAAATGTTGAGCGCAGCGGGCCTATACCAGTTCATGCAGGCTTCTTCTACTCCATTGGCTTCATTGGAGCTCTCAACATTCCAGTGTTCTTATAGAGTCTTAGAGTCTGCGGAAGCCAGCTCTACCGGTCATTAAAGTCTCTCTCCAGCGTTAAAGGCCCGGGCCGAAGGCAAGGGCCTTTAACAAGGGAGTTGGCCTTTAATGACCAGTAGAGCCCGCTAGGGAAAGCTTATGGCTTTTAAAACATTCTGCCCCTAGAGGGTAGAATGTTCTAATTTGTGAAACAAAGGCCTTGCGGAGCCATGGGGGATTTAAATCCCCTCGGGATCCGTACGGTCTTTTGTTCTCAGCAACAGCTGTGAACAGACATTTGAATGCTGCAGCTCTGGGCTTCTACCGGCCATTGGGAACCCGGAGCACTCCATTCTTTTCAATGGCGCTCCCAACATTCCAATGTTCTAGTTAGGGTTGTAGTATTTTGCCCTCTGTATACCAGGGACTGTAAATTAGAAGGCCATGGTAGGAGGCAGAGGAGCTGTAAGGTAGAGGGATAAGGAATTACTGTAGAAGGATTGTAAGAAACCCTTCCCAGGTAATTTGGTAAACTATACAAATAATCATATGACCTCAGTGCCCAACCTAGAAAGGCAACATTGTCAGGCTACACTTGCTGTGAGGAAAATAATGGTATGCTCTGCTCTCCAGCAGGCCTCCTGTAAACACAAACTCCTGTATCAATAGAATGCAATGAAATTATGGTACATTAAATCAGGAAAGCTAATCTAAGACCAAAGGGACTCAGGAAAACAGAAATACTGAAATCCCTTGATCCAGGAAGATGTAAAAAACACAACACACTAATGCAGTGCCACAGGTACCCAGCAGGTTACTGGATCACACTCTGCAGACTCTGTGGCCCAAGCCTCCCTACACCCTCTAGTTCATCCCAATTGCCCTATAACCCCCAGATGGAAGATAATCAGCCCGCTTCCCGGACACTAGACTGCCTGTGGCCAAAGTCACACTTCATCTGGGTCCATGGGAAGCAGGTGGAAATATGCAGAACTTTTAATTAGGAGATGGACGTAAACACAGAGAGTTTAGCAGCCACTCAGGGGTTCACTCACAAGTCTCAAAACACAATGGAGTCATGTAGTCTCTTGAACCACCTCCAAACTGTCTCAGAAGCACTCCCCCAACCCAGTCAATCTCTCTCGCTACTACCTGGCGCCAAGATGTCTTCAGGAGGGGTGAAGTGTGAAGAGGGCAGTTGGTCTGCTGTGATGTAGAAGTTTCCAAATTATGGTTTCTATAATTGAAGTAATTCAGATATCTGAGGCTTGGTGATATTGGGGAGATATTCCTCTTAAGACAGCGAGATATTCTGCACTCATTTATCATAGGCAGAGTTGTTCTTTTTTGCTTTTAGGTACCACAGTCCATGAGACTCTTGGAACATAGAAATGCCCATGTCCTATAAGTGGCATTTCTAAGCCAGTTATGCCGAAACCCCTTTTAACAATGGAAAGGGTTTGGCATGGTGAATCTGTTGATGGAAACATTATGAAGCTGCTTCAGTGCAATCCTCTATTGCAGCCCAAAGTAATGTCAACCACTTCCCCATGTTAAACTATGAGAAAAGCAGGCCTCATAGGTAGTGAAAACACACATAGGTATTCCTCACTACCAGGGGGGATGTGCGCTATTGCGCACACCGACCTGCATTGGCAAGTTGGACACATAGTCCCCAGCACCTGGGGTGCAAGTGCACCCGCCCTAGTCTGCACAGCAGACTGGACATGGGTTTAACTAAGAAGTGCATTTGTGCAAACGCACAAGCCTGCGTTGGCAGGCGGCACACGCAATCATGGGCACCATAGGTGCGGGTGTGCACCTACAGTGGCCTACAATGGCAAGCTGCTCATGAGTTTACTCACAATAGATACCATGTGCACCCACCAGGTAGCAATGACAGACTAGCCCATGTTTCAGAACATTGAATCTGCGCAATTCCCCAATATGTGTAGGAAGGGTGCACACAATTTTCCACTGTAATTTCAGTGGGAAAGTGCCCAGAGCTTGGAGGCCACATAAGAGAATCAGCAAAACTCAGGTGGAAAAAGCTAAAACATTCAGGGAAATGCTACCTGACGAGTATCAGGTCCAACAAGTAGTTCTTAACCTTTTGGCTTATGTGGACCCCCACTTAATCATTACTGGAGCCCGGGGACACCCACTGAATCATTACTGGAATACGTGGATCCCACTGACTCATTACTGGAAGCCAGGGACCCTGGCCTAAGACATTTGGATGATTTGAACCACAAAACCACACACAAAAAATTCTGAAACGAGATTTCATCAAACAAATAGACAAATGAATAAATAGTTTAATTAATTCACAAACGAATATAAAAAAAACATTTTTTAATTTTAATGGGGAGGTTGGAGTTTTTCTAAATTCATTTGAGGCCACCCATTGTCCATATTATATTCTGTTTGATGCACTTGTGCTGCTCCCACAAATCAATCTCAGGATACTAACTTAATGCAAATCCCTTCACATTTACTGAACATTTTAAATGTCCAATTTTACATTGTGCTTCTTTATTTGTATGCACTTCATTAATCTGTTAATAATATTACATTATCTAAGTAGACTTCGTGGACCCCAAGGGGTCGCTGGGCCACAGGTTAAGAACCACTGGTCTAGCAGGGATGGGCTAGAAGTAAACAGATGTAGGAAAGAAAATATCAACAACGAATGCAAGAAAGAAATTAGAGAAAAGGATGTTTAGCTGGTGCAGGAGTTTACCTATTGTCAAGGCAACCATCGCAAGGATGAGGTATCTAATATAGTGGACACCAAGCAATGCATGTGTGAGACTCTAAAGGAAGTCAGGCCGATGCATAAAACAGGCAAATTGTTAGTCTACCAATCTCTCTGGTGCCTCATCCATGGATCCATGGCAAGGTGACAGGGCTACGGTGACTAGGCTGCTAATTCATCATAGACTGTGCCAACTCTAGGTAATGGGAATCTGAGGTGGGACAGCCCTTGGCCTTGACCCTTTATTTACTGGGCATCTTATCAACTAAGGTGATCAGCATTTAAACTACTGGATTGTTGAGTTCATGAACTGTGGCATGGACTTTCCCCAGTCAAGTATGGTTCGCTTAATACTCCATCTTACCAGATACATTGTGTACCAACTCCTTAACTTTGAATGTAACCATTGTGATCTTGTAATTATGTCAAATTTGTTCAATCAATAAGAATACAATACATAATTTTTTGTTAAATATGAGTCCAGAACTGGAGTGTAATGTCCATGGGAACATGGAGCTATCTGATAAGTCGTACATATGTCCAAAACGTACACATTATAAACTTTTTGGGTTTTGTTTAGGGTTTTTTTGACCAATGAACATGAGCAATAGATGCTTTACTGTGTACATGCACGTTTGTAAAACAAAAAATTGCAAAATGTTTGCCCTTATGCTATAATTGAGCAAATCTATGGCGGACACGGACATGCATTGAACACAAAGTGTGGTTTGTGTCAATACTTACGTTTACATTTCCACTCCAGGTTAAGGGTAGGAATGGGAATCTGTATTTCACAGCTCATGCATTTCATAAGCACTGGACTCTAGGTTCTGTAATGTAGACAGGGGAAATTCCTGTCCTTTGCCTCAATTTCTTCTTCCCCTGCTTTTTTAGATAACTTGTGGAAATGATTACTCCTTTCAGAATGTCTGTCCTAGATTGAAGACAAGTTGCACAAAGGATGCCATCTGGAAAGTTGTCCCTGAGAGCACTAAGAGACAAAAACACAAAGGATCAAAGGTTGAAATCCTCCAAGGTACTGTGTCCCAATATCAGGGCACTATTTGAAAGGCGTGAGCTGCCAGGGAAGGAGATGAGCTGGGGCTGGCAGGACTGAAGCCGAACTGGAGCTGCCAAGACGGGTCAGAGCTGGAGCTGGCAGAACTGGTACAAACCTGGAGAATCCAGCAGCAGGAGTAAGCTGAAAAAGGGGTAACACATTAGTACTCTGAGCCCTTCATATACTACCCTTTATAGACTGTTGATACAGGAACCACTTGCCAGGAAGGAAATGGTCTCAGGACAATAGCAACCTGACAGGAATGGGCCAGTCCCTGAACAGAAACCACCTGACATAAAAGAGCTAGATCCAGAACATGAATAACCTTCTAAAGAAGGGTGTATGGACGAAACGCGTTGGCTACGCAGATTTTAAGAAGAATATTGAATAAAGAAATTTTAAACGGAACCTGCTGATTGGACTCACTTCTGTTTGAATTTGCTTATTGTACTGTATATTATCTTTATGGTGTGCTGGATCATATATTTTTTTTGTGTACAATCAAATTGGAGATTTAGAGGTATTGAATCTCAGATCCCTAAGCACCCGAAACAAACTTGTAATACTTTTGACCAACTTCAATAATAGGTGCAGATAATATTGCCTCATACCTCTTCCCTTGTGTTTGATCAGTTTAAAGAAGGGTGTGTGTCAGATATGGACAGAGCGAAATTGTCTTTGTTGGCCATATTGGAATGGTCTCTTTGGTGGCCATTTTGGAATGGAGTTGGTGCACGGACCACACGGCCATCCACCACTGGGTGAGTCACAACCCAGGCTGCCTCATAGGTGGGGAAGGGGTGGGGGGTTCGTGGGTGGGACTCTGAGTCGGGGGAGGGAGGGGAGGGAGCTAAAAAAATGTAAAAAAAATTTTGGTGGACACAGTTGCAAATATGATAATAACAATAGAAAAAGGGCTATTAAAATTAAAGATGTTAGGATTTTTCTTATTTTTGGGATAAGTAGACTTGGCTCGAAACTCAACTACAATGTATTATGGCGAAAATAAAACTATGTTCATGGAACGTGGCGGGGCTAAACAATAGAAAAAAAAGGGATGAAATGTGGGGGTTAATAAGATCCAACTCACTAGACATAATCTGTCTACAGGAGACCCATATACCTTGGGCAGAACGAGAAGTATTAAAGGTTCCGGGGTATAACCTATTAGTCTGTACTAGCCAAACTACAAGGACAAGGGGGGTCGCCATTTTAGCAAGAACCTATTTGGGAGAGTATACACGCAAATTGGCAGACCCTTTAGGTAGATGGGCAATCGTCGAACTCAAAAGTGGAATGACAATATGCTCTATTTATGCTTCTAACTACGACGATCCCACAATGTTTAATGACCTTGAGATTGAACTCTCAAGTTGGCCCAAGGAGCTGATTTTCTGTGGAGACTTCAACATTTCTTTCCCTGGAAAAAATACATTATTGACACAAAATCAATTAACATATGCTGGCTACAAGCCAAGGGTATTTAATGCCGTGGTCCAACTAAAAGAGAGCCTAGGCCTTGTAGATTTATGGGATTTGAAGCCGGGGTTAGACCCTGGATATACATATTTTTCTCATCCTCACCAGAAATACGTTCGCATTGATTATATCTGGATTTCAAAAACTCATGCGAACACTGCACAAATTAGTAAATTACCAAAAACTATTTCGGATCATAACCCTCTGATACTTACTGTTTATATAAATAACATCTATAGACCCCGCTCAAATTGGTCTTTTGACAGGAAGCTACTGGTAAACAACGATTATGTAGCTTATATGAAAAACTGGGCGCAGAGATTTATTGAAGATAATCGGTATAGCACATCTAGAGGTATGGTGTGGGATTGTTTCAAGGCTGCAATACGGGGAGAGACAATTAGCTATGTAGCCAGACAGAAAAAAGAGGAGGTCAGTTATAATGATTTACAACTACAAAAATTAGCTGAAATAGAAGAGAAACATATTAACATTATTGCTCAAGGTATTGATGGTGGTCCAACCATAAGGGAAATGGCGATACTTAAAGCTGAGATTAATACCAAACTTACCCAAAGGCAGGCTCAGCTATACCACTCAAATCGAAATAAGATTTATGAAACAGGGGAGAGGGTCGGAAAGCAGTTGGCACTTCGAACTCGTCAGACTCAATCTATTAATTTCATTGCATGTATCGAACATGAAGGCCAAAAATACACTACGCCAGAATCGATTCTAGAAGTTTTCCAAAAATACTATGATAAACTATATACAAATGAGGACTCTTTCAACCTTCACACAATTAAAGAAACCTTATCTAGATGGGCAATTGAGCAAGAAATCGGACCAGCTATAGATAATATCACGAGGCTTGAATTAGACCAAGATATAACGCAAACTGAATTGGAAATTGCCCTAGCAGAACTTGCAACGGGAAAGGCAGCTGGCCCGGACAAAATACCCCTTGAGTTCTATAAAGTTATGGGCAATAGTATAATGCCTCTATTACTCAATTTATTTATCGGAACTCAGGTAAGCGGAACTCCACCCAGATCCTGGCAAGAAACGAATATAGTAGTCTTTCCAAAAAAAGACAAACCGGCCCATCTTCCCTCGTCGTATCGACCTATCTCCCTTATAAATTCAGATTCGAAACTTTATTCTAAGATCTGGGCTAATCGGCTTAGGGGGGTCGTCGAACGCTTGGTCTCCCCGTGGCAACACGGCTTTATCCCGGACAAAGGTACCACAGATCACACCCGACGTGCTATTACGATATTCGATGCCGCAAATGCTACGGGAGATCAGGTATCGATGATCCTCCTAGATGCCGAAAAAGCCTTTGATAGGGTATCATGGGCTTTCTTGTGGGCCATATTAGAACAAACAAACATTGGACCATGCTTTATGAAAGCTATTAAGGGAATGTATGTTTCACCTAGAGCAAGGATAATGGCAATGGGGCAAGAATCAAGATTCTTTGCAATATCTCGCGGGACTAGGCAGGGGTACCCATGCTCACCAATCCTCTTTGCCCTCTATATTAACCCTCTTATCTTGAAATTGCTAAAATCAGAAGCTATCAAACCGGTAATATTGGGCCAACATCATACAAAAATACTAGCTTATGCTGATGATGTTGCAGTATTGACACCACAACCAGCTGAGGCCATACTGGCAATAGAACATATCACTCAAATATTCGGTAAGATATCTGGTTACTCCTTAAACAGGGATAAGACGATGGTTATATGTACAAATAATGTTAATTTTTCTGATTATAGAAGGGTCGACTCGGCTGTTTATCTAGGAGTTCGAATTACCGCTAAAATAGACGAGATAATAAAGATTAATTACGAACCCTTATTGCAGAAAATAAAGATAGATCTGAAAAGGATCGATGTACTACATTTATCGATTATAGGAAGGGGTAATTACCTTAAAATGAATATTCTGCCACGGATCCTCTTCTTTTTTCGTGCGGTCCCTCTTTTAGTTGATGACATAATTTTAAGGGGCTTCGAATCCCATCTGGGTAAATTCATGTGGGGCTACGGGAAGATCAGGAGATCTACTAGGAAACTTTCCCTACCGGTTATCAGAGGAGGGTTAGCAATTCCGGATTTGAGCTTATACCTATGGGCTGCACTTCTCCAACAGATGAAGCCACTTTTTGAGATAAGACCAACTGAAAATGAAGGAGTGACAAATTATATACCTTCAATATTTGAATTATCTATCGGAGAAAGGGCTAAGGGCTTGCTAGTGAAACAGATTGAACCCTCCTACTTTAAGAAAGTGAAATTTAAGGTTATAAAAAATGCCTGGTTTCTATGGAGAAAAATTATGAGATACATGAAAATACCAAAATATAATAGGTACATTTCCTTATGGCATTCATCATTATTACCATCTCATATGTATGATACTATCTCTAGACTCTGGGAAAATTTAGGAATATTAACGATAGGAGATTTTTTACTCACCCCACATGGGCCTAGATTTCAACAACTACAATCTAAATTTTCGATCCCAATGAATAGTATATTTAAATTCATACAAATTAACTCAATATTAAATTTGAAAGCCGCTGATATATCTCTGGATAATATCGCTTTAATTGACTGCATGCTGAGATCTAAGTCAAAGATTGGCAACTTGTATGAAATTTTAATAGAAAACAGACAAGATGACCTGGAATCCATCGAAGTTGGTTGGGCTCGGAAACTAAATAATCCTAATGTTGATATTGATTCATCTCTGTACTTATCGACCCAGGTGTTTATGGCATCTAATCTGAAGGCTCAACTTTATAAAACCATCTTTGACTTATATTTTACTCCGGCCAAACTTCACTCCTGGGGAAAAAGGCCTACATCAGATTGTCCAAGGTGTGGTAGAACAGCAGCTAATCTAATACACATGTTATATGAATGTGATAAATTAACGACGTTGCGTGCAATGATTGCTGACTTTTGGCAGGAAGTGTTTGAGCACCCTGTAGCGGAATCACCTACATTATATATATTGGGTAAAGATAACACACTAAACCATACTAAAGTAGGAGAAACCTCTCTTTTTCTTGGTACATCAGTATATAGATTAATAATCACTACCCGCTGGAAAGACATCGACCCTCCTAATTTTCAGATTTGGCTCTCTAGGCTTTTAGGGATATGTAACCAGGAAATGGCGATTTTTGCCTGTAAAGGCTTTAAAGCACAAATACGGGGTACTGAAATTTGGAAACCTATCGAGGATTGGAAAAATCGATAATACAAATTGTATATAAATAAGCTTAAATCGGATGTAGCTAAGTCTTTATGTGTTTTCTTTTAAATAACATCATATTGTATATTGTATGTACTGAATTTATTTCCTTTTTTTTGGATACTGTATTATGTTTCTGCAACTGTGATTCCCAAATAAAATAAAATTAAAAAAAAAAAAAATGGAACGGAGTTGGTATTTGGCGGCCATCTTCGAAAGGACTCTTTGTTTGGTGACCATGTTAGACTATAGTTTGTGTTTGGTGACTAGTTTAGAATATAATTTATTTAAACTGGAGTTGAGCTGAAGCTTCCCTCTTACTGCCATGCCTGTTGCTGACACAGATCCACTGTAGTAATCCTGCAAAAGGACTGCCAGAAAAAAAGTTGAAATGTGCCAGGTGCTCATTTTTGTAGACCCCTTTGTGTATGAATGCACTGATGCAAAATTCGCCCTGAGTTGTGATGTGTGCAAGCAAGTGAATTCAATTTTGCACAAGGTTTGTTAGTGAGGACCAAGCAATACATCTCTCTCACTCTTTCCCTCTTTCTCTCTTCACCGTCCCCCCCCCCCCCCCCCCCGATTTTGAAGCTGGTGCGGCCTAACAAAATTTGTCAGCAGATTTCCATCTGTTCCGTGATAAAGTGTGCTGCAGCATGTAGGATACCCCGACAAGTGGCCAGTGTGGAGCCGGAGAGGCCAGCCAGCAGGGAATCCTGATTATCCTTATGCCTTATTGCATAATTGTATGGCATCTCGATAGTCAGGCAATGTGAAATACAAGATATGACACCTTGCAAAGGAAATAAAATGTTGGAATTTTCTACACCTTTGTAATAAACGGGGCAGAGTCAGTGGAGTAGCATACATTTGCATGAATAATAGTTTAAAACATTTTCATGGCAAGGAAGGAATTATTACTTTTACCCTGTGTGGATTACATGAAACACAAGGAGTTATTTTTTTATTGCGGCTGCGTCCAGCCCATCACTTGAGGTTATCGATAATATCTGGACAAAATGTTGACCTCATTAGAACCAGATTGAACCCCACTACAGCACTCAACAGCTGAAAGGTGACCAGCTAACTAACCTTCGCAATGTTTAGCACTGTGTTGGGAACATGTGTCTTCCTTATTGATAGATTTTGATCTGTTTAAACTAGAAGCATTTCTTTTGTTGAAATCTGCAAATTATACATCAGATGGCGTATCATGTGGCAACTGCGGCAAAATCATAATTACATGGAAATGCTGCGGCTGCAGAATCATGTAGTTCTAGTGGGCTTGAGTACAGGGTGGTGTAGTTAGGTGAGATAGTATGGCATGTAATGATAATGTATTGAAAAATGTGATGAGATGCTTGGCGGTATATGTTTAGTGATTAGGTGTGTGTTACCATGTGGAGTGGTACTGTGTCATAAAGCTCCTCTGAATCAGATGTCTGGCAAGAGAAATGAGCTATGTCGATCCTTCTACGTAGCCACTGATTTGGCATGAGATGGAACTGTGTGTACGTGAGGGCTGAGTGGTGCACTGGTACCAGTGCTTAATTTGAGTTGCTAGTTTCTGGAGCTTGGGCACCAGCACTTTATCGTCAACACCGTCACTTAAAGCGCAAACTCGACCCAAAGGTATTGGAGCGCTTTCATGAGCACCAGTTAGGAACACATTCATTTTTGGTAGGCATGAGAGAATAAGTGATTTGCCCAGAATCACAGAATGTTGAGCCTATGCCGAAACTCAAACCTGGTTCCCAGGCGCCAAGGTTGGCAGCTCTGGCCTTTACACACATCCTCTCCCCATTTGTTGGGTTTCATGGTTAGTAGTTGGTTTTGTTATAAGCGTGCTAATAGGATCAATGGGCTGGTGCAAGCTGCCTCCTGATGAAAGCTCCTGCACTCATTTTTTCTTAAATTATCCACTGACTGGTACATTTTCTTTAATCTCTGAGAGTAACCCCTTAGCTGTTTAAACCTGTAGCTAAAAATCCTAAAATAGAAGAGGGTGAAGCATCGTCTGAAGGCTGAGCCATGTGGTTACATGTGGCCACAGCCTGGCTTTGCCTTTCACATATTCAGAATTAACTGTCATTCATTTCTTGAAGCAATTTAGGGCATTTCTTTGCAATATTTATCCAGATGACTTAGGCTCTCGACTTCTTAGACACTGCTGGATAGCTGCAGCAAGTACTCAATTTTCTCATTGTGAAGAGGATCCTGCCAAATTAAAGTACACAGGACCGCAACGTTGACAAACTTTGCAAGTTGGTTTGTTATAGTGCCCATTATTTTTAGCTTTTGATGTTTTTGGAATATCTCCTATTTTTTATTCAGATAACTAGAGATTTTGTATAGACTCTTCCCTTTACTTAGCACAAAGTCACCTCTGCAACACATCTGAAATCATCTCCCTATTAAAGGCTGCTCAGCACAGTGAAGCTCTTACTGATACAATACAGTTCAAAACATTTGAACAATCCATGGCCTGCAGGAGCCAGATATCATGTGACCTGAGCTGGTTGCAGGTAGATGCTCAGATAAAAGCGAAAGTCCTGTGTCTGATCCGGAAAGCCCTGCAGGGGCTCTCTCCCAATTACCTCAAGGTCAGTTCCAAGTCAAACACTCTGTGAGAGGGCTGTGCTCAACACAGGATTCCAAACCCTATGATTTGTATCACATAAAGCATCCACTGTTATGTTGTTGAATTTGTAGAGCTCAGCTAATCACCAGTGAGGGTATCCAGGTGCTGAGCGGGGGAGGAGATCATGCCTGTTTCGTCTGAAAGAGCCGTGTCTTGAGGTTCCTTTGGAAGTCCATGAGGAAGGGGGAGGTTATGGGGTGTTTCAGGAGGTTGTTCCTGGTCTTAGCTGCAACATATGAGAAGGAGAGTCCTTGCCTTCTGGTGTTCTTGATGCGAGGGAGGTGTGCCCTTTCCTGGTACGTAGGTAGAAGGTGATCTTGGGTTGGCAGAAGCTGATGCTGTGGTTAAGCTAAGCTGTACTGGTGTTGTTGAGAGATTTGTAGGTGTGGATGACTAGCGTGATCTTACATCTTTCCTGTACTGGGGGCCAGTAAAGATTGTTGAGGTGTGGGGAGATGTGGTTATTTCACAGGATGCCCAGGATGAGTCTGACGGCGGTGTTCTGGGTGGTTTGGGGTCGGCGTAGGACATTGGCTGAGATTCTGACGTACAGGGCGTTTCCGTAATCAAGTCTACTTTTGATAAGAGCCTGGGTGACCATTAGCCTGGTGTTCAGTGGGATCCACTTGAAAATCTTGCGTAGCATTCACAGGATGTGGAAGCATGATGAAGAGACAGCATTGATCTGTCTGCTCATGAAGAGATTGGTGTCCAGGATAATGCCGGGAGCGTTAACTTAAGACATGTCTCCGCTACAGTTTTGGGCTGACTGGTGTCTTAAGTAGTTGAAGAGGATGTCAATTAAGCAATTAAAAAACATTTTGTTATCAGGCCCTGCATGTGTAAACGGCGCTTGGTGGATAACTTATAACATATCATTATTATTATTGATTATTTATTTATTTATTTACTCTCTGTTTTGAATAAATAGATGATTATATATTGTAGCATTTTTAGTTTTTTTATTTGTATGTGCCTTGAACTTTAATTTTATCAAACATTGCTGCACTGAAAAAAATACTCCGGAGTTTCTTACCTGCGCATTGTCTTCCCCTGTTGACGTTCTCCTGATCTCCTGGATCCTCTTTTCCTCTGTTGCTTATTCGTCTCTCATGGGACTCCTGGGAGGGTCTCTGGTAAATTGTGGGCAGGCGGTTTTGGGCTGGTCAGTGGCTCCTTTTATTGGTAATGTTTTTTCAACAATAAGCTTTATTACCATATTGAAAGAAATTAAAGAAATACTGGGCAATACACAATCTTTCACTTAGTGGTGCAGACAAAATCACTGTAGGTAGGATGACACTAACTTCAAGGCGTCAATAGCAATATTAGGTTTATGACGTCATAACTGTTCCCATACCTCCCTGCTTTCCATATCTATCCATTAGTTAGGGTCCAGCATTATACCCCTTTAGCTACCCCTTGCCTCCCAGATTTTGTGTGCATGTTTGGTCACCTTCGGAACCTATATTTTAGGAGTTCCAATGTTATGCAGTGGTCTAGTCCTTTAGTCATTGCCTCTAGTTCAGGAGTTTGTATGACTCCTGTCATGTGCAATGTCTCTCTCAGCAATTATTATGGTAATGCATAGGATTGCCTTCATGTATCTGTTTGCATCTATGCCTATTAGGATATTAAGCAATGCCATCTGGTGTATTGGTTCTGGGTCGGCCCAGTGGCAATAACATTTTCTAGCCTCTCATTGCTCAAAGGTCTCAATTTTGGGACATAAGCATGTTGTATGGAAAAAACTCAACCTCCGAGACTCTGCAATTTAATCAAATTGAGGAAGTGTCCTGTCTAAATATCAAGAGTCTCTTGTGTTGCGTGTTATGTAAGAGCAGTTAAGGTATGTGAACTAGATCAGTCACCACTGAGCTGAAATCCTATTTTTTCTAGATGCAGTTAGGGCATTGCACACTTCCTCTTTATCAAGTGGGCCAATGTCTGATTCCTAAGTCAACCTTGTTACGAAGAAGGAATCTGGGTCATTTATATTAGGTGGTCGATGCATTTGCAATGTACCGTACCTGCCCATCTCACCCATCAACAGCTTGACTTGATGCAGAATTTATATATAGGAAGAGGTGTAGCTATCTGTAGAACTGCTGTCTATATAGATGAAATTGGGTTCACAGTTCTGTAAATAAGTGAATCATATCTTGTGTCACTAAGACACCTAATTTGGAGATGCCTTTGCCATTCCAGACTCTGAAGCCCTTGAGAGAGCACGTACTTTGCTCATTAGGGAACCAGCCCGTAGCAGAATTTCTTTAGTGAGGAACCTATGCTAGCCAGAGGAGTTCAGGGTACTTTTCCACCTTCGTATTACAGTAAATGTCACTGGTCAGTGGTTCGGGGTGCTCTCTTTCATATAGAATGTGTAGTGTGTAAGCATTTCCCTTAGACCATCGCTGTGCTGCATATGTGGAGTTTGCTGCAGGACAATATATCTATCCATTGACCACAATTCTATGGGATTAATGGTAATAGTAGAGCATGTCGGCCAATTCCATACCTCCATAAACTGGGGATTTGATACACTTATTCATTGCAGCCCTAGAGGTACGTCCAATCCATGTAAATTTGAGGATCACTGTAATAATATCAATGCATACAATATAAAAACTCAAAATTGGAAATTAAATATTGATAATAAAAATACTGACTTCCGACACTTAACTTGTAAAGCCACAAATATTGAGAACACAAATATCACTGTTAAAAATATTTTTTTTTGCCTATATCGAAAACAAAAATATCAGAAACAAAAATATCATTATCTCTGTATAAACTTATAGGGTATCATTTTGATGCCAGTCAGTTTGTCCGCCGGGCACTATGGAGGTGGTCAGGAAACTGCCGACAGGCATGCGGGGGTCTGACGCCTTATTCCGATGCAACTCCTAGGCTGGCGGTCGGAAACATGGTGGGGGCATGTGCGGGCATGGGAAAGGGCTGCAGCACAGCACATGCTGACGCCGTTCAGCACCTCCTGCACATTCATGCATGGCACAAGGTGCACGGATGTGAGTGGGGACACTACAAGAGCCCCCATGGCCACTTTACAGCGGCCCATGATGTACGGTGGCCCTGTTTTAGGCTCCCCACATTCTTTTCGTACAACAGTGTGGTGTCTTTCCTTCTGCCCTAGTGCTGGGGTTGGTGGTACACACCTGGAATGGCTTGTCAGGGCGAGGTTCTGGCAAGCGATGTTGTCAGGAGTATCTGTCTGCCCTGGGGGCAAGTACCGCATAGAGGTTTGCCTGTTTCCTTTATTTCTGGGTCAGTGGATTGTATCTTGGATCCAATCTCTGCCATTTATTCTCCTTCAGGATTCCAGCTAAGGGTTATGCACATTGTTATGCTATCAGACTCTCACTGGGGAGATTGAGGGTTCCAGTCTAGGCGTTGCAGCCTCATTTCACTGCAAATTGAGCCTGCTTTACCTCACCCCCAATGGAAAAGCAACAAAACCATGTGAAACATCTAAACAGAACATACATATAAGTATACAAAATAAAAGTAGTTGCATATTTTTATATGTGATAAACAAACAGGGGGACCTCTTCCGCTCCCAACCCAAAATTCGGGCCCCTTATCTGACTGTACTGTTTAATACGGTTCTGATGGGTTCTGCATTACCTGACACATGGCTAGGGGCCGAAATTGTACCGATCTTCAAGAAGGGCTGCCCATTAACCCCAGCCAATTATAGACCCATCAGCTTATTGGATTCCACTCAAAAATTGCTGGGCCGAATTCTATTAAACAGACTGCTAGACTGGATAGAGGTGAACAAAGTATTGACTCCCCTACAAGCTGGCTTTAGAACTGGCATATCTACATTGGACCAGATCTTTCGGCTCCAGGTCCTCTTCTGGAAAACAGCAAGAGTGGAGGGTGGCAGCCTCTACCTTGTTTTTGTGGACCTGCGGGCCGCATTTGATCTGGTCCCTAGGCAGAAACTTTGGATGGTATTGGAGGACCTTGGTCTCCCACCATATCTACTCGATGTGTTGATTCGCCTCCACACAGGGAATTTTGCACAGGTGAGGTGCGGGAAGAATGGGGATCTATCTGCACGTTTCCCTGTAACTCGGGGGGTACGACAGGGCTGCGTATTGGCCCCTACACTATTTAGCTTGTACGTCAATGGATTGATTGACAAACTAAATAGTATCAAGGATACTGATGCCCCCCGACTGATCTATGGTCGGGTGCCCGCTCTGATGTTCGCGGACGATACACTGCTGTTATCCCGGACATCATCGGGCATCCAGCGGGTACTGGATGGGTTCGCGACCTTTTGTGCCTCGCGGGGACTGGAGATCAACTTGGGGAAAACCAGGTTTATGATCTTCAGTCCCCCGAGGCGCACACGTCCGAACCCTGTACTGGGGGGTGTCCCCTTGGAAAGAGTCAAGACCTTCACATACCTAGGGGTCACGCTTACTGAGAACTTTACCTGGGAAGCTCAAGTGGCAAAATCTTCTTTGAGGCTATCCCAAACATCGGGGGGAATTGGTAGACTTCACAGAACTTCTATTTTCAAACCTGTTACCCCTGTATTGGAGATTTATAAAACTCAGGTTAGGTCCGCAGCATTATACGCTGCAGAACTGTGGGGCCATACAAATACATCCAATCTTCAAAAGGTGGAACATGCCTTCATGCGTGGTCTGGTTGGCCTCCCCCAGAGTACGCCTCTAATACCATTACGCTTGGATATGGATTTGGTTCCCGTTAATGACTTGGCTGCCGCACGACCTCTGCTTTTTTGGAGAAGGCTCTGGTCTGTCCCTGAGCTTGAATTTTTTAGAGCAGAATTTAGTGCAATCTGGGGGACGCTAAAGTGTAAGAATATTCCCTGGCTGCTTTATATAAAGTCTTCCTTTTATCAAATCGGTCTGCCCCAACTTTGGGACACTCCGGATATTAGCTGTATGAGGACTCACAGGTCTGAGATACTGGCAGCTGTCAGACTTTTTAACTCCAATAGATTAAACTGCTCAGCTTCTCTGGGCAGGTTGACCTCCGAGTTTCTATTGATGAAAATTGAACCTAAATTGGAAGTATTTTTGGATGTAGTACAGCCCCCACTGGCGAGAAAACTTTATACTCAGTTAAGATATGGCTGCCTCCCAATCGGGGTATTTACATCTAGCTGGGGAAAATTGATTGAGGCCAAATGCCCAATTTGCAAAACATGCAAAGAAGATGTTGCGCACATTTTGTTCTTTTGTCCAGCATATAGTACGACCCGAAAATGCTGGCTTTTCCCCTTGTGCAAAATATTGGGCCTCAGAAAATGTGTACAAGCTCGAAGAGTTCTAACCTACGATACCAACCCACTTATTTTCTATGCAGTTTCCCGTTTCCTATTTGCTATGTGGAGGAGACGAATGAGTTTTATTAATCCATAGTAATGGCCTATCAGTTTTTATATTTTTTTATTAACTGACCATGATAACTCATTGTTTAATAATTGTTTCTTAAATTTACATCTTCTTATTTATGATCTTATTTTTGTACTTGTATATATTTTATTGTACTTTTATGGTCCTGCGACCGAAATAAAGTTATCATGATGATGATGATAAACAAACATGCAAACTTAAAATATTACATATACTTTACTATTACACTACTTTCAGATACAATGATAGAAGCTGCAAAATATATCACTTCACAGAAAGGAAAGCAGCTACTAAATCACATGGGCTACACCTACAGCCAAGAAAGTGCATCATCACCAAATATAAACTGGAAATGCACTACATATTATTCTAATGCATGCTTTGGGATGGAAACTACAAAAAATGATGTTATAATTCATGTAAGAGAGCACAACCACCCCCCAAATGTGACAGAGATAGAAGTAAGGGAGATATTGCTGGATATAAGAGAGGCAAGCACCAGCTCCCGGAAACTCACAATTAAAATCCTTAAATATATACTACCTAAAGTCCCCAACACATAACAGGCCAACTACCACCTATACCCACTTTAAAACATTTAATTGCACAAACTAAAAAGGCCTCCAGCCATACCCCACCTGCCCCTAGAAGATACCAAGTGATACGCATACCTGAAAATTTAACAGTTACACATAATGAGCAAGGTTTCCTTTTAGACGAAAACTTAAATAATGAGAAACAAATCCTAATATTCTCTATGGCAGATAACTTAGTAAAACTTACCCTATGTCAAACATGAATGATGGATTGGACCTTCAAAATGTGTCCCAAACCATTCACTGAGATATACACCATACATAATGAAAATCAAAAAACATATATCACTTTTATATATACCCTACTAACTAGTAAACAAAGCAGCACTTACTAGGACCTCTTAACCCTTTCTCTGCGGCGGGAATTCCGCTGCAGCGCTGGGGGGGGTTTGGGGGCAGCGCGGTGGCGCGGTGCTCATGACGGAACCACTCCGTCATGAGCCGCGGTTGAGCTGTGCTCATGACGGAGTGGTTCCGTCATGACTCCGCCCACTGCGCTAATCGCCCGCAGAGGCGGGGAATTAGCGCCGCGTGGGCGGCGCGGCCGCCAACGGCCGCAGCATGACGGAACCACTCCGTCATGAGCACACGGCGACCGTGGCTCATGACGGAGTGGTTCCGTCATGAGTGGGGAAGGGGTTAAACAACATAAAATACAAAACAAATAACTATTACACCCAACAAATAATCATAGACTTTGAGCAAGCCATGATTCAAACTAGTCCCCCACACTGAACCCCACACAGCCGTATAAGGCTGTTACTATTATTGTAATCAAAGTATATGGAGACAGCTCAAAAAATCTTCAGTAAGTGTAGAATATTCTACAAACAGCAATTTTGCCTTTGAAATTAAAAAAATAATAGCACTAGCCTATGTCCCTGTCACAGAAGTTGCCAACCACTAATTTACTTATAGAAAGCCCTTTCTATCAACAAAATGAATACAAACTTAGGGCCTGATTACGAGGTTGGTGGTCAAACCTCCTGACACTAGAAGACCGCAGTGCTGGCGGGCCTCTGACTGTGTTTAATGAGTTGCCCGTGGGGCCTGCGGTGTGGCTGCCATGGTCTTGCTATGGTTTTCCATATCTATTGATGCCTGTGTGTACATTTCCACTGCACATGTGTTGAATGTACACATATGCATGATAGATGTGGAAAGATACAACCCACCCATTGGCGGAGTCTGGTCCATATGTGGCCATTCTAGGCAAGGGGTATAGGGTACAAAATGGACTTACCTGTATATCGCCGCAAGCTGGGTCATATTCTTCACAGTGAAGATGCTGCTGTGAAGGGGACATAGATAAAGGGATCCACATCCAACTCTGACAGGTAGAACAGGATAGGGGTGAGTATGCACCCTAAATCCTTTGTTTCCTCCGAATTGAAGCCAGCGGTTCCACTGCTGCGGTCGGCTTGTCAGAAAGCGAACTTGTAATATATACGGCGGCGAAATTCCTCTGTACTGCCCTATAGCAGATGCTTTTTCCCGACCGTGACCCCAGCGGTATGCGGTGTGTTGGCGGTGTCGGTGGTTCAGCCGCGGTCTTTGCAAAGGCACTTTGACAATCTTGTAATATGGCGGTTGAACACTGAGCTTGCTGCAATTGGACCGCAACTGCTGCCACGGTGGTCCACAGACCGACAAACTCGTAATAAGGCCCTTAGTCCCCTAATGAGCTCTTTCGAAGATATTTGGATTGGAAAACTGCATCGCTCCGGGCACAGATGCCAACCCAAATTCTAAATATCATGATGAAATGTCTATGACAGCACCTTGTTACAGGAAGCCAAAACAAACAACGCAGTGGAAGAATGGCACAATGCCTTCCAATCCACAGTAAGCAGAACCCAACCTACACTCTACACATTTATAGAATCGTTATAAAATGAGAAAAGCTATCAACAACTACGAATGGAGCAATCTGTTAGCCAAATAGGCCCTAAACGTAGCAAACACTCCAAAAGAATGTACAAAATGCTTACAATTTAAAGTAAAACTCTTCATAAATAACAACTAGCCAAAAGCATACTATAAGATAAAAAGTAAACTACCACATCCTCAAAAATTAATATAAATTTTAAACCAACATACCTAATCTACTGTATTTAAAACAAGAAATATTATATTGTTTTATATCAGTCAATCAATTAATTAAAATTCCAGTGTTAGTGAAGATTGATTTAATAAAACTATGTATAGAATATTTTTTAAATGTAACCATCACCAACCAAAATAGATAAAAACAAACTCAATCCATCACATAAAAGAATTACAGCATATAATCCAAACAATTCCACGTAACAATCACATAAATTTGACATAAACAATATAACAGCACATTTCCCACTCAAAATACATGAAAGAAATAAAATGCCTTATTCTGTAGTGGCAGATCTTTCTCTGTTACCACATAATGAAAATTAGTAATCCACCAAAAATTAGATAAATGAATCCAAAAATCACCCCCAAAAATGCAGAAAATATAACAAATCCACTCGAAATCCCTTAAAGCCAAAGTATCTAGGCTCCATAAAAAATCCTAAAAGTGTTTTCAAAAAAGAAAATGTACAACACACAATTGTAAATAAATATGATTTATCTGATTTTTTTTACAAAAAATCATGAATGTTTTATTTACTTAACTTTATATATTATTTTGTATTTTTACTTGGAGTCTATATATTTCTAAATGTAAAGCTATAGAATAATTAAAAATTGGAAACACATATAAAATAGCGTAATTGTGGCATGTCTTTATTATACAAAATTTGGGGAAGGTGTTGGACACTAAAGTGGTGATATTTACTATTCCCACTCCAATGTGAAGATATTGGGGAAGGTGTTGTTTACTAAAAGGGTGGCATTTACTATTCCCACTCCAATGTAAACCAATTTTGGGAAGGTGTTGGGCACTAAAAGGGTGACATTTGCTATTCCCATTCCAGTTTAACCATATTGGGGGGAGGTGTTGGTCACTAAAGAGGTGGCATTTACTATTCCCACTTGAATCTAAACCAATTTGGGGAAGGTGTTAGGCACTAAAAGGGTGACATTCACTATTCCTACTCCAGTCTAACCATATTGGGGGAAGGTGTTGGTTACTAAAGAGGTGGTATTTACTATTCCCACTTGAATCTAAACCAATTTGGGGAAGGTGTTAGGCACTAAAAGAGTGACATTTTCTATTCCCACTCCAATCAAAACCAATGTGGGTGAAGGTGTTGGACAGGGATGACATTTACTATACCCAATCCAATCTAGCCATATTGAGGGAAGATGTTGGTTACTAAAAAGGTGTCATTTACTATTCCCACTCCAACCTAAACGAATTTAAGGAAGGTGTTGGGTACTAAAAGAGTGGTATTTACTATTCCCATTATAAACCAATTAGGGGAAGGTGTTTGGCACTAAAGGGGTGATATTTGCTTTGCCCACTCCAGTCTAAACTAATTTGGGGAAGGTGTTGGGCACTAAAGGGGTGACATTTACTCTTTCCACTCCAATGTACTTGGATTTGGGGAAGGTGTTGGACACCAAATGGGTGACATTTACTATTCCCATTCCAATCTATCCATATCTAGGGACAGTATGGGAGACAAAAGGGTTCAAATTTACAAATTTACGCTTCAAAATAAAACATTTTACATAACATATTGCAAAATAAAGATATTACACACGCAATCAGTGCTCCAAATTTTCACGTATTTATATAAAATTAACTAAAATGCAATCTAAAAACACATTAATCTAACATACGTTCCTTTATCTGCATATTTATATTTTAAATTAAAAAACTATATTAATTGCTATTAAAATTGATATATTGTTCAAAATATTTACTACCATTCATAAATAAATTGTAAACAATAAAATACTAAAAATGTATAACACAAAACTAAAAATCATATATTTAAATATTATTTATGTAAATTTATATTTTAATCATTTTTAAAAAGTTAATTAAAATGAAACATTGATTTTTTTATGAAAAAATACAATTGTAAATATTCTTTTTAAAAATGTAGAAATGTTATTTTTAACATAAAATATTTCTAAATATTTCACTTAATAAATGTTTTTATGTTTTAAATATTTCATAATATATCATTTTTCTTATTAAAAAAAGATGTAATACAATTAATATATATCTGAATTAATATCAAATTAAAATGTTAAAAATATTTTTATTAAAAAATACATTTAAAAATTCTAGATTATTAATGTGCATATCTTTAAAATTATTACCTTGCAATTTAAAATTAAATCATAAAACTCCCCACCGTTAAACCCTAAATACCCAATATCCTGCTGCAAAAAAAAAATTCCACAATTAATTATATACTTTTTTGTTTTAGGAAAGTTTTTTATTGTTTTATGCGTTATAACAGTTACATCAACACCCACAATACAACATCCCTGAACATCCCTATCGGCCCGAAGTCTGGCCATATTTGCTGTACCAAAACAAATTCCACGTCTTCACCCCCAGGCCACTCTGTCCCTCCTAAGCCCCCATTTGCAGTCCTTAATGCAAGGGCTTCTAAGTCAGATAAATGCTGCCCCTCCCTCCCATGTGGGTGTTGGTTATACACCCATCTTATCCCACTCTCAACCTGCATACGCATCCCACCCTCCCCAGATCTTGTCAAATTTCCCTCGGCATCCTCACCCTTTATAGATTTCCTGTTCCATTAGTCTGCAATATTCCATTCCAAGCTTCTAGTCCCTGTGTCTAGGGAGAACACCAGAACCCAATTTCTGTGAAATGTCTTTTTGCCACCATATATCCCAAACTCACCAACAGTTTTCGATAGCGTGAGTTATCTGTCAGGCCCCATATTCCCGTAGGCATCAGTCATGGCTGCAGCTCCAGGGATAGCCCTGTTGCTTCCATCATGGACTTCCCAACCGCATCCCAGAATGCATGTATACGGGGGCAGCTCTAAAGTGTACGTAGAAAGGTACCCCCAGGCCACAGCCCCTAAGGCACACCGCATCACCCACCCTTACTTTTTTATGTAGCAAAGCGCACGTGTGGTAGACTCTTTGTAAGACCTTAAGTAGAATCAGGTGGAAGCTTGACTTTATGGCTACCATCACTGGGAATGCTAGAGCCTTCCACCAGTCATCCTTGTCTAAATCCCCTTTGTCATGTTACCATGTATCCTGTGATTAATTATATACATTAATACAACTAAAAATACAAATTTCAACAATTTCAAAAGCAAAATAATATCTTACTAAAAACACAAATAAAAAAAGGAACACATACAATCAAACACACTAGAACACATTACATACTAATTAACACTTGCAAACAATGTTGCATGCAACAATATTTTCTACATTGATATTTTTACGATATTAAAAACTCCACTAAAACAATATGTTTACTTTCAATATTCCTGTGCACGATATTTTTGATGTACCAATATTTTTGGCACACTATTTTTGCATCACAACATTATTTTCCAATGTTTTGTCCAAACACCCACACCACTCCTGCTGTACACTAGCTTTGAGCGCTTCAGTTCAAAGCGAGAGCGACATATATTAGCCTGCATCATGCTCAGTGCTCTTCATCACCTACAGCCCGCTTATCTTCTCCTTTCTGTAAAAACCTTTTCTCCCAAAAAAATGGTGGTAATATAAAACAATCCCTGAATTGAAGAGATAATGAGACCCTGTATGGCAAACCATGTAACTGATCTTTGTTAGGCCCTGCCTGCACTTGCCACATCAATCCCAGCTGCTAATCCCCCTAAAGACCCTCCTTGTACTTTTGGATCGAGCTACAGCTGCCTGGGATCCTCCCTTTGATTGCGATAGGGAGAAGCTTAAACCAGTCAAAAAAGTAGGGGTAAAAATGCTTACAAGTTTCATCTTGTTTGTTTGTAATCGTTGATCGGGCTTTTCTCTCGGTAAAATGCAAGTGCTGAGCCCAGACAGCTGTTTGTCAACAGGCTGCTTCTGGTGAGGCCGCGCGAGCTCTACAACACAATAGAGACATTTTTTTCCTGTCTTCAGCTGAGCCCGAGCCCCTGCTCCCTCAAAGCACAGGAGCTGGCAGAATGTTCCCTTCAGCAATGGCTGTAGGTCACAAATGGAGCCTTCTGATTGGCTGGCCAGCTCCCAGCATTCCATCCAGCGTGCTTATCAATATTAAACTCTGTGTACCTCATAGACTTGTCCACAGCACAGTCACCCTTAACTCTCCAAGCCTTCGCGTAAACAGTTCGATATATTTTTTCTTTACACACTTTTTTGCTTTTCTCCCCATGCAGTAGCAGGCGCCTCTCTCTCCTTAATATTTCACACACCATTCCAACTTGTACTAACATGATGTACGAAGATCGAAAGGGGGTAAGGAGGCGAATCGGGTGAGGTTCAGCAAAAGGCGGCGAGGAAAGGGTAACCCACAGAATGCAAGAACATGAATTGCATATCCAGTTTCCCGCGTTAGCATCACTTGATCTGGCGCTGACCCGCCCGGGCGAGGTAGCACTTTGCAACAGGCAGAACCTCTGGTCTTGGATGGAAAGATGTGGGGCACGCGCAGGCCTTGATTATTGCGGCGGCTAATTATGCCTTCAGGTGAAAAGCCTCCTTTTACACCCCTCGCTGCACGCGTGAATGGAGCTCGCCGGGTAATGGATTACTTAATTGCTATTTTAATGGGCGGCAATCACAGGCCGCTAAGCGGCACCAAGGGCCCACTTGTGTCTGCGACACTGGGCCAGAGATCCCCGTCACTCCACGCGGTGACATTCGTCTTGCAAGAATTATTGTGAGTTCTAACGCCATCTTGGGGCATGTGGGGCCTGTCTGGCTGCGGAAGACGGATTGGCAAAGAGAGAGCTATCGAGGCGAGGAGTTTAGTCAGCCGACGGGTCACAGTGATGGACTATCCGTAAGTGTCCTAGCAGAACACATGTGCCTACCTAGAGGTCAAATAGGTCATCTTCACCCCCGGGCACTCGACTAACCTCATTGGTATCATATTTACATCACACGCATCGACGTTTTTTATCTTCTCAAAACTTTATCTGTGGGTGCCAATCACATCGAAATAGGTTTGCAGAATTATCAAGCCACATTATTTTTGTATACAATCCTGCAGCTGTTGACATTTTCTTAAAATAATCTCATTCATACGGTAATGAACCCATAAGGAACCAACGTATGCAAAGCCAGCAGGTCTGCAATGGCCACCTGTTTTGGTGGTTATGTTATGTTTTATTTAAAACATTTTATTGAATGCACATGCCACACAAATAAAAGGAAGGAAGAAAAAGAAAGTATGCTAGTGCGTAACCATGGTGGCCACATACTTTATTTTTTTAATTAAACAAAAGCAAAAAACTAT
Organism: Triturus cristatus; assembly: GCF_964204655.1. Lineage (NCBI taxonomy): Eukaryota > Metazoa > Chordata > Amphibia > Caudata > Salamandridae > Triturus > Triturus cristatus. Next base: position 133,775,278 of record NC_140586.1, on the reverse strand, counting down.
ATATACAACTTTAATTGAGCAGTGTGAGTAGTTCATAGTGAGCAGGTGAACTTAGAACATGTATAGAAACCCATTTTAGTTCTAAAGCCTGTCACAGCAAAATATCATTCATGGTGCAAAGAGAAGGTAGATTAATAGAAGGGCATCAGAATGATGCACAATCTGACTTTGATGTTACTAGAGAGTTCTGGTTTGCAGATTGCAAATTCCTGGTCAGCGTAGCAGGCCATAACGTGGAAAGGGAGCAAATGTCTTAAAACAATGGGCAAGGGGCCACAACACCAGGTATCATGCCACAGAGACAGGTGCAGGCGAATCAGACCATTCAAGGTGGGCGGCCAGCAGTGGCCATGCTGTTTGAATTTTTGCAGGATTTCTCTAGCAGTAGGCAACCGTTAAGTATTGTGCTATCAACCAATAAATCAGGGTTGGTAAAGCACAGTTACTCACCCGTGAGGGTCTCAATGTGCTGGCGGGGTGAGACGGGGCGGCTCCATTGACTGCCGGGGTTATCCGAAGAGCCAGGTCTTGAGGTCCTTCCTGAACTGGGCAATGTGGGAGATTACCTGAGGTGGAGCAACAGGGTGATCCATGCTTTGGCTGCGAAGCAGGAGAAGGGCTTTCCTCCCGTACAGGTCTTGTTGATACGTGGGACGGTGGCCAGACAGAGTTAGGCTGATTGGAGGTGTCTTTTGGGTGCGTGGAAGGAGAAGCAGCTGGAATGTTCAGGTATGCCGGTCCGGTGTTGTGAAGGGCCTTGTATGCTTGGGTGAGGGGTTCGAAGTTTATTCTTCTTTTGACTGGGAGGCAGTGGAGATCATGGAGGTGTTGCGCAATGTCCAGAATGCTCAGTCTGGCTGCAGCGTTCTGGACAGTCTGGAGTTTGCAAAGGAGTTTCTTGTTGATTCCGGCATAGAGAGCATTGACCTAGTCCAGTCTTCTGCTGATGAGTGCGTGCGTAACAGTTTTTCTGCATTCGGATGGGATCCATCTGAAGGTCTTTCAAAGCATGTGGAGGATGTTGAAGCAGGTCGAGTATACGGCATTGATCTGGCAGTTCATTGTGAGCGACGAGTCTAGTATAATGCTGAGGTTTCGTGCGTGGTCCGTTGGGGTGGGGGGATTTCCAAGGGCAGAGGGCCACCAGGAGTCATCCCATGTGGAGGGTATGAAGCCAAGGATGCAGACTTCTGTCTTTTCTGTGTTGAGTTTCAGGCATCTGTTCTTCATCCAGGTGGCAATGGCTTTCATCCCTTCTTGAGAGTTGAGTTTGGTGATGTTGGATTTGTTGGTGAGGGAGAGGATCAACTGGGTGTTGTTGGCGTAAGAGACAATGTTGTGCCTTTGGTTCCTGACAATGGTTGCAAGGGGGGGCATATAGACATTGAAGAGGGTGGGGCTGAGGGAGGAGCCCTGGGGCACTCCACAGTTGGTCTCTGTTGGTTCCAAGAGGTAGGGAGGGAGTCTGACCCACTGAGTTCTGCCGGTGAGGAAGGAGTGTATCCAGTTGAGGGTCTTGCCATGGATGTTGGCGTCATGGAGTCTGGTGGCTAGTGTGTGGTGGGAGATGCTGTTGAATGCAACTGAGAGGTCCACGAGGATGTGGGCTGCTGTTTCACCCTGGTCGAGGAGGGAGTGGATGTCATCGGTGGTGGCGAGTAGGGGGGTTAGAGTAGAATGCCAATTTGCTGCCCCTGACAACTCTTGATGTCACCTGTCCTGACAGTTGGGGCCAGGATTGCTTGCCTAGATGATCAGCGAACTGTCCAGGCCAGGATTCATGTTTGGCCACAAATCAGGTAGACAACCTTTCCATTAAGAAGATGTTAGGCGAATTCAGGATGGAATTGGTTTAAGTCTTTAGCTCATGATAGGCCAGGGGTACTACAGACCCTAGTGAAGGGCTGTCAACCTCTCTACAGGGATTGCCCATAGCCTTCCAAGCTACTCCATTACACGGCCCTGGAGATGCTGGGGGAGGGTGTCTGGCTGTGCTGTGGGAACACAATATTGTCCAGTTGTCAAGGCCCGTCTTCCAAAGGGTGCCAGGGGCTATCCCTTTATTGGGTTGCTCTTGCATGGTTGTTTGCAGGATCAAGTTTTGCACTGGCCCAAGCTCCCTCTATCCTGTGGGAGGAGGTGAGTTCACCTTGCAAAGGACAACTGATGGAGAGGCCCACGGGGTATCCATGAACCCAAATCAATTTGATCACAAAAGACATGAGGGGTGGTCAACCATAAATCCTTTGAGAATGTAGTAGGACATTTCTTGTATTAGTTGTGTCCATGTGATGATCCTTGATTATGCACATATTGCAAATAATATGATAATTGTTTTTCATGTTTTTTACATTTATGAGTTGTAATAAATATGGCCTGAGAATGTTATATTCTCTAACACAAGAATGGCTGCTTGCACTGGATGTCAAGCACTGCATAATGTCTGTCTTGGTGGTATCTGTGATCCGACTGGTCGCTACAGTCCCCCTCTCGTTGTTAACAGCCTGCAGAGGGCCCTGTCCCTAGTTGATACCCATCTGCTTTGTGGCGTAAGGGAGTGGCAGGAGTTTGCCTGGGCAACTTGAATTTGGTTCTGTTGGTGAAGTTTAGCACATTGTCCAGTGGTGTGAATGTATACTGAAGAGGGCCACAATAAAGCTGTTGCAATAATATAATTCGCAAAATACTAAAGACCTTGCAGTGCAGAATGTTATCAACACAGTCACTTCAAAGTCCCATTCCATATATTTGAAAACCAGTTTGCACGTATGTCACGATGAAAATCACAAGACCTATCCACACAGCACTAAACCACATCCGTTACATCAATTTTTAAATCTGTCAATCAAAACACAGCACTGATAAATTACTGAAATCCTGTCAGGCAGGAGGCCCAGGTAGATGGTAATATGCTGTCGGAGGGGTTTATGATAATAAACGTCAAACGTCCCCCCACACACAGAATTCCACGCTTTATTCATAATAGGGAAGGTGAAAGGCAATCAAGGAGGTACAGATGCATGTAAACAAAATGGCTCCAAGAAGAAGAAATACCAGCAATCCCAAAGGCCTCCAATTCCCCCTAAGGTTAATGATCTCTACTGCAAGTGACCGCCTGTCATTTAGACCATAAAAATAAATGAAGCACCTCATCTAAAGATATAAGGATGCTCTCAGTCCTAGTTGCCTTCTTAAACCTTGGTACACGTAAGAACCTTTGTGCTTATCAGTTGAAGAGCTCAGTTTGCAAAGTTGGGGTCCTCTGGTTTCCATTCGAGTTTATGGGGGGAGACAGCGTTTACAACGCAGTCATCACATCGCAGTTCCTTTACAACGCGGTTGTTGCAACAACCTCGTTTTTAGAATGCAATGACTTTACCATGCAAGTCATTAGATTGACTTGCTGTAGGGGGCTCTCTAACATAAGGAATAGATTAATTTACTATTCCAACACCTTCCCCACTGTTGCACAGGCTGGAGTTGGAATAGTAAATTATACTATTCCTAAGTCCAGCGTGCACCCTACAGCAAGTCGATCCAATGACTTGCGTTGTAAAGGTATCACGTTCTAACAACACGGTTGTTGTAACGACCGCCTTGTAAAGAAACGTGATGTAAAAGCATGCATGGTAACATGCTATATTCGTTTATGGGACATCCCATTGGTCGTACGTGCCACATGATCCAATCTCAGCTAATGGAGCCTGAAAGTCACACACTTGTATAAATTTGACTGCAGCAGGAGGTTTCTCCAAGAAACCTACCTGCACCCTAACACTCTGGGTAGAGAGGATTTGGGGCGTATCCGTGCAGTATGCGTTTCACTTAAGAATCTGCTTAGGCCCCTCCTGCAAGATGAGAAATTGGTTTGCACCAGGTCATCCAGGGACACCCCCTGTTTCCATCTGGGCTCTCAGAATCACCACTGGAGTCTGGGGTACGTGCCCAGTTGAATACCAGACTGGAAGGTGTTCAGACAACTAGGTTAGCAAGTTCCATCTAGTATTAAAGTGCCAAATGTTCAGTCCAGGCTTTCCACAAGACTTGCAGCAAGAGCACTAGTTAAACAGAATGTAATAGCGTCTTTCAACATAAATATAGGGGTGTTTCTAATTGCACAATTATTTTCTGAAATTTCGCGAAACTCCATGAAAAGGTCACGAAATTGCACTTTTAACAGGGGACTGTTGTTTTGCTTGACTTCTCTTACATGAGTGCACACCTTTCCTAAAGCTTTCTCACAAGATACTTCAGTGAGACATGTTCTGGACAAACCAGTCTCCCGCAGGCAAGAACCATGTGAAATTGTGCAATGCCAAATATTTCACAAGTTTCTCTTAACTCAAAATTCAGTATTTTCACAAATTTCAAACAAGATTATAAATCTTCAACCCAAGCTCAATCTACAAGTGTGTGAAATTTTACATTTTCGGGTGAAATTGGGCAAGTATAATTTTTCATTTCATGAAGTCACAGAACAACAATGTATTGTTAGATTGCACCTCCAGCGAAATGTCCTAACAAACCAGTAGCAAAATCTGTCCAAATTTTTTGATTGAAATTTTCTACAAATATGTGCTACAGCTGCATGAAGTGTACGAAGGTATAGCAACCTTCGAACCTTTGGGAGTGAAACATAAAGGGGCAACATCACAAACTGCATACAATTCCGTCCAAATAAAGCCAGACAGAAGCTGTGCTCCAGGGATTTGGCTTCCTGTTTACCTACAAGGGGGGGGGTGTGTGTGTGAGGGGAGGGGGGGCAAGAAACTCGAAATTTTATATGCAGGTGGCACAGATTAGGAATATTAATATACTAAATACTAAAATATTTGTTGAACTCTCAGTTACTGGTGCTCGACACTGCTTTCCATCCCTATCTTACTAAAGTGTCTCTCTAGGGAATGGTTCGCCCTTTGTTCAGTGCTCGTTTTCTTTCTAGCTAGCTTCATGTTATACAAATACACTCACATACATGCAAACAAACAATGCATATTAATACTGCAGTGCAATTATTTAAAATAGAATGAATCCAAGAATACAGAATACCTATTTTCTATCTAGGCTTTCACGCTGTGGCCACTTTACTGATTATTACATGCATTCTCTTTTCATAGGTAATTTTTCGTAAATATATCATTTCATCATCTTTCAACATGCCTTTTCAGTAGCTTTTTGATCCTGTACTTTCCTTGCATAAATTCTTCCTAGGCAGCAGGCTTGATAATTTTCCTAGAAATATTGTGACACCGGCGCCAGGTGCCAGGTGGCACAGTGCGATGCCAGCAGCAGAGCCACCGGACACTGCTGGAGGTCTTGCTACAGGTTCACTTAAAGCTCTATAGGTGCTTGGGAAAACAATTCAATTTTTCTTCTTCTTGGACATGAGATCTGGGGTTGCTGGGTGTTTGCTAATTTTTTACTGTCTGAGGATTTCCCATTTTTTGGAATTATGTCCCAACTAAATTCTTTGGGATATAGGCCCCTTCCCAAATGTCGCATGTTATGTCTGACTGAAAGTCACCCCCAATGCCGGTGGTATTTGCGTGGCATGCATGAGGGAACCTCTTGAGATATGTGCGCTTCCAGATGCGCCTCGAGGCCAGCCTTTTTATGGACTCTCTCATGGGAGAAAAAAATGAGGAACCGTCCCAAATTCATGACACATTTAGAAAATCAGGTCCAGGGAGGCCCAAGAATTATCCTTTTTGGCATGTTCCAATGTTACAGGAGACACAGTCAAAATTGGTGATTTTCCCCCTCTTTTAGGACTTCTGAAGACTAGATTCATGCCTTTGGCATGACAGGCTGCCATTTTCCCAGAGCAGAAGCTTTGGCCCTCTGGCCTGACTTCTATTGTGTCTTTTGCGCTATTGTCGCCAGCTTAAACCAGTATCCTCGGCCCCCGCTTGCTTTCACCAGCTCTTTGCCAAGGTGCCTTATGCACTCCTAAGCACACAGAGAGAAGACGGCCATCTTTGAGGTTGATGTCATTGATGCTAAGAGTGCCAGAAGGGGGAAAGGGATACCAAATGCTATACTATATTGGATGGCGAAGGTAGGAGACCGGAGGGTGCTTAGAACCCAAAAGATGGGAAGCCATTTATTGTAGATGCATGAGCCAATACAGCCTATGCTGTACTGATTACACAATCTTTTTTATTTGATATTCACAACTGGTGCTTCCATGATTTAGGTGCAGAAGTTAAGTTATGGATATCTTTGAAATGTTGTTTTCCATAGCCATACAGCAATAAGATTTTTTTTTTTTTTTAAATGGCACCCATGTCAGTCTTGAAGTCATTGATTTCAGCACGGACTCTGAATGGAGGCTAGTTTCTAAACATGGCAAAAAAGAGACCAGAATCTGACGTGGGATCCTTGACCTGAGATGTGCACAGATGAGGATTCAGACAGTGAGGGAGATAGTATCTTGCCTTCTACTTTGAGCTTCAGAGGGACTGTGGACTGGGTACCTTTTCAGAGATAGATTTCGCTATCTCATAAGTCCTGGCTCATTTTAAGGCCATCATGAAAAAGTTGGTACAACCAATTGCCATTTTACTCTGCAGTGAAAAGCCCAAGGCTAAAATCATTACAGTGCATGTGACTGTTCAGAAGGCATCCAAGATATTTTCCTCCTCCACTATAATAAGGCTCTAATTGAAGGTTTTTTTTTGTTTTGCTAATAACTTTGGCTCCGTTTAAGAAATCTTCATGACATTTTCAAAATGTTTTCCACCCACATAACATTTTTCCTGGCAATTCTCACATGGCAGTGAAATTTGTGTCTGCAATTTCAAAGCTCCCGCCAAGCAAGAGCAAACACAAAGTCCACTCCAAGCTGACTGGGAGCTTTAAAAATGCTCCCTCCAGCAGGGAACAGACTTCAGATCTCTTTCCTGACCTGCAATGATGCTAGCAGGGAAGCATATCTAAAGATTGCTTCTGCTGTGGGTGGGAGCAATGGCAGGTTACCCTGGATCCGGGGAGCCAACCAGGGACCTTAGGGCTCCCCATCGCAGCCTCAACCAGGGGATGGTAGGTACCCTTTGTTGGCCGGGCCCCTGGAATGGGCAGCCGGGGTGAAATCCGCCCAGGAGGGGGAGGCCCACAGCCCCCCTCCACCATCACTAATTGGCCAGGCACCAGGGGATGGAGTTCCCAGGGCCTAAATTGGTCCACGGAGGGGCCCCCTCCCCCTTTAGTAATCAGCTGGGCCCCAGGGGATGGGGTCCCAGGGTCTGAAATCGGCCTGGAAGGGAGCTGGGTGCCCCTTCACATTTACAAATGGTGCTGGTCCCGGGGGGATGGGGTCCCCGGGGCCAAAATCGACCCGGGGAGGGGGCTGCATGCCCCCTTCCCAATTTACAATACAGCCAGACACAGGGAGATGGGGTCACTGGGGAGGAAATTGGCCCAGGGAGGGGCACTATGTGCCCCCCCACGGGTTGGCTGCCTTTGGGGGTGGCTACAGGGCCTGGCTGTGGCCAACCCCTGTTGTGCACGGCCAAAGGGAGTGCGCAGCATAGGTTGGCTGCATGTGGGGAGTTGGCTCTCGCCATGCACTGCTAATTACCCCACAAATGACATCACTCATTTAATCTTCTTTGACATAATTTCTACTATTACTGCAACATTTGCAGTGTCATGTGGGTCTACCAGTGGAGCATCCGACTTTTCGGGGGTATTAGGCCCCCTGGGAGCACTTTGCATCAAACTTCAGCTTCGACTATCATTGATCTCTTGCTTGCTCTGGGCCAACACCACAACTTCTCGCTGCTATGTGGTGGCAAGCATCTCTGGCGGGAGACAGTCTTTACAACTAAACTCTTACAACGCATGCCTTTACATCGCATGTCGTTGCAACGCAAAAGGTATGCAGCAGTGGGTAGAAGGTGTTGGATTTAACTCCAACACCTTCCCTACTGTTGCACACATTGGAGTTGGAATAGAAAATTAATCTATTCCAACTTCCATCCCCCCGACAGAAAGTTGGAGTAAAGGTTTGCTTTGCAACGGCATGCGATGTAATAGCATGCGTTGTAATGTCACCTATTCATCTCTGGCATCTCATTTTGCTCTGCCTGTACTTGTCACTAGTCCCAATGACTCTGGAGCACCTCTGTCCCCTTTCTCCAGTTTGCCGGATGTGTGGGGGGTATGACTGCGGGGCTTTCTCACCTCTCTAACTCCTGAGCCCTCGCAGACCTCTCAGTCTGTTCTCAGCCACACGGGTAACACATGCCCAGTTCGGGGGGGGCGTTGCTCCTGGGGGAAGACCAGTTTCTTGAGCCAGCATAAAGGTGGCCCTCTATTTGCGCCCCTTTGGCACACCTCACCTCCTCTCGGAGTTGGTCACTGTTGTGGTCCATCTAATCTTGGGCTCACATGTCTGTGCGGCAGGATCTCCCACCATTGCGCTCTCCATGTGACGGACATTAGCAGGATCCAAAAAGCAGTTAAGATGACCTTATGATGGGCTCAAATATTTTTATTTATGGACCATGGTAAGATTAAACACATAGGCATAATAGAGGTGCTTTCCATCCCCCTTATCCTTGAGTCAACAGGTTTAGGCCACTGAAGGAGAGCTGCAGTCAGGGTTTGTGGTTTTCTTTCAGGGCCCAGTTCTCCATGACCCCAGGTGCCCGCCACGTTATTGATGTCCCTGGCGTATCCAATGGTGCCTTGCAAAACAAGGAGAGGGGCTCAATCAAGTACAAAGAGATAGAGCACCAATAACTGTTAGGTTAAAAAGAATTTTCTCTTTGTACAGAAATAGAGACTTATGTTGCAACAAAAAACCTACCACCATTCACCCACTCGCAAGCGTTCAGACAAGGTTATAACCATCTAACGTGTAGTGTTGGAAAAATATCATTAGAGGAACTCTTTAATTAGTAAAAAGCATTGATTGAAATTTATTAGCAAGATAAAAAAACATATAACATAATCACAATACATCAAAATAAAAAAGTCAAACACATTAGCTAAAATTTAAACCTCAACCGTGACAGTAAGGTAAAAGTATATATGTACGTTGTGTCAAAGGACACATGTAATTATAAAGCAAAACTTTCAATACAAATTAAAAAAACACAATAAGACATACATATAGATGTGTAATGGGAGGAACAATGACAGACATCCAAGTTATGTCTTGGATGTGTGGATTTGTAATACCAGTAAACAGACACAGTCTGGTGAAGGTGCACCCTAGTTACTCGGGGTTCTGTTCTGCGACAAATTCCACCAAACAATCTATGCGTCGACGCGTTTCGGTGGTGTATCGTGATAAAAACCACCTTCTTCACGACTGACAATTTAAAATCCTCCACAGAATACCTTTAACAAACGTCCCTAAACATAAAACATAATACAACCATTAAAAAAACAAAATCCAGAAAAATAAAATACATATATATGTTCTAATTACACATTAAAAACATTTTTTCATTCTTTTACTTATTTCACTAGATGGTAAACATTGCCCTATAGAGAGACTAACTACATCCTAGTTGTAATAGAGTAACCTCAAAGTTTCCAACATTACACAGAAGGGACTACATTTAGGCAAAAAAAAGGGGGAGACAAATCTCATTCATCAATCATACCTAAGTTCATTTTAGCAGAATATATAATGGCAAGCATTGTTGTTAAGGATATAGCTAATGTATAAATGTATAGATCGATTTTCTCTAATTTTAGGGCCCCACTCCATTCATATTATTAAGTGGAATCTCTATCTACTACCACGATTTTAATTATGTAGAACAATGGTAAAAAATACCTACATCTCTGTCCCAATAAACATTGCTGACAGGCGAATTGGCGGCTAGGATAATGCCTATCTTTGGCGTATATCTTTTGTCTGAAACAAATACAAATTTAAAGATATCACAGAGTGCTTTAATATGGGAGATGAATAGAACCCATTATTGATACTCCTTCCCCTCAGTATTGGCAATACTATTTACAGCCAGAGAGTATTTTATGTCGTATAATCTCACCTTGATTCAACAAGATGGGGCCTCACTGCATACATGAGGTCATGTTCATTATCTAGACGTTTCGAAAAATTCATAAAAACAAAGGAGATCCCAAATCTATTTGGTTGCTCTTCAGGGATGATACGATCTCTAGGGGTAAACAGTAATATAAATCCACTGTGATCCATTTATTTTGTGCATATCGACAAAGGCATAACTTGAAACTAAGTTATTTGACTGAGACACTTACCCTATATGGTGATGCACTAATGGGTAATTTGTTAGGTTGCCAAAGCATCCACTTATGCGAGCCGTCCTATCAGGGCCAAAAAAGTGTTTGTCTCGTTCACCCGGAGTTCTGGGTATGGCTAAGAGTAAAATGAAGATGAAATTCAAGTTAATGATGCGCGGCAAGATTTTATTTAAAGAGAAGACAAACATGCTAATCCTAATTCAGACCCTATCCGTCATGCGGAAATTCATAAGTGTCAATGTTCCCTCACTCCGAACCAGGGAACTAACACTACATTTATTAAGTGCTTTATACTGCCGATTAAAACCCGAGCTGAACGACAGTTTTCAGCTAATCTACTCTTTTCAGTAGGTGCAAAGGGACACCGCTGTTCTGTCTGCTTGCTTGAGTCGTGCTGATATCGCAAGAGGCATCTATGCGTAAAGGGAAGGCTTCTAATGGTCTCGCTACTCAACCTGCTGCCCGCTTGTACCCAATATTAAAACCCGAGTTTGACCAAGATTGGCCTGGCTAGCTAAGCCGATATGTTCCCCCGTGAGCTAGAGGGAGTCAACGCGGACACCCGTGAGTTCGCGCCAATATTCAAGGGCTTCGTGGTTTCTTACCTGCGTCAGTTACGGTACGCGTTTAAACAAACGTCGCACGATTCAGAATCGCCTATCTCAAGGCCTGCTCCTACGTAATTCCTTTTTGTTACCGCTATAAGCCCACGTGATTTCGAAAATAGACATAAAGAGCGACAGAGGACTCTAAACTAGGAATACAGGAAGGTTACTAGCCCAATGTTAAAACAGACTCCATATTGGAGTGGGAGACTTCTTGAGTATCGTTTTATCTATAAATGACAAATCTCAATTAACATGTCCTATATTGTTGAAAATACGTGAGCTGTCTCCGAATAGATATACAATTAGTCTATAGGACACACAAATTATACGCTGCTCTGTCCGTGGCCCATATATTTTGAACATATAACTCATTGTTATAAGTAGCATTGCGTTATACATGAGCAAGTTTACTGACTCAACATAAATGTATATCTATAAAGGCGGAGTATGCAATATTCACACTGGTTCTCATGGGAAATAGAGACTTCACAATTAGTGAGGGCACTAGGTGTATCTTAAAAAGGAATTTTTGGGAGTTATTGAATATTACAGGACTCATTACATCTGAGTCCATTATTGAAAAGAGACGTAATTACAGGGACATATATAGATGTAAGGATGGATGAAAAACTAGCTTCCTCAAATATCACAGGAAAGAGTGAAAAACTTGATCCTCTAAAAGGATCCTGTGAAAACAGGTGAATTAACCAAGTGATCATTGGAACCCAATTGGTTTAAACAGAGATTCACAGAGGGATGGGAATTCTAAGAACTAAGTTTCATCCAGTCTTCCCTAGTGTTAAGCCCTTTATAGATAGTGTTGAGGACGGAAATATACCACTGTTCTCTGTTTTTTCTTTTCATTTCCAGGTTGCCTCCTCTGAGGCTTCCAGAGATTTTTTCAATTACAAACCACTTAAATTCAGTATGTTTGTGCTTCAAGGTGTCATAGTGTTCGACAAGGGGAGCATTTTGTTTGTTAGTCTTTAATGCTGATCGATGTTCAAGTAGGCGTAGTCTGAGCTCTCTTCCGGTTTCACCGACATATGCTAGACCACAAGGGCACAATTCACATGCAATAGAACACTCCTGCAGTGGATGGGGAATTGCCACCCTTGGCAACCTCTTCCCAGGGGGTCAAAGCCTGGACTGCCCAACTGAGGTAGACATGTCTGGACCATCTCCCCTGGATATGTTCACATACTGCCGCCTCCACACGGTGTGTAGAGAGCAGTATCCAACTTTCTCTCAGAAACCCCAGGTGCCCGCCACGTTATTGATGTCCCTGGCGTATCCAATGGTGCAACACAAGATGACCAAACTGTACGGCTCCATACAGGCAGATACTCCAATGCCCCAACTCAGCATTAGAGCAAAGTGGGATGCTGACTTGGGTACTGTCATCACAAATGCGGAATGGGAGTACTGCTGGGGTCATCCACATCGAATACCTTCACAGAACTTACCACACCCCCTAAAGCTGTTTTTGCATAAGTTAGGAGACACCTCACACTGTTTCAGATGTGGCGAAGCAAAGGTGGATTTCATACAGCTCATGTGGAGGTGCAGGAGAATAGCTGTGTATTGGGACGAAGCGCGCAAGGCGTTATCAGACATGATCCAAACAACTATAGAGGTGACCGCAAAAGTGGCATTGTTAGGGCACACAAAAGGGGTTGTGCCTTCTGGCACTGGTGGGTGTCCTATGTGTGTGGGGGGGAAGGCATGCGCCGGAGGTTCGGAACTGGCTTTGAGATCTGTTGCATTGCAATGACCAGAAATAACTTTATTACTCTAGGATGCCTCCTACTCAGCACACTAGGGATATTTGCCACCCCCCTTCCCCAGCAGGCCACTTGCTAAACCACACCATTGAGCAAGCTGCACCATTTCGGGGCTCAGAGGGGCCAGACAGGAGGCCCTGACGGGCTGACGAGTGGTGCAGCGGGGACTCCTACGCAGGGCACAAGTCCTAAAAAAAAGAAGTGGGGGGACGCTCCAAGTTAGGTGGTGTCACCGGAAGTGACCTCACAGCCGGAAGTGACGTCACGAGATGGAGTCCCCACTAATTAACAAAGGTTAGAAGGCGATGGGGGCAGGTTCAAAGGGAAAAGGAGAATGTTTACGTTGGAATTAGTCACCGTATTGACACTCATAGGAAAGGGGAAATTAAAGATGCGCTTGTTCGGTGCGTATTTATTGCCCACAGTAAATTTGCCGGTCTCCGTCTGAAATGCATAAACACATACTGACCTTTTCTAATATACGGCCACGAGCGCCCGTCTGTCATACTGAACGGCTCCATCAACGTGAAACAACTTAAAGAGCTCTGTTCGCCCTCTCTCGACAATAGAAGGTTAGGTTTGGTGAGTGCTGAGCGCGCGCGCAGGCTCGGGTACCGGCTCCATCTTTTGGGCAGGGTGGACGGCGTCCACCCGGTAAAAACCCGGTAAAATAAGTGGGGGGACGCCGTCCACCCGCGTGGTACCCCGACTCGAGCCCTGCTCCTACGAAATACACCACCGAAGGCGAGGGAATGCAGGGCCAGAGTGCGTGTACAGGGCCTGGGATAAGCGCGAGGAATGTGCTGAGATGATTCTCCCCTGGAGACCCAGGGAGGCCCCTGCGGGGACTCAGATCACACCGATGTGTACTGTGCACCGTTTATATTTCTATGCCATGCTGTCGCTTCATGTTCTCTTTTGTTTTGTTTTGTTTAAGCTGTGTCGTTAGGAAATGCCAATAATAACAAGCATTTGCAATGCAATCGCTCTCACCTTTGGGACCTTATATGTATTAAGCTATGCAGCACATTAGCCTGGGTGCAGAAACATCTACTGTTCTTTAACATGGAGGGAAATTAAGCACCAGACTGCGTGACACGCCAGGTATGGGAACACATGGAGAGAAATATTGCCTTTCAGCGGTAAATGGTATAGTCCAAAGCTCTGTTTTTAATATAAAATCAGGGCCTTTGGTGATCATATCACTGAAGTAAAAAGATTTGAAAAAAATATTATTGTCTACGGGTGCTCGTGGAAAACAATTTCTATGGACTGGAATCTAGAGAATGCTGAAGTGGTTCTGGTATTTTACTGACCTCTGCTTGTCGTTTTCTATCAAGAAAGTTAAATAGAGGCAGTTGCCAGAAAAATAAAAAAATTAAAATCTCTCAGCAGAAAGCAATTCTGGTATTTTACTGACCTCTGCTGGTCATTTTCTATCAAGACAGTTAAATATAGGGAACTGAACAGAAAAAAAGTCCCGAAGCGGAAGCAGACAAGTCCTAGGGCTGATCTCAAGATCCCACAAAGTACATACACATATAAGTATATGATAAGTATATACCAAAGTATATACAAGAGGTCTCGAATGCTTGACCTAAAAATTGTTCTGGTGTTTCGCTTACTGAAACCTAGTTGTTTATAGTGAATTAGTTGTTGTATCACTTTTAAAAGAGATTCAGCCTATATTTATCTCAATTTGTGAGATGGCACAATCAAGAAAGCCTTCCTTCCTTTCTGCTGTCTGGGAAGTGGACATTTTCATGGCTCTGGAAAAGTAAACGCTTGCTCGCTCTCACCGTCAGTCACCCTTGCTGATCTTTGCACGATCACTCTATCTTTCCTGAATGCCTTTAGTTAGTTTCATTTACTTTATTGTTCTTGTTTTGTTCCATACTGGCAATTACCTGTTTGGTAGTGGTTTTAATTCTTGCCAGTCTTGCCATTACACTAGGCTGCAGTCTCCTTCCTTGTTTAATCCCCGACCCTTCCCGAAAAAACACCAAAACAATAAAAAACTAAAACCAAAAAAACATACCGCAACTATAAACCCTGGGCCTCATGTACAAAAAACCCTGACATTAAAAAAATCACAGGGTTCAGGACTGCAAAATGGCTTTTCTTAATGTACAAAAGGCCCTTTTCCAAGTCAGATTTTTTCCTGACTCGTTAAAAGGGCCTTTGCGATCCTTTCCGAATAGCAAATAGGAGAGGGTGTAAAAAATGCTCCAACACTCGTTTGCGCTATGAAATGGTATGGATCAGTGGTTTGTCACTGCAGAGAGATCGCCACCTAGTAATGAGTTGCCAGCCCCCAAGTTGGGATGGTAACTGATTCATAACGGGGAAAATGTAAAAGCAGCACCTGCGCCTTTAAAGGAAAGGATTCCTGTTAAAAATAAAATATTTCCCATTTTTCAAAGCAAATGCAGGGACGGAAGTCTTCTGTCCCTTGAAGGCCTCCATTGGCAGCCATTCATTTGGAGCCGCAAATTGTGACCTACCTAATTATTATTCATTAGACAGTTTTTTTATTGTCAGTTTGTAGTGCGACATAATAGTACATATGTCACATTGCAAATTGCACATCCTGGTTTGTCAATTGGAATAAAAGATTGAAGTGAAGAATTTAGTTCTAGATGCTTATCAGTCACTCTTCCTGGTTCCCCAATACAGGCTGCATTTCAACTGCTTGGATTTTTTTTCAAGCCGCTGGTGGGCCCATTTTTTTTTTATTTTGGCAGAGTTTTATCTAGCGCTTTAGATAGCATTACAACGTTACTTGAGGACACACATTCATTTTTTGTTAGGCACGGGGAGATTAAGTGATTTGTCCAGAATCCCAGGATGTTTTAGCGTCATTACCGAGACTCGAACCCAGTTCCCCCAGGTCCAAGGTCGAGCGCCCTATCCGTTAGGCCAACTCCTCTCCCCATTATAGCCCAAATCTCAGCCATGTCTTGGAAGGCGTTCTGGAAGCTTCCCTCTCCCCAGTAAATCCATTTACTCCAGTTTGGATTATACAGAATGCTAGGCCCATAGTCTTGAAACCCTTGGTATTTCACAGTCTAATGCCTATTCATTTTAGTTTTGTCTTGTAAATTATTAGGAAATCTTTTTTAAGTAACAGAACATTTATCTCCTGCAACCTTGACGACTCAATAGTTGTTTGTCTGTTGCACTCAAACTTAATTAAAAGCACACAATTAGACCCCACTGGCTTTCAGAGGTGTTCAGTTGAAAGCACAGAGTGCTTTGTTTGGTGCACAGAGCATATTTTTGCACTAATTCCAGTCTTTTAAACCAAGGAGTTAAGAATTATTTGATGAAAGGCTATTGCAATCTCGTTTGAAGATTGGCTTGAAATTGTTTTATTTAAGGTATGTACTGTCCCACTGTGTATCTGTTGGAAATGACTATCGTTTGGGTGTTATTCCACCAGATGTTTGCCTTCTTTTATTGAACCCATTTTTGTTGCCTTGTTGCATTGGACTCCTGCTAACCTGTGGTAAATTGTTTGTACTTTCCCCTTTAAACCTCGTAACATTGGCATGTGCCTGAGTGGCACATTGAATTTAGTTATAAGTCCCTAGTATATGCTACAACCTGCCACAGGAGATATACATTACGTGCTACCAGTGGGCTACAGCACTTGTTGTGCCACCCACTACAGTAGCACTGTAAAACATGTCTCCAGTCCTGCCCCAGCAGCATGGGTGGGCAATTTTAAAACTGCCCTTTCGATCTGCTAAAGTCACGCCTGAGTTAGGCCCAAATGGTAGGGTGCATGTCATTTAAAACGTTGGACATGTATATTTAATGTTTACATGCCCTGACAGTGAAAAATCTCCAAAGCAATTTTTCACTGTGCCAAGGTTTGCTCTCCCATAAGAAAACACTGGGTTACACTATAACAACTTATAGCGCTTAATTTCATTTTGGGGAGAGCTATAAAATGGTCCAGGTCTAATTTTGATAGTAATTTAAAATCAAAGTTAATGGGTAAGTCCGAGTTTGTATTACTATCTTGAGAATGACACTTATAGAAAGTTGTCCTTTTCCCGCCTAAGCTAAGAGGGGCGTTTCTGTCAGGGCCCAGCATCAGATGGCTACAGATGGCTTCACTGTGGTGAGATGTTGATTGCTCCTGTACAATGGACAAAGGATTTGGGCGCAGGGAGGTCTTCTCCTTCCTTGAGTAGGATGGCCTTGAGGGCTATGCTCAGCCCCTCTCTGAGCTTCAAATGATGCCTACCCTGTCAAGACACCTAGGCCTGCCTCCTTTTTGTCTTGCTAGTCAAAGTGAATCCAAACCCAGTGGTAGGGAAGAGTTGCCCCAGAACTGCAAAGGTGATTAGGGTCATCCCTGGGAACGCTTACTCCATTTGCCAGGGAGTGGCCAGGAGTTTCCCCCACTCACAGGTTGGCACTGGGCATAAATGAAGCAGCTCAAGTACCCTCCTCAGAGCACTCTTGGACCTGTGATGATCAGAAGGACTGCCCTGCTGTCTGAAACCTGAAGAAAGACTGGATCTGCTTGCCTTGAACCCAGGACCCCAGAAGTGACTCATAGGTCAATTGGCTGACCTCCGATTTGAGCTACAGGGACACAAAAAGCTTCCAGAGGCCCTTGCCCTGCAACCGCCTAGCTTACCAGTACCAACTGGTCATGCCCTGGACCCTGCTGCCAGCCTCTGTTGCAGTGAGCCCTAGCCTCTAAGTGGTTCCCCCCTGGTGCCGGAGCCTTGGCTGGTGTGAGAGTATGCTTCTCCTGTCCCCAAACTGCAAAATGTCAGACTTAAATACTTTTTGCAATCTTTCTGCTTGTTGAACCATCACAGATCAGGGCCGCTGTGGAAACCGTGGTTGGTCAGCCTCAGCTTACTGGTTTGCTCTGCTGAAGGAGATCAGACTTCCTTAAAAGCTTCTAATTCAGAACATAGAGGGCTTCATATAGACTGACACCGAGCAGCAAATCGTCGACGTTGAAGCCTTCCTGGGCATATATTTTTGAAAGTGCCCACTCAGAGCTTTACCATATTCGTGGACGACAGCACCGATATGATGCAACCTACTGTCGTCAAACTCCTCTTTGGATCCAGCTTGCCACACCAATGACTCGTCGCCAGCCATATTTTCCTCATAAAAGTTTAGAAGGGCCTTAGTACAACTTTGGCGGTCCTCTTGTGGCACTGCCACCCCTCTGTCGGCAGGAGGACCACCAAGGCCGTTGTGCACCCGCTGTATTCAGAGTTGAATTCAGGTCGGCGGGTGTTGCTGCAGCGATCTTACGGCAGAGGGCTGTTAGGCTCATAGGAGAGCCTAACATGCAGCCCTCCACCGTGACAGCGCCGACTGCACGTTCCTGAACTGTGCAGCATTCATGCCACACTGTTCAGGAACTGGGGTGCATTTGCAGGGGCACAACATGTGCCCTCTCCTGCATGCATCCTCAGGCCCAGATCCAGCAGGGGGCCCTTCTAGGGCTCCCTTAGGTGCCTCTCTGCCACCCTTTTCATGGTTATCTCACCGCCATAAAAAGGGCAGTGAAAAGGCAACTCATAATGGAGAGAGGAGTTGGCCTAACGGCGAGGGCGGTCGACCACGAATCTGGGGAACTGGGTTCGAGTCTCGGCAATGACGCTGACCATCCTGTGATTCTGGGCAAATCACTTGATCTCCCCGCGCCTAACAAAAACTAATGTGTCCTCATGTAATGCATCTAGTGCTATGTAAAGCACTCTGTTACTCGATTCGGGTCAAGTTTGCGCTATATAAAACTCTGTAAAATAAAAAATAATATGGTTAGTGGTTTCAGCAGCGACAGTCCAGAGGTTGGAATCAATATACTTATCAGGAAAGACAAACAGAATACCTTACCTCTGACACCATAGATTGAATATTTTACTTATAGCTCAATGGTTTATTAATAGCCATTGGCTCCATTTATTTTATGTATTCATTCTTCTTTTTTTTCTTTAATCAAACGCGTGGTTACTTTCACAATACACATTTACAACATCCACCTCTTTTTTTGTTTTTGTGTGAATATATACAATACAAAATATTTTACATGACTTAGACAAAAAAAAACATATACAATGTTTACAAAACAAACAAATATATGACTCAGGACTTTAACACAATACTACATGCATAAACAAAAACAATCCTGTTTATAATATTTTTTTCAGAAAGGTTTTTTAACGAATGACATACGTAGGTCCTACTGATTAACAAATCTAATTAGGACTAATATCTCTGTTTTGCTCTCAATTAAATCTACTAGGCAATTTATCAGCTCAAGTGCGCCGATTGTTGAACACGCTTATTATGTACAGTTGCTCTAAGCCTCATATTCATGCCTGTTGCAGACTGCCGTCCCAGTGGGATCCTTGATCCCGGCGGTCTCATGGTGGTTCGATGACCACACTCAGAATACTGCGAGCGGACCCGCAGAATGGTGGTGGTCGGTCCGCCACCACAAGTACAGCGGTCCTGAGGACCGCCATACTTGTAATAAGGCCCTAAATCTGAAGGTAAGCTTTCCACTGGGATTGACCTGGTCCCTGAATCCAACCCGTGCTCTAGCGCAGTTGGCCTTAATTTTTTACTTTGACCCAGACTGGTGCGACCCAATAACTGTGTATGGCACTTTGTGTTTTTTGATGCTATTTTTTAATTCCTATTTTGAAAAATTATATCTAGGGTTCTATTTATTGGATTTTTGTTTTAAGTGCCATTTTATTTATTAAAATGTTCTGTATTTTTCTAAACTGGTTTGGAATTTTATCTTGTGTTGTGCTTTCACTTTATTACTTTTTGAGTATTGCAGAACTACTTTACACATTGCCTCTAAATTAATCATTACTTTTTTGTGCCAGGCTACCAGAGGGTTAAGCACTGCTTATTTAGTGATTTTTGTGGTTCACTCTGGCAAGAATTGTGAATGTTCCTTGAAGTGCTTTCTAACCCCCTTCAGTTAATACTCCACTTTTTTACAGTGTGGTTTGAGAGAAACTGTCTCCAAAGTGCAGGTAATAGAAGAGAATTGTATCTATCATGCATATTGTTTGTACATGCCTTATGTATTTGTGTTTATGTTCCATTGTACAAAAAGGGGCCTATTTATGAGGAGGTTTGTGTTGCGTTTTCACTGTGAAACGTGGTACATGCACAACACAAACCTTAACTAAGATGTATGAAATTACTGTGTTGTGTTACCTGCCATGGGAAGGCGTTCTATGGGCATTGCTTGGGTGTTCCCACCCAACGCCCATGGTTTGTGACGCATTCCTAAACTTACCAGACCTGGTAAACCTGGGAATGTGCCAAATAGTTACACCTTCCAAGGGTATTCATAATGAGGAGAAATATATCTATTTCTCACCGTTTCTTCCGCTTTCTATGTGTGCTGTATTCTGCAGCACACATACAAAGAGTAATATGCCTCCAGGATAGTTTTTGTGAAGGAATGTCCCTATTCCTACACAAACATAATCCTGCATGCAACCCAGGCTCCCGGGAACCATGGTTCAAGGGTGCCTGCGTTGACGCTAGGTTGCCAAAAGGGCGCCAGCGCAGGGGAAAAGGCAGGAATGCGCTGTATTACCTTAAATACCGTGCATTCTTGCCCTTTCCCTGTCACGCAGAGAGAAGATGACTTACTGAGCTGCACTGCATGACTTTTTCGTAGATAGGCCCCAAAGTATTTTTCTCCTTTGTGTCAGCAAGGATTCTTTTCACTGAAACAAAACGTTTATTTGACACATACATATGTTATCATGATACACACGCATTTAGTATTTTAAATACCCATTAATACATTACACTAATGTTAACGGTAATGTTAATGATTATATAGTTACATTTTTCTATCTCATCAAGATTATATCACTGCATTTTTCTGCATATATATATATATATCATATGGTATGATAGTCTACACCCCAACTACCCATGCCCTACTCATCCTGCTGCTTTACACGTTATTCCAGGAGTAGAAGAGAGAGAGAAGAGAGAGGCTGCTCTACCTGTGGTAGCTGTGAGAGGGGACACTGGGAGCACTGTATTCTTGGGTGTTCGAGGGAAGTGTTCGCTGCAGCGACCAATGCTGTGACCGTTGGGAGAATGCCAATGGCGCTGCTTGTTCTGCTCGTTCATGTTTCTTGCCCTGGACTGTGCCCTCAGGGTGGCGGTGGGCATGGCGGACACTAGAAGATCAAATTTACTATTCAAACTCTAGTCCTAGAATACTTGGGAAAAGAGCATCTTTTCCCCAAATATTGCAGGAGGCTTATTTATGTTTCTAACTCCAGTCCTGGAATATTTGGGGGAAAGTATTTTTGAATGGGAGAAAGCGCCGCCCTGAAGGCAAAACTCAGGGCAAAAAAACAAGGAAACGCTTGGCTGTGAGTCTATTATGGACGGCATAGGATCCCCAGGGGAGGAGATTGGAAAGATCACAGGGTTTTGGTTCAGCACATGAAACTATTAGGGCTACGCCTAGAGTCAGAAATAGTACAGCTCCAGACGGGTGGGGCATATTGCAGAATCATCCCAGGGCGTGGTAGTAAATCACCATAGAGGAGGCACAAGTACTTCACGACGTAAAACGATCTTGCATTTAGTAATTGGTAGAAGTATCTGAAGATACTAACAGGCAGCAGCGGTCCGTGGAGGGAGTTCTGTGGGGCGGAAAGACGGGGCGGGGAGGGGCAGGGTGGGGGGTACTAAACACCAGACATGGATAATTGGAGGTAAGTAAACAATTAAATAAATAAAACGAATTTCGTAGCACGCCCTGCATTACAAAATGCGGTGCAGCGCGTGCTACGAAATTCATTTTATTTATTTAATTGTTTACTTACCTCCAATTATCCATATTCCGGAGTTTGGTACACCCCACCCTGCCCCTCCCCCGCCCTGCCTTTCCGCCCCACGGAACTCCCTCCACGGACCGCTGCTGCTAACAGGTAATACAACAAACAAATGATGGACGGAATGCTGACAATGCAGACATTCTCCCCCAGTCAAGAGATCTGGGTTAAATCCATCGTTCTTTTGCCCACTACACCACCCCAGTTCAGACATGGCCATATGCAAATCAGTCTTGACCCTGTGCCTCATGGGAACAGTCCAGCCCGAACTGCCAAGCCATGTTTTCCCTGGACCGGAATCAAGCATCCTAGGACCGGTTTCTGGCTATCAGCCGTCATCAGCCAGGATAGCTTGACTCCAGTGGCGTAGTGAGCACGGGTCCCACGTCTGGGAATACCCATCCCACTTAGGGCGAAAAGCGTTACAACAAACAAATGATGGACAGAATGCTGACAATGCAGACATTCTCCCCCAGTCAAGAGATCTGGGTTAAATCCATCGTTCTTTTGCCCACTACGCCACCCCAGTTCAGACATGGCCATATGCAAATCAGTCTTGACCCTGTGCCTCATGGGAACAGTCCAGCCCGAACTGCCAAGCCATGTTTTCCCTGGACCGGAATCAAGCATCCTAGGACCGGTTTCTGGCTATCAGCCGTCATCAGCCAGGATAGCTTGACTCCAGTGGCGTAGTGAGCACGGGTCCCACGTCTGGGAATACCCATCCCACTTAGGGCGAAAAGCGTTACAACAAACAAATGATGGACGGAATGCTGACAATGCAGACATTCTCCCCCAGTCAAGAGATCTGGGTTAAATCCATCGTTCTTTTGCCCACTACGCCACCCCAGTTCAGACATGGCCATATGCAAATCAGTCTTGACCCTGTGCCTCATGGGAACAGTCCAGCCCGAACTGCCAAGCCATGTTTTCCCTGGACCGGAATCAAGCATCCTAGGACCGGTTTCTGGCTATCAGCCGTCATCAGCCAGGATAGCTTGACTCCAGTGGCGTAGTGAGCACGGGTCCCACGTCTGGGAATACCCATCCCACTTAGGGCGAAAAGTGTTACAACAAACAAATGATGGACGGAATGCTGACAATGCAGACATTCTCCCCCAGTCAAGAGATCTGGGTTAAATCCATCGTTCTTTTGCCCACTACGCCACCCCAGTTCAGACATGGCCATATGCAAATCAGTCTTGACCCTCTGCCTCATGGGAACAGTCCAGCCCGAACTGCCAAGCCATGTTTTCCCTGGACCGGAATCAAGCATCCTAGGACCGGTTTCTGGCTATCAGCCGTCATCAGCCAGGATAGCTTGACTCCAGTGGCGTAGTGAGCACGGGTCCCACGTCTGGGAATACCCATCCCACTTAGGGCAAAAAGCGTTACAACAAACAAATGATGGACCGAATGCTGACAATGCAGACATTCTCCCCCAGTCAAGAGATCTGGGTTAAATCCATCGTTCTTTTGCCCACTACGCCACCCCAGTTCAGACATGGCCATATGCAAATCAGTCTTGACCCTGTGCCTCATGGGAACAGTCCAGCCCGAACTGCCAAGCCATGTTTTCCCTGGACCGGAATCAAGCATCCTAGGACCGGTTTCTGGCTATCAGCCATCATCAGCCAGGATAGCTTGACTCCAGTGGCGTAGTGAGCACGGGTCCCACGTCTGGGAATACCCATCCCACTTAGGGCGAAAAGCGTTACAACAAACAAATGATGGACGGAATGCTGACAATGCAGACATTCTCCCCCAGTCAAGAGATCTGGGTTAAATCCATCGTTCTTTTGCCCACTACGCCACCCCAGTTCAGACATGGCCATATGCAAATCAGTCTTGACCCTGTGCCTCATGGGAACAGTCCAGCCCGAACTGCCAAGCCATGTTTTCCCTGGACCGGAATCAAGCATCCTAGGACCGGTTTCTGGCTATCAGCCGTCATCAGCCAGGATAGCTTGACTCCAGTGGCGTAGTGAGCACGGGTCCCACGTCTGGGAATACCCATCCCACTTAGGGCGAAAAGCGTTACAACAAACAAATGATGGACGGAATGCTGACAATGCAGACATTCTCCCCCAGTCAAGAGATCTGGGTTAAATCCATCGTTCTTTTGCCCACTACGCCACCCCAGTTCAGACATGGCCATATGCAAATCAGTCTTGACCCTGTGCCTCATGGGAACAGTCCAGCCCGAACTGCCAAGCCATGTTTTCCCTGGACCGGAATCAAGCATCCTAGGACCGGTTTCTGGCTATCAGCCGTCATCAGCCAGGATAGCTTGACTCCAGTGGCGTAGTGAGCACGGGTCCCACGTCTGGGAATACCCATCCCACTTAGGGCGAAAAGCGTTACAACAAACAAATGATGGACGGAATTCTGACAATGCAGACATTCTCCCCCAGTCAAGAGATCTGGGTTAAATCCATCGTTCTTTTGCCCACTACGCCACCCCAGTTCAGACATGGCCATATGCAAATCAGTCTTGACCCTGTGCCTCATGGGAACAGTCCAGCCCGAACTGCCAAGCCATGTTTTCGCTGGACCGGAATCAAGCATCCTAGGACCGGTTTCTGGCTATCAGCCGTCATCAGCCAGGATAGCTTGACTCCAGTGGCGTAGTGAGCACGGGTCCCACGTCTGGGAATACCCATCCCACTTAGGGCGAAAAGCGTTACAACAAACAAATGATGGACGGAATGCTGACAATGCAGACATTCTCCCCCAGTCAAGAGATCGGGGTTAAATCCATCGTTTTTTTGCCCACTACGCCACCCCAGTTCAGACATGGCCATATGCAAATCAGTCTTGACCCTGTGCCTCATGGGAACAGTCCAGCCCGAACTGCCAAGCCATGTTTTCCCTGGACCGGAATCAAGCATCCTAGGACCGGTTTCTGGCTATCAGCCGTCATCAGCCAGGATAGCTTGACTCCAGTGGCGTAGTGAGCACGGGTCCCACGTCTGGGAATACCCATCCCACTTAGGGCGAAAAGCGTTACAACAAACAAATGATGGACGGAATGCTGACAATGCAGACATTCTCCCCCAGTCAAGAGATCTGGGTTAAATCCATCGTTCTTTTGCCCACTACGCCACCCCAGTTCAGACATGGCCATATGCAAATCAGTCTTGACCCTGTGCCTCATGGGAACAGTCCAGCCCGAACTGCCAAGCCATGTTTTCCCTGGACCGGAATCAAGCATCCTAGGACCGGTTTCTGGCTATCAGCCGTCATCAGCCAGGATAGCTTGACTCCAGTGGCGTAGTGAGCACGGGTCCCACGTCTGGGAATACCCATCCCACTTAGGGCGAAAAGGGAAGGCAAGGTTTGGCAGTTCGGGCTGGACTGTTCCCATGAGGCACAGGGTCAGACTGATTTGCATATGGCCATGTCTGAACTGGGGTGGCAGAGTGGGCTAAAGAACGGTGATGGATCAAACCCAGATCTCTTGACTGGGTGTGAGTGTTTGATTGGTTCTGATGCTTCGTCCAACACCACCCCCTTTTGTACCGCTAACAGGTAATAAGTAGCATGCCCCATGACTACTCGCGATCACAGAGAGCCAACACAAGAGCGAGCGCAAACTCGCTCATTAGAACCACTGTTTAGAAAGTAAAGGTAGATCAACGGGCAAGATGAAACAGGTTCAAACAACAGCACTATAATAGAAGCAAGAAGTGGCAATGAGTGAAGCCGGGAAGGGTGGTGCTGCTGTGAACTTGCAAGCAGAGTGAAAGAAAAGACTCTGGTAGCGAGTCCTGAGCATGACAATTGCATAGGTTCATTTCTGTGCTTTTGATGAAAATTATCTAGAAAGCAGAGACACATCAAAAGATCCAAATTGCAGGAAAGGCAAGAAAAAAAACCCAGTTCAAATATTTCAGGTCTGGTTTGACAGCTGTCTGGCAAAACCTGTTGTTACCAACTCTTTAAACATGGCATGAGCTTTGGCTCTGCAAATAGAAGGGACTTTTTCTCTCACATCATTCTGTTGTTTGGTTCATTTCAGTGTTTTACTCAGGATTCAATATGCAGATCAGACCTTCTAGCTTTGCCAGTGCTTGTTTCATACATGCCAACATTTTGGAAGAGGAAAGTGGGAGATTTAAAACAATAATAATTAGGAGAATATATTTCTCCCAGTGACTTACGTGTCGCCCTGTATCGGGTCTATCGTTGTGTATGGGACTTGCAAGTGTGCTGCTGTAGAATCAGATATCAGAAACTAAAATATGCTTTATTTCCAAATCTGTCAGGAGCACAGGGAAATTGCTATGGCAGGCAGAGAAAGCGTGACAAAATGTTGTGCACTTGCTTGCAGGAATGGGTTACTGGTAGTGCATAATCCGAATCACCCACAAGACCAGCTCCTGCAATCTGAAGACCGCCGAGGCATCGGGATGTTTTAGGCAGGAATCCGGATACGGGAGACTAGCCTTGAAATCAGTAGTCACCCGCCTGAATCGGGAGGGTTGGCATGTATGTTGTTTGTACTGCAGCATACACATGACGTGTGGTAGTTCAGAATAATTTTTACCCTTAAACCAGGACACTACTCAAACACATTATTCCAATTAGCATTTCTTGAGGTTTATGTTGAATGATGTCGTCTTACATACTTGGGAGCATATTTAGAGTTTGGCGGCCAATCATTGTCCAGAAGTTCAGAGGAGGGATTTATGTTACTGCGCTTTCAGAATAATGACTACCATATTTAAAGAACTCTGCCCAGCAGGCAGAGATCTCTAAGCTTTCATTAGCGCCTCAACCATGGCAGCTCCGTTGAAGGCTTTGAAAGTTTGCTAAGTGACCACCTTGTTCAATACTACTTCCTAGCACATTTTGTGGTTCTTCAAAAACAAATTCCCAATGCAGAAGTTTGTTTCTGGAAAAAAAAAACCTGACATGTTCAAATGATGGGTACCTGCCACACAGTGGTGGGATTGAGAAATGCTTTCAAAGCAATCAAGTGCTTTGCATGTTAGTATCACTCACTTTTCTGTACACAAAGTATGGCACACATTCCCTGCGCATATATTCTCTATGAAGTTCCCTTTTTTCCATCAGACAGGTTGGATTAGAACTTGCTCCACTCAGGCTCAACAAGCACTCATGGAGGACCCATAACCATTTGTATCTATATATGTATGTGGTGTTTCTATAGCGTGAACCTAGCCTAATGGCGGTGGAGTGCTGTACAGGTGCAAACGCAAACATATAGTCAACACACAGAGGTAGCTGGGTTCTGGGAAAAGAAGTGTACTGTTACTTCATTGCAATGGAGTGTTCTTTAAAGACATTTGTCTTCAACTCTTTCCTAAATTGGAGCAGGCTTGGGGTGGTCCTGATGAAACAGGATGTTGTTATGGATCGCGGGTGTGCAGATGAAAAAAGCCTACTGCCTTGGTGTTTCTTTTTTACATTTCTTAGTTTCCAGTCTAATGGTTTCCTGGTTATGTGTGTACTGACTGAGTGCCACAAGACACAGTGAGCATATCAGCAAGATAAGCAGGGTGCTCGTCGGGTGGTTTTATAAATGACCCGACCTGGTTTTGAAGATGGTCGGGCCAGCAATGCAAGTTCCATCAGGATGGTAGTGATGTGATCATATTCTTCAGTCCTTGGATGAGGTGTGCTATAGCCTCCTAACGAATAGCCTTACTGGGGACCAGTGCATAGTCTAGGAGACCATGGAGTAGGGCGCTACGACTATCGATTTGTGAGTATGAGGCTTTAAACACCAGTTTTGAAGTCACTTTCTGAAAGAAACAGTTTAACTTTCTTTAGACGAGATAGCTGATACCAGGCATTTTAGTTTAATATTAGATTTTTAGTCAATTAAAACCATAAACAAAATCACACAGTTTAAAAATGAATTAAAAAAGTGGATAAAAAGTGGATTTGTCATACAACTAGTACAGCCACCAATCATCGCGCTACAAGTCCTTTGCATTCTTCAACTTTCCTTCCTAGGTATTTATTTGGGATACCAAACACTAAGCTACATTAGATAAAAGTGACTAAACAGGGGCTGATTGTTACCCTAATGTCTAAAACTACAAGCATTCCACTCAGATAGCTAAAAAGTCCCTTAAGTAAATTAATATATGTAATTAAGGTGCATATAAGCAGGGCCGAAGCAGGTATGAATACATTGGCAGATGGGCTATGAGTCCCGCTGTTAAAGAGCAACCATGCAAGACTTCACATCATTAAAAATACAAAAATAGACAAGTAGTTGTCTGAGCCTAACGGGATAGGGAGCTGCTGATTTCAATCCCTACCAGCCCGTCCTTAACAGTTTCTGTGCATGATAAGTTCTTTGTTTTTTGGTAGTGTGTACCTTAAGAATGATGTTGATGTTCAGAATGAATCCAACTCACTTGGCATTTGAGAACATTTGGATTTCGAAGCTGTCAAGGTTCAGGCCGTTGAGTCAGGATTGCACTTTTTCTTGGTGTTGTTTTTGTCAAATAACAAGAATTCTGCCTTGGCTGGGTTGAGCTTCAGGTTGGCGTTGAACATCAGGTCTGGATGAGATGCAGGCAGTGTTTGAGAAGTTGTTTGGAGCGGAAGCGGAGGAGACTTTTAAGTCGAGTTGTGTCTCATTGGCATATTGGTAAAAATGCTGTTATCTGTTAGAATAGCCCCAAGGGGTCCATGTAAATGTTGTCAATAAATGACATATAATATGGAACCCTGGGATACTTTGCAGGTGTTAGGAATGTTTTAGGACGTGAGGTGCCCATGTGAACAAACTGATATTGTTGGAAAGGTACGAAGAGAACGAGGTTATTGGCAGTGAATCTCAATGGACACTCCAGGGTATGCTTGAGGATGGGATGGTCGACTGTGTGGAAGACAAAAAAGAGGTCCTGCAGTATCAGGAGGCAGGTGTCATCTTCATCTGTGGTCAGGAGGATGTTATCTATGATGTGTAAGATGGTGGTTTCTCTGGTACAGCATTATCTGAAATCAGATTTGTAGTCATGTAGGCAGAGTTAGAAGTGGGCAGGATATGTGGGGCTCAACATGCCCATATTTTTCTAATCTAATAAAAAAGAGTTCAACATCCTGGGATGGTAAATACTGATAGTTGAGATGCCTCAGCTAAAGTGGAAGGGAGGGAGTCTCCTGTGCAGTGAGCCGGAGGGAGGGACCGACAGCTAACCAGTAAACAAGCCTTCTTGCCTTGGTGTGTGCTGATTGAAAGAAGTGTAAATGTGTGCAATTGGTTAATCTGAAATTGAAAAGATTTAATGTAAGCAGGTATTGATGTTAATTGATAGAGCCATGAAGCTTCACAATAACAAACATTCTTTTTGAGAGGGATTGTAAGGGTGTTACAAGCTGAGCTGTGGTGTTCATGCTTTTAATGGACAG
Source organism: Triturus cristatus (assembly GCF_964204655.1). Taxonomy (NCBI): domain Eukaryota; kingdom Metazoa; phylum Chordata; class Amphibia; order Caudata; family Salamandridae; genus Triturus; species Triturus cristatus. The sequence continues at coordinate 133,746,367 of NC_140586.1, read as the reverse complement.
TTATACTAGGTAGACTGTGTACTACTAAAATGTATATTTTTTAAGTACTTTTTTTTAATCTTAAACGAAAAATCGTTTTACACATTTTGTGGCAGCCTATCTAATGCTGTGTGTAATGTAAGTGTAAAATATAATGGCGTACACATTCACAGTACTTTCTGTCACAGTCTGGGACCTCTTGATACTAAAAATATACAAGTCACTATTCCCCACTGCACCAACTAGGATTCAATTCTGCGGCAATCTGGTAGCACACAAGACATCTACAGTGATTGTATTAACCAACAGAGGTTTCATAAAGTAAATTAGTTTCCCCCGGTTTAGTTTGGCAATGCCTTTACACCACCCCCACCGACCGCACCTCGATTACACTCAGGTCGCAGATCCCATACTTGTTTGAATGCATTTCGAGCACTTTAGGCAGGAGATGATTAGCAGTGATGTGATTTTTGTGTTGAGCGTAGATGTTTTTTGATAATCTTGCTCATGAAGGGTAGATGAGTGATTGGCTAGTAGTTGGTGAAGTCATCAGGATCTAGTGTGTGTTTCTCTAGGAGTGTGAAGATCTGGCCTTTCTCAAGAGCTTCTGAGAAGATGTCTTGAGGGAGGGAGACACTGGTAATGACGAGTAGGGGTGAGAGAGCTCATCGGAGAGAGCTTTGATGAAAGACAAAAGTAATACATTTTCATAGGAAATAGTTTTGATGGATGTCAGCAAGATCTGTGACAGATTGGGCCTTGAAGTATGACCATTACGTAATTCAACAAGTGGGGGATTTAGGCGGAGAAACAGTCTTGGTGTTGTAGACATGCTGTCGGGTCGTCTGCATTTTTTTCTATCTTCTCTTTCTTTAACCTATGCCACAGTGCTAAATTTCAGCCACACATGTCATGTGACTAATCATTTACAGCAGCAGATCACTTAATTAGTGCCTCTTTTGCTGAGAAATGCTTATTTGGTGAACCCCTGTTCTTTGGGTGTCACAATTCCAAAAGGTCCTCCTCGTCATCAGGAGGAAAATTTAGACAATAAGTAAAATGTCTTGTAACCAGGTTCTGTATTAAATAACTTTTTCCTAGTTAGTTAGTATGCTACAAGCCCCTAGCAACCTTCCCTCTTCAAGACTGACTTCCTACCACCGTTCCTACCCAGGTTTTGGAAGTAAGTAGCCCTGAGGGAGCTGAAAAACGTGCTAGACCACTACTCCCAGTGTAATAGGTACCAGAAGGTAGGAAATGATTGAGGCTTGGTATGAAAAAGGTTTTTTTTATATATTGATATATTGGGTACAAAGAAACTCTGAGGATTGTAGAGTCTGTACATTGTGCATTGTTTAGCCTGGAGAGTGTCATTACCGCTCAAGAGAAAAATGCAGGCAAGAGTCAGGCTCTGTCTAATGGGGCAATATTCAGTTCTTTCATCATGCACGTGGTTGAGACTATTCTATATAGTGTTCCTGGAGGCACCCAGTACAACCCCTTATTTAACAAACTAACTGGTTTATGGCTACCAAGGGTGCAGTCGTGACCGGCATTACTTGCAGGTGGGGTGGGGGGTCGCGCAGGGGTTCGCACGGGGGGTATTTAGTAAAAAATAAAAATAAGAAACTTACCTTCCCGGGTCCCGCACCGTCTCAGCTCCTGACCAGGTCCTGTGGAACAGGAAGCAGGCAGCCTCACTCCCCTATACCAATCACAATGCTGCAATGGCAGCGTTATGATTGGTGAGGACGGCGCCCAACTGGGCGCCTACGGGGAGGCCATTTTCTCGATGTAGGCTGCTTGCAGTCTACATGGAGAAAAGAGAGAGTGCGCATGACTGGTTTGGTCAGCCCCAGAGGGCCGATCAAACAGTTAGGGCCCGCAGCATTGGGCTAGCCACTCCTCCCCTGCCCTCCAGCAGATCCCGCCCACCTACCTGCCCCAACCAAGCCCTTTTGCCAGGGCCGGACTGGAAACTGAAACCGTCCCTGGCAAACTACTCGGCTCACTCTGAACTTGGTCAGTGTTGTTGGTGCACACCAGCGCATAAAGTGGAAAGACCCCAACAGTCCCCTAATATGTGCCAGCAGCCACTGTCCAGACTCAGTACCATGAGTGTGGGGGATTCAGCAGACCTGCAAGGTGGCAGATGAGTTATTGAAAATAGTGAAATATGCTAAATTCCAATGGGCTATTTTCTTGCTTCCTTAATGTCTTCTCCCTCTGTCAGCACCTCCGGTCTTCCTCTCTTCCACCGTTTCTCCACTCTTCCTCCTGCTACCGCGACACTCTGGTCTTCTACAGGTGATTTTGTCTGCCTTGTCTCTCTGGTCTTCCGTCTATTGACCTGGCCCTCCAGCCTTCTTCTTGTTCACCACCTCAACTTTCTGCTCCTCCTCTATTCTTCTCTGTGTGACCCCCACCTTCTTCCTCTTGTTTATTCACCTATGCTTCACTGGGAGTCTGCCTTCTTTTAAGGGATAACAACTAGATATCCTAGTGACGTTATGTCCAGTTGTGGCAGTCATCTCACTTGTGTTTAGTGCGGACAGTCTACTGACACAGTGCAACACTATCCTGAAGGGCTCCATATTTTTTTGCACATAAGGGATCAGTTAATCCCTTGTAAATGGCTGTGTCACCAGCCTGGGGCAGTACACCGTCACAGCTGCATACTGGACAACTTTGTAAAGAGGATCCAGTTCTCAAGATCTGGGCAATGGTTTGCGCCAAAAATCCTGTGGGCACCAAATCGTCGCTCAAACCGCAGACTTAGTAACATTGGTTGTTCCAGTACAACTCTTTGTTTAGGTCCTGAGGTGTATGAAGCCCCATTTCTTCTGAGGATCAAGTCATTTGGGGCATGCTGCTCCAGGCAAATTCCACTGAGAGTTTGAGGAAGCCCCGCACCCTGGGGTGGGCCAGTGGACTAGGCTCCACTTTTCACTGGTGATTTTGTAGACTTGTGTTAGGGAAAATATCTAAGCTTCTCCCATGGGGAGTTTCTTTTTCAGTTGCAATCTGAGCAGGTCAGTGCATCGCCTGGCTCCTCTGCCATTAACTGAGCCGGGGGGTATGCCAATTAACAAAGATATCAAGAGACTCCTACCCAAGGTTGTCTAGCAAGATGGTTAACTGCAGCTGCCTTGTCGGGAGGTCTTTTTGAGTTGCAACACATCCCGAAAACCTGACACCGCCTCCTCCCAGGTGATACAGATCATAGAGAAACAGGAATAGGAACTAGTTAAAATGACAGTGGCACAGGGCATCTGGGAGGTGCTTCTGTATCTACAATCCTTTTTCCTCAAAATTCTGTCTCGTTTGGACTCTATCCTGACAGTCTTTTCAGGGACTGTAGACTTTATGGTGGACAGGTCAAATTTGTCTGAGCAGTTAGCCATTAGGCCTTTGGATTAAGAGTTACTAAACATCTGCCAGAGCCCCTCAGATCTTAGTGTAGATTTTGTCTGGTTGCTGTTCCATCTTGATCTGTAAGTGCTGGTGCTTTAGCAGAAAACAAGGATGCCCACTGTGAGATTTGAGCCTCCATTCTCCATGCAACTCCCACTGACCACTGGGCAGCTCCTGAGATCCCAGGGCAACATCCCCAGATTCTAGTGTCCCTGTGTCATCTGACAATGCTGGAACAAGTTGTTACCATTCCTGAACCCACCCATTCCAGCTGACTCTTCAGGGAGAGATGATACCCTGTGGATCCGTCTCCCAGACCTCTTCCTCCCAAAAGGCAATATGTGGGAGAGTCAGACACCACTCCAACACCATGCTGGAGATCTGTCCCTATAATGAGGAAACCCTACACCCAGCTAGGTGCTACCATCACACTCTCTCCCTGGAGGCCCCAGTGCCTCTGTTTGAGAATGCATGCATGTTTGCAAACTCTGCAGCAACAACTCCTCCACCAGAACTCACCCTGCCATTGGGCCCCACGTGATGCAGCAATCCTAGGAGACCTGAAAAACAGCTTTCCTTCCTAGCAGTCTTATAATTCTTGGACAACAGGTACATGGCTCACAAAGTCAGTCCACTCTTTGTCTCCAGGAACCTCCAACTCAGCCTGTTCTCCTGATGGCCATGGTTTTTGGTTTTAGGTGAGAACATTACCAATGCTATCTTTTTGGTTTGAGTTGAAGATTGTTATTGGTCATTCTTGTTTCCAGTTTGATGCAAACTGAGTCCAAAGTGATGATATACTGGATTGAAGAACTTTTAAGGTAAACTTGTGTGTCAACAGCGTGCGGGTGTAACAATGCACCAATGCCTCCAACACAGATACAATGTACAATGTACATATCGAGGAGTATAGGTGCTAAGACTGAATCTTGGGGTCTCAACAAGACAACACCATGAATGACGAAGGGCAGCAGCAACGTTTTACCATTTGGGATTGATTTCTCTCCTAGAAAAGAGGTGTGCCACTCCAGCACTTTCCCCTGGCTTCCCACAATGTCTTTCGGAAGACACACAGTGGCAACTGTGTCGGCAGGTAGGAGCCCCAGGTTCAACTGTGTCGACACTTCAAACCCAAGACACACTGCGGTCTCCTCAGAGCTCAGCTTCTGCACGTGTGTCATCACGTGGCCGAGCTATGACTCTACATCTGGAATGGGCTGGTTTTATCTGCTATAAATGTGTTGCGTTGGTAAATAGCAAATGTATTTAGTGGGTGAACAATTATCATCTGACAGGAGTTTGCATCCAAAACTGAACTGACCTCTAAGCAGGTAAGGCAAAAAAGTGCTCCACAGAATGCAGTCACCTTAAGGCATTATGCATGAGAAAAAAAACAGAGATGCAGCACCTAAAACGAATTTTTCACACAACAAATTGCCTTGGCCATTTTTTAAGGAAGGACTGAAGAGGATGTAGTAAAATTGTTTTTTTTATATGGAGCATTCTGCAGCAGCTTTGTGGATTCAATTCACTGTATGAACCAGTGTCAATTTTCACCAAAGGTGATCATCACATGGAAAAGGCAAACTTTCAATCGTCTCATCATGGTTGGAACTTGTGGCCTGCATGATGTCTACTGGTATTTAGCACAGGTACATTAGCCTAGCTAGCCATCTTCTCAACCATGCAATGGATTGTGGGGTTGGTTTGGATAGAGACAAACAGGAACACGTGAGGAAGGTGCATTCTAGAAACAAGCGCCAAAAGCTGATGACAAGTTTAACTTCCTGCTGCCTCTGAGCAGCATCCACCATCTCGGTGGCAGCTGCCAGACAGAAGACGTCTGCCTCAGCATGAGACATAAAAAATCTTTTCAATGTTACGAAGAAAAGGCTGTAATTCATTATGTTACAGCGAAAAGTGATTTTCTGGCCAACCAGTTACAACATTACTGCATTAAATTTTAATTAGGGTGTTGAGAATGTAATGTGCACATATGCAAGTTCACTTCCAGTAAAACTTTCAAATGCAATTTGCATTTAGAAAGTTTTCTGATGATTCACCCAGTGATAATAAATCATTTTCTAATGATCACCTATTAAAAAGTGGCAAGATCGACCAACCGAATGCTCCTGGCCATGCTGTAATATGAATTGCCTGGTGCAATTTAAGTGTGGCAGTGAGGCCCTAGGTTGCATCCTAAACATCCAGGACAATCTCAGAATGAAAAGCAATAGAGTGGAAGGAAATATGCTGAGAACTATTTTAACTGTAGGTTCAAAAAGTTTATTTCTGTGACTTTGGTAATGTCTTTCAATCTGTAATGCTCTCTGCTTTCCAAGAAACAGTACTTATAACCATCCATGGTTTTACGCCCTGCGGGGCACATTGCACATCCCATCCGAGACACTCGTAATTAGACTCTGACTCCTGGATTACAGGCTCAGGGCTAAATTCTATTCCCTGCATAATAAACAGCACTTTGCGCAATGATCCAGAATCCAAGTTGTGACATAATTCTCCTATCATCGCTGTTTTCCCATGACAGGTGAAACTGGCACTTAAAAGACTGATTCCACTAGGTTATACCTATTTCTAAGTTAAACAACGTAAATAGGAGTAGGAGATACTTACTGCAATCAAACTATACCTCGTCCTGGGGCAGTAGTGTTCACTGGGCAGGGTAGGCTCCTCTGTTGGAGCGGAGGAGTGTCGCCCTACTTAATTACCCCCAAAGATGAAAAATAGAATGGTAATTCATTATCATTTTATTTTTCATCCTCTGGTCCTGAACAGAGCATCAGGACTGGGGCGGGGACACAGCTGAATGACAGCAGCCGGGAGGAGGGTGCTCTGATTGTGCCCTTTTCAAAGTGCGCATGTCCCTTTGGCCGGCCATCTTGCGACCGTCAGCCATTCATGCGCACTTTGAAACCTGTAACCCAGCTGTCTTAAGACAGCTGGGTTAGAGTAAGTGCAGGGCTTCAGTGTCCTCCTGACTGTCGAGTGAGGCCGCTCCCTCCAATCAGGGCGGTGCTCTCAGACCATGAGAGCAGCTCCAGGATTGGTACCCGCACTGCATCCAGTTCCTGAGACAAGTTCCAGAGCAGAGGTTGAAGGACGTCGGTTCAGGTAAGTGTTGCTTTTTAAATTAATTTTTCAAGTGCGCACACATCCGGACCCCTCCATAGATACAAGTTGCCACTGCCACTGGGTGTGGTAAATACCTCATCCCATCCGATCCATGTACTATATATATGAAAAGATGGAGAAGGTGAGAGGCCAGGAAGAAACCATCAGCCTAAGAAGTCAACGGTGGCATATGGTACTTAAAGTGAGAGACTGGGTTAGCTGCAGAGGGCAAGAGATTGGAGTTCAGGACCGAAAAGTAGGGAAGATAAATACAACTAGGATTAAAGGAAAGAATGAATGCGTGAAATATTGATTAAAACAGATATGTTTTCAATGTTGTCCTTAATTGTAGGAGGCCTTCTTGACATCCTAGATCTTTGGGCAGTGGATTAAATTTGGAGAGAGCTACATCACATATGATTCAACTGCCGTCAAGTGGGATTTGTAATGATTTGTTTCAGCTCTTAAGCCATTTTTACCACTTGCTTTTTCTCACCACAGGAGGTTTTGAAGGGATCGAGAGAAAAGGAATAAATATTTTATATATAAGGCAGGTGGCCTTAAGTTTGATTTTGGTTCAAGAGGTAACTAATGAAGTTCTCTCAAAACAGGGGCATTGTGATAAAATATATATTTTCTAAATAGATTTAAGATACTAAAGAGGATTTGGGGCAGACCTATTTGTGATGCATTACCACAGTCGATGCATGAAAGTCGTAGAGGTTGTACTCACTAACAAAAGTCAAGCGGTTGGAAGAGAGGCTTTAGTTTGTTTGGTGAATGGAGGTTCGATCTCACTAACTGCAGTAAATGAGTGTGGATAATTTAAAAAACCAAGAGATTTTACTATAGGGGTGTGAGTTGTGGTAATAACATGGAGCCGTCAATGTGATGGCAACAGAACCAAGCTTGGTTAAATTTGTTTTCATGATGTCGGGGTAAGAGATCCAAATGTGCCTTTTCCAGATTATGTCTGAAAATGAGAATATTCCGATTATAAACACAGGATAAGCAGATTTTTACACTGCAGATCCATTCTAAGAAACACATTTTCAACTAAATTTGAATATTATCTAGACACAGGTTAATCCAAGACAATTGATTCCACCATCAAGATTTTCAGAGGTTATGGATAGGGGAAATTGTTCCCTATAGATTGTCCCTCTCAGAGAGCTCATGCAGGTAGAGTCTGCATCATCAGACAAGACTGTCCTTTACTAATGGAGTTGTTATCCATCCACCCATATCAATTGTTTTCATCCCAGTGGAGTCCAGGTTGACTATTCTCCCACACATGTTGGTTACCTTAATCCGAAGACTACCTATCACAAGTGAAAACATATTTATCGTCATTGTAATGTATTACTCTGGCCCATTATGTTGTATTCATTTGAGAAATTCACAAAATGAAAACCTTTGCAAAGAGAAAGTCAACAAAGGTAACATGATGTCCCAGTTATAGACCAACTGACAAATGTAATGAACTAATGCTTTGTGAATGCCAAGGTACATCATACAGACTTACAATATATTATTTATTGAATTATTTTGCCTACCACTGACTTGCTGCCTGAAGTCCTCGTTGCATGACTGGGGTGGTGATTGATGGGGTCCTCCTCGAAGAGCTTCCCCTTGCTTGTAATGAGTGGTGCAGGTCATCAGAGGTGTAGGTGGTGGGCAAGCCTCACATGTCAGGCTTCAGGAGATGACTTCAGTAGAGCCCACAATGTGCCTGGTGGAGAGGCGTGGCCCAGTCACTCTCTGGCGGTTCGGGGTGATCTTGGTACTGTAGTAATGTGTTGTACAGACCTCTTTGATGAGGCTCGCTCTTCAACGCTTTCTAAAACTCTCCCTTGTCCTCAACAGGTCTCATCATTCATGAAGGCTCTTCCGTTTATCGGATATTCAAGCGATGGCAGGCTGTGAACCAGCAGTGGAAAGTGCTGAACTATGACAAAACGAAGGACCTAGGAGAACCCCTCGGGGGGACTATGAAGCTCGGGGGGAGGAATTCACGGACAACTCACCCCTCGAACAATGACCGGAACCCCAGGCGCAGCCAGAGGGTTAGAACTATCTTGAACCATCACTGTGGGTATACGATTCTGCACATACTCAGCCATCTGAGGCCTAATGAGCACCGGAGTGGCTCCAGCTCCAGCCGGGAGGTGGTCATGAGAGTTACAACTGTATAAGAATTGAAATTCCATGAGGTTTCATTCTGGACCTAACTGAGCAACTCATGGACTGCAAAAGAGCAACTGGGCACTGCGAGAGTTTTGGGACAAACACGAATGTTTCCATATACCCAAAGCCTGGCTCCAATTTGGAATCCTTCTGGAGGAGTCCTCAAGTGCATCTTGGCTTCCTGTTTAATTCGGGAGCTTTTTTGAGTCTGAAAACTCACATTTTTATTTATATTTCGGGTTGAGGAGCTTGCTCCCTTCCTCCCACATTTGCCTCCTCGTCTTTGAGGATGGGGAAAGAAGATAAAACGTGTCTCCAGCCGATCTTTGTACACCCCCCACGACAGCATCTCTTGCCCAATCATCAATGTGAACACTGGTTTGACCCTTTCGATATGAACGAATATATATATGTGTATATATATATATATCTATATATATATAATATATAATATATTATATATATATATATTTAAAAATACGTTTCAGGACTTCCCTTAGCAAGATTAAAAATCCACTGGGGAACACCTGCACGAAAAACCTAAAATTTATATATATATATATATGTATATATATATATATATATATATATATATATATATATATATATATATATATATATAATATATATATATATATATATATATATGTATATGTATATATATATATATATATATATATATATATATACATAGTTTCAGCCACAGTATTAACATTTTACCTCAACTCTGAAAAAACATCAAGGAATTGCAATTTAAATATACTATTCCAAAAGAAAAAAAACCCAGTCAACAGTATTGCAATCGCAAGAGTTTAATTTAAAAAAAATTACGAAAAATGTCATGTCAAACGGTTGAAATCTTTATGAACATACCATTTTAACAAAGGTGCAATAAACATTTTTAAGGCAAAAATGGTCTCTCTGCAATAAGATACCTGTACATTTCATATTTTCTTTGTTTGCGTAAGGATATGCCAGGATTTCTGTTTTTTTCTGCTTTCACTCTCGTCTTTGTGTGGGAGGATAAAACATTCAGTACATTTGTATGCAAAGGTTTGTCTGTACAAAGACATTTTGCTTTTCTCTATTTTTGTCCCCGTTTTTGAAAAGGTACAGCCAATTTAGAAATGTGAAATTGTCCTCTTAGCATTGAACAAGTAAATACAGCACCCTGGCTTAAGGAGTGGGTTTGCCAGTTAATCAATAGGCTGTATTCAATCCTGTGATTTATAGGATTTATATTCTTGAAATTAAGACTATTGACTTTTAAATGTCGTCGCTATGATAGAAAACCATTGCCGTCCCCCTTCCTTGTTGGCAAGTGATGTTGTTTCATTCAAGCAACATCACTTTGTCATTGTAACATCAGGCGTTTTATGTCATATGGACAGTCATAGTACCCTTAAGCAGGAGAAAATGGTCAGCTTTGCATCCTATAGGTAAATTAAAACCTGACTTTTCGAAAGACCACAGAGAGAAACTGTGCTAAAAGTAGCAAGAGAAACAAATGACCAGTGCAGGAACCCATGTGACCTTTCAGCGGCTACTAGGCCTGCCCCCTTTATGACAGTTTCCAGGGCGGTACGCAGCTTCCTTATATCCCGCCTCTCCATGTGTGTAGGAAATCCCCATAACAGGGTGGGCCAAAATGGCAGCCATGCTCCCAGCCGTGACTAAGGCTCGTGGTAGGCAGAGCACCACCAGCTTCGGTGCTAGGTACTCAAAGATCTATCTGCTACGTAAAATACCTCACCTTCCTGACGGCTCCCAGGGCTGCAATATGAAGTTCTGGAAATGAATATATTTTAGCAGAAAAGGGTGCCGCCCTAGTGTGAAGCGATGTTGTAGGCCAAGGAGATACCGAAACAGGTCATGATATCACCTATGCCTAGGATCTGTTCTTCAAAACAGTCCATTCAGGTCCTGCTTAATAGCACGAGTCAGTTTTAACAAAGCTTGAAGCATCTACCTTGACTATGCATTTTTATTTACGATCTCCATTCATTCACATGATAACTTCTTGCAATTACCTGGTCATTAAGGGATGCTTTAAATACCCCTCCCTCATTATATTTCGGCAGGTCAAGCATAATGGAATTTAACAGGAGAAAACAGTACGGTATTTACCATGACACAAGGATTTTGGTGCATTAAGCGGAATAGGTGTTATTTATTGCACCCGATAAATAAAGAACCCCAAGGTCTTGAACCTACTCCTCCGGTTTGGAATCAGGGTTACTGTATATAGATTTCTTTTTAGTTCATGCCAGGGGTAATCCTCACTGCTTCAGTATTCCATGCAAGTAAGGACTTTGATGATGAAGGGGGGCATGGAGTTGATGCTTAAATTACTGATAGGCCTACCCTTCCTAGTCATAGCACCTGATTTGGTCAATGGCTTGGATATTCCACCACTGGCATGATGGGAAGATAGTTGCACCTACCCGGAGGGGGCATGAGGCTCGCTCAGCACTTAGAGGATTATTTTCAAGCCCCTTGCGCCGCCGGTGCGTCACTGATAATATGGGAAAAAGTGACGTACCGGCTGAGTGAGGGACTTGTTAATAAGTCCCATAGTATGCACAAAGCATAGGCATCCTTTCAGACGGTGGGTACCCCCTCATTTGAAAACACGTTGATGAAACCTAGGAGTGGTGAGGATTGAGTAATTCATCCAGGCATATTTGGATGACAGAGGTGTGCAGGATAAGCTTCCAATCTGCAACCCGCCCTACTGAGGAGCCATGACTTGATGGTGCGCCTTCCCAGGTCACAAAGGATTATTCCCCTGCACTCTTATATTCCTAGAAAAGAAAAGCAGCTCTACCCAGTGGATCAAAATATCAAAGGCACACCTGGCGCAGAGGGATCTGGCACTGGTGATACCCTTCATCAGCATCCTGACATGCATCTAGCTACAAAAAGACACAAGTATGGGGTAGGGCAATCCCTTCAAAGGTGCAATCTGAACAAATCGTGAAACAAGTCTAATAAAGCACAGGAATAAAAGACTGAGTAAGGAACTACTGAAAAGCTGGCAAACAGCATTAAGTTTTGCCCACGTGGCAGTCGAATGCACACTAGTAAAATTCTGAAATTAAAAGGGAGCGCCGCCGAACTAATAAAGTGTGCGGAATAAAAACACCTTGCGGAAACTCTCAAATGGTCGTATTTGTAAAGTTGGCCTCCCGCCCCCAGTGAAGGGAAAGGCAAGAGACTGGCGGGAGGTTAAGCGTATTTATTCTCAGGAGGGAGAGTACGGAGCCGGCCTCTTCTCACAGGTCTCTGTAGAGATGAGGTGGTCTAGTGGTTGTGAGGGTGGAGTGTAGTGGGTGGAGTAAGAGGAGGACTGCCCCGACAGGAAGGGGCGGAGCGGGGCGTAGGAAGGGCAGTGAGAGTAGGGCCACGCTGGTGTAAGGAGAGGAATAAAGAGTCCTGAACAAACCTATCGTGTCTGTCGTCACTGGTGCTGCGAAGACACGACAGCTGGCGACGAGAGTGGGATCGAGCTAAACGCTCTCCCAGAACACCGGCACGCTGACGAGGAAACCAGCCGAAGCGCCGTCACCCGCGAGACACGCCCGGAGCGTGTGAGAGCCCAGCAGCGGGAAGAGCGAGATCGCGGACCGCGCCCTGCATTGAAAGAGGGTCGGCGCTCGAAGGGCAGGAAGAAAACGACGACGCTGACACGCGCGTCCCCAGGTCAGAGCAGTGTGAAGACTCTCCCACCCACCTGCCTGTTATGAAGCTCTGAGTGAAGCGAATGATGAGAGGAGGCCGCCTGAGCAGTGCGCAGTCTAGAAATGAATGAGCTGAAAGCCCGGCAGCACGTGTGATGTCCATGCACGTTATCCAGCCGGCGGCCATCTTGAAGTCAGGCGGGTCTCCAGACGTCCCATGCAAACAGACCCGAGCGGCCATTTTGAAGTCAGACATCACTAAAATTTAAACAAGCACGAGCAAACGAAAAAAAAAAAAAAAAAACCTGAACAAGGCGCACAATCATATAGACAATCGAGATCCCTACAGTATTACCAGTGCCCATACTGTGCTGAAGCAGTACCCATTTCACGTACCACACGATGTCGAACCATGGATCCCCAGCCCGATCCCCGGCCCGCCAAGAAGCGAAGCCGATCATCATGGGACTGTCGCACCTGCGCCCTCCGGAGCCCCTAGCGCTCGTAGTCGGGAGCAGCATGGGCCCACGCTGGGAAGAATGGGTAGAGGACTTTGAGGACTATATCAAAGGCTCAAAGGTGATAGGGGACGAAGATCAACTAATCGCACTTCGCAACCTCGTGGGAAAGGACATCAGCAAGATGATAAAGGAACTCCCCGCCGCAGACGCGGGTACGTATGCCAGTGTGCGGGCAGCCCTGGATAGGAAGTTTGTGCATAAGAAGAATGTGGACTACGAACGGTACGTGTTCCAGAGAGCGCGACAGGAGAAAGATGAGGTCATGGGCTCATACTTAACAGGGTTGCGGCGATTGGCGCGCCACTGCGAGTTCGACGCTTTCTCGACGGATGACGCCATACGGCTGCGTGTGATTGACGGCTGTCAGTCAGAGACACTACGCAGGAAATTACTGAAGAAGACCCACACCTTAGATGAAATTGAAGAGATCACGAGACTGCACGATCAGACGGAGGAGCAGGCCAAGACAATGGAGGCGGGACGCGTGGAACGCAAAGAGCTAGCCTGTCAGGTACGCACTGAACGCCCCCGCCGGGGATCAAGAGAGCGGGAGCGGCACGCCCGGCCGCCGTCGAGACACCGCCGCCCTGGCCATCGACGACCAGAATCGGGGAGGAGGAGCAGGCGTCAGGATCATGGGAAAAAGGCGCCACTGCGACGGTGCTACCGATGCGGGTACGACTTCCCACACATCGGAGCATGCCCGGCCCTGGGGCAGCAGTGCCACAAGTGTGGCCGAAACAATCACTTCGAGACCATGTGCGGAGAATACCGCCGGGAGAAAGACAAAGACTCAACGAGGTTGCCAAGAGGCGAGACGCGCCGCCATCACGCACGAGCGGTACGTGACCGCCGGAAGTCTTCCTCCAAATCCTCCCAGTCCAGCAGGGAGTCACGGTCTTCAAGGTGGTCCAGAAGATCACCGTCTAGAGACTCTGAATCACCATCAAGTGAACAAGAATATTCCGTGGAATATGCTAACATGATTGCTGATCCAGACCAGCTCAAAAAATACCCTCGACTGGACATCAGCGTAGGCACGCATCCCACGAAGTTTGTGATGGACAGTGGGGCATCCCTTAACTACATCCCAGTGACGGAGTATAAGAAGATGAACCCTCGGCCTCGGCTCAATCCAGCACATGTCCGTGTCTACACCTGGATGTCCAGGAAGCCACTCCCGTGTCTTGGGAAGTTCTCAACGACACTGAGGCATCAAACAACATCTATTCCAGCCGTGATTCATGTCATCGAGGGGCCGGAAGCAGACTGTCTCCTCAGCTTACCAACAGCTGAACGGTTGAAACTGGTAGAGATTCTGTACCGCGTCAACAGTGACAACGACACCATACACAAGTTCCCGAAGCTGTTTTCCGGGCTCGGCAAAATGAACAGAGGCCAGATTCGCCTCCACATAAATGACCAAGTCCGCCCAGTTGCCCAACACCCGCGGAAAGTACCGTTCCACCTCCAGCAAGCGGTGGAGGATGAGCTACAAGACCTGTTGGATGCCGACATCATCGAACGGACAGAGGGCGCCACGCCGTGGGTATCTCCGGTAGTGATCGTACCGAAGAAAGGAACACCAGGGAAGGTCCGACTCTGTGTGGACATGAGGATGCCCAACACCGCCATTGAGAGAGAGCGTCATCCAGGACCCCATCTAAGCGACATGATAGCCGCCCTCAATGGGGCGAGGGTGTTTTCAAAACTGGACCTCAACAAAGGCTACCACCAGTTGGAACTCCACGAAAGCTCCCGATACATCACGACGTTTGCAACGCACCTAGGGTTGTTCAGATATAAGAGGCTAAACTTTGGCATCTCATCAGCCGCTGAGATATTTCAAGAAGCTATCAGACAAACAATCCATCACATCCCGAACACGCTGAACTACAGCGATGACATTCTAGTCTACGGGGCGAACATCCAAGTCCACGACACGGCCCTGGACAGGGTTTGCCATGCCCTCCTAGAAGCAAACCTCACGCTCAACAGAGAGAAGTGCGAGTTTCACCAGTCGCAACTGAAATTCTTTGGCCACATCTTTTCTGGAGCCGGAATGAAGCCAGACCCTGACAAAGTGAGCACTCTGAACAGCACCAGGAGTCCACTTGACGTCAGTGACGTGCGGTCCTTCCTAGGCATGGCGAGCTACTGTTCAAGATACATTAAGGACTACGCCACACTCAGCCACCCCCTTCGCACACTGACCAAACAGGGACAAGTGTTTGAGTGGACGTCCGAATGCGAGCGAGCATTTCAAGACATAAAGAGGGCCGTGGGCACGGTGGAGAGCCTGGCGTACTTCAGCCCAGATCGTAAAACCGAAATAACCGTGGACGCAAGCCCCGTCGGGCTGGGTGCCATCCTGGCCCAATACGACAAAGACACGGACCAACGACACATAGTGGCCCATGCCAGCCGGAGCCTTTCCGACACAGAGAAGGCCTACTCCCAACCGGAAAAGGAAAGCCTTGCGGTGGTGTGGGCGTGCGAACACTTCCACGTGTTTATCTACGGAAAACATTTCACCATGGTGACGGACCACCAAGCGCTCGTCACCATCTATGGCAATCCACGGTCCAAGATGCCGCCCCGCATTGAACGGTGGGGACTCCGTCTGCAAGAATACACGTTCACCATTGTGCACAAACCAGGGAAGGCGGCCAACCCGGCCGACTATATGTCGCGTCACCCGGAAGACTCACAGTGTCACACACCGTCCATGGCAGATGAGTACATCCACTTTGTAGTGGATCAGGCGCGGCCACCAGCGGTCCCCCTAGAGGCCATCCTGGACGCCACCCAGCAAGATACAATGTTGCAACAGGTGATTCGAAGAGTTCGAACAAACCGGTGGCGGCACGAAGACTCGGAGGACGAGAGCGGTGACACAACAAAACGCCAGGAGTGGCAAGCATTCCGAAATGTGTGTGAGGAACTATCAGTTACAACGGACGGCCTATTGTTACGGGATCACCGAATTGTCATTCCTCAGCAACTGAGGCAAGGAGTCGTCAACCTGGCACACGAAAGTCATCGAGGAGTGGTCACGACGAAAAGGGCCCTTCGTGAACGCGTCTGGTTCCCTTTCCTAGACAAGATGGTAGAGCACACTCTGAAAGACTGTCTGCAATGCCAAGTGGTAAGGCAAGGAGACCCGCCAGCCCCACTCCAGATGACGCCCCTACCGCCAGGAGTATGGCAAGAACTAGCCATGGATTTCTATGGCCCCATGCCGTCGGGCAAGTATGTGTTGGTCATAATAGATGAATACTCGCGATTCCCCATCGCCCGGTTTGTGGCATCCACCAATGCGGCCGCCACGCTCACCATCCTGGACGAAGTTTTTGCAGCCTGGGGAATACCCACAGAGGTGAAAACGGACAATGGTCCCCCTTTCAACGGCCGGGAATTCAGTGACTTCATGACACTTATGAATGTGCGACACCGACGGGTAACACCACTATGGCCGCAGGCCAACGGCACAGCTGAAAGATTCATGGCCACCCTCAAAAAGACATTCCAGCAGGCTGCTTTGGACAAGAAAGACCCGCAAGTGGCACTCAACGATGTACTCCGAGCATACCGTACGACACCGCATGCCACCACAGGCAAATGCCCAGCCACACTCATGCTGGGACGCCCAGTCAGGTCACGGATACCCACCTGGGAGGGAGCACTACGACCCATTTCCCCCAGCCGCGTCCATCGGGAAGTGGAAGCCACTGACAAAGCTCGCAAAGAAAGCATGAAGACGTATGCGGATGGCAGAAGACGAGTTCGTTCCCTCTCGTTCCACGAAGGAGATTGCGTGGTCGTTAAGCAGGAGCAATGCAAGAAGACGGATAGCAAATTCAGAGCGGAACCTCTAACAGTCATTCGACAGAAAGGCACCATGCTGACAGCGGAGTCGGACAACAGGCGCGTAACCCGAAACGTGTCCCACTTTCAGAAGTGCAGTCCAGCTCTGCAAGAGACGCTTGAGTCGCGAATGACACCACCAAGAGCTCGACAGTCAGAAGCACAGAGCGAAGGCGACAGTCACCCGGGACAGGAACCCGGCGCCGGCGCTACTGCAGCGCTTGAAGGACGTACACTTAGACCACGACAAACAATCCGCCAGCCCAAGCGGCTGATTGAAGAGATGTAACTCTTTAGTGACTCACTTCATTTGCTACCAAAGGGGGAGATGTAGAGATGAGGTGGTCTAGTGGTTGTGAGGGTGGAGTGTAGTGGGTGAAGTAAGAGGAGGACTGCCCCGACAGGAAGGGGCGGAGCGGGGCGTAGGAAGGGCAGTGAGAGTAGGGCCACGCTGGTGTAAAGAGAGGAATAAAGAGTCCTGAACAAACCTATCGTGTCTGTCGTCACTGGTGCTGCGAAGACACGACAGTCTCTCCGGCTAATCGCTGCCCACACTTCCCGTGATCCTCTAGGTCACGTGGTGGTGTATCAGCTAGACTGCTACACCACATCTCCCCCCTTTACCAATACAAACAAAACAATAACAATATGTTTCCATATTTAGACATTAACAGTGCCCCGTGGGGCATGAGGTATCATAGAATGTTACAACCAGTTTTGTAGATAACACGATGAGGAAGAACAGTACAAAGGGGTATGAGTTCACATATCATATTCCCTATAGCTCTTTGGTAATATTATCGCTCTGCCTGTGCAGGTTTGTGTGAGGGATTCTTGTGTCCTCTGTACCTCTCTAGTGTGTGTTCTGGGTTCCTCAGCACCTTCCTCCCAGGCCCTATTGTGCACACTGGGAGCGCTTTGTGTGGTATCTGAACCACGGGTGTCCTGGCTCTCCTGGGGCATGCTGCCTTGTGTGACTTCTGCACTACTCCGAATCTTTGTGAGGCCCACGTTGCTGTTGCTGTCTCTTGTCGTGTCATGGCTAAGTGTGCTTGTACTTGGTCTGTCTTCATCATCGTCCAGTTGCCACTCTGCTTGTCCAGTGCGTGTCAAAGATTTGGTTTTATTCCAATTGATCACTTTCTTGCATTTTGCCATCCTGCTGTGTGACCATATCTTGCCGTCCCTTAGCAGGGCGGAGCACGAGTATGTTTCTCTGACTTGTAGGGGCTCGCTGAACTTGCTTTCACCTTTCCTGCATAGTTGGCTGTGCTTCACCCTGACCTATTCCCCTTTTTCTAAGGAGACATCACAGACACCGCGTTTCTTGTTATAATGATCCGTGTAGGTCGCATGAGCCTTCTCCAGGTTGCTTCTGATGACTGCAGGGGACCATTTGCTCTGCAACATGAGGTTCATCCACATTGAGTTGTCACGTGTGAATGGGCCCCGGCCCCGTAGGATCTTGAATGGGCTGTAGCCCGTCATGGTGAGTGTGATGCGGTATGCCCACACGGTGTGCTTGATTTCCGTCTCCCAGTTTTTTCCCGCATCGATGGCTGCTTGCACGGACCCCATGAGTACTCGGTTAAATCTTTCCGCCAAGCCGTTTCCTGCAGGGTGGTAGACTGGGGTGTGTCCGGTTGTAATGCCATTTCTTTTAGTGAAAGCCTTCCACTTGTCAGACGTAAATTGAGGCTCATTGTTGCACGTGACGCTTTTCGGGATCCCTTCACGTAGGAATGTGGTGGTGAGAAACGCAATGACGGTGTCCGTATCCACTTTCTCACATTTCTCTACTTCCGGCCATTTGGAGTATTGGTCAATAAGAATGATGACGTACTTGGGTACTCCCCACGAATCCAGGATGGGGCCCAGAATGTCGATGGACAACTACTCCCAGGGGTTATGAGGTGTAAGGAACTTCCCTAGGGGTGGTCGCAGCAAGGTCTGTGATTTGTCTGAATTCCCGCACTGTTCACATGACCTCTTGTACCTCTCCACTTGGGTGTCTTTTGCGGGCCACCAGTAGGATTGTTCGACTAGTCTCTTCGATTTCACTATTCCTAAGTGGCCTTCATGCAGGATAGTGAGGAGGCGATCCACTAACTGTTGGGGAGGGATTACTTTGGTCCCTTGAAGTAAGAATGTGACATCATCACTGAGAGAAAGTTCATCTCGGACCTCCCAGTATTTTCTGAGATCATTACTGATGTGTCTCTTCTCTGGCCAGCCTTGCGTAACATACGTTTTTACGTTCATCATGTGGGGATCCGCGTCATATGCCGCCTTCCATTCTTGTGCGCTAATGACCTCCTCCTGGTCCGTCGTGAACGCTATGGAGTATTCATCCTATTCTGTGTGGGTCTGCCCCTCTGCTCTTGCAGCTGACCGACTGAGGTAGTCCGCTACTTTGTTCTGTGTCCCGGGTAAGTAGGCTATGTCGTATACGAAATCCAACTGTCTGAGAGTCATCTTGTTGATGCGTGGCGTGGCACTGGCATGTCCGCTAGAAGTGAGGACTTTGACCAACGGCTTGTGGTCCGTCCTGAGAGTGAACCGGGAGCTCCAGAGATTTTGACGAAATTTTTCCATGGCCCAACCAGCAGCTAGCATCTCCTTCTCTATGACGCTGAATTTTTCCTCGTTGCGGGCGAGGGAACGGGAGGCAAAACTGACGGTGATTTCCGTACCATCCGTGGACATCTGTGACAGGACCGCTCCTATGCCTTTGTCGCTGGCATCCGTGGTCAAGATGGAGGCAGTGAGTTGTCAAAACCGTGTAGGGGAACAGCTTCGCAGATGGCCGTTTTGATTTCTTCAAATTCAGCGGTGGCATCATCTGACCAGAAGAAGGCATTCTTCTCTTTCAAGAGTTGACGGAGGTGGTGCGTTTTGGTGGCGAAGTTCCGTACAAACTTGCTGTAAAATTCGGCCAATCCTAAGAAGGTATGATCTTCCTCTTTGTTACGTGGAGTGGGTGCAGACCTGATTGCGCCGATGTTCGCCTTCTTTGGGGAAATCCTGCAGTCACTTATTTCATGCCCCAAGTAGGTGACGGAGCGCAGGCCAAACTTGCATTTTTCCCAATTCGCTGTGAGACCGTTGGTGGACAAGATCTGTAGCACTACTTTCAATTTGTTATCATGGTTTTGTTTGGTTCTCCCCATGATCAGTATATCATCCTGGAAATATAAAACACCACTGATGCCTTTAAGCAATTTATGCATCAGTTTTTGAAAAACAGTGGCCACTGATGCCAGACCGAAAGGCATGCAGCGAAATCTGTAACATCCGAATGGTGTGATGAAGGATGTTAATTTCCTGCAGGAAGGATGAAGTGCTATTTGGAGAACCACTTGATGCCTTTGGTCTGGGCTAGCATTTCATTGATTTTCGGTAGTGGAAATTTGTCAACTATAATGTTTTTGTTTAGTTCCCTGAGGTCAATGCAGAGGCCCACCTTCCCATTGAGTTTGCGTGCCACCACCAAGGGCGCCAACCATTCAGTGCTTTCAATGGGTTCAATCATGCCATTGTCTTCCAGGCGGTGCAATTCCATCTGCACCGCGTCTCTGCAATTGAATGGGATATTTCTGGTATGCTGTAGGGACGCTGTGGGGTGGGGGAACCTGTGCACCCCCCAGTAGCAGATGGCAGGTGCTCCACTGGAACGTGCATCTAATTGGAGCAGGGGCGGTGCAGTGTGAGTACCAGCCCTTGGACAGAGGCCCTGGAAGCAGCACGCTTGAGAGTATGCAGATGGCCCCACGTTGCTGTAGGCTGTAGGACTCAGCTGGGAGCACTCGTGTGAAGCGTCCCTTCAATCTGTGGCATCTGGGATGGCTCCGCTTCTCATTAACATCAAGGCGGGAAGCGCCACTACCCGCTGGGCGTCCTGCTGGTACACTCTCCCTCCAAGCGTGGAATGTCACACAAGGCGCGACCTCGTAGAAAACGTTTAGTGTCGTGCAGGTGCGGATTAAACGCCGCGATGAAGTGCAGCGTGCACCATCCTCGTCGCCATTGTAAAGTTGGCCTCCCGCCCCCAGTGAAGGAAGAGGCAGGAGACTGGCGGGATGTTAAGCGTATTTATTCTCAGGAGGGAGAGTATGGAGCCGGCCTCTTCTCACAGGTCTCTCCGGCTAATTGCCACCCACACTTCCCGTGATCCTCTAGGTCACGTGGTGGTGTATCAGCTAGACCGCTACACCACAGGATTGACTCTACAAGTAAAGCTTCTCTTTTTATTTGTAAATTAAGATACTGTTCAAATGTTATATTATCTGACTTAATAAGAGTGTTCAGTTTCTTCTTCTGAAATTGCCAGTCAGACCACCGCTGTTGTTCACAACAGGGAGCATAGTGATGGAAAGAGGACTGGTAAAGCCAGCCTTCTCTATGAGGAAAGGAGGTCATTGCGCAGAAGCGTGAGCCAGAGGTCAGTGTGCAGAAGCGTGAAGCGTGAGGATAATGTTGGCATTGAGGGATCTTTCACATTCAGTTGTACTGGAGTGTCACCAAAATTGTGTGTGCTTGTGTGACAGTTCATAGAACTTCTAATTTCTCTTGCAGTGTTTGAAACCGCTCGGAAAAGGTAACACCTTCATTGCAACACATTCTAGTTAATGCACTTGTCAAGCAGATGGTTACGATTGCTAATTTTTATGCACATTCATTACAACATTTTCAAAGTGGGAAATTTTAAAAAATGAATCGGGAGAATGTATTTTTGTTAAATTCGTAAAGAACTGCAACTCAGATCAGGTAAGTCCATAAGTCTTTATTCTGGCCATCCGCTCTCACAGCAATGACAACAACAGCATGAACATTCTAAGTCCAACTCCCCAGGGTCATACCATTCGCAGGACAGGGAAGGGGAGGGTGGAACATACCAACCCAAGATACTTATACTAAGATTGTAACACATCTCCCCCTGAAGGGACTACAACTAGAAACATTAATTCACGTAGTGTTTACAACTCTGTCCTTGCTCCATGTTTGTCCATTCTCCAAACGGACTATGCTTCTACCTGCTTTTTCCACCCTTTGAGGTACACCATACTTGCTCGATCCTGGTTGCACTTTACCAGGTTTTTTGATGCAAACAGGAGAGTTAGCTTTTACCTCCATCTCTTTTGCTCCATATTTCTCATCATACCACAACTTGTATTTCTGTTGATGTGACTCAACTCTCTCCTCACATTGGCTTAAGTCCGGTACCACACTCTTACCCCCACCCAACCATCTCGGATTCATTTTGGTGCTGGGTTCCCTTCCTCTGAGAAAAACAAAAGGGGATATCCCCGTGACCCCATTGGGCGTGGTGTGATATGCCCAAATGGACTCTCTCAATGAATCCTCCACATTGAACCCGTTGGTGATGGCTAGCTGAATGTGTTCCTTGATCATGCGATTCACCCTTTCTACCAACCCGTTAGCCTTGGGACAATAGAGAGCAGTTCTTTCATGCTTTATATTGTGTTCCTCCAAGAATTCTTTCATCATCTCTGAAACAAACTGCACTCCATTGTCTGTTACAAGGGTGGCAGGGATGCCTTCATACACAAAAATGTTCTTGAGAAATGATATAAGACTGTTCGTTGTGGTGGACGACGTAAACTTAAAGTTTACCCAATGGGAAGTGTAATCCACCAGAACGAACATAAATCTCTTCTGAGGCCCCAGGATTTCCATGGGACCCACGATGTCCATGGCCAGTTTAGTCCACGGAATCATTGGCACGCTGACCGGAGCCAATGGAGCTCTGTGATTGACTTTGCTCTTGTCGCTTCTCGCACAACTAACACACTCTTTTACTTTGAGTTCTACCTTGGAATCCATTTTAGGGAACCAAAAACAGCTCCGTACTTTGTTTTTAGTGAGGCTCCTACCCAAATGTCCTTCATGGGCCAAATCTATAATCTTGTTCCTCAATCCTTCGGGTGGAACGATTTTGTCCCCCCGATGCATGCGACCAGACATGAAAGAGAGTTCAAATCTCACCTCCCAGAAGTCTCTAACCTGGTCAGGAACTTCCGAAATCTTCTCGGGCCACCCTTTGACAATGAGGTCTTTTAACATATCCATGGCCCTATCTTCCTTCATGCCCTTGTCCCACTCTGCATCCGTTAGAGTGGGTAGATGCACTGCCAGTATGGGTACATCTAGTGCTTCCTCACACTGTATATCCTTAAGAGGTGACCTAGACAGGTAATCTGCAATGACATTTTCTGGACCTGGTAAGTACTCAACTTTGAAGCAGAAGTTTTCTAACCCTAAAACCCACTTACTTATCCTGTTTTGTGCATGTCTAGGTGAGAACATAAAAGTTAGGGGTTTGTGGTCCGTGTGAATAGTAAACTTCGTTCCCCACCAAATTTTTTTTAAATGATGTACCGCCCAAAAACAAGCCAACGCTTCCCGTTCAATGACCGAGTAGTTGCGTTCTGACTCGCACAAGGTGCGGGATGCAAAAGCTATGACTCTTTCTTCCCCTTCTCCTTTTTGGGATAACATAGCCCCCAATCCCTTGCTTGATGCATCCGTGGTTAAAACGGTTCTCCTTTTGGGATCAAACGATCCCAGAGCCGGTGAATCCAAAATGCGTTGTTTTATCACTTCAACCATTTTGCTGTGTTCTTTCTCCCAAACAAATGCAGTGCTCTTCTTTAGAAGATCACGTAAATCCACACACAAATCAGCAAAGTTCCTGACAAATTTAGACATGTACTCCACCAACCCAAGGAACGATTTTAACTCCTCCTTGTTCGTTGGATGCGGGGCATCCCTGACTGCCTGAATTAAGCTGTGTTTGGGACTGAACCCATCTTTGGAGATGGTGTGCCCCAAATAGTCGACAGACGTGACCTTAATCTTACACTTGTCCAGCTGTACCGTTAACCCTGCATCAGATAGTCTACGACACACTGCATTGAGGGTGACATTATGTTCTTCCTCTGTCTCCCCATACATTAGAATGTCGTCCTGGAAGCAGAGAGTGTTCTTAACACCCTTAAGCACCTGCTGCATTATTTTCTGAAAAACTGAGGCCGCTGAGGCGAGTCCGAACGGCATCCTTACGAACATAAATGCCCCAAAAGGCGAAGTGAATGCCGTCAACGGTCTCGACTCAGGATGCAGCTCCACCTGATGGTAGGCCCTGGACAGATCGATTACTGAAAAAAAACAAGCATTGCCCATGGTACTTATC
The DNA here is from genome assembly GCF_964204655.1 of Triturus cristatus. NCBI lineage: Eukaryota > Metazoa > Chordata > Amphibia > Caudata > Salamandridae > Triturus > Triturus cristatus. Next base: position 133,722,374 of record NC_140586.1, on the reverse strand, counting down.
ATCTCATTTATATTGGGGAGAGGAAATCTCTCTACCCAAATATTTTCATTTAAGGAGCGAAGGTCCACACATAGGCGAATACGTTTACCATTACCCTTAGATGCCAAAACCAAAGGCGCAAGCCACTCAGTAGCTTCAATGGGTTGTATGACTCCTATCTCACATAGTTTATCTAGCTCCATCTTGAGTGTCTCTCTAAGGTGGAAAGGTACCGACCGTGTTTTGTGAACCACAGGTTTGGCACCCTGTCTGATTTAAATTTTATGCTGGAAATCCCGTAACCTGCCCAGATTCTCAGTGAAAAGTTCAGGGAACGTAACCTGTAGATCTTTCTCGCTACTGGATCTGTCACCCATAATGACCTGGTTCTCTCTGTTGGGATCTAAAATAATTCCCAGCTCTCTTTGATGTTGCCATCCAAGAAGATTGGCACCATGCTCTACGATGTACACATTCCCCACTGTGGTCCTTCCTCTGAAATCTATTTGACTATTCAACATGCCCACCAGGGGAATGGGATCTCTTGTTTATCCTTCTGGTGTGATATCGGGAGACTCTAATACTTTTCTAGACCCACCCAATGACTCCTCAAAATCATGCACATTTACTAATGTGAACGGAGAACACAAATCTGCAAAAACTTCAAGCGGTCTGTTATTGAATAGTACAACACATTTAGGATAGTTTTGTTTCCCACCCGCAGCGGTACTTCTCACTTGGAAAACATACTTTGCATTAGATTCCTCGCAGGTACTAACCACACTAACAGTGTTGCTTGCCCCTTCTCTGCACACCCTTGATAGATGCCCTCTCCTATTACATTTTTTACACAAGACACTTCTAGCTGTACAAATTGGGTTATTCGCAAGATGGTTGCTACTGCCACATCTAAAACATTTTAAATTGTGCATTTCCTTGTTTAATTTGGGGACTTGAACCTCTCTATTGTTCCATTTGTCTGATAACTTAAACACATCCTTACTCTGCTCCTCCACTTGTACTGATGCTACTATTTCATCTCTAACTTTCATTTCTTTTACACATTTCGCGGTATGTTCAATGGATTGAGCAATCGCCACTGCATCCTTCAAAGTGGGATTTTTTGCCAGAAGTTTTTCTTGTACCCTGCTATTGTTTGTACACCTAACTAATTGGTCACGTATGAGTGAGTCATTTAGATCCCCAAACTCACACAGCTGAGTAAGACCCCTTAGAGCTGCAATGTAGTTACTGATCGACTCACACTTCCCTTGTACCCTGCTGAAAAACTTATGACGCTCCAACACTACGTTAATCTTGTCTCCAAAATGTGTTTCCAGCTTCATCAATGTGACATCAAACACATCACACTCATCCTCATCTTCCAATTCAGGTTCAGGGAGAGTTTTGTATACTTTGCGCCCATGAACGCCCAAATTATGCAGAAGAATGTGCTGTTTCCTCAGTGCTGAAAACTTTTCACCACCCATGGCAATTAAATACGATTCGAAGAGCTTTGCCCAATCTTTCCAGTGAATTTCTGGATCCCCACATTCATTTAAGAAGGACGGGGGTTGACTCATGCCTGGTGTGCCCATCATAAATAGACTGCGTAAGAGTTCCACAAAAAAGGAACACACTCCTGCTAAAAACACTTCAGAGGCGCAGACGACGGATCCCTCCTAGGGATTCCCCAGTAAGTTCACTGACAGGTCTTCAAGTGAAAGTCCACGAAATTCACTACAAGAAAACCGCTGACCCACACTTTTCCTACGATAAAGTGGCACAAGGTGTCCCCCAAAACAACCTTACTTAGCTGCGCCAAATCCTGTCATGTCCCCCGCAAAGGTGGGTGATCCAACTGTCTCCTTCACTGAACTCCCCACGGTACACCACTACCGCTCGGATGCAGCTGAGATGTCTTTAAGCAGGCTTCACACCAAATAACTTTAAGCAGGTGTTAGAAATGGGATTTCTGGTTGGCTAGGGCTTGCGCCAAAGCCAGACAGAAACCACCACTCTAGTCAGGGCTGGGGAGTTACACGCCAAAGATAACCCCTGCTCACCCCCTTGGTAGCTTGGCACGAGCAGTCAGGCTTATCCCTGAGGCGATGTGTAAAGCGTTTGCGCGCGCACCCAGCAACAACACCCAAGGCCCACCACAAAGGAAACTCCACACAAGGTATTCTATAAAAATAGCCTTTGTATTATACACAACACATTAGATAAAAACACACACTCTACAATGTGCCAACAGGCACGGGCAGAATTTACAAGGGATTATATATACAGGGGACAGGGCCACCTGGACCACTGTCAGGAATTAGCACTTTTTAGAACATAGGAATAATACTGTAGTACAAAATAACATATGTAGCACACAACTAGTAACTACTGGTATCAGGTAAGTACCACCTACGCAACCCTAACCACCTTAGGAAAATATTGCGCAGGGAATCAGGACCTCACTAGCACCACCTGTACTAGGGAGAAAACAACCACCTAAGTATCACAATACCTGTAGGGGTCTAAGCACATAAACACATGATGCATAAACTACATTCAGCGGTGTAGAACAAGGCACATGACGCATAAATACACATTCAGAGGTGCAGGAAAGGAACAATAGCGCCAAACTCACATTAGCCACCACTGTGGCAGTCCCTAGGCCAACTGGCCTTGAAGGGGCAAGGACGCCCTGTGTCCCAAAGTCAGGGGGGCCTAAACGTGGCAGCTGCCCACTAAGTGCTGGGCAGCTGGGAAAAGGAGCGTGGGCACCACTGTGCCTTTTAAGACAAATGTGGCATGCCTTGGAGCCTCCCTGGGCTCTACCAAAAAGAATGCTCCCAAGTGTTGGAGTCCCTCTGGACTCAGCAAAGCGAAAGGCTGCCCCACAACGTTGGAGTCCTGCGCAGGGACTCGAGAAATGATTGCCCCCAGACGTTGGAGTCCCACTCGGGGGACTCGTGAGCCTTGCAGGCTCTAACCAACAATGTGCCCCTTCGTTGGAGCCTCTAATCAGGGCTCTGGAACAAGAATGTGGGGGAAACAACGTTGGAGTGGCCCACTGCCTTCCGGGGCCGCTCCTGTCCTCAAAACAACTGCCCCTCTGTGCGGGAGCGCCTCTAGACTGAGGCCTCTCCTGGGTGCGAAGGGGGCGCTCTCGTGGGTGTGCAACTGCGGCGCCGGTGAAACTGCGGCGCCGCTGTGGGGGAGAGGGGCAGAGATTCCAATCACCCGGAGTCCCGCTTACCTGAGACTTCCCGCGGTGTCTCTGCTCGGTCCTTCTCCCGGGCACTTCACTCTCGGCGATCTTCTCTGCATGCAGAGCCTACGGGCCCCTGAACACGGCGGCAGCTCGTCCCAGTGCGGGGTGGGCTCCCGCCTGGGTGGGATGTTTCTTCTCTGGGCGAGGGCACCGGGGCGCAGGGTAGGCTCCTGCCTGCTCCGGGCCTCAAAACCAGCCGCGAGTCGTCAGAGGGAGGCGGGGTAGGCTCCCGCCCTCCTTCCTGTTCCGGTTGTCCCGGAGGCCCGCCCGCCAGCCCGCCTGACTTCCGGTAAGCCCGGGCCGCGACGGTGATTCCAACTTTCGGGCAGCAAGAGGGGTAGGCTCCCTCGATTATAAAACACTATCCCGCGGGGTGGGCACCCGCTTTCAGTTACTGCAATGTCCCTGGCAGGGTGGGCACCTGCCAGAAGACTCTAGAATCGGCACAAGCGGGGCACACGCCGGGTGGGCACCGGCTAACAGAATCAAAGCGCTCCTAGCGCTACGGCCAAAAATGAAAGCGCTTTCAGCGCTGAAGGCCAGTCCAGCGCTCCCAGGCGCTTAGAGCCACAGGTCCAGCAATAAGTCTCCAAAAAGCAGGGGGGGGCAAAGACTGGGCCCAGGGGCCAGCTCACAGGGCCCTCCAGCAGGGAGGCAGTCCCCAGTGGCGGTCTCTCCTGGCGCCCAGCAGCAACAGGCCCCCCTCAGATGTGATCCTAGAAGAGAACAACTTGTAAGGGGACACAGCCCCTTTTTATACAGTAAAAGTCTTTGTTCTTGGTTCAGGGTGAGGGGGAAAACCAGTCGCAGCTGGTTGGGGAGCACCCTTGATGTGCTCAGCCCCTCACTCTATTCACTGGCAGGGCTAGGGTCGTCAGTCGCACCACAGGGGGCGGGGCCAGCATTGTGTGTGGAAAACCCTGCCCTATTCAGGACCCAGGTGTACTCCTCCCACCCATCTAGCTGATGATCTCCCCATTCACCACTGGGTGACTCATCCTGACTCTGGGGAATCCCTAGCCCGTCACATGATATGACCAGCCAATCACGCGACAGACACACTGCACACAGAAGTGCCCACTTCTAGAAGTAATATTAGATAAGGGTCAAACCCAATATACCCTTGAGGGCTTGGGCAAATAAATGCGGAAAGGTAAATATGCCAACAAGGGGTTTTGTTTTAGAGTGATCTATTATTTATAAATTTCAATGATTTGAATCAATAAACATGTTAAGATGAAATAACACCACTGTGAAATCAATCCACTGATCTGAACATCATAAATATATAATAACAACAACACACACGGGGGTTCTTTTTGTGATTTAAACACAATGATTTTATTTTTTTTGTGTGTTGTTGTTATTATATATTTATGATGTTCAGATCAGTGGATTGATTTCACAGTGGTGTTATTTCATCTTAACATGTTTATTGATTCAAATCATTGAAATTTATAAATAATAGATTATAAATAATAGATCAGAAGGGGCAAGGACGCCCTGTGTCCCAAAGTCAGGGGGGCCTAAACGTGGCAGCTGCCCACTAAGTGCTGGGCAGCTGGGAAAAGGAGCGTGGGCACCACTGTGCCTTTTAAGACAAATGTGGCATGCCTTGGAGCCTCCCTGGGCTCTACCAAAAATAATGCTCCCAAGTGTTGGAGTCCCTCTGGACTCAGCAAAGCGAAAGGCTGCCCCACAACGTTGGAGTCCTGCGCAGGGACTCGAGAAATGATTGCCCCCAGACGTTGGAGTCCCACTCGGGGGACTCGTGAGCCTTGCAGGCTCTCACCAACAATGTGCCCCTTCGTTGGAGCCTCTAATCAGGGCTCTGGAACAAGAATGTGGGGGAAACAACGTTGGAGCGGCCCACTGCCTTCCGGGGCCGCTCCTGTCCTCAAAACAACTGCCCCTCTGTGCGGGAGCGCCTCTAGACTGAGGCCTCTCCTGGGTGCGAAGGGGGCGCTCTCGTGGGTGTGCAACTGCGGCGCCGGTGCAACTGCGGCGCCACTGTGGGGGAGAGGGGCGGAGATTCCAATCACCCGGAGTCCCGCTTACCTGAGACTTCCCGCGGTGTCTCTGCTCGGTCCTTCTCCCGGGCACTTCACTCTCGGCGATCTTCTCTGCATGCAGAGCCTACGGGCCCCTGAACACGGCGGCAGCTTGTCCCAGTGCGGGGTGGGCTCCCGCCTGGGTGGGATGTTTCTTCTCTGGGCGAGGGCACCGGGGCGCAGGGTAGGCTCCTGCCTGCTCCGGGCCTCAAAACCAGCCGCGAGTCGTCAGAGGGAGGCGGGGTAGGCTCCCGCCCTCCTTCCTGTTCCGGTTGTCCCGGAGGCCCGCCCGCCAGCCCGCCTGACTTCCGGTAAGCCCGGGCCGCGACGGTGATTCCAACTTTCGGGCAGCAAGAGGGGTAGGCTCCCTCGATTATAAAACACTATCCCGCGGGGTGGGCACCCGCTTTCAGTTACTGCAATGTCCCTGGCAGGGTGGGCACCTGCCAGAAGACTCTAGAATCGGCACAAGCGGGGCACACGCCGGGTGGGCACCGGCTAACAGAATCAAAGCGCTCCTAGCGCTACGGCCAAAAATGAAAGCGCTTTCAGCGCTGAAGGCCAGTCCAGCGCTCCCAGGCGCTTAGAGCCACAGGTCCAGCAATAAGTCTCCAAAAAGCAGGGGGGGGCAAAGACTGGGCCCAGGGGCCAGCTCACAGGGCCCTCCAGCAGGGAGGCAGTCCCCAGTGGCGGTCTCTCCTGGCGCCCAGCAGCAACAGGCCCCCCTCAGATGTGATCCTAGAAGAGAACAACTTGTAAGGGGACACAGCCCCTTTTTATACAGTAAAAGTCTTTGTTCTTGGTTCAGGGTGAGGGGGAAAACCAGTCGCAGCTGGTTGGGGAGCACCCTTGATGTGCTCAGCCCCTCACTCTATTCACTGGCAGGGCTAGGGTCGTCAGTCGCACCACAGGGGGCGGGGCCAGCATTGTGTGTGGAAAACCCTGCCCTATTCAGGACCCAGGTGTACTCCTCCCACCCATCTAGCTGCTGATCTCCCCATTCACCACTGGGTGACTCATCCTGACTCTGGGGAATCCCTAGCCCGTCACATGATATGACCAGCCAATCACGCGACAGACACACTGCACACAGAAGTGCCCACTTCTAGAAGTGGCACTTCCACACTAGGTACATGCACGCCGCACACATCATCGCGCAGCATTCACTCCCACGAGTCCGCACATACCAAACTCGGGCCTGCACACCCCACGCATCAGGAACTACTAGGGACACATACATTCCCCATGCATTCCTATGGGAGGGCAGGCCTATCTCACCACATGCACTCAGAGCACGCACGCACTTTACCCTGGGACACAGGGAAAGTGCGCAGAAACCAAAAAAATTACCACACCAAGTCACCAATAAAAAGCCAAAAAGTTCAGGGGTGAACCTGCCAGAAGGGCCAAGTCCAACAGCAGGCTTTACACAGAGTAACTTAACTGAACCGCCACTGCAAACGACTTGTTCATTCCTCTCTTGAAGTACGCATCTGACGGCCCACACACGGCTGGAGCGCCGGACCCAGGATGCACTTTAACTTCGCATAGAGCACGGCCCTCAGAAGCTGGCGCGCCGGCCCCTCTGAGAGGAAATTGCCTCACAGGACGTCCGCCTTCATCATCAACACCAGCCCACCGCAGAGAACGCCGCCTGAGACAAGGCTGCTCCTTTGCGCTCTCCACAGAACGGAATACACTTCATCCGTAGAACTGGACCACTGCAGCTAGATTCTGACTGAGACATGGCACTTGCACATACTTCTGTAAGGGACACGACGATCTCCTCAGGAACTCCCGTTGTAAGCCGAGAGGATCCGACACGAACTCCGGTGTCAGCTGAATAGATGACTCCACAGGCACTGGTCATCCACCACGCATGGGCGTGCGTACAGGTCTCCTTAAGTCTACCACTACAACACAGTTCCAATAACTTCACTTGATATCATGCGCTTGCCTGGATATGCGAGTAAACTCACAGCACAGCACCCGCTAGATGCGTGATAAACACCGGGCTGACAGAATAATTTTCCTGACGTGTTGCCCAATCTGTCTTCTGCTCAGAGAGAATACACAGAGGGGAGATGGCCAGCTGCCCCCTTCACAGCTCGTCGCCAGTGTTAAATTCGTAAAGAACTGCAACTCAGATCAGGTAAGTCCATAAGTCTTTATTCTGGCCATCCGCTCTCACAGCAATGACAACAGCATGAACATTCTAATTCCAACTCCCCAGGGTCATACCATTCGCAGGACAGGGAAGGGGAGGGTGGAACATACCAACCCAAGATACTTATACTAAGATTGTAACAATTTTCCTATACGCTTATATTGAAACAAAGGCAATTTTAGCTGGAAGACACATGAAAAACGATTTTTTGCTTAAAGATTCAGAAATCTCCTGCCTGAATGGGGTCTGTTGGCATGTATGACGTTCTGCCTATCTGCAAAGTATGGTGAGGTAAGTACAATTAAACTGTTCGGTCACCAAGACAGGATCTATACATAGGGGAAAAGGGTATTATAGTTATAACTGTGGCAGCCATTTTAACTGTATGAAAATACTGGTCAGTACATGAAAGAAATTCCAGGCCAAAAAGCCAACTGTATATCATTTGTCAGTACTTTCATTTCTTTCAAGACATACGTTTATTTTGTTTCTCAGTTCCTTACCAAATTCAAGCTGTTTTAAAAATAGGAAGGGATGTAGCCGTGGGGGCAAGACGTTGTGTGCTGAGCTGGTGAACTAGTCATAGCCATGGAAGACGGACAAGCGATACTCAAAGCAAAACAGGAAAAGAAATCGACGAACATCATTTCTGGGAATCGAGTGGGAGCAAAATATTCAAATCCCACAAAATACTGTTTACACAATCTTTCTTAGCAGTTTGTTGGCAGACGCCAAGCAAGAGAGCCAAACTGCACAATTCTTCATGATAACGACAATAAAAAGTATTGAAATTTAGTATAATGTTGTGTTTAAGCTGTTTGCTGTGCAAATGCCAAATAAGCCTCAATTTTCCATAAAATTTAAGAAACAAAATGATCGTTTGTTAACATAAAAAAATTCAAATATTGGGGTTAATGGAATGCAAGTGGAAATGATGTTGCTTCTGAATTTTAGTGCAAGCAGATCAAGAACCAAATGATTGCCTTCAAAACACATTAATATGCAAGGTTGCATGTTTGAGTGTCCAGTTTTGCAATTCGGTGTCTTTTATTTAAGATAATAAGTATTAGTATTGGCCACACTATACTTGATTGTTTACCACTTTTGCATACAATTTTAGTTCAGCAAACCTTTCTTTTTTCTTAGGAAAAACTTGTTTGAGTTCCTAAATTTAGTCATTTACCGGTATAAAAATGTGCACCTCTACTGGATAACCTAAGCTTCATAAGTACATTTTCTACTTTACTTAGATTCTCTGTTTAGGTTGGCAAGCATTAGCCTCTGTGTCCTTAATAAAATCCAGATTTTCTGCCCAGCAGGCTGTGAAAAATCTAAATTCTCTGTTTAGGTTGGCGAGCCCACCTCTTCAGACGCCTGCATTACCAAATGTAATTCTTCAAGTCACATTGCACATGATTATTACAGATTTGCTGTGCTTGCCTTCTGAAAGGTATGTGTTCTGCCTTTGAAAATGATAATGTCTGCAGCATCTCTCCAGCTAATTCCTGGCCAGTGCTTTAACAGTCTTTTTCTTCATAATGTTCATACCCGTCAGTGATGAGTTTTAGTATACGGCCCCAATAGCTGCTGCTGTTCAGTACTTTTTCTGCATCCCGAGATAAGGTACAACCAGCCTAACCCATCACTTGATTTGCTTTTTGGTGGCCAGGGGTGGAAAATGCATCAAAATATTTTGAGAGCTCTACAAACTACTTGACATGAACAGAAATGCCAAGGCTGGTGGATCTTCATCAACAGTGTTCTCCAGCATCGCACAAATCATTCTGCGTCAGCAAAATGTCTGAATTCAAGGATACTATCTACTTATCTTTCTTGGAACTTTTTATTCTTTCAAGGGTCTAAGGAATGTCACATTAGCAGGAGGTGCGGCTTACGCAAAACTAACAGTTAAACCTGTGATCCCTTTTTAAAGTAGATGGTTGCTCTGGAATCTGATCTCTGTGGCCTGATTGCTAAGGTAAGATGAGCTATTCGACAAATATGTTTCTGGAAATAATCTTGAACAATTAAGGAATCATATGATAACACTATTTCCTTCCTAAACCTATGAAAATTATCTTAGCAAAGATAAGAATTAAGCAAAATTTAATACATAGTCTAAAAGGTACTTTTTTATACATTAGATATAAGAAAATCCAGATGTCTTAGATTGCTTCCATTCAGGTGTGAAAATGGAACCCCTCCCAGTTTTTTTATATTTCTGATACCTGTCGTTTTTTTAGTTCCCTTTTTAAAAAAACACAAGGCTAAATGTACCTAAATGTGAAGGAAATGACAGGTCTGGGTGAACATTTTACCACAGATATGGGGCAACTTGAGACCAAATATCGAAAATAAAATATCGACAGGTAACTAACTCCACAAATATGTATGTATGCCATTCATGTATCTTCAAGGTAATTAGATGTGGAGGTTGGAATAGTAAATCTATACTTCCCTCAATTCTTGTACCACAGTATTGCTGGGGTTGATATTAAGGGCCCGATTCTGATGCGGTTAGGAAATCATACCCACCTAGGGCCAAATTACGATGCGGTTAGGAAGGCCTCCAAATGGCAATTGCTCCTTCCAAATCGGATCGGGAAGGTGTCATCCTGACCGAGGGCCAGATTACGATGCGGTTAAGAACATAGGCTCCCATAGAAGTCACTGGGAGTCCAACCAAATCGTATCTGGAAGCATCCGGATGCTTCATACTCGGTCGGTCGGACTCTCCCGATCCGAATCGGTCGGAAACCATTTCCAAACAGATTTGATCGGGAAGATATCCTAACCGCTTCAGAATCTGGCGCTTAGTAGTATAATCCTCAATCAATCAATCAATCAATCAATCAATCAATCAATCAATCAATCAGGGGTTGGTAAAGCACGCTACTCACCCGTGAGGGTCTCATGGCGCTGGGGGGAGGGAAAGAGAGTAGACTACTCCGGTCAGTTGAAAAGCCAGATCTTGAGAGCCCGTCTGAAGGTGTCCCAGATATCCACAAGAAGTAGTTTTCCTCTTTTTAAAAGGAGTATTAAGAAATGTGACTAGATGCCCAGTAGTTCTGTCTTTATTTTGAGATTGTATTCATAAGACTCGTACTGATAGAAATGTTCTGCGGAACTATTTAAAATGTCTGTGCAGCAGAAATATTCCTAGACTGAGGGATGAGTCTCACGAAGAACCTGCTTTTTAATTTTCTTTATTTAAAAATACCTGCTCAATAATGTAGTTGCTTTGCAAGCTATAATATGTTACAATGCATATAGTTTACCTAATAACATAATTTCAAAAATATATTTAGATCAATGTTCAATTATGACACTTCTTAAAAAAAGTCCATCAGTTAATAACAATGCCGGAAATGTTGCCGTCAAGTCGAGCAAGTCCAGTTCTCAGAAACAAATGACGTCCTATCTCCAGATGGTCTGTAATGGGGATTTTTTCATGTTTAGGTTTTTTACTGTAAATAACTATTGCACAAATTATCACTTTTGGAACTTAAATAAGTGTCTTTAGAGTAATTTTCCTGCCCGAAATCAGTCAAAATAGCAGCTTCTGAGTACGAGGAAATTAATAATTACCTACACGGAAATATTCCCCTCTTCTATATCCTGTCAGTGCCCAGGGCCCAGGGAGGGCAGGCGTATCTCACCACATGCACTCAGAGCACGCACGCACTTTACCCTGGGACACAGGGAAAGTGCGCAGAAACCAAAAGAATTACCACACCAAGTCACCAATAAAAAGCCAAAAAGTTCAGGGGTGAACCTGCCACAAGGGCCAAGTCCAACACAACCCCCTTCCAGCCAAAACGCAGGGCAGACCAATCACCACCGTGATGGACTTCCCTGCTTGGGGCGATAGAACACGGACGCGGGCCCGCAACTGCAGGGACACCCTCCGGTTCTACGCCACGGTGAACCCATGGAATTCTTTCTAACACCACTGTCTGGACCAACTGGGCTACCCCACTGGTACTCCCAAGCTGTCCGCGGCCAAGACCAGGCCCTAGGCCACCCAGGTGCCACCGGTCTTTGCCTAACCATAGAGTGGGGGGTAGTAACCCCTGGCACATAGCGGCCATTCTCCACTCTACCCCTCATCAGGGCAGTTCTAAACTGCCACTGATCCTCCAGCCTAGGGTCTGTACCCTTAAGCTGACCAAAAGTCACGGGTGAGGCTCTCCTCCCCCTACCTCTTCTTCTGGGGTTCCGCCCTCTCTTCCTCTGAGAGGCGACCCCGTAACGCAATTCACCTACCAGCTCAGGACCCCTCCCTGAGAACTGGTCTCCCAACCTAGGGTTTAACCCCTCAGGTTGCACTGGGGTCAGAGGTGGGCTCTCCCACCCTCTGCACCCCCTTCCAGAGTCCTGCTCCCTACCAACTGGGGCGGTACCTCTGGAAGAAGAACCGGTCAGGACACTTGTTACAGTAGTCCTACCCTTCAGGTCAGGCTGATCCTGAACCTGGCCTCCCAACCTCGGGTCTAGAACCTTTGGTGGAATACTTACCTGGCACTCCAGGACTTCGGGGGACTTACACACCATCCCCCCAAGAGGAACATATGCCTCATATGTTGCATGACAGTCTGCCTGTCGCAGATCTCCCGTCCCCTGTCCACCTGACAGTGCGCGAAGATCCCCCAGGACAGACGTGTGGTCACCATGGTCACCTCGAGGAGACTCAGCCCTCCCGGCTGGTCCCTGACCCACTGGCTCCTCCACCGGGGAACACCGCCCCATGCCACTCCTCTCGCTGGACTTCTGTACCCTCCCTACTGGAGCGGTACTGCCAGACATCAGAACCACTGGAGCTTTATTTACAGACGCTCCAGGTCCTCCATACACTAGGTGATCCTCCTCAAATGGACTAACAGGACAGCCTAGGTCCCAGACTTGGTGTTCCCTCATGAAACCATCCAAGTCATGAGGCAGGGTTTCGTGCGTCTGGGGACCCTCGGTCACCCACTTACTCCCGCTCCACTGAGCCAGGCCGTAAGCCCCTACACCCTCCTCGCTATCCGGGGACCTAGCTGGGCTACACTGAGCCTCCTCCACCACGCTGGGCTGGAGGATCTCTGAACCACTATTGTTGGAATCACTCTCCCATTCCTCATCAGAACTTGGGACCCCTTCCCATCGGTCTGCTCTTTTTGCAAGGTCCCAAGCATCCAAATTGTAATATCCCAACAGGTGTTGGCGCAACCCGGGGTAAAAACTACTGAGTAGCTGCTCTTTGATAACCAGAGCATACAGTCCTTCAAAATCCCGTTTCGTGTTTACTCTTACCCAATCATCCAGTGCATCCTCGCATTCACCCACAAACGTGTCCCAAGACTGGTGAGACAGCTTCCTACTGCCCCTGAATTTCAACCTATACTCCTCTTCTTGGGAAACAGGTACCAGACTGGGTAAACTGGGAATGGGACTTCCTGCACTGGACTTTATCTCGCTGTCACCACTGGACTCAACCCTCCCTGGGGAGCCCAGACAACTACAACTGCGCTCAGGGGACAACTTACCCTCCAGAGCTAATTTCTCTGTGGCAAAGGCCCGCTCAGCCTCCGCCATCTGTTTCTGAGCTAAGACCCTCTCGGTCTCCAGCTTGGCATGCTCTATCCTGAGCTTCTCCATGGCCAGCTGATGCTCCCTTTCTTCCCTCCTATCTACCCACTCCTCTGGGGACAGGGAAAGGGATGGGGTGCTGCTCCTGACACTGGACCCAGCAAGGGACTCCCTATCTATGGGGTCTCCACTATCTACTGGCGTCCCTGTCAGGTTACTTTCTTCCTCCTCTTCTAAATCTTCAGGGCTCCCTACAGACCCACCACCCTCCTGGTGTGAGGCCCGGGCCCTTATCCTACTGCGCTCAAGACCCCATTGACCCTTTTGCCATAGGATCAGGCTGCTTCTAAGTTCGGACTGAGAGTCTGACTCATCCACCCCTATGTCTCTCTCTTCACAGAACCTTACCAACTCCAACATACTGTACCCAAACAGATCACCGAAATCAAAAGCTGGCTCCATTTTGGCGGACGTTCTTGAGAAAAGATCACACAGGGAACCTAGGGGTCTGAGCTTAACACAGGAGTACACAATTCGCAAAGGATTCAGCAAGCTCTCTATCCCAGAGAACTCACACTCACTTGTCTAGTGCCACACACCACTCATCCACACACAACCCTCCCCTCGGACTGGTAAGGCAGTTTCTACCACCCCTGATTCCTCAACCTGACCACCACGTGACACAGGTACCAACTCTGGGCGCAGGGCGGGGGACAGATGTACTGGACACTATTACGCTGCCACCACTGGATCCCACCCTCTGGTGAATCCAGAAAACACAATGCACTAAGGGGGATGATCTACCCTCCCGAGCTAGGGACACCTAACTCACAGTGCACAAGAAACACATTTCCAAAGAAATGACATTTAAAAACAAACTTAGAACAATAATCCCTATACCATGTGATTTATCTAAATGCAGAGTTTTGTAGTGCGGCCAGTTGCCGCTGCGGTACAGCGCAAACGCAAGTCCAAATCCCACCGCTGATCACCAATGTTAGAAATGGGATTTCTGGTTGGCTAGGGCTTGCGCCAAAGCCAGACAGAAACCACCACTCTAGTCAGGGCTGGGGAGTTACACGCCAAAGATAACCTCTGCTCACCCCCTTGGTAGCTTGGCACGAGCAGTCAGGCTTATCCCTGAGGCGATGTGTAAAGCGTTTGCGCGTGCACCCAGCAACAACACCCAAGGCCCACCACAAAGGAAACTCCACACAAGGTATTCTATAAAAATAGCCTTTGTATTATACACAACACATTAGATAAAAACACACACTCTACAATGTGCCAACAGGCACGGGCAGAATTTACAAGGGATTATATATACAGGGGACAGGGCCACCTGGACCACTGTCAGGAATTAGCACTTTTTAGAACATAGGAATAATACTGTAGTACAAAATAACATATGTAGCACACAACTAGTAACTACTGGTATCAGGTAAGTACCACCTACGCAACCCTAACCACCTTAGGAAAATATTGCGCAGGGAATCAGGACCTCACTAGCACCACCTGTACTAGGGAGAAAACAACCACCTAAGTATCACAATACCTGTAGGGGTCTAAGCACATAAACACATGATGCATAAACTACATTCAGCGGTGTAGAAGAAGGCACATGACGCATAAATACACATTCAGAGGTGCAGGAAAGGAACAATAGCGCCAAACTCACATTAGCCACCACTGTGGCAGTCCCTAGGCCAACTGGCCTTGAAGGGGCAAGGACGCCCTGTGTCCCAAAGTCAGGGGGGCCTAAACGTGGCAGCTGCCCACTAAGTGCTGGGCAGCTGGGAAAAGGAGCGTGGGCACCACTGTGCCTTTTAAGACAAATGTGGCATGCCTTGGAGCCTCCCTGGGCTCTACCAAAAAGAATGCTCCCAAGTGTTGGAGTCCCTCTGGACTCAGCAAAGCGAAAGGCTGCCCCACAACGTTGGAGTCCTGCGCAGGGACTCGAGAAATGATTGCCCCCAGACGTTGGAGTCCCACTCGGGGGACTCGTGAGCCTTGCAGGCTCTCACCAACAATGTGCCCCTTCGTTGGAGCCTCTAATCAGGGCTCTGGAACAAGAATGTGGGGGAAACAACGTTGGAGCGGCCCACTGCCTTCCGGGGCCGCTCCTGTCCTCAAAACAACTGCCCCTCTGTGCGGGAGCGCCTCTAGACTGAGGCCTCTCCTGGGTGCGAAGGGGGCGCTCTCGTGGGTGTGCAACTGCGGCGCCGGTGCAACTGCGGCGCCGCTGTGGGGGAGAGGGGCAGAGATTCCAATCACCCGGAGTCCCGCTTACCTGAGACTTCCCGCGGTGTCTCTGCTCGGTCCTTCTCCCGGGCACTTCACTCTCGGCGATCTTCTCTGCATGCAGAGCCTACGGGCCCCTGAACACGGCGGCAGCTTGTCCCAGTGCGGGGTGGGCTCCCGCCTGGGTGGGATGTTTCTTCTCTGGGCGAGGGCACCGGGGCGCAGGGTAGGCTCCTGCCTGCTCCGGGCCTCAAAACCAGCCGCGAGTCGTCAGAGGGAGGCGGGGTAGGCTCCCGCCCTCCTTCCTGTTCCGGTTGTCCCGGAGGCCCGCCCGCCAGCCCGCCTGACTTCCGGTAAGCCCGGGCCGCGACGGTGATTCCAACTTTCGGGCAGCAAGAGGGGTAGGCTCCCTCGATTATAAAACACTATCCCGCGGGGTGGGCACCCGCTTTCAGTTACTGCAATGTCCCTGGCAGGGTGGGCACCTGCCAGAAGACTCTAGAATCGGCACAAGCGGGGCACACGCCGGGTGGGCACCGGCTAACAGAATCAAAGCGCTCCTAGCGCTACGGCCAAAAATGAAAGCGCTTTCAGCGCTGAAGGCCAGTCCAGCGCTCCCAGGCGCTTAGAGCCACAGGTCCAGCAATAAGTCTCCAAAAAGCAGGGGGGGGCAAAGACTGGGCCCAGGGGCCAGCTCACAGGGCCCTCCAGCAGGGAGGCAGTCCCCAGTGGCGGTCTCTCCTGGCGCCCAGCAGCAACAGGCCCCCCTCAGATGTGATCCTAGAAGAGAACAACTTGTAAGGGGACACAGCCCCTTTTTATACAGTAAAAGTCTTTGTTCTTGGTTCAGGGTGAGGGGGAAAACCAGTCGCAGCTGGTTGGGGAGCACCCTTGATGTGCTCAGCCCCTCACTCTATTCACTGGCAGGGCTAGGGTCGTCAGTCGCACCACAGGGGGCGGGGCCAGCATTGTGTGTGGAAAACCCTGCCCTATTCAGGACCCAGGTGTACTCCTCCCACCCATCTAGCTGCTGATCTCCCCATTCACCACTGGGTGACTCATCCTGACTCTGGGGAATCCCTAGCCCGTCACATGATATGACCAGCCAATCACGCGACAGACACACTGCACACAGAAGTGCCCACTTCTAGAAGTGGCACTTCCACACTAGGTACATGCACGCCGCACACATCATCGCGCAGCATTCACTCCCACGAGTCCGCACATACCAAACTCGGGCCTGCACACCCCACGCATCAGGAACTACTAGGGACACATACATTCCCCATGCATTCCTATGGGAGGGCAGGCCTATCTCACCACATGCACTCAGAGCACGCACGCACTTTACCCTGGGACACAGGGAAAGTGCGCAGAAACCAAAAAAATTACCACACCAAGTCACCAATAAAAAGCCAAAAAGTTCAGGGGTGAACCTGCCAGAAGGGCCAAGTCCAACAGCAGGCTTTACACAGAGTAACTTAACTGAACCGCCACTGCAAACGACTTGTTCATTCCTCTCTTGAAGTACGCATCTGACGGCCCACACACGGCTGGAGCGCCGGACCCAGGATGCACTTTAACTTCGCATAGAGCACGGCCCTCAGAAGCTGGCGCGCCGGCCCCTCTGAGAGGAAATTGCCTCACAGGACGTCCGCCTTCATCATCAACACCAGCCCACCGCAGAGAACGCCGCCTGAGACAAGGCTGCTCCTTTGCGCTCTCCACAGAACGGAATACACTTCATCCGTAGAACTGGACCACTGCAGCTAGATTCTGACTGAGACATGGCACTTGCACATACTTCTGTAAGGGACACGACGATCTCCTCAGGAACTCCCGTTGTAAGCCGAGAGGATCCGACACGAACTCCGGTGTCAGCTGAATAGATGACTCCACAGGCACTGGTCATCCACCACGCATGGGCGTGCGTACAGGTCTCCTTAAGTCTGCCACTACAACACAGTTCCAATAACTTCACTTGATATCATGCGCTTGCCTGGATATGCGAGTAAACTCACAGCACAGCACCCGCTAGATGCGTGATAAACACCGGGCTGACAGAAGAATTTTCCTGACGTGTTGCCCAATCTGTCTTCTGCTCAGAGAGAATACACAGAGGGGAGATGGCCAGCTGCCCCCTTCACAGCTCGTCGCCAGTGTTAAATTCGTAAAGAACTGCAACTCAGATCAGGTAAGTCCATAAGTCTTTATTCTGGCCATCCGCTCTCACAGCAATGACAACAGCATGAACATTCTAATTCCAACTCCCCAGGGTCATACCATTCGCAGGACAGGGAAGGGGAGGGTGGAACATACCAACCCAAGATACTTATACTAAGATTGTAACAATTTTCCTATACGCTTATATTGAAACAAAGGCAATTTTAGCTGGAAGACACATGAAAAACGATTTTTTGCTTAAAGATTCAGAAATCTCCTGCCTGAATGGGGTCTGTTGGCATGTATGACGTTCTGCCTATCTGCAAAGTATGGTGAGGTAAGTACAATTAAACTGTTCGGTCACCAAGACAGGATCTATACATAGGGGAAAAGGGTATTATAGTTATAACTGTGGCAGCCATTTTAACTGTATGAAAATACTGGTCAGTACATGAAAGAAATACCAGGCCAAAAAGCCAACTGTATATCATTTGTCAGTACTTTCATTTCTTTCAAGACATACGTTTATTTTGTTTCTCAGTTCCTTACCAAATTCAAGCTGTTTTAAAAATAGGAAGGGATGTAGCCGTGGGGGCAAGACGTTGTGTGCTGAGCTGGTGAACTAGTCATAGCCATGGAAGACGGACAAGCGATACTCAAAGCAAAACAGGAAAAGAAATCGACGAACATCATTTCTGGGAATCGAGTGGGAGCAAAATATTCAAATCCCACAAAATACTGTTTACACAATCTTTCTTAGCAGTTTGTTGGCAGACGCCAAGCAAGAGAGCCGAACTGCACAATTCTTCATGATAACGACAATAAAAAGTATTGAAATTTAGTATAATGTTGTGTTTAAGCTGTTTGCTGTGCAAATGCCAAATAAGCCTCAATTTTCCATAAAATTTAAGAAACAAAATGATCGTTTGTTAACATAAAAAAATTCAAATATTGGGGTTAATGGAATGCAAGTGGAAATGATGTTGCTTCTGAATTTTAGTGCAAGCAGATCAAGAACCAAATGATTGCCTTCAAAACACATTAATATGCAAGGTTGCATGTTTGAGTGTCCAGTTTTGCAATTCGGTGTCTTTTATTTAAGATAATAAGTATTAGTATTGGCCACACTATACTTGATTGTTTACCACTTTTGCATACAATTTTAGTTCAGCAAACCTTTCTTTTTTCTTAGGAAAAACTTGTTTGAGTTCCTAAATTTAGTCATTTACCGGTATAAAAATGTGCACCTCTACTGGATAACCTAAGCTTCATAAGTACATTTTCTACTTTACTTAGATTCTCTGTTTAGGTTGGCAAGCATTAGCCTCTGTGTCCTTAATAAAATCCAGATTTTCTGCCCAGCAGGCTGTGAAAAATCTAAATTCTCTGTTTAGGTTGGCGAGCCCACCTCTTCAGACGCCTGCATTACCAAATGTAATTCTTCAAGTCACATTGCACATGATTATTACAGATTTGCTGTGCTTGCCTTCTGAAAGGTATGTGTTCTGCCTTTGAAAATGATAATGTCTGCAGCATCTCTCCAGCTAATTCCTGGCCAGTGCTTTAACAGTCTTTTTCTTCATAATGTTCATACCCGTCAGTGATGAGTTTTAGTATACGGCCCCAATAGCTGCTGCTGTTCAGTACTTTTTCTGCATCCCGAGATAAGGTACAACCAGCCTAACCCATCACTTGATTTGCTTTTTGGTGGCCAGGGGTGGAAAATGCATCGAAATATTTTGAGAGCTCTACAAACTACTTGACATGAACAGAAATGCCAAGGCTGGTGGATCTTCATCAACAGTGTTCTCCAGCATCGCACAAATCATTCTGCGTCAGCAAAATGTCTGAATTCAAGGATACTATCTACTTATCTTTCTTGGAACTTTTTATTCTTTCAAGGGTCTAAGGAATGTCACATTAGCAGGAGGTGCGGCTTACGCAAAACTAACAGTTAAACCTGTGATCCCTTTTTAAAGTAGATGGTTGCTCTGGAATCTGATCTCTGTGGCCTGATTGCTAAGGTAAGATGAGCTATTCGACAAATATGTTTCTGGAAATAATCTTGAACAATTAAGGAATCATATGATAACACTATTTCCTTCCTAAACCTATGAAAATTATCTTAGCAAAGATAAGAATTAAGCAAAATTTAATACATAGTCTAAAAGGTACTTTTTTATACATTAGATATAAGAAAATCCAGATGTCTTAGATTGCTTCCATTCAGGTGTGAAAATGGAACCCCTCCCAGTTTTTTTATATTTCTGATACCTGTCGTTTTTTTAGTTCCCTTTTTAAAAAAACACAAGGCTAAATGTACCTAAATGTGAAGGAAATGACAGGTCTGGGTGAACATTTTACCACAGATATGGGGCAACTTGAGACCAAATATCGAAAATAAAATATCGACAGGTAACTAACTCCACAAATATGTATGTATGCCATTCATGTATCTTCAAGGTAATTAGATGTGGAGGTTGGAATAGTAAATCTATACTTCCCTCAATTCTTGTACCACAGTATTGCTGGGGTTGATATTAAGGGCCCGATTCTGATGCGGTTAGGAAATCATACCCACCTAGGGCCAAATTATGATGCGGTTAGGAAGGCCTCCAAATGGCAATTGCTCCTTCCAAATCGGATCGGGAAGGTGTCATCCTGACCGAGGGCCAGATTACGATGCGGTTAAGAACATAGGCTCCCATAGAAGTCACTGGGAGTCCAACCAAATCGTATCTGGAAGCATCCGGATGCTTCATACTCGGTCGGTCGGACTCTCCCGATCCGAATCGGTCGGAAACCATTTCCAAACCGATTTGATCGGGAAGATATCCTAACCGCTTCAGAACTCGGCGCTTAGTAGTATAATCCTCAATCAATCAATCAATCAGTCAATCAATCAATCAATCAATCAATCAATCAGGGGTTGGTAAAGCACGCTACTCACCCGTGAGGGTCTCATGGCGCTGGGGGGAGGGAAAGAGAGTAGACTACTCCGGTCAGTTGAAAAGCCAGATCTTGAGAGCCCGTCTGAAGGTGTCCCAGATATCCACAAGAAGTAGTTTTTCTCTTTTTAAAAGGAGTATTAAGAAATGTGACTAGATGCCCAGTAGTTCTGTCTTTATTTTGAGATTGTATTCATAAGACTCGTACTGATAGAAATGTTCTGCGGAACTATTTAAAATGTCTGTGCAGCAGAAATATTCCTAGACTGAGGGATGAGTCTCACGAAGAACCTGCTTTTTAATTTTCTTTATTTAAAAATACCTGCTCAATAATGTAGTTGCTTTGCAAGCTATAATATGTTACAATACATATAGTTTACCTAATAACATAATTTCAAAAATATATTTAGATCAATGTTCAATTATGACACTTCTTAAAAAAAGTCCATCAGTTAATAACAATGCCGGAAATGTTGCCGTCAAGTCGAGCAAGTCCAGTTCTCAGAAACAAATGACGTCCTATCTCCAGATGGTCTGTAATGGGGATTTTTTAATGTTTAGGTTTTTTACTGTAAATAACTATTGCACAAATTATCACTTTTGGAACTTAAATAAGTGTCTTTAGAGTAATTTTCCTGCCCGAAATCAGTCAAAATAGCAGCTTCTGAGTACGAGGAAATTAATAATTACCTACACGGAAATATTCCCCTCTTCTATATCCTGTCAGTGCCCACCATTTTATTTGACCCAGCTTACATTTTAATAAAGTTAAAATCACACATTAGTTTAAAACAACATTGTTGTAGGGCTCAGTGCTCTAGCATGTATGTGAATGAAATGGAAAGTGCTAAAAGATCTAAATCCTTGAATTCAGAACAAGAGTTTAAACTTAGCTGATCACAAAGCACTTTAAGTCCTGCTCCTCTTGTCACCTTTTCCTTTACCCCTATGACTTTTGTAAGAGATCGCAGCTAAGTATCATGACTTGTGTGCTGCTATCTAAGACCTCACACTGTGACAGAATGTTCTCTTAATTGCCATGAATATTTAATAAAAGCTTTAGGAGTATTGTGTCCTTTATGAGTAATAATGATTGCCAAATGACTATAAGCTATGTAGCTAGATGTTCATTGTCAGCTCCAAATGGGTTCACTGATAGAACATCGATGCGCAAAATATCCCCATACACAAATATTGAGTCATAAATATCGATGTCAAAAATATCGACATCCTATATCTGTAACGGTAAGTATAAAAATATCGAAGACAAATATCGATGTAAAACATATAGTTTTACAAAATATCGATTTCTTTCTTTGTAAAAAATAATGTTAAATATATTAAATAATAAAATTATCTTTCAAAAAAAGTATTTAGATTTATTATACATTTTAACAAATATCAGAGATACATTTAAATGTGAAAAAATTAAAATACATATATAAAATGTAATATATATATATTTACTTCAAAACAATTAATAAACTATTAATTTTAATTTATTTTTAAATATTATAAATATATAAGAATGTAAAAATAAATATATATATATACATACACCTATAACATAAAATCTAATAAAAAAACATTATATTATAAATTAAAACATTAATATATTTAATAGTCTTCAAACTTAAATTTTGCACTCCATTGAGTGCAACAGTAGGGAAAGTGTTGGATAGCGGAAGGGTAAAAATAACTATTCCCACTCCAGTGAGTGCAACAGTAAGGACAATGTTGGATAGTGATTGGGTAAAATACTGTTTCCACTCCAGTGAGTGCAACAGTAGGTAAAGTGTTGGATGGCGGAGGGGTAAAAATGACTATTCCCACTCCAATGAGTGCAACAGTAGGGAAAGTGTTGGATAGGGGAGAGGTAAAATTTATTATTCCCACTCCAGTGAGTGCAACAGTACGGAAATTGTTGGATAGCGGAGGGGTAAAAATTACTATTCCCACTCCAGTGAGTGCAACAGTAGGGAAAGTGTTGGATAGCGGAGGGGTAAAACTTAATATTCCTACTCCAGTGAGTGCACCAGTAGGGAAAATGTTGGATAGTGGAGGGTGGGGAATTACTATTCCCACTCCAGTGAGTGCAATAGTAGGGAAAGTGTTGGATAGCAGAGGAGTAAAAATTACTATTCCCACACCAGTAAGTGCAACAGTAGGGAAAGTGTTGGCTAGCGAAGGGGTAAAAATTACTATTCCCACTCTGGTGAGTGCAAAAGTAGGGAAAGTCTTGGATAGTGGAAGGGTAAAAATTAATATTACCATTGGAGTCAGTTCAAAATTAAAAACAAATAAAATATCAACTACAACACAAAAGACTTTAAAAAAAAAGAAAAAATTACAAATATTAACTTACAAAAGATAAAAACATTTAGGTGCCGATTCTGATCCGTTAAAAAAAATTACCGTCCGACTCGCATCCGTATTTTTTTACGTACGAATCGTACAAGTCCCGTACAAACGGCGAAGTACGATTCGTATGTGAAAAATCCATACGAATGACTTCGGGACAAGTCTACAAGATGTCCCCGGACAGTTTTACATACAAATTGTAATACTGAAGTCCGAGCGCGCAAGTACGATCCGTACCGGCCGTCCGAAAACACAAGCGCATGGAAAAGGCTCCGTACGGATCGAACGCCGTACCACTCGTATCCGGGTAAACTTGTGCCCGGGATACGAGTCGTACAGCCTCCCCCCTCCCCCCCACATGTCTGCATCGTACCCCCCCATGTCCGCACTGTACCCCAGCCCCGTACGTGTAAGCACCGTACCCCACAACCGTACCCCAGCCCCGTACTTGTACGTACCGTACCCCAGCACCGTACCCCAACACCGTACCCCAGCCCCGTACTTGGACGCACCGTACCCCACCACTGTACCCCAGCCCCTTACTTGTACGCACTGTACCCCACCACCGTACCCCAGCCCTGTACTTGGACGCACCGTACCCCAGCGCCGTACCCCATGCCCCTACTTGGACGCACCTTACACCACCACCGTACCCCAGCCCCTTACTTGTACGCTCCCTACCCCACCACTGTACCCCAGCCCCGTACTTGGATGCACCGTACCCCAGCGCCGTACCCCATGCCCCTACTTGGACGCACCGTACCCCAGCGCCCTACCCCAGTGCCCTAACCCCAGCACCGTACCCCCAACACCGTCCCCCAGCCCCTTACTTGTACGCACAGTACCCCACCACAGTACCTCAGCCCCGTACTTGGACACACCGTACCCCAGCATCGCGTGTGTACGGACCGTACAACAACATTGCATATGTGAGCACTGTACAACAACATCGCGTATGTAAGCACTTTACATATGCTAAAACGACTCGTACAGAACCAGGACACTGCAAAACAGCACAAGGAGGGTCAATTCGAATCGCACAACACCACAAAACACATCTACAGTACTAAAATCATCTAAAAGACAGACCTGGCACATCCAAACAGGCAAACAGAGGCCCAAACTCACAACCACCTCTTATAACACACCCACCAAAATTTCAAACCCAGCCACACCCACAAATGGACCAATAAAAAGGGCCCACACTCACAAACCATGAGCCTTTGCAACAGACCCACTGCTGACAGACACCACACACAAACAACTTGTAGTGGGCTGGGCCCACATGTTCAGGTGATGAAGTCGACGTAGCCGAGATGATTTTATGTAGTTTATTAAATCCATAAGTAGAAGTAACAGTAAGCTAGAACAAGCCCAGAACAGGCCCCAGATCAGGCTCCACGATAGGCCCCACCAGGAGCAGCATCCTAGCTGCTCAGCCCATGTTCCCAACTGTCTGCAACCCACACCGGAATCTAAGCAATCCACCCACACTAACATTCTACGCGGAACACTGACACTGGCTGAGCAGCTAGGTGCAGAATGAAAGGGAACATATTAACATGACCTGAGGATACTACACATCCTCTCCCTTTACACTGAAAATTAATAAGACCTAAACTAAACCCAAACTAAAATGAAAACAAATGAATACAGAAATGTACAAAAGATGTAAAGAGTCCATAAACCCAGGGATGCATGAAGAAATACATCACGAGAAAACAGGCACACTAAGGAGAGAGGAAAGATGAAAGCATAGATCAACATACAAACACCATCCTCCTCCTTAAATACTGAACAAGGAATATTTAAGAAGTGAAATAAGAGCTCACAAAAAACAAGTGACTATGATACCCAGACTAGAATCCTATGGGTAGAAAGACACCCAAGGAAGTACTTCTCACGTGAGAAGACTGTGGCGAAAACCAAATACGCCACCCCTCATGTGAGGGACACTATGGGACTTAAAACCAAGTGCAATAAACATTGTTTGGGACTGACACCCAAATGTACAGAATATGTCACATGGGACTAAAACCCACAGACTTGTGCAGCATGTAGAACAGAAATGCAGCACAGTGTGGCATCAAAAGATGGCTACCCTCACACACGACAGCGAACATTTAAATGAAAGGAATAATACCCAACACAAACGTAACAAAGGTGGGACTCACACCGCCTTTAAACAAAAAGAAATTACTGTAAACATGGGGTGATGGGACTAAAAACCCACTCCCATCCCAAGGCAGGGATAAAACATTTGAAACATGGGGTCATGGGACTGAAAACCCACTCCCATCCCTTAGACTGGGATAACATATCTGAAAAGGAAATGGGACTAAACCCCACTCCTATCCCTTAGACAGGGATAACATATCTGAAAAGGAAATGGGACTAAAACCCACTCCTATCCCTTAGACTGGGATAAAATATCTGAAAAGGAACTGGGACTAAAACCCACTCCTATCCCTTAAGTAGGAATAACAATGTCTGAAGCTTAGGGACATGGGACCTAAACCCACCCCTATCTCTTGGAAGGGATAAAATATCTGAAACGAGAAAATACGTAAATAAGAGACATGGGACTAGTACCCACTCCCATGCCAACAAAACAAGTACGTGTGGAAAACGAATCAACAACGTTGGCATTCAGCAATTACTAGACACTCTAGAAATAAAACTCATTCTCCTGTGAAATTAACATTTTGAGTAAAAACTTTAAACATGCACCACAAACTCATATTTCAAAAAGTCAATGGTGTGCCTGTCACCGCAAAGATGAAGGACAGGTGTTCCTAGCAGGAGGACTGGAGACTCTCCAGACGGTATGCCAGTAAAACTTCGTGACAAAGTACTGTACCAACAGAAAGCAGGGACTCACCAACAAACTTCCAGCAAAAAGAAGTGTCCTCGGAGTGTTCAAAATGAGATGAGATCCGCACGTCGCAAGGCTGCTGAGGACTTTCATTTCGCAGTAAACTTTATTAAGATAACAAAACGTGGTTGGCAAATTGTGAAACACCGGACGAATGAAACTGCACACTTCACCAAAATGGAGGCACGCTGACTGACGCTGTACCGGATGGCTCCCGGCATCTCCAAGCATAACACGTCGATGGGCAGCAATACATGCAATAGAAAGAAAAAGACGTCATGGAGATCAGGAGCTGCTTCGCGCAACACACAGAGCAGGTGCGTTGCACGAGCCACATTTGAATTTAAAATGAAGCGCAACTGTAATCTCTCACCAACATGCAGAGAGAAAAAAAAAATGACAAACTTTTACATAAATGTAGTGGGCTGGGCCCACATGTTCAGGTGATGAAGTCGACGTAGCCGAGATGATTTTATGTAGTTTATTAAATCCATAAGTAGAAGTAACAGCAAGCTAGAACAAGCCCAGAACAGGCCCCAGATCAGGCTCCACGATAGGCCCCACCAGGAGCAGCATCCTAGCTGCTCAGCCCATGTTCCCAACTGTCTCCAACCCACACCTGCATCTAATCATTCCACCCACACTAACATTCTACGCAGAACACTGACACTGGCTGAGCAGCCAGAATGAAATGGAACATATTAACATGACCTGAGGATACCACACAACTGCACCCATACACCTTACCTTACACACCATCATACAACCTCCTTCACACATACCCCCTCTACACATTCACACACACACCTACACATTCACACCCACACACCCACAACCATCCACACCCACACCCCACACCATGCCCACAGACAAGAATCCAAAGTTCACAAGGGCGGAGCTGGACATCCTTGTCAACGAAGTCATCAGAGTCGAGCCACAGCTCTTTGGAACATTGGTCAGACAGACCAGCATAGCTGAAAAATCATGCCTGTGGCAGAGGATCATCGATCGGGTGAATGCTGTTGCGCCCATCAGAAGGACCAGGAATGAATGCCAAGCCAGGTGGTACGATCTGCGGAGGGCAGTCAAGCGCAAAATGAACGAGGACTACGCCCAGAGTAACATCACAGGAGGTGGGCTGCCCCGCAGACCGGTACATTACCATCCCTGGGAGGAGAAGGTGATGGCCCTGCTTCCGCCGGTGGGAGTACACGGAGTCAAAGGAGTTGCCGAGCCTGGTGAGTACACAAACAACTTATGTAACATGGGGGTAATGGCATCCACACCCCAACTACAACAAATGCACTCACCTACCCCCACACCCTCACCGGACACAACCACACTCAAAAACAACGCTCATGCCACTAACATGTGTATGCCCCATTCACAAAGCAAGGCCATGCCATGTCCCAGGCTACACAAACCACAAACCCAAGACTGGATGTCCGGGATGCTGGGAGGGTGGGGATCACTAAACATATTTTACAACTCAGAAACAGACACCATTGCCCTCAGCCCATTTGGCCCAGGTACATATCCATGCACCATGCGCAATGCACAGGGACTGGCAAAGTACTGACAAGGTAGCTGACACTTGGCCCTGCTGTAGGCAGCACAAGGCCCTCCTGTGACAACTGCAAAATCTAACACAAACACAACCAGCTCAGATATCTAGGACAGGAACTCACACTCACTGACATGGCAGCATGCTCCATGGGGGGACAGATACATCACCTGGGAGACCCACTGCCAAATCACACTACGCCCACCAGCAGGCACCGTCAATCAATCAAAAATCGATCAGGGTACTTGTAAGGCGCGCTACTTACCTGTGAGGGTCTCAAGGTGCTGAGGGGGGGGGGGGGGGCCTTCCACTACTGCTCGAAGAGCCAGGTCTTGAGGAGTCATCTGAAGGCAAGTTGGTCTTGGGTCAGTCGTAGGTGGGTTGGGAGGGTGTTCCAGGTCTTGCCGGCGAGGTAGGAGAAGGATCTCCCGCAGGCGGTCGTACGTTGGACGCGGGGGATAGCTGCGAGGGCGAGTCTGCCGGAGCGGAGCTGGCGGGTGGAGGTGTAGAAGCTGAGTCTGATGTTCAGGGAGGCTTGTCTGGCGTTGTGGAGTGCCTTGTGTGAGTGGGTGAGTAGCTTGAAGGTGATCCTCTTGTCGATGTGGAGCCAGTGCAGGTAACTCAGGAGGGGGGTGATGTGGCTGTGGTGGGGGGCGTTGACGATCAGTCGTGCGGAGGCTTTTCGGAAGCGTTGTATCCGCCGTTGGTGTTTGGATGGGAGTCCTGCGTAGAGTGCATTGCCGTAGTCCAGTCAGCTGCTGACGAGGGCCTGTGTCACTGTTCTTCTTGTTTTGGTCGGGATCCACCAGTAGATCCGGCGGAGCGTGCGTAGGGTGTGGTAGCAGGAGGAGGAGACGGCGTTGACCAGCTTGGACATGGAGAGGGAGGATGCGAGGATCAATCCTAGGTTGCGTGCGTGGTGGGTGGGTGTCCGTGCTGTCCCCAGAGCGATTGGCCACCAGGAGTCGTCCCAGGCTGAGGGTGTGTGTCCCAGGATGAGGACCTCCGTCTTGTCCGAGTTCTGTTTCAGATGGCCGCTCCGCATCCAGTCGGCGATGGACCTCAGCCCTTGTGGATGTTTGTTTTGGCGGTGTGAGGGTCCTTGGTGAGGGAGAGGATGAGCTGGGTGTCGTTGGCGTAGGAGATGGTTTTGAGGTTGTGGTGGCAGGCCACTTGTGTGAGGGGGCCATGTGGATGTTGAACAGCATCGGGCTGAAAGATGATCACTCACCCCTTACACAAGCACACACCCCCGGGGCAGCCAATGGAGTTACCCACTCTCACAATGGACATGTGACACAACAAGATCAAGCCACAGCCAAAGAAGCATCTAAGCCCAAATTCGACATGTCAAACACCCTGGAGAACATTTCAATCAGTCCCCTGCAACATACCCATCCACAAGTGAACATTGATGTGAATGCTAGGCACATACAACTACCTGGAGGAACTGTGGCAAATAGAATATGTGTGAAACATGGATGTCGCATTAAACAGCATTAACATTGTCTCTCTCTCACACACAGGGCAACGTCATGGATCTCCCCCCAACAATGGGGGAGAAGAACCACAGTCACAGGCTCGGGAGGAACCTGATCCCACCGGCAGCGACACCTCACAACACTCCGCGGATGACCCCAACCCACCTGGCCCCTCTGGTGTCCAAGCCCCTGCAGCACCTGCTTCAGGTACATCTGTGCCAACCACCACCCCCATTCCTGCCACATCCCAGGAGACACCCAGGAGCCCTGCCCACACTGAACAACTGAGCCAGTCTGACCTGGAGGGACAAGGTTCGCCGGGCACCCAGGAGGAGGCAGCCAACACCGACACTGCCATCCCTCAGGGGTCCCATAGACCCGATGTGCCAGGCTCGTGTGGGCAGGGGTGGTGGGAGTGGAGGGAGGCGGAGGCGAGAACCTGACCAGACAGCTGAAGGGACCGGTATGTCACACGTCCGCAACATCATGGAGGCATACCGGCGTGACACCAGGGCCATCAGTCAGGTAGTGGCGACCCTCACAGACATTAAGAATCAGCAGGCCGAACAACACGCCAGTCAACAACAACACCAAGGACGGATGGAGGCAAGACTGGCTGAGCTCGTGGTGGTGCAAAGGGACATAAGCCATTCACTCCGTCGGATCGCCAACAACATGGCCAACCCTCCCTGTGACACCAGGCGCAGACCAGCACCAGCCACAGGGAGGGAGGAGGAGGAGGAGGATTCGTCCGACGGAGCGTCCCAAACATCGTCAAGGCCTGCATCTGAGGGTCCCCGGAGGAAGGTGGGTCGTCCACGGAAAAGACCGTGAGAGGCAGCAGACCATCCACATCTCCCAGGTCACCTGGCTTGGCACCTGGCCTTCATGCGCAACAGCAGCACATCATTCACTGACATTCTCTGCCACATGGACTTGCTGGTCACAGTCTGACCAATGATGACCAACACTGTGGTCTGGACTCTGATGACTTCAAATGCCAAGGATAGCATCTCCCCCTGTGAACTTTGGATTCTATACACCCGGTAGAGCACCTTATTTTATCTACCAAAACACGCACCCCACCGAGAATAAAACTATTTTTTTTCATGAGATGTTGCAGTCATTTTGCATTAGTCCACAGCATACGTTTGTGTTAATGTCAAACTATGCCTGAGTGTTGAACTAACTCCAGCCATCCATACCCTGGGATCTGAGTCCGGTACAGGACACACATGGGTCACAATGTATCATCCAATACAGCCTGGGAGCCCAATACTCACCCGTGATGGCCTCAAGCTGCTGAGGGGGGGCTTGAAATACTGTGCGCACACACCAATCAGGAAGAGGATGATGAAGGCCTAGAGGTCATGGCTCATGTGGATGTTCCCGGGGAGTGAGTCCCAGGTATGTTTGGCCAGGTGGGAGAACCATCTCCTTCATGCTGGAGTGTTGTGGATGTGAAGAATGGTGGCCAGGCCAAGTTCGGATGCATTGAGTTGGGCCAACAGGGTCTTGGATGACAGACGTACAAGGTTGGTTTTGGGGTCTGGGGTTGTTGACTGCCTCCTGAGTGTGTGTGAGGAGAGTGAAGGTCATCCTGCAGCACACAGTGATCCCTGGCAGCTGTCTCAAGTGGACAGTGATGTTAATGGGGTGCGGGATGTTGAAACTGAGTTGTGCAGATGCACCCTGGATGTGGACAAGTTTCCCATGAGTTAGGATGTACTTGCTCCGTAGAGGGCGGGGCAGTAGTTGACACGGCTGGTGTCGTGGACCTGGGGGATGGTCTGTCTTTCCTTGGAGTGGATCTATCTGAGGATCATGTGCATCATGCAGAGGGTGTTGCAGCATGAGGTACAGATGCTGGTGATTTGCATGGCAAATGTGAGTGACAAATCCATGATGCACACTATCTTGTGTGCGTGGCCACTGGGTGCTTGTGTAGGGCCCCTGCGGGTGGGACACAAGGAGTTGAGCCAGCTGTAAGGGGACAATCCTCAGATGCTTAGCTCAGTCCTGTACAAGTCCAGCCTCAGGTGGCTGATGTTCAGCCATTCATCCACGGATCTCATGCCTTCTTGAATGTTGGAACTGGCAATGGCTGGGTCTTTGGTGAGGGTGAGGAGCACCTGGGTGTCAATGGCATAAGACATGATGATGAGGTTGTGTGCGCATGTGATGGTGGAGAGGGGGGTCCTGGACACATTAAAGATTGACATGCTGAGAGATGATCCCTGGGCCATGTGCCAGATGACGCCACTATACCACATGCTGAAGGCTTGAGTCCCACTCCCATGGCCTTGCTGGTGGACGGAGCCGGTGTGTAGCAGGAGGGACATGATCTGGTTGGTCTGGAAGGCGAGGCAGCGCTGTGTAGGCTGTTGGAGTTGCACACTCAGCATGCAAAGGTGTCATGTGTGCGCTTAGGGTATGGCTGAGAGCAGGCGGTTGAGTTTCGGATAGACATTGCTTGGAGGGTGGCTACAACATCAGACTGTAGTGTGATGTGGGTCATGCAAGGACATGAGGGTCGTGCAATGTGCACGTTGCATGTGCTGACGGTCCTGCCTTTGGCACCGCGTGTACCCAACAGTGGCACAGACAAGATGATGACAGCCAAATGAATGGGTGGAGGTAGGCAGGGAGGAGCATCTTTGAGGCGTGTGTGTTGCCGAATCCCGCCACTTTGTGGGTCCTTGCTGCAGGGGCGGCAGCAACAGGCGGCATGTCCTTGAAACTATTCCAAAAGTAGCACACAAAGACAAGGATGTCAGAAAGGACAACTGTAACAGGCGTAAGTAAAGGAAGGAGTGTCCGGTTACCCATGGAACACCCAGAGAAAATGGATGCACAATCACCAAAGATGACTGACACAGGATCAGGAAAGAGAAGGCTGAGCCGTGCACCGGAGACACACCCTCAGCAGGCGTTGACGGCCCGTCGTGGAGACCAACATGCCCAAATACATACACAACCATGGAATTCAGGCACAATCGAGATTCTAACCCATGAAGACCTGCATGCATGTAGCCAAACTACACATAGACTCATAAGCACAATCTTTGACAACTATGCCAGAGATGATGCATGCAAAGTGGCAAGAGACCTGCATTGACAGAGATGAGGCACCTTGGAGGGTGAGGAACCCCTTTATTACTCAGTCTCACACTAAGGGAAAAGCATCAATATGAACAGACACACAGGTCATTTGGCTGAACATGTGGGACCTACACTGGACACCCCCTTCACAACACAGATGTAGTAAATCCAAATGGCCTGGCACACAAGTTAAGGGGATGAGCCAAACACCCCATTCTGCACACGGAGAGGCTGCAATTCCCCATTGAGTCTGTTATGGGGATGTCCCACACCATGTCCACCCGTAGCATCCCGTATGTTTCTGAGGGAAGTTATACACACATTGATGCCTTCATCAGAATCCAAAAACCATTAGAGATGACTGTCACGAAGGTTGACTATCAATTCATGGGAGTCATGCTACATGTCATGTGCCCCATGGTGAGTCGACACGTAAGCATGGTAACCCAACATGCACAGGAACAGTCCCCACACATTCCAAACACCTAACAACCCCAAAATGCCTCGCTGCAATCCTCACCCAAACTGACTTTTCCACATGTCCGTGCATGGAACGCTGATTCAGCACACGTTGCAGTACTCATGAGGAATATCAGGAGGCCAACGATGACATGACCAGACAACATGCGCAAGAACTTGTTGATGACAGACACACAAGCAGTCAGCTAAAAGATTGTTATCCGCATACATGGTCATTTACTCTACAGGAATAATGTTGTCACCATACGATTAGAAAAATTAGGGTCACAGCTAAAATGAGTGGAATTACATCATCACTCGAGTGACACATCAGAACACACATCTAAGTCACTTAGCATACAGTCAGCTGGACACACACATTGCAACACATGCCACACAAGGCTCCAAGCGTGCACACTCAGACCCAGTGACTCACCATTATGAGAAGAAGTTGCGTATGAGCTGACTTTGGATATCCTCCTCCTCCTCCTCCTCCTCCTCACTTGCCTTGTGACCAAGCCCTTCATCCTCCACGGGTGGATGTTCCTGCTCATGCTGCTCCAGGATGAGTGGCACTGCCTTCTCCACTGCCATGTTGTGCAGCATGCAGCACACGAGGAAGATTTTGCAGACCTTCACCGGTGCATATGGGAGGGACCCGCCTGTCTTGTGAAGGCACCGGAATCGGCTCTTCTGGAGGCCAAACGTCCTCTCAATCACTCGCCTGGTCTGCTCGTGTGCATCGTTGTAACGGTGATCTGCAGCTGATCTTGGGTTGCGGAGTGGCGTCATCGGCCATGGCATGTTGGGATAGCCAGAGTCCCCTACATGGAAACATCATGTAAAAAAGTGGGTCAGGAGATGCCGTAAGATACAAAGATACCGCAAAACAAAGGACAAATAGAGTATACCCACCAACAAGACATGGTCGTTCGTTGTGCAGCCGCAGCATCATTTCTGGCACCCTGCAACACCTCATGATGTAGGCATCGTGTGCTGACCCTGGAAAACATGCACAGACATGGGAAATCAGCATGTTAGCAAGACACACCACAAGGGCATTTATAGAATGGTAATGTTTACGGTTGCGATAGGCGACCTCCTGTGCCTGTGGTGGTACAAAAGCCACATGTGTCCCATCAATGGACCCAATGACATGGGGCATCCCTCCCAGGGCATAGAAATCACCCTTGACACCTGTCAACTCCTCAGGAGTCGGAAAATGGATGAATTCATCCAGGTGCTCCAACATGGCTGCCACAACATCATGCAGGACATGGCTGAACATCGTCTGGGACATGCCACCAACATCAGCTATGGTGAATTGAAACGTACCAGTGGCAAAAAAATGTAGGGCTGCCATCACCTTCATCTTGGGGGTCAGCGCAGTAGGATAACTGTGTCGTGGTTGGAGGTGTGGTGCCAGCCTGTTTGTCAGTTCCTCAATCAACTGTTGGGTGAATCTGTAACGGCATATGCAGTCATGTTCCCTCATGGCACCCAAGTCTAGCATTGGTCTGGGGAGAGGCGGTGCCCTGCAGAAATGGGGAATAAATAACGAAGAGTGAGAACATAACAACATCAATGTCAATGAACTGAGCACATGCTCAACTGCTAATACACATCTGCTAAATACAGAGTCTGGTCTGTGCAATACATCCAGGACACGTATGCCAGTCAGGTGATACTCCTACGAAAAGCCAGCTACACCCGTTGATTGGCAAGTGTACATGACATGCCCTGAAACGAGCTGTGGGCCAGTGTCAGTGAATAGCCAGAGAAATCACAAGAGTGACATACATCCACATTTCAGCATTTTAAGGATGTCATCTCATACAGACAGCTGACGGCAAGCTAGATGCACAGATCACATGGAATGTCAAATGTACAGATCACGCACATAAAGGCGTACATGTGAAAACAGAAAACACATACATTGAGACAACGCAGATATGTCCTCATGTCAGAATATCAAGTTTGATGCATACAGACACATGTTACATGGAAATCCACATGTGGCATGGTGTGCGTAGATGTGTGCCATGCCCATCTAGACACAGACACATGTTGGATGCAGCAACAGCAGATGCAGTTGACGGGACACCAACAGCAAGCTCATGGGAACACATGACACACACATGACATAGTCACATCGTTGCACGCTGGTTGTTAAATGTCAGTTGTTAGTGTCCCTGTCCCTGGAATCAGGGGACAGTTGCGGATGGTGGTGACTGTGCCATGCCAGTGATGCTGTGCTTGACACATTTGTACTACATGCACACATGTGCAACGTGTGAAGGGGAAGTGTGCCACATAGTGCCCCATCACACATGACATGTGTACACAGGTCATCACACACCAATTGTGCAAATACATGAGGAGACATGTGGAATATCACTGCCTGACACACCTAGGCCCTGCACATGTAGGACAGCAATGACAATGACTTGATGTACATCCTTCTGCGGGTCTGAGACCTCCATTCCTTTCGTGTGTGCATCCTCTCAACAGTGTAAGCGTGTGAAACGCACCATACACACGCTTTGAGGGCGTGTGTACGGTCCGTATCACTAGAGTTGTGTGGCCGTAGGAGCACTTGTGGTACGGACAGTACACACGTACGTGTACTACCAGTGCCTACACGCACGTGTCCGCAATGGTAGTACACGTACGGGTACGTGTACGACCAGTGCCTACATGTACGTGTCCGCAATGGTAGTACACGTACGGGTACGTGTAGTACCAGTGCCTACACATATGTGTAGGCACTGGTAGTACACGTACGTGTAGGCACTGGTAGTACACGTACCTGTACGTGTACTCCCAGTGCCTACACGTACGTGTCCGCAATGGTAGTACACGTACGGGTACGTGTACTACCAGTGCCTACACGTACGTGTCCGCAATGGTAGTACACGTACAGGTACGCGTACTACCAGTGCCTACACGTATGTGTAGGCACTGGTAGTACACATACGTGTAGGCACTGATAGTACACGTATGATAAGGGACTGGTAGTACACGTACCGTACGTGTACTCCCAGTGCCTACACATACATGTCCGCAATGGTAGTACACGTACGGGTATGTGTACTACCAGTGCATACACGTATGTGTAGGCACTGGTAGTACACGTACGTGTAGGCACTGGTTACCTGTACTACCATTGCGGACACGTACATGTAGGCACTGGTAGTACACATACCCGTACGTGTACTACCATTGCAGACATGTACGTGTAGGCACTGGTAGTACACGTACGTGTAGGCACTGGTAGTACACGTACCCGTATGTGTACTACCAGTGTCTACACATACGTGTCCGCAAGGGTAGTACAGCTAACCAGTGCCTACACGTACGTGTAGGCACTGGTAGTACACGTACATGTAGGCACTGGTAGTACACGTACCCGTACGTGTACTACCAGTGCCTACACGTACATGTCCGCAATGGTAGTACACGTACGGGTACGTGTACTACCAGTGCCTACACGTATGTGTACTACCATTGCCTACACGTACGTGTAGGCAATGGTAGTACACGTACGGGTACATGTACTACCAGTGCCTACACGTACCTGTACTACCAGTGCCTACACGCATGTGTAGGCACTGGTAGTACATGTACGTGTAGGCAATGGTAGTACACGTGTACTACCAGTGCCTATACATACGTGTAGTACCAGTGCCTACATGTACGTGTAGGCACTGGTAGTACACGTACGTGTAGGCACTGGTAGTACACGTACCCGTACGTGTACTACCAGTGCCTACACGTACGTGTCCGCAATGGTAGTACACGTACAGGTACGTGTAGGCACTGATAGTACACGTACGATAAGGGTCAGGTAGTACACGTACCCGTACGTGTACTCCCAGTGCCTACACGTATGTGTCCGCAATGGTAGTACACGTATGTGTAGGCACGGGTAGTACATGTACGTGTAGGCACTGGTAGTACACGTACCCGTACGTGTACTACCATTGCGGACACGTATGTGTAGGCACTGGTAGTACACATACGTGTAGGCACTGGTAGTACACGTACCCGTACGTGTACTACCAGTGCCTACATGTACATGTCTGCAATGGTAGTACACGTAACCAGTGCCTACACGCATGTGTAGGCTCTGGTAGTACACGTACGTGTAGGCACTGGTAGTACACGTACCCGTACGTGTACTACCAGTGCCTACACATACGGGTCTGCAATGGTAGTACATGTATGGGTACGTGTACTACCAGTGCCTACACGTACGTGTACTACCAGTGCCTACACATATGTGTAGGCACTGGTAGTACATGTACGTGTAGGCAATGGTAGTACACGTACGGGTACGTGTACTACCAGTGCCTACGCGTACGTGTACTACCAGTGCCTACACGTACGTGTAGGCACTGGTAGTACACGTATGTGTAGGCACTGGTAGTACACGTGCCTGTACATGTACTATCATTGAGGACACGTACGTGTACTACCAGTGCGTACAGGTACGTGTCAAAGGCACTGTGCAACTGGTGCCGTAGGGGTACGTGTGAAATGCACCGTACCTGTGTGTGGATTTGAAATTTACATAGGGGACACATAAGGGACAAGTATTAGGTACTAAATGCATGCTGGTTGTCATGGATAGAGTTTTCAGTTCAAATTTTCCATCAGGTGGCCTGGAAAAGTCAGTTGGCCACAAAATACAATGTTTCAAAGTGGTTGTTGACTTGACATGATGCTCAAATTTTGAACGATGCAAATGCTGTCACTGGTGTATGTGGAAAGGGATTGGAGTAAACGTAAGATGCAAATGAATCTGACCACTCACTATGTACTCCTCCAAATGAATGCCCCTCAGCAAGACAGATATAAGTCAGCCAGAAGCCATGAGAGGGCACTTGCCTGCACAACTTTCCTGTCGACAACACTGCTGCTGTCTGTGCTTCCTCTGGCACCATGTCAAGGTCTGTGGACAGGGCCCAGCCATTCACCCAGGAGGAAAATGAGGCATTGCTGGATGTCATCCTCCCACAGTACCCCAGCCTGTATGGGAGACCAGGGGAGCAGGTGAGTGCTGACTCCACTAGCTTTGACTGTGCACCTTTTTCGTGACTGTCACTTCTGGCATTGTGTCCAGGTGTGACAGACATGCAATGTTGTTTAGAGTGGGTCCCAGGGGGAGGAATGGCTTATGTCTCCCATGCAGAGCATGATGTAGTTCATGTGTGCACTCCTCACTTGCATTGTGCTAACTGTGACATTCACTGCATAGTGCATGACACATTCAGCCTGGCTAATCCTTTGTGGCATTTTTTGTCTATAGTCCTGAGGTGATTCAGTGGTCCCCCCGGTGTGACAGGTGACTGTACCCACAGATGTGTGTGAGTTGAGTGGAGCTGTGGTGAGAGTGTCCAAGTGATGTGTACGACCCCTGGACATTGATGTGTGTGAATGTTACTTGTCATGTGGGTGAGTGTCTATGTGAAGTGTTGCACCACAGCTGCATGGAGGAGGCAACAGCTCTACCCATCTGATGTGAGAAGTAAGCCGTGCTGTGTGTCTGACTTGCTGAGCTAGCCCCACACCTGAGACACCTCACAGGCAAGTGGCACATGTGCAGAGTGAGGTTTGTATCCGCTGTTGCCAATGGCATGTGATTGATCTGTGCCTGTGTGTGTCTGTGTACTCTGCTGAGGTTGCATCAGTGGCCTGGGGCATGTAACTGCTTGGAGGTGCTGTCCATCAGCCTGGTGTTGCTTGTGATGCACAGTGTGTGCCATGTTCATGGAGTATGTTGCACCCCTCATGCCACCTGTGTACTTTATATGCCATGTAGTGCATTGGGGCTTCCACAGAGGCCAATGTCCATATGACTAAGATGCTATTCCTTGGCAGCATCCTATGCCCTGTTCAACATATCAAAGATGTTCAAATTTGTGTCTCTCTGACATGGAGCAGGTGTAGTGATGTTCCCTCAGTTTGTCATCCTCACAGGTAACTGGCTACGCCAAGGGGGAGATCTGGAAGCAGGCCGTCATTGCCGTGAGATCGGTGGAGGGTCGCAGTCGGTGCCTAGCCCAAGTAAGAAAACAGTGGCAGGACATCCGGTCCTGGACCCGGAGGATCGCCCGGGTCCTGATGAAGGAC
Source organism: Triturus cristatus (assembly GCF_964204655.1). Lineage (NCBI taxonomy): Eukaryota > Metazoa > Chordata > Amphibia > Caudata > Salamandridae > Triturus > Triturus cristatus. The sequence continues at coordinate 133,684,009 of NC_140586.1, read as the reverse complement.
TCACCTCCATGCCCCCACAGCGGGCGCCGACGCCTGACCCACCAGATGAAGCGTGTCCTGGCGGTGGTCTTCCCTGACATGGATAGGCGGTTACAGGAGATGCAGCAGCAGGAAGGGGGTAGGTACATGTGTGTTTGTTGTGTGTCACCAGCTTTTGGAAGTGCTCAGTCGCCTGGATACACTGCCAGGGTTTATATGTGCAGTGCATATCCTTTTCCCCCAAGTCAATTGGTGCTGTTCTTCCTCTCTTCCCCTCCTTGACATGTGTTCCCTGGTCTGTGTGTAAACACTATTGCACATGGTCATCTAGGCTGCCAGTTAATCCAAGTGCACATTGCTTTCTGCATCATGTGTGGGGGTGGTCTGTGACATGTGTTGGTACCTTGCCTGTGCCCTGTCCTGTTCAGTCATTTGGGGGTCCATATTTGTTGGCACTGGTGCAGACTCTCAACATAGGAGTGTGAGGTTTCAAATTAACAGACTTGCAGCATGCATGACCGATGTTGTGGCCTCAGACATGATGTGTATGAGTGGGAGATATGCATAGTCCCGGGACGGTTGCTCATGTTACAGTCAGATCATTCCAGGACCATGGAGCAGTGTGCCCACTACAGTCCCCTGAGACACCCTTGCTTCTGAATCATGTGTGTCATCCAACACTGTGCCCATTGTCTGTGTGTTCAGCATAGGTTGGCCTCTGTGGCATTGTTCCCTGGCCTCATTTGTATTTATGTAAAGTGTGCTACATGTGTCCACTGGACAGGGTGACCCCATTTGGCTTGTGCATCCTCACTCTGGGCACTGCCTGTGTGTCTATTTACAACTATCTGTTGATGGTTGTTTGTCACAAATATGTGTTGGCAGCCTCAAAAGGTGATGTGGAGTACATTTAGGAATTCTTGATGCACATTTTAGTAAACACAGATTAAGAGGTGTAACTTCTTGATCTGTCTCAATCACATTGTCTCAGGTATGGGTGGTTTGTGCGGGCAAGGCCTACATGTCCAAACCTTATGTCTCCTTGCCAGGTCTGACCTGTGTGTGATAATTGTCTGGACAGACACTCAACATGCAGTGACCCAGTCATGTTGTGCAGGGTTTAATGTTTGTGCTTTGCAGCATGTGTCAAAAGTTTAAATACATGATTCCTGCTCATCCATTTTTGGCACCAGTGTGTGGTCCAGATGCTACGTAGTTTGGTCTTTGTGTGCTTACATCTGTGTGGACATTCTTGGTTGCCATGAGTGTGTCTCCTCAGTGCAGGTGCTCCTTATTCCAACACAATTGCAGGCCCATTATCTTATGCATTGTCCTGTGTTTGGACATGTGTGCCACTCCACATGACAGGCAGTGGGTCAGATGTGTTGACAACTGTGTCATCATGGTACGGATGGCCATGTGACAGGTGGCATGATTCAAATTGTTAGTCAAGAAGTGTTGTACCTTGGCACTCACTACACTTGTCAACATGTCTTCATGTTTTCAATGCTTGACTTTGATTTTTTGTTGTGAAGGACAATAATGTGCCTGCATGACAGATGTCCCCCACGGAAGTGCACAAGAAACCACCTTTACACTTTCAGGGTACACGCTGGCACATATTAAAGAAAGGCACAGTTCGAATAACACTTTTTTAAAGATTATACATATACATGTTCTCACAGTGTGGTGGCATTTGGGTAAGTCCTTGGTTGTTGCTGATACCAACTTACGAGTGTCAAGTGATCTAGACCACCGTGGGGCCATGCATATGTACTTACTGAAACCCCATTTCTTTCTAACAGTGGCTTATTTGAAGAAGGCTAGCAGCTCATACAATGACTGTGTAAATGTAGGTTTGTGTGCACCTCCTTGTGTGACTTCTATTATACAGGCACATGTGTGTTCTGTTCACAAAGTGGCACATTCACACATTCTAAACATGTAGATTGTGTAAAGTGTTGTGATTCCCAAGCTGATCAAAATGTATTTCATTTGGGTTTCCAAAGTACTCACAGGTCTCTGATTGTGGGGACACCTTCAGCATTGCGGTCTGTTATTTAGCCTTGGGTGCACCAATACTGTTTCGTTCACAGTAAACAAGAGGTGGCATGCCTTCATAGTATTGCTGTGCTCAACTGTTCCCAGACACTAGCTTCTCAGTATAATTTGATATCAAGTTATTTGCTGTTGTGTCCTAATTTTCCTTGTTTCCAAGTGGCATGGTGGGTCAACCAACTGTGGAGTGCAGGGCTTACATATGTGCGGAGTAATCCAGATGTTACTCATGATGCTTTTCCTGATATGCACTGTGACCTATTTTGTTTGGACTCATGTGTCAGATGTATACAGGTGAATGATTATTTTCTGTATCTTCACCTTGCCCACAGCATCATCGGAGGACACCGAGGGAGAAACCTGCACGGACCTTGAGGAGGGATCCAGCACCGGTGCCACCACTGCTGGCGAGTCTGCGGAAGCAAGTGGCACGGAGGGCGAGGGGAGTCAGGCGGAGGACCTGTCTGGTGGCGACACCTACTATGACGCTGACGGGTCCAAGGCTGAACTCCTCGAGGGGGCGGAGACTGCTACAACACCTGGCAGCAGCACAACATCTGTCACCGCCTCCTCCTTTCCCATCACCGCCCTCCCAGTTGCTCCGGTCCCTTCTGTCTGTGCAGGGCACCACCATGTCTCCTTTGTGCCAGGCACCGCACCCCCTGCCCCTGTCACTCCTGCTGCCCTCACTGCAGAGTCTGTGGACATTCAGCGGCAGTTGCAGGTTGGCCAGACATCGATGCTGAATGTCCTCCATGGCCACACCACACTGCTGACACAGATGGTGTCGTTCATGGAGGGCATGTCAGCAGCGATGTCTGATCAACGGATGTTGCTGAGGTCCATGGACTCTTCACTGACGGCAGCAGTGAGTCTCCTGCAGCGCTTTGTCCCCCCCCACCCCTGCACCATCCACACTTCCCACTCCCATGCCTGTCCCATGCACACCCAGACATTCCCAAGCACGCACCCCACCAGACACAGGCAGCACACAAACACGTAAGGGCAAGCACACACCTCCTGGCACGCACACTCAGGGGGATAAAGGCACACCCACTGAGTCTGGAGCACACAGGCATACACGCAGCCACAGTCTGAGTCTGCATGCCTCAATACCCAGTCCCTCCAAAGGCACTCCCCTTGGCTCCCCTGCCACACAGTCAGACAAGGAGAGCTACTTGGCTGTGCTGGGCCTCAGCCCCACTGGGTCACCAGCCCGCAAACGGGCAAGGCACTCCCCAGATAGGGGAGTTGATCCCCCCCCTGTCCACCTCCTCCCCCAGTAGCGCTGCACCCCATCCCTCCGACCCCACCCCCTCCTTTGTGCCTGTGGTTTCTTCCGGTGCAGGGGATACTCTGGACGCCCTGGCAGAAGTGTGCAGCACCGAGCTCACCTCCACCTTTGGCGCTGCCCCACCCCCTGTGGTGGAGTCGTCCAGGCCTGCACCCACCACACCTACCCTTACACCTCCTGTCCCTGCAGTGCCTGGTCCTTCCCCACATGATGCCCCCCCCAGTCGACGAACCTGAGTGTTCTAATGTGCAGGCAAGCTAGGGGAGACACGTGCCCATGTGTCCCCCAAGGACTTCTATTCTGGACTGGCCATTGGCCTTTGTATATAGTGTTGTTGAAAAACATATTATCTTATGCTGATTAAAGCATTTTCTTTTGACTTTGAACACTATTGCATTCCAGGTATTGATGTTGGTGCTGATGCTCCAGGAGTTGGGGTTGTGGTAATGTGTTATGTTTCGGGCAAAGGTTCGAGTCTGATGGTCAGGAGGTGGCCCATGGGATCTGTGTGCCATCAAAAGGTCTCTGCAAAGGATCTTTGGTCGTGTGTGTTATTTGTTTTTTGAGACATTGTACCAAGGAGTGTCCCTTCCTCCGTGGCACCTGACATCTTTCCTGCAGAGAGTTGCACAATTGTTGTGCTGACCTGTGTATACATTCCCGTTGTTGGTGACGGATCCCTTCAACTATGGCCATGCCTGCTCAGCAATGTCTCCGGCTGCATCGTCTGTGCCATCCTTGCTAGTCACTGTACTTGTGTATTGAGTATGTTGCCATGCCTTCAGGGAGTAATTCTCCTTTTTCCGCACTATGCATGTGTGTAATCCCAGCCTAGCACACATATGGTACTTGTTCTGCAGGGTATTTGGGCACCTGACTGACAATTGTGGGCATTGTATCTGTGGGAACTCCACCCTATTCCTTCCATGAGACACAACATCTTGGTGGCTGTCCCAGCACCTGTACATTCCTATCAGTCCTGGGATGTGCGTGACTGTATGTGTTCCCTTTGGCTCTCTTAGTTTAGTAGGCATTGACATGACTATACAGTCTTGTGGCATGATCTCTGTGTGTGTATTGTGCTGCATCCGCCAGGGGTAGGTATGCATGTGTCATTTGTCCTCACACCCACATGTGGTGTGTCATGCAGTGGGGGAAAGACATCCATCCTCATGGGAGTGGGACACTGCTGTCAGTGATGTGTTGTTATGGCACTATCAACATAGTCGAAAATTAGGGATGCGTACATACACCCATGGAGTTGTGGTCATCTGATAATGATGTACACACCCCATGTCTCTGACCACTGCTGGGAGTGATAGGCACCCACCCCTCACATGTCTCTGTCCACTGATGGGAGTGATAGGCACCCACCCCTCACATGTCTCTGTCCCCTGCTGGGAGTGATAGACACCCACCCCCATGTCTCTGTCCACTGATGGGAGTGATAGGCACCCACCCCTCACATGTCTCTGTCCACTGCTAGGAGTGATAGGCACCCACCCCTCACATGTCCCTGTCCACTGATGGGAGTGATAGGCACCCACCCCTCACATGTCTCTGTCCACTGCTGGGAGTCCTCTGCACCCATCCCTATGTCTCTGTCCACTGCTGGGAGTACTCTGCACCCACCCCTCACATGTCTCTGTCCACTGCTGGGAGTGATAGGCACCCACCCCCATGTCTCTGTCCACTGCTGGGAGTGATAGGCACCCACCCCTCACATGTCCCTGTCCACTGATGGGAGTGATAGGCACCCACCCCTCACATGTCTCTGTCCACTGCTGGGAGTCCTCTGCACCCATCCCTATGTCTCTGTCCACTGCTGGGAGTACTCTGCACCCACCCCTCACATGTCTCTGTCCACTGCTGGGAGTGATAGGCACCCACCCCCATGTCTCTGTCCACTGCTGGGAGTGATAGGCACCCACCCCTCACATGTCTCTGTCCACTGATGGGAGTGATAGGCACCCACCCCTCACATGTCTCTATCCACTGCTTGGAGTCCTCTGCACCCACACCCATTTCTCTGTCCACTGCTGGGAGTCCTCTGTACCCACCCCCATGTCTCTGTCCACTGCTGGGAGTACTCTGCACCCACCCCTCACATGTCTCTGTACACTGTTGGCAGTGATAGGCACCCACCCCTCACATGTCTCTGTCCACTGATGGGAGTGATAGGCACCCACCCCTCATATGTCTCTGTCCACTGCTGGGAGTCCTCTGCACCCACCCCCATGTCTCTGTCCACTGCTGGGAGTCCTCTGCATCCACCCCCATGTCTCTGTCCACTGTTGGGAGTACTCTGCACCCACCCCTCACATGTCTCTGTCCACTGCTGGTATTCCTTTGCACCCACCCCTCACATGTCTATGTCCACTGCTGGTAAGTGATGGGCACCCACCCCCATGTCTCTGTCCACTGCTGGGAGTGATAGGCACCCACCCCTCACATGTCTCTGTCCACTGATGGGAGTGATAGGCGCCCACCCCTAACATGTCTCTGTCCACTGCTGGGAGTCCTCTGCACCCACCCCCATGTCTCTGTCCACTGCTGGGAGTCCTCTGCACCCACCCCCATGTCTCTGTCCACTGCTGGGAGTACTCTGCACCCACCCCTCACATGTCTCTGTCCACTGCTGGCAGTGATAGGCACCCACCCCTCACATGTCTCTGTCCACTGCTGGGAGTGATAGGCACCCACCCCCATGTCTCTGTCCACTGCTGGGAGTGATAGGCACCCACCCCTCACATGTCTCTGTCCACTGCTGGTATTCCTCTGCACCCACCGCTCACATGTCTCTGTCCCCTGCTGGTATTCCTCTGCACCCACCCACCCGCACCCTTGGTGCAGTACACTGCTGTCCTGGGCATACACCCCCCCAATGTACTGGTTATATGCTGCACCAGGCCCTAAGCCAACATTTGTGGCGTGTGTATGCCTTGTATCACAAATGTACTGATGCCCTAGGGGTACGGGTGATGCGGTCTGTACCCCCGCATTCATAGGTTGGGTACGGTCCGTACCATGCGTACCCCTACATCACCACTACAATGGTGGTACGGACCGTACCCACGCCCTCAGAGCGTGGGTACGGTCTGTACCACACGTACCCCTACATCACCACTACAATGGTGGTACAGACCATACCCAAGCCCTCAGAGCGTGGGTAAGGTCCGTACCACCATTGTGGTGGTGATGTAGGGGTACGCGTGGTACGGACCGTACCCACGCCCTCAGCGCGTGGGTACGGTCCGTACCACCATTGTAGTGGCGCTCTGAGGGCGTGTGCATGGTCCGTACCACCATTGTAGTGGTGATGTAGGGGTACGCATGGTACGGACCGTACCCATGCTCTGAGGGTGTGTGTACGGGCCGTACCACCATTGTAGTGGTGATGTAGGGGTACGCGTGGTATGGACCGTACCCACGCTCTGAGGGCGTGGGTACGGTCTGTACCACCATTGTAGTGGTGATGTAGGGGTATGCATGGTACAGACCGTACCCACGCTCTGAGGGCATGGGTACGGTCCGAACCACGTGTACCCCTACATCACCACTACAAAGGTGGTACGGACCGTACCCACGCTCTGAGGGCGTGGGTACGGTCCGTACCACGCGTACCCCTACATCACCACTACAATGGTGGTACGGACCGTACCCACGCTCTGAGGGCGTGGGTACGGTCCGTACCACGCGTACCCCTACATCACCATTACAATGGTGGAACGGATGGTACCCATGCCCTCAGAGTGTGGGTACGGTCCGTCCCACCATTGTAGTGGTGACGGGTACGCGTAGACGTCCACTTCCGTTGTGGCGGTACGCAGGGATTGGTGGACACGCCCCCTGAAGTAACCAGACCCTGGAGGTAATGTATGTACAGGATATATTTTTTGTAAATTGGGTAGGGGTTATGTTTCCTGCCCCTCGCCCCCCCCCCTTTGCCCCGGGTGTTGTTCTGACCTTCTGCGGCGTGCGCGGCGGTTTCGGTGCACCAAGTCGTAGGCTAGGAGGGCCGAGATGACACGTAGGATGGGGTCCATGGCTGTCCGTCGCGTACCGGTGCTCCTTCTTCGCGTCGTCCTCAATTTCCCAGGAGTTTTTGGCTGCCGTAAAATATTAGCCGTGCGGAGTGACGTAGGCACGAATCGTACTTGCTGGTCCGTAAAACGCTGCCTGACTCCGTCCGGACGTCACGTACACGATGTCCCGGACCGGAATTGTGGGTATTTTTTCACCGCATGTAGTTTTTTACGATTCGTACGGAAATGGTATTTCTGTACGAATCGTACTTGCTGCTTTGTAAGGAGGATTTCCCGGGTACGAGTCGTATGGAGAATACGCTCCGTATGACCATTCGTACCCGGGTTTTACAGGATCGGAATCGGCACCATAATGTTAAAAAGATCTAACAATTACCTAGAAAGCTTTAAAAAATAAATTGTTTACAATCAAATAACTATTTTTAATAGAAATTATTTATAATCAAAAACATTAATTATTACATAAATGTAATGTTTTTTATTTCCTACCCGATAACACCACAACACACATCTAAATAAAAAAAAAAGTACCTCCATAACTAACATAAATAATTATCAATTAAAGAAATATAATTAATTAAAAACCAAATTAAAACAAATAAAAATGTATTTACTCCCCAAACGTTACCGCTATAAAACCGAAACCCACACACAAAATAAAAATAAACAACTACCATAAATATTTATGAATTGATGAATGAATATTAATGATCAACTAATTATTATTAATGAAACATAAATTACTTTCCATCCTCTACCCCAATAAACACCACAACCCACACCAAAAACCATTATACAATTTAGATAACCAATTTAACATTAATAAATTCATATCAATTAACAACAATTTACTAATTAATGTAAAAGATTTTCCTTCCCACCCTTTACTTCGATAAACCCCACGACTTACATCTAAAATTAATCACACAATTGCCATATTTACATTTGCATTATTTAATTAGCATTAATTAACACTTAATTATTAATTAATTATAAATACATTACTTCCCACCCTATTCCCCTATAAACCCCACCACTCGCTCCCAAAAAAATGACACAATTTACATAATTAACTACCAATGAATTAATGAATAATAATTAAGCAATTAATAAATAATTAATAATAAATTAATTCCCACAATTAACACTATAAAATATAAATTAAATACATATTAATAAATAAAAAATAGTAACACATTTATTATAATTAAAATGCTTCCCTCCCTATTCCCCTATAAACACACAACCCACTCCAAAAAATAAGAGGCCCTCCTGTAGATATTTTAGGCATTTTATTAGGCACATTTCCCAAACTGATCAACTATCTGTCGTAAGCCCGTTTGTTGTTTGTGAGAGTTCCATATCTTCTGTGTATTAATGCATTAGATATGCCACAGTTTTCGTTTTTGGTGACTGGGTCAAAGCCTTACTTATGAATCAAGGGAGGTCACCAAGAGAGATATTGAAATACATGGTGCGAGGCAGCAGTCCTGTTTCAAGCCATGATTTGTTATTATTAATTTTGAGTACCTTCTTAATACTTCCATATGAATATGTGTTGATGAAGCAGAACCTTACGAGTTATAAAAACATATGGTCATGTTTGTAGTCTTGCAGTTTTTCTCACAATCTATCCTGAGTTGCTCCATCGAAAGCTGCAGACAGGTTAAGTAAGTAAGAACACAGATCTTGATTGTGTATGGTCAATATGTGTTTTAAGATTATCCTTACCAGGGGTGGCTCCTCCATTAGGGTGGAGGAGCGTCACTCCACTGCTTTCTCGCAGTGCGAGAAGCAGAAACATAAAATTGTATTTTAAATACCATTTTATGTTTCTGCTTCTCGCACTGCGAGAAAGCAGAAGGATATGCCTGGTTGGGGGCGGGCGGGTCAGGGAGGAATGGCTTGCCCAATGCTGTGGGCCCTGACTGTTTGGTCGGCCCTCTGAGGCCGATCAAACCAGTCATGCGCACTCTGGATTTTCTCTATGAAGGCTGCATGCAGCCTAAATAGAGAAAATGCCCTCCCCATAGGTGCACGCCTGGGCGCCGTCCTCATCAATCACAACGCTGCCATTTCAGTGTTTTGATTGGCTTGGGGGAGGGGAGGGTGGCTGCCTTCTTCCTGTTCCTGCTGGAGGCAGTAGAGCAGGAAAGCAGCAGGAACACCGAGACCCAGCCAAGAGTGGAGGCGGTGCGGGACCCGGTAAGGTAAGTTTTTATTTTTAAGATCCCCACCCCAGCACGAACCCCGGCGTGAATTCTCCCACCCACGAGTCATGCCAGCCACGACTGATCCTTATGCTAACGCACAAACCTTCTAGAATAAAACCAATTTACATGAAGAGGCCGGAGGAGGAGAACATGGCGGCAAAGTGGGTGGTTGTGGGCGCTTCTGAGTCGGGAGTAATATCATGCCTGAGGGACGAGTAAATAACTAAGAAACAACTATACCTCATCGGAAGGGAGTAAACGAAGTACAGGGAACAGGGGAGTTTCCTTTACCCCCGTGTACTAGCGCGATGACCAGAGCGCACGCTGAGACTCCGAGGAAGGAGCCGTGTCGGGCCAGAACCGAGCATGAGCTCCACAGGGGTCGTAGAGACGCTGCACATACTCCCTTCTAGGGGAAGAGATGGGGAGGCAGCTCGAGCAGCCCAAGCTGCCGGGAGGGACCCAGAGAGAGTGAAGTAGGAGTAACCGTAGATAGGCTTGAAACAGAAGCGGTACAGAGCAAGGATATCAGAAGAAGAGGAGGCATACAGACTTTGCACAATAGGACCGTCCTGCAGACACTGGTAAGAAATAAAGAGAGCGAAGTGTGTCTGGAGAGTTTGGAGGGGAGGGGGCCAGCACCTACACCTTAAGAAGTGCGGTAACGGTGGTGCCCCCCAGGCTCTTTTCAGTCCACACTATAAAACACTGCAGGGCAGTGCTGTAAAGCCAGCTAGGGAGGCTAACACCGAGTTATTGGACCAATTGCCCCCAAATGAATTAATGCAGAGGGGCAAATGGACACATGGAAGGGGGGAAAAAATCAGGATGAGAGTCAGAAGCAGGGGCTCAGGATTACCCCATCCCTCCGGATCTTTTTTAAAGTTATGCCCAAGACCCTCATAATCAGAAAAACAAGGGCAAGAGAAAAATCAAAAGGGGGTTCAGGATAGTGAGGTTGTGGATATAGATATTCCTCCATTCAGTTGTAAAATGGCAAACGTAGGTGAGGCAGACTTCTTAAGTCCCAATAGATTCCTGATTCTAGCTACAGTTAAACCAGGGGCCAATGATCCTCATGCATTGGGTGCAGTGCTAAGGAGGTGTGAGGCAGAAGCAACAGTGGCAGGCCCACTTCCCCAGGGGGGCATACTGATAGCACAGAGGCCTGCGGGCCCTATAACCCCAGTAGCTGAGGTAGCAGAGGTAACTTTAACGCAGGCGCCAGCGCAGTCAGTTGGAGAACTGACCCAGATTCTAACCATGGAAATTAGGAGTAGATTTGAGATTTCAGAATAAATCAGAAGGATATAAGAATGGCCTGTGATTAGCTGGAAAAAAAGTTTGACAATCTAGCGGACAGGGCCCAAGAGTTGGAATCTACAGTTAAGGAGTTAACGCTTCAAGCTGCTGTGAATAAGGAAGGTATTAGAACCTCTTGAAAGAAAGTGGAGATGGAAAGCAAGAAAACTTGGAGTTCCTGGAGAATAATCAGAGAAGGAACATCCTGCGTCTGCTGAAAATTCCAGATGCGGCAGAAGTCAAAAATCTAAAAACGTTTGTGGTAAGATTGATTAAATTAGGGACTCAAGTTGATTGCCTGGAACAGGAAATCATTAATGATATTCAAAGGATACATAGAGACCCCTAAAGGCTAAGCCCCAATAGAATGAAGCCCAGAAAGATCTTAGTTTACTTTCAGATTTATAAAATGAAGGAACAAAAGCCTTAAAATTGAAATCTCTTAGGGTGGATGGGTTAAGCTTTGAGATAAGATCAGATATATCACAGATTACTGCAAAGAAGCAATGGGAACTAGGGAAAGGCTAGAACCATTGAGTAAACTAGGAGCTACAGCACAGTTAAAATTCCCAGCCTCATTGAGAGTGATATATAAGAACAAGATGCACAAATTCAGAAGATTTGAGTAAATGGACGATTTTATTAAAAGTATCTCAGACGTTGATGCCAGATAAGTTTGAAGGGACAACAATATGGTAATACCCTCCTGGGGCTTTCTCTCTCTTGGTACAGGTCAGAAGATCCAGATTTTTTTTCTTTTTTTCTTGCTTTGCAGCTTTCTTTTTTGGAGTTAAGGAAGTTTATGAGAGTTTCACGCCCCTGGGGGGCATAATTAAATTATGTTACATTTTTTCTCTTTTAGGTCCTGTCTCAACTCAACGGCCTCATAGGCCTTAGGCCATGAGAAAGGAAGAAGGGTTCTCCAGGGGGTGGGCGAATAGGGACTTAGGTAGTATTAGAGATAGGGTCACTGGGTGGGGAGCATTAGGAAGAAAACATGTCCTTATTAACTAGATATCTCCCTAGAACAGCTTTAGATGATCCCAATTTATTTTTCCTAATGAGTAGAGAATGGGTGACAACCAGAGAGTCCAGGTAGAAACATTATCCTGGAATTTCAATGGCCTAAGAGTGAAAGGAAGAAGGGAAAGGATTCTGCAGTATCTAAAAGAACCTCAGCTCAGATTATTATTTTACAGGAAACTCATTTAACCGAAGGAAAAACTCGAGAATTATTTGGAACTAGAAGATGGGTCCACAATGTTGTGTGTACAAGTCACCATATGAGTATAAAGGGGGTGGCCATATTGGTAAAAAACATATATTAGTATAGAGGACAGTATAGGAGATAGAGCAGATGGGTCATTGCGAAGTTAAAGATCCATTATCAAAAGTTCACGTTAGTGGGCTACTAGGCCCATATATTAATGACGGAGGGTCATTCAGAGAAAAGTTGATAAAGCTATTAAACTTCCCTGATCCTGTCATTTTGTCTGGTGATTTTAATGTGATTTTAGACAATACATTAGATTGTTCGGTCAATAGCAGTTCAAATACGGATAGTAAGATGCTGTCTAAATCAAAATCTCCATGAAACAGCTTGGATTATGTGATATACGGACATAGATAATGGAGGTTAGAAAAGGTTTTCCTCATAACAGCAAACAATATGGGCACCAGTACAGAATCGATTTTTTTCGGGTTAATCAGGGATTATAAGAGTTTGTGAAAGATATCTCACATGTAAGGGCCCACTTGTCATATCATTCTGCGGTCTCATTAGTTATGTCACTGTCCATTAGATAGACCATACTTTGCTGGAGGATGAGGCAGCTATCACGGCACTTAGTTTATAGACTGAGGAATTTCTTACTATTATTTGTGGATAGCTCCCCGGTGGGAGTCGTTTGGGATGCAAAAAAGGCCTTTTTGAGGGGGAAAATAAATAGTATGTTTACATTTAAAAGAAAAATGGGTATGGCAGAGGTAGGGAAGCTGTAAAATCAAATTCAGGCCCGGAAACGGGAGATGATATGTGCTGTGAATGAAAGTGAAAAAGCAACTCTACAAGCTTCTTTTCAAGCCTTAAAAACGGAACTTGAAGAAGTAGTGGAAGATAGACTAAGAAAGAGGTGGCAGGCGAGCAGAATCTCGCATTTTGAGTTTGGAGAGTGTTGCAGGAAACTGCTAGCTTGGAAAGCTAAGATGGAGCAAGTACGGAGCACCATAAAAGAAGTCAGTTGTGATCACTCAGACTTTTACAGTTTCTGCGAGGGGTTTCAGATAAGCAGGAAAGTGGCGCTCAGGCAGGTTAGCGGTGGAGTATAAAGAAAAAGAGGAAGAACAAGTGCTTCACGGTGCAACCAGGTCAGAGGAAGATCCGAAAAACCCCTGTATAATATGTGGCCCAAGCACCCACATAACCAAATTCAAAACAAGTCCCGGGCACACGTATAGGGATAAAGTTATTTGAACAGTCAAAAGTACAGTTGTGGTGCTCAATTAATGAGAAATCACAGAGGTCGACACCGGTAGTTTCATGTAATGAACGATGTTTATGCAAGCTTAGAGTTCGTCAAAGCAAAACGCCAGCCGACCCGTGTTTATAGGCTTATAAGGCTCCCCAGAAGTGCTATAAACTGAATTGAAAAGTGTGTGGAGAATGGGAAGAAGCTCATCTGCTAATATTTTATATATTTCATTAGGGAGGGATTGGTCGATAGGAATCTGCCATCAGGGGATCCTTCCCTGGTTTCAGTATTAATACTATTATGGCCTCTTTCCAAGATCTAGGAACCACCCCAGAAGTGCTATAAACTGAATTGAAAAGTGTGTGGAGAATGGGAAGAAGCTCATCTGCTAATATTTTATATATTTCATTAGGGAGGGAGTCCAAGCCGGCCGCTTTTTTGTTTCTAGCCCTCTTAATTTGCATCTCTATTTCCTCAATAGAGATAGGTGCTTCTAACATGTCTCTAGCATCTTTAGTTAACGCAGGAAGCGCCTTGTCTCTTAGCCATAAACTAATCGCTTCTTGAGAAGGAGTTATATCCTCTCAGTACAGGTTTGAAAAAGGAGACCGAAGACATTCCTGCATTTCTTCTTGCTTACATGATTTAGTGCCCACACTGTCTATAATAAGCTCCATTATATCATTTCTTGCTCGATCCAACCTTGCCTTCCAGGCCAGTAATGCTCCAGCTCTTTCTCCATATTCGAAATTTTCCATGTTCTGAACCTGCCACTGGGCCTTACATTTCCCATCTAAAAAGATCCTAAGATCCTGCCTAGCTTTCTCGAGTTCCTTTTCTAATTCATCCGAATCCTTAATATGTTCTTGATTAATGGAATTCCTTTCTTTTTCAAGGGTCGATATTTTTAACTCTAGGGATTGTAATTCAATGGTCTTTTCCTTATTTTTAATTCTTATTTGACTCCCGAGCACCCCTCTCAAATTGGCTTTATAAGGCTTATAAGGCTCCCACACCTGCTCAATTGAGGTGGAGCCTATGTTAAAAGAAAACAATTCAATGGTGGCCTCTTTAGTTGCCTGTATAATACCTGAGTCAGACAAAAATGCTCTATCAAGGTCCACCTTGATTGTGGGCATGTATTGCTCAAGGAGTATGATAAAAGCAAAGGAGCGTGATCTGAAAGATGACTTGGTGCTATTGAAATATTAAGGATCTTATCTAGGGCCTCTTTATTTATCAGTACATAATCTATCCTGGTATGTAAGTGATGATATTTTTTACTATGAAATGTAAAACCTTGTGCACTACCCATCTTAGCTCTCCATACGTCCACCAAGTTAATATTTAATAGGAGGTTCTTCAAGACCCTACGGGATCTTGAAGAACCAATAGCATAACTCTGATTAGACCTGTCCTTAATCGGGTCAAGTCGGATATTGAAGTCTCCTCCCACAATTAGGGGGGGGAACGCTGAAATAAGATCGTCCTGTAGCTTAACCAGGAAAGAGGGATCGTCCACATTGGGACCATAAAAGGAGGAACAGGTCAACTTTTCCCCCTTATCCAGCTGGGCGATAATCCATCTCCCTGATTGATCTGTTAACACCGATTTTATTTCACAGGAAAATCCTCTTTTAACCAAAATTGCCACTCCACGACAGCTTATTGATTGTTGCGAGTGGCAGAAAGATTGTATCCACTGGAGTTTAGAAAAAATACTCTTAGACTCTATTTGGTTTAAGTGAGTTTCCTGCAATAAACAGATCTGAACTGGTAGCATCTCTAGATATTTAAAAATCAATCTTTGTCTTCTAGGACATCTTAAACCATTTATATTCCACGAAATAATTTGAATCTTATGGCCCCCCCTCCCTTCTATCTTTCTGGGATGCATTCCCTGCTTGGCAGATAGCACTTACAATTTGGCTTAGATAACCGGTGAGATGGGAAAATTTTTTCTACCACCCTGTGCTCCCCCACTAACGGCCGGTATAGCCCTGCTACAAAGAGCTATAAGGCTATTAGAACATTCTGCCACTAGAGGGCAGAATGTTCTAACAAAGCTACGGCGGGCTATAAGGCTATAATCATGACTGGCGGCTTGATTCACCCCGAGGTGTCCTATTAATCAACTTTTCTTCCCCCTCGCAAGTCTCCCTCCTTTTCCTGCTTAATTTTTGTTATTAAGGTGTAAGCTTCTTGCGGCGATCGAATCATATGCATGTGATGTAATAGTCTTATCTATCCCCACTTAAGTATTATAAGCTGGAACATCGTCTCTTTTATTGATTTGTATGACATAGTCTTATTACAAGAAACTTGGGCTGTTACAAATCCCTCTCTGTAATGGCTATGATTGTCACTCCATTCCTCCTGTTCCTTCGTGCTCTGGTTGTGCACAGGGTGGCCTGTCCACTTGGTTTAAGTTACATTTAAATGTCACTGTTATAGTTTTCGATGCCTATTGTCAGTTCATGCAGTTTTTTTCACTTAAATGCACTGCTTGTTTTTCCGCTTTTATTTAATACATTTTTACATAGATGATTTTGCTCACTCAAATATTGGTAATTTCTATTTCTATTTAAAATTGTTGATTACCTGTATATCTATAGTTATTTCAATGCTCAAAAGATGCATCTGGTTCTCTGTGGAGATTTTAAAGTCAAACGTCGAGCTGAAATTTTTATTTTAGCCAATCTGGCCCTCATCATATAGATAGTAGGACATCTGATTCTTGTGATTCCAGAGGATAGGAACTCAGTAATTTTATTGGCAAGCAAGATTTGGTTAACATTCATGAATGTGGAGTTAGTGGTTCTGTACCTACCTATTTTGGCATGGGTGTTTTTCAGTAATGACATATTTTTTTCTCAAGTTTTCTAAATTATTTATTGACTTGGGAAACAAATGAAAATAAAAGGAGATCATAATCCTTTGACGGCTGTGATCCATCCATCAATATCAATGTGTGCTGTCTTCAGAAATATATATATATATATATATATATATATATATATATATATATATATATATATATATATATATATATATATATATATATATATATATATATATATATATATATATATTACCTACTGGCGGTCGCCAGTAGGTAGTTATAGTTAGGACCACGTTTCCATAGGAAATCCTCAACATTCTATTTTGAATAACTTTGGCGCCGGTTGACGAATCCTCGCGAATTTTTCAAAATAGGTGGGGCGCTACGCTCCGCTCCTACCCTGAAAGTCTCGGGGGGATTCGTCAAGCGGGGGCTGAGATAAAAGGGGGGTCCCAAAACGCGTTTTTCCCATGCATTTTTCCATAGGACCTTTAGACAGGGCTACAGCCCGAACGGCTGAACAGAATTACTTGAAATTTGGCAGAGAGGTAGTCCTCAGGTCAAGGAAGTGCCTTTTGTTGGTTTGGTGTAAATCTGTTCAGTAGATTCTGAGAAAATAGCCTTTAAATCAATATATATATCTGAGCCAGCTTACGGTGCGCTTACGGTGCGCTTACCGTACGCGTACGGTGGCGTGCGCGAGCGCGATTCTGATTGGCTGTTACATCTAAGTAAACATTCGAATCGGTCGAAACCAGGAAGCGGCGGCCGCCATTTTCTCTCTCGCACTGTGAGGGAGGGGCTGTAAACAAAGGGAAAAAACATATAAAGGGGCTGTTTAGACAGCGCCCATGCACATAGCCATGTTAGTTGAGTCCTAAAAGATCCCCCAAGGCCAAAAACGGTAAATTTTTATTTTTTGAAAATTTCGCCGATTACGCTTACCGTACGCGTACCGTGCGCTTACGCTAAAAAATATATAAAAAAAAAAAAAAACGCACTCTCTGTGCATGGCATATTATTGTCATCACTTACAAATTAAATTTAACAGATTACCTATCACAAGGAAGCGCATAATATGTCCTCCATGTGCGCACGGTGCCCACCTTGCGTGTACGGCACTAACTGCGTAAAGTGGGTGCGCGGTGCGCGAAGCGCACCGCCCGCTCACTGTGCGTGCACGGTGCGCGGAACGAACTGCGTTAAGTGGGCGCGCACGCCACGAATGGCGTAAAGTAACTTAGCATTTAAAAAAACGTACAAATTCACTGAAAAAACCATAGGTTTCACACACGTTATAGTTAGGAATTAGCATTTAAAAAACCTTGCTAATTCACTGAAAAAACCATAGGTTTCACACATGTTATAGTTAGCTGGAAATTTTACTGATAAAAAACCAATGAAATTCCCCCGTAATAGTTACTGTAAGCAACTATAACTCACGCGACCGTAATCCTCTGCTGATGACATATGTGTCTTTATGAAAAAAAAAAATTTGTAATATATGTATAGCTAAAATTTAATGGAAGAAGACATGGGCAAATAAGTGTCTAAATACAGTATTAGCATCAGCAGAGGATTGCGGTCGCGTGAGTTATAGTTGCTTACAGTAACTATAACGGGGGAATTTCACTGGTTTTTTATCAGTAAAATTTCCAGCTAACTATAACATGTGTGAAACCTATGGTTTTTTCAGTGAATTAGCAAGGTTTTTTAAATGCTAATTCCTAACTATAACGTGTGTGAAACCTATGGTTTTTTCAGTGAATATATATATGTATGCATCAACCAATGATGGCCTAAGGCTTGTATGGAACCTACTTGATCCCTTTGGTATTCTAAAGTTATTAATTTCTCACTTTTTAATTTAATTTAATTTAACTGATAATGATGAGTTTATTGTAGATACTTTTGTTGATTGGTGAAGAAGAATACATTTATTTTACTTAAACCAGTGCATTAATCGGCGCACCCTTCCCCTAAGCGGTTTGATGCCATCAGCTCCTCTGCGAGGAGGCGTTTGTGGGCAACTATGGAAACTAAACCAAGGAATAGTAAGGAAATGTAAGCTTGTTGAGCATTGCATAAAGCATCTATTAAAAATGGGAAAAATTAAATCACAAAGCAAAAATGGCAAATTGGCGTTCACCTGCTCAACGTAGAATTCCAAAGCTTTTGTTGCTCAGTTAGAGCTTTTAGAGCTAGTGTCAGTACTCTGTCTAGACTAACTATGAACATTACATGGGATCAGTGGGTTGCTCATTTTACGAATATTTACTGTTCTAACCTGAGATAGAAGGATAGTGTGTGTGACTCTGATTAATCGTACACTGGTAATAGTCTGTCAATCAAACTCTGTGTGGCATCTGTGCTTTGCAGGAGGGTTCCTCTCATAATGCGCCGGGACTGATGGGTTGCATATGGGCTTATTTAAATGCAACATCAATGTGTGGACACCTTTACTTGCTAATATTTTTAACAGAATTAGTCATAATGATATCCTGAGATCAGGGTCGTCTTCAATCATTGTTCCCATTTTTAAGAAGGGCAGAGGTTACAACATTGTTGCTATAGACCAACTTGATCAATTTGCGTTAAGATCCTTGGGAGAGTCAGTTTTAGAGGGTTCAGTGAATGTTTAAATGGAATTGATATCGCCCTTAGCCCTTGTCAATATGGATTCCGTGAAGGTCTAGGTACACTGGGGCACTGCCTTAAAATTCATTTCATAATAGGTAAATGTACTGTAGTTAAGATTTACCTCATACATCTGACCTTCATGGTCCTTTACGTTGTGATTTCAACCAAGTTAATCACTCAAAATTATAGAAAATCTTACTGCAGCTAGGATTGGATGTTGCCTTGGCTAATTTTGTAGTGGATCTGTATATGGATCTGGAGGTTAGGGTGCGCTTCAGGACTATTGGAGAGTGTATGTCTCCTATTGAGCATGAGCGTGGTGTCTGCAAGGGCTGCATCCTCACCCTATATTGTTTATTTTAAATATATAGATGATCTAAATAGGTACTTGATTAAGTGTGGGTTGGATGTGCCCTAATTAAAACTACATCTGTTTCAGCGTTATTATAGGCGGATGATGCCTTCATAATCCCAAAGAGCCTGAAACTAATTTCACGACTGATTTAGAATTAGAAACTATATTTAGCAAATCTCAATCAATGGTATGTGGTATGCATAGTTTTAACATATGTGGATTCTCCATTAATGGTAACAATCTAATGAGGGTTTCTCAGCTTCCCTATCTTGAAGTTATATTTGACTCATCTAACTCAAGGAGTAGCATCAATCTCTACTAGGAGACAGGAATTTAGTCAGTCTGTGTGTGAAGTGTTAAATATATCCTCATCAATTGGAAGCAAGTATCTCACCCCACTACTGGAAATTTAGAAAGGCAATGTGTGCCCTTAACATTGAATGGCACAGGTGTTTGGGGAGAAGCAAATATGCATCCCTTGGAGATGGAAGAGAATCAATGTTGTCGTCGTCTCCTTTCTCTCCCTTCTTGCAGTCCAAATTTCATGAGGAGTTGGGTCTCTCATCTTTAGGTGATCATATTAAACTTGCCAAACTGATGCTTTGGCTCTCTGTTTGGATTAATTCACATGCCAGTTTTAATCAAATTATTATCAGCAACTGCTTAAGTTGTAATAAGGCCTTGAAATACCTTGATTTCTTATGTCAAGAAGCTTTTGATAGTTTGAGTAGATCCATTTTTCTTTTTCTTGTTAAACCTTCCACTATTTATAAAACTGACAGATTGCAGGTGAAGCAAACATTTATTGGAAAAAAGTGGACAGAGAGGGAAAGTGAGAAACTGTTGAAATTCACTGGTAGGCACTATATTATGGTGCAAATGACCTTGAGGACTGAACCCTACGTGATGAGGTGGAAGGCCACTGCGTAAGACCTCTTTTAACTTTTTCAGGATTGGGATACTCGTTCACTGATATGTGTTCCTTTGGGTCAGTATAATATCTGTAAGATTTGTATATGTCCCTGTGATGGCCACTCGGATCAAACACTTCTGCACTTTGTATTTTTCTGTAAATCTGCGGTTAAAATCTCTGTTCCACTGAAACTTTCAAGGTAAGATATAATCATGTCCCTTGCCCAGCACTCCATGAGGCCAATCCCCAGAATCCCACCCAAACCTAGATGCTCCAACACTCATTCCAACTCATGCTCATTAACACTTGCACTGCAGACCTCCATAAACCAGACCTCACAGACTTCATCACTTATCATGCAAGACGTGTTTGAGATGTTTGGGCTGGGCATGGGGTGATTCCTACAATATGCCAAAATTGAGGCTATGGCTCGGCAACTTTGGTTATTATTTCCTGATGCCACTGAGCCCACGCAGGCGGTGGTCGCCATGCTTTCCTTGGCACGGGGAAGCAAGCTGATTACACACCTATATCAAGCACTGCATGTGGATAGACAACGGCTGCCACGTGGGTGGCGGAGGCCTGGCAGTGCACCAGTAATGACTCTATCAGTGCTGAAGTCTGGCTAAAAATTCACAGCGGAGTGCGCAGGGTGTTGATGAATGTGTGGTTTAAATTGGTGCAATATAACTTTGTCCACATACCCTACCTGTCCCCCAGGAGACAACATGCCATCTACATCACAAGAGACCAGGACTGCACTAGGTGTGGCATGGCTGTGGCAGTTGTCCTCCATGTGGTGTGGCATTGCTCAGTAATTGGGCTCTATTGGGCGGATGTTTTGGCCCAACTCCGAACTATAATTGGGTGGGTGTCCCATACAAGGCTAAACAATGTCTGCTGGGCTTACTCCCTGATAGCGCCAAAAAGAAACTTAGCAGGCGAATTGCAATACTGGGCCTTACAGTGGCGAAGAGACATATTGCTATATGCTGGCTAAGCATGAGGCCTTCCCGGTTACAAGACTGCAGGAAAGATTTGATAGAATGGGCAGGTACGAAGGAAGCACATATGGGTAAGGTATACTATCGGTCTAGAAAACAGGGATCAGAACAAATACTGGTGGAGCAAGAAAAAAGGAGAGAAAATCCGAGGTAGCTAAGGCAGGTATATGGAAACCTCCACTGAGGTTAAAGTTCCCATCACCCACCGGAGGTGGTTCATCATCATTTGGGAACTAGGGACATTCCCTAGAGTACCAACCACTATGGGGATTGTGATGGTACCCTGGTTATCCCAGGCAACCGTGCCAAATTGTTACCAACGGTAGGGTGATGAATGCAGTGCGAAAAATTGTGATAAAGCAAAAGTGAGGTTAAAAATGACTACCAAGACACTGTGTACTTTATTCTGGCGCTATCTTGGTGCCAAATTAAAAACAGTATTGACAGCCTAAACAAATAACTGTCAGTTCTTAGGTCTACATGTTTCGGCTTGCGGACAGGGAAGTCCAAGCTCTCATCAGGACCATGTAAACGCTACTGCAAAAAGCGTGATAGCAAAACAAAAATCTGTGATATTAGACAATAGCCTGAATCAATGGTTGGTACCCAGATACAACCTGATCGAGTCCTGTGTTTCACATTGTTTATTTATTTATTTATTTACGCAACTTTTATAGCGCGACAAATACCCGAAGGTGTCTCGGCGCTGTGGAGCAACTAAAGTTCATCATCCTACCGTCTTCTCACTGGTTAAACAACCATGTTTTCAAAAGCCTACGGAAACTAATCAGATTCGGAGCGGCTTTAATGGCAATTGGCAAGAGGTTCCAAAGTTTTGGAGTGGCCACGAGAAAGCGCCTGTCGCCCCAGGAGACTGATCTTGTACGTGGCACCGGCAAAAGGCTGGTATTGGCCGATCTTAATTGCCTTCTGGGGGTATAGAACTGAAAAGCTTCGATCAGGAATCTGGGTCCAGTGCCATGTATGGCCTTATAAGCAATACAGAGGGCCTTGAATTTAACGCGGCTCTCAACTCTCAGCCAATGAAGCTGACGAATACCAAGGGTGGTAGATTTGCGGCGAGGGATGTTGAGGAGAATCCTAGCAGCCGCGTTCTGAATAGATTGCAGCTTCGTTATGACACGCTTCTGAGTATGGAGGAAGAGAGCGTTCCCATAATCTATTTTTGAGAAGACTAAGGTAGAGACCAGAGTCTTCCCAGCTGACGGAGGGAGATATGGTAGCAGCTTCTTAATCTTTTTCAAGATGTAAAATGAAGATGACACAACCTTATTGATATGGAGGTCAAAGACCAGCTTGTTGTCAAAAATCACTCCCAGATTTCTGGCTTTTTCCACTGGGACAGGTGGATGGCCGAGCTTTTCTGGCCACCAACCGAGGGACCATTCAGGGGAAAGTTTTCCAAAGGTCATGATCTCGGTCTTGTCCGAGTTAAGCCTGAGGCAATTCAAGGCCATCCAAGTACTGACCTCGAGCATAGCTTTCTGGAAGTTAGCTGCTACAGTAAGGCCATCCTTATGGATACCCAGCACCAGCTGGGTATCGTCTGCGTACGATGTTAACTGTATCCCATAGGCCTTTATTATCCTCGCTAAGTCCGCTACATAGATGTTGAAAAGCATAGGACTTAACGAGGAGCCTTGTGGGACTCCACAAGGGAGTGCAGAGATGGGAGAATAAAAGTCTCCGAGCCTTACTGTCTGGGTACGGTTTGCCAGGAAGGATGAAATAAGATCCTTGGCCCGACCATTTATCCCCAGAGCTGTGACACGGTCGACAAGAGTGACATGGTCGACCGTGTCAAAGGCTGCTGACAGATCCAAAAGGATAAGAACAGCCGCCCCTCCCTGATCCATGATCGTCCTGATCTCATCAGAGGCCTTTATCAAGGCAGTCTCTGTTCCATGCCCTTTCCTGAACCCAAACTGCGTTTCGTCGAGAAGTTGGTGGGTCTCGACGAACTCTGAGAGCTGCTGATTCATCAGATATTCGCATACTTTGGCAGGAAAGGGCAGGCACGCAATTGGTCTGTAACTTGCGACAGCAGTAGGATCTAAGGAAGGTTTTTTTAAGAGGGGTTTAATAACAGCCTTCTTCCATATACTAGGAAATTGGCCTGTTAGGAATATATTATTGCAGATTTCCATCAAAGGGAGGGAGATCACTTCTGTGAGTTGGAACGGAGGACAGGGGTCCAAGGGGGAGCCTGATTTAATAGTGGAGATGATTTTAATCACGTCCTGATGTGAAACAGGTGAGAAACAAGGGAAGGAGTCAGGATTAGGGTGCGACAGTACTTCTTTGCTGCTGTCACCTCTATGTTCAGTTCTGATGTCATTTTCAAATGAAGCGTAAATATCTGCAACCTTAGTGGTAAAAAAGATGGCCAATTCATTGCAGAAATTCTGTGAGGGCTCTACTCCAGGCCCAATGGAGGGGGTGGACAAGGTGGTGACGACGGAGAAAAGTTCTCTGGCAGAGTTGGCAGCAGTCTCGATTTGTGCTGAGTAAAAAACTGTTTTTCGGGCCAAGATCGCCTTTTTATAAATCATAAGAGCGTCTTTATAAGTTTGTCTAGCTGTGGGACAGTAAGCTTTCCTCCAGCGCCTTTCTAAATTCCTACAATGTTGGCGATGTAGACGGAGATCTTCATTATACCAGGGGGCCGAAGGAGATACTCTATTGGGTTGCGTGAATTTCTCTGGGGCCATTAGATCAGCGGCACTTCGGATCCAGTCCTGAAACTCTGAAGCTGACGGTGACAAGCTATTTCCTCCCTGAGGACAGGAGGAGGCCAAGGAATGCAACATCTGAGGGAGATCTGCAGTTTTCCAGGCCCGGGTACCTATCTTAGTGCGAGGTCTGGGGTGCGGCAAGGCAGAAAATCGTGTATCTAGTTGAAAAATAATAGCCCTATGATCTGACCATGTAATTGGAATAATGTCTGATACAGTAATGTCAGGATCATTAGTAAATAGCCCGTCAAGGGAGTGTCCAGCTTGGTGTGTGATGCCCTTGACTAATTGGTGCAATCCAAAATTGGAAAAATCAGTCGTGAGTTGGGCGGTGTCTGGGTTGTCCTGATCTTCCAAAAAGAAGTTGAAGTCTCCTAATATAGTAAATTTATCTGAACAGATGACATTGTCACTCAGGTCAGAGAGGGTAGAGAGAAAAGAGTTACGGGGGCCAGGGGGTCGATAGAGTATTATACCCTTTAGTGCCCGCTTGGGATTAATACTGATAGCAAAAACCGCTGATTCACAGTTAACCGAGTTTATAGGATCGAGTGTGGTGCGATATTTATCCTTGTAAATAATTGCAAGGCCCCCACCTCGTCCTATAGGCCTGTCATGTCTGGCGACACTATATCCAGCCGGGGTAGCGTTGCAGAAATCCGGGCCTGACCCGGCATCTGCCCAGGTCTCAGTGACAAATAATAAATCCACGTCATGGGTGACAATAAACTCACTAATGTAAAAACTGTGACATGGGAGCGAGCGCGCATTGATAAGCGCAGCTCGACAACCATGTGGAGTTGTATTCTCTCTGACATATGGTATGCCATGGTTTGGATCCGAGTAGGCTGGTAGACAAGTTAGGGAAAATTGATAGCTACAGCCTGGGCACATAAAAGGGCGAGTGGGTATCGCAGCGGTCAGGACGGCACTCGTACAGGCCTGACATGGCTTACCGGGATTTAGCTCTAGTAGATGCCGGGGAGTGTACAGCAGTCGGGAACCAGGGGTGGTGGCCCTGGGCCGGGTCCGGCCGCGGACGGACGCAGACGGGCTTGGCTTTGGCGCGGCTTCGGCGCGCGCCCGCTGCGCCAGCCCGCTGCGCCGTCTGGCCATGGTTCCAATATATGGGGCGTGAGGAGGGTGGGAGGCCGGCGCGACTGGAGCGCAGCCCCAGCCCACACCCAAGATGGCGCCCGCCGCCGCCTTTCACGCAAACAAGCGGCTAGGCGAGGCAGAAAGAAAGTAGGTCAAGCGTGAAAGGTGTCAGTGTGCCTAACCTCAATTCCCGCTACAGAACAATCTAATTAGAAGCCCCCAAGGATATTTCACAACATAAAAATTCACACATTTAAAATCGATATTTCAATTTCTAAAAACAAGCAGAAATGATGGCTGAACACAGTTTGCTCGCAGCCCTAGTACTCCCGACTAGGGAGAGCTCTAAAGGCAGCGAGCGACGAGTGCTTCCCAACTAAATAGTCAGGGAGGGCGGGAGGCCGGCGCGACTGGAGCGCAGCCCCAGCCCACACCCAAGATGGCGCCCGCCGCCGCCTTTCACGCAAACAAGCGGCTAGGCGAGGCAGAAAGAAAGTAGGTCAAGCGTGAAAGGTGTCAGTGTGCCTAACCTCAATTCCCGCTACAGAACAATCTAATTAGAAGCCCCCAAGGATATTTCACAACATAAAAATTCACACATTTAAAATCGATATTTCAATTTCTAAAAACAAGCAGAAATGATGGCTGAACACAGTTTGCTCGCAGCCCTAGTACTCCCGACTAGGGAGAGCTCTAAAGCTCTAAAGGATCAGTTATAGGCATTGTCTGGTGGTGAACCTTAAAATAGAATCAAAACAAAAAGGTATTCTAATAAGGATACTCTACTTAATCATGTTGTACAACAGTATACATTACCGATCCAAAATGTTACGTGTAATTTGATATAATATACACTCATAATTTCGTATGGATTCTCAAGGTTATATAAGATATATTTTTTGAGACACAAGGTGTAATTGACACACGTACTAATGTGCACTTACCCGATTAAATGTGGGTACGCATCTCGCCTCACCTGGCATCCGCTCAGGCCTTTGGAGGCACCGCTCTAAAAAGGGAAATTCCAAAGACAAATTATGTTATGCCCGTGGGCCAGAGACCCTCTACTGCCTCAGCTGGCAAATCGGAAATCCCTTAAATGGTACTCGTGGAAGCTAAGCTAAAACCATGGCAGAAGAAAATAAAATAAAACGACAAACAAGGAATTAAGTCAACAGACTACTACCCGTGGGCAGGAGGATGGACTGTGAGTGGCTAAAACAGGCTGTCTTGTTAGGAACCGTTGTGATCTTACAGCATTGTCTAAGAAAGGCAAAGGAGGTAACAATGATACATCTCTAAAGAGAGCCTGATCGGCTGTGTGATACTGCCCGATTAGGCAGCTTAAGTATAGAGGTTACCTTTTACAAAGATTTTGTACAAATGTCTAACACAGAATAACACAACAGGGGAAAGCGTTTTTGTGCAGGTGTATGACCCAAAATAACACCACAAAGAGAGCGATAGTCGACAGACAACGCTTACCTGTCCGTCGGTACCCCGCTCCGAACGCCAGAGCTGGAAGGGGAGGTATCCGGCGTGCGGCAATGAAGGTGTTTTATTGGACGTCGATGTGCGTGTACGCGTGTTTCCGTTTCAGCAACTACGGATCGCGCGGATGTTCAAAAGGCAAAATAGTGTCCACTGGAGTGCTAGGCTTCCTGGGACTTGTAGTCAGAAGAAATACTATAAAACTGTTCGCAGTGTGTGTATCGATAAACTGTGACAATAAATATAAATTACGAATTTGTATAGAAATTAATTGGAATTCGGCGAACTCTGTGAAGTACAGAAAGAATGTATAAATCTGAACACAGAGATCTGTTTCCACGAAAAAACCTCTCTTTTGTGAAGCATTGTCAAAAACTTTGGAGAGGCAGGTTGAATCCAAAGGAAATTGGGTTTGTTGAAGGAAAAGTTTCCCTCGCACTGGTAGTCGTAAGTAATGTGTATTCCTAGCCTGAATGCAAAGTAAGATGGATACACAACGGTTCTAGGAAAGGATGAAATCCTATAAGGAGGACCACGGGATATCATCGTTTAGACCCTGTTGGTCACTCTTAAGTCTAAAAACCCATTTTTGTTCTTTAATGAACAAAAAACGTTTGGTATCAGTCACATGATTCGGAATGAAGGGCTGTTCCAAAACCAACCATCTTAGATCTTCAGGTTTGTGTTTGAATTCCAAAAAATGGTTTGTGAGTTTCGTAGATTGTCTGCTCCGCCTGATGGTGCTTTTATGCTCGTTGATGCGCGTTTTAACTTTTCGTGTTGTCATGCCAACATAGCGCAGAGAGCAGGGGCATGTAATCAGGTAAATAACTTTCTCAGTATTACAGTTGGTATGTCTTTGAAGTGTCCAAGGTATGCCTGTACCTATGTCTACTGATTTAGTCATCTCAGTTTGTGGGCAGACAGAACAGTGGCCACATGGAAAATGGCCTTGAACTGGCGGTAAATTCCATAGAGTATTTGTCATGCCAGAGATTCTGCTTCTGGGTCTAGTATGTACGAGGTTATCGCGCAGATTAGACCCTCTCTTAAAGGCAAAAAGAGGAGGTGGAATAACCTCGTTCCCTGTGTTCAGTATGCGCCAATGCTTGCGCACAGTCTTTTGTACTTGATTGGACCATGTACAAAATATGTTAACAAAAGTCATTCTGGACAGAGGGGGCTTAGGCATTGGAGGTTCCAAAAGGGCCTCCCGGTTATTGTTCAGTGCTCTTTTGAAGGCCTGTTTGACCAAACGTATTGGATATTGTCTATCTCTCAGTTGATTCGATAGATCCTCAGCATGGTGATTAAAAGTAGTCAGATCCGAGCAGTTCCTGCGAATGAGTAAGAACTGGCCAACAGGTAGGTTTTCACGAAGGGATCTGGGATGATGACTTATGAAACTGAGTAAGGAATTCTTAGATAATGGTTTCCTATACAGTTCACAGCCTAATTTACCTTGATTAGGCACTATTAAGATATCTAGAAATGGAAGACGTTGTTTGTCAAAGGCGATTGTGAAACGCAGGAAGGCATTCTTGGTATTGAGCCAGGCATGGAATTCTAGTAGTGAGGCCAGAGATCCTCTCCACACAACCAGGATGTCATCGATGTATCTCTTCCAAATGGTAATTTGTTCTCTGAAAGGGTTAGTCTGGATGAGTACATTATTCTGCTCAAAGAGGTGGACGTACAGATTGGCCAGACTGGGCGCGAAAATGCTGCCCATAGATGTACCCGAGATTTGTAAATAGATAGTGTCTTCATGCTTAAAGAAATTCTCCATCATGGCCAGTCTGGCGCATTCCATGATGAAATGGACTGGTGTAATCGTGTCCAAATCTCTTGCATCCAGAAGACTTCTGATGGCCTCTAAAGTTTCCATTTGTGGGATACAGGTGTAGAGGGACTCTACATCAAAACTGACCAAGAGGTCTGTTTCTGTATCGTAACTGATGTCAGGGAGAAGTCTGAGGACATCCTTAGTGTCTTGCAAGTAGCTGGGCATTTCCTTTACAAGTGGCCTCAGGAAGAAATCGACGAAAGTGGAGAGCGGTTCTAGTAAAGAACCTATGCCTGAGATGATTGGCCGCCCTGGAGGTGGTCTTTGGCTTTTATGAATTTTAGGCAAAACATAAAAGTATGGCATAACTGGATGTGTGGTTATGAGGAATTGCGATTCTTGCTCTGTAATCCAGCCAGCAGCTTTAGCTTCTTCCACAAGATTGATTATCTCCCTAGATAGTCTGGGAGTAGGGTCTGTAGTCAGGGGTTTGTATGCTGTCCGGTCATTCAGTTGTCTAAGACACTCTGTCCGATAGGAAACGGTGTCCAGAATGACAATTGCACCGCCCTTGTCTGTGGGTTTAATAGTTATCGTCTCATCGTTTGACAGGGCTTGTAGGGCTTTTTTCTCTCTAAGAGGCAAATTGTGGGATATTTTGTTTGGTCTGGTGCTAATGTTGGTAATGTCATGGATAACTGCTTGTTCAAAAACTCTCACTCGATCAGGTGTAAGATGGGCTGGAGGGTTGAAAGTTGATGGAACTTAAGCTGCCTAATCGGGCAGTATCACACAGCCGATCAGGCTCTCTTTAGAGATGTATCATTGTTACCTCCTTTGCCTTTCTTAGACAATGCTGTAAGATCACAACGGTTCCTAACAAGACAGCCTGTTTTAGCCACTCACAGTCCATCCTCCTGCCCACGGGTAGTAGTCTGTTGACTTAATTCCTTGTTTGTCGTTTTATTTTATTTTCTTCTGCCATGGTTTTAGCTTAGCTTCCACGAGTACCATTTAAGGGATTTGCCAGCTGAGGCAGTAGAGGGTCTCTGGCCCACGGGCATAACATAATTTGTCTTTGGAATTTCCCTTTTTAGAGCGGTGCCTCAAAAGGCCTAAGCGGATGCCAGGTGAGGCGAGGTGCGTACCCACATTTAATCGGGTAAGTGCACATTAGTACGTGTGTCAATTACACCTTGTGTCTCAAAAAATATATCTTATATAACCTTGAGAATCCATACGAAATTATGAGTATATATTATATCAAATACACATAACATTTTGGATCGGTAATGTATACTGTTGTACAACATGATTAAGTAGAGTATCCTTATTAGAATACCTTTTTGTTTTGATTCTA
Organism: Triturus cristatus; assembly: GCF_964204655.1. NCBI lineage: Eukaryota > Metazoa > Chordata > Amphibia > Caudata > Salamandridae > Triturus > Triturus cristatus. The sequence goes on along the minus strand of NC_140586.1, from coordinate 133,654,401 downwards.
TTTTAAGGTTCACCACCAGACAATGCCTATAACTGATCCAATGTGAAACACAGGACTCGATCAGGTTGTATCTGGGTACCAACCATTGATTCAGGCTATTGTCTAATATCACAGATTTTTGTTTTGCTATCACGCTTTTTGCAGTAGCGTTTACATGGTCCTGATGAGAGCTTGGACTTCCCTGTCCACAAGCCGAAACATGTAGACCTAAGAACTGACAGTTATTTGTTTAGGCTGTCAATACTGTTTTTAATTTGGCACCAAGATAGCGCCAGAATAAAGTACACAGTGTCTTGGTAGTCATTTTTAACCTCACTTTTGCTTTATCACAATTTTTCGCACTGCATTCATCACCCTACCGTTGGTAACAATTTGGCACGGTTGCCTGGGATAACCAGGGTACCATCACAATCCCCATAGTGGTTGGTACTCTAGGGAATGTCCCTAGTTCCCAACTGATGATGAACCACCTCCGGTGGGTGATGGGAACTTTAACCTCAGTGGAGGTTTCCATATACCTGCCTTAGCTACCTCGGATTTTCTCTCCTTTTTTCTTGCTCCACCAGTATTTGTTCTGATCCCTGTTTTCTAGACCGATAGTATACCTTGTGAGTACTGTATTTGATTTGGGGATTTATACTGTGCAGGTCTTTAAATTGATCCCTCGGACCCCCTCATACATTTCTTTGTTTGCCAAGCACATATGGGTAAGACACACAGAGATGAGAAAGGAGCAGATGCTCTACGTTCCTGGGGAGTCATGATGCAGGACGTGGCCAAGCCCACAGAGGATAGAACTCCTCTCTGATTTCCCTATTCCTTGGAAGGACACAGACCACACCCAGCGATGTATTTGAGCGCTAAGACGCAGAGACCACAGTCAGAACCGTTACAGTGACTATGCCATCTCCGGTTGTTACACTAGTGCCCAACGGACACATTTGACATTTTCCCTGTAAGGACAAGCCAGCTGATGGGTGGAAGTTTTGGGGAGAGGGTGGGTGGGAGAGAGGTTTGGGGTTGAAGTTGTATAATAATTATTGACTTATTGGGATCAGATGATTATTACTCTTCTGCTGCATTTGGTGGGATTTGCCTGCAGAGCCGGAAATATGGAACAATACTTTCAATTTAATGCTATCTGTTGAAATGGCAATAAAGAAATAAAAAATAAAAAACCTCAGAAAATTAATGCCTCAAACACTCTCTGTACATAATCTATACATGGATGAGTAATGCATACTGAATTCCTGGTATTTGCCAATAACAGCAATTGAGAAACTATGTTACTCAATTACATGAACCTTTACCGCATTGAACACCCAACTTTCACTGCATGCCAAGTCACTTGCATTTATTCTAGGCTCTGATCTCCCCTTCAAGGGACACATTGCCAAAAAACAAAGATAACATGGTGCCAGCTGTTCTTCTAAAAAAAAGTGAAATTTACTCTTCCAGAAAATGACTTAAGAACTGCCGTTCAAGCCCTCATACTTAACAGCCAGCACTGTTGCCTCACAGACTCCACACTGGTGTCCTTTAAAGGCATCCTATACAGAGCAGCAGTATGTCTCATCAAGGGCTTGAAAATATTTGATGACCCCGATCCTGATGGAACTCTATTGATTCCCCTTTCTGGCCTGCACAATCTTCAAAACTATCTGCTATGTTTACAAGTTCATAATGACCAGCACCCCTGCTCATCTTGTAGAGGAGCTCACCGTCTCTGCTGGTTCTAGGTACACCAGCAGCCAGGACGCCTTCCAACTACATACTAAGAAGTGTAAAAAAGAAAAAACAAGGCAGCAGAGGTTTTCCATGTATGCAATCAGTATCTAGAATACATCCTCTTACCCATCAGGACTGTCCTAATGCTGTTCCAGTTTAGGAAATAAATTGGAGATTCACCTCACTATACATTAACTGTCCACTAGCTAGCTACTGCTGCTTTCACTCATTGACATTGTACTTATCTTTGATGTTATACACTGCTCTGCAGCCTTTTGGATAGATTTATGCTATAGAAATACCACATACATACATAAGAGGAGTGTACAAAAAATGTATAAATCAGCCAGTATCAAGGCAACACAACTTCCAGTACAGAACACTATGTAAGTGAATCAATGAGTAAAACTAAGAGAATTTGAAGTAAATGTAATGCTACCAAATCACGACCATTCCCAGAATCCCTAGGAAGGGAGGATCCTCTCTTTAACCCTGTCTTGTCGAAGTGGGTGAAATCAGCCATTCATCTCTGTGCAATGTTACATTTGGCAATAGGCAGGCTATTCCTATCAGTGTGCTACTGCTACTAGTGACTCTGCCATTCTTCTTGTATCCCTAATAGGGTAATTTTTGACGTGATATTGATGGGTCGACTGACTGCTGCTCGTGATTCCTGAACATATCTCCGAAATAGTTAAATTCTGGGACAGTCCATGGGACATGTAAGAAAGTGCTGAAAGCTTGGCATCTTGTACAGATCTTGCACAGGCTCCTGTTCTAACATTCGACGTCATTTTGGAGTGTAATAGGATCTGCTTGGTTGATATGGTGAGGGTACATGGCACCATTTGGTCTCTGTCTATTCAATGTCTTAAATGGGCCTAAGGTCTTTTCCCAAAGTAGTGCGAAGGGGCATATTGGGGCCTGGGCTTTTGGTCACTGATGCGTGATACAACCTTGATATGCTGCCCTAGCACAGGGTTCCTAGGTTTAGTTTGACTTTCAAGGAGTTGAATTCTTGGAAGTCAGCCAATTCCTCTCACTGTTTCTCTAAGGAAGTTGCAATTGAAGGAAACTGAAAAGTTGTGACCTATGCATGCTAGATTACCCTTTCAGTTCTTCAAAGACTTTCATATATGCTTCCTCTCACATGCCTCCCAAAGAGGAAATCCCTATTGTTTCCCATTTGCCGAACCTCTCCATTTTAATGTGGGACATGTCCATGCCTCTGGGTTTAGCTGATTTGACTGAGCCAGGGCTGGTGTTGAAATATTTGGTAATTCCCTCTCACATGGAGGCATTAACGTCTGTATCTAGATGACATCATGCACTAAGGTGCCAGGTACCCCATCAATGCAGCCTTGATGCTGCAGGTACAGAGCAACTGGTGAGCTGTCTGTTATTTCTGGAGGGGGTATCTCCAACTACTCTATAGCTTGGGTGTCTATCGTAGAATAGGAAAAGTGGCCAATCCTAGAGAAGGAGCTGTGTGCATTAGGAAAAAAGGTATATACTTGTTCTTCCAGATGCCAAGCCCGCCATGTGTCAGCCATACCCAGGGAGTTTAACCAATCGGACAGTTCAGTTATTTAGTGTCTTGTGGAGGATCCCTACTGGATGGGGTATTAGTAGGTTCTGTGATATATATTTCTTCGTGTTGTCCAAAAATGCTTGGGGAACTTAAATACTGATTAATGTCCAGTTGTTTTTACCTCCCTTTTCTGAGATACCAGGATGTAATGTCACTGTAGGTCTGTTTGCGTTCGGTATATAATGATGCTGAAGGACCTGGAAGGACTTATTGCTATTTCTCTGGGAAGGTTGTAAACAGAGAGATAAATACCCAGGAGTTTCTATGTGTGCCCAAAATCCTGCAGTTGGTGCCCAGTAAGTAATATTACTGTATAATCAAAACATAAGGGATTGGCGTTCAGCATACTGTAGGACTGCATCATGCTTAGTCGTGTTGATTAACCCATTAACCCACACATAGAAAGAGGAAATTCCTCTGAGGATTGATTCTGTGCAGGAAGGTGTCACTTCCTGCACAAAAACAATCCTGGCTACAACGCAGGCACAATTGCACCATGCTGCAAGGGGGCCTTGGTTGGCAGTAGAAAGCACATTTGGCACCACCGCAGGTAGGGAGCAGGAATGCACCTTGTAATGTTAAATACTGTGCATTTCTGCCCTCTCCGTTTAACATAGTAGACTGGAGTGTCTTGCTGCGTTGCGTGTAAATTAGATAAATGGGCCCCCTTGTGTGCTGCTTGCTGTGCAACAGAATGTAATCTCATAGTACAACTAATTCCACACCGTCCAAATTACCCCCACCCATTTGTTTTTACTGTTGAAGCATATAGTGCTCAAACTTAAGAACATTTTCTGAACCCAACTCCTTTTTGATTGGCCCATGGCAATGGACAACATCACCTGTACCTTCCGAATGACATTTGCCAATCGCTGATGATGTCCTTGCATTTTTTCATACTTTTTGTGTTTGTACCATTAAAAATCCGGGACCAGAATACAAATAATGGATGTGACTATATTAACTACTTACTCTCTGAGCAACAAACCGAGATCCTTTTTTTAAAACATTTTTGTAGCTTCTGGCACTTCTGGTTTTTCATGCCTCTTATATCAGAACATCCTGCAGCACCTTTGATGACACCATTCAGCCTGATGGAATCAAACTGGTGATGTCACCCTGGTGCAAAATGTTGTGCCTGGCTTGGTGAAAGAGTGGTATGCTGGTCCTTCAAAGAGACCCCGCCGCATAAAGAAAACTCCACACAGAAGTCGGGATTGGAAATAATAGATTGTATAGAAATTTAGCAAAGAAAATAGTTATTAAAATCACATTCAGTTTTCATAGGTGGACTGTCCATTTGCAAATTAGGACATTATTTATTTGATGATTGCAACGGTAAGAATTGACATAGGGGCTGATTCACAACAGCATTCATGAGTATTAGCATTACTACTACTACTACAGGAGTGCTCTTTAATGTACTCTTACATGCCTTTGTAAATTGGTCCTTAATGTGCAACTCCATATTAGTAAAAGTGCGTATGTTCCCTCTATGGGGACAAATGGCTGATGACAGAAAGATGAGCAATGAGGCCATGCTATCTGTGGACACACCGTCCAACGCAGGGTGGTTCAAGGGAGGGAGAGATCTGGTGGGTCTTCTCTTTCTGTGGCACCCTCAAACTTCTTAGCTGTCTCAGCCAAACCAAGCCCTCTCCCTGCAAGCACAGTCTCCACAGCATGCACTGCCAACCCCCTTGGTGGCATGACTGTAGTGGCAGCACAACCAACTTTGCTGTTCAAAGGCATTCTCCTGCATGTCAAAACTATTGGACAAGAAGTATAGCTCCAGATTATGTTTACATATATTATAGGCCCACTTAGGGTGAAAGTGACAAGCAGCAGTGGCCTGTGCAGGTAAGAGCGGTGGGGCATTGGGGCTGGGTTGGGAGGGAGTGAACAGACAACCACGAGGGAAAATTAAATAAATAATTAATTTTCCCTCCTTGTCATCTGTCGAGATCCCCCCCACACCAACACCCCACCACTCCTACCTGCATGGGCCGTGGCTGGGGAAAAGGCTAAAATGGAAATTTGACATGGCTATCTTACCCAGTCTCCGGTAAGCTACAGGATGGTGTTTCATTCTCAGCCTTCCTCTTTTGATCTTCCTCCTCCTGAAGGTTTTAACGCTGTAAGCCTGCAGAAAGCTGACTGTGAACTGTGAAGGAATCCTGCCATAAGGCCTTCCTCCCGATGCCAGGTGCAGGTTGCCCTCTGGTCTCTGCCTGTCTTAATGCAGTTGATGGGACATTCAAATATCTCTCTCTGCTTTCAAGCGGTGCCCGATGCAACTGTGACGTCTCCTCCCTTGAGGTGTGGGACTGCCATTCAGCACTTCTTTCAGTGGTGCCCAGAATGTCACTTCATGGAGGTCATTAGGGTTGGGGAAAGCACCAGGAGACCCAATTCCATAGTGTGCCACAGAAGCATCTTCAGTCTGTCCAGAAGGGTCATTTATGTTATAGGCATGTCAACGAGTTACGTAAACGTAGCAGACATATTGTCTGCCCTACCCCATTGGATATCCATGTGATAGTTCCCTGAGAGTCCACATAAAACGGGTCAGTATGAGAATGAAAAAAGAATTCTACTTAAATTCATCCTCTCTACACAGCCAGGGATTGAAAATGTTAAGGATTTTGGGGGCCCCGGGCCAAACCTACTTTGGGGGCCACTGCACGGAACAGCTTTGGATTTATGATCCAATTTTCAGCTCTTTCATGCCATCATTGGCCAGGTCACTGACAGTGTACAGGCACACTCATCCGAATTCTAAATGTATTTACATCTAATATCCAGGGATAGTAATGTGTGTTTTCAATGTTGTAACACAGCAGCAGCTTACTAATATTACTGCAAACAATCTCTGTGACGCACTCCCATTTCTCATATGTGAGGTCCTGTTTTGATCTTAAAAAATCTTGTTTATGGCTGTATGACTGTAAGCGATATTTAAAACAATCTATTTTAAAATAATATAAGGTCATCAGGGCAAGACTCTCTGCAGAACAGAGATGGCTCTATCAGGGGGCCCCTCTGAACAGCCGGGTCCCTGGCCCAGACCCCACTTTGCCCATAGTTTTTTATGTTTAATAAGCTTTATTAATAATAATACATGTCACAAAAGAGCCAGCAATAGACATAGCATATGAAAGCTAAAAATAAGCAAGCAATAAAAAACTGAGGAAAAAGCTATTTACATTTTAAACAGAAGCAGAAGAAAGGGGAACAAAAAGAGAGGGAGGGAATTGCTTTTACAACTGGAGATAAAGTAATTTTGCATAATAGTAAATATTGAAAAAAGTACCATAACAATTGAAGAAAAAGCAACTTACTAATAAAACTTAAATAAGAAAAGAACAGAGAAACTTGAACTTTCACGGAGGTTTAAAATTCTCAGAACAGATATGAGAAATATTTGTTTTTGCAATCTTATCTAGATATGATCTTAATGGTAACCAGTATAAGTCTCTATTAACCCCTTCAGTGCCACGCCCTTTCCCCCTCCTGTGCAGGGCGTTGCATTAGTGGGTGGGGTTCATGACGAGATAGTGTCGTCATGGGCACAACACAACCGTGCTCCATGACGAGACTATCTCGTCATGGGCACAGAAGAGGTTAACAAATATCTTACAGGAAGAGGCAAAAGCAATATCCAGTCGATGGTACTGATACAAATTATTCCACCATTGCTGAACCGAAAGATTAACTAAATCTTTCCAATTGAGTGCAATTTGTTGAAAGGCTAAAGCCAGCCTAAGGTCAAATAAACCATGTTCATGTGTAGTCAAACCCAAAATATCTAATAAACTCCCTGTGGAAAGAGTAACATTAGAGAAAGAAGTATGTATATTAAATATAAGAGAAAATTAGGACCAAACGTTTTCCCAAAAGGAGGCTACAGGAGGGCAAAGAAAGAGAAGATGCATTAAATCAGCTGACTGAGAGCCACATGACCAACAGCTCATGTCAGTTGTGTGAGAAAAGGTAGCTATAGATATAGGTGTGAAATATAATCTATGATATAGAAAGAACATAGCTTGAGTAGTAGATGCAGATCTGGAGAGTTTAAGGGCTCAACTCCAAATCTTATCCCAGAAACTGATGCTCCAAACACAACCCAAATCTGCTTCCCAGGCAAGCTCCAACTTACTCCTAACACGGGCAGGATAGGGAGTTAAAGCGTGTTTGTAAATTAGAGAGCCTCAGGAAGAACTGTAAGTATTTTAAGAAGAGCGTTTTCCTCAGGAGAAGATGCAGATAAAGGAAGTGAGTAAAAGGTTTCTAGAATGTCTACCATTAAAATGGAGAATTTGTGCCAAAATTAATGAGGGCACTTAAAAGTGGTTTTAAATTGAGGGAATGAACAAGGGGTTGTACGATCAAATAGATCATGGACCCATGTTATCTCCTAAAGTCACCAGGACTTCCAATAGAAAGGTCTGTTCTTAATGGCAATGAGGTGATTGTGCCAAATCGGAGAATGCAAAAAGGAGCATCTAAAATTAATCTTCGGTTAAGTAAGCGGTCTCAACAGGGTGCACGTATGTTTGAATAAGGGCAGAGCATTTTGAACAGTCTTAGAAGCGAAGACTAGTATCTTTTTTGCAGAGAAATGAGCACGTAAAGAGTGCTCATTAGTGAGCCATAAAGGCGTGAAAGGGGAGGATTCTGAAAGAAGTCATTTAAAGGCTTGATGAAGGCAAAAAACCTTATGATAGATACGAAAATCAGGAAAGTTACCCCCCCCCACCCCATTAGATTTTGGCTTCCGGAGTTGTGATAAAGAAATTCTAGACTTTTTATTTTTCCAAAGGAATTTGGAAAGAAGAGAGTCTATTTTCTTAAAATAAATAGACGGGATAAGAATGGGATGCATAGAGAAAAGGTACAATAGAATAGGCGTGATCATCATTTTATTGGAGTCTAGATGTCCCCACCAAGAGAGACAAAGAGGATACCAAGGAGAAAGGAGTTTGTCAATACGTGATAGAGCTTCAACCATATTTAGTTTGACTGAGGCTGAAATGGAGTGTTCAAACCATATTCCTAAATACCTAATTTTGGATCTACTCCACAAAAATCCAGTAGATGAAAAAGAATGCTGGGCACAAAATTTGGTAAGAGGGAGAATGTATGTTTTATCTGAATAATTGTATACCCCAAACAAGAGACAATGTAGAGATTTCTTGTAATGAAGGGGGATAGAAACCTCGGGGTTGGAATTAAAAATTAGAATGTCATCAGCATAGGCAGAAGGTTTCAAATTATGATCACCAAAAGGAAATCCAGAGATAGAATCGTTATTACAAATAGAAGATAAAAAGGGTTCAAGAGCTAGGATATAGAGAAGAGGGGAGAGAGGACAGCCCTGGCGAACACCACGTTGTAGAGGAAAGTAATGAGACATACGACCATTAACTAATACCGAGGCCGGGGGGGCAGAATAGAGCAAAGAAATATGAGAGATTATTTTAAGATCAAAACCATGACAAATAATGGTCTTAAATAAAAAGGACCAGTCCACCCTATCAAATGCTTATTCTGGATCTATGGAAATTGCAGTTAAGGAGTAAAAAAGAGAGGACACCTTATTTAGAACATTAAGAAATAACCGAGAGTTATCCGAGGTTAATCTGCCCTTATCAAAGCCAAATTGTTCTTTACCAATCAAGTGCAGCATAAGGGGTTCCAAACGTAGCGCAAGTAATTTAGCAAACACTTTATAGTTCACATTAACCAAAGAGATAGGGCGATAATTTTACAATACCAAGGATCACGACCCTCCTTATGAACCAAATAGATCGTGGCTTCTAGAAAAGTATCTTCCGCCTTCCCAGAGACAAAAAAGGATTGAAAAAGTTGTAGAAGTTCAGGAAGTAATAAGTTGGAAAAATATAAATAAAATTCCACCGTAAAACCATCTGGGCCTGGAGTTTTACCGAATTTGAGTACTTTTCAGCTTTAGATATTTCCTCAAGTGATAACTTTTCTGTTCTTGAGTCTGATTTAAGATGATGATGCGAAGGGGAAGGAATGTTATTGAGATAGGACTGAATAAAGGAAATGGAAGGAGGAGATTCTGGAGTATATAAATCTTTGTAGAATTTCATATATTCACCTAAAATATCCTGATCGTTATACATAAGCCTCCCATCTAAAGAGTGTATTGATTAGGGGTGGGCGGAATTTGCGTAGTTGCGTTACGCAAATTCTCCGTGAAACGGTAAAAAATCTCCGCGAACACGCAGAAATTCCGCGAACACGCGGAATTGCTTGTTCGCGATGCTTTTTTCCTGTTCACAATTGCTGTTTGCGTGCTCGGGGAGAAATATCTCGCGAACACGCATTTTGAGAACGCGAACAAGCAAAAATTTCGCAAAATCGCGGAAAGCAGACTTTTGAGCAATTTCGCGTTCTCCGCGGAACGCGAAATTACGCAAATTACGCAAATTCCGCGAGCGGAACGGAATTTTCCGCCCAGGCCTAGTATTGATTCAATTAATATTTGATCCTTCCAAGATTTGAGGTAATCAGTTAGAAGCTTACCAACTTTGTTACATCCACCATAGTTGCGAGCACTACTACGAAGTAGTATAGATGCTGCATTATGAGTAGTTACTTTGTTAAAATTCAACTTCGCACATTCATGCTCCTGCATAATTGAACCAGAAGGCGCAGTGTAACATTTGTGTTCCAAAGGTTTAATATGAGCTAATGTAGAACTATGCTGTTGAAGAGACCACTTAATTTTTTTAGAGATATAGTCTATAATAAAACTCCGAGCCATGGCTGTAAAAGAGTCCCACAATAAATGAGGAGAGAGATTGGGGTCGGTGTTTAACAGAAAGAATTCCTCAACAAACGAGATAATTGAAGAGGAGAAAAGCGGGTCCTGTAAAAGAGAATTATTAAAGCGCCATTGAGAGTACCTGGGTTGCGGAGGCAGCAAATCAAAATCAGGAGCATGATCAGAAATAACAATAGGTTTCATAGAAGCAGAGATAGGATTTTGAGTTAAAGGTTTAGAAAGAAAGATATAATCTAATCGAGAGAGAGAGCCATGAGGTTGAGAGAAAAAAAAAAGTCAATAGCATCCGGATGACATAATCTCCATGCATCCACAAGGTGAGACTGAGATATGGAATTAAGTAAATGTTTATGAGATTTATGGGGAATGAAGCGAATTTGGGATTGACGATCAATAAAAGGATCAATACCCTTATTGCAATCACCTCCCAAAATAAAAAATGTGTCCCTATATTGAGTACATTTTTTTGCAACAATAGGTCAAAATGAATAGTCTGGCTGTGTCGGGCCATATATATTAAATACCATCAAAGAAATATTATTAATGAGCATTTAGCTAACAACCACCCCCCTGAATCAGTTTTTTGGGATAAAAGTTTACATTTTAATTGTTTATGACATAAAATACTTACTCCGTTTCTGTTGGTGGAAGTGGGGGAACGAAAAGGGAACCTACCCAACCCTTTTTCAACTTTAATGCTTCTGACTCATTGAGATGTGCTTCTTGCAAAAAGACTAAATCTGGGTTCTAGGAAACGAGATGAGATTAAAATTCTCTGTCTTTTGGCAGGATTAATAAAACCTTTCACATTCCAAGAAACAACTATGAATGTAAAAAAACTAAAATGTATATAGAACTACACGATCAACAGCTAAACAACAAAGAGAGTAAATAGGAGAAGAAGAAAATTGAAAAAGGAAAATACTGCAATAATATCATTAAAAGGGAAAGGAATAAAGGAATAGAATAGGGAAGGAAGGAATGGAAGAGCAAAGACCACAAGAAGAGACAGTACATGTCAGAACCTGATGACTGTAATTCGTACCTTCACGGGTAGACAAAGAAAAATAGGGAGTGTCAACAGACAAATGAAGACAGCACATCTGACTGGGGACAACACACCACATCGGGATACCATATAACACGAACAGGAAGCGAGTGCACAGGGATTCCCAGAAATCTGCAATAACATTAAAAAATCAATGAGTTCACAAAAGCAGATAACAAGATCAAACGCAGCAAATGAAAACAATTAAACTCAAGTAATGAAGGAGGGACCATCAAACACTATCAAGGATATAGAGTGAGAGTAAATATACTTCCTGAGATCAGCAGGATCTTCAAATGAAGAAGTCTTATTCTGAAAGGTAACCTTAAACAGACAGGGATGGAATAGGCCATAGTGTGCATCAAGGGCACGAAGCGGGGTGCACAGCTCTAGGAAATCCTTTAATCGTTTGGCAGTAGATGTAGAGACATCTTGAGATAAGAACAGTCTTGCGCCAGACCAAATAAGTTGTTTCTTGAGCTTGGCTGCATTTAAGACTTGTAGTAGATCAGTGAATTTCAAAAACAGCAGAATAACTCTGCTGGGTTTTGAAGGAGCAGATGAGGAAGATAGGTGCAGACCCAGTCTATGCGCACGTTGGATATTAAATTTGGTTGACGTAGGAAGGTCCAGAAGATGTGGAAGAAAAGTAGTAAAATAAGTAACAGGGTTGTCTCCCTCAACTCCTTCTGGAAGTCCATATAAACGAAGATTATTGCACCGATTTCTATTTTCAGGATCTTCAGCAGACTTTTTAAGTAACAAAACCACTCTCTCCAAAGAGGTAATTCTAGCATCGCTGATCTCTTGTTCCACCAAGGATAAACGAGAATCCATGGACGACCATTTACTGTCCAGAGTCGGCAGGCGAGAATTTGTTTCCTCAACAAAAGGTCTCAGAGCACGTATTTCTTCCAAAACAATGTCCAAAGATAGAGGGGACAAAGATTTAGGTGGAGAGGGAGGATCCTGCTTGAGCCTTTTAGTGGCAGAAGATGGTAACTGCACTTTAGGCGCAGTATGAGTAGAACTGGAGCAGGGTTCACTAACGATGGGTCTCCTGTTAAAGTGCAATAACTTTTTGCTGCTGCCCATGAACTGCAATTAGGAAAGCTAGGAAGACTTTTGAGGTAACAAACAATAATGGGAATAGAACACTCAATAGGAAGCAAAAACCCTCTAAAAAACGGTTCCTCTCCATGAAAAAATACATCCAATGTGGCAGAAAATGAGAGGGAGAGACAAATATAGTGCCAAAAATAATATCACTGATCCAAATTAGACGTGTTTTGAGGAGAAAACTTCAAGATGTAAAAAACAAAATGGCGGCCGCAAGGCAACCTTGAGAATTATCTGGTGAAACTGGGGTCCAGCCTTTAGCATGGAAGCAAGAAGATAGTAACCTCACATGCAGCAGGAATTCATGTTGCAGCGTGCACTCACTTCAAGAAGAAAGTAGTACAAAAACTGCTGAAATTATGCCGGCAGCGTCTGAGGCAGCACAACACTCTGGAGTCAGGCAGCCATCTTGGGTTGCGTTGTTGGCGACTTCTCTCATGCTTTAAAATGTCTATTTGGACAAGAGACACTGTATAGTGCTTCTGGGGGATTTAGTTCACGATTCCCCACTGTGATGTTGGATGCTAGAAGTGTGTTCATCTCAGAAATATAAGAAGAAACAGACCTTACAGATTTCTGACCTATATAAGAACTAGGCAGAGGGTAGCTTGTTATATATAAGAAAACTATATGCGCAGAGTGCTCAGCAATCCATGTGCCACATGCTTTCCCACCTTTAAGTACACTTCTGGTCTCCAGAAAGGTTCATTGAGGTACATATCATATGGCGTGGACCTTTGGTAGGCACAGTGCATTCCCTATCATGAAAGTTCAGGCCATAATGCAGTTAAGGAAAACTGTGAACCCAAAGTTTGAATGCACACACTGATAAATGTGTAAAACTAAAACAAGGATTGTGAAGCAAACAGATGCAGAATATGGTGTGAAGGGGAAGGAAAATGTTTTCTACCCCCAGCCTTGCAGACGAACTAAAGTCTCAGACTGCAGGTCTAAACCGAGAAATGATGGGGTACTGGATGCCACTCACTTAGGGTAATTGTAGAATAACTGAATTTGTCATCCACCCCGCCTAGATGGTGGAATGATGTGGGGGAATTGTGAAGGAGGCCTGCTGTATACCATCCCTGGATGTAGAGCAATAATGTATAATCTTATGCATCTGTGATCGTCCTGCACATGTGCACTTTACAGATTCGGGTTCAGATGGTGAATTCGGCAGGTCAAAGTTCCATCATCAAAGGGGCTCAGGCACTTCGAAGTGTACCCCTTCCTGTGACCATCCCTCTGAATTATCCAAAACACAAGAGGTATTACTCACACCTTTGGGAATGAAAAAGTGAAATAACATTGGCTAGCCTTCAGTCATGGGTACATGGCCATCTCAGCTAATGGCGTAAGAAATATAGGCATTTTATTTCATTCCCTCCTTACTTAGGATTTTTAAGCAATTTGTCATCGTCACCTACTGGTCATCAATGCATTATTCTAATGTAGACTGAATCAGTCGCGGCCAACATGGCTCATGGGGGGCAGGAGCGGGGTGGGGTGGGGGGTGAGTAGTCGTGAGGGAAGGGGTGTCGCGCAGCGAGGGGGTGGTTAAATAATTTTTAAAAACTCAACTTACCTTTCCTGGGTCCCGCGTCTTCACTGCTCTGTCTGCTCCTGCTTTACTGCCTCTGGCAGGAACAGGAAGGAGGCAGTATCCCTCCCCTCTCCTAAGCCAATCACAACACTGCAATGGCAGTGTTGTGATTGGTCCGGACCACACCAGCCAGGTGCCTATGGGGAGATCATTTTCTCTGTCTAGGTTACATGCAGCCTACATGGAGAAAAGGCAGAGTGCGCATGACTGGTTTGGTCGGCCGCAGTCAGTGCCCTCAACAGTGGGCAAGCCACTCCTCCCCTGCCCTAGACCAGACATGCCCACCCACCCGCCCCTAACCAAACCCTTCTGCTTTCTCACAGTGCGAGAGGCAGAAACATAAAATGTCAGTTTTAGCATTTTATGTTTCTGCTTCTCGCACTGTGGGAAAGCTGCCCCTGGACTGAATTATACAAACTCAGTTCCCCTAGCATCCCTGTCAAACTGATTCAATGCCTCCAGTTAGTGTAAAACACAGCAGTATGTTATGTTGCAGGCTTTCCAGACACAGACACATTTCTCTGGTCTGAAGGTTACTTCATTGGCTGCCAATTCAAAATGGAGTCCATAATGGATAAAGCAGTTTACCTGAATATTGGCTGGAATTTACATTTTCTTGGTATAGACCAAGTAGAAGTATGTGCTCTGCTGACCAGTTCCTTTTACTGACTTCCTACAGTGGCCGAGCGTTTTCCATTTCCCCACCTAAGCTCTGGAATTCTTTGCCTTTGCTGTTTTGCTCGGAATCCAGCCTCATTTTTAGAAATTGCTGAAAACTTTCATTTTTAATCAGTAAAGTTGTTGTAGTGCTCTGTGTGTTTCCAAGTTAATGTATTGATTATACAGCGCCAAGAAGTTTATGTGTAGATGCGCTAATAAGTGCCTGTGATATAATATAACATGACATTCCCAGAATTTCCCACAGAGATCCTAATTTACCAGGGAACACTTTTTATGTCTCACCTAATGACACAAGTATGTAAAAAATGTGCAATTTCCCAAGTAATTTATGTTTATCATCCCCAGATGGATGTGTGGTTTGGGCATATACTAAGACCATAAAATTCTTCTTAAAAAGATCGATAGTCAAGAAATGACCCCTATATGCTGTACACTGTCATACTCTGGAGTTTCCCTGGGATACTCCCGAGTAGACCACAGGTACCCTTTGTATATCACCTGTGAACATTGGGAGTATTGGGAGCATTAGGAGAATGACACTAAACTTATTCTAGAGTATGCTCTCCGTCGGAAGTGAAATTGGGCAGTCTCTAGAATGTACTATAACATAACATGAAAAACACCAAATTAAAACAAATACAAGTCTACAATTGGAACACCAAGGTGTGAGAGTTCAGTCATGAAGAAGAGATCCTAGCTGTGCTTCCCTCCTTCAACAATAAATGCTTGACTCATTGGAAAGGCCTGAACAATGTACTTCAGAAAGTAAACCATGCAACATATGGAGTTGATCTATCTCATGTTAGAAAAAGCTAACAGATCTACATTACTAATTTATTAAGAAAATTAGGAAAACTCTAGGGAAACTATCACAATGTCCAGAAACAATTCTATGTTTGTGCCCAAGATCAACCGTATGGATGTGGTTTTATCTGTATTGAGAAAAAGGAAACCAATACAGTCCATACCCCCCTATATTAAAGAACCTAAGTATACCCAATAAAATGAGAAAAAAAGGTTTTCCAAATGGTCTTGTTTGTTTTTCAAAAAAACTAGGATCAACCACCCTAGTACTGTATAATATTAGCATCCAACACCATATCAGTGTAAGGCAGCATCCCTTTTGTGTTATACAGGGGCCCCTTCGAATAAACAACAGGGAATTGAATAAAAGCTACAAAAGCCCCTGAAACTATCCCATAGTACTTGTATCAAAACCTGATGGCAGTACACGCACCAAGCCCACCTTGTTTTTAATTTCTCCTTACCTCCCTTTACCACTAAACCCTAAATGAACCCTTTAACTCCCAAACACTACTTGACTCTAAACCTCACAATTACCCTCTCACCTCCCTTTACCATTGCCCACCCCAACCCTAAAACTACCTTTATCTCCCTTTGCCAATGCCCACCCCTAAACCTCAAAACTACCATTTATTCCTTTACCACTTACCACAACGAAACCTTAACATTGCCATTGAGTCAGTTTACCACTAAATCCTAAAATTGCCTTATTTCCCTTTACATGTTCCCACCCTTAAACTAAAATGACCCTTACCTCCTTTAATCATTACGCAACCTTAAACCCTAAAATTACCCTTACCTGCCTTTACCACTACCTGCACCAAAACACTTTCTTAAATGTTATTAAAAAAATATTTACCTCCCTGGTAAAGGCACAAATACTTACATGTGTGGTATTTTCCGTATGGAAAGGCTGCATGGTAAAGGAATTGTGTGGTAAAGACTTTGTTGTAAAGGCAGTTTCCCTTCTGCATTGATTGTTGTAGGGAAAATTACAAATCATGGTTTTACATATACCCAGTACGTCGAGTTGACGAGATCAACGAGATGAAAGACTCACTATAAGTTTCTAACTCACCACTTTCGACTTAAAAAGGGGTTACTGACAAATTCCCATAGCCCATTTGACTTATAAAAAAAAAATTCTACCCAGTTGGGACAGTATCAATATGCAATGCTTCCCTCTGGCCTTCATGGAGCACCAAAACATGCCTGATTCTTGTCTGACTGATGAAGAACAAGCCCCGAAGGGACTGAATAGAAAACTGCATTGGATAATCATTGAATCCAGACATTATGCACAATAAACCTGAACCACTACAAAATGATTTCATTCATTTAGATATGAATTATAACTGAATATGTATGTTTGTGGCATTTGAATGACACAAACCTATCCGAATGTCAACAAATCCGGGTGGAGCACCCCTCTAGGTCATGGAATAGCCTATGGAAATGGTGTACCAGTGTGGAGGAGATGGCAAGGCATACACCAAGAAAGAACAAACACAAACAGAGTGAGCACAGAAACAGGATGCAGAAAGCAAACCATTCTTAATGTGAACAAACAGGGAACACAACCAATAAGGGACAAATACACTTTGTTACCACTATGGTTGTACACAGGTAAGACTCAGAACTTCCCACAGAAAGAGGGAATGTCAATATCTCTGTGCAAATTACTTTTACAGATAGTTCTCCTGCAGACCCCATAGAAAGGTGGCAGCAGAAAAGATTCTCTGGATCCTAAGGCACAAACTAGAATTGTAGTTACATACAAGAGACAAGCCCTTATCTTTCCAATAGAAAACACATTGACGATTCCTAAGAAAATGGAAATGTCACACTGTCACAGTTAGGGCACTTAAGATGATATGTTGCACAGGACAATGGATGGGGAAGGAATTGCCTCCTGGCAGGGCCAGCTGTAGGGTGGTGCGATCGATGCCACCGCATTGGGCGCTGACTTTGGGAGGGGGCCGTGTTTTCAAGTACAATATGGTTTTAAAAGCACCTGCTGTCGCTTTCCATGCCTCCAGCAATTTTCAGGCAACTATAAAAATTTCAAGATAACGCTGGTGATTAATGAACCAGCTGCAGAGAGATCAGAGTTTTGTCTAGTGGAAGTTTCGACACATCATAAAGTAACACAGGGGGTTAAAATGCCTGCTGCAAAGCACATGTACCATGCAGATCACAAAGTGCATGTAACGTAAATAGGCCAGTGCATTACTTCTACTGTCAGAGAGACCCTTTTGATACTTGCAGTTTATAAGTTTAAATCCTAATATAGAACAGTGAGTTAATAACTATCATCAATGAGCTGCATGGAAACTGCAAGGTATAGATTAGAGCATTATGCTTTTTTCTCCCCAGTTTTTTTTATCCTAATGTTGCAAAAAGGGTTCACGTGGGTAGACATCAATTCTTATTAGTAAAGCCAACCCCCAACCATGGTGTTACATTTTAAATTTTGAGTTTGTGCTTCTCCAGACCAAGCACTCTTAAACTATACTGTCGACAAGTATGGATGAAATGTGACTCCTACACCTTGAAGTCCTGTCTGATGTAACATTTCCTACACGCTGATTTACACACGTATGATTCATTGTCTCTGTAATGTGTGTGTGATGTAAAGTGTTCTGACCCCTACCACTGGTAAGACTGGTGCTATAAAACAAAAGAAATGCATGAAAAACAGAGAGAGGGGTTATGGAAACTTGAGAGGCACTGTTAAAGGGTGGTAGGGAGGGAATCCATGGAGAAGGCTGCCATTAGGTGTCCAACAAACATTGTCACGCCAGGCGCCACCAGCACTAAAGCCGGCCCTGATTCCTCGAAACTAGGAGTCAGCCCCTGTACAAAGGAATACACTTATAAACAGGTAAGGTCAAAATAACACACGTACAGACACAAGTGCCCAAGAGTAGAATGCAGAGCAAGCCATAGAAAGGAACCGAAGAACTGTAGAAAATAGTCGGAACCCCGACAGAATATTGGAAACAAAAATATTGTGTGGACAAAATATTATGTCAAAAATATTGAGGACCAAAATATCGAGAAGGTAAGTGCAAATAGATATGTATAGATTTACTATTCTTAACTCTACATGCATGTACCTTGATGACATATATATATATATATATATATATATATATATATATATATATATATATATATATATATATATATATATATATATATATATATATATATATATGGCGATATAAATTAAAAGTGCGGAAAAATCTACTGGAGTGTCGTACCTTGTGTTGGTTTCCAATTGTTATTGGGAAGTTGGAACTGGAGGGAAAAAAAAATATATATATATAAATATAAAGAAAAACTTTGCTTACCTATAGAAATTTACCTTCACAATATTTTTGTCCCCAATATTCTTGACACAATATTTTGTCCCATGATATTTCTGTTTCCGATATTCTGTCTAAACAGCAAATAGTAAGGAGTAGGGCTTTCGAGGAAAAACTGGAGAACAAATGGGCAAGTCAAGCACAAGGATTCCAAGAACAGTAACAAGCTAGAGACAGGAACGTCAAGGGAATTAGAGACTGCAAGAGAAAGGGAAAAAATCGAGGAGACTGGGGCAAATTGCAAAAGCTATGACAAACTAAGGAATAGCAAAGATAATTATTAGCAGGAACAGAAGGGAACAAACTAGGAACAATTAGAAAAGGGACAGCCCAGGGGCTTCATCTGACTGTAGAAAAAAGTCAGACAAGGGATTAAAACAAATGCAATGCAACACGACTGAGAGAAATCTGCAGCAAGCTGCACAGAAACAGTGCACAGGCTCTGGTCAAAGCAAGGCAGGAACTGGACAGGAAAACACACAAAAATAGGTCCAGTACACACAGGTTTAAAGTTCAATGCATGAACAAAGAGCTTCAGCTAGTCGCAGCCTATTAGCAGGTCTAGGCAGCAGCATGTCAAGGGTGGAGTCACATGTGAGTACTTGGCAGTGCATTGTAGGATCAGCAGTCCATGGAAGCAAACACAGAGTTTCAAATAGATCCAGGATTGAAATGGGAATCAGGCAGGAGGAATGCAGAGAGTTTTAGTGGTGATTTCCAGGTTGCAGTTGGTCCTTGTACAGTATCCCCCAGAGGTGGAACGAGGCGGAATAAGTGACAGGTAACACTGAAAGTAAGCAGAGCACTGTACAGAGTCAAAAGCAAAAATCCATTGATGACTTAGGCTGAGAGGGGAGGTGGAGTATTTACTGTGGTGCTTTGTTGTGTTCTTTAAAGAGGTGTGTCTTTAGCTCTTTCCTAAATTGATGATGTTTAAAGGATTGAAGGACTGAGCCAAAGAACCAAATACAATAAAATCACCTTTAACAGCATGTGGGTTTTCTTTATTTCAGACTCCTTGAAAGTCAGGAAGACAAATAATACTTTATTTTTAGGTTGAGTGGCAAAAGGTGATATGTCATTGGTCCAATTATCAAGTGCTGGGATTTGTGTTTTATCTGCAGCTCACAGACTTTCTCCAGGTTTCAACAATGAATACAGGCAGCCTTAAAGACTGCGAGCCATCTGTTTATGATATAATTTCCTATTTTCGTAATTCACTGTTTTCTTGATGACTAGATAGTTAAGCGGGTGGGTGGCAGTATTGAGACAAGGTGAATGGCTAAGATGAAGTTGACAGCTGGTAGTTTTCCATGTAGATTTCCTGCTGTTGCTGGTTCATCAAAATTATTGTCACTCAGGCCTGATGTGCCACCAAAACGTGTTTTGGGGGACAAAATGCCATCTGTACTTGCTTGATGGTACTGATGCCTCTGCATAGCAATGGACTGTGTTTTAAACATGAAGAAATATGAAATTTCTTCATATTCAAAATTTGTATTAACTGCGTCCAAGTTCACTTGTGCACAGACTTGTGGAGGTTGTTGAAGATCAGTGGTTTTCTTGTTCTTATTTACCAGCCTGGTGGACCCCTACAAAGCCATACTTACTCAATTCCCAACTGAGAGCTGGCCCCTCTGGTGTTAGTTGTCATGGTCTCAGGTAGGCCCCACCTGCTATGCTGTTGCGCAACGCAGGGCTGCTAATGAAGGGACACGACACTCATAGCTGGTGGTAGCAGCCGGAAGGTCACGAGCGACCCCGGCTTCTTTATTTATGCTCTCTGGCCACGCCTGGCCAGAGAGTGATACAATGTGTGGTGGTGCTTCCGGTAAGGGGGGTGTACTAGGATAAGCTAGACCGCTACATCCCATCCCAACTCAGTTCTTTTTACCAATTATGTTAGAACAGTTTACCATGCAAAATCAGCCAGTCTTTGGTTTGGTCGAGGGTTAGGCCTGAGGTTATATCGATGTTGGTGATTACTTGGACCCCTTGTAGGGCTGGTTGTCTCTCCTCCACTGGCCACGACTTGAGGGTTGTACTCAGCATTGTGCGTCAATGGTACTTGACTCCGAGATACATCCTCAGTGAGAATGGGCTCTACCTCCCCATGTGTGGCGTCGTCATTCGATGTGTGTTCGGTGCCTTGTCCCTCGACGTTTGCCACTGGTACTCTCTTAAACCATGAAATGTTTCTGGTTACTACTTCTCCATTTCGCTCGGCAATCACGGCTGCCCCTCGGACTGCCCTCACAGTCCACAGCCCTGTCTCGTACAGAGTGCGGAATTTTCCTCCACTCCTGCGATTTCTTATTAAGACCGCACAGCCTGGCATCAGTGTTCGAGTCTTTACTCGCCTTCGGTGACTCGCTTTTTCGTTGTTCGCTACTCTTCTGGCTTGGGTGCTTGCGGGGTTATAATGGCTCTGGCACCCAGTTGTCAGCTATTGGAAAGTTATCCCGTCGAGGCCCTGCCAGCATCAGGGACCATGGAGATCTCTGTGTTGTGCAGTGAGGTGTGCTGCAGTATTCTCGTAAGAATTTCTGCAACTCGACTTCTGGATCTGTTTGTTCAGCGACTGCTATTCGTAGAATCTTATTCACTGTCCGCATGAAACGTTCCACTTCTCCATTGGCTTGTGGCCACTGCGGTGTGATGCAGTGATGTTTTATCCCCAGCCGGGTGAGAAAGTCTTTGAACTCATTACCTTGGAATGGGGGACCGTTGTCTGTCTTGATCACATGTGGTAGTCCAAATAATACGAATATTTTAGTCAACACCGGCTCTAGGTGGTTAAATGCTGTGGATGGCAGGACTTCAACGAAAGGATATTTAGTGTAGCTGTCGACTAAAACTGCTGTGACCCTACCATCCGGGAAACTCCCGAGGTCAAAGCTCACCCATGGGTAAACAACCTTTACAACGCAACTTTTACAACGCACTACCATTATAACAAAACGTTTACAACGCAAGTGGATTTACAACGCATGCCATTACAATGCAAGTCTTTACATCGACTTGCGCTAGATGGCGTGCTAACATTACAAATAGTGTAGTTTACTATCCCAACACCTTCCCTACTGTTAAGTGGACTGGAGTTGGAATAGTAAATTACGCTTTTCTAATGTTAGCACGCCATCTAGCGCAAGTCGATGTAAAGACTTGCGCTGTAATGGCATAGCGTAGTAACATCGCAGTCGTTGTAACGACTGCGATGTAACTGCACGCGTTGTAATGACTCGCGTTGTTACGTCATACATCCTCACCCATGACCAGGGTGACGGAGCAGGGTCTTCAGTTATTACTGGAGCTGGCACTTCTGCATTTCCTGTGAGTTGGCAGGCTCTGCAGTTTCTTACGACGGTGTCTACCACAGCTTTTCTCTCATCCGGGATTTCATCCTTCCTGTGCCTTGATGACCTTTGTGCGCTAATACAGTTGCGCGTTCTTGGAGACTTTGAGGGACGACGATGTGTGATCCTCTCAGCAGTATGCCACACTCAGCAATGCTGAATTCATCTCGGATTCTCCATATTTTCCCCAGCCGGGACCTGTCGACATCGTTCCACCCCTGGATGTCCTGGAGATAGCCCTCCCAGGAGCCTTTCTGTATTGCGTCTGATACCCTTTTGATTACCATGTCGGTGTCCATGTGGGTCTTGATTTCGTCAATTGAAAGCGCCTGTGGGCACGACCATTGGGAAATCATGTTGATGAATTCTTCCTTCCTCAGCTCTTGATCAGAGTTCGCTTCCGCGGGATGTGCCGGATGACGTGACAGGAAGTCGGTCGGGTTCTTGGCACCTGGTCTGTATACAAGTTCAAGTTGATAGTGCTGAAGTTGTATCGCCCACCGCTCGATCCTGGGTGGGGGTGAGGTGCAGTCCCTTTGAAGAGCGGAAGAAGTGGTTGATGGTCTGTCACTACTCTGACTGGATGACCGCTGACATATAAATAAAAGTTCTTAAATGAATTGTTTTATATGTACTTTTATGATTTTAAACAATCGAAATAAAGACTTTTTGATTGATTGATTGATAAATAAAAGTGATTGCAGGCCCACTTAACGGCAAGTGCTTCTCGTTCGATTTGATAATAGCGAGTTTCGGTTGCAGTCAGCGCTTTGCTAGCAAATGCCAGCGGAACCCAGATACCTGGCTCAGTCTCTTGAGCTAGCAAGGCTCCTAGCCCTACTGGACTGGCATCCACTATCAGGTCCGTTGGCCGAGTCGTGCTGAAATATGCCATGGTTGTGCTCTCCAGCAATGCCGATTTTACTTTTTGGAACGCTTCCTCTTCCACCTGAGTCCATCGCCAGGCAGACTCTTTTTTCATCAGATTTCGTAGCGGTTCTGCAATCGTGGCAAGGTTCGGAATGAATCTCCCGCAGTATGTCGCCATGCCCATGAAGCTTCGGACTTCTGATGCAGTAGTGGGAGTTGGGGCGAGTTCAATCGCCTGCGATTTTCTGGGGTCCACTTTCATTCCGTCTTGACTGAAGACATAACCGAAGAATTTGATGGACCTTTTGAAAAATTGGCATTTTTCCTTGTGGAGAGTCACTTCATGTTCTGCCAGACGCTTTAGGGTTGCTCTGAGTCGACGGTGGCAGTCTTCGATTGTTGCTGAATGTATTAAGATGTCATCACTGGCGTTAATAACTCCTTGAAGTCCTGACAGAACTTCCTTTACAGCGTTCTGGAATATTTCAGCTGCTCAAGATATCCCAAAATGTAGTCTTTTGTAGCGTCGAAGACCTAGATGCGTTGAAAATGTGGTAATATACCTGCTTTCTTTAGCTAGTTTCAGCTGGTGGTAACCAGCGTTTAAGTCTAATTTAGAAAACCACTGTGACCTGTTGAGGTCAGCCAGGATGTCGTCGACTGTAGGTGTCAGGTGCCTTCCTCTCGTGATCGCTTGATTAGGCATTCTCATATCAATGCAGATCCTGATCTTCCCTGGTTGCCTGGGAGACACCCATGGGGTTGGACCCGTCACTTTTTCTATTACACCCTGCTGCTCAAGCTTCAAAAGTTCTTGTTCCACTAGTGGTCTTAGATGAAACGGTATTCTTCGATGCCGTAAGGCGACGGGTTTCACAGCTGTGTCGATGTGTAGTTTTATGGGTGGTCTTTTTATACTCCCTAGGCCATCAAATAGCTGTGGGAACAGCTCTAGTATGTCCTCTGTTTGAAGTGACTTTACTGCGTTTGCAAAAGTGACCAAGCTCAGGTCTTCAGCAGTGTGACTCCCGACTAATATGTCTGCTTCCCTGTCAACTATGTGGAATGTTGTAGTAACCTCATGGTCTTCCGATTTGACTTGTACAGACATTTTTCCTTTCAAAGGAAGCGGAGTCTGGCTTCCGTATGTGAGGATTTTGACTTTGGATGGCA
The DNA here is from genome assembly GCF_964204655.1 of Triturus cristatus. Taxonomy (NCBI): domain Eukaryota; kingdom Metazoa; phylum Chordata; class Amphibia; order Caudata; family Salamandridae; genus Triturus; species Triturus cristatus. Next base: position 133,630,240 of record NC_140586.1, on the reverse strand, counting down.
TGAGTGCCGGCCTTGGATTTAATTTCTTGTAGTGGTAACACCCCATGACATTCACTGATGCCCTTGTATCGATGAGGGCTGTTACAGGTGACCCGGCTATCTCGATGGCACACGTCGGTTGTGGACGACTTCTTCGCTTGAGATTTTTTACGAAGGAAATGAGGTAACATTCCTCTTCGCCATCTGAGGATGAGTCCTCTAGATATTGCCGACGGTGTGCTACCATCATTGGTGTCTTCGAAGTGACAGGTTCTTCCAGTGTGAGGTGCCTCACTGTTCTGGATTGTGGTTTCCGCCCTGGGGTTCCTCTGTATCGCGTTCCTCCTCGACATACACTCGCAAAATGGTTGGGAATGCCACATTTTGTGCATCCATCCGTTCCGTCTTGACGGTCACCGCTTGTTCGGTTGTTGAGTTGAGTGCAGCTTCCATGGCGGACACCCAGACATCTGATAGCTCATGCGATCGAGCTAGGATTAGTATGTCTTCAAGAGATATGCGAGGCTGTCGAAGAATGAGGGTCCGCAGAGTCTTGTTGCGGCATCCTTGGATGAGTTGCGCCCGTACTTCTTTTACCTGGTCATCCTCGGTGCATGTGCTTGCTAACTCGCGGAGGCATGCGTGAAACGTGTCCACGGACTCCCCCTCTGACTGACAAGCTTGTCGGAGTTTGAACGTTCATTGTCAGGGTTAAGTTGAGGGTCAAAATGGGCATTTAAAGCTCTGACAGATGTGTCGTAGTCCATCTGTGGTCCTGTGTTCGGTAAGTATGCAAACAACTTGTATATTTCGTCCCCCGTGAAGTGCAACAGAAGGGATCTTATTACAGCTCCATCTGTTTCCCTGATGGCTATAAAATAGTTGTCGAGACAGCCGATCCACACTTTCCACCTAGGTGACGCCGTTGCAGGGTCAATCAATTCACTAAACGGGGGAAGTGCGCTGACTTGTGAATGCAGGTGAGAAGGTGGAGCTGCAGGGGCAATTGGCTGCTGTGCTGGCGCTGCTGCTGCCTGGTCAACCATGGTTGGTGGTTGCCTTGCGCTCTTTTCTGGTGTGGTGTTATTCTGGTGTGGTCACTGTGTGACTTTGGACGCTGCTGCCAGTTCTTTGTGCCACTTCCAGTTTTATTAGGTGCTTCTGCCACTGTTTATAGTCTATTCCTCTGCTCTGGGGACTTGTATTTGTCAGTGTTTGATTGTGTGTTATGCCCAACGTTCATTTGCAGTGCTCACTGTCTCTTTTGCAATCTGGGGCTTGCCTCTGCTTGTGTTTGTTTAATCACTGCTTCATTTGGACTTTGTGCCACTTGTGTCGATCTCTCAGAGCGCTGACAATGCGCTCGTGTTTTCTTCTCCGCTCGTTAAGCCTGGAGACAGCAGGGGGCCAATGCGCGCGCTGTTCTTGACAACGCGTGCTCGACCGGCCTTTGACTCGGGAGCATCCAACGCGTCATATACTGACTACGCAAGCGGGCGCTGGGGTCTCCACTTGCGAGCACTCACCGGCAGAGTAGATGAAGCGGGCAGCCTGGGGTGCTTTCGCCCTTCGCACTCAGCAGGAATCCTCCATCGAGTGCAGACGTGTCTACCGCGCTATGCAGCGCCGAGGCTTTCTTCTTCACGGCAGACCGGCTTCAGTTGTGGGCAGTTCTTGTCGTTGTGGGAACGTTCCATCCCACCCTCGTCGCCAGTGTCGTGGGCTCTGGTAGGCCCCACCTGATATTGCGCTATGCTGTTGCGCCCCGCAGGGCTGCTAATGAAGGGACACGACACTCATAGCAGGTGGTAGCAGCCGGAAGGTCACGAGCGACCCCGGCTTCTTTATTTATGCTCTCTGGCCACGCCTGGCCAGAGAGTGATACAATGTGTGGTGGTGCTTCCGGGAAGGGGGGTGTACTAGGATAAGCTTGGCCGCTACATTAGTGATGCAGTGCAGGTCTCAACTGTGCTCAGCGTCGCAAAAGCAGTGGTACCCACAGCTTCTTAGGCACCAGGGAGAAGGGAAGCATGCTGCACGTTCCAGGGAGCCCTGCCTGCCACTCCTCAAGAAATTGTGAGTGATCTTTGATAAAAACAAGCATTGGCAAAGTCAATCGTTCTTGCCTTTTAGAAGTTTTGGCTTTACAAATGGTTTTATCGATGCTGTACAGTAATCCCTTATGCTGTGTTGCATTGCTAATGAAGAAATAAAAAAGCCTGTGCGCATGTCATTTTTTAAGTGTGCACAACAAGCTTGTGCATCTACAAAATGATACAGGTGCCTTTTTTTCTGTTTTAGTTCTGTCTGAGTTGGATTGATGACACAGGTGTATGTTTTTCTTTTTATGTACTTATCTGAGTTGGATTGCTAAATAAAAAATAAAAAATGTGCAAAAACATTTTTTCTAAGTGTTGGGGAGAAGCACTATAAGAGCATGGAAGCAAGATGAGGGGGCAGAAGCAATACTGGGGTGGGGCAAGTAACACAGAGGGTGCGGGTGAAATATGGAGAAAAGCAAACAGGCGTGAGAGAGCAACGTGGAGCACCAATGAGAGAAAAGTAAATATGCGTGAGAGAAAGCAGTGTGGAGCTGTAGGGGAGAAGTACCAGCAGAGAAAGCAGGAGGAGAACATAATGGTGATCGCATCACAGAGTGGTGTGGGGGAGAAACACCTGGGTGAGAGAGAGCAACAAGAAGCACTGAAAGGTGGAAAAGAAGCTCGCTAGGTAGACAGCTGGGAAACACATGCACTCCTATGTAGTGCTAATGACAAAAGAAATAAAATGTTCCCTAAAAGTGAGCAGTAGAAGGACACAAGTAAATTGCAAATGCTCCAGGACAGAGACAGACACAAGATGGGCATTGCAAGCCATTGAATAAGAAGCAGACAAATGCGAGTAGCAGTAAAGCCAACCAATTGTAAGCAATGTGCGGGCTACAATTCCCTTCAAGTTTATGGTCAGCCCACAATTTATCTTTTGTAACCATGCAACTTTCATGTCTGGAAGGCTCACCCTAAATAAAGTGCTGCCATCCAAAGGCCTTTTCCTCTAACTGCTGTACCAATTAAATGATTGCATGCCAGCTGGGACTCAACGCGGGTAGGATAGTCTGTATTCGACAGATTTATTTTGATAACTTTGTTAAATCAAGCAGAAAGTTAGTGGCAGCCTAAAACTAGGCCTGGGAGAAATTGTAATTACGACAGAGTAATTGGAGTAATTTTAGTAATTATGCATTACTCTTTAATGCAAAATTACTGAAATTACGCAATTTTGCCAGATTGAGTATTTAAGAGTAATTTAGGGCACAAATCCTACCACAGGAGCACAGGGACAACAAACTTAGAGAGGGTGAGTGGCTACTGGCTCCTGCTGTTCGTGTCCTGTAGCATTTAGTGCTATTTTCTTAGTGCAAAATGCATCCTATGGCCCATTATGGACAGGAGGCTGCAATTTGCACAAAGAAATTCACAGCAAAGGCTGGATTACACTTCTCAGACAATTAGACATTATTCCGAGTAATTTTTCTTTAATTACGCTAAAGAAAATCATGCAGTTACTCCCACCCCTACCCAAAACATTACTCTGATCCAATAAGCAAAGTGTTAGCAGGAGTGATGAGTTTCTAAGGCCCTGATTCGGAGTTGGTTGGAATGAAGGTGCTATTTATTGTATGAAATAAAGAACCATATTTTCTTTATTGAGTGCGATAAACAGCATCCAATATGAGTTTTTGAGGAATAACATGCAGATGTTAGTGCTTATTTTATCAAAATCCACATGCTAAGGTAAACGCAGTACACTTTTCCCTTGTTAAATTTCGACATGTTTGGCCTGCTGAAATTGAACACAGGGTGAGATATTTAATTCACCCGGTGCTGAAAATACCACTAAATCAGAATTCCGATCCCTGAAAAAAACAGGGGTTTACCCAGGGGTCGGAAAGTTGTGACCAACTTCAAATCAGGGCCTTTGTGTGAGAGAAATTAAGGCCAACAGACTATGACCGATTTCCTCCATGATCAGCCGCGGTCTGGGCAGGTAACAGCAGTGGGGCAGTGGGGCCGTTTAAGGGGGGATTTCAAGGGACGATGCCAAGGGAAAATGTATTATTTATTTAATTTTCCCTCAGCAACGTTCCTTTGAATTCCCCCCTACCCGGCACCACCGCCCCAGCGCTGTTACCTGCACAGACCGCTGCTGTCCATGACATTTTCTGTTTTACTCTCTCCTAAGGCCCTCATAATGAGTGGGCCGGTAGTACCTCGTACACTGATACTACTGTTACAGTTGTAGCTGATAAATTGTAATACTGTCTGGCACAATATTTATGGCGTGCGAAAAATAGCCCGGTTTACTCTCCACCTGCAAGAAAAAAGGAAGTCTATTATAGTACCTTGCCTCCTTCAATCATCTGCATGGGACTGACTGCGAAGTTGTCTTTTAAACCCATTACCAGTGGCTAGCGATGCATTTCTGCCTATGCTGTGGCCATTCCAACTCTCGCCCTGATGCTCACAGGGCCATTTTCATCATGGCATTTCGGCCACTACTGTCCTTGTTACTGCAGTCTATTCAGAGCACCTATGATCCTCCTGGAGATGCTTTTCCTGGTCAGGCTGCTCTGGTTGGTGTACACGTACCTGCTACACCCTGGAAAGGGGGGGAGGGAGTTGTGGACAGTAGCTCCCATCTGTGAACTGGTGGCATTCAGTATTTGGAAGCAGGATTGTTTACTGTGGTGTGTTCTCCTCGTGTATGGTGAGAGGGGTGTGGGGTAGAGCATTCTTTAGGCATAAGAAAGAAAGAAAAATCACATGCAATGCCTCATAGAGGCTGGAAGACTACAGCCAAGCTGTTCCAAATAGAACAGGGTGTGCAACTGCTAGAAAGTTACACTTCCATGGAACTGCTGCATGTGCCCTGTGAGTACACATTAGCTTAGTGCATTACACCTGTCTCTCATCGTGGTCATCGCACTGCAACCCGTTCTCAGTTGCTTTTGTTATTGTGTACTTCTTTGCTTTTTTGGGATTGAATTGTAGTTTTTGCTTCGAGTTTTTGAACTTGCTTTTTCGCTTTTCTAGATGTCTTCCTCCTGCTCCTGTTTGGAGGCTGTAGCATCGTTTTTGGGTACCAAATCAGGATCTAATTTATTTTCTTTCTGCTGTCAAAGAGACAAACATCAGAGTGGCTTCTGAGGAAGGTCATCTTCATATGTCCCTATGGGTTGTGAAGGATAAAAGCAAAGGCCAAACAGAGGCTGCATTCAAATAACATTTCTTGGTTAAATACTACTCTATCCATTTCAGTCACTGTTTCCACATTTCTACTTGCCCCTTGGGTTCCTCAATTGGTTTCCCTGGTAAGTGTAAGGGAATCGGAACACCGTTCAGCTGACCCTACTGCTGTATTGTACGTATGGCAACACAAATATATGATATTTGTTGGGGGCATGATATTTCCCATCTGCCGGGGTTCCCCCTAAATATCGAAGTCAGAATACTAATGGTACTAGATATCGAAGACAGAATATCAACAGTATCACTAGATTGAGGTAAGTAATATCATTGGTAAGCATATACATTTTTTAATTTCTGCAATAATATCGAAGCTTTAAATGCCCAAAACTTAAATATTGTTGAATCATAATATCATTGTAACGTGTTTTAATGTACTATTTATATGTACATGTTATATTTTTCTTTGAATGCTAAATGTGCTTACATAGATTTTTTTTAATAATGTGTTTTTGTTCAAGGATGTTGATTATTAAAGGGGATTAGGGCGGGTAGTAAATCAAATATCTTTAAATTTTTTTAAAACATTTTAATTGAATTACTTTCAGTTTTACTGATTGTTTAATGTTTCTTTTTGCTATTTGTTACTCAGGTTGTGGTTATTTTGAGATTTTGGTGGGTAATTCATTTTATTTTTGTTTTGGAAAATATATTTAATAATATTGCATTACGTTTTTACATAACAATGTAATTTTGATACGTACTGCTCAGGCTTTTTAGGTTTTACGGGGGTTTTGTGTGGATATTGTATTACATTTTTTAATTAATTAATTTTTAATTTTTAAAGTTGAATTTTCTGTAATTATTTACTTTTGTTTATTCATTTTTTAAATCTATTTTAGATTTTGTGGCTTAAATTTATGAAATTCTATTTTTAAAATATTAAATATTTTTAATTTTAATTTGTAATTTTAACATTTATAGTTCTGTGTTTGAGGTTTTATAGGGGTTTGGGTAGGTAGTGTATTATATTTTTTATTGTATTTACATTTTATTTTTGTAATTGTAATTTAATGCATGTTTTTATTATTTTTTTAAAGTTATAAATGTTATTTTTTACTTGGGTTGTTTGGTTTTATAGGGGTTTTTGAGTAGTGTATTGAAGTGCATGATTAACAGTTTTCAATTTATATTTATAAATGTAAAAATGTAAATCTGTCATTTTTGATGTTTTATTGGGGTTTTTTGCTGTGTGTTGTGTTGTTTTATCAAATAGTTATTATGGTGCTGGAATGGATTAGTTTTTAGGGTTACTAGTAAACAATGTGGACAGACCCTCTGTCAAAGGGTGGCTTACAGGTGTATAGGTGCCAGATAAACCTACTGGTTTGTTAAAAGACCCCCTCAACCTATTTGGTGGCATGCTTCATCATTGGGGTCCCAACCTGGTAGCCGAATGCCACCCGGTTATGATACAACGCCTGATTACAGCGGAGCTGGTGTTGTGTAATATGTGAAGGAAGTGGTGAAAGTTAAAATTATCTCTGGGAACGCTTGTAAAGGATACTTTATTCTTTGTGGCCCAGGATAAGGTTAACAAGTTAGGGCGGGCAACTGCCGATAAAAAGGCTCCTTGCTGTCCCGAAAGGTCGGTCTACATGTTTCAGCCCCTGTTGAAAAGTGAAGGGGCTTTCATCTGGACCAAATAAGTGAAAGTGAGTGTGTGGCAAAATGAACGCCACGTGAACTTGTGAATAACAACACACGTGCTAAGGTGAGGGTGACAATTTAGTTGTTGCACAAGGTTACTGATTAATTTCAGGGGGTAATTGTAGTTATTGCACTGGATTACTGATCCATTTTTTGGGCACAAGGATGGGTGTTGCACCAAGTTACTGATCAGTTTTAAGGGGGCATGTGTGGGTTTTGCACTGCATTACTGATTAGTTTTTAGTGCGCCTCTGTGGGTATTGCACCAGGTTACTGATTTGTATTTACCATGCAGGAATGAGTGTTGCACTGGGTTACTGATTTGTTTTTAGGGCACCGGTGTGGTGTTGCACTGTATTACTTATTAGTTCTTAGGGTGCAAGAATGTGTGTTGAATCGGGTTACTTATTACTTTTTAGAGGTGCAGAGATGAGTGTTGCACAGTATTCCTGATACATTTTTAGGGGACAGCTATGTGTGTTGCAGCAGGTTAGTGACACATTTTTAGGCTGCAGAGATGTGTGTGGAACCAGGTAACTGTCTAGTTTTTAAGAGGCTAGTGTGGGTATTGCACCCGTTTACTTATTAATTTTTGGGAGCAGGGATAGGCATTGCACAGGCTTACTGACTAGTATTTAGGGTACCGATGTGGGTGTTGAACTGGGTTACTGGTTTGTTTTTAGTGTACAGAGTTGGGTGTTGCACCGGGTTACTGAATACTTTTTAGGGCAATGGGATGGGCATTCCACTGGGTTAGTGATTAGTTTTAAGGGGCTGGTGTAGTTATTGCACTGGGTTACTAATTAGTTTTTTGGGCGCAGTGATGGGTGTTACACCAGATTACTGATTGGTTTTAGGGTGCCCAAATGAATGTTGCACTGGGTTATTGATTCATTTTTAGTGTGCACGGATGGGTGCTGCAAAGGGTTACAAATTAGTTTTTAGGACGCTGGGTTGGACTTTTCCTTAGGTTGCTGATTACTTTTTAGGGTTTAGGGAAGGTTGTTGCATTGGTTTACTGATTTGTTTTTAGAGTGATGGGAAGGGTGTTCCACAGGGTTATTGATTTGCTTTTAGGGTGCCGGTGTGGGTGTTGCACCAGTTTATGATTCGTTTTTTTGGCTTAGGGATGGGTGTTGCACCAGGTTACTGATTCTTTTTAAGGGTGCTGGGAAGGGTGTTTCACCTGGTCGCTGATTCAATTTCAGGGTGCAGGAAAGGCTTTTGCACCGATTTACTGATTAGTTTTCAAGAGCGTAGAGATAGGTGATGCACCGTTATGTTATGTTATGTTATATGACTTTTATATAGCGCAAATCACCTACAGGTCTCTAAGCGCTTCAAGAGAAGAGTGAGCAAGTCACTGGTGCAGAAATAGGATAGCAGCGGCGGAGGCAGAAGATTACGCAGTGGTTAACGCCTCTCTAAATAGGAAGGTTTTTAAACGCTTCCTAAAGACGAGCAGAGCCGGTTCCCTGCGTAGGTACTCCGGCAGATCATTCCAGATCTGCGGGAGAAGAACAGAGAACGCTCTACCCCCTTTGGATTTAGAGATGTACCTGGGGGGAGCTAACCTGCATGCCTCAGAAGATCGCAGAGTCCGGCCAGGAACATATTTCTTCAGGCGATCTTTTATATACTTGGGTGCCTTACCGTAGATTGCCTTGTGGGCAATACATAGACCCTTGAACTGCACTCTCTGTTTGATAGGGAGACAATGTAGTTTATGTAACAGAGGGGTAGCGTGTGTCTTTCTAGGAAGTCTAAAAATAAGCCTGGCCGCATCGTTCTGCACCACCTGCAATCTTCCAATAAGCTTCTGAGGGAGGCCAATGTAAAGGGCATTCCCGTAATCCAGCCTGGAGATGACAGTGGCGGAAGCAATTGACTGTAGTGAGGATGTTGACAAGAGAGGAGCAAGTTTCCGTAGCTGCCTGAGTTAGCCAGTACAGGCAAGAAAAGATCACACCAGGGGCTATTCCTTGTTGGAATGATTAGCACTTCGGTCTTATCCGGATTTAATTTTAATGAATTGGCCATCATCCAGTTTACATTGAACCTGAGCAACTTTTTGGCCGACTCCTGGGGCTGGTGGGAATTGTTAAGCCGGATAAGAAGTTGAGTATCATCGGCGTAATTAAAAACCTGACAGTCCATATGAGTCAGAGTCTCCACAAGGGATTGCAGATAGATATTAAAAAATAGTGGAGATAATACAGAGCCCTGGGGTACCCCACAGGTCAGGGAGCCCAGATCAGATAACTGCTCACCCAGCTGAACTCTCTGAGTGCGGTCAGACAGAAATTAATTTAGCCATTGATATGCTTACCCACTGATACCCAGATTGGTGAGACGGTTCAGCAGTATGTTGTGGCTGACCGTATCGAATGCCGCTGACAGATCTAATAAAATCAGGGCACTCGGCTGTTTATCATCAGCCATAACTCTGAGCTCGTCCAGAACAGCCAACATCACTAGCTCTGTGCTATGATGGGCTCTGAAGCCCGCCTGTCTAGCTTGGAATAGCTGGTGGTCCTCCAAATACTTCGAAAGTATCTTTAATATGTGCTGTTCCAACATCTTGGCTAGAAGGGGGAGCTGGGAGATGGGTCTAAAGTTCTTTAGAGTCAGGGTATCTGCACCCGTTTTTTTCAGCAGGGGGGTGACCCTGGCTTCTTCAAAGTTTATTGGTAGATGACCCATAACTAAAGTGTTGTTAAGTAATTCCAGGACCTGCTTCTCTCGCCCTGGCAGGGCCATTTGAAAGATCCTTGGAGGACAGGGATCTACCCGGGAGCCTGATTTGGTGTGATTTGTTAATGATGCTAAGGTGATTGAGTCAATCTTAGGGAAATTAGAAAGCTGACTGCTAGAGCAGGGAGAGGGGTAGGTCTGATGGAGGGAACTGGGATCGGTGGGTGTTCTAGCAATTTCCGAGATGATATCCTTAACTTTCGGAAGGAAGAAATCCTGAAAGGCATCACAATCCAAAGATGCGGTTGCGGATTTCTTCTCTGTTTTTTGACTCAAGTCTTTAAGAATAGCGAAAGTCTCTTTCTGTTTGTTCTCTGCCAGAGCAATCCTTCCCTCGTAATACTCTGCTTTCCTTGCTAAAATGGCTGATTTGTAGACGGAAAGAATGGTTTTATAGGCATTCAGCTCTGCTGGCTCATAGCTTTTTCGCCACCGCCTTTCAGCTTGGCGGAGATGTTGTTTTTTCTCCCTTAACAGTTTATTGAACCATGGGGCCCCTTTTCCTTTATCTCTGACTTTTTTTTCCGTTCTGGTGCCACTATATCTATAGCTTGCTGTACAGTTTAGTAAGACCGTAAAATTGTATTTTAACTGTTGCTTTTGCAATTTATATTAATGTGCTTTTTTATTTGCGGCCTAAAATTGTAGTGTTTAATTGTGTATTTTAATTCAGGCTCTGTGCTTTTATGGATGGTTTTGAAATCCGAATAAAGTCTATTTGAATTGAATTGAAATGATAGCTTGCTGTAGATTGCTCAGTAAGGCTTCACTTTCCTGGTCCAGATTGCCTATTTCTGTTCTAGGGGGCAGAATGGAATGTAGGGTAGCTGTTAAGTGATCTGCCTCGATATTTTTCCAAATTCTGACCTTTCTCCATAGAGGTGGGGGCTGTGATAATTGGCTATAACTTCTGGACCGAGCATCTAAGCAGCGAATGATCAGACCAGACACAGGGGCTAATATCTGTTATCACTGCCCAAGGCTGTGAGGTCCAGATAAGATCAAGAGTGTGGCCCTTTACATGGGTAGGACTGTTGACCAATTGCTGAAGGTCCATTGAGAGCATGGCGGTCTCAAATAGACCCGCTGCTGACTCTCTGTGTGTCTTATCCCAATGATAGTTAAAATCCCCCACTACTAGAAGACGTTTATATCTGGAACATAAATCAGTAATAAGTTCCAGAAAAAGCTCGTTAAAGCTAGGGGTAGTCCTCGGAGGCCGATAGACTACCATAAGTACAATGCAGGAAGATTTGAAGGAGATTTTTACCCCCAAGATATCTGCATTATCACAATTTTCTGCTGTTATTTTAGTGACCATTAGGCTCTTATTAAAAAGAAACGCCACCCCCTCTAGTGTCCCCTGGTCTATTTTGCCAGAAGGCATCAAAATCTGTTGGGAGTGCTGCAATGAGGTCTGGGGCTGACCTGTCCCCTAACCACGTTTCCGTAAGTGCCAAAATGTCTATATCACCATCTTGTAACAGAGATGAGACCTCAAGATGGTGCTTTTGTAAAGAGCGAGTATTTAAAACAGCTACCTTCAGACCCCATGCTCTAGGGGCACTGACATTTTCCTGCAACAACGAATGAGATGGCCTGGGCATGACCTCAGTCCTCAGTAAGTTTTCAGCCCGCAGTGTCGCGTGAACATTTCCCTCTAAGGCGTGCTTACTCATGGCAAGGGTCCGTAGCATTTCTGCAGTATAGATCAGTGAGGGGACAGGGGTTCTGGCCCCTGGTCCCGGCCGGGCGCGGACAGGCGCAGACGGGCTTGCCTTTGGCGCGCCCGTCCGCTGTGCGTCGACCCCATCAGCTGGTTTTGGTTTTAGGGCGAATGGATGGGTATTGAATATTAGTATTAAGGAGTTTGTTGGGCTCAGGGATGGGTAGAGAATAGTAGCAGCAAGGAGTTTTTATAACTTAGGGATGAGTATTGTTTTAGGTTTAGGGGTGTCTGTGGGGGGATAGATTTTTACTGAAAAATATTTTGACTAACACACAAACACACACACGTATATATTCTAAATTAATTCATTATTATTCCCACACAGACATTGATGAATTTTCTGAATATATTTGTAAAATATAAAAGTTTAACATTTATTTTAATTAAATATAGTTAACAGTTTAAAAAAAATCTTTTTTTAAGTCTATATTTTAGGGTTCAACCTTTTGGTTCCTTTTAAAAAGTCTATATGATTGTAATCTATATTTTGTGTTTCAATAATTTTCTAGTTTAGATATTTTAGTATAAGGATATTTGGGTTTCGATATGTTTGTCATTTTAATTATAAGCATACCGTATGGGTCTTGATACTGTGGTATCGATATTTGTATACCAGATAATTTTTGTACTCAGTATTTAGTAGTACAATCCCATCTGCTACCATCTGCTGCTATGCAAGGTATATGGTTCTCACAGTTGATGCCAAGAGTGGTGTGCTACCTCCCACGGAGAATTACAAGACCCACGTTACAAATGCAGTTTATCCAATCTTAGCAACAGCAGCACCCCGTGCAGGTAAGAGCGGTAGGGCGTTGGGGCCGTTGGGGGGGATTTCGACAAATGACGAGGAGGAAAAATTTATTATTTATTTAATTTCCCCTCATGGTCGTCTGTCGAATCTCCCTCCAACCCAGCCCACTGCCCTTACCTGCACGTGCCGCACCTGCTTAGCAGCATGGCTCAGGGTGATGGGCCTTTGAGCAGTTAACTTTTTGGGGTTTGGCTATTTGACTAATCTGGAGTGCACACAACCTGGCTGGGATAATAAAAGCTCTGCTACCTGGGATTTGGGTCTCCACCAGCCCACACTGGTGCCATGAAAGACAGTAATCAACAGCCAATGTCTGATGAATGTCGACTTTAATATGTGACTGACACATGTAGGAACCAAAAAATGAATGGGTTACATTTTGTTTTTGTTTCTCTCTCTCTCTTCTGCAAAAATCTTATACATTCTGTGTTTTAGGGAGGCCTAAAAACATGCTTCATTTATTGTAATTTACATGGTGGAACAAAGTTTCTCATGTGTTCACTTCTTTATTTCATTTCTACTAAAAAAGACACTCGGTGTAGACATTATGCTTTTGAATGCTTTGTTCTCTAGTTTGAGTGATTTGGGAGCTTGTGGATGTGAAGCTTTGTGTTTGCTTTCTTCTAATATACAAAAACCATCCACCTAGCTGAAAGAGAGAACAAACATCTGATAGTCAAAAACGCAGGGGAGTCTGATTTCTAAAAGCTGTGAAATTCATCTTTTGTGAATACCGCGGAGCAGGCACTTGAATAAAGAGCTCCTTCCTACCACAACACATCCTGTTATTTCGCAGGGTGGCAAGAGTTGGAGAAAGTGGGGGAAATTGCTCCCAATTACGCTGAATAGCAAATCTTCCTCTGAACACGGGATCCGTTCCTCCGTGGGAGCAAATTAGACTATAATAGCAGCACTTTCCCAATCCCCTGATGATTGGTCTTGTATTTTTATGAGGAGATTGTGACACATCGGGTACCAGATGAAAAAAAAATGCTAGAATGCCCTGCTGCTTTCTAAAGATGCAACTTCAGTTTTCCCATGGTGAAGTCTTGATAATAATGCCAGCCTCTGCCACTCGTGGGCCTTTGAAGCAACTAATTGTGAACACATTTGGAGCGCCATTTATTTTGATGACTCAGTTGTGCAGGTGTATTTCATTGATCGGTATGAGGTGTCTTTGGACACCCGTTTGCTCAACCTAAACATGCTCCATTGTGCTATTCACACACATTCCATAGATGCTCTGTGACATTTCTATTAACCTCTGCTAATGAGTTCTCATATCCTGCGATGTCACCTACACTTCTGTCAATGAGGGCTAAAAAGATTTAACTTTATGAAAAATATATATTATCTACTGGCGGTCGCCAGTAGATAGTTATAGTTAGGACCGAGTTCCCATAGGAAATCTGAAAATTCTATTTTGAATAACTTTGGCGCCGGTTGACTTATCTTCGTGAATTTTTCAAAACTAATGGGGCGCTCTTCTCAGCTCCTACCCTTAAAGTCTCGGGGTGATTTGTCAAGCGGGGGCTGAGAAAAAAGGAGGGTCCCAAAACACATTTTCCCCATGCATTTTCCCATAGGAACTTTAGTCGAAGGTACAGCCCGAACGGCTGAACAGAATTACTTGAAATTTGGGAAAGAGGTAGTCCTCAGGTCAGGCATTTGCCTTTTGCATATATGGTGTCAATCTGTTCAGTAGTTCCTGAGAAAATTGCAGTTAAAAGTACATAAATATCTATATGCGCGCCAAATGTCCGCGAGCGTAATTCTGATTGGTGGTAAGATGTCAGTCAACATTCCAATCGGTCGAAATCAGGAAGTGTCGGATGCCATTTTGTGTGTGACAGTGAAAAAGAAAGGTGGAGAACGTGAAAAGGGGGCAGGGTAGACAGTTCCTGACCCCCTAGCCTTTGTCAGGGGGTCCCTGAAGGACCCCGAAGGGTGAAAAAAACATTTTATTTTTTTTCAAAAAATTGCGGGGTGCGCGCATGGTGCGCGCACGGTGAAAAACCCTTTAAAAAAAAAAACATTTTAAACTGTTTATAAGTTTATAGAAGATATTAACTATGCTGTTCAACTTTATCCAAATTCAAAAAAAAAAGAGCTGAGCCATTCCATATTACAGGATACAGTCAATCTATAACGCTATACATAGGTAGTTTATTGTAAAATAAATATATTAAAAATATAATAATACATACATAAATTAGCATTTAAAAAACCTTACAAATTCACTAAAAAAAACATAGGTTTCACACACGTTATAGTTAGGAATTAGCATTTAAAAAACCTTGCAAATTCACTGAAAAAACCATAGGTTTCCCACATGTTATAGTTAGCTGGACATTTCACTCGTAAAAAAACATTGAAATTCCCCCGTTATAGTTAGTTCAGCTAACTATAACTCATGCGACCGCAATCCACTGCTGATGATGTCACATATTACATCACTCATGACATGGTCAGTGACATCACTCATGACATCACTGATGACATCTCAAATGACATCACTGATGACATCACTGATGACATCATCCAGTGAATATGTGTCTTTCTGAAAATTAAATATTTTTTATATATGTATATCTAAAGGTTAATGGAAGAATAAATGGGTAAATAAGTGTCTAAATGGATGTTTTTTTTGTAAAATTAATTGTATAACTGACTTATTAACAGTATCTTAGTGAATACAGTGATGTAATATGTGACGTCATCAGCAGTTGATTGCGGTCGTGCGAGTTATAGTTAGCTGTACTAACTATAACGGGGAAATTTCAATGGTTTTTTATGAGTGAAATGTCCAGCTAACTATAACATGTGTGAAACCTATGGTTTTTTCAGTGAATTTGCAAGGTTTTTTAAATGCTAATTCCTAAATATAACGTGTGTGAAACCTATGGATTTTTAAGTGAATATATATATATGTACATATATAGCGCAAACTGGACCTGAAGGTATTGGAGCACTTTACATGAGCCCCTGTTACATTACATAAGGCCACACTCCATTTTTTTGATAGGCACGAGGACATTCAGTGATATGCCCAGAATCATTGAATGTTGAGCTGATGCGGAGACTCGAACCTGGTTCCCCAGTTCCAAAGTCGGCTGCTTTGACCGTTACCCTCATTCCTCGCATAGAACAATAGCACCTCCGATTTTTTTTTGAGTGCATTTCATGTCAGATTGCTTTCATTTGTGCTTTTTACGTGTTCACAGTCATTGGCTGAAAAGTACACCTTTATTATTCATCTGCTGTGCTTTCCAATGCGTTGATTCAGGAACTGACAACCAGAGTGTGTGATTGTCAGCAGGTGTTATCTTGCTGTCCAGGAAAGTTTTTATACAGAGAATCTCGAAACAGTGATCGCCAGTGGCGGCTGAAGGTGAAAGACGTGTCATAGCCGCGGGAGGAAGTTAAACTCTACAAATTTGATGATGTAGCCTTAAAGCCTTATTATGACTACGGCGGTCCATCAGACTGCCGTGGCCACGGTGGCGGTGCGGGCACCACCGCACCTGCGATCCGACCGCCCCATTATGAGATCAGAGATCCCTGGCGGTGTTATGGCAGTCTTGAGGCCGCAATATGCTTGGTGGGCTGCTGCTAGTTGAGCCTGCCATGAAAAGTGTGGCAGAGAGTAAATAAAGGGAGCGCTACATGGCCTCTGTTGCCTCTGTGCCAGGGAATGCATGCAGGGGGGTACATGGTGTACCCCCCTTTCTGCATGCACTCCCAGTTCCTGCAGGGCATGGAGTCCATGCCCTGCTTGAACCTGCAATGGCATTACCATTGCAGTGCCTGTTACGGCTCTCCTATGAGTCTTTAAACAGACACCGCCGTGGGCCAGCCGCCGCAGGACCACCTGACCTGGATTCCAGTCGTAATCCGGCGGGAGGTTTAATTAAGGCTTTGGCAGTGCGGGCAGCTCCCGCACCACCAAAGTCATAATAAGGCCCTTAGATAGTTAGAAATATATGATGCCCAAAGTCCAGCATTTTACCCAAGGTTCTGCCAGAGTGTGATTAGGAATAGTACATGTACGCCCTCATTTGTACTGGTGGTTATGCACTTAACTGTCACCAATCTGGTAGGTCAAACCACTAAATTGGCAGATGCTCGACCTCGCACACAGTGGTGGCTCACGCTGCAACGCCAACTCGGCGATGCAGCACACGCAATGTAAATTGTTTTATTTTTTTATTTATTTACCTAACTCCGTTCGGCCATATGCTGGAGTTTACTACCCCCACCCTGCCCCTCCCCGCCCCTCCCCACCTCCCCGCAGCACTCCCTCGGCGAGCCGCCACTGCTCACATATAGGACATTTGGAACTACCGCTGGCAGCAGAAGTCGACCGCACATTGGGGTTGCTTCCACAGCAGACACAGCAATAGGATAGTGTTGGTGATTGTGATAGTTGCGATCCGATGGCTGTGTGTATCTACGCTGATGACCGCATATGGGGTATACATGTATGCCGCACTTTGCAAAATAACTCACTTGCCTCCTGACAAAAAACTCACTTGCCTCCTGACACTGCTGCTATCAACACCTCCTCCATTTTAGCTGCTGTTTGCCACCTCTGGGAGCAATCATGTCAGTTCAAGCAGGTGAAAGGGGACCTGCCTTCTCTCCAGAGGAGCTGGAGAAATTGGTAGAAGTGGTCCTTACCCTCTATGGCCAGCTCTATGCTCACCAGAAGAGCATGTAACTAGCTTACATACATGTTTTACTCTGTTCAACTCCATCCTTTCCATTTACACAGAGTACAATGTGGCTCTGAGTCCCGGAGTGAATTCAGATTACTGTAGTAAACATTTTTTATGCCTACATACGGCAATCATGTCATGAATTGTGTATCTACTGTACTCTGTGTACTTAACACACCATTGTGATGTGTGTTGTGTGTTAAGGCCTAGATTCTACTTGTGGTGCAGTCACATATATATGCATGTATACTTTTCATGGTACCTTTGATTAATTTGCTAATCAGATCATAGTAAATGTGCATCCACATGTATAGGGTTTACTGCATGAGATGTGCATGTATACTGTAAGAAGCAGATGAGGGTGATGTTAGTTATGTGTACAGTCCCATAATTCACTCAGTCCAGATCAGGGCTCGCCAAACTGTTGTCTGGGAGCTAACTATACCTCACAGACCCCTTCAGAGTGCCACACTACCTTGAGGTCACTTATTGAATGGACACAAGATGTACCTTTTATTTTTTGAAGTGTTTGACATGTGAGGTTAATGTGGGATCAGTATGCACAACCTGCAGAGAGCAAGGCCGAACAATGTGTTGTGCCCAGTGAAGGCAATGGCCCAGGCTGTGCCAGAGTGACTGTGCCAATATAACTGATGCACAGAGTAGTCCCCTTGTACACCTGCAGATCCTTGTATGTTCTCAAAGTGAGTTTTCTGAAACACTACTAGCCCAGATTAGTTTTACATGGACTACATTTGGAATGTTGACTTTGATAACCCACTGACCTGCTACTTCTTTCCATTGACCCACGTTGTCCATGTGTATCATTTACTTCTGACAGGCCTCCTACTCCCACAGGTCTGGTGTCACTCTTCTATAAATAATGCATTGTAGAGACATATTGCACAGGTGACACATTAACAGTGTAGAGAGGTGGTTACCTCTGAAGAGATTTTGATATGTGAATCACCAGCTTTGTTACAATCAGCCAATCTAACTAGACCTACAATGGTATGTTCAATGTCGTCCCTGTAACAGTGCCACATAAGGCAAAAGGTGTGTCCTGTGATGGCAGTAGATACCACACAAACTCAATCAGATATAGTATGATAGCCCATTGCTGCAAATGTCCACACATCCCAGAGAGGCGCTCTCACTGACACACATGGCAGCCCTTTCTTTGTGATGTAAGTCTTAGGATGTAGTGTATACTATGATTAAGGCTCCCTGTTTTCCATTTGTACTGATCTTTACTGATAAATACAGACAGAAAACATTTATTTTCTTGTCTGCATTTATTTTTAAATGTGGATTAAAAACAGAAATTGGGTTTCTTTTTGAGTAATTCTAAATACTGTCTGCCATGACTGTCAGGCCAATAGCTGTGTGGATTGATAGGTAAGGGGGTTAAAAAAGAAAGGACTTTTTTAGTAAAGACGTTTTAACAGTAGTAGAAATGCACATGATTGCTACTGAAATTTGCATATTTCCTTATACGTACATTGATTTATCTTCTGTGGGTGTTTATAGCATTGAAACCTAGTAGGCATTCAAGCATAAGTGCATATTTACCGGTTAAATAAATGTGGAAATATACTAATTTCAGCTTCATTTTTCAACAAAAATCAAATTAAATATGGATAAATACAGATAGAAATAGCAAAAAATAAATATGGATACATACAGACAGAAATGTTAAAAAATCAATTCCATAAAACCGGTAACCCTAACAATGATATTAACCTGTATGGACCTTATGCAGCAAGTCAATGGCCTGGCTGTAAAGGTGTCTGTACAAGCATGCACAAGAAGCTTGCCCTTCAGAAACTCACAATAGTGTGTTGTGTTTCATAATATTTCACAACAGTACATGTAGGATGGCCATGGGCTACATGATGTTAGTTGACTGCCTTGGTCAGTGTAGGTCATGACCAGGGTTGATGATAGTATGTGGGCCATTTGGGGGAGTCAGGGTGCCGGCGGACGCCCCGTCCACATTCAGAGGACAGCCCCAGCTGGACCTCTGTTATCTTCCTGGTCCAGCACCTTAGGTCCCACCACCCCAGGGTCTGTACTTTCCAGGCAATGGCTTTCCAAACGGACGGTTTCTGATGGGCGTTGACCAGCATGGACAAAATAGATGAATACACATATCATAACGGAAAGTCTTAGGACATCTGTTTGGTTGACACACATTTTCAATACACCTAGCACAAGCATTAATCAATAGTTAACATACTACATATGTAAGTATCACCTGCTAAGTACGACAAAGTCATGAATATACACTTGTACCGATCATTTTTGCCAACATAATTTTACCATGGTATAGTACAAAGGCCAAAGTATGCAAGGTGATCAACTGTCCTAATATGGGCATAAGGATGGAGTGTAGACAAGTTCAACAATTCATTTGGAGCTGTCTGGGGTTATCACATAAGTGGAACAAACTGTTTGCAGGTTATGTAGCATGCATGCATGTGTTTATTCTAATTTTGAAGCCTATATAGTGAACCATGAAGTTGGTGTGATATAAGCACTTAAGAAATATTTTCTGTTGATATGTGATGGTCAGGTGTGGAAACGCAGTTGCAATAAACCAATTTTACATGTCATTTCAGATGCTTCCAGGAGAAGGGCCCAACGTTGTTGGGGACACAGCTGGCCACAGTGGTTCCAGATGTGACAGCACTGACAAGGAGGGACCCAGTGACCAGGAGAGTGTGGGGAGGGCAATGGAGGGCACATGCTCAAGTTCATCATCATCTGCATCATCCTCCGATGGACACTCGTGAATGGTGGTGGACCCCAAAGGATTTGTTCCACCTCCATCTTTGTCTGTCACACCCAGTTCAATCGCCACCCTCTCTGTTGTCCCCCACCCAGTTTGCCGGGCCCACTCCCTGAAGAGGGAAGCCGTCTTCTTTGCTGCAGGCACATCAGCCTCTGCCCCTGTTACCCCCGCTGCTCTGAGTGAAGAGGCTATTGACCTCCTGAGGAACATCTCTGTGGGTTAGAATGCACTCCTGAATGCCATCCAGGTGAAAGGCAGCCAGCTGACGCCGGTGGTGGCCTACCCAGAAGGCCTCTACAGTGCCATGTCTGGCCTACAAAGGTCTTTTCTAGCTCTGGCCTCCTCCCTCACTGCAGCCTTCCACCCATTCCAACCTTCCAGCCCACCTCCTGCCCCATCCAAATTTCCTATTCCCATACCTGTCCTGAGCACATGCACACATCCGCATGCACACCCTTCATCAGACCAAAGCACTACACTCAAACAAAAATGCATAAAAAGGTTTAGGTATACAACCACTCATCAGGCACTCACTCCCCTCACCACTACCGCCCCAACATACCCCCAGACACCACACCCACAGACCCCTCCACAACTGCCAGCATTCCTGCAGACACCACACCAATATCCATAGACCCCACCACAACCACCAGCATTCCTGCACATACCACACCAACACACACAGACCCCTCCACAACACCCAGCATTTCCACAGACACCACACAAACACCTACTGGCCCCTCAACAACACCCAACATTCCCGCAGACACCACACCAATACCCACAGACCCCTCCACAATGGTGCTGAGACAGAATATCGAGTTGGACATGTCAACTTACAAAATATTGAGTTGGAAATATCGTGATTCAGAAAAATCGACAGCAAGAATATTGTGGTCAAGAATACCGAATTTAAGGTAAGAAATATCATTTTTAAAAATATAGAAGTCATTCATATTGCTTGCAAAAATGTAGATGTTTAAAATATCGATTTTTTATTAGTGTTGTGTATTTTAGCTTATATTTTAAATGTATGTGATGTATTATTTTTGTATAAGTATTGTTTATGTTTTTTAATATATGTGTTAAATTTTTAGTAGTTATGAATTTTATTTTAATTACATTTTGCATTTTTTAGTTCTGTAGCAGGTTGTGGGTTTATAGGGGAATAGGGTGGGAAGAAATTTAATTATAATAACTTAATCATTATTCCTTATTTATTTAATTTAGATGTTATATCCTTAGTTGTGGGATGTAATTTATTTGTAATTAATTGTTTGTTAATTAATATTAATTAATTGATAATTAATTATGGTAATTGTGTAAGAAACAATGTAGGTGTGGGTTGTGGGGTTTATGGGTTAAATGGTGGGAAGTAATTTATGTTTTTATTAAATAATAATTCGTTCTTAATTAACATTAATTAATTGATAGAAAATTAATTATGGAAATTGTGTAATGAATTTTAGGTGCGAGTTGCGTGGATTATATGGGTAAATGGTGGGAAGTAATTTACGTTTAATTAATTAATAATTAGCTGTTAATCAATATTAATTAATTAATTGAAAATTAAATATGGAATTTGTGTATTTAATTTTAGGTGTGGGTTGTGGGGTTTATACGGATAAAAGGTAGGAAGAAATTTTTGTTGAATTAATTAAAAATTAGTTGGTCATTAATATTAATGAATTAATTAATATTTAATTAGTGTATTTGTTTATATTTTCGTGTGGGTTTTTTTATTGTTATAGGGGTATAGGGTAGGGAGTAAATTAATTTTACTTACTTTATAATTAGTTGTTAAATACTATTAGTTTTTTAACTGAAAATAATTTTTTACAGTTTAACTTTAGCTGTGAGATGTGGGGATTGTAGGGGTAAAGTGTAGGAAGTTAAAGACATTTTATGAGTTCTAATTTGTTTTTTAATTAATAATATTTCTTCAATTGGTAATTAATTATGTTAGTTGAGGAAGTACAATTTGTTTTTTAGTTTTGATGTGGGTTGTGAATTGTATTGTGTTATAGGTTAGGAAATAAAAAAAGTAAATTTATGTAATAATGTATTTGTTTGGAATTTTGTTTTATTTTATTCAATATAATATTTGTAGGTATTTGTTATATGTATTTAACATTACAATATGTTTAAAAAAATAATAGTATTAAATATATTAGTATTTGAATTTTTTATATATTTATATATTTTCTATTTATTTAGTTTTTAAATATGTATACTGTTGTTAAAATTTTGTTTGTTTTTAATTTTGAACTGACTGGAGTTAGAATATTAAGTGTTACTCCTCTGCAATCCAACACTTTCCCTACTGTTGCACTGGAGTGGGAATAGTATTTGTTACCCCTCCGCTACCCAACACTTTCCCTACTGTTGCACTCACTGGAGTGGGAATAGTAATTTTTACCCCTCCGCTATCCAACACTTTCCCTACTGTTGCACTCACTGGAGTTTGAATAGTACGTTTTTACCCCTCTGTTATCCAACACTTTCCCTATTGTTGCACTCACTGGAGTGGGGAATAGTAATTTTTACCCCTCCTCTATCCAACACTTTCTCTACTGTTGCACTCACTGGAGTGGGAAATATAAGTTTGAAGATTTTTAAATAGTTTAATGTTTTAATTTATAGTAGAATGTTTTTTAAATTAGATTTTATGTTATTGGCACACACACATATTTAATCTACTTAATTTTTTATATAAATTTTAATATTCAACATATTTGATATTTATTATTTTATTTTATTTATTTATATATATATATATATATCTATAGTTTGCTATTTTATACAACTATATTTTTTACATCTATATCTTTTTCGATATTTTTGTATTTACCTGTTTAAGTATAGGGAGTCGATATTTTTGCATCGACATTTTTTACTTCTATATTTTTAACATCAATGTTTTGTCAGTGAACTCTCCACAACACCCAGCATTCCCGCAGACACCACACCAGCATCCATAGTCCACAACCACCAGGCTTCCTGCACATACCACACCAACACACACAGACCTCTCCACAACACCCAGCATTACCGCAGACACCACACAAACACCCACTGAGCCCTCCACAACACCCAACAGTCCTGCACACACCACACCAATACCCACAGACCCCTTCATAAAACTCAGCATTCCACCAACACCCACAGCCCCCTCCACAACACCTATCATTTCCACAGACACCACACCAACACCCACAGAACCCTCCACAATACCCATCACATCCACATCATGCACACCAAAAAAACACAAATACTCATAGTCACCCACACAACAGACACCTAGAGAACACATAGTAGATATAGCACACACTTCTCTCACTTCCACTCCCTCTACCTTCCAAATCCAACTCCCTCCCGAACATCCTCTCTATTTTCCCTGTGAAAGTGCCTTGCTTGTCCTTGCCCTTAACCCTGTGACACCCAACCCCCACCCTCCCAAAGTCCCAAAAAACTCTCCGCAATTACAACCCATCCCTTCTACATCCCAACCCACCCCTGAAAAACCAGGTCCCCACCCCACTGAACCCAGCCATACCCTAAAAGAGCCAAGAAAACTTCTCCCAAACCCCAACCTATCCCTATCCACCCTTGAAAACCCAGCTATCCACCCCATTAAACCCAGCCATACCACTAGGAATTCAAAGAAAACCCCTCCCAAGACCAAACCTAGCCCTCCCTAAACCGCACCCCCTCCCAAGTACTATCTTTGAGCTGCCTTCTATGCTCGATAGATGCAGCTTTGTGAGGAGGTTCCAATCAATGTCAGTAAGGGCAAGTTTGGTGGCACAGCATTGTGCTTTGGCACAGATTACTGGAGTGGACTGTCCATTGGCCTTTGTTTAACCTGATGATTTTCATCAATTCATTAAAAGTTTTCATGGTTTGGAAGACATTAGTCCTGCCATTTTGTTTCTTATTATTTGATGTTGTTGGATAGGTAGTTATGTGTGACTACAGTTGTGTTGCTTTCATCCCTGATTGCTGATCTAGTTGAAGTGGTTAATATGATCTGACCTTGGACCTAGTGCTGGAGTTACACAGGACAAGGGTAAATGGTCAATGAATGGACATGTGAGATGAATTCTAATTGGAGCTGACATTGCATTGGGTGTTATATTATTTGGTCAGTTTTTCAGCTTGGCCTGGCCAATGTCAACTTGATTTAGGTTGCACTTCTCTCTATAATGTAGGTTGGATATTTGTGTGATGTGTTCAAGTTAGATATTTGTTTATCCGCACATGGAGCATGTTATATTGCCATACCTTTGTGGACATTTGTATGGGCATGTGTTCATTTTCCTATATTTACCTTGCACCTACTTTAGCTAAATGTGTGACAAATGCTTTAATTGCTCTGTTTGCTTTTATGGCTTGCACTTACACATTACCTACACATGCAGAGCACTTGGTTATGCTATTGGTTGCCCCATATTGACTCCATTCCGCAGGCCCAGTGCACATGGAGGTTTTGAGGAATGTGCAAAATGGACTGTGGCCCAGGGCCCCAGCCTTTCGAGGTTCCCCTGGTAAAGGCATACCTATTCTGCAGAGAGTGCTTAGATTTGGCCCATTGAATACTTCTCACACTGGTTATTTGTAATCCCATTTACTGGCATTACCTTTTGATGTGGGTGATTTGTGAGAGTCCAATACAGAATTATAGTGGAGAAGGTGTGTTTCATTTTCATGACACATCCATACGGCTGATTCTTTGATCTCACAAAAGGACCTAGAACGTGTGCAATGTGAGGGTGGCACAGAGATTGATAGGTATGATATTGATGAGGAGGTGCTGGTGAGTGACACAACGTAATGCACACATCACTGATTATGAGATGTAGACACGTCTACCTGTGTAGAGTGTGCCTACGCAGTGTCAGTGACCTAGGCAAAGAGTGGATCATAGAGAAGTATTTGAGTTATACATTAAAAACCAATTCCGAACAGAGGTGCACAAAATACGCTTGGCCCAGGGATCCCAATCCCCTTGCCATGTCCATGGCGGGGCATCGATTTGCTGAGGAGTCTATGGCAACAGGTAACGTATAACTTACAGTCGCTTGCGCCCCAAACAGTGTTGGTTTTGGATGTTCTCCAGCAGGTACAGCAGTGGCAGGACATGGATGATCTGCTCCATGGTGGCACAGGATGTGTGGAGGTGAGTACAGGTGAGTTTTTCGCCAGCTCAGATGTGGTGGTTGGACGGCCACTTTCACACCAGCTGTAAGGCGCCCTGTAATTGGGCCGGCAGTAACACTGGCGGTCCGCCAGATGCATTGGCCTATCCCGCCGCCACCATGGCCGGTTTTTCCGGTGGTGTTGGTGGGACCACTGAGCTCTTTTGTTGATGTAACAACATGCTTTGTAAGATGACGATCGGACTGGCAGTGGTGCGGTGCAGTGCGGTGAGGTGGTTAATCCGACAACACAGCGGTCCCCAGACAGTCAAACTCTTATCAGGGCCTGAGTATGTGCAGAGACGCAAAAATGCCAAAGGAATATCCAGCTATCCACCCTAATATACTTAGGGGTCCATTAGGATGGTGGACGGATGGCAGCCGCCGGGCCGGCAGTGGCAACCACCGGACCAGCGGCGGACATCCGCCCGCGATCGTAACCCTGAAAACCGCCGGTCCCATTAGCATGGCGGTGATGACCACGGCGGTGAGAATCTCCACCCGCCACTTTTCTGCCAGTACCAGTCCGCACGCATGCCTAGCAGGCGGAACTGGACTGCTACAATGATGCCGGTGCAGGGCCAGGCTCCGCCGGCATGATCATGATGGCGGTGGTAGCAAGCCTTTCCGCGGCGGTGGAACTGCCAGGGAAAGGCATGCAGAGAATGTCTGTGGGGGCCCATTGCAGGCCCCCAATGTGTTGGGGGGTGTGTGGGTGCACTGGGGGGTACCCCTCCCACATGTCCCTGTACCAGGTGGCAGGCACTGTGCAGTGCCTGCAACGTAGTGCAGTGACATGCATGACATGCTCCTTTTCACACCACGGTGGTGCTGCTGGCAGCAGCAACCGCCGCAATGTTAATCGCCAGAATCCGACCGCAGTGGTTGGATTCCGACTGCGGAGCATCCTAATTGGACCGGCGGTTATGCCGCGGTCCTTGCGGGCGGTCTTTTCCCGCTACCATGGCGGTCGGGGAGAATTTCCGATCGCCATCCTAATAGGCCCCAAAGTTGTCTTAGCAGACAGATCCTTTTATCGGGTGGCTGTAACACAGAATAGATTCTCATTTGTGCCAAATATTAACCAAAGAGTGACTAACTGAGAACCCAATTGCGTTTCAAGTGCCACTTTTCAAGATCCTGTAGGTGACAAGGTAATGGATTGTCCAAAGATTCAAACAAACAGAATGAATCCTTTTACCTCGACAGCCAAGATATTCAGGACAAAAAAATGAAATATGCTCATTGGTCTCTGGAACAACCCCACAAGCTGGACATAGATTAGAAGCTGAGTTGTACTTCCATCGGCTAGCAAAAGATCTCTGCGGTGAACAGCCATATCGAAAGTGCATGTACAGACTTTTAGCTAGAATTGGTGTAACATTGGCTAAAAAGGGTTTAAAAGATGGAACAATCTTAATTTTCAAAAATTGGTTTGTTAAGCGCCCTGTGACCCCGCAAACAGGATCTTGCTCATGAACATTGCGCAATAATTTGATTTTAAACCACCATCAACTTTGCCAATGGTGATGGGTTTGTCCCATAATCTACATAGACCAAGCTTCAGAAACCAATAATGAACATATTCATTTGAGCCAAGGGACCTGCAAAGCATCTGGCATGTTTGCCAATTCCTTGAGAGAATACCTATACTCCTGTTATTCTGGCGTAGTCCAAAGATGGACCCAATACCTCAAGGTTATCAGCGCTATCAGATTTGAAATTCGATTTATGACTTAAAAAGGATTGAAGTTGAAGAGGTCTCCCCTGGTATGCAAGAAGTAATCTCACAAAGGTGTTTTCCGCAATGGCTAGATGTTGGTTATCAGCAAATCCCCTAAAAAGCGCCACAAAGATTTTCGCAAGTTAAACTTCTAAGGCTGACGACATAAAGCGAGAGATAATACAGCCAAAGAATGGCCCTGCATCTGTGCTGAATAAGAAGTGAACTTTTATCAACTTGAGAATCCCATGTACGTTTATCAGACATCCTAACACTTAGTTAGTCAATACAGCTGACTCTCTCTAAAGTTTTATTATCAGCTTTCACTCCATCATTTGTAACAGCCCCTGGTCCTATCACTGTATATTTGGTTTTTGCTGCATTCAGTTCCAGGCCTCTGGATTTACAAAACCACACAAAGTTATTAATTAAGACCTGCAGTCCCATAGGTGTCTTAGAAATTAGGAGGGACTTTTCCACGAAAAGAAGAATAGATATCTTG
The DNA here is from genome assembly GCF_964204655.1 of Triturus cristatus. Taxonomy (NCBI): domain Eukaryota; kingdom Metazoa; phylum Chordata; class Amphibia; order Caudata; family Salamandridae; genus Triturus; species Triturus cristatus. The sequence continues at coordinate 133,603,076 of NC_140586.1, read as the reverse complement.
TTATTGTTTAAAACAGGGGATTCATTCTGGCATTCCAGAAGTGTATGTACCACATCATTAATATACTGGCTAAATAGGGTGGGAGGGAGGACGCACCCCTGGCATATGTCACGCATAATTAGGATACGCTCCGTTAATTCCCCCTTACTGCCCCATCGGACGTGGGCATAGTTCTTTATCTGCAACTTAATTATAAGGTCCACCAAGTTCCCAGGAGCACCCATTTTGAGAAAATCTTTCAACAGGTTCTCTGTGGGAACGAGATAGAAAACAGCTCTAAGGTAAAAAAAAAGCCACATATAAATTGTGTTTCATTAGCAGCTCATATTTCCAATAAAGGAGAGCCAGCCTGAAACCATGGTTCTTGGTGATGGTTTTTGGTCTGAATACAGCTTGAAGGGAAGACAGGACTTGTTTCTACTCCACCCATAATATGAGTTTTCAAGGTCTTGCCTTGCAAAACGTTTTTGTAAATTGTCAATGAGGTTTATAGGCCTATAATTAAAGGGTGTACTAGAATCACCTTTTTTATAAACTGGGATTACCTCAGGTCCCCTACAAGAATGAGGAATCTCCCCCCCTGCAGATATGACATTAGAGTCAATGTTGACATAACTTGTCCAGATTAAAGGTTCGGATTTAAACAGGTCACCTGGTATTTTATCCATCCAACAAAGGATCTGGCAAATATAGGCACTTTCTTGAATGCATCTATATATCTATAGGATACCAATGAGGGAAGATATTTTTATCTAAAACCTCAGCCGGCTATCATTATAGCATAGTCTGGCCGTATCCTCAGTGCCCATTACATTTAAAATTGCAGAAAAGACACCTGGTATTTTAGCCTGTCCTGGTGCTTTAGCTGATTTTAGGAGGGAGATTGCATAACTGTGTCTTCTAGCGTGAAGTACACCAGTTTCATTTCATCAGCACCCACCACTACCCTATCCTTGCTAGGTGTTAATGGCCCAATGCCAGAAGACAGATTAACAACAGAATCAAGTTCCTCCAACAACTTAGAGAAATGAGTCACCCAGCACTCTAGTTAAATGTGCTAATGAAAGGTTCTAATTTTCTCACTGCTGCCATGTGACAACATTTGCCAAAAGATCTACTATTCTTCAGGTTAGCAGCCTTAAGCAGGTCTTGCCAGATTTTATCATTCCATTCTTTCTTGGCATTTACAAGGGCAGAATTATGCTTTCTTCTAGCTTCAGTTATCTCTTGCTATACTTGACGTTTGACCGCTGCTATCAGGTTGGCTTTGGTTAACTCATCTAACTTTCTTAATGGGCATGGGTTGCCTATAACTAATTTTCTTATAGAAAACATACTGCTGCAAAAACAAATAGTTTGTGGATATCCAGAATGGGTAAAGCAGAGCAGGGAACATTTTCATAATCAGCTAAGGTCACAAACAGGCCATATATGTCAGCATGCATTATTTGATTAGATATTACATGTAGCCAGGTAACTCTCCTATGGTCGTTATCTAGCAGTGGTTCAGATACATGAATACGACAACGATACATGTGTATGACTACCAGACATTGACCTACTCAATGATTCACCAGAAAGAAAGAAAGATAAGCAAAGGGTTGTAGTCACTGTCACAGCGATTATCGACTCTCATATCCTCTAACAGCGGCCATAGGCTAACATCGAGAAGGATATAATCAATAACGTTTGTGTATAAACCACGCTTGTAGGTAGAAACCTTGTGAGAGTCTGAGCGAGTTCCTCCATTGCAGGCCGTAATACTCTGGCCCACAGTTATGGCAGTCAGCTGAAGAATTGTATGTGCGAAATTATGCCCTTGCTTTCCATCTAGCTGAGAAATAGTCTACTGCTCATCTCTGGCTTCTACAAACTCACTAATATACGGTGACAGCTCAAAAGAAGTGTTAAAATCACCCACCACTATTAATTTAGTGTTCTGTTGAATGGTTTCAAGTACCTTATCTAGAAGAGTTAAGACAGGGTACTCGATACCCTCGGAGACTGGTCTAACATAAACATTTGTTAAAGCCAGTTTTAATCCTGTCGGAAATTTGAGTATAATCCCCATTAAGTCTGGAGGCTTGATATTCATAGGTGTATCACTATAATAAATGCCATTCTTTATCAATATAAGCAATCCTTGTCCATGCTTCCCAGCTAATTTGGCGTCTTCACTATAGGGCAAAAATAACCATTATTGCACACTGTCTCTGTGGCTCAAGTCTCCTGGAACATACAGACATCAAACTTGCTGATATAATTAGATTCTAATTAGAGTCTGCTAACTTAACTTTAACACAGGCAGAGTTCCACAAGATAATAGTAAGGCTGGAACATGAATTGGAATCTTCTCTTGAATGTGGGGCAACAGGTGGATCAACAACTAGAACTTAAACACAACCAGGTGAATTATCACTGGTCCTCCAGTAAATTGCCCCAGAGTGACATCACACCTAATCGTTCCGGTTGTTGCTTCCCAATCTGCAATAATAGAATCCGTACAACCATCCCCCATCACAGGCTCATCTAGATTGGTTAGTCAATAAATTGCATTTAAATTCTATGTCTCTGACCAAGCACATGAACAGGGCTTCTGAGAGTGCAAATTGCAAAAGCTCTTCGCATAGATAAGTCTGTCAGTTTAACAGTGGCGACCCGTCCCCTGCCAAAGTGAGGAGGTGGGCCGGAGGAGGGAGGTGGGGGTTTGGGGACAAAAAACAAACTTACCTGAACTCCGCTGCCAACGCTGCCGTCGCCTGCCCAACGCGCTCTTCCTTCTTCTGGGCACAGGCTCCCAGACTGCACTGCGGCCAATACTGCATGAAAGCTGCATCAGGATTGGCCTGAGTGCTGGCAACTTGCACTCCCAGGCAGACTGGGAGCTAGTGCCCGCTCTCTCCAGCCCCAGCAACACAGCTGGGGCTGGAGAGAGCTTCACTGTGCATGAGGGTTGCGCCGGCCTGAGTTGGCAGGCCAAACTCTCATGCACAATGAAGGGAGTGTACTACCACTCCCCCACCAGCAGTGTCATCCTCCTTGACCCACCCCCAAGACTTGTCATAGACATGGGGGAGGGTCAAGGGGTTTAAAATAAAATGATAATAAAATAGGTTTAATAACCGTTTATTTGAGGGTGGTGGTGGGGGGGTGCTCCTCTGCCCTAATGGAAGGGCCGCCGCTGCAGTTGGAGGTAACAGTTTTAACCTAATCAAAGTCTTTGATAATGATTCAACAAGATGGCATGTGCGCTATCAAATGTTTATCATATTTCCAGCCAATGCTTCGTCAGACAATAATACAAAGATGTAATCTAAACTGGATGATTCTGTTCTGTGCCATTCAACACGCTCAATATCAAATCTAACTGTAGAACAACCGTTATGTTTAGACCTGAACCAGTAAAAAACTCTATTGATCAATGAATCGGTGGCATCATATGACCCCGGGGAAAATTTAGGTATATTGATCATATGAACTGTTCTGTGGAATGTGGATGATCTTGATTTCACAATTGGGATTCTGCTTCCTTACAGCCAGAAGACCTCTCATCTCCTGTTGCTCCCTGGTGAAATGCTAAGCATGATCTTGGACAGAGCGAGATTGTAGACTGTGCAAATAAACCAACATCTCTTTCAGATCAGTAAAGCCCATCCAAGGAGGTTGATATATTGCGTCATGATCAGAACCCAAAGGTTTTTTTGGTGGGGGGAGGGGTTGTACTGGTAGCACCCTTTCAGGAAATTTGGGGCCAGTATTATGCTTAGCCTATACCTTCCTGGGCTCCCCTTCACAGGAGCACTTACAGCAACATCGATTGTTCAGCAGCGTTATAAGTTGTGTAGATAGAGTAGCTAATAACATATACAAATTGTCCAATTATTGGTGCAGTGAAACATTATCAGCACATGCTGTCAAAGCTTCTGCAGTACTTGTACACCTGCAGTTTGTATTGGATGCAGCTTGTATTGAAGGTAGGGCTAGTGGTTTAGTATTTGGCAAATCAGTCATCTCGATCGTAGCCAGTGGTGCAAACCTATTGGAGCATGGATTATTAGGGAGATTACAAATTTTCTGACTCAGCAGATAACCGGGGGCTGCAGAGACTACCGAGGTAGGGGCCATACTATTGGTAGAAGGTACGTGATCTGGAGGCCCCACAATTTCTAAAGAACTCTGGATATTTGAGGGAGTTCCACTAGCCTTAACTGTAGCATTTGTGATACACAAGAGCAGAAAGCGATTTGTATTATTTAAACATCTCAGGTACTTTGGTCTGACTTGACCTGCCACTCATGGAAGGTGTTTTTGTATATAATATGGAATTCACTTTTTCAATTAAAAGATCAAACTATCTGCAAGAGTAATTTTTCAAGCAGCACTCGTGGGATTGTCAGCACCACCCCCAGTGTGTTTCCTTGGTTTCTTTATGCTTCAGAAAGATTTTGACCCTTACATGGTTTTCTCCTTCCCCATTTTATCGTTAGCAGTCAATAATAGTCAGCAAGGACCAACACAATAAAGTTTAAAAAAGGGCTTGTAATAAAAAAATTACAAAACTGGAATGAGACTTACAGTCTTCCAAACAAATAGTAGGGAAGGGCCTGGCCTCTTCTGGGTGATGATGGATGAAGACGGGCCAGCCCTTGGGCCTGGCTTTGCCTGGGTACGTTCCGCACAGCAAGTTGAGTACAGGGTTGTATTAGGATCAAAAATTGCCCTGGTCAAACCCATAAAAGTGGCCCATACTTGTGTATTGCCTTTCCGCAAAACACTGCTTCAGCGAAGTTGAATGAAAACAAAGCATGTTTTATTAACTTCACTTAGATTTATTTTTAAAATGCATAGATTAGTTCACACTGCTGAATCACACATGAATGCAAGTGAGACCACTTCTGCTCAGGCCTCCTGCCCCCGCTCAATCAGCATATATTAATGGACTGGTCCAGCGAGAGAAAGGGAGTGATACCTCTGCCCATCTGCCTCTAGAAAGGCCACTAAGGCACCCACTGGGCCGCTGGTGGCATCCTAACAGCACCGACAGCTGCCAGGCTGCCCAAAAAATCAGCCCACAGCTAGAACTCGGTTACCGGCCCTTAGGCCATTTCCCGAGTGCCCCAGTTACCAATCCTACCCTGGTTGAGGACACCATTTTCAGCACTTTGGCAGGAGGTGGCGAGGAGTAATTCTGCACCTCCTGGCGTGAGTGCAGCTGGGATCAGTAGTCCCCTCCTGTTGGCTCAGTCCCCTAGGCAAACAGTCACTATCATGTGCAGCCGGCTGTAGACATGCTTTTCAGCTCTTTGGCGGGAAGTGGGGTGAGTGTTTTTGCACCTCCTGGCACAAGTGCAGCTGGGATCTATATTCCCGTTCACGTTGGTCCGGTCCCTTAGGCAAACAGTCAAAATCCAGGTGCCATTTTAGTTGTGGTAATTGAATTCAGTTAGCCTTATTTTTTTGTGTATGTTTTATTATGATGTTTGTTTGTAATGTATCAAATGTAAGTCCTTGTAGCGTTATTAATATTTAAATTGCGATATTTATGAGGATTTTGTGTTGTGTGGGCGAGGATTTTGAGTTTCTTTTACAGGTGTTTTTGTTTGGGTTCATCATCTTTTCCTATTTTTAGGTTTATGTTTTTTAAAGGAAATAACTTAGGTTATATATTAAACAATATTATTATAATTTGCTTCATATTCCTGTTTTCTGGAGCATTGGGTTATATCTTATTATTTGGGTTTTGGATGGTTCCCATGAATTTGTACTTTTTCATTGTATTTTTTATTCCATTATTTACTTATTTGCATTTTTAATGAAATTTTCTATATTTTGAAGTCTACTATTTTTTTAATGAGTTGATGGATTTCTATAATAGAAATGTAAGTTGCACTTTATTTTATTTGTTATGAGTAAAAAATGTGTGTTTTAAAGTTATTTTTATGATTATGTGTTTGAACATGTGTTATGTACCAAATCATGTGTGTGATTTTTAAAATGTGTTTATTTATATAGTTATTTATCAAACATTTGTAAAATAGTTTTGATAATACTTATAAATAAAGTCATTTTTAAAATACGTTTATATTGTTCATGGTTATACTTTCTATTTATTTTGTTTGCATGGATTTTTTAGAGTAATATTTTTGTGTGGATTCTAGGTATGGTAGCCCATGATTGCTAACAGATAGACAGACTTTTCAGGGTAAGACTGTATGCATTTCTCTTGGGTTGTTTTGATACATTAAGCTTTTGATGACTTATAAGTTGTTGAATTCTTAGTTGTTGATAACTTTGTGATTTTTTAATATTTCTAGAACTCAGTATTGTGTAGGATGATTTTGTCCTAATGTACATTGGATACATCTGCTCCGCCCTTCAACTGCATTGTTGTTTTTTGTTGCTGTGCCATAGTGCTATTTTATATGATCCACCATGGTATATGTCATCTTGAAACCGTAAAGATTTAATTTGTTAAACGTAAGAATCTTCAAAATAGTGAATTAGGGGAGGTAATTTGTGTTAATCTTTTTAGTAGTAGAGTGAGTCTATTCATAGCCACAGTGTTTTGCTACTTCAATTACAAAGACATATGCAATCGTAATTATTTTTTTTTCATTGGTTAATTCTGCATTTATTGAATATTCAGCATTTAGGGCCTTGATTCAGATGGTGGTCGGTCAGACCGCCAGCTGCTATAAAGGCAGTCAGGAGACAGCTGGAAAGCATGCAGGTTGTCCGACCGCTGTATTCCGATTTGACTTCCGAGCTGGCGGTCGGAAAGGCATCGGTGCCATGGTGGATGCATGCTGCGGCCATGGACAAGGGCCTCCACCATGCAGCACATCCTACACGTCCATATACCGTGTGTAATGCACCACGTCGTGCATGGCACACAGTGCACAAAGGTGAGTGGGGGCTCCTGTTGTGCCCCGAGGCCACGACGGCAGAGGGGCCTGTTTGATCCCCCATATCCTTTTCTGACAACCAAGGCTGTCAGAAAGAGATATCATAATACCGATGGGGGTGCCTGCCTTGGCACCGCTGCCATTCAGGGACGCAAATCTGACTGCCACCTCTCAGGATCTATGGTTCTGGAGATGCCTGAGGTCTTGTGTCCGACAGCTGTGTGTTCGACTGCCAGTATTAAAATATGGCGATCAGACCAAAGGGCTGCAGGCAGTTGGACTGCCACCGATGGGCTATCAGCGGTCCCACCACCACTATTGTAATTTGGCCCTAAGTCTGTATGTTTTGAGGCGTTTCCATATATTTTGAATAAAGTGGTAATTACACCCCTGAATAGCTGTATGTGGGCATATTTTTTAAATTGTTGAACTCATTTTTTGTTCAAAGTCAATGATTACTTTTTTATTTTATTTCAGTGAGTACTTGGTGGTATGCTACATTTTTTCTATTTAGTGAAAGTACATAGACTAAGGGCATGTATGTGTTATGGTATTCTCATTGGAGTGTATTGATATGTGTTAATAGTAGTGAAGTTCTAAGTTTTTTTAAATGTTAATTCCTAACTATAATGTCCCTATAACCTTTGTTTTTTTCAGTGAATTTCTAACTTTTTAAATTCTATTTCATAACTATAATATCCTTGTATTATTTTTCTATACTTGGATATTGATTCCATGCTTAGATAATCGATTTAACATTCCGCTTTGTATACATTTGTTGAAAAAAGAGCATCTGAAATGCACTTTCCGTCTTCGCGATGACGCCGATGATTGCATTGACACCGGTAACAGTGATGATTGCGCTTTTTCAAGAGGTGTAAAACACATATATGCACACATTTTACAGTATTTTAGACATTAGGAGTTTATTAGTGCACTGTTTAAAGTCATATTTTTGTAGATAGTTTATATAAAAAACATCTTTAAAACCGATTTTCCGTTTTCGCGATTATGCCAGATGCCGCAACGATATCTGTAGCCGCGATCACCGCGAATACATCACAAAATGACAAATCAAAAGCACATATTCAATGGCCCCCACCACATACAAAACTTATAATTGTAAAATAGATTGTAACCAACACACTAAAAACATTACTATCTAAAATACTCTATGTAAAATTCCCTTAACATCTCTATAACACAGTGTATATATTCTTTCAGTGGAATCTGTGACTGCATGCATCACTGTATCAGTAAGTCTCTCATTCACTGTTCAAGCATTTCAGTGGATCCGTGAGATGGTGCATCACTCTATCAATGGTTCTGTAACAAACTGTGTGACTGTCTCAGTGCATCTATGACTGGGTGCATCAGTGTGCAAATGGATCTGTGATTTGGTTGCTTAAGTCTCTCAGTCAATCTGTGAGAAGATGCATAAGTGCCTTTGTGCATTTGAAAGTAAGTATGTGACTGTCTTACTGGATCTGTGAGTGGATACATAAGTGGCTAAGTGCGTGTCTCAGTAGGTGAGTGAGTGGGTGCATGAGTGTCTGAGTGGATCTGTGACTGACTGAATAAGTCTGTCAGTAGATCTATGACTGGAAGTGGGTGCGTGAGTCTCTGAGTGTATGAGTGATTGGGTGCATCAGTCTCTGAGTGGATTTGTGAATGGGTGAGCAAGTAACTGTATGGGTGTGTGAGTGTCTGAGTGGGTCTGTGAGTGGGGGTTTGATAGTCTTAGTGAATCTGTGAGTTGGTGTATGAGGATCTCAATAGGTCTGTGAGTGAGACCATAAGTCGCTCAGTGGGTAAGTGAACAGGTACATGCATGAGTGTCTGAATCGGTCTGTGACTGGGAGGGCAAGTGTCTGGGTGGGTCTGTGAGTGGATGTGTGAGTCTGAGTATATGAGTGAGTGACTAGGTGCATAACTCTGAGAGGATCAGTAACTGAGTGTGTGAGTCACTTTATGGGTGTGTGAGTGGGTATATGAGAATCTGAGTGGATCTGTGAGTGGTTGTATGAGTGTCTCACTAGGTCTGTCAGTGGTTGTGTGAGTGTCTCAATGGGTCTGTGAGTACATACGTGAGTGTGTACGTTGGTCCATAAGTGGGTGCGTAAATCTCTAAGTGGGTCTATACTTGGATACATGACTCTTAAAATGAGTCTCAAAGGGACTGCATGAGTATCTGAGTGGGTCTGTGAGTGGGTGCATGAGTGCTCAGGTTGGTCTGTGAGTGGGTGTAAGAGTCTCTTAGTCGGTATGATACTGTGCACAGGAGCCTATGAATGGGTCTCTAAGTAGGTGTGTGACTCTCCGAGTGGGTCTGTACATTGTTGCATCACTCTCTGAGTGAATCTGTAAGTGGGTGCACAGGGACCTAAATGGGTATGTGAGTTGGTGCATGAGTATCTGAGTGGGTATGTGACTGAATGTATGAGTGGGTATGTGAATGGGTGTATAAGTGTCTGAGTGAGTTTGTGAATGCATACAAAGGGCACAATCTGCATAATAACATCTACCTTTCTGCCAAATTTGGTTTAATTCCGTTTGGCGGATCGAGCTGTAGGTTCGACAACGCATTCCTATGGAAATTAACATTACAAACACCCCCTTATTTTGTACCCAAATTTCTCAGTACCCACTGCACAGATCACCCCTAAACTTTCCATGACACACAGAACTTATTTTGACACTTTTTGGGGAAAATTTCATGCAGTTTGGTCAAACAACGCCAAAGTTATAGGCAAGAAAAAAAATGCTTTTCCTATGGAAACAAGGTCCTAACTATAACTACTTACTGGCCACCGCCAGGAGGTGATAGATAGATAGATAGATAGATAGATAGATAGATAGATAGATAGATAGATAGATAGATAGATAGATAGATAGATAGATAGATAGATAGATAGATAGATAGATAGATAGATAGATAGATAGATAGATAGATAGATAGATAGATAGATCTACTGTTGGCCACCAGTAGATATAGTTAGGAACATTATAGTTAGGAAATAGAATTTAAAAAACCTTCAAAATTCACTGAAAAAAAGCAAGGTTACCGGGACATTCTAGTTAGGCTCAGATTTCACTCATACAGAACCATTGAAATTCAGCAGTTATAGTTACCTGAGCTAACTATAAACTTACACCCCCACAATGCACTGCTTCTGACCTCACATATTACACCACTCATGACCTGGTCAGTGAAATCACAGATGACATCTCAAATGACATCACTGATGATATCATCCACAGAACCACTCACACATGTATACAATCTCTCATATGTCCATTCAAAAACCCACACAACCACTCACATACTACTAACAAACCCATTCACAGACCCATACAAGTACTTACACAACCACTCACATATCCATAGAGCTACTCATACACCCACTCACTCACTCATAGAGTCTGATCATATAACCAATCACTCACCCATACACCTACTCACGCAGTCACACACTCACCCATACAACTACTGACATATCCAGTTATCACCTATACAGCCACTCACACACCGGGTCACTCATACAGCATCTAGACAGAGCCACTCCCTCACCATTTAACCCCTCACACAGCCACTTATATACCCACTCACATATCCATACAACCACTTACACAGCCACTAACTCACCCATACAGCCAATCCCACAAACACTCACTCTTCCATACAGCCACTCGCACACCAACTCACTTAACCAAACACTCACTCAAACAGCCACTCCCTCACCCAAATAGCCACTTACACATTGTCATTCACTCATACAGTAACTCACACAGCCATACACTCACCCACCCATGCAGCCACCAACACACCCACTCACTCACCAATACAACCACCCACTCAGATACTTAGTCACCCACACAGCTGTTCACACACCCACTTATACACCCATACAGCCACTCAGACACCTACTCACACATGGATATACACGGTCACACAGCGACACACATAAACTATGTTATAAAAAGGAATCACTCAATAATAATACACAACGCATACAAATTTGTGTTGCCTTATTATATACGTTTAGCACACAAAAATGTTTGGAAACAATGTATGGATGATGTCATTAGTGATGTCTGCAATGATGTCATTTGAGAAGTCCTCAGTGATTTCACTGACCATGTCATGAATGATGCAATATGTGAGGTCATAAGCAGTGTATTGAGGGGGTATAAGTTATACTTAGTTTGGGTAACTATAACTGCTGAATTTCACTGCTTTTGTATGAGTGAAATCTGAGCATAACTAGAATGTCCCTGTAACCTTTTTTTTTCTGTTAATTTCAATGTTTCTATTAATTCGCTTTCCTAACTATTACATCCCTATAACCTTTGTTTTTTCAGTAAACATATATAAAAAAACAAATATATATATATATATATATTCACTGAAAAAACCATAGGTTTCACACACGTTATAGTTAGGAATTAGCATTTAAAAAACCTTGCAAATTCACTGAAAAAACCATAGGTTTCACACATGTTATAGTTAGCGGAAATTTTACTGATAAAAAACCAGTGAAATTCCCCCGTTATAGTTAGTGTAGGCAACTATAACTCACGCGACCGCAATCCTCTGCTGATGCTAATACTGTATTTAGACACTTATTTGCCCATGTCTTCTTCCATACATTTTTAGCTATACATATATTTCAAATATTTTTTTTTCATAAAGACACATATGTCATCAGCAGAAGATTGCGGTCGCGTGAGTTATAGTTGCCTACACTAACTATAACGGGGGAATTTCACTGGTTTTTTATCAGTAAAATTTCCGCTAACTATAACATGTGTGAAACCTATGGTTTTTTCAGTGAATTTGCAAGGTTTTTTAAATGCTAATTCCTAACTATAACGTGTGTGAAACCTATGGTTTTTTCAGTGAATTTGTACGGTTTTTTAAATGCTAAGTTACTTTACGCCATTCGTGGCGTGCGCGCCCACTTAACGCAGTTCGTTCCGTGCGCGCACGGTGCGCTTCACGCACCGTGCGTGCACAGTAAGCACGCGGTGCGCTTCGCGCACCGCGCGCCCACTTTACGCAGTTAGTGCCGTGCACGCACGGTGGGCACGCGGTGCGCTACGCGCACCGCGTGCCCACGTTACGCTAGATGGGCCATGTACGCACGATGCGCTTCGCGCACCGTGCGCACATGGAGGACATATGATGCACTTCGTTTTGAAAGGTAATATTTTAATTTTTCGTAATTTTTATAAACCATGCACAAATGGTGCCCTTCGGGCACCATTTGCACACGGGGTGGAGAGAGTGTTGTTAATTTTTTCTTTTATTATTTTTGTTTAAAATATTGTGGTTTTTCACACTTCTAATAAGCCCTGCGCATTTGGTGGCCTGCGGCCACCGAAATCACAGGGGGTGGGGAGAGTGTGGATAGTGTTTTTTTTTTTTACATTTTTTACCGTACGCGTACGGTAAGCGTAATCGGCGAAATTAGCGAAAAAATTAAAATTGCATTTTTGGCCTTGGGGGGTCTTTGGGGACTCCCTCAACATGGCTATGTGTGTGGGAGCTGTCTAAACAGCCCCTTTACATGTTTATTGGTTTTATTTAACAACCTAGCTCTCAGTGCGAGAGAGAAAATGGCGGCCGCCGCTTCCTGGTTTCGGCTGTTTCGAATGTTTACTAAGATCTAAGAGCCAATCAGAATCGCGCTCGCGCACGCCACCGTACGCGTACGGTAAGCTTACGGTAAGCGTACCGTAAGCTGGCTCAGATATATATATTGATTTAAAGGCTATTTTCTCAGAATCTACTGAACAGATTTACACCAAACCTACAAAAGGCACTTCCTTGACCTGAGGACTACCTCTCTGCCAAATTTCTAGTAATTCTGTTCAGCCGTTCGGGCTGTAGCCCTGTCTAAAGGTCCTATGGAAAAATGCATGGGAAAAACGCGTTTTGGGACCCCCCTTTTATCTCAGCCCCCGCTTGACGAATCCCCCCGAGACTTTCAGGGTAGGAGCGGAGCGTAGCGCCCCACCTATTTTGAGAAATTTGCGAGGATTCGTCGACCGGCGCCAAAGTTATTCAAAATAGAATGTTGCGGATTTCCTATGGAAAAGGGGTCCTAACTATAACTACCTACTGGCGACCGCCAGTAGGTAATATATATATATATATATATATATATATATTTGTAAAAAACGGAGTCCCACTCGCGCTCTCGGATGGCAATTGGCAAATAAACAACGAACTTCAATCCAAACAAAGGGAGTTTATTCACTTCATAAACTCGCCGTGACGCGTTTCGCCACTGTCGTGGCTTGTTCACACAGCGATACACCGTGAAAGGCACCATTACATACTTTCGCCTAACATAAACAAAGAAAGAGGACTGTAACCTCTCCACATCGCTGGGAAACTCATGAACAAAACGGTCGCCATTTTAGCAAGTGCAAATTGCAATGTTACAGACAAAATATAAATGTTAGATGGCACCATTGTTTACATATCAAGGGGCATTTTGGCATAGAGACAGTTGTCAATAAAGTTCTATAATCATTTCGATATGATACATAAATTATCAGTACATGAGAAATACTTTGTGTCACGATGTTGGGAATAGTTTGTTCGTTTGTTTTGTGATGAATCATATTTTTACGAACAAATTTCACATTATTTTAATAATATTATCAGTATTTAGATCGACATTGCAGCATTCCTGTCTGGTTCCCTTGGTGACAAAGAGCCCCTTGTTCAACATGATATTGCAAAATTCTTGCTCACATAGTTTCTCAGTCAAAATGTAATTCAACCCTTGTTAGTGGGTGATTGAAAAAATTATTATTATTATGGTTTTCTGATGTATGTAAGGCTATCAGAGCATGGTGTCTTAATCCCTTATATCACCCGTATATTAAAATTAAGAACCATATGGTCTTATCTCACACAGAGGGAAACGTCGGATGATCTGAGGAGAAGGGGCAGAGATCTCAATCTGGGTCAGCCATACCACCCTTTCTTCCTTCCTGTTAAGAAGATAATACATACAAATGTAAATAAGTCATAGGGAAAATTATGGCATCAAATTAAAACAATATACACATTTATTCATTTTGAAGATGTATTGCCATTTCTTCATCAAGATTATGGCCGTTCGGAAACAGGGTACACATGCCTATTATGTGTTTCGACTCCCGTTGTCTAAGTCTTAGAACCCTGTTACCCCCTCTGACTTTGGGTGTGATTTGTTCAATAGCATAGTATGTGAGTTTTGAGGGATCTGAAAAATGATGGCTTGCAAAATGACGGGCAATGGGATATTGTCTGTCCTGGTTGGTGATCGCACGCATATGTTCAAGCACTCGTTTTTTTGCCATATGCGTGGTGCTACCCACATATCGAAGCTTGCAAGGGCACTCCAACACATAGATAACAAAAGTGCTGGTGCATGTTAGAAATTGTGAGATATTCATCATAGTTCCTGTGCTGGTGTTAAAATATGTTTTGACCATTTTGCTACTACCACAGGCCTTGCAATGGCCACACGGGTAAAAACCTGGTAAGTCAATTCCTCTATTCTCAAGATTAGAATTGAGATCGCTGTGAACTAGAGCGTCCCTCAAGCTACGTCCTCTCCTATACGTGATCATAGGGTGTGTTGGTAAAGTTTTGCCTATGACGGAATCACTTTTTAGGATTTCCCAATGTCGTTGTACAATCTTGCGGACTTGGGTAGAGTGTCCATTGTATGTCATGATCAGCCTAGCTGTTCCCTCCTCTTCCCTTTGTGTTGTGATCATTTCTGGAGGTGCTAAAGTACTGGATCTTTCAACAGATTTGACTCTTTCTGTTGCTTTTTTGAGAACCCATGATGGATACCCTCTTGCTTTGAATCTTTCCATCATTATTTTTTCTTCCTTTTGGTAGTCTGATGTTAAGCTGCAGTTCCTTTTAGCTCTGAGTAATTCCCCGTAAGGGATGCTCCACTTTAAATAGTCAGGATGACTACTCAAAGCATGGAGCAGTGTGTTCCCGGCTGTACATTTACGATATAAAATCGTATGTACAATGTTATTCTTCACTTGGACACATGTATCGAGATATTCCACTTTTTCTCTGCTAATCGTGCTGGTAAGGATGATGTTCTTGTGGTTTCGTTTATCGACGAAAAGTACAGCTTCTTTCTCTTCTCCTTGCCATACAAAAAATATATCGTCGATATATCTAAGCCACAATATGACCCTGGTAAGATCATGTTGTAGATCTGCCCTGGCCTTGGTCTCTTTCTCCCATGCCCCCATGAATAGATTCGCGTAACTAGGCGCGAAACACGTACCCATCGCGGTCGCGTGTTCTTGTTTATAGATCCTGCCATTGAACATAAAAAAATTGTTCATAAGACAGAATCTAATCATGTCTAGAATCATGCCTGTGTGTTCCAGTAAGTCCAGACTCCTACGTTTCAGAAATTCAGCACATGATTGAATCCCTTGTTCATGGTCTATTATCGTGTATAGTGAGTTTACATCCAAAGTTATAAGGATGTAATCTTCCTGCCATACAAGATCTGAGATTCTATTAAGAAAATCTTTTGTATCTTTTACGTAGGAGGGGAGGGTGAAGACAAATTCTCGTAAAAAATGGTCTACATATCGTGAGATATTTTCAAGGGCACTCCCTCTTGATGAGATGATCGGCCTACCTGGGGGATCATTCCTATTCTTGTGAACCTTCGGGAGTAGGTACATAACCGGTAAAATCGGACAATCTTTTTTCAAGAAACAAAATTCCTCCCACTCCACCAGGCCTTTGTCTTTCCAATCATCAAAGGAGGATCTTGTTTTACATTAAATGCAGTATCCTTTTGATCGGCTAAGAGGAATATTTCGCATTTTGGCATAGAGACAGTTGTCAATAAAGTTCTATAATCATTTCGATATGATACATAAATTATCAGTACATGAGAAATACTTTGTGTCACGATGTTGGGAATAGTTAGTTCGTTTGTTTTGTGATGAATCATATTTTTACGAACAAATTTCACATTATTTTAATAATATTATCAGTATTTAAATCGACATTGCAGCATTCCTGTCTGGTTCCCTTGGTGACAAAGAGCCCCTTGTTCAACATGATATTGCAAAATTCTTGCTCACATAGTTTCTCAGTCAAAATGTAATTCAACCCTTGTTAGTGGGTGATTGAAAAAATTATTATTATTATGGTTTTCTGATGTATGTAAGGCTATCAGAGCATGGTGTCTTAATCCCTTATATCACCTGTATTAAAATTAAGAACCATATGGTCTTATCTCACACAGAGGGAAACGTCGGATGATCTGAGGAGAAGGGGCAGAGATCTCAATCTGGGTCAGCCATACCACCCTTTCTTCCTTCCTGTTAAGAAGATAATACATACAAATGTAAATAAGTCATAGGGAAAATTATGGCATCAAATTAAAACAATATACACATTTATTCATTTTGAAGATGTATTGCCATTTCTTCATCAAGATTATGGCCGTTCGGAAACAGGGTACACATGCCTATTATGTGTTTCGACTCCTGTTGTCTAAGTCTTAGATCCCTGTTACCCCCTCTGACTTTGGGTGTGATTTGTTCAATAGCATAGTATGTGAGTTTTGAGGGATCTGAAAAATGATGGCTTGCAAAATGACGGGCAATGGGATATTGTCTGTCCTGGTTGGTGATCGCACGCATATGTTCAAGCACTCGTTTTTTTGCCATATGCGTGGTGCTACCCACATATCGAAGCTTGCAAGGGCACTCCAACACATAGATGACAAAAGTGCTGGTGCATGTTAGAAATTGTGAGATATTCATCATAGTTCCCGTGCTGGTGTTAAAATATGTTTTGACCATTTTGCTACTACCACAGGCCTTGCAATGGCCACACGGGTAAAAACCTGGTAAGTCAATGCCTCTATTCTCAAGATTAGAATTGAGATCGCTGTGAACTAGAGCGTCCCTCAAGCTACGTCCTCTCCTATACGTGATCATAGGGTGTGTTGGTAAAGTTTTGCCTATGACGGAATCACTTTTTAGGATTTCCCAATGTCGTTGTACAATCTTGCGGACTTGGGTAGAGTGTCCATTGTATGTCATGATCAGCCTAGCTGTTCCCTCCTCTTCCCTTTGTGTTGTGATCATTTCTGGAGGTGCTAAAGTACTGGATCTTTCAACAGATTTGACTCTTTCTGTTGCTTTTTTGAGAACCCATGATGGATACCCGCTTGCTTTGAATCTTTCAATCATTATTTTTTCTTCCTTTTGGTAGTCTGATGTTAAGCTGCAGTTCCTTTTAGCTCTGAGTAATTCCCCGTAAGGGATGCTCCACTTTAAACTGTCAGGATGACTACTCAAAGCATGGAGCAGTGTGTTCCCGGCTGTACATTTACGATATAAAATCGTATGTACAATGTTATTCTTCACTTGGACACATGTATCGAGATATTCCACTTTTTCTCTGCTAATCGTGCTGGTAAGGATGATGTTCTTGTTATTGTGGTTTAGTTTATCGACGAAAAGTACAGCTTCTTTCTCTTCTCCTTGCCATACAAAAAATATATCGTCGATATATCTAAGCCACAATATGACCCTGGTAAGATCATGTTGTAGATCTGCCCTGGCCTTGGTCTCTTTCTCCCATGCCCCCATGAATAGATTCGCGTAACTAGGCGCGAAACACGTACCCATCGCGGTCCCGTGTTCTTGTTTATAGATCCTGCCATTGAACATAAAAAAATTGTTCATAAGACAGAATCTAATCATGTCTAGAATCATGTCTGTGTGTTCCAGTAAGTCCAGACTCCTACGTTTCAGAAATTCAGCACATGATTGAATCCCTTGTTCATGGTCTATTATCGTGTAAATAGTCTGATGTCATCAGTGATGTAATTTTAGATGTCATCAGTGATGTCATGAGTGATGTCACTGACCATGTCATGAGTGATGTAATATGTGACATCATCAGCAGTGGATTGCGGGTGCGCGAGTTATAGTTAGCTGAACTAACTATAACGGGGGAATTTCATTGGTTTTTTACGAGCGAAATGTCCAGCTAACTATAACATTTGTGAAACCTATGGTTTTTTCATTGAATTTGCAAGGTTTTTTAAATGCTAATTCCTAACTATAACGTGTGTGAAACCTATGGTTTTTTCAGTGAATTTGCAAGGTTTTTAAAAGCTAATTTCTAAATATAATGCGTGTGAAAGCCATATTTTTTGTGTTTTTGCATGGTTTTTTGAATTTTATTTCCTAACTATAATGTGTGTGAAACCTATGATTTTTTATTGATTTTTTTCTTTTTTACATCATTTTTTTCCTTTTTATTTTTTCCTTTAAACACTATTCTACCTATGTATATATTCATGGTTTTAATTCATTCTTCAATTTATAAAGATTCACCTTTTTTAAATAATTGGTTAGATATAGTTGTATAACATAGTTAATATCTTCAACAAACCTTTTTTTGTTTTTTTTAACCGTGCGCGTATGGTAAGCTTACCGTAAGCGCACGGTTCGCTTTATGTACGGTGAGCGTACGTAATATTTCTACGCTGTTTGCGTATGCTTACGCATTTTGCGTAGGAGTCCGTACTTCCTACGCGACGCGTAAGCGCATGCTTTACACGCGCATGCGCACGTTACGCGTAAGTGTACGAGCGTGCCTGTAATGCGCATGCGCACGTGCGCGTGTCTTTTGTACGCGCATGCTTACTTTTACCGTACGCGCACGGTAAGCTTAACGTGCGCGTACGGTTGGTCATGTGATCAAGAAACAACACTTTTGATTGGTTTAAACTACTTTCAGTTCTGGAATCTTCCTACACCACACCCATTCCCCTCATTACTGCTTGTGATTTCTTAGGAGAAGGAGCTGAATTGTCTTTGGGATACAATGGCAGAGCAGCAGTCCTCTTGTGAGAGTGAGCAGGGCAGCAGCATCATCAGGCAGAGAAGGAGGAAACAAAAGAATTATTTTGTTTGGGAGTATTTTACTTTTCCAGAGGGGCAGAAAAAGGTAAATGCTCCATTAGTCACCTGCTCACTTTGTGAGCGTGTCTTATCTAGAGGTAACCCTAGGAAGAAGTATTCCTTTGGTAACCACACTATGCTGAGACACATTAGGGATGTACATCCCAGGACTTTTGCTCGACATTCTGAAGCAAATCCTTCAGAAAGTCACCCGAGCACACCCGCAGAAGCTCAGCCGAGTACATCTTCGGCAGCTCAGCCGAGCCCTTCCTCTGCGGTGGGAGCATCACCCTCCTCTGCTCCTCTGGAAACGAACCCTCGATTTCTGAAGGTACAAATGAGGTGCACCAGACGTTATGGTCTAATTGTTCATGGGGAGAGTAGTGTTTCCCTAATAAACAATAAGATAGACCAGCACATCTGTGGTCCTTGTTAATATTCCCATTCTTTCTTTCCTCTGTCCCTGTATTAACACAACGGCTCTTTTAAGAGCCAACCTTACCTCACAACTTTTTTTTAATTTTTTTAATTTAATTTATTTTATTTATTTTTTTAAAAAGAACCATTTTTTTTTTTACCCTACAAGGTCCTTGAGTGAGTACAACTGAAATGAGAAAAGCAGAGAGAGGAGAAGTGAAAAAAAGGGAGCAAAATAAATGTGTAATAAATACAGAAATTTCACACTTACCTGACCAAAAAAATAACATATTTATTAATAAATGCTTCATTTAAATTGCTAGAAAAAACGTTTTTAAAAAAAATAAAAAAATTCTCATACTGAAAAAAAAGAAAAAAGTATTAATAATACATTTTAGAATACAGTACACATAATTTCATATTTTAAAACAATTTTTTGCCCTTTTTTTGCTGTTTTCAGAATATATTGAATTTCACTGTAAATCGTGAAAGCAATAGCATTCATCACTTAACAGCGGGCAAAAAAAAATAACAATCTGAAAGATTGTTTAAAAAAAGCCCAGAATCTCTTCTCACTAAAACATACCTTTATAGAAATGTTACATATTTTTAAAAAATATCATCTAAGAACAATAACTTTTTGCACTAAATATCGTCTTAAAATTTTTGTTGCATAAGCATAATCACCAAAATAATATGTGTCAAAGAAGTCCACAATACAAATTGTTACCTTTCCTTAAGGCCAAATGGTAATTTTTAAAACCTTTTTTGATAAAATTTCCAATGGTAATCCAATAAAATTGCAAAAATGATTTGTACAGATGTTGCAAATTCTATCTAAAATTTTGGTTTCAGAAAAATTAAATAGGAATTTGCTAAATCAAAAGGCAAACGTTGCTTAAAAACCAATTGAGAATCATTACACAGTGTCCAGCCTTTTTCACATTTAAGATAAACTGTGTAATGACCAGAAGTTATCGGAGGTCCATCATGGAAAATTATTGCAACTGTAACAAAAGTTTTTCCTGAAATTGATAATTGCTGTCCTATAAACTTCTTTATTAAAGTGTCCAATTTTGAACCATCAGCTCTACAACGCTGCATCATTAAAATTACATACTGTCCATATTTCTTTAAAAATAACGTTGAAAACATGTCAGATTTACATTCACAGCATTCCATGCTATGATTGGCATCTTTAACTAATTTACTAAAACTCACTTATTTACTTTCTGGCAATGTTAAATAGATAAACCTTTCTGAATCAACATTAGAGCTGCATGTGTAGAAACAGTTTTCATAAGTATGTTTCCATTTATAACAGAGACCGAACATATTCTCAATATCTATGCCTTCATCTTCCAGTACCATAAGGACATACATCAAGAATTCCTGTGCATCTTGCTGGACATTTTGAGTAAACTGTGTACGTCCTGAACATACGTCTAAAAGATTTCTAATTTCATTAGCACTTTCTATTTTAGTTTATCAATACTCAGTTTCTCATAAAGGAGACTTAGCACAGAACAGAATCTTTTATCATGATTTACTATTATCTGCTCTTGCAAACTTTCAAGATAAAATACAACATTTAGCACTACATTAGCGTAGCAGTTGACACCAGAGCCATTTTCAAAATGACAACCAACAACCTCTTCAACATTATCCTTTTTATTTTTGCTTGCAATCACATGAGTCTCTTTTTGTTTTCTCTTCTCTACATCCTCATTACAGATATTCTCAAATCTCCTTTTCCGAGAAACAACACGTTTCTCCAACACAGGATACTGACCTAAATGAGGAGCATAGGCTCTTCTTAATCTATTATACTCCTTTACACAATTTGCATCTGCACTAACTTTTGAGTCATCAAAGTCTATCATGAATAAACCAGATAATGTTTTCACTCGTGACAAAGCAACATATGCCATACCTTCTTTGAACACAGTAGATCCAATGTTTACAAAAGCACTATCTACAGTTAATCCTTGAGACTTGTGAATAGTTACAGCATATGCTAGAGAAAATGGAAACTGCTTCCTACGTACATATAAGTCTTTTACAAGCAAAAAACGGACTGAACAACGACTAATATCTTTAATCTCTGCAATCTGATCAAATTTTATTTTTAAAAATTCAATTCCATCTTTTTTCTGGTATTTCACAAAACCCACAACTTTACCCATAGCTCCATTCACTAAACCTTTTTCAACATCCAAATTTCTCCTTAAAAATACTCGACAGTTCATGCAATGATATAGATTTTTTCTAATCCAGCTGTTTTCGAAATGTTCTTCTCTAGAGAATCCAATTTATTTTGCAGTTTGCCTGTTAATGTAATAGTAATTCCTTCATGCTGAATTTTATCAACTGCTTCCATTTTCTTAATCTCTTCCTTTTCCAATTTCAAAAGTTCCTCATTGAATATCGAGCATTCACGTAGTGTTGGCATTAAGCAGATTACAGTATTATTTTCTGCAATATTCTTGTATATTTTCTCTGCAACTATTTCTTCCTTTGGAAATAAATTATGTAGCAACCGACTCTGTAATGCTTTTCTGCCGACTTCTGTCAGTAGTCCAATTCTGATATCTTTCAGAATACTTGCATAATCTTCATCGTTTGCTTGCCTCATATTGGTAGTAAGTTCTTTGTACTCAAAGAACGACCAAATATTCGCATTACCAAAGCTTCCTAATGACTTCTTCGTGTCTTCATGTGTCACAGTATTAAACACTGGTTGTCCTTTAACTGGAGTAAGCTGTAGAAGATCCCCAAAAACTATAACATGTTTTCCTCCAAATAACACGTCATAGTCTCTCTTTAGAATTTGCTGCATTCTTAAATGCACAAAGGCAAGCATTAAGTTTGATACCATGCTTACCTCATCAATAATGAGAACTTGCATCTTCTTCAACACTCTTGAAACTTCGAAGCATGCTTCTCCTGTAAGCTTGTGATGTTCTATTTTGTTCTCATGCTCCACTGGTAACATTAGCAAGCGATGTAAGGTAATTCCTTTTATATTATATGCTGCTAACCCAGTTGGAGCAGTAACAACACAAGACAAAGTTGAATCTGTTTTTTGCTTTAGGTAGCTTCTGATGGCTTTAATTAGGAAACTTTTTCCAGTTCCAGCTTGTCCACTCACATACATCCTGATTGGTTCAAATGATGTGCATGTGCACTCTTTATTTTCATGTAGTAATCCGTGATCAATTTTTTTTCTGACTTCTTCATAAATTTGTTGTTGTTCTTCATTCAGTTGTTGTTCCAAATTTGGTAAGTCTATTAAATCTTCTTGAGCTTGATTCATAGCTGTTTCAACTTCATTCATGGCTATTGCAGCTTCATTTTCTACAATTGGTTGTCCTTGAGCGTTTCAGAACTTTGGCTGTCTTGAGAACTGTCTCTAGCTACTTCAGCTGCAATTGTTGCTTCCTGTTCAATTTCTTCATTTAACATTTGCACATAATTTATGAAAGTACTGCATTCAATCGTATCTTTACATGCATTGAATGAATCCTCATAGCTTTCAAATTCTCCAAGTAGTTCGTCCTCTGTACGCCATGGTTTAAACAGCTGTAAAAGTGCCAAGTAGTAAAATTCCTTTTTGTCAGTAGTGTCGCAACTCAGCTTCCTATGATTAATCAAACTTCTTTTTGTTTGCTTCACCAAACATCCTTCCTCACCAATGACTTTATATTTTCCATTTTTGATGTCTTCTGTGGCTTTCCGTGAAAAAATGTAGTTTTGCAGCACTTCATAGAGACACATGTTCTCAAGATGACAACTTCTTTTTGGGTAATACGTGTCCAACATGTTTGTTTTCAAAATATCTGTACTTTCCGGTTCGTTCTCGGACAAATATTTAATTTCTGCAGCAGATTTCAGTACCCGATTTCGCATTGCTGCAAGGCCTAAACTTACCCAAATTATTCTTCTGGATTTCGAGTACAGACTTGCAGATGATAACCTATCTGAGCATTCGTAGGATCCAATTTCTCGATGCGATAACATCTTTAAACTGAAACTGTATAGTTTCTTACTGACAGTTTTCTCGTGAGAAATCTCTTCCCACATTTCCTTCAATTCCGTTTTCTCAGATTTAGTAATGTACGATGTGACATACCGAGCAACAGCAATAGAATTGTCTGCCACATACTGAATATCCATGTTAGCATTCCACATGGATAAAGTGACTGGGTTGTAGTCATTTATATAATTTGACTCTTCTTTTCTTCTTAGGTTGTACGTATTTTTGGGAGATTTTCTTGTAATAGTATGTCGCACAGCTGACATAAAACTGTTGACTCTTCCTTTTGAAAGAACAGGTCGTGGAAATCCAAATCGACATTTTGTGTAGAATTTATCTTTGCTCTTGTACTTCCGTCGACAGTATTTTCCACACCGATGACTTTGGAAACGTAAAACTTGGTCTTTTAACTTTTTCTCTTCTGTGCTTTTAGGTATAGCACATGTTGCATATTCTTCGATGAAAGATAAAACTGCTTCATCAGCATCTGTTCCAAATTTTGGGGCATCCTTGATCCACAACAGCATATGAATATGAGGAGCACCTCTTGCTTGGTACTCTTTTCTCCAAAAGAAATCCACAACTTCTCCAAGAGGTGGATTTTTTTTATTGCAGATGAAGGACATCATAGCCTCAAATCTATGATTGAAATATCTGCAAACATTAACCGGATCCAATGAGCACAGTTCTCCTGCTGTCTTGTATTCGATGTTTTTAATGTTTGAATTTGCCTCTCGAAGAAAATCCAGAAGATCATCCCAAGCGTACTCAGCACAGCTTAGGGTGAGAAACCATGTAGGAGTTCCTAAATTCCATAACATGCACTTCAATTCTCCATGGCGTCGGTACCAATATTCATTTGTCCCACGCTGACAAGCCATCAGATTGATCAATTGTGATTCCAAATGATCATCTCGCTGCTGCACTTTGTTCATAAAATCCTTAGCAGACACATTATGTAGATGTACTCCACTTTTTAAAATGTGATTTACTGCATAAGATAGTGCAGACAAGTCACTTTCAAATAAAAGATGGAACAAATAAGGAATACTTTGACGAAATCTGGGATCTTCTGCATATAATCTTGTAGTCCGATACTCCGAAGCAGGAATCTGTACTGGACGTTCATCATATCGTCCACCTTCTCCTGTAGGAAACAGCTGGGGAAAACAACGAGCTTCCAAACTCTCCTCCCATACACTTACGGGAGTTCCTTTGGCTTTTTTCATCTGAAATAGCTCAATAGTGTTTGCCATAACTTCTTTTGAATGAAGAGGATGTATGCTGAAATGTTCATAAATTTCTTCTTCTTTTGACTTGTCCACTTTTTCAATTTGCCCAGTTGGTGTGTCTGTGTCTCCTACTAAATCTTCTTCATCTTCATCTATATAAATTGATTCATACCATTTATTATTCCTTTTCAAATATAAATTTGCTCTTTGTACTTTCCGTACATCTACCAGCTCCTGCCAAATGTTCTTACTCTTTGTAGGTACACCATTAACCAGAATAACTAATGGTTCAGTTTCCAAAGTATCTGTATCAATAGCTTCCATATTTTTTTTCAAATCCAACGGCAAATAGACAACTCTTCCTTTTAAACCTCTCTGTAAATCTGAAGGAGATAATTTGCCTGTTTTTGGCTCCATACGTACTATGGTCTGGAACGGATGAACACATTGAATGAGTATAGACTCATACGTATTTAAATCAGAAAGTTCTGCAGGAACTTCAACCAATTCTAAATTATTATTTACAGCTCTAGCTGGCATTTTATTTTCTTCTAACTTGTTGTAACAGTATTTACAAATACGATGATCTTCACCCAAATCAAAACAATTTTCAAAAATATATATGTTGCAAAATCCTTCCACTTATAATTATCTTCTTCTTCACTTTTTTTGTAGAGATCAACATTCCTTGTTTGGATTTTATAATGGCTTCTCCGGCAACAAATACAAGTAATATTTGGTCTTTCATTAGAGATGATAGCAAATTTTGTTATTTGATCTTCAAATTTCTTATTTACGGAGGGTTCTACATTCTCTTTCACATTTTCCTCAATAACTGTGTCATTCCCTGCACTTTCTTGTTCCGGACCAAAGTAACTTAACTGAATTTCATCAGTAACCTTCTCAACATCTGATACAGTTCCACGGAACAGAGCCCTATTCAACTCATTTAACTTTAGTGCTGGACTTTTAGCAAAATACAATCTTCTCACAAATTTTCTAATTTCAGTATGATGAACTGCCAGCATCCTAAAATGGTGAAAAACACTTTGACAAACTTTTCGAGATAGACAAGCCAGAGAGTGTCCTTTCAAACTAGTCTCTCTCACTCTGCATGGATCTAGTCCTTGAAGCACCTTAATCTTCTGTTTAACACTCTTTTTACTATATTCTCTTAAAAACTCACGTAATTTATCAATAGATTCCTGTCGCAAAGAACAAATACTACTACAATTCCAAGTATACACTGGGGCTTTAGGACGTCTCCCCATAACCTCATCCGCAATCACTTCTTCCTCATTTCTTGGAACCATTTTCTCCTTTTCCATTATGCAACCATCTTTTACTTCATAAGCTCGTCCAGTGGTGTCAACTGCATGCAGCAAACTATTACTTTGAAGATAACTCTCTTCATTAAAAAATGGTTCAGTACTTGAACTATGCATCTATTCTCCTAAAAACACTTTACAAAAGTTATTTCTTTTCACTACTCTTTTCGTTTTGCTTTGTGACTTCATTACATTGACTATTTTTTCTAATGTACGCATCCTGTTCAAAATTAAAATGAATAGTTTTCTTTTTAATTCTAAAGCCTTAGCTACAATGGCTTCAATATCTTTTTTTCTCTTGTAAAAATTCGCTTTTTTCTTATATTTTTTCACATCCTTTAGCAAAGTGGACATCACTCTTCTCTGAAACATTTTCCTACGGATCTCTTTAAATGCTGTTTTTCTTTTTCAGTCAATTTTTATTGCTTCTGCTTGTACATTAGCATTTAGTAAATTCTCACTTTTGTCCTGTTGTTTTCTACTTGAAACAGTTTTTCCAATGGGGACATTTTTTAAATTTTTCCTTTTTTTGAATATATTTTTAAAGAATTCCTTTGTCTGCTTACCAGAAGACTTTTTCTTTTTTCCAACATGAGCATCTTCAACTAACTTGGGTCCTCCAGTTGTCTTCAAATATACATGTTTTTTCTGTTCTTTTCGCTTTCTTGATTTTATAGGCATCTTATATTTCCTTCACTGCTCTGCAGCAATACCTGAAAAAAACTAAAAAAAAATACCTTTTTGTAATTTAAATATATTACTATATTTTTTATGAGCTTTTCTAATCTTAGAATACTATCTACCCCTTTCCTACAAGTGAAAAACACAACAAAACCAACACGAATTAAATCTCTAAGAACAATTCCTGTGTGCACACAGACTCTTGGTGTGATTCTAGGCAGAACACGATATTTGATTTGCAATTCAAAAGCACACTTACTAATGTTTTTTTTGCAACTGTTAATTACTCTAACAGTCTGACACATTTTCCTTATCGTTTAGAGAGGCAGAAAAGAGCACATGTCCAAACAGCTTTTTCAGAGCATGTACATGTGTAACCTGGCTGACTGACTACACTCCAGCAAAGGTAATGAGCCTTGGTGATGTTCAATGCATTAGCGTTCCTCACTCCTACCTAAAACACCACACAGTGCTGATTAGTAAGCATGAGTGTACAGGAAAAACAGCTAGCTCTCTGCTAAGAGTGTGGTTCTGGAGACTGTCTACTGTCAGGTGCAAGAGAGACTTGAATGGACCCTTACATAACTGCTTAAACACTGTAAACATGTGTGGTAAGGGTTAATATGAGTTTTTAGCATGTAGCAACTACACGACCCATTGCACGAGTGGAAGAAAAATCTACCATGTTGATTTCAAATATGTTAGCATTTGCCTCTTATTTGAGATACTGTTTTGGGCTGAATGCTAACCATCACATTTCCAGAAAACAAGCATCCCCTTTCATACGAATGCAATTCTAAATGAACCAGAGTGACAAGAAATAGATCTCTGAGAACAATTCCTGTGTGCTCACAGACCCATGGTGTGATTCTAGGCAGAAAATGAAATTTGCTTGCCAATTTCAAAGCACACTTACTACTGTTTTTTTCTGCAAGTGTTAAGTACTCTAACAGTCTGATACATTTTCATTACAGTTTTCAGATACAGATAACAGCACATGTGCAAACAGCTTTTTGAGACCATGAACATGTGTGACCTTGGTGACTGACTACACTCCAGCAAAAGAAATCAGCCTTAGTGATGTTGAATGTATTAGCGTTACTCACTGCTACCTGAAACACCACTCACTTGTGAATACTAAGCATGATTCTACAGGATAAACAGCTGGGTGTATGCTAAGAGTCTGCTTATGCAGACTGTGTATTTTCAGTTGCAAGAGACATATTCATGCATGCATCCATAACAGCTTAAACATTGTAGTAATGTATGTAAAAGTACATGTGTGGCAAGGGTTAATTGGAGTTTTGTATATGTAGGACCAACCTCACCCATTCCTTGTTTAGTAGCAAAATCTGCTATATCTATTTCAAATGTGTTATCATTTGCCTCCCATTTGTGTGATACGGATTTATACTGAATGGAAACCATCACAGTACCCAAAAAAAAGCTGACCCTTTCATACAAATGGCATTCTTACAGAACCAGGCCAACAGAAATAAAATCTCTGACAACATTCAAAACCTCCCCTTTCCTACCAATGCAATTCTAAAAGAACCAGAGTGACACGAAATACATCTCTGACAACAATTCCTGTGTGCTCACAGACTCATGGTGTGATTCTTGTCAGAAAACGAAATTTGCTTGTCAATTTCAAAGCACACTTACTACTGTTTTTTCTGCAAGTGATAAGTACTCTAACAGTCTGATACATTTTCATGACAGTTTTCAGAAACAGAAAACAGCACTTGTGCAAACAGCTTTTTGAGACCATGAACATGTGTGACCTTGGTGACTGACTACACTCCAGCAAAAGAAATCAGCCTTAGTGATGTTAAATGTATTAGCGTTACTCACTGCTACCTGAAACGCAACTCACTTGTGAATACTAAGCATGATTCTACAGGATAAACTGCTGGGTGTGTGCTAAGAGTCTGCTTATGCAGACTGTGTATTTTCAGTTACAAGAGACATATGCATGGATACATCCAAAAAGAACCAGAGTGACACGAAATACATCTCTGACAACAATTCCTGTGTGCTCACAGACTCATTGTGTGATTCTAGGCTGAAAACGAAATTTGCTTGCCAATTTCAAAGCACACTTACTACTGTTTTTTTCTGCAAGTGATAAGTACTCTAACAGTCTGATACATTTTCATTACAGTTTTCAGAAACAGAAAAGAGCACATGTGCAAACAGCTTTTTGAGACCATGAACATGTGTGACCTTGGTGACTGACTACACCCCAGCAAAAGAAATCAGCCTTAGTGATGTTGAATGTATTAGCGTTACTCACTGCTACCTGAAACACCACTCACTTGTGAATACTAAGCAGGATTCTACAGGATAAACTTCTGGGTGTGTGCTAAGAGTCTGCTTATGCAGACTGTGTATTTTCAGTTACAAGAGACATATGCATGGATACATCCATAACAGCATAAACATTGTAGTAATGTATGTAAAAGTACATGTGTGGCAAGGGTTAATTGGAGTTTTGTATATGTAGGACCAACCTCACCCATTCCATGTTTAGTAGCAAAATCTGCTATATTTATTTCAAATGTGTTATCATTTGCCTCCCATTTGTGTGATACTGATTTATACTGAATGGAAACCATCACAGTACCCCAAAAAAAGCTGACCCTTTCATACAAATGGCATTCTTACAGAACCAGGCCAACAGAAATAAAATCTCTGACAACATTCAAAACCTCCCCTTTCCTACCAATGCAATTCTAAAAGAACCAGAGTGACACGAAATACATCTCTGACAACAATTCCTGTGTGCTCACAGACTCATGGTGTGATTCTTGTCAGAAAACGAAATTTGCTTGTCAATTTCAAAGCACACTTACTACTGTTTTTTTCTGCAAGTGATAAGTACTCTAACAGTCTGATACATTTTCATGACAGTTTTCAGAAACAGAAAACAGCACATGTGCAAACAGCTTTTTGAGACCATGAACATGTGTGACCTTGGTGACTGACTACACTCCAGCAAAAGAAATCAGCCTTAGTGATGTTGAATGTATTAGCGTTACTCACTGCTACCTGAAACGCAACTCACTTGTGAATACTAAGCATGATTCTACAGGATAAACTGCTGGGTGTGTGCTAAGAGTCTGCTTATGCAGACTGTGTATTTTCAGTTACAAGAGACATATGCATGGATACATCCAAAAAGAACCAGAGTGACACGAAATACATCTCTGACAACAATTCCTGTGTGCTCACAGACTCATTGTGTGATTCTAGGCTGAAAACGAAATTTGCTTGCCAATTTCAAAGCACACTTACTACTGTTTTTTTCTGCAAGTGATAAGTACTCTAACAGTCTGATACATTTTCATTACAGTTTTCAGAAACAGAAAAGAGCACATGTGCAAACAGCTTTTTGAGACCATGAACATGTGTGACCTTGGTGACTGACTACACCCCAGCAAAAGAAATCAGCCTTAGTGATGTTGAATGTATTTGCGTTACTCACTGCTATTTGAAACACCACTCACTTGTGACTACTAAGCATGATTCTACAGGATAAACAGCTGGGTGTGTGCTAAGAGTCTGCTTATGCAGACTGTGTATTTTCAGTTGCAAGAGACATATTCATGCATGCATCCATAACAGCTTAAAAATTGTAGTAATGTATGTAAAAGTACATGTGTGGCAAGGTTTAATTGCAGTTTTGTATATGTATGACCAAGCTCAGCAATTGCATGATTAGAAGCAAAATCTGCGATATCAATTTCAAATGTGTTAGCATTTGCATCCCATTTGTGTGTTACTGATTTATGCTGAATGGAAACCATCATATTTACAAAAAGAAAGCTGCCCCTTTCCTACAAATGCCATTCTTACAGAACCGGACCATCACTATTAAAATCTCTAACAACAATTCCTGTGTGCACACAGACTCATGGGTTGATTCTAGGCACAAAACAGTATTCCTCAGTGATACCAGTACACCTTAACTTATGGTAAAAACACGCTCCATAATATTTAACTAGTTCAAGACAGTTAAATATCTCCCAAACCACAAAATGTAAAACATAACTTTTAAAGAAGAATCCCAATTCTAATATTTATATCAAAAATCACCACATACATCCTCTCTCAAACTCATATCTCACCTTTAAAATTACTTAGTTGAGAAAGAAATGTGGCACTCAAACAGCAGACTATCAGAGTCAGAATATCAGAGCTCTACACCTCTCTCCTCCCTCCAGAACCAGTAAATGGCAATGTTTCCCTCTCTTTTTTCACACATATACATGTTAATTACAAATCTCAGTGCTTCCCACATTTTTTCAAATGAAATCACACATTTCTATTGGTTGAAAACTTCAACCCTTTTCCAAATGTACCCTTCCCCCAACTTGACTTCTGCCTGCTACCATAGCAACAGCTCATGGAACACTGCTGTGAGCAGAGAGGTCAGAAGTTCAGCACACAATGTTTCAAATCCAAAGAGCAAGAGTGCTTCACCTGTCAAACCTAACAGCAAATCCAAATTCATCTTCTGTGGGAACACAATTTTCTGAACCAATACAAAACATGCTTCTAAAAATGTACACATACAGCCTAGTTTTTACTGTAAAATGATTTGAATCAGCCAATGAGTTCTTTTTATTTAAAACAATATGTATGCCTTCATTTTACAACTGTCTTTCATTTCATATTGCCATTCTACTGAAAGACACCTCCTGAGTGCATCCAGATCTCCTTGAAAGATGTTCACAGTGGGGATTGTAGGTCACAGCTATGTCTTCTGGAGTGAAAAGTATGCAGAAAAAAGAGGTATGGTGAGAGACCTTGCTTTGCCAAATGTAGACATTAAATGGATTGGTCAGAGAGGGTTAAAGTGGCACCAATTATTGCCTTTGGTGAAAACCTTTCAACTATAAGTCGCGCGCCCACAATGCACTGCTGATGATGTCACATACTACATCACTCATGACATGGTCAGTGACATCACTGATGACATCATTGATGACATCTGAAATGACACATTGTGGATTGCGGTCGCGTGAGTTATAGTTACCTGAACTAACTATAACGGGGGAATTTCAATGGTATTTTACGAGTGAAATGTCCAGCTAACTATAACATGTGTGAAACCTATGGTTTTTTCAGTGAATTTGCAAGGTTTTTTAAATGCTAATTCCTAACTATAACGTGTGTGAAACCTATGGTTTTTTTAAGTGAATTTGCAAGGTTTTTTAAATGCAAATTTCTAACTATAACGTGTGTGAAACCTATGTTTTTTTAGTGAATTTGTAAGGTTTTTTAAATGCTAATTTATGTATGTATTATTATATTTTTTATATATTTATTTTAGAATAAACTATCTATGTATATAGTTATAGATAGACTGTATCCTGTAATATGGAATGGCTCAGCTCTCTTTTTTTGAATTTGGATAAAGTTGAATAGCATAGTTAATATCTTCTATAAACCTATAAACAGTTTAAAATATTTTTTTTTAATGGGTTTTTCACCGTGCGCGCACCGTGCGTGCACCCCGTGATTTTTTGATATAAAAATAAAATGTTTTTTTCACCCTTCAGGGTCCTTCAGGGACCCCCTGACAAAGGCTAGGGGGTCAGGAACTCTCTACCCTGCCCCCTTTTCACGTTCTCCACCTTTCTTTTTCAGTGCAACAGACAAAATGGCGTCCGACACTTCCTGATTTCGACCGATTCGAATGTTGACTGACATCTAACCACCAATCAGAATTACGCTTGCGCACGGCACGGTGCGCGCACGGTGTGCGCACGGTGCACGGTGTGCGCACGGTGCGCGCTTATAGATATTTATGTACATTTAACTGCAATTTTCTCAGGAACTACTGAACAGATTGACACCATATATGCAAAAGTCACATGCCTAACCTGAGTACTACCTCTTTGCCAACTTTCAAGTAATTCTGTTCAGCTGTTGGGGCTGTACCTTCGACTAAAGGTCCTATGGGAAAATGCATGGGGAAAACGTGTTTTGGGACCCCCCTTTTTTCTCAGCCCCCGCTTGACGAATCACCCCGAGACTTTCAGGGTAGGAGCTGAGCGGAGCACCCCATTCGTTTTGAAACTTTCGCGAGGATTCGTCAACCGGCGCCAAAGTTATTCAAAATAGAATTTTCAGATTTCCTATGGGAACTCGGTCCTAACTATAACTATCTACTGGCGACCGCCAGTAGATTATATATATATATATATATATATATATATATATATATATATATATATATATATATATATATATATATATATATATATATATTACCTACTGGCGGTCGCCAGTAGGTAGTTATAGTTAGGACCACGTTTCCATAGGAAATCCGCAACATTCTATTTTGAATAACTTTGGCGCCGGTCGACGAATCCTCGCGAATTTTTCAAAATAGGTGGGGCGCTACGCTCCGCTCCTACCCTGAAAGTCTCGGGGGGGATTCGTCAAGCGGGGGCTGAGATAAAAGGGGGGTCCCAAAACGCGTTTTTCCCATGCATTTTTCCATAGGACCTTTAGACAGGGCTACAGCCCGAACGGCTGAACAGAATTACTAGAAATTTGGCAGAGAGGTAGTCCTCAGGTCAAGGAAGTGCCTTTTGTAGGTTTGGTGTAAATCTGTTCAGTAGATTCTGAGAAAATAGCATTTAAATCAATATATATATCTGAGCCAGCTTACGGTGCGCTTACGGTACGCTTACCGTACGCGTACGGTGGCGTGCGCGAGCGCGATTCTGATTATCTCTTAGATCTTAGTAAACATTCGAATCGGCCGAAACCAGGAAGCGGCGGCCGCCATTTTCTCTCTCGCACTGAGAGTTAGGTTTTAAAATAAAGCCCAAAAACATGTAAAGGGGCTGTTTAGACAGCTCCCACACACATAGCCATGTTGAGGGAGTCCCCAAAGAACCCCCAAGGGCAAAAATGTAATTTTTATTTTTTCGCTAATTTCGCCGATTACGCTTACCGTACGCGTACGGTAAAAAATTATAAAAAAAAAAACTATCCACACTCTCCCCACCCCGTGTGCAATTGCTGGCCGAAGGCCACCAATTGTGCATGGCATATGAGAGGTGTGATAAACTATAATATTTTTAAAAAAAATAATAAAAGAAAAAATTATCCACACTCTCTCCACCCCGTGTGCAAATGGTGCCCGAAGGGCACCATTTGTGCATGGCTTATAAAAATTACGAAAAATTAAAATATTACCTTTCAAAACGAAGTGCATCATATGTCCTCCATGTGCGCACGGTGCGCGAAGCGCATCGTGCGTACATGGCCCATCTAGCGTAACGTGGGCACACGGTGCGCGTAGCGCACCGCGTGCCCACCGTGCGTGCACGGCACTAACTGCGTAAAGTGGGCGCGCGGTGCGCGAAGCGCACCGCGTGCTTACTGTGCGCGCACGGTGCGCGAAGCGCACCGTGCGCGCACGGAACGAACTCCGTTAAGTGGGCACGCACGCCACGAATGGCGTAAAGTAACTTAGCATTTAAAAAACCGTACAAATTCACTGAAAAAACCATAGGTTTCACACACGTTATAGTTAGGAATTAGCATTTAAAAAACCTTGCAAATTCACTGAAAAAACCATAGGTTTCACACATGTTATAGTTAGCGGAAATTTTACTGATAAAAAACCAGTGAAATTCCCCCGTTATAGTTAGTGCAGGCAACTATAACTCACGCGACCGCAATCTTCTGCTGATGACATATGTGTCTTTATGAAAAAAAAATATTTGTAATATATGTATAGCTAAAAATGTATGGAAGAAGACATGGGCAAATAAGTGTCTAAATACAGTATTAGCATCAGCAGAGGATTGCGGTCGCGTGAGTTATAGTTGCCTGCACTAACTATAACGGGGGAATTTCACTGGTTTTTTATCAGTAAAATTTCCGCTAACTATAACATGTGTGAAACCTATGGTTTTTTCAGTGAATATATATATATATATATATCACCTACTGGCAGTCGCCAGTAGGTAGTTATAGTTAGGACCTATTATCCATAGGAAATCTGCAACATTCTATTTAGAATAACTTTGGCGCCGGTTGACGAATCTTCGCGAAATGTTCAAAACTCGTGGCCCGCTCCGGTCCGCTCCTATCCTAAAAGCCTCGGAGTGATTCGTCAAACGGGGGCTGAGAAAAAAGGGGGTCCCAAAACATTTTTTCCCCATGCAATTTTCCATAGGGACATTTAGTCTCAGCTACAGCCCGAACTGATGAACGAAATTACACCAAATTTGGCAGAAAGGTAGAGTCGTGCCTTTTGCTTAAATGATGTAAATCTGTTCAGTAGTTCCTGAGAAAATCAAAAGTAAAATCACCTATATATCTGGGAGGAGCCTAACCACACCTCATCGTGAGATCTGATTGGCTGTCAGCACCTTATTAAAAAGCATTGCAGTTATTAGAAGGTTTTAAGACTTTAGTTACAATATAAATCATTTGTTGATGGTACCATACTCATTTTAGGAATTGTGGTATGTTTTAAGGTGAATTTTCCATGTGAAAAAGCCTTCTGCTGGGATATCATGAATCATGTTTGAGAGAAAACTATTTTCTCATGCTTTTCCCACAGAGGTTTGGAAGGTGATCTATAAGCTAAACTGAGAGCATATTTTCTGTAAATTCACATCATCTTTCTCAGTCATGTGAGAATGAAGTCTTACATTCTCAGTAAAACATGTACATCCAACAAGGGCGGAGACTGTCAGTTGATTCATTTGTGTTCTACTGCAGCTCTCCAGAGAGTTCCAAAGAACAACTAGAGCGCTAACAGTCCTACTTATGATAAACGTATGGCACACCTGAAGCCATCTTGATTGGAATAAAGTAGTAACTCTTAAAACATTTAATTTAAAAAGGAACAAAATGAGGGGGTTCATTTTGCCATAGAAAGTATGATTAGTGCTGCAGAAAGAAAAATTAGGGCACATTTTGAGTGACTTCTCAAATCCTCTTCTATTTCATAAATAATTCTGACATGCAGACTGAAACATGCACTTTCAATACCAGCAGCAGACTTCCCTGGTGAGCAGTAGCTTTACTACAGTGATCTAATGAGCAACTAGAGTGCTAACATTTTGAATTTATGGCAAATGTGTGACACATCTGAATGCCTTCTTGATGGAATCAAAGTAAAACACTGAAAGTATTCCTACTGAGGAGACTGTAGTAAATGAGGAAATTAGGATACTTCATAACAAATAAGTCTCCCAAGATGGCCACCAGGGACAAAAGAGCCCAAATGTAGCACAAATATCACCCAGATGTAGCCCAAGTATAGCCCAATGACAGAATGTCCCAGAGTGATCTAAAGAACAACTAGAGTGCTATCAGTCTTACTTATGACAAATGTATGGCACACCTGAAGCCATCTTGATTGGAAGAAAGTGGTAACACTTAAAACATTTAATTTGCAAAGGAACAAAATGAGGGGGTTCATTTTGCCATAGAAATTATGATTAGTGCTGCAGAAAGAAAAATTGGGGCACATTTTGACTTCTCAAATCCTCTTCTATTTCATTAAAATATTCTGACATGCAGACTGAAACATGCACTTTCAATATCAGCAGCAGACTTCCCTGGTGAGCAGTAGCTTTACTACAGTGATCTAATGAGCAACTAGAGTGCTAACATTCAAATTTATGGCAAATGTGTGAAACATCTGAATACCTTCTTGATGGAATCAAAGAAAAAATTGAAAGCATTTCCTACTGAGGAGACTGCAGTAAATGAGGAAATTAGGAAACTTCATAACAAATAAATCTCCCAAGATGGCCACCAGAGACAAAAGAGCCCAAATGCAGCACAAATATCACCCAGATGTAGCCCACATGTAGCCCAATGACAGAAGTGTGCAAAACACTTTTTATTTTTTGTGTTTTTGCAGTTTTATATAATGCAGACTTGTCAGGTATTGGAGTGCTTTACATGAGCATTGGTTACATCACACAAGAGCAAATTCATTTTGGTTGTAGACATGGGGAGATTAAGTGATTTGACCAGAATCACAGAATGTCGAGCTGAAGCAGAAACTCCAACCTGGTTCTCCAGTTGCAAAGTCTGCAGCTCTGGAAGTAACACCACATCCTCTCCCCTAAATGCAACACTTATTCAAGTGGTCAACTGGATTAAAAAACATAAAGATAACAAATAATTTAAAAGTGCTTTGTCACTATTTGAAAACTCCGAAAATATGTCCTCATTTTAGTTTTTTAGAGCACTAATCATAATTTTGATGCAAATAAGACCCTCTCATATATGTAATTTCTAAAGGAAATGCTCTAGGTATTACAGTTTTGATTACATCAAGATGACGTCAGGTGTTCCACACTTTTGTAATAAATATAGAATGTTAGCAATCTAGTTGTTCATTAGGATACTGTTCAGAGGCCAGGGGCACGGACTCTGAAATTTGAAGGCAGGTAGGAGAGTGCAGAGGCAACAATTTGACCACACTGGGCAGGCAGGATGAGCAGTGGCAGCACAACAGACTATGGAGGGCAGTGTAAAGGGGGGCAGGGGCAACAAACCAACAATACAGGACTGGAAAGAGAGGCTGTGGCAATAAAATAGACCATTGTGGGCAGAAGGAAGAGGCAGTGGTAGTACAGCCATACATGCCAATAGACCCGATTCAGCCAGGAAACGTCCAATGTTTTTAAGCTCAAATGGGCTTTATTTGATCTGTCTCCTGTCTACAATCTCCTCTTTTTCAATGTAACTCAAATGGGAAAATCAATGCCCCAGTAGGCAGATCCTTCACAACGTTTCTAGAATGGTGGCTAGAACCTGCGCACCCATCGTTATGTGTATGCTTTGGGTGCGCGACTTTTTTTGGAAAAAGAAAATCAAAAAAGAAAATAATATAAATATATTAAAATAAAAAAATAAAACGAAAAATTAAACAATATTTCATTTTTTATTTTTTATTTTATTTTTATTGCAATTTTCAGAAAAATATATAATGTTATTTAATGAATAAAATATTTATAAATAAACAGTTAAAAAACTGTAGGAAATCAGTACAAGAAAATAGGTATAACTACTATTACACTTAAAAATTAGCATTTCAAAAACCTTTGAAATTCACTGAAAAAACCGTAGGTTTCAGAGATGTTATAGTTAGAAATTAGCATTTAAAAAAGCTTTGAAATGCACTGAAAAAAACATAGGTTTCAGAGATGTTATAGTTAGAAATTAGCATTTAAAAAACCTTAGAAATTCACAGTAAAAACCATAGGTTTCAGGGGTGTTATAGTTAGCTGGACATTTCACTCGTACAAAACCATAGAAATTCCTCCGTTATAGTTAGTTCTGCTAACTATAACTCGCGCGCCCGCATTCATGACATGATCAGTGACATCACTGATGACATCACTGATGACATCTCAAATGACATCACTGATGACATCTCAAATGACATCACTGATGACATCACATCCCCTACTCATCCATCGGCACCCGCTACACTTCCTCCCACCCCACTCATACCTGCATTAGACCACAAACCCGACCAGACCACAACGCACCCATCCATATCCATATCACAGCCTACAACCCTACTCTTAAACACACCAGACCCCAGATTTGATGAGATCATGATCTCATTACATCAAATCAAAAAGAACTCCAAGCATTTAATGAGTTGATATCGAATCAACCATGGTTCTCTAGAGCTACAAGACAGCCCAATGCTAACGGGCTCCTGATGCACCTAACAAACACCTCAATTCCGATCTTACCCAGCTGGAAATCAGTTCCCTCCATTATTAATTCAACCCGCCCACTCCGAAGCACCAATTCACTTTCAGAGACTGATCTACTATCTCTACTTCACTCATATACACCTGCCCTCGCAAACCCTGTCACGCCCTCTTCAATGTCCATCCCAACTATCCCCCCCAACCCACACAGGACCATCAAACATAACATTAGAGGCGTCATTGACAACAACCTAAGAAGAGTCCCCCTCATTCAAGAACCTACATCATCCCACATTACGCCCCGTCTCAAATGCATCCTCTTAAATTGTAGATCGGCCTCTAGACACGCAGCGGACATAGCCGACCTCATTCTCACACAAGAACCGGACCTGATACTGCTAACTGAAACCTGGTTAAATGAATCCTCCTCACCTATCATTGACATACTAGTACCCCCTAACTATGACATCATCAGATTGGATAGAACTGATAAAACAGGGGGAGGCATCACCTGTATACACAGGAGCAGTATCTCAGTGAACAGATCCATTGCACCGATATTCCCTTCCTGCGAATACATATGCCTCAACATCACCAGTAATGACAAACCACTATGCTCTTTACACACGATATATCATCCACCAGGTGACAACCTAGCCTAACACTTCATTGACATGGTATCAACAAACACCGGGTGCCAAAATACCCAAATATTCCTTGGCGACCTCAACCTCCACTGGAACGACCACAAGGATGCAGCGGTTAATAGCCTCAAAAATTTCCTAGATGACCTAGACCTCACCCAAATCTGCAACAGCCCCACACACGACAAAGGCTCAATACTGGATATAATAATCTCTAAAAGAGATTGCATTCAGCTAGACTCAATCCGACCTTGTGACTGGTCAGACCATCATATCATTACCTTCTTTATCAAGGAAATAGTGAAACTGAACTCGGTTCAATCCACAAGACCTAAAGTTTGGAAAAGAGACATGAAAAAAATCAACCCTAACACTTTTCCATCGTCCAGTTACAACTTACTTCTGCCCCCTACGGGATCTTCTGAAGTCCATGACCTTACCAATCACTACCTTAATTCCATGACCAGGATAATAAAATGAGGTAGCCCCCCTGCAACTAAAGAGAGCCTCCATAAAGGACTCCAAGCCTTGGTACAATGGAATACTCAACGACGACAGACGCTCTCTCCGACCTTCGGAACGCACCTGGAGGTCAATTCCTTCAGCCAATCACCTAAATACACTAAGGAAAAAGAGAAACGCTTACTTCAGAAAGATCAAGCACACTAAAGCAGAATTCTTCAGCCACCGACTAGACCAAGCAAGAAATCGTCCCAAAAAACTCTTTGAACTAATCAAAACCCAATCTAAGGACGCACCTCAACGTCCACAACACATAGCTTGCCCGCAACCCAACTGTGAAGAATTCTCTGCCTTCTTCACTCTGAAGACAGACAATATCAAGACTGACCTCCTCAACGATCTAATCTTACATACGGGACCGCACCGCACACGAAGACCTCCCCAGTAATGCCAATTGCACCATACCATTTCACATCAAAACTTATCCTAAAAAACGACGCCGACTGGTCATCCTTTTCGACTTACTCCGAAGAAGCCATAGGCAAAATACTTTGTGCCATGAACCCTGCCAATCACTTCTCCGAACCTCTACCCGCTAACGCTGTTAAAAACTTAACTCCACTACTTCTGCCTCTCTGGACTAAGATCATAAACAGTTCACTTCAACAAGGTTGCATTCCGGACACCCTCAAAGTTGGACAGGTCTCACCCATTCTAAAGAAACCCAAGGCCGACCCTACGGACCTAAACAACTATCACCCTATTTCCAACATCCCTACCCTGGCCAAACTTATGGAAAAATGTGTACACCTCCAACTGACAAGGCATATTGACGACTTTGACCTTCTTAACAAACACTAATCAGGCTTCCGAGCAGGTCACAGTACTAAATCAGCCATGACACATATAATTGATGACGAGCTACAAATCCTTGATCAGAATGGATCCTGCCTACTCATCCTGCTAGACCTCTCCTCAGCCTTTGATACGGTCAAACACGAGAACCTGTTAGATCTTCTGAAGCATAGAATGGGATTATCAGGTTCAGTGCTAAACTGGTTTACCTCATTTCTCCACAATCGAACACAACAATTCAGGGTCAACAACACCATGTCCAAACCCGTCCCAGTAACATTAGGTGTACCGCAAGGGTCCTCTTTATCCCCGACATTGTTTAACCCTTCATGGAGCCCCTCACCGAAATTCTTCAAGCATCTAACGTGCAATACTACATGTACGCTGACGATACACAATTATACCTCAAGATTCACACCTTAGAAGACATCAAACTGCTCAACACTACGCTTAGGAATACCCAGATATGGCTGGCATAAAACCATCTCAAATTAAATGCCCTAAAAAACGAATTCCTGCTAATAGCTCCACCCGCCCAAGTCCCCATAATGCAAGATTGGATAAAACACCTTACGGCACTCAACGTTCAACCAATCATCGTTGACTCAGCGAAATCACTGGGAATAACTTGACAGTAACCTCATATGCAAAAACACATCAGCAACGCTACAAAGGGAGCTAATTTCCAGATAAACACACTACAGAAGCTGATACCCTTCCTGCCAATCAATGACTTCAAGCAAGCAGTACAAGCACTAGTTATCCCCAGAGTGGAGCCTCAATCAATGCCGCAGCGAGACTCATCACTGGTTCTAAAAGAAATCTACACATTTCCCTGGACCTCAAATCCCTGAATTGGCTACCCTTGGAAGCCAGAATTCATTTCAAGATTTCGTGTATGACGCATAAAGCCATGCACCACAAAGCACCCAGATATCTAGCACAGAAGCTGAGGATCTCTGGTGGGGTCAGATCTTCCAGAAATGCGGAAAACTTATTACTAAAACCACAGAGATTCAACAAGAAAAAAACATATAACCGTACCTT
The DNA here is from genome assembly GCF_964204655.1 of Triturus cristatus. NCBI lineage: Eukaryota > Metazoa > Chordata > Amphibia > Caudata > Salamandridae > Triturus > Triturus cristatus. Next base: position 133,561,761 of record NC_140586.1, on the reverse strand, counting down.
CTCAGGGATGGCGCCCAGAATTTGGAATGCTTTACCACCCGAAACCAGACTTAACCCCTCTATTGTCTCCTTCAAAAAGGAAGTAAAATCGATTCTCAGGGCCAAATTCACCTGAGTACGGTCCAAAGATATGTTGTGAACTACTATACCGTCGCCATTACCCTTACTATGACAAGGGACCTTCTAAGCAATCTTGACATTCCATCTTCCTGTTTCCTGATGCAAGGAAATAGCGTCCTGATGTACCTTACCACTTTGCTTTTACAACATGTTTTTGAATATATGTTACAATTTGCCTTTTATTAATATATAAAGAACTTTATTTACTGTTAAGCGCTCTGATACCCGCAAGGGTCTTGTTCGCGCTCTATAAAACTTTCTAAATAAATAAATAAATCACTGATGACATCATCCACATAACAATCTGATACACCTCATCATGCACTAATATAACCTTTCATCACTCACTGTAAAATACAAAGTACCATATTTGAAACCATTGACACACCAATACCAGTTACTACGTACCCACTTACTGATTCCTAAGTTTACACACACAACTACCCATTGAGCAACAGAATCACTTATACATGCAGTCATTAATTAATAGAACACTATCAAATGCACTTATACACATATATAGACATTGACACATCAGCAGTCATCTTAGTCGGTTATGCAGTCATCCTACTCACTCATGAAAAAAATTAATCACACTTACATTTACTCACTTACACAATTATACACACAACACCTCATTTATTCAAACAAATAGTAACTCATAGGTAATATGTTAAAAAATCACCATTACAATTATACACTCATTTTTATAGTTACTCTCACAATCACTGACTCTTATATATACTTATTTATGTACACCAACTCCCACATACAATGCCTTTTATTTTTTTACTTTGTTGAAGATGTACAACTAAACCATATATTCGCTCACCAACACACAAATAAATACACTCAGTCACCCAAACAACTGTTTCCACATGTACTCTTAAACCTATACACCTAGTCAATCAACCATTCACACATCTATGCATAGTTACACACACCCCATTCAACCACACACAAACTCAGTGTCCCATACAAATACTCACCCAACTAATCAATAACTAATATACACACTCATGTAGTTAGTGACCAACTGATGCAGCATGTTCTACAACAACAGAGACAGTGATGCACACATTCACATCGTTCAGTTACTAATCCATGTATTAAGTGAGACACTTTTAATTACTCACTTAAACAGACAGTCAGACAGCTACTAAATCCTCCATCCAGACAGTTATATATCCACTTAATCTTCAATACAGATTGGTATATATATAATATAATACATATTTAAATTTCAAACTAAACCACATTCACTGGATGATGTCATCAATGATGTCATCAGTGATGTCATTTGAGATGTCATCAGTGATGTCATCAGTGATGTCACTGACCATGTCATGAATGATGTAATATGTGACATCATCAGCAGTGCATTGCGGGCGCGCAAGTTATTAACAGAATTAACTATAACGGAGGAATTTCTATGGTTTTGTACGAGTGAAATGTCCAGCTAACTATAACACCCCTGAAACCTATGGTTTATTCTGTGAATATATCTATATATATTACCTACTGACAGTCGCCAGTAGGTAGTTATAGTTAGGACCTATTATCCATAGGAAAATCATAACATTCTTTTCCCAATAACTTTGGCGTCGGTTGATGAATCTTCGCAAAATTTTCAAAACTCGTCGGCCCTCTGGTCAGCTCCTATCTTAAATGTTTCGGGGTGATTCAGCAGGCGGGAGCAGAGAAAAAAGGGGGGACCCAAAATGTGTTTTCTCCATGTTAATTCCCATAGGAAACTTTAGACACGGCTACAGCCCGAGCTGCTGAACGGAATTACAACAAATTTGGTAAACAGGTAGCCTTTGGTTCAGAAAGATCCCTTTTCGTTAAATGGTGTAAATCCGTTCAGTAGTTCATGAGAAATTAGAAAAAGAAAAATTTCAGTATCTGGGTGGAGCCTAACAACACATCTCATCGTGAGATCTGATTGGCTGTCAGCACTTCATCCTGGAATTGCTGGCAACCATCTTGGGACCAATATACATGATAGTACCCTATTGAAATGCATTGTAGTGAATCGAAGATTTTGAGGGTTACCAAAAGGAGAACTATAAAGGGTGATAACAGACTTTTGTTACATTAGAATTCATTTGTTGATGGTACCATACTAATTTCAGGAATTGTGGTGTGTTCTAAGGTGATTTTACCCTGTGAAAAACCTTCTGCTGGGATATCATGAATCATGTTTGAGAGAAAACTGAAGCTAAAATGAGAGCATATTTTCTGTAAATTCACATTATCTTTCTCAGTCATGTCAGAATGAAGTCTGTCATTCTTAGTAAATCATGTACATCCAACAAGGGCAGAGACTGTCATTTGATTCCTTTGTGTTCTACTGCAGTTTCCCAGAGTGTTCTAAAGAACAACTAGAGCGCTAACAGCCTTACTTATGACAAAAGTATGGCACACCTGAAGCCATCTTGATTGGTATAAACTGGTAACACTTAAAACATTTAATTTAAAAAGGAACAAAATGATGGGGTTCATTTTGTAAGAGAAATTATGGTTAGTGCTGTAGAAAGAAAAATTAGGACATGTTTCAAGTGTGATCTCAAATATCTTCCTGTTATATTTCAATAGGAGCAGCATGCCGGTTGATGCCTTTGTGTTCTACTGCAGCTTCCCAGAGTGTTCTAAAGAACAACTAGAGCGCTTACAGCCTTACTTATGACAAAAGTATGGCACACCTGAAGCCATCTTGATTGGAATAAACTGGTAACACTTAAAACATTTAATTTAAAAAGGAACAAAATCATGGGGTCATTTTGTCATACAAATTATGGTTAGTGCTGTAGAAAGAAAAATTAGAACAAGTTTCAAGTGTGATTTCAAATATCTTCCTGTTATATTTCAAAATGAGCAGCCTGTCAGTTGATGCCTTTGTGTTCTACTGCAGCTTCCTAGAGTGTTCTAAAGAACAACTAGAGCGCTAACAGTCTTACTTATGACAAAATTATGGCACACCTGAAGCCATCTTGATTGGAATAAACTGGTAACTCTTAAAACATGTAATTTAAAAAGGAACAAAATGAGGGGGTTCATTTAGTCATAGCAATTATGGTTAGTGCTGTAGAAAGAAAAATTAGGACATGTTTTAAGTGAGATCTCAAATATCTTCCTGTTATATTTCAACAGGAGCAGCCTGTCAATTGATACCTTTGTGTTCTACTGCAGCTTCCCAGAGTGTTCTAAAGAACAACTAGAGAGCTAACAGTCTTACTTATGACAAAATTATTTCACACCTGAAGCCATCTTGATTGGAATAGACTGGTAACACTTAAAACATTTAATTTAAAAAGAAACAAAATGAGGGGGTTCATTTTGCCATAGAAATTATGGTTAGTGCTGCAGAAAGAAAATTTAGGGCATGTTTTAAGTGAGATCTCAAATCCTCTTCTATTTTATTAGAAAATTCTGACATGCAGACTGAAACAATCACTTTCAATACCAGTAGTAGACTTTCAGTCAACTCCCTGGTGAGCAGTAGCTTTACTACAGTGATCTAATGAACAACTAGAGTGCTAACATTCTGAATTTATGGCAAATGTGTGACACATCTGAAAGCCTTCTTGATGGAATCAAAGTAAAAAACTGAAAGCATTTCCTACTGAGGAGACTGCAGTAAATTAGGAAATTAGGAAACTTCATAACAAATAAGTCTCCAAAGATGGCCACCAGAGAAAAAAGAGCCCAAATGTAGCACACATATCACCAAGATGTAGCCCACATATATCCCAATGACAGAAGTGTGCAAAACACTTTTTATTTTTAGCTTTTCTGCAGTTTTATATAGTGCAGACTGGTCAGGTATTGGATTGTTACATCATACTTGGACCCCTTATCGCGTATTTTGCACGAAGTACATGAGATTGATCTAGCGAAACATTGAACTTTACGATTAACCTGAAGTTGCTCTAAACCGGGCTTTGTAATACCCGTTTTTACCTACTGGTTTTAATTAATTCTCACTGTATTGTATTAGGAAAGAGGATTTACTGTTTTTATGTACACTTTTATGATCTATGTTTCTAAATCAGATCGAATAAAGTTTAATGAATTCTATGGCAGGACGGAGGTGAGGATAATGCATATCTTTCCTCACTTTATTTGCATAGCAGTTCAAAGAAAATGTAACACAACAATCATTAAACAAAAGACTACACAACCCATGAACCATTAGGGGGGTAGTCTCCAAGGCAACTATAGTCTAATCATATAACAGTCCATCGTATATAATATTGTGACGTCCCTTCCGCTTCCTCTTTCTTCACTGCTCGTCAGTTAAGTGCATTCCTTACATTCTTGGCTTAATCTGACGTTGTTGCTGTTTGTATAGCGGTTTCTTGTGCATGTTATTAGCATTATTGCCTTGGTATTGTTTCATATTCCCTGCGCAGCATGCTCTTGCCTGAGAGCGTTCTCCCCCTCGCAGTTTCTCCCGCTGTGCGCTCTGCGCGTGGTGAGATCCTGTCAGGCGCGTCTGGTCCGAGCAAGGCAGCTCCGTTGAGCACTGCCGCTGGTCTTTACGCGCATTTGGGAATCCGGTCACTCCTTTAGCGTCCGCTTGATTCCGACCAACCCTCGCCTAATTTTGACAAAGTGATTTCCCCACACGGCCATAGCATTTGAGATGTCATCAGTGATGTCATGAGTAATGTCACTGATCACGTCATGAGTGATGTGATATGTGGCGTCATCGGCAGTGCATTGCTGCCGCGCAAGTTATAGTTAGCTGAACTAACTATAACGGGGGAATTTCTATGGTTTCGTACGAGTGAAATGTCCAACTAACTATAACTCCCCTGAAACCTATGGTTTTTTCAGTGAATATATATATCTATATATATTATCTACTGGCGGTCACCAGTAGATAGTTATAGTTAGGACCTAGTTTCCATAGGAAATCCGCAACATTCTATTCCCAATAAGTCTGGCGCCAGTTGACGAATCCTCACGAAATTCTCCAAAGTTTTGGCCAGCTCTGCTCCGCTCCTACTCTGAAAGTTTCGTGGTGATTTATCAAGCCGGGGACGAGAAAAAAGGAGGGTCCCAAAACGCGTTTTCCCCATGCAATTTCCCATAGGATCTGTTGTCGCAGCTACAGCCCGAACCGCTGAACGGAATGATACCAAATTTGGCAAAGAGGTAGTCCTCATTTCAGACTCGTGCCTTTTGCATAAATGGTGTGAATCCGTTCAGTAGTTCCTGAGAAAATTAGAGTTAAAATTACATAAATATCTATGGCCGGGGAGGATCCGCGGACCCTACACCCACCATAAGCGCACCCTCCCTGAACCGAGCGTACACCCTCCCGATCGCACGCTGAATGCTAATTGGCTGTCGAGTGTCTGTCTGCATTCGAAACCAGGAACTGTTGACGGCCATTTTCTGCCTCAGTAGAAGCGAGGCTGAAGAAGTAAGGGGAATAAGTGTGTAAAACATATAAAGTGGGCAGAGTGGAAATACTCTGACCCTCTAGAGGTGCTTAGGGGGTCCCAGAAGGACCCCCTGGGCCCCCCTTTAAAAAAAACAACGGCAAAATGCGTGCTCGGTGCGCGCATCCTATCGCGTTGGATGCACGGATCCTCTCGCGGTGGATTCGCGGATCCAAAAACATGGAAAAAATATATATAAAATAAAGTTTTGAACATATAGTTATAAAAATATTTAGAAAAATATAAAAAAATATGTTTGAAAAACCCATTAAATTCAAATAATATTTTTTAATTTTTAAAAGAATTAATTGAAAAAATAGGTTTAAAAAATGGTGCTAAAAAAGTATTTTTAAAAAAACATAATTAATGAAATTGACATACTGAATTGGAAAAATATAGAAATCCAATCAAAATCATTAAACATGATATCTTTAGAGATAAGTTATAAATAGGAATTAGCATTTATAAAACCTTTGAAATTCACTGAAAAACCATAGGTTTCATGCACGTTATAGTTAGGAATCGGCATTTAAAAAACCTTTGAAATTCACTGAAAAAACCAAAGGTTTCAGGGGCGTTATAGTTAGGAATTGGCATTTCAAAAAACCTTAGAAATTCCCTGAAAAAACCATAGGTTTCAAGGGCGTTATAGTTAGCTGGACATTTCCCTCGTTCAAAACCCTAGAAATTCCCCTGTTATAGTTAGTTCAGCTATATATATACATTACTTCTTTCCGGCAAGAATCCAAAATTGCAGGAGACTAGTGACGGACACAGACCCAGGGTAGGTGCTTAAGATATGTTTATTCCTCCATTGTCGTCAATAAGCGTTTCAGCTCTCACGAGCCTTGTTCACTCGACATAGAGACATTTTTCAGTGTGCTTTTAAAGTGGCCGTGCAAATTGAACAAACTCCACGTGATCGGCAAGGTAGTAGACATGAACAAAATACTTATTCAATTTAGTATATCGAACATAAGCCAAGAATAATAGAAGCATATTGAAACTATAAAATGCTCCTGGTTTGTTGTAAAACACATCGGCAATTATAAATTGATTTATAATTTTTTCATGCACAATATTCGTTTAATTTTTTCATGAATATTATTGGAATACGTATTGCTCATGAAATTTTGTGTCTTCACGGGGGAAATTAAAATCTGCAAATTGTGTTGATAAAGTGCTCAGTGTTGTGATAAAAGTTCTAAGACACGAAACAGCCTGTAAGCAATAACATATACTTGAGTCTATAGAAATACCAAAGATATGTTGGTAATTTAGGCAAAAAATAATCGTAAAAGTATACGCATGCGTAAAATACAGTTTTTAGATCTTCTAGCAAGTGGAGACAGCATACAATAATAGCCATATGGGTAGAAATATATATGTAAAATACTGAATTGTTAATAAAAATATGCATGTATATCTTTATATAATATGGGGGAATCTGGTCCACATAACGTTTGGTCTAACATATCAAATGTTGATGCCTCAAAAGGTGTCCCATTCCTTATAAGGTATCTGCCAATATACAGATGTACAAAATGGATGTTTTGTCATTATTGTGCAGAATATGACTAATTTAATGAGAAAAATTAAACTAAACTGGACTAGACTGGAGTAGCAAATCATTTGGTTCAGGGGGAATGTCATGCCAAATATCTGGCTGGTTAATATCGTAAATCAAAAATCAAAAATCAACCACCATGTATGGATATCTATGTACACGTAATCATATGATTGTAAACATGTCAACATATTTTCTATAAATCTGTAAAAGTACTAATAACTAGATAAATACATAAATAAATATATATATATATATTGTACTTCATAAAATCACAGATAGAAAAATGTTAAAATTCTATATTTTGGATAAAATACCCTGTATGTTGCACATTTAACTGACAATAGTCTGAATCATTTTGATTGTGTAGGTGAGTACAACTACCCCAATTATGCATTGCACATATGGTTATTATAGGCATGTATAAAGATCTTCCGTTACGTTAAGACCATTAGGGTGCTTGGTGTCTAATTGTATGATGTATCTTGTTTCTAGTTTTCTGAGTTTATAATCTCGATCTCCGCCCCGTCTGCTCGGAGGTACTGCGTCTATCACAAAATAACTAAGATCTCTGTTGTTTGAATGATGGATTTTTTTTAAATGTCTGGCAACAGGATATGTGTTGTCCTCATTTGTGATAGCGCGAAGATGTTGTAATATGCGTTTATGTACCTGGAGTTTAGTGCTCCCTATGTATTTTAAACCACAAGGGCACATCAATACATAAATCGCATAGTCGGTCTTACAGGTAAGAAGTTTTGTTATTTTGTACTTCTTATTGCAGATTGGGGTGGAGTAAGTCACCATATTGACGCCGTGGATACATGCTTTGTACGTCTTGCATTTGAAGAAACCTTTATGTGTTTGTAACCATGAGGTTTTTTCAATGATTTTGGGATTAGGGGAAACAAGACAATCTGTCATGGAAGGTGCTTTGCTATAGGTAATGGACACCCTCTGCGATAGCAGGGGTCCTAATACCGGATCGCAAAGTACCAATGGCCAACATGATTGGATAATTTTATTGATTGCCCTATGTTGTTTACTGAAACTCATAATGAGACGGAACTCATTGTCTGTATTGGGCTTGTCAACCAACTCTGCTGTATTAGAACTTTTAATGATTTGTTTATCTCGCAATAGTTCCTCCCTGTCGATAGCCATGGTTTTAGTAATAGCTAGTTCTATGATATTCAGTGGATATCCCCTTTCTAGGAATCGAGTTTTGCTTGATTCTAGTGCAATTTTGAGATCAGTCATGGTGCTACACACCCGCTTCAGCCGCAGCATCTCCCCATACGGGATGCTGTTTACTAGATGTTTGGGGTGGCAGCTGTCTGCATGCAAAATTGAATTGCCAGCTGTTTCTTTTCGATAAACGCATGTTTCTAACTTGGTATTTTGCACAAACACCTGTGTATCTAAGAAAATGACTGTTGTATCGCTGATCGTGGCAGTGAAGTGGAGGTTCAAAGAATTGCAATTAATCTGATTAACAAATTCTTGTGCCTCTTCTGTGCTGCCTTGCCAAACTAGAAACAAATCATCAATGTAACGGAGCCAGATTTTAATGTTGCTCTTTACTACTTGTTGGTAATTAGTATTGAGGACCAGCTCCTCCCACCAGCCCATGTGAAGACATGCGTAACTGGGACAGAAGCTGGCCCCCATAGCTACCCCCCTCATCTGTTGATAAAGGAGGTTATTAAACATGAAGATGTTGTTTCTGAGGCAAAAATCAATCATAGAAACTAGCATCTCACTGTGTGACGTGAATTCTGCTGAGCGTTGTGACAGGTAGTATCTAACAGCATTAATACCATCATGATGTTGAATACTAGTGTAAAGTGCGGATACATCGAGTGCTATAAGCAGGTAATCATTTTGCCATTTAAAGCCCTGAATTTTTCTAATAAAGTAACTCGTGTCACGTACATACGATGGCAGTTTTTTGACAAAGTCCTGTAAAAAATAGTCAACATAAATGGACGTATTTTCTAAAAGCCCTTCTTTTGCAGTTATTATGGGACGTCCCGGGGGTTTGGAGATGTTTTTGTGATTCTTTGGGATGAAATAAATTGACGGTGTGGTTGGTTTATCTTTTTTCAAGAATTTATATTCATCCTCACTGATCAGTTCTTTACTTCTCCAAATTGACAATTTGTTGTCAAAGTCCTGATATGTTGACTTTAAATTGGCCATCTTGGTACGGCTATAACAGTCTTTGTCATTCAGCTGAATAAATGCCTCTGCTTCGTAATCTTCCTGCGACCATAAGACAATGTTGCCTCCTTTATCGCTATTGCGAATGACAACTTCTTTGTTGATTTTCAATGTTGACATTAAGTTGTTGTACTTTAAATATCTTTCACGGTATTGTTTTTTGGCCATCAGAGCGGGTTTGTTACGTTTTTTAATCTTAGTTGTCACCGCCTCGTGAAATGCATCAATGGAATCATATAATGCTATTGGATTAAAATTGGACCTGGGTTCGAAGGGAGTGAGTGCAGTCTTTTTAGCAAGATTGGTTGTAGTTTCAATACTAGATCTTTGTGTGGGATCTTGAGTTGTGTTTCCATCCCAAAGGTCCTGTAACTCCTGTGTTAAAGAAAAACCCGAAATGGTGGTATTTATATACATACACACATTTATTTAGATATAAATATAAATACATATATATGTGAGTATTTGTGCATATACAATACATAAACAAAAGGCATTTAAGTATTTCTACTCTTTAAAAAATTAAGTCATTTTGTTGCATATGCAACTTTGTTTTGTGTTGTTTTTTTAAATCTTCATTCGACCTACATATAGGTCGTAAAAGAAAATCACAGGAAAATAGTACAGACTGAAACAAAATACAAATAGATAAAGAACAACAGTGAGATGCTGAGGTACATCTACAATATGCATGCTCTAATAGAGAGACACTTTGATCCAATACAATGAATGTATACATATGTTTAAAACTTCCTGATACCTAAAATATGGATCATCTTAAAATTACAATTAAAATTACAAGATAATACAAGACCAGTGTGCGGTTACCTTATCATTGTTTTTCTATCACAAATTGCTGATTTCAAAAAGGCATAGACACAATAACAAATTTCGGGCGAACTTAAAAACTCTGAATAGAGGAGTGCTACTCTTCACCGTTGGAATCCAAATTTACATAACAGGGATTTCAGAAAGTGCTTACATGGCAAACTGTGCAAATTGCAAAAAAGTACAAAGTGCAATAGTGTTTGTGTAGAGTGATTATCACATGGACAAGATAATACTATATTCCCCTCTAAGTCTGGGACACTTTTAGAACACAGGGGTAATATATAGAACCCACTCTGAAATGCAAAGGAAGTGATTGCTCCCATTGTGTAAGGTCAATACATAAATACTTAGGGGGTTCACCTGTAACTAAAGATCTGATCTGTAATATTTCAGAACTGAAGATTTTGCTAGTTCGGTTTTCATTCTTTGGGCTTCATAGTATTCCAAAAATGTTACTTTCACATTTAACTTGTCTACTTTAGAAATACTACTAGGCTCAGTGAACAAAGAAGACAATCCCAGGGTTACTAGAGTGTCCCGATATATAACTCAACCATGGAATAGAGAAAGTATTTTCGAGGTTGAGACACTTAACAATGATATCCCTACATAATGTTGCTGACGGATTCGTCCAGATGTTGACCAACAATAGGAGAGGCACCAAGTGGACCTTGTCAGAAATAATTCTCTGGTTCAGCTCTGAATGGACAACAAAGCTATAAGTAGTAGGCTGTAAGTTCAGCAGACAATGAAGAAAACGATTTGCCTCTGCCTGTAAAGAGCAAATTTTATTAAAATCCCACAAACTTGCACCTTAGGTAGCAGTGCTAATACATTGGGAGTTGTAACATTATTGATGTGGTCCAGGAGTTTGGTATATTGTTTGTTAAGCAGAAGTTAAAAACATTAGTAATCAAGGGGCCCAATAGCATACATTTCATCAAATCAATCAGTGCCCCATCTGGACCTGGCGCTTTCCTGCCCTTACTTTGTTTGATAGCCAATTCCACTTCCTTCAGGGATATAAAAAGTGGTGGTAAATTCTGTAATCTGCTACACAGAGAAGCTATCATAATCAAATTTTTCCTCAATGTGATAAATGGAAGTAAAATGTACGACCCATTCTGAGCCTGGAATATTATTTTGCAGGAGTGGATTAGCAGGAGAATTCCTTGTTCTGATTTGTTTGTCAAGGCCCCATTAGGACTTACTGTCCTTCTCAAACGCTGGACTTTCCAATAACTCCCAGTCCCTTTTATAAAATTCCCTCTTCCTGAGTAGCAGCACAGTTCTATACTTGTGACACGCCTGAAGAATCTCTGACTGTACCCTAGGATTTGCATTTAAGGCCTTCCTCAATCTCCGATTCACCGTGGAACAAGACCCATCAAATCACCTGAGGTCTTCATTAAATAGATGGATTGGCTTAAGCATAGACTCCCTGACATTGCATATTAAGCTATTGTACTCCGAGACTATAATCTCATATCCACTATCAGCTAAGCAGTTAAGAAACAATCCTAGGTGTGACTTAAGTTGGGTAGACAGAGATTCTATAGGTTTTTTAAGGCACCATACTAATCTTATGCCAACCGTTGACTTTTGTGAAATAGAGACAAAATTAATTTTACACGAGTGTCTTTTGATCGGTAATAGCACAGAGGCACAAAGGGTATTATGTTCTCCCTAGTCTGTTGTTAAAATCTCTCCCTTAGAAAACCATGATATAAAATTAAGGCTTACAAACATATAATCAATTATTGAAGCTCTGCCCCCATTCCCCTATAAGAGGATACCACACTATTGTCCCCTCCTAGTAGCTTAAGTAAATCAACTAAACCATGGAAAACGAGGTAGTTGCGGACCTCAGCCCCCCCTTGCGTGATGTACAATAGTGTGCTCCTCTGTTGGCTCTCCAAGGGCCCAGAAGGCCAACTATAACATAACGTTACGAAGAAAGAAAATAGGATTACCTGTGTTTGTTTGCATCTTTAGCTTATAAATTAGATAAAAAATTAAATAAATTAGTAAAATGTACACAAACGGCATTGATAAAATCGCTATTATAAACATTTAAAAAAAGCAACATTTGTCATAGGAAGGTGAATTCTTAATGCTAAGAAAAATGGTGAGTCAGATTTAACTAATGCCACCTCTACCTGGAGACTTCAACTAACCCAGATAGTTAGACCTCCCATAGCCCGACCCCGAGTTGATGGAATGGCAAGGCAGGAGTACAAGCATAGCCTTCTAAGTGCACTGCATCAGTAAGCCAGGTTTCCTGTAAAACTATTATATCATGCTTGGAAACAGATGACTGCCAATCCAAATGATCAATGTTCCTCTTAAGGCCAGCTACGTTTCAAATAAGTATAGAAATGGGTCTATAATGAGTAGTGATGGAGTGAGAGGTCTTAACCCGATGCTGTGTGGCATTTGGGACAATAGGTATTGCAGCATCCTTTATCCCCACAAGTCAATCCAAATCAGAAAGCACATCATATCTGTTAGCTATTGGTATAGAGCAAAAAATGTTGTAACTAATCAGAGGGTCGAGGGAACTAGCTGTGGCAGCCGTAAATGGTAATGCAGCTCTACCTGACTTGTTAGAGTTGGTAAGGGGCAATGTCTCATTTTCATGATAAATGAAAGTGTGTGTACCCGGGGCATCCTGACGCTGTTCTAAGGAAAATGATTAGGTGGGTGTCTCTGAAAAAAAGGAGGTATATAAAAATACCCTTGGAGAACCAGGGTAATAGAACTGCTTAACCATAAAACTGCACCTGGGATTAAATAACAATTGATGTACCAACCATGGAAAGCTGTAATTTGCCACAGTACAATATCCTTAGACTTATCCAAGCATACCTCTGTGCAAGCGAAATAGCTCTTGCATGGAGAAAAGACATGTCTCTGTGTCGGACTAACCAATCTAAGGTTTTATTAAATATAATTATTGTTGGTCATTTCTTAAAGAGCGCACTCCCAACACCCCAACCACTTAGGGGCAAGCAGCAGAAGGCAGGCTGATGATCGGTAGTTGGATAGGAGGTTGCTTTGTTTGAAAATTTCCACCAAGAGCCTTCGATGGTTGGGTAACTATTGATGCTGAAATATGTGAGGGGTCTGCTCTCTGCCTGGTCCATGTATGAGCTTTGCGCAACTGATGTGGGGGGCCAAAACTACTGAGAGGAGCACGTGGCACATGTGTTAGTGAGCTGACTCCCATCAAAGGCACATCACTTTCTGTCACTAAACTACTGGGTGAGTAGAACCATTGTTGGTGGTGCCTAAATGGGAGGATAAATGTCCAATACTGGATGGGAGGGAAGTCAGTTTGAACTAGAGCGTCCCTCAAGCTACGTCCTCTCCTATACGTGATCATAGGGTGTGTTGGTAAAGTTTTGCCTATGACGGAATCACTTTTTAGGATTTCCCAATGTCGTTGTACAATCTTGCGGACTTGGGTAGAGTGTCCATTGTATGTCATGATCAGCCTAGCTGTTCCCTCCTCTTCCCTTTGTGTTGTGATCATTTCTGGAGGTGCTAAAGTACTGGATCTTTCAACAGATTTGACTCTTTCTGTTGCTTTTTTGAGAACCCATGATGGATACCCGCTTGCTTTGAATCTTTCAATCATTATTTTTTCTTCCTTTTGGTAGTCTGATGTTAAGCTGCAGTTCCTTTTAGCTCTGAGTAATTCCCCGTAAGGGATGCTCCACTTTAAACTGTCAGGATGACTACTCAAAGCATGGAGCAGTGTGTTCCCGGCTGTACATTTACGATATAAAATCGTATGTACAATGTTATTCTTCACTTGGACACATGTATCGAGATATTCCACTTTTTCTCTGCTAATCGTGCTGGTAAGGATGATGTTCTTGTTATTGTGGTTTAGTTTATCGACGAAAAGTACAGCTTCTTTCTCTTCTCCTTGCCATACAAAAAATATATCGTCGATATATCTAAGCCACAATATGACCCTGGTAAGATCATGTTGTAGATCTGCCCTGGCCTTGGTCTCTTTCTCCCATGCCCCCATGAATAGATTCGCGTAACTAGGCGCGAAACACGTACCCATCGCGGTCCCGTGTTCTTGTTTATAGATCCTGCCATTGAACATAAAAAAATTGTTCATAAGACAGAATCTAATCATGTCTAGAATCATGTCTGTGTGTTCCAGTAAGTCCAGACTCCTACGTTTCAGAAATTCAGCACATGATTGAATCCCTTGTTCATGGTCTATTATCGTGTAAATAGTCTGATGTCATCAGTGATGTAATTTTAGATGTCATCAGTGATGTCATGAGTGATGTCACTGACCATGTCATGAGTGATGTAATATGTGACATCATCAGCAGTGGATTGCGGGTGCGCGAGTTATAGTTAGCTGAACTAACTATAACGGGGGAATTTCATTGGTTTTTTACGAGCGAAATGTCCAGCTAACTATAACATTTGTGAAACCTATGGTTTTTTCATTGAATTTGCAAGGTTTTTTAAATGCTAATTCCTAACTATAACGTGTGTGAAACCTATGGTTTTTTCAGTGAATTTGCAAGGTTTTTAAAAGCTAATTTCTAAATATAATGCGTGTGAAAGCCATATTTTTTGTGTTTTTGCATGGTTTTTTGAATTTTATTTCCTAACTATAATGTGTGTGAAACCTATGATTTTTTATTGATTTTTTTCTTTTTTACATCATTTTTTTCCTTTTTATTTTTTCCTTTAAACACTATTCTACCTATGTATATATTCATGGTTTTAATTCATTCTTCAATTTATAAAGATTCACCTTTTTTAAATAATTGGTTAGATATAGTTGTATAACATAGTTAATATCTTCAACAAACCTTTTTTTGTTTTTTTTAACCGTGCGCGTATGGTAAGCTTACCGTAAGCGCACGGTTCGCTTTATGTACGGTGAGCGTACGTAATATTTCTACGCTGTTTGCGTATGCTTACGCATTTTGCGTAGGAGTCCGTACTTCCTACGCGACGCGTAAGCGCATGCTTTACACGCGCATGCGCACGTTACGCGTAAGTGTACGAGCGTGCCTGTAATGCGCATGCGCACGTGCGCGTGTCTTTTGTACGCGCATGCTTACTTTTACCGTACGCGCACGGTAAGCTTAACGTGCGCGTACGGTTGGTCATGTGATCAAGAAACAACACTTTTGATTGGTTTAAACTACTTTCAGTTCTGGAATCTTCCTACACCACACCCATTCCCCTCATTACTGCTTGTGATTTCTTAGGAGAAGGAGCTGAATTGTCTTTGGGATACAATGGCAGAGCAGCAGTCCTCTTGTGAGAGTGAGCAGGGCAGCAGCATCATCAGGCAGAGAAGGAGGAAACAAAAGAATTATTTTGTTTGGGAGTATTTTACTTTTCCAGAGGGGCAGAAAAAGGTAAATGCTCCATTAGTCACCTGCTCACTTTGTGAGCGTGTCTTATCTAGAGGTAACCCTAGGAAGAAGTATTCCTTTGGTAACCACACTATGCTGAGACACATTAGGGATGTACATCCCAGGACTTTTGCTCGACATTCTGAAGCAAATCCTTCAGAAAGTCACCCGAGCACACCCGCAGAAGCTCAGCCGAGTACATCTTCGGCAGCTCAGCCGAGCCCTTCCTCTGCGGTGGGAGCATCACCCTCCTCTGCTCCTCTGGAAACGAACCCTCGATTTCTGAAGGTACAAATGAGGTGCACCAGACGTTATGGTCTAATTGTTCATGGGGAGAGTAGTGTTTCCCTAATAAACAATAAGATAGACCAGCACATCTGTGGTCCTTGTTAATATTCCCATTCTTTCTTTCCTCTGTCCCTGTATTAACACAACGGCTCTTTTAAGAGCCAACCTTACCTCACAACTTTTTTTTAATTTTTTTAATTTAATTTATTTTATTTATTTTTTTAAAAAGAACCATTTTTTTTTTTACCCTACAAGGTCCTTGAGTGAGTACAACTGAAATGAGAAAAGCAGAGAGAGGAGAAGTGAAAAAAAGGGAGCAAAATAAATGTGTAATAAATACAGAAATTTCACACTTACCTGACCAAAAAAATAACATATTTATTAATAAATGCTTCATTTAAATTGCTAGAAAAAACGTTTTTAAAAAAAATAAAAAAATTCTCATACTGAAAAAAAAGAAAAAAGTATTAATAATACATTTTAGAATACAGTACACATAATTTCATATTTTAAAACAATTTTTTGCCCTTTTTTTGCTGTTTTCAGAATATATTGAATTTCACTGTAAATCGTGAAAGCAATAGCATTCATCACTTAACAGCGGGCAAAAAAAAATAACAATCTGAAAGATTGTTTAAAAAAAGCCCAGAATCTCTTCTCACTAAAACATACCTTTATAGAAATGTTACATATTTTTTAAAAATATCATCTAAGAACAATAACTTTTTGCACTAAATATCGTCTTAAAATTTTTGTTGCATAAGCATAATCACCAAAATAATATGTGTCAAAGAAGTCCACAATACAAATTGTTACCTTTCCTTAAGGCCAAATGGTAATTTTTAAAACCTTTTTTGATAAAATTTCCAATGGTAATCCAATAAAATTGCAAAAATGATTTGTACAGATGTTGCAAATTCTATCTAAAATTTTGGTTTCAGAAAAATTAAATAGGAATTTGCTAAATCAAAAGGCAAACGTTGCTTAAAAACCAATTGAGAATCATTACACAGTGTCCAGCCTTTTTCACATTTAAGATAAACTGTGTAATGACCAGAAGTTATCGGAGGTCCATCATGGAAAATTATTGCAACTGTAACAAAAGTTTTTCCTGAAATTGATAATTGCTGTCCTATAAACTTCTTTATTAAAGTGTCCAATTTTGAACCATCAGCTCTACAACGCTGCATCATTAAAATTACATACTGTCCATATTTCTTTAAAAATAACGTTGAAAACATGTCAGATTTACATTCACAGCATTCCATGCTATGATTGGCATCTTTAACTAATTTACTAAAACTCACTTATTTACTTTCTGGCAATGTTAAATAGATAAACCTTTCTGAATCAACATTAGAGCTGCATGTGTAGAAACAGTTTTCATAAGTATGTTTCCATTTATAACAGAGACCGAACATATTCTCAATATCTATGCCTTCATCTTCCAGTACCATAAGGACATACATCAAGAATTCCTGTGCATCTTGCTGGACATTTTGAGTAAACTGTGTACGTCCTGAACATACGTCTAAAAGATTTCTAATTTCATTAGCACTTTCTATTTTAGTTTATCAATACTCAGTTTCTCATAAAGGAGACTTAGCACAGAACAGAATCTTTTATCATGATTTACTATTATCTGCTCTTGCAAACTTTCAAGATAAAATACAACATTTAGCACTACATTAGCGTAGCAGTTGACACCAGAGCCATTTTCAAAATGACAACCAACAACCTCTTCAACATTATCCTTTTTATTTTTGCTTGCAATCACATGAGTCTCTTTTTGTTTTCTCTTCTCTACATCCTCATTACAGATATTCTCAAATCTCCTTTTCCGAGAAACAACACGTTTCTCCAACACAGGATACTGACCTAAATGAGGAGCATAGGCTCTTCTTAATCTATTATACTCCTTTACACAATTTGCATCTGCACTAACTTTTGAGTCATCAAAGTCTATCATGAATAAACCAGATAATGTTTTCACTCGTGACAAAGCAACATATGCCATACCTTCTTTGAACACAGTAGATCCAATGTTTACAAAAGCACTATCTACAGTTAATCCTTGAGACTTGTGAATAGTTACAGCATATGCTAGAGAAAATGGAAACTGCTTCCTACGTACATATAAGTCTTTTACAAGCAAAAAACGGACTGAACAACGACTAATATCTTTAATCTCTGCAATCTGATCAAATTTTATTTTTAAAAATTCAATTCCATCTTTTTTCTGGTATTTCACAAAACCCACAACTTTACCCATAGCTCCATTCACTAAACCTTTTTCAACATCCAAATTTCTCCTTAAAAATACTCGACAGTTCATGCAAAGATATAGATTTTTTCTAATCCAGCTGTTTTCGAAATGTTCTTCTCTAGAGAATCCAATTTATTTTGCAGTTTGCCTGTTAATGTAATAGTAATTCCTTCATGCTGAATTTTATCAACTGCTTCCATTTTCTTAATCTCTTCCTTTTCCAATTTCAAAAGTTCCTCATTGAATATCGAGCATTCACGTAGTGTTGGCATTAAGCAGATTACAGTATTATTTTCTGCAATATTCTTGTATATTTTCTCTGCAACTATTTCTTCCTTTGGAAATAAATTATGTAGCAACCGACTCTGTAATGCTTTTCTGCCGACTTCTGTCAGTAGTCCAATTCTGATATCTTTCAGAATACTTGCATAATCTTCATCGTTTGCTTGCCTCATATTGGTAGTAAGTTCTTTGTACTCAAAGAACGACCAAATATTCGCATTACCAAAGCTTCCTAATGACTTCTTCGTGTCTTCATGTGTCACAGTATTAAACACTGGTTGTCCTTTAACTGGAGTAAGCTGTAGAAGATCCCCAAAAACTATAACATGTTTTCCTCCAAATAACACGTCATAGTCTCTCTTTAGAATTTGCTGCATTCTTAAATGCACAAAGGCAAGCATTAAGTTTGATACCATGCTTACCTCATCAATAATGAGAACTTGCATCTTCTTCAACACTCTTGAAACTTCGAAGCATGCTTCTCCTGTAAGCTTGTGATGTTCTATTTTGTTCTCATGCTCCACTGGTAACATTAGCAAGCGATGTAAGGTAATTCCTTTTATATTATATGCTGCTAACCCAGTTGGAGCAGTAACAACACAAGACAAAGTTGAATCTGTTTTTTGCTTTAGGTAGCTTCTGATGACTTTAATTAGGAAACTTTTTCCAGTTCCAGCTTGTCCACTCACATACATCCTGATTGGTTCAAATGATGTGCATGTGCACTCTTTATTTTCATGTAGTAATCCGTGATCAATTTTTTTTCTGACTTCTTCATAAATTTGTTGTTGTTCTTCATTCAGTTGTTGTTCCAAATTTGGTAAGTCTATTAAATCTTCTTGAGCTTGATTCATAGCTGTTTCAACTTCATTCATGGCTATTGCAGCTTCATTTTCTACAATTGGTTGTCCTTGAGCGTTTCAGAACTTTGGCTGTCTTGAGAACTGTCTCTAGCTACTTCAGCTGCAATTGTTGCTTCCTGTTCAATTTCTTCATTTAACATTTGCACATAATTTATGAAAGTACTGCATTCAATCGTATCTTTACATGCATTGAATGAATCCTCATAGCTTTCAAATTCTCCAAGTAGTTCGTCCTCTGTACGCCATGGTTTAAACAGCTGTAAAAGTGCCAAGTAGTAAAATTCCTTTTTGTCAGTAGTGTCGCAACTCAGCTTCCTATGATTAATCAAACTTCTTTTTGTTTGCTTCACCAAACATCCTTCCTCACCAATGACTTTATATTTTCCATTTTTGATGTCTTCTGTGGCTTTCCGTGAAAAAATGTAGTTTTGCAGCACTTCATAGAGACACATGTTCTCAAGATGACAACTTCTTTTTGGGTAATACGTGTCCAACATGTTTGTTTTCAAAATATCTGTACTTTCCGGTTCGTTCTCGGACAAATATTTAATTTCTGCAGCAGATTTCAGTACCCGATTTCGCATTGCTGCAAGGCCTAAACTTACCCAAATTATTCTTCTGGATTTCGAGTACAGACTTGCAGATGATAACCTATCTGAGCATTCGTAGGATCCAATTTCTCGATGCGATAACATCTTTAAACTGAAACTGTATAGTTTCTTACTGACAGTTTTCTCGTGAGAAATCTCTTCCCACATTTCCTTCAATTCCGTTTTCTCAGATTTAGTAATGTACGATGTGACATACCGAGCAACAGCAATAGAATTGTCTGCCACATACTGAATATCCATGTTAGCATTCCACATGGATAAAGTGACTGGGTTGTAGTCATTTATTTAATTTGACTCTTCTTTTCTTCTTAGGTTGTACGTATTTTTGGGAGATTTTCTTGTAATAGTATGTCGCACAGCTGACATAAAACTGTTGACTCTTCCTTTTGAAAGAACAGGTCGTGGAAATCCAAATCGACATTTTGTGTAGAATTTATCTTTGCTCTTGTACTTCCGTCGACAGTATTTTCCACACCGATGACTTTGGAAACGTAAAACTTGGTCTTTTAACTTTTTCTCTTCTGTGCTTTTAGGTATAGCACATGTTGCATATTCTTCGATGAAAGATAAAACTGCTTCATCAGCATCTGTTCCAAATTTTGGGGCATCCTTGATCCACAACAGCATATGAATATGAGGAGCACCTCTTGCTTGGTACTCTTTTCTCCAAAAGAAATCCACAACTTCTCCAAGAGGTGGATTTTTTTTATTGCAGATGAAGGACATCATAGCCTCAAATCTATGATTGAAATATCTGCAAACATTAACCGGATCCAATGAGCACAGTTCTCCTGCTGTCTTGTATTCGATGTTTTTAATGTTTGAATTTGCCTCTTGAAGAAAATCCAGAAGATCATCCCAAGCGTACTCAGCACAGCTTAGGGTGAGAAACCATGTAGGAGTTCCTAAATTCCATAACATGCACTTCAATTCTCCATGGCGTCGGTACCAATATTCATTTGTCCCACGCTGACAAGCCATCAGATTGATCAATTGTGATTCCAAATGATCATCTCGCTGCTGCACTTTGTTCATAAAATCCTTAGCAGACACATTATGTAGATGTACTCCACTTTTTAAAATGTGATTTACTGCATAAGATAGTGCAGACAAGTCACTTTCAAATAAAAGATGGAACAAATAAGGAATACTTTGACGAAATCTGGGATCTTCTGCATATAATCTTGTAGTCCGATACTCCGAAGCAGGAATCTGTACTGGACGTTCATCATATCGTCCACCTTCTCCTGTAGGAAACAGCTGGGGAAAACAACGAGCTTCCAAACTCTCCTCCCATACACTTACGGGAGTTCCTTTGGCTTTTTTCATCTGAAATAGCTCAATAGTGTTTGCCATAACTTCTTTTGAATGAAGAGGATGTATGCTGAAATGTTCATAAATTTCTTCTTCTTTTGACTTGTCCACTTTTTCAATTTGCCCAGTTGGTGTGTCTGTGTCTCCTACTAAATCTTCTTCATCTTCATCTATATAAATTGATTCATACCATTTATTATTCCTTTTCAAATATAAATTTGCTCTTTGTACTTTCCGTACATCTACCAGCTCCTGCCAAATGTTCTTACTCTTTGTAGGTACACCATTAACCAGAATAACTAATGGTTCAGTTTCCAAAGTATCTGTATCAATAGCTTCCATATTTTTTTTCAAATCCAACGGCAAATAGACAACTCTTCCTTTTAAACCTCTCTGTAAATCTGAAGGAGATAATTTGCCTGTTTTTGGCTCCATACGTACTATGGTCTGGAACGGATGAACACATTGAATGAGTATAGACTCATACGTATTTAAATCAGAAAGTTCTGCAGGAACTTCAACCAATTCTAAATTATTATTTACAGCTCTAGCTGGCATTTTATTTTCTTCTAACTTGTTGTAACAGTATTTACAAATACGATGATCTTCACCCAAATCAAAACAATTTTCAAAAATATATATGTTGCAAAATCCTTCCACTTATAATTATCTTCTTCTTCACTTTTTTTGTAGAGATCAACATTCCTTGTTTGGATTTTATAATGGCTTCTCCGGCAACAAATACAAGTAATATTTGGTCTTTCATTAGAGATGATAGCAAATTTTGTTATTTGATCTTCAAATTTCTTATTTACGGAGGGTTCTACATTCTCTTTCACATTTTCCTCAATAACTGTGTCATTCCCTGCACTTTCTTGTTCCGGACCAAAGTAACTTAACTGAATTTCATCAGTAACCTTCTCAACATCTGATACAGTTCCACGGAACAGAGCCCTATTCAACTCATTTAACTTTAGTGCTGGACTTTTAGCAAAATACAATCTTCTCACAAATTTTCTAATTTCAGTATGATGAACTGCCAGCATCCTAAAATGGTGAAAAACACTTTGACAAACTTTTCGAGATAGACAAGCCAGAGAGTGTCCTTTCAAACTAGTCTCTCTCACTCTGCATGGATCTAGTCCTTGAAGCACCTTAATCTTCTGTTTAACACTCTTTTTACTATATTCTCTTAAAAACTCACGTAATTTATCAATAGATTCCTGTCGCAAAGAACAAATACTACTACAATTCCAAGTATACACTGGGGCTTTAGGACGTCTCCCCATAACCTCATCCGCAATCACTTCTTCCTCATTTCTTGGAACCATTTTCTCCTTTTCCATTATGCAACCATCTTTTACTTCATAAGCTCGTCCAGTGGTGTCAACTGCATGCAGCAAACTATTACTTTGAAGATAACTCTCTTCATTAAAAAATGGTTCAGTACTTGAACTATGCATCTATTCTCCTAAAAACACTTTACAAAAGTTATTTCTTTTCACTACTCTTTTCGTTTTGCTTTGTGACTTCATTACATTGACTATTTTTTCTAATGTACGCATCCTGTTCAAAATTAAAATGAATAGTTTTCTTTTTAATTCTAAAGCCTTAGCTACAATGGCTTCAATATCTTTTTTTCTCTTGTAAAAATTCGCTTTTTTCTTATATTTTTTCACATCCTTTAGCAAAGTGGACATCACTCTTCTCTGAAACATTTTCCTACGGATCTCTTTAAATGCTGTTTTTCTTTTTCAGTCAATTTTTATTGCTTCTGCTTGTACATTAGCATTTAGTAAATTCTCACTTTTGTCCTGTTGTTTTCTACTTGAAACAGTTTTTCCAATGGGGACATTTTTTAAATTTTTCCTTTTTTTGAATATATTTTTAAAGAATTCCTTTGTCTGCTTACCAGAAGACTTTTTCTTTTTTCCAACATGAGCATCTTCAACTAACTTGGGTCCTCCAGTTGTCTTCAAATATACATGTTTTTTCTGTTCTTTTCGCTTTCTTGATTTTATAGGCATCTTATATTTCCTTCACTGCTCTGCAGCAATACCTGAAAAAAACTAAAAAAAAATACCTTTTTGTAATTTAAATATATTACTATATTTTTTATGAGCTTTTCTAATCTTAGAATACTATCTACCCCTTTCCTACAAGTGAAAAACACAACAAAACCAACACGAATTAAATCTCTAAGAACAATTCCTGTGTGCACACAGACTCTTGGTGTGATTCTAGGCAGAACACGATATTTGATTTGCAATTCAAAAGCACACTTACTAATGTTTTTTTTGCAACTGTTAATTACTCTAACAGTCTGACACATTTTCCTTATCGTTTAGAGAGGCAGAAAAGAGCACATGTCCAAACAGCTTTTTCAGAGCATGTACATGTGTAACCTGGCTGACTGACTACACTCCAGCAAAGGTAATGAGCCTTGGTGATGTTCAATGCATTAGCGTTCCTCACTCCTACCTAAAACACCACACAGTGCTGATTAGTAAGCATGAGTGTACAGGAAAAACAGCTAGCTCTCTGCTAAGAGTGTGGTTCTGGAGACTGTCTACTGTCAGGTGCAAGAGAGACTTGAATGGACCCTTACATAACTGCTTAAACACTGTAAACATGTGTGGTAAGGGTTAATATGAGTTTTTAGCATGTAGCAACTACACGACCCATTGCACGAGTGGAAGAAAAATCTACCATGTTGATTTCAAATATGTTAGCATTTGCCTCTTATTTGAGATACTGTTTTGGGCTGAATGCTAACCATCACATTTCCAGAAAACAAGCATCCCCTTTCATACGAATGCAATTCTAAATGAACCAGAGTGACAAGAAATAGATCTCTGAGAACAATTCCTGTGTGCTCACAGACCCATGGTGTGATTCTAGGCAGAAAATGAAATTTGCTTGCCAATTTCAAAGCACACTTACTACTGTTTTTTTCTGCAAGTGTTAAGTACTCTAACAGTCTGATACATTTTCATTACAGTTTTCAGATACAGATAACAGCACATGTGCAAACAGCTTTTTGAGACCATGAACATGTGTGACCTTGGTGACTGACTACACTCCAGCAAAAGAAATCAGCCTTAGTGATGTTGAATGTATTAGCGTTACTCACTGCTACCTGAAACACCACTCACTTGTGAATACTAAGCATGATTCTACAGGATAAACAGCTGGGTGTATGCTAAGAGTCTGCTTATGCAGACTGTGTATTTTCAGTTGCAAGAGACATATTCATGCATGCATCCATAACAGCTTAAACATTGTAGTAATGTATGTAAAAGTACATGTGTAGCAAGGGTTAATTGGAGTTTTGTATATGTAGGACCAACCTCACCCATTCCTTGTTTAGTAGCAAAATCTGCTATATCTATTTCAAATGTGTTATCATTTGCCTCCCATTTGTGTGATACGGATTTATACTGAATGGAAACCATCACAGTACCCAAAAAAAAGCTGACCCTTTCATACAAATGGCATTCTTACAGAACCAGGCCAACAGAAATAAAATCTCTGACAACATTCAAAACCTCCCCTTTCCTACCAATGCAATTCTAAAAGAACCAGAGTGACACGAAATACATCTCTGACAACAATTCCTGTGTGCTCACAGACTCATGGTGTGATTCTTGTCAGAAAACGAAATTTGCTTGTCAATTTCAAAGCACACTTACTACTGTTTTTTCTGCAAGTGATAAGTACTCTAACAGTCTGATACATTTTCATGACAGTTTTCAGAAACAGAAAACAGCACTTGTGCAAACAGCTTTTTGAGACCATGAACATGTGTGACCTTGGTGACTGACTACACTCCAGCAAAAGAAATCAGCCTTAGTGATGTTAAATGTATTAGCGTTACTCACTGCTACCTGAAACGCAACTCACTTGTGAATACTAAGCATGATTCTACAGGATAAACTGCTGGGTGTGTGCTAAGAGTCTGCTTATGCAGACTGTGTATTTTCAGTTACAAGAGACATATGCATGGATACATCCAAAAAGAACCAGAGTGACACGAAATACATCTCTGACAACAATTCCTGTGTGCTCACAGACTCATTGTGTGATTCTAGGCTGAAAACGAAATTTGCTTGCCAATTTCAAAGCACACTTACTACTGTTTTTTTCTGCAAGTGATAAGTACTCTAACAGTCTGATACATTTTCATTACAGTTTTCAGAAACAGAAAAGAGCACATGTGCAAACAGCTTTTTGAGACCATGAACATGTGTGACCTTGGTGACTGACTACACCCCAGCAAAAGAAATCAGCCTTAGTGATGTTGAATGTATTAGCGTTACTCACTGCTACCTGAAACACCACTCACTTGTGAATACTAAGCAGGATTCTACAGGATAAACTTCTGGGTGTGTGCTAAGAGTCTGCTTATGCAGACTGTGTATTTTCAGTTACAAGAGACATATGCATGGATACATCCATAACAGCATAAACATTGTAGTAATGTATGTAAAAGTACATGTGTGGCAAGGGTTAATTGGAGTTTTGTATATGTAGGACCAACCTCACCCATTCCATGTTTAGTAGCAAAATCTGCTATATTTATTTCAAATGTGTTATCATTTGCCTCCCATTTGTGTGATACTGATTTATACTGAATGGAAACCATCACAGTACCCCAAAAAAAGCTGACCCTTTCATACAAATGGCATTCTTACAGAACCAGGCCAACAGAAATAAAATCTCTGACAACATTCAAAACCTCCCCTTTCCTACCAATGCAATTCTAAAAGAACCAGAGTGACACGAAATACATCTCTGACAACAATTCCTGTGTGCTCACAGACTCATGGTGTGATTCTTGTCAGAAAACGAAATTTGCTTGTCAATTTCAAAGCACACTTACTACTGTTTTTTTCTGCAAGTGATAAGTACTCTAACAGTCTGATACATTTTCATGACAGTTTTCAGAAACAGAAAACAGCACATGTGCAAACAGCTTTTTGAGACCATGAACATGTGTGACCTTGGTGACTGACTACACTCCAGCAAAAGAAATCAGCCTTAGTGATGTTGAATGTATTAGCGTTACTCACTGCTACCTGAAACGCAACTCACTTGTGAATACTAAGCATGATTCTACAGGATAAACTGCTGGGTGTGTGCTAAGAGTCTGCTTATGCAGACTGTGTATTTTCAGTTACAAGAGACATATGCATGGATACATCCAAAAAGAACCAGAGTGACACGAAATACATCTCTGACAACAATTCCTGTGTGCTCACAGACTCATTGTGTGATTCTAGGCTGAAAACGAAATTTGCTTGCCAATTTCAAAGCACACTTACTACTGTTTTTTTCTGCAAGTGATAAGTACTCTAACAGTCTGATACATTTTCATTACAGTTTTCAGAAACAGAAAAGAGCACATGTGCAAACAGCTTTTTGAGACCATGAACATGTGTGACCTTGGTGACTGACTACACCCCAGCAAAAGAAATCAGCCTTAGTGATGTTGAATGTATTTGCGTTACTCACTGCTACCTGAAACACCACTCACTTGTGACTACTAAGCATGATTCTACAGGATAAACAGCTGGGTGTGTGCTAAGAGTCTGCTTATGCAGACTGTGTATTTTCAGTTGCAAGAGACATATTCATGCATGCATCCATAACAGCTTAAAAATTGTAGTAATGTATGTAAAAGTACATGTGTGGCAAGGTTTAATTGCAGTTTTGTATATGTATGACCAAGCTCAGCAATTGCATGATTAGAAGCAAAATCTGCGATATCAATTTCAAATGTGTTAGCATTTGCCTCCCATTTGTGTGTTACTGATTTATGCTGAATGGAAACCATCATATTTACAAAAAGAAAGCTGCCCCTTTCCTACAAATGCCATTCTTACAGAACCGGACCATCACTATTAAAATCTCTAACAACAATTCCTGTGTGCACACAGACTCATGGGTTGATTCTAGGCACAAAACAGTATTCCTCAGTGATACCAGTACACCTTAACTTATGGTAAAAACACGCTCCATAATATTTAACTAGTTCAAGACAGTTAAATATCTCCCAACCCACAAAATGTAAAACATAACTTTTAAAGAAGAATCCCAATTCTAATATTTATATCAAAAATCACCATATACATCCTCTCTCAAACTCATATCTCACCTTTAAAATTACTTAGTTGAGAAAGAAATGTGGCACTCAAACAGCAGACTATCAGAGTCAGAATATCAGAGCTCTACACCTCTCTCCTCCCTCCAGAACCAGTAAATGGCAATGTTTCCCTCTCTTTTTTCACACATATACATGTTAATTACAAATCTCAGTGCTTCCCACATTTTTTCAAATGAAATCACACATTTCTATTGGTTGAAAACTTCAACCCTTTTCCAAATGTACCCTTCCCCCAACTTGACTTCTGCCTGCTACCATAGCAACAGCTCATGGAACACTGCTGTGAGCAGAGAGGTCAGAAGTTCAGCACACAATGTTTCAAATCCAAAGAGCAAGAGTGCTTCACCTGTCAAACCTAACAGCAAATCCAAATTCATCTTCTGTGGGAACACAATTTTCTGAACCAATACAAAACATGCTTCTAAAAATGTACACATACAGCCTAGTTTTTACTGTAAAATGATTTGAATCAGCCAATGAGTTCTTTTTATTTAAAACAATATGTATGCCTTCATTTTACAACTGTCTTTCATTTCATATTGCCATTCTACTGAAAGACACCTCCTGAGTGCATCCAGATCTCCTTGAAAGATGTTCACAGTGGGGATTGTAGGTCACAGCTATGTCTTCTGGAGTGAAAAGTATGCAGAAAAAAGAGGTATGGTGAGAGACCTTGCTTTGCCAAATGTAGACATTAAATGGATTGGTCAGAGAGGGTTAAAGTGGCACCAATTATTGCCTTTGGTGAAAACCTTTCAACTATAAGTCGCGCGCCCACAATGCACTGCTGATGATGTCACATACTACATCACTCATGACATGGTCAGTGACATCACTGATGACATCATTGATGACATCTGAAATGACACATTGTGGATTGCGGTCGCGTGAGTTATAGTTACCTGAACTAACTATAACGGGGGAATTTCAATGGTATTTTACGAGTGAAATGTCCAGCTAACTATAACATGTGTGAAACCTATGGTTTTTTCAGTGAATTTGCAAGGTTTTTTAAATGCTAATTCCTAACTATAACGTGTGTGAAACCTATGGTTTTTTTAAGTGAATTTGCAAGGTTTTTTAAATGCAAATTTCTAACTATAACGTGTGTGAAACCTATGTTTTTTTAGTGAATTTGTAAGGTTTTTTAAATGCTAATTTATGTATGTATTATTATATTTTTTATATATTTATTTTAGAATAAACTATCTATGTATATAGTTATAGATTGACTGTATCCTGTAATATGGAATGGCTCAGCTCTCTTTTTTTGAATTTGGATAAAGTTGAATAGCATAGTTAATATCTTCTATAAACCTATAAACAGTTTAAAATAATTTTTTTTAATGGGTTTTTCACCGTGCGCGCACCGTGCGTGCACCCCGTGATTTTTTGATATAAAAATAAAATGTTTTTTTCACCCTTCAGGGTCCTTCAGGGACCCCCTGACAAAGGCTAGGGGGTCAGGAACTCTCTACCCTGCCCCCTTTTCACGTTCTCCACCTTTCTTTTTCAGTGCAACAGACAAAATGGCGTCCGACACTTCCTGATTTCGACCGATTCGAATGTTGACTGACATCTAACCACCAATCAGAATTACGCTTGCGCACGGCACGGTGCGCGCACGGTGTGCGCACGGTGCACGGTGTGCGCACGGTGCGCGCTTATAGATATTTATGTACTTTTAACTGCAATTTTCTCAGGAACTACTGAACAGATTGACACCATATATGCAAAAGTCACATGCCTAACCTGAGTACTACCTCTTTGCCAACTTTCAAGTAATTCTGTTCAGCTGTTGGGGCTGTACCTTCGACTAAAGGTCCTATGGGAAAATGCATGGGGAAAACGTGTTTTGGGACCCCCCTTTTTTCTCAGCCCCCGCTTGACGAATCACCCCGAGACTTTCAGGGTAGGAGCTGAGCGGAGCACCCCATTCGTTTTGAAACTTTCGCGAGGATTCGTCAACCGGCGCCAAAGTTATTCAAAATAGAATTTTCAGATTTCCTATGGGAACTCGGTCCTAACTATAACTATCTACTGGCGACCGCCAGTAGATTATATATATATATATATATATATATATATATATATATATATATATATATATATATCACCTACTGGCAGTCGCCAGTAGGTAGTTATAGTTAGGACCTATTATCCATAGGAAATCTGCAACATTCTATTTAGAATAACTTTGGCGCCGGTTGACGAATCTTCGCGAAATGTTCAAAACTCGTGGCCCGCTCCGGTCCGCTCCTATCCTAAAAGCCTCGGAGTGATTCGTCAAACGGGGGCTGAGAAAAAAGGGGGTCCCAAAACATTTTTTCCCCATGCAATTTTCCATAGGGACATTTAGTCTCAGCTACAGCCCGAACTGATGAACGAAATTACACCAAATTTGGCAGAAAGGTAGAGTCGTGCCTTTTGCTTAAATGATGTAAATCTGTTCAGTAGTTCCTGAGAAAATCAAAAGTAAAATCACCTATATATCTGGGAGGAGCCTAACCACACCTCATCGTGAGATCTGATTGGCTGTCAGCACCTTATTAAAAAGCATTGCAGTTATTAGAAGGTTTTAAGACTTTAGTTACAATATAAATCATTTGTTGATGGTACCATACTCATTTTAGGAATTGTGGTATGTTTTAAGGTGAATTTTCCATGTGAAAAAGCCTTCTGCTGGGATATCATGAATCATGTTTGAGAGAAAACTATTTTCTCATGCTTTTCCCACAGAGGTTTGGAAGGTGATCTATAAGCTAAACTGAGAGCATATTTTCTGTAAATTCACATCATCTTTCTCAGTCATGTGAGAATGAAGTCTTACATTCTCAGTAAAACATGTACATCCAACAAGGGCGGAGACTGTCAGTTGATTCATTTGTGTTCTACTGCAGCTCTCCAGAGAGTTCCAAAGAACAACTAGAGCGCTAACAGTCCTACTTATGATAAACGTATGGCACACCTGAAGCCATCTTGATTGGAATAAAGTAGTAACTCTTAAAACATTTAATTTAAAAAGGAACAAAATGAGGGGGTTCATTTTGCCATAGAAAGTATGATTAGTGCTGCAGAAAGAAAAATTAGGGCACATTTTGAGTGACTTCTCAAATCCTCTTCTATTTCATAAATAATTCTGACATGCAGACTGAAACATGCACTTTCAATACCAGCAGCAGACTTCCCTGGTGAGCAGTAGCTTTACTACAGTGATCTAATGAGCAACTAGAGTGCTAACATTTTGAATTTATGGCAAATGTGTGACACATCTGAATGCCTTCTTGATGGAATCAAAGTAAAACACTGAAAGTATTCCTACTGAGGAGACTGTAGTAAATGAGGAAATTAGGATACTTCATAACAAATAAGTCTCCCAAGATGGCCACCAGGGACAAAAGAGCCCAAATGTAGCACAAATATCAACCAGATGTAGCCCAAGTATAGCCCAATGACAGAATGTCCCAGAGTGATCTAAAGAACAACTAGAGTGCTATCAGTCTTACTTATGACAAATGTATGGCACACCTGAAGCCATCTTGATTGGAAGAAAGTGGTAACACTTAAAACATTTAATTTGCAAAGGAACAAAATGAGGGGGTTCATTTTGCCATAGAAATTATGATTAGTGCTGCAGAAAGAAAAATTGGGGCACATTTTGACTTCTCAAATCCTCTTCTATTTCATTAAAATATTCTGACATGCAGACTGAAACATGCACTTTCAATATCAGCAGCAGACTTCCCTGGTGAGCAGTAGCTTTACTACAGTGATCTAATGAGCAACTAGAGTGCTAACATTCAAATTTATGGCAAATGTGTGAAACATCTGAATACCTTCTTGATGGAATCAAAGAAAAAATTGTAAGCATTTCCTACTGAGGAGACTGCAGTAAATGAGGAAATTAGGAAACTTCATAACAAATAAATCTCCCAAGATGGCCACCAGAGACAAAAGAGCCCAAATGCAGCACAAATATCACCCAGATGTAGCCCACATGTAGCCCAATGACAGAAGTGTGCAAAACACTTTTTATTTTTTGTGTTTTTGCAGTTTTATATAATGCAGACTTGTCAGGTATTGGAGTGCTTTACATGAGCATTGGTTACATCACACAAGAGCAAATTCATTTTGGTTGTAGACATGGGGAGATTAAGTGATTTGACCAGAATCACAGAATGTCGAGCTGAAGCAGAAACTCCAACCTGGTTCTCCAGTTGCAAAGTCTGCAGCTCTGGAAGTAACACCACATCCTCTCCCCTAAATGCAACACTTATTCAAGTGGTCAACTGGATTAAAAAACATAAAGATAACAAATAATTTAAAAGTGCTTTGTCACTATTTGAAAACTCCGAAAATATGTCCTCATTTTAGTTTTTTAGAGCACTAATCATAATTTTGATGCAAATAAGACCCTCTCATATATGTAATTTCTAAAGGAAATGCTCTAGGTATTACAGTTTTGATTACATCAAGATGACGTCAGGTGTTCCACACTTTTGTAATAAATATAGAATGTTAGCAATCTAGTTGTTCATTAGGATACTGTTCAGAGGCCAGGGGCACGGACTCTGAAATTTGAAGGCAGGTAGGAGAGTGCAGAGGCAACAATTTGACCACACTGGGCAGGCAGGATGAGCAGTGGCAGCACAACAGACTATGGAGGGCAGTGTAAAGGGGGGCAGGGGCAACAAACCAACAATACAGGACTGGAAAGAGAGGCTGTGGCAATAAAATAGACCATTGTGGGCAGAAGGAAGAGGCAGTGGTAGTACAGCCATACATGCCAATAGACCCGATTCAGCCAGGAAACGTCCAATGTTTTTAACCTCAAATGGGCTTTATTTGATCTGTCTCCTGTCTACAATCTCCTCTTTTTCAATGTAACTCAAATGGGAAAATCAATGCCCCAGTAGGCAGATCCTTCACAACGTTTCTAGAATGGTGGCTAGAACCTGCGCACCCATCGTTATGTGTATGCTTTGGGTGCGCGACTTTTTTTGGAAAAAGAAAATCAAAAAAGAAAATAATATAAATATATTAAAATAAAAAAATAAAACGAAAAATTAAACAATATTTCATTTTTTATTTTTTATTTTATTTTTATTGCAATTTTCAGAAAAATATATAATGTTATTTAATGAATAAAATATTTATAAATAAACAGTTAAAAAACTGTAGGAAATCAGTACAAGAAAATAGGTATAACTACTATTACACTTAAAAATTAGCATTTCAAAAACCTTTGAAATTCACTGAAAAAACCGTAGGTTTCAGAGATGTTATAGTTAGAAATTAGCATTTAAAAAAGCTTTGAAATGCACTGAAAAAAACATAGGTTTCAGAGATGTTATAGTTAGAAATTAGCATTTAAAAAACCTTAGAAATTCACAGTAAAAACCATAGGTTTCAGGGGTGTTATAGTTAGCTGGACATTTCACTCGTACAAAACCATAGAAATTCCTCCGTTATAGTTAGTTCTGCTAACTATAACTCGCGCGCCCGCATTCATGACATGATCAGTGACATCACTGATGACATCACTGATGACATCTCAAATGACATCACTGATGACATCTCAAATGACATCACTGATGACATCACATCCCCTACTCATCCATCGGCACCCGCTACACTTCCTCCCACCCCACTCATACCTGCATTAGACCACAAACCCGACCAGACCACAACGCACCCATCCATATCCATATCACAGCCTACAACCCTACTCTTAAACACACCAGACCCCAGATTTGATGAGATCATGATCTCATTACATCAAATCAAAAAGAACTCCAAGCATTTAATGAGTTGATATCGAATCAACCATGGTTCTCTAGAGCTACAAGACAGCCCAATGCTAACGGGCTCCTGATGCACCTAACAAACACCTCAATTCCGATCTTACCCAGCTGGAAATCAGTTCCCTCCATTATTAATTCAACCCGCCCACTCCGAAGCACCAATTCACTTTCAGAGACTGATCTACTATCTCTACTTCACTCATATACACCTGCCCTCGCAAACCCTGTCACGCCCTCTTCAATGTCCATCCCAACTATCCCCCCCAACCCACACAGGACCATCAAACATAACATTAGAGGCGTCATTGACAACAACCTAAGAAGAGTCCCCCTCATTCAAGAACCTACATCATCCCACATTACGCCCCGTCTCAAATGCATCCTCTTAAATTGTAGATCGGCCTCTAGACACGCAGCGGACATAGCCGACCTCATTCTCACACAAGAACCGGACCTGATACTGCTAACTGAAACCTGGTTAAATGAATCCTCCTCACCTATCATTGACATACTAGTACCCCCTAACTATGACATCATCAGATTGGATAGAACTGATAAAACAGGGGGAGGCATCACCTGTATACACAGGAGCAGTATCTCAGTGAACAGATCCATTGCACCGATATTCCCTTCCTGCGAATACATATGCCTCAACATCACCAGTAATGACAAACCACTATGCTCTTTACACACGATATATCATCCACCAGGTGACAACCTAGCCTAACACTTCATTGACATGGTATCAACAAACACCGGGTGCCAAAATACCCAAATATTCCTTGGCGACCTCAACCTCCACTGGAACGACCACAAGGATGCAGCGGTTAATAGCCTCAAAAATTTCCTAGATGACCTAGACCTCACCCAAATCTGCAACAGCCCCACACACGACAAAGGCTCAATACTGGATATAATAATCTCTAAAAGAGATTGCATTCAGCTAGACTCAATCCGACCTTGTGACTGGTCAGACCATCATATCATTACCTTCTTTATCAAGGAAATAGTGAAACTGAACTCGGTTCAATCCACAAGACCTAAAGTTTGGAAAAGAGACATGAAAAAAATCAACCCTAACACTTTTCCATCGTCCAGTTACAACTTACTTCTGCCCCCTACGGGATCTTCTGAAGTCCATGACCTTACCAATCACTACCTTAATTCCATGACCAGGATAATAAAATGAGGTAGCCCCCCTGCAACTAAAGAGAGCCTCCATAAAGGACTCCAAGCCTTGGTACAATGGAATACTCAACGACGACAGACGCTCTCTCCGACCTTCGGAACGCACCTGGAGGTCAATTCCTTCAGCCAATCACCTAAATACACTAAGGAAAAAGAGAAACGCTTACTTCAGAAAGATCAAGCACACTAAAGCAGAATTCTTCAGCCACCGACTAGACCAAGCAAGAAATCGTCCCAAAAAACTCTTTGAACTAATCAAAACCCAATCTAAGGACGCACCTCAACGTCCACAACACATAGCTTGCCCGCAACCCAACTGTGAAGAATTCTCTGCCTTCTTCACTCTGAAGACAGACAATATCAAGACTGACCTCCTCAACGATCTAATCTTACATACGGGACCGCACCGCACACGAAGACCTCCCCAGTAATGCCAATTGCACCATACCATTTCACATCAAAACTTATCCTAAAAAACGACGCCGACTGGTCATCCTTTTCGACTTACTCCGAAGAAGCCATAGGCAAAATACTTTGTGCCATGAACCCTGCCAATCACTTCTCCGAACCTCTACCCGCTAACGCTGTTAAAAACTTAACTCCACTACTTCTGCCTCTCTGGACTAAGATCATAAACAGTTCACTTCAACAAGGTTGCATTCCGGACACCCTCAAAGTTGGACAGGTCTCACCCATTCTAAAGAAACCCAAGGCCGACCCTACGGACCTAAACAACTATCACCCTATTTCCAACATCCCTACCCTGGCCAAACTTATGGAAAAATGTGTACACCTCCAACTGACAAGGCATATTGACGACTTTGACCTTCTTAACAAACACTAATCAGGCTTCCGAGCAGGTCACAGTACTAAATCAGCCATGACACATATAATTGATGACGAGCTACAAATCCTTGATCAGAATGGATCCTGCCTACTCATCCTGCTAGACCTCTCCTCAGCCTTTGATACGGTCAAACACGAGAACCTGTTAGATCTTCTGAAGCATAGAATGGGATTATCAGGTTCAGTGCTAAACTGGTTTACCTCATTTCTCCACAATCGAACACAACAATTCAGGGTCAACAACACCATGTCCAAACCCGTCCCAGTAACATTAGGTGTACCGCAAGGGTCCTCTTTATCCCCGACATTGTTTAACCCTTCATGGAGCCCCTCACCGAAATTCTTCAAGCATCTAACGTGCAATACTACATGTACGCTGACGATACACAATTATACCTCAAGATTCACACCTTAGAAGACATCAAACTGCTCAACACTACGCTTAGGAATACCCAGATATGGCTGGCATAAAACCATCTCAAATTAAATGCCCTAAAAAACGAATTCCTGCTAATAGCTCCACCCGCCCAAGTCCCCATAATGCAAGATTGGATAAAACACCTTACGGCACTCAACGTTCAACCAATCATCGTTGACTCAGCGAAATCACTGGGAATAACTTGACAGTAACCTCAATATGCAAAAACACATCAGCAACGCTACAAAGGGAGCTAATTTCCAGATAAACACACTACAGAAGCTGATACCCTTCCTGCCAATCAATGACTTCAAGCAAGCAGTACAAGCACTAGTTATCCCCAGAGTGGAGCCTCAATCAATGCCGCAGCGAGACTCATCACTGGTTCTAAAAGAAATCTACACATTTCCCCGGACCTCAAATCCCTGAATTGGCTACCCTTGGAAGCCAGAATTCATTTCAAGATTTCGTGTATGACGCATAAAGCCATGCACCACAAAGCACCCAGATATCTAGCACAGAAGCTGAGGATCTCTGGTGGGGTCAGATCTTCCAGAAATGCGGAAAACTTATTACTAAAACCACAGAGATTCAACAAGAAAAAAACATATAACCGTACCTTCTCAGGGATGGCGCCCAGAATTTGGAATGCTTTACCACCCGAAACCAGACTTAACCCCTCTATTGTCTCCTTCAAAAAGGAAGTAAAATCGATTCTCAGGGCCAAATTCACCTGAGTACGGTCCAAAGATATGTTGTGAACTACTATACCGTCGCCATTACCCTTACTATGACAAGGGACCTTCTAAGCAATCTTGACATTCCATCTTCCTGTTTCCTGATGCAAGGAAATAGCGTCCTGATGTACCTTACCACTTTGCTTTTACAACATGTTTTTGAATATATGTTACAATTTGCCTTTTATTAATATATAAAGAACTTTATTTACTGTTAAGCGCTCTGATACCCGCAAGGGTCTTGTTCGCGCTCTATAAAACTTTCTAAATAAATAAATAAATCACTGATGACATCATCCACATAACAATCTGATACACCTCATCATGCACTAATATAACCTTTCATCACTCACTGTAAAATACAAAGTACCATATTTGAAACCATTGACACACCAATACCAGTTACTACGTACCCACTTACTGATTCCTAAGTTTACACACACAACTACCCATTGAGCAACAGAATCACTTATACATGCAGTCATTAATTAATAGAACACTATCAAATGCACTTATACACATATATAGACATTGACACATCAGCAGTCATCTTAGTCGGTTATGCAGTCATCCTACTCACTCATGAAAAAAATTAATCACACTTACATTTACTCACTTACACAATTATACACACAACACCTCATTTATTCAAACAAATAGTAACTCATAGGTAATATGTTAAAAAATCACCATTACAATTATACACTCATTTTTATAGTTACTCTCACAATCACTGACTCTTATATATACTTATTTATGTACACCAACTCCCACATACAATGCCTTTTATTTTTTTACTTTGTTGAAGATGTACAACTAAACCATATATTCGCTCACCAACACACAAATAAATACACTCAGTCACCCAAACAACTGTTTCCACATGTACTCTTAAACCTATACACCTAGTCAATCAACCATTCACACATCTATGCATAGTTACACACACCCCATTCAACCACACACAAACTCAGTGTCCCATACAAATACTCACCCAACTAATCAATAACTAATATACACACTCATGTAGTTAGTGACCAACTGATGCAGCATGTTCTACAACAACAGAGACAGTGATGCACACATTCACATCGTTCAGTTACTAATCCATGTATTAAGTGAGACACTTTTAATTACTCACTTAAACAGACAGTCAGACAGCTACTAAATCCTCCATCCAGACAGTTATATATCCACTTAATCTTCAATACAGATTGGTATATATATAATATAATACATATTTAAATTTCAAACTAAACCACATTCACTGGATGATGTCATCAATGATGTCATCAGTGATGTCATTTGAGATGTCATCAGTGATGTCATCAGTGATGTCACTGACCATGTCATGAATGATGTAATATGTGACATCATCAGCAGTGCATTGCGGGCGCGCAAGTTATTAACAGAATTAACTATAACGGAGGAATTTCTATGGTTTTGTACGAGTGAAATGTCCAGCTAACTA
Source organism: Triturus cristatus (assembly GCF_964204655.1). Taxonomy (NCBI): domain Eukaryota; kingdom Metazoa; phylum Chordata; class Amphibia; order Caudata; family Salamandridae; genus Triturus; species Triturus cristatus. The sequence continues at coordinate 133,523,905 of NC_140586.1, read as the reverse complement.
TAACACCCCTGAAACCTATGGTTTATTCTGTGAATATATCTATATATATTACCTACTGACAGTCGCCAGTAGGTAGTTATAGTTAGGACCTATTATCCATAGGAAAATCATAACATTCTTTTCCCAATAACTTTGGCGTCGGTTGATGAATCTTCGCAAAATTTTCAAAACTCGTCGGCCCTCTGGTCAGCTCCTATCTTAAATGTTTCGGGGTGATTCAGCAGGCGGGAGCAGAGAAAAAAGGGGGGACCCAAAACGTGTTTTCTCCATGTTAATTCCCATAGGAAACTTTAGACACGGCTACAGCCCGAGCTGCTGAACGGAATTACAACAAATTTGGTAAACAGGTAGCCTTTGGTTCAGAAAGATCCCTTTTCGTTAAATGGTGTAAATCCGTTCAGTAGTTCATGAGAAATTAGAAAAAGAAAAATTTCAGTATCTGGGTGGAGCCTAACAACACATCTCATCGTGAGATCTGATTGGCTGTCAGCACTTCATCCTGGAATTGCTGGCAGCCATCTTGGGACCAATATACATGATAGTACCCTATTGAAATGCATTGTAGTGAATCGAAGATTTTGAGGGTTACCAAAAGGAGAACTATAAAGGGTGATAACAGACTTTTGTTACATTAGAATTCATTTGTTGATGGTACCATACTAATTTCAGGAATTGTGGTGTGTTCTAAGGTGATTTTACCCTGTGAAAAACCTTCTGCTGGGATATCATGAATCATGTTTGAGAGAAAACTGAAGCTAAAATGAGAGCATATTTTCTGTAAATTCACATTATCTTTCTCAGTCATGTCAGAATGAAGTCTGTCATTCTTAGTAAATCATGTTCATCCAACAAGGGCAGAGACTGTCATTTGATTCCTTTGTGTTCTACTGCAGTTTCCCAGAGTGTTCTAAAGAACAACTAGAGCGCTAACAGCCTTACTTATGACAAAAGTATGGCACACCTGAAGCCATCTTGATTGGTATAAACTGGTAACACTTAAAACATTTAATTTAAAAAGGAACAAAATGATGGGGTTCATTTTGTAAGAGAAATTATGGTTAGTGCTGTAGAAAGAAAAATTAGGACATGTTTCAAGTGTGATCTCAAATATCTTCCTGTTATATTTCAATAGGAGCAGCATGCCGGTTGATGCCTTTGTGTTCTACTGCAGCTTCCCAGAGTGTTCTAAAGAACAACTAGAGCGCTTACAGCCTTACTTATGACAAAAGTATGGCACACCTGAAGCCATCTTGATTGGAATAAACTGGTAACACTTAAAACATTTAATTTAAAAAGGAACAAAATCATGGGGTCATTTTGTCATACAAATTATGGTTAGTGCTGTAGAAAGAAAAATTAGAACAAGTTTCAAGTGTGATTTCAAATATCTTCCTGTTATATTTCAAAATGAGCAGCCTGTCAGTTGATGCCTTTGTGTTCTACTGCAGCTTCCTAGAGTGTTCTAAAGAACAACTAGAGCGCTAACAGTCTTACTTATGACAAAATTATGGCACACCTGAAGCCATCTTGATTGGAATAAACTGGTAACTCTTAAAACATGTAATTTAAAAAGGAACAAAATGAGGGGGTTCATTTAGTCATAGCAATTATGGTTAGTGCTGTAGAAAGAAAAATTAGGACATGTTTTAAGTGAGATCTCAAATATCTTCCTGTTATATTTCAACAGGAGCAGCCTGTCAATTGATACCTTTGTGTTCTACTGCAGCTTCCCAGAGTGTTCTAAAGAACAACTAGAGAGCTAACAGTCTTACTTATGACAAAATTATTTCACACCTGAAGCCATCTTGATTGGAATAGACTGGTAACACTTAAAACATTTAATTTAAAAAGAAACAAAATGAGGGGGTTCATTTTGCCATAGAAATTATGGTTAGTGCTGCAGAAAGAAAATTTAGGGCATGTTTTAAGTGAGATCTCAAATCCTCTTCTATTTTATTAGAAAATTCTGACATGCAGACTGAAACAATCACTTTCAATACCAGTAGTAGACTTTCAGTCAACTCCCTGGTGAGCAGTAGCTTTACTACAGTGATCTAATGAACAACTAGAGTGCTAACATTCTGAATTTATGGCAAATGTGTGACACATCTGAAAGCCTTCTTGATGGAATCAAAGTAAAAAACTGAAAGCATTTCCTACTGAGGAGACTGCAGTAAATTAGGAAATTAGGAAACTTCATAACAAATAAGTCTCCAAAGATGGCCACCAGAGAAAAAAGAGCCCAAATGTAGCACACATATCACCAAGATGTAGCCCACATATATCCCAATGACAGAAGTGTGCAAAACACTTTTTATTTTTAGCTTTTCTGCAGTTTTATATAGTGCAGACTGGTCAGGTATTGGATTGTTACATCATACTTGGACCCCTTATCGCGTATTTTGCACGAAGTACATGAGATTGATCTAGCGAAACATTGAACTTTACGATTAACCTGAAGTTGCTCTAAACCGGGCTTTGTAATACCCGTTTTTACCTACTGGTTTTAATTAATTCTCACTGTATTGTATTAGGAAAGAGGATTTACTGTTTTTATGTACACTTTTATGATCTATGTTTCTAAATCAGATCGAATAAAGTTTAATGAATTCTATGGCAGGACGGAGGTGAGGATAATGCATATCTTTCCTCACTTTATTTGCATAGCAGTTCAAAGAAAATGTAACACAACAATCATTAAACAAAAGACTACACAACCCATGAACCATTAGGGGGGTAGTCTCCAAGGCAACTATAGTCCAATCATATAACAGTCCATCGTATATAATATTGTGACGTCCCTTCCGCTTCCTCTTTCTTCACTGCTCGTCAGTTAAGTGCATTCCTTACATTCTTGGCTTAATCTGACGTTGTTGCTGTTTGTATAGCGGTTTCTTGTGCATGTTATTAGCATTATTGCCTTGGTATTGTTTCATATTCCCTGCGCAGCATGCTCTTGCCTGAGAGCGTTCTCCCCCTCGCAGTTTCTCCCGCTGTGCGCTCTGCGCGTGGTGAGATCCTGTCAGGCGCGTCTGGTCCGAGCAAGGCAGCTCCGTTGAGCACTGCCGCTGGTCTTTACGCGCATTTGGGAATCCGGTCACTCCTTTAGCGTCCGCTTGATTCCGACCAACCCTCGCCTAATTTTGACAAAGTGATTTCCCCACACGGCCATAGCATTTGAGATGTCATCAGTGATGTCATGAGTAATGTCACTGATCACGTCATGAGTGATGTGATATGTGGCGTCATCGGCAGTGCATTGCTGCCGCGCAAGTTATAGTTAGCTGAACTAACTATAACGGGGGAATTTCTATGGTTTCGTACGAGTGAAATGTCCAACTAACTATAACTCCCCTGAAACCTATGGTTTTTTCAGTGAATATATATATCTATATATATTATCTACTGGCGGTCACCAGTAGATAGTTATAGTTAGGACCTAGTTTCCATAGGAAATCCGCAACATTCTATTCCCAATAAGTCTGGCGCCAGTTGACGAATCCTCACGAAATTCTCCAAAGTTTTGGCCAGCTCTGCTCCGCTCCTACTCTGAAAGTTTCGTGGTGATTTATCAAGCCGGGGCCGAGAAAAAAGGAGGGTCCCAAAACGCGTTTTCCCCATGCAATTTCCCATAGGATCTGTTGTCGCAGCTACAGCCCGAACCGCTGAACGGAATGATACCAAATTTGGCAAAGAGGTAGTCCTCATTTCAGACTCGTGCCTTTTGCATAAATGGTGTGAATCCGTTCAGTAGTTCCTGAGAAAATTAGAGTTAAAATTACATAAATATCTATGGCCGGGGAGGATCCGCGGACCCTACACCCACCATAAGCGCACCCTCCCTGAACCGAGCGTACACCCTCCCGATCGCACGCTGAATGCTAATTGGCTGTCGAGTGTCTGTCTGCATTCGAAACCAGGAACTGTTGACGGCCATTTTCTGCCTCAGTAGAAGCGAGGCTGAAGAAGTAAGGGGAATAAGTGTGTAAAACATATAAAGTGGGCAGAGTGGAAATACTCTGACCCTCTAGAGGTGCTTAGGGGGTCCCAGAAGGACCCCCTGGGCCCCCCTTTAAAAAAAACAACGGCAAAATGCGTGCTCGGTGCGCGCATCCTATCGCGTTGGATGCACGGATCCTCTCGCGGTGGATTCGCGGATCCAAAAACATGGAAAAAATATATATAAAATAAAGTTTTGAACATATAGTTATAAAAATATTTAGAAAAATATAAAAAAATATGTTTGAAAAACCCATTAAATTCAAATAATATTTTTTAATTTTTAAAAGAATTAATTGAAAAAATAGGTTTAAAAAATGGTGCTAAAAAAGTATTTTTAAAAAAACATAATTAATGAAATTGACATACTGAATTGGAAAAATATAGAAATCCAATCAAAATCATTAAACATGATATCTTTAGAGATAAGTTATAAATAGGAATTAGCATTTAAAAAACCTTTGAAATTCACTGAAAAACCATAGGTTTCATGCACGTTATAGTTAGGAATCAGCATTTAAAAAACCTTTGAAATTCACTGAAAAAACCAAAGGTTTCAGGGGCGTTATAGTTAGGAATTGGCATTTCAAAAAACCTTAGAAATTCCCTGAAAAAACCATAGGTTTCAGGGGCGTTATAGTTAGCTGGACATTTCCCTCGTTCAAAACCCTAGAAATTCCCCTGTTATAGTTAGTTCAGCTAACTATAACTCGCGCCCCCGCAATGCACTTCTGATGACGTCACATATTACATCACCCATGACATGGTCAGTGACATCGCTGATGACATCACTGATGACATCTCAAATGACATCACTGATGACATCACTGAAGACGTCATCCATGTGATAAATTAGTGCATCTTATCACACCCTAATATAACCTTTGATAAACCGACTCAAAATTTCAGACGGCCATTTTGAAAACCATAGATACTCCAATCCCAATAACTACATACCCACTCATTAACTCTTAGGTCCACATACACCTCCACTCACTAACCTGTACAGTCACTGATACTTACTGTCACTCCATACAAGACAATCATATGCATTTATACTCCTATATAGACACTCACACACCGCCAATCATCCATTGAGGTACTGACACACCTAGTCAGTCGTGCAAATAATTAAACACAGTCCAATTTACTCACCTACACAGTTAAACATACTCAAGTTCACTTACTCATAAAAATAGTACCACATTCTTACGCTCTTATACAATCATTGATACAAGCACACACTCATCCATACAGCCACTCTCACAATCATACACTCTCACATATACCCACTTATATACTCTTTCACACATATATACTGCCTTTCACATATGTAGTTAGTCACACATGTACCACTGAGATATACATTTAATCCCTAACACACCCATACATACACTCACCCAACCATACAGTCCATCACAGATGCACTCTTAAAACCATACACCCATAGAATCACCCACTCGCACATCTATGCATAGAGTCACACACACCCTACCCACACAAACACTCAGGCACCCATACAGATACTCAGACAACCAATCAATAACCCATATAGACACTCATGTAGCTATTCACAAAACCATGCAGCCACTTATACACCAACAGACAGACACATACAGAAATTCACAAAGTTTAGTCAGTGGTCTGCAGTAAGATACATTTAATGACTCACTTATTGAGTCAGTTATGTTCCTAGAAAATCATCCATTCACACACTTGTACACCCACTCATTCTTCAACAGACCTTTCCCCATATATTTTAAACATATTAAAACTGTACAAAAACACATAATCACTGGATGATGTCATCAGTGATGTCACTGACCTTGTCATGAGTGATGTAATATGTGACGTCATCAGCAGTGCATTGCGGGGGCACGAGTTATAGTTAGCTGAACTAACTATAACAGGAGAATTTCTAGGGTTTTGTACGAGGGAAATGTCCAGCTAACTATAACACCCCTGAAACCTATAGTTTTTTCAGTGAATATATATATATATATATAGATAGATATATATACATTACTTCTTTCCGGCAAGAATCCAAAATTGCAGGAGACTAGTGACGGACACAGACCCAGGGTAGGTGCTTAAGATATGTTTATTCCTCCATTGTCGTCAATAAGCGTTTCAGCTCTCACAAGCCTTGTTCACTCGACATAGAGACATTTTTCAGTGTGCTTTTAAAGTGGCCGTGCAAATTGAACAAACTCCACGTGATCGGCAAGGTAGTAGACATGAACAAAATACTTATTCAATTTAGTATTTCGAACATAAGCCAAGAATAATAGAAGCATATTGAAACTATAAAATGCTCCTGGTTTGTTGTAAAACACATCGGCAATTATAAATTGATTTATAATTTTTTCATGCACAATATTCGTTTAATTTTTTCATGAATATTATTGGAATACGTATTGCTCATGAAATTTTGTGTCTTCACGGGGGAAATTAAAATCTGCAAATTGTGTTGATAAAGTGCTCAGTGTTGTGATAAAAGTTCTAAGACACGAAACAGCCTGTAAGCAATAACATATACTTGAGTCTATAGAAATACCAAAGATATGTTGGTAATTTAGGCAAAAAATAATCGTAAAAGTATACGCATGCGTAAAATACAGTTTTTAGATCTTCTAGCAAGTGGAGACAGCATACAATAATAGCCATATGGGTAGAAATATATATGTAAAATACTGAATTGTTAATAAAAATATGCATGTATATCTTTATATAATATGGGGGAATCTGGTCCACATAACGTTTGGTCTAACATATCAAATGTTGATGCCTCAAAAGGTGTCCCATTCCTTATAAGGTATCTGCCAATATACAGATGTACAAAATGGATGTTTTGTCATTATTGTGCAGAATATGACTAATTTAATGAGAAAAATTAAACTAAACTGGACTAGACTGGAGTAGCAAATCATTTGGTTCAGGGGGAATGTCATGCCAAATATCTGGCTGGTTAATATCGTAAATCAAAAATCAAAAATCAACCACCATGTATGGATATCTATGTACACGTAATCATATGATTGTAAACATGTCAACATATTTTCTATAAATCTGTAAAAGTACTAATAACTAGATAAATACATAAATAAATATATATATATATATTGTACTTCATAAAATCACAGATAGAAAAATGTTAAAATTCTATATTTTGGATAAAATACCCTGTATGTTGCACATTTAACTGACAATAGTCTGAATCATTTTGATTGTGTAGGTGAGTACAACTACCCCAATTATGCATTGCACATATGGTTATTATAGGCATGTATAAAGATCTTCCGTTACGTTAAGACCATTAGGGTGCTTGGTGTCTAATTGTATGATGTATCTTGTTTCTAGTTTTCTGAGTTTATAATCTCGATCTCCGCCCCGTCTGCTCGGAGGTACTGCGTCTATCACAAAATAACTAAGATCTCTGTTGTTTGAATGATGGATTTTTTTTAAATGTCTGGCAACAGGATATGTGTTGTCCTCATTTGTGATAGCGCGAAGATGTTGTAATATGCGTTTATGTACCTGGAGTTTAGTGCTCCCTATGTATTTTAAACCACAAGGGCACATCAATACATAAATCGCATAGTCGGTCTTACAGGTAAGAAGTTTTGTTATTTTGTACTTCTTATTGCAGATTGGGGTGGAGTAAGTCACCATATTGACGCCGTGGATACATGCTTTGTACGTCTTGCATTTGAAGAAACCTTTATGTGTTTGTAACCATGAGGTTTTTTCAATGATTTTGGGATTAGGGGAAACAAGACAATCTGTCATGGAAGGTGCTTTGCTATAGGTAATGGACACCCTCTGCGATAGCAGGGGTCCTAATACCGGATCGCAAAGTACCAATGGCCAACATGATTGGATAATTTTATTGATTGCCCTATGTTGTTTACTGAAACTCATAATGAGACGGAACTCATTGTCTGTATTGGGCTTGTCAACCAACTCTGCTGTATTAGAACTTTTAATGATTTGTTTATCTCGCAATAGTTCCTCCCTGTCGATAGCCATGGTTTTAGTAATAGCTAGTTCTATGATATTCAGTGGATATCCCCTTTCTAGGAATCGAGTTTTGCTTGATTCTAGTGCAATTTTGAGATCAGTCATGGTGCTACACACCCGCTTCAGCCGCAGCATCTCCCCATACGGGATGCTGTTTACTAGATGTTTGGGGTGGCAGCTGTCTGCATGCAAAATTGAATTGCCAGCTGTTTCTTTTCGATAAACGCATGTTTCTAACTTGGTATTTTGCACAAACACCTGTGTATCTAAGAAAATGACTGTTGTATCGCTGATCGTGGCAGTGAAGTGGAGGTTCAAAGAATTGCAATTAATCTGATTAACAAATTCTTGTGCCTCTTCTGTGCTGCCTTGCCAAACTAGAAACAAATCATCAATGTAACGGAGCCAGATTTTAATGTTGCTCTTTACTACTTGTTGGTAATTAGTATTGAGGACCAGCTCCTCCCACCAGCCCATGTGAAGACATGCGTAACTGGGACAGAAGCTGGCCCCCATAGCTACCCCCCTCATCTGTTGATAAAGGAGGTTATTAAACATGAAGATGTTGTTTCTGAGGCAAAAATCAATCATAGAAACTAGCATCTCACTGTGTGACGTGAATTCTGCTGAGCGTTGTGACAGGTAGTATCTAACAGCATTAATACCATCATGATGTTGAATACTAGTGTAAAGTGCGGATACATCGAGTGCTATAAGCAGGTAATCATTTTGCCATTTAAAGCCCTGAATTTTTCTAATAAAGTAACTCGTGTCACGTACATACGATGGCAGTTTTTTGACAAAGTCCTGTAAAAAATAGTCAACATAAATGGACGTATTTTCTAAAAGCCCTTCTTTTGCAGTTATTATGGGACGTCCCGGGGGTTTGGAGATGTTTTTGTGATTCTTTGGGATGAAATAAATTGACGGTGTGGTTGGTTTATCTTTTTTCAAGAATTTATATTCATCCTCACTGATCAGTTCTTTACTTCTCCAAATTGACAATTTGTTGTCAAAGTCCTGATATGTTGACTTTAAATTGGCCATCTTGGTACGGCTATAACAGTCTTTGTCATTCAGCTGAATAAATGCCTCTGCTTCGTAATCTTCCTGCGACCATAAGACAATGTTGCCTCCTTTATCGCTATTGCGAATGACAACTTCTTTGTTGATTTTCAATGTTGACATTAAGTTGTTGTACTTTAAATATCTTTCACGGTATTGTTTTTTGGCCATCAGAGCGGGTTTGTTACGTTTTTTAATCTTAGTTGTCACCGCCTCGTGAAATGCATCAATGGAATCATATAATGCTATTGGATTAAAATTGGACCTGGGTTCGAAGGGAGTGAGTGCAGTCTTTTTAGCAAGATTGGTTGTAGTTTCAATACTAGATCTTTGTGTGGGATCTTGAGTTGTGTTTCCATCCCAAAGGTCCTGTAACTCCTGTGTTAAAGAAAAACCCGAAATGGTGGTATTTATATACATACACACATTTATTTAGATATAAATATAAATACATATATATGTGAGTATTTGTGCATATACAATACATAAACAAAAGGCATTTAAGTATTTCTACTCTTTAAAAAATTAAGTCATTTTGTTGCATATGCAACTTTGTTTTGTGTTGTTTTTTTAAATCTTCATTCGACCTACATATAGGTCGTAAAAGAAAATCACAGGAAAATAGTACAGACTGAAACAAAATACAAATAGATAAAGAACAACAGTGAGATGCTGAGGTACATCTACAATATGCATGCTCTAATAGAGAGACACTTTGATCCAATACAATGAATGTATACATATGTTTAAAACTTCCTGATACCTAAAATATGGATCATCTTAAAATTACAATTAAAATTACAAGATAATACAAGACCAGTGTGCGGTTACCTTATCATTGTTTTTCTATCACAAATTGCTGATTTCAAAAAGGCATAGACACAATAACAAATTTCGGGCGAACTTAAAAACTCTGAATAGAGGAGTGCTACTCTTCACCGTTGGAATCCAAATTTACATAACAGGGATTTCAGAAAGTGCTTACATGGCAAACTGTGCAAATTGCAAAAAAGTACAAAGTGCAATAGTGTTTGTGTAGAGTGATTATCACATGGACAAGATAATACTATATTCCCCTCTAAGTCTGGGACACTTTTAGAACACAGGGGTAATATATAGAACCCACTCTGAAATGCAAAGGAAGTGATTGCTCCCATTGTGTAAGGTCAATACATAAATACTTAGGGGGTTCACCTGTAACTAAAGATCTGATCTGTAATATTTCAGAACTGAAGATTTTGCTAGTTCGGTTTTCATTCTTTGGGCTTCATAGTATTCCAAAAATGTTACTTTCACATTTAACTTGTCTACTTTAGAAATACTACTAGGCTCAGTGAACAAAGAAGACAATCCCAGGGTTACTAGAGTGTCCCGATATATAACTCAACCATGGAATAGAGAAAGTATTTTCGAGGTTGAGACACTTAACAATGATATCCCTACATAATGTTGCTGACGGATTCGTCCAGATGTTGACCAACAATAGGAGAGGCACCAAGTGGACCTTGTCAGAAATAATTCTCTGGTTCAGCTCTGAATGGACAACAAAGCTATAAGTAGTAGGCTGTAAGTTCAGCAGACAATGAAGAAAACGATTTGCCTCTGCCTGTAAAGAGCAAATTTTATTAAAATCCCACAAACTTGCACCTTAGGTAGCAGTGCTAATACATTGGGAGTTGTAACATTATTGATGTGGTCCAGGAGTTTGGTATATTGTTTGTTAAGCAGAAGTTAAAAACATTAGTAATCAAGGGGCCCAATAGCATACATTTCATCAAATCAATCAGTGCCCCATCTGGACCTGGCGCTTTCCTGCCCTTACTTTGTTTGATAGCCAATTCCACTTCCTTCAGGGATATAAAAAGTGGTGGTAAATTCTGTAATCTGCTACACAGAGAAGCTATCATAATCAAATTTTTCCTCAATGTGATAAATGGAAGTAAAATGTACGACCCATTCTGAGCCTGGAATATTATTTTGCAGGAGTGGATTAGCAGGAGAATTCCTTGTTCTGATTTGTTTGTCAAGGCCCCATTAGGACTTACTGTCCTTCTCAAACGCTGGACTTTCCAATAACTCCCAGTCCCTTTTATAAAATTCCCTCTTCCTGAGTAGCAGCACAGTTCTATACTTGTGACACGCCTGAAGAATCTCTGACTGTACCCTAGGATTTGCATTTAAGGCCTTCCTCAATCTCCGATTCACCGTGGAACAAGACCCATCAAATCACCTGAGGTCTTCATTAAATAGATGGATTGGCTTAAGCATAGACTCCCTGATATTGCATATTAAGCTATTGTACTCCGAGACTATAATCTCATATCCACTATCAGCTAAGCAGTTAAGAAACAATCCTAGGTGTGACTTAAGTTGGGTAGACAGAGATTCTATAGGTTTTTTAAGGCACCATACTAATCTTATGCCAACCGTTGACTTTTGTGAAATAGAGACAAAATTAATATTACACGAGTGTCTTTTGATCGGTAATAGCACAGAGGCACAAAGGGTATTATGTTCTCCCTAGTCTGTTGTTAAAATCTCTCCCTTAGAAAACCATGATATAAAATTAAGGCTTACAAACATATAATCAATTATTGAAGCTCTGCCCCCATTCCCCTATAAGAGGATACCACACTATTGTCCCCTCCTAGTAGCTTAAGTAAATCAACTAAACCATGGAAAACGAGGTAGTTGCGGACCTCAGCCCCCCCTTGCGTGATGTACAATAGTGTGCTCCTCTGTTGGCTCTCCAAGGGCCCAGAAGGCCAACTATAACATAACGTTACGAAGAAAGAAAATAGGATTACCTGTGTTTGTTTGCATCTTTAGCTTATAAATTAGATAAAAAATTAAATAAATTAGTAAAATGTACACAAACGGCATTGATAAAATCGCTATTATAAACATTTATTTAAAAAAAGCAACATTTGTCATAGGAAGGTGAATTCTTAATGCTAAGAAAAATGGTGAGTCAGATTTAACTAATGCCACCTCTACCTGGAGACTTCAACTAACCCAGATAGTTAGACCTCCCATAGCCCGACCCCGAGTTGATGGAATGGCAAGGCAGGAGTACAAGCATAGCCTTCTAAGTGCACTGCATCAGTAAGCCAGGTTTCCTGTAAAACTATTATATCATGCTTGGAAACAGATGACTGCCAATCCAAATGATCAATGTTCCTCTTAAGGCCAGCTACGTTTCAAATAAGTATAGAAATGGGTCTATAATGAGTAGTGATGGAGTGAGAGGTCTTAACCCGATGCTGTGTGGCATTTGGGCCAATAGGTATTGCAGCATCCTTTATCCCCACAAGTCAATCCAAATCAGAAAGCACATCATATCTGTTAGCTATTGGTATAGAGCAAAAAATGTTGTAACTAATCAGAGGGTCGAGGGAACTAGCTGTGGCAGCCGTAAATGGTAATGCAGCTCTACCTGACTTGTTAGAGTTGGTAAGGGGCAATGTCTCATTTTCATGATAAATGAAAGTGTGTGTACCCGGGGCATCCTGACGCTGTTCTAAGGAAAATGATTAGGTGGGTGTCTCTGAAAAAAAGGAGGTATATAAAAATACCCTTGGAGAACCAGGGTAATAGAACTGCTTAACCATAAAACTGCACCTGGGATTAAATAACAATTGATGTACCAACCATGGAAAGCTGTAATTTGCCACAGTACAATATCCTTAGACTTATCCAAGCATACCTCTGTGCAAGCGAAATAGCTCTTGCATGGAGAAAAGACATGTCTCTGTGTCGGACTAACCAATCTAAGGTTTTATTAAATATAATTATTGTTGGTCATTTCTTAAAGAGCGCACTCCCAACACCCCAACCACTTAGGGGCAAGCAGCAGAAGGCAGGCTGATGATCGGTAGTTGGATAGGAGGTTGCTTTGTTTGAAAATTTCCACCAAGAGCCTTCGATGGTTGGGTAACTATTGATGCTGAAATATGTGAGGGGTCTGCTCTCTGCCTGGTCCATGTATGAGCTTTGCGCAACTGATGTGGGGGGCCAAAACTACTGAGAGGAGCACGTGGCACATGTGTTAGTGAGCTGACTCCCATCAAAGGCACATCACTTTCTGTCACTAAACTACTGGGTGAGTAGAACCATTGTTGGTGGTGCCTAAATGGGAGGATAAATGTCCAATACTGGATGGGAGGGAAGTCAGTTTGGCCTACATTGAATCCAGATGTGGAATCAAGGGGCGAGTGCTGATTTGTGCTCAACACATAGCTTCCCAAAGGTCTCCAATTGGCTTGGCAGGAGTTCGCGGATTGTGTTAGTGAGCCATTTCATCTTGTGCAATGGTAAGAGAGGGACCACTGTGCCGTGCGCTATTACAGTCTCAGACTCTTGCGGGGCGTTCAGGAAAAAGGAGCAAAGTTACCCAGTTACTTACGTCCTTTGCTGCATTTAGGTTTCTTTACTGACTTGGGATGGGCATCCTTGTTTCTTGACATATTAGGAGTATTGGGAACAGCAGGAGATAAGGTATTGTTACACTCAATGGACGTGGTGGAGACAATACCATTTGAGGGAGAGACTGGGATCCTGAAAGAGCGGTAACAAGGTTAAGGGCCAGTTTGCACCCCACTGTCTCCACCAATATTTAAAGAAAACCTCGGCTCAATCGATGCAATTTTGTTGCTGATAACGCTGACAGCACATTCCAGCATACAATCTATAGACATAGCTTATACTGGAGGGGGGAACAGGCCCACTGCATCCATCTTTCTTTCTGCCCATGATCAGCCTTGAATGAAGATGGAACCAACCGCGACCTCCAAGATAGTCAAAAGGTGAAAAACAAGAAGAAAAGGTACCCCTAATTCGTTGACTGTTCCCAAATGCAGCCTGTCTGGCTTTGCTACGACATCCACAGTGTCCCCGAGCTCTGCGGTATTGCAAAAAAAGGAAGGGCTCAGAGAGTGGGCCCAGCCCAGCCTTGGTTGGCCGTGGATGGGCACAGATGGACCTGCTCTTGGCCCAGTCTGCTCCTGGCCCATGCCCGGCACGACCCGCGCAGCGGGTAACCACCAGGTGGGGCTCCTCCGCTAAGGCAGACGAGAGTAGAGGAAAAATGAAATGATAACAACGAAATGTTATTAACATTTCATTTTCCATTCATAGGTGCGGGGTAGGGCTGGCCAGAGCAGGGGCCAGAGGAGGAGTGGTGATCACACTGAGAGCGCGCATGAATGTTTGACCAGGCATCTTGGGCCGGCCAAACATTCATGCGCTTTTTGCATATTGCCCACCAGGCTGCATTACACAGCCTGGTAGGGAATATGCACAGGCTCCCTGTCCCCATCTGAGTGCCTAACCATGGGGCTCAGACTAATCACAAAGCTACAATGCAGCGTTGTCATTGTCTTAGGGGAACATAGCATTGTCATTGTCTTAGGGGGCCTGGGTGCTTCCTGCGATGAGGAGAGGCAGCACCTGGCAAAGCGACCAGCAGGTAAGTTTTCTTTATTTTGTTCTTTATAATTATTTATTTTCTTACCTATTAAAATAACATTTTCCAATTTTTTAAATTGTGACTTGCTTTTTTAAAAATTGTTGTATATTTTAGGTGTTTGATAATTATTAGTGATTTTTTTACACATTAGTGTATTGTATTTCATATAAAAAAATATTAAATATTAACAATATTTTGGTTGTCGATAACTTAGTTTTCAATATTTTGGTTGTACTGTATGTCTTTTAATATGGTTACAATAGTTTGTGTATCTTTGTTTTTATTTTTTATATTAAGGTATTTTAGAAATTTTTATGGGAATATTTTTGTAGTCAATATTACTGCATATCTTTTTTAAGCATAGTGTCTGGATATTACGGTATTCAATATTTTTGGGTGATGTTTCTGTATTGTGATATTGTTTTCCTCAATAATCTGTCACAGAAGCCTCACTACACCAACTACGATGATCTTTGCTTTTATACAATTAAATAGACCTACAATCATTAATGAATTATCTGACATGTCCTATTCGTCCTTTCACATTCAATACCATTTTCCAAAAGCCTTTTGACTTTGTAAGTGCTCTTTCCTTCAATTAGGCACGTGTAGGTCTGAGAATACTTTTATGCAGAGGTTCGGGTCTTTTAATTTTCAGAAATGTGTCCTAGTCTCTACTCTTAGTATTTCAGGCAGTTCCATTGTTTGTTCATTCATGGGAGAGAATTTCATCCTGTGCATGTGAAACTGAGTCATTGTACATGTATGAGGCTGCCCTGTGCTGGTGACATCAGCCTGACTAACTGATGTCCATGATGTCACATTATAGCTTCATTTGAAGTTTGCATATTTTGTAGGACATTGTTGAAGCCCTTTGGTAAGTTCAGAAGTCTTGAAATATTTTTATTTTACGTATGAATCAACTTTTATAACTGTTTACCATATTTGTTTTATAATAATATTCGGAAATGTGGACAATTATTATATTCCTCTAAACTAAGAGAGGATGTTACATGCGATCAGTGCAAATATCTATTCAAGGGAATATCCCAGTTCTATTTCTTAGCTGAGTGCCTTGAGTGGTGAGAAAAAGACGGGAGCTCTCTAAACAAGCATTTGCAATGCAATAGGTCTCGCATTTGTTGCAGTTGGAGCTACTGGCATTGTAAATGGCAGTGTTTTTTATCAATGTTTTTGTTTGCAGTGGAGTGATTATTTAAAAATTACACACTATACCATATTATAAGCTATTCTAGCAACTGTACAGTAAAGCTATGGCTATTTTAACATAAAGGAGTGTGAATGGATGAATAAAAAAAAAAAAAAAAGGATCTAAAAATTTACGATGGAATGTATAGCAGGGGACAGGGACTACCGATCACAACAAATGTACTTGAAGTGATTGGGGCATCATATGCAATAAAAAAATCGGTAGTACGGGGTGTCAGCGACGCTTGTGCAAATGTTGTTCAGCTGGTGAAGTGGTCAGCTCTGTTTGCAGATGCAAAGTGGTGAAAGGTGAAGTATTCAGCTCTGTTTGCAGGCACAAAGGGATGAATGGTGAAGTGGTCACTCTCTTCAGCGGTGAACATGCTCTTTACTGTTGCTCATGGGCATCAAGAGACTCTGCCAGGTCTAAGACATTCCAGAGACCTTATATGATGGCTGGGGTTTGCAAATGAACCTACATTAAACACCACTAAGAGATGAAGCGAATTCTGCAACATCACATGATTTTTCTCCAAAATGTGTTTTTTCAGTTTTACTTTTTGGATTCCTGGGATGCTCTGGCATAAGATTCCCGGTTCCACCATGATTCATTTGGTACAGTAAATAAACACAATAACCAAAAATACTCTCAAACTGCAGTTTAACGGAGACGTAGTTTTCTGTGTAACAGACAAACGCCTGACCATGGTCCCAGCAGGGGCACGTGCCACCTAATCTAGAGACACCTCTCTCACAGGAGTTGTGCCAACTCACCTGCAGCCAAAGCTATGGGTCATGGGAAAATGGGATGGAGAGTAAGGGGGGTACAGGGAGAGAGAGAAAGGGGGCACAGGGAGAGAGAAATGCGGGCATGGAGAGAAATGGCGGACCAAGAGAGAACGGGGGAAGAGAGGCTGGAAGGGTGAAAACGAAAGGGAGAGAGGGCACTAGTGAGGGGGGTATCGGAAGGGGAAGGAGGTGGACAGGTGATATACATTTTAAAAAGCAGGTCTTTGGCAGTAGGTGATGACTGCTGGCAAGAACCAACACCCGGAAAGGAGTTTTGACATCCGAGCCCCCACTATTATAATCTGAAACTATCATGCAACTACAATATCACAAAAAGGTGCTAGTTTTCCAAAGACACATGACCCGCCTGATGTACACACTACAAGATTCTTATAAGTCCCAAGAACATAAAGACAAATTCATCTGGCACATTGGAAAAAAATCATACTTTTCTAATAGCCCTCCGTATTAAATTTGCTCCATTTCTACGCTCGGTTAACAGATATAACTACTACCCAATCAATGGTATTCAATTGATCCATCTCGGAAGAATGAAGGCTGAGGCAGACTTGCCGGGAGTGTAACCTCTGCCCCTTACAAGTGTACGTCTCACTGAGCCCTTCTGCCGGTATTGTGTTGGACAGCTGGTTACAATTCGATCAGTTGAGCCCCTTATGTGTAGCCTTTAAACAGAAACACAGCAAAGCCCGCTTTTGTATTCGACAGATAACTAGGAAAACCAGCTATACACGAGGCGCGAGCAGCAACTGGAGTCACAGAGGTATAGAGACCAGCCTTAGCTCCGCCGGTTATGAATAACTTAATATCCACGTACCTACCAAACATGAATGTGTCCTTCCATAATGGATGTGGTATACATGTAAAGTGCTCCAATACCTACAGATTGAGTTTGTGCTAAATATAAGAAACTAAAAAATAAATACAAACACCTAACAGATCTGCTCCAGGTCAGGTAGCGGAGTCATAGTTCGCCGACCCTTGTGAAGACAGAGAAGCCGTCCCTGAAAATCAGCAGGGCAAGGGCGAGGATGTGGTCCGTCGGCTAAACTGCCGGCTTTGGTGCTGGAAACCAGAGTTTGAGCCCCGAGGTCGCATCAGCATCCTGTGATTCTGGGCAAATCACTTAATCTCCCCGTGCCTGAATGTGTAATGTAAATACGCTGCTCGTGTAAAGCGCTCCAATAAACTTCGGGTCGAGTTTGTGCTATATATATATGCAAAAAAAAAAAAGTGCAAAGGCAAGTAACAGTAAAAGGACATGTCGCCAGCTAGTCACATGCACTCATAACCACACCTACAGGCGACGCAACAGCACAGTGAACCCATCCGCCCAACACCGGACATTCTGCAACTTGCTTTTATATGGTGTACGCATATTTATACATTTGCCACACTTGCCTCATACCATCATCTCCTGCATATTTTTCCTTTTCTCGCATAATTTAGCCAACCCTGCCAGTTATACTATAATAAAGTAAACAAACTAAACAGTTCACAGAACTTACCCCAGTAAAACAAGTGTCTTCAAATAGGTCGTGTCTCCAATGAATGTCGCTGATTCGCCTTCTTTGAAAATGTTCAGTGCTGCACGTTTAAATAGAGCATTGGATGAACGAAAGATATCACTAATAGCACTAAGTAAACAAAGTAATTGCTAAAAATGTCCTAAAACATGCCGCCCTAATTATCGCTTGCCATGCAGCTTTTATGACTAATGAAGGCGTGGCGGTGGTGCCAGTAATACGCCTGCTGCCGATCACAACACAGAAAGTGAGAATTATCACAGTTTGAGACCCCACAGTAATCATTAGCACAGCATGTCGACAGGCGCCCCAGGCTGCTGGAGCACTCAACTATAATTAATGCGCAGCACGTCTTCCGGAGACGAGCACTCAACTGGAATTAACGCGCACAAGCTGTTCCACTGTGAAGCGCGTTCACAGACCAGAATCGGCTCATGCCCAGAGCAGAATCGGCTCGTGCCCAGGTCTGTCTCCCTTGGGAGTAAACACGGCAACAATAGTCTCGTTGGCGGCAGCGCTTCGCGCTGCAATGCCAGCGAGACCTAAAAAGGGCATGGTTAAATAAGGGCGTGGCTGAAAACATGTCAAATAAAATCATTATTCACACAGTGTGCCACCTGACCTGTTTTTGGGTGCCTGTCTCTGAGTTTTATGATGTTCCATCCAAACATGCCACATGACAACCAACACACATACCTAAAACAAATCAAACCTATTGGTTTGCCCTTGCTTGCTAGCTGTGTTATATAAATAAATATCAAAAAAAGATTGTGTTTTGAATAATTACAAATTAAAATGTTTAAATTCTGAAAATATGAGACTGTGAATTAAACCTTACTATGGTCTGTTGAAAAGGCAGTGGCCTTTGGAATATCTCAGAGACTCTTATTCACCCCTTCACACCACTTTATTTTGCGTGTCACTCCTCTAAAAACACCTCTTTTTCTCCTCACATCTTCTGAAATTCCAAATTTGCATACAGCACACTTTTCTACAATTACCTTTGGTACATAGTCATAAAAGTATGGATGTATATTTAGCCTGCACACCTTTGTATCCCACTTACAGGTACTGTGAGAAAAAAACACTCTCTTCTGTCTCAGTGTCAGAGAAGAAGATTATTTTTTGTTTTGCATGTGTCTTTGGAGGTTTGAAAAATCTTCATAAAACTTACCAGGAAAAATATTTTCATCCACCTCAGCTCCTTCCTGGAAAGTTTTGGGGTGATCCGTTAAGCAGGGACTGAGAAAAAGGGAGTCACAAACCACTTTTTTACCCATGCAATTTCTGAAAGGAAAATTAGACAACGATTCTTACTTAGAAAAAGTGCTTTTGTGATTTGGCATAAAATAGTTCAGTTGTTTTGAAGAAATTAGGGATCAAAGAACAGCAATATCTAGTGCCATGAGAACATGCTTCCAAATAGAGCATTCTGATTAAGAGCGGTGCAGCGGGACCAAGAGCTGTGACTGACTGACCGCAACATGATCAGAAATCGTATGGCTGGCACTACAGGACTCAAGGACTCCGTCACTGAATACGAAACAAATACATTTAAAAAACATAGAAAAGGGAGGTAGGGATACCCTAAACACCGAGCGTTTGTTAAAGGGTCCTAGAGGGGCCCCTAAGGGGCCAAAATGAAAAGATTTTTTGGGGGCTTATCATGAGCTAGCATGGGCCTCGTGTGGTCCCACAGGACTACTGCAGGAGCCCGTGGGAAAACCTGTGTTCCCGCTGGAGTCCCGGGGAACCAAAGAAAACATTTAAAAAGGAAGAGTGCTGAGTTGGTTCCATGAGCTATTGGTTGCTCATGGTGTATTGACTGCTTGCGGCCAACCCCACATAGCTCATGGCCAAAGACTTTTTCAGTGGGGGTTGGCTGCCAGCGGGGCACTGGGCACCACTCCATGGGAGCATAGCCACCTGCGGGTGGTGTGAGGCCAAAGGTCATGCACGGCATAGGGTTTAGCGCAGACATATCATAATAGGATATGACCTTACGTTAGAAAAACATACAAATTCACTGAAAAAGCAAAAGTTAAATTGGAGTCATGCATCAGTAAGGTACATTTTTAACTTATATTTAAAAAAAAAAACATTCTCTGGAAAAAACCAAAGGTTAAAATGGAATTATACGTAGGTCTGCTAGTCTTTAAAAAACTACCTTTTTAAAACCATAATACTACTGAAATTCACCAGTTATCCATAAATTACAAAAGTAGATTAGATGTATCACTTTTTAGTGTGCTATTGACCTTTTTTCCTGATAAGCACTATTGGATTCGTTACCAAAATGTCACCTGATCTTTTTTATTAGTACTACCTAGAATGACCACTGTCTGGAACCAGAACCATGGGCCAGATGTACTAAAAACCTGCTTGAAATTATGCTCCAACTTATTGTCACCTGCAACTTATTTCTTATTTTTGCAAACTGTCATTTGTACTAATAGGTCTGTTCACACATTAAGGATTTGGACTGCATTGCAGTGTGATGTGCGTAAATATTATTGTTCAGGTTGGTTGCAAAAATAGACATACTCCAATCGGTCAAACTCACAGGGTTGGTGGACAGCAAGATTCAGCAAGCCACAATATCCTTGACTGATTTTTAAAAAGTAAACTTTTAAAATGCAGTCGTAAGAAAATAGAGCTGCTTAAAAAAAAAAATCATTTTATCTTTTTAATTTCAGTGAGAGTTGGCAGAGGTCCCTTGGTCCACTGCCTACACCCCCCTGAAACATTTACATCAATTCACTAATTCACTAAGGGAAAGGGGTCCAGATGGGACCCTTTCCCTTTTTGAATATGTTACATTCATCCCAACTTGGGAGTCATTAACTTTTCAATGCTTTGCAACAGGAAATCCAGCCCCCAACAATAGACACATATGGTACTGATTTTCAATTTGAAAGAAACACCTATAGCGTGTCCCTTCCAAATTTCAAATCGGTGATCATTCGGAAACCCATTTTAGGAATCGATTTTTCAAATTGGAGTGCCTGTGACAATGAAATAGGTTACTACACCTCGCCCTATTTTATTTTGTCTACCTTACATTATGGAGTTCTTGTTTAGCCAAACCTTGTTAATTGTTTACATGCTGATCACTAACCACTTTGATATCACCATGTTTTTACACTCAAACATTGCCTCGTCACTTCATTGTATTGACTCTAAAAATGTTAGTAAATATTTTACTATAAGGTTGTTGGTCAGTTCTTTATATTCCCTTTGACAAAATAATGGGTGTAGTGATGTTAACCCCATTTCAAAGTCTTTCTATATACTTTATGAAGTTGCTGAGATGCCCTGATTGTGTACAGATAACTCACAAATTTACCCTTGAGCATAACTGTGTCATCTTTAGAATGCCAACTGTAAAGCTATGTTTTGAGGATTTGAAGATTAGTTTTCAAAGACATTTGGTCCTGTAGTGCTGCCTGGCTAGGATACTTTAGTTCTGTCCTGCTTTTCATCTTAACACATTTTTCATTGTACCGCCTGTATTACGGTAGGGAGGTTATGGCAGCCTACAATGGAGAAGTTACTGTGATTTACAACAGGGACCCCACTACAGATTACAATGAACCAGTTGTTACATACAATAGCTAGAGTTACTTGCACTTAGAGTAGGGCGGGCCAACAAATTAATAGAGAGAGCCAAACCAAGAGTTGGTTCTGGCTCTAGGAGCCCATGCACGAGCCAAGCCTTGAACATATTTGTCATGTATATCATGCAACCAACATCATGTTAAAATATGATAAGATGTCTTGAAAATTCAAAAACATGTATTTCTTTAACACGTGAAAGTGTTTCACCTTAGTACACCAGATTATATTACTGCATTGAGAAGTTTTTATTTTTAAATGATAGTTTTTAAACATGCACTATAAAAAGTTTTTACCCCTGTTCTCATAACAATGTTATTAATGAACTAAGGCTAGTCAGTTGTCAAATGTACCCTATATGTGGCCTATATTTTTATCATAGATGGAGAAAGTTTATATGATATTAGAACATTGGAATGTGGAGCACTCCGCGCTTCTACGGGCCGGCGAAGGCCCGCAGAGCAACATTCCAATGTTTTCACAGAGGCCTCTCGGAGCTCGAGGGGATTTAAATCCCCTCGGGCTTCGAGAGGCCTTTGTTTTATTTGTTTGAACATTCTGCCCTCTAGTGGCCCTTCAGCTCGGGCCTTTAACGCTGGAGCAGGCCTTTAATAGCCGGTATAGCCAGCTACGGCAGGCTATAAGGCTATATTAAATCATATACAGTGCTTTTTACAGTGCATATCCAGAAATCACATATTTGAAGGTCCTCTGAAATGTAATGATGAACAAAAAGAAGATATGTGAAATAATGCATTTGCCTTGGATCACCCCGTTTGGTCAAGCAGTGGAGCTGGGATTGATTCCAGATTTTCGAGTTTCACACTGTGCAGTTTAGCCCTTAGATGGCTATCTATTACTGACATCAAAGGATAATGTGTTGTTCTTAATACCTAGAGAATGAGATTAGAGTAAGAGTAACATGCAGAATCCACATTTTATTTTTAGCCATTTTTTAAACACAATTTTTTATTGAGTTTCAGATTGCAAGTGCATACACATATACAATAGAGCATATAGCTCACGGCCTATTGACATCTCAAGTCTGCAGTGCATGAAGATGCATCTAGTGCTGCGCGCACATGGCCATCTAAACAGTGAGTGAAACTCAGGTTTTCTCTTTAAGTGAACCATTACATCGTTAAAGATAATAAACAAAAGGCAAAACGAAAAAAAGGAAATAAAAAACCACACAAAGTTCCCCCCTCCCTTCCTGGTCCATTGGTCCACACTGTGCATTAAGGTTTAGGAGAAAGTTGTATACACTGATTTAACTGTACAAATAAATCAAACTCCACAA
Organism: Triturus cristatus; assembly: GCF_964204655.1. Classification (NCBI taxonomy): domain Eukaryota; kingdom Metazoa; phylum Chordata; class Amphibia; order Caudata; family Salamandridae; genus Triturus; species Triturus cristatus. The sequence continues at coordinate 133,500,897 of NC_140586.1, read as the reverse complement.
GGTGAAGTAGACAATTACATACATGCCTGGGCATCAACAATACATTATAACATGTTGTTACTCAGATTAAAGCGAGTCAGCCATAGGAGAAAGGGGGGCCACGGGTAATGCGGGCACAGCTGGTGACACCGGGGGGGTGAGTGAATCAAGGGCTTTAAGTGTCTCTAGCATTTGGTCCCAATCCATTAAATGGGAGTCTTGCGGTGGCCTCGGTACTCCTGTCTGAGGATAGCACTCTCCGCAGTGCCCCACCTGACCACATTTTATTTTTAGCCATTTTACATTGCGCAAACCTTGACCAAGGACTTAAGAGTGTTTCACAACGAACAAAGACTTTGTTTCACATTTTTTTTCATAACAGGGATACTTGCTGAGATTCATAGAATGTTGAGCCAGGGCCAAGATTTGAACCTGATTCCCCAAGTAACATGGTGGGCACTGTAGCCACTTGTCCACATTGCTTTCCTTGAAAGCTTAGCTTTATTTGTGCTCCATGTTCTAAAATGAGCTCAAGCTGAACCAGAGCCGGGATTCGAGTTCAAGTGTAACCTGAGTATTCAGTGCCTCGCCCACTTGTACTTGCACTGAGGGGCTTATAGTAGTGTACAATGGAAAGGCCATAATAGTCTTTCAAAATGAGGTTAACCTTTCTTATAATACATGCGATCCTGCAATCTCTGTATAAAAGCCTGTCTCTAATTCCCTTGTGTTATGATGTTGTCATAAGCCTGTAGTTAGGAGATGCTAGTGTGGAACATTGTAGTATTAATAGAATGTTATGATGCGTTTAATGTGAAGGTTCCATGTCGAAACAGTTGTCTCTTGGCCCCTGCTGTAACTGGTTTGTACTTATTCTCCCTGAGTAAACCATAATTTTTGTATCACTGTGTGGAACTCCATCACTTCAGTTTGACAATGAGGATGGGATTGCTCTTGTAAGTCTATTGGGATTTACATGGAAGAACTTTGTAAGTACTTTTATTACATACTTGTGTCTGGAAAGACTAAATTAGTTAGACCGCAAAAGACACACAAGTGATGGACTGAATGCAGAACAAATCAAAACTTTCACCCCAGTCAAGAGATCTGTGTTAAATCCATTGTTCTTTTGCTCACAATACCACCCCAGTTTAGACCCAGTCATACGTAAATCAGTTCTTGCCCATGTTCCTCTTGTGAACAGTAAAGTCTGAATTTCCAAGCCAGGTCCTCCCTGGACTGGAACCAAGCACCCTAGGACCAGTTTCAGGGTTTCACCCCTCATCAGTCAGGCTAACTTGAATCCAGTGGCACAATGAGCCCGGAACCCACGTCTGGGCATACTAGGCGCACTTAGGGGAAGAAAGCAAAAGACACACATGTGATGGACGGAATGCAGAACAAATTTAAACATTCACTCCCAGTCATGAGATCTGGGTTAAATCCATCGTTCTTTTGCTCACCATGTCATCCCAGATTAAACCCAGCCATATGCAAATCAGTCTTGCCCATGTTCCTCATGGGAACAGTCAAGCCTGAACTAACAAGCCAGGTCCTCCCTGGACTTGAAACAAGCATCCTAGGACCGGTTTCGGGGTTTCACCCCTCATCAGCCAGGCTAGCTTGAATCCAGTGGCACAGTGTGTCTGGGACCCACGTCTGGGCATACCTGGCGCACTTAGGGCGAGAAAGCAAAAGACGCACATACCAGCAGGGGCCGGTACTTCAAGGAAGAAGACAGTGATAACTCCTTGTTAGGGTATTTTATTTTATTTCATCCAATTTATAATTTTCAGTGTGCTGTGCGTTTACCAATGTGGAAGCGTCAGAACATCTGAGCCTGTGCATGAAAATACGGCGTTTGTTGAACGGGGAGAGAGGAGGCTGACAGATTGGGGTGCGCAGCACTGAAAGAGACAGTATACCGAATGTGTTTTGCAGTAACGAAGGAGCCTGCAATTTGTAGGATTTTTTACGGGCAGCAAAAAAAAGTGGATACTTGGTAGTTTCCAGGCTGCTGCTGGAGTTTTCTTCCATGATGATTACTTTTGAAGTCTTCTCTTCAGCTCCTTTCTAGTGGTGGTGGGCGTTGCCTAAAAAGGATATTAAAAAAAAAGTGTTAAGAAAAGGAAAAGAAGGAAAACAGAAACAAGACGCTGCTGTTGAGCACCATTTTGACCGGCATTCCTGGAAAGTGGAGCTGCAGATCATTATCAGCTATTTGCACCCTTATTTTAGACATAGGTTAGTGTAAATGTGTCATTCATTTTCACACTAAATTCAGTGCAGATTAAACTCAGCAATTGCCACACTTGACATACTACATTCAGTGCAGATTAAACTCAGCGATTTGCACACGTGAAGGGAGTCTCCAATTTACTTCCGATTAACAGGTAGTGGTGCACATCAGTGATATGCACACTACAGTCAGCGATTTGCTTGAGGTGAAGCTTAAATTTCCTTCTAATTAACAAGCAGGGGGCACATCAGCGATTTGCATGTTTTCAGTCAACATACAGTTTTTTTTTCCATTGAATTAAAAGAGTAATGTGCAAATTAACATTCAGCAGCGATTTACACGCTAAATTCAATGACTAATGGGTGTAATTATCAAGCAATTGAAGTCTAATTTGGGTTGACTACAAGTAAGTGAATTATACTTTGTTGTGTGTGAATATGCAGCAGTAAATATGGGTACATTTGTGTTAGACCTGGCATCATTGGCGTGGGTCTCCCTTCCCCTCTCCTCTTCCTATTTTTTATGTTGGCTGTATTTAGATGCTCTGAGCGCCGTGCCACTGCTAATCAGTACCACAGCGTGAATGCTCCATGAATAAAAATGACTGTATGACTTAGGATAACCATAGTGCCTAGATCTGTGTAGCATGTCCAATAGTGAGTTACCCTCCATTTCACTGTCGCTACACGATCCGTTCTCATAGGCCAGACTGGGCCGGTTGAGGAATACTTGCTATCATCCAATCTGGCCCCAGGAACCTGATAGGAACTTCGAGTTTGATATGTTTGTGCTCATGACATTGAGAGACACCTTTTAGTAAGGACCGTTTATATAGCCCATGTTTGGAAATGCCTCTTCTGAAAACGCGGTAGTGTCTTGCCTAAGCTTTACTGTAGGCTTTACGAGTATGTGTATTGGCCATCTGGTTTTGGAGCAGCAGGGCCAGCTGGGTCAGACCTGGCTGGAGAGAGAGATCGGTATTCAGAGCCTGGGGAGGGGTGACTCTTTGATCCGAGCAGGGCCGTGCCTGGCAAGGTGAATGATGGCTCCACCTCCCACAGGGTGTCTGATAGCAGACCCCCTCATTCTGAAAGGGCAGGATGTCACCTCATAAACCAAGTGCTCCCCGACCCCACTGAACTGGTTCTGACTGGAGTCCGTGATTTGCGACCTTAGAGAACAAAGGACCAAATGTAGGTGGCTAAATACCAGCCGGTAACCCCGAAATTCTGTCAATTTCAGGGTTACCGACCGGTATTTAGCCATTACTAATGTAGGTGATGATTCGGTAAATACCAAATCGGTATTTACCGAATCTGTATTTACCGAATCGGTATTTACAGATTGGGTAAATGCAATGTAGAAAGCACATAAAAGAGTGCGTATGTGCTTTAAGAATTTGTTAATTACCACCAACTTCAAGTTGGTGGCAATTAACGTATTCCTTTAAAAATTCACTTTAGATTTTTTTTTTAAGTGCCATGTGGCACACATCCATGCCCGAAGGGCTTGGATGTGCACCACATGTGCACACAGGCACATTTCAGGGGTGCAACATGGTGTCCTTTGGACACCCTGGCACCCTTGAAATACCTCCCGGTATTACCGATTCGGTAATACCAAATCGCTAATACAGAATGGCTTTAGATTCATTCCTATGGGCCTCCAAGCCCGTAGGAATGAATGGGTAGGTATTCCTTATTACCGAATCGGTATTACCGATTCGGTAATGAGGAATATTAAGGTATCAGTATTTTTTACCGATTCATTACCTACATAAGAATTACCGATTCCTTAATACCGAATCGGTAAAATTCGGTATTAAGAATTCGGTATTTGTGGATTACCTACATCTGGCCCAAAGACTCTTTAGGTATAAAATGCCGCGCTGGAACTTTGTCCAAGTGTGTTCCTTCTGGATGTCAAGACGAAACTCTGTCCGAGTGAACAGAGGAAAGGACTTTGAAACTTTCACCAAGCTTGCTGAAGAAAATACCTGAGGGCCTGGATTGAGAGCGCCTCCTGCAGAAGTCTCAGGGACATTTGACTTCACCCCATTAGCCTTCGGAATTCCTGTGCGAGGAATTCTGCTTGCAGGTGAAGCCTCCGTCGAGTAATCCAGAGCCTCTAGTTCTACTGTGAGGACCGCGGACTGGGCACCTTTGAAACTTTCGCTGGATCCATGTGGGCCGCTGCAGCTAAGAGAGAGCTGCCACCGCTGAGAGCCCGCCTGAATCTGAACCCTTGAACCTTTTGCTGGATCTGTGTGGGCCGCTGCAGCTAAGAGAGAGCTGCTGCCGCTTAGAGCCCACCTGAATCTGAACCCTTTAACCTTTCGCTGGATCCGGATGGGCCGCTGCAGCTAAGAGAGAGCTGCCGCCGCTGAGTGCCCGCACCCTTGCCAAAGTTTGCATCATTGTGGTTCATCCTGTGGGCCGCCGCAACTAAGAGAGAGCTGCTGCTGTTGAGTGCCCGCACCCTTTGCCACTGTGCATCATCGTGATTCATCCTGTGGGCCGCCGCAGCTAAGATAGAGCTGCTGCTGCTGAGTGCCCGCACCCTTTGCCACTTTGCATCATAGTGATTTGTCCTGTGGGCCACCGCAGCTAAAGAGAAGGCTGCTGCCACTGAGTGCCCACAGCCTTTGCCACTGGGTATCATCGTGATTCATCCTGTGGGCCGCCGCAGCTAAGAGAGAGCTGCTGCCGCTAAGTGCCCGCACCCTTGTCAACTTTTGCATCATCGTGATTTGTCCTGTAGGCCGCCGCAGCTAAGAAAGAGCTGTGGCCGCTGAGTGCCCACAACTTTGTCAACTTCGCATCATTGGGATTTGTTCTGTGGGACGCCGCAGCTAAGAGAGATGCAAAAAGAACTATTGATGGACAGAATGCAGAACAATGTCATACATTCACACCAGTACAGAGACCTGGGCCTAAATCCATCATTTTTTTGCTCACCGTGCCATTTCAGTTTGGACCCAGCCATATGCTCAGTCAGTCTTGACCCTGTGCCCAATGGGAACAGTCCTGCCCAAACTGCCAGGCCAGGTCCTCCCTGGACTGGAAACAAGCATCCTAGAACCGGTTTCTGAGTTTCACCCCTCTTCAGCCAGGATAGCTTGATTCCAGTGGCATTGAGAGCACAGGACTCACCTCTTGGCATACCCGTCCCACTCGGGGTGACAAATTCAAAAAGAACTATTGATGGACAGAATGCAGAACAATGTCATACATTCACCCCAGTACCGAGATCCTGGCTGAAGAGGGGTGGAACCCCAAAACCGGTCCTAGGATGCTTGTTTCCGGTTGAGGGAGGACTTGGCTTGGCAGCTCAGGCTGGACTGTTCCCATTAGGCACAGGGTCAAGACTGATTTGCATATGGCCAGGTCTAAACTGGGGTGGCATGGTGAGAAAAAGAATGATTGATTTAACCCAGATCTCTTGACTGGGTGTTGAATGTTTTGATTTGTTCTGAAATCCATCCATCAATTGTGTGTCTTTTGCTATCTCGCCCTAAGTGCGCCAGGTATGGCCAGATAAGGGTCCTGGGCTCACTGTGCCACTGGAATCACGCTATCCTGGCTGAAGAGGGGTGGAACCCCGAAACCGGTCCTAGGATGCTTGTTTCTGGCCCAGGGAGGACCTGGCTTGGCAGTTCGGGCTGGACTGTTTCCTTAGGCACAGGGTCAAGACTGATTTGCATATGGCCAGGTCTAAACTGGGGTGGCATGGTGAGCAAAAGAATGATGGATTTAACCCAGATCTCTTGACTGGGGGTGAATGTTTTGATTTGTTCTGCATTCCGTCCATCAATTGTGTGTCTTTTGCTTTTTCGCCCTAAGTGCACCAGGTATGCCCAGACGTGGGTCCTGGGCTCACTGTGTCACTGGAATCAAGCTATCCTGGCTGAAGAGGGGTGGAACCCCGATACCGGTCCTAGGATGCTTGTTTCCGGTCCAGGGAGGACCTGGCTTGGCAGTTCGGGCTGGACTGTTCCCATGAGCACAGGGTCAAGACTGATTTGCATATGGCCAGGTCTAAACTGTGGTGGCATGGTGAGCAAAAGAAGGATGGATTTAACCCAGATCTCTTGACTGGGGGTGAATGTTTTGATTTGTTCTGCATTCCGTCCATCAATTGTGTGTCTTTTGCTTTCTCGCCCTAAGTGCGCCAGGTATGCTTAGACGTTGGTCCTGGGCTCACTGTGCCACTGGAATCAATCTATCCTGGCTGAAGAGGGGTGGAACCCCGAAACCGGTCCTAGGATGCTTGTTTCCGGTCCAGGGAGGACCTGGCTTGGCAGCTCGGGCTGGACTGTTCCCATGAGGCACAGGGTCAAGACTGATTTGCATATGGCCAGGTCTAAACTGGGGTGGCATGGTGAGCAAAAGAATGATGGATTTAACCCAGATCGCTTGACTGGGGGTGAATGTTTTGATTTGTTCTGCATTCCGTTCATCAATTGTGTGTCTTTTGCTTTCTCGCCCTAAGTGCGCCTTTTATGCCCAGACGTGGGTCCTGGGCTCACTGTGCCACTGGAATCAAGCTATCCTGGCTGAAGAGTGGTGGATCCCCGAAACTGGTCCTAGGATGCTTGTTTCTGGCCCAGGGAGGACCTGGCTTGGCAGTTCGGGCTGGACTGTTCCCATGAGGCACAGGGTCAAGACTGATTTGCATATGGCCAGGTGTAAACTGGGCTGGCATGGTGAGCAAAAGAATGATGGATTTAACCTAGATCTCTTGACTGTGGGTGAATGTTTTGATTTGTTCTGCATTCCGTTCATCAATTGTGTGTCTTTTGCTTTCTCGCCCTAAGTGCGCCAGGTATGCCCAGACGTGGGTCCTGGGCTCACTGGAATCAAGCTATCCTGGCTGAAGAGGGGTGGAACCCCGAAACCGGTCCTAGGATGCTTGTTTCTGGTCCAGGGAGGACCTGACTTAGCAGTTCAGGCTGGACTGTTCCCATGAGTCACAGGGTCAAGACTGATTTGCATATCGCCAGGCCTAAACTGGGGTGGCATGGTGAGCAAAAGAATGATGAATTTAACCCAGATCTCTTGACTGAGGGTGAATGTTTTGATTTATTCTGCATTCCGCCCATCAATTGTGTGTCTTTTGCTTTCTCGCCCTAAGTGCGCCTTTTATGCCCAGACGTGGGTCCTGGGCTCATTGTGCCACTGGAATCAAGCTATCCTGGCTGAAGAGTGGTGGATCCCCGAAACTGGTCCTAGGATGCTTGTTTCTGGTCCAGGGAGGACCTGGCTTGGCAGTTCGGGCTGGACTGTTCCCATGAGGCACAGGGTCAAGACTGATTTGCATATGGCCAGGTGTAAACTGGGGTGGCATGGTGAGCAAAAGAATGATGGATTTAACCTAGATCTCTTGACTGTGGGTGAATGTTTTGATGTGTTCTGCATTCCGTCCATCAATTGTGTGTCTTTTGCTTTCTCGCATCTAAGAGAGAGCTGCTGCCGCTGTGAGCCCACCACGGAGCTGCACAATGAGAGTGATCGCCACCACCAGCCGGGTCCGCCACAGCCGCTGAGAGCCCGCTGGTCCCCGAGTGCCCAAACCGTTGTGGGTGCACGCTACGGACCTTTGCAGCCAAGACTTGTGGTCGCTGGGAGTCCACCTGTCACCTTCTCCGCTTCTTCAAGAAGGTGCGTGCTGTGTCCCCTTTCACTGACAGGTATCTGGTGCGCAACGGGTCGCGTAGGCCCCGGCCTTGAACTCAGTCAGTGTCACGTTCTGGTGAATACACATTGCCTTTTGGAGTCCCTACTGGTTGACGTGAACTGTAGTTGTTGAAACGCTTTGAGAATTTCGAGTTAAACTTTTAGATAAAGATAATATTTTTCTATACCTACCTGAGCTGTGTCCTTTTGTGGTGTTGTTACTGCCATGTTGTACGTGGTCATAAATGCTTCACACAGTGCCGCTGAGATAGGCCTAACTGCTCGTGCTACGTTACCACAGGGTTGAGCAGGGGTAGTCAAAGGGGATAGCCCACTGGCCCTGACTTAGGAAGAGGGGTCCCTATTTGGACATTGGCGCCCGCCATTGCCAACTAGAGACCCCCATTTCTAACAATATGCATAATACATAGAACAAATGTGTGTTTGAACTTAACAATATGCAAAATGTTCTACCACCTGCATCTTTTCTATAGGATCTTGGTGATCCACCATAGGAATGGAGATTGTGGTTCAGATATTTTAAGGCTTACTTGGGTGCAACTGATGCTCTGAGATACCGACCAGAAAGGAAGAAAAGTTTGATGTACTATTATTTGGGTGTCGAGGGGCAACATGTTTTTGATCATTTGCCAGAGTATGTAATGTCTGAAGGTGAAGATATGGGCAAGTTTGAAATATCTGTGGCACAATTGGACAAATAGTTTGCAAAGTCTAAGTATTTAGTGATGCATAGATACAAATGTTTCATGAGAGCACAAAAACCTAGTGAAAGTATGCATACCTTTCTAACAGCATTACAAATTTTTAGCATCAAAAAGTGAGTTTGAGAATTTCACATTGCAGTTGATTAGAGGGCAACTGATAGCAAGGTGTCACTCAAAGAATATTCCGAAACAACTACTTAGGTGCGAAAATCGTACATTAGACAAGGCAATTGATATTGCAAAGTGTACAGAAAGTTCGAGTGAAGATGCAAAACAACTAGAAATCTCGCCACCTAATGTTGCCATTTCAGGAGCAGTAACTCGTAACCCTCTGGTTACAAATGATAATAGAAAATAACATTTTAGACAACGGAGCATTCCAGTCAAACAGCCAGAAAATTGTTTTGTGTGGTTCATTTACACATTTACTCATTTAAGAATTGTCTGGCTGTAGGTCAACAGTGTAGAAATTGTGGAAAATGGGGCAATTTTCCAGAGTATGTAGAGTTGGGAAGAAAAGTAAAGTTCATTGTATAGTCATTGAAATTCATGATGATGAAGAAAGCAAATGTGAACTTAAAAGAGAGTTGTTAGTAGGAAAAACTGAAAATTTGAACAAAGAAAGAAAAAATGATGATCCAGCTATTGATGTACACAATGATTGGAAAGTTATCACATTTTTCGTAGACATAGACGCACATATCAAAATTGTGTCTCAAGACAAATGCAATGTACTATGGCAGAATAAGCCTTTATTACCATCAGATGTTTTGACAGTGGCTTTTGAAGGGAGCATAATATATTAGATAGGCAATTTTGGAGCTACTATTTAAGTTTTGGTGCTGGTGTGGCGCTCCACTGGAGGACCGCCAAAAGTCGTAATCAGGCCCTTTGTCGGGAAGGAAGATCAAGAAATCTACAGTACAAATTTCTTAACTATCTGCTAAGTTACAGGATTTTACTTTTCTTGTAGAGTATATTCCTGGTGGGAAAAACAATAGAACTGAATGTTTATCTAGGTCGCCCATAGAGAATTCTGATTAACATGATTAAGAAATGGAATTTAAGTATTGTTTTGTAGGAGGTGTAGAAGAATCTAGTGCGTGCAAGAGTCGAAAAGTATGGAGTTTTGAGGCAATTTATGTTATTTGTTAAATCTGGTTGGCGGAAGGAGAAGAATTTGTCAACTAGTTTACACATGTTTTGGAAGGTGCTGGACGAATTGTCAATTGAAAGAGACAAATTGATGCATGGAGATATGTTAATTCCACCAGAGTCTTTACGATGAAAAATAATTAAAATTGCCCATTCATATTTTTTTTATTGGACAAGAATATTGAAAATTAATACAACAATCAATATATTCCAGAGATGTACTCGGATATGTTAATTTCCACAATTTCATTTACTCATGTGCGTAGGATTTCAGAAACAGAATTCATTGAATACATAGAAAATTCATAAAAGCATAAGCAAAACCGATCCGGTATATATCCCTGTTATACATCTTGGGTGTATAACAGGTGTGAAATGAGATAGGTCCTGTCTTACCAGCTCCCAAATCTTCCTTAATATACTGTGCCTGGGATACATTTCTATGATTGCCAGATCCAGACCACAAAGAAACACAATTTCTTGCCTCCAGGACATGATCTCCTGAGCCTCCCTTAAAAGCCAGGCCCAAGCAATCGCCAGTCTTTCTGTGATTACGGCGAAGAAGAAGACCCCAGACTTTTACAGAGAAATATTAGGCCCATGACTTAGTAATACTATTCAAGGGTCTTAACTTATGTGTAACTTTAAATGTTTACTCATCATATCGAATACCCTATTCCAGTATGGAACTATTTGTTCACCTGAGGCAACGATATAAACAGTGTCTTCATTGGGCAGACAATGAAAGCAGTCAGAAGTATTCCTCAATCCCTATTTATACAATGTGCTAGGTGTATAATATAAGTCATAGAGCATTTTAAAGGAATGAGTCCTTAGCCTAGAAACTTTCACAACACTTTAGGTGAGCATGTTGGTACAACTTATATCAGTAATGGAAATGTTCAATTTTAAATTACGAGACCAACTAGCAGACCAGGTCTCAAACCATCAATTAATCAACTCTGATTTGTAGAGCATGGCTAAACACTTGTGAGGGTATCCAGGCCCTGGGTTCTTGCTGGGGTTAGTCAAAGAATAGAAGGAAAAACAAGGAGAAAGCAATGAAAACAAGGGAAAAGCAAGTCGAAAGCACTCAAAAAATTGGGGAAAAGGCAAGGAGAAAGCACTCAAAAAATTGGGGAAAAGGCAAGGAGAAAGCAGTGAAAAGGAGGGAAAAGGAAGGAGAAGGCACTCAAAAATTGGGGTAAAGCAAGGAGAAAGCAGTGAAAACGAGGGTAAAGCAAGGAGAAGGCATTCAAAAACAGAGGAAAAGGCAAGGAGAAAGCAGTGAAGCGAGGAAAAAGCGAGGTGAAGGAATTAAAATAACAGGGGGGAAAACAAATGAGAAAGCAGTGAAAACGAGGGAAAGGCAAGGAGAAGGCACTCAAAATCAGGGGAAAAAGCAAAGAGAAAGCAGTTAAAATAAGGGAAAAGCAAGGCAAAAGTAGTGAAAATGAGGGAAAAGCAAGGAGAAAACACTCAAAAAAAGGGTAAAAAGCAAGGCAAAGACAAGAGCAAGAGCGATGCAGCAGCACATGGCGAGCTGGGCTTAGACTTCTTAGTTTGTTTCCGAGGCTCATCAATATTGAATAAAAGATGCAAATATTACCATATTTGGGGACCTTGATGAATTTGCTTAAAAACGTGTTATGACCTAAACTGATTTCGTTGGAGGAAATACACAAAAATTATTTTCTTGCCTGCTAGTAGCAAAATGAACCAAGTTTACGATGTTATTATGCTTGCTTATTTGTTATTTCCTGAAATTTCGAGAAAGCCCAATTATTGTAAAGCTGGCCGAGGGTCGTAATTTGGGAGTCATGCCAACACCTTAAATAGCTATCCTGAAATGGCCTTGGTAGGTTGGGATTGTTAATAAGAAATGTAAATTGATGGAACACTAATATGGCAGCTGGATCAAATATTCTGCCAGACTGTATGATTCACCGAAAGAGTCAAACTTAATGGGGCCCGATTCACAAAGGGCCTCGCCACTCGTGGTGGAGGCCCCGCAGTCGTGGCGGGAGCCCTCGCTCATGGCGGGATCTCTGAACTGTAGTTTGTCATTGCGGAGGTCCCGCTACTAGTGAGGGCCCCTTGTCACAACTGTGGGGCCTCAGCCATGAATGAAGAGGCCCTTTGTGAATTGGACCCAGTGTATTTATAAAAGGCAGTATCAATCAAGCCCTTCCCAGGTATGACCATCTGTGGTAAGATCTGGTATTTTGGAAATAAGCCAGCCAAATCCCGTAGACGTGCCCAACTACTGTTGAGAGTCTTGAGATGAATGCAGACAAAAAGTAAAGCCAAAGAGACGTAGTGCTAGACCACCCTCACTGCAAGGAAGTTGAAGATATCTTATAGCACAACAAGGTTTTTGATATTGCCACACAAAATTATGCCAGCTGCTTTCAACCTTTTTTGAAGAAGCTCTTGTTTAAATATAAAGGAAAACACCAGAACAGTCATAGATAATGTGAAAAATGACAATTTTGATGATATTGCACCAGCCAATTAACCTGAGGTGTAATATGTCCCACTTACTAAAGATGGATAAAGAGTTCCATGGCTTTGTAGTTTAGAGCAGTGATAGCATCCATACTAACAGAAACATGAATGCCCAAATATTTAGCTGAAGTGACATATTGGGCGTCGTTCCGTGCAGGGATTCTGTTTTATCCGCTTTTAACCTATACCCTGACTTGGCCAAATGACCCAGGTGCTTCCTCTACAGCAGGTAGAGCTTTCTGGGGAGATGAAGTTAAAATTGCGATGTCATCAGCGTATGTCAGAAGTTTACCCTCCCAACTATCTAGCCTCAAGGGGGTGGAATAGAAGTCAGAATTTTTAAGTTCCTGAATGTATGGATCCAAATGCAAGGTGAATAGAAGCAGGGAGAGGGGACATCCCTGTCTTCTACCCGAACTAATTTTGACTACATTAGACAGCACTCCCATACATATCCCTTGATGACATATACATTCTCTGGCTCTGTGTAATAAATCCCAAGCCTAACTCCATCACAGACATAACTGCTCACAGATATTGCTAGGAGACCCTACTGAACATTTTTTCAGCGTCCAGTTAAATCACCCCGGCTGGCATTTTGGATTCTGCTACCACACTGAGTGCAGATATGGCAAAGTTAGTATAAGTGGTATCTCTCAAAGGTATAAATCCATGCTGTGTGGGGTCAACTAGTGATCCAATAACTGAGGTCAGACGATTGGCCAATATACGTTTGTAGATTTTAGAATCACAGTTAATTAATGATATAGGGCAATAAGAACCAGACTTTAAAGGGTCCTTGTTTTTCTTAGCAAAGATAACAGTATATGTCTCATACCACAAAGATGGTACAGAATCAACAAAAGCTGAGATGTTGACCTATTCCAATAAGAGTGGGCTGATGATATTTCGGAAATGTATATAAAATTCCATTGGGATAGCATCCAATCTACCCGCTCTACCTGTTGCTAGTTGAGTAATATCTGTACGACCTTTTCACTAGTTATTGGAAAGTCGACGTTGCTGGCTGCTTCACGACTGTGCAAAGGCTCCCGCGCATCTCCTTTAAATCTGTTTCCATAAAGATAGGAAGTTTGTTTCTATTTTGAAGATAAGCACAAACATCTGCATGGGTGTAATTTGCAGGCAGGCACACTTGGTGAGATGATGAGCTACTAGACCGCATGAGCTCCTACATGGTCTTCCTTCAATTCTTTCTTACTATATCAATGTGAAATACCTTGTGTGTATTCTCTTCTTGGTGTGGAGAGCATATAATAGACAATAAGAAAGCCCACATACAAGAGGGAAGATTATTAACGGTAGGGGGTGACTCCAGTGAGTTCACACTCACTTGTACAGTCCTGAAGAAGCCAGAAATTGATTAGCTGAAACACATCGACTACATAAAGAGAGGAGACTACAAAGATAATGAAAAAAGGATGATTAATACGTGGACTGCCGGCTCAATGTCATTGGATTTCCAGTATGCGAATATTAGACGACGGCGATAAAGAGGTAAAAGTGGACTACCTCACGGCAGATCTGGTGGGAAGTACGCACTGGACCGTCTATTCATTGCGATACATATACGAGGACAGTGTGACTTTTATTTTAAGAATATTGCAATGGGATATAAAACAAGCATTCATGAATTTAGAGTTTCATTTGAAATACGTTTTGCAAAATAAATTATTGATATATAGCAACACTGAAGAAGGTGTATGGCTGAAAAGTATTCCAAAAAGTATATTCCAAATGATGGTAATGTCCAATAATAATTTGTGTATTATTTTAGATCAAAGAGTGTATATCCATCCCCCTAGAGTGGCTGTTGTGCTCCCCATTCAATATATTGTCTGGACTTTCCAACAGATCTTTAAATTTGCTTGTTCCAGTCTGGTTTCTGTGGCACCCAACGTCTCAAATGAAGAAATCATGTCCCGTAGGTGCCAACTGCATTCAACAATCTCTCTGCAGAAATCAGACCTAACAAAGAATTCGACCCGCAGGCCTTGACTGGTTTACTTGGGTGAGCTAGTTGAAATATTTACTGGAACATGAAATTCCCTATGAAAATCAGGATGATGCAAGGGTACTGTGCAGTGTTGCCTTTGTTACGTTTACGAAAGGGGCATCTATGTGCTCTTTGCAGTTGAATGTCAATGTTCCAGTCACTGAGTTGAGGGAACAACTGCTGAAACAAATGGAGAATATATCTTCAGGGGTCATCACCCTTGTTCCCTTCTGGGATCCCCAAAACATGTAAATTGTTCCTTAACATCCGATTCTCAACATCTTCAAATTTCTGGGACATGCCCTGCAGTCTGGACTCACATGATTCTTTATAGCTTTTGCTATTCCATGAAGCCGACTGCTCGAGATTCGATGTTGTTCAAATGAGCATGCAATATGTCCATTTTTTTTACATTTTGTGCAGCACCACCTGTGTTTTAGATGAGATGTCTTTAGAAACATGAAGTCCTTTTTATAATTCCCCTGTGTGTGACATAAGTTGTTAATGCACCTGTACTAGCGGCTTTCTCATGTTGCCCAAGACTAGCATTCAAGGGAGAAGATTCCCTAGTCTCCGGCTGATCCACCTGATCTTGTGGGAAAGTTGCAGAGGATACATCCCAAATGGTCACATTAGTTGGTATAAGGTCAACACCTTAAGTGTTGCAGGTCATCATCATCATTAAAATCAGCCAGGATGACCTAATTAACATAACTTTCAGAGACTTCTGTGATGGTCCTTTTAGCCCCTCAGATTTAGACCTAGGCACTTCTCTCCCCTCAGGCTTGCAATGAGCTCAGAGTCCTAGCCTGAAGTGGTCAGACTTTCCTGTTTCCGAGGGGTAAGACAGGGGCAAAAAATCTTCCAGTCCATCCTGATATTCATTATTGACCAGGCGTCCAGGACACAGACCAGGGTCTAATCCACCACGGTCCATAGCAGCCAACTGAAGTATATTACAGCTAGTTGGATCTCCTTGGATTGAGTGACCACCAGTGGAAATCTGTGGCCACAAATCAATATGATCTACAGTAGCAACAACTTACTTGGCCCCAGAGAAGCCCAAATGGCCAGACCTAGAACTAGCTTTCAGAATAGTAATCGAGATTTGGAGCCCTGAGTCCATTCTTGTACCTACAGGACTGAAGAAATCCACCATCGTTTTTTTACCGGATTTAGCAAGCTTGATGAGGGAGCATTAAGCAGGGTGTCACTTAGAGGGCCCAATAGGGTGCCTATCTGATTTGTCTGTGCTGAACTTGACCCAGAATGATCACCAGCACCAGCTCACGCCACCTCCATCACATCAGTCATCACATCTGAGGTAGCATCTGTGCCTTCTTTAACATTGCTCAGGTACGCAGGATTCTGAGAGTCCGCCTCAAGATGGAATATATTGGGCTAATCGGTCTTTCCAAAATGCTAAACAGCTATGTCAAGTGCCCTAGGCACCATGGGCTCTTTGGGCCTACTAGCAAACATTATTTTGGGTGACATTGCCATGGTTCCCTTGTTCACCCTATCAGCTAGGTCTGTTCGAGGCTCCTGGGTGTGCCACAGGCGGTTTCCTCCACAATATCCTCCTCGGGGGCCTTCATAGCAGTATGGTGTCTGTGCAACTGAACTGGTGCTCTTACTTTATCCGTCACTACAGCCAGGTGCACCTGGAACCATGTGGCTCACTGACAGAATATCAACACCTAAAATATCCCCATACCATAATATCGAGTTTTAAATATCGATGTCAAAAAAATCGACATCCTACATTTATACGGGTTAGTACAAAAATATCCCCAAAAAAATATAGATGTAAAAAAATAGTTGTACAAAGTATCGTTTTATATATATATATATATTCACTTAAAAAACCATAGGTTTCAGGCACGTTATAGTTAGGAATTAGCATTTAAAAACCTTAGAAATTCACTGAAAAAACCATAGGTTTCAGGTGCGTTATAGCTAGTTGGACTTTGCTCTCATACAAAACCATTGAAATTCCCCCGTTATAGTTAGTTCAGCTAACTATAACTCGCACGCCCACAATGCACTGCTGATGACATCACATATTACATCAATCATGACATGGTCAATGACATCACTCATGACATCACTGATGACATCTCAAATGACATCACTGATGACATCACTGATGACATCATCCACTGAATGTGTGTTTTTCTGAAAATCAAATATGTTTTATATATGTATATCTCAAGATCGATGGAAGAATAAATGGGTATATAAGTGTCTAAATGGATGAATTTTTTTGGGGGAAATTGATTCAATAACTAACTTATTAAGTGTATTTTAGGGAATACATGGGTTAGTAAGTAATCTTTAAATATGTAAATATCTGTATCAGTCTCTCACTTTGTGTATAAGTGGCTGCATTGGTTGTTGAGTAGCTACATGAGTGTCTATCTAGGTTATTAGTTGGTTTTTTGAGTATCAGTATGAGTGTCTGAGTGTCTGTATGTTTCTGTGGGGGTATTACATAGTGCATAGATGCATGAATGAGTGACTCACTGTTTGTATGTGTTGAAGACAGTATGTGTGCAGCACTGAATGGGTCGATGAGTGTGTGTATGGGTGTGTTAGTGAGTGAATGACTGTCTCAATAGTGTCTTTATGAGTAACTACATATGTTTTAAACTAGTATCTGTGAGTATTGGTGTATATAAGTGAGTATATGTGAGAGTGAGAGATTGGAAGAGTTCCTTTATAAATTAGTTTGTGTTTCTATAAGGGAATGTTTAGGAGAGTAAGTATGTGTAAGTTTCTGTAGCAGTAAGTGTGGTGGTGTGTGTATAACTGTATATATGCAATTTAATGGATGTTTGATACTCTGTTTGCATGTGTGACTATGTGTCTGAGTAACTCTATGGATGAGTGTCACTGTGTAACAGGATGTATAGGTGTATAAGTACATATGATGAGTGAGTACATGTATGAGTGACTGTATAGGACTGTTGGTGAATGAATGGATATGTGTGTAGATCTTGGAATTACTGAATTGGTGTGTTGTAAGTGGTATTGCTATGTCCATTCATTTGAAAATGTTAGTTTCTATTTTTGAGTGTGTGTATCAAAGGTTCTATTATGGTGAGAGGAGGTCTGCCACTCTATCACAAGGATGATGTCAGCAGTGATGTGATGTGAGATGTCATCACAGATGTCATGAGTGATGTCACTGACCATATCATGAGTGATGTAATATGTGACGTCATCAGCAGTGCATTGCGGCCGCACGAGTTATAGTTATCTGAACTAACTATAATGGGTGAATTTCAATGGTTTTGTACGAGAGAAATGTCCAACTAACTATAATGCACCTGAAACCTATGTTTTTTTCAGTGAATTTCTAAGGTTTTTTAAATGCTAATTCCTAACTATAACGTGTCTGAAACCTATGGTTGTTTAAGTGAATTTCAAAGGTTTTGTAAATGACAATTTTTAAATGTATTAATTGTTATATTGATTTTTTTATACTGATTTCCGACATTTTTTAAAACTATTTATTTTTACATATTTTATTTTTTAAGTTACATTATAATTACATTATACATTACATTACAAAATATACTTTCTCAGAATGAATTACTTTAGTTTAAATACTTTGCAAATAGGCAATAGACATTTTAAGTACAGTAGTTACAGTTGTTGCAAAGGGCAACACAATTTCAAACACAATGCACCATTGAGCTCAATGTGAATTTCTAGTTAAATGCAATTAGTTACTTTATGGATTACTTTTCTAACCACAGGACTGGATCCTAGATTCAGTCCTTGGACATCTCCTGTAAACAGTTGAGTAAAAGCGTTTTGGTTACAGTAGTGATTTTTAGGGAATATTATTGTATTTTAAAAGTTGACACAAATTTTTTCACATAGAATCACCAATGTTATCCTATGGCAGGAAATTCACTTAGCAGGTAAGTAGTGTTATCGTCACTTTTTCTTACTCAGTGGTGGATCCTGGATCCAGCACTGATGCATCTCCTGTAAACAGTTGAAATAATGCGTTTAAGTCATTCAGGCGATTTTTAAGGAATATTTTTAGTTTGTGAAAATAGACACTTAGAAACTTTTCTGCTGAAAACCAGTCAATGGATTCCTATGGAAGGAAATACACGTTACTGGTAATTACGGTTAGAATTACTTTTCAGGCTTAGTGCTGGGCTAAAAGATGCAGCACTGAGGTCTCTCCTGATAACAGGTGAGTAAATCGGAATTCGTAGTTCTGCTGATTTTATAGGAATATTTTAAAGTTCCAAAACTCCACACTTAGAAGAATTTTCAAGTGAAACCAGTCAATGTTAGCCTATGGAAGGAAATTCAAGTTACTGGTAAGTACGGTTAGAATTACTTTTCAGGGTCAGTGCTGGGCTAAAAGATGCAGCACTGGGTTCTCTCCTAATAACAGGTGAGTAAATCGGAATTCGTTCTTCGGATGATTTTAGGTGAATATTTTAATGTTCCAAAACTCCACACTTAGAAGAATTTCCAAGTGAAACCAGTCAATGTTAGCCTATGGAAGGAAATTCAAGTTACTGGTAAGTATGGTTAGAATTACTTTTCAGGATCAGTACTGGGCTCAAAGACGCAGCACTGAGGTCTCTCCTGATAACAGGTGAGTAAATCGGAATTCGTAGTATATCCAGTAAGCACCACAGAGCTGCGTAGCGGAGAGATGTCAAAAGGGGCACGGCCTGCACCACATCTCTGCAACGCAGCGCAGTGGCGCTTCCTGGAAGCACCTGGTGGGCTACTTGGCCCCCATGGTCCCTCAGGTTTGAAGTGGAATTTTTTCCCCAACTTAAAACGCTCCACAGAGCGTGTTTGCACACATCACATCAGGCCCCGTCCCCTCCCTTCACCACTGTGTAAACGCGCCCTGTCACCGTTCTAAGTTGAGAGATTAAGTCCCCTTCAATCCTAAGGGTCCCTAGTGTCAAACTAGCCCACTAGGTACCTCCAGTAAGCGCCACAGAGCTGCGTTGCAGAGAGGTGTAAAAAGGGGCGTGGCCTCTGAACACCTGTCTGCAACGCAGTTCCCTGGCGCATACTGTAGATACCTGTTGGGCTATTTTGCCCTCTGGGACCCTCAGTATTGAAAGAGAATTAATTCCCCAACTTAAAATGTGCCACAGGGCGCGTTTGCACAGTGGTGAAGGAAAGGGGCGTGGCCTGAGGTGATATGTCTGCAAACACACCCTGTGGCGTGTTTTAAGTTAGAGAATTAATTCCTCCTCAATCCTGTGGGTCCCTGGGGGCCAACTAGCCCACCAGGTACCTCCAGTATGCGCCATGAGGCTGCGTTGCAGAGAGGTGCTTAGAGGCCACGCCCCTTTTTACAACACTCTGCAACGCAGCTCCGAGGCACTTACTGGAGGTACCTGGTGGGCTAGTTGGCCCCAGGGACCCTCAGTATTGACAAGGAATTAATTCCCCAACTTAAACCGGGCCACAGGGCGTGTTTGCACACATGTGAGCTCAGGCCCTGCCCCCTCCCTTCACCACTGCGCAAACGCGCCCCGTGGCGCATTTTAAGTTGTGGGATTAACTCCCCTTGAATACTGAGGGTCCCTGGGGTGCAATTAGCCCACCAGTTACCGCCAGTAAGCGCCACAGAACTGCGTTGCAGAGAGGTGTAAAAAGGGGCATGGCCTAAGAACACCTCTCTGCAACGCAGCTCCCTGGCGCATACTGGAGGTACCTGGTGGGCTAGTTGGCCCCCAGGGACACCCAGTATTCAAGGGGAATTTGTTCCCCCTCTGCAAATGCACCAGGGGGCACGTTTGCAGAGTGGTGCAAGAAGGGGTCGTGGCCTCCGGCCCGATCCCGTGTTTTTTGTTTAAGAACGGGGGCTGTGTAGCCTCCCTTCTTTTACTAATGAATTGGCCCCCAAATTTGTTTTTTAAAACCAAAAAATCGGGAAGGGGCTATTTTTGTTTCGGAGGGGGGCTGCCTTGCCTCCCTCCTGTGGCCACTTATTTCCCCGGGGACCCCATCCCCTGGGGCCAGTCCTTTTTTATTTTTTGTAAAAAAAAAAAATCATTTTGGGGAGGGGGGGCCGCGTGGCTCCCCTCTCGGGCCACTAATAGCCCCAGGGACCCCATCCCATGGGGCTGGCCACTCCGTTGGGGACCGTGGGGGGGTCCCCAATCCCCCCGCGGTCCCAGCCAGCTCCCCACATCCTGCGGACGCCGACATTGCTTTGCCACATGGGGAGCAGCTAACATGCTGCTCCCCATGTGGAAAAGCAATCTGCTTTGCTATTTGGAAGAGAGAGCAGGTTTCCTGCTCTCTCTTCCAAATAGCAACGCAGTTTGCAATGACAGGGTGGCAGCCGCGAGGCTCCCCTCCTGTCATTGCGAACTGCAGTGTCCCAGGGGTGGGCACCCCGGGACACTGCAGGAGCTGGCCCTGGGGGGTGGCGGTCCCCAGGGCCATCAAGGGCTCCAGGAGGGGGGCCACGCGGCCCCCCTCCCACCTGTTTCAAAGCCCCGGGGGGTGGTGGTCCCCGGGGCTGGGGGGTCCATCACGGACCCCCAATTTACATATTTAGAACCCCGGGGAGGTGGCGGTCCCCGGGGCGTGTGGGGGGCTTGAGCCCCCCCACACAGGGTATATTTTTTAAAGATAAAGCCCCAGGGGGTGACGGTCCCTGGGGCCACGGGGAGGCCATGAGTCCCCCCATTCATTTATTTAAGCCTGGGGTGTGGCGGTGCCCGGGACTGGGGGGCCTAAGAGCCCCCCCAACAAAGAAATTGAAGCTCCGGGGGGGGTGGCGGTCCCCGGTGCTGGGGGGGCCTGAGAGCCGCCCAATGAATATTAAGAAGCCCCGGGGGGTGGCGGTCCCCGAGGCTGGGGGGGCCTGAGAGCCTCCCCACGCAATTGAAATAAGCCCCGAGGCGGCGGTCCCTGGGGCTGGGGGGCCCCTCTGGGCCCCCTTTACATAACTATTGCCCCCGGGATTTGGCCCCCCCTGGGGGCCAATTACCAAAGAAGCGCGAGAGGCCGTGCTTCTTTTTTTTTTTCCGGCCAAAATTCGTGCTGGGTGCGCGAATCTCGTCCTTGTGGGACCCCCTGAGCAGGCCTAGGGGGTCAGGGTGTTTCTACCCTGCCCCCTTTTTACGTTTTTTGCATTCGTTTTGTAGGTTTCTTGTGCCTCGGTTCTACCGAGGCACAAGATGGCTGCCAACACTTCCTGATCTGAAGTGTTGACAGCCAATTAGAATACA
The DNA here is from genome assembly GCF_964204655.1 of Triturus cristatus. NCBI lineage: Eukaryota > Metazoa > Chordata > Amphibia > Caudata > Salamandridae > Triturus > Triturus cristatus. The sequence continues at coordinate 133,479,355 of NC_140586.1, read as the reverse complement.
GCTCGTGCACGGCAGGGTGCGCGCTGGGTGCTCATAGGGTGCGCGGATCCTCCGAGGCCATAGATATATATGTACTTTTAGCTCTAATTTTCTAAGGAACTACTTAAAGGATTTACACCATTTAAGCAAAAGGCACAATTCTGCACTCTTTGCCAAATTTGGTGTAATTCCGTTCAGCAGTTCGGGCTGTAGCTGCGTCAAAAGGTCCTATGGGAAATTGCATGGGGAAAACGTGTTTTGGGACCCCCCTTTTTTCTCGGCCCCCACTTGACGAATCACCCCGGAACTTTCAGGATAGGAGCGGACCGGAGCTGGCCAAAAATTTTGAAAATTTTGCGAAGATTCATCAATCTTTTATAGATAGATAGATAGATAGATAGATAGATAGATAGATAGATAGATAGATATACAGATAATAATAAATATGTTAAATAGTAAAAATAATTTAACAAATGTATTAAATATACATTTTAACAAATATGACAAATAAACTGAATAAAAAAGTTAAATGCACATATACATTAATTACTATATATTTTTAATTTAAACAATTAATAAACTATCAAATTACATTTATTTTACAATTTTTAAATTATACAAAAAGTTTACAAATATATATATATATAACAATAATATAAAATCTATTTAAAACAATTATGTTTTAAGTTAAAACATTAAACTATTTAAAAATCTTTAAACTTAGAATGTCCCACTTCAGTAACTGCAACAGTAGGGAAAGTGTTGGATAGAGGAGTGGTAAAAATTACTCTTCTCACTCCAGTGAGTGCAACAGTAGAGAAAGTGTTGAATAGCGGAGGAACAAAAATTACTATTCCCACTCTAATTAATGCAACAGTAGAGAAAGTGTTGGATAGCGGAGGGGTAGAAATTACTACTCCCACTCCAATGAGTGCAACAGTAGGGAAAGTGTTGGATAGCGGAGGGGTAAAAATGACTTTTCGCACTCCAGTGAATGCAACAGTAGGGAACGTGTTGGATAGCTGATGGTTAAAGTTTACTATTTCCACTCCAGTGAGTGCAACAGTAGGGAAAGTGTTGGATAGTGGAGGGGTCAGAATTACTATTCCCACTCCAGTGAGTGCAACAGCAGGGAAAGTGTTGGATAGCAGTTGGTTAAAGTTTACTATTCCCACTCCAGTGAGTGCAACAGTAGGGAAAGTGTTGGATAGCGGAGGGATAAAAGTTATTATCCCCACCCCAATGAGTGCAACAGTAGGGAAAGTGTTGGATAGCTGAGGGGTAAAAATTACTATTACCACTCTAATGAGTGCAACAGTAGGGAAAGTGTTGGATAGCAGAGGGGTGAAAATTACTATTCCCACTCCAGTGAGTGCAACAGTAGGGAAAGTATTGGATAGCAGAGGGTTAAAGTTTACTATTCCCACTCCAGTCAGTGCAACAGTAGGGAAAGTGTTGGATAGTGGAGTGGTAAAAATTACTATTCCCACTCCAACGAGTGCAACAGTAGGTAAAGATCTGGATAGCTGAGGGGTAAAAATGACTATTCCCACTCCAGTGAGTGCAACAGTAGGGGAAGTGTTGGATAGCAGAGGGCTAAAAATTACTATTCCCACTCCAGTGAGTGCAACAGTAGGGAAAGTGTTGGATAGCAGAGGGGTAAAAATTACTATTCCCACTCCAGTGAGTGCAACAGTAGGGAAAGTGTTGGATAGCAGAGGGGTATAAATTACTATTCGGACTCCAGTGAGTGCAACAGTAGGGAAAGTGTTGGATAGTGGAGTGGTAAAAATTACTATTCCCACTCCAATGAGTGCAACAGTAGGGAACGTGTTGGATAGCGAAGGGGTAAAAATTACCATTCTGACTCCAGTGAGTGCAACAGTAGGGGAAGTGTTGGATAGCGGAGGGGTAAAAATTACCATTCCGACTCCAGTGAGTGCAACAGTAGGGGAAGTGTTGGATGGTGGAGGGATAAAATGTACTATTCCCACTCCAGTCAGTTCAAAATTAAAAACAAACAAAATATCAGCAGCAAAAAAAATGTAAATCCCAAATAAATTTAACAATGTATAAATATATAAAAAGTTAAAATACAAATATATTTAATTTTAATTTAAAAAATAAAAATATATTAGATTGTTAAATACATATGACAAATATCTAAACATAATATATTAAATAAGATAACAAAAATATTTGCAAACAAATAAATATTTTTAATTAGAAATTATTTAGAAACAAAAACATTAATTATTACATAAATTTAGTTTTTTATATCCTACCCTATAACATCACACAATTAACAACCCACATCTAAATTTAAAAACAAATTTACTTCCATATTTAACATAATTAAATATCAATTAAATAAATATTATTCATTAAAAAACAAATTAAAACACATAAAAATTAATTAACTTCCCAAAATGTACCCCTATAATCCCCTTAGCTAAAATTAAACTGTAAAGAAACTAATTATACAATTAAAATGTATTTTCAATCAAAAAACTAATAGTATTTACCAACTAATTATAAAGTAAGAAAAATCAATTTACTCCCTACCCTTTACCCCAGAAAACCAAAACCCACAAAAAAATAAACAATTACCCTAATTAATTATCAATTAATCAATTAATTTTAATTATCAACTATTTATTAATTAAACATAGATTACTTCCCACCCTTTACCCCTTATAAACCCCACAACTCACACATGCAATTAATAACACAGTTTCCATATTTATTTTTCAATTAACTAATTAATATTAATTAACAACGAATTAATAATTAAGTAAAAATAAATGACTTCCCACCTTTTACCCCTATATACCCCACAGCCTGCCCCTAAAAAAAGTCCACAATTACCGTAATTAATTATCAATTAAATAATAATAAATTACTTCCCACAATTAACATTGCAAAATCTCACTTAACTAAATATTAATAAATAAAATACAATCATTAATTTATTATAATTACATTACTTCCCAGCCTATTCCTCTATAAACCCACAACCTGCTACGGAACTAAAAAACACAAAATCAAATTAAAATAAAATTGATAACTACTAAAAATTTAACACATTTATTAAACATAAACAATACTTATACAAAAAAATACATCACATACATTTAAAATGTATAATAAAATACACAACACTAATTAAAAAAATCGATATTTTAAACAACTATATTTTTGCACACGATATTAATGACATATATTTTTGAAAACGACATTTCTTCATTTACAATCGAAATTCTGGACCACAATATTCTTGCTGTCGATATTTCTGTGTCAGATATTTACAACTCAATATTTGTGTAAGTCGCCATTTCAAATTCAATATTTTGTCAAAATACCGAACCATGTGTGGGACACTCCTCCAGGAGCACTGCCACTGTTTCTTCTCCCTCCTCCTCCTACAACGAAGGGTAACCTGATAATCCAGCCATGCAGGTCTAGCAAGGCACGTGAAATGCCCGGGCTAGTAGGGAATTGCAGGCGCAGCTACCGTGATTAATGCTGCTGCAATTTTCCGATTTCCGCACATGGGTGCAAAACTAGCAGCAGCAGGGATGGCGGCAGTGTTTCCACACACGAAGACGGGCTTCCATCTGAATATTTTATCGTCAAGGGCTGGGAGGCCACAAGCGAGATAAGCCATGTCAGCCACATGCTACCATCTTGGAGCCACCTGCTAGCAGTTTGTGGTGGAAGCAGGTGTGAAAATGAAACTGTTGATTCTGGACATTTAGGATCAACTGTTACTAAGAGAAAAATAAGAAAAAGCTTTTGGTGGCCATATATGGATACTGAGATCGCCAACTACGAGAAAAGTTGTGTATCTGTAATAGGCGTGATAAAGTACTTGTAACTGGAAAAAGTTGAGACTTAGTCACTCCTTCTCCAGAAAGAGTGTGGCAAAAATTGGAGTTGATTTTTTCGATCCTTACAATATCTTACCAGCACAGATGAGACATTCCATTGTTGTAATTGATCATTTGTCTAGATGGGTTGAGGTTGAACCTGTAGTGTTGTTGGCAATCAGAAATGTGATTGCTAGTTTTAAGAAATTGTTCATGCATGAAAGTTTTCCTGATTAAATTGTAACAAATAATGGTGTACACTTTACTTCATCTGAAATGCAGGATTTTTTTTTTAAACATGGATTTAAACACACTAGAACTCCTTTGTATCACCCACAAAGTAATGGTAAAGTTGAACATTTCAATAAAGTTTTGGTTGAATGTGTACAATCAGCATTTAGACATAACGTGTGTGGAAGTGCTATTAACGTTTTAATCTTATCATATTGCTCTACACCTCATGTAGAGCTACACCTCATGGAGAGGTTGAACATAATTTGAGCTTATGAGAGGTAGAATGGCACCTACAGATGTATGCCCGATTTGGACGGTCTAATTTTTTTTGAAAGAGGGCAATATATGGGAGTTGTGGGAGACAGCTGAAAAGAGTTCAAATAAAGTCAATAAAAGAGCACAAAGGTCACGTTAGATTCCAAAGTTGCCAAGAGTGAAAGTTGATGATTGGGTACCAGTTAAAAATCATTTTCTGGCAACAAAAAAAAACCTGTTTAAGTGTGTGAAATGTGTGAGAATTCTGTAAGATTTTCTGATGGCTGCTGGTGGAATTATACGTTTTCCTCTTGATTCTTGATCCCAGCATGGAAACTGGAATGGCAAGTGGTGGTGATATGTCTTTATCAAGGAATTGTGAATCTGGAAGTGATGTGTGTACTAGTAAGAGGAGTTTGCATATGAAATTTATACCAAAGAAGTTTAAAGATTGTATTCTATCATAATTGTGTGTTTTTTGTAAGGGGACATATTTGAGGGGATGCCATCGTTTTGCTGTTCACAATGTTTTTTATGGTTATTTTGTTCTTACACTTTTTTGTACTTCTTTGTACTAAAATTATCGTTTTTATTTTATTGCTTGTGCTGAAGGGAAGATGTGTTATGATGTTGTCATAAGCCCGTGGCTGGGAGATGGGAGTGTGGAATATTCTAGTATTGATGCATTTAATATGAAGGTTCCAGGCAGAAACAGTTGACTCTTGTCTTGATTACAGCAGCACCTCACACTGGGCCCACCAGCTACGTCACACTAAAGAGCCTCAAACAGTTTAACGTGTGTCTGATTCTAGTGCCTCGTACAAAGATGTCACCATCGCCAGATGAAGCCTCATTTGAAGCAAATATTCTTTCAGCGGTGTGATGGGCACATCTAGCACCAGGAAAACAGTTAAAAAGATTATTATTTTTTTAAACAGTGGCGCAAGACGGTATCTTGGTGTATTCTGCTAGCAAAAGTGGAGAGGACTCAAGGTACCATAATGCATAGCGGCTATCCATCCTGTTATAATGGGGCTATCCTGCCTCATAGGGATGACACCGTCAAGCTAAATTGCACTTCAATTCTTTTCTTCGCGAGAGATACCCGCCTTTGCCTAATAAAGCTTTTGCACGAACTGCTTTCCGAGTGAGATAGTTCCAGGTTTTGCTTCTAATCTCTACAAATTCTCACTGAGAAATAGCATGTTTTATACTTCAAACCCAGGCAGCTGCCTGTGCCATGGCACCACGAACCGTCCACTGGAGGTTTCGCCAGGGCAAATCAGAAACAAAATACTACGCTGACCAAGTGATAGCACCGAAAGCCTCCCACTGGTGCAGGAAATAGATCTCCATAAAATACAGGATTTGAAATGAGGCAGTTTGACAAAAAATGAAAACTGTTTCCTCATCTCCTGGGCTGGGGACAGACACCCTTACAGTGTGCCACAGTATAGCCTAGTGGTGTCGTTCATCAAACTCCTTTTAATTGAAACCGAATCTAAAGGGTTTAGCAGCGCACGGTCAGACTAAAAGTAATAATTTAGACAACAGGAGCAGATGGAAATCTGCAAATTAATTACTATTTCTGACATTGGCCAGGGACTGATACAACCGATGAGTGACAAGGTCTTTGTTTTTAGAAGCGGATCTACACTAAGTAAAACACTAACACACAGACAGCTTTCTATAGCGCTGTAAAGGTGTTTGTCAGGTCAGATTAGTGGTGCATCCGTTTAAATGGGATATACATTTCATCAGAGGGCCTGTGGGTTTCAGCCTGGGTGTCATTTAAACTCTGCTTCCATCCACAACAGATTACTGCATGGGTTAAAGTTTCAGTCCGAATCAGTCATTGGCGCACTTGCCCTGTGAATGATGGCATTTTCTGAGCACATGTGCACATCCACCTGGAAAAGAGTGCACTGTAATATCAGGGCTGTCTGGGCAGTCCTTATGGGGCTGATTCCGATGGCGGGCGGACTTACATCTCTGAATCGGAAACAGGACTGCCCGACAGTCTGTCAGCGAACCCAACATAGGCATTACAATGCGACTGCCACCACGGCGGTCACAATGCCTATATTTTGTATTTGGAGCAGCACATGCCGCAAGACAAAAAGGGGACACTGCACATATCCCTGCACTATGTGGCAGGCACCATGCGGTGCTTGCCACATGGTGCAGGGAGCAGGGATATGTAGGGGGCACCATAGGTGCCCCCCAGGTCCCATGACGTGGGGGGAAGGGAGAAAGGGGGACCCGCTACGGGCCTCCAAAGTCCCTTTCCGCCTGCCTTTTCATGGCAGGGTACCCGCCATGCAAAGGCAGGCAGAAAGGGACATTGTAATTCCTACTGGGGTGCCTGGCAGGCACCACCACCATTGTAGGGTATGCAATTACCTCCAATGCACTGGCGAGCCCAAGGAGCCCGTCGGTTGCGTGGTGGCCGGTCTTTCCAACCGCCAACACACTGCCCACCTTCTTAATGTGGCGTGCGGGGATATTGCTTAGGATGGCGGTGAGACCGCCACTGACGGGCTGTCAGAGGCAGTCTCACCGCCATCCTAATCAGGCCCTTAGTTTTTACTTTTCTCATTTTATAGTTCCCCTTTAATGTCTTCTTTTCTTCTCTTTATAGTTACATTTGTTTTAAGACGATACTATAGCTCTCCATGCAGTGCTAACAGTTGCTTGATTGCTGTTTGGTTCACATGCAGTGTGCAGCATCCCACATGGCCACTTTCTCTAAACCAGGAGACCATTATGGAATGCTGTGGTCCATATTGTATCATTGTTTTACCATTAAAAGATGGCCAATACATTGGTTCTAAATGTGGCGGCCATGCTGGGACTTTAAAACAGTAATAGACTGTTTACAGTACCTCTGGAAGATGAACATGCAAAGTTTAGTATTTTTTTATTGCAAGCATATGACTGCCATGTTTAAATGGCAGCATGTTTTTCTAACTGTATTCTTTTACTTTAGATTCCACCTTGCATAATGCGGTGATACTTTTCTAGTGTTTATATGCTTTCCAGCTCACTGGAATGCTGTGACATCAGTTGAATGTGTGAGGTAATATGGTTCCACATTCTCGAGGAGGCAGTTGTCTCTGAGCTCTTCCTACCCCCCTCTGCTGAATTGGTTGTACTTGTTAATCTTCATTAAATGTATTCAATATTTCTACATGGTTGTGGTCTCATTCACCTCACATAGGTTGTTGAATATGTATGTGCTTTATTGTGATGTGCCATAGGATGAATGCAAGAATAGGTGAGTGGGTGGATGAATGGTTGCATGAGAACAAATGTGAGTGATAAAGTGCATGAATGTAGACTTATTGAATGCCTAAATACTACAATACCACAAAAGGCCCTTTCATTAGTTCCATTGGAATTGCCAATGCTTGTTTTAAAGTGTATGGGGAGTGCTTCAGCAAGACAAAATACATTTTGCCTATAGCCTTGACAATTCACACACCATTATGGGCCATGGGGCAGATCAGGCATGGGATTAAACGTGTGACTGGCTGTGACAAATCTCTCAGATTTTCAGAAGCACCCGTCTGTCTGATTTATCTAGAATCTTTTCAGTCCCTGAGAAGAGAGCGAAGAACTGGCATGAAGTCAGAGCAGAGAAGTGTTTTTACATCTGGCTTTAAGGGTGACTGAGGATTAATGTTAGTTCTTTTCAAGTTTTTAATACTGCCAGATCTCTATGTTTACTCTCTTTTCTTTAGTCCATGAAAGGCTCAGAGGCCATTGAGTGCTTGAGGCCCACTCTCCCCTCCTCCTCCCCTGGCCCTATTGTACTAGACATAAAGGACTAGCATGGCTTAGTGCGAGATGGCATTGAGGATAAAAACACACTTAATATTTCTTCACTGGGTATTACAGAGGTATTTTGTGGAGAGACCGAGAGGGACTTATGTGTTCGCTGCTGGTTACAACAAGCCTGTGTTCTGGAAGGCCAAACATTAAAAAATCACTGGACGCCTGTGTGAAATATCTCTAGATAGGAACTGAGGGGAAACAAGAAGAAACTGCCTCCGTCTCTGTCTTTGTGTATGGCTGTCTGATGTGTGTAGTGTATTAAATTCAAACACAGTAGTCTTTAAGTCTTTATTATAACAACCTGGAGTACAACAGCATTTCTATTCCTCTCCTCTGTTCACCACTCCATTTTCCTTCTTCCCATTCTAGAACCCCCTACTCATCCTATCCATCAATCAATCAATCAAGCATTTGTAGAGTGCGCTACTCATCCGTGAGGGTCTCAAGGTGCTAAGGGGGGGTGGGGGTGGGGGAGTGCTGCTACTGCTCGAACAGCCAGGTCTTGAGAAGTCTTCTGAAGGTCAGCAGGTCCTGGGTCTGTCGCAGGTGGATTGGGAGGGTGTTCCATGTCTTGGCGGCGAGGTGGGAGAATGATCTGCCGCCGGTGGTCGTTCGGTGGATGCGTGGAATGGTGGCGAGGGCGAGGTCAGCGGAGCGAAGCTGACGGTTCAGGTGTAGAAGGTGAGTTGTTTTTTTAGGTATGCTGGTCCGGCGTTGTGGAGTGCTTTGGGAGCATGGGTGAGGAGCTCGAAGGTGATCCTCTTGTTGATGGGGAGCCAGTGCAGGTCCCTCAGGTGGGCAGTGATGTGGCTGTGGCAGGGGATGTCGAGGATGAGGCGTGTGGAGGTGTTCTGTATGCGTTGAAGTCTTTTCTGGCGTTTGGCCGTGGTTCCCGCATTAAGAGTATTGCCGTAGTCCAGCCTGCTGCTGACGAGGACCTGGGTGATCGTCCTTCTGGTTCTGGTGGGGATCCATCTGTAGATCTTGCGAAGCATGCGGAGGGTGTTGAAGCAGGAGGAGGAGACGGCGTTGACTTGCTGGGTCATAGATAGTGATGAGTCCAGGATGAACCCCAGGTTGCGTGCGTGGTCGGTGGGTGTCGGTGCAGCTCCCGGCACGGCCGGCCACCAGGAGTTGTCCCAGGCTGATGGCAGGCGAGAATGAGGACCTCCGTCTTGTCTGAGTTCAATTTCAGGCGGCTGTTCGTCATCCATACGGCGACGGCCTTCATTCCTTCATGGAGGTTGGTTTTGGCGGTGGTGGGGTCCTTGGTGAGGGAGAGGATCAGCTGGGTGTCGTCAACGTATGAGACGATGTTGAGGTCATGTGATCAGACGATGTTGGTGAGCGGTGCCATGTAGACATTAAAAAAGGGTCGGGCTGCGGGATGATCCTTGGGGTACGCCGCAGGTGATAATGGTGGCCTCGGATCGAAATGGAGAAGGCGGACTCTATGGGTTCTGCCGGTGAGGAAGGAGGTGATCCAGTCCAGGGATTTGTTGCGGATCCCTGCGTCATGGAGGTGTGTGCATAGGGTGTGGTGGCAGACGGTGTCGAAGGTTGCCGAGTGGTCCAGGAGGATGAGGGCCATGGTTTTGCCGTTGTCCAGCAGGTTCCTGATGTCATCGGTGGTGGCGATGAGGGCGGTTTCGGTGCTGTGGTTGCTGCAGAATCTGGATTGGGACGAGTCCAGGGTGTTGTTCTCCTTGAGGAAGTGGGTCAGTTGTCTGTTGACATTCTTCTCGATGACTTTCGCCGGGAACGGGAGCAGGGAGATGGGCCGGAAGTTCATGAGGTCCTTTGGTCTGCCTTGGGTTTCTTGAGTAGGGCATTGATCTCGGCGTGTTTCCAGCTCTCCGGGAAGGTGACGGTCTTGAAGGAGCTGTTGAGGATCTTCCGGAGTTGGGGTGCGATGATGGAGCTTGCTTTGTTGAAGATGTGGTGGGGGCAGGGGTCGGATGTAGAGCCGGAGTGGATGGTGTTCATGATTTTGATGGTGTCATCATCGTTGACGTGGTTCCAGGAGAGCAGTAGGCTGGTGTGGCTGGGGGGCGATGATTTTGAGGTGTCTGTGGCTGTCAGGGGGGTCTGGGTGTTGAAGCTGTCGTGGATGTCTGTGATCTTGCGGTGAAAGAAGTTGGCTAGGGAGTCGCAGAGGGCTTGCGACGGTGGGATGACATTGGAGCTGGAGCTGGGGTTGGCGAGTTCCTTCACGATTTTGAAGAGCTCTTTGCTGTTGTGCGCGTTGTTGTTGATGCGTTCCTGCGGTGGGGATTCGTTGAGGGTGGTTTTGTGTAGTGTGTTTCTCGAAGACATGGAAGATACCAGATGATGGTATCTTCTACCACCAACTTAAAGCCAACATATAAACATAACACATCAGCTATTTTAAGTCTTCTCAAATAAACATCCACCCTCTTCATCATCCAGCCAACCATACCTATTGTTTCTCGCAACACTTTATGTCCTGCATGATGCGAAATCGAAAATATATTTTCTACCTTGGGAACCTGGCCAGGTTTCTTTGCTCTCACCCATTGTCCCATTCAACAAGGCGCATTCTTGGTTATTTCCCCTTTTTTCGTAAAATCTTCCATGCTCTTCCCTCTTCTTTTCCATTTTTTGTTTCACTGCTCCAATACACCATTCCCTCTCTTTGCTTTAAAAAGCCATCTTGGAATCACTTAGATTTAGGAAATCTCACTCTCATCACTTCAAAAGGCACAGCACCAGTAGCTTCACAACTTGTAGTTGTGTAAGACCACAAGGTTTCTTTAATTTGCACTTTTAAATTCATGTTATTCAGCACTGATGTGAACTGCCCATCTGAGCACCATATGGAATCGTCCCATGGTACCATTTCCACTGTAATTATATAATGAGGTGACTCTGTGTACTATTCCTAACTTTTTGAAGTAACATTTTGCCTTGTTTGGAAAACATTGCAGACAATTATTACTTCCCAAAACTTCGAGTTCTTCCTTTTGAAGAAAGATATCATCAATAAACTTCAACATTCTGTCGGTATCCATTCTTTCAATCACATGTAACACTGGCTACGTGGAAAATAAATCAATCATGACTACAATATCCTTGCTATACTCACCATTTGGGTCCATGACATCTATAGCGACTTTTGCCATCCTTCTTCAGGTAATACATTAGCATTCATTTTTGGTCTCAATATCTTTGAAAACTTGTCAGCACATATGCATTTTCCACGATTTCTTACTACCCTTTCTATTTTTTTAATCAATAGGAGGCCATTAATACAAATTTTGAATACCCTTTTGGAATCTAACATTATCTAAATGTCTTTCATGCCACTGCTCCATAATTGTCTGTCTCAACTCTTGTGGCACCACAATTTTGCCACTTCTCAACAGCAAAATATTGTCCTCAGATAAGCCATTCCTAACTTCCCAAAAAGGTTGTCATTCTGGTGCAATTGCTGCAGCGTGGAGTACAAAATCCCTCCTTCTGTCACAGATCGAGGATCTCACAAACACACACAACCAATACATTCGCTGGTGGGGCCCATAACACCAACATTCACTCACCATCAATCTGTGTTTCTCAGGAGGCGATTATCTTCCAAACGCTGACATGAAAGGAAATACCTCTTTACCCTAATGAGCAACAAATCTACGAAACCTTCTGAAACTTATTAGGACCTGAACTTCACCTTTAGTATTCCTCTCATAGATTGGGATGAATCAGTTAGTTGCTGGTTTAGAGTGATTTCTAATTCTCTATTTACCTTTAAATTAATACATTTTCAATGAATAAACAACCCAACTCATTTTGTAGTTAATCAATTCAATCTTTATCTAATTAATGCAAATTAAATCATTCGTTTATTCAAGCCGCCAATCATCATATTGACCTATTCTGGCTAATCGCCGTCCTCTAAGTCAAATCCAGTAGTCTTGCAAATCTATGCCCAGCAAATTTTGTAATTTCAGTTCATCAGGAGATTGGGCATTAATTCAGTCCGTCAAAGATTCAGGGAAACAGCAGTCCTGCAGCGTCACCGTCCTCTCCGTCAGCATAACGTCAGGAAAACGAGAAAGCCATGCAACCTCTCTATTCTACCATAATTTATAGTAAAATCATTGTCAAAAAGTATCAAATATTGGTTTTCAGCTCCTCTGATTGGACAATCAGAGATTGTCCGACAGGGTTCACATGGAATAATGTCTCTTAGGTCATCAGTCTTGCTTGTTCTGGTTTTAAGAGGTATCTTATTGTTCTTCTGAAAAGCTGGCTTGCTTCCCAGGGCGACCTTGGAGGGTACAGTCTAGTTAGGGTCACGACGAGGCCACTGTTGCTGGTGTTATCCCAGGCGCACTTCACCCAAAACCTCGTGTAGCGACGTCAGTCAAGTCAGGTACCGGAGGCAGCCATTTTGTGGCAGGCCCAAATGGTCAACTTAAGCAAAACAAACACAAAACGCAATTGATACATAGAAATGGCTAAATAAATGTTATTCCCTCGCTAATACCCATATGTGTGTGTATTTATCTAGCAAAAAGCAACACTCAAGCGGTTTTTACTTACTGAATAAAGCACAAATCACAAATACATCACAAAAGCAACATATATCATGCAATATTCTAATTGTCTACCATTAGTATGCGTACATAATTTAGTTTACAAATTAATTAAGTCATGCAAATGCAATCCCACGCGTATTTCAGTCATTAATAAGATTGGTTAGTAACTTCCACTTCATTCCATTAGTTCGATTATAATTAATTAATTAATCTAATTAGTATAAACATACAACATTTTTGCATTACCCGCTCCAGCAATCCCCCCTTTGGTGATTTTATCACCATACCAACCAAAAATGTTGTTCTGTCTTTTACGGAATTTTAAATGTTTTCTTGCTCTTAATCATAATTCAGTTTCACCCACGTCTCCTCTTTTTGCAGATTCATACATACTCTCCTTCCATTCTTCCAATTCTATCTCCTCAAATTCCCTTTCTTGATTCTTGTCTTTTCTTCTCAACTTTTCTCTTTTTAATCTTTTCTTGTTCTTATTATTTAACAGATACAACCTAATCTTATCACTAATATTATGAAAATCACACATGTTACCTATAAATATACTACCTAGCTTTACTAAGAAATTTTTAATAGCAGCTATTTTCTTTCCGATCTTTTCCCAAACACCTTCAACCTCCAGTGGTGCAATTTCGTCATGCAATTCTGTAATATTCCTAATATAACATTTCAGATCTTTACTTTAGTCAGGAATGTAAGTACAACAATGTTGAACCTTCAGCATTCCACAGACTCCACCCTCTTTTGCCAATAATATATCTTTCTTTAGAAAACTTTATTTCGACCGCAAAGGCCATAAAAGCGACAATACATAACAATAATTTTTGTACAAAGCACAACACATTTCAGCCACCAATGCAGAATACAAAAAATCAATTAAATTAAAATAACCAGAAAATTAACAATTGGTAGCAAATTTCCTCCGTTGTAACCATACAGCATTTAGGAAACGTGAAACAGCAAATACAATTGCAGGATAGGTGTCGTATTTTAAAACTCGCAGGGCATTAGCACAATCACGGAACCCAAGATTCTTACAAATTAATTTTACCCAGCGATTTCTGTGCGCACGATATGTTGGGCAGAAAAAAAACACATGTTTTTCGTCCTCCTGTTTATAGCCACATGCAGGGCATAGAATACTTTTGTTAATGTCCCATTTAGAAGTAAATGATCTTAGTGGTAGGGTACCTATTCTAAACTGGACATATAACTTCCTAGCAACAGGGGGGAAAATCCCATCCAGAAAAGGCTCCCTTACATAATTCGGTTTGACCAAAAGAAACTGCTCCGTCAGCCTACCTACATTTGGGTTCATGTGCAAACGAAGCAGATTAAAATGCCTGATTTCCTCGGCAAGATTGGTTTTAGAAACAGCTGGGCAAGAAATTCCTGGAGTATCCCAGAGTTCCTGACGACCAATCTTGCGGCAAATATCCCTGACATAAATTAACCAAGGGACATTCATGTGTTTAATTACAGGCCAGAGCTCCAAAAAGTCATCTCTGTCGGGCCGCCACCACTTCTTCAATTGGAAGCAATATATCAAGGGCAAGTCGATTTTGAATTACCATAGCATGCATGGCAACCATTTCAGTGTCTACCAATAAAAATCCTCCAGCGGTGCTTGTTGACAAGCGGTCCACTACTGTTGATAATTTTCTAATTTTGTTTGCATTCAGAGATATTCCCACTGCTGGTATCAATGCTCCAAAAATGTCACCTACAATTTCTGTCCAAGATTCTCTTTTACTACATACTAAATGATTACTTAAACTATGTACACCATCTTCTCCTCTATCCATATGAAAATTTTTCGGAAAAACCAGGCCTACATAACATGTGCCATATCAATGGTCTGGCAAGCGATAATGCCCTGTTCCCACAAATAAAATATGATCCAGGAAAGACTGGATCTTTTCCGCCTTTAAATCCCCATACACCCATGATTCGGTATGTATCATGGCACTCACTATTACCTAGAAAATAGTTATCATACACAGTTTGATTCCTTCGAATGCAAAATTTCCCTTTCTGAGGCCAATCTAAAGCTATAGTTGGACTAGCTTCTCCTTTCAAATGTTTTTCCCTTTCTACATCCCAGACTGTTTTTTCCACTTTTCCTTCTGCTACTTTTGTTAGCATTTTCAGTCTCCTTTCTTCAACCATGTCTAAGAATGTCTTTTCCTCTTTCTTCAAACTGCAAGTCAAATTGTTTCTAAAAATATATTCCAATGTTAGTTCTTTTGTTTCTAAGAAAAATTCACCTAATACCCTAGCAGGTTTTACCTTGTTTAATTTGTTAATGGCAGGCACTTGCGCAAAAATGTTATCTACATCTGAAAAAGAATATTCTAATTTTCCTGTCTGATAAAACAAACTAGCTATTACACTACATGTTATTCCATGCATTGCTGGAAGGTGATGATAAGTCACTCCTTCGGAAACAGAGGCAGGTAACTGCATGCATACGTAGCAGTCCCATACATCCATTGTCTTTACATATTCATACAATAATTTTGAAAACACATTATTAGAAAAATCAGTTATAGACCTGTCTTTATGTAAATAATTGTTATCTTTCTAGTCGGAACTACCTTTTGAATCTTCCCTATACTAGTTTTATTCTCACTATGTCCTTCTAATGTATCTATAGTGACTTTAAAAGAGATCAGAAGAGCAAGTATGCTCCATAGAAGCATTAATAATCCTGTACAACAACAACACATTTTACACCATCTTTTCATGAATGTACATCTACCTTTGCTACTATCTATGTTAGCCATCTTTGTTAAAATGGACCGTGCCTTTTGACTTAGCCTCTTTCACTTCACAACTAGTTTTCTAACCTAAGGCTCTAAACAACTATTTGGTTCTACCAGTATCTATCTTTTGACTTAATTTCTCTTTTTCTTCATCAACAGCTTTCTTGATCTATTCAGTTTGGCATCTCCTCGTTCTTCACTTTCCTCTTGTCATCCAAATACAGAATTTCCTGAGCTTCCGTTTCTTCTTCTCCAATGTCGGACAAGAGAACTCTCAGGTTTTCCGATTCTTCCTCTTCTTCAACCACTTTCAGTATAGCCTCCTCTGGATTTCCTTGACTATCTGCCTCTTCTCCCTTTTCAGGCAGAGCCACGTACGTCCATTCCGGTGACTTATACTTCTGGTTAGGTTTCCTTGTTCTTTTACTTTCTTTATTCTCAATTGTTTCTTCTTCTTTTGATTTTTCTTTACTTGTCACTTCATTCACCTGTTCAGCTCTTGGCGAATTCACTCGTGTCAGTCGATATCTCAATTTCTTTATTTTATTGGGCCAAATGTCATCCTTTGCAACTCTTTTTACTTTACTTCCTTTGTCGTTCTTTTCATTCCTCCAAGCTCTCTTTCTTAGACCTCGACCTTCAGGTATTTCATTTTCGCTCTCTTCAGACTCTGTCTCAACTTGCTTTTTTTTCAACAATTTCTTCTTCCACCACTGGTTTTGTTTTCCCTGCTTCTGTCCCTCCTCGGGTCTCCGACACGCAATCTTCCAGCTGGCTACTTGTCCCTTCACCTAACTGGATGTTGCAGTTCCCTACACCTCCTCGAGGGTCTTCCGCAGAAATCTGTCCCTCTCTCTCTGTAACTGTACCTTGTTCACTTAAATTTGTTATTTCAGGTGGAATTTCTCTCAGTCTCTCATCTGGTACTTCCTTTTCACGAATTTCTTTTATTGTTTCTTCATTATCTTTTCCTCTTTTCTTTCTGTGTTCTTTTCTGGAACCTTGCATTTCTTGTTCATTTCCGGAATCGCTGGATTCAGAAATCTGCAATCTTCTTCTCAGAGAGCTACTTCTGGGGACTAAAGTTAGACTTGGTTCTGTTTCCCCCCTTTCAGAGTTTTCTTGTGTTTTTGACTCTTTGTCATCTGACTCAGTACTTGATTCTGATTCATCAAAATATTCTTTTTCTGTGCTATCCACTGGATTTGGGATTCTCAATGTGTGACTTGCATGGAACCAGTTTTTCAGACCAGCACACTTCACAGCTGTTGTCGTGGTCAGAATGACTTGTCTTGGCTTTCCCCACCTTGGAACCAAACAATTTCTTCTTCTGTGGACCTTTAGCCTTACCCAGTCTCCTGGGCTCAGATCATGGGCTGGCTTCTTTTCAAGGGTGGTGGCATCCGCTCCAACCTGATGAAACACAGAATGAACTGCGTCAGCCAGGCTTTTACAGTATTCCAACACCATGTCATCAGTTATAGTCATCAGCTTGTTGACTGGTATAAATACGTGTCTCATGGCGTATCCCATGATTATTTCATGAGGACTTAATCCTGTAGTTCTGTCTGGAATTGATCAAATAGTCATGAGCACCAGAGGCAAGACATCAGGCCATTTCATACCTGTGGCCAAACACATTTTCCCTATTCTATTTTTGATGGTACCATTCATCTGTTCAACCACACCAGAAGCCTCTGGTCGGTAGGCACAATGTAGTTTTTATTCTTTACAATCAATGCTTCACAAATTAATCCTAAAATCTCATTATGGAAATGTCCTCCTCGGTCTGATTCAATTGTCACTGGGAACCCAAACCTAGGGATGAACTCTCTGAACAGTAGCGTGGCTACTGTTAGCCCATCATTTCTCCTTCTTGGGAATGCTTCCACCCACCTAGAGAATAGGCAGACCACAACCAAAACATACCTCTGTCTGTTACAGGGAGGCATCTCAATGAAATCTACTTGCATTCTGGTGAAAGGCCCTCCTTCTCAACCTATTATTCCTAGACTCACTACTGTCTTTCTCCCAGGATTGTATTGGTGACATATTAGGCATCTTTGACAAAGACTTTCTGCTACAAGTCTGAATTTTGCATTGTACCAGGTCTGCTTAAACGACCTGATCATGGCGTCTCTCCCTATGTGTCCCTGGCCATGATACATCCGTGCCATGGTAGACATCATGCTATCAGGCATAACTGGTCTTCCATCTCGATAGACCCACACATGATCCTTCTCTCTTGGGGCACATCCTGCTTTTACCCATTGTTTCATTTGCTCATCTCCTGCCTCTTCTTGCAACTGTCTTACCTCTTCCCAAGTTCCCACAATGTTAGTAAACATCAATGAGCAAGAAGACATTTCTCTTTCCTTAGCCTGATTGACCGAATTCTGATTACGTGCACAATACTGTGCCATGTCATTGGCATATCTGTTTCCTGTGGCGATATAATCACCACCTTGACTATGAGCAGCACATTTTACAACAGCCAATTGTCTAGGCAGCTGTATCGCCTCAAGCAACTTTCCAACCACTTCAGCATTCTTAATAGGAGTTCCACTCGAGGTTAGGAAACCTCTTTGCAGCCATAGTTGGCCAAAGTCGTGGACAACTCCAAAGCCATACTGGCTGTCAGTTATCACAGTCACTCTCACACTTTTCCCAATCTTGCACGCTCTAGTCAAAGCCATAAGCTCTGCTACTTGGGCTGATTTTACTCCTTTCAGATAGGATGCTTCCATTACTGCTGCGACTTTGCACACTGCATACGCTGCACTCAGCACTCCTTCATCTGTTCTCAAACATGACCCATCAACGAACATCACAAAATCACTTTCTGGCAAAGATACATCTTTTATATCTGGTCGTGGTTTTGTACAAAAATTAAGTACATCCAAACAATCATGATCTGCTTCATCTCTTACTTCCACATTCTCAGCATCAGGCAACAATGTTGCGGGATTCACATTCAAACATCTTGCAAGACTCACATTAGTTGCACCTAATATGACCTTTTCATACTTAGTCAGCCGACTGTGTGTCATATACTGGGTACGACTCCTTGTTAACAGGATCGCTACATCATGAGGTACAAACACTTTCAATGGATATCCCATCACAATTCCTTCACTCTGCTCCAAACTTTGGCATGTTGCAGCTACCGCTTTCAAACATCCAGGTAAAGCTACAGCTACTGGATCAAGCATTGATGAGAAATATGCAATTGGTCTCCTCAGTTTTCCATGCTTCTGTATCAACACAGAGAGTGCACATCCATTTCTCTCACTGCAATACAACTCAAACTCTTTCTCATAGTCAGGCATACCTAATGCAGGTGCTTCACACAAACCATCTCTCAATTTTCTAAATGCTGCCAATTCCTCCTTGTTCAACTCAATGGGATCTTTCACATCACTTCTCGTCAGTCGTACCAAAGGTTTTGCAATCAAAGAGAAGTCGCTGATCCATTGACGACAATATCCAACCATTCCCAAGAACATTCTCACTTCTCTTTGAGTCATGGGAGCTCTCATTCCTTTTATAATTCTGATTCTGTCTATTGTTATTTTTCTTAGTCCTTTCTCAATGTTATGTCCTAAATACTGTACTTCCTTTTTGTAAAATTGTAATTTCGATGGTAACACTTTAAGTCCTCCATTTGCCAAATGATTCAGCAAAGCTATTGTGTCTACCTCACAGGCTTCACGTGTTTTTGACGCCACCAAAAGTCCGTCAATGTATTGAACTAACACTGAATTCTCGGGCATTTCTAGACTCTCCAAAGACTTGTTAAATAACTGATTAAATATCAAAGGGCTTTCTGTATACCCCTGTGGGATTCGGCACCATGCCAAAATACGTTCGCCAAAACGAAACGCAAAAATGTGCTGACTGTCGTGGTGCAATGGGATGGAAAAGAAAGCATGGCACAGATCAATTACTGTATACCATTCTGCATCATGGGGAATCTGATATAAGATCACTGATGGATTTGGTACAATGGGGCAACATGATACCACAATTTCCCATTAGGCTTTTTTAGTCCCATTATTGGTGAGTGTTAGACCTGGCATCATTGGCATGAGTCTCTCCTCCATTTTTTTCTGTTTGCCTCCTCTGTTTACGATGTTTTTGCTGGATTATTGCTTTGGGCACTGTGCCACTGCTGATCAGTGCCACAGTGCAAGTGCTCCCTATGTTAAATTGTTACATTGATTGGTGTTACCATGATTGGCTTGGTTGACTTACTGTTCAGACCCTAGTCTAGTGCCCTGAGTGTGCCAAGGGCGTGTAAGTTAACTGCTGCTGGTGGGCTTGCAGCACTGGTTGTGCCACCCACAGAAGCAGCGTGTAAAATGTGTCTCAGGCCTGCCACCGCAGCGCCTGCGTGCAGTCCCTGACTGCCATGTCGACTTGGCAAGGAAACCTACTTGCCAGTCTCTAAACCTTCACTTTGCCACATTTCAGACACCTCTATGGTAGGTCCTAGGGCAGGGTGCATTGTTGGTAAAAGGTAGGTCATGCCCTGATGTGTGTGGCATGACCTAATAGTGAATTACAGCCATTTTCGTTTTTCACTATTAAAGGGCTACCTGCCTCCAATAGGCCAGACTGGGCAGACTGATAATTAACTCCATTATAATCTATCTGACTCAGGGAGCATGGTAGCAAGTCGAGTTTAGTATCCCTGAACTCAGAATTTAATAACACACCCTTTAGGATGGATGGTTTTTAAATTCTATGTTTGAAAATAGCACTTTTAGAAAGTGGCTATTTTCTTGTCCAACTATCTACCGGTCTCTGCTGGTTTGGTGTGTGTGTCAGGGGCTGGGTGGCTCCAGAGGTCTGAGTGAGTCAGTGTGGGGTGAATGGGGCGTTTACACATAGAGTGAGGGAAGAGTAGCCTGCCCTGCCTGACACAATACTGGCTCCACCTCCTGCTGGGCGACTGATAGCCCTGCTCCTGCCAGTGACAATACTGGCCCCGCCTCCTGCTGGGCGGCTGAGGACTCTGCCCTGCTCAGTGAATAGGCCAGGTGCCTCTGCCTGGCAACACCCACAACAAACCTGAGATGGTGGGAATCTCCCTGCTTGGACAAAGGGAACAAAGGGAAAAAGGGGTATAAGAGGAGGACCCCTGAACCAAGAACTCAGATCACTTCTGACAAGGAAACCTGTACCAAGGCCTGCTGATCTAAGGGCTTGCCTCCCCTTTCTGCCAGAGTGCTGTTTTGCTGTGGAGGAACCTGAAAGCTGCTTCTTTTTTTTTGCCAAGGAACAAGGAGAGAGGAACTTGGTGTGTACTCTCTGAACACTTGCTAGGAAATCTCCAAGGACTGGAAGAGTGCCAGTCTCCTGTTGAAGTCACAGGGCCAAAGGACTTCACCATCTACTGAATTGCTGAATTGCTGGAAAGTGTTGTTTCCAGTACACAAGGGAAAATCTGCAGTCTCGACGCCAGCAGCAACGCCAGTGAGCAGTGGGTATCGGCCCCGGCTCCAAGTGACCCCGTCTCGACGCCGGTATCGACGCCAGTGAGGAGTGAGTATCGGCTCTACCTCCAAGCGACCCCGTCCCGACGCCGCTGCTGATCGCATCGACTCGACGCCCTTCTCGACGCCGTGAGCACTGCTCCGGCCCGACATCCCTCGACGCCGCTGCGGATTGACCCGACTCCGAGGCACGACCTCGACGCCGATCTCGACGCCGTGGATCATCGTTTTCTTCGTTTCTCAAGGTACTGTACTTGTGGGGTCTGTTGCGACTCCAGGCTCGACGTAGCGCTCCTCGCGGTCGACGCCGAACCTTGGGAATTTTGTAGACTCGACGTCGTGTGACTCCTGTGGGGGTTACATTGTTGCCAAAGAACGGTGCTCAGAAGAATACTTTGCTAAAGAACTTTGCCAAGAAGAAACCTTACTTGAACTATTATTTTTCCTTCCAAAGAGTATTTATTAAGACTGTGGTATATTTTTGTCGTTATTTGGTCTTGTGCTAAGCCTTATATAAAAATACTATTTTTATAATAACTTCTGTGTCGTGTCCATCTGTAGTGTATTCACTTTATTACTGTATGTGGTCATAAATGCTTAACACACTGCCTCTGAGATAAGCCTGTCTGCTCTGCCAAGCTACCAAGGGGGTAGCAGGGGTTATCTGAGTGTGTAATCCCCTTTCCCTGACTAGAGTTGGTTGGTCCCTATTTGTCAGAAGTGTATACCTCTGCCAACTAGAGACCGCCGGTTCTAACATTGGTGGTCAGCGGTGAGGATTGAACTTTGCATTTATGACTCATGTGCAGTGATTAGTGTACGCTACATAGTGAAAGCAGACCATAACGCAGCCACAATCTGTTTTTGGTAGGATATTCTATTTTTGTTCTCCGCTTTCCTGGAGCTTATTTTCTTAAACACTGCCAGTTTTGACCATGGAGAATGCCGGAGCTGCTACACCTGTGGAGAATGTTGTGGGGGAATTCGATAAGGAGAAGATAGATTCCTACATGCTAAAAGATCTAAAAGGATTTTGCAAGCAGTTTAAAGTTCCTACCACAGGTGTCTCAAAGAAAGAGGGCTTCCTCAAAGCGCTGAAGGCCTGGTTAGAGGCCAGAAATCCCTCTGATCCGGTGGTGGTACCGGAAGAGGAAGAAGAAGAGGAAGAGGAAGAGCCCACAGGTGGGCCAGTGTCATCTCCAGGCAGTAGTGCGTCCTCTAGGAGCCTTTCCCCCGAAGAATTAGAAGACAGGGAGAAGGAGAGGGGGTACAAGTTAGAAATGGCAAAACTTAAATTAGGAGGGCAGTTGGAATTAGAGAATGCGAGAAGCAAGAGAGAAGCTGAAATGGAGAGCAAAAGATTAGATTTTGAGAGAGAGAAATTAGCGTTTGAACGTGAGAAGATGGTGAGGGAGATGGAGCTTAAAACTAAGAGTTTAGAGTTGAATCCCTCTGGTGGCAGCACTCCATCTGTGCCTGCAGAAAGTAGGTTTTATTTTCCTAAAGATGTGATCAAAGATTACAGTAAGAATGAAGATATTAGCCAATGGTTTAAAGCATATGAGTTAGCATTATTGGCCCACCGGGTGTCAGGTACCTTAGCAGATCTTGCCGATTCCACAGGAGCAGATGCTTGATCTCCACTCCACCACTCCGCTACTGCGAGCCAGGCTCACAAGCAGCAAAGCGGGGGAAAGGGGAATTGGACAGAAAAGAGAGACAACACTGCGTCTTCTTCTTGGACTGGATTCGTAAACTTCTTCCTCACGATTCCTGCAATGAGAGTTATTCAGAAACAATCCTACACTTGACTACACTAAAAGGGGTATGGTACTTATTCACACACTATACCTGTCCTGACACAGTGGGTAGCTGCTCTCTGACTCATTGGGCTGTTGCCTTTTAAGGAGTTGAGGGGTTGATCTGTTGACATGTAATGACTCCTGCAAAATGAAGAACATGTAAACCTTGTTACCTTTTCCCTCACTCCCAACCCTTCACTTAGTCTACCGTTACCTGTCTAGCCCCCTCAGTAGTGTCTTGTCCTTTCATAGGTTTGTGAATATTCTCTTACTTGGTTGACTTCTCTCCGTCTCATTGGATACAGAGTGTGCAGATGAGCTCGTTGTCTACTGCCTATTTCTATATATATATATATATATACAAATACCAATGCGTTTGCTTGGGTTGAAATAAAAGTCTTTCTCAAGAAAAAGAAACTCTTCTGTCTTCTTCTCTCTCTTGTAGCTGAATTTCAGAACTTGCGGCTGATACTGCTATTGAAGCGAAATCATATTGTTTTGTGAACTCTCTCTCTATTCACGATGCTCTCTCTCTCTCTCTCTCAAGCTAAAGTCTATGAGTTCTTTAGTCTCTTTACAACTGTTACTGGTAACCCTCCATGAAGCGCTGGCAAATCCACGAAAATTAGAAGAAAATGGGACTTACTTTACTTCTGCAAGTTCACAGGACAGCCTCTACCTTACTCGCTGTAGATGCGCTGAAAGTCTTCGATGAATTCGGAATGCTTGCCAATCTCCAGAAGTCTCTGCAAGCCTTTTCTTCTACTAGGAGCTGGAATACACCACTAAGAAATACCCTGACTCGGAATTGCATGCGGGCCAATGGTAACGGAACATGAAAAGACTACTCTATCTTCAGGGAGTGTCTTTGACTGGAATTACTTCGACGAGAAGCGCGGAGCTCAGGAGAACGCCGCCTTCACAGAATTTCCGACGGTTGAAGTGCGCCACGCTCTGGAAGCGCGCGCGCCTCATCAACCAGAAAAGCTGTACCGCTGCCAGCGCGAGTCAGGGAAACCAATTGCTAACCCTGCCAGCGGCCATCTTGGGGGGGAAGGGGGAAACAGAACTACACTCTCAAGGAACGTAGGAAAGCGGAGAGTGATCTGACTGAAACACTTCTTCGCCTACCCACCAAGCGCATAAACTGGCTCCTGGGTAGTATGCTCAGCTTTGGGAACCTAACCTTCCCTACCCCAGACCTGACAGTATCTCCCACCAAAACCCCCCTCCTCTCCTCCTTGGGTTTAGTGGGGTGAGTGCAATGAAACTCCCGGAGCAAACGTGAAGCATGAATATTGGATTGTGGCTCCCAGGATCTCTCTTCCGGCCCATAACCCTTCCAGTCAACTAGATAGTAGATCTTCCCTCTTTGAAACCTGGAATCTAGAATTCTTTTTACCTCAAATTCCTCCCTTCCCTGTACAAAAACAGAGGAGGGAGAATTACCAGCCCTCAATCCCTCCGGACTACGCTGGAGCAGGGAAACATGGAAAACTGGATGTATCTTCAATCGGGGAGGAAGTCTAACCTTTACACTGACGGGATTCACCATTCGGTCTACCTGAAAGGGACCCACAAATCTAGGCTGAAACTTCCGATTCCCTTTCAATCGTAAATTCCTAGTGGAAACCCAGACCTGATCTCCCTTTTCAAAAACTGGATTTGGGCGTCTCTTCTTGTCTGCCTGCTTCTTGTAGGAATCCTTTGCCTTAGATAAATTTCTAGAAGCTAATCGAAAGGCCTCATGTAAATCTTGTACTACCGTTTCCACGGCAGGAACATTACTGATTTCTTTATCTACCAGAGTGTTTGGATGTCGACCTGAATTTAAATAGAACGGGGAGTAACCTGTGGAAGCATGCTCAGCATTATTATAAGCGAATTCTGCCGCCCAAATCAAATCCGGCCACTCTCCCTCCTGGTCCATCAAGAACAAGCGCAAGTACTGCTCCAATTCCTGATTAACTCTCTCCGTCTGTCCGTCCGTCTCCGGATGGAAACTGGAAGACAGACGGGAGTCTACACCCAACCTCTTCAAGAAGGATCTCCAAAAACGAGAGACAAACTGCGAGCCTCTATCTGAGATGACAATCTTTGGGATTCCATGGGCCCTTACTATGTGTTGCATGAATAACTTGGACAACTGTGTAGCATTTGGGAGGGCCTTTAGAGGAACAAAATGGCTCATCTTGGAGAAATGATCCACCACCACCCAAATGACTGATAGACCACCACTTGACGGGAGTTCCACAATGAAATCCATGGAAATGGTATGCCAAGGGTACGGGGCCTGGGGCATGGGCTGTAAAAGACCTTGAGGGGCCCTTCTAGGAGTCTTTCCCTTAATACATGACTCACAAGTGGCTACATACTGCCGCACCTGAGCTTCCATGGCTGGCCACCAAAACTCTCTTCGGATAAGCTCCAATGTCTTCTTCACCCCCTTGTGCCCGGCCAATGGTTCGTCATGGAAATGTTCAATGATTTGTGTTTGCAGTTCCAGATTTGGCACAAACAACTTGCCTTGGTAGATGGGCCTTCCATTCTTGACTTGGAATTCTTTTCCCTTAGCCATCCAACCCCTCACTTCTTCTGGGGACGACAAATTTGGTAGCATCTTTTCAATGTCTGTGTAAGTGAGTGTTCCGATGATTCGATCCACTGGAATAATTACTCCTTTTTCGGCAGCTTGGACCTCAGTGCTCACATTCAAACGAGATAAGGCATCCGCCTTTCCATTTGCCGATCCAGGCTTGTAAGTTAAGACAAAGTCATAGTCTGCAAAGAAAAGGGACCATCTCAATTGACGTGGGGTAAGAGTACGGGCGGATTTCAAAAACTGGAGATTCCGATGGTCCGTAAAAACAGTAACTACATGCTTGGCACCCAGCAAATAATGTCTCCATTCCGAGAAAGCGTCTTTGACTGCCAACAGCTCCTTATCTGCAATGGGATAATTAATTTCTGCCACAGTTAATTTCCTCGAACGGAAAGCCACTGGATGTAACTGGCCAGTCTGCTTATGGCGCTGAGACAAGATCCCTCCGATGGCCAAATTAGAGGCGTCTGCTTCCACAAAAAATGGTTCTCCCGGGTCTGGATGGAGCAGCACCGGGGAAGATACAAAAATTCTCTTGAGCTCATTAAATGCTGATTCCGTTTCCGCATTCCACTCAAACTTAGTCTTCTTCCTCAACAGTCTTGTGAGTGGACAAACTCGCTCAGAGAAGTTGACTATGAAGCGCCTATAAAAATTGGCGAAGCCAAGGAAACTCTGAACTTCTTTCACTGAGCGTGGAGAGGGCCACTCCTTGATTGCCTGTACCTTAGATTCATCCATAGACACACCATTCGGGGACAGAACAAACCCCAAGAACTCAACTTGCGTGGAATGAAAGACACACTTCTCCAATTTTACAAAAAGTTGATTCTCAAGTAATTTCTTTAAGATGGATCTGACATGCTGGATATGCTCCTCTAAGTTGGCCGAAAAAATGAGGATGTCGTCGATGTACACTACTGCGAATCGATCCAGAAACTCCCGCAAGACATCATTAACAAAGTGTTGGAAGGCTGCTGGAGCGTTGCATAATCCAAAAGGCATGACCTGATATTCGAATAACCCAAAACGAGTACGGAAAGCCGTCTTCCACTCTTCTCCCTCGGCCATGCGTACCAAATGATACGCGCCCCTCAAATCCAGTTTTGTGTATACCCTCGCTCCCTTAACCTGGTCCAAGAGCTCCGAAATCAAGGGTAGCGGATATCGATTCTTCTTAGTAACTAGATTGAGAGCACGGTAGTCGATGCAAGTTCTCAGTTGGCCATCCTTCTTCGGAATGAAAAAGAGTGGAGACGAAACTGGTGACTGTGAAGGGCGTATGAAGCCATTAGCCAAATATCTGCTCAAGTATTCTTTGAGATGGACATTTTCCGCTTCCGACAGCGCGTAGATGCGGCTACAGGGCAGGGAGGCTCCAGGCTCCAACTCTATTCGGCAGTCATACTCACGATGGGGAGGTAAACGTTCCGCTTCTTTTTCATCAAACACCGCGGCGAGATCTTCATATTCAGGTGAAATTTCCTGGGTGTCAACTGCACAAATGGTCTTTGGAAAGCTAGCTAAAAGCTGTGATTGCGAAACTCCTGGTGGTTCTGGATTCACATGGAAACAATGATGCATACAATATTCTGAGTTCATACGAATTGATCGTCTGGCCCAATCAATTTGAGGGTTATGCTCGGTGAGCCAAGGCAAACCCAGGATCAATTGAAATTGCGGAGCGTCGATCAAACTGAATTGCAAAGAACTGAAATGCTGACCGGGTCCACACAGCAAGATCTCCTCGGAATCAAAAACAATCGGCCCAGAGGACAAGCTTGTTCCATCCACCGCACGTACCGGCTCTGGCCGTTCTTTCCTCAAAAAGGTGATTCCGAGAGCCTTAGCAAAACCAATATCGCAAAAATTTCCCGTGGCCCCAGAATCGATCATGACCGAAATTCCTTCCTTGATCCTACCACTAAATCTAATTTGGACAGTTAAAATGAAATGTGGAGCCGATGATTGCAAGGTATTTGCCACCAATTTTGGATCTGGAGTTGACTGTTCCTTCGCTTCCACCAGGGCAACCCCTTCTACTGGTGGAGCCGATCTTTTACCCAGGAATTGCTCTTGGGCTTCTTTGGACATTCCTTCACAAAATGACCAGCGTTCCCACAGTACATGCACAACTTGCCCAGACGCCGCTTCTCTCTTTCTTCCTTTGACAAAGGACCTCTTACTGAACCAATCTGCATAGGCTCTTCTTCCGGCCCCGAATCCTTGGGCTTGGATCCCTCTGATTTCATCCTGTCAAAACGGGGTGGAATGTACCTTGTTTCCTTTCGCCTCTCGTTCCTTCTCTCACTTTGACGTTGATCAATCTGGAGAACTAAATCAATTAATTCTGAAACCTCTGTGGGATGTTTTGGGATCTGTGATAGTCCATCCTTCAGTTCATCCCTGAGACCGCGATAGAAGATTGCAGCTCGTTTAGCTTCAGGCCAACTTGTTTCCACTATTAGCTTGTTAAATTGAGCCAGGTATGCCACTAGTTCTCGATTTCCCTGCTTAAGATCTAATAGCTCATTGTCTGTGGATTGAGAGATGGAACGTCTGTCAAAAATCCGCAAGAATTCTCTTTTGAAACCTTCAAATTCATACAGAATGGGATCATTGTTGTTCACCAAAGGCATGGACCAAGCGGCAGCATCTCCACTCAGGTACGACAGCATGAAAGCCACCTTAGACTGGTCTTCCTTAAAAATGATGGGCCGACAGAGGTAGTGCAAAGAACATTGTGTGACAAAAATTTGAGCCTTGTTTGGGTCCCCACTATATCTTTCGGGAGCGGCCAATGGAATAGTAGGGGAGATTGCGTGAATTACCTGCGTAGTGAGTTCTGCCGCAGATGGGGCTGGGGCAAAAGAGGACGGCTTATCTTCTTTAACCATAGGACGTGAACCCCCAGAAAACTCTTCAAATTGTTGACGCAAATAACTAGCATCTTGGGCAGACTTCCTGACCTCCTCTCTAAGGGTCTTATTTTCCTCCATGGTGTCACTTAACTGCTTCTGTATACTATCTAGCACCGTGGCCAGAGCCTTTATATCAATTCCCTCAGCCATCGTGCTCAGGTGGAAATAAAGTTTGGCACTTCAATCTGTCAGGTACCTTAGCAGATCTTGCCGATTCCACAGGAGCAGATGCTTGATCTCCACTCCACCACTCCGCTACTGCGAGCCAGGCTCACAAGCAGCAAAGCGGGGGAAAGGGGAATTGGACAGAAAAGAGAGACAACACTGCGTCTTCTTCTTGGACTGGATTCGTAAACTTCTTCCTCACGATTCCTGCAATGAGAGTTATTCAGAAACAATCCTACACTTGACTACACTAAAAGGGGTATGGTACTTATTCACACACTATACCTGTCCTGACACAGTGGGTAGCTGCTCTCTGACTCATTGGGCTGTTGCCTTTTAAGGAGTTGAGGGGTTGATCTGTTGACATGTAATGACTCCTGCAAAATGAAGAACATGTAAACCTTGTTACCTTTTCCCTCACTCCCAACCCTTCACTTAGTCTACCGTTACCTGTCTAGCCCCCTCAGTAGTGTCTTGTCCTTTCATAGGTTTGTGAATATTCTCTTACTTGGTTGACTTCTCTCCGTCTCATTGGATACAGAGTGTGCAGATGAGCTCGTTGTCTACTGCCTATTTCTATATATATATATATATATACAAATACCAATGCGTTTGCTTGGGTTGAAATAAAAGTCTTTCTCAAGAAAAAGAAACTCTTCTGTCTTCTTCTCTCTCTTGTAGCTGAATTTCAGAACTTGCGGCTGATACTGCTATTGAAGCGAAATCATATTGTTTTGTGAACTCTCTCTCTATTCACGATGCTCTCTCTCTCTCTCTCTCAAGCTAAAGTCTATGAGTTCTTTAGTCTCTTTACAACTGTTACTGGTAACCCTCCATGAAGCGCTGGCAAATCCACGAAAATTAGAAGAAAATGGGACTTACTTTACTTCTGCAAGTTCACAGGACAGCCTCTACCTTACTCGCTGTAGATGCCCTGAAAGTCTTCGATGAATTCGGAATGCTTGCCAATCTCCAGAAGTCTCTGCAAGCCTTTTCTTCTACTAGGAGCTGGAATACACCACTAAGAAATACCCTGACTCGGAATTGCATGCGGGCCAATGGTAACGGAACATGAAAAGACTACTCTATCTTCAGGGAGTGTCTTTGACTGGAATTACTTCGACGAGAAGCGCGGAGCTCAGGAGAACGCCGCCTTCACAGAATTTCCGACGGTTGAAGTGCGCCACGCTCTGGAAGCGCGCGCGCCTCATCAACCAGAAAAGCTGTACCGCTGCCAGCGCGAGTCAGGGAAACCAATTGCTAACCCTGCCAGCGGCCATCTTGGGGGGGAAGGGGGAAACAGAACTACACTCTCAAGGAACGTAGGAAAGCGGAGAGTGATCTGACTGAAACACTTCTTCGCCTACCCACCAAGCGCATAAACTGGCTCCTGGGTAGTATGCTCAGCTTTGGGAACCTAACCTTCCCTACCCCAGACCTGACACCGGGTCCCTGAGAAGGATTGGGGAACGGGGTTGTGGAGCCGCTTTACAAACGAGGGGAGAGATACCTTGTTGAGCCTTCCTGCTGAGGATAGGATGTCTTATACTCATATGAAAGATGCTTTAATGCTGAGATATGGCTTAACTCCAGAAAAGTACAGACAAACCTTTAGAGAATGTAAGAAGTTGCCTGGTACTACGTGGGTTGAATATGTGTCTTTTTTCTGCAGAACCATGGATGGTTGGATAAAGGGTAGCAAGGTTGATAGTTATGATGCTCTTTATGATTTGTTTGCTTGGAGCACTTGTCTAATAACTGTTTTCCAGAGCTACGCCAGCACCTCGTTGATAGCAAGATATCTAACCCTAGAAAACTTGCTGAGGAGGCGGACCGCTGGGTCAGTACCAGGGTCCACAAGGGTCCAGTGGGAGACTCAGCCAAAGGTGGGCAGGGTCCCCAGCAGAAGAGTGGGGGGGACAGGGGTAAACAGAGGGAGTTTCAGAAAGGGCCCCAAAGTAGTCCCCAAGGGAACCAAGGGAAGGGTTCCCAGCCTCCCCCTGTAAAGAAGCCAGAGGCCCCGACAGGTAAACCTGTTCACAGGGGCCCCATGACCTGCTATGCCTGTAAGCAGGTGGGACACCGTTATTATGATCCCCAGTGTCCCATGAAGGATTCGAATGCACCGCCGCGTGCACCCCCTCGTCAGGTAGCGAGTGTAGCCCTGGGAGGGGAGGAGATGGGTGCCCCCGGTGGGTGGGGTCCCGCAGAAATGTCCCTGGTCTCTTTAGGAGACGTGGAAATGGTCCCTCCAACCCCTCTGCCTAGTAACACTAAGAAATATAGGCAGTGGGTGACCATTAATGGCCATAGGGTGGAAGCTCTCAGAGACACCGGAGCGAGTGTGACAGCTGTCAAGTGTCACTTGGTGTCCAGAGAGCAGGTGGTCCCTCATGCATTCTACCCCGTTGTAGCTGCTGACAACTCACAGAGTAAGTGTGAGGTAGCTCAAGTTCCTTTTGAGTGGGGGGGGGTCTCAGGTACTCTTCAGGTTGCTGTGAGGCCCGCCATGCCTGTTGATTGTCTCTTGGGCAATGATTTGGAGGACTCCCCTTGGGCTAAGGTGGAGAGAAAAGCGCATCTGGAAATGTTGGGTCTGCCTGAGTGGGTGTGTGCGACCACCCGGTCCATGTCAGTCAGTAAGGGTGTTGATGGGGGCCCAGAGCCTGAAAGTATGGCCCAGGTCCCAACCGTGAAGAGAAGAGGCAGGGGGCGCGGGAAACCGTCCCCCATCATTCCCGCGGTCCAGGAGGGAGCAGACCCTGAGGGGGATGCCCTGGAACCGACAGGAGAACAAGTGGCCGAACTGGGAGACCTGCCCGAGCTGACCCATTGGCAGCAGGATGGTGGTCCCTCCAGGGAGGAATTTTGTGCTGAACAGAAAGTGTGCCCTTCTCTTGTGGGTATGAGGCAGCAGGCCTCAGCCCAAACGACAGGTGATCAGTCAGGATCACATTGGGTCTACTGGGAGAACGACCTCCTGTATAGCGAGCCTAAGGCTGCTGAACCTGGGTCAGCCCGTGTGCTGGTGGTACCCCAGCGCTTCAGAGCCTTCCTACTGGGGTTGGCTCATGACGTTCCGTTAGCTGGACATCTGGGGCAGGACAGGACCTATGACAGGCTTGTCACCCATTTGAGATGAGAAGGGATTCAGATATCCATTGCAGGACCTGTCAGACTTGCCAGGCAAGTGGGAAAAGTGGGCGGAAGCAGAAGGCTCCCCTCCAACCTTTTCCCGTCGTCAGTACCCCCTTTGAGCGAGTGGGAATTGACATTGTGGGGCCACTGGACCCCAAGACAGCCATGGGCAACAGGTTTATCCTGGTCTTGGTGGACCATGCCACCCGGTACCCGGAAGCCATCCCTCTCCGCACAGTGACGGCCCCCGTGGTGGGACGGGCACTGATGGGTGTTTTCTCCCGCATGGGGTTCCCCAGAGAGGTGGTGTCAGACCGGGGCACCAACTTCATTTCGAATTATATGAAGTCTCTGTGGAAGGAGTGTGGGGTAACCTACAAGTTTACCACTCCTTACCACCCTCAAGGTAATGGGCTGGTTGAGAGATTCAACCGGACCCTAAAAGGCATGATCATGGGTCTTGAAGAACCAATGAGGCGTAAATGGGACGTCCTCTTGCCATGCCTGCTGTTTGCTTACCGTGAGGTGCCACAGAAGTCTCTAGGGTTCAGCCCCTTTGAGCTTTTGTACGGTCACCCGGTAAGAGGACCTTTGAGTCTGGTCAAAGAAGGCTGGGAGCAATCTCCCAGGAAACCTCCCCAGGATGTATATAGTTACATGCTGGCCTTTAGGAACCAGACTCGGCGCTTCAGAGATCTTGCTCAGGCAAATCTGGAGGCCAGCCAGGAAGAGATGAAGCGGTGGTACGATCAGAATGCCACTCTGGTTGAGCTTCAACCTGGTCAGAAAGTTTGGGTCATGGCCCCTGTGGAACCTTGTGTGCTCAAGGACAGGTGGACTGGACCATTTGAGGTTGTGGAGAAAAAGAGCGATGTCACCTACTTGGTGGACTTGAAGTCTCCCAGGAACCCCTTAAGGGTCCTGCATGTCAACCGGTTAAAGCCCCACTTAGACAGGTCCGAAGTGGGCATGCTCCTTGCCACAGATGCTGGGATGGAGGAGGAGAGTGAGCCTCTTCCTGACCTCCTGTGTGCAAAAGAAAAAGATGGGTCAGTGGATGGTGTTGTCCTCTCTGACACACTGACCCCTGAGCAGCAGCAAGATTGTCGCCATCTGTTGGTACAATTCCCTGATCTGTTCTCCTTAATCCCTGGTGTCACTCAGTGGTGTGTCCATGATGTGGACACTGGGGACAGCACTCCTGTGAGGCACAAGGCCTACAGGGTGACTGAAAAGGTCAGAGCATATATCAAGGAGGAGGTCTCCAAGATGTTTGCCTTAGGGGTGGTTGAGTCCTCTAGCAGTCCTTGGGCCAGCCCAGTGGTCTTGGTCCCAAAGGCTGCAGCGCCTGGTGCTTCACCAGAACTTCGGTTCTGTGTGGATTACCGAGGACTCAATTCGGTCACCAAGACTGACGCGCACCCCATCCCCAGAGCTGATGAGCTCATCGATCGGTTGGGGGCTGCCCGGTACCTTAGTACGTTTGATCTAACGTCTGGGTACTGGCAGATCGCCTTGACTGATGGGGCAAAAGAGAGGTCTGCATTCTCCACCCCAGATGGGCACTACCAGTTCCGTGTGATGCCCTTTGGGATGAAGAATGCCCCTGCCACATTCCAGAGGTTGGTTAACCAGGTATTGGCCGGGCTGGAAGATTTCAGCGCCACCTACCTGGACGATATAGCAGTGTTCAGCGCCAGCTGGGAGGAACACTTGCGCCACCTCCAGGAAGTGTTGTTGGCCCTGCGCAGAGCAGGCCTCACAATCAAGGCTAGTAAGTGCCAGATTGGGCAGGGTTCAGTGGTGTACTTGGGGCACCAAGTAGGGAGTGGCAAGGTGGCCCCCCTGCAACCCAAGATAGATACCATCCTGGCTTGGGAACCGCCCAAAACCCAGACTCAGGTGAGAGCCTTCTTGGGTCTCACGGGTTACTACAGGAGGTTTGTCAAGGGGTATGGCAACATTGTGCACCCCTTGACCTCGCTGACTTCCCGGAAGCAGCCGAGACTTGTGATCTGGACTGACGCCTGTCAGAAAGCCTTTGACACCCTGAAAACCGCAATGTGTACAGCACCGGTCCTCCAGGCACCCGACTTTTCAAAAGAATTCATTGTCCAGACGGACGCTTCAGAGCATGGTGTGGGGGCTGTTCTAGCACAGATGAATGAGGAGGGCTGAGACTTACCTGTAGCCTTCATCAGCCGGAGGTTACTTCCCAGGGAACAAAGGTGGAGTGCGATAGAGCGTGAGGCATTTGCTGTGGTCTGGGCGCTGAAGAAGCTAAGACCCTACCTGTTTGGGACTCACTTCCGGGTTCAGACAGACCACAGGCCCCTCAGATGGTTAATGCAGATGAGGGGTGAGAACCCAAAGCTGTTGAGGTGGTCCATTTCCCTACAGGGGATGGACTTTACGGTGGAACACCGCCCTGGTACAGATCACGCCAATGCTGATGGTCTGTCCAGATTTTTCCGCCTTAGTGATGAGGACTCCCTGGGTGAAGGGTAGTTCTCCCCACATTTCAGCTGGAGGGGACACGTGTTAGACCTGGCATCATTGGCATGAGTCTCTCCTCCATTTTTTTCTGTTTGCCTCCTCTGTTTACGATGTTTTTGCTGGATTATTGCTTTGGGCACTGTGCCACTGCTGATCAGTGCCACAGTGCAAGTGCTCCCTATGTTAAATTGTTACATTGATTGGTGTTACCATGATTGGCTTGGTTGACTTACTGTTCAGACCCTAGTCTAGTGCCCTGAGTGTGCCAAGGGCGTGTAAGTTAACTGCTGCTGGTGGGCTTGCAGCACTGGTTGTGCCACCCACAGAAGCAGCGTGTAAAATGTGTCTCAGGCCTGCCACCGCAGCGCCTGCGTGCAGTCCCTGACTGCCATGTCGACTTGGCAAGGAAACCTACTTGCCAGTCTCTAAACCTTCACTTTGCCACATTTCAGACACCTCTATGGTAGGCCCTAGGGCAGGGTGCATTGTTGGTAAAAGGTAGGTCATGCCCTGATGTGTATGGCATGACCTAATAGTGAATTACAGCCATTTTCGTTTTTCACTATTGAAGGGCTACCTGCCTCCAATAGGCCAGACTGGGCAGACTGATTATTAACTCCATTATAATCTATCTGACTCAGGGAGCATGGTAGCAAGTCGAGTTTAGTATCCCTGAACTCAGAATTTAATAACACACCCTTTAGGATGGATGGTTTTTAAATTCTATGTTTGAAAATAGCACTTTTAGAAAGTGGCTATTTTCTTGTCCAACTATCTACCGGTCTCTGCTGGTTTGGTGTGTGTGTCAGGGGCTGGGTGGCTCCAGAGGTCTGAGTGAGTCAGTGTGGGGTGAATGGGGCGTTTACACATAGAGTGAGGGAAGAGTAGCCTGCCCTGCCTGACACAATACTGGCTCCACCTCCTGCTGGGCGACTGATAGCCCTGCTCCTGCCAGTGACAATACTGGCCCCGCCTCCTGCTGGGCGGCTGAGGACTCTGCCCTGCTCAGTGAATAGGCCAGGTGCCTCTGCCTGGCAACACCCACAACAAACCTGAGATGGTGGGAATCTCCCTGCTTGGACAAAGGGAACAAAGGGAAAAAGGGGTATAAGAGAAGGACCCCTGAACCAAGAACTCAGATCACTTCTGACAAGGAAACCTGTACCAAGGCCTGCTGATCTAAGGGCTTGCCTCCCCTTTCTGCCAGAGTGCTGTTTTGCTGTGGAGGAACCTGAAAGCTGCTTCTTTATTTTTGCCAAGGAACAAGGAGAGAGGAACTTGGTGTGTACTCTCTGAACACTTGCTAGGAAATCTCCAAGGACTGGAAGAGTGCCAGTCTCCTGTTGAAGTCACAGGGCCAAAGGACTTCACCATCTACTGAATTGCTGAATTGCTGGAAAGTGTTGTTTCCAGTACACAAGGGAAAATCTGCAGTCTCGACGCCAGCAGCAACGCCAGTGAGCAGTGGGTATCGGCCCCGGCTCCAAGTGACCCCGTCTCGACGCCGGTATCGACGCCAGTGAGGAGTGAGTATCGGCTCTACCTCCAAGCGACCCCGTCCCAACGCCGCTGCTGATCGCATCGACTCGACGCCCTTCTCGACACCGTGAGCGCTGCTCCGGCCCGACATCCCTCGACGCCGCTGCGGATTGACCCGACTCCGAGGCACGACCTCGACGCCGATCTCGACGCCGTGGATCATCGTTTTCTTCGTTTCTCAAGGTACTGTACTTGTGGGGTCTGTTGCGACTCCAGGCTCGACGTAGCGCTCCTCGCGGTCGACGCCGAACCTTGGGAATTCTGTAGACTCGACGTCGTGTGACTCCTTTGGGGGTTACATTGTTGCCAAAGAACGGTGCTCAGAAGAATACTTTGCTAAAGAACTTTGCCAAGAAGAAACCTTACTTGAACTATTATTTTTCCTTCCAAAGAGTATTTATTAAGACTGTGGTATATTTTTGTCGTTATTTGGTCTTGTGCTAAGCCTTATATAAAAATACTATTTTTATAATAACTTCTGTGTCGTGTCCATCTGTAGTGTATTCACTTTATTACTGTATGTGGTCATAAATGCTTAACACACTGCCTCTGAGATAAGCCTGTCTGCTCTGCCAAGCTACCAAGGGGGTAGCAGGGGTTATCTGAGTGTGTAATCCCCTTTCCCTGACTAGAGTTGGTTGGTCCCTATTTGTCAGAAGTGTATACCTCTGCCAACTAGAGACCGCCGGTTCTAACAGTGAATTACATGGACTTCTCATTATTTCTCTCAAGATTCCTTGCCTAATCATTTTCTCTATTACAGGAGTTACTCCTTCAATTATCTCAGATGTCAATTTATATTGCGGGACATTTGGGTATGTTACTCCTTCGTTTACTGTTATTTTTATTGGATCTACATTTCTCATTAGTCCTACATCTTCTCCAGTGAAATCCCAAACTTCCGCTTTTACAGACTGTTTCAATTCTTTAGGTAATTCATCAGGGTTGAATACAGCATATGTTTCAGTAACCTCATTTTCTCTGTTAGCTATGGTCATCTTATACAGTACATCATCATCTGGTGTCTCAAAAGCTACAGAATATAGTGCAATTCATTTTGCACAACAGGTCCCTACCTAATAAATTCACAGGACTGGTGTCGCACACAACAAAGCGGTGCATTTCTGAAAATGTCCCTATGCTAACTTTCACTGGTTCTGTAAGGTACGTTTTAATCTGTCTGTTGGATACACCAACTACTTGGATCGTTTCATCCGAGAGAGGAAGATTCTTAACATCAGCTGATCTAACAGTTGATCGAGTAGCACCAGTATCCACTAGAAAAGTAATATTTTCGTCATTAACCTTCCCATCTAAAAATGTCTGGTCTGGTCTTCTTCTAGAGTTGCGCCAAGTACGCACTCTCCTTCCTCCCTTCGGCACCATCAATAGCTTTCTTCTGAGTCACTTTCATCGCGTTGCAGCCAATACTGCGAAACAGCGCTAGCGTGTGGCAGCTTATTTACCTGTTCTTCATTGTAGAATCCCGATTCACTACTATACTTCTGTGAGTTTCTGCTCTGTGGAAAAGGCGGTTTTGGCACCTGATTCTGTGGGGTAACAACTTGCTGCTGTCGCCGCAGTTGACCACTCACCTCATGAAAGCTCACCTGACCCTCCTGGGCACGTAAAGAGCTGAAACATGTCGACCCACTCATTGGACTGACTGTACAGCGGACACATTACCTGTCCAAGCTGCACAATCTCCTCTATTTTTTATTCTTTTTCCACGCACCAGACAACAATAAAGTCTAAAGTCCAGGTAGCATGAGAAAACATCCCCATTTTTAACTTTCA
This sequence comes from Triturus cristatus, assembly GCF_964204655.1. Classification (NCBI taxonomy): domain Eukaryota; kingdom Metazoa; phylum Chordata; class Amphibia; order Caudata; family Salamandridae; genus Triturus; species Triturus cristatus. The sequence goes on along the minus strand of NC_140586.1, from coordinate 133,441,887 downwards.
CTGTATCACGACACATGAGCACCTTGTCCTTTTTTTTGATTTCTGATCGCTACTGTACTATCCAGTGGTTTCCCTCCAGGCGGAGGCAGCACAACACTAAACCCGATGATGATGCAATCACGTTACGAAGGCGGAGAACCAAGATATACCGCCACATAATCCACCTAAAAACGTGAATGAGGGTTTTTTAAGGAACGGTCGAATAACCACCAAACCCTGGATAACAGGTTCAAGTGATCCACTCTTTTTTTGATATATAACTACCAATTGGAAGGTGACTGGATCACGTATCCTTCTTATTCCCTACCAACTGATTAGCCATACATATAGCAGCGTGCAGCTGTGGGAATCACATCCCTTTCGAAGACGCCCCGAAAATTTCGCTGAGGATTATTCGAACAAAACACATTGTACACTAAAGTGACCATACTTGACCCAGTACATCAAAATGGCAGAGAACTTAGGACTAAGTTACTCTACTGACGAGATCAACGCAATTCTTTCCCTTCCATCCCTTCTGCAAGATGGTGAAATCACACAAACCCTGGCTCAGAATGAGGACTGGGAACAACTATCCGAGGACAAGAAGGAACAAGTTAGAACAGCCATTCATGGCATTATTATGACTGAATATTTACGTGGAAACGCTGCACCGAGAGGATTGTGGGTCCAAAATGCACCTAGGATTTTTCTGAAAGACCTTGCATTTAGGAAAGACTGGTCAGCCATATCCTGGAAATGTACTAGAGACTACTTAGTCTTAATAATCAAAACTGCAACCAGATTAACAGAGGCGCTCACAATTAAGATCCAATTGAGTGAAGCAAAACTAAAAAACATGGTATCCATCACTGTCTTCAAGAAAAAACTAGAAGAAATCAACCATGATATGAATGAGACAAGAGAATATCTAACACAGAGCAAAATCCAGAAACTAAGTAAGGATTTAAAAAAATTCTCCATGGAAAAAATGCACCCCTACAGTAAGGACGACTATGAAGTATCGGAACACCAAACTGATAATGACTCCAGTGGTAACTCTTCTAACAACTCAGACTGGAGTGGGGATGACAACATGCCAAGACGAAAATTCAGAGGGCAAAACAGAAGACAACAACGACGAAGACCCAACACTTGGCGCAATCCTAATTACGGGGAACAACCTCCCCCACTCTTCCATCCCTTCACCCCAAATTATCAAGGCTGGATTAATCCATACCAAACAGCACCGCCACAACTAGGTCCCTACATGGGCCAATTTGTACAACAACCGACTTTTTTAGGGAGAGGCCGCAAAAACCAACGAGGGAGACGAAGAAATGTCACCTGGACCGATCAAGAGAGACAGATACTGACAAGGAGTATGGCCAACGCCACAAAAGAAAAACCCAGTACCAGCACGACCCACTAATTTTCAATCTGTCGAAAATTATCCTTTCGAAAGATCAGGAAGACGTCCTTAACAAAGGACTGGGCTTTGTACCAACACCACCATTGGACCTCTTTAAAACACAAAGTGAAGTTGCCCAATTCTGTAGAACATTGAAATTAAAAGCATTTTTTCAAGGCACGGAGATTAATCCCAACCTTGGAGACACCACCTTGAGACCCAAATCTACATTTTGCCCCCTGAACCATCAGGTACCAATAGAAATCCTGACCTTTGAACAGGCAGTAATGAAAGAGATAAATGAAATCAACAAGACGACGACTAAATCCTTCACAAATATTTCCAACAAAGAAAGAAAAGCACTGGAAGAACTAAGATCACAAGACGACATCATCATAAAGCCAGCCGATAAAGGCGGAGGCATAGTAATCATGGACAAGGACCACTATAACAACCAATGCCTTAGATTACTATCTGACGAAAAATTCTATAAAGTCATCAGAGAAGACCCAACTCCGAGGTTAAAAAGAACCATCAACTTAATGGTAGAGGAAGCAGAGACAAACAACTGGATCACTAAGAATGAGGCTTCATTCTTAAGAACGGATTCCCCACGCATACCATACTTCTATTCCTTACCAAAGGTACACAAAAATCAACGCCCACCACCTGGGCGTCCAATTGTTTCCGGAATAGGCTCTCTTCTAGAACCTCTCTCTCAATTTGCAGATCAATATCTTAGACCGATGGTACAACAGACTCCAACTTACCTAAAAGACACACGAGATCTGCTTAATCTCCTACAAGATCAACCGTTCCTAAGTGAAACCATGATCTTGGTCTCACTAGATGTGGAAAGCCTCTATACCAGCCTGCCTCAACAAGAAACTTTGAATACCCTGGAGGACTTACTCTTCTCACAGGATTGGCAATACCACACCCCCAGACACTTCATTCTAGAATGCTGCAGAATGGCTCTGACAGAGAATTATTTTGAATTTAACAACACTCTCTACCAGCAATGCCATGGTACTTCCATGGGAAGTACATTTGCGCCGAGCGTGGCAGGTCTATATGTAAGTAATTTTGAAAAAATACACATCCAGAACGTCAACAATCCATTCCATACTAGGATCACCTTCTGGAAGAGATATATTGACGACATCATCATGTTCTGGGAAGGAACAGAAGAAGACCTCAAAGACTTCCACAATTGGCTAAACACACGAGACGAATGTCTCAAATTCACTATAAATTCAAACAAGGACCATCTGGATTTTCTTGATCTATATATTTATGTAACTGACAATACCATCAAGACTAAAACATTCTTCAAACCCACGACTAAGAACAGCCTTCTCTCTTTCAACAGTTTTCATCCCCGCCCACTCAGAGAAAATCTACCCTACAGTCAGTTCCTGCGCCTAAAAAGGAACTGCAGCGAACTGAGTGAATACAAACAACAAGCGGAGGACTTACGCATAAAACTACTCAAACGCGACTATCCCATGAAAATTGTGAACAAATGTCAAAAGAGAGCAAGAAATCAACACAGAGAGAGTTTGCTAGAAGTGATACCTAAAACACCATCACCTGACCAAGTAACATGTGTCACAACATATAACACAGCCAGTAACACCATCAAGAAAATAATCAACAAAAACTGGCGCATTTTGACCTCTGGGAATCTAAACTGGCCAAAACCACGCTTCGCGAACAGGAGAACTCGGAATTTTAAGGACATGCTAGTACACACTCGTCCCTCCGAAAAAAAGACACTTACAACCACAAGTACCCTATGGAACCTACCGCCAGTGGTAGGCCATTTCCCATGTGGACACTGCTCAGTCTGTCATCTAACAGAAACGACGAAATCCGTTGAACTGACACCAGACTTAATGTGGAAGATGAGACAACATACCAACTGCAACACCACCCATGTAATCTACATGATTACCTGCCCATGCAACTTGAGATACATTGGAATGACGTGTCGCAAGGTAAAACAGCGAATCTGCGAACATAGAAGCAACGTCAGATGTAAACGCCACACTACCAAAATGAGCAGTCATTTTATTGACCACCCACATACGCTTGATGACCTCAAATGGATTGTCATAGAGTCTATGGTGGCTGGGTCCCAAAATGTCGAGAAACGTCTCTTTATACAAGAACAAAGATGGGTACACCGTCTCAAAACGAATATAACAGGTTTGAATGATGATGTGCCCTGGCTGAGTGTATCGTGAACATGTTTAAGACCATGTCACCCAAATGCCGGAATATGAAGCTCCGCATAATGATACCTACTCGATCTCTCAAGGAAACCTCTCTGGCAGCCTAAAGATCGATAATCCCAAGCGAATACATTTTCCGAATATGTCTATCGTTAACATATCAAAGACTATTCAACCCTATGGCCGGAACAATATGCCATACATGATGAGACCCAAACGATCTCTCAATTCTTACTTTTTTAACAATTTAATGATTGACATTAACCCTTCATTCAATCACGCCTCGCCTAAAATTTTATTTTTGCAAAATTTTATTTTTGCAATAACAGTAATATATGCTTGCGACACACTTTTTATACTGCTTTCAGTGTCCCATACAAGTTAAGACAGTAAAAAACTACAGTCATATATGCCACTGCCCTAATTGACAGTCTTTTTTCACTTTTGACTGCATAAAAATGTTCGAGTCTGGGCACTCTCCACCAAGCAGGAAGACAGCGTCAGCACAAGTCGTGCAGAGCGGGATTTCCGGTATGGAGAAGACTTTGGAGACGGAGACACGTAACGTTAAATCTAGATCTCTTTGTTTTATAAACCTGACCTTGTTCTTCCCCCCTCTCCCCTGACCTCTTCTAACAGCCTCACTACGCTGCCATTCTTCCTAAGAAGCCCGAAATCCGAGCTTTGAAGGTACGAAGGCTACTCGAACAAAGCTTGTTTACTTAATCTACGTATGATGTATGCCATCTTTCTCTCTGTGTTCCTAATTGAGCCAATAAGTACTGCCTAAACATGTTATGTAAGAGTGACTCTCAGAAGTACCACTACGGTCGCTTTTCATCCACAGACCGAGTGAATGCATGAATAATCACGTTAACAATGCCGCCTTACTGCATGTTATAAATCGATGTAAGTGGTACATGATAAACAGCAGACTCCATCAAGCATTCAACATTAGTATACATGACATTTCATAGTGCTCACTACCACGTTGTAAATACCCAGGTTTTTTTCCCCACACAACCTGCTATTCGCCACACATTGTATCCTATTAGACAACACATACAGATATCATCACAAAGATTTGCCATTTATACTTGCTATGTAACCAGCGGCGTGTTCGAACTCACCTTGCAGACCTTACTGTATATATAAAGAATTGCCATGTTGCATGTTTCTCGTCTTGTACTCTGGGTACAAAAAAAACCCCCATTGTTTTTAAATAAGAATTTTTTTGAAATACTTTCACTATCATTTGTTATTCGCCCTCCTTCTTCACCACAGGTACTAAACCTTCTAATAGGAGATCATTGAAAAATAACACGAACTCCTCACCCTTAAAGCGGACAATATCCCCCTTTAAGACAACACCCCCTGGTCCTGATGAAAGCTCACCTGACCCTCCTGGGCACGTAAAGAGCTGAAACATGTCGACCCACTCATTGGACTAACTGTACAGCGGACACATTACCTGTCCAAGCTGCACAATCTCCTCTATTTTTTATTCTTTTTCCACGCACCAGACAACAATAAAGTCTAAAGTCCAGGTAGCATGAGAAAACATCCCCATTTTTAACTTTCACTGTATCACGACACATGAGCACCTTGTCCTTTTTTTTGATTTCTGATCGCTACTGTACTATCCAGTGGTTTCCCTCCAGGCGGAGGCAGCACAACACTAAACCCGATGATGATGCAATCACGTTACGAAGGCGGAGAACCAAGATATACCGCCACATAATCCACCTAAAAACGTGAATGAGGGTTTTTTAAGGAACGGTCGAATAACCACCAAACCCTGGATAACAGGTTCAAGTGATCCACTCTTTTTTTGATATATAACTACCAATTGGAAGGTGACTGGATCACGTATCCTTCTTATTCCCTACCAACTGATTAGCCACACTCACCTCATGCTGCACCTGTGGGTTCAATGATGGATTTTCATTGTTAGTACTTGGGGGAAATTTACACTCTGATTTCCAATGCCCTATCCCACCGCAATTATGGCATGGGAACTTCTTTTTAGCTTCTTCTATATTGCCCTTTCCTTTCCCAGGACCAAATTTCTGTCTTGTTCCTGTGTTACTTGCATGTTCCACTATTTGAGCTTACTGTCTTTCCGCTACTTTTACCTGTGCCCACATAGCCTTTTCTTTCAGTTTTCGCTGTTTTGCCTCAATCTCATCACTAAAGTATTTAGCGTGTCTCAGTACTTCATCTATTTTCTTATTTTGCCAATCAACAGTATGCTGTTTAATCATTTCACCAATTTCTGGACGTAAACCATATTCGAATCTGTATACAAAATGACTCAAATCCTTTTCACTCAGATTCTCATCTCCGCTAAACTGCTTAAAAGCTAGTATTAGCCTCTCATAATATGCATGTACTGACTCTTTACTTTCTTGATGTGTTCGATCAATTTTTACCCAATCTGTCTCTTTAGGGGGCACTTTATTTTTCAAAAATACCATAACCTGTTCATATTTCTTCATTACCTCGGGGTCTGGCGCTCCTGTTTTAGGATCCCTAGGATATTCCTGAGTTGGCCAATTTATCATGAGTTTGCACTCTGTCCATAAATCTGCTGGTACTATTATGTCAAATAGACCATTCAAATCAATCCATAGTACTTTAGACAATTTCACAAATCTGTCTACCTGCCTGTACCACTCGACGGGCTTCTCACGCAGTCGAGGAAAATCAGTCGTAAAAGACAAAATATCCTGTCTTGTCCATGGAAAATGTACATATCCTTCTCCTGGAATCTCTCTCATAGGGCATTCTGTCACTACCTTTTCCTTTTCTCTTACAGGAAATGCTGAAAATGTCTTATCTGAGGCATCATCACGTTTTCTATACCACCTGCTTCTCAATTTATCCACATCTCCCCATTTTCTCAATAAAATGAATATGTCCTTAATCTGTCCTATTCGTCCTGTGGTGTTCATGTTTTCAATATCTTTTTCGGTGAAATCTACTCGATATGGTTTCTGTAAGGCTTTTACCTTTTCAATATCAATACCCATCTCATTTGCCACTTCTTCTAACCTTTCATGTAGGTTTTTCGCTCTCCATGTCACACTTTTACACAAAAATAGTAATTCTTCATCCTGATAAGTTTTCAATTTTTCTGTGGGGATAGTCCATACTATTAATTCTTCCAATACCATTCGTAGCTTAGCCACATCAATTGATTGGGATTCTTTGTCTTTTCTCTGCAAGCTTCTTAACCATTGACTTAACTCCTCTGTTGATGGTCCTACTGGCTTCTCTTCATTTCCTTGTCCAAAATCTTTTTGGGTTTCTGACATTGTCTCTATCATTGTCATACGTCTCTCTGCACAGTTCTGACCTACAAACGGGTTATTTGAAAAATTTGGTTCAACTATACTCATAGTCTGTCTCCATGGGTTCTCATTCTGACTCACTCTTGGTTGTTCAACCGGTTTATTACTTTTATAAGGGACTGTCAAACAATGCTCACTGTCCTTTTGTTTGTCAAAAATAGGCATTACTGGACCTATCGTTACTGGAACAGTCACCGCTTCTAGATTCTTAGTCAATTCTCTTATTTTCTCGGTTAACTCTTGGGTCGTTTTTGCTAATTCTGCAGAATTTTCTCCATCTTTTTTCTCTTCAGATCTCTTTTCTACTTCTCTAATGGCATTGTTTTTACCCAAACTTTGGAACTCTGGTTCCGATTTTATAATTCGTACTGTTTCTTTCATTGGGGCACTTGGGGTTAATATTTCTGGTTCTGGTCGAGACGGTGGTCGATTCTTATAGAACATATCTTCAAGAACATCATCCTCTGACTCATTCCCTCTGTACCCTCCCGACTCCACATTATGCCTCTTTTCTACGCACTTTCGTCCTTCATTCTCTCCTGCAGTTCTTACGGGGAACAAACCCTCAGTCATACTCGCATCCCGCCATCTTCTCATTCGATCATTATGCGTTTCATGTCCATATGATCTGCCAAACAGGTACCTATATCCTCTACCATTTCTTTGTCTCTCTCGCTCATGCATTTTGTCTTCCCATTCTGTCAAAGCCTCAAACTGCGTCGGTCTAGGTCTTGGTTCTAAATTCATCATTTTTTCTGTCAAATTTCGCAAAACAGCCAAATTAAATGAACCATGTTCTGGAAAAGCTAATACTCCGTCCTCCTTTGTGTATCTCACCCAATTGTCTAACCAAATACAGGTATGATATCCATATTTCGCAATCATAAAGGATGCAGGGTTTTTGGTGGAGGAAGTAACTGTCCTTCCCTAGTTTTGACCGGTTTGTCCTTCTTAAACCACTTCTTAATTTTTCCGAACCATGACTTTTTCTCTTTTTCTGGTGGATCGTAATACATTTTTCTGTCTTCCGTGTATCACTAGTCTCTCTTGCCAACTGTACCGCTATTCTATCCAATCACAGCGCGACTCACACTAACGCACCAATTCAGAGCGTCTACGTAAGTCACCCTGTATTTCTCCACTCCTAGCGCGGCGTACACTAACGCACCAATCCGGAGCGTTTTATAGTTCTGACCGACTGTCCAATCCCAGCGCGGTCGTTCTGACATCAGCAGCCGCTGCGGCAGCTCCTGCTCCTGTCTACCCCTCCTTTACAAATCTGCTCAGTAAGTTTTTGTTTCAATTTCTATACTTCTGTTAGTAACATCATAGAAACGTCTCCATTGTCTGCTTCACTAACCAAAGAACAGCAAAAAGACCTTTCTCATGAGAATTCCTTCTTTCCCGAGAGCAGCGCTTACCTCTGCCGTACTACGGAATCGTTACTTCCGTTGATAAAGTAGCACATCCCTCTACTTCACCCTTCTAACAAGCACTAGCTAATTGTTTCTCTAGTATTTAAGACACATAGTTGGAGACCCAATGCTCCTGAGAAATAAACCCAGAGTTTCGCAATTAACCCAAATGCTATTTCGTTCATGCACTTTCACACTAGAAAATGTAGAACATTCATACAGAATCCTGTCTTTCCCAAGAACAGCGAACAGTCTGTCCTACTACAGAATTATGACATACGTTATCAAAGCAGCGCTTCCCTCTACTTTGTCCTTCTAGCAAGCTCAGAGAATACCTATTACCTTTCCAGTGATAAGCGTTATCGGAATGCCATTTGGATCCCTGGTACCTAAGACCAGAACTTCATAGGTAACCTTTGCTATCATACACTCTTCTCTCACACTGTAAATGTCTCTAATGGCAACACACGACGATGCTACCGAATCAAACCCAGACAATGCGTCGTGCAACTCTAATCGTTACACGTTTCCCTTGTGTCCCTACAGGGCAACAACAATTCCGTCTTTCCCGAGAGCAGCGCTTACCTCTGCTCTACTACGGAACCGTTACAAACTTCCGACTTCCTACATCCCAGAAGCCGTGCTAACAACATAGAACTCGACGCGACTCAACATAGAGAGTTAATACATAAATCAATGCCAATTGATATCCAATAATCAATAAGCAATGTACAAGCAATAATCACCAAACCAAAACAATAACAACCATCATACTGCTACCAGAAAAACTGCTGCAGCGTAGAGTACAAAATCCCTCCTTCCGTCACAGATCGAGGATCTCACAAACACACACAACCAATACATTCGCTGGTGGGGCCCATAACACCAACATTCACTCACCATCAATCTGTGTTTCTCAGGAGGCGATTATCTTCCAAATGCTGACATGAAAGGAAATACCTCTTTACCCTAATGAGCAACAAATCTACGTAACCTTCTGAAACTCATTAGGACCTGAACTTCACCTTTAGTATTCCTCTCATAAATTGGGATGAATCAGTTAGTTGCTGGTTTAGGTTAATTTCTAATTCTCTATTTACCTTTAAATTAATACATTTTCAATGAATAAACAACCCTAACTCATTTTGTAGTTAATCAATTCAATCTTTTTCAGTTCAAAAGATTTTTATTGGATAAGTAAAGGTGTCAATACATAAGAAAAAATACAAACATATCTTCAATATAAGAGAAAAGTAAAACATGGTGATGAAAATATACAATTAATCATAGGATAACAAAGATTTGAGGCTAAATAACAAAAGACAGTGCTGATAATAATGAGCAATATAGTAGCTTATATAAAAAGAGTAATGCAAATGAAAAGCCATGTCAATCAAGGAGGTTTGGAGACCTCTTGCTGAATAGGTGACACATGAGAGGAGCGTTTAGCACAAGTATCTAGGTACAAGGTTACAGGAAGCCATAAATCATGCCGTTTAGCAGCTAAGCTAAGGGGGTATACGAAGACAGTATCTAGCCTGTGATTATGACAAACATTGTACCACCATGCTTTGAAAGAAATATTTGCAAAGTTTTTCCAATTGACGGTGATTTGCTGGAATGCAACAGTTAACAACAAATCAACAATCTGCGTATTAAGATCAGTGTCATCCCAGCAAGGAGAGAGGCTCCCTAAAAAAATATTGACATAAGAGAAGGGGGATGTAGTGCGGAATATGGCATTGATTTGGGCCCAAACTAGTGTCCAAAAGTTATGCGTAAGAGTGCAAGAAAAAAGCATGTGAAAAAGAGTGGCCTTAGGAGTCGAACAGGACCAACAGAGATCCGGGGTAGAAGAAAACCTCTTATTCAACACCTGGGGAGAAAGGAGAAGCCTGTTGTAAATAAAGAAAAGGGTTTGTGTGAGAGAGGCAGCTCTAGATGTCTTGCGAAGTTTGGTCCATAATTTGTCCCAAAGAGAGGTGGGCCAAGAGATGGCAAGATCAGATTCCCACTGTTCCTCAACTTTGGATTTTGGTCTAGGTGTGAGGATCGTATGAAATGAGTGGTATAATGAGGAGGCTGTAGGGTGGGTACGCAGGAAGGAATGAAGCTGTGAGGTAGGATTGGGAGGGTGAGGATGCATGAGGGGGTTAGAGAGAAGAGCATAAGTGGACATAACTGCATTTTTAAGCATAAGATATTTGCAAGCAAAAGAACGAGGGAGATGGAAGTTTTGGCTAAGAACAGAGAAGGATAAGAAATCAGAATTAGAAAAGAGTTGAGATACCCAGATCAAACCCCTCTGTCTCCAAGTTTTCCAATAAAAGGGCTTGCGATTGATGGATATACTGTTATTGTGCCAAATAGTGGAATTGAGAAACTCTGCCACAGAGGAGGGGGGACCTGGAGAGGTGGAAAGAAGCAATTTGGCTGTAAACTTGTGAATGGGAATGGAGGAGAAGTGGGGCTTACGAGAAAATGAAAGGTATTCAGCAAAAGTAAAAGGGGATAAAGAAAGGCGTTCAATGACAGCCCATGAGGGGGACGGCTTATCAGGGTCTTGCAACCAATGGGAAGCTTGCCGCAAAAGGAATGCCTTGTGGTAAGCGGGAAAATTCGGAAAGTTAACTCCACCCTCAGACTTGGGGAGTTGCAGTCTGAGCAAGGACATACGTGCTTTTTTGCCGGACCAAAGAAAGGAAGAGAGAATAGTGTTGATTTTCTTTTCTTAAAAAACTTAGCAGGGATAGGAATTGGAATGTTGGAAATGGTGTAAAGGACTAATGGGGAGAGCATCATTTTAATCGTGTCAAGACGGCCCCACCAGGAAAGGTACAGTGGGTGCCATCTGGAAGTGAGGTCGGATAATTTCTGGATGCACTTATTAAGGCATAACGAAACAGTGTCGGAAAGGGAGGGGGTAATGTGCAGACCAAGGTATTTGATGTGTGAGGGGCTCCAAGTAAATTTGGACGCCATAAAATCCGGTTTAAAAGTGAACTTAGTAAGGGGTAAAATCTCACACTTGTCATTATTTAGCTTATAACCTGAGATCTGAGAGTAATCGTGAACTTCAGCTAGGAACGCGGGGATAGAATTGGCGGGATTAGACATGAATAATAGAATATCGTCTGCGTAGGCAGCAAGTTTAATATTAGTTTGGGAAATTTGGAAACCATGTAAGTTAGGGTTTTGACGAAGTTTTGAAAGAAAGGGTTCCAAGGCCAGATTGAAAAGAAAGGGGGAGAGAGGGCAACCCTGACGAACACCTCTGCCTAGATTGAAAAAAGAGGAGACTAGACCATTGGCGCAAACCGCCGCTCTAGGGCTGGAATAAAAGAAGGAGATAAAAGAAATGAAATGCGGACCGAACCCATACCATTTAAGGGCGGAGAAAAGGAAAGTCCACTCCACCCTATCAAACGCTTTTTCCGCGACTAGGGCAATGGCTGCTAGTGAGTCTTGGAACTGTGGAGATTTGGAAAGGACATTAAACAAAAGTCTGGTGTTATCTGTGATGAAGCGACCCTTAACGAAACCAGATTGTTCAGGGCCTAGCAGTTCGGGAAGAAAAGGGTCTAGTCTTATGGCGAGAGATTTGGCATATAATTTATAATCAATGTTAACCAAAGAAATTGGTCTGTAATTCTTACAATGCTGGGTATCTTTTCCTTCTTTGGGTATAACACAAATGTGAGCGTCTGAGAATGTACCTGAAGAAGAGCCACTTAATATGAAGGAGTCAATAAGGGAATGTAGCCTGGGCAATAACAGTTTAGAAAAATGCAAATAAAATTCAACTGTGAATCCATCTGGGCCAGGGGCCTTGTCTTTCTTGAGTGACTGAAGTGCGGTAAGTAATTCATCGCTAGAGATTGGTGATTCAAGGGCAGATAAATCAACAGGGAAATTGGAAGGTGGTTGAATGCTGGCAAAAAAAGTAGCAAGAGAGTGAACAGTGGGGTGCGTTTCAGAAGAGTAGAGTTTGGAGTAAAACTGGGAGAATTGCTCTAAAATATCAACATCTGTATGCTTTAAAACAGAATTAACATCGTAGACAGATTCAATATTCAGTTTGTTTTGCTTGACTTTTAGATAGTTGGCTAAAACCTTCCCGCTTTATTTTTACCCCCATAGAATTTTTAACTGGATTTCAACAAATACAATGAAGCATCCTCAGTGGATTGTTTGTTAAATTGCAACTTGGCATCAATGAGAGCAGTCAAACTTTCTTGCGAATGGGAAGTATAGAAAGAATGCTCTAATTTTTTAATCGTAAAAAGGAGGTCACTAGTGCGTTTACGAGCATTCTTACGTTTACTAGCCACAAAGCTGATAATAAAGCCCCTGGCTGCTGCTTTATAGGCGTCCCAGATAACATGGTTGGGCATGGTGGGTGTGTCATTAATGTTGAAAAATTCTGTAGTGAAATCAACAAAGGAGGTGGAGAATTTGGGATCGAGGAGTAAGGCATTGTTAAAGCGCCATCTCTTTGGTCCAGTGGACTTGGGTAAAATGTCAATGTTAATCAAAACGGGGGCATGATCAGAAAATGAGATGGGACCGATGTCAGCATGGGAAAGGGATTGGGACATGTGATGGGAAAGAAAAATATAGTCAATACGCGATTGCGAATGATGGGTCGGGGAGTAGAAGGTGAATTCTTTAGAAGTAGGGTTACAAAGACGCCAAGCATCAATGAGTTTATGTTGGGATATCGCTTGAGCAAAGAGCTTGTGGGACTTATTAGGGACAAAAGATGCCTTGGAGTTTCTGTCTAAAAAAGGATCAAAGGGTAAGTTACAATCACCTGCTAAGATAAAATTATCATCAATATATTCAGTGATGCAGGAGGCCATTGCGCGCCAAAAGACAGGATCACCAACAGTGGGGGCATAAACATTAAGTAGGGAAAGAGGGACACCCTTCGAGGAAAGTTTGACATACAACCATCTACCTTCGGGATCTGATTCAGAAACCAAGAGCAAATGAGCAAGGGATTTGCGAACTAGTACAACCACACCGTTTCTCTTACCATCAACCGGAGATGAAAATACAGCACCCACCCATCCTCTTTTAAGTTTAGCAGCTTCAGCATCAGACAAATGGGTTTCTTGTAAAAAGGCAATGTCTACATTTAATTTGGCTAAATGAGAGAGAATTTTTTGTCTCTTGATAGGAGAATGCAGACCTTTAACATTCCAGGAAACAATTCGAACTGACATTAAGGGTTAATCGAAGAATGGACCAAATGGAGAATAGGACAGCGAGGAAAAGCCTCGGACCAAGAAAGGGCACAAGAAAAAGAGAGGATGAGGTGAGAACAAACATGATGAAACATGAGCAAAAGAAAAAATGAGAGAGGGACCAGAGAAGCCATGTAAATAGGAAAAAGCCAAGAAAATAATAAGAATGATAAGAAGACACAGCAATTCTCAGAGATAATGGTAAGTAAGGGCCAAGGGAGAGAAAGATAAGTAAAGAGAGATAAACACAAGCAAGAGATCCAATATACAATGGGGAGAAAAAAGAGTGAAGAAAGAGAAGAGGAGGAGAACCATGGAAAAGGTAATGACACCAATAAACCTGAGAGCATCGGGGGAAAGGGTAAGTTAAGAAAATATAGAACAAAGAGAAACATGATAAATAAGGAATGAAGAGTACTTACGGGGGGTAGCATGGGAAAAATACAATCAGGAACTGGGAACAAGCGAAGACATACGTAGAGACGAGGGGAGGGAGGTAGGGCCAACTGGGAGAAGCAAGGCATTCGGGGTGAAGGAGACGTCCAACCAGAGAAAACAAAACGGAACGCAAAACAATGATCTGTGAAGGGAGAAAAAGAACAAAGTTAGGCAATCAAATACAATGAAGATAAAAAACAAACATATGACCAGCTGAGGAACCAGAACAACAATATCGGAAGCTAAAATAAAAGATATAATCTTAACGAGAGAACATACAATCTGAAGAACCTGTAAAAATGAAAGCATTGAAGCATAGTAAATTGGGGAACCAAACTGCAACTACAGAAAAAAGTCATGGTGGGTGAGAAGAGGGACCAGACAGCTCCATATCAGCTTGACCGCAGGAATTCAGGAAGCTTCGAAGTCGCGCAGGATCCTCACATGTTGTAGTCTTATTATTATGAGTGACCTTAAATAGACAAGGATGAAAGAGCCCATATCTGGCACCAATGGAGCGAAGGTCAGGTCTCATGTCTAGGAAGGCCTTGCGACGATTTGCAGTGGTCCTGGCATAATCCTGTGCAAAGAACAGAGTGGAACCTGACCATGTGAGACGAGGAGAGGCTCTGGCGGCTGAAAGGACTTTCAACAAGTCTGTGTACTCTAGAAAGTACATTATTACACCTCTAGGCTTCGTTGACGCGGAAAGTGAGGAGGATGCTCGACCAAGCCTATGAGCACGTTGGATATTCAGTGAGGTGTCATCAGGCAGGTGCAGAAGCTTAGGAAGAAAGGACTTGAAGAAATTGATGGGATCATTCCCCTCACAACCCTCCACCAGGCCGTAAAGACGAAGATTATTGCGTCTGTTGCGATTTTCAAGGTCCTCCACCTGCTTCTGGAGAGAGGAAATCTGCGCATGCATGTGAGAGACCTTGGTCGCAGAGTCCTGAAGAGAGGAGACGTCACGCTCCACCGACGACACTCTTTCATCCATCGAAGCCCAATTGTCAGTGAGAATCTGCAACTTAGCATTAGTCTCTTCCATGTAAGGGCGCAAGGCCCGTATCTCATCGAGGAGTAACTCCATAGAGATGGGCGAAGAGGACTTAGGAGGCGAAGGCGGGTCTTTTTTTAGCCTCTTAGAGTTCACTTTTGCCGAGGATTGTGAGGAGGTGTCCGCAGTCGACGTCATCTCAGTTGAAGCTTCCAAATGGGCCAGTGCCGTGAATAACTTGGAATTTTTAATGAAATTACGCTTTTGAACTTTACTGGAGCAATCCGCCATCAGCACGCCTATAGAGCGTGAGGTCTTAAAATATCCTATTGCCCGACTAAAAGAGGACCAGAAAGCAAATTAATAAAGAAATATGCCAGGCCAAAAAATTGGAGTCATAAGTGTTGGAGACTAGAGTCATAAAAATGGCCGCCGTATATGAGGAGAATTGAAAATTCCAGTCAAATCATGAAAGAAAAAAAAAAGAGAAGCGACAAAAATAATCATAGTTAAAGAAAAAAAAAAGTCACCTTAGAGTGCTGGTCAGCCACAACTGTGCTTCAGGAAGTGCTGGGGTCAAAATTGCGAATATGAGGCATCCAGGGGATCCATGCGTGATGAGACGCGCTGCTGAGGCGTTCTCGGGTGAAAATAAACAAAATGGCGGCCGCGGCCGATGACGAGCCGCGACCGGAGATAAAATGGGCTGTAAGACCCAAAATAGCTGTGCCTCAGCGCCGGAAAAGGATTGAAAATACTCCTGGCATGCTCCGACAAGGAAGACTGCCCTCCGTTGGTGAAGACTGATGCGCGAACCGCCGGTAGACTCCGGCGTGAGCGGAGCTCCTAGCCGAACGCCGCCATCTCCTACGGGCGCCTAGCCACGCCCCAATCAATTCAATCTTTATCTAATTAATGCAAATTAAATCATTCGTTTATTGAAGCCGCCAATCATCATATTTACCTATTCAGGCTAATCGCCGTCCTCTAAGTCAAATCCAGTAGTCTTGCAAATCTATGCCCATCAAATTTAGTAATTTCAGTTCATCAGGAGATTGGGCATTAATTCAGTCCGTCAAAGATTCAGGGAAACAGCTGTCCTGCAGCGTCACCGTCCTCTCCGTCAGCATAACGTCAGGAAAACGAGAAAGCCATACAACCTCTCTATTCTACCATAATTTATAGTAAAATTATTGTCAAAAAGTATCAAATACTGGTTTTCAGCTCCTCTTATTAGACAATCAGAGATCGTCTGACAGGGTTCACATGGAATAATGTCTCTTAGGTCATCAGTCTTGCTTGTTCCGGTTTAAAGAGGTATCTTATTGTTCTTCTGAAAAGCTGGCTTGCTTCCCAGGACGACCTTGGTGGGTACAGTCTAGTTAGGGTCACGACGAGGCCACTGTTGCTGGCGTTAGCGCAGGCGCACTTCACCCAGAACCTCGTGTAGCGTTGTCAGTCAAGTCAGGTACCGGAGGCAGCCAGTTTTGTGGCAGGCCCAAATGGTCAACTTAAGCAAAAGAAACACAAAACGCAATTAATACATAGAAATAATCTAATTAGTATAAACATGCAGAAATGGGGAGGGTATACAACATTTTTGCATTACCCGCTCCAGCACAATCACTTTTTCCAGGGCAACCTACCTTCACACACGTCTTAACATTATTCCAAATCATATCTCTACCACACACCATGTCCTATTTTTCTTATTCCATTACTGAAATACCTTGATCACATATAAGAGCCATTTAACATTCATTTTATTTATTCACACTCCACTGTTGTAATTGCAAAGCCATCCTAGAAAGAAAATCTACATTTAGTTTTCTTGGAATGTAAACAACTTTATACATATATTCTTGCAACCAAATTAGAAATCTGCGCAACCCTCAGAGAAGCATTAGTCATGCCCTCTGCTGTGAGTATTTTAGTCAAAGGTTTGTGATTACATCTTAAAACAAATGTTTTCCTTCAAATAAATGATCTAAAATTTCCCCTAGCCCATCCATATACTAATGTTTCACGCTCAATAACTGAATACTTTTCTTATATTGGTGATAATGAATGTGAAGCTCAAGCTACAATGTATTTTTCACCTTTACAACCACATTGTGACAGCAATATACCAATCCCTTTCACACTAGCGGGGTCAATATACTACTTGCATTAGGGTCACAACCTTGTAAGCATGGTGCATTCAAAACGTAACATTTAATTATTTTGCCATTTTTCATCCTAAACAAATGTAGCTTTACTTTTAAGTAGTTGTCTAATGTTTAAATAAAACTTTGTTAATCCCAAAAATGACTTTTCCTCCTCATTGTTAGTAGGAGATGGTGCAGACCGAATTGCCTCAATGAGTTTAGCCTTAAATTTCATGCTGTCATCACTAATCTCATTTCCCAAATATGTGACCATATTCACAGCAATAGAACTTTTTAAAGTTACACATTCAACCCCCTTCTTTTCAGGATTTGAGAACTTCATATAATACCATGTCATGTTCATTTACCCATCACATGGATATCGTCTTGAAAAAACATCACATTTTTGAGTTTCCCAAACAACAAGGACATCAGTCTCACACTGCAGCAAAAGAGGCCAGTACAAAAGGCATCCTTTTAAACTGAAAACAACCTTTTGGCGAAATAAGGGAAGTAAATCTATGACACTCTTCTTGCAATATAACCTGCTGGTCTGACAAAACCAGTATTGTCAACCATCTATGACCTTTAGTTGAGGCTATCATCTCATTTATGCATCTCATTTATGCATGGAAGTGAAAATCTATCCACAATTATATCCTCATTAAGATATCGAACGTCAACACAGAGTCTTACTTTGCTATTAGCTTCCCTTACCACCGCCAGTGGTGAAACCTAGTCTGAAGCTTCCACTGTTCCAATGATATCCAGTTGAACCAATCTATTCAACTCATTTAGAAACTTCATTTCTAATTAACATCGTTATATTCTTACTTGATGTACTCTAGGCACTGCATTGTCTTTTTAGTGTTAGCTTATGTTCCTTCCAACCTGTTTCATCATTCTCATTATTTAATGCTCCTCCGACATTGTTTTCTACATATTTCACTTTAGTACTTCTCTTATTGCGTACTTTAGGAAAATGGTCGATAATACCACAAAATATACACTTTTCAGAATAAGGCACGTTTTACTAAAAGCCAAATATCCAGAAGCATAACACCTGATGTTTTTTATTAATCTGTTCCAAGTTTGAAAAACGGACAGATACTGACTATTGCACTTGATGTGTTCTTTTTTCCCATATTGAATCTTCCTACGTTACTAACCACCTCATGGTTAGGCCTGGGCCAAAATTCCGTTCCGTTCGTGGAAATTGCGATAATTTGGCATTTTCGCGTTCCACGGAAAGCGTGAAAATGTAAAAATTTCCCCATTCCGCAGCTTAGAGATAATTTGTTTCTTGCTCGCGCTGTAAAAAAAAACATTCTCGCGTGCGCGTGATGCCTTACCTGAATCCCCGCGTTCGATGACAAGTTTTCCCGACCCGGTCGCATTCTCCACGAGATATTGGATTGTTGGTAGCCATTTTGCGCTGTCTCGCAACAGTCCACGCTCGCATTGTCGCGCGATCACTTCATTTGTCACGTGATCACATCATTCTTCTTGCGATCATGCACCGCGCCAGTATGAGAAGATTGAGATCTCGAACATGTCATTCTACACCGCGAGCGAGAGCGTGAGGACGCGGGCACGTCTAATCGAACGCGAAAAGGAGAAAGAGACCCCGAACACGTCATATCCAACGCGACAGGGAGCGAGAGAACGCGATCATGTCATTTTCGACACGCCATCGTCATCCGGCGGAAGTAATGTGAAGCTCGAGAACTCGAACATGTAAAATTTTCAATTTGGAGAAGAATATCAGCTCTAGCAGCATGAAACCTTCTGCAAATGATGATTTTGGATGAAAACAACTCCTCAGATTGACATTTGGCTGTCCTTTTTTGTGCAAGGAGTCCTTTTTTAAAAAGGTGGGGAGAGGGAGGAAGTGACACAGAATCTCGAACTTCCTGTTCCTGTCCAGCAGGCTCCTCCCAGTGCTTTGTCCATCTCCTGCTCATTCTGCCTTTGGATTTTGAGCTGGAAAGATCACTCTTTTTGTCTGCTGCATCATTGCAATTGGATTTGAGGATTTTTTTAATAGGATATTTTACAAGTAAGTGGTTGTTGTGTCTGTTTGACTGTGGGCATTGCAGTTGTTGTAACTACAATTTATTTGTGGTAACTATCATCATTCCTTTTTTTAAAAAATTTGTGGGTAGTAGTAGTCAGTAGTAGGTCCGAGCTAGTCATGGGCATGGCCTCATGGGTGTGTGCATGATGAAGCAACTGTTCCTTTGGTGTTTTTTTAATGTATTTCATTTTCAAGCATCATTTAGGGCATGGATGGCATTGGATTGAGTTGGGGAAGTGTGTTTTTTTGGGTTGGCCTTTCTGATGTTGTTGGGCCTGGCCATGTGGTTGGTGGCCATTTTGAAGCCTAGGCCTGCAAGCTTGCCTGGCCTTGTCTGCCAACAGGTCTGCTTTCGTCCACTAGGATCAGAGCAGGTAGCCACAGCTTCATTAATCAAGTGTTTTCTGTGTGGTCTGTTGAATTTAGACATCATTTAGGACATGGATGGTATTAGATGGAGTTGGGGAAGTGTGTTTTTTTTGGGGTGGGCTTTCTGATGTTGTTGGGCCTGGCCATGTGGCTGGTGGCCATTTTGAAGCCTAGGCCTGCAAGCTTGCCTGGCCTTGTCTGCCAACAGGCCTGCTTTCATCCACTAGGATCAGAGCAGGTAGCCACAGCTTTATTAATCAAGTGTTTTCTGTGTGGTCTGTTGAATTTAGACATCATTTAGAGCATGGATGGCATTGGATTGAGTTGGGGAAGTGTGTTTTTTTGGGGTGGCCTTTCTGATGTTGTTGGGCCTGGCCATGTGGCTTGTGGCCATTTTGAAGCCTAGGCCTGCAAGCTTTCCTGGCCTTGTCTGCCAACAGGCCTGCTTTCATCCACTAGGATCAGAGCAGGTAGCCACAGCTTTATTAATCAAGAGTTTTCTGTGTGGTCTGTTGAATTTAGACATCATTTAGGGCATGGATGGCATTGGATTGAGTTGGGGAAGTGTGTTTTTTTGGGGTGGCCTTTCTGATGTTGTTGGGCCTGGCCATGTGGCTGGTGGCCATTTTGAAGCCTAGGCCTGCAAGCTTGCCTGGCCTTGTCTGCCAACAGGCCTGCTTTTTCATCCACTGGGATCAGAGCAGGTAGCCAGAGCTTTATTAATCAAGTGTTTTCTGTGTGGTCTGTTGAATTTAGACATCATTTAGGGCATGGATGGCATCGGATTGAGTTGGGGAAGTGTGTGTTTTTGGGGTGGCCTTTCTGATGTTGTTGGGCCTGGCCATGTGGCTGGTGGCCATTTTGAAGCCTAGGCCTGCAAGCTTGCCTGGCCTTGTCTGCCAACAGGCCTGCTTTTTCATCCACTGGGATCAGAGCAGGTAGCCAGAGCTTTATTAATCAAGTGTTTTCTGTGTGGTCTGTTGAATTTAGACATCATTTAGGGCATGGATGGCATCGGATTGAGTTGGGGAAGTGTGTGTTTTTGGGGTGGCCTTTCTGATGTTGTTGGGCCTGGCCATGTGGCTGGTGGCCATTTTGAAGCCTAGGCCTGCAAGCTTGCCTGGCCTTGTCTGCCAACAGGCCTGCTTTTTCATCCACTAGGATCAGAGCAGGTAGCCACAGCTTTATTAATCAAGTGTTTTCTGTGTGGTCTGTTGAATTTAGACATCATTTAGGGCATGGATGGCATTGGATTGAGTTGGGGAAGTGTGTTTTTTTGGGGTGGCCTTTCTGATGTTGTTGGGCCTGGCCATGTGGCTGGTGGCCATTTTGAAGCCTAGGCCTGCAAGCTTGCCTGGCCTTGTCTGCCAACAGGCCTGCTTTTTCATCCACTAGGATCAGAGCAGGTAGCCACAGCTTTATTAATCAAGTGTTTTCTGTGTGGTCTGTTGAATTTAGACATCATTTAGGGCATGGATGGCATTGGATTGAGTTGGGGAAGGGTGTTTTTTGGGGTGGCCTGTCTGATGTTGTTGGGCCTGGCCATGTGGCCAGTGGCCATTTTGAAGCCTAGGCCTGCAAGCTTGCCTGGCCTTGTCTGCCAACAGGCCTGCTTTTTTATCCACTAGGATCAGAGCAGGTAGCCACAGCTTTATTAATCAAGTGTTTTCTGTGTGGTCTGTTGAATTTAGACATCATTTAGGGCATGGATGGCATTGGATTGAGTTGGGGAAGTGTTTTTTTTTGGGGTGGCCTTTCTGATGTTGTTGGGCCTGGCCATGTGGCTGGTGGCCATTTTGAAGCCTAGGCCTGCAAGCTTGCCTGGCCTTGTCTGCCAACTGCTTTTTCATCCACTAGGATCAGAGCAGGTAGCCACAGCTTTATTAATCAAGTGTTTTCTGTGTGGTCTGTTGAATTTAGACATCATTTAGGGCATGAATGGCATTGGATTGAGTTGGGGAAGTGTGTTTTTTTGGGGTGGCCTTTCTGATGTTGTTGGGCCTGGCCATGTGGCTGGTGGCCATTTTGAAGCCTAGGCCTGCAAGCTTGCCTGGCTTTGTCTGCCAACCGGCCTGCTTTTTCATCCACTAGGATCAGAGCAGGTATCCACAGCTTTATTAATAAAGTGTTTTCTGTGTGGTCTGTTGAATTTAGACATCATTTAGGGCATGGATGGCATTGGATTGAGTTGGGGAAGTGTGTTTTTTTGGGGTGGCCTTTCTGATGTTGGTTGTCTTAAAGACATGCTTTTGTTGTATGTGTCTGGTGTGTTGGTGTGCAATGCATGCACCCTGCAGACCTTTTTAGGGCCTGTGAATGTTCGTATTTCCATTTGGTTGCATTAAAAAGGCAGAGCAGTGTGCTTTAGCGTGCATCCTTTACCTGGCTTTTATAGGCCTTTTGTCAGCTCCTGGTGTTTCCCAGGCCCCCGGCTTGTTTGTGATTTGTGAGTGTCCATGTGGGTGGTGGCCTTTTTTTGTGTTTGGGCTAGGAGTTATTAGTGTCCTGCTTTTGCCATAGGCCTGCATGGCTTTCCTATTGGCTATTTGGCTAACTGCTTCCATCCATCCATCCCCTTTGCCAGCAGCAGCTCCATGGATGCTGAGATGCTCAAATAATTTAATGGCAAATAGGGTCCACCCCACTTCCATTACATTTTTATTTTAGTGGTTATTATTAACTTTCCTATCCTTCCTGAGAGTGTAGTGTGTGACTGTACACAGTAGTATAACATAGCCCTAGTTAAAAAAAACAGTCATAAATGGCTAGACTATCTTTTGTTTGCACTAGTACAGTACTAAGTAACTGAACCACAACAACAAATGCAACATTTCACTGATGTTCTTCTCCTGGCTTATTTGCTTTTAGGTGCACAAAAGACAGAGGAGGAGGTGTCATCAGCATCACCCGGCTACCCTTTGTACTGCCAGCCAGCCAGAAGTCCTGCTGCGCATCACGTCCATGTGTGACCAGAACTTGTTGTGCATCTGCATCCTGCCTGACATCTGAAGAAGATGGCCCCAAAGAAAGGTACCAGGTCCAGTACCAAGAAAGTTGCCAGTGAGAAGAAGGAACAGAAAAAGGAAGTGCCATTAACCACGACTGGTGGTGTGCCGGCCAATGTTTTTTTTGGCACCAAAAAGGTTACGCCTGCAGCAGCGTTGTCCGGGAACCAAGCTGAAAGCAGCACAGCGGCCCAACCCCACCAACCTAGGCCCAAGGGCTTTAGTGTCGCAGAGGTAGCCAGTCTACTAACGAGCAGCGATGTTGAAGAAATGTCATTACCGCAAAGTAGTACACAATCAAGTTCAACGCAGGCGCAAACTCAGCAGATCAGTGTGCAGCCGCAACAAGAACAGCAGCAGCCGCAACAAGAACAGCAGCAGCCGCAACAAGAACAGCAGCAGCCGCAACAAGAACAGCAGCGGCTGCAACAAGAACAGCAGCGGCCGCAACAAGAACAGCAGCAGCTGCAACAAGAACAGCAGCAGCCGCAACAAGAACAGCAGCAGCCGCAACAAGAACAGCAGCAGCCGCAACAAGAACAGGAGCAGCCGCAACAAGAACAGCAGCGGCCGCAACAAGAACAGCAGCGGCCGCAACAGCCCAACATAGTAGTTGTTGCTCCTGACGTAGGGGCATTTCAGGAAATTGAGCTTCCTGCAGACAAAGTGGAGCAAAGTCAAACCACTGTTTCAGAAGATCTATTGTCTTCCAGACCACCAGCAAGGAAAAGGAGGCTTAGTCCATCATCTTCTTCTTCAAGCCCCCTTTCTGATGATCGTGATGCCACTTGGCTCCCACCAGCTCACTCTGAGAGTGATATATGCCACAAGACAATGCTTCTGAAAAGGAAGGTCCCAGAAAAACTTAGAGTTATGGAGGTAGATGTAGAAGAGGGGGGTGATGATGATGTTGATGAAGACGAGCCAGTCATCGCGCACATTACTCCCGCTCCAAAGGGATTGGAGACCAACATCTCACCCTATCCAGAAAGGCTGCTACTGAGTGGGATGTAGCACGGATATCACCAACACAGGTTACACCACCACTACCTCCAGCTGCCATATTTTCCAAGGCCCGGCAGGGACCTACATCCAGCTCAACCATCTCAGTAGGTAGTGGTAGTAAAAGTCACAGTCTAGGTACACAGGGTCACATTTCAAGCACACTCTCCAGTTCATCTGGTATTGAAAGTGGCACATCCAGCAGTGCCAGAAAGTTCTCCTCCCCAGTTTGGGACTTCTTTTCTGTTAGCGCCAAGGAGGAGAACGTTGCTATATGTTCAATTTGTCGGCAAGGTGTTCGGCGTGGTAAGCTTGGTACAAACTATGGTACCGGAGGACAAGCAAGTAATTTCAGAATACACCACACTATCGTGTGGGAGGATCACCGACTTAAGTTAAAAGAAAGTAGAAAAACTCAACCCATTGAAGTTGGTTAGGATGAATCAGGGAGCGATATTATTGCGGTGGCAGGTGAAGAAAGGGAGGCATTTCTAGCCCTGTCCCCAGTAGTGCAGTGGGAACGCCCACATCCTCCTCAGTAACATCAGAGTGGCACCGCAGTAAGAGCCATACTCTGAGTCAGGCTGAGAGTGAGACACCAAGACGACCGAGTACCGCAATGAGACAATCTGTGTCGTTGAGCCTTAGTGGGTTCATGAAAACAGCACCACAAAGGAAAGTAATCCAGCCTACCATTGAGAGCATGTTTAGGTTGGAGGGGCAGTTCCAACGGAGGGGCAGTTCCAACGCAACCACCCAATGGCACGATTGTACAATGCGAAGCTGGCTAAAATATTAGCGCTGGGCCTTCTTCCTTTTTCATTTGTGGAAGGGGTGGCTTTCCTTGAATTTGTGTTCGCCATCTGCCCTAAATGGAAGGTTCCCAGCCGGTCCTATTTCGCAAGAGTTGCTGTTCCGGCACTACATCATGATGTGCTGGAATTGGTTGGACAAGCTTTGCAGCAGAGTGCTGTGCACAATATCCATCTGACAACAGACATGTGGACCAGTTGCCAGCCACAGATTACATGTGCATCACTGCACACTGGATCTCTTTTGTGGGGGTTAGAGATAAGCTATCTGCACGAGGTGCCGTTGACACAGCTGCGATTTTTGAAGGTACTCGGAAACATGCAACTGTAACCATGTTCGCCATGGAGAAATCTCATACGGCTGAAAACATTTTACACGAGTGTCGCAGCAAGGTTTTGGAATGGCTGCGGCCAAGAGGGCTTGGTATTGGTTTTGTTGCCACAGACAATGGCAGTAATGTACTTAAGGCCATGGAACTTGGTTCCTATTTCAGGGTTCCGTGTTTGGCGCACTGCATAAACATTATAGTTCAAGACCTTCTGAAAAAAGCACCCATAGTCAGCAATTTACTGGCCATCTGCCGACGAATATGCACTCATTTCAGCCATTCTTTTAAAGCTCGGAAGCAGCTGAGGATCATCCAACTTGAACATAGGATGCCAGTCAAGGCACTCATCCAGGAGGTGGCAACACGTTGGAACTCAACGTATTACATGCTTGATTGTCTGTATGAGCAGTACAGGTCACTCCATGAATATGTCTGGAACAGAAGCGGGGATGCTACAGTTAAAGGCATGAACCTTGAGATGGATCAATGGAGCCTAATTAAATGCCTGACTGAGATGCTGTGTCCTTTTGAGGTCTTCACACGTGAAGTCAGCAAGGAGGACTGTACAATGGGCCAAGCTATCCCATTATTGCAAATGCTAGAGCATCAGCTGAATAATGTGTCTGAATCATACAAAGGTGTAGAGGACAAAAGGCAAGCCCATGACTTGGTGGAGAGCTTATCCCGGCGCTTAGCTGAAAATGTAAGGATACAAAATAAAATTTTGTCACAAGAACATTACATTTGTGCCACAATTCTGGATCCACATGCAAAATTTGGACTGAAGACATTCTTTGCTTTTTCCGAGATTGATGTTGCCCGCTACAAAAGTTGTATAGCTGAAGCCGCCAGTAAGTTGGAAAACGAACGGCTGCTAATTAAAAGCCCGCAAGATCAACCCACAAGAAGTACTGAAACAGGCCATGCAGGATCAAGTGCAACTTCGTCGGCTGAGGGCAGTGCGTTTGGATCACAACACTCACCATCACTATCGACCACAGAAACAATAACTGGAACATTAGGCCGAGTACAATTATTATACGATTGGTATGTAAAGTTAGGCATTAATAAGCACAGTGCTGATGCACAGAAAAAACAGCACGAAAGCTTACAAGCAGCAACCCTGAACATTGAGCGGATGGTCCAGGCCTATCTGGACGACCCAACAGAGGTGTACATTGATCAAAACCCATTGCAGTATTGGTATAGGAAAAGGTCTGAATGGCCACAGCTCAGCAGGCTGGCGATAAGTTTTCAGTGCTGCTGGTTCCATTGTAACATTGAGAAGGACCAGTCTCTCGCCCAAAAACGTGGAGAGGTTAACAATGATCAAAATGAATCAGCACTTCATACCACCGAATTACACAATACATGAAGCAATGGAGGAAGATGAGGACAGCGGCTCAGGTGACGGAAGTAGTGTATCACATGATGATTACCTACTACTGGCTGACCCCCCAGAGTTTGAGGACGAGCTATACTTCCCTGACAATTAGGCTTGCACTTACTGTCTTCCTCCCTTTTTTCCCACCGTTTTTTGTGTGTCTGTCGTTCCGGTTACAAACTTGTGAATCACAACAAATCCATTACCACCGTTTTCTACTCTTCTTATTTAATATACAATTTTCAGGTGTCTGCAATTTGACAGTACAGTTCTCCGAATCCAGCTCCTCCGCTCCATCATACTGAATCTCCCACCCAAATCCATTGCCCTCATGAATGATGATTGGATGATGGTAAAATACTACAAGAAAAAAATCAAACTTTCCTAGTCCTGCCAAAAGAAGTGGAGCATGAATCAGATGACTACTATAGCTATCCTCCTTTTAAGAGCCGAGAGAGACTGGCCATTAACTGAAAATAAGATGGAACAGGTAATGATTGATGCCATGCATTGGACGCAGAGTCGCATACTGAATGATTTTGTTGTGTTTGTTGTGCATGAATTTATGTAATTGTGCACTGCCACTAATCAACTTTCTACAGAACACACTAAACTTAACTCAAGGTGAATTCAATTTTCCCCTTCTTGCAAATAAGAAATTGCTTTTAATTCAATACAGGAAGGGGACTCACTATATCTGCGCAATGAGTATGATGACACAACAGCACCGCCCATCATGATGGCAAAATAGACGGCCCGTTAACTTAAGATGAGAAGGAACAGGTAATGACAATTAATGGCATGCATTGGACACCTGACTCTGAGCGATTGGTCTTTGTGTTTTTGTTGTTTGTTTGTTGTGCACAAAGTGAAGTCAAAGTGTACTAGTAATCTATCTTTCTGTACACACTAAAGACTGACTCAAGTCAATAATATTTCTACTCTTGTTGTGTAATAACAATTTTACTTCTACTGCAGGCCGATCTTCACAGTCAGTCAGTAAAAGTATCGGAGATGATGATGAAGTCAGGAGGACGCTTCATGAGTGGCATAAACTTAAAAGCCTAAAGGTAAACACGTCAACAACAACCACAGCAGACCCAAATGTCTGTAGAAGTGGAATAGAGTGTAGCGGAGGGATGACTGCGGTGCATTGATTTACTAACTTAAACTGTAAAATGCTATGTTTGGAATGGATAATGTGCTTTGTCTTTGTCCAACTCTTTAAAAAAAAAAAAGTACTCTAAAGTCTTAACGTAGGATGTGCTACTGCTAAGCACTGTGGGCCTGCTCTTTCCTGTTATTGTTGAAGGTCAATGCTGGAAACAGACTAGAGTAGAGATGATGCATACATGCCACCTCGGAAAGTGTTCTTGTTGCACTACACCATAACTTGTGCATTTGTTTCAACTTTGTTTCTCAATATCCCCTTTGGTTTTCCATCTACAATTAATGGCCGGGCCTTGCCCTATACTTAGGAAAACATTACAATGCACACTTACCTTACCAATAAATCAACATTTTTGTTTCCAGCCGGGCAGTGGCGAGGCAACACACCCAAGATTGATGGACGAGAGGAGGACCAAGAGGAATGCTGAGATGCAAATCCAGTCCACATTTTTTACCAGGATAACACAGTAACAGTATCCACTTTTATCTTCTTTTAAATAATTTGATTAATATTTTGTATACAATCTTTACAACAGTGTGTTCTTGGAGTTGTTATTATCATCATTAGGTTTGCTCTCTGTTTACGATTCTTCCCTACCAATATTTAAAATTTCTATTTGCTATCTGTAAAAGTATTAAGGCCGGAACAACAGAACAAGAACTAGAAGTGTATGTAATCCCGGTCTCTCATCATCATGCATGCATTTCCATTTTCTCCCTTAACATATGGATATGGTAGTCTTCAATGATTGTCGTTTGTTTGTCCATGCATACTGTTTTTCTATGTCAAACCTTTCCCAAAAAAACCCTTCCCATCCATTCAACAAACCCTAACCCTCTTCCCCCGGGCTGTGTGACTTATTGTCGAGGTGTGACTAAATTAAATGTACACCAATACTTAATCACACACTTGCTGGGGCGGATGTGGCGAAAGCAACAGTACTTCAATTTCAAGGCAGAGCGATGATCTTCTTCTGCTTGCCCACCCATGAGTAGGATATTTTAGTTTATTTTATTTAACAAAGGAACATATACCTCAGCATGAATTGCCGGCATTGATTGGATTTGTTTGTTGTCATTCATTCCTCATATACAGCACTAACTGTTAGGCTGTAGGCCTAGTCAAGTGACTCGACACAACTATAGTTTGTAACTCTGTCTAGTAGGCTATCCCAACCACCATTATGTTTTGTTGTCTAATATTTGAGCATATTATTGTTGCTCGGTAAGTTCTGTACTGTACTTCATTCTACTACTCCTCTAACAGTCTCTCAAAGGCGATTGACTGTCTCATTTTCTTTTTTTGCATATGCTGCCGGCCTGCCAGTGTCTACTACTGCTACTATACTACCACCACCCCAATCATGGCATGTTAGAAAAAGGAAACCATCTTCACCATGCAGCCATTGCTGTGCCACATTTGGACATAAACATCAAGCACAGGTAAGAGAGAAGTTTGGGGGAGGCAGAATTAATAATGGACATGTTGTCAATGATTTCATTTTCACACACCAGTCCAGATAAAGAATGCATAGACTAGAGGACAGACTGAAAGTACTAGAAGGACAAGTCAATCAGTGAGGTGTGTCGCATCTATCTGTTTGTGTCTTACACAGTCAGCCAATTATTTAAATCAAACACAGGCTAAGGGCGGTCATGCACCAGCAAGGAAACAGTGTGATGTAAAACAGTTACCCCACCTACAAAACATTAACAACATTGCATGTAACATAGAAAAATATATTTAATTTTCCCTAACAAAAATAAACTAAACCCACAAAAGCTGACCCACCCCCTCCCTAACCCCAACCAATGTCCAATTGTCCATAGGAGAAAAAGTCCGTAAAGAAAAAATCCCAATCCCAACGACCAAACAAGTTCCCACCCACCCAAACAAGAATTAAAAAAGGGGCAGAACTTAAAGACAGGGACTAAGGTGTCTTAGGGCGCGGCAGTTGCAGCCACAGTGGGGGGGGCACCGGAGATGGCACTACGGTGGCGGCGGGCAGCCTCCAGACGGTGGCGCCATACCACTGGAGGGCAGTGGCTGGGGCCCGGGGCACTGGAGGAGGCTTGAATTGCTTCCGCAGTCTCCTCCTCCTCCTCGGCTATGACCACCAGCCGCCGGTATTCCCGCTGGATTGCCTCCAGCTTCCGGCGCCGTGCCTTGGCAGCCAACTCCTTGCGGTTTAGTTTAGGAGTAGCTGTGTATCAAAAAGAAAAAAACAAGACAATTGTAAAATATACTCTTAGAAAAACAGTAAGACAAGTTAATTATTTATACACATAGTGGCATGGTAGAGTAGCACTATAAAGCACAGTAGTACATAACATTTTAAATGTCGCCCGGCCTTCTTACTTCCACCCGTCTTTCACTTTTTAGTTGAACAGTGCACCAGGTGCTCTTCTCCATAAAACTTTCAAAGCGGAGTTGATATCAGATAGATGAGGCCATTGGTTACTCAATACTCCTGCTCCTATGCAAATTAAAGGGATTCTAGTCTTCTTGTTCACTCTTCAAACGTCCCCAACAACTCATACTTACTTACGACATCGGATGGCGGCCGGACTTTGTCCGCCCACCATGCTAAAAAGGGTGGGGGTCCCGTGGGGATAATTAATTAGGATGATGCGCCCGGCACAGTGGTGGGCGCATCCTGTTTTTTTTACATTCTGGTTGGCGGTGCCGAAATACATGTTGTGTAGCCTTTCCAAGCACAACATGATGGGCCCCGCACGAAGCCTGTCACGTTTTGCTTTGAAAGGCAGGGGGGGTACCATAGCATAGGTAGGTACCCTCCATGGGGGCCCCCAAGCATACTCTGCAATGTCTGCATGCCTTTCCGTGGCGGACGGCAATGCCGCCACGCAAAGGCATTCCAAAATGCAGATTATATGGCTGGCGGTGTGTTCAGAGAGACACCACCGTCATATTGAACCCTTTTCCGCCTGGTCGACATATGGGGGAGGGGTCTGACTCTTTTCTACAGGGATGGCGGTAGGTTTGCCCCTGTGGTGTCGGTGGGAATACCGCCGGCCCGGCGGGGGCAATACGCCCGCCATCCTAATGGGGCCCTAATTCTCAACAGTACAGTATACATATACATACAGTACACCCTTGCAGTGAGTGTACTGTCAAGTTCAACAATAGTTAAGAATTATGAATCTAACTTACCACCGCCCGCCACTGGTGCTGCCACTCTCCCTACTGCTATCTGCAGCAACTGCCGCATCCTCGCCTTCCGCGTCGCCTTCGCTGGCCCCGGCAATGGTGGTCGGTAGTGCGCCTAGAAAACATTACACATTTATTAGGCGTCATATACACCTCCCCCCTATTGATCAGTTGCAAGGTTGAAAAATGAGTTAATACTAACATACATCACTAGTACAAATCAGGTAGTAGTAGAGTAGACACTAATAGTTATATATGGTCATTATTGTAGCCTTTGCTTAATTAGCCCGAGCCATGCTACCATTTTACCTTTGTGCCTTTTATTTTTGCACAGGTGACGTTACCTTGCAGCTTCTTGTATAAGACACCTTTGAGCCCACATGACCTGCCACACACTGCTACTGTCTAGTCTATGCGCTGCGTACAAGCGGTCAATAAAAACATTAACAAGCCACTTTTTTAGGAAGTACTGGTGTACTGTTAGTTACTAGTCCATATTGCTTATCCATAAATGCTACACTTTTTGGCACGGCTGAGAAATGCTTGCAAGTTGCAATATACTAACGCACACCATTTCATTTTTCGCATTACAGACGGAAGATTCCCTTCTACGAACCAGAGCTTTGCAGAGCTTCTGAATGATGCAACAACTACCAGTACTAGGTTCTCCTAAGGTGAGGGGTCCCTTCACTCACATCTTCATTTATAAATTTATATAAACTAAATTCCTTGGGGATGGTGGTGCTGCCTTCCACCACTGTTCAGTTATCATGATTTAATTCCCAACTGTATAAGTGTAACAATGTTTATTGTTTTAATGTTATTGATTTTCCGGTTGGTGCTGCATTTTATAATAAAACAATGTACAGAGCTTCTCAATTCAAAATGAACATTTTGAACTTAAATAGACTTGGTGGTATTTGGTGCGGACTAACTTACACGAGTGAGCAAATTAAAGTAAGGGTGTGCATGTGCCTTGCTTCCACGACTGAGAGGTTGGGTGTGTTATGTTCTGGGTTGTCTACTTGTTGGGTATCTTGGGGGGAGGGTTCGGAGACCTAATAGTTATGACAAGACAGTACTATAGTCGAGCAGTGGAATTGTGGTGGGTTCTGAATTTCTGATTGAGGTGTGTGAGGAAGGTCCAACCTACCATCACCAACATCCTATTTTCTTGTGCAAAGGTCTGTGTATGTGCAAGATCCCTACAACAGTAGTAGTATGTCCTATAGGCTATCATATCAAAATAGTAATAAATCTGGTTGGGCTTTTGTTGCTGTGAATTTTCAAAGCCTTAAGATTAACAAAGACTCAAGATCAATAAGACTAGAAGAAGTACAAGACGACGACCCAAAGGATTGGACTCAATGGCTAGAGCTACTGGTGAATATGAGTTTTATATTACAACCTTTCACATAAAGAGTGGCACTGGCCAACTGGGCAAGACTAGCTACTACAGTACAGACAGACTGATAGTATTAGTAGTAGTAGTACTGAGAGTCATCATAGCAGAGGCAGGGATAAGATTTTTGAAACCGTACAGATCGAAGGATAATTGTTGGTAAAAAACAGCATTTGGAAACTGAAACATTAGTTCGTGAAAAATATGGTGCAGTAAAAGTTATGGAATAAGAAATATTATTAAAAACAAGAAGACTTACTGGGGCCAGCAGAGGAGCCCTCATTGGTGTCCTCCTGGTGCTGTTCGGACTGTTGTCCCGCCGAACCCCCACTCCCTGTCTGTCTGCCCCTGGGTGCTGATGAACAGGAAAGATATAAGAAAGAGACAAACATTGATGGATGGTGTCAAACAAATACAATATTTTTCAACAACGGTCAAAAAACACTTATGTAAACAACAATTGCAATAACTAAATTGACCGATCTCATCTGGTCAACAAGTAGTATTGGGGGATTCGTGGATCGACTACTTAAGTTACTATTTATCAACAGTAATCCTGTCTTCCATTCTGATTCCAGAATACTAAGTTACAACTAAGCCTAAGTACGACGTACCACCCAACCTAGCCCACCTATTCCAGGCATGCCAATTGTACATTAAGTATGCATTTCCACTTCTTTTATTCCTCAACAATGCATATGGTCAAATGGAGGACACATGACTACATTTTTTGTATACACCCAATTTTGGGTTGATTGATTGATGCTGATGTTCTGCTAGTGCTA
Organism: Triturus cristatus; assembly: GCF_964204655.1. Lineage (NCBI taxonomy): Eukaryota > Metazoa > Chordata > Amphibia > Caudata > Salamandridae > Triturus > Triturus cristatus. The sequence goes on along the minus strand of NC_140586.1, from coordinate 133,409,151 downwards.
AGCCAATTACCACCACTCATTGAACAAACTAGAAAAGGTTCTAATAAAGACTGCCGTACTAGCAGCACGTCACGTAACTGAGGGGGCATCACGCATACCACTAACAAATTAGAAACTCATACAAAGTACCTAAACCTAAGTATCAGTCCGCCCCTATCTATTAGTGACAGGACAAAGTAAGGAGTGGACTAGAGTCACTGTAGCATTACGTAACTTAATTTCTCTAAAATAAACTCGTACAGAATCACGCTAAGCGAGCGCAAACGCAAAGTTGCAAACAAGTAAGATTAGTAGTAGCGCAGAACAGCACCTGTATCATAAAAAATCACAGAAGACTTTTAAACGTAATTAACCTGGAATGTAAGCAGCAACATTCTAGCTGGTTGGAAGAAAAAAAAGATATTCGCAATATATAACACAGAGCAGAAGAACAGACACAAAGTAGTAATAATTAAATAGGTACTCACCAAGCCCCGGGACCTCCACTCCTAGCAGGTCCAGCAGGTCCTGCTCACGGTCCAGGATGTCAGACCACCAGTGCGTCAGCTGCGCCGGACCCCAGAGAAGCGCGACACTCTCCGGCGCACCTTCCCCCACCGCTGCCGATGCTCCCGGAGGCCATACCCGGACCCAGGCCTGCCACCTGCTGCCAGGGTTGAGGGGAGGTGGCGCTGCACAAAGAAAATTAGTGCAGCCAACTCCACCTCCCCAAATAAGGCCCGTGCCTGCACCCCTTGTGGGCGCCGCCTTCCGCAAGGAAGGCGGTCGCGGCTCTGGCTGCGACGGCGACCAGCCCTACCCTTAGACATGGTTCGGGGGTAAGAAAAGGTAATAAAATTAAAGAAGTAAAGGAAATAAATAATAGTAGGCAATAGAAAGAGAAAAAGTAGCTAAAAAACTAAAAAAGGAGACAAAAACCAAAAATATAGAAGCTGGAAAATAGTAAGAGAAATAATAAATAAGAAAGATAAAAAAATAGTGGGTTGAAACAAAGAATTGAAAAGATTTGGAGAGGATTGAAAATCAGGCCCCAGAACCATGCAATAGAGTGAAAGACAAGATGGCCGCGCCCATTGCGACCACGTGCGCAAGTTCGCGCGATATTTTCTCCCCGAGCAAGCAAAAAGCTACGCGATCAAGTAAAAGCGGTCGCGAACAGGAAATATCTACCGCGAACGGGCGCAGACATGCATTGTGCGACCCGGAACAGGAAGTAAGCATCGCGAGAGGGCGGGACAAGTGAAAACAAGATGGCCGCGCCCGTGAGCAACCGCATGGGTAAGTTGGCGACCCGCGATCACGCAAAAAATACCGCGAATAGGCAGGAAAAAAACTTGCGCGTCTTCGCGATATTTCCGGCGTGTTTGCGGAGATTTCTAGCATTTTCACGATAATTTGCGAAATTTAATTTCACAAATTCCGCCCACCCCTACTCATGGTGTGACTCACTTTTGACAGCTTTGGCACAAATGGCGGATAATTCAGTCTTTCTAACTATAGCTTCAAATCAGCTTTACTTTTAATCCACACTCTTTCTTGATTATGAGTGAGAGGTTAAATTCGAAATGTGTGTAAACCCCTCTTTATACAGAGGTTCAGAATAATGAGTAGGGTTGTATTTAACACATCTGATAATTTTTGGATGTGTTTAACATCTCACTTTTCATCAAAACTGCTGACATTTAATGGGGAAATTTAAATTGAGAACAAACATGCAATATTTAAAGTATCATGAGGCTTCAGTGTGTTAAATACCAAAGTCTGCATCTTATTCCCCATAAACTCATCATGGGTGCTATTTATCACACCCGAAAAACAACATACTCCGTGATATTGTTATTTATTAGGTGCGATAAATAACACCTCTTCTTGTAATCAGGTGCCTCATATAGGACATGTGCATTATAACAACTTGATTCCGAATTAGTGCCTAATCTACAATACAATGCTAGTAATTGTAAAGTGTTAACATATTCATCAACAGATTCAGTTTTTTCCTGTTTATGTTGAAAAACCTTATAACAGGATATTCCAATACACACTTTTGGTGCAAAATAGTTAGTTAAAGTTTTAATAGCTTTGTCTAACACATTTTTATTACCTGCTGCACCTCCTTTGTGCAAACGAGTATCTATCCTTAACCCTTCAAGAAATGTAACAATATTTTTGTATTCCTCTCCTATGATAATTTATATTCCTCATCTATAGCTTCCATATAACTCGAAAATATGTTCTCCATTCCATCCATTTTAAAACTGGTTCACCTGGTGTTGAGAAGAACTCTTTTGGCAGATTTATAAAGATTTGATTGTACCATTTGTGCACACATACTGAACCTATATGTGTAGACTTGTAGTCATGCAATTTCAGTACTCAGAAAAAGAACAGGGATTGTAATCAACTGATTTAATCATAAAATTATTACTCACTTATGAATTATTCCAAAGCAATGTTGGTTTATTTTCCAAAACACGTTTCAACATTCATGATTTATGATTCATGATCCATCAAAATCATGAATTCAAATGACAGTATGCGCACGTGACGCTCATTGGTGCTGCAAGCTTTATCAACGTACTGGCTTCCATGTACATTGTAAGATAACAGTGCATCCACTGCCATATTAAAGTTTTCCTCCTTCAAAGGTGTTCACACATGATGCTTATTCCTGTGTCCAGTGTGTGTGTGTTTCAGCCTTTATCTTTGTGAGGACAGCACAAGGGGGTTTTGGGGGGGGGCAGCTGACCACGGGCAGGTCTGTCCCCTGGGTATTTTGGGGAACTGGAGTAGTCCAGACACTGCTCAGGTTTTTTTCTCCTTTTTGGCTACTCTTGTAGCCCATGCTATATATAACCTGCAATTGTAAGGTTCCAGTCATCATTTTGTCTTGGTGACACAGTGGCTGGTACCTGTGCAGTAGCATTTATGTCAGGGAGCATTTGGTGCGTGGATCAGTTAGATTAGGTTATTTTGCTAGAGTGTGATTGGTTACTTACAGCGATGGCATTTGTTGTGGCTGAACAAGACAAGGTGGCCCAGGCGGTGAAGCTATTGTCCGAGGTCAGGCACCTGGACTTGCTGGTCGAAGTGGCCCAGCAGCGAGGTGGGCCACCTGCCCATAAGGCCGCAGATGGGGTCGCCGCCGCAGTGATGGCATGTGCATCACTGTGCCAGCCCCAGTATTCTGGAGGATATCAGGTGAGAGAACGGGTCTGCTGCCGCATGAGCAGAGCGGCCTCAACCAGGGGGGCTGTAAAGGATTGATAAGGCAGTGTTCTGGACTACCATGTGGATGGGGCCACACACAAATGGTTATACCTCTGGGTGCAGGAAGAGAATACCGCAAAATGCAAGGCCTCTTTGAGCTCAGGCGAGAACTCATTGTTGAAGAATGAGGGCATGCATGGCTTCACACAGAGGGAAGGGGAGAGTGAGGGAATGATTCTCGCTAGCCATGCTCAGCTGAAAACACTGCGATGGGGAAAGGGGCTTGTAGGAGAAGATCAAATAATTGTGTAGGAGGCAGAGGTTGGTCAGGACCAGCCGCAAGTGGACTTCAGGGAGGTTTATGAGCAGTAATGATCGAGAAGACTGAGGCGGTGGCTTGTGGGCAGGTAGAAGAGCTAGAATCATCACAGAATAGAGATCCTAATGGGATCCATTTTGGCAATGACACGTGGTTGGACTGGGCACCTATGGGAATCAGGACAGTTTTGGGTGGAGATGAAAAAGAGGGGATATTGTGGGCCCCCGGGGGCCTCATGGGGAGATGGCAGGGGCAGGTTCTCATCATCCCTTGGAGCAGCTAGCCTGGAATGGAGCGAAGGGAAAGAGGAGGGGCAGGAGGAGGGTTTGCATGAGACCTAGATTGGGGAGCACAGCCAGCGATCTGGCAGTGAAGCTCCCCGAGTAGGGTGTATGGGTAGGCACTTAAAGTTGGGGCATGGTAAGGGTCAGTGGAGGGTACAGCAGTGGCCCCCAGGTTGCCATCTAGGTTAGGCCAATTCCTGCAGGCACATGGCCCAGAGGCCGTAAAGGTGAGTGTAGGTTTGGGGAGGAAGACAGGTGAGGAGTTTAAACATGGGGAGTTCTTTACCAGCATACCGGACCATGTTTCTTTCTTTCAGTTTGGCGAGTTGGCTGGGGGGTAGGATTTGGGAGAGCCACATGGGCTCAATGGCCCCAAGGTGAAGAGACAGTGCGCCCCGTGTGGCTAGCTGGAATTCATCAGGGGACGTCAAGATCACAGCCACAAGAAGGTCTGGTGAGGCCTCGGCGGTGCAATGGGCAGAAGGATTTGGAGCATCCTCCGGCAGGACAGACTACGGGACTATGTGTCCTGCTTCTCTTTTTTAAAATTTATTTTTTATTAAGTTTAATATGTTAAACTACATATTGCATACAACAGCCAGCATCACACTTGTACTATTAATCAGTACAGTGTATACATAGCCACATTAGTTATCTTCCCGTTTCCAGTGGATATAGTCCCAAACCCACCCACCCCTATCCTCCACAACGAAATACCAACTCATGCAGGCATGTAAAGTATTACATCACAACTGAGGTACAGATTAAAAGCACTGCAATGTTTAGTTCTTACATGTCTCATTTAGTGTGCATGTCCGATTGTCTTATATTAGTGTATGTTAAGTCTGGATTTTCCTGGGAGAAAAATCTCGATTGGTGTATGTTTAGAGAAAAGACAGTGTATCTGGCAAGAGGGTGCCCTAGGAAGTGGTCACTTATTTGGAACCCCTGGAACACTTTTAGAGGAGAGATATGCACACCACCACGAAATGTTGATCATGATGACCCTATTTTGCCGTGATGTTCCTCTCATAAGTACTGTCTGTATATCCTTCCATTCATACATTGTGTAAAGTGTTAACTGCATGGCTCCACTGTACTGTACCAATCACCGGGTACTGTTTAATAAAAAGAATAGTTAAAAAAAAAAAAAATCTAGATTTTCCAGGAGCTACGCAGATAGTTGAGCCCAAAATCTTTAGGTCTAGACACCTCTGGAAGCTCTTCAGCATATGCTTCAAGTTGCTCTTTACAATAAGCAAGATCTCAAATCCATTTCCCCAACGTGGATACCACTTTTGCACACCAGTGCATTGCAACTGTACGCTTTGCAAATAATGTAGACACAGGCACAAGTCGTCTATGACATGGTTTGATCGTTTTCAGTAGTCCTAATAAACAGAGTTCCCGTTTACATGCAATCCTGTCTTGTGTAATATCTGTAAGTGTGTTTACCACCCACTTCCAAAATTTAAATATACCATCATATCCCCATGCCAGATGAATAAAGTCTGCATTATCCTGTCCACATCTTGGACACAGCGCATCCCCCCGCATCCCCCTGCAGTCCAAACTTGAACAGCTGGGCAGGCGTATAATATACTTGATGCAAATATTTGAAGTGTATAATGCAGAGGTTGCAGTTGGCAGTCAGCCGCCCAGTCAATGTACAACAGGACTCCCTGTTTTTGCGCGTCATAGGTGTCTCAAGTACATCATTCCATTTGTCAAAATAGGGGGAATCCGATCAAGAATTCTCCCGTTGGGAGGCCCTGTACAGCTTGGTGATCAACCCTCTGCTTTCCTTCCCTGTTAGAATCACCTGTAGTGCCCCCAATGCTCGTGGCTCTTGAGAGAAGCCAGAGCACAAGGAATGCACTGCGAGACACAGTCTAGTGTAAGTAAAGCCATGCATTGCCTTGTAGGTTTGTCCCGCCTGAAAATCCAATAGAGAGAGGAACACCCCATACTTATACATGTTACCCATAGTGGTGATGCCAGCATCTGTAAAACACCCATAGCCCCAATTTCTTGTGCCGCCGAGATGCCCGTGTGTGCAAAAATTGGCATATCTGGCACATATATGTGATCCCATTCCACACACGTGGGGTGATTGTGCGCCACGCCCATGCAGTGCAGTTAACTGGGCTGATTTCCTTCCTGGAGCTACCTTCACCTTTATACAGTAGCCTCGCCATCAGCGGCACAGGGTGCGCGGCGTCCGCCTCTACCGCTAAGTGTGGTAAGAACTTCTGAGGAAAATACCAATAATGCTCAAATTGCACCTGTGCACAGAGGTAATATAGCCGCCTCAAAACCACCCCGCTCAAATGGCAGTGTTAGAGTATGCCAGCTACATCTAGGCCGTTTGCCAGCCCACACCAAGGATAGCAGACACGACTGCAGAGTCTTAAAGAGTGTGGCATTCAATTGTATTGGGATATTTTGACCACCGCGATTCTGTCTGCCAAAGATAATGGTAGACGGGTCCAACGTGCTATCTGGTCTGTAATTTCAGTGACAACTCCGCCGTAATTCATGCTTACAACAGTCTCTGGGTCCCTATGGATCCAAATCCCAAGATATTTCATGGGGTCTGCTGGCCAGGCGAGTGAATACTCCAGCTCAATCTCCTGGGTGCAGTCCGTCAAGGGAAATACCTTAGATTTTTCCCAATTTATCCCTAGCCCAGAATACCTTTCGAACTGCACATATTCCCGAAATATCGGCTCGAAATACCTGTCCGGCACTTGCACATATAGCATCATATCATCTGCTTAGAGCGAGACCATCAGCGGCTGTTGCTGGAACCTCAGGGCCGCGCGCATGTTTTTGTCGCAGCTTACAGGCCAGCGGCTCAAGTGCCATAGAAAATAACATAGGGGAAAGCGGGCAGCCTTGTCGGGTTCCCCTACATACTGGGAAAGTGTCTGAGACTCACCCATTTACCGGGCCGTTATACAGCAGGCGCACCCACTTAAAGAAAAATGGTGGCATTCCCATCCTTTGCAGAACTACAAACATGTGCACCCAGTGAATTGAATCGAAGGCTTTTGCCACGTTTAATAGTACCACTACAGCTGGCAGCGTGGGCTCCAAGAAAAGTAACACAGCAAAAATGGTGCGCAGATTTTGTGTAGTTGATCTTTTAGGGACAAATCCTGACTGGTCGGGTAGAATCAGATTTGGAATCAGAGGCTGAAGTCGGGTGGCAATGACTTTCGCTAAGATTTTTGTGTCAATATTTATAAGGGTTAATGGCCTATAAGATTCACACTTATTTGCACCTTTATCAGGCTTTAAAAGCATGACGATCAGGGCTTCCCTAAAAGTGGGGGCAGTGTGCCAGTCTCATAGGCCTCAGCGAATACCTTGAGTAGTTGCGGGGCTAAAACATCACAATATGCAATATAAAATTCACTAGGCAGGCCATCAAGCCCAACGCTACACATGTCGGGAGTGCCATAATAGCCTCCTTGACATCCTTCCCGTCAAAGGGCTGGGTCAAGTACTCACGCTGGCCTTGCGAAAGCCAGCCTACAGCAATATCCTCCAGATACCCATTAATCTCTTTGTCACTGGCTACCAGTCTAGCTCCATAAAGTTTGGTATAGAAGTCCTTAAACACCCCGCTAATATCTGTGGTGGAGTGACAAGCATTGGACTCTTCATTCAGTATTTCACCTATATGCTCCTGCACTTTAGGCATTGGCAACTTATGGCCCAGCGAATGGCCCAGCCCACCTCCCTCTCCATAGTACCATGCTTTGCTGCTCCTGGATTTATGCATTATCTCATGGTCCACTGTACGGTTATATTCAGAAACAATTCCCTAATTTGTGCCGAAATTGCAGTGGTGAGGTTTATTTCATATTTGCGCTCCAATAAGCTAATCTTAGCCACCAGGTCACTTAATCTATTCCTAATATCTCTTAATACCCCTGCCTGAGCTCCGATAAATTCCCCCCTTATCGTAACTTTAAAAGCTTCCCAGAGAGTGTCTGCACTTTCAACTGAGCCCTCGTTTTCCAGGAAGAAGTTTGTAATCACCACACCTATTTTAACCCAAAATACTTAATCAGTAAGGGATGACTGTTGTAGCTGCCATTTTAAAGGGGGGCACGCGCAGGCTGGCACCCCAAGCTCCAGCAATACCGGTGAGTGATCAGATAATGTCTTCGCGAGGTGTTTAACAGATACCACCCAGGAGTCCACTTCCAGCCATTAGACCAGTCCGGACCACGAACTGTGCACCGTTGACACTCTCTTTCAGTCGGATTCCGGACTCTCCACACATCAATAATATGGTCAACTTTCATCTATTTTGTCACCACTTGCCCAGCCTGTTTTCCACACCCCAGCGCCTCAGATGAGCGATCAAGACTGGAGTCCAGACAAACATTTAAATCTCCACCACAAACCACCATAGACGGAGGGAAAGAAGAGATGTGCCTCCATACTTCATTAAAAAAGCCCGGATCCTCAATGTTTGGTCCATACGTATTCACGAACAGAGCCATCTTTTCACCTAGTTTCCACAGCACAAGCAACACTCGTCCTTGTTCCTCTATTTCAGACTTAATCAGCGAGAATGGCGTACCTCTCTTAACCAAACGCATGACCCCTTGAGAGTAAGAGGAAAACGATGCTGCCACACGCACACCGGCCCATTTAGCCCCTACATTAGCTTCCGTTTGTTTGGTAAGATGTGTCTCTTGCAGAAATGTGACTTGCACATCCTGTCTATCGAGGAAGGCTAACACATTCCGGATTTTCCTGGGGTTGTTTAACCCTCTCACATTCCAGGTAATTAATCGTTTTGTACCACCCATAACTTCATGGCACAATACACATGTAAGATAACATTGCTCAAGCTGCCATCCTCAAGACGAGCTATCAAAGAGCACACTGCATCTGCATTTAGCCACACCTGCCTGTTTCCATCCCCTCCCCCGGCCCTCCACACACTTCAGCACCCCCAACTCGCTACAGACATCCCGATAGAACAAGATCCCCAAACCCCAACCCCCAACTAACCCAAATAATTAGGTGGGGTATACCCAATGGGGGCACAAGAGTGCAGAACAGCCTCCCATCTATGTGGGGAGATGGCCGACTCTGTTATAGTCTGAAGTGATCTGTCTAATATTGTGCACTAGGTCTAGAACACATCCAACTCAACTTCACCCAAGCCTTCCATTCAGCTAAACTTCTGGGGACTAGAACTAAGGTCCCACTTCGTAGCATGCCTTCCAGAGCCCTCGCAATTTGCCCGTGAGTAACCCTCCCGATCCCATTGACCATACATACATAGTATATCAATTAGCCACTGGCTCAAAACGTACAGTGTACACATACAAATGAAACATTATTGTTCATCTTCTCCCGGGTCAATAGCAGATACACGGTGATGCTTTTTCAACAGTTTCACATGCTCCATAGCCACCTTGGCAGTACTGAAGATCTTGGACGCACCTTCCGTGTCGATCCTCAGGCGCGCGGGGTATAGCATAGCGTAGGGTATGCCCTCTGTCTGAAGTGCCTTCTTCGCTGGCATAAACTCCCTCCGGGCTGGCCAGTTGAAGTGAAGTCTGGAAAGAACACTAGCGTATTCCCTTGATATGTGATGGAGCCACGATCCCCAGCTAGGTGCAGAACTGTGTGCGGGTCTCTGTAGTTCAGCACCTTCGCAATTATAGGACGTGGTGGAGCTCCAGGAACAGGGCGCGCTGCCAACGAGCGGTGGGCTCTCTCAACTATTAGCATCAGGAAAGGTTATCCGCACCCAAAAAATTTCATAGCACCCCTTCTATGTATACCTCCAATTTCCCAACATTGGTCGTCTCTGGCAGCCAGTAATCCTCAGGTTGTTTCTTGTGGACCTCGCTTCCAGGTCCTCGTTTTTTGCTTGGATAAACGCAAGGAGTTTTTCCATATTGAGGGTCTTGTCAACCACATTTTGCAGGCTGTCCTCAGCCGTGGACACTTACTTCTCCACCTCACCCAGCCTGGCGCCCTGCCTGTCAAGCTTCACCTCCATAGTATCCATGCGAATATTAAGTGCATCAATTTTCCCATCTATCAATTGCAAGCTACGTTGCCTCGCCACGAGAGTCTGTTCTAGTGTTGGGGTGGTTTCTGACGGGGCCTCTGCCTCAGAATCAGAGGTTTGCTTTTGCTGTGATCTACCCATCTTACGCATTTCAAATGTGAGGTGGGTCTGTGTGCTGTCCGGCTTCCCCATTGCACACAATTCTCCAGTGCTCTGGCACTTATCCCACAGCTGCTAGTGCACCCACGCCCCAACCTTGCCAGCATTCACATGCACCGTACTGTACAGAATGTATATGTTATGTGGGCCCCAGCACCAGTGCACCGCTACGCTGAAAGCACCATCCACTTGGGTGTTTTACACTTCGGTATATCAGTCCCATTACTCCCGAATCTTAGCGTCCAGCATTGCGTGGCAACCAAAAGATTTCTCTTTGTCTTTCTTCCTTTCTCCACTTTAATCCTTTTTTCCTATCTTTGCCCCTTAGTTTTTTTTTTTCAAAATCCACTTCAGAGCCAAAGCAGCACCCCGCACACTGGCCTCTATATTCTACTGGGTTCCTTCAGGGCACAGCGCTCTGAAGTTCCCGCTCACCTTCCCATGTCGCTGTTTTATTTTTTTGTCTCCGCTGTCCGCTGGCCCACGAGGTGTCGAGCTGCACTCACCTGGTGTATCTCCATCTCACCCTGCCACCACGAGGGAGCAGTGAAGAGCAAATGGCCCTCAGAGTAGGCCTCAGCCACGATCAAGCCACACCTGGAGAGGCCACAGCTCCCAATCAGGACCACAGCGCAGACAAGCTCAGCCATGGGACTTGCTGCTCGGGATCTCCACCTCTCCGCCAATGGAGGCACGGGGAGCCCAGTCAAGCCAGCCCTACTGGAGCCCGGTGCCACAAACAAGGCCTTCTGGCAGTTGCTGCATCCCAGCCGACGCAATACCAGCCCAGCCGATCGCCCGCCATACCATGGGCTACAGTGAGCTCACCTCATTCACATGCCGTCGCTTCACCCCCGGTTTGCGATAGCCCCAACAGCAAAGCTCACCACACAGCGGAGGCATGTCTCCTCACTTTAAAGTGCTTCAGTTTTGGCAATCACCGGATTCTAGCATGGCCCTCAGCAGTAGGCCCGACACACCATGTTGCTCTCACAGCCGCTACTCCGCTGCCAATTCACTTGCTGCAGCTGCTGGTAAATGATCCCTAGACCGTCACAAGTTTTCCCTAGGGTGTTGACAGTGCCAGTCCTCATCAGATGTGCAATTCTGACACGTCTTGATGCAAGATATTTTACGGATTATAGAGAGGCCGGCGGAGCTGCACTAAAGCGCAGCCATCTTACCGTGCCCCTCTAGCATCCCCCGTGTCCTGCTTCTATAGAAAGGTGGGGAGGGCAAGGTATGGCACCCGTTGGTAGGTTACCCTATGAGCATATTTAAATCATGAGTGACCCCTTTAGGAGTGGGTAGACAGCCGGTGGACTAGGGGTGCAGACTGAGCAGTCAATGTTTGATTAGAAAGAAGAAAGTCTTGAAGAAGGGTAGCTGAGGGATGATAATGAGGTGGCAGGAAGGTTGAGGGGTTTTCTAATCAATCTGCGACTAGTGTGTTTTCAGGATCTGTATGCCCAGCAGCATCTGAGAGGACGCAGTAGGACCTAGTGGCAACAGGCGATGGTGAACCAGCAGGCCCCAGAGCAGACACTGACCTTTGTGCCAAGTAAGATACCGAAATATGGGCCGCACACGCTTCGCATAGTGGCTAAGGATAAGGAGCCTCAAGAAAGCTGGGAGGGCCGCCAAAGGATGGTGTCCATTGGGGTCAAGGCTAGGTTGCCTCAAGACAGTGGGAAGGTCCACTTAAGGGAAGGTCTATATGTGTGGGACAGTGGTGTTGGCAAGGAGGGCCACAAGTTGCGTACAGACAACAGCATACTGAAGCAAGGGGATAGTAAACAGGAGGTCAAAGGGCAAGGGAAGGGGAACATAGACCAGGCAAGTACATCTGGTAGGGGCACTGACACAGGGGTAGGTGCAGGGTCTGGGAGAGATTAGGAAAGTGACACAAATACATAATTGGATAATAAGCTGGAGAGCAAAGAGGTGATGTTAAAAAAGTTGCCTTATATGGGAACGCCCAAGCCGTTGAGGGCCCACCTCATGCAGTTCACTAAGGAGAGGATCTGGAAGCAGAGTTTGTTGAAATACTGAAACTCTTCCCTAGGGAACTGAGGCCCAAGGAAAGTTCTAAGGAGAAATTCAACACATCTGAAGATGCCGGTGACAATGAGAATTGGACAGCGGCATTTCTCATATATGCATGCGTGCACTGCGAGAAGTACCCTGAGAGGTCAGTAGCACTCTTTAAGTACACAGATGTTATCAGGAAGGCACATGGGCTATGATTGGGCCCGGTACAATGAGGCATTCTGTGGTTGTATGGCAGTAGACCCGTACGCACAATGGAGGGGAACTGGACACTGACTTATGGCAACACACTGTGGGCCGACAAAATTTGGCAAAACCATTTTTACTGCTATTGCTTTGCCAATTGTTTATATGCCCGTTCGGGGGGTGGTTGAGCAAAGTCCAGGGTGGAGCCTATTGGGACTACAATAAACACCTCTGCACATGTGAACTTTGTAAGTTCCTACATTAATGGTCGCAGTCCGCAGGCAGACACCCATTTGTCAACCTGCATTGGGGCAGACAGGTCCAGTTATACATCAGATTACGGACAGCAGCAAGGAGCCAATGGCGGTCAACAGGGAGACCCTCCGGCAGCAACATGGCCAGGCCACGGGCTACAGGTCAAACAGGAGTTGACAGGAATCTGGAGGGAAGGGCTTGTACGCCCATTAACTTGCAGATACTTGCATTTTGGCTCTGGACTGACAACGCTAGGTTACTGCTTCAAGGTTTTAGAGACGGTTTCAGACTGGGTTACGATGGCCCATGGGTGTGCAGCTGGGCAGCTCACTTGAAGTCCGCAAGCAAATATGCCCAATTGGTGAGGGCGAAACTGAGCAAAGAGATTCAGGAAGGTAGGATGGCCGGTCCCTTTGAGGATTGGCCTATGGAACACCCCATTGTATCTCCAATCTGCATGGCACCCAAAAAAGAACACTGACAGTTTAGGTTAATTCAATTTGGACGAAGTGGGCTCACTCATGTAATGTGACATGTTTCATCATAGGCCACCTCGTCCTATCCTGATAAGATGGTACTCCCGGGTGGACTCAACCTTGCATGTCACATTATGTGAGTGAGCCCACCTTGTCCAAATCTTGGAATCTCCAGGTTTAGGAGACACACCAGCAGATTGTAAACAGGATAATTAGAGTAGCTACTGGTATTTCACCAAGATGCTCTTATCATAAGGACACCACGCCAATTGTTGTGTTGTATAGTTACTTCAGAGACAGGCATGGGCCCTTCAGCCTCCCTCATTCGCCTAGGTGTTACATATAGGTTAATTCAACACCTTTCATGGCCTGAAGGATAGTCATGTAATGATTTAATTCCATCCAAACAGATTTCAGTAACATGTTCATCTATGGATGTGGCCTTGGCATTAGTCGAAGAGGTGGAACAGGGGGCACTGATGGCTAAGAGTGACATCAAGTGTGCCTTCCGCATTTTGTCGGTACACTCTGTCGACTTTCAACTGCTGTGCATCCAATTCGAAGGACAACGGTACGTGGATAAAGCAGCCCAGTGGATTGCTCCATTTCCTGTGCTTTATTCGAGTGCTTTAGCAAGTTCCTACAGTGGCTCTTTATTTGGTACACAGGGCACAACCATATGAAACATAACCTGGACGATATTTTCTTTGGAGGTACTGCTGGTTCCAGAGACTCCCAGCACCTGCTGGACAGCCTCCAGGAACTCATAGGTGACTTAGATGTGTCATTGGCACCAGAGAAAACAGTGGGACCCAGTTTGGTCTTGTCTTTTCTGGGTATTGAGATTGATTCAACCATTTGCAACTGCTCCTGCGAGCCAGTAATGGGGCGGGGGGAAAGGAGGTGAAGTAGGGGAAGGGGGGGGTTGAAATAAACAATCACTTTCCTGACAGCTGGCAGGCTACTGCCTCTCTTCCATCCTCTTCCTGGCTTTGGTTGAAACAGGAAGCACCCAGGCTCCCCTAAGCCAATCACAGCGCTACAATGCAGCGTTGTGAATGGTCTGAGTACTGTGGTTCAGTGCTCAAATGGGGAATGGGACCCTAGGCATGTTCTCCACCTATGCTGTAATGCAGCCTGGGTGGAGAACATGCAAAGTGCGCATTAATGTTGGGCCAGCCCTCAAAGGGCTGGCCAAGCATTCATTCACACTTAGGAGGGTGGCATCACACCTCCCCCCTGCTTCCCAGCCTAGCCCCCCCCAAAACCGCCTCAGCATGGAAAAAACAAATGATAATAACATTGCATTATTATGATTTTATTTTTCCTTTTTGCCGTGCTGAAAGGCAGTGGGGCAACACTCCTCCGTGTTAGTGGAGGAGCCGAACATGGATTGTACAGTCATGGAGGCCCAGTTGCTGGCGGAGAATGCAGAACCTTCTGAACCAGTGCTTTATTTGAACCAGTGGTGTCCGGTGCTCAGCACCAGCACTTGATTGTCAACACCGGGTCTTGTACCAGTCTACCACATGGTGGTGCTGTTAAAAATGACTATTGACTGCCTCCCAAGCCATTCTTAAAGCTTTGGGAGCCTAGAGTAGGCTGAATTGTAACACTTGTAAGTGTGTGATGATTAGTAACTGCATTGGTACGGCCATTGGCCATGTGTGGTGCAGGCTGCAGTGGCCTCCTGACACAAGCCCTGGTAATTATTATTTTACAAAATTAAGCACTGTGCTGAACACAATGCTGGGTAAACCAAGGTGAAGGTTAAGAAGGTGCAGGTCTTGTTAGGTCCTCTAAGCAATGTGCTGGGTACAAGCACTGAACACTGGTGTACTATTTCAGAAGGGAGTTATAACTGTACCAGGGGGTCCACCCTGCTCCCTAGGATTAGGAACTATGCCTTTCTGCCATAGAATAGAATAGCTTTGTTAGGACAGAGTTCTGTTTCTTCCCATTTTCAGCACTTGGGAGCGGATCACTTGGAAGTTAATGGGGCAGTAGGCTTAGTGTAGATCACCCAGAGCTTCTAATTTGCACCACTTGTAGGAGTTGCTGGTGGGGGTGGTTCTTACTGAGCATTAGTCTAACAAAAAAGACAAAGCCAGTATCTTACTTGAGACAGGTAAATGTAAAGCATCTATCTGAGCAAGGGGCGTAGTGGGTATAACATGCAGTGTTGGCTTATTGTCTCCAGCCCACATTTTGCTCATACTCCGTTCTAGAAGCTCACCAATGATCTAGCTTTGATGACTTGTGGCAAAATGGTGCCTGGTGATCTGCTGGGCAGAAGTCCAGGTCGCTGCCGGAATAAACCTATGGAACAGCATTCTGGCTCAGATCTTCACTTATACACCGCAGCTTTACAACTCTACATGAGGTCAAAGGTGGTTTTCGGATGGCAACAAGGTGCATGGTCAGGAAGCTAGCACTGTGCATCCAAGACTTCATATCAAGCCTGGGGACCCCTCTGGTCGTGCCACCTGCAGCACTTGCCTGGTTTCCGCTGCTACTGAGTAAGGGGATGACATGAGGAGAGCTCAGAGATTGGCTGCAACTGAAGTCTCTAACTGCACCTCAACCTCTTGCACTGTTTTCATTGGCATGGTAGGAGATAGCCATACATTCAGTGATGGGGTGAACCTCTTTCACAAGACAGCCACATGACCTCCGAGCAGGGGCATAACCCAGAACCCTGAAGCCTCTGCAGCGCAGGGGCCCCCAACCCTCAAGTGCACCCCCAACTCTTCAAAAGGCCCCATTAATCTCAAGGTCAATGCATGCCTTTGATATATAGGAGACTCTGGGGCCCCACATCACATTCTGCAGGTTGCCTCATCATTTTGCATTACATGACTGCCTCAGAGTGACTCAGAGCAGCTTCAGATCTTCAGCAGGCTCTAGGAGATGTTGAGACCAGAGAGTGAGTTAGGAGAATGGTTATTCATGTGTAGGCCGCATTAAAAGTCAATGATTTTTCAGTCCAGTGTGATTTCATCATGTGTTTCTTTTTCTACAGACTCTAGGTCAGCAATTTTCTGTTATGGAATTTTAATTTGCTGTTCCCGCTTACTTCTACGTTTCATGCTATTTTGCACCAAAATGACTATTCCTGCCTTGTGAGTACATTCACAAAACATCTGCACGTGCCCTCATCTCAGTTCCTGTTACATTCACTGCTTTCACCTTCCTAGCTCCTGAGTCCTCCGTTTCTTTCTTGATCCGCTCTTGTTTTTCTTTGCAAGGTCTACATTCCAATCATTTGAATGACTTTCCTTTCTGCCTTCTATCTTTCTGGACACACCTCTCTTATACTTAACACTGGAGTGTTTTTCACCATTCAACGACATTTCTCCTGCTATAAGGCATTTTACAGACCTCTTCACAAAACTAGTTGTAAAACTATTTCTATGTTTATTTCTGTAATGGTGTTGTCAATATATTAACCATTACACTTTGGTGTGTTGTCATCTTTGGTACAAAGGGCGATATCTGAAAGAAACAGTTAGTTATAGATTCCTTACCTTAGAATTACCCCCAGGTGTCAGATTGGATCCGGAAAGTTTTTCATCAGCAGTACCCCTGCGCCTCGGAAGGTAGCATCGGTTCTTCCTTTTTCCACGCCAGCCAGAGCAGATATGGAGAAAGCGGTACCTCCAGTCACTTTTTGAGTGACTTTTTGCTGACTTTTGTCGACACCGTTTTCGAGTCTTCGACTCCTGGTGCACGTCACGGATAACCAGCTTCAAGGCTTGCGGTTCCAGTAGCCGACTGATGTTGGTGATGGATCCGCACCGCGTGTGCCTGTTTTGCCTGGAGCGTGACCACGACCTCAAGTCATGCTCCGACTGCCAGACCATGAATCTGAAGTCTTTGAAGGAGCGGTCCCGAACGCTTCTCGAGGCCCGGCAGTCAGCTCCATGCTGTTTGAGGACGCGTAGAAGGTCAAGGGACCGGTCGCGGAGTCATCATCACTCTTCTGCCAAGTCTTCGCACTCAGGGTCAGGTAAGTTGAAGCACAAGAAGAAGTTAAAGAAGCATCATCACTCTTCGACTTCTCCCCATCCGTCCATCGGCCAACGCGACAAGGGATGCGGGTGGTGCCCCTCCCGCGGCTCCACGTCGGAGCCTGAAGGGTCGACTCTGGGTTTCCCTCCCTTCCCGGGACCCAGAGGGACCCCTGCCCAGCTTTGCCAATTTTACGAAGCGAAGCATGCCATCTTAGGGCAGCCCGACTCTGCCGGCGTGCCTTCGGGCCCCGCGGAATCGGCTGGGGGCCCTGGGCCTTCGGCACCGGCGGCTCCGGCCCCGGCACTGCAGGGTCCCCTTGGATCCAGGCCTGGATCTGGATCGGCACCGGTCAACCTTGCTACACCTCCCCCGGTGCCGACTCTACCGGCACTACATCCGTAGCTGACGCTAGTTGTGTTCCCAGCCGGCGTCGACCCCGGCCTCCATCCCGATGTAGACATGGAGCCGGACTGGCATCGACTGACACCAGATCCCACGCCGACAGGTACTTTTGTGCCCTTGTTCTACCCTGGCTCATTTAGACCAGGCTGGCAGCCAGAGGAGGGTGATGAGGACTGGGAGGGGTCTGGTGACCCTCTAACTGACCAGTTGGGCTATGAAGCGAACTAGAGAGAGAAACTGGGGGAAGGCAGTGGGTTGGCTACCTCACCAGGCCTTGGCATGTTGTCTCCTCCTACCATGGCTACATAGGAGGGAGCTTCTTATGCCATGGTGTTGCATAGGGCGGCCAAGGCTCTCAACCTCAAGCAACCTACAGTGGCAGTCGGGACTAACCTCCTGACAGAGGTGCTTCTGTTTAATGAAGCCCTCACCGACATCCTTTTGGGCACTTGGTCCAGGCCCAACACAGGGGCTCCTGTGGATAGGATGATTGCCCAACGCCACCACATGGCTCCGGGCGACCCCACTTTCCTCTCCCAACATCCCACCCCTGAGAGCTAGGTGGTCTAAGCCTCCACCTCCAAAGGCGCATTCCCTAATGCACCACTTGATAGGGAATTCAAAAAGCTGGACCATGTTGGGAAGAAGATGTTTTCTTCCTCCAGCTTGGGACTGTGGTCAGTAAACACTGCATGTCTGTTCGGCCGTCACACCCACTCCATGTGAGATACGGTGGCGCAAGTGCTGCCCCAGTGCCAGGAGGAGGCCCGGGCCGTACAGTCCAGTGCAGTTGCCGTAAGGAGAGACGCAGCAAAGTTTACCATCTACTGTGGGCTGGATACCGCTGACTCACTAGACAGGACGATTTCCACGTCGGTAGCCCTTCGACGCTACACCTGGTTTTTCAGGGGATGTTCAATCCACTCTTATGGAAAGCCCTTTGATGGCCATCGCTTTTTCGCGACAAGGCAGACAATGCGCTGGAGTGCTTTGAGGACTCTCAGTCTACGTCCAGGTCCTTGGGCATCTCCACCACCCACCTTGCACAATCTGCTTTTCGCCACTTTTGTGGCTACGGAAGGGGTGCCCCACCACGTCCCACCCAAAGCCACAGGCCAGAGCAAGCTGTTCAACTCCTGCATGGCCGGGGTCCTGGGAACCACTGCCTTAGTTGTGGGAGCCAGCGGGTGGGCCAGTCCATCACAGCCCCCTCTGCAGCAGCCTCCAAAACCTCCTAATCCGACCTTTCAGGGCCACCAAATGCCAGTGGGTGGCAGGATTCGCCATCACCTCCCCCACTGGCACACCACCACATCGGAGAGGTGGGTTTTGCAAATAGTCCAAAGGGGCTACTGCCTCCCCTTTGAGACTACCCCTTCCACCATGCAACCTCAGTACCATTCCATGTTGGAGGATCGTCTGGCCCTTCTCCAACAGGAAGTTTTGGCACTCTTGACAAAGGGAGCCATCAAGCGAGTTCCTGACCCAGAAGTAGGTCATGGTTGCTATTCCCACTACTTTCTCGGCCCAAGAAGGACAAAGGCCTGCATCCTCTCTTGGATCTCAGGAACGTCAACCTCTTCCTCCGGAAGGAGAAGTTCAAAATGTTGACACTAGCTCAGGTCCTGTCTGCCCTCGACCCTGGAGACTGGATGGTAGCGTTGGACTTGCAGGACGCTTATTTTCACATCCCCGTCCTGCCGGCCCACCGGCGTTGCCTGCGGTTCACGGTAGGCCATGAGCATTTTCAGTTTACCGTGCTCCCCTTTGGCCTTACCAGCGCCCCTCGGGTGTTCACGAAAGTAATGGCGGTGTTCGCAGCTCATCTGTGCAGATCAGGGGTGCCAGTCTTTCCCTACCTCAACGACTGGCTGTTGAAGACAGGCGCACCCCAAGCTATCGTCTCCCACCTCCAGACTACAGCCAGAGACGTTTTAAGGCAGGGGAAAAGTGGGCTTTGGCCCACGGCCCCCACCTCACAAAGGGGCCCCCTTGCAAAGTCCCAGCTACTAATCATTGTAAGCACAATGCATTTTGTGATTTACCCATACTGTATTTTTTTTTAAACAACCCGTCCAGTTCAGCAGTCCTTGCCTCCTTCGGCCCCACTCCCTCCAGGTAAAAAAATCATCTCTGGCTGAAATGTTGTAATTTTGTGGTTGAGATGGGCATGGCATGCGCACTAAACTTCTGAATTCATCTGTTATCTGCGCATGCCCAGCTCAATCACACGTGCCATTTTTTGTTACGAAAAGTAACTGCAGGGAAAAAAATATTTATTTGCTGCGTGTTTCCTTGTGAGGCCCCGTGCACCAGAACTCTTCAAGTGACATCGTGGCTGCTGCTGCAGGCAGAGTGAGTGCACTGTGCACAATAAGAAGTCATTATTCTCTGCTTAGTCAGGCCGAAGCCCCCCCCAAAGCAAATGTGAGTGCAGGGGCAGTGTGGTGCTGTCTGTTTTATTTTGCTGTTCCCCTCAGACCTAGTTGAGAGACAGAGACACTCTCCGTCGAGTCCAAACCTCTTTAGGCCAGGCGTAACAAAGGCCCCCACAGCCCCCGCATTGCGGGGGGGCCCCCAAGCTCGAGGGGCCCCCACAGCACACAGTAGTCGCTGCATTGGTTTGCCAGCAGCACTCAAACAGCAATTGTTAAATAAAACAGCAACGTTTAGATTACCACCAGTAATCATTGGATGTAGACATAGTTTAAACATTATGCCGCCCGCCCCGATCAGTTTAATCAAATAAATTAAATGCTGCGCAGCGTGCAGCTTCCTAGTATTCAGTCTCAGGGTAGGGCAGAGCACTCTGGAATGATCATGCGCAGTGTAACTGCAGGTCCGGCGGGCCGGGGGCACTGACTGAGCGAGTCTGATGCCGGGGGTGACCGGTGATGCACCATGCACGTTTGCCGAGGGAGAGACTAGTGTTACAGTGGCCAAGAGTCTGTGGAGAAAGGCGGGCGGCTGGCCCACAAACTGAACTGCAGTGCAAGCCTCACAAGTAAGTGAAAGTGTTACTCGGAGTCAGGCGAGTCCAAATCCACAAATTCGTTTTTTAGTGGTACAGCTTGATCAGTTCCTGCAGAGAGAGGATGAGGCACGTGGTTCTGCTTAAGTCCACCCCTGGGAGATCCATCCTGTTTTTTGTGGGGGCTGGGGCGTTATAGAAGATGAGGTCATTTGCAGACAGTATGGCCTCCCACCTCCTGTTTGGTACAGTAGGGTCCCACAGTGCCTCTGCATTTCTGGTGCTTTGCTGCAGTTTAAAAAAAATTCTTGGAGTTTCTCGTTGCTCAGATGGGTGTAATTTCTCACTCAAGGGCAGCACACAGAAACCATGCATCTCAGTGCACTGCAGCACGTGATTATCTACTGGCCCAGCCTTAGTCTTCCCTGTCAGTCATTTCTGGTTGGCACAGGTGAGTCAAGCAGCAATGGGGCAGTGTTGGCGCGTGGGGCAAAGACGTGGGTAAAAAAAGACATTATTCTGTATGTATGTTCGTTGGTCTTTCACCTTTAAATCTAAAGCACGCTCCTTAAATGAAAGATGAATGCAAGTTCAAGTAATCAGTGAGAAATAACTTTTACATTGTGAAACCTCACTTGATTAGTTTTCCTGCAGATGTCGGTCTGTGTTTAAGGAGAGAGAAACAATTGAACCCTGGTCGGCGCAGCAGGGCATAGTGACTTGTGTATTTATAGTGCTATGACATCCCCTGCTTCTGCGACTGAGAAAGAACTTTAATTATGCAAGTCATTGATTGTAATGTGCACAGTAGTAGATAAGGATCACTTAAAGTGTTAATGATTTGGCTGTAGAATGTAACTCCTAAGTATACTGAAATCATGAAAATGCCTCACATAAGCAAACTGAAAACTTGGCAGCTATGGAGAGAGTCATTCTAGGGCAAACGGAGTGCCCAGAACCCATGGATGGCTGAAGGTCCTATGGGGCAGTGTGATCCGAGGCGTTTAGAAGCAGAGCACCTCGCACATTCACACTTAAGTGCCATTCCATTTATGGCACTTTGCACCAGTTTTAAGATCTTCTTCGAGTTTCTTGTCGCTCATAGGGGTGTAATTTGTGATATTGATGAGTTTCCCTAGTAGTCATTGCTTGATTTTGATTACAAGAAAGTGTCACTCATGGTCATTGAAATGTCACTCATAATTGTACTGATATTATGAAAATGTCACACATAGCAATCTGAAACCTTGGCAGCTGTGGAGACGGCGAGTGAGGCAATAATTAAAATTGCATTCCTAGTTACAAGGCTCTTCCAGGCTAACTTCTGCATGGGGGGCATCGGGGTGGGGGGGGGCGGGAGTAGCTGCAGACACAAAGTTCAAAGGTCCCTTGGGCTCTTTGGTGCGACAATGGGTGAATGCTTGTAACTGTCTGTCCTCGCTCCAGTACCTCTCTAGATAACATGGGAAACACTTGGCATGGCTTCACATAGGGACAGATACCTCTTAGAAATATAATGTCATGACTGCCAAGCGGTCCGCTCCATCTGAGACACCGTCAATCAGTGCAAGACAACACTTTGCATGTAGGGAGAGGAATTCCCAGGTGTGTGACAGGAAACACAAAACTACCCGCGCTGTTTGCTAATTGGATTGAACTACCTGCAGCGTCACACATCTTTTCAGAATACTCCTGTCGAAAATCAGGCAATAGTGAGAGAGGAGAGGGGACTTTGGATCCAAATCAAAACCATACCTTCCTGTAACAGTAACTATCAAGAGAAGTGCCCATATCCCCTAGAGGTCATGACCTTCACCCTTCGTTGTAGACAATCCAGGCTCAGTGGGCCCTTCAGGCCTTTGGGCCCCGGTGTCACTGCACCTGAAGTGCCCGATGAAAGCTATGCCCCAGCACTCCCAGCGAATATTTGTGAATTCTGTTTGGGGGAAGATACTGGGAGACACCTATACTAGGATTCATGGATAGACAATAACATGAGAAAACACTGGGAGACACAAACACTGGGAGACAGACAAGGGATGACCCTGAGAGACACAAACATTGAGAGACATGGATATGGGAAGACTCTGGAAGTCACAAACAGACACTGTGAAACACCTGCACTAGGATTCCTGGATAGACACAAACACAGGGAAATACTGGGAGACACACACAAGGGAAGACCTAGGGAGACACAACCACTGGAAGACAGAGGTAGACAGACACTGGAATACACAGCCACTGGGAGACACAAACAGACACTGGGAGCCACAGAGAAAGGAAGACCCTGGGAGACACAAACAGACACTGTGAGACACCTGCACTAGGATTCATGGATAGACACAAACATGGGAAAACACTGGAGACACAGACAGGGGAAGACCTAGGGCGACACAACCACTGGAAGACCCATACACTGGGAGACACTGGGAGATACGAACACTGAGAGACACCTGCACTAGGATTCACGGATAGACAAAAAAATGAGAAAACACTGGGAGACACAGACAAGGGAAGACCCTGAGAGGCACGAACACTTAGAGACACAGACAAGGGAAGACCCTGGTAGACATGAACACTGAGAGACACAGATAAGGGAAGACACTGGGAGACTTGAACACTGAGAGACACAGATAAGGGAAGACAATGGGGGACACAAACACTGGGAAACACAGAGAAGGGGAGACCCTGGGAGACTCGAACACTGAGAGACACAGACACTGGTAAACACATACAGACACTGGGAAACACAAATACTAAAAGACACAAACACAGGAAAACACTGGGAGTCACGGACACTGAGACACAAACACTGGAAAACACAGACAAAGAAAGACACTGGGATACACGAACACTGAGAGACACAAACATGGGAAAACACTGGGCGATACAGACAAGGGAAGACCTTGGGCGACACGCAAACTGGGAGACACAGACACTGGGAGACACGTAGAAAGGAAGACACTGGGAGAAACAAACACTGGAAGACATTGGGAGACACTGGAAGACACCTACATTAGGATTCATGGATTGACACACACATGGGAAAACACTGGGCGACACAGACAAGTGACCATGGGAGACAAGAACACTGAGCGACACAGAGACTGAGAGTCACAAACAGACACTGGGAGACATGAACACTGAGAGACACAGACAAAGGAAGACATTTGGAGACATGAACACCGAGGGACTGGGAGATACAGGCACTAGGAAACACAGACAAGGTAAGACACTAAGAGAAAGAGACATGAATACTGAAAGACACAGGGAGATACCTATACTAGGATTAATGGATAGATACAAACATGGGAAAACGCTGGGAGACACAGAGAAGGGAAGACCCTGGGAGACACAAACACTGGGATTTACAGAGAGAGGAAGACACTGGGACACACGAACACTGAGAGACACAGACAAAGGAAGACACTGAAAGACACACACACTGGAAAACATAGAAAGAGGAAGACCCTTAGAGACATGATTACTGCAATACACAGCCACTAGTCTGGTAGACACCTACACTGGGATTCCTGGATAGACACAAACCTGGGAAAACACTGGGAGACACAAGCACTGGAGTCTGGAAGACACAGACACTGGGAGGCTCGAAGAGACACTGGGAGACACGAAGACTAGGAGATGCAGACAAGGGAAGACACTGGAAGACATAAACAGACACTGGGAGACACCTGCACTAGGATTCATGGATTGACACAAACATGGGAAAACGCTGGAGATACAGACAAGGGAAGACCCTGGGTCCCCTTGATGCAAGAAGAAAGGGGGATTGTTTTACAAAACATGCTTGATTTTTTTGTATATTGCTGGAATGTGATTGCTTTATTATGCACTTTGAAAGTAATTGCACTTTTTCCTTTGCTTTACCAACTACAGTTTGTATAGATTCTGTAATTAGGTACTTGCTGATATGGTTTGTTTTTATTCTACATTCTGTGCTATTTATGGTGTTGATTGCACTTGCTTGTAATAAGTTGGCCTTAAATCTTGTAATTAGCATTGCTTACAATAGAAATGATAACTTCAAACTGAGAAACAATTGCATCAATGTTCTGAAACATCCAAGCAGTTTTTATCCTCAGCCTCTTGCTTGCCTGTTTTTGTCCTACTTACTCATAAAGATATGATGGTAGAAATTAAAATTGTTTCCTTAGTTGACGTTATTATCATGCACAACGTTTGACAGTCACAAGCGTGTGGCATGCAGATAATTTGCATTTATTTCTCTTGGAGTTGGCAGGATAATGATTTATAGCTTGTGTACTCATGTATATTACCAGTTGAGTCTGTGAAATTGCAGGTTTAGGTTAGACTTTCAAAGTTTCAAGTTTTGTCCATCAATATAAATTCTAACTCAGACCCTTCATGGTTGTTCTTTGTTCTTTAGCAATAGGCAGTTCCTGAGATAATAGGATTGCTCCTCGGCACCCGTGAGGGTCTCAAGGCACTGGGAAAAGTGGCATGGGGACTGATGGGCAGAGAGATGTCCCACCTATAGGCATTGATGCACACACAGAGCAACACATCTACAGGAAGAAATACATGCATATCTTCATACAAAGCAAAACCAAAGGAAATGATGGACGGAGTGTTGAACATTGCAAG
Source organism: Triturus cristatus (assembly GCF_964204655.1). Classification (NCBI taxonomy): domain Eukaryota; kingdom Metazoa; phylum Chordata; class Amphibia; order Caudata; family Salamandridae; genus Triturus; species Triturus cristatus. Next base: position 133,384,151 of record NC_140586.1, on the reverse strand, counting down.
CACTCACCCCCAGTCAACTGATCTGGGTTTAATCCACCACCGTTCTTTAGCCCACTCTGCCACCCCAGTTCAGACATGGCCATATGCAAATCAGTCTGACCCTGTGCCTCATGGGAACAGTCCAGCCCGAACTGCCAAGCCATGTCTTCCCTGGACCGGAAGCAAGCTTCCTAGGACCGGTTTCTGGCATTTCAGCTGTCTTCAGCCAGGCTTGCTTGAATCCAGTGGCAAAGTGAGCAAGGGACTCACGTCTGAGCATACCCTGCCAACTTATGGCGAACAAAGCAAAACCAAAGGAAATGATGGACGGAGTGTTGAACATTGCAAGCACTCACCCCCAGTCAACTGATCTGGGTTTAATCCACCACCGTTCTTTAGCCCACTCTGCCACCCCAGTTCAGACATGGCCATATGCAAATCAGTCTGACCCTGTGCCTCATGGGAACAGTCCAGCTCGAAATGCCAAGCCATGTCTTCCCTGGACCGGAAGCAAGCTTCCTAGGACTGGTTTCTGGCATTTCAGCTGTCTTCAGCCAGGCTTGCTTGAATCCAGTGGCAAAGTGAGCAAGGGACTCACGTCTGAGCATACCCTGCCAACTTATGGCGAACAAAGCAAAACCAAAGGAAATGATGGACGGAGTGTTGAACATTGCAAGCACTCACCCCCAGTCAACTGATCTGGGTTTAATCCACCACCGTTCTTTAGCCCACTCTGCCACCCCAGTTCAGACATGGCCATATGCAAATCAGTCTGACCCTGTGCCTCATGGGAACAGTCCAGCCCGAACTGCCAAGCCATGTCTTCCCTGGACCGGAAGCAAGCTTCCTAGGACCGGTTTCTGGCATTTCAGCTGTCTTCAGCCAGGCTTGTTTGAATCCAGTGGCAAAGTTAGCAAGGGACTCGCGTCTGAGCATACCCTGCCAACTTATGGCGAACAAAGCAGAACCAAAGGAAATGATGGACGGAGTGTTGAACATTGCAAGCACTCACCCCCAGTCAACTGATCTGGGTTTAATCCACCACCGTTCTTTAGCCCACTCTGCCACCCCAGTTCAGACATGGCCATATGCAAATCAGTCTGACCCTGTGCCTCATGGGAACAGTCCAGCCCGAACTGCCAAGCCATGTCTTCCCTGGACCGGAAGCAAGCTTCCTAGGACCGGTTTCTGGCATTTCAGCTGTCTTCAGCCAGGCTTGCTTGAATCCAGTGGCAAAGTGAGCAAGGGACTCACGTCTGAGCATACCCTGCCAACTTATGGCGAACAAAGCAAAACCAAAGGAATTGATGGACGGAGTGTTGAACATTGCAAGCACTCACCCCCAGTCAACTGATCTGGGTTTAATCCACCACCGTTCTTTAGCCCACTCTGCCACCCCAGTTCAGACATGGCCATATGCAAATCAGTCTGACCCTGTGCCTCATGGGAACAGTCCAGCCCGAACTGCCAAGCCATGTCTTCCCTGGACCGGAAGCAAGCTTCCTAGGACTGGTTTCTGGCATTTCAGCTGTCTTCAGCCAGGCTTGCTTGAATCCAGTGGCAAAGTGAGCAAGGGACTCACGTCTGAGCATACCCTGCCAACTTATGGCGAACAAAGCAAAACCAAAGGAAATGATGGACGGAGTGTTGAACATTGCAAGCACTCACCCCCAGTCAACTGATCTGGGTTTAATCCACCACTGTTCTTTAGCCCACTCTGCCACCCCAGTTCAGACATGGCCATATGCAAATCAGTCTGACCCTGTGCCTCGTGGGAACAGTCCAGCCCGAACTGCCAAGCCATGTCTTCCCTGGACCGGAAGCAAGCTTCCTAGGACCGGTTTCTGGCATTTCAGCTGTCTTCAGCCAGGCTTGTTTGAATCCAGTGGCAAAGTTAGCAAGGGACTCACGTCTGAGCATACCCTGCCAACTTATGGCGAACAAAGCAAAACCAAAGGAAATGATGGACGGAGTGTTGAACATTGCAAGCACTCACCCCCAGTCAACTGATCTGGGTTTAATCCACCACCGTTCTTTAGCCCACTCTGCCACCCCAGTTCAGACATGGCCATATGCAAATCAGTCTGACCCTGTGCCTCATGGGAACAGTCCAGCCCGAACTGCCAAGCCATGTCTTCCCTGGACAGGAAGCAAGCTTCCTAGGACCGGTTTCTGGCATTTCAGCTGTCTTCAGCCAGGCTTGCTTGAATCCAGTGGCAAAGTGAGCAAGGGACTCACGTCTGAGCATACCCTGCCAACTTATGGCGAACAAAGCAAAACCAAAGGAAATGATGGACGGAGTGTTGAACATTGCAAGCACTCACCCCCAGTCAACTGATCTGGGTTTAATCCACCACCGTTCTTTAGCCCACTCTGCCACCCCAGTTCAGACATGGCCATATGCAAATCAGTCTGACCCTGTGCCTCATGGGAACAGTCCAGCCCGAACTGCCAAGCCATGTCTTCCCTGGACCGGAAGCAAGCTTCCTAGGACTGGTTTCTGGCATTTCAGCTGTCTTCAGCCAGGCTTGCTTGAATCCAGTGGCAAAGTGAGCAAGGGACTCACGTCTGAGCATACCCTGCCAACTTATGGCGAACAAAGCAAAACCAAAGGAAATGATGGACGGAGTGTTGAACATTGCAAGCACTCACCCCCAGTCAACTGATCTGGTTTTAATCCACCACCGTTCTTTAGCCCACTCTGCCACCCCAGTTCAGACATGGCCATATGCAAATCAGTCTGACCCTGTGCCTCATGGGAACAGTCCAGCCCGAACTGCCAAGCCATGTCTTCCCTGGACCGGAAGCAAGCTTCCTAGGACCGGTTTCTGGCATTTCAGCTGTCTTCAGCCAGGCTTGTTTGAATCCAGTGGCAAAGTTAGCAAGGGACTCGCGTCTGAGCATACCCTGCCAACTTATGGCGAACAAAGCAGAACCAAAGGAAATGATGGACGGAGTGTTGAACATTGCAAGCACTCACCCCCAGTCAACTGATCTGGGTTTAATCCACCACCGTTCTTTAGCCCACTCTGCCACCCCAGTTCAGACATGGCCATATGCAAATCAGTCTGACCCTGTGCCTCATGGGAACAGTCCAGCCCGAACTGCCAAGCCATGTCTTCCCTGGACCGGAAGCAAGCTTCCTAGGACCGGTTTCTGGCATTTCAGCTGTCTTCAGCCAGGCTTGCTTGAATCCAGTGGCAAAGTGAGCAAGGGACTCACGTCTGAGCATACCCTGCCAACTTATGGCGAACAAAGCAAAACCAAAGGAATTGATGGACGGAGTGTTGAACATTGCAAGCACTCACCCCCAGTCAACTGATCTGGGTTTAATCCACCACCGTTCTTTAGCCCACTCTGCCACCCCAGTTCAGACATGGCCATATGCAAATCAGTCTGACCCTGTGCCTCATGGGAACAGTCCAGCCCGAACTGCCAAGCCATGTCTTCCCTGGACCGGAAGCAAGCTTCCTAGGACCGGTTTCTGGCATTTCAGCTGTCTTCAGCCAGGCTTGTTTGAATCCAGTGGCAAAGTTAGCAAGGGACTCACGTCTGAGCATACCCTGCCAACTTATGGCGAACAAAGCAAAACCAAAGGAAATGATGGACGGAGTGTTGAACATTGCAAGCACTCACCCCCAGTCAACTGATCTGGGTTTAATCCACCACCGTTCTTTAGCCCACTCTGCCACCCCAGTTCAGACATGGCCATATGCAAATCAGTCTGACCCTGTGCCTCATGGGAACAGTCCAGCCTGAACTGCCAAGCCATGTCTTCCCTGGACCGGAAGCAAGCTTCCTAGGACCGGTTTCTGGCATTTCAGCTGTCTTCAGCCAGGCTTGCTTGAATCCAGTGGCAAAGGGAGCAAGGGACTCACGTCTGAGCATACCCTGCCAACTTATGGCGAACAAAGCAAAACCAAAGGAAATGATGGACGGAGTGTTGAACATTGCAAGCACTCACCCCCAGTCAACTGATCTGGGTTTAATCCACCACCGTTCTTTAGCCCACTCTGCCACCCCAGTTCAGACATGGCCATATGCAAATCAGTCTGACCCTGTGCCTCATGGGAACAGTCCAGCCTGAACTGCCAAGCCATGTCTTCCCTGGACCGGAAGCAAGCTTCCTAGGACCGGTTTCTGGCATTTCAGCTGTCTTCAGCCAGGCTTGCTTGAATCCAGTGGCAAAGGGAGCAAGGGACTCACGTCTGAGCATACCCTGCCAACTTATGACGAACAAAGCAAAACCAAAGGAAATGATGGACGGAGTGTTGAACATTGCAAGCACTCACCCCCAGTCAACTGATCTGGGTTTAATCCACCACCGTTCTTTAGCCCACTCTGCCACCCCAGTTCAGACATGGCCATATGCAAATCAGTCTGACCCTGTGCCTCATGGGAACAGTCCAGCCCGAACTGCCAAGCCATGTCTTCCCTGGACCGGAAGCAAGCTTCCTAGGACCGGTTTCTGGCATTTCATCTGTCTTCAGCCAGGCTTGCTTGAATCCAGTGGCAAAGGGAGCAAGGGACTCACGTCTGAGCATACCCTGCCAACTTCTGGCGAACAAAGCAAAACCAAAGGAAATGATGGACGGAGTGTTGAACATTGCAAGCACTCACCCCCAGTCAACTGATCTGGGTTTAATCCACCACCGTTCTTTAGCCCACTCTGCCACCCCAGTTCAGACATGGCCATATGCAAATCAGTCTGACCCTGTGCCTCATGGGAACAGTCCAGCCCGAACTGCCAAGCCATGTCTTCCCTGGACCGGAAGCAAGCTTCCTAGGACCGGTTTCTGGCATTTCAGCTGTCTTCAGCCAGGCTTGTTTGAATCCAGTGGCAAAGTTAGCAAGGGACTCACGTCTGAGCATACCCTGCCAACTTATGGCGAACAAAGCAAAACCAAAGGAAATGATGGACGGAGTGTTGAACATTGCAAGCACTCACCCCCAGTCAACTGATCTGGGTTTAATCCACCACCGTTCTTTAGCCCACTCTGCCACCCCAGTTCAGACATGGCCATATGCAAATCAGTCTGACCCTGTGCCTCATGGGAACAGTCCAGCCTGAACTGCCAAGCCATGTCTTCCCTGGACCGGAAGCAAGCTTCCTAGGACCGGTTTCTGGCATTTCAGCTGTCTTCAGCCAGGCTTGCTTGAATCCAGTGGCAAAGGGAGCAAGGGACTCACGTCTGAGCATACCCTGCCAACTTATGGCGAACAAAGCAAAACCAAAGGAAATGATGGACGGAGTGTTGAACATTGCAAGCACTCACCCCCAGTCAACTGATCTGGGTTTAATCCACCACCGTTCTTTAGCCCACTCTGCCACCCCAGTTCAGACATGGCCATATGCAAATCAGTCTGACCCTGTGCCTCATGGGAACAGTCCAGCCTGAACTGCCAAGCCATGTCTTCCCTGGACCGGAAGCAAGCTTCCTAGGACCGGTTTCTGGCATTTCAGCTGTCTTCAGCCAGGCTTGCTTGAATCCAGTGGCAAAGGGAGCAAGGGACTCACGTCTGAGCATACCCTGCCAACTTCTGGCGAACAAAGCAAAACCAAAGGAAATGATGGACGGAGTGTTGAACATTGCAAGCACTCACCCCCAGTCAACTGATCTGGGTTTAATCCACCACCGTTCTTTAGCCCACTCTGCCACCCCAGTTCAGACATGGCCATATGCAAATCAGTCTGACCCTGTGCCTCATGGGAACAGTCCAGCCCGAACTGCCAAGCCATGTCTTCCCTGGACCGGAAGCAAGCTTCCTAGGACCGGTTTCTGGCATTTCAGCTGTCTTCAGCCAGACTTGCTTGAATCCAGTGGCAAAGTGAGCAAGGGACTCACGTCTGAGCATACCCTGCCAACTTATGGCGAACAAAGCAAAACCAAAGGAAATGATGGACGGAGTGTTGAACATTGCAAGCACTCACCCCCAGTCAACTGATCTGGGTTTAATCCACCACCGTTCTTTAGCCCACTCTGCCACCCCAGTTCAGACATGGCCATATGCAAATCAGTCTGACCCTGTGCCTCATGGGAACAGTCCAGCCCGAACTGCCAAGCCATGTCTTCCCTGGACCGGAAGCAAGCTTCCTAGGACCGGTTTCTGGCATTTCAGCTGTCTTCAGCCAGGCTTGCTTGAATCCAGTGGCAAAGTGAGCAAGGGACTCACGTCTGAGCATACCCTGCCAACTTATGGCGAACAAAGCAAAACCAAAGGAAATGATGGACGGAGTGTTGAACATTGCAAGCACTCACCCCCAGTCAACTGATCTGGGTTTAATCCACCACCGTTCTTTAGCCCACTCTGCCACCCCAGTTCAGACATGGCCATATGCAAATCAGTCTGACCCTGTGCCTCATGGGAACAGTCCAGCCCGAACTGACAAGCCATGTCTTCCCTGGACCGGAAGCAAGGTCCTAGGACCGGTTTCTGGCATTTCAGCTGTCTTCAGCCAGGCTTGCTTGAATCCAGTGGCAAAGTGAGCAAGGGACTCACGTCTGAGCATACCCTGCCAACTTATGGCGAACAAAGCAAAACCAAAGGAAATGATGGACGGAGTGTTGAACATTGCAAGCACTCACCCCCAGTCAACTGATCTGGGTTTAATCCATCACCGTTCTTTGGTTTTGCTTTGTTCATTGTCAGATTGCCGTGGTCAGTCATATGATAATACATCCAATATGTCTGGTTAGTATTCGGGCATACAGGCAAGATTGAAAGAGATCAATGAATTTGCTGTTTATGTGCCATGTGCTGGCCATTCTTTGAACCTGGTGGGTATGAAAGCGGCTGAGTGCAGCATGCAGGTTGTTTCTTTTTTTGACTTTGTTCAAAATTTGTACACTTTTTTTGCTGCTTCTACTCATCGTTGGGATGTGCTACTTCATTCTGTAGGCCCAGATCATAAGGTTGTAAAACGCTTGTCTGATACTCGATGGTCAGCTCATGCAGATGCCCTCAATGCATTGTGTGGTGGCTATGAAAGAATTAAAGCTGCTCTTGATTCACTGACAAATGATCACATTCAGTCAAAAGATACAATGCATGATGCACTTAGTCTCCTTAAAAAAATGGACAAGCTGGAAACCATTTTCTTGACCATTCTCTGGAATGACATACTGATGCGTTTCAACGAAACCAGCAAGACTGTACAAAAAGAAGATGTTAACCTATCTGTTGCAGTCAACATTATCCAATCTTTGAAGTCTTATGATGACTATGAATGCAAGGCAAAGGCAAAAGCTCCTGATACTCATTACAGAGATTTTGGAAAGCGTACAAAACAACGAAGCAGTAGACAAACTTGGTTTGAAGGACCCTCTATTGACGCCGTACTTGAAGGGCGGAACAAATTTAAAGTAGAAGCATACTTACCGATCATGGATTCTCTGATTGATGGTTTAACACGGCGAAGCGAAGCATATAGAGACCTAAATAATCGGTTTGGCTTCTTTATAGAATTAAAAAACATGAACACCAAAGAAATCGAAGGGTGGTGTGAAAAACTTGCCTCTTTGTACTATCAAGACCTGAACAAATCTGATCTCATCAAGGAATGCTAGCAGTTCAAACATTATCCTGTACACAAAAATGAAACAATTTCAATGACTTGTCTTTACAGGAAAATAAAAGCTGATAAACTAGAGAACACTTTCCCTAACATTGAAATTGCACTGCGAATATTCTTGTCGATGATGGTCACAAACTGTACTGGTGAAAGGTCCTTTTCAAAGTTGAAGCTCATAAAAAATGAGCTACGTAATCGAATGCTACAAGCCAGACTCAATTCTCTGGCTCTGCTGAGTATTGAGTCAGAAATGCTCCAAGAAATAGAATTTGCTGATCTGGTTAATGAGTTTGCTGCTAGCAAATCCAGAAAGAGATGCATACTTTAAGTAGTGTCTTACAGGTGCCTAATATTGTACAGAGATGCTCCAAGGTTTGACTTAGAAGCTTTATTTTGCAGAAACACATAGTGACATTTTTGGTATTCATTGAATCTAAGTAAATATTCATAGAAACACATTTACTTTCCTTTTTCTAAAAATCATCTGCATTAAGATGTTTGACTTCTACAACCTAAACTGCACTTAAAATACCCCTAGATGCTCTGGAATCACAGCACATTGTGCACTTATAGCATTGGCATTATATGACAAGAAAAACTGACAAACGGGAAGAAGACCCAAGAACAAAATCACTTTGAATAATGTTCGCAAGAAAATGCCAAAACCGTATTCTATGTGACAAACAGCATTGTCAAAATTCAAGCCAACAACATAGAGTTCTTGTACTCAATCTTGCCTATTTCGTCCTTCTCCAACTATGAAACAACCAAAGAGGGCCTGACCATTCAGGAAAACAGCATGGATGCCTTGCAGGCATCTCCAAGACTGAGTAGACCAGGAAAATGGTAAATCATAAATAGGGTCCATCTGAGCATCATAAAAGTATTGTCAGCAGTTCACAAAAGCCTATAACTTTCTATGGTCTATAACTTTCTATTTATCATTGAAACTTAATTCAAGCCTTTGATACAGGCAGAAAAAATTGCCTTCAACAAAACTTCCAAACCCAGCAGCATTTATGTTCAATTCCTCAAAATTAAAATAGAACTCCTAAACACAATTACTGCACAGGTCAGGTGTAGGTAACAAGATTTGCAGAGATACAAGATGAGGTCCAACAAGGATAATTGCTCAATCATGTTCTGTTTAACCTATGAACCATGATGTATATGATATCATCCAAACAAACACCTATTGCACAGAACACGTTGAAGAAGGTTGAACGGCAATGCTTTTCTGTATTTATTACTGTTTGCTGTCAGCCCATGCAATAAAGTTCGTCCCAGAATCAACATTGTTAAGGCCTTAAACAATTTGAATTTCACCAGTAAAATGTTAAAGGTGATGTTCTGAGCATGTCTGAGGAAAGAAAGAACCAATGTTAACAATAGAAAGAAGGTAAGAAGAACAGCACTGAAAATAGTAAATGCATAGACAGTTCTATACCTCAGGCTGAAATGAATGAAAAATAATATCATGGAACAAGACATTGATTGAATCTAGACAGGTGGATACAGAATTTTGCTAGAAAATGGGACAACATCACTCTGGCCTACTTCAATAATGTTATATGTGATACTTAGAGTGACTGAGAGAGTGGTCTAGCACAACCAGACGGCCCCACTGATCTTCATTTGTCTTCAGGTGTGGATTCAAGTAACATAATCACTATAAAATGTAATCTAAGTAATTACAGCTCATTTTTCTTCTTTCTTTTACTGTTTCATACATTTTGAAAGTATCATTAAATATTGCGTGACATAGCAAGGGTGTGAATGAACGTAACATGGACAGTGAATTCAAAGTTATTGTGAACAGGGGCCTCCAAAATATGTTTGGCCCAGGGCCCCCAAAATCCTTAAAATGTCCCTGACTACAGCCGACCTCCAGCATTCGCTGGGGTTATCCATCAATGTGCCGAAGTCACACCTGACTCCCTCTCAGAAGCTCCTCTTCATCAGAGCAGTTCTGGACACAACACAGTTTCGGGTCTATCCTCCCAAACAGTGAGTCCGGTATATTCGAGCTATGATTCCAATCTTTCAGCCTCTATCCCGGGTTTCGGTCAGGATGACCCTCAAGCTACTGGGCCTGATGACTTACTGCATCCTGCTGGTGGACCATGCCAGTGGCATATGTGGGCTCTGCAGTGGGACCTGAAGTTCCAGTGGGCACAACATATGGGGAACCTGTCTGATTGCGTCCAGCTCTCAAAGGGCACTGCACACCAATTGTAGTGATGGCTAACGAACCAGGATTGGGTCGACGGCAGATCCCTCTTCCTTCCCCAACCAGAATTCACAGAGGTGACCAATGCATCACTTCTGCGATGGGGCTGCCACATGGGGGAGGTAGAGATCAGAGGCCTCTGGTCTCCGGCGGAATCCGGGCTCCACATCAACCTTCAGGAGCTTCAGGCGATTTGTCCTGCACTCAAAGCATTCCTTCCCTCTGTCCGGGGAAGAGTAGTGCAGGTGTTCAAGGACAACACAACCACCATATGGTACTGCAACAAACAAGGCAGGGTGGGGTCGTGGACCCTATGTCAAGAGGACCTCTGCCTCTGGACATGGCTGGAACATCAGGGCATATCCCTCGTGCTTCAACACCTGGCAGTTTCGCTGAAGGCCTTGGCGGACTAACTCAGCCGCAGGTGCATGATGGATCATGAGTGGCGTCTTCACTCGGAGGTGATGCAAGGTCTCTTTCAACATTGGGGAGAGCCTTGGTTAGCTTTGTTCGCCACCGAAGAGAACGCCAATGTCAGCAATTCTTCTCATTGGAATTTCGAAGGCGGCACTCGCTAGGTGACGCTTTTTTGTCACGAGTGGAGTTGCGGTCTTCTATACACCTTTCGGCCTCTACCACTTCTGCCCAGAGTGCTGACCAAGATCAAGCACGATGGGCCCAAATCATTCTTGTGGCTCCGGATTGGGCATGAAGAGTCTGGTAACCCGAGCTGCTACACATGGCCATGGGTCCTCCGCTCCGACTGCCTCTTCGGGAGGAACTTCTGTGGCAGCATCTGTGGACGGTCCTCCACCCAAACATGTCCAGCATTCACCTCCTTGTGTGGGGATTGAACGGCGGCAGTTGATACCGTTTGACCTGCTTCCTGAAGTCTGTGATGTTATCTTGGCAGTCAGGCATCCCTCCACTAAGACGGTATACGCCTGCAGACAGAACAAATTTGTGGCATGGTGCACAGCAAAGGCTGTGGATCCCCTTTCTTCCCCTCTTTCTGAGGTCCTCTTGTTCCTCCTTTCTTTGACCCAGCAGGGCTCTGCTGTGGGCACTCTTATGGGCTGCTTCTTGGCGATTTCAGCCTTTCTTAAGCTTCCTGTTCAGCCTTCTCTTTTCAAGTCCCCTGTTGTAAATCGCTTCCTTAAGGGCATTACTCATCTTTTTCCTCCTGTTCGCTTCTTAATGCCCCAGAGGGACTTTAATTTGGTTCTGACATATCTTATATGCGCTCCCTTAGAGCCGCTACATAACTGTCCTCTCAGGCTTCTAACTTTGAAAAACTGCCTTTCTGGTGGCATTCACCTCTGCACGCAGGATGGGTGAGATCCAAGCACTTTCTTCTAAGCCTCCTTTTCTGACTGTTCATCCGTACAAGGTTGGCCTTCAGGCTCGTCCTTCCTTCCTTCCCAAAGTGGTTACTCCTTTCCATATTGGACAGACCATCACTTTGCCCGCCTTCTTTCTGCCTCTGCATCCTTCCAAAGAAGAAGAAAGGCTCCACCAACTGGATCCAAAGTTTGCACTTTCCTTTTACTTGGATCGCACAAAACAATTCTGGGTGGATGACCAGCTCTTTGTTGGCTACTTGGGCGCCAAAAAAGGTTGGGCCGTGCACAAACGGACCATTTCTAGATGGGTTGTTTTGGACATTAAAACTTGTTATTCCTTGGTAAAGAAGGAGTCTCCTGTCGGGTTGCGTGCCCATTCCACCAGAGCGACGGCAGCTATCACCACTTTGGGACGTGGAGTCCCCCTTAATGACATCTGCTAGGCGGCTACGTGGGCCTCGCTGCACACGTTCACTAGACACTACTGCCTGGACAGCCAAGTCCGGAGAGACTGCTTCTTTGGCCGTTCTGTTCTCCAGGTCTTCCTGGTGTGAACTTAGTTTGCAGACCCACCTCCGGGGTTGGTATTGCTGGGGTATCTATTCTAAGGTAAGGAATCTATAACTAACTGTTTCTTTCAGATGAACAAGTTACTTACCTTTGGTAATGATATGTCTGTAAGAAACATAGGTTAGTTATCGATTCCTTACTGCCCCACCCATCCTTCCCGTTCTACGAACTGATTTCTAGGGTTCAGGACTTCCTTTCAGAGCCCTAGTTTTGTGCACTAGTGGTCAGTGTCTTTCATTGCTCTGCGCTTCAGGTGTGGAAAGTCGTATACAGAACTGACGTCGGCGTGCGAGGGCAACGTCTACGTAGCCACCACGACCTCATTCCTGCGACCACGACGCCAACGAAGAACGCGGAGTGGACCGATGCCACCTTCCGACGCGCAGGGGTACTGCTAATGAAAAACTTTCCGGATCCAGTCTGATGCCTGAGGGTGATTCTTAGGTAAGGAATCTAAAACTATCCTATGTTTCTTACAGATATATCGTTATGATGATAATGAAATGAACATAAAATCTGATGTCATTCTGGATTTAAATAAATATTTTTGAAGGTGTTATAGCCCTCCTCTGCTCTTTCATGTCATACTTTTTTTATTTTGTGTACGTGGGTAGTAACCTTAAAGTTGCTTTAATGGCAGGGTGTTCCCTCTTTGACACTGTTCTTTCTGGATTTCTAGGATTCTGTGAATAATGCCCCTGTCATTTTGGGTGCTTGAACATACTGCACGACTAAATCTTTCAGTAGCATTCCACTTGGTGAGGGGGTGGGAGTGAATGAGTGTGTATGTGTGTGTGTGTGTGTGTGTGTACGTGTGTATGCGTGCGTGTGCGCGCGCAGTCAGCTATTCCTATTCTGTAGTTACAGTTCGGTTGCACTTTCCACATGAAGGTACTCAAATAACTTTGATCCAGTTTGAAGAACTGTGGAGTCCTGTAGTGCAATTTTTAGGTGGCACTCAAGGGGCCACAGATAAATCTATTGGGGCTGCCTGCAAAGGAAAATCATGAAGATTGCACACACCTCAGCATGTATGAAACAATGGCTAAGGACAATGCTCTTTGGGTACTGCAGCGGTTGTATGACATAATTTCGAAAGACAAAAATTCGACCTACAAAAATATCGCAACAAAAATATCGTGGTCAAGAATATCGACATCCTATCTACAACATGGTAAGTACAAAAATATCGATAATTTAATATCGATGTCAAAAATATCGTAATTCAAAAATATCATTTTTTTTTTACTTAAAAAATATGTGTAAAATAAACCAAATATTACTTATAAATCAAAGAAGCATAATTAAATATATTTTATAATATGTAAAATTTATAATAAATATATATAATTAAATAAAACTTTAATTAAACATATATATATAATATATAATATATACACTTACTTAATAATTACTTTTAATAATAATTTCTGTAACATATAAATTATTAAATATTTATTTAAATTACCAATAATCTATACACATAAAACATTAACATTAATAAATATTAAATAATTACATATAGCAAATAATAATCAATATTTTTAATTTGAATAATTTTTATTATTAATTATATATTACAATAGCTAAAATATTACAAAACATATTAAATATCAGACACAATAAAACTACTAGTCCAACATCAACAAAAACAACAGTAAGGAAAATGTTGGATAGCGTAGGGGTAAAAATAACTATTCCAACTCCCGAGAGTGCAACAGTAGGGAAAACATTGGATAGCGTAGGGGTAAAAATTACTATTCCAACTCCAAAGAGTGCAACAGTAGGGAAAGCGTTGGATAGCGTAGGGGTAAAAATTACTATTCCAACTCCAGAGAGTGCAATAGTAGGGAAAGTGTTGGATAGCGTAATGGTAAAAATTACTATTCCCACTCCAGAGAGTGCAATAATAGGGAAAGTGTTGGATAGCGTAAGGGTAACAATTACTATTCCCACTCCAGACAGTGCAACAGTAGGGAAAATGTTGGATAGCGTAGGGGTACAAATAACTATTCCAACACCAAAGAATGCAACAGTAGGGAAAACGTAGGATAGCGTAGGGGTAAAAATTACTATTCCAACTCCAGAGATTGCAATAGTAGGGAAAGTGTTGGATAGCGTAAGGGTAAAATTTACTATTCCCACTCCAGAGAGTACAATAGTAGGGAAAGTGTTGGATAGCGTAAGGGTAAAAATTACTATTCCCACTCCAGACAGTGCAACAGTAGAGAAAACGTTGGATAGCGTAGGGGTAAAAATAACTATTCCAACTCCAAAGAGTGCAACAGTAGGGAAAACGTTGGATAGCGTAGGGGTAAAAATTACTATTCCAACTCCAGAGAGTGCAATAGTAGGGAAAGTGTTGGATAGCGTAAGGGTAAAATGTACTATTCCCACTCTAGAGAATGCAATAGTAGGGAAAGTGTTGGATAGCGTAAGGGTAGAAATTACTCTTCCCACTCCAGACAGTGCAACAGTAGAGAAAAGGTTGGATAGCGTAGGGGTAAAAATTACTATTCCAACTCCAAAGAGTGCAAGAGTAGGGAAAGCGCTGGATAGCGTAGTGGTAAAAATTACTATTCCAACTCCAGAGAGTGCAACAGTATGGAAAGCACTAGATAGCATAGTGATTCTATGAACATTATAACCAATTCAATAATTTCTTATAAAAAAATTGCATGTTAACAATGCAGTGTGCGACCATTTGGATTTAATTATTTAGTGGCTCTTTGAGCCGGGGAGTCGACGGACTCAGGTTACGCACCTGCGTTGCTATGAGAGGTACTTTACCTGATAATGATTTTAGCAGCTTACACAGCAACCCTACACTCTTTCCTACTCCCTGCTGACGAGAGGCAACTACCTCGAAACATGTGTCCAGGGATGGCTAACGCTATTCACACTTGCACTCACGACACGAGCATAGGTGTATCCGCCGACGCTGACTACAGGGACCACAGTTCTTTGGGGTAACACGCTGGTAGGTCAGCAGTGTGCGACCATTTGGATTTAATTATTTAGTGGCTCTTTGACCCAGGGAGTCGACGGACTCAGGTTACGCACCTGCGTTGCTACAAGAGGTACTTTACCTGATAATGATTTTAGCAGCTTACACAGCAACCCTACACTCTTTCCTACTCCCTGCTGACGAGAGGTAACTACCTCGAAACACGTGTCCAGGGATGGCTAACGCTATTCACACTTGCACTCACGACACGAGCATAGGTGTATCCGCCGACGCTGACTACAGGGACCACAGTTCTTTGGGGTAACACGCTGGTAGGTCAGCAGTGTGCGACCATTTGGATTTAATTATTTAGTGGCTCTTTGAGCCGGGGAGTCGACGGACTCAGGTTACACACCTGCGTTGCTACGAGAGGTACTTTACCTGATAATGATTTTAGCAGCTTACACAGCAACCCTACACTCTTTCCTACTCCCTGCTGACGAGAGGCAACTACCTCGAAACACGTGTCCAGGGATGGCTAACGCTATTCACACTTGCACTCACGACACGAGCATAGGTGTATCCGCCGACGCTGACTACAGGGACCACAGTTCTTTGGGGTAACACGCTGGTAGTTCAGCAGTGTGCGACCATTTGGATTTAATTATTTAGTGGCTCTTTGAGCCGGGGAGTCGACGGCCTCAGGTTACGCACCTGCGTTGCTACGAGAGGTACTTTACCTGATAATGATTTTAGCAGCTTACACAGCAACCCTACACTCTTTCCTACTCCCTGCTGACGAGAGGCAACTACCTCGAAACACGTGTCCAGGGATGGCTAACGCTATTCACACTTGTACTCACGACACGAGCATAGGTGTATCCGCCGACGCTGACTACAGGGACCACAGTTCTTTGGGGTAACACGCTGGTAGGTCAGCAGTGTGCGACCATTTGGATTTAATTATTTAGTTGCTCTTTGAGCCGGGGAGTCGACGGACTCAGGTTACGCACCTGCGTTGCTACGAGAGGTACTTTACCCGATAATGATTTTAACAGCTTACACAGCAACCCTACACTCTTTCTTACTCCCTGCTGACGAGAGGCAACTACCTCGAAACACGTGTCCAGGGATGGCTAATGCTATTCACACTTGCACTCACGACACGAGCATAGGTGTATCTGCCGACGCTGACTACAGGGACCACAGTTCTTTGGGGTAACACGCTGGTAGGTCAGCAGTGTGCGACCATTTGGATTTAATTATTTAGTGGCTCTTTGAGCCGGGGAGTCGACGGACTCAGGTTACGCACCTGCGTTGCTATGAGAGGTACTTTACCTGATAATGATTTTAGCAGCTTACACAGCAACCCTACACTCTTTCCTATTCCCTGCTGACGAGAGGCAACTACCTCGAAACACGTGTCCAGGGATGGCTGACGCTATTCACACTTGCACTCACGACACGAGCATAGGTGTATCCGCCGACGCTGACTACAGGGACCACAGTTCTTTGGGGTAACACGCTGGTAGGTCAGCAGTGTGCGACCATTTGGATTTATTCATGTTAACAATGTTTTAAAAAAAAAAATATTATTAAATACCAATTATGTAAAATAAATATTTAAATAAATAAATTTAAATTACATCCCACACTATTCCCCCTTTAACACACAACACACTACACATACAAAATACACAATAGATTTAAATATCAATGTATCTCTTATTTACAATTAATAATACATTCTTTATATAGTTATTAATTGACTAATTAATACATATTAACTACGAAATTACAAATATTCACCTATTAATTATTAATTAACAATACATTAATTAGCAATAATAACAAATAAAATACAATAATAAATTATTTATATTTACTATATTTAACTAACTAATAACAATTAATTAATAATAATTACAAATAAATAAAAAATATAATTATTTATTTTATTTTAATTACATCCCACCCTATTCCCCTATAAACCCACAACCCACTACACATAAAAATCCACATAATTATTTAATTATCAATTAATCACTTAATAAAATTAAATCACCAATTAATTACTAATTACCAATAATTAATTAACTATAACAATAAATAAATATTATTAATAAACTAATTATAATGTATATAATTAACCAAATAATACAATTATTTTACAATGAATAATTAATTAACAATTAATTAATCTATTAATAAAATTAATTACCGTGGCGCCGATCACGATCCTGTAAAAACCGGGTACGAACCGTCAGACGGAGCATATTCTCCGTCCGACGCGTACCCGGTCGTCAAAATATACAAACATGGAATTACGATTCGCACGGGAACACCATTTCCGTACGAATCGTAAAAAACCCCGACCGAACAAAATAAACCTACAAATGCGATCCGGGAAAGCGCCGACCTGACGTCGGGACGCTCGCAGCCTGCCATTCACGAACCAGGAATTACGATTCGCACCGACGTCATCCCGCACGTTGAATATTTTCCGGCAGCCAAAAACTGCCGGGAAATCAGGACGACGCGAAAAAGGACTACCAGTACGCGACGGACAGACAGGACGACGCAAACAAGGAGGACCAGTACGTGACGGACAGACAGGACGACGCGAACAAGGAGGACCAGTACGCGACGGACAGACAGGACGACGCGAACAAGGAGGACCCGTACGCGACGGACAGACATGGACCCGAACCTACGTGTCATCCCGGCCCTCATAGCAGTCGACCTCCTCTACAGGTTCCGACGCAGACGCCGCAGAAGGTCAGAACAACTAAGGGAGGGGGGAAAGTGGGTTTGGGGGGGGTGGCAGGACCAGGGCAGGCCACAAACCCCCCACCAAAGTCACACAGCACACATACCCTGGACATACCTGACTCCCAGGCCCTGGTCACTACGAGGGGGTGGGGGCGTGTCCAGCTAAGCCAGCGACCGCCACAACGCCTGAAGAGCGTGGGTACGAGTCGTACCACGCCCACACCTACGTCACCCCAACAATGGCGGGACGGCTCGTACCCACGTGGCAAAGGCCTGGGTACGGGCACAAGCATCACATAGCGTGGGGACGGATATGTACGGACCGTACCCCCACCCGCGTACGTATGGAGCGTACCACCACCCCAACAGTGTAAGTACGACCCGTACCCCCACCCGCGTACGAATGGAGCGTACCCCCACCCCAACAGTGTAAGTACGACCCGTACCCCCACCCGCGTACGTATGGAGCGTACCCCCACCCCAACAGTGTAAGTATGACCGTACCCCCACCCGCGTACGTATGGAGCGTACCCCCACCCCAACAGTGTAAGTACGACCCGTACCCCCACCCGCGTACGTATGGAGCGTACCCCCACCCCAACAGTGTAAGTACGACACGTACCTCCACCCGCGTACGTATGGAGCGTACCACCACCCCAACAGTGTAAGTACGACCCGTACCCCCACCCGCGTACGTATGGAGCGTACCCCCACCCCAACAGTGTAAGTACAACACGTACCCCCACCCACGTACGTATAGAGCGTACCCCCACCCCAACAGTGTAAGTACGACCCGTACCCCCACCCGCGTATGTATTGAGCGTACCCCCACCCCAACAGTGTATGTACGACCCGTACCCCCACCCGCGTACGTATGGAGCGTACCACCACCCCAACAGTGTAAGTATGACACGTACCCCCACCTCGAATGCATGGAGCATACCCACATCCGTGTATGCCATGAGCGTACATATTGTGAAATAGGAGGGGTGTGTGCAGAGTCCTCCCAGCAGTGCCCAGACACAGGAGGGGTGTGTGCAGAGTCCTCCCAGCAGTGCCCTGAGACAGGAGGGGTGGGTGCAGAGTCCTCCCAGCAGTGCCCTGAGACAGGAGGGGTGTGTGCAGAGTCCTCCCAGCAGTGCCCTGAGACAGGAGGGGTGTGTGCAGAGTCCTCCCAGCAGTGCCCTGAGACAGGAGGGGTGTGTGCAGAGTCCTCCCAGCAGTGCCCTGAGACAGGAGGGGTGGGGGCCTATCACTCCCAGCAGTGCCCTGAGACAGGAGGGGTGGGGGCCTATCACTCCCAGCAGTGCCCTGAAACAGGAGGGGTGGGGGCCTATCACTCCCAGCAGTGCCCAGAGACAGGAGGGGTGTGTGCAGAGTCCTCCCAGCAGTGCCCTGAGACAGGAGGGGTGTGTGCAGAGTCCTCCCAGCAGTGCCCTGAGACAGGAGGGGTGGGGCCTATCACTCCCAGCAGTGCCCTGAGACAGGAGGGGTGGGGGCCTATCACTCCCAGCAGTGCCCTGAGACAGGAGGGGTGGGGGCCTATCACTCCCAGCAGTGCCCTGAGACAGGAGGGGTGTGTGCAGAGTCCTCCCAGCAGTGCCCTGAGACAGGAGGGGTGGGGGCCTATCACTCCCAGCAGTGCCCTGAGACAGGAGGGGTGTGTGCAGAGTCCTCCCAGCAGTGCCCTGAGACAGGAGGGGTGTGTGCAGAGTCCTCCCAGCAGTGCCCTGAGACAGGAGGGGTGGGTGCCCATCACTCCCAGCAGTGCCCTGAGACAGGAGGGGTGGGTGCAGAGTCCTCCCAGCAGTGCCCTGAGACAGGAGGGGTGTGTGCAGAGTCCTCCCAGCAGTGCCCTGAGACAGGAGGGGTGGGTGCCCATCACTCCCAGCAGTGCCCATGGAACGCAAAGGGTGGAGTAGCCACAGATACCATGCCCACAAATGTCAGTCAGGTGCACAAAGACCCTGCAGTACATGTACCACATGTGTGCGAGGCTGGGAGTATACGCATGCATAGCGCAGAAAAGAAAACATGTACACATGAAGTCATGTCAATAGGCCACATACACAAGTACAATGACTACCAAGGATGCCACGAATGATGCAGATTGAGACATCGCTCAGCATGCATGTGCAAAGGTGAAGGACTACGTCACACACCCAGCTAATGGACACACAGCTCTGCGCTAAAGTCAGGGGACACCCTGCAGGGAAGAAGTCAGGGTACACAGAGGAAGGAAAACACCTTGGGACAATTGCAACATGCAGCAACTGCTTACATGAATGGAGAAAGGTAGCTAACACCGTGTGATGGCACACAGATCCCAGGGTCCCCCCTATGAGCAGCACACTACTACATTTCCCACACACCCAACACATGACCAACACCCACAACCATGTAGCAGCCCCAACAACAGCAATGCCAGCAATGCAGGAGTGTTCCAAGGGCATGAGCAAAAAACTAGTATGACGTAAGCCCAATATTAACAAGGCCATAGGGCAGTCCAGGAGTCCCAGCTGGATGGGGGACACAGTGGGATGTGTGTCCCCTAGCTTGCCTGCACAGTTACAATCCGTTGTCTTCCACAGGGGTGAGGGCATCATGTGGGGGGGAAGAAACAGGCATCGCAGGGACAGGAGGGTGAAGGGTAGGCGTCGTGGGTGCAGGGATGGAGGACTCCACCACAGGGGGTGGGGCAGGGCCAAAGGCGGAGGCCAGGATCTCGCTGCACACCTTAGCAAGGTCCTCCAGGGACTCCCCTGCACCCGAACGAACCACAGGCCCCAAGGAGGGGGGGGGGTCAGAGGGATGGGTCGCAGCGCCACTGGGGGAGGATGTGGACAGGGGGGGGGACTCAAGCACCCTGACCGGGGACCTCCTTGACCGCTTGCGGTGTGGTGTCAATGTGGGGCTCAGGGACAGAGCGGCCATGAACGAGTCTTTGGGGGAGATGTGGCCAGGAGAGCTGAGGGGAGGGGATTTGGAGGGAGTGGATTGGGTGGAATGCGGACTCCCACTCTGGCTGCGTGTCACACGTTTGCCCCCCGACCCAGTGGGTGTGCCTACTGCACCCTGTGTGTGCGTGTCAGGAGGTGTGCGGCGGACCTTCCCTGCTGGTGTGGTGCCTGTGTCTGTTGTGGTGGGTGCATGCTTACGTCTGGGTGTATGTGGGACAGGCATGGGAGTGGGAATTGTGGAAGGAGCAGGGGTAGGGGGTGGGACGTAGCGCTGCAGGAGACCCACTGCTGCAGTCAGTGTGGAGTCTATGGACCTCAGCAAGTTGCGTTGGTCAGCCTGCGATGAATGAATGCCCTCCAAGTATGCCTCCATGTTGTTGAGGACCTGGCTGTGGCCATGGAGGACATTAAGGATCGCAGTCTGACCAATCTGCAACTGCCGCTGGATGTCCACAGACTCAGCATTGGCGGCAGCAGTGGAGACAGGGGCAGGGGGTGCGGTGCCTGGCAGGAAGGAGACATGTGGTGACCGGGCACGTTGGGATGGGACACGAGCACGTGGGAGGCGGCTGATGCCAATGGAGGGGGCGGTGCCAGATGTAGGGCTGCTGTCAGATGGTGGTGCAGCCACCGCCCACTCGGAGAGATCATCCTCGGACCCGTCAGCTTCATACTCTGTTGTGCCAGTCGACAGGTCCCCGGGTTCACTCTCCTCCGCCTCTGTCCCACTCGAAGTGCCAGCCCCGATGTCACCGCTGGCACTGGTGCTCGGTCCCTCCGCGCCGTCTGTGTCCATGTCTCCCTCCATGTCCCCCGACGATGCTGTGGGCAGGGTGAAGAGACAGAAATCAATCATACACCTGTATACATATGTCACATGAGTGAAATCTACGTAGGTTACAGTGCATAGCCTGAAACAAAGGATGAGTTACAACTACAAAACAAGGTACATATGTAGGCCCTGCAAGACACAGTTGTGTGACCCACCATGCCATGGAAAAACTATGGAGAGCATGACACAATAGCAAATGAGATGACATGGTATTCTGACTGAGGAGCAAGGCCCTGGGGACAATACAGCACTGCATCTGCACCACACAGCGTGGCAGGAAATTGGGATGAGCAGGGACCAAATCCAGGAACTAGAGGCACATGCAGCATAGGTAATACTGATAACATGCCCACCCTGAGTGGCACACTGCACCTTGAGTGTATGTCCAGACAAACATCACACACTGGCCAGTCCGAGCAAGGAGATGACAGGTCTTGACATGTAGGCCATGGCCGCCCCACCCACCCCCTACATGAGACAAATCTGTGGAGACACAGGAAGCACTTACATCTCTTAGTCTGGGTGAAATACACATGGGATGCAATAATTCAAGATTGCACACCAAATACCCAAGGTGCGCCTGTCCAAAGAATCATGTACAAATGGGCATCATCAGATGATTGCTACAAGACACACAGGCAATGGCCACCGTGAGTATGTACTTGGAAAATCAGGTCAGGCTGGACAGTGGACACTTGTTATACATCTCACGTCAATAAACATGGTGCCAGGGGACAATGGCACAGAGCACAACCTATGCTGTAGACACAGAGATTGTCGACATTCTCGGATTACACACATGATACCTAGGAAAAGATGCCCCTGGGGACAGTAGTGGCCACAAAACTCCATGCTCCTGAATGGAAATGACTGCAACACACGCTAACATCCCTGCACTATGCGTAACGCACACTCATGCACATCATGTCACAGGCCACCACATGGGACATGCCTGCTGGAAGGCCTCGCACTCGAGAGATTAACTCCCATGTCTGGAATCAGCATTAGTGCCAACTGACATGGAACCCACAAGTCCAGAACTGGACAGGGCACAGGCAAGGTCACTAAACCTGTTACACACCACCCCCACACATGATGCTGCAGGCATTGTACACTTGGAGAATGTGTCAGGCTTCCTAACTTTGTGATGGAGTGACTACACAGAGACCAGTGAACACATTGCAAGGTGGGGAAGGGAGGCAGGAGAGGCCTGCAACACTGTGGGTAACAGGATCTGCACAGCACCATAAACCCTGGAAGTGTATCCATGGAACAGTGCACTTACAAATGCTGGTGAAACACAACAAACACACACATGTACCTACCCCCTTCCGGCTGCTGCATCTCCTGTAGGCGCCTGTCCAAGTCAGGAAAGACCACCGCCAGCACACGTTTCTGGATGTGGGAGAGACGGCGGCGCCCGCGGTTCTTATGGCTCTCAGGTGAGTCCCCCAGCAGGACCCGTGCGATCCTCCGTGTCCAGCACCGGATATCCTGCCAGCGTTTCCTCACCTGGGGCAGGCGCCGCTTCCGACCATCCGCACTCCTCACGGCGCTGACGGCGTCCAGCCATATCTTCTCCTTGGCAGAGGCGTCTACCTGTGAGGATGGACAAGTGACACTACCTCAATACACCTGGCACATGTCACAGGGACACAGATCATAACACATTTGCTGTTTCCAACAAGGCATAGTATGCATCCAACGCATTGCACCTTTGTCATAGGGACATGATCCTCTGGGGGAAGGCCAAAAGCAGTACGTGCCATTTAAAGGACACAGGTGGAATGAGGGCAACTACACAAGCAATGCTCCAGGCTCACACTGTGCATCACACCCACCCCTCCTGTCTCAGGGTACTGCTGGGAGTGATAGGCCCCCACCCCTCCTGTCTCAGGGCACTGCTGGGAGTGATAGGCCCCCACCCCTCCTGTCTCAGGGCACTACTGGGAGTGATAGGCCCCCACCCCTCCTGTCTCAGGGCACTGCTGGGAGTGATAGGCCCCCACCCCTCCTGTCTCAGGGCACTGCTGGGAGTGATAGGCCCCCACCCCTCCTGTCTCAGGGCACTGCTGGGAGTGATGGGCCCCCACCCCTCCTGTCTCAGGGCACTGCTGAGAGTGATAGGCCCCCACCCCATCTGTCTCAGGGCACTGCTGGGAGGACTCTGCACCCACCCCTCCTGTCTCAGGGCACTGCTGGGAGGACTCTGCACACACCCCTCCTGTCTCAGGGCACTTCTGGGAGGACTCTGCACACACCCCTCCTGTCTCTGGGCACTGCTGGGAGTGATAGGCCCCCACCCCTCCTGTCTCAGGGCACTGCTGGGAGTGATAGGCCCCCACCCCTCCTGTCTCAGGGCACTGCTGGGAGTGATAGGCCCCCACCCCTCCTGTCTCAGGGCACTGCTTCGAGGACTCTGCACACACCCCTCCTGTCTCAGGGCACTGCTGGGAGGACTCTGCACACACCCCTCCTGTCTCAGGGCACTGCTGGGAGGACTCTGCACCCACCCCTCCTGTCTCAGGGCACTGCTGGGAGGACTCTGCACACACCCCTCCTGTCTCAGGGCACTGCTGGGAGGACTCTGCACACACCCCTCCTGTCTCTGGGCACTGCTGGGAGTGATAGGCCCCCACCCCTCCTGTCTCTGGGCACTGCTGGGAGACATCAGGCATTCCCCCCCCTGGGACCCCCCCTACAGTACATAGCATGTGTGTCACACCTGGACACAATGGCAGAAGTCACAGTCACAAAAAAGGGACACAGTCTGTGCCAGTGGACACTGAACTCACCTGATAACCTGGTCGCCCATACAGCATGGGGTACCGTTGGAGGATCACATCCACCAAAGCCATGTTCTCCTCCAGGGTGAATGGCTGTGACCTCTCCACAGCCCTTGACATGGTTCCAGGGAATCAGTAGCAGCAGCTGGTTCGTGGAATACAGAGATGTGCAGGCAAGTGCTCCCTCATGGGACCTGGCTGCCTTATATCTGCCTTGCTGGCCCATCTCATGCACAGGAGTACAGAGTGATTGGTCACTCACATATGCATCCTATGTTTCCTCCAATCCCTTCAAACCTAGCAGTCTGTGGGTTCTCAATCAGTTTTTTTCTCCTGCATGATGTCAGCCCCACAAACACATTGCAACAATGTAGATTCATTCCAACTGACTTCTGCTGTGCACCTTCCTGAACAAAATCAAAATTTGAACTTGGTCTCCATGACAACCAGCATGCATGTACGCCTTAATACTTGTCCCTCATGTGTCCCCTATGTAATTTGGAGCTTCACACATAGGTACGGTGCGTTCCGGGGCCCTAGGGCACCCCAAATGCATAGCAACGGCCCGTACATGCGTGCCTATGTTCACTGTCACTATGGGTGTCCTCGCGTATGCGTACTCGTAGTGGTACGGGCTGTACACACGCCTGTACGCTCACTATCACTATGGGTGATCTCGCGTATGCGTACTCGTAGTGGTACGGGCCGTACACACGCCTGTACGCTCACTATCACTACGTGTACGCATACGCGAGGACACCCATAGTGATAGGGAGAGTACAGGCGTGTGTACGGCCCGTACAACTACGTGTATGCATACGCGAGGACACCCATAGTGATAGGGAGAGTACAGGCGTGTGTACGGCCCGTACAACTACGTGTATGCATACGCGAGGACACCCATAGTGATAGGGAGAGTACAGGCGTGTGTACGGCCCGTACAACTACGTGTACGCATATGCGAGGACACCCATAGTGATACGGAGAGTACAGGCGTGTGTACGGCCCGTACCACTATGGGGGTTCTTGCGTATGCTTACTCGTAGTGGTACGGACCGTACACATGCCTGTACGCTCGCCATCACGATGGGTACACATACGGCAGCACTCCCATAGTGATATGGGAACGTACACAGGCCCTCTTAGCAGCAGTAATGGTTTTCACACATCACAGTGGTGACAGGCAGCACACAGGAAGGAATAGGGCGGACATACTTGTCCATGGATGGACATACTTGTCCATGAATGGACATCAAGGCATTGTCTGTGCATTACTACATGTGTGGGGCACAGGTGTGACAGGCTGTGATGTGGCACATTACTCCAGAGTCGAGAAGGCACCAGATGTATGATGAGATGTGTACAGATGTAATGTGTGACGGTGCAATGTGTGCCAGGCATGCCCTTGACTCCTTTGACATGTGTGCATGTCGTACTGTACACTTGGGATGACCGACACTGGCATGGCACGGACACCAACACACGGAAGTGTCCCCTGATGCCCGTTACAGGGGTTACCACACCTGACTTGTCACTACCCACGGTGCACGATGTGACTATGTCATGTATGTGTGGGGGCTTCCCATTTGGTTGATGTTGGAGCACCCTCAAAAGCTGCAGCTGTTGCAGCAACCACCATGTGTCTGTGTGTAGATTGACATCGCACACTGTTCCACACACCATGCCACATGTGGTTTCGGATGTGAGGTGCGCATGTATGCATGGGACACGGAGTAGCGTGACAAGGACATGTCTGCATCCTCTCAATGAATGTGTGGTGAGTCATGACATGTGCACCTTCATGGCAAGGTGTGTGGGCTGTCCTAGTGTAATGTCATGTGACCTGTGGCTCTAGTGTTCCGCTACCAGTCTCTGCAATCGGCCTCCTACTTCTGCTGATGTGTGGGTGTATGTCACTCCTGTCTTGCGTCTGGCTGTTCACTTGCACTGGGACACAGCTAATCCCATGGCATGGCATGGGGAGGTTCTCAATCTCCGTGTGTAGCTGGCTCTTGGTAGGAGTGTCACCTGGCAGGCATACGTGTCCAGGGCATGTGGAACATACCTCACTCTGTATGTAGCATATGTGTATAGACAGAATAACATGTGCGCAGTACAAATGATTTGTTGTTGTGGTGCACTCACTCTTCCTTGTCACTTCCAAATTACTGCAGGGCGCCGCCTCTTCCCCGAGCAATGCCGGACTTGGCTGCCATGCGGGAGAATGATCGGATTCGGTGCTACCGCTTCCCACGACGGTTGATTCTGGAGTTGACGGCGAGACTGGCACCACACCTGCAACCGCTGCACAGGTATCCTACGGCACTGACACCCAAGCTGAAGGTAATGGCAGCCCTACATTTTCTAGCCACGGGTACCTTTCAAAATACCATAGCTCATGTTGGTGGCATGTCCCAGAGCATGTTCTGCCGTGTGCTGCATGATTTCTTAGAGGCCATGTTGATTCACCTGGATGACTTCATCAAGTTCCCAACCCCTGAACAGATGACTGTGGTCAAGCGTGGATTCTATGCC
This sequence comes from Triturus cristatus, assembly GCF_964204655.1. Taxonomy (NCBI): domain Eukaryota; kingdom Metazoa; phylum Chordata; class Amphibia; order Caudata; family Salamandridae; genus Triturus; species Triturus cristatus. The sequence goes on along the minus strand of NC_140586.1, from coordinate 133,357,624 downwards.
CTGGGAGGGATGCCCCATGTCATTGGGTCCATAGATGGGACACATGTAGCTTTGGTACCACCACACGCACGGGAGGTAGCGTACCGCAATCGGAAGCACTACCACTCCATCAATGCCCTTGTGGTGTGTCTGTCCAACATGGTGATTTCACATGTCTGTGCTCGTTTTCCAGGATCAGCACACGATGCCTACATCATGAGGCGTAGCAGGATGCCTGAAATGATGATGCAGCTGCGCAACGAACGAGCATGTGTTGTTGGTGGGTACAGTCTGTCTGTCCTGTATTTTGCATAGCCTACCAGCACGACCGCTTCACCACTTCTAACGATGTCCATGTGCTTCCCATGTAGGGGACGCTGGCTATCCCAACATGCCATGGCTGCTCACACCTCTCCGCAACCCTATCACGCCGGCCCAGCTCCGCTACAACACCGCCCATGGCTGGACAAGGCGAGTGATAGAGAGGACGTTTGGCCTGCTGAAGAGCCGATTTCGGTGCCTCCACAAGACCGGCGGCGCGCTCCCATATGCCCCTGCAAAGGTCTGCAAAATCTTCATGGTCTGCTGCATGCTGCACAACATGGCAGTTGAGAAAGCTGTGCCACTCATCCTGGATCAAGATGACGAGGACCATCCACCCGTGGAGGACGAAGGTCTTGGCAATGGGGCTAGTGATGTGGAGGATGTGGAGCCGCAAGAGGACATCCGGACTCGGCTCATACGCGACTTCTTTGCTTAGTGGTGAGTACCGGTGTCTGAGTGTGCACGCATTGGTCCCCGTGTGGCATGTGTTGTGATGTGTGTCTCCACCTGCATGTATGGCACATGAGTCAGAGGTGTGTGTGGGTGTGTCACTGGAGTGATGGTGCCAGTGATGGTTGTATTTCCCCAGTCATAATTGTGACCTAGCATGTTGTCATCCATACATGTGTCGAGTAAATGCACATGCAAGTGGCTGTGCTTTTTGTGGCTGACTTCTTGTGTGTCTCTCTTCCCCAGGTACTTGCGCATGCCGTCTGCTGGTTGCATTGTTGTGGCACTGCTATTCCTCATGGACACGTCATCGTGGGCTGACTCAGCGTTACAGGCACGGACACGTTTGGGAGTCTCCATAGGGTAAGGGATGCATCAGGGGTGTATTGGGTGTGGCAGTTGTTCACGATGTATGCACACTGCCCCTGTTGATGTTTGGTTCCTCTGCAGACATGTAGCATCACCATGGTACACATAACATGCAGCTGGGTACACCTGAATAGATGGTCAGACTTGTTGACAGTCATCAGTGATGGGATAGTGGATTGTGATGATGGCATCAATGTGTGTAACACTGCCCTTGGTCACATACGGTTAGCATTGGCTTGACATGGTGTGGGACTTCTACATCAGCGGATCTATGGTGTATGGCAGGATCTCCGTGAGCAGCTGTGGGTGTTTAGCTGTTGGCCGACAATTGTGTGCCAGTTCCATGGCTATCACGCATTTGTGCTGCAGAAGGGGGGTGCCAGTGTTGGACCCACATGTTACTCCGCATGAAGTGTTCATGTGTACTTCAAGTTGCCTCTGCAATCCCGAAAACATGACTAATAAAGGTGTCCCTATGCCTCCAAGGTGCCTCTTCTCAGTCAATGCTGGTGTGTTGCCACGGTGCATCCAGCATGTTTGGCATGGTTTCCCCTGATTGAGGCTATGTGTCTATGTGTTGAGTAGCAAGATGCAAGCTGTGTGTGTGGGCTGAGACTGTGTATTATGCATGATGTCCATGACTGTGTGGGTATTGTGACATGTGCCATCCCCATGCATCCAACGTTGGCCAGGCCCCCATTCTCTGCATCCACCGGACTCAAGCTTGCAGGACATGGTTCTGCCACCTGTCTACACATACCTGGGTGCCCCCCAGGACACTGGACTGGATCCCTGACCTCTGCGCATGACTGTTGCTGTACTCAATGTGTCTGTCAGCACGGTTGTTCGGCCACCCCCTCAGCTGGTTGGGCCCATCACGGGTGTGTGTGGTGCTCCATGTCTGTCTTGCCTAATACACTGTGGCCCATGTGTCCTGTGCCAGACTCAGGCCCCAGGGTGTGGATGGTTGAAGTCAAAAGAGAACTCTGGCATGTTTAGACTTTACAAGACACATGTAAGGTAATAATGCAACCAGCAGGCATCTTCTCTTCATGGTGTGAATTTTTATTTGGGGGGGGTGGGGGGGTATGACGTGAGGGGCTTTCCGGGAGTTTGGAATCCAAAGTTCAGTAGGGGAGTTGGTGTCCTTGCCATTGGAAGTCCTCAGAGTCCATGCCACAGTCTTTGTCTACATTGGTCAGACAGTGACCAGCAAGGCCATGTGGCAGAGAATGTCTCTTGATGCTGTGATGCTGTTGCTCCAGTGGGCCAGGTGCCAGGCCAGGTGTCCTGGGAGATGGTGATGTTGCGCCGACCCTCACGGTCTTTTCCGTGGACGACCCGCCCTCCTGCGGGGACCCTCAGAAGCAGGCCGTGATGACGTCTGGGATGCCCCATCGGATGTTTCCTCCTCCTCCTCCTGATCCCTCCCTGTGGGTGGTGATGTTCTCCGCCTTCTGGCACAGGGAGGGTCGGCCATGTTGTCGGTCATCCGACGGAGTGTATCGTGAATTCCCGTGTACGCCGTCACAAGCTCAGCCTGTCCGTCCTCCATCCTCCGTTGGTGTTGCAGTAGACAGGCATGTAGCTCCGCATGTTGCTGGGCCTGCTGGGTCTTGATCCCCTCGAGGACGGACACAACCTGGGCCAGGCCCGTGGTGTCCTGCCGGTATGTGTCCAGGATGTTACGGACATGGGAAAATACCGGTTCCCCAGCCAACTGGTCAGGCTCGCGCCTCCGCCGTCCTCCACTCCCACCACCCCTGCCCACTTGCACCTGGCCTGCCCTTGTGGGTACATCGGGTCTCTGGGACCCCTGAGGGGTGGCATTGGCGTTGTCGCCTGCCTCCTCCTGGGTGCCCGGGACACCGTGTCCCTCCTGGCCAGCCTGGCTGCATTGTGGTGGTGGGGCAGGGATCCTGGGTGTCTCCTGGGATGGGGCAGGAGTGGGGGTGGTGGTTGGCACAGTTGTACCTGACGCAGGCGCTGCAGGTGGTTGGACACCAGAGGGGCCAGGTCGGTCGGGGTCGTCCACAGAGTGGTGAGAGTCGTCGCTGCCGGTGGGATCGGGCTCCCGCAGATCCGGGTCCTGTGAGTCTTCCCCCCCAGTGTTGGGGGGTGAACCACGACGTTGACCTGTGTGTGAGAGAGACAATGTTAATTTTGGTCCATGCAACATCCATGTTTCATCAGTTTCAAAGTTGGCACTTTTCCTCTTGGAATTAGGATCTGTCTTGCATTCCACTCACAGTGCACTTGTGCATGGGTGTGTCCCTTGGGCACCACTTTGGCCCCTTCAACTATGTGTGGCACAGTCTTACTTGCTGCGTCAAGTGTGACTGCAGTCAGCAGTGGAGTGGGCAGGTGTGGCGAGCCATGCATTGGCGCCTTCCGTGTAGCACTGTACATGTGCACATGGAGTGGATCCACACACTTATATAATGCAGGTAGCTGTCGTTGTGCTCGTGAACAGGTTGTGACATGGCCCTGTGTTTTGCCATGGAGAAGAGGGGGGGTTCTGGCACTGGCCACCCTTGTCTACATGCACGCAGTCTACCTGCTGACGAGCAGACATTCCCACACACCACACAGCTGATTTGCTCTCCCTGTGTCTCCCTCCCTCTCTGTCCCCCTCTCCCTCCCTCTGTGTGTCAGCCTCCTCCCTCTGTCCGTCTTCCTGTGTCTCCCTCCCTCTCTGTCCCCCTCTCCCTCCCTCTGTGTGTCAGCCTCCTCCCTCTGTCCGTCTTCCGGTGTCTCCCTCCCTCTCTGTCCCCCTCTCCCTCCCTCTGTGTGTCAGCCTCCTCCCTCTGTCCGTCTTCCTGTGTCTCCCTCCCTCTCTGTCCCCCTCTCCCTCCCTCTGTGTGTCAGCCTCCTCCCTCTGTCCGTCTTCCTGTGTCTCCCTCCCTCTCTGTCCCCCTCTCCCTCCCTCTCTGTCCCCCTCTCCCTCCCTCTCTGTCCCCCTCTCCCTCCCTCTCTGTCCTCCTCTCCCTCCCTCTCTGTCCCCCTCTCCCTCCCTCTGTGTGTCACCCTCTGTCACCTCAGCCCAGCTTCCTGGACACACACTTTTTCCAGTCCTTTGAATGGCCCTTGGCTTGTTGATGTGAGTTTGTTTCTGATCTCCAGGCACCCATTGGGTTCAGTGTGTGTCTCTGCGCTGCTGCTGTGGTGGTGTGTGCTGCCACTCTTTCACAATGTTGGCTGTTCATTAGCTGCTGTCATGTGCAAAACAGTGCCTTCACCCCCATGTGTTGATGCAAGGCGTCCGCCATTTGCTGGCGAGTCTTTCCTGTGTGGGGACACACTGTTTGTCTGGCTGTGACCTAGGCCATATGGGCAGAGGGCATAGTTGTCTGCTTCTGAGTTGCACTATGTGAATTTTGGGGCCCACCCTCCCGCCATCCGGGTTACCGTGTCATGTGTTGGTGTCTTCTGTGGCTTGTGACTTCACATTGTCCAGCTGGGTGCATGGGGCATGGTGGCGGCAGTGGCATGTGCGTGTTCATGGAGTGTGGTTGAGTCATGCGATATCTTGGGGTGGTTGCGTGCCTGTTTGTGATTTTGGTTGTGGATGACGTTCCCCCCATGTGAGGTGCGTTGTTTGTGTACTCACCCGGGTCTCGGAGTCCTTCTAATCCGTCCACTGCCTCCACCGGCAGTATGGCCATCACCCTCTCCTCCCAGGGCTGGTAGTGTACGGGTCTGCGGGAGGGCCCTCCTCCAGTGGCGTTGGCCTGGTTGTGTTCCTCCAGCATCTTGGCTCGTACCACCTGGCTTGGCATTCCTGCCTGGTCCTTCTGGTGTCCCCAACAGCATTCACAGCATCGATGATGGTCTGCCACATGGCTGTTTTTGCTGCAATGCTGGTCTGTCTGACCAATGTTCCAAAGAGCTGTGGCTCGACTCTGAGGATTTCATCGACAAGGACCTCCAACTCTCGGTTACTGAACTTTGGATTCTTGGTAGTGGGCATGGTGAGGGGTGTGGGTGTGGATGGTGGGGGGGGTGTGGATGGTTGTGGGTATGTGGGTGTGGTTGTGCAGGTGTGTGTGTGAATGTGATGAGGGTGTGTTTGAGAAGGTGGTTGTGTGAAGGTGTGCAAGTGTAAGGTGTGGTGAAGCTTCTAGTTTGGTGCTGTAGGTTGTCTGTGGGGTCTGGCAGCAGTGAGTCTGTTGCAAAGGCTCATGGTTTGTGTGTGTGGGCCCTTTTTATTGGTCCATTGGTTGGTGTGGCTGTGTTTGAAGTTTGGGTGGGTGTGTTATAAGGAGTGGTGGTGTATTGGCCCTCTGTTTGTTTTTGGCAGTTACAGGTCAGTGAATGTGTTATTTTAGTGGTTGTTGGACATGTTTAGTGGCTTTGTGCCATTTGAATGGTGTATTCTTGTGTTGTTTTGGTTTGTCCTGGTTGTGTACGTGCGTTTTTAGCGTGTGTACGGTGTGTACATGGGCCATTTGGTTGTACGGTGCTGTCCTTGTGTGTGGCTTGGTACGACTCGTACATGCGGTTGTGATGTTGGGGCCTGGGGTGCGCTCCGTACTTAGGAGGTTGTGGTGTGGGTGCGACTCTGACGTACTGGGGTGTACATACACGGTGGTACGACACGTAGAGGGGTGGGGGTACGACTCAGACGTACTGGGGTGTACATGCACGGGGGTAGGACACGTACAGGGGTGGGGGTACGACGCGAATGTACTGGGGTGTACATGCACGGGGGTAGGACACGTACAGGGGTGTGGGTACGACGCGAACGTACTGGGGTGTACATGCACGGGTGGGGGTTCGACACGTACAGGGGTGGGGGTACGACTCGAACGTACACGGGTGTAGGTACACGGGGGTACGACACGTACAGGGGTGGGGGTACGACTCGGACGTACTGGGGTGTACATACACGGTGGTACGACACGTACAGGGGTGTGGGTATGACGCGAACGTACAGGGGTGTACATACACGGTGGTACGACACATACAGGGGTGGGGGTACGACGCGAACGTACTGGGGTGTACATGCACGGTGGTATGACACGTACAGGGGTGTGGGTACGACTCTGACGTACTGGGGTGTACATACACGGTGGTACGACACGTACAGGGGTGGGGGTACGACTCGGACGTACTGGGGTGTACATACACGGTGGTATGACACGTACAGGGGTGTGGGTACGACGCGAACGTACAGGGGTGTACATACACGGTGGTACGACACATACAGGGGTGGGGGTACGACTCGGACGTACTGGGGTGTACATACACGGGGGTAGGACACGTACAGGGGTGGGGGTACGACGCGAACGTACTGGGGTGTACATGCACGGGGGTAGGACACGTACAGGGGTGGGGGTACGACGCAAACGTACTGGGGTGTACATGCACGGGTGGGGGTTCGACACGTACACGGGTGTACATACAGGGGGGGGGTGTACATTAACGGGGAGTGCGACTCGAACGTATGGGTGCTGGGGGGAGTGTTGGGCGCGTATCCGGGGACATGTCTCCATGGTTGCAATGGGAGTTCGGTGCGGACGGTGTTTTTGCCATACGGTTGTGAGATCGGACGCACGGGTAGGATCGTGATTCCTCGGTCGGACTTGACTTTTCACATTTGTACGGTAAATCGTCCGAGGACGTGTCGGACACATTTTCCGACCCGAGGACGTGTGGGGAAATATTCCGAATGCGGTTCGTATGGACTTTTTACCATGCGAATCGTGATTGCCAGTTTGTACGGCACTTGTACGATTCGTACGGTAAAAAGACCGGATACGAGTCGTACGGGCTATTTTTTTACCGGATCGTAATCGGCACCTGTAGGTTTCGGTGCAGGACAAGGGGCAAGGCCAAAGTTCATACCCTGTGTCCACTGCAGAAACACGATCCTAAATACGTTGCTTTGTGGCAACTACGAGTACTGGGAACAGGGTTACATGCCATACCTGGACTTTTGGGCTTGAAGGGCATCCGGTGGACAAGAATGAAAAATATATTTTTTAAAACAGGAAATACACAAATGGCCTCTACTAAGATGATACAGGAACACGTTATAAAAATGTTATAAGTCTCTGAAAAATATTACGATTGAATTACTGTTGTAATGATTCAAAGAGAGCACAAGTGTGGCAGCCTGAGTTTTCATGATCGCTGCCCTGTCACTAAGATTCATTGTCAATTTCCTTTGAAATGGGGTTTTCGATCACTCATAAGTATGTCCCTGTCTCACAAATTGTAATGAAACTTTCCAAAAACAGGTACTTTTATTCAAGCTTAATTTTAGAAAGTTTAACGATAGTTGATTAGTAGGGAAAAGGCAGTTAAGTTTTTTATTTTTATTTTTGACAGCGTCATAGGGAAATATAGAGGCTACAGCAATAACATGTAACAAGAATAGACTGAGGGCTAAAAAAAATAGTTCACTCAAGTCTATGCGGTGTCATTGATTTTTAAAAATCAATTACAAAAATGTATCACGCATTGGTATATGGGTTCGCAAACTGTTTCATGAAACGAGATTTCTTTCTGAACTGGCCCTCTGATTGGTTGTAAGGACCTCAGCATTTTTGCTCTTACCTGCATTGAGGTTTGTTAATTAGGGCACATTTCTCATGCCGAAAAAATGCGATTGGGCTTTTACGGTCTAGGGGTGCCCTGACCCTTCCCCAGGGATAAACAGAACACACAAAAAGAAATTAAAATGTATCTTTTGAAAAGTCTGGTCCATATTTATCAATATTGCACGTCACGCAACGCAGCACGTCAGCTTGCTGCACTGCACTGCTTGAAAGGGAGAGGAAAGGAATGTGTCATATCCAGCCGCGGCCCGTTGAGGGAGTTCCGTGGGGCAGAGAGGCGGGGCGGGGGAGGGGCAGGGTGGGGGGGTACTAAAAACCAGAATATGGATAATTGGAGGTAAGTAAACAATTAAATAAATAAAACGAATTTCGTAGCGTGCGCTGCATCGCAAAATGCAATGCAGCGCGCGCTACGAAATTTGTTTCCGGTTTTTAGTACCCCCCCACCCTGCCCCTCCCCCGCCCCGCCTCTCTGCCCCACGGAACTCCCTCCATGGACCGCGGCTGGTCATATCTATCAAGATATGGTGCATTCCTACTCTCTGCCTGCCCTGGTGCACCAACTGCTGCCTAGCGCCAACGCAGGCACCCTTGCACCATGGTGCAAGAGTGCCTGCGTTATAGGCAGGATTGCTTTTGCGGAAGAAGATCCACCTTCCTGCACAGAAACAATCCTCTGTGGCTTTTTTCCTGCTTTTATGTGTGCTGCAGAAAGATATTTCTCCTCTGTACGCCTTCCCCGGGGAAGTGTAGCATTCCGATGCATTCCCAGGTCTACCGGTATTGGTAAATCTGGTAATGGTTCAGAATCCATAGGTGGATGCGTGGGAGCACCCACTCTCCACCTATGGAACGCCTCCCTGGGACAGAGTAATGCAAGGGCAGGGGGCCGCACCTTTTCTCACCTGGCTGCAACTCAATGGAATGAACTACCGCTAGATCTGCGTCTCACTGATGACTACGTGGCATTTAGAAAGAAGCTGAAAACCCATCTGTTCCCTAAGGCCTAAATGTTGGATATAGTGGCAGCAACCATCATCCCACCTCACCCCTACCATTGGATCTCTCTTCTCTAGCGCCATGATATCCTTCCGGATGAATGTTGCGCTCTATAAATAAATAAATAAATAAGATGGTTACTTGCGCTGCCTTGCTTTCCTCCAGATTGCCGAGCCACGCAGAGCCATGCAAGTTGGCCTTGCGTGGCGTGGTAAATCTCATCTAGGTTTTTGCGTTGCCCTTGCATTACCTTGCATGGAGCAAGGGTGACGGAAACATTGATAAATATGCCCCTCTATGTTTGGAAGAGGTATTTGCATGCCCCCAGGCTCTGCTTGCGAACTAATGTGATATCAATCAAAATGTTCTTCATACAGCGTTTAGTACTCTTTTTTTTTTTTAACATATTTTATTTGCATTTAAGTATCAGCAATACACACTCATTTCTTATCCTGTTCATAAACGTTTCCGGTTAACAGTTCAAGGTGCTATTCCTAGTTGAGTAGCTGGCATTCTGTCGATGCCCCTTATCTCGTGATAAGTTCCACCGTACTGCGCAGTGTCAGTTGCAAGGTACATTCATTCAGTATGATGATCTAACGTCCTCCCCAACTGTTACAGCGTTTAGTAATCTTCTTTGACATTTTCTAATTATTGGAACTAATGGTCTGCCCCCGCTTTCGCTTGTGCTCCATTGGAGGTAGGGCGTTCTCCTCCTGCATCCCCCAAATCTGGAACAAGTTGCCTGAAAATGCAAGAAATGAACATTCCCTGCTCCCGTTCAGGAAAAAGCTCAAGACAGTTCTCTTCCAGGAGGCTTGGGGCACGCAGTAATTTGTGCCACCCCCCACCTAGATTAAGGTAGCACCCTCTCATAGCGCTTAGAGACCGCCTGGTGATAATGCACTTCACAAATTCCAATTAACATAAAATAACATAACATAAGTGCTACTGTTTCCTGAATTACTGGTATTTAATTCACTGAAGGTGAAATAAGAAAGGCTGCCTTTGTCTAGCCGAAATTCAAACTCATGACGATGCAGCTGCGTTCGAAGTACATTAAAGAAAGTATAGAAACTGTGACGCTGCATGCAATGGGGGAGCAGCCAGTGAGTGTAGATGTAGACTGTAATCTGTAATCTGTAAACTATAGATTTTAGTAATGCCCAAACTGTACGTAATGCAATTTTTATTTATAATTCTCCATTAATAGTTCCAGTTCAGCTGGTAACTCCCTTGCAATGCCACTCAAAAAGAATCGTGGGTGTCACCAGGAAGCTTCAATGGATTCCATCAATTAAAGACAATACCGGCTTCCAGACACCCTTTGCATTTGCAGATTAACCACTTGTGCACATTTACATTTCTGTCAGGCAAGTAGGCACCCTGCAGAGAAGGCTTGTTTCTTGTTCAGCAGTCTTCCTCCTCTTCGGTTTCGCAGCACAAGAGAATCCCTTCTTTACATTTCAACTGTTGGAAATAATCGTCCTGGGATGGTAGTCTTTTCACAAAAAGTAGGGGAAACATTTTCTTAAATTAAAAAACCAAAGGCACGACATGCCCCTTAGATCCCCCCATTTTGACCACTGACCGACAGTTATAGCAGATGTCAGCTGCAAGTGATAACTAATTGCGGGAGTGCTGTAAACAATGATGAATACATTTGTTTAGTTATATGATTGCATTTAGCAATGCTTGTACCTGTGTGACCAGGGTCAAGGATAGTTGTTACCTTTCATAAAAACCCTCATACACGTACGTAGGTGGACAAGCGCTATATCTTGGTTCTCCGCCTACTAGTAACGTGACAGCATCATCATAGGGTTATTTTCTGGTATGCTGACCTCCACCAGGAGGTAGACCCACTGGTACTACAGTAGTGTCCAGAAAGTAAAAAAGGGGAGAGAAGTGCTCAGAAATAATGTGAGATTAAAATTTTCTACATCCTCACTATCGGAAAGTCGATTATTGTATGGAGATGTGAAAAAGTTAAAAACAGAGGGTGTGCGTGTGTAGATAGTGTTACTATTCTTAGCGCACTAGTGTAGTCCAAATATGGGGTCGTGTTTCAGCCCCATTGTGCCCAACCGGGTCTTCAGGACCAGTTAAAGTGTGCTGTTGCTGTTTGTGCAACAGTGTAAAGTGGGTTATATTATCACCACTTTATATCAGGTCAATAGTACCTTTAGTTTCTGAAAATCCTTATTACGGCCTCCACGGGGGACCGGTGAGCTCCTCCCTGCCTTCTCCAGCATCTGGGGTCTTTGCTTGTGCTCGCTCTAGAATCGAGGGCACCCCACTTCTTGTTGTCATTTAAATTTTCTTAACTTGCAATTTTTGGGAGGACCGGGAAACTGCTGTTTGTTGCTGGGTGCTCCGCTACACAGAAAGCATTGTTGCGCAGTACAATTTTTTTTTAATTTACCAGTCTAAGTGGCGTCTGCCATCTTAGATCGGTGAATAAAAAAAAGGAATGATGCACCCTTCTGTAGGCATGTGCATGCATGGCGATGCATTTATTCATAATGCATGCCTACAGAATGACGCCGCCAGCCAAAGTGGTGCCTCATTGTGTCTTTTTGTATTGGCAAGAAAGCATTGGCATACCCACTAGGGCTACAAGGCAAAACCTATTGGCTTTGGCAATGCTTGTTAATAACTATGGCTCTGCGTTGCTTTCTCCCCCTTGTGCAATGCAGCAAAGCAACTTTGGTTGCTGAGTTGCATTATAAAATCATACATTTGGCAACTCTGTTCTGAAAGAAATTAGTAAAAGAGATGAGTAAAATCTCGTCTCCATCTGACTACTCGTGTTTTTTGTGTTATGTTTGAGGTAGTTAATCATTTTGAGTAACTTTATACCTTCAATACCCACAGGCTCAATTTGATATACCTTTTGTGTCCTTGGCATTGGTTCTTTGCCGGCTGCTATATCTTTGGTGGTTAGCGTTCCTCCACAGCCGAAAGCAGAGCTGAGGGTACCCTATAGAGCCACCTCGCTTCTGTTTCACAGTTGCTGGGTTATGCTCTTACTAAAGCTTGAGCCTTTCTGTTCTCTTTAACTACGGCCTCGCAAAGGACTTCATCTTATCAAAGTAAAAATCGTCTGATTCACAGCACTTTTAGTGGACTCAAGCAGTGGCTGCTCTTCCGCTAAGGCAGAGGAGCGTCGCCCCGCTGAACAAAAAGAAAAATGTAATGATACTAACTATCGTTATTATGATTTTAGTTTTCCTATTTCATCAGTGACTCTCGGGGTGGGGCTGGCCAGAGCAGGAGGTGGATTAGTTTACACTCCCTAAGAGCGCACGACTGCTTGGCCGGCCTTCTTGGGCCAGCCAAACAGTCATGCGCACTTTGCATCTTCCCCATCAGGCTGCATTACACAGCCTGGTGAGGAACATGCAAAGCCTCCCATTCCCCATCTGAGTCCTCAACTATGGCGCTCAGACCAATCACAACACTGCATTGCAGCATTGTGATTAGCTCAGAGGAGCTTTGGAGCATGGGTGCTTCCTGCTGCCGGCCGGGCTGCAGTAAGAGAAGGAAGATGACGGAGGACGGAGGAGAGGGGGCAGTAAGTGGTCTTATTTTTTTGTTTTTTTGTCGTGTCTCCCTCCTACCCCCACCCCCCCACCAGCCCCACAACTCAGGTCCTGTGGCAGCCGCTACTGAATCTAAGTTCCCCAGCGAAGCTCAAAGAGTGTTATATTGTAGATCTGTGTTTACAAAATTCAAATTTACCATTTCAAAACTTAGGTGCAGGGGTAGGATCCTGGGGAGTGGCGAAAGCTATTGGGAATGGGGAAAGCACCAACAGAGATGTAACTGTGGTTATCCAAAAGGACTGGCAGTACGTTTTCAATGTTATTTGCACATGTACATTTTATAGTACAGAGTGTGCAAGTGGGGTAGGAACTTCCTCTAACATCTTCATATTTTCAGGATAAGAATAGCAGAAGAGATTTCTCCACAGAGAAAAGTATCTCCCACAATATTTAAAGAATGCAACTGTACATTGCTGCTCTGGTTAGGTTTCTGGGTAATAAGCAGGAGGGAAACTGAGGGATTGGTTGGAAAATATGCAGTGTGCTTTCATTCCTTGCTCACACAAGTAGGTGTCATACAATCCTTTGAATGTACTGATCTACACATTCCTTAAGAGGAAATCCCCATTCTGTGCTTGGATCTACGCATGTATTTTCCTGATTCTTTGGTGTTTTGGCCAATTAACATTAATTCACATAAACAATTAACCTTACAACCTCATTCTGAACTCCAATGACCCCTTCCTCCAAGACTCCATATGACCTGTAAGGTCAATTGCTTTATTCTCAAAGTAACCATAATGTCAATTACCTAATTCCCAAACGACACAGGCATCCAATTTCTTAATTCTCGTCTAGGTTGAATAGCAATAGAAAATGCCTATTTGAAAGCTACATTTAATTAGTATTGATGAATGTGGTGACCTAAAAGGTCAAACTCCTTGGTCAGGGCTGTGACGATGGTAATCAAATATTCGCTGTCCCATCGCTTCTAAAGACTGGGCTGTGATTACTTGGGCTAGAAGGAACATCTCAGCCTTGCTAGAAACAAGGGCATAGCTACTGTTAGTGCTGAGATGCGGTGGCTATGGGGCACAGGCGTAAGGGCTACTTATGCCCTCAATTATGGCTATCTTTTACTACCAGTTGGGGCACATTTCCCTGGCTTGCACTAGGGCTCATGACACTCTTACTGCTGCCACGGGGGGCGTCAGAGTCCTTCATCCATTTGAAGGCCACTGGATCTCCACTGCCTACTGACTTGAATACATGCCATTATTAGCTTCCATTTTTAGGTCTCACTTGTCTACGGCTCATGCGCTGTCACTTCTGCGAGGGGTATTGTTTACTATAAAGGGCTTGGAGTCCGCCTATTGCTTACCATTCATTGGCCCTCTTCTTTGCTGCACCTAATCAGCCAGTGTGTGCTGGGCATCACTTCCTTTTCTTTCTCTGGAGCATGGACCAAGTACAGATTGATTCATCTTGATTAGAATCTGTCCACCTGAGATTGAGGTACTGTTTCTTCTTCCCCTCTAATTCCCCTTGTTAGAAATGGGATTTCTGGTTGGCTAGGGCTTGCGCCAAAGCCAGGCAGAAACCACCACTCTAGTCAGGGATGGGGAGTTACACGCCAAGGATAACCCCTGCTCACCCCCTTGGTAGCTTGGCACGAGCAGTCAGGCTTATCCCGGAGGCAATGTGTAAAGCGTTTGCGCGCGTACACAGCAACAACACCCTAGGCCCACCACAAAGGAAACTCCACACAATGTTATATATAAAAATAGCCTTTGTATTATAATAAACACATTAGATGATAATCACATAATTTACATTTTGGCACAGGGCAAAATTTTACAAGGGACTATTTACACGGGACAGGGCCACATAGACCACTGTCAGAATCAGCACAAATCACCAATAGTAAATGTAGAACATATACCAATGGAAACACAAAGTAACTGTAGAGCACAACCAGTAACTACTGGCGCAATAATGACCTCAGCGTCATCACACTAGAATCAGGTATAAAACCTATCCTGCATCCATCACAGGGGCATAAACACATTATGCAATTTCTCATTACTCTAACGCATTAGACCTAACCACCTAAGTATAACTACACTAGGGGCGTATATCGCACAGGGAAGTATTATCTCCCTAACATCAACCTAAACAGGTAAAACAACCTCCTAGGCAGAAATGACCACATTTAGAGGTATAAAACACAGGGTGCGCAAAACATGCTATACAAAGTACATTTCCTAACACCCAATCATGTTAGCACATAAATCACAATAACACCTAAATTACATTAGGGTCCAGGTTGCGCCAGAACCTAAATGTAGCAGCTGCCCACTACTTGCTGGGCAGCTGGGGACAAGAACAGGGCCTAAACGCTGCAGCTGGCACTAAGTGCTGCGCAGCTGGGAAGTAAAATGAGGCATGGGCTCTCAATGGCCCCTGAAACAGTGTCCAACGTTGGAGCCACCTAGGCTCTACACACACCATGTCCCCATGGAGCGCACGGGATCCTGCAATCAATATGCGCCAACACAGCAAAAGAAGGACTGGCACTGAGCACGGGGGCGCGCACGGGCGGTGTAAATAAATGAAATGTGCCCCCAAAACGTGGAGTGCCCTGGCCATCGGGGCCGCAGACAACAAAGAATAGGGGACTGGCACCTCGGTGCCCTCTGGCCCCTACAGGGTGTGGAAATAACTTGCCCCCAAACGTTGGAGCCACGCAGGCTCGGGAACCAACTGTGCCCCGCATTGGAGCGCACTGGCGCTTTAAATAAACATGCCCCGGGGGTGTGGCAGCATGGGCACCACTGGCCGGGGGGACCCCCACTGGGGCCCTTAAACCAAATATAACCCACATTCCTTCTGCCATGTGGGGCCGCTCAGATACTGCATACTAGACAGGTGGGTGCAGGGAAATGCCTCCACAGGGACTCTGTGCCATGTCTGCAGCTTCCCCAGAGATCAGCCCTTACTCACCGGGCTCTCTCTCGGGACTCCGCTCCTTTCCTCAGGACCGGCAGCACTTCTGATGCGGCGCGGGGCTTCCCTTTAGACTTCACCTGGGCCCCCTCCTGGGACCCAGGGATTCGGACTCTTCCCGCCGTGTTGGTCCTGACGGCTCTTCACCCGGGCCCCCTCCTGGGACCCGGGACTTAACTCGCAGGAACTCACGGAGGCGGGTGGGCTCCCGTCCCCTCCGGATAGAACTCTTCTCACTGGCGGGGCTTCCCTCCTCCTGGGAGGAAGCCACGCCCACGGGAACAGTCTTGCCTCTTCCGAGTCGCGCTGGGCAGCGGCCCGGAAGAGGTTTCATTGCGGCCCGGCCGGGGCGGTGATTTTTCTTCGGAAGAGGGGTAGGCTCCCTCTAAATTCAAAATATAAAGCGGGGTGGGCTCCCGCTCGGAATCACAACCGGGGGAATCCATACGTCTGGATTCCCTCGACAAGGTCCGCCTGCTCAGCGCTGCAAGCAGCCACGGGACGCGCTCCTTCGTCGGCGGGTAAAGAGCCAAGCGCTCTAGTGAAATAAATGCAACAGCACTCCCAGGGTGCTAGAGGCACCAGTCCAGGATTAACCAGTGGAGCGCTTCTAAATTTAAGAAGGCAAGGTTCCAAATCCAGGAAAAGTCCTTCAGGATGCAGGGGGGCAAGGTCTGGGCCCACGGGCCAGCTCACAGGGCCCTCCAGGCAGGGAGGCAGTCCCCAGTGGCGGTCTCTCTTGGCGCCCAGCAGCAGCAGCAGGCCCCCCTCCAATTAGGATCAGAAGAAGAACATTTTTGAACAGTCTGGGTGACTCCTCCTGACTCTGGGGATTCCCTAGCCCATCACATGACCTCAGCCAGCCAATCGCCAGACAAGGCACTCATCTCACACTGCACACAGAAATGCCAACTTCTAGAAGTGGTACTTCCATGCTAGGTACATTGACACCGCACACACCATCGCGCAGCATTTCATCACACGAGTCCGCACATACCAAACTCGCACCGGCACTCCCCACGCATCAGGAACTACCAGGGACACATACATTCCCCCATGCATTCCTATGGGAGGGCAGGCCAACCTCACTACACGCACGCACTTTACCCTGGGACACAGTGGTAAAGTGCGCAGAAGCCAAAAATCACTAACACAAGGTCACAATAAAGCAAAAAGTTTCAGGGGTGAACCTACCAGAAGGACCGAAGTCCAACACCCCTTATTTTCACAGTCACATACATTTGTTAGGAGGTGCTGCAGAATCACAGAATGTTGAGCTGACACCAGGACTGACACGTAGTTATAGCAGGAACTCACCCCCAGGAGCACTTGATCAGCTTACATTTAGCATCAGTGACTTTTCACTGGTTACGGTTCATTGTTTCAGGATGTGCCCAGAATCACAGGATGTTGAGCTGAGGCTGGGTGTCGAACGTGGGTCCCCAATGCTGCCAGCGCACATACTCACATACTCCGCCCTCCACCGCTTCTGTATTCATTGGCTCATCCTGTGCGTTTCCTGCCCTAAGCGCTGTTACACCCCCCTCCCACACCTGCTTTACAGTAAGTTTCCATCAGTTTCTTAAATGGGGCGTTACTCACAAGTACTGAGTACCAGCACTTCTAAATATTCTTCTCTTGAGTACCGGAACTTCTCTGTGGCCGACCAGAGGAGCAGTACTCATAAGGGGACACAGCCTTTACAACAAGGTTTTTACCACGTTGTACCTTTACCACACATCTTTTCTACCACATATGGTTTTCGAGCGCATATGCTTTTACAACGTATGCCTTTACCATGCATTTAAGGTAAGTTAAGGGTGTGGGGAGTCTCCCCCACAAATACATTCTTTATATATATGAATATATATATAATCAATGCGTGGTAAAGGCATACATTGTGAAAGTATATGCGTTCTAAATAAATGCGTGGTGAAAGATGCCTAATGGTATGCAGAGTATTTCTCTTCATTGTTCCGTCATACAACCTTCATAAGGGCAACAGGACAGGCTTACGTATATGTGCCGCAGTGTAGGTACCTCTCCATTGCTGCTGATATCCATTGTAAAAGACAAAGCAGGATCCCTGCTGATAGTGGATTGTTGAACCATTTCGCAGAGTTTGTTTACATTATATCAGGGGGGTCGGAAGGGGCTTGTGTCTGCAGGGCCTGGGGTACCCCGATGTAGGAACTATTCTCCAGGTGTGTGCTGCAGGGTCTTCTCAGCTAAGGCCCAAGCGAGTGCTCAATGCACTTAAAAATGCACCTAAAACTGAAAAGGAAAAGATATATAAAGTTTTATACTTAAAGATGCACATTTTCCATCGCTCTATGTGGCTGAAAGTCTGCTTGGCTTTTTCAAAAAGTGGCAGGTGCGCCCCCCCTCTCTGTTTCATGCTCAGCAGTTATACATTAATGTAGGTCTCCCCCCCCACACACACACCCTGATAACAAAATGCTGACGAATGGGCAACCTCTAGGACAGATCCCAGGCTGTCCACCCTACAAACCTGGCCGTGTGGCATGCATGCAAGGTTCTGCCTCAGGCAGAACCATGGGGGAAACAGGTTAGCTCAGGGGGTATGGCACGCGCTGCTGCAGCGAAGGTGGTCCAGGGTTACGTTAAAACCATAGGGGCGTGTTTCAGTCTGTAGTATTTTCAAATATAGTGAGCAACAAGCGTCCGTTTAAAAGTGCCCCTCTTGTAATGGTCATTCGTCCACAAGCAAAAAACCTCTTGTGGGAGAAGGAGAATGCCCTACCAATCTGGGCTCAGTCCAAGCACATGTTTCCAGTTCTGTTTTCAGTAAACACATCCCAGTGACTGGTGTTAAAACAGTAATTCGTCAATGAGCTGTATTCATATTTGAACAGATAGCCATTTGGTTTGCAGCTGTTGTAACTGTCATAGTGCCAATATCGGCAACTGTTGTCACATAACACACAGGCACATAAATAAACCACACGACACTTTTTGTAAGTTGAGAAGTATTGCTGCAGGTTTATTAGCATAACCAATATGCAAACGTGGTGGGTTATCTTACGGGCGATCCCAGGGCAGGCCAACCCCTATGCCGCCTGCCTGTCTGATAAACCTAAAGTACTCCGTGGCAGTCGCCAATTGGTGTATACCAAATATTGGGAGGGGCCACCCCTCCCATCCGTGAACCACATGTCCACTTGCTTACTCATGCCCCCCCCTCGTGAGAGGTGGGCGGAGCGTTCATGGCAGCCCCCGGTTTCTCAGACCCACAACCACCCGTCGGCTAACGGGGCGCCATAGTTCTTCCAGGGGACAACGCTAAGACATCCCTGGGTATCCTGGCTTAGCACCCCACTGTGCTGCTGCATGAAGTACCTCTTGGTATGTGCAGACTCTGGATCGCCCTGTAACTCCTCCTGCAACACAAAGTAACATGTTAGAAAGCCTAACCCCCCCCCCTTGTACCTCCGGCTGCTGGGTAAGCGGAGGGACAGGCAAGGCGAGACGAGAGGGACAAGAGGGCGAGGAAGGGGCAGGGACAGCATAAATACCCCTGTCCCTTCCCCCCTCCGCCGGAAGTAGCCTTTTGCCGGACATCTTCCCTGGCCGTGACCCAGGGACTAGATGGCTACCCCAGTGCCTTCCTGTGGCACTAAGGCGGCCGCCCTTTTAGAGGGGCTGCTGCGCAACCCCCCCGGGCAGCCTTGCAGTAGCTGCACTGAGTGTTTACTTGTCACGGCGAGTGAAAGCCCCATGTGAATCACTCAACTCGCTGAATCCTGGCAGGGTAGATTTGGCTTTTCAAATAGAGTGATATTTGGGGAATAGTATACAATATTTAAAGCGATTTAAGTGTGATATGAAGAACTATAAATACAAATACAAACTATTATTTATTGCTGCTCACCGTATAACTGTTCCATTAGAAAAAATAAAAGAGGAAAACTGACACAGAATGGCTCTAAGTGGCACTTGTGTACTTCCTTGAGCATCCATTTTAATAACCACAACACATGAGAAATATTTATTAATGCATTAGAACAGTATTTTACTTTATTGCAGCAACTGATATTTAATGCAGAGACCTTTGCACACATAGGGGCATATTATCAAGCCCCAGCGATAATTATCTCTGAGTGCATTTAGCGCGTTTTAATTATCGCCGGCTATCGCTGGAATATATCGCCAAGCTAGCGATATTATCTGTATTAGCTGTATTATCAACGCTTAGCGCTATGGCGATAAATATTCCAGTGATAGCAGGGTTTTCCATGGAACATCGCTGATTTTCCAGCGATGTTCCATGGAAAACGGCGATAAGCTTGATGATAGGCCCTGTGGCCTTAGCCCCACAATCCTCCTCCCATGTTAGGTATGCCTTAGTCAGGAATTTAACAGACGTTTAATTCCTGAGCTAAGGCAGAGTTAGCGCATTTGAAATTATCGCTATGCCTCGTTGTTAATATCGCAAAGCTGCCTTCACGATATTTTCCCATGTTGTTTTCACAGCCACGCCCACTTTGCATCTCATTATCGATGCGAGGCGTGTGAAAAACGGGAGCTAAGTCAAGGAAACACGCTAGCGTGTCCTTGTAAATAATGCAATATAATTATTGCTGCTTTGCGCCCGAAAAACGGATGCTAAAGCGGCAATAATTGTATCGCCGGCCCTTGGTAATATGCCCCATGGCCTCTTGAGTTATGCACAAGGGGGTAAACTGCCAGTTAGTCTGACAGTCAGCATATTTCCCAATCTAGTTATCTCGATGCTACTACCTAGTAGCAAAACAAATGTAGTATGATCGGGGTGACCGACTTGCATCGATTCCATCTCGAGTACTTAGAGCAAGCAATGATTGTTGCGCATGTGAAATGGTCAAACGTCTGCTGTGGTTTGCCCTTCTTGGCTACCGTGGGAAGTAAGTTACCTAATTGTCAGCAAAGGAGTCACTGGCACCACAAGGAGGATAATTCAATCTGAATTAGATCATGTTGCTAAAAGAACCAGTTCTCTGGTTGGCACTGCAGGCAAAGTGTTACTAAATATTTAAATGCAAGGACAAAAGGGATACTGTGCGAGTGGCAGAAATGTATCTGTATCATAAGACACAGCTGCACATTTAGAAAATGTATATCCCTTTAAATGCGTGCGTCGAACTACGACCCTAGCTCCACCTCAAACTCTGCCCCTAGGTCACGGCTCAGTTTGGTGAGTTTCCATTTCAAGCACTGGTTTTCAATAGCAAATTCAATAAGTTCTTGAACCGAGACCTGTTGACTTTGCCGATGCTTGCTTGTTTCTGTTTCCGTCGCCGTTGCTTGCCCTGACCCCTCCCACGTTGCTGTTGCCCTGCCCTTCTCTGCCTCTTGCACATTTTTATTTATTTATTTATTTAATGCATTTTTATATAGCGCGGACTTTACCAAAGGTGTCGGAGCGCTTCACAATAGAACCAAGTACGTTACATGAGGAGAATTTTACATATTTACTCGTTACAGAAACAAACGAGAAAGAAGAAACAGTAAAATAAAAAGATAAATGGCAGTCACATAAAACACAAAAAACACATTAGGATGAAGAGTGTACAGGCATAGATTACAAATTTACAATATTAAAAGAACTTCCTTGAGGGACATGAAAAGGGATGTATTAGTTTGGGAAGTGTCTATGGAAGAATACAGATTTGAGGTCAGTTTTGAAGGTCCGGGTAGAGGTGGTGGTATGGAGTAGTGGAGGAAGCGAGTTCAAGATTCTAACCACATTGCCTGAAAAGGACTGAGCCATCGATCTTTCCCTTTTGAAGGTGGAGGGCTCAAGCAGTACATTTTCCGCATTACGAGAAGGTCTACAGCTTCCCGAGATATTCAGTTTATTCGCCAGGTATCGAGAGGAAGAAGTGTGCAAGGCTTTGTGGGTGATGCAGGCAGTCTTGTAGATTGATCTTGCCTCGATGGGAAGCCATCGAAGAGAAGACATTGTGTTGTTTCTGCCATGCCTCCTCCCCCCACTCCACTTTCTGATGTGGTACTTCCACCCTCCCGAGTGAAGCAACCCCTCAACCTCTCTGCACTTGACTTGAGCCCAAGAGGAGGGAGGGAGAAGTGGTGGGAGGGGTTAGGGGGTTGTCACAGGCTGCTGCCCCCACAGTGATGGAGTGCTGGATGCGAATCCGCTGGATCGAGGATCAGCCTTTCATCCTTTCAATATGATACAAGTAATGCGTTCCAGCGACAAGGTATATTTATTACGCTAAAACAGGGGAAGTCTGGTAGCAGCACTGAGTATACAAATTATCATTACTATCAACGCTTACAACTGGGCTCCCTTCATTAACTCTGAGCAAGCTGTAAACACACTTGCAATGAATCAATTACAAATGCTCTCATCTCAAATAAACACAGCATTAAACGTAATTTTTATTTTTTTTGCAGATTTATATAGCGCGAACCCGACCCGAATGTATTGGAGCGCTTTACATGAGCACCAGTTACATTACACAAGGACACTTTTTTTAGGGAGGCACAGGGAGATTAAGTGATTTACCCAGAATCACAGGATGTTGAGCCGAGGCGGGGCCTCGAACCTGGTTCGACAGCTCCAAAGTCGGCAGCTCTGACCGCATAGACGTGGATTTTACAAGCGGTGCCTAGAAAGCAGTTTTAACCCTGCAAGCCTGAGACACCCTGACTCAAAGCACACCATCTTTCAAGTTAGTTCCTGCTGCCTCTGGTTGTCAGCAGACCAAAAGAAGATAAAATGGTCTCTCTGATACCTTCTCCAAACATTCCTTGTATCCATAGGTTGACAAGTCTGAAGAAGACACAAAGCACTACTGCTGTCTTTCTTTAACGCAGATTTGGCGGAATGGCGTTAGTGTAGTGCAGTTTTTCAGAGGCGTATTGCGCCACCATCCGGTGTACCCCCACCTGTGGCAAATTCCCTGATGCCAATATCCACCCTAATATGATTTGTTGGGCGCTCTTCTACAGTTCCTTGCAGTTAATTAAACCATCACTAAGCACTTGAAAGGCCTGTTCTGCCTCTGGGGACTTTTGGGGAAGGTTAAAAGGTGATTTATGGATAAAAAGAAGTTTATTGGGACACTTGTCCATAAAACATTCTAAAACAATAAGCGAGTTACATTATAAGATCCACTTAAAAACCCATTAACCTCCCCCCAAGAGCAGCACGACTTATTCAAACCCTTCCTTAAAACTCTGCTTAACATTAAGCATAAAATGTGCAATTCCTACGGCAACATCATAGTAGCACCGCATTTCAAATAAAAGTCCCATTGCGTCTAACCTTGAAAGTGTTTGATCTTTTAAAAATAAAGGTCTTAAAAACTTGATATGGATGGGAATGTAGATAAAGATAGGTCTTTGTATGTGTGGAGATACTACTTGTGAATAACAATCGTAAACTTACACAAAAGTGTAAGTTTGCCTCTGTGAATCAGGCCCCAGGTCTAAATTTAGACTGCGGGTTTAAGTTTACCTCTGTAAATGAGGCCCAGAATGCTTAAGTTATAAGAAGTTAATTCGAATTTTTGTAATATTGATTTCTTAAATGGCTTTTGATATGAGGGCAGAGAATTGCACTGGCTCTTGCCAGTAGTGACTGCTGTGTGCGCAGCAGATTGCGACTTTAAGGGCCGAAGTGAGGGCTTTATCATCTTCCATTCAAGTCTTTTCATCCTTGAAAGAATCACTCAGCCCTGGTAAGCCTCCTTTCCCCTAATCTTCCACCAGGTCTGTTGCACAAATTTCCCCTGTCTCCAGGCAAGAAGGAGTCTGCTCAGAATTGTTGCTCCTTGCCCCCCCAGATGACTTCACTAATTGGAGGTGAGAAAGGCCTGCTGGAAGCCTGGTGACCAAATTCAACAGAAACATAACAATAGATAAGTCGAGAAGAAAACAAAGTGGCAAGAGAAACGGAAACACACAGAGTGAAGGCAAGCACCTGCGGTGGGGGTAGGTGGGCGTTTACACACCAAAAAACTCACAAAAGGTGATGGGAGGAATGCTTGTAATAAGTCTAACCACTGGCATTAGCTCGGAGTAGCGTTACAACCCATCGTTCTTTTTCGCAATAGGCCACCTCAGGTCGGACCCAGCCATATGCATTTCAGTTCTGACCGTGCTTCAGTAGGAACAGTCTGGTCCGAACTGCCAGGCCAGTTAGGCCTACCCAGTCCATCATACAAATCAGCAGCTCCCTGTGAAAGAAGAATGACCACGTAAGACTACAAAAAAATGTGAAACGTTTACGTTTGCACTGCGCAAAAAGAGCACACAGGCAGGGATATCCCAAGATATCTTATGCACACCTTGCCACCAGGCAGGAAATGTTATGACGCACATGTGCACGTCTACAGGACTGCATTCGTGTGTTCAGAGATGTGCCACAACTTAGAAGTGACATTGTGCATATCTCACAGTTTGTCTCCTGATCGCATGTCAGACATTATTTTGGACAATCCTAATAACTTGCTGTGGTAGTAAAAGTTCTTTCAGGTGTTTGGCTCCCTGGGTCCTGCAGTCACACAGCAGGCCCTAGGGCCCATAATATGTGTGGGTGAGGCTACTGCCAGCAGGACCCTGGGGTGAACTGCAATGCGTCACATTGCATCTCTGTTTGAGACTTGGAAGAACATCCACGTACCCTGAAGACCTTGCGTACGTCTCTTTAGCGATGTACACACTGGCCTTGCACCACATTCTGCAAAATATGCACAGCCTCTATTGTAAAATCTAGTGAGATACTTCCATAGGCAGAACATTTACTGCACGGGGGGACATAGGTATTATTTGTGTATCGATGGCCAAGGGTATGAGGGGTGCAATGCACCAGAATCACAGCTGTCTTGGGGCATTGTTAGGTTTCACGTTATACAGCTCATGAGATGTTGCTTGTGAAATATTTAGTTAGCTTACCGGGGACTTAGAGCCCACCCATTGATTACAATTTGTTTGCTTCATCGTCACTCTCATTTTCTTGCTTCCTGATCAGAGCATGCCTGCTTCACTTCCTCTTCATGCGTTTGTCCCTCCACTAGAGCCTGGCACAAGTATTGCTACATTGTTCCAATACGTGTCCTTCCACTACTCACGATTTCAGAGGTACTTTATTTTACTTTTAGTTGCTTGCCTTTTGGTCGTTGCTTGTCATCATTCCCTTTTCCCGTTTTCAATGCATGCCCATTTTTGTTATTTGCCCAGCCTTCTTAGTTTTGCTGCTTTTACCCCATCCCTCCCACCACCCCTCCAGTCTTGTGTTGCTTCGCCTATCCCTACTATGTCCCTCCCGCATTGTATTGCTTCTCCTGTCCTTCCTACGCACTCCCACGTTGTGTTTCTGCTCTCATCCCTCCCACACACCTCCTGATTTGTGAAACTTGCCCCATCCTTCACGCTGTCCATGGTGATGCTTCCCCTCCCACCTTCCGTCACTAGCCAAGGTGTTGCCCGCTGTCTGCTGCCCTTGCTGGCCCGCCCTACCCAACTATGTCCCTCCCATCCCATCACAAAAAAAATATATAACCAATTAGCTCTGGCATAGCACGAGGCGTTTGGCTTTGTAAACGTTATTTTAGCCATGTGCTACAGCAGCATGGTTGAAAGTAAAAAACACAAAAAAAAGGGCAATGACATGTACAGTGTGGACTGCAGTGTAGCCGTTTTTAGGTCTCGCCTAGCGACGCAGCGCATGCGTTGCTCACCTTGGAGAGACCTATTGTTGTCGGTTTGGTGGGCGAAGGGGGACAGGACATGTGCACGCGTGTGGAAGACAGGAGATGTGCACGCGTACGGCTCGTGGCCTTATCACAACTCCTGCTCGCACCATATGCGTGCACATCTCCTGTCCGGCGCGCTTATGTCAGCACCCCATGTGCCACCGCTGACTGCAGCTCTCCCGGTGCCCTGCATGGACTGGCAGCCTGGGTCTCCGCCCTGGTGAGTCTCTGTAATCGGCGCTGTCCTGTCCTTGTTTCTTAAGTGTCTGAGATGCAGAAAACTGTGTTTTTTTTGTTTTTTTTCTGTGAAGAATGTTTAGTAAGGCCGAGGAAGGCTGACGGGTTTGAAAGTCGTTATTCGCACGCTCTTGGTGCCTGTCGTTGCTTAGAATAAATGAGTTCCTGGCAACTTGCCCGGCCCTCGTGCAGCAGGTATCTGTTGTGAACAGGTAATTGATTTGTTTCCGGTGACAGCTTCAAATCATCACGGCTGGTCTCCCCGATAACTGGAAATCAAATGGGGAGCGGCAGAGGAAGAGCTGCTGAGGGAGGAGGAACCGAAGGGTGCCCTCAAACATCCGATATCTATGGAATGGGCACAACTCCTCATTCTTTTTAAGCAGAAGTACGCAGCGGGAGACATACAGGACACGACACAACCCACCCCCCACGCTTCTCCTGCCTCCCCCAATCACCCCGGACCAATAGAGGGCGAGGACGGCTCAATAGGCAGGTAGCACACCTAGATGCGAAAGGCGAGTGCAGCGCGTCTAACGGTAGACCCGCCCCCCTCCCCCTAGTTCACCCCAGAGCGCGTCACACGCACTTACCATCAGTCCATGCACAATCCACCACGGGAACTTCCTGTTCGCCAGCCCCGCACCCTTCCCCCCCCTTCATGATTTGCTCCCTGCTTCCCCTTCTTTCCAGTTTCAGGCTCCCCCCCTCCCTAGGACCCTTCCCAAGCCACCCCGAAGGTGGCAGTTGCTCCCGTCGGCAGTTCACACGCCGTTGTCCTAGTTGCATGACCTGACGATTATATCGGGAGAGAAGGGAACGATACATAGACAAAATTGGGGAGACAGAGTTGACCCCGAACGAGATGGGAAATATAGACACTACTGCGATGATATGCATATGGGTCTGTCAGAACACACCTGTGGGAGACATGTTCTTCTGGTCATAACAGGAGGATTCAGTGGCTAATGGACTACGGTACCCACCCACTGCAGGCTGAACAAAGGTTCATGATGATGTGCTAAAATGATTAACTTTTATACCTGTGAAAGTTCAATGTGGTAAAATGCATGCAAAACCCTAATAAAAAATTTCAATTAAAAAAACTGGAAATCAGTGGTAATAAGGAACCATGTGGTGTCGGTATAGCGCTGCCTGCTGTAGGCGCTAGGTTTCTTAGCCTAATCGATCCCAAGTCTTTTTATTAGTACAAAGCTGGCGGCACTTATTTTACCCACCTCAGAAGAATGAAAGGCAGCGTCGTCCCTGCAAGTATCTTGAACCTGAGACCTGCACCATGCACACATGTCTCCGCATCCTGTGCTGATCCCAGCGAGCTACACATCAGGCCTGATTTTCACACGTTCTTCCTAGTACTGGTTAAAAATATGACGTTTTTGACGTGTTTAATTAGCCATGTTTTAGCTTTGTATTTGAAATTCACGAACGCATTTTGTGACACTAATTACATTATATAGACGTGCTCAGTTGCCACATAGGCAGGTATCTGCGTTGAACAAAAACATGTTTAGTATCTGAGTCGAATGATATTGCAGTAAAACGAGGAATGCTGTTCTCACCCTGACTTAAATGGTGCTCCTTCCTGCCACCTACAGTAAAAAGACAAGTAGAGAACCTGCCCTATGTACCCTAGCCTTGACTGGCATGGTATACACGTGACTCGTGCACTTCCAAGCAAGTGAAGCTGTACACAATCCTACATGCTGATGTGTGCTTCAGTGAATCTGGCGCGTTATTTTGAAGAAAACAAAACAATTGATAAGTGGAATGCTTGAATTAATCCCAGCCACTTTGTAATTACTCAGGCCGCTTCAGATCCATCAGTTTTTGCCCGGCATGCCACCTCACACAGAACGTACACAATCAACTTTGTTACTGCTCCAAAAGAAACAGTGCAGCCCAAACTGCCAGAGTAGGTAACCCCTGAACAGCACAAACCACCCTATACCTTTGGCCATTATGGGGCTCTTCAGTAGGGTTGGAAAGCTACCCAGAGCGATTGGCAGTGGTTTCGACTATTCGCAAGTATTCCTCTCATCACCTTTTCTGCAGGTAACCAACTCCTGGAGAAAAGCATGTTGCTAACTCACACATAAGAATAAACCCTGGACATTGTTTCCACACTATGTTTTTCTTTCTTTCTTTTCCTTAACTCCTCTCCTTCCTGGATGAGGCTAAAATCGTCCCTCTTCTATGACCACAACTTGCATAATCTACCCCTTCAGCATCACCAGTGACAGATGGCAGCCACTAGGAAGCAAGAAGGAAGTAGAAGTGTAACAAGCATTTGCAATGCAATAGGTCTCGCATTGATGCGAGTTTAAGCTATTAGCATTGTAAATGACAATGCCTGTTATTTATGTTTTAGAAATGACAACAAAAATAAAAGGCATTGTTATTTGCAATGTCAATAGCTCAAAAGCGCCTAAATGCGAGACCTATTGCATTGCAAATGCTTGTTCTTCTACTTTCACCCATGCTGCACAGCAGGCATGCTGCTGTTAATAAGGGCTAAAAATAATGACAAAGAAAATAGATCTCACATAGGCGAGACTTATTGGCTTTGCCAAAGCTTGTTGACTGAGGCACAATCTCGAGGGTGTGGCTTGTCTTTTCCCTCCACACGAGAGCGAGATTCCATGATCCACTCAAAACCAAGCGAGGTTTTTAAACAAAACATTGGGAAAATTCCTTCTCCGCGGCCTCTTCCTTTTCTCTTTTAGATTTCTACACATTTTGTCTCAATGGATCTCAGTGGCGGTGGTGGGAGCAAATGTGATGAAAAGAATATCTCAGTGGTAACAACAAAGTACAATGACAAGACAGACATGGATGAAGCCACATCCTAAAAGGATGATGGAGATAATGGAACATAAAGTCTTGCATTCACACGAATCCTATGTGTTAACAGCAGCAAGATATCCACCAGATCATTAACCTGGCAGGGAGGACCAAAGATAAAATGCTCCTGTGCATGACTGAAGATCAAACCCTCTCCTCTTCATTGTGTGCCTACCTGGTAAATGAAAACTGTGTTAACACTGCACACTATGCGCTGTGTAGACGAGAGGAGATGGTATTGATCATATGGATTGTGAAAGTAGATGAATGAAATGTATATCAAAGTGAAATAGATGTTTGCTACGTTTTGTGTGTGTTGTAATGACAACTGCATAAAGAACAAAGCACTTTGATTTGGAGGTTTTGGGTTGATAGCGAGGGATGTGATATTCTGCGAGAAGTGCAAGAAGATGTGGTAAGCAAGCTGTTAACAGGACTGCCAACCTGAAAACCCAAAAATCTTTTGGGTTCTGGGATAGCACCTTTTTGGAAATGTTTACAAATGGAGCAATAAATCGCATGACAGGTTGCGACGCTGCCTATTTTTGAAGACTGGTGTGCTACTGGGCAAATCTCTTCATCTTACTTTGCCTCAGACCGAATTGATGTGCAACGTAAATATTGCAAAATAGAGGGGTGGATTTATTAACCCCTTCCCCGCTCATGACAGAGCCGCTCCGTCATGAGCCACGGTTGCCGTGTGCTCATGACGGAACGGTTCCGTCATGACACGCCCGTTGGCGGCCGCTCCGCCTACGCGGCGCTGTTTCCCCGCCTGTGCGGGGGGACAACGCAACTGGGCGGAGTCAAGACGGAACCGTTCCGTCATGAGCACAGCCCAACCGTGGCTCATGACGGAGCGGCTCCGTCATGAGCACAGCGCCACCGCGCTGCCCCCCCGCACCCCCCAGCACTGCGGCGGAATGTCCGCCGCAGCGAAGGGGTTAAGAATTCACGCAACATAGTGCAGCAAAGCAAGTTGCTGTGTTGCATGAATGGGGGGTAGCCTTTGCCACGCACCCTTTAGCACGCAGTGCTTTTACAGCGCAGCCTTTACCCATGCATGCCTGTACCACTCATGCCCTCACCACGCATATTAATTATATAAGGTAAGGTAAGTGTGTGTGTGAATACACATATATATATATATTCACAAAAAAAACAAAGGTTACAGGGATCTTATAGTTAGGAAATATAATTTAAAAAGCCTTAGAAATTCACTGAAAAAACCAAAGGTTACAGGCATGTGATAGTTAGGCTCAGATTTCACTCGTATAGAAAGCATTGAAATCCAGCAGCTATAGCTACCTAAGCCAACTGTACTGATCCCCCCGCAATGCACTGCTTAAGACCTCACATATTACATCACTCATGACATGGCCAGTGACATCACTGATAGCATCATTGATGATATCTCAAATGACATCACTGATGACATCATCCAATGAGTGTAAGTGTTTCTTAAAAAGTTCTGAGAGTTAAAGATATATATTAAGGTACTGCATATGTTAAAGTACTATTCTATTATTTTTGTACTACTAATGAGTGATACTGTTGCTAATATATGTCATGTGAGTGGTATTGTGACTGTATCAGTGTGGGAATGTGTGACTGAGTGGTTAAATGGGTGTGTGAGTGGCTGAATGGGTAAATAAGGGAGCGTGTGAGCAGTTTTATGGGTGAGTGACTTTGAGTGGCTGCATGGGTGGGTGAGTGTGTGTGTGAGTGACTGTATCGGTGACTGTGGTTGTTATGAGTGGCTCTATAGGTGGATGAGTGTGTGTGACTCGGTATGTAAGGGTAGGTAAGTTACTGTTTGACTGGGTATATGAGTATGTGAGTGGCTGTTTTGCACAGTAAGTATTTAAGTTAGTGGTTGTATAGATGAATGAGTGGGTGCATGAGCAATTGTATTGGTGTGTAAACAGGCATGTAAGTGGGTTTGTGGATGAGTGAATGGATGTGTGAGTGGCCTGTGGGTGAGTGAGTAGTTCTATTGGAAGCTGTAAGGGTGAAGGAGTGGCTGTGTGAGTGGCTGTATGGGTGAATGAGTGCTTGTGTGAGTGGCTGTTTGGGTATATGAATGAGTATGTGAGTGGATGTATGGTTTGGTGAGTGACTGTGTGAGTGGCTATATGGGTCTGTGAGTGGGTGTGTGAGCGGTTGTGTGGGTGTGTGAGTAGTTGTACGGGTCTGTGAGTGGCTGTGTGTGCGGCTGTATGGGTGAATGAGTGCTTGTGTGAGTGGCTGTTTGGGTATATGAATGAGTATGTGAGTGGATGTATGGTTTGGTGAGTGACTGTGTGAGTGGCTATATGGGTCTGTGAGTGGGTGTGTGAGCGGTTGTGTGGGTGTGTGAGTAGTTGTACGGGTCTGTGAGTGGCTGTGTGTGCGGCTGTACGGGTGTGTGAGTGGTTGTATGAGTGAGAGAGTATGCGTGTCAGTAGTTGCATGGGTCTGTGAATGGGTATGTGTGTGGCTGTGTGAGTGGGGGTATGAGAGGTTGTATGGGGGTGAGTGGGTGTGTGAGTGGTTCAGTGGATGATATCATCAGTGAAGTCATTTGAGATGTCATCATTGATGTCATAAGTGATGTTATTGCCCATTTCATGACTGATGTACTATGTGAGGTCAAAAGCAGTGCATTGTGGGGGTGTAATTTATAGTTAGCTTAGGTAACTATAACTGCTGAATTTCAATGGTTTTATACAAGTGAAATCTGAGCCTAGCTTTAACGTCCCTGTAACCTTTGGTTTTTTCAGTGAATTTCTAAGGCTTTTAAAATTCAATTTCCTAACTATAACGTACCTGTAACCTTTGGTTTTTCAGTGAATTTCAACTTTTTTAAAATTCTATTTCGTAATTATAACATACCTGTAGCCTTTAGTTTTTTTTGTGAATTTTAACATTTTCTTACATTTTATTTCCTAACTGTAACCTGAAACCTTAGATAGTGGGAGTGGGAGTGACTCTATAGGTAGGTGAGTGGGCATGTGAATGGCTGTATGGGTCTCTGCGTGAGTGGGTTTGTGGGTGTGTGAGTGGCTGTATGTTTCTGTGAGTGGGTGCATGAGTGTCTGAGTGGGTCTGTGATTGGGTGTGTGAGTGTCTGAGTGGGTCTGTGAGTGGGTGCATGAGTCTCTGAGTGGGTCTGTTAATAGTGGTGGGCAGAGCTTGCAGAGTTGCACTACACAGAATTCCATGGGCTTGCATTAAAACTTTGTGGAATTCCATGGAGCTGTGTGAGCGGGCGGAGTTGCTCCACTCACCCCCCTAGAAGCAACTCCTCCATTCATGAAACCCCGCGCTCCTCATCACCTTGGTTATAACAGGAACTCTCACAGCAAATCCCCGTTGCTGCGGGCTATCGACATCTATGCATGGTAACTCTCATCTAGTATTATAACCTGGGATTTTATTTATGTTGGCACCACTCCGATCCTCAATTGCTGGCAGCAGGTAATTATCACCTAACAAGTTGACGAAAAAGCTAAAAATTGCACTTTCTGTATCCAGTAAATGGCGAGGACTTACAGTAACATTCATTTATGTTTTATTAAATCCCCTTCAACTGGGAGAATCCCTACTCGGCAGAATGCCTCACCGGCTGGAAGCATCGTATGGGCGGGAGCAGACGCACTTTGTTAAAGCACCCCTTCTCTCAATAAATGAAGTGGGGGAAAGGCACACAGGCAACTCTACAAAGCGCTTGTCAAAAGTCCCTCAAAGGGCACCTATGCCATTGGAGCACACCAGAAAACAAGTAGTATGCCCCACAAGAGCGCTTGTGGTAGGGACTTTATTAATATATACAAATTGTTTATTTTAGTTGTTGGAAATGTGCACATTTGATGTGAAGTTCACAGATAACAACTATGCATTGCTGGTTATGAGCTAGAAGCAGAACTCTTGGCTCCTGAAGAACTTCTCAAGCATCATACCAGCTTCCGCCTGTGCGCCCTCTCTCCCCTTCCTGACATCCGAGCTGCTGAGTCACAACAAAGGAAATTCACACAGAAATCACAGGCACCCACCTCCTCAGAGCTACAGAGCAGCAGCTGGGGCACGAGCCCCCTTTGTCTCCTTCCAGAACTTTCCTGCACTCTCCAGGTCAGGAGGACTACGAAGGCATGGGCACTGCTTTCACTGGGGGCACAGTTCATTGCCGCCCATGCTCTATTAAATCCCAGTGCTCCGGCATCCCTGCTGCCGGAGAGCGGTCACCATAGCTCTTCTTTGGGAAACATCCATTACAACGCATGCATTACAGCGCATGCTATTACAACGCATGCCATTACAACAAAACTACCATTACAACACATGCTATTTCAACGCATGCGATTACAATGAAATTACCATTACACTGCATGCCATGACAACGTGTTTTAAGGTAAGTGTTTAGGTACGTACTTACTTTTTAATGTTTAATTACTTTTTTCTTTTTTTGTTTTAATTTTAAATTGCTATGTATGTATTTAACATTTTTGATTGTGACACATTTTCTATGGTAGGCAAAGTTAGTAGTAATTTAAATAGCCATGTATTATTTGTTTTTATATTTATGTTTAATTCTAAAATAATGATTTGAAACTAAATTGCTAATTTAAATTAAAAATGATTTAAAAGGGTTGATACCTTTCTCTGGCACAGGATGCTAGGGTCAATGGGTTTTTGGGTGGGGAGGTTTTTTAATACTTTCGTATTAAATATAATCCTAGAGTATTATTTTTATTATCACTCATACCTATTGTAAAAGTCAAAAATAATTATTTGAAGTAAATTGCTAGTTCAATTTAATTTCTTTTATAGGGTTTACACTTTACTCTGGCAAAGGGATGCTGGGGAAATAGGTGTATTGGGTAAGCAAATGTTTTAATACTTGGGTACTACTCTTAATACCCTGATATTAATTATTAAATATTTGGTACTCATTTTAAATAAATTAAAACATATATTTCACTCAATTTTAAAATATTTTGACACCCTTTTTCAGTCATGGGATGCTCAGGAAATAGGGGTTTTGGGTGGGGAAGTGTATTAATACTTGGGTGTTAATTATAATACCTGAGCATTAATTTTGTAAGCACTATTAGCAATTTTAAACAAATTCAATTAATAATTATATACACATTTTAAGAGGGTTATATACCTTTTCTCTGGCTTGGTATGACAGGGAAAATGGGGTTTTGGGTGGGGAAGTGTATTAATACCTGAGTATTAATTTTAATGCCCTGAGATTCATTTTTTAATCTTTACAACTAATTTTAAACAGATTTTAAAAAACATTTAAATTAACTATAAATAAATATTTTAATTTTGTTAAGAAAACGATGTATTATTGATACTGTAATATTTAAAGATATATAAAAGTATTTCAAAGAAGGGGACAGTTGTTCTTTTAAATTTTATTTTAATATGTATTATTTGATGTCATAAATTAAAAAAAGATAATAGCTAAAACGAGTTGTATGTACTCTGCAATTAAAAAAAGGGGAAAGTAGTATAACATATAATATTTAAAATTCAATTTTTTTAAATTTTGAATTAAAAGAAAATAATTAGGAGACTATATTAATTTATAATTATTAAGGTTTTGTTAAAGTAATATAAAAAACCTTTTTAGATTCTTTGTTATAAATTTATACACACACACATATATAAATACATTTTCAAAAACAAAAAGTCTGACAAAAATGTACATAAGGCAATTTTTTTAAATATGTTTATTTATTTTAAATAATTTGAACTTACAATCAAAACAATCATGAATGCATGATACAGACTGGCAGTTGGGCAATCACAGTTGGCATAGGGCAAAAAGTATATCAACATTTCCTCTGAAAGAGAGCACAAGGCTAAATTTCAACACAGTACATATACATACGCTAAGGGTCAGATCTAACTGAATCCTCGTCATCAAGGATAAGTCCGGTCTCATAATCATCAAGACCCTTTCCCCGCTCCACCCATTGGTAAGGGCAATTCCCCCTCTTCATCACCCAGTTCTAACCCATAGTATTTTATCCACAGTGCCCATATCTTTCGGAATTTCCGGGGGCAGCCTCTCGCATTATAGGTCACTCTCTCCGCAACCATATATAGATCCAATCTTGCTTCCCAATTCTTTGAGTGTAAGGAGTCTGTGAACAACCCAATGTCTGGCTATGTCCCTCTTGGCCACCACCAGCCCCAAATTAGCCAACATGAGTTTATATTTTCATTTTTGAATTTGATATTGTTTATTGTTTAAAACCTGCAAAAAAGAATGGTAAATCATTTGAGATTTTGAATAACATGTTTTTTGTTATCTTGTTGGATTTGGATTTTGCGAGCTGTGAATTTCAAATGTGGTTTGTAGTTGATCCCTGTTTTAAGATAAAGAGACATTTTATATCGTTACAGTTGTTTGACTCACCTTAGTAAGGTTGCTTTGGTTGTTGGTTTGTGTTTTTGCTGAATATAATTTTTTCTTCTGCTGTTTTTGTTGATTTTGATGTTGTGAAGGTCTAAAAGGAATAGTGGATTTTAAATGATTGATGTTTGCTTTGCTTTTGACTTTGTAAAAAGAAATGTATTTGTTAGTTTTTGTTGCAACATTAGATTGTTAAACTAGTTTATCTGTTTAAAGCCTTTTGGTTGTCGAAGTACTGCTAGAGATGATGTTTTGCAGTCCAGCTGCCAGTTTTCAGTTTTTTGAAGCTGTGCAGAAAAACCAAATGACTGCATGTTTCATTTTTTTGTTTGCATTTAATGAAGCAAGAACTGATCAACTGCCCCCTTCTACTGACCAGCACCCTGAGGCTAGCACCCGTCGTAGGTAGATTTGTAATTATGCCCCCTATAACTGAAAAGCATCTTTCCTGAGGG
Organism: Triturus cristatus; assembly: GCF_964204655.1. NCBI lineage: Eukaryota > Metazoa > Chordata > Amphibia > Caudata > Salamandridae > Triturus > Triturus cristatus. Next base: position 133,322,698 of record NC_140586.1, on the reverse strand, counting down.
AAGCATCCTGCGGAGTTAGAATAGTTATTTTGCCCCCACCACTAACCTGCACTTTCCCTAAGGTAAGTACCCTGCGACTTAGAATAGTAGTTTTGCACCCCACCAATGACCACCTTCCGTGAGGTAAGCACTCTGTCGAGTTAGAATAGTAACATTGCCCTCCACCACTAACCATCAGCTTCCCTGTGGTAAGCATCCTACGGAGTCAGAATAGTTATTTTGCAGCCCACCACTATCAAGCACCTTCCCTGTGGTAAGCACCCTGCAGAGCTAGAATATTATTTTTACCCCCCAAAAGTGACCAACACCTTCCCTGGGGCAAGCATCTTGTGAAGGTAGAATAGTTATTTTGCCCTCCCAGCACTAACCAGCACCTTCCCTGAGGTTAGCACTCTGTGGAGTTGAAATACTAATATTGCCCCCAGCAGTGAGCAGCATCTTCCCTGAGGCCTGCATTCTGCGGAGTTTGAATGGTCTTCTTGCACTCCACCACTATCCAGCACCTTCCCTGAGGCAAGCACCCTGCTTTGTTTGAAGGTTCTTTTGCACTACACCACTATCCAGCAACTCCCCTGAGGCAAGCACCCTGTGGAGTTTGAATAGTAATTTTGCCCCCCAGCACTGACCCGCAATTATCCTGGCTCAAACACCTGTTGGAGTTAGATTAGTAATTTTGCCATCCACCACTGACCAGCACTATTCTTGAGGCAAGCACCTTGTGGAGTTAGAATAGTAATTTTGACCCCCAGCACTGACCATCACTTTCCCTGAGGCAAAAACCTGTTGGAGTTAGAATAGTAATTTCCCGCCCCACCACTGACCACTACTTTCCTTGAGGCAAACACTTGTTCGAGTTAGAATACTAATTTTGCCCCCCACCACTGACCAGCACTTTCAGTGAGGCAAACTCCTTGTGGAGTTAGAATAGTAATTCTGCCTCCCACCTCTAACCAGCACTGTCCTTGAGGTAAGCACCCTGCCGAGTTAGAATACTAATTTTGCCCACCACCAGTGACCATCACCTTCCCTGAGGCAACAACCCTGCAGAGTTAGAATAATAATTTTGTCTCCCACCACTAACCAGCACTTTCCCTGAGATAAGCACCCCTCGGTTTCAGAATAGTAATTTTGCCCCCCACCACTAACAAACACTCTCCCTGAGACAAGCCTCCTGTCAAGTTAGAATAGTTATTTTACCCCCAACACTAACTAGCCCATTTCCTGAGGAAAGCACCCTGCAGAGTTAGAATATAAATTTTGCCCCCCAACAGTGACCAGCACCTTCCCTTAGCTAGGCATCCTGTGGAGTTAGAATAGTAATTTTACATCCCACCACTAACCAGCACCTTCCCTGAGGCAAACACTCTGTGGTGTTTCAATAAGATTTTTGAGCCACATCACTTTACAGCACTTTCTCTGAGGCAAGCACCCAAACCTACATTCTAGAGTTTAAAATATTTCAAGGTAAAAATATAATTTGCTTTGTAGAAAATATATTTCAAAGTATACTCAAAGTAGATTTCCAAAGGATTTTTGGGGCAAAAATTGATTGTTATATGTGTTTGATGAAAAGCTGTTTAAATTTAAAAAATATATATACATTTCTGAATTTGAGTTTTGGATTAAACTTACCTATAGTTTCAAAATCACTTACTTTCAAAAGTAAAAACCTATTTTCCTGCTAGGGCACTTTTTCAAGTTCTGTGAATTAATACTTTTTTTAAGGTATATCATTTAATTCATTTAATTAGGAAGCTGTTTCTTTTAAACCGTACACTTACTTTGGTCAATAGATGGTAGTGTTTGAACTTTCAAGTCTCAGTTATCTCCTCTTACTCCAGCTGCATATGGTCACCATGAAAGTCAGTGCACCACTGAGCACAAAATTGTGGTCGGCTGTATTTATATGTTTTTTGGGGGTAAACGAAAATGTAAAAGAAAATATGTTTTGCAGACAATTTTCCTGCGTCGATTAGAATCTGACAGAATGTATATTTATTAAGTGCTGAGTAAAATGATGATAAATATATTCTGTTTCGGAATGACAGCCATTTTGAGTAGATGATGGGTCAGCTGCTGCAATGGAAATAGTGGAAGGATACCTGTTTTGTTTGCTTGTATGACTAGTATGTATAGGCTGCTTCTGCCACTGACTGTAGTGTTTTTCTTGTAAGAAATATTTTGTAGGTACACATCAAAGTAAGATATTTGTTTATAGAATAAAAAAAAATATGTACAAATGATTACACAGGTTTTAATTTTAATACACAAGTATTAAAATTAGTACCTGGGTATTAATAGTCTCCCCCACATGAAACCTCTGTTTCCCTTGCATCTCGTGCCAGAGAATGGGTTAAAAAAAAAAAACGGACCATTTTCTTTCACTCATATTCGGATATTTATTAGCAGATGTAATAGTATGTGTTGCGAATATATGCGTTTTAAAGGTAGTTTCTATATAACCCTATTATGATGCGTTGTAATGGTTTGCATTGTAAAAACATGCGTTGTAATGGTAGCATGTTGTAATAAATGCGATGTAAAGGTAGGCATTGTAATGGTAAGCGTTGTAACGTCATATATTCCCCTCCTTTCGGTGTAGCTGGCTCTGGAATCCGCTCCTTAGATTTGTAAACTGTACAAGCTTGGAAAAGCCTCTGCACATGATCTGCCAGCCTTTGGCGGATACCGAGTCACGCGGGACCCCTCTCTCTCTCTCTCTCTCTCTCCGTGGATGACTTGCGGGGACACCGCTTCCTGGCTGCAACCCATCCCTCTGCTGATGGCACACTTGGCTCAGCTGCACACACAACTAAACTCTCTCCAAGCAGGACTCCACTCACTCTGCATTTGTTTAACTAGCATGAGGAGGGAAGCTGACCTCTCCTCTCGTCCTGGGCAGCCAGCAATCAGTGGTGGGTGCTGGTAAACTCTGCTCTGCGGGGTAAGCAGATTTTTGCCAAGCCATCCATGTGGAGTGCAGAGTGACAAAAAGTCTGTGAACTCAGCAGACGGAGTGGAGTTTACCACCCACCGCTATCTGTTAGTGGGTGCATGAGTCTCTGAGTGGGTCTGTGAGTAGGGGTGTGAACATCTGAGTGCCCACTCTTTTGTCCTCTTCTGCTCTGATTTGCCTTTTTTGTTCATTTTCCTGCCCTCTGTTTTGCCTTTCCTGCTTGTTTTTCTACCCTCCTTTGTGCCTTTTCTGCTTGTTGTTATGCCATCTGTTTAGCCTTTTTTGTTTGTTTTACTACCCTCTGTTTTGCCTTTTTCTGCTCATTTTTCAGACCCCCCCCGGTTTTACCTTTTGTGCTATTTTTCTGCTCTTTGTTTGGCCTTTCCGGTTCGTTTTTCTGCCCACTGTTTTGCCTTTTCTGCCTTCTGTTTTGCCATTTTCTACTGGTTTTTCTGCCCTCTGTTTTACCCTCTTTTGCAATGGGGGAGGGGGCCACACGCTCCCCCTCCCCAGGCCGATTTCATCCCCAGGGACCCCATCCCCCCTGGTCTGGCAACTTTCAATGGGGAAGGGGGTTTGCGTAGCCCCCAACCATGGACCAATTTAGCCACAGGAATCCCATCACCCGGAGCCTGGTCACGTCTATCTGGGTGCCCTGGCCTGACCCAGGGCACCCAGTCTGTTTGTTGGGGACCGCTGGGGGAGCCTCAAGGCCCCTGGGCTCCCAGCTGCCTCCCCGGGTGGGTAGTGCTATAGGTTGGTAAAAGTGATTTTAGAGTTTATGGGTGGGTAGTGGTAAAGGGTGGTAAGGGTAATTTTACAGTTTGGGGGTAGTAGTATAAGCTTCTATGGCTAATTTTAGTGTTTAGGGGTTGGTAGTGACAAAGGGTAGTTAGGGTAATTTTAAAGTTTAAAGGTGGGTAGTGGCAATAGGTGGTATGTGTAATTTTAGAGTTTAAGGGATGACTAGTGGTAAAGGGTGGTAAGGGTAATTTTAAATAAAGAGGGATTTTGGGGGTCTGCCGTTAGAGTGGTGTATTGGTCTGCTGCAATGTCTGACATGCATGCAACACGGTGGTCTTTCAATGCACATGTGTCACACTCATGGAAAAATTGGCACATCCCTGCACATTTCTGTGCCAGTGGGTACTTATACGGTGACCACTAGATGTGAACCTAGAGAACGCAAATACAGTTTTTGTTTATTCCTGAACAGAGTTAATTGCAGCAGTGCCTGACTGAAGCAGGCTCTGATATGGTTCCTGATTGCAAAGGGGAAGCTTGTTCCACTTGTATACATTGTCACGGTGTTTACAGATTGGAGCAGGTGGCCTGCAGGTCTGTGAATACCATAAAAATAAGCACTGGCAGAGCACTGGCAAAACACCTTTGTCTCATCTTTTATATCTGCCATGGCAGCTCTACTTGCTTGTGACAATGCTTTTTTGCAGTTTCTAATCAGCATTGGCAAAAAACAAAAAAGTGCATTGATGTACACACATGCTTGTGTCACCACCCATGAGCACGTATGGGTCATTACGCTACAAAGAACCCCAACATGATGGCATATACACACATAAGCATCAAGCAGGAGCACACATATTATGTTATGACATAACATTTTATTTTTTCATTTACCGTTCTAAAATAGTGAACCCCTATCTTGGAGCAAGCAATACATTTTTAGCAATAAATAAATAAACAGTGGATTTTCAGTACGGAACCACCTGGTTTCTGCTGCTGGGCGTTCCAATTTGTAAAAAACTACAAATAAAAAAAATACATGGATGGAGCATCTAGGAAACGTTTTCCATGAGTGGTGGTAAGAAGCAACGGGCAGGAAGTGGAAAGGGAAGGGGAAACAATAGAATGGACTGTTATTAAGAAAAAAGGCTGTGTAAGACATTAAAGGGTGGAGGGGTAACAGCTGGGGGATGGTATATGAACATGATCACAGGGACAGGAGTGTGAAGGGGGAAGCATCGCATGGGGAAGAGTGGGAGAGAGCAAGAAAACACATGCACTTTCATGGAGAGTGTAAAACAAAAGAAAAAGATAGTTCCCCGTATGTAAGCAGTGTTAGGATACTAGTCTTCCTGCATACAAGATTCACTTGTATGTGTTTGTGGCGTATGCATCGTTCACATTTGCTGCTACAATCTGGTGGCACAGCAATAATTATGCTCTGGAGATATAAGAGATAACTGAGAAGGCATTTCTGAAAGTTGTATTGGGTCTCTCCCAAAGTTCCCCAAACATTCCATTATTTTTTAAGTTAGGACTTCTGTCCATTGAGACACTGATACACTTTTAAAGTCCCTATTGTACTAAGGACATTTCTGGGGGAGTGATGAGTGAGTAACATAAATAGATGCCGTTAAGAATCTTATGGCTACAGAGGGCAATGATAACTTAAAATGGATGACTTTTGTGCTCAACTGTAGCTAAGAGGAATGGTCAATAAGTGGTTCAACCCAGGAGACATTAATGACAGGGCATGCCAAATTGTAAAATAAGCAAGCATGATATGGCTGTTCTATAAACTTTAAGATACACTAGCACAGGAAGACTTACAAATCAGTACCCTTAGGCAAAGAATGTGGCCAGCTTTGCACAATATCTAGGTTATGTAGAGGCACCAGTATAGAAGTGACTGGTTTTGAGATTTTGCATGGGAACTTTACCACTGAATGATTTGCCTAATCTTGAGCATACTGGTCTATTGCCCTAGGACTGTGGAGACTGAGAGACATTTCCTGTTGCTCTGCCAACAGAATAAAAAACTCAGCGAACATGTTTGCTACTGTGAATAAGTACTGTAGATATAAGATGGTCTAGGCATGCCCTAAGACTGTGTATAACAGATATTCTCCAAGCCTTTCATTTTTTTATTTCCAAACTCTTGTAGTCAGCGTGGAATATACGACTATGAGAACCAATACTTGTCATGGTGAATAATCTCATTTGGGGGTAAGATGTTGAGTACTGAAGAGGGATTGTGATTAGATCTGATAATGAATTGTGTAGGTAGCAATGGATATGCCCCAAATTGGTTCTGAGAAGTTTGCACAAACAAATAAGGTTATCAGATGTTTGTAACATTTAACTCTGAAATAGTATTTGCACAGAATTTGCACGTTGTGTTGTGTGCAGTTGTGCTGGCAACTGGGTAGTTAATGGTATTGTATATGCATTATTTATATATTGTATTGATTGTACATATACACAGTTTATGGACTTACATTATTCCAAATAAACAATTGAATGAATACAATTATCCAACTAAAAGATTGGTAAAGAAGCTATACTTCAAGAGAAGGACAAAAAACTAGAAGAAGAAGGCAGACCACTGAACAAGAAGCAAGCTAATGAGATTGACAAAAAAGTCAACCATTGATGGTCTTTGGGATGACACAAAGACCATTAAAGTATTAATATTGTTCACAATATCCCTTGTCTCAACACTCAGCTATAACTGTCTGTACGCGAGATGAGACCTAAAAATCAGGCTCAGAATGTTGGCTGCAAAAATGTAGCAAAAAGAGTATGGTACAGACCGGCATGGCAGCCCCTTTTGTCTAAAATACTTAGGAGAAAGAACCCACTCTCCAACAAAGAGGTAGAATTAAATGACGAGGAATTAGAATCATATGCCCAGTATGAAAAATTGATGTTGAAGCGAGTTCTGAATTTGTTTTTGGTGGTGCCAGTCAGTACCCTATACAGCTGCTTCTACCCATGGTGGCCTGCCCTCTCCAATGCAACATCCTGTTGTTATACTAGAGATGTCACAAGCAGGCCACTCTAGCCTGTGTCAAATGTGTCTGCTGGCTGCCTCACTTATCTTCAATCTGCTGACCTCTGTAAATAGCAAAAGCCACAATCACTTTCCCTACTTGACTTACAACATTAAAAAAATCCTTGCACTTCATTTTCTTTGCCTTCCTTTTTCTGTTTTGTTCTGTTTTGGTTTCTTTTATTTATTTATTTTGTAATGAAAATGCTGTCGGCTTACTTCTCCCCCTCTGCAGTGTCCAACAACCCTACAGCCCAAAGATGCATTTCCACTAAACTGGAAGCCGCTAGTAGTTCTCCAAGACAGACTTCAATCTGAACAGGTCAATCATCCAGATTACACACCTGCAATACATTTTACAGTGTTTCTAGTCTGGATTGCGTGGGATGACTCCTGATTTCACCACTTCATGATTCGAGTCCTCCCCACTTGGACACTGTCGTTTTTTATTCTGCCTGTTTGTTATCTAGCCTTTGTCTCCTGTGTTTTTATCTCACTCTCTTGAATACACTAACCCTATCCTCACTCATTTGTCACTCATATCTTCTCCATTGCCATATTTACTCGTTTTAAGTGCTCACACCAGAGGGTATCCATTGCTTATTCACTCCTGTTAACTCCTCCCCATTGTATATGTTCTCTTTTGCATCCTCGTCATTATTCACATTTTCATTTGTGAACTTTACTGGGTATCTGCACTGGGCCCATGTCTTCAGTTAGCTTGTCACTTTTCTCTTGCATCTTTCCTATCTCTAACTCCCTTGAGCCTTATTTGTGCTGTATAAAACTGCTAAAACTAAATAAAAAAGACTAAATCAATGGTGTTAGGTTTCTACCACGGAAAGTGGATGGATATGATAAAACCGTGTGATTTGGTCTAGGGATGTTTTGCTTGTTGCTGAATAAACTAACCAGTAAAACTCTGTAACTGCTCCCAAATCCAAGAACCCTTAGCCCCCATTACATATTTAACTGGGTATCCTAAGAAAGTCTGTACTTAGATAGCTGGAGATTTCAAAAGGCACTTCAAGTTAATAAAATATGTATTTGGTATGCAAAAACCTGAAAACACAATTTCATCACAGAGAAAAATCATTAAAAACATTTTAGTCAACATTCCAAATGTAACTAGTTACCTTTAGTAGCCTCAACAGTTATCAACTGACATCAACATTTTAAGTGCTATAAACATAACTTGGGAATATTAACATATGCAAATCTCATCGCATTTGGACTCCCCTTTCAACAGAAGGAAATACTAAATTCAATTGCAGTTGTTCCATGATAGTCCTAATAACTTCAACTCTTTCAGCAATAGCATATTTGGCTTGAATATGGCGTTCATTTTTATTAGTGATTAATGTCAAATTCACATGGTGGAGGCTACCACACATATGTTTTACATACCATTGGAACACAGAAATCACTGTTTCCCATAAAAGCTGTTATTGCCTAGATCAAGAAAGAAAACGTTTTAGCAATTTTCATTCCTACACCCCTTGATCTTTCCATGAGCCGGTATTGGCTGAAAAGAGCTTCTTTATAATCTGCAGGTAAATTGTATGTCAGAATGTTGATTACACAAATATTGTCTGAGATAAGTATTGTGGCCTAAACATTTACAAAAACATTGCTCCATTAGGTGGAGATATTCTATTATTAAGCCAGACTGGCCAATATTTTTGTAAATGGTATTTAGGACACAATATCTTTGACTATATTTAGGTCATGATATTCCTGTAAAATTCCACCAAGGAAGACTGCAAGATTCTGCTCTTTACTATAGTCAAACAACATCAAGTATAAGATATAGGCTGAGCCTATTTAATGATGGTAAACACATTTATAGAAAAATGATTTTAAGGAATACCATTAATAAGAAGCCTTTTCACCTAAAAGGTTTAATGGAAATTTTCAGAATGAATGGCATTCACCATTTCATAGAAACCAACTCATAGGATGTCTATTTGTTCGAAATTGGCTTTTGCATGCTTATTTTTTAAGATGCAAATACAAAATGTTTGCACTATTCCCTGAACCCTAAAAGCCCTTTATACCCCATCCACAGATTCCTGTAGCTTAAAAGCCCTCACTGCCCCTAAATTCTACCCATTCTTCAACCCTAAAACTCTCATTTCATGCCTGATCCCCACCATTTCTGATCGCTTAAAACCCTTTACCACACCCAAGCTCTATCCATTGATGTACTCTGAAAAACTCTCACTGCCCTTACTCACCACCCATCCCTGGCTCCTAAAACCTCTCACCAACCCAAAACTCTACCCATCCCTGAACTCTAAAAATCCATGTCTACAGCTAAACTTCACCCATCCCTCAATAATTAAAAGCCCTCACCCCCTAAACTCCACCCAATCCTACCCTAAAAACTCTTCATCGCCCCTAACCTCTACCCATTACTGAGCCTTAAAAACACTTGCCGCTCCTAAACTCCACCCATACATGAAACCCTAAAACCTCTCAATGCCCCTACACTCCACCCACCCCTGAGCCTTAAAGGCACCTCACACCCCTAAACTCCACTCTTCCGTGAGCCTCAAATACCCCTCACTATCACAAACTCCACCCATTACTGATACAGAAAAAAACCTCACCACCTCTAAACTCTATCCATCGCTGAAGCCTAAAAACCCATTTCTGTGCTGGAACTCCACCTGTTCTTGACACCTAAAAACCCCTGACCACCGCTAAACATTAACTATCACTGAACCCAAAACCCCCTCACTAGACCTAAACTCCACCAAAGTTTAGTGTAATTTTGGATTTTTCCTTAAAACTATCTTACCTTTAAAATGCTTATTTTCATTTTTGATTTTGCTAGATTTGCCTTTCCTTAAAATTGGTTTTCCAAGATTTAATTTCCTCTAATATGGATTCTCAGTTTCCGCTTTTTCCATTAATTTGCATACATCACTAATTAATATCACTATTGGCGAATTTGTGCTACGTTATTATGTGCAAAGTACTAAATTTGTGGTTGCAGTTGCCAGGGGATGCCACAGCACTATTTTATTGTACCAGGACTATTTGGGTGCCTCTTGCAGAAGGTAGTCATGGGTTTGATCTAAAATTTCCTGGGCTTGTTGCTTGTCCCTTTAACATGCTTGTCACTCATCTTGACCAACTTCCATTATTTATAAGCTGGGATGGCTCAGCTAGAGCACGGTTGGGTTGGGGGCCATGTGCTGTGCGCTTCGTTGGAGCAGCAAATTTGGGGTGGAATAGTGACAGTGCAGGCGTTTGTTCCCAGTTGCAACCATCTGACCAGCATTTCTCACTACACTGTCTAACCCTGTGGATACTGCCTGTCCTACCTCCTTCTAAGGTATCTGAGAACGCAACCCCTCTCCAGCAATCCAAGTTCAGACTGGGCCCATTGACCCTTGAAGGAAGCGTGATTGCCAACGCAGGACTTCGATCCTACAACAGTCATGGATAGTTTTAAGATTGTACAAGGTAAGAGTGAGCGCATTCCTAAGTGATTACAACTATAACTAGTCTGCCTGTACTAGTAATTGCCTGAACTAAGTATATATATATATATAGATATATATATATATATTACCTACTGGCGGTCGCCAGTAGGTAGTTATAGTTAGGACCCTGTTTCCATAGGAAATCCGCAACATTCTATTTTGAATAACTATGGCGCCGGTCGACGAATCCTCGCGAATATTTCAAAATAGGTGGGGCGCTACGCTCCGCTCCTACCCTGAAAGTCTCGGGGGGATTCGTCAAGCGGGGGCTGAGATAAAAGGGGGGTCCCAAAACACGTTTTTCCCATGCATTTTTCCATAGGACCTTTAGACACAGCTACAGCCCGAACGGCTGAACAGAATTACTAGAAATTTGGCAGAGAGGTAGTCCTCAGGTCAAGGAAGTGCCTTTTGTAGGTTTGGTGTAAATCTGTTCAGTAGATTCTGAGAAAATAGCCTTTAAATCAATATATATATCTGAGCCAGCTTACGGTGCGCTTACGGTGCGCTTACCGTACGCGTACGGTGGCGTGCGCGAGCGCGATTCTGATTGGCTCTTAGATCTTAGTAAACATTCGAATCGGTCGAAACCAGGAAGCGGCGGCCGCCATTTCGTGTGTTTCACTCGGGAAAAAAAAAGAGTGATATCTTGAAAAGGGGGCAAGGAGGAGAGTTACAGACCCCCTAACATTTGTAAGGGGGTCAAAGAAGGACAGAAAAGTACAAAGAAAACATTTATTGATTTTAAAAAAAATCGCGGGGTACGCGTACGGTAAGCTCAACGTACGCGTACGGTAGAAAAAAAATAAAATAAAAGAAATGAAATGCAGATTTAAGAGTTTAGATATTAGGGGGCTCTAAAAAGAGCCGTTGTGTTTATGAAGTGATTTTTTAGTGGTACCTACAAGTAAGTACCGATGCAGAGTCTAAGGTTCAAGAGGAAGACTCTGTTTCCTTCATCATTGAAGTGCACACCATCTCCTCTATAAATGTCTTGCATGTCGTAACGCAAGTTGTTGTGGTAAATGGAACCCATACCATAGTCACGGAGGAAAGCAGAAACAGATTTGTTGACGTGCTTTCTTGCTTTGTCAATCTTCGGACAGAAATGATTGGACCAGTTCCATTTTTGCCTTTGGCATATGTTAGAAAACACAAAGGCAGTTTTAGGGAAAAGTGAAAACAGTTGTGCAAAGTGTCCTTCATAAGCATTTCCAGACCTACCCCAGTCAAAGTGCCTAGGTCATTGCCACCACAGTGCACTATTATGAGGTCAGGGTGTTGGATTTGCATGAAGGATTTCACCAATGGCATCAATTGGTGCCACTTTAACCCTCTCTGACCAATCCATTTAATGTCTACATTTGGCAAAGCAAGGTCTCTCACCATATCTGTTTTCTCTGCATACTTTTCACTCCAGAAGACATAGCTGTGCCCTACAATCCACACTGTGAACATCTTCAAAGGAGAACTGGATGCACTCAGGAGGTGTAATTCAGTAGAATGGTAAAAAGAAATGAAAGACAGTTTGGAAATGGAGGCATACATATTTTTTTCATAAAAAAAAGAACTGATTGGCTGTTTCATACCATTCTAGAATAAAAACTAGGCTGTATGTGTAAATTAATAGAAGCATGTTTTGTATTGGTACAGAAAAATGTGTTACCAAAGAACAGTACTATGGATTTGCTGTTAGGTTTGAAAAGTCAAGCACTCTTGCTCTGTGGAATTGAAACATTGTTTGGTGAACTTCTGACCTAACTCCACACAGCAGTGTTCCATGAGCTGTTGCTATGGTAGCAGGCAGAAGTCAAGTTGGGGGAAGGGTACTAGGCAGAAGTCAAGTTGGGGGAAGGGTACTTTTTGAAAAGGGTTGGTTTTCAACCAATAGAAATGTGTGATTACATTTGAAAAAAAGGGGGAAGCACTGAGATTTGAAATTAACATGTATATGTGTGGAAAAAGAGAGGGAAAGTTTGCCATTATCTGGTTCTGCTGAGAGGAGAGAGGTGTAAAGAACAGAGATCCTGGCTCTGATAATCTGCTGTTTGAGTGCCACATTTCTTTCACAGCTAACTAATTTTAAAGGTGAGTTTAGAGTTTGAGAGGGGATGTATATGGTAAATTAAGAAATGAATAATAGAAATGGAATTCCTTTTGTTGAAGTTGTGTTTATTATTTTTTGTTTTGGGAGAAATTTAAATGTGAGGAACATGTAAAATAATATGGACTATGTTTTCACGATAAATTAAGGTGTACTGGTAAAAATAAAGAATACTTTAAGGGTTTGAGGTTGGACTCAGTAATGCAAATACATACAGCATCAGTAAGGCTGGTTGCCCTTGCTGGAGTGTAGGCAGTCACCCAGGTTACACATGGTGCTGGTCTGAAAATGCAGTTTGGACATGTGCTTTTTTAAGAATCTGAAAAGTGGATTCATAATGTGTCAGTCTGTAAAAGTGTTTATCACTTGCCAAAAAAAAGAGTAGTAAGTGTGCTTTCAAATTGGCAAAGAAATTTCATTTTGTGACTAATGTGAAAACATGACTCTGTGTGCAAATAGGAATGACAGGCAGAGATTTATTGCGTATTGCTCTGGTGATTTCACAGTTGCATTAGATGGAAAGGGGGAGCCATTTTTTGGTGCAGAAGCAGACTCTTAGCACACACCCAGCTGCTTACCCTGTGGAATCATGCACAGTATTCACAAGCGAGTGGGGTTTGAGGTTTCAGTCAGTAATGCAAATACATTCAGCATCACTAAGGCTGGTTGCCCTTGCTGGAGTGTAGTCAGTCACCCAGGTTACACATGGTGCTGGTCTGAAAAAGCAGTTTGGACATGTGCTTTTTTAAGAATCTGAAAAGTGGATTCAAAATGTGACAGACTATAAAAGTGTTTATCACTTGCCAAAAAAAAGAGTAGTAAGTGTGCTTTCAAAATGGCAAAGAAATTTCGTTTTGTGACTAATGTGAAAACATGACTCTGTGTGCATATAGGAATTACAGGCAGAGATTTATTGCGTATTGCTCTGGTGATTTCACAGTTGCATTAGATGGAAAGGGGGAGCCATTTTTTGGTGCAGAAGCAGACTCTTAGCACACACCCAGCTGCTTACCCTGTGGAATCATGCACAGTATTCACAAGCGAGTGGGGTTTGAGGTTTCAGTCAGTTATGCAAATACATTCAGCATCACTAAGGCTGGTTGCCCTTGCTGGAGTGTAGTCAGTTACCCAGGTTACACATGGTGCTGGTCTGAAAAAGCAGTTTGGACATGTGCTTTTTTAAGAATCTGAAAAGTGGATTCAAAATGTGACAGACTGTAAAAGTGTTTATCACTTGCCAAAAAAAAGAGTAGTAAGTGTGCTTTCAAAATGGCAAAGAAATTTCGTTTTGTGACTAATGTGAAAACATGACTCTGTGTGCATATAGGAATTACAGGCAGAGATTTATTGCGTATTGCTTTGGTGATTTCACAGTTGCATTAGATGGAAAGGGGGAGCCATTTTTTGGTGCAGAAGCAGACTCTTAGCACACACCCAGCTGCTTACCCTGTGGAATCATGCACAGTATTCACAAGCGAGTGGGGTTTGAGGTTTCAGTCAGTAATACAAATACATTCAGCATCACTAAGGCTGGTTGCCCTTGCTGGAGTGTAGTCAGTTACCCAGGTTACACATGGTGCTGGTCTGAAAAAGCAGTTTGGACATGTGCTTTTTTAAGAATCTGAAAAGTGGATTCAAAATGTGACAGACTGTAAAAGTGTTTATCACTTGCCAAAAAAAAGAGTAGTAAGTGTGCTTTCAAAATGGCAAAGAAATTTCGTTTTGTGACTAATGTGAAAACATGACTCTGTGTGCATATAGGAATTACAGGCAGAGATTTATTGCGTATTGCTCTGGTGATTTCACAGTTGCATTAGATGGAAAGGGGGAGCCATTTTTTGGTGCAGAAGCAGACTCTTAGCACACACCCAGCTGCTTACCCTGTGGAATCATGCACAGTATTCACAAGCGAGTGGGGTTTGAGGTTTCAGTCAGTAATGCAAATACATTCAGCATCACTAAGGCTGGTTGCCCTTGCTGGAGTGTAGTCAGTTACCCAGGTTACACATGGTGCTGGTCTGAAAAAGCAGTTTGGACATGTGCTTTTTTAAGAATCTGAAAAGTGGATTCAAAATGTGACAGACTGTAAAAGTGTTTATCACTTGCCAAAAAAAAGAGTAGTAAGTGTGCTTTCAAAATGGCAAAGAAATTTCGTTTTGTGACTAATGTGAAAACATGACTCTGTGTGCATATAGGAATTACAGGCAGAGATTTATTGCGTATTGCTCTGGTGATTTCACAGTTGCATTAGATGGAAAGGGGGAGCCATTTTTTGGTGCAGAAGCAGACTCTTAGCACACACCCAGCTGCTTACCCTGTGGAATCATGCACAGTATTCACAAGCGAGTGGGGTTTGAGGTTTCAGTCAGTAATGCAAATACATTCAGCATCACTAAGGCTGGTTGCCCTTGCTGGAGTGTAGTCAGTTATCCAGGTTACACATGGTGCTGGTCTGAAAAAGCAGTTTGGACATGTGCTTTTTTAAGAATCTGAAAAGTGGATTCAAAATGTGACAGACTGTAAAAGTGTTTATCACTTGCCAAAAAAAGAGTAGTAAGTGTGCTTTCAAAATGGCAAAGAAATTTCGTTTTGTGACTAATGTGAAAACATGATTCTGTGTGCATATAGGAATTACAGGCAGAGATTTATTGCGTATTGCTTTGGTGATTTCACAGTTGCATTAGATGGAAAGGGGGAGCC
This sequence comes from Triturus cristatus, assembly GCF_964204655.1. Taxonomy (NCBI): domain Eukaryota; kingdom Metazoa; phylum Chordata; class Amphibia; order Caudata; family Salamandridae; genus Triturus; species Triturus cristatus. Next base: position 133,307,648 of record NC_140586.1, on the reverse strand, counting down.
ATTTTTTGGTGCAGAAGCAGACTCTTAGCACACACCCAGCTGCTTACCCTGTGGAATCATGCACAGTATTCACAAGCGAGTGGGGTTTGAGGTTTCAGTCAGTAATGCAAATACATTCAGCATCACTAAGGCTGGTTGCCCTTGCTGGAGTGTAGTCAGTTACCCAGGTTACACATGGTGCTGGTCTGAAAAAGCAGTTTGGACATGTGCTTTTTTAAGAATCTGAAAAGTGGATTCAAAATGTGACAGACTGTAAAAGTGTTTATCACTTGCCAAAAAAAAGAGTAGTAAGTGTGCTTTCAAAATGGCAAAGAAATTTCGTTTTGTGACTAATGTGAAAACATGACTCTGTGTGCATATAGGAATTACAGGCAGAGATTTATTGCGTATTGCTTTGGTGATTTCACAGTTGCATTAGATGGAAAGGGGGAGCCATTTTTTGGTGCAGAAGCAGACTCTTAGCATACACCCAGCTGCTTACCCTGTGGAATCATGCACAGTATTCACAAGCGAGTGGGGTTTGAGGTTTCAGTCAGTAATGCAAATACATTCAGCATCACTAAGGCTGGTTGCCCTTGCTGGAGTGTAGTCAGTTACCCAGGTTACACATGGTGCTGGTCTGAAAAAGCAGTTTGGACATGTGCTTTTTTAAGAATCTGAAAAGTGGATTCAAAATGTGACAGACTGTAAAAGTGTTTATCACTTGCCAAAAAAAAGAGTAGTAAGTGTGCTTTCAAAATGGCAAAGAAATTTCGTTTTGTGACTAATGTGAAAACATGACTCTGTGTGCATATAGGAATTACAGGCAGAGATTTATTGCGTATTGCTCTGGTGATTTCACAGTTGCATTAGATGGAAAGGGGGAGCCATTTTTTGGTGCAGAAGCAGACTCTTAGCACACACCCAGCTGCTTACCCTGTGGAATCATGCACAGTATTCACAAGCGAGTGGGGTTTGAGGTTTCAGTCAGTTATGCAAATACATTCAGCATCACTAAGGCTGGTTGCCCTTGCTGGAGTGTAGTCAGTTACCCAGGTTACACATGGTGCTGGTCTGAAAAAGCAGTTTGGACATGTGCTTTTTTAAGAATCTGAAAAGTGGATTCAAAATGTGACAGACTGTAAAAGTGTTTATCACTTGCCAAAAAAAAGAGTAGTAAGTGTGCTTTCAAAATGGCAAAGAAATTTCGTTTTGTGACTAATGTGAAAACATGACTCTGTGTGCATATAGGAATTACAGGCAGAGATTTATTGCGTATTGCTTTGGTGATTTCACAGTTGCATTAGATGGAAAGGGGGAGCCATTTTTTGGTGCAGAAGCAGACTCTTAGCACACACCCAGCTGCTTACCCTGTGGAATCATGCACAGTATTCACAAGCGAGTGGGGTTTGAGGTTTCAGTCAGTAATACAAATACATTCAGCATCACTAAGGCTGGTTGCCCTTGCTGGAGTGTAGTCAGTTACCCAGGTTACACATGGTGCTGGTCTGAAAAAGCAGTTTGGACATGTGCTTTTTTAAGAATCTGAAAAGTGGATTCAAAATGTGACAGACTGTAAAAGTGTTTATCACTTGCCAAAAAAAAGAGTAGTAAGTGTGCTTTCAAAATGGCAAAGAAATTTCGTTTTGTGACTAATGTGAAAACATGACTCTGTGTGCATATAGGAATTACAGGCAGAGATTTATTGCGTATTGCTCTGGTGATTTCACAGTTGCATTAGATGGAAAGGGGGAGCCATTTTTTGGTGCAGAAGCAGACTCTTAGCACACACCCAGCTGCTTACCCTGTGGAATCATGCACAGTATTCACAAGCGAGTGGGGTTTGAGGTTTCAGTCAGTAATGCAAATACATTCAGCATCACTAAGGCTGGTTACCCTTGCTGGAGTGTAGTCAGTTACCCAGGTTACACATGGTGCTGGTCTGAAAAAGCAGTTTGGACATGTGCTTTTTTAAGAATCTGAAAAGTGGATTCAAAATGTGACAGACTGTAAAAGTGTTTATCACTTGCCAAAAAAAAGAGTAGTAAGTGTGCTTTCAAAATGGCAAAGAAATTTCGTTTTGTGACTAATGTGAAAACATGACTCTGTGTGCATATAGGAATTACAGGCAGAGATTTATTGCGTATTGCTCTGGTGATTTCACAGTTGCATTAGATGGAAAGGGGGAGCCATTTTTTGGTGCAGAAGCAGACTCTTAGCACACACCCAGCTGCTTACCCTGTGGAATCATGCACAGTATTCACAAGCGAGTGGGGTTTGAGGTTTCAGTCAGTAATGCAAATACATTCAGCATCACTAAGGCTGGTTGCCCTTGCTGGAGTGTAGTCAGTTATCCAGGTTACACATGGTGCTGGTCTGAAAAAGCAGTTTGGACATGTGCTTTTTTAAGAATCTGAAAAGTGGATTCAAAATGTGACAGACTGTAAAAGTGTTTATCACTTGCCAAAAAAAGAGTAGTAAGTGTGCTTTCAAAATGGCAAAGAAATTTCGTTTTGTGACTAATGTGAAAACATGATTCTGTGTGCATATAGGAATTACAGGCAGAGATTTATTGCGTATTGCTTTGGTGATTTCACAGTTGCATTAGATGGAAAGGGGGAGCCATTTTTTGGTGCAGAAGCAGACTCTTAGCACACACCCAGCTGCTTACCCTGTGGAATCATGCACAGTATTCACAAGCGAGTGGGGTTTGAGGTTTCAGTCAGTAATGCAAATACATTCAGCATCACTAAGGCTGGTTGCCCTTGCTGGAGTGTAGTCAGTTACCCAGGTTACACATGGTGCTGGTCTGAAAAAGCAGTTTGGACATGTGCTTTTTTAAGAATCTGAAAAGTGGATTCAAAATGTGACAGACTGTAAAAGTGTTTATCACTTGCCAAAAAAAAGAGTAGTAAGTGTGCTTTCAAAATGGCAAAGAAATTTCGTTTTGTGACTAATGTGAAAACATGACTCTGTGTGCATATAGGAATTACAGGCAGAGATTTATTGCGTATTGCTTTGGTGATTTCACAGTTGCATTAGATGGAAAGGGGGAGCCATTTTTTGGTGCAGAAGCAGACTCTTAGCATACACCCAGCTGCTTACCCTGTGGAATCATGCACAGTATTCACAAGCGAGTGGGGTTTGAGGTTTCAGTCAGTAATGCAAATACATTCAGCATCACTAAGGCTGGTTGCCCTTGCTGGAGTGTAGTCAGTTACCCAGGTTACACATGGTGCTGGTCTGAAAAAGCAGTTTGGACATGTGCTTTTTTAAGAATCTGAAAAGTGGATTCAAAATGTGACAGACTGTAAAAGTGTTTATCACTTGCCAAAAAAAAGAGTAGTAAGTGTGCTTTCAAAATGGCAAAGAAATTTCGTTTTGTGACTAATGTGAAAACATGACTCTGTGTGCATATAGGAATTACAGGCAGAGATTTATTGCGTATTGCTCTGGTGATTTCACAGTTGCATTAGATGGAAAGGGGGAGCCATTTTTTGGTGCAGAAGCAGACTCTTAGCACACACCCAGCTGCTTACCCTGTGGAATCATGCACAGTATTCACAAGCGAGTGGGGTTTGAGGTTTCAGTCAGTAATGCAAATACATTCAGCATCACTAAGGCTGGTTGCCCTTGCTGGAGTGTAGTCAGTTACCCAGGTTACACATGGTGCTGGTCTGAAAAAGCAGTTTGGACATGTGCTTTTTTAAGAATCTGAAAAGTGGATTCAAAATGTGACAGACTGTAAAAGTGTTTATCACTTGCCAAAAAAAAGAGTAGTAAGTGTGCTTTCAAAATGGCAAAGAAATTTCGTTTTGTGACTAATGTGAAAACATGACTCTGTGTGCATATAGGAATTACAGGCAGAGATTTATTGCGTATTGCTTTGGTGATTTCACAGTTGCATTAGATGGAAAGGGGGAGCCATTTTTTGGTGCAGAAGCAGACTCTTAGCACACACCCAGCTGCTTACCCTGTGGAATCATGCACAGTATTCACAAGCGAGTGGGGTTTGAGGTTTCAGTCAGTAATGCAAATACATTCAGCATCACTAAGGCTGGTTGCTCTTGCTGGAGTGTAGTCAGTTACCCAGGTTACACATGGTGCTGGTCTGAAAAAGCAGTTTGGACATGTGCTTTTTTAAGAATCTGAAAAGTGGATTCAAAATGTGACAGACTGTAAAAGTGTTTATCACTTGCCAAAAAAAAAGAGTAGTAAGTGTGCTTTCAAAATGGCAAAGAAATTTCGTTTTGTGACTAATGTGAAAACATGACTCTGTGTGCATATAGGAATTACAGGCAGAGATTTATTGCGTATTGCTTTGGTGATTTCACAGTTGCATTAGATGGAAAGGGGGAGCCATTTTTTGGTGCAGAAGCAGACTCTTAGCACACACCCAGCTGCTTACCCTGTGGAATCATGCACAGTATTCACAAGCGAGTGGGGTTTGAGGTTTCAGTCAGTAATGCAAATACATTCAGCATCACTAAGGCTGGTTGCCCTTGCTGGAGTGTAGTCAGTTACCCAGGTTACACATGGTGCTGGTCTGAAAAAGCAGTTTGGACATGTGCTTTTTTAAGAATCTGAAAAGTGGATTCAAAATGTGACAGACTGTAAAAGTGTTTATCACTTGCCAAAAAAAAGAGTAGTAAGTGTGCTTTCAAAATGGCAAAGAAATTTCGTTTTGTGACTAATGTGAAAACATGACTCTGTGTGCATATAGGAATTACAGGCAGAGATTTATTGCGTATTGCTCTGGTGATTTCACAGTTGCATTAGATGGAAAGGGGGAGCCATTTTTTGGTGCAGAAGCAGACTCTTAGCACACACCCAGCTGCTTACCCTGTGGAATCATGCACAGTATTCACAAGCGAGTGGGGTTTGAGGTTTCAGTCAGTAATGCAAATACATTCAGCATCACTAAGGCTGGTTGCCCTTGCTGGAGTGTAGTCAGTTACCCAGGTTACACATGGTGCTGCTCTGAAAAAGCAGTTTGGACATGTGCTTTTTTAAGAATCTGAAAAGTGGATTCAAAATGTGACAGACTGTAAAAGTGTTTATCACTTGCCAAAAAAAAGAGTAGTAAGTGTGCTTTCAAAATGGCAAAGAAATTTCGTTTTGTGACTAATGTGAAAACATGACTCTGTGTGCATATAGGAATTACAGGCAGAGATTTATTGCGTATTGCTCTGGTGATTTCACAGTTGCATTAGATGGAAAGGGGGAGCCATTTTTTGGTGCAGAAGCAGACTCTTAGCACACACCCAGCTGCTTACCCTGTGGAATCATGCACAGTATTCACAAGCGAGTGGGGTTTGAGGTTTCAGTCAGTAATGCAAATACATTCAGCATCACTAAGGCTGGTTGCCCTTGCTGGACTGTAGTCAGTTATCCAGGTTACACATGGTGCTGGTCTGAAAAGCAGTTTGGACATGTGCTTTTTTAAGAATCTGAAAAGTGGATTCAATATGTGACAGACTGTAAAAGTGTTTATCACTTGCCAAAAAAAAGAGTAGTAAGTGTGCTTTCAAAATGGCAAAGAAATTTCGTTTTGTGACTAATGTGAAAACATGACTCTGTGTGCATATAGGAATTACAGGCAGAGATTTATTGCGTATTGCTTTGGTGATTTCACAGTTGCATTAGATGGAAAGGGGGAGCCATTTTTTGGTGCAGAAGCAGACTCTTAGCACACACCCAGCTGCTTACCCTGTGGAATCATGCACAGTATTCACAAGCGAGTGGGGTTTGAGGTTTCAGTCAGTAATGCAAATACATTCAGCATCACTAAGGCTGGTTGCCCTTGCTGGAGTGTAGTCAGTTACCCAGGTTACACATGGTGCTGGTCTGAAAAAGCAGTTTGGACATGTGCTTTTTTAAGAATCTGAAAAGTGGATTCAAAATGTGACAGACTGTAAAAGTGTTTATCACTTGCCAAAAAAAAGAGTAGTAAGTGTGCTTTCAAAATGGCAAAGAAATTTCGTTTTGTGACTAATGTGAAAACATGACTCTGTGTGCATATAGGAATTACAGGCAGAGATTTATTGCGTATTGCTTTGGTGATTTCACAGTTGCATTAGATGGAAAGGGGGAGCCATTTTTTGGTGCAGAAGCAGACTCTTAGCATACACCCAGCTGCTTACCCTGTGGAATCATGCACAGTATTCACAAGCGAGTGGGGTTTGAGGTTTCAGTCAGTAATGCAAATACATTCAGCATCACTAAGGCTGGTTGCCCTTGCTGGAGTGTAGTCAGTTACCCAGGTTACACATGGTGCTGGTCTGAAAAAGCAGTTTGGACATGTGCTTTTTTAAGAATCTGAAAAGTGGATTCAAAATGTGACAGACTGTAAAAGTGTTTATCACTTGCCAAAAAAAAGAGTAGTAAGTGTGCTTTCAAAATGGCAAAGAAATTTCGTTTTGTGACTAATGTGAAAACATGACTCTGTGTGCATATAGGAATTACAGGCAGAGATTTATTGCGTATTGCTCTGGTGATTTCACAGTTGCATTAGATGGAAAGGGGGAGCCATTTTTTGGTGCAGAAGCAGACTCTTAGCACACACCCAGCTGCTTACCCTGTGGAATCATGCACAGTATTCACAAGCGAGTGGGGTTTGAGGTTTCAGTCAGTAATGCAAATACATTCAGCATCACTAAGGCTGGTTGCCCTTGCTGGAGTGTAGTCAGTTACCCAGGTTACACATGGTGCTGGTCTGAAAAAGCAGTTTGGACATGTGCTTTTTTAAGAATCTGAAAAGTGGATTCAAAATGTGACAGACTGTAAAAGTGTTTATCACTTGCCAAAAAAAAGAGTAGTAAGTGTGCTTTCAAAATGGCAAAGAAATTTCGTTTTGTGACTAATGTGAAAACATGACTCTGTGTGCATATAGGAATTACAGGCAGAGATTTATTGCGTATTGCTTTGGTGATTTCACAGTTGCATTAGATGGAAAGGGGGAGCCATTTTTTGGTGCAGAAGCAGACTCTTAGCACACACCCAGCTGCTTACCCTGTGGAATCATGCACAGTATTCACAAGCGAGTGGGGTTTGAGGTTTCAGTCAGTAATGCAAATACATTCAGCATCACTAAGGCTGGTTGCCCTTGCTGGAGTGTAGTCAGTTACCCAGGTTACACATGGTGCTGGTCTGAAAAAGCAGTTTGGACATGTGCTTTTTTAAGAATCTGAAAAGTGGATTCAAAATGTGACAGACTGTAAAAGTGTTTATCACTTGCCAAAAAAAAGAGTAGTAAGTGTGCTTTCAAAATGGCAAAGAAATTTCGTTTTGTGACTAATGTGAAAACATGACTCTGTGTGCATATAGGAATTACAGGCAGAGATTTATTGCGTATTGCTTTGGTGATTTCACAGTTGCATTAGATGGAAAGGGGGAGCCATTTTTTGGTGCAGAAGCAGACTCTTAGCACACACCCAGCTGCTTACCCTGTGGAATCATGCACAGTATTCAAAAGCGAGTGGGGTTTGAGGTTTCAGTCAGTAATGCAAATACATTCAGCATCACTAAGGCTGGTTGCCCTTGCTGGAGTGTAGTCAGTTACCCAGGTTACACATGGTGCTGGTCTGAAAAAGCAGTTTGGACATGTGCTTTTTTAAGAATCTGAAAAGTGGATTCAAAATGTGACAGACTGTAAAAGTGTTTATCACTTGCCAAAAAAAGAGTAGTAAGTGTGCTTTCAAAATGGCAAAGAAATTTCGTTTTGTGACTAATGTGAAAACATGACTCTGTGTGCATATAGGAATTACAGGCAGAGATTTATTGCGTATTGCTTTGGTGATTTCACAGTTGCATTAGATGGAAAGGGGGAGCCATTTTTTGGTGCAGAAGCAGACTCTTAGCATACACCCAGCTGCTTACCCTGTGGAATCATGCACAGTATTCACAAGCGAGTGGGGTTTGAGGTTTCAGTCAGTAATGCAAATACATTCAGCATCACTAAGGCTGGTTGCCCTTGCTGGAGTGTAGTCAGTTACCCAGGTTACACATGGTGCTGGTCTGAAAAAGCAGTTTGGACATGTGCTTTTTTAAGAATCTGAAAAGTGGATTCAAAATGTGACAGACTGTAAAAGTGTTTATCACTTGCCAAAAAAAAGAGTAGTAAGTGTGCTTTCAAAATGGCAAAGAAATTTCGTTTTGTGACTAATGTGAAAACATGACTCTGTGTGCATATAGGAATTACAGGCAGAGATTTATTGCGTATTGCTCTGGTGATTTCACAGTTGCATTAGATGGAAAGGGGGAGCCATTTTTTGGTGCAGAAGCAGACTCTTAGCACACACCCAGCTGCTTACCCTGTGGAATCATGCACAGTATTCACAAGCGAGTGGGGTTTGAGGTTTCAGTCAGTAATGCAAATACATTCAGCATCACTAAGGCTGGTTGCCCTTGCTGGAGTGTAGTCAGTTACCCAGGTTACACATGGTGCTGGTCTGAAAAAGCAGTTTGGACATGTGCTTTTTTAAGAATCTGAAAAGTGGATTCAAAATGTGACAGACTGTAAAAGTGTTTATCACTTGCCAAAAAAAAGAGTAGTAAGTGTGCTTTCAAAATGGCAAAGAAATTTCGTTTTGTGACTAATGTGAAAACATGACTCTGTGTGCATATAGGAATTACAGGCAGAGATTTATTGCGTATTGCTCTGGTGATTTCACAGTTGCATTAGATGGAAAGGGGGAGCCATTTTTTGGTGCAGAAGCAGACTCTTAGCACACACCCAGCTGCTTACCCTGTGGAATCATGCACAGTATTCACAAGCGAGTGGGGTTTGAGGTTTCAGTCAGTAATGCAAATACATTCAGCATCACTAAGGCTGGTTGCCCTTGCTGGAGTGTAGTCAGTTACCCAGGTTACACATGGTGCTGGTCTGAAAAAGCAGTTTGGACATGTGCTTTTTTAAGAATCTGAAAAGTGGATTCAAAATGTGACAGACTGTAAAAGTGTTTATCACTTGCCAAAAAAAAGAGTAGTAAGTGTGCTTTCAAAATGGCAAAGAAATTTCGTTTTGTGACTAATGTGAAAACATGACTCTGTGTGCATATAGGAATTACAGGCAGAGATTTATTGCGTATTGCTCTGGTGATTTCACAGTTGCATTAGATGGAAAGGGGGAGCCATTTTTTGGTGCAGAAGCAGACTCTTAGCACACACCCAGCTGCTTACCCTGTGGAATCATGCACAGTATTCACAAGCGAGTGGGGTTTGAGGTTTCAGTCAGTAATGCAAATACATTCAGCATCACTAAGGCTGGTTGCCCTTGCTGGAGTGTAGTCAGTTACCCAGGTTACACATGGTGCTGGTCTGAAAAAGCAGTTTGGACATGTGCTTTTTTAAGAATCTAAAAAGTGGATTCATAATGTGTCAGTCTGTAAAAGTGTTTATCACTTGCCAAAAAAAAGAGTAGTAAGTGTGCTTTCAAATTGGCAAAGAAATTTCGTTTTGTGACTAATATGAAAACATGACTCTGTGTGCATATAGGAATTACAGGCAGAGATTTATTGCGTATTGCTCTGGTGATTTCACAGTTGCATTAGATGGAAAGGGGGAGCCATTTTTTTGTGCAGAAGCAGACTCTTAGCACACACCCAGCTGCTTACCCTGTGGAATCATGCACAGTATTCACAAGCGAGTGGGGTTTGAGGTTTCAGTCAGTAATGCAAATACATTCAGCATCACTAAGGCTGGTTGCCCTTGCTGGAGTGTAGTCAGTCACCCAGGTTACACATGGTGCTGGTGTGAAAAAGCAGTTTGGACATGTGCTTTTTTAAGAATCTAAAAAGTGGATTAAAAATGTGTCAGACTGTAAAAGTGTTTATCACTTGCCAAAAAAAAGAGTAGTAAGTGTGCTTTCAAATTGGCAAAGAAATTTCGTTTTGTGACTAATATGAAAACATGACTCTGTGTGCAAATAGGAATTACAGGCAGAGATTTATTGCGTATTGCTCTGGTGATTTTACATTTGCATTAGATGGAAAGGGGGAGCCATTTTTTGGTGCAGAAGCAGACTCTTAGCACACACCCAGCTGCTTACCCTGTGGAATCATGCACAGTATTCACAAGCGAGTGGGGTTTGAGGTTTCAGTCAGTAATGGAAATACATTCAGCATCACTAAGGCTGGTTGCCCTTGCTGGAGTGTATTCAGTCACCCAGGTTACACATGGTGCTGGTCTGAAAAAGCTGTTTGGACATGTGCTTTTATCAGAATCTGAAAAGTGGATTCATAATGTGTCAGTCTGTAAAAGTACTTTTCTCTTGCCTAAAAAGTAGTAGAAAGTATGCTTTGCAATTGGCAAAGAAATTTAGTTTTCTGCCTAATTTCAAAGCATGACTTTGTGTGCACACAGGAATTATTTTTAGAAATTTAATTTGTGAAGGTGTTATTGTGATTTTCATTTATAGGAAAGGGGTTTATAGTATTTTAAGATTTCTAAAGAACATAAAAAATGTAGTAATATATTTAAATAAAATAAAGGATTTTTTTTTTAGTTTTTTTCAGGTATTGCTGAAGAGCAGTGAACAAAATTTAAGATGCCTACAAAATCCAGAGTAAAGAAAGACCACAAAAAAAACCTATATTTGAAGACAACTGGAGGACCTAAGTTAGTTGGAGATGCTCATGTTGGGAAAAAGAAAAAATCTTCTGGTAAGCAAACAAAAGATTTTTTAAAGAACATATTCAAAAAAAGGAAAAATGTACAAAATGTCTGTACTGGAAAGAATGTTTTCAATAGAAAAGGAGAGGAAAAAATTGAGCATTTAGTTAATGCAAATATACCTTCTGCAACTAAAAAGATTAACTTAAACAGAAAGACAGCGTTTAAAGAGATACGTAGAAAAATGTTTCAGAGAAGAGTTATGTCCAATTTGATAAAGGATGTGAAGAAATATAAGCAAAAGGCTAAGTTTTATAAGAGAAAAAAAGAAATTGAAGCCATTGCAGCAAAGGCATTAGAATTAAAAAGGAAACTATTCATTTTAATTTTGAATAGGATGCGTACATTAGATAAAATGGTTAATGTACTGAAATCACAAAGCAAAAGGAAAAGAGTAGTGAACAGAACAAACTTTTGTAAAGTGTTTTTAGGAAAATGGATGCATAGTTCAAGTAGTGAACCTTTTTTTAATGAAGAGAGCTATTTTCAAAGTAATAGTTTGCTGCATGCAGTTGACACCAGAGGTCGTGCTTACGAAGTGAAAAATGGTTGCATAATGGAGAAGGAGATAATGGTTCCAAGAGATGAGGTACAAGTGATGGCGGATGAGGCTATGGGGAGACGTCCTAAAGCCCCAGTGTACACTTGGAATTGTAGTAGTATTTGCACTGTGCGTCAGGAATCTATTGAAAAATTTTGTGAGTTTCTAAGAGAATATAGTAAAAAAAAGTGTAAAACAGAAGATTAAGGTGCTTCAAAGTCTAGATCCATGCAGAGTGAGAGAGAATACTGGTTTGCAGGGTCATTCTCTGGCTTGTCTATCTAGAAAAGTGTGTATTAGTGTTTTCCATCATTTTAGAATGCTGGCTGTTCATCATACTGAAATGAGAAAGTTTGTGAGACGGTTGTATTTTGCTAAAAGTCCAGCAATAAAGTTAGATGAATTGAATAGGGCTCTGTTCCGTGGGTCAGTATCAGATGTGGAGAAGGTTGTTGATGAAATTCAGTTTTGTTACTTTGGTCCTGAACAAAACAGTGCAGAAAAGGACACAGTAAATGAGGAAGAAGTGGAAGAGAATGTACAACCATTTGTAAGTAAGACATTTAATGATCACATAACAAAATTTGAAAAAATCTCTAATGAAAGACCAAATATTACTTGTATTTGTTGCCGCAGAACTCATTATAGAAAACAAACCAGGTATGTTGATCTCTATAGAAAAAGTGAAAATGAAGATAATTATAAGTGGAAGGATTTTGCCACATATATATTTCTTGAAAATTGTTTTGAATTGGGTGAAGTTCAGCGTATTTGTAAATACTGTTATAATAAGTTAGAAGAAAATAGAATGCCGACCAGAGCTGTACATAATAATTTAGAATTGGATGCTATTCCTGCTGAACTTTCTGAATTAAATACATATGAGTCTATACTCATTCAATGTGTTCATCCGTTCCAGACCATAGTACGTATGGAGCCCAAAACTGGTAAATTACCTCCTTCAGATTTACTGAAAGGTTTAAAAGGTAGAGTGGTGTATTTGCCCTTGGATTTGAAAAAAAATATGGAAACTATTGATGCGGATACTTTGGAAACTGAACCATTAATTATTCTGGTTAATGGTGTACCTACAAAGAATAAGAAGATTTGGCAGGAGCTGGTAGATGTACGGAAAGTACAAAGAGCAAATTTGTATTTGAAAAGGAATAACAAATGGTATGAATCAATTTATATAGAAGAAGAAGAAGAAGAAGATTTACAAGAAGACACAGAAACACCAACTGGACAAATTGAAAAAGTGGACAAGTCAAAGGAAGAAGAAATTTATGAACATTTTAGCATACATCCTCTTCATTCAAAAGAAGTTATGGGAGACAATATTGATCTGTTTCAGATGAAGAAAGCAAAAGGAACTCCCGTGAGTGTATGGGAGGAGAGCTTGGAAGCTCGATGTTTTCCCCAGCTGTTTCCTAAAGGAAAAGGAGGACGATACGATGAACGTCCGGAACAGATTCCAGCTTCTGAGTATCGGACTACAAAACTATATGCTGAAGATCCCAGATTTCGACAAAGTATTCCTTATTTGTTCCATCTTTTATTTGAAAGCGACTTGTCTGCACTGTCTTATGCAGTAAATCACATTTTAAAAAGTGGAGTACATTTACAAAATGTGTCTGCTAAGGATTTTATGGAGAAAGTGCAGCACCGAGATGATCATTTGGAAACACAACTGATCAATCTGATGGCTTGTCAGCGTGGGACAAATGAATATTGGTACAGACACCATGGTGAATTAAAATGCATGTTACGGAATTTAGGAACACCAACATGGTTTGTTACCCTAAGCTGTGCTGAGTACGCTTGGGATGATTTACTGGATTTTCTACGAGAGGCAAATTCAAACATTAAAAACATCGAATACAAGACAGCAGGAGAACTGTGCTCATTGGATCCGGTTAATGTTTGCAGATATTTCAATCATAGATTTGAGGCTATGATGTCGTTCATCTGCAATAAAAAAATCCACCTCTAGGAGAAGTAGTGGATTTCTTTTGGAGAAAAGAGTACCAGGCAAGAGGTGCTCCTCATATTCATATGCTGTTGTGGATCAAGGATGCCCCAAAGTTTGGAACAGATGCTGATGAAGCAGTGTTATCTTACATTGAAGAATATGCAACATGTGCTATACCAAAAAACACAGAAGAGAAAAAGTTAAAGGAGCAAGTTTTACGTTTCCAAAGTCATCGGTGTGGAAAATACTGTCGACGGAAATACAAGAGCAAAGATAAATACTACACTAAATGTCAATTTGGATTTCCTAGACCTGTTCTTTCAAATGGAAGAGTAAACAGTTTTATGTCATCTGTGAGACATACTATCACAAGAAAATCACCTAAGAATACCTACAACCTTAAAAGAAAAGAAGAATCAAAAAATATAAATGACTACAACCCAGTCATTTTATCCATGTGGAATGCTAACATGGATATACAGTATGTAGCTGACAATTCCATTGCTGTTGCTCGATATGTAACGTCTTACATTACGAAATCAGAAAAAACAGAATTGAAGGAAATGTGGGAAGAGATTTCTCACGAGAAGACTGTCAGTAAGAAGCTGTACAGTTCAGTTTGAAGATGTTATCGCATCGAGAAATTGGATCCTACGAATGTTCAGATAGGTTATCTTCTGTAAGTCTCTACTCGAAATCAAGAAGAATAATTTGGGCAAGTTTAGGCCTTGCAGCAATGAGAAATCGGGTACTGAAATCTGTTGGAGAAATTGAATATTTGGCCGAGAATGACCCAGAAAGTACAGATATTTTCAAATCAAACATGTTGGACACATATTATCCCAAGAGAAGTCATCATCTGGAGAACATGTGTCTCTATGAAGTGCTGCAGAACTACATTTATTCACGGAAAGCCACAGAAGACATCAACAATGGAAAATATAAAGTCATTGGTGAGGAAGGATGTTTGGTGAAGCAAACAAAAGGAAGTTTGATAAATCACAGGAAGCTGAGTTGCGACACTACTGACAAAAAGGAATTTTACTACTTGGCTCTTTTACAGCTGTTTAAACCATGGCGTACAGAGGATGAACTACTGGGAGAATTTCAAAGCTATGAAGATTCTTTTAATGCTTGCAAAGACAGCATACAATGCAGTACATTCTCAACTTATCTGCAAATGTTAAATGAAGAAATTGAACAGGAAACTACAATTGCAGCAGAAATAGCTAGAGACAGTTCTCAGGACAGCCAAAGTTCAGGAACACTCAGTCAAGATGCCCTAGGACAACCAATCGTTGAAAATGAAGCATCAATAGCCATGAATGAAGTGGAAACGGCTATGAATCAAGCTCAAGAAGAATTTATAGACTTACAAAATTTGGAAAGACAACTGAACGAAGAGCAGCAACAAATTTATGAAGAGATCAGAAACAAAATTGATCACGGATTTCTACATGAAAAAAAAGAGTGCTCATGCACATCATTTCATCCAATCAGGATGTATGTAAGCGGACAAGCTGGAACTGGAAAAAGTTTCCTTATAAAAGTCATCAGAAGCTACCTACAGCAAAAAACGGATTCTACTTTGTCTTGTGTGGTTACTGCTCCAACTGGGTTAACAGCATATAACATAAAAGGAATCACTTTACATCGTGTGCTAATGTTACCAGTGGAGCATGAGAACAAAATACAATACAACAAGCTAACTGGAGAAGCATGCTTGGAAGTTTCAAGAGTATTGAAGAAGATGCAAGTTCTCATTATTGATGAGGTGAGCATGGTATCAAACTTAATGCTTGCCTTTGTGCATTTAAGAATGCAGCAAATTCTGAAGACAGACTATGACGTGTTATTTGGAGGAAAACACGTCATAGTTTTTGGGGATCTTTTGCAACTTACTCCAGTTAAAGGACAACCAGTGTTTAATACTGTGACACATGAAGACACAAAGAAGTCATTGGGAAGCATCGGTAATGCAAATATTTGGTCCTTCTTTGAGTACAAGGAACTTACTACTAATATGAGGCAAGCAAACGATGAAGAATATGGAAGTATTCTGAAAGATATCAGAATTGGACTACTCACTGAAGCTGGCACGAAAGCATTACAGAGTCGGCTGCTACATAATTTATTTCCAAAGGAAGAAATAGTTGCAGAGAACATATACAAGAACATTGCAGAAAAGAAAAGTGTCATCTGCTTAATGCCAACTCTACGTGAATGCTCAATATTCAATGAGGAGCTTTTGAAATTGGAAAAGGAAGATATCAGGAAATTGGAAGCAGTGGACAAAATTGAGGATGGAAGAATTACTGTCACATTAACAGGCACACTGAAAAATAAATTGGATTCACTAGAGAAGAACATTTCCAAAACAGCTGGATTAGAAAAAAATCTATATGTTTGCATGAACTGTAGAGTATTTTTAAGGAGAAATTTGGATGTTGAAAAAGGTTTAGTTAATGGAGCTATGGGAAGAGTTGTGGGTTTTATTAATTATCAGAAAAAAGATGGAATTGAATGTTTAAAAATAAAATTTGATCAGATAGAAGAAGTTAAAGACATTTGTCGTTGTTCAGTTCGTTTCATGCTTGTGAAAGACTTATATGTACGTAGGAAGCAGTTTCTGTTTTCTCTAGCATATGCTGTAACTATTCACAAGTCTCAAGGATTGACTGTAGATTGTGCATTTGTGAACATTGGTTCAACTGTGTTCAAAGAAGGTATGGCATATGTTGCTTTGTCACGAGTGAAAACATTATCAGGTTTATTCATGATAGACTTTGATGACTCAAAAGTTAGTGCTGATGCAAATTGTGTAAAGGAGTATAATAGATTAAGAAGAAGCTATGCTCCTCATTTAGGTCAGTATCCTGTGTTGGAGAAACGTGTAGTTTCTCGTAAAAGGAGAAATGAGAATATCTGTAATGAAGATGTAGAGAGGAGGAAAAAAAAGAGGAGTGATGTAATTGCAAGCAAAAAGAAAAAGGAAAATGAAGAACAGGTTGTAGGATGTCATTTTGAAAATAGCTCTGGTGTCAACTGCTACGCTAATGTAGTGCTGAATGTTGCATTTTATCTGGAAAGTGTGCAAGAGCAGATAATAGTAAATCAGGGAAAAAGATTCTGTTCTGAGTTGAGTCTCCTTTTTCAAAAGCTGAGTAATGATAAAACTCAAATAGAAAGTGTTACTGAAATTAGAAAACTTTTAGATGTATGTTCAGGACGAACACAGTTTTCTCAAAATGTACAGCAAGACGCACAGGAATTCTTGATGTTTTTTCTTCAGGTACTGGAAGAAGAAGGGGTTCCCATTGAAAATTTATTTGGTCTCTCTTATAAATGGGAACATAGTTGTGAAAACTGTTATAATATATGTGGCTCTAATGTTGATTCTGAAAGGTTTATTTATTTAACATTGCCAGAAAGTAAAACAGTCACTTTTGCTAAATTAGTTAAAGATGCTAATCATAGCATGGAATGCAGTGAGTGTCAATCTGACATGTTTTCAACGTTAATTTTAAAGGAATACGGACAGTATGTAATTTTAATGATGCAACGCTGTAAAGCTGATGGTTCAAAATTAGATACTTTAATAAAGAAGTTTACAGGACAGCAATTACCAATTTCAGGAAAAACTTTTGTAACAGTTGCAATAATTTTCCATGATGGACCTACTGTAACTTCTGGTCATTACACAGTTTATCTTAAATGTGAAAAAGACTGGACACTGTGTAATGATTCCCAATTGATTTTTAAGCAACGTTTGCCTTTTGATTTAGCAAATTCCTATCTAATCTTCCTGAAACCTACATTTTAGAGAGATTTGGCAACATCTGGACAAAACAATTTTACCATTTTATTGGATTACCATTGGAATTTTCAAAAAAAATGATTTTACCAATTACCATTTGGCCTAATGGAAAGGTAACCAATTGTAATGTGGACTTTTGCAATTTTTAATGAAACTTTGGAAAACCAAAAATTTAGAAAAAATCGGTAACATCTGCATAATTTAAATTTTGGAATGTTATTGGATTGCCATTGGAAATTTATTCAAAAAAGATTTTTAAAATTACTATTTGGCCATGCGGAAAGGTAAACAATTCTATTGTGGACTTATTTAATTATTAATAAATCTTTCGGAAACCAAAATGTTACAGAGAATCGGTGAGATCTGTACAATTTAAACTTTAGATTTTTATTGGATTTCCATTGGAAATTTAATCAAAAAAGAATTTTAAAATTACTATTTGGCCTAAAGGAAATGGAACCAGATGTATTGTGGAGTTATTTGAGATATATTTTTGTGATTATACTTCTGAAACAAAAATATCAGACGGTATTTTAAAGAAATAAGTATTGATATTAGAAGATATTTTTTAAGAATATTATGCATTTCTATAAAGTTATGTTTATGCAAAAAGAGATTGTGGGCTTTTTTAAAACAATCTTTGAGATTGTTAATTTTTTTTTTGCCCGCTGTTAAATGATGAATGCAATTGCTTTCACAATTTATAGTGAAATGCAATATATTCTGAAAACAGCAAAAAAAGGCAATTTTTTTTTTTGAAAAATATGTAAATATGTGTACTGTATTATAAAATGTTTTATGAAATATTAATACTTTTTTCTTTTTTTCAGATTGAGATAGAAAATTTTCGAAAACTAGAACCATTTTTAAAGCAATTAAAAAAAAATTTAAATGAATAAATATTTTTTTGAGTGGGTATGGTAAGTCAAAAATATCATGGTCCCTTTTTTCCACTTCTCCACAATCACATTTTCAGTTTTTCATTGTAGTCTCTCAAGGACCTTGTAATGTGATAATTGATTTTTAGTGTTTTTTTAAAAAAAAATAATAATTACGCGTACCGTACGCGTACGGTAAAAAAAAAGTTTTAAAAACATATATAAAAAATAGATGAAAGGTAAGGTTGGCTCTTAAAAGAGCCTTTGTGTTCATGCAGGGACAGAGGAAAGAAAGAATGGGAATATTAGACGGTACGACAAATGTGCTGATCTATTTTATTGTTCACTAGGGAAATACTGGTCTCCCTATAACAAATTAGATCATGACAAGTGGCGCACCGTATTTCAACCCTCAGAAACCGAGGGTTAATTTCCTGAGGAGAAGAAAAAGGAGATGCTCCCACCACAGATGAAGGGCTCACCTGACCTGCAGAAGAAGGACTCGGCCCTGCAGATGATGGTCCAGGCTGAGCTGCTGTGGATGTGCTTGGCTGACTTACTGAAGGGTTACCTTCAGTATGTCGAGCATGTGTCCTTCTGTGTACATCCTTAAGGTGTCTCAACATGGTGTGATTCCCGAATGAATACTTCTTGTTGGGATTCCCTCTTGAAAGTACACGCTTACACAGCTTACAAGTCACTAAGGGTGCATTTACCTTTTGCTGGCCCTCTGGAAAAGAAAAATACTCCCATATGAAAGAGGTCTTTTGTTTCCTCGTTCTCTGCCTCAAGGTAGTGCTGCTAGCCTCACTCTCAGAAGGGCTCTGCTGTTCTGCCATCGTATCACAAAGACAACCCAGCTCCTTCTCCTAAGGGATCACAAGCAGAAATGAACATTTTAGTTTCTATTTTTGAATGTGTGTTTCAATGGTTATATTAGGGGAAGAGGAGGTCTGCCACTCTATCACAAGGATGATGTCATCAGTGATGTCATCAGTGATGTCATTTGAGATGTCATCAGTGATGTCATGAGTGATGTCAGTGACCATGTCATGAGTGATGTAATATGTGACGTCATCAGTAGTGCATTGCGGGCGCGCGAGTTATAGTTAGCTGAACTAACTATAACGGGGGAATTTCAATGGTTTTTTACGAGTGAAATGTCCAGCTAACTATAACATGTGTGAAACCTTTGGTTTTTTCATTGAATATATATATATATATTTATATCTA
This sequence comes from Triturus cristatus, assembly GCF_964204655.1. Classification (NCBI taxonomy): domain Eukaryota; kingdom Metazoa; phylum Chordata; class Amphibia; order Caudata; family Salamandridae; genus Triturus; species Triturus cristatus. Next base: position 133,288,557 of record NC_140586.1, on the reverse strand, counting down.
TATTCACTAAAAAAAAACATAGGTTTCAGGGGCGTTATAGTTAGGAATTGGCATTTAAAAAACCTTAGAAATTCACTGAAAAAACCATAGGTTTCAGGGGCGTTATAGTTAGCTGGACATTTCCCATGTACAAAACCCTAGAAATTCCCCTGTTATAGTTAGTTCAGCTAACTATAATTCGCGCCCCCGCAATGCACTGCTGATGACGTCACCTATTACATCACTCATGACATGGTCAGTGACATCACTGATTACATCACTGATGACATCTCAAATGACATCACTGATGACATCACTGATGACGTCATCCATGTGATAAATTAGTGCATCTTCTCACACCCTAATATAACCTTTGATACACCGACTCAAAATTTCAGACGGCCATTTTGAAAACCATAGATACTCCAATACCAATAACTACATACCCACTCATTGACTCTTAGGTCTACATACATCTCCACTCAGTCACCTGTACAGTCACTCATACTTACAGTCACTCCGTACAGGACTATAATATGCATTTATACACCTATATAGACACTCACACACCGCCAATCATCCATTGAGGTACTGACACACCTAGTCAGTCATGCAAATAATTAATCACAGTCCAATTTACTCTATAGAGTTAAACACACTCAAGTTCATTTACTCATAAAAATACTAACAAATTCTGACGCTCTTATACAATTACTGATACAAGCACACACTCATCCATACAGCCAATCCCGCAATCACACACTCTCACATATAGATAGTTATATACTCTTACACACATATGCACTGCGTTTCACATATGTAGTTACTGACACATGTACAACTGAGATATACATTCAATCACTAACACACCCATACATACACTCACCCAGCCATACAGTCCATCACAGTTGCACTCTTAAAACCATGCACCCATAGAAACACCCACTCACACATCTATGCACGGAGCCACACACACCCTACCCACACAAACACTCAGGCACCCATACAGATACTCAGACAACCAATCAATAACCCATATAGACACTCACATAGCTATTCACAAAACCATGCAGCCACTTCTACACCAACACACAGACACATACAGACATTCACAGTTTAGTCACTAGTCTGCAGTAAGATACATTTAATGACTCACTTATAGAGTCAGTTACGCACCTAGAAAATCATCCATTCATACACTTGTACACCCACTCATTCTTCAACAGGCCTTTCCCTATATATATTAAACATATTAAAACTTTACAGAAACACAGACTCACTGGATGACGTCATCAGTGATGTCATCAGTGATGTCATTTGAGATGTCATCAGTGATGTCATCAGTGATGTCACTGACCATGTCATGAGTGATGTAATATGTGACGTCATCAGCAGTGCATTGCGGGGGCGCGAGTTATAGTTAGCTGAACTAACTATAACGGGGAAATTTCTAGGATTTTGTACAAGGGAAATGTCCAGCTAACTATAACGCCCCTGAAACCTATGGTTTATTCAGTGAATTTCTAAGTTGTTTTAAATGCCAATTCCTAACTATAACGCCCCTGAAACCTATGGTTTTTTCAGTGAATTTCAAAGGTTTTTTAAATGCTAATTCCTAACTATATCAGGCCTGAAACCTATGGTGTTTTCAGTGAATTTCAAAGGTTTTGTAAATGACAATTTTTAATGTATTAATTGTTATACTGATTTTTTTTATACTGATTTACTACATTTTTAAAACTATTTAATTTTAGATATATTTATTTAATTACATTATAATTACATTATACATTACAATACAAAATATACTTTCTCAGAATGAATTACTTTAGTTTAAATACTTGGCAAATAGGCAACAGACTTTTAAGTACAGTAGTTACAGTTGTTGCAATGGGCAACACAATTTCAAACACAAAGCAACATTGAGCTCAATGTGAATTTCTAATTAAATGCAATTAGTTACATTATGGATTACGTTTCTAACCACAGGACTGGATCCTAGATTCAGTCCTTGGACATCTCCTGTAAACAGTTGAGTAAAAGCGCTTTGGTTACAGTAGTCATTTTTAAGGAATATTATTGTATTTTAAAAGTTGACACTTAGAAACTTTTTCCCATAGAATCACCAATGTTATCCTATGGCAGAAAATTCACTTAGCAGGTAAGTAGTGTTATCTTTACTTTTTCTTACTCAGTGGTGGATCCTGGATCCAGCACTGGCCAACCTCCTGTAAACAGTTGAAAGAATGTGTTTAAGTCATACAGAAGATTTTTTAGGAATATATTTAGTTTGTGAAAATAGACACTTCGAAACTTTTCTGCTGAAAACCACACAATGGATTCCTATGGAAGGAAATACAAGTTACTGGTAAGTACGCTTAGAATTACTTTTCAGGGTCAGTGCTGGGCTAAAAGATGCAGCACTGGGTTCTCTCCTGATTACAGGTGAGTAAATCGGAATTCGTAGTTCGGCTGATTTTAGAGGAATATTTGTACATTTAAAAAATTGACACTTAGAAACTTTTCTGGTGAAAACCACACAATGGATTCCTATGGAAGGAAATACAAGTTACTGGTAAGTATGCTTAGAATTACTTTTCTGGGTCAGTGCTGGGCTAAAAGATGCAGCCCTGGGTTCTCTCCTGATAACAGGTGAGTAAATCGGAATTCGTAGTTCGGCTGATTTTAGACAAATATTTGTAGATTTAAAAAATGGACACTTAGAAAATTTTCTGGTGAAAACCACACAATGGATTCCTATGGAAGGAAATACAAGTTACTGGTAAGTACGCTTAGAATTACTTTTCAGGGTCAGTGCTGGGCTAAAAGATGCAGCACTGGGTTCTCTCCTGATTACAGGTGAGTAAATTGGAATTCGTAGTAAGGCTGAATTTACAGGAATATTTGTACAATGGTGAAGGAAGGGGGCGGGGCCTGAGGTGACGTGTGCAAACACGCCCTGTGATGCGTTTTAAGTTGGGGAATTAATTCCTTTTCAATCCTGAGGTCCCCTGGAGGCCAACTAGCCCACCAGGTACTTCCAATATGCGCCAGGGAGCTGCATTGCAGAGAGGTGTTCAGAGGCCACGCCCCTTTTTACAACACTCCTGAGGGACCCTCAGGATTGAAGAGGAATGAATTCCCCAACTAAAAATGCGCCACAGGGCGTGTTTGCACACACATCACCTCAGGCCCCGCCCCCTACCTTCACCACTGTGCAAACACGTCCTGTGGCGTGTTTTAAGTTGGGAGATTAACTTCCCTTGAATCCTGAGGTCCCCTGGGGTCCAACTAGCCCACCAGGTACCTCCATTAAGCGCCACAGAGCTGTGTTGCAGAGAGGTGTAAAAAGGGGCGTGGCCTCAGAACACCTCTCTGCAACGCAGCCCCCTGGTGCATACTGGAGGTTCCTGGTGGGCTAGTTGGCCCCCAGGGACCCCCAGTATTGAAGGGGAATTCGTTCCCCCTCTGCAAATGCACCAGGGGGCGCGTTTGCAGAATGATGAAAGGAGAGGCCGTGACCTCCTCCCCGATCCCGTTTATTAAAAATAAAATTCTTTTTAAGAAGGCGGGCTGTGCAGCCCCCCTTCTTTTTCTTATTTTTGGCCCTGGGGACCCCAACCCCCAGGGCCTGCCCCCTAATTTTTTATCTTTTTTTATACTGTGGAGGGGGGCCGCGTTGCCTCCCTCCCGAGGCCTTAATCTGCCCCGGGGACCCCATCCACCGGGGCATGGGCCTTTTTAAAAAAAAAAAGATACATATTTTTAGGGAGGGGGGCTGCGTAGCCCCCCTCCTGTGTCCACTTAAGGCCCCGGGGACCCCATCCCCCAGGGCTGTTTTTTTATTTAATTTTTTTAAATTTTTTTAGGAGGGTGGCCACGTGGCCCCCCTCCCGGGCACTTATGGCCCCGGGGACCCCAACCCTGGGGCCTGGCCATCTCGTTGGGGACCGTGGGGAGTCCCAATTCCCCCACGGTCCCAACCGGCTCTCCGCTTCCTGCAGGAGCCGGCATTGCTTTTCCACATGGGGAGCAGCTAACATGCTGCTCCCCATGTGGAAAAGCAATCAGCTTTGCTATTTGGAAGAGAGAGCAGATTTCCTGCTCTCTCTTCCAAATAGCAAAGCAGTTTGCAATGACAGGGTGGGAGCCGTGAGGCTCCCGCCCTGTCATTGCAAATGGCAGTGTCCCGGGGGTGGGCACCCCGGGACACTGCAGGAGCCGGCCCTGGGGGGCGGCGGTCCCCAGGGCCATCGAGGGCTCCAGGAAGGGGGCCGCGGTGACCCCCTCCCACCTCTTTCAAAGCCGCGGGGGTGGTGGTCCCCGGGGCTGGGGGGTCCCTCACCAACCCCCATTTTACATATTTAGAGCCCCGGGGAGGTGGTGGTCCCCGGGGCGTGAGAGGGAGCTTGAGCCCCCCACACAGGGTATATATTTTTTTTTAAATGCCCCAGGGGTGGCGGTCCCCCATTCATTTTTTAAGCCCCGGGGGGTGGCAGGCCCCGGGGCTGGGGGGGCTGAGGGCCCCCCACATATTTTACAAAAGCCCTGGGGCTCGGGGGCCCCTCTGGGCCCCCCATTATAATACCACATAGCCCCTGGGACTTGCCCCCGGGACTTGGCCCCCCGGGGGCTAAATCAAAACGAAGCGCGGGAGGCCTTTGTTTTTTTTTCGTTAGCGGGATTTAAAAAAAAAAAATAATAAATTTTGGGGCCTTGGGGGTCCTTGTGGGACCACCTGAGCAGGCCTAGGGGGTCAGGGTGTTTCTACCCTGCCCCCTTGTCGCGTTTTGAGCCTTTTTTTTGGTTTTCTTGTGCCTCGGTTCCACCGAGGCACAAGATGGCTGCCAACACTTCCTGATTCAGAGTGTTGGCAGCCAATTAACATTCAGCTCGTGTTGGGGAGGGTTCGAGGAGGGTGCGGGGAGGGTGCGCGGATCCTCCGAGGCCATAGATATCACTAACTTTTTTACCCTAATTTTCTCAGGAACTACTGAACGGATTTACCCCATTTAAGCAAAAGGCACAAGTCTGAACTGAGGAATAACTCTTTGCCAAATTTGGTGTAATTCCGTTCAGCAGTTCGGGCTGTAGCTGCATCAACAGGTCCTATGGAAAAATACATGGGGAAAACGCGTTTTGGAACCCCCCTTTTTTCTCGGCCCCGCTTGACGAATCACCATGAAAATTTCAAGGTAGGAGTGGACCGGAGCTGGCCAAAAGTTTGGAAAATTTCGCGAAGATTCGTCAATCGGCGCCAACGTTATTTCAAATAGAATGTTGCGGATTTCCTATGGAAATTAGGTCCTAACTATAACTACCTACTGGCAGCCGCCAGTAGGTAATATATATATATATATATATGTATATATATATATATATATATATATATATATATATATATATATATATATATATATATATATATATATATATATATATATTCAATGAAAAAACCAAAGGTTTCACACATGTTATAGTTAGCTGGACATTTCACTCGTAAAAAACCATTGAAATTCCCCCGTTATAGTTAGTTCAGCTAACTATAACTCGCGCGCTCGCAATGCACTACTGATGACGTCACATATTACATCACTCATGACATGGTCAGTGACATCACTCATGACATCACTGATGACATCTCAAATGACATCACTGATGACATCATCCAGTGAATGTGTGTTTTTCTGAAAATTAAATATGTTTAATATATGTATATCTCAAGGTCGATGGAAGAATAAATGAGTATATAAGTGTCTAAATTGATGATTTGTTTTTGAAAAATTGATTGTATTACTGACTGATTAAGTGTATCTTTATGAATACATGGCTAAGTGAGTAATGTTTAAATGTGTAAATACCTGTATCAGTCTCTCACTTTGTATATAAGTGGCTGCATGGGTTGGTGAGTAGCTACATGAGTGTCTATATAGGTTATTAGTTGGTTTTTTGAGTATCAGTATGAGTGTCTGAGTGTCTTCATGGTTCGGTGGGGGTTATTACGTAGTGCATAGGTGCATGAATGAGTGACTCACTGTTTGTATGTGTTGAAGACAGAATGTGTGCAGGACCGTATGGGTGGATGAGTGTGTGTATGGGTGTATTAGTGAGTGAATGACTGTCTCAATAGTGTCTTTATGAGTAACTACATATGTTTTAAACTAGTATATGTGAGTATTGGTGTTTATAAGTGAGTATATGTGAGAGTGAGAGATTGGTAGACTTCCTGTATGAATACGTATGTGTTTCTATAAGTGATTGTTTAAAAGACTAAGTATGTGTAAGTTTCTGTAAAAGTAAGTGTGCTGGTGTGTGTATAACTGTATATGCAAGTAAATGGATGTTTGATTCTTTATTAGCATGAGTGACTATGTGTGAGTAACTCTATGAATGAGTGGCATTGTGTTACAGGATGTATAGGTGTATGAGTACATATGATGTGTGAGTACATGTATGAGTGACTGTATAGGATTGTTGGTGGATGAGTGGATGTGGATCTTAGAATTACTGAATAGGTTGTTGTAACTGTTATTGGTATGACCTTTTTGTTAAAAATTTCAGTCTCTATTTTTAAATGTGTGTATCAAAGGTTATATTAGGGTTAGAGGAGGTCTACCACTCTGTCACAAGGATAATGTCATCAGTGATGTCATTTGAGATGTCATCAGTGATGTCATGAGTGATGTCACTGACCATGTCATGAGTGATGTAATATGTGACGTCATCAGTAGTGCATTGCGGGCGCGCGAGTTATAGTTAGCTGAACTAACTATAACGGGGGAATTTCAATGGTTTTTTACGAGTGAAATGTCCAGCTAACTATAACATGTGTGAAACCTTTGGTTTTTTCATTGAATTTCTAAGGTTTTTTAAACGCTAATTCCTAACTATAACGTGTGTGAAACCCATGGTTTTTTCAGTGAATTTGCAAGGTTTTTTAAATGCTAATTCCTAACTATAACGTGAGTGAAACCCATGTTTTTTTCAGTGAATTTGCAAGGTTTTTTAAATGTTATTTTTTTTTTTTTCTTCTTTTTTTTTAACATATTTTTATTTTAATTGTCTATCCTTTTTTAAAGACTATGGTTAAATTTTAAAAATTCTACAAAATGTTTTTATTTTACAATTTTTTTTAAATAAACAGGTAAAATTTATTAGCAATACATTTTTTTTTTTTACCGTGCGCGTACGGTAAGCGCACGTCTTGCTGTAATTACGTTAGATTTCTACGCTGTTTGCGTTCATTTACGCAATTTGCGTAGATGCACGTCACGCGCGCATAGCGCGTAACGCGTACGCTGCACGCGCACGTTACGCGGAAGTGAAGGGGCGTGCCTGTTTTGCGCATGCGCGCGAGCGCGTGTCTTTTTTACGCGCATGCGTACTTTTGCCGTAAGCGCACCGTAAGCGTACCGTAAGCGTACGGTAGGTCATGTGATCATGAAACACAACTTTTGATTGGTTGAAACTACTTTCAGTTCTAGAACTCTCCTACACCACACCCATTCCCCTCATTTCTGCTTGTGATCCCTTAGGAGAAGGAGCTGGGTTGTCTTTGTGATACGATGGCAGAACAGCAGAGCTCTTCTGAGAGTGAGGCTAGCAGCACTACCTTGAGGCAGAGAGCGAGGAAACAAAAGACCTCTTACATATGGGAGTATTTTTCTTTTCCAGAAGGCCAGCAAAAGGTAAATGCACCCTTAGTGACTTGTAAGCTGTGTAAGCGTGTACTTTCAAGAGGGAATCCCGACAGGAAGTATTCCTTTGGGAATCACACCATGATGAGACACCTTAAGGATGTACACAGAAGGACACATGCTCGACTTACTGAAGGTAACCCTTCAGTAAATCAACCAAGCACATCCACAGCAGCTCAGCCTGGACCATCATCTGCAGTGCTGAGTCCTTCTTCTGCAGGTCAGGTGAGCCCTTCATCTGTGGTGGGAGCATCTCCTTTTTCTGGTCCTCTGGAAATTAACCCTCGGTTTGCGAGGGTTGAAGTACGGTGCGCCACTTGTCATGATCTAATTAGTTATAGGGAGACCAGTATTTCCCTAGTGAACAATAAAATAGATCAGCACACTTGTCGTACCATCTAATATTCCCAATCTTTCTTTCCTCTGTCCCTGCATGAACACAACAGCTCTTTTAAGAGCCAACCTTACCTTTCATCTTTTTTTTATATATGTTTTTAAAAACTTTTTTTATTTTTTTTTTACCGTACGGTACGCGTAATTTTTTTTTTTATTTTTTTTTAAAACACTAAAAATCAATTATCACATTACAAGGTCCTTGAGAGACTACAATTAAAAACTGAAAATGTGATTGTAGAGAAGTGGAAAAAAGGGACCATGATATTATTGACTTACCATACCCACTCAAAAAAATATTTATTCATTGAAATTTTTTTTTAATTGCTTTAAAAATGGTTCTAGTTTTCGAAAATTTTCTATCTCAATCTGAAAAAAAAGAAAAAAGTATTAATATTTAATAAAACATTTTATAATACAGTACACATATTTACATATTTTTCAAAAAATATTTTTGCCTTTTTTTGCTGTTTTCAGAATATATTGCATTTCACTATAAATTGTGAAAGCAATTGCATTCATCATTTAACAGCGGGCAAAAAAAAAATTAACAATCTCAAAGATTGTTTTAAAAAAGCCCACAATCTCTTTTTGCATAAACATAACTTTATAGAAATGCATAATATTCTTAAAAAATATCATCTAATATCAATACTTATTTCTTTAAAATACCGTCTGATATTTTTGTTTCATAAGTATAATCACAATAATATATCTCAAATAACTCCACAATACATCTGGTTCCATTTCATTTAGGCCAAATAGTAATTTTAAAATTCTTTTTTGGTTAAATTTCCAATGGTAATCCAATAAAAATCTAAAGTTTAAATTGTACAGATCTCACCGATTCTCTGTAACATTTTGGTTACCGAAAGATTTATTGATAATTAAATAAGTCCACAATAGAATTGTTTACCTTTCCGCATGGCCAAATAGTAATTTTAAAAATCTTTTTTGAAAAAATTTCCAATGGCAATCCAATAACATTCCAAAATTTAAATTGTGCAGATGTTACTGATTTTTTCTAAATTTTTGGTTTTCCAAAGTTTCCTTAAAAAATGGAAACATTCCACATTACAATTGGTTACCTTTCCATTAGGCCAAATGATAATTTGTTAAATCTTTTTATTTGTAAATTCCAAATGGTAATCCAATAAAATGGTAAAATTGTTTTGTCCAGATGTTGCCAAATCTCTCTAAAATTTAGGTTTCAGGAAGATTAGATAGGAATTTGCTAAATCAAAAGGCAAACGTTGCTTAAAAATCAATTGGGAATCATTACACAGTGTCCAGCCTTTTTCACATTTAAGATAAACTGTGTAATGACCAGAAGTTACAGTAGGTCCATCATGGAAAATTATTGCAACTGTTACAAAAGTTTTTCCTGAAATTGATAATTGCTGTCCTGTAAACTTCTTTATTAAAGTATCCAATTTTGAACCATCAGCTCTACATCGTTGCATCATTAAAATTACATACTGTCCGTATTCCTTTAAAATTAACGTTGAAAACATGTCAGATTTACACTCACCGCATTGCATGCTATGATTAGCATCTTTAACTAATTTAGCCAAAGTGACTGTTTTACTCTCTGGCAATGTTAAAAAAATAAACCTTTCATTATCAACATTAGAGCCACATATATTATAACAGTTTTCACAACTATGTTCCCATTTATAAGAGAGACCAAATAAATTTTCAATGGGAACCCCTTCTTCTTCCAGTACCTGAAGAAAATACATCAAGAATTCCTGTGCGTCTTGCTGTACATTTTGAGAAAACTGTGTTCGTCCTGAACATACATCTAAAACTTTTCTAATTTCAGTAGCACTTTCTATTTGAGTTTTATCATTACTCAGCTTTTCAAAAAGGAGACTCAGCACAGAACAGAATCTTTTTCCCTGATTTACTATTATCTGCTCTTGCAAACTTTCCAGATAAAATGCAACATTCAGCACTACATTAGCGTAGCAGTTGACACCAGAGCTATTTTCAAAATGACATCCTACAACCTGTTCTTAATTTTCCTTATTCTTTTTGCTTGCAATTACATCACTCCTCTTTTTTTTCCTCCTCTCTACATCTTCATTACAGATATTCTCATTTCTCCTTTTACGAGAAACTACACGTTTCTCCAACACAGGATACTGACCTAAATGAGGAGCATAGCTTCTTCTTAATCTATTATACTCCTTTACACAATTTGTATCAGCACTAACTTTTGAATCATCAAAGTCTATCATGAATAAACCTGATAATGTTTTCACTCGTGACAAAGCAACATATGCCATACCTTCTTTGAACACAGTTGAACCAATGTTCACAAATGCACAATCTACAGTCAATCCTTGAGACTTGTGAATAGTTACAGCATATGCTAGCGAAAACGGAAACTGCTTCCTACGTACATATAAGTCTTTCACAAGCATGAAACGAACTGAACAACGACAAATGTCTTTAACTTCTTCTATCTGATCAAATTTTATTTTTAAACATTCAATTCCATCTTTTTTCTGATAATTAACAAAACCCACAACTCTTCCCATAGCTCCATTAACTAAACCTTTTTCAACATCCAAATTTCTCCTTAAAAATACTCTACAGTTCATGCAAACATATAGATTTGTTTCTAATCCAGCTGTTTTGGAAATGTTCTTCTCTAGTGAATCCAATTTATTTTTCAGTGTGCCTGTTAATGTGACAGTAATTCTTCCATCCTCAATTTTGTCCACTGCTTCCAATTTCCTGATATCTTCCTTTTCCAATTTCAAAAGCTCCTCATTGAATATTGAGCATTCACGTAGAGTTGGCATTAAGCAGATGACACTTTTCTTTTCTGCAATGTTCTTGTATATCTTCTCTGCAACTATTTCTTCCTTTGGAAATAAATTATGTAGCAGCCGACTCTGTAATGCTTTTTTGCCAGCTTCAGTGAGTAGTCCAATTCTGATATCTTTCAGAATACTTCCATATTCTTCATCGTTTGCTTGCCTCATATTAGTAGTAAGTTCCTTGTACTCAAAGAAGGACCAAATATTTGCATTACCGATGCTTCCCAATGACTTCTTCGTGTCTTCATGTGTCACAGTATTAAACACTGGTTGTCCTTTAACTGGAGTAAGTTGCAAAAGATCTCCAAAAACTATGACGTGTTTTCCTCCAAATAACACGTCATAGTCTGTCTTCAGAATTTGCTGCATTCTTAAATGCACAAAGGCAAGCATTAAGTTTGATACCATGCTCACCTCATCAATAATGAGAACTTGCATCTTCTTCAATACTCTTGAAACTTCCAAGCATGCTTCTCCAGTTAGCTTGTTGTATTGTATTTTGTTCTCATGCTCCACTGGTAACATTAGCAAACGATGTAAAGTGATTCCTTTTATGTTATATGCTGCTAACCCAGTTGGAGCAGTAACCACACAAGACAAAGTAGAATCCGTTTTTTGCTGTAGGTAGCTTCTGATGACTTTTATTAGGAAACTTTTTCCAGTTCCAGCTTGTCCGCTTACATACATCCTGATTGGATGAAATGATGTGCATGAGCACTCTTTTTTTTCATGTAGAAATCCGTGATCAATTTTGTTTCTGATCTCTTCATAAATTTGTTGCTGCTCTTCGTTCAGTTGTCTTTCCAAATTTTGTAAGTCTATAAATTCTTCTTGAGCTTGATTCATAGCCGTTTCCACTTCATTCATGGCTATTGATGCTTCATTTTCAACTATTGGTTGTCCTAGGGGATCTTGACTGAGTGTTCCTGAACTTTGGCTGTCCTGAGAACTGTCTCTAGCTATTTCTGCTGCAATTGTAGTTTCCTGTTCAATTTCTTCATTTAACATTTGCAGATAAGTTGAGAATGTACTGCATTGTATGCTGTCTTTGCAAGCATTAAAAGAATCTTCATAGCTTTGAAATTCTCCCAGTAGTTCATCCTCTGTACGCCATGGTTTAAACAGCTGTAAAAGAGCCAAGTAGTAAAATTCCTTTTTGTCAGTAGTGTCGCAACTCAGCTTCCTGTGATTTATCAAACTTCCTTTTGTTTGCTTCACCAAACATCCTTCTTCACCAATGACTTTATATTTTCCATTGTTGATGTCTTCTGTGGCTTTCCGTGAATAAATGTAGTTCTGCAGCACTTCATAGAGACACATGTTCTCCAGATGATGACTTCTCTTGGGATAATATGTGTCCAACATGTTTGATTTGAAAATATCTGTACTTTCTGGGTCATTCTCGGCCAAATATTCAATTTCTCCAACAGATTTCAGTACCCGATTTCTCATTGCTGCAAGGCCTAAACTTGCCCAAATTATTCTTCTTGATTTCGAGTAGAGACTTGCAGAAGATTACCTATCTGAACATTCGTAGGATCCAATTTCTCGATGCGATAACATCTTCAAACTGAAACTGTACAGCTTCTTACTGACAGTTTTCTCGTGAGAAATCTCTTCCCACATTTCCTTCAATTCTGTTTTTTCTGATTTCGTAATGTAAGACGTTACATATCGAGCAACAGCAATGGAATTGTCAGCTACATACTGTATATCCATGTTAGCGTTCCACATGGATAAAATCACTGGGTTGTAGTCATTTATATTTTTTGATTCTTCTTTTCTTTTAAGGTTGTAGGTATTCTTAGGTGATTTTCTTGTGATAGTATGTCTCACAGATGACATAAAACTGTTAACTCTTCCATTTGAAAGAACAGGTCTAGGAAATCCAAATCGACATTTAGTGTAGTATTTATCTTTGCTCTTGTATTTCCGTCAACAGTATTTTCCACACCGATGACTTTGGAAACGTAAAACTTGCTCCTTTAACTTTTTCTCTTCTGTGCTTTTTGGTATAGCACATGTTGCATATTCTTCAATGTAAGATAACACTGCTTCATCAGTATCTGTTCCAAACTTTGGGGCATCCTTGATCCACAACAGCATATGAATATGAGGAGCACCTCTTGCCTGGTACTCTTTTCTCCAAAAGAAATCCACTACTTCTCCTAGAGGTGGATTTTTTTTATTGCAGATGAAGGACATCATAGCCTCAAATCTATGATTGAAATATCTGCAAACATTAACCGGATCCAATGAGCACAGTTCTCCTGCTGTCTTGTATTCGATGTTTTTAATGTTTGAATTTGCCTCTTGTAGAAAATCCAGTAAATCATCCCAAGCGTACTCGGCACAGCTTAGGGTAACGAACCATGTTGGTGTTCCTAAATTCCGTAACATGCATTTTAATTCACCATGGCGTCGGTACCAATATTCATTTGTCCCACGCTGACAAGCCATCAGATTGATCAGTTGTGTTTCCAAATGATCATCTCGGTGCTGCACTTTCTCCATAAAATCCTTAGCAGACACATTTTGTAAATGTACTCCACTTTTTAAAATGTGATTTACTGCTTAAGACAATGCAGACAAGTCGCTTTCAAATAAAAGATGGAACAAATAAGGAATACTTTGTCGAAATCTGGGATCTTCAGCATATAGTCTTGTAGTCCGATACTCAGAAGCTGGAATCTGTTCCGGACGTTCATCGTATCGTCCTCCTTTTCCTTTAGGAAACAGCTGGGGAAAACATCGAGCTTCCAAGCTCTCCTCCCATACACTCACGGGAGTTCCTTTTGCTTTCTTCATCTGAAATAGATCAATATTGTCTCCCATAACTTCTTTTGAATGAAGAGGATGTATGCTAAAATGTTCATAAATTTCTTCTTCCTTTGACTTGTCCACTTTTTCAATTTGTCCAGTTGGTGTTTCTGTGTCTTCTTGTAAATCTTCTTCTTCTTCTTCTTCTATATAAATTGATTCATACCATTTGTTATTCCTTTTCAAATACAAATTTGCTCTTTGTACTTTCCGTACATCTACCAGCTCCTGCCAAATCTTCTTATTCTTTGTAGGTACACCATTAACCAGAATAATTAATGGTTCAGTTTCCAAAGTATCCGCATCAATAGTTTCCATATTTATTTTCAAATCCAAGTGCAAATACACCACTCTACCTTTTAAACCTCTCAGTAAATCTGAAGGAGGTAATTTACCAGTTTTGGGCTCCATACGTACTATGGTCTGGAACGGATGAACACATTGAATGAGTATAGACTCATATGTATTTAATTCAGAAAGTTCAGCAGGAATAGCATCCAATTCTAAATTATTATGTACAGCTCTGGTCGGCATTCTATTTTCCTCTAACTTGTTGTAACAGTATTTACAAATACGCTGATCTTCACCCAATTCAAAACAATTTTCAAGAAATATATATGTGGCAAAATCCTTCCACTTATAATTATCTTCATTTTCACTCTTTCTATAGAGATCAACATTCCTAGTTTGTTTTCTATAATGAGTTCTGCGGCAACAAATACAAGTAATATTTGGTCTTTCATTAGAGATTATTGCAAATTTTGTTATGTGATCATTAAATGTCTTACTTACAGAGGGTTCTACATTCACTTCCACTTCTTCCTCATTTACTGTGTCCTTCTCTGCACTGTTTTGTTCAGGACCAAAGTAACAAAACTGAATTTCATCAACAACCTTCTCTACATCTGATACCGTTCCACGGAACAGAGCCCTATTCAATTCATCTAACTTTATTGCTGGACTTTTAGCAAAATACAACCGTCTCACAAACTTTCTCATTTCAGTATGATGAACAGCCAGCATCCTAAAATGATGGAAAACACTATTACACACTTTTCTAGATAGACAAGCCAGAGAATGACCCTGCAAACCAGTATTCTCTCTCACTCTGCATGGATCCAGACTTTGAAGCACCTTAATCTTCTGTTTTACACTTTTTTTACTATATTCTCTTAGAAACTCACGAAATGTATCAATAGATTCCTGACGCACAGTGCAAATACTACTACAATTCCAAGTGTACACTGGGGCTTTAGGACGTCTCCCCATAGCCTCATCCGCCATCACTTGTACCTCATCTCTTGGAACCATTATCTCCTTCTCCATTATGCAACCTTTTTCACTTCATAAGCACGACCTCTGGTGTCAACTGCATGCAGCAAACTATTACTTTGAAAATAACTCTCTTCATTAAAAAAAGGTTCACTACTTGAACTATGCATCCATTTTCCTAAAAACACTTTAGAAAAGTTTGTTCTGTTCACTACTCTTTTCCTTTTGCTATGTGATTTCAGTACATTAACCATTTTGTCTAATGTACGCATCCTATTCAAAATTAAAATGAATAGTTTCCTTTTTAATTCTAATGCCTTTGCTGCAATGGCTTCAATTTCTTTTTTTCTCTTATAAAACTTAGCCTTTTGCTTATATTTCTTCACATCCTTTATCAAATTGGACATAACTCTTCTCTGAAACATTTTTCTACGTATCTCTTTAAACGCTGTTTTTCTGTTTAAGTTAATCTTTTTAGTTGCAGAAGGTATATTTGCATTAACTAAATTCTCAATTTTTTCCTGTCCTTTTCTATTGAAAACATTCTTTCCAGTACAGACATTTTGTACATTTTTCCTTTTTTTGAATATGTTCTTTAGAAAATGTTTTGTCTGCTTACCAGAAGATTTTTTCTTTTTCCCAACATGAGCATCTTCAACTAACTTAGGTCCTCCAGTTGTCTTCAAATATAGGTTTTTTTTGTGGTCTTTTTTTACTCTGGATTTTGTAGGCATCTTAAATTTTGTTCACTGCTCTTCAGCAATACCTGAAAAAAACTAAAAAAAAATTCCTTTATTTTATTTAAATATATTACTACATTTGTTTTCACATTAGTCACAAAACGAAATTTCTTTGCCAATTTGAAAGCACACTTACTACTCTTTTTTTTGGCAAGTGATAATCACTTTTACAGACTGACACATTATGAATCCACTTTTCAGATTTTTTAAAAAGCACATGTCCAAACTGCTTTTTCAGACCAGCACCATTTGTAACCTGGGTGACTGCCTACACTCCAGCAAGGGCAACCAGCCTTAGTGATGCTGAATGTATTTGCATTACTGACTGAAACCTCAAACCCCACTCGCTTGTGAATACTGTGCATGATTCCACATGGTAAGCAGCTGGGTGTGTGCTAAGAGTCTGCTTCTGCACCAAAAAATGGCTCCCCCTTTCCATCTAATGCAACTGTGAAATCACCAGAGCAATACGCAATAAATCTCTGCCTGTAATTCCTCTTTGCACACAGAGTCATGTTTTCACATTAGTCACAAAACGAAATTTCTTTGCCAATTTGAAAGCACACTTACTACTCTTTTTTTTGGCAAGTGATAAACACTTTTACAGACTGACACATTAGGAATCCACTTTTCAGATTTTTTAAAAAGCACATGTCCAAACTGCTTTTTCAGACCAGCACCATTTGTAACCTGGGTGACTGCCTACACTCCAGCAAGGGCAACCAGCCTTAGTGATGCTGAATGTATTTGCATTACTGACTGAAACCTCAAACCCCACTCGCTTGTGAATACTGTGCATGATTCCACATGGTAAGCAGCTGGGTATGTGCTAAGAGTCTGCTTCTGCACCAAAAAATGGCTCCCCCTTTCCATCTAATGCAACTGTGAAATCACCAGAGTAATACACAATAAATCTCTGTCTATAATTCCTCTTTGCACACAGAGTCATGTTTTCACATTAGTCACAAAACGAAATTTCTTTGCCAATTTGAAAGCACACATACTACTCTTTTTTTTGGCAAGTGATAAACACTTTTACAGACTGACACATTATGAATCCACTTTTCAGATTCTTAAAAAAGCACATGTCCAAACTGCTTTTTCAGACCAGCACCATTTGTAACCTGGATGACTGCCTACACTCCAGCAAGGGCAACCAGCCTTAGTGATGCTGAATGTATTTGCATTACTGACTGAAACCTCAAACCCCACTCGCTTGTGAATACTGTGCATGATTCCACATGGTAAGCAGCTGGGTGTGTGCTAAGAGTCTGCTTCTGCACCAAAAAATGGCTCCCCCTTTCCATCTAATGCAACTGTGAAATCACCAGAGCAATACGCAATAAATCTCTGCCTGTAATTCCTATTTGCACACAGAGTCATGTTATCACATTAGGCCCTTAAACGAAATTTCTTTGCCAATTTGAAAGCACACATACTACTCTTTTTTTTGGCAAGTGATAAACACTTTTACAGACTGACACATTATGAATCCACTTTTCAGATTTTTTAAAAAGCACATGTCCAAACTGCTTTTTCAGTCCAGCACCATTTGTAACCTGGGTGACTGCCTACACTCCAGCAAGGGCAACCAGCCTTAGTGATGCTGAATGTATTTGCATTACTGACTGAAACCTCAAACCCCACTCGCTTGTGAATACTGTGCATGATTCCACATGGTAAGCAGCTGCGTGTGTGCTAAGAGTCTGCTTCTGCACCAAAAAATGGCTCCCCCTTTCCTTCTAATGCAACTGTGAAATCACCAGAGTAATACGCAATAAATCTCTGTCTATAATTCCTCTTTGCACACAGAGTCATGTTTTCACATTAGTCACAAAACGAAATTTCTTTGCCAATTTGAAAGCACACTTACTGCTCTTTTTTTTGGCAAGTGATAATCACTTTTACAGACTGACACATTATGAATCCACTTTTCAGATTTTTTAAAAAGCACATGTCCAAACTGCTTTTTCAGACCAGCACCATTTGTAACCTGGGTGACTGCCTACACTCCAGCAAGGGCAACCAGCCTTAGTGATGCTGAATGTATTTGCATTACTGAGTCCAACCTCAAACCCTTAAACTATTCTTTTTTTATACCAGTACACCTTAATTTATCGTGAAAACATAGTCCATATTATTTTACATGTTCCTCACATTTAAATTTCTCCCAAAACAGAAAATAATAAACACAACTTCAACAAAAAGAATTGCATTTCTATTATTCATTTCTTAATTTACCATATACATCCCCTCTCAAACTCTAAACTCACCTTTAAAATTAGTTAGTTGTGAAAGAAATGTGGCACTCAAACAGCAGATTATCAGAGCCAGGATCTCTGTTCTTTACACCTCTCTCCTCTCAGCAGAACCAGATAATGGCAAACTTTCCCTCTCTTTTTCCACATATATACATGTTAATTTCAAATCTCAGTGCTTCCCCCTTTTTTTCAAATGTAATCACACATTTCTATTGGTTGAAAACCAACCCTTTTCCAAAAGTACCCTTCCCCCAACTTGACTTCTGCCTAGTACCCTTCCCCCAACTTGACTTCTGCCTGCTACCATAGCAACAGCTCATGGAACACTGCTGTGTGGAGTTAGGTCAGAAGTTCACCAAACAATGTTTCAATTCCACAGAGCAAGAGTGCTTGACTTTTCTAACCTAACAGCAAATCCATAGTACTGTTCTTTGGTAACACATTTTTCTGTACCAATACAAAACATGCTTCTATAAATTTACACATACAGCCTAGTTTTTAGTGTAGAATGGTATGAAACAGCCAATCAGTTCTTTTTTTAAAAAAAAATATGTATGCCTCCATTTCCAAACTGTCTTTCATTTCTTTTTACCATTCTACTGAAATACACCTCCTGAGTGCATCCAGATCTCCTTTGAAGATGTTCACAGTGTGGATTGTAGGACACAGCTATGTCTTCTGGAGTGAAAAGTTTGCAGAGAAAACAGGTATGGTGAGAGACCTTGCTTTGCCAAATGTAGACATTAAATGGATTGGTCAGAGAGGGTTAAAGTGGCACCAATTGATGCCATTGGTGAAATCCTTCATGCAAAACCAACACCCTGACCTCATAATAGTGCACTGTGGTGGCAATGACCTAGGCACTTTGACTGGGGTAGGTCTGGAAATGCTTATGAAGGACACCTTGGCACAACTGTTTTCACTTTTCCCTAAAACTGCCTTTGTGTTTTCTAACATATGCCAAAGGCAAAAATGGAACTGGTCCAATCATTTCTGTCCACAGATTGACAAAGCAAGAAAGCACGTCAACAAATCTGTTTCTGCTTTCCTCCGTGACTATGGTATGGGTTCCATTTACCACAACAACTTGCGTCACGACATGCAAGACATTTATAGAGGAGATGGTGTGCACTTCAATGATGAAGGGAACAGAGTCTTCCTCTTGAACCTTAGACTCTGCATCGGTACTTACTTGTAGGTACCACTAAAAAATCACTTCATAAACACAACGGCTCTTTTTAGAGCCCCTTAATATCTAAACACTTAAATCTGCATTTCATTTCTTTTTTTATTTTATTTTTTACCGTACGCTTACCGTACGCGTACCCCGCGATTTTTTTTAAAATCAATAAATGTTTTCTTTGTACTTTTCTGTCCTTCTTTGACCCCCTTACAAATGTTAGGGGGTCTGTAACTCTCCTCCTTGCCCCCTTTTCTTGTTATCACTCTTTTTTTTCTGAGTGAAACACACGAAATGGCGGCCGCCGCTTCCTGGTTTCGGCCGATTCGAATGTTTACTAAGATCTAAGAGCCAATCAGAATCGTGCTCGCGCACGCCACCGTACGCGTACGGTAAGCGTACCGTAAGCGCACCGTACGCTGGCTCAGATATATATATTAATTTAAAGGCTATTTTCTCAGAATCTACTGAACAGATTTACACCAAACCTACAAAAGGCACTTCCTTGACCTGAGGACTACCTCTCTGCCAAATTTCTAGTAATTCTGTTCAGCCGTTCGGGCTGTAGCCCTGTCTAAAGGTCCTATGGAAAAATGCATGGGAACAACGCGTTTTGGGACCCCCCTTTTATCTCAGCCCCCGCTTGACGAATCCCCCCGAGACTTTCAGGGAAGGAGCGGAGCGGAGCGCCCCACCTATTTTGAAACATTTGCGAGGATTCGTCGACCGGCGCCAAAGTTATTCAAAATAGAATGTTGCAGATTTCCTATGGAAACGTGGTCCTAACTATAACTACCTACTGGCGACCGCCAGTAGGTAATATATATATAGATATATAGATATATATATTTATAAGTTACCTACTGGCGGTCGCCAGTAGGTAGTTATAGTTAGGACCTAGTTACCATAGGAAAATCGTAACATTCTATTCCCAATAACTTTGACGCTGATTGACGTATCGTAGTGAAATTTTCAAAACTCGCGGGGCGCTGCGGTCCGCTCCTATCTTCAAAGATTCGGGGTGATTCGGTAAGCGGACGCTGAGAAAAAAGGGGTCCCAAAACGTGTTTTCCCCATGCAATTTTCCATAGGAACCTTTAGTCGCAGCTACAGCCCGAACTGCTGAACGGAATTACACCAAATTTTGCAAAAAGGTAGCCCCTTGGTTCAGAGTTGTGCCTTTTAGTTAAATGGTGTAAATCCGTTCAGTAGTTTTTAAAATATTAATGGAAAAAGAAATATATATATATCTGGGCGGAGCCTAACAACACATCTCATCGTGAGATCTGATTGGCTGTCAGCACTTCATCCAAGAAGTGTTGGCAGCCATCTTGGGACCAATATACATGATAGCACCTCATTAAAAAGCATTTCAGTTAATAGAAGGTTTTAAGACTTTAGTTAAATTATAAATCATTTGTTGATGGTACCATACTCATTTTAGAAATTGTGGTGTGTTCTATAACATGTGTGAAACCTTTGGTTTTTTCATTGAATTTCTAAGGTTTTTTAAACGCTAATTCCTAACTATAACGTGTGTGAAACCCATGGTTTTTTCAGTGAATTTGCAAGGTTTTTTAAATGCTAATTCCTAACTATAACGTGAGTGAAACCCATGTTTTTTTCAGTGAATTTGCAAGGTTTTTTAAATGTTATTTTTTTTTTTTTCTTCTTTTTTTTTTACATATTTTTATTTTAATTGTCTATCCTTTTTTAAAGACTATGGTTAAATTTTAAAAATTCTACAAAATGTTTTTATTTTACAATTTTTTTTAAATAAACAGGTAAAATTTATTAGCAATACATTTTTTTTTTTTACCGTGCGCGTACGGTAAGCGCACGTCTTGCTGTAATTACGTTAGATTTCTACGCTGTTTGCGTTCATTTACGCAATTTGCGTAGATGCACGTCACGCGCGCATAGCGCGTAACGCGTACGCTGCACGCGCACGTTACGCGGAAGTGAAGGGGCGTGCCTGTTTTGCGCATGCGCGCGAGCGCGTGTCTTTTTTACGCGCATGCGTACTTTTGCCGTAAGCGCACCGTAAGCGTACCGTAAGCGTACGGTAGGTCATGTGATCATGAAACACAACTTTTGATTGGTTGAAACTACTTTCAGTTCTAGAACTCTCCTACACCACACCCATTCCCCTCATTTCTGCTTGTGATCCCTTAGGAGAAGGAGCTGGGTTGTCTTTGTGATACGATGGCAGAACAGCAGAGCTCTTCTGAGAGTGAGGCTAGCAGCACTACCTTGAGGCAGAGAGCGAGGAAACAAAAGACCTCTTACATATGGGAGTATTTTTCTTTTCCAGAAGGCCAGCAAAAGGTAAATGCACCCTTAGTGACTTGTAAGCTGTGTAAGCGTGTACTTTCAAGAGGGAATCCCGACAGGAAGTATTCCTTTGGGAATCACACCATGATGAGACACCTTAAGGATGTACACAGAAGGACACATGCTCGACTTACTGAAGGTAACCCTTCAGTAAATCAACCAAGCACATCCACAGCAGCTCAGCCTGGACCATCATCTGCAGTGCTGAGTCCTTCTTCTGCAGGTCAGGTGAGCCCTTCATCTGTGGTGGGAGCATCTCCTTTTTCTGGTCCTCTGGAAATTAACCCTCGGTTTGCGAGGGTTGAAGTACGGTGCGCCACTTGTCATGATCTAATTAGTTATAGGGAGACCAGTATTTCCCTAGTGAACAATAAAATAGATCAGCACACTTGTCGTACCATCTAATATTCCCAATCTTTCTTTCCTCTGTCCCTGCATGAACACAACGGCTCTTTTAAGAGCCAACCTTACCTTTCATCTTTTTTTTATATATGTTTTTAAAAACTTTTTTTATTTTTTTTTTACCGTACGGTACGCGTAATTTTTTTTTTTTTTTTTTTTTAAAACACTAAAAATCAATTATCACATTACAAGGTCCTTGAGAGACTACAATTAAAAACTGAAAATGTGATTGTAGAGAAGTGGAAAAAAGGGACCATGATATTATTGACTTACCATACCCACTCAAAAAAATATTTATTCATTGAAATTTTTTTTTAATTGCTTTAAAAATGGTTCTAGTTTTCGAAAATTTTCTATCTCAATCTGAAAAAAAAGAAAAAAGTATTAATATTTAATAAAACATTTTATAATACAGTACACATATTTACATATTTTTCAAAAAATATTTTTGCCTTTTTTTGCTGTTTTCAGAATATATTGCATTTCACTATAAATTGTGAAAGCAATTGCATTCATCATTTAACAGCGGGCAAAAAAAAAATTAACAATCTCAAAGATTGTTTTAAAAAAGCCCACAATCTCTTTTTGCATAAACATAACTTTATAGAAATGCATAATATTCTTAAAAAATATCATCTAATATCAATACTTATTTCTTTAAAATACCGTCTGATATTTTTGTTTCATAAGTATAATCACAATAATATATCTCAAATAACTCCACAATACATCTGGTTCCATTTCATTTAGGCCAAATAGTAATTTTAAAATTCTTTTTTGGTTAAATTTCCAATGGTAATCCAATAAAAATCTAAAGTTTAAATTGTACAGATCTCACCGATTCTCTGTAACATTTTGGTTACCGAAAGATTTATTGATAATTAAATAAGTCCACAATAGAATTGTTTACCTTTCCGCATGGCCAAATAGTAATTTTAAAAATCTTTTTTGAAAAAATTTCCAATGGCAATCCAATAACATTCCAAAATTTAAATTGTGCAGATGTTACTGATTTTTTCTAAATTTTTGGTTTTCCAAAGTTTCCTTAAAAAATGGAAACATTCCACATTACAATTGGTTACCTTTCCATTAGGCCAAATGATAATTTGTTAAATCTTTTTATTTGTAAATTCCAAATGGTAATCCAATAAAATGGTAAAATTGTTTTGTCCAGATGTTGCCAAATCTCTCTAAAATTTAGGTTTCAGGAAGATTAGATAGGAATTTGCTAAATCAAAAGGCAAACGTTGCTTAAAAATCAATTGGGAATCATTACACAGTGTCCAGCCTTTTTCACATTTAAGATAAACTGTGTAATGACCAGAAGTTACAGTAGGTCCATCATGGAAAATTATTGCAACTGTTACAAAAGTTTTTCCTGAAATTGATAATTGCTGTCCTGTAAACTTCTTTATTAAAGTATCCAATTTTGAACCATCAGCTCTACATCGTTGCATCATTAAAATTACATACTGTCCGTATTCCTTTAAAATTAACGTTGAAAACATGTCAGATTTACACTCACCGCATTGCATGCTATGATTAGCATCTTTAACTAATTTAGCCAAAGTGACTGTTTTACTCTCTGGCAATGTTAAAAAAATAAACCTTTCATTATCAACATTAGAGCCACATATATTATAACAGTTTTCACAACTATGTTCCCATTTATAAGAGAGACCAAATAAATTTTCAATGGGAACCCCTTCTTCTTCCAGTACCTGAAGAAAATACATCAAGAATTCCTGTGCGTCTTGCTGTACATTTTGAGAAAACTGTGTTCGTCCTGAACATACATCTAAAACTTTTCTAATTTCAGTAGCACTTTCTATTTGAGTTTTATCATTACTCAGCTTTTCAAAAAGGAGACTCAGCACAGAACAGAATCTTTTTCCCTGATTTACTATTATCTGCTCTTGCAAACTTTCCAGATAAAATGCAACATTCAGCACTACATTAGCGTAGCAGTTGACACCAGAGCTATTTTCAAAAAGACATCCTACAACCTGTTCTTAATTTTCCTTATTCTTTTTGCTTGCAATTACATCACTCCTCTTTTTTTTCCTCCTCTCTACATCTTCATTACAGATATTCTCATTTCTCCTTTTACGAGAAACTACACGTTTCTCCAACACAGGATACTGACCTAAATGAGGAGCATAGCTTCTTCTTAATCTATTATACTCCTTTACACAATTTGTATCAGCACTAACTTTTGAATCATCAAAGTCTATCATGAATAAACCTGATAATGTTTTCACTCGTGACAAAGCAACATATGCCATACCTTCTTTGAACACAGTTGAACCAATGTTCACAAATGCACAATCTACAGTCAATCCTTGAGACTTGTGAATAGTTACAGCATATGCTAGCGAAAACGGAAACTGCTTCCTACGTACATATAAGTCTTTCACAAGCATGAAACGAACTGAACAACGACAAATGTCTTTAACTTCTTCTATCTGATCAAATTTTATTTTTAAACATTCAATTCCATCTTTTTTCTGATAATTAATAAAACCCACAACTCTTCCCATAGCTCCATTAACTAAACCTTTTTCAACATCCAAATTTCTCCTTAAAAATACTCTACAGTTCATGCAAACATATAGATTTGTTTCTAATCCAGCTGTTTTGGAAATGTTCTTCTCTAGTGAATCCAATTTATTTTTCAGTGTGCCTGTTAATGTGACAGTAATTCTTCCATCCTCAATTTTGTCCACTGCTTCCAATTTCCTGATATCTTCCTTTTCCAATTTCAAAAGCTCCTCATTGAATATTGAGCATTCACGTAGAGTTGGCATTAAGCAGATGACACTTTTCTTTTCTGCAATGTTCTTGTATATCTTCTCTGCAACTATTTCTTCCTTTGGAAATAAATTATGTAGCAGCCGACTATGTAATGCTTTTTTGCCAGCTTCAGTGAGTAGTCCAATTCTGATATCTTTCAGAATACTTCCATATTCTTCATCGTTTGCTTGCCTCATATTAGTAGTAAGTTCCTTGTACTCAAAGAAGGACCAAATATTTGCATTACCGATGCTTCCCAATGACTTCTTCGTGTCTTCATGTGTCACAGTATTAAACACTGGTTGTCCTTTAACTGGAGTAAGTTGCAAAAGATCTCCAAAAACTATGACGTGTTTTCCTCCAAATAACACGTCATAGTCTGTCTTCAGAATTTGCTGCATTCTTAAATGCACAAAGGCAAGCATTAAGTTTGATACCATGCTCACCTCATCAATAATGAGAACTTGCATCTTCTTCAATACTCTTGAAACTTCCAAGCATGCTTCTCCAGTTAGCTTGTTGTATTGTATTTTGTTCTCATGCTCCACTGGTAACATTAGCAAACGATGTAAAGTGATTCCTTTTATGTTATATGCTGCTAACCCAGTTGGAGCAGTAACCACACAAGACAAAGTAGAATCCGTTTTTTGCTGTAGGTAGCTTCTGATGACTTTTATTAGGAAACTTTTTCCAGTTCCAGCTTGTCCGCTTACATACATCCTGATTGGATGAAATGATGTGCATGAGCACTCTTTTTTTCATGTAGAAATCCGTGATCAATTTTGTTTCTGATCTCTTCATAAATTTGTTGCTGCTCTTCGTTCAGTTGTCTTTCCAAATTTTGTAAGTCTATAAATTCTTCTTGAGCTTGATTCATAGCCGTTTCCACTTCATTCATGGCTATTGATGCTTCATTTTCAACTATTGGTTGTCCTAGGGGATCTTGACTGAGTGTTCCTGAACTTTGGCTGTCCTGAGAACTGTCTCTAGCTATTTCTGCTGCAATTGTAGTTTCCTGTTCAATTTCTTCATTTAACATTTGCAGATAAGTTGAGAATGTACTGCATTGTATGCTGTCTTTGCAAGCATTAAAAGAATCTTCATAGCTTTGAAATTCTCCCAGTAGTTCATCCTCTGTACGCCATGGTTTAAACAGCTGTAAAAGAGCCAAGTAGTAAAATTCCTTTTTGTCAGTAGTGTCGCAACTCAGCTTCCTGTGATTTATCAAACTTCCTTTTGTTTGCTTCACCAAACATCCTTCTTCACCAATGACTTTATATTTTCCATTGTTGATGTCTTCTGTGGCTTTCCGTGAATAAATGTAGTTCTGCAGCACTTCATAGAGACACATGTTCTCCAGATGATGACTTCTCTTGGGATAATATGTGTCCAACATGTTTGATTTGAAAATATCTGTACTTTCTGGGTCATTCTCGGCCAAATATTCAATTTCTCCAACAGATTTCAGTACCCGATTTCTCATTGCTGCAAGGCCTAAACTTGCCCAAATTATTCTTCTTGATTTCGAGTAGAGACTTGCAGAAGATTACCTATCTGAACATTCGTAGGATCCAATTTCTCGATGCGATAACATCTTCAAACTGAAACTGTACAGCTTCTTACTGACAGTTTTCTCGTGAGAAATCTCTTCCCACATTTCCTTCAATTCTGTTTTTTCTGATTTCGTAATGTAAGACGTTACATATCGAGCAACAGCAATGGAATTGTCAGCTACATACTGTATATCCATGTTAGCGTTCCACATGGATAAAATCACTGGGTTGTAGTCATTTATATTTTTTGATTCTTCTTTTCTTTTAAGGTTGTAGGTATTCTTAGGTGATTTTCTTGTGATAGTATGTCTCACAGATGACATAAAACTGTTAACTCTTCCATTTGAAAGAACAGGTCTAGGAAATCCAAATCGACATTTAGTGTAGTATTTATCTTTGCTCTTGTATTTCCGTCAACAGTATTTTCCACACCGATGACTTTGGAAACGTAAAACTTGCTCCTTTAACTTTTTCTCTTCTGTGCTTTTTGGTATAGCACATGTTGCATATTCTTCAATGTAAGATAACACTGCTTCATCAGTATCTGTTCCAAACTTTGGGGCATCCTTGATCCACAACAGCATATGAATATGAGGAGCACCTCTTGCCTGGTACTCTTTTCTCCAAAAGAAATCCACTACTTCTCCTAGAGGTGGATTTTTTTTATTGCAGATGAAGGACATCATAGCCTCAAATCTATGATTGAAATATCTTCAAACATTAACCGGATCCAATGAGCACAGTTCTCCTGCTGTCTTGTATTCGATGTTTTTAATGTTTGAATTTGCCTCTTGTAGAAAATCCAGTAAATCATCCCAAGCGTACTCGGCACAGCTTAGGGTAACGAACCATGTTGGTGTTCCTAAATTCCGTAACATGCATTTTAATTCACCATGGCGTCGGTACCAATATTCATTTGTCTCACGCTGACAAGCCATCAGATTGATCAGTTGTGTTTCCAAATGATCATCTCGGTGCTGCACTTTCTCCATAAAATCCTTAGCAGACACATTTTGTAAATGTACTCCACTTTTTAAAATGTGATTTACTGCTTAAGACAATGCAGACAAGTCGCTTTCAAATAAAAGATGGAACAAATAAGGAATACTTTGTCGAAATCTGGGATCTTCAGCATATAGTCTTGTAGTCCGATACTCAGAAGCTGGAATCTGTTCCGGACGTTCATCGTATCGTCCTCCTTTTCCTTTAGGAAACAGCTGGGGAAAACATCGAGCTTCCAAGCTCTCCTCCCATACACTCACGGGAGTTCCTTTTGCTTTCTTCATCTGAAATAGATCAATATTGTCTCCCATAACTTCTTTTGAATGAAGAGGATGTATGCTAAAATGTTCATAAATTTCTTCTTCCTTTGACTTGTCCACTTTTTCAATTTGTCCAGTTGGTGTTTCTGTGTCTTCTTGTAAATCTTCTTCTTCTTCTTCTTCTATATAAATTGATTCATACCATTTGTTATTCCTTTTCAAATACAAATTTGCTCTTTGTACTTTCCGTACATCTACCAGCTCCTGCCAAATCTTCTTATTCTTTGTAGGTACACCATTAACCAGAATAATTAATGGTTCAGTTTCCAAAGTATCCGCATCAATAGTTTCCATATTTATTTTCAAATCCAAGGGCAAATACACCACTCTACCTTTTAAACCTCTCAGTAAATCTGAAGGAGGTAATTTACCAGTTTTGGGCTCCATACGTACTATGGTCTGGAACGGATGAACACATTGAATGAGTATAGACTCATATGTATTTAATTCAGAAAGTTCAGCAGGAATAGCATCCAATTCTAAATTATTATGTACAGCTCTGGTCGGCATTCTATTTTCCTCTAACTTGTTGTAACAGTATTTACAAATACGCTGATCTTCACCCAATTCAAAACAATTTTCAAGAAATATATATGTGGCAAAATCCTTCCACTTATAATTATCTTCATTTTCACTCTTTCTATAGAGATCAACATTCCTAGTTTGTTTTCTATAATGAGTTCTGCGGCAACAAATACAAGTAATATTTGGTCTTTCATTAGAGATTATTGCAAATTTTGTTATGTGATCATTAAATGTCTTACTTACAGAGGGTTCTACATTCACTTCCACTTCTTCCTCATTTACTGTGTCCTTCTCTGCACTGTTTTGTTCAGGACCAAAGTAACAAAACTGAATTTCATCAACAACCTTCTCTACATCTGATACCGTTCCACAGAACAGAGCCCTATTCAATTCATCTAACTTTATTGCTGGACTTTTAGCAAAATACAACCGTCTCACAAACTTTCTCATTTCAGTATGATGAACAGCCAGCATCCTAAAATGATGGAAAACACTATTACACACTTTTCTAGATAGACAAGCCAGAGAATGACCCTGCAAACCAGTATTCTCTCTCACTCTGCATGGATCCAGACTTTGAAGCACCTTAATCTTCTGTTTTACACTTTTTTTACTATATTCTCTTAGAAACTCACGAAATGTATCAATAGATTCCTGACGCACAGTGCAAATACTACTACAATTCCAAGTGTACACTGGGGCTTTAGGACGTCTCCCCATAGCCTCATCCGCCATCACTTGTACCTCATCTCTTGGAACCATTATCTCCTTCTCCATTATGCAACCTTTTTCACTTCATAAGCACGACCTCTGGTGTCAACTGCATGCAGCAAACTATTACTTTGAAAATAACTCTCTTCATTAAAAAAAGGTTCACTACTTGAACTATGCATCCATTTTCCTAAAAACACTTTAGAAAAGTTTGTTCTGTTCACTACTCTTTTCCTTTTGCTATGTGATTTCAGTACATTAACCATTTTGTCTAATGTACGCATCCTATTCAAAATTAAAATGAATAGTTTCCTTTTTAATTCTAATGCCTTTGCTGCAATGGCTTCAATTTCTTTTTTTCTCTTATAAAACTTAGCCTTTTGCTTATATTTCTTCACATCCTTTATCAAATTGGACATAACTCTTCTCTGAAACATTTTTCTACGTATCTCTTTAAACGCTGTTTTTCTGTTTAAGTTAATCTTTTTAGTTGCAGAAGGTATATTTGCATTAACTAAATTCTCAATTTTTTCCTGTCCTTTTCTATTGAAAACATTCTTTCCAGTACAGACATTTTGTACATTTTTCCTTTTTTTGAATATGTTCTTTAGAAAATGTTTTGTCTGCTTACCAGAAGATTTTTTCTTTTTCCCAACATGAGCATCTTCAACTAACTTAGGTCCTCCAGTTGTCTTCAAATATAGGTTTTTTTTGTGGTCTTTTTTTACTCTGGATTTTGTAGGCATCTTAAATTTTGTTCACTGCTCTTCAGCAATACCTGAAAAAAACTAAAAAAAAATTCCTTTATTTTATTTAAATATATTACTACATTTGTTTTCACATTAGTCACAAAACGAAATTTCTTTGCCAATTTGAAAGCACACTTACTACTCTTTTTTTTGGCAAGTGATAATCACTTTTACAGACTGACACATTATGAATCCACTTTTCAGATTTTTTAAAAAGCACATGTCCAAACTGCTTTTTCAGACCAGCACCATTTGTAACCTGGGTGACTGCCTACACTCCAGCAAGGGCAACCAGCCTTAGTGATGCTGAATGTATTTGCATTACTGACTGAAACCTCAAACCCCACTCGCTTGTGAATACTGTGCATGATTCCACATGGTAAGCAGCTGGGTGTGTGCTAAGAGTCTGCTTCTGCACCAAAAAATGGCTCCCCCTTTCCATCTAATGCAACTGTGAAATCACCAGAGCAATACGCAATAAATCTCTGCCTGTAATTCCTCTTTGCACACAGAGTCATGTTTTCACATTAGTCACAAAACGAAATTTCTTTGCCAATTTGAAAGCACACTTACTACTCTTTTTTTTGGCAAGTGATAAACACTTTTACAGACTGACACATTAGGAATCCACTTTTCAGATTTTTTAAAAAGCACATGTCCAAACTGCTTTTTCAGACCAGCACCATTTGTAACCTGGGTGACTGCCTACACTCCAGCAAGGGCAACCAGCCTTAGTGATGCTGAATGTATTTGCATTACTGACTGAAACCTCAAACCCCACTCGCTTGTGAATACTGTGCATGATTCCACATGGTAAGCAGCTGGGTATGTGCTAAGAGTCTGCTTCTGCACCAAAAAATGGCTCCCCCTTTCCATCTAATGCAACTGTGAAATCACCAGAGTAATACACAATAAATCTCTGTCTATAATTCCTCTTTGCACACAGAGTCATGTTTTCACATTAGTCACAAAACGAAATTTCTTTGCCAATTTGAAAGCACACATACTACTCTTTTTTTTGGCAAGTGATAAACACTTTTACAGACTGACACATTATGAATCCACTTTTCAGATTCTTAAAAAAGCACATGTCCAAACTGCTTTTTCAGACCAGCACCATTTGTAACCTGGATGACTGCCTACACTCCAGCAAGGGCAACCAGCCTTAGTGATGCTGAATGTATTTGCATTACTGACTGAAACCTCAAACCCCACTCGCTTGTGAATACTGTGCATGATTCCACATGGTAAGCAGCTGGGTGTGTGCTAAGAGTCTGCTTCTGCACCAAAAAATGGCTCCCCCTTTCCATCTAATGCAACTGTGAAATCACCAGAGCAATACGCAATAAATCTCTGCCTGTAATTCCTATTTGCACACAGAGTCATGTTATCACATTAGGCCCTTAAACGAAATTTCTTTGCCAATTTGAAAGCACACATACTACTCTTTTTTTTGGCAAGTGATAAACACTTTTACAGACTGACACATTATGAATCCACTTTTCAGATTTTTTAAAAAGCACATGTCCAAACTGCTTTTTCAGTCCAGCACCATTTGTAACCTGGGTGACTGCCTACACTCCAGCAAGGGCAACCAGCCTTAGTGATGCTGAATGTATTTGCATTACTGACTGAAACCTCAAACCCCACTCGCTTGTGAATACTGTGCATGATTCCACATGGTAAGCAGCTGCGTGTGTGCTAAGAGTCTGCTTCTGCACCAAAAAATGGCTCCCCCTTTCCTTCTAATGCAACTGTGAAATCACCAGAGTAATACGCAATAAATCTCTGTCTATAATTCCTCTTTGTACACAGAGTCATGTTTTCACATTAGTCACAAAACGAAATTTCTTTGCCAATTTGAAAGCACACTTACTGCTCTTTTTTTTGGCAAGTGATAATCACTTTTACAGACTGACACATTATGAATCCACTTTTCAGATTTTTTAAAAAGCACATGTCCAAACTGCTTTTTCAGACCAGCACCATTTGTAACCTGGGTGACTGCCTACACTCCAGCAAGGGCAACCAGCCTTAGTGATGCTGAATGTATTTGCATTACTGAGTCCAACCTCAAACCCTTAAACTATTCTTTTTTTATACCAGTACACCTTAATTTATCGTGAAAACATAGTCCATATTATTTTACATGTTCCTCACATTTAAATTTCTCCCAAAACAGAAAATAATAAACACAACTTCAACAAAAAGAATTGCATTTCTATTATTCATTTCTTAATTTACCATATACATCCCCTCTCAAACTCTAAACTCACCTTTAAAATTAGTTAGTTGTGAAAGAAATGTGGCACTCAAACAGCAGATTATCAGAGCCAGGATCTCTGTTCTTTACACCTCTCTCCTCTCAGCAGAACCAGATAATGGCAAACTTTCCCTCTCTTTTTCCACATATATACATGTTAATTTCAAATCTCAGTGCTTCCCCCTTTTTTTCAAATGTAATCACACATTTCTATTGGTTGAAAACCAACCCTTTTCCAAAAGTACCCTTCCCCCAACTTGACTTCTGCCTAGTACCCTTCCCCCAACTTGACTTCTGCCTGCTACCATAGCAACAGCTCATGGAACACTGCTGTGTGGAGTTAGGTCAGAAGTTCACCAAACGATGTTTCAATTCCACAGAGCAAGAGTGCTTGACTTTTCTAACCTAACAGCAAATCCATAGTACTGTTCTTTGGTAACACATTTTTCTGTACCAATACAAAACATGCTTCTATAAATTTACACATACAGCCTAGTTTTTAGTGTAGAATGGTATGAAACAGCCAATCAGTTCTTTTTTTAAAAAAAAATATGTATGCCTCCATTTCCAAACTGTCTTTCATTTCTTTTTACCATTCTACTGAAATACACCTCCTGAGTGCATCCAGATCTCCTTTGAAGATGTTCACAGTGTGGATTGTAGGACACAGCTATGTCTTCTGGAGTGAAAAGTTTGCAGAGAAAACAGGTATGGTGAGAGACCTTGCTTTGCCAAATGTAGACATTAAATGGATTGGTCAGAGAGGGTTAAAGTGGCACCAATTGATGCCATTGGTGAAATCCTTCATGCAAAACCAACACCCTGACCTCATAATAGTGCACTGTGGTGGCAATGACCTAGGCACTTTGACTGGGGTAGGTCTGGAAATGCTTATGAAGGACACCTTGGCACAACTGTTTTCACTTTTCCCTAAAACTGCCTTTGTGTTTTCTAACATATGCCAAAGGCAAAAATGGAACTGGTCCAATCATTTCTGTCCACAGATTGACAAAGCAAGAAAGCACGTCAACAAATCTGTTTCTGCTTTCCTCCGTGACTATGGTATGGGTTCCATTTACCACAACAACTTGCGTCACGACATGCAAGACATTTATAGAGGAGATGGTGTGCACTTCAATGATGAAGGGAACAGAGTCTTCCTCTTGAACCTTAGACTCTGCATCGGTACTTACTTGTAGGTACCACTAAAAAATCACTTCATAAACACAACGGCTCTTTTTAGAGCCCCTTAATATCTTAACACTTAAATCTGCATTTCATTTCTTTTTTTATTTTATTTTTTACCGTACGCTTACCGTACGCGTACCCCGCGATTTTTTTTAAAATCAATAAATGTTTTCTTTGTACTTTTCTGTCCTTCTTTGACCCCCTTACAAATGTTAGGGGGTCTGTAACTCTCCTCCTTGCCCCCTTTTCTTGTTATCACTCTTTTTTTTCTGAGTGAAACACACGAAATGGCGGCCGCCGCTTCCTGGTTTCGGCCGATTCGAATGTTTACTAAGATCTAAGAGCCAATCAGAATCGTGCTCGCGCACGCCACCGTACGCGTACGGTAAGCGTACCGTAAGCGCACCGTACGCTGGCTCAGATATATATATTAATTTAAAGGCTATTTTCTCAGAATCTACTGAACAGATTTACACCAAACCTACAAAAGGCACTTTCTTGACCTGAGGACTACCTCTCTGCCAAATTTCTAGTAATTCTGTTCAGCCGTTCGGGCTGTAGCCCTGTCTAAAGGTCCTATGGAAAAATGCATGGGAACAACGCGTTTTGGGACCCCCCTTTTATCTCAGCCCCCGCTTGACGAATCCCCCCGAGACTTTCAGGGAAGGAGCGGAGCGGAGCGCCCCACCTATTTTGAAACATTTGCGAGGATTCGTCGACCGGCGCCAAAGTTATTCAAAATAGAATGTTGCAGATTTCCTATGGAAACGTGGTCCTAACTATAACTACCTACTGGCGACCGCCAGTAGGTAATATATATATAGATATATAGATATATATATTTATAAGTTACCTACTGGCGGTCGCCAGTAGGTAGTTATAGTTAGGACCTAGTTACCATAGGAAAATCGTAACATTCTATTCCCAATAACTTTGACGCTGATTGACGTATCGTAGTGAAATTTTCAAAACTCGCGGGGCGCTGCGGTCCGCTCCTATCTTCAAAGATTCGGGGTGATTCGGTAAGCGGACGCTGAGAAAAAAGGGGGTCCCAAAACGTGTTTTCCCCATGCAATTTTCCATAGGAACCTTTAGTCGCAGCTACAGCCCGAACTGCTGAACGGAATTACACCAAATTTTGCAAAAAGGTAGCCCCTTGGTTCAGAGTTGTGCCTTTTAGTTAAATGGTGTAAATCCGTTCAGTAGTTTTTAAAATATTAATGGAAAAAGAAATATATATATATCTGGGCGGAGCCTAACAACACATCTCATCGTGAGATCTGATTGGCTGTCAGCACTTCATCCAAGAAGTGTTGGCAGCCATCTTGGGACCAATATACATGATAGCACCTCATTAAAAAGCATTTCAGTTAATAGAAGGTTTTAAGACTTTAGTTAAATTATAAATCATTTGTTGATGGTACCATACTCATTTTAGAAATTGTGGTGTGTTCTAAGGTGATTTTACCATGTGAAAAAGTCTTCTGCTGTGATATCATAAATCATGTTTGCGAGAAAACTTTTCCCACAGAGGTTTGGAAGGTGATCTATAAGCTAAACTGAGAGCATATTTTCTGCAAATTCACATTATCTTTCTCAGTCATGTGAGAATGAAGTCTGACATTCTCAGTAAAACATGTACATCCAACAAGGACAGAGACTGTCAGCTGATACCTTTGTGTTCTACTGCAGCTTCCCAGAGTGTTCTAAAGAACAACTAGAGCGCTAACAGTACTACTTATGACAAACGTATTGCACACATGAAGCCATCTTGATTGGAATAAAGTGGTAACTCTTAAAACATTTAATTTAAAAAGGAACACAATGAGGGGGTTCATTTTGCCATAGAAAGTATGATTAGTGCTGCAAAAAGAACATTTTGAGTGACTTCTCAAGTACTCTTCTATTTCATTAAAAAATTCTGACATGCAGACTAAAACATGCACTTCCAATACCAGCAGCAGACTTCCCCGGTGAGCAGTAGCTTTACTGCAGTGATCTAATGAGCAACTAGAGTGCTAACATTCTGAATTTATAGCAAATGTGTGGCACATCTGAGTGCCTTCTTGATGGAATCAAACTAAAAAATTGAAAGTATATCCTACTGAGGAGACTGTAGTAAATGAGGAAATTAGGAAACTTCATAACAAATAAGTCTCCCAAGATGGCCACCAGAGACAAAAGAGCCCAAATGTAGCACAAATATCACCCAGATGTAGCCCAAGTATAGCCAAATGACAGAATGTCCCAGAGTGTTCTAACGAACAACTAGAGCGCTAACAGTCTTACTTATGACAAAAGTATGGCACACCTGAAGCCATCTTGATTGGAATCAAGTGGTAACACTAAAAATCATTTAATTTGCAAAGGAACAAAATGAGGGGGTTCATTTTGCCATAGAAATTATGATTATTGCTGCAGAAAGAAAAATTAGGGCACATTTTGACTTCTCAAATCCTCTTCTATTTCATAAAAAAATTCTGACATGCAGACTGAAACAAGCACTTTGAATACCAGCAGCAGACTTCCCTGGTGAGCAGTAGCTTTACTACAGTGATCTAATGAGCACCTAGAGTGCTAACATTCAGAATTTATGGCAAATGTGTGACACATCTGAATGCCTTCTTGATGGAACCAAAGTAAAAAACTGACAGTATTTCCTACTGAGGAGACTGCAGTAAATGAGGAAATTAGGAAACGTCATAACAAATAAGTCTCCCAAGATGGCCACCAGAGACAAAAGAGCCCAAATGTAGCACAAATATCACCCAGATGAAGCCCAATAATAGCCCAATGACAGAATGTCCCAGAGTGTTTTTAAGAACACCTAGAGCGCTTACTGTCTTACTTATGACAAAAGTATGGCACACCTGAAGCCATCTTGATTGGAATAAACTGGTAACACTTAAAACATGTAATTTAAAAAGGAACACAATGAGGGGTTAATTTTGCCATAGAAATTATGATTAGTGCTGAAGAAAGAAAAAGTAGGACACATTTTGTGTGACTTCTCAAATCCTCTTCTATTTCATTAAAGAATTCTGACATGCAGACTGAAACATGCACTTTTAATACCAGCAGCAGACTTCCGTGGTGAGCAGTAGCTTTACTACAGTGATCTAATGAGCAACTAGAGTTTCAGAATTTATGGCAAATGTGTGACATATCTGAATACCTTCTTGATGGAATCAAAGTAAAAAACTGAAAGCATTTCCTACTGAGGAGACTGCAGTAAATGAGGAAATAAGGAAACTTCATATAAAATAAATCTCCCAAGATGGCCACCAGAGACAAAAGAGCCCAAATGCAGCACAAATATCACCCAGATGTAGCCCACATGTAGCCCAATGACAGAGGTGTGCAAAACACTTTTTATTTTTTGTGTTTTTGCAGTTTTATATAGTGCAGACTTGTCAGGCATTGGAGTGCTTTACATGAGCATTGGTTACATCACCCAAGAACAAATTTATTTTGGTTTTAGACATGGGGAGATTAAGTGATTTGACAAGAATCACAGAATGTCGAGCTGAAGCAGAAACTCCAACATGGTTCCCCAGTTGCAAAGTCTGCAGCTCTGGAAGTAACACCACATCCTCTCCCCTAAGTGCAACATTTAATCAAATGGTCAACTGGATAAAAAAAACATAAAGATAACAAATAATTTAAAAGTGCTTTGTCGCTATTTGAAAACTCAGAAAATATGTCCTCATTTTAGTTTTT
This sequence comes from Triturus cristatus, assembly GCF_964204655.1. Classification (NCBI taxonomy): domain Eukaryota; kingdom Metazoa; phylum Chordata; class Amphibia; order Caudata; family Salamandridae; genus Triturus; species Triturus cristatus. The sequence continues at coordinate 133,251,824 of NC_140586.1, read as the reverse complement.
TAGAGCACTAACCATAATTTTGATGCAAATAAGACCCTCTCATATGTGTAATTTCTAAAGGAAATGCTCTAGGTATTACAGTTTTGATTATATCAAGATGACGTCAGGCGTTCCACACTTTTGTAATAAATATAGAATGTTAGCAATCTAGTTGTTCATTAGGATACTGTTGAGAGGCAGAGGCCAGGGGCACTGACTCTGAAAATTGAAGGCAGGTAGGAGGGTGCAGAGGCAACAATTTGACCACACTGGGCAGGCAGGAAGGGCAGTGGCAGCACAACAGACTATGGAGGGCAGTGGAAAGGGGGGCAGGGGCAACAAACCAACAATACAGGACTGGCAAGAGAGGCTGTGGCAATATAATATACCATTGTGGGCAGAAGGAAGAGGCAGTGGTAGTACAACCATACATGCCAACAGACCCGATTCAGCCAGAAAACGTCCAATGTTTTTAAGCTCAAATGAGCTTTATTTGATCTGTCTCCTGTCTACAATCTCCTCTTTTTCAATGTAACTCAAAGGTGAAAGTCAATACCCCAGTTTTTTTTCAAAATCTCCCTCTTACCAAGTTCAAAATGTTCGCAAGTATGGCACATTGGATCATGGACGGTAGGAGGAATTGAGGTAGGGACATGGACTCGGATAACAGAGGACAGGAGGGACATGGAGAGGTGCACCAAACTGACCCTACAGGGCAGGCATCAGGGTTTGCAGTAGCACAATACGCCACACAGGGCATGCGGGACAGGAGTGCAGCACAACAATCCATAGAAAGCAATAGGGAGGGGACAGGACCATGCACATGGACAACAGAGAACAGAGGGGAAAGAGGCAATGGTAGCCAGCTGACCATAATGGACAGACAGGAGAGAAAGCTGCAGCATAACAGACCATAAAGGGCAGGAGGGACAGATCAGGGGCATTACAATGGAACAGACAAGCCAGGAGGGAGGGAATAGGGGTCTGGACCTGGGCACAGACAAGAGAGTTCAAGGGAAGGGGCCTCACAACAGACCGCACGGGGCAGGAAGGAGGAGCAGTTGCAGCACAACAGACCAGGAAGGGCAGAAGGGTGTGGCAGTAAAATGGACCATGGAGGACAGGAGGAAGGGGATAGGGGCATGACATGTGGACAGGCAGGGTGGAGGCGGCAGGGACAGGTGACAGTCATCTGACAATGCTGGGCAGGTGGGAGGGGAGTGGCAGCTCAACAGAACACTCCGAGTAGATTGGAGTGGCAGGTCCATGGAACATGGTGGGCAAAAAGGATGGAGCAGGGGCATGCACAAAGACATCGGAGGGCAGGTGGAAGGAGAATAGGGGCAGCAAGCTAAGCACAGAGGCTAAGCAGAAGGTCAATGATGGGCCATAGAATTGGGCAATGGAGGGCAGGAGGAGTGGACTGGTACATCATGCTAAATTGAGGGCAGTGGCAGCACATCAGACCATGCATGGCAAGAGGGAGGAGGCTAGTCCATGGATTCAGACAACAGAGGATAGGGAGGAGGTGGATGGGGCAGCAAGCTAACTGTTCAGAGAAGGTGGGTATTAGGAACTTTATTGTTTTTAAAATGTGTGTATGTTCGAACTACTTAAAATATGAACAAGTATGCAGCATAATCTCACTTTTATTCAGGAAGAAGTGGACGTTTGTGACTATGACTCCGGGCTCACTTTGCAGAAACACCCCCTGACCTTTCACCCCCCCATCGCAAAATGTAATGCCCTTGAAAAAGTTGAACACAGTGTTTTATAGAACATAGTCCTAAACTAAATATAGTGTATGGTATAAACTATGCACCAAAAAGTGTGATATAAGATGAACCGGGGCTTGAAATATAATATTCAGTACATTGTGCGCAATGACAGATTCATTGGAGAGCGCGAGATAGCACAGGCACAAGCGTGCTATGCGATATGCGCCTTGGAGTGTAATAAGCATAGGGCAGTGTTGTGTAACCTAACTAGTCTCTAAAGTTGTAATATAAAATATGTGCTGGGGAGTGTAACATTGCATATGCACTGTGACAAGGATATGGATCCCAGATTGTAATATGTATGGCATAGCGCTGTGCGTTATAACATAGGCATCGAGGAAGGCATGTTAGATGGGGCAATATAACCCGTGCGAAGGCAAGTGTGGCATGACAGGAATACATGCACTAGCTGGTGGAATACAACACAGAGGTGTGTGGCACTCGGCGGGCACTGGTGGGTGTAACAAAGCATTGGGCTCAGCCAGGAGCGCGCTGTGACTCTCAAGTGAGGTTTGTCTCCTTTCCAGAGAGTAAAATAAAAAGTATTACACATCCGGTGGTGGATGTGTGTTTTATTAACCGTGTGGGGGGTTTCTTGCATAGTTTTTGTCAAATTTTTGTCGAATCCCCTTTGAATGGCTTGGTTTGCGTGTGTATTAAATGTCCCCGTCAATAGCTACCAATGTTTAGATAAATAAAGGACAAGGATGTCTACTTGAAGAGTACCCACCGGCGGGGGTGCCGGGATTAGGCATGGTAGCCCCCCTTCTTAAAATAAATAAATAAAAGACTGGCATCACGCCGGAGGCCACGCCCCCTCCTTGCAGCACTCTGCAAACGTGCCCCCTGGTGAGTTGTAAGTTGGGGAATTAATTCCCCTTCAATACTGAGGGTCCCTGAGGGCCAACTAGCCCAACAGGTATCTCCAGTATGCGCCAGGGAGCTGCGTTGCAGACAGGTGTTCTAAGTAAGCCTGGGCGTAGTTCGCGTAGCCGCGCTTCGCGAAGCTACTTGAAGATGTTCTTGCACTACTCGAGCTACGCGTAGCTTCGCGAGCTTGCGTAGTTGCTTGGGGCGCCCGTTCGCGATGGCTTTTTCTTGTTCGGGAGCGCGGTGAACGTGTTCGGGGAGCTGTTTGCATGCTCGGGGGATAATATCTTGCGATCTTACCCATGCGGTCGCCAATTGGCGTGGCCATCTTGTTTTTCAATTGTCCCGCCCGCTCACAATGCCTTATTTCCTGTTCCGGGTCGCGGATAGCGTGTTCGCGATGCACATGTCGTGTTCGGGAGCGCATTTTACTTGTTCGCGACGATTATTGCAAGTTCGTGAATGGGCACGGCCATCTTGTTTTTCACTCTATGCTATGGTTCTGGGCCTACTTTTCTATCCTCCCTTAATCTGTGTAATCCTTTGTATTTAAAACATTTTTTCTGACTTTTTTTAGTTATCATCCATCTCTCTCTTTCCCTAAGTTTATATTTTGCATTTTATTTCTACTTTTACTGTTTTTTTTACTTTTATTACTTCTTTCTTTCTTCTTCCCCCTAATTTTTGTTTTCCCCTTCTAACTTTTCTTTTCCACCTCCCACCCACCCCAGAACCATGGCCAAGGGCACACCTAGTGCTAAGGGCAAGGGACCTGCAGCAGACAAGAGCCACCTGCCTTGCGGCAGAATGCGTCCTGCAGGGGTGCAGGCTCAGCAACTTTTTGGGGAGGCAGAGGTGGCCGCCCTTGTTTTTTTCATTCAGCACCACCTCCCCTTGACCTTGGCAGCAGGCGGCAGGCCCGGCTCCAGGTACGCTACCCAGGAGCGTCACCGTCGGTGGGCGAAGGTGCGCCGGGCAGTGTTCCGGTGCTCAGGGGGCCAGCGCACCCATAATCTGCTGGCCCACTGGTGGTCCGACATCCTGGACCGGGAACAGGACCTGTTGGACCTGCTAGGTGTCGAGGTTGTTGGGCTTGGTGAGTAACTTATTGTGTATAAATTAAATTTTTGACGAATAACAAGATTACTGCTGTGTGCTACACGTTGCTGGTAAATTATTTTCCAAAAAGCAAAATCTTCTGTGATTGTAGGACCCAGGTGCTCGGTGGTGCTCTTACTTGTTTGCAACTTAGTTTGCGCTAGCTTGTGCTGATTATGTAAGAGTTTATTTCAGAGAACTGAAGTTAGGTAATGCAATTTGCTAGAGAGACTCTAGTCCTTCCATTGTCCTACTGTGAAATAGTGGTGGATGGATATTGGATACTAGGTTTAGTTAGTATTAGTTAATAATTGTTTTACGCGGTCTGCGTGACACCTCCTCTGTCACTGAGTGCTGCTTACCCCAGTCCTCTGTAGAACCTTTTGTACTTTGTTTAGTGAGTGGTAGGCTTAGCATGGTCAGTCAGTAGCAGAACTAGATCAGAATCGTGCAACCAACCCACAATTTGTTGTATGTATGCACAAATTTATGCATGTGTCCTCCACCTCATCTATGCATTTGATGGCTAAAACAAATTGAAATGCAGACTTAGTGAACAATTGGCCCGTCTGGAATAGGTGGTGTAGGTCAGGTGGTACTTACTAGGCTTTGTTAGTATTTGTAATCAGAATGATTATGGAACACTGGAGTGTTCATAAATAAGTAGACGATCCGTGAATGCAGGAAGCAGCCAGTAGTCGATCCATCTGATTAGATAGGTCAATTTTATTGCAATTGTTGTTTCCTAAAATGTTTTTTGACTTTTTTTTCCATATGATTTATTATTATTTGTTTCACAACACTCCTTAATGTTTGTCTCTTTCTTTATTATATTTTACATGATTATCAGTACCACCCAGGGGCAAGAAGACGGGGTCGGAGTCGGCGGGAGAACCACAGGACCGCTCCTCTACCGAGGCTCCTGCTGCTGGCCCCAGTAAGTCCTGAAGTGGTTATATTAACAGTTATATTTCCCTAACTTTTACTGCATCTTTTTTTTTCCGAACTATAAATTATGGTTCCACTTTCTAATTCTATTTTTTACAAAAGCTTCTTTGACCTTAACTATCTGTTTCCAAATTCTGTTTATCCCTGCCTCTAACTAAGTTCCTTCTAACTGCCTCTGCTATGACTCTCTGTACTACTACTTCTACTATTATTCTGTCTGTAGCGAAGCTTGCACAGTTGCCCACTCTTTATTGAAGGTTTTCTTTGGAATAATAAAACTCTGATTGACCAATAGCTCTAGCCACTGTGTCCTGTCCTTTGGGCTGTCCTCTTCTAGTCTTCTCAATGTTGAGGCTTTGAAAATTCCCACAAACAAAATGCCCAACCAGATATTTGACTAGTATTTTGGATTGGATAGTACATGATACTACTACTGTTGTAGTGATTCTGCAGAGCCTCATACAGAACTATGCACAACAAAATAGGATGTTGGTGATGGGAGGTTGGAACTTACTGATCACACCTCAGTCCGAAGAACCCACGATCCCCTGACTGACTAGCTATAGTGTCTCAAATTAGGGTCCCACTTCCGACCCCCCCCACGAAGAAGATACACAATGTTGATGATGACTGAGACAGACAACCCAGAACATAACACCATTTTGCTCACTCACTTGTGTAAGTCCACCCCACCACACCAAATACCATAGAGTCTATGTGTAAGTTCAAAAGGTTTATTTGAAACAAGTAACAAGCTCTGTACGTCGTTATATGAAATGTAATTTACTACAGCCATCGTCAATAAGCCAGCAAAAAGCATAAGATTAAAACAGTAAACATTTACAAGTGCATGACAACAAGAACAAGAGACAAGACAAAAGATCTTTTGAGTTCTGGAAGACCCCTCACTGTAGAACGTAGAAATACTGGTTACATCATGCATCATAAGCTCTGTAAATCTCTGGTTTGTAGAAGGGAATCTCCCGCCTATTATATGAGAAAAATGCTGCGCGTTAGCCGTTAGATAGTATACTGGTGAATGCAAGCATTTTGCAGTCATGGCAAAAAGTGTAACATGTATGTGATGGCTAAGCAATACGGACTAACCAAACTCAATAACAAAGTGGCTTGTTTTTCGACCTCTTCACTTGTACGCAACAGTCATGTGGCCTCAAAGGCGTCTACTGCACATGTCAATAAGCTGCCAGGTATAATTAAATATGCGCCAAAAGAGTAGTAGTCGACATGATGAATCTAAAAGGGTTACAAATGGCTCAGGCTAACTTTCAAAAGAGTAGAGTAGGACTAAATGACGCTAGGAACCATATCACTACTAGTGTCTGTCTACTGACTGTACTACTCTAGTGCTGATGTCTGTTGTAATGACTTTTTTTTCAATGTTCCAAGTGAACACTAATAAAGTAGGGGGAGGTTTCCAGGCATCTAAAAATTGTTATGCTTTTTCTAGGCACACTACCAACCACCAGTGCCGGCGGGGCCAGCGGCGATGCGGCCATTCTGGAAGGGGCGGGAGAACTGGTGGCACCTGCAGGAGCGACAGGGGGGGAGCCAGCAGCAGTGGCCAGCGGTGGTAAGTTATATTCATTACTTCTTGACATTACTACTAGAGGGAAGTGTGTTCACTACTTCACTGTACTGTGCGACTTATTAAGTTGTAGTGAACATTATACAATGGTTAAAGAAGACACCCTTTACTTAGCATTAGCAGCGTGAGTTGAGTAACCAATGGCCTCTTCTATTTGACTCCAAAATCAGCTGTGAAGGTTTTATGGAGAAGACAAACTCAGATCATATGACCTTGATGGATGTGTTGAACAAAGAGGGAAAGAAGGGTGGAAGGACAGGCGAGATAAATAATATGACTGACTGGCAGAGAAGGATATGTTGGAAGCATGCACAGGTGGCTGATAGTAATCAGATCAGATGCATGGGTTGTTGAAGGATGGGTGGAAGGTGAAAGAGGATGCCTGCCTGGGTGGACGACACAGTATGGGTGGATAGTACTAGATAGCAAAAATCAGCGGTGTTTGGTTCAAACTCAAAGCCAAGGCAAGCAAGGAAGGAGCGGAAGCATGGGTGGTTGTTGGTGAAACCAACTAAGGTTTGTTAAGAGATATATAAAAAAGAAGGATAGACGTTTACTTTAATGGATGTATGCCTGGATGTACTATCATCAATAGACAGCATAGGTGGAAACTGTCACTGGAGAGTCTTACTTTGAAGAAAATGTAAAAGAAACTGCGCCAGAGTAGCAAAGCGGAGGGGAATATAAGTAGTATTTTCAGAATACAGTTGACTCGCAGTAGTTTGCAAGCACGTCATATATATATATATATATATATATATATATATATATATATATATATATATATATATATATATATATATATATATATATATATATATATATATATATATATATATATATATAATTATATAATTATACATTATCAAGCCGAAGCGCCTTCCTCCGACTCCGGGGACCACTCCCTACCTATGTTAATGTATTTTTGATTGGGTCAGCCAGCCTGCAAAGGGTGGCCTATCTGTTGGTTACACAATCAATGAAAGCAAAGCACCCTATGCAGTAGCGGTTGGTGGTGGGAATGCTGGCGGGCGGTGACATGGGAAGGGGCAGGGTGGGTGGCAAGTAAACTATGTATTACGGCCAAATACAGGTAAGTCAACATAAAAATAAATAAAATGATTTTCATTGTGTGCACTGCACCGCCGAATGTGATGTAGTGCGTGCAACTATTTGTTAATTTGTTTTTATATGTATTGTTTAATTACCTGTGATGTCTGCAATCCATAGTTTACTACCCCCACCCTGCACCTTCCCACGTCACCGCCCGGCAGCACTCCCACCACCGACCGCTACTGACCTGATGTCGTATTACCATCTATAATATAAATATAAACAATGATCATTGGATCAGATAAATAATCAGCCTTTTTGTAGTACCCAGGGCAGGGTGTAAGTGAAATTGATAATTTGCCCTCATGTAAAAGACAGAGTATGGCCAGTGCCACCGGCCGTAATACAAAAATATGAGCTTCCCCACCTGCAGACAGTAGTAGTAAATAAAACTAACGTGAGTCTGCATCATGTGACTCATATCTGTTTCTCTTGGGTGCAAGCTTAGATGACTGAGCTGGCATGCCGGCTACAACAAGGTTATGTAATTGCGCTAAACTAGAGATAAGTACAACACGACTGGTGTGTATCAGAGTACATAGTACGAGTATAATGTCGGAAACTCTCACAAATGTTAGAGTCCAAGGAAGTAGGAGTATAGATACTTACCACCAAATCACAAATGTTATGTACTGTGCTTGCTAGTGATACTGTGACACTATGTGTTGAATGATTTTAGTGTTTGTTTTGCTAAGAGTATTGGTTACAACATGTTCTTTTTCTTTCTTGATATAGATACTCCTTCCACACCAAAACCATCGAGGAAGGAGTTGGCCACCAGGGCCCGGCGCCGTAAACTGGTGGCCATTTGCGATGAATATCGCCGGCTGGTGGCTCAGGCGGAGGAGGAGGAGGAGGCGGCTGCAGTTGCAGCCTCCTCCAATGCCCCGGGCCCCAATCAGGCCCTGCCTCCAGTTTTACAGCGCCATGGTCCGGCAGCCGCCCGCCACCGCGCCTCCATCTCTACCACTGCTGCCCCCCACCCTGCATGTAACTGCAGGGCATTTCGCCGCCAGCTGCTCCGCCGGATGGCCCGCTTGGAGGAGCACCTAGAGGAGCGGGTAAAAATCCTGGTGGATAAACCCCTGAAGGCCCGCCGACTATAGAGGACCTCGTCATTTGCCCCTTTTTTAATTCCTTTTGTTGGTGCGTGGGTTTTGGGCGTTGGGGTTTCACTTTCGGACATTGGGACTTTGACTTTCGTTTTGGACATTGGTTGGGGTTAGGAAAGGGGGGTGGGTTAGGTCAAAGTGGGATAGTTTATTTTTGTTAGGGTATATTAAATTTTATAATATTTACTTAAACATACGATGTTAATGTTTTGTGGTGGGTTACTGTTTTCCGAATTCAATGTAAGTCACATGGTTTGTTACTTTGTTTCCTTGCTGCTGCATGCCCGCTGCCAGTGTTTGATTTAAAAGATCTGCCGATTTTGTAACACACAAACAGATAGATGCGGTACCCCTCACTGAGTTATTTTTAATTGTCATACTAGTACTGTCAGTCTCTCCTCCTAGTCCACCAAACGTATCTTACCTGTGATTGATGATGATGAAGTTCGGCACACTGATGGCTGCATGGTTGGTTTCCCAAATGAATGGAGAAGATGCCATTATTGTGGTGGTAGTAGTAGACACTGGCAATAGCATTTGAAAAAAGAAAGAGAAAGTCACTTGACTGAGAGACTGTGGGAGGAGTAGTGGAACAAAGTAAAGTACAGCATGGGTGGGCAAGCAGAAGAAGATCCTTGCCCTGCCTTAGTTGAAATTCAATTAGTCTTGCTTTCACCACATCTGCCCCAGCAAGCGTGTGATCAATTGTTGGTGTACATTTAATCTAGTCACATCACACCTCAATATAAATCACACAGCCCGGGGGAAGAGGGTTAGGGATTGATGAATGGATGGGAAGGGGGGTTTTGGGAAAGGTTTGACAAAGAAAAACAGAAAGTATGCATGGACACAACAAAAGTAAAACACAATCTTGTAAGACGACCATGATCCATTATCAGAGAAATCTATGTATAAAGTGAGAAAAAGGAAATGCATGCATGCTGATGAAGAGAACTTGATGGTTAATGATAATGAGTTGTCTTACTAACTACTACTACACAATTAGACAGTACAGGGCAGAAATTATTAATATGAAATTTGCCTTGCCTGTCTGCCCGCCTCAGACCAAATTACATGCTGTACCGGGCTTACTTTTATTTTTCAAGCTAGCAAAGGAAATGAAAAAATAGTTGTAGGGATCAATTACCAAACAAACCACGACACACAGTCATAATGATTGAAGAGAAAAAAGGAATCAAATAAACTTAAAGACGAATGATGAATGATACTAAAGTTACTGTATTATCCTGGTCCAAATGTGGAGTTGCATCATTCTCGTCATTCCTCTTGGTCCTCCCTTCCATGGACACTCCGCACATCAATCTTGGGTACCACTGCCTGCCTGATGCGGATTGGTATGGTAAGTGTGAGTTGTTTCTCCCACTGTAGCACAGGTTAAAGGCCGGCCTGTAAGTGTAGATGGAAAAACAAAAGGGGTATTGAAAAATAACTGAATTAAAAAAAATAAACTCAATTACAGTGGAGTGCAAAAAGAGAAGACAAGACTCTTGAGAGAACACTTTCAGACTGAGGCAGCTTGGATAGGATACATAGTGTCTACTCTACAGCATTAAGCTACAACAACAACGGGACAGGAGCCAGCACAGCTACAGGTCAACCGCGGCACAGGCTGGCACCCTACCCCCATTTACCTTAAATTTTGACCGAGACAGACAAAAGGCATATGCACTGCAGCAACCTAGCATTTTCCAAATGAAGTGACTAAATCAATGCACCACTGTCCCTCATACCACTACACTCTATTCCAGTCCACACCACTACACGGACATGTAGCCTAGGTCTGCTATGGTGATTGTTGAAACTGTTTACCTTTTAAGGCAGTCCATGAAACGCAGTTATTCCATCAATTATCTCCGATCCAACTGACTGACTGTGTGCAAAGATAGTATGCTCAGCAGCATCATGACCGTGTGGTACGTGTTCTCCAACACCAACTCAGTCTGTAGTGACTGATTAAATGTATAATATATTCCATATTACAAAATTGCAATGGATATTGGGCGGCACCTGCAGTGGTAGGAGTACAATGTGGTTATTAAACAACAAGGAAACATTGACTGTCACCTGAGTCACTTTTACTTTGTAGATAAACTAGTATAGTTCGACTTCATGCACATTCACTCGTAGTCAGCAAGCATCCACTGCAATGCATGCCATCATTCACAATAATCACTCATTACCTGTCTTGTCTTGCTGTTCTCTTTGGCTGTCAGATCAGATGCCTGCCTAGCCTTCTGACAGTCAGTGATGAGTTTCTTTCGGCTTAGAAACAAAACGGAATATAGCTGTAGTCACGTTTCACTTCTTATGGAGTGACTGTTAGAGGCAACATGTATTGTACTATTCTCCATCTCCATCCAATGTCTGGCTTGCTTGAATTGTATTTAGGGAGAGTAAGGAAGATGGAGCAGGACAGTTATGCACAGACGTGCAACTCCAATAGGGAAATAAAAAGAGGAGACTGTTGATTAATTTGTTGTGATTAGATCTTGAACCAGAAAAACAGATACACAGTCACACACAAATAAAGGAAGGAACAACAATTTGAAAGCCTAGTTGTCAGGAAAGAGGAGCTCGTCCTCAAACTCTGGTGGTTCGGACAGAAGTATGTCATGTAAGAACCCACTACTTATGTCATCGAAGTCGCTCTCCTCTTCCTGCTGAGATTCACGTATTTTGTACTCCGGTGGTATAAAGTGCTGATTCATTTAGATCATGGTTAACCTCTCCACGCTTTTGGGCGAGAGACTGGTCCTTTTCACAGTTTCAATGGCACCAGCAGCACTGAAAACACGCTCCGAAGAAACACTTGCAACAGGGCAAGCCACATACTTTATCGCCAGCCTGCTGAGCACTGGCCATTGGCTTCTTTTCCCATACCAATACACCAATGGGCTTTGCGCCATGAAGACCTCTGTTGTGTCATCTAGATAGGCCTGAACCATCCGCTCAATGTTCAGGGGTGCTCTGATTTGCTTGGCCTCTTTTGCCTTTGCATCAGTAATGGACGTACAAAACCCTTTCCGTAGAAACCAATCACCTGCCGTTTTTTTAAATGTGGCTGATGATCCTGTTGGTGCAGTTGGTGTTATTGATGGCAGTGTTGTTGACTGCTGGGAGGCAAACGCAGTGCTCTCGGCCTCTGAAGTAGAACTTGACTCTGGGTGCCCTCTAGTACTTTTTCTGCCCTGGGGTGGCGGGCCTCTAATTAAGATCCGTTTTTTTTTTCAAAGTCAGTGGCTTCCTCAGCTATCAAAGTTTTGTATTTGGCAACATCCACTTCTGAAAAAGGAATTACTTCATTACTGCTCAGCAATAATTTGTAACGTGGATCCAAAATTGAGGCAGTAAAGTAATGTTGATGTGACACAATGTTATTTTGAATCCTTGTATTGTCAGATAAGCGAGCGGCTAAGGTGTCCGCCAAATAATATGCGTCTACTTTGTCATCCACACCTGCGTACATTTCTGACACCTCCTTCAGCTCTTGCTCTAGCATGTACAACAATGGGATAGCTTGGCCCATAGTACAGTCCTCCCTGCTGACTTCACGTATGAAGACCTCAAAAGGAATTAGCATCTCTGTCAGGCATTTAACGAGGTCCCATTGGGCCATCTCAACGGTCATGCCTTTCACAGTAGGATCTCCTGACCTTTTCATGACAGAAGCATTGAGTGGTATGTACTGCTCAAACAGATGCTCAAGCATGTAATAAGTTGAGTTCCAACGTGTTGGCACCTCCTGGATGAGTGCTTTGACTGGCATTTTATGCTCACGTTGAATGACCCTCAGCTGCTTCCGGCCTTTAAAAGAATGGTTGAAATGTGTGCATATTCTTCTGCAGGTGGTCAGTAAGCTGCTGACTTTGCTTTCATTTTTCAGAAAGTCTTGAACTACAATGTTAATGCAGTGAGCCAAACACGGGACCCTGAAATAGCCACCATCTTTCATGGCCCTAACTACATTTCTGCCATTGTCCGTCACAACAAAACCAATGTTAAGCCCTCTTGGTCGCAGCCACTCAAACACCTTCCTGTTAAACTCATCCAAAATGTTTGCAGCAGTATGAGATTTCTCCATAGCAAACATGGCTACCGTTGCATGTTTGCGAGTGTCTTTAAAAATCTCAGCGGTGTCAACAACACCTTCAGATATCTTATCTTTAACACCCGAAAAAGAGACCCAGTGTGCAGAGATGCACATGTAATCAGTGGCTTGGCAACTGGTCCACATGTCTGTTGTCAGGTGGATACTCTGAACAGCACTCTGTTTTAAGGCTTTTCCAAGCAATTCCAGCACATCGTGATGTAGTGCTGGAACAGCAACTCTTGCGAAATTGTAGCGGCTGGGAACATTCCATTTTGGGAAGATGGTGGTCACAAATTCAAGAAAACCCACTCCTTCAACAAAAGAAAAAGGGAGAAGGTCCAGTGCTAACATTTTAGCCAGCTTCGCATTGTACAAATGTGCTTTTGGGTGGTTGCATTCGTACTGCCCCTCCGGCCTAGTAAGCATGCTAAGAATGGTAGGCTGCATGGTATTCCTTCCTGTGCTCAACGTCGCACTTTTTTTAAAAGCAGTACTCCTTGGTGTCTCAGGCTGACTCTTACTCTTGTGCCCTGAGATGTTGGTGAGGACGTGGGCGTTACCACTGCAGTGCTGGGGACAGGGCTACTTTGTGTACCACTACCACAGAGAATGTCTCCATCTTCTTCTTCTTCCTGTTCCACCGTGAGCTGACTTTCTACTCGTTTATCCCCAACAGCAATGGTTCCAGTTTTTATGCGACAAAGGTGCTCCTCCCACTGGATTGCGTGGTGTTTTTTCAGATGGGTCATTTGGTCTCCGGCACCATAGTTTGTACCAAGCTTACCACGACTAACAGAGCTATGACAAACAGAGCATATAGCAATGTTCTCCTCCTTTCCGCTAACCGTAAATAAGTCCCACACTGGGGAGCTTAACTTTTGTCTCCTGCTGGAGGTGCCACTTCCAATGCCGGATGAATTGGAGGGTGTGTGTTGAATTTGACTCTGTGCAATACCACTACCTACTTCTGCTGAGGTGGTGCTTGTGCTGGATGTAGGACGCTGCCGGCCCTTTGCTAATGTAAATATGGAAGCTGGAGGTTGTGTTGGTGTTACCTGTGTTGGAGGTATGCGTGCTACATCCCCAGCAGCCATTTTGGATAGTGTAAAAATGTTGGTCTCCATCTCCTCAGGCCCGGGAGTGATGTTCGTGATGACTGGCTCATCATCATCATCATCCTGCTCTTCTACATCAACCTCCATAAGTGTAAGGCTTTCTGGAACCTTCCTTTTCCCATGCCTGCTCTTGTGAAGTGTCTCCCTCTCAGACTCAGTTTGTGGCTTCCAAGTGGCATCTAGATTATCAGAAGGGGGGCTTGGTGAAGAACTTGATGTACTAACCCTCCTTTTCCTTGCTGGGGATTTGGAAGACAATGGAACTTCTGAAGGAGTGGCTTCCTCTTCAGCCTCTGCATGAGGCTCAATTTCCTGAACTGCCCCTACTTCGGGAGGAACTACAGCTACTATTGCAGGCGGTGGTTGTGGCTGTTGTTGTTGACCACTTATCTGCTGTGTTCCCTCCTGCGTTGATTGTGTACTACTTTAAGATAGCGATAAGTTTAGTTCAGGCTCAGCATCACTGCTTTCCACCATAAGGCTGGCTACCTCTTCCACACTCATCTGCTTGGGCCTGGTTTGGTGGGTTGGGCCCACTGATGCGGAGGTACTGCCCCCAGCTTGGCCCCCGGACACCGCTTCTGCAGGCGTCATTTTTGGTGTCCCAAAAAAGGTTTTGGGAGGCCCATCCGGCGTTAATTGACACTTCCTTCTTTTTCTGTTCCTTCTTCTCCATGGCAACTTTCTTGGTACCGGAAGTTTGAATTTGGAGACCTGTCAATTGTTGAAGAGCCTGACTTGCGACGGGGAAACGGCTGGTGTCCTGCCCTCCCTCGCTCACCTCGGAGTTCCGCTGGTGCTTTGCTGTGTCCAACCCTGCCGTTGCTGTTACCGCTGTGTCATCTTGCGGCCCCGGCGAGAGGAGACTACAGCTCCCAGGCGCCCTAGAGCCACACCGACGTCACACAAGCGCCCGGAGGCGCTCAAAAGAACGCCGCTCCCTCGGTGGAGCGGGAAGTTTGAATTTGGAGACCTGTCAATTGTTGAAGAGCCTGACTTGCGACGGGGAAACGGCTGGTGTCCTGCCCTCCCTCGCTCACCTCGGAGTTCCGCTGGTGCTTTGCTGTGTCCAACCCTGCCGTTGCTGTTACCGCTGTGTCATCTTGCGGCCCCGGCGAGAGGAGACTACAGCTCCCAGGCGCCCTAGCGCCACACCGACGTCACACAAGCGCCCGGAGGCGCTCAAAAGAACGCCGCTCCCTCGGTGGAGCGGGAAGTTTGAATTTGGAGACCTGTCAATTGTTGAAGAGCCTGACTTGCGACGGGGAAACGGCTGGTGTCCTGCCCTCCCTCGCTCACCTCGGAGTTCCGCTGGTGCTTTGCTGTGTCCAACCCTGCCGTTGCTGTTACCGCTGTGTCATCTTGCGGCCCCGGCGAGAGGAGACTACAGCTCCCAGGCGCCCTAGCGCCACACCGACGTCACACAAGCGCCCGGAGGCGCTCAAAAGAACGCCGCTCTCTCCGCGTCGCGGGACGCGCGCGGGCGGGCGCCGGACGAAGCCCGGACAAAGGGCGGGCCGTCTGAGGCCGTCAGGGGCCAAAGGAGGCCGGGCTGGGCCACCCCTCTTGCTCCCACAGCATACCCCTGACTGGTACGTTAACATTGCTGTTGGACATACTTGGTGTAGTGTTGGATAACTGACAGGTTGTTTACATCTCCCGCTGTGATTATTCCATTTACCTGGTAGCTATGGCTATGTTCACACGCTCGGACAGGGGAAGCACACTGGGTGGGGGTTCCGTAAGTGGCACTCTTGACCACTTTATAATTCGTGCCTGCTCTGTATTAGAGAAGGAAATTGCAATCACAGAGCGACGCCTTTCCCTGGACGCTACAAAAGATAAGCGTTCCTCAATGGGCGCATTCGCGCTAGCTGCTTCACCCGCACAAGCCAATACCCAAGCGGTCGATATCTTAACAGGGAATTTACCACACCTACTGTTGAGTGTAGACACAAATTCTCCTGGTCCTAGTGATCCTGCCCCTGTGTCATTACTGGACCTTTCATACTCTCCCCTGTTAGTTGCTTCTCAAGTTACACCTAATACTGTTAATACTGCCACTCCATCTCTTGTAACCCCTGCGATTACTGAGCCACCCACCGTAGTAGACCCAAAAATTGTTCCAAACAAAAGGAAAAGAGTGGGTAGCGGTAACAGGGAGGACCATACAAAAGCTCATAAGAAAAGTAAAAGTAAATCACGTACTGGTACGGGTAAGAAAGTGGGCCAAACAGCTTCACCTACACACCATCCTCTCAGGATAAGATCGTCCCCTGTTCGCCCGGTTAATCCAGTCACTGATATTGTTGCAGAACAACTCCCTCAACATTCTGCATCCCAAAATGACCTTGATCCTCAGCTTGCACTGATTGGTCAACTCGAAAAAACTATTAAATCCTTTCTACTTCCTATGATGGAAAGAGTAAAATTATTGTCTGAGAGGCTCGAGAGATTTGAGCAGGCCTCTCTTGACAATTTCTTTTCTCTTAAATCCCTAATCAAGTTGCATTCAAAGCTAGGTAAGGGTCATGATACTACTACTGATCCATCTTTAATTACCCCTAATGAACCTATACCCCAAGCTGTATTGTCGAAACCAAATGCTGTCTCAAATCTAGGCTCAATGAATGGAGCTATTTCATCTAACTTAAGGCCTCCATTACCCACGCTATCCTTGGGTAGCTCTCTTCAAAACAAAAAACCGGCCTCTGGCTCGACCAATAGTTATCCAACCACCGGGGAATTGGGAAACATTGCTGAATCTGCTCAGAATCTCCAAAAACCACCCACCAATGAATTCATACAAATTCAATCTAAAGCCCCCCCTACTGGTTTTGAACAGTCCCTACCTTGTATTGACCTTCCACCGGAGTGCCTACCATTTGTTGCCATCCTGACTGGAGTCCCGCGCCCTAAAGCCGCCAAGCCGGAATCTTACACTGAACTACATAATAAATCAATACACTGGCTGAATGCCAATAGGCCACTCCCAAAACATCTGAATGGGCAGGTTCTTCATGTCAGAAGGGTATCCTGGGTGGGCAAAAAAACGAAAAATACGTCTGGTGACTGTGTCATCATAAATTTTAGGGACCCCCGGGTCACAAGATTAATTTGTAACAGTCAACAACCCACTATGAGTGGCATAAGATGTCTAGACCTAAACCACTTTTATTCTGATATTTCTTACCCTCATTATTTGCACCCTTCTTTTTTCCAATCATCCTATGATGATTATTTTAAGGGAGTTGGAAACACCAACGAAAAGGCTTTCCCCACTTTTGCTCCCAGCAGATACTATGATACCTATAGCTGCTATGAGCACTATTGACATGGAATCCCAGCAGTGATAGATACTCCTCCAGTTGTTGGAATTAATGCCATCTCAAGAGACCTCGATGTAGTTTTTGATCCTGATAGGGATTCTTTTCAAACTGATTCAAGTCCTCACACCCAACAGCACTGCCCCAATCCCACTTTAACCTTCCAGGATACTAGCCACCCTCTACTGACTTCTTCTTGTACCCCGATCCTGGTTACTTCTAATTATTCCACCTCATCTGCATTGCAAGACATATCTACTATCTCTCCTTCTCTCAGGATCTTAAATTGGAATGTAGCTGGTCTTGCCAACAAATTAGACCTCCCATATTGGAACTCCTTCATAACAACTTACAGCATCTGTATCTTCCAGGAGACTTGGGCATTAGAGCCGCACCACATGATTGGCTACACCACCTTTTGCATACCAGCCACTCCTTCCCTGTCGGGAAGAGGACGCCCCTTGGGCGGCCTGTTGATTTGGGTTAGTACTTCACTTGGGTGCACCATTAGGCAGGCCCATATTGCCTCCCCAGACCTATTACGTCTAACCCTCAAGGGAGCCAAGGGGAATAAGTCTCTTGACATATTTAATATTTACGCAACAGGCCGTAGTGGAGGAGCTTTATCACCTACACTTGTACTCCTAGAGGACGAACTGCGAAAGTGTCATCACGCATCTTACGTCCTGGTAGCAGGAGACTTTAATTGCTCCTTCGAGCCCCTAGCCTCAGTAGATCTTCCTGATCTACTAGAGGATGACGCTAAACGTGGCATTCCGTCATTAACGTTGCCTCCTATCAAGAGATGGACTAAGTCTGTTGTATTCTTGAACACCATGTCCTTGGAATTTGGCTTAAGGGCGGCCAACGGTAGAACACCCTCTGACCCTCAGGGTGCGCACACTTATAACAGGCCTAACCATACCTCAAGGATCGATTATATATTTCTCGACCTTAAACTTTGGGCATTCATGGAGGACATGGAAATAATCCCCTCTCACGATAGCGACCATAACCAGCTATCTCTCTGTATTAAATCACTATGGGTAGATCAACAAGGGTCCTTGATTCTCCCAGCAGCTAGCTCTCTGCAAACCTCTGAGGTTTTCCCTGCCAACTGCGAGAGGCGCCTCAAATGGCACAAAGTCATGTTGAATGATGATAAGGTTGAACTAATAAGGTCAATCTTATATGCTTCGCAGGTCGAGTTGGCTCAACTAAATACCCATCAGGTCGCCCTCGAGAGGGCTCCCTTTGTCTTTCAAGATACCATTTCCAAACTGGGAAATATATTTCGAATACGCAATAAGGGTGGCCCATCGAAGGGAGGGCTTAAACCTACCCCCAAGAATGGCTGGTATACGCAAAGTTGCAGAATTATGAAATCTGCTTTAATAGTGGCCCTAAAAAGCGGGATTGCATCTGCGATTCAAAAAGCTAGGAAAGATTATAAGACTTCCGTCTCTAATGCCAAAAAGTCCTGGGAGGAGCAGTACTGGCAGACCTTAAGAGAGGCCTCCCTCAAGCGCAATCCCGGTGTCTTCTGGGACGCAATTAGATTAAAGAATAGACCAGCTCATGAACTCTTGACATATAATATCACTGGCATAGCATGGTACGAGCATTTTTACAAACTATACTCCACTGGTTCTGAGAATGTGGCAAAGTTTCCAACCGAGGACCTACTCCCCCTCGTGGACGCCTTGAATACTGACCCCTTCACGGAAGAAGAGATTCATAGTGCTATCAAGTCCATCATCCCACAGAAAGCAGCTGGCCCGGACGGCATTCCTGGAGATGTCCTCAAGCTTGATCCATCTAACTGGGGGAAGCTACTTTCTACCCTTATTAATGCTATCC
This sequence comes from Triturus cristatus, assembly GCF_964204655.1. Taxonomy (NCBI): domain Eukaryota; kingdom Metazoa; phylum Chordata; class Amphibia; order Caudata; family Salamandridae; genus Triturus; species Triturus cristatus. The sequence goes on along the minus strand of NC_140586.1, from coordinate 133,232,908 downwards.
TAAATGGCGCCCCGGTCCCCGAATCCTGGAAGGGGGCCGAGGTCGTTCCCATTTTTAAAAAGGGTGGCCGTGACGATCCTGCTAATTACCGGCCAATTAGCCTGATCGACTCCTCCCAGAAGGTCATCGGGAAAGTGATATTGGAGAGGATACTAGCTTGGGTGGATGATAATGGCATCCTCTCTGATTATCAAGCAGGTTTTAGGGCCGGAACAGGCACTATAGAACAGGTCTTTAGGCTGTTTCTTATCTATTGGAAGGTCATCCTCCTCGGAAAGGGCAGTCTCTATCTAGCCTTCATAGATTTAAAAACAGCATTTGACCTTGTTCCCCGAGATAATCTTTGGCGTGTCCTGGCCACGATGAATATTCCCTCTTATCTGTTGGCCCTGCTAGTAAAACTCCACGATGGTAATTACGCCCAAGTACGTTGGGGTCCCCAGGGCCAGAAAACTGAGAGAATCCCAGTAAACAGGGGCGTCCGCCAGGGATGTGTTCTCGCTCCCACCCTTTTTTCACTTTATGTGAATGGGGTGGTGGACCATCTGCGGGGAGTTCCGGCTGATGCACCTTCCCTGGCGGGCGAACGTGTTCCAACTCTCCTGTTTGCTGACGATACCCTCCTTTTGTCTAAGACACCTATGGGCTTGCAAACTCTTCTTGACAGTTTTCAATCTTTCTGCAACGACAGAGGCCTTATTATTAATACCACCAAAACAAAATACCTAATTTTGAATCCCCCGAAGAAATTAGGTCGGCCTCCAGTCTTAAATGCAGTTCCTCTTGAAAGGGTCAAAGAGTTTGATTATTTGGGCATCCGCATTACAGACACCATGCGCTGGGTATCCCATGTACAAAAGATGCTCTTAACCCACAAGAGGGTCACTGGTGCCCTTCTTAGAGAGCACCGTTCCTCCTCAACCAGGCCAATAGCCCCAGCACTGGATATATACAAGGCAAAGGGCGTGAGCTCAGCACTCTATGGTGCTGAACTATGGGGCTCAAATAATATTGAGGAACTGGCTAAATCCGATTCCAGCTTCTACAAGGAACTGATGGCACTTCCACAGAGTACACCTATAGTGCCTTTATTGTCGGACTTAGGGTGCCATGCGCTGTTAGACCTGGCAAAAGTACGCCCCCTACTTCTTTGGGCACGGCTCTGGCGGACCCCGGAACTAACTAAGTATGCGGAGGGCCTGACTGAAATACTTTCTATGCCTTCTTGGAATAAAATTAAATGGCTGAAAGATGTTAAGACCCTTCTCTACGATCTTGGTCTCAAAGATGCTTGGTTAAACAGAACTTCGCCCCCAAAAGCTGAGTTAAAGAAAATCTACTGGAGTTGGGTTATAGGTAAAAGGAACTCTAGCTCCCAACTAGGTAGATGCACTACTGAGTTCCTTCTTCTCAAAGATGCAGTTTGCTTCGAGCCTTACCTCGATATTATTCAGAAGCCATATGACCGTGCCCTCTATTTCAAATTTAGGGTTGGTACCCTCCCGGTGCGTGAGCTGACCGCTCGCTGGAAATTTCCCTCCCAAACTTCACCTTCTTGTCCTTTCTGTGAAACCAAAATTGAATCTATTGCACACGTGCTTTTCGCATGTCCAGAATATAAACTCCCCAGATCATATTGGCTCAAACCTCTATGCAGAACCTTGGGCACACGTGACCACCTTATAGCGCTGCGTATCCTTAAATCAGACACGCGATCTATGTACGCTTGCGCTCTATCAAAATTCCTAAGGTGGGCCTGGCTCCTAAGATCCAAAGCTCTTGCAGTTCTTGGCTAAGTAGCCTGGCTGTTTCTTTTACTTGCTTGCGCATGTTCTTTTTTATATTGTCCTATTTATAATGTTTACATGTTTTTTATAGAAAACCTTGTAAGATCTTGGGAATATGAAATATGATATGAGGAGTCTATATGTATATGGTTCTTATAATGGTGTCACATGTCTGTACATTTTATATTTGTATGTGCTTTTTAAGATATCTTTTATCGAAATAAAGCTTATTTCAAGTTGGTACCGGAGGACCTGCTACCTGCTTTCTTTGGGGGCATCTTCTTCAGATGTCAAAACAGCACTCAGTTGCACAAGTTGCAGAGATGCCTGGTCAGGTCACTCACACGTCACGTCGTGTACAGCAGCAGGACGTCGGTATGGCACCACAGCGGTCGATGATGATGACACACCTCCTCCGTCTTTTGTGCAACTAAAAGCAAAAAAGCCAGAAGCACATCAGTCAAAAGATCAATAATATAATATATAACTTCTTAGTGTCTGGTGGGTGGTCACAATTATTAAATTGTATGAAGTCAGTGAACAACAACAGTATAGCCATTTATGAGACTGACAAGGCCAGGGCTCCTGGTGTACTTGTACTGAACTGTGTACACTCAGGAAGAATAAGAATAGCAAAGAACAAAAACATAAATGTAGTGTAGCCTGTTTGCCCTAAATAAAAATGTGTTCATCTTATGGGATGGATGCAGCATCAGGGAGCAACAACAACGAACATATACACTTAAAAACTAAAGGCATTTATTTACAATACCCAAAAAGAGAAATATACCCCAGAAAAAAAGTAAAGCCCACATTTTACAATTCAATCCAAAGCCATACATGATGTTGAAATTTAACGCACAACACAAAAACAGTTGTTTAACTTCCATGCACCTGTGATGATTGATAAGTAGTACCCCTGGGCCTACTGTCCGACTATGCTACAAGCTTGGAGGCCTATGGAAAAAGCACAGTGGCTGGTCCCACAAAATGGCCACCACCACATGGCCAGGCCACTCACAAAAACAAGAAAAGGTCAGGAATACAAGACAGACAATGCAGGCCTATTGCAAAAGCACAATGCCTGCTTCCACAAAATGGCCACCACCCACATGCTCAGGCCACCCACCACAATAATAACAAAAAAGTGATTACAAAGGACTGAAAAAGGAAGTTCGAGTCTCTGTGGAACTTACTTCCTCTCCTAAAAATATATATATTTTTTTAAAAGTGACTCCGTGCTCCAAAACTACAGCAGAATGACAACCTGAGGAGTTTTTTTTAGCAAAATGCACAAAATTAGCGTTTTCAAGAAGGATTTATGTTGCTCGAGAGATATTCTTTGCCAGATTGCAAATGCTGCGTGTTCGGGATTGCGAACTGTACAAAAAGTCGTTATCGCGTGCGCAATCACGCATATTGAGAGCGCGAAAATGACAAAAACTGTAAGTCCGCGTTGTCGCGCTGTGCAGAGTTACCGAAAGTACTCGAGCTGAATCCCTAGGGTTACCTACTGGCTGAAAAGCCCTATTTATTTAACACACACTCAAAAACTGCAATTCCACCCCAAAAAACACCTTTTGCAATTCAATCCAAAGCCATCCATGGTGTAAACAAATTTCAACAGACAACAGAAACTGTTTTTAATGCACCAAAGATTTGAGGATGACTACCTCTGGGCCTACTGGCAGACTAGGACACAAGCTTGGAACAGAATGGCAAAAGCAAGCACACTGCTTGGATGGCTCCACAAAATGGCTGCTACCCACCCACAACAACAAGAAATGGAAGACAGACAATGTAAGCCTATGGCAAAAGCACAATGCCTGCCTTCACAAAATGGCCGCCACACACATGGCCAGGACACAGCAACAACAAGCATAAGCCAAGTGGAACAAAGAAAAGAAATGCAGGTCTTTATGGAAAAAGAAGCACACACTACTAAACTACCACCACAAAATTGCCACAAGCCACATGGCCACTCACAGTCACAACAGGCCATGGGAAACAATGGACTGAAGCAGGCCTATATATGACCGGACAAAGGAGGCCTGCTAAACAACACAGCTTTAATACAAAAATGAAAATCAACAGGGCTACGAAAGGATTGGAAAGAAGTTACACATCAAGCACACACATCCAACAAAGGTATTTCACACACACACACACAAACAGTGAAATACACCACAGCCACATTTAGCATTTCAATCCTATGCCATCCATGCCCTACATGATGTTTAAATTCAACAGACACCACGAAACATGGACCCATGGGTACCCTACTGGTTGAAATTGCAGAGAAAAACAACTAGGCCCCTATTGAAAGTACAGGCCACCCACAACAATGATTTTTAAAAACAATGAAAATCCCAGAAAAATGTAGGTACAAACAAGCCCCAATGAAACAAACACACCAATTCTCCAACTTACTTGTAGTAAATTGAATCTCAAATCAAAAAGTCCTCAAATAAATCCAATCCAATGGTATGATGCAGCAGACAGACACAAAAAGTGATCCTTCCAGCTCCAAATCCAAATGAAAGTGAACAGCACATGGACAAAGCACTGGGAGGAGCTTGCTGGACAGGAACAGGAAGTTGGAGACTCAGGGGCACTTCCTTCCTCCGGAAAAAAAGAGTAAAAAAAATTAAACGACTCCTTACACAAAAGACTACAGTTTTTCTGAGCAAAATTATCATTTTAGAGAAGGTTTTATGACGCTGGAGAGATATTCTTCGCCAGATTGTAGTTTTTGCGCGCCCGAGTGACGTGTTCGCACACTCTCGCAGGCTCAGGCGGCCATATTACAAATCTCGTGGCGCACGCGAACGGACAGAAAAGCGAGTTGGTGAACGCAGAATCACGGTAAGATGTTACCGCGCGCGAGAATGAATATTGAGCATGCAAGGAAGCAAAACTACTATGCTACGCGGTAGATTGCGTAGCAATCTGCAACTTCGCGCTCTACGCGATTCGCGAAGTTGCCTAAACTTCGCAAGCTCCGCGAGCGGAGCGTAGTTCAACGCCCAGGCTTAGTTCTGAGGCCACGCCCCTTTTTGCACCTCTCTGCAATGCAGCTCTGTGGTGCTTACTAGAGGTACCTAGTGCGCTAGTTTGACCCTAGGGACCCTTAGGATTCAAGGGGACTTAATCTCTCAACTTAGAACGGCCACAGGGCACGTTTACACAGTGGGGAAGGGAGGGGACGGGGCCTGAGGTCACGTGTGAAAACACGCCCTATGGCGAATTTTAAGTTGGGGAAATAATTCCCCTTCAATCCTGAGGGCCCCTGGGGGCTAACTAGCCCACCAGGTGCTTTCAGTAAGCGCCACTGCCCTGCGTTGCAGAGAGGTGGTCCAGCCCGTGCCACTTTTTACACCTCTCTGCAACGCAGCTCTGTGGTGCTTACTGGAGGTACCTAGTGGGCTAGTGTGACCCTAGGGACCCTCAGGATTCAAATGAACTTAATCTCCCAACTAAAAACAGCCACAGGGCGTGTTTACACAGTGGTGAAGGGAGGGGACGGGGCCTGAGTTAACGTATGCAAACATGCCCTGTGGTGCGTTTTAAGTTGGGGAAATAATTCACCTTCAATCCTGAGGGAACCTGGGGGCATACTAGCCCACCAGGTGCTTCCAGTAAGCACCACTGTGCTGCATTGCAGAGAGGTGGTCTAGGCTGTGCCCCTTTTTACATCTCTCTGCCATGCAGCTCTGTGGCATTTACTGGAGGTACATAGTGGGCTAGTTGGACCCTCAGGATTCAAGGGGGCTTAATCTCCCAGCTTAAAACGACCACAGGGCATGTTTACACAGTGGGGAAGGGAGGGGACGGGACCTGAGGTGACGTGTGCAAACACGCCCTCTGGCGCGTTTTAAGAGGTAGTTTTAATCCCCCAGCCCTATTATATACTAGGGGCTTACAGAGGAGGTCATGCTAATCACAGGGGGACCCCAACGCATAGTGTTCCCTAGTGTATGTAGGTGTTTTCACTGTATTTTAAGTGTCTTTTAACATAGCTCTAGGACTGGTTAGTCAGACTCAGTTACCACCAGTATCCATCTGAAAAAGTTGAGGGTACAGGATGAATTTTGCAACAAGGCTTCTTTCTGCTCTTCTGTTTGTTCTTTCTGCACGTTATCCTTCTTCCTGCACTTTTCTTCGTCTTTGAGGACTTCTGTTGCTTCTTTCTGCATTTCTTTTTTTTCTTTCTGTGCGTTTTTTTCTACTTTCTTCACATGCCCTATCTCTGTAGGCATAGTTAGAAATTAGCATTTAAAAAACCTTTGAAATTCACTAAAAAAACCATAGTTTCAGGCACGTTATAGTTAGGAATTAGCATTTAAAAAACCTTAGAAATTCACTGAAAAAACCATAGATTTCAGGGGTGTTATAGGTAGCTGGACTTTTCACTCAAACAAAACCATTGAAATTCCTCCGATATAGTTAGTTGTACTAACTACATCTCGCGCGCCCGCAATCCACTGCTGATGACATATTACATCATTCATGACATGGTCAGTGACATCACTGATGACATCTCAAATGACATCACTGATGACATCACTGATGACATCATCCAGTGAATGTGGTTTGGTTTGTTATTTAAATATGTATTATATATATAGCAATTTGCATTGAAGAATGAGTGGATATATAAATATAAATATCTGGATGGAGGATTTAGTAGCAGTGTGATTGACTGTTTACTTGACTCATTTATAGTGTCTCACTAAATATATTGGATAGTGACTAAACTGTGTGAATATCTGTATCACTTTGTCAGTTGTTGTGTAAACTGCTGCACTAGTTGGTTACTAGCTACGTGAAAGTCTATATTATTTATTGATTAGTTAACTGAGTATTTGTATGGGAGAGTGAATGTGTGTGTGGTTCGGTGGGGGGTGTGTGACTGCCCAAAGATGTGTGAATAGTTGATTTAGTAGGTATATGAAGTTAAAACTACATGTTATAACAGTTGTTTGGGTGAGTGAATATATTTATGGGGGTGGAGATGAGCAAATATATGTCTCAATGGTACATGTTCAACAAACTAGAAAAATAAAAGCCAGTGTATGTGTCAGTTGTTGTATATAAATAAGTATACATAAGACTCAGTGACTGTATGGATAACTGTATAGTTGTAATAGTGATTTTATAACACACTAATTATAAGCTATTATCTATATGAATAGATGAAGTGGTGTTTTTATAAGTGTATAGCTAAGTAAAAGTAAGTATGATCCATTGTTTGCATAAGTGAGTAGGGTGACTGCATAAGTGATTATGATGGGTGCTGGTGTGTAATGTCAATATAGGTGTATAATTATATTTGATAGTGTTCTATTGATCATTGACAGCATGTATGCGTGAATCTATAGGTAAGTGATTAGATGTGTGTAAAGATCTAGGAATCACTGAGTGGGTGTTTAGAAACTTGTATTGGTGTGTCAATGGTTTTAAATCTGGCACTCTGTATTTTACAGTGAGTGATGAAAGGTTATACTAGTGTATGATGAGGTGTATCTGATTGTCACGTGGATGATGTCATCAGTGATGTCATCAGTGATGTCATTTGAGATGTCATCAGTGATATCACTGACCATGTCATGAATGATGTAATATGTGACATCATCAGCAGTGGATTGCGGGCGCGCGAGATGTAGTAAGTACAACTAACTATATCGGAGGAATTTCAATGGTTTTGTTAGAGTGAAATGTCCAGCTAACTATAACACCCCTAAAACCTATTGTTTTTTCAGTGAATTTCTAAGGTTTTTTTAAATGCTAATTCCTAACTATATCAGGCCTGAAACCTATGGTTGTTTCAGTGAATTTCAAAGGTTTTTTTAAATGCTAATTCCTAACGATATCAGGCCTGAAACGTATGGTTTTTTCAGTGAATTTCAAAGGTTTTGTAAATGACAATTTTTAATGTATTAATTGTTATACTGATTTTTTTTATACTGATTTACTACAATTTTTAAACTGTTTATTATTAGATATTTTATTTTTTGTAATTACATTATACATTACAAAACAAAATATATTTTCTCAGAAGGAATTACTTTAGTTTAAATACTTTGCAAATAGGCAATAGACTTTTAAATACAGTAGTTACAGTTGTTGCAATGGGCAACACAATTTCAAACACAAAGCAACATTGAGCTCAATGTGAATTTCTAGTCAAATGCAATGAGTTACTTTATGGATTACTTTTCTAACCACATGACTGGATCCTAGATTCAGTCCTTGGACATCTCCTGTAAACAGTTGAGTAAAAGCGTTTTGGTTACAGTAGTGATTTTTAAGGATTATTATTGTATTTTAAAAGTTGACACTTCGAAAAATGTTCACATAGAATCACCAATGTTATCCTATGGCAGAAAATTCACTTAGCAGGTAAGTAGTGTTATCGTTACTTTTTCTTACTCAGTGGTGGATCCTGGATCCAGCACTGGCCAATCTCCTGTAAACAGTTGAAAATATATGTTTAAGTCATACAGATTATTTTTTAGGAATATTAATAGTATTGTGAAAATAGACACTTAGAAACTTTTCTGGTGAAAACTACACAATGGATTCCTATGGAAGGAAATACAAGTTACTGGTAAGTACGCTTAGAATTACTTTTCAGAGTCAGTGCTGGTCTAAAAGATGCAGCACTGGGGTCTCTCCTGATAACAGGTGAGTAAATCGGAATTCGTAGTTCGGCTGATTTTAGAGGAATATTTGTACAATGGTGAAGGAAGGGGGCGGGGCCTGAGGAGACATGTGCAAACATGCCCTGTGGCGCGTTTTAAGTTGGGGAATTAATTCCTCTTCAATCCTGAGGTCCCCTGGGGGCCAACTAGCCCACCAGGTACCTCCAGTATGCGCCAGGGAGCTGCATTGCAGAGAGGTGTTCAGAGGCCATGCCCCTTTTTACAACACTCTGCAACGCAGCTCCGTGGTGCTTACTGGAGGTACCTGATGGGCTACTTGGCCCCTAGGGGACCTCTGGATTGAAGAGGGATGAATTCCCCAACTTAAAACGCGCCACAGGACGTGTTTACACTGTATCACCTCAGGCCCCTCCCCCTACCTTCACCACTGTGCAAACGCGCCCCGTGGCGCGTTTTAAGTTGGGGGATTAAGTCCCCTTGAATCCTGAGGTCTCCTGGCGGGCAACTAGGCCACCAGGTACCTCCAGTTGCAGAGAGGTGTAAAAAGGGGCGTTGCCTCATTACACCTCTCTGCAACGCAGACCCCTGGCGCATACTGGAGGTTCCTAGTGGGCTAGTTGGCCCCCAGGGACCCCCAGTATTCAAGGGGAATTTGTTCCCCCTCTGCAAACGCGCCAGGGGGCCCCCCTTCTTTTTCTATTTTTTTGGCCCTGGGGACCCCATCCCCCAGGGCCTGTCCCCAATTTTGATTTATAAAAAAAAAAAAAAATCGGGAAGGGGGCCACGTGGCCCCCCTCCTGAGGCCATAATTTGCACCCCGGGGACCCACTCCCCCGGGGCATGACCCTTTTAAAAAAAAAAAATTATGGAGAGGGGCTGCGTAGCCCCCTCCTCTGGCCACTTTAAGGCCCCGGGGACCCCATCCCCCGGGGCCTGGCCTCTGTTGGGCGCCGTGGGGGGTCCCCAATCCCCCCACGGTCCCAGCCGGCTCCCTGCGTCCTGAAAGAGCCGGCATTGCTTTTCCACATGGGGAGCAGCTAACATGCTGCTCCCCATGTGGAAAAGCAATCAGCTTTGCTTCATTGAAGCGAGAGCAGGTTTCCCTGCTCTCGCTTCAATGAAGCAAAGCAGTTTGCAATGACAGGGTGGGAGCCGCGAGGCTCCCGCCCTGTCATTGCAAACTACAGTGTCCCGTGGTGGGCACCCCAGGACACTGCAGGAGCCGGCCCTGGGGGATGGCGGTTCCCAGGGCCTATACAAAGCTCCAGGAGGGGGGCCACATGGCCCCCCTCCCACATTGACAAGTTGCCCCGGGGGGTGGTGGGCCCCGGGGCTGGGGGGGCCTGAGAGCCCCCCACCCCAAATTATTTTAAGCCCCAGGGGTGGCGGTCCCCGGGGCTGGGGGTGCTGAGAGCCCCCCACCCATGTTGAAGAAGCCCTGGGGGGTGGCGGTCCCCAGGGATGCAGGGGGGCCGTGAGCCCCCCGCATATACAATGTTCAAGCCCCGGGGGGTGGCGGTCCCCAGGGCAGTGTGGGGGGGATTGGGACCCCCCCACACTTTTTTTTTATTCTGCCCCCGGGATTTGGCCCCCCGGGGGCAAATTAGCATATTCAGCGCGGGACCCCGTGCTGAATTTTTTTTTATTTTCGGCCGAAATTCACGCTGGGTGCGCGAATCTCGCCGATTTAAAAAAAAAATATATCTATTTTTTGGGCCCTGGGGGTCCTTGTGGGGCCCCCTGAGCAGGCCTAGGGGTTCATAGTGTTTCTACCCAGCCCCCTTTTTGCGTTTTTCGCGTTTGTTTTTTAGGTTTCTTGTGCCTCGGTTCTACCGAGGCACAAGATGGCTGCCAACACTTCCTGATCTGGAGTGTTGACAGCCAATTAGAATACAGCTCGTGCACTGCTGGGTGCGCATAGGGTGCGCGGATCCTCCGAGGCCATAGATATATATGTACTTTTAACTCTAATTCTCTCAGGAACTACTGAACGGATTTACACCATTTAAGCAAAAGGCACGAGTCTGAACTGAGGACTACCTCTTTGCCAAATTTGGTGTAATTCCGTTCAGCAGTTTGGGCTGTAGCTTTACAAATCACCACGAAACTTTCAGGATAGGAGCGGACCGGAGCTGGCCAAAAGTTTGGAAAATTTCGCAAAGATTCGTCAATCGGCGCCAGACTTATTGGAAATAGAATGTTGCGGATTTCAGTCAGTTATACAATCAATTTTTCAAAAACAAATCATCCATTTAGACACTTATATACCCATTTATTCTTCCATCGACCTTGAGATATATATATATTAAACATATGTAATTTTCAGAAAAACACACATTCACTGGATGATGTCATCAGTGATGTCATCAGTGATGTCATTTGAGATGTCATCAGTGATGTCATCAGTGATGTCACTGACCATGTCATGAGTGATGTAATATGTGACGTCATCAGTAGTGCATTGCGGGCGCGCGAGTTATAGTTAGCTGAACTAACTATAATGGGGGAATTTCAATGGTTTTGTACGAGTGAAAAGTCCAGCTAACTATAACGCCCCTGAAACCTATGGTTTTTTCAGTGAATTTCTAAGGTTTTTTAAATGCTAATTCCTAACTATAACGTGCCTGAAACCTATGGTTTTTTCAGTGAATTTCAAAGGTTTTTTAAATGCTAATTTCTAACTATGCCTACAGAGATAGGATATGTGAAGAAAGAAGAAAAAACGCACAGAATGAAAAAAAAGAAATGCAGAAAGAAGCAACAGAAGTCCTCAAAGACGAAGAAAAGTGCAGGAAGAAGGATAACGTGCAGAAAGAACAAACAGAAGAGCAGAAAGAAGCCTGTACCCTCAACTTTTTCAGACGGATACTGGTGGTAACTGAGTCTGACTAACCAGTCCTAGAGCCAGTGCTATGTTTAAAGACACTCAGAATACAGTGAAAACACCTACATACACTAGGGAACACTATGCGTTGGGGGATTAAAACTACCTCTTAAAACGCGCCACAGGGCTTGTTTGCACACGTTAACTCAGGCCCCATCCCCTCCCTTCACCACTGTGTAAACACGCCCTGTGGCCGTTTTTAGTTGGGAGATTAAGTTAATTTGAATCCTGAGGGTCCCTATGGTCCAACTAGCCCACTAGGTACCTCCAGTAAGCGCCACAAAGCTGCGTTGCAGAGAGGTGTAAAAAGTGGAACGGCCTGGACCACCTCTCTGCAACGCAGCTCAGTGGCACTTACTGGAAGCACCTAGTGGGCTAGTTAGCCCCCAGGGGCCCTCAGGATTGAAGGGGAATTATTTCCCCAACTTAAAACGCGCCATAGGGCGTGTTTGCACACGTCACCTCAGGCCCCGTCCCCTCCCTTTCCCACTGTGTAAACACACCCTGTGGCCGTTTTTTAAGTTGGGAGATTAAGTCCCCTTGAATCCTGAGGGTCCCTAGGGGCAAAATAGCCCACTTGGTACGTCCAGTAAGCGCCATTGCAGAGAGGTGTAAACAGGGGCACGGCCTGCACCACCTCTCTGCAATGCAGAGCAGTGGCGCTTACTGGAAGCACTTGGTGGGCTAGTTGTCCCCCAGGGTCCCTCAGGATTGAAAGGGAATTATTTCCCCAACTTAAAACGCGCCACAGGGCGTGTTTGCACACATCACCTCAGGCCCCGTCCCCTCCCTTCACCACTGTTTAAACACGCCCTGTGGCCGTTCTAAATTGAGAGATTAAGTCCCCTTGATTTCTCAGGGTCCCTAGGGTCAAACTAGCCCACTAGGTACCTCCAGTAAGCACCACAGAGCTGCGTTGCATAGAGGTGTAAAAAGGGGCATGGCCTCAGAACACCTGTCTGCAACGCAGCTCCCTGGCGCATACTGGAGATACCTGTTGGGCTAGTTGGCCCTCAGGGACCCTCAGTATTGAAGGGGAATTAATTCCCCAACTTACAACTGGCCAGGGGGCACATTTGCAGAGTGCTGCAAGGAGGGGGCGTAGCCTCCGGCGTGATGCCGGTCTTTTATTTATTTTATTTTTTTAAGAAGGAGGGCTGTGTGGCCCCCCTTCTTTTTCTAATTTATTGGCCCTGGGGACCCCATCCCCCAGGGCCTGCACCCTAATTATTTTTGTTGAAAAAGATTAATTTGGCCCTCCCAAGGCCTTTATCGGCCCCGGGGACCCAAACCCCCGGGTCATGGCCTTTTTTTGTTTTTTTTTAATTCTTTAGGAGGTGGGCTGCATTGCCCCCCTCCTCAGGCCACTTATCGCCCGGGGACCCCATCCCCCGGGGCCGGCCTTTGTTTTTTATTATTTAAAAAAATATATATTTATAGAAACACCTAGGACATGCTGGACAAACCGTATGTACCTATCACCATGATGATTTGCGTGATATTCATTAAAAGGCGACTATGCATACAATGAATCCACGAGGAATGTATTTACACCGCTAGTGAACCTCTGACGTGTCTGACGCCCTAACGTGCCTAATCCCAGCGCCCCCGCCGGTGGGTATTCTCCAAGTAGACACCCTTGTTGTTTATCTATACAAACATGGGTAGCTATTGACGGGCACATTTAATACACACGCACACCAAGACATTCAAAGGGGATTCGACAAAAATTTGACCAAACTATGCAAGAAACCCCCCTCACGGTTAATAAAACACACATCCACCGCCGGATGTGTAATACTTTTTATTTTACTCTCTGGAAAGGAGACGAACCTCACTTGAGAGTCACAGCGTGCTCCTGGCTGAGCACAATGCTGTGTTACACCCACCATTGCCCGCCGAGTGCCACACACCTCTGTGTTGTATTCCACCAGCTAGTGCGTATGCTATGACACTCTCTAGCCCATGTGCACTGCAACACCACCCCGTGAATATGTCATGCCACACTTGCCTTCGCACGGGTTATATTGCCCCATCTAACGTGCCTTCCTCGATGCCTATGTTATAACGCACAGCGCTATTCCATACATATTACAATCTGGGATCCATATCTTTGTCACAGTGCATATGCAACGTTACACTCCCCAGCACATTTTTTATATTACAACTTTAGAGACTAGTTAGGTTACACAACACTGCCCTGTGCATATTATACTCCAAGGCGCATATCGCATAGCACGCGCTAGTACCTGTGCTATCTCACATTCTCCAATGAATCTGTCATTGCGCACAATGTATTGCATATTATATTTCACGCCCCGGTTCATCTTATATCACACTTTTTGGTGCATAGTTTATACCATATACTATCTAGTTTTCATTTTCAATCGTGCTCTCAGGACTATGTTCTATATAACACTGCGTCCACCTACCCTTTTCACGGGCATTACATTTTGCGATGGGGTTTGGTGGGTCAGGGGGTGTTTCTGCCAAGTGACCCTGGAGTCACAGTCACAAACGTCCTCTTCTTCCTGAATAAAAGTGAGATTATGCTGCATACTTGTTCATATTTTAAGTAGTTCGCACAGACACACATTTTAAAAACAATAAAGTTCCTAATACCCACCTTATCTGAACAGTTAGCTTGCTGCCCCATCCACCTCCTCCCTATCCTCTGTTGTCTGAATCCATGGACTAGCCTCCTCCCTCCTGCCATGCATGGTCTGATGTGCTGCCACTGCCCTCCATTTAGCATGATGTACCAGTCCACTCCTCCTGCCCTCCATTGCCCAATTCTATGGCCCATCATTGACCCCCTGCTTAGCCTCTGCGCTTAGCTTGCTGCCCTTATTCTCCTTCCCCCTGCCCTCTGATGTCTTTGTGCATGCCCCTGCTTCATCCTTTTTGCCCACCATGTTCCATGGACCTGCCACTCCTATCTACTCTGAGTGTTCTGTTTAGCTGCCACTCCCCTCCCACCTGCCTAGCATTGTCAGATGACTGTAACCTGTCCCTGCCACCTCCACCCTGCCTGTCCACATGCCATGCCCCTATCCTCTTCCTCCTGTCCTCCATGGTCCATTTTACTGCCACACCCTTCTGCCCTCCCTGGTCTGTTGTGCTGCAACTGCTCCTCCTGCCTGCCCTGCGCGGTCTATTGTGAGGCCCCTTCCCCTGAACTTTCTTGTCTGTGCCCAGGTCCTGACCCTCCCTTCTATCCTCCATGGTCCTTTGTGCATGCCCCGGCACCCTCCTTCTTGTCCATCATAGCCATTGTGCTGCCACTTACCCTCCCGCTTGCCATGCATGCTCTTCTGTGCTGCGATGGCCCCTCCCACCTTACCTGTGTGGTCAGCTAGCTGCCCCTGATCCCCTCCCACCTTCCCTCCATGGTCTGTGTGTATGCCATCATAGTCTCATTGTTGCTCTCCATGGTGTGTCTTGTTTCTGGTGCCCATCCTGCCTGACCTCCATGGTCATCTTGCTGCTCCTGCCATGCCCCCTTTCCCCCAGCCCTCTGTTTCCATGTGCAGACCCCTATTCCCTCCCTACTGGCTTGTCTGTTCCATTGTAATGCCCCTGATCCGTCCCTCCTGCCCTTTATGGTCTGTTATGCTGCAGCTTTCTCTCCTGTCTGTCCATTATGGTCAGCTAGCTACCATTGCCTCTTTCCCCTCTGTTCTCTGTTGTCCATGTGCATGGTCCTGTCCCCTCCCTATTGCTTTCTATGGATTGTTGTGCTGCACTCCCGTCCCGCATGCCCTGTGTGGTGTATTGTGCTGCTGCAAACCCTGATGCCTGCCCTGTAGGGTCAGTTTGGTGCACCTCTCCATGTCCCTCCTGTCCTCTGTTATCCGAGTCCATGTCCCTACCCCAATTCCTCCTGCCTACCATGATCCAATGTACCATACTTGCGAACATTTTGATCTTGGTAAGAGGGAGATTTAGAAAAAAAAACTGAAGTATTGATTTTCCTCTTTGAGTTACATTGAAAAAGAGGAGATTGTAGACAGGAGAAAGATCAAATAAAGCCCATTTAAGCTTAAAAACATTGGAAGTTTCCTGGCTTAAACGGGTCTGTTGGCATGTATGGTTGTACTACCACTGCCTCTTCCTTCTGCCCACAATGGTCTATTATATTGCCACAGCCTCTCTTGCCAGTCCTGTATTGTTGGTTTGTTGCTCCTGCCCCCCTTTACACTGCCCTCCATAGTCTGTTGTGCTGCCACTGCCTTTCCTGCCTGCCCAGTGTGGTCAAATTGTTGCCTCTGCACTCTCCTACCTGCCTTCAATTTTCAGAGTCCGTGCCCCTGGCCTCTGCCTCTCAACTGTATCCCAATGAACTAGATTGCTAACATTCTATATTTATTACAAAAGTGTGGAACGACTGACGTCATCTTGATGTAATTAAAACTGTAATACCTAGAGCATTTCCTTTAGAAATTACATATATGAGAGAGTCTTATTTGCATCAAAATTATGGTTAGTGCTCTAAAAAACTAAAAGGAGGACATATTTTCTGAGTTTTCAAATAGCGACAAAGAGCTTTTAAATTATTTGTAATCTTTATGTTTTTTTATCCAGTTGACCACTTGATTAAATGTTGCACCTAGGGGAGAGGATGTGGTGTTACTTCCAGAGCTGCAGACTTTGCAACTGGGGAACCAGGTTGGAGTTTCTGCTTCAGCTCAACATTCTGTGATTCTGGTCAAATCACTTAATCTCCCCATGTCTACAACCAAAATGAATTTGATCTTGTGTGATGTAACCAATGCTCATGTAAAGCACTCCAATACCTGACAAGTCTGCACTATATTGCACTATATAAAACTGCAAATAGATAAACAAATAAGTGTTTTGCACACATCTGTCATTGGGCTACATGTGGGCTACATCTGGGTGATATTTGTGCTGCATTTGGGCTCTTTTGTCTCTGGTGGCCATCTTGGGAGATTTATTTGTTAAGAAGTTTCCTAATTTCCTCATTTACTGCAGTCTCCTCAGTTGGAAATACTTTCAGTTTTTTACTTTGATTCCATCAAGAAGGTATTCAGATATGTCACACATTTGCCATAAATTCTGAATTTTAGCACTCTGGTTGCTCATTAGATCACTGTAGTAAAGCTACTGCTCACCAGGGAAGTCTGCTGCTGGTATTCAAAGTGCATGTTTCAGTCTGCATGTCAGAATTTTTTTATGAAATAGAAGAGGATATGTGAAGTCAAAATGTGCCCTAATTTTTCTTTCTGCAGCACTAATCATAATTTCTATGGCAAAATGAACCCCCTCATTTTGTTCCTTTGTAAATTAAATGTTTTAAGTGTTACCACTTTATTCCAATCAAGATGGCTTCAAGTGTGCCATACGTTTGTCATAGTTAAGACTGTTAGCGCTCGAGTTGTTCATTAGAACACTCTGGGACATTCTGTCATTGGGCTATACTTGGGCTACATCTCGGTAATATTTGGGCTACATTAGGGCTCTTTTGTCTCTGGTGGCCATCTTGGGAGATTTATTTGTTATGAAGTTTCCTAATTTCCTCATTTACTGCAGTCCCCTCAGTAGGAAATACTTTTAGTTTTTTACTTTGGTTCCATCAAGAAGGCATTCAGATGTGTCTCACATTTGCCATAAATTCTGAATGTTAGCACTCTCGTTGCTCATTAGATCACTGTAGTAAAGCTACTGCTCACCAGGGAAGTCTGTTGCTGGTATTGAAAGTTCATGTTTCAGTCTGCATGTCAGAATTTTTTAATGAAATGCAAGAGGATTTGAGAAGTCACTTTTTCTTTCTGCAGCAGTAATCATACTTTCTATGGCAAAATGAACCCCCTCATTTTGTTCCTTTTTAAATTAAATGTTTTAAGAGTTACCACTTTATTCCAATCAAGATGGCTTCAGGTGTGCAATACGTTTGTCATAAGTAGGACTGTTAGCGCTCTAGTTGTTCTTTAGAACACTCTGGGAAACTGCAGTAGAACACAAAGGAATCAACTGACAGTCTCTGCCCTTGTTGGATGTACATGTTTTACTGAGAATGTCAGACTTCATTCTCACATGACTGAGAAAGATAATGTGAATTTACAGAAAATATGCCCTCAGTTTAGCTTATAGATCACCTTCCAAACCTCTGTGGGAAAAGCATGAGAAAATAGTTTTCTCTCAAACCTGATTCATGATATCACAGCAGAAGGCTTTTTCACATGGTAAAATCACCTTAGAACACACCACAATTCCTAAAATGAGTATGGTACTGATGGAGCGGGTAAAATGTTTTCTTTTTATATACCCAATCCATTTATATATGTTTATATTAAAATGATTAATGATTAATTATAATAATTAATAGTTTGATGTGAAAGAACTAAACCAACCTTATTAACAGAAAGAATACACGTGGGAATGCATTTGCATGGCAAAAATAATAGGTGAACTAAGTTTGTATGCATATTAAAACGATAAATGTTGCTTGAGTAATGTTATTGTGATTTGTGCTTAAATAAACCAGCATTAACGGCTTTGGATGTTGCATATGGCTAGATAAATGCATACACATAAGGCTATTAGCAAGGGAATAACACTGTTTTAATCATTTCCATGTATTAATTACGATTTTTGTGTTTCTTTGCTTAAGTTGACTATTCTGGCCTACCAAAAGATGGCCGCCGACTGAAACCTAACTAAAGTACATTACTTCACCATTTGAACAATGGAGAAAGGCGCCTGCACTGACTTCGTTCGTGTCCCTTGTGTGACCTGTCAGACCATGCCCATGAAGACTACCCTGGGCGAGGTGCCAATGCCCCTGAACGTGAAGAAAATGTTACAATGTAGAATATGAACTGTCGAACCCGACCTGTTTTCAACGAACTGATACATTTAGGACCACGGATCATTCTTTCCCATACATTTGCTTTGAGACTTTTCCCGCATGGGAAAATTTGAAAATGTTTCCTGAAGTGCCGAGATGTATTTGAATTTAGCCAATCATATTCCTGTGAAATGAGAAATGTAACATTTGATATGTAAATTTTAGTATAAATATTAGTAGACTAGAGAGGGGTAGAGAAGCTGCTGACGGAGAACCGATGATCAGAGATCCTTATGCTGACGGAGAGGATGGTGACTTTATATGATAAACAAGAACTCTGACGAATTTACTGAGGACCAATTCTGACTTCGATAACGACAATTAGCCAGAATAGGTAAATATGACCAAAGATGATATTGCATTATTAAGATTTAACCTGCATTTAAATTAGATAAAAGAAAATCATTATTTGAATTAATGTGTCGGGTGATATTATTTCATTGAAATGTTTATTGATTAGTTGAGAGTTAAAGTATCATTGAACTTAATAACAACTAAATGATTCGATCGACCGATTGATGGAGGAATCGTTAGGGTGATTCAGGAGAAGTGGTTTCCTTTATCAAAGAAAGCAGTTTGGTTCGGAACTGATGTCCCTTTGTAGACACGGATAGTTTGAGAGAATGAATGTTGGTGGTATGGGCCCCACCAGCGTATGATGTGTGTATGTGCGTGTGACTGAGAATTCATTCTGTCCGTGGAAGTAAGGGGAAATTGAGTAACCCGAACTGCACCAGTATTTCTGGTAGCTAGAGATGGTTTTTATTGTTTTGGTTTAATGATTTTGGCATGTATATAGCTTATTGATTATTGGTTGGTATTGATATATGTATTAACACTATATGTTAAAGTCGTATTGAGTTTTATGTTGTTTGTACGGCTTCTGGGATGTAGGAAGTCGGGAATTGGTAACAGTTCCGTAGCAGAGCAGAGGTAAGTGCTGCTCTCGGGAAAGACGGGATTGTGGTTGCCCGTAGGTACACAGGAAAACCGGGTGACAATTGAAGTTGCACGGCGCATTGTCTGGGTTCGATTCGGTAGCATCGCCGAATGTTACCATTAGTGATATTTTCTGTGTGAGAAAAGTGTGAATGATAGCAAAGGGTTACCTGTAAAATTTTGGTCTTAAGTACCAGGAAACCAATTGGCATACCGATAACGCTTATCACTGAAATGTAGCAGGTGTTCTCTGAGCTTGAGTGAAGGACAAAGTAGAGTTAAGCGCTGCTTTGTTAACGTGTGACATAATTCTGTAGTAGGACAGACTGTTCGCTGTTCTCGGAAAAGACAGGATTCTGTGTGAATGAACTACATTTTCTTGAGTGAAAGTACTTGAATGAAATAGCATTCGGGTTAATTGTGAAACTCTGGTTTTATTTCTCAGGAGCATTGCGTTTCCAACTATGTGTCTTAAATCTGGAGAAACAGTTAATTGATGCTTGGTAGAAGGGTGAAGTAGAGGGATGTGCTACTTTGCCAATGGACGTAACGATTCTGTAGTAGGGCAGAGGTAAGTGCTGCTCTCGGGGAAAACAGGATTCTCGTGGGAAAGGTCTATTGCTAATCTGTGGCTAGCGAAGCAGACAATTGAGATGTTTATATGTTGTAACTAACAGTATTGTAAAATTGAAACAAAGTCTACCAAGTAGTTTTGTGAAGGAGGGGTAGACTGAAGACAGGAGTCAGGAGCAGGAGCTGCTGCAGCGACTTCTGACGTCAGAAAGACCGCGCTGGGATTGGATAGCCAGTCAGAGGTGTAAAACGTTCTGGATTGGTACGTCAGTGTAAAACCGCGCTAGGATTGGAGGAGTAGAGGGTGATGTAGATGCTCCAGGATTGGTGCGTTAGTGTGAGTCGCGCAGGGATTGGAGATTGTGACAGTGACGTAGGCGCGCCAGGATTGGTGCGTGAGTGAGAGTCGCCTTGCTATTGGACTAAAGATCGTACAGTTGCAGAAAAGACTAAAGGGTTCACGAGAGAAAGGAAGATGTATTATCATTCACCCGAGAAAAAGAAAAAATCTTTGTTTAGTAAAATAAAAGGATGGTTTGTGAAAAACAAAGAGATTGTGACTAGGGAAGGACAGTTACTTCCTCCGACGAAAACACCCGCATCCTTCATGGTTGCGAAATATGGGTACCATACTTGCATTTTTTTAGACAATTGGGCGAAGTATACAAAGGAAGATGGAGTTTTAGCGTTTCCAGAAAATGGTTCCTTTAATTTGGCAATTTTAAGGAATTTACGGAAGAGGATGATGAGCTTAGATCCGCGGCCTAGACCTACGCAGTTCGAGGCTTTGACTGAGTGGGAAGACGAAATGCATGAGCGAGAAAAACAGAGAAATGGCAGTAGATATAGATATATGTTCGGACGGCCAAATGATCGTGAAACTCATTGTGATCGAATGAGAAGGTGGCGAGACGCAAGTATGACTGAAGGACGGTTTCCCGTAAGAACTGCAGGGGAAAGTGAAAGAAGGAAATGCATAGAGAAAAAGCATAATGTAGAACCTAGAAGGTATGGAGCAAATGAGATAGAAGATGATGTCCTAGATGATATGTTTTACAAAAGCCCACCTCCATACAGGTAGGAATCAGAGATGCTGACCTCAGGTACTCCAGTGAGGGAAACTCTGCGAATCATTAAGACAGAAGTTACGACTCCAGAGGTAAAACGAAGGAATTTTCTTAGGGAAAGAGAGACGGAAAATAAGGTTGAGAGTGAAAATTCGAGGGAGTTAGCAAAAACCACATTAGAACTGACAGAGAAGATAAGAGAATTGACTAAAAATCTAGAAGCAGTTACAGCCCCCGTAACCATAGGTCGAGTTATGCCCATTTTTGAGAAGCAGAAAGAAAGTGAGCATGGTCTAACGGTTCCGTATGTGAGCAATAGACAAGCGGAACAAACCCTAATGAGAGCAAAAGAGAATACTTGGAGACACACCATGAGTGAAGGTGAACTACATGTGTCAAATAACCCATTTTATAATCCTGATACTGTAGAAAGAAGCAGAATGGTAGGGGGACCAATATTAGAACCACACAGAATGACAGAACCAGGGAATGTAGAAAAATCAATAGGTATAACTACAGACGAATTGAGCGAATGGCTGAAGGGCTTGCAAGGTAAAGAGAAGGAATCCCAAACCATTGATGTGGCAAAATGACGCATGGTGATAGAAGAATTAATAGTAGGGACTATCCCCATAGAGAAGCTGAAAATTTACCAGGATGAGGAACTGTTATTCCTATGTAAGAGTGTCACTTGGAGAGCAAAGAATTTACATGACAGGCTAGCAGAAATAGCAAGTGAAATGGAATTGACATGGACAAGGTAAAAGCTTTACAGAAGCCTTACCGAGTGGATTTCACGGAAAAGGATATTGAAAATCTGAACACTGCAGGATGAATAGGGCAGATTAAGGACATAATCACAGTGTTGAGGAAATGGGGAGATGTGGACAAATGGAAAAGCAGGTGGTATAGGAAACGGGATGATACCTCAGACAGAACTTTTCCAGCATTTCCTGTGAGTGAAAAGGAAAAGGTAGTGACAGAATTTCCCATGAGAGAGATTCCAGGAGGGGGATATGTGCATGTCCCATGGACAAGACAGGACATTTTGTCATTTACAAATGACTTCCCTCGATTGCGAGAAAAGCCCGTCTAGTGGTACAGACAGGTAGACAGATTTGTTAAGTTGTCAAAAGTACTGTGGATTGATCTAAATAGCTTATTTGATATAATAGTGCCAGCAGATTTATGGGCAGAATGCAAAATAGTCATAGATTGGCCAACTAAAGAATACCCGAGAGATCCCAAAACAGGAGCACCAGACCCTGAGGTAATGAAGAAATATGAACAAGTTATGGCATTCTGGAAAAACAAAGTGCCTCCCAAAGAAACAGATTGGGTTAAAATAGATCGAACACATCAGGAAGCGAAAGAATCAGTTCACGCTTACTATGAAAGGCTAATATTAGCTTTCAAACAGTTTAGTGGAGATGACAACCTGGGAGAAAAGGATCTAAGTCATTTTGTGTACAGATTTGTGTATGGATTCCGTCCCGAAATTTGGGAAATGATCAAGCAGCACACCGTAGACTGGCAAAGCAAGAAAATAGATGAGATCTTAAGACATGCTAAATACTTTAGTGATGAGATTGAGGCAAAGCAGCGAAAACTAAAAGAAAAGGCAATG
This sequence comes from Triturus cristatus, assembly GCF_964204655.1. Classification (NCBI taxonomy): domain Eukaryota; kingdom Metazoa; phylum Chordata; class Amphibia; order Caudata; family Salamandridae; genus Triturus; species Triturus cristatus. Next base: position 133,210,495 of record NC_140586.1, on the reverse strand, counting down.
TGGGCTCAAGTGAAAGTCGCAGAAAGACAGGAAGCTCAGCTGGTTGAACAAGCCAATAACCCAGGCATCAAACCGAGATTTGGCCTAGGAAAAGGGAAGGGTAATATAGAAGAAGCTAAAAAGAAGTTTCCATGCCACAATTGTGGAAGGTTAGGGCATTGGAAATCCGAGTGTAAGTATCCACCAAGTACTAATAATCAAAATCCATCATGGAATCCACAGGTGCAGTGTGAGGTGAGTGGCCCACCGCAGCAACAACAGAAGGCTGTTAATCCACAGAATCAGGTGCCAAAACCGCCATTACCGCAAAGCAGGAACACCCAAAGATATAGCAAGGAAGTGGGATTCTACAATGAAGAACAGGTAAACAAACCGCAACACGCGAGCGCTGTGTCACAATATTGGCTGCGAAATGACGAGAGTGAGTCAGAGGAGAATTATTGACGGTGCCGAAGAGAGGAAGAAGAGTGCGTACTTGGCGCAACTCTACAAATAGATCAGACAGGACCATTTATGGATGGGAAAGTCAATGATGAAAACATTACTTTTCTAGTAGACACTGGAGCTACGCGATCTACTGTCAGGTCAGCAGATGTGAAAAATCTTCCTCATTCGGATGAAACAATCCAAGTAGTTGGTGTGTCAAACACCCAGATTAGAACCTACCTTACCGAACCGGTAAAGGTTAAAATAGGGAAATTCACAGACATGCACCGATTTGTGGTGTGCGATACTAGTCCTGTGAATTTGTTAGGAAGGGATCTTCTGTGCAAGATGAATTGCACTATATTCTGTACTCCAGATGGAATAGCCTTTGAGACACCAGATGAGGATGTACTGTATAAAATGACAATAGCTAACCAAGAAAATGGAATTACAGGAACTTATGCAGTATTTAACCCAGATGAATTACCCAAAGAATTGAAGCAGTCAGTGAAGGCAGGAGTCTGGGATTTTACTGGAGAAGATGTAGGCCTTATGAGAAATATAGATCTAGTAAAGATTACACTAAAAGAAGGAGTAGTTTATCCAAACATTCCCCAATATAGACTGACACCTGAAATAATTGAAGGAGTGACACCTTTAATTGAGAAAATGATTCAACAAGGGGTGTTGAGGGAAATAATGAGTAGTCCATGTAACTCACCTATAATGGGACTGAAAACGCCCAATGGGAAGTTCAGGATTGTGCAGGATTTGAGAAGGATTAACAAGATCGTTGTGTCATGTTGTCCCATTGTTCCAAATCCATCAGTGATTTTGTATCAGATTCCCCATGATGCAGAATGGTACACAGTAATTGATTTGTGTCATGCTTTCTTTTCCATTCCGTTGCATCATGACAGCCAGCCGATTTTTGCATTTCGGTTTGGAGAGCGTATTTTGGCATGGTGCCGAATCCCACAGGGGTACACAGAGAGCCCCTCCATTTTCAATCAGTTGCTAAAGAAATCTCTGGAAAGTCTAACCATGCCTAAAAATTCAGTTCTGGTCCAGTATATTGACGACCTATTGGTGGCGTCAAAAACACGCGAAGCTTGTGAAACGGACACAATAGCTTTGCTGAATCATCTGGCAGATGGAGGACTAAAGGTATCTCCGACAAAATTGCATTTCTGTAAAAAAGAAGTACAATACTTGGGACATACCATTGAAAAAGGGCTGAGAAAGGTAACCATAGACAGAATCAGAATTATTAGAGGAATGAGAGCCCCAATGACCCAAAGAGAGGTGAGAATGTTCCTAGGGATGGTTGGTTACTGTCGTCAGTGGATAAGTAACTTTTCCCTGTTTGCCAAACCATTGGTAAAATTGACGAAAAGTGAGGTTAAAGACCCCCTTCAATTAAACAAAGAAGAATTGGCAGCATTCAGACAGTTAAAAAACAGCCTTTGCGAAGCCCCAGCTCTGGGAATGCCAGACTACGAGAAAGAATTTGAATTATACTGCAGTGAGAGAAATGGATGTGCACTCTCAGTGTTAATACAGAAACATGGAAGGCAAAGGAGACCAGTTGCATATTTTTCGTCAATGTTAGATCCAGTGGCGGTAGGTCTGCCAGGATGTCTGAAAGCAGTAGCTGCTACATGCCGAAGCCTAGAGCAGAGTGAAGGAATCGTGATGGGGTATCCAGTAAGAGTGTTTGTACCTCATAATATGGCGATCCTTTTAACAAGGAGCCGGACACAGTTCATGTCACATAGTCGGCTGACTAAGTATGAGAAGGTCATTCTAGGTGCAACCAATGTGAGTCTGGAAAGATGTGTGAATGTGAATCCAGCTACACTTTTGCCTGATGCAGAGAGAGTGGAGGTAAGAGATGATGTTGATCATGATTGCTTGGATGTGCTTGACTTTTGCAAGAAACCTCGACCAGACATAAAAGATTTACCATTGCTAGAAAGTGATAATGTGTTGTTTGTGGATGGGTCGTGCTTGAGAACAGACGAAGGATTGTTGAGTGAGGCCTATGCTATATGCACAGTTGCTGCAGTCATAGAAGCATCACACTTGAAAGGAGTTAAATCCACTCAAGTAGCAGAACTAGTGGCATTGACAAGGGCATGCAAAATTGGGAAGAATGTAAGAGTGACTGTGATAACAGACAGCCAGTATGGCTTTGGAGTTGTTCACGATTTTGGCCAACTTTGGCTGCAGAGAGGTGTCCTGACCTCAAGTGGAACTCCTATAAAGAATGCAGAAGTGGTGGGAAAATTGCTTGAAGCAATACAGTTGCCAAAGGAACTGTCTGTCAGTGGTAAAATGTGCTGCTCATAGTCAAGGTAGTGACTATATCACTACTGGGAACCGATATGCCAATGACATGGCTCAGTACTGTGCCCGAAATCAGTATTCAATCAATAGGGCAAAGGAGAAGGAGATGTTTTCTTGCTCCATAATGTTTACTAATGTTGTGGGAACATGGGAAGAAGTGAGGCAGTTGCAGGATGAAGCAGGAGATGAAGAAATGAAGCAGTGGGTGAAAGCAGGTTGTGCACCAAGGGAGAAAGATCATGTGTGGGTCTATCGGGATGGAAGACCAGTAATGCCTGATAGCATGATGTCAACCATGGCACGGATGTATCATGGCCAAGGACATCTGGGAAGAGATGCCATGATAAGGGCTTTTAAGCAGACCTGGTACAATGCAAAATTCAGGTTGATAGCAGAGAGTCTCTGTCAAAGATGCCTAATATGTCAGCTGTACAATCCTGGAAGGAAAACAGTGGTGAGCCTAGGCACAATAGGCCGAGAGGGAGGACCCTTCACCAGAATGCAAATAGATTTCATTGAAATGCCCCCTTATAACAAGTTGAGGTATGTTCTGGTGGTAGTTTGTCTGTTCTCCAGGTGGGTGGAGGCATACCCAACAAGAAGAAATGATGGAATCACAGTGGCCAAGCTCTTGTTGAGGGAATTCATCCCAAGATTCGGGTTCCCAGTGTTCATAGAATCAGACAGAGGAAGACACTTTTACAATGAGATCATGGCATTGATTTGTGAAGCATTGGGTGTACAACAGAAACTACATTGTGCCTATCGACCAGAGGCTTCTGGTGTGATTGAACAAATGAATGGTACGATCAAAAACAGAATAGGGAAAATGTGTTTAGCCACAGGAATGAAATGGCCTGATGTCTTGCCTCTAGTCTTGATGACAATCAGATCTACTCCAGACAGAACTACAGGTTTGAGTCCCCACAAAATTATCATGGGACGAGCCATGAGACACGTATTTGTTCCAGTCAACAAATTGATGACAATAACTGATGACATGATTTTGGATTACTGTAAAGGCCTGGCTGACGCAGTCCATTCTGTGTTTCACCAGGTTGGAGCGGATGCCACCACCCTTGAGAGAAAACCAGCCCATGACCTGAGCCCAGGCGACTGGGTGAGAATAAAAGTCCACAGAAGAAGGAATTGCCTGGTTCCAAGGTGGGGGAGGCCAAGGCAAGTTATCCTGACCACAACAACTGCTGTGAAGTGTGCTAGACTGAAAAATTGGATACATGCAAGTCACACTTTGAGAGTTCCAAATCCAGCAGATAGCATTGGAAAAGAATATTTCGATGATTCGGAATCAAGTGCTGATTCAGACAATGAGAATTCAAAGACAGAAGAAAATCCCGAAAGGGGGGAAAAGGAGCCAAGACTAGTTCCAACTCCGAGAGAAGAAATCCTGAGAAAAAGATTGCAGATTTCAGACAGTTCCGATTCTGGAGATGAGCAAAATGCCAGTGGCGAGCACAGAAAGAAGAAGAGAAAAGAAAAGAATGTCTCAAGAGAAGTAACATTCGCAGCAGAAGAAAGAGTAAGAGAAGTTCCACCTGAGAAAATTCTTGAAGGAGAAGAAGGGGCAGAAATAGAGAGAGAGGGACAGATTTCTGCGGAAGACCCCCGAGGAGGTGTAGGGACATCCAACACTGAGTTAGGTGAAGGGACAAACAGCAAGCAGAAAGATTGCGTGTCGGAGACCCAAGGAGGGACAGAAGTAGGGCCAACACAAGAGGTGGAGAAAGTAGCTGGTGGAAAAGAAAAGCCAAATGAGACAGAATCTGAAGACAGTGAACCAGAACGTCGAGTTCTGAGGAAGAGAACTTGGATCGAGGAAAGAAACAGTAAAGAAGGCAAAACAAGAAGAAATGCTAAAGGAGACCTTTGGCCAAACAAAATAAAGAGACTGAGATATCGATTGACACGAGTCAAACCCTCAAAAGCTGAACAAGTGAACGAAGTAACAAGTCAGCACAAAGAAAAAGAGGGAGAGACAGAAGTGTCTGAAGGAAACAAACGATCGAGAAAACCAAACCAGAAGTATAAGTCACCTGAATGGACGTACGTGGCACTGCCTGAACAAGGAGAAGAGGTAGATAGTCAAGGAAATCCAGAGGAGACTTTACTGAAAGTGGTGGAGGAAGAAGAAACCACGGAAATCCTAAGAGTTATCCTATCCGATATCGGAGAAGAAGCGGAAGATCAGGAAATTCTGTATGTGGATGATGAGAAGGAAGTGAAAAACGATGAGAGGCCAAGCTGAGTGATTTCAAGAAGGTCCTTGTAGAAAATATAAAGGATTGGATAAGAAATTGAAAAATTTGGATAACCTGATAAGGGCCTAGCTCTTGCAGGAAAAATACAAGAAGTGGAGTAGAAGAGGCTAAGTCAAAAGACACGGTCAATTTTAACAAGATGGCTAACATAGATGATAACAAGAGTAGATGTACCTTTATGAGAAGATGGTGCAAGACGTGTTGTTGTTGTACAGGACTATTAATGCTTCTTTGGAGCGTTCTCGCTCTTTTGATCTCTTTCAAAGTAACTTTAGATACACTAGAAGGGCATACACAGAATATGACTAATGTAGTGAAGAATTCACAAAATGTAGTTCCAATTAAAACAAGTACTGAACATATACATAAGGATAGGTCTATAACTTTTTTTTCTAGCAATGTTTTTTCAAAATTATTGTATGAATATGTAAAAACAATGGAAGTAAGGGATTGCTACGTATGTATGCAGTTACCTGCCTCTGTTTCAGAAGGAGTGACTTATCATCACCTTCCAGCAACTTATGCAATAACATGTAGCGTTTTAACCAGTATATTTTATCAAGTAGGGAAATTAGAATATAATCTGTCTAATATAGATAACATTCTTGGACAATTGCCCATGAATAATGAATAGAATACAGCTAAAACTGCTAATGTACTAGGTGAGATTTTTATAGAGACTAAAGAACTAACTTTAGAATATATTTTTAGAAACAATTTAACTTGCAGTTTGAAGACAGAAGAGAAAACATTTCTAGATATGGTCGAAGAAAGGAGATTGAAAATACATAAAAATACAGAAGGACATAAAGAGGGGGAAAACATTTGGGAAATAGATGTGAAAAAAGAGACAAAGCGTGAAGCTAGACCAACAATAGCTATAGATTCACCACAGAAAGGCAAATTATGCATTATGAGGGAAAGATCCCAATATGATTATTATTATATAGGGACAAGTGAGTGTCATGATACATATTTTATTGCATCTGGATAGGGATTTAGAGGCGGAGAAGATCGAGTTTTTCCTGGACTGTACTATATTTGTGGGAACAAGGCTTATTACAGGTTGCCCGACCATTGGTATGGCACATGTTATGTTGGCCTGGTCTTTCCAAAAATCTTTCACATGGATAGAGTAGAAAATAGTGGACCACATAACCCACTAATGCGTAGTAGAAGAGAAACTTGGTTAGAAATTGTAGGTGATATTTTCGGAGCCTTGATACCAGCAGTGGGAATATCTTTGAATGCAAATAATATTCGGAAATTGTCAACCATAGTGGATCGCTTGTCAACAAGCACCGCTGGAGGATTTCTTTTGGTAAATACTGAAATGGTTGCTATGCGTGCTATGATTATGCAAAATCGACTTGCCCTTGATATCTTATTGGCAAAAGAGGGTGGAGTCTGTGGAATGCTGAAAGTTCAACATTGTTGCACTTACATTCCTGATGAAAGCAAATATCTAAAGTTATATATTAAAAATATTACAGAATTGCATGATGAAATAGTACCACTGGAGGTTGAAAGTATCTGGACTAAAATTAGTAATAAGATGGCTGCTATTAAGACTTTCCTAGGTAAATTAGGTAGTACTATATTAGGGAAAATATTATTTCCATTAACGTGTGTGATTTTCCTATTATTAATACTTAGATTAGGATGTATGTGTTGCAGACATAGAAGAAATAAAAAGAAAATTAGACGAGAAATTATCAAAAAGAAGGAAAAGAAACAAGAAAGAGATTTGAACGAGATAGAATTGGAGGAATGGAAGGAGAGTATGTATGACAAAACAAAAAGAGAAGATGAAGGAGAAACAGAATTTTAATTGAGCAAGAAAACATTTCGAATTTCCATAAAAAGGGAAAAATAATTTTTTTTGTGGGTTTTGTTTGTGGTGATAAAATCACCAAAGGGGGGATTGATGGAGCGGGTAAAATGTTTTCTTTTTATATACCCAATCCATTTATATATGTTTATATTAAAATGATTAATGATTAATTATAATAATTAATAGTTTGATGTGAAAGAACTAAACCAACCTTATTAACAGAAAGAATACACGTGGGAATGCATTTGCATGGCTAAAATAATAGGTGAACTAAGTTTGTATGCATATTAAAACGATAAATGTTGCTTGAGTAATGTTATTGTGATTTGCGCTTAAATAAACCAGCATTAAAGGCTTTGGATGTTGCATATGGCTAGATAAATGCATACACATAAGGGTATTAGCAAGGGAATAACACTGTTTTAAGCATTTCCATGTATTAATTACGATTTTTTGTGTTTCTTTGCTTAAGTTTACTATTCTGGCCTACCAAAAGATGGCCGCTGACTGAAACCTAACTAAAGTACATTACTTCACCATTTGAACAATGGAGAAAGGCGCCTGCACTGACTTCGTTCGTGTCCCTTGTGTGACCTGTCAGACCATGCCCATGAAGACTACCCTGGGCGAGGTGCCAATGCCCCTGAACGTGAAGAAAATGTTTCAATTGAGAATATGAACTGTCGAACCCGACCTGTTTTCAACTAACTGATACATTTAGGACCACGGATCATTCTTTCCCATACATTTGCTTTGAGACTTTTCCCGCATGGGAAAATTTGAAAATGTTTCCTGATGTGCCGAGATGTATTTGAATTTAGCCAATCATATTCCTGTGAAATGAGAAATGTAACATTTGATATGTAAATTTTAGTACAAATATTAGTAGACTAGAGAGGGGTAGAGAAGCTGCTGACGGAGAACCGATGATCAGAGATCCTTATGCTGACGGAGAGGATGGTGACTTTATATGATAAACAAGAACTCTGACGAATTTACTGAGGACCAGTTCTGACTTAGATAACGACAATTAGCCAGAATAGGTAAATATGACAAAAGATGATATTGCATTATTAAGATTTAACCTGCATTTAAATTAGATAAACGAAAATCATTATTTGAATTAATGTGTCGGGTGATATTATTTCATTGAAATGTTTATTGATTAGTTGAGAGTTAAAGTATCATTGAACTAAATAACAACTAAATGATTCGATCGACCTATTGATGGAGGAATCGTTAGGGTGATTCAGGAGAAGTGGTTTCCTTTATCAAAGAAAGCAGTTTGGTTCGGAACTGATGTCCCTTTGTAGGCACGGATAGTTTGAGAGAATGAATGTTGGTGTTATGGGCCCCACCAGCGTATGATGTGTGTATGTGCGTGTGACTGAGAATTCATTCTGTCCGTGGAAGTAAGGGGAAATTGAGTAACCCGAACTGCACCAGTACCATCAACAAATGATTTATAATGCAACTAAAGTCTTAAAACCTTCTATTAACTGCAATGCTTTTTAATGAGGTGCTATCATGTATATTAGTCCCAAGATGGCTGCCAACACTTCTTGGATGAAGCACTGACAGCCAATCAGATCTCACGATGAGATGTGTGGTTAGGCTCCGCCCAGATATATCTATCTTTTTAACTCTAATTTTCTCAGGAACTACTGAACGGATTTATACCATTTAAGCAAAAGGCACGAGTCTGAACTGAGGACTACCTCTTTGTCAAATTTGGTGTAATTCCGTTAAGCAGTTCTGGCTGTAGCTGCGTCAAAAGGTCCTACGGGAAAATGCATGGGGAAAATGTGTTTTGGGACCCCCCTTTTTTCTCGGCCCCCGCTTGACGAATCACCGTGAAATTTTCAGGATAGGAGCGGACTAGAGCTGGCCAAAAGTTTGGAAAATATCGCGAAGATTCGTCAATCGGCGCCAACGTTATTCCAAATGGAATGTTGCAGATTTCCTATGGGAAATAGGTCCTAACTATAGCTACCTACTGGTGACTGCCAAAAAAAAAAGAAAAAGAAGGGGGGCTACACAGCCCCCCTTCTAAAAAACAGAGGGGGAAAAAAAAAGGATCGGGCCAGAGGCCACGCCCCCTCTTTACACCACTCTGCAAATGCGCCCCCTGGCGCGTTTGCAGAGGGGGAACAAATTCCCCTTCAATACTGGGGGTCCCTGGGGGCCAACTAGCCCACCAGGAACCTCCAGTATGCGCCAGGGGGCTGCGTTGCAGAGAGGTGTAATGAGGCCACGGCCCTTTTTACACCTATCTGCAACGCAGCTCCCTGGCGCTTGCTGGAGGTACCTGGTGGGCTAGTTGGCCGCCAGGGGACCTCAGGATTCAAGCGGATTTAATCTCCCAACTTAAAACGCGCCACGGGGCACGTTTGCACAGTGGTAAAGGTAGGGGGCGGGGCTTGAGGTGATACTGTGCAAACACGCCTTGTGGCGCTTTTTAAGTTGGGCAATTTATTCCTCTTCAATCCAGAGGTCCCCTAGGGGACAACTAGCCCATCAGGTACCTCCACTAAATGCCACAGAGCTGCGTTGCAGAGTGTTGTAAAAAGGGGGTGGTGGCCTCTGAACACCTCTCTGCAACGCAGCTCCCTGGCTCATATTGGAGGTACCTGGTGGGCTAGTTGGCCGCCAGGGGACCTCAGGGTTCAAGGGGACTTAATTCCCCAACTTAAAACGCGCCACAGGGCGTGTTTGCACAGGTCACCTCAGGCCCCTCCCCCTTCCTTCACCATTGTACGAATATTCCTCTAAAATCAGCCGAACTACGAATTCTGATTTACTCACCTGCTATCAGGAGAGAACCCAGGGCTGTATTGTTTAGCCCAGCACTGACCCTGAAAAGTAATTCTAAGCGTACTTACCAGTAACTTGCATTTCCTTCCATAGGAATCCATTGTGTGGTTATCACCAGAAAATTTTCTAAGTGTCCATTTTTGAAACGTACAAATATTCCTCTAAAATCAGCCGAACTACGAATTCCGATTTACTCACCTGTTATCAGGAGATAACCTAGTGCTGCATCTTTTAAACCAGCACTGACCCTGAAAAGTAATCCTAAGCGTACTTACCAGTAACTTGTATTTCCTTCCATAGGAATCCATTGTGTGGTTTTCACCAGAAAATTTTCAAAGTGTCCATTTTTGAAACGTACAAATATTCCTCTAAAATCAGCCGAACTACAAATTCCGATTTACTCACCTGTTATCAGGAGAGAAACCAGTGCTGCATCTTTTAGCCCAGCACTGACCCTGAAAAGTAATTCTAAGCGTACTTACCAGTAACTTGTATTTCCTTTCATAGGAATCCATTGTGTGGTTTTCAGCAGAACATTTTCTAAGTGTCCATTTTTGAAACATACAAATATGCCTCTAAAATCAGCCGAACTACGAATTCCGATTTACTCACCTGTTATCAGGAGAGAACCAAGGGCTGCATCTTTTAGCCCAGCACTGACACTGAAAAGTAATTCTAAGCGTACTTACCAGTAACTTATATTTCCTTCCATAGGAATCCATTGTGTGGTTTTCACCAGAAAAGTTTCTCAGTGTCTATTTTCACAAACTAAAAATATTCCTAAAAAATCGTCTGTATGACTTAAACACATTCTTTCAACTGTTTACAGGAGGTTGGCCAGTGCTGGATCCAGGATCCACCACTGAGTAAGAAAAAGTAACAATAACACTACTTACCTGCTAAGTGAATTTTCTGCCATAGGATTACATTGGTGATTCTATGGGAAAAAGTTTCTAAGTGTCAACTTTTAAAATACAATAATATTAATTAAAAATCACTACTGTAACCAAAGCGCTTTTACTCAACTGTTTACAGGAGATGTCCAAGGACTGAATCTAGGATCCAGTCCTGTGGTTAGAAAAGTAATCCATAAAGTAACTAATTGCATTTAACTAGAAATTCACATTGAGCTCAATGTTGCTTTGTGTTTGAAATTGTGTTGCCCATTGCAACAACTCTAACTACTGTACTTAAAAGTCTGTTGCCTATTTGCCAAGTATTTAAACTAAAGTAATTCATTCTGAGAAAGTATATTTTGTATTGTAATGTATAATGTAATTATAATGTAATTAAAAAAATATATAAAAATAAATAGTTTAAAAAATGTAGTAAATCAGTATAAAAAAATCAGTATAACAATTAATACATTCAAAATTGTCATTTACAAAACCTTTGTAATTCACTGAAAAAACCATAGGTTTCAGGCCTGATATAGTTAGGAATAAGCATTTAAAAAAGCTTTGAAATTCACTGAAAAAACCATAGGTTTCAGGGGCGTTATAGTTAGGAATTGGCATTTAAAAAACCATAGAAATTCACTGAAAAAACCATAGGTTTCAGGGCTGTTATAGTTAGCTGGACATTTCCCTCGTACAAAACCCTCGTACAAAACCCTGGAAATTCCCCCGTTATAGTTAGTTCAGCTAACTATAACTCGCGCCCCCGCAATGCACTGCTGATGACGTCACATATTACATCACTCATGACATGGTCAGTGACATCACTGATGACATCACTGATATATATATATATATATATATATATATATATATATATATATATATATAGGTTCCCGTGTACTTCGGTAACCCACCACCTCCTGACCGAAAGGTGCATCGGCATTTGTAGGCCTCCGAAGCCTGGTCTGAAAATATGCTCACTTTTCCAAAAAACGGAATGTTGACGCTGTGTCGTTTGGTAAAATTCTTTATTGTCAGCTGAAAAGAGTCAGACGCGTTTCACCTGCCCAGCAGGCTTGCTCACTAACATCTTCAATAAAGTTTTTTCACCATTTTAACTGTGCATGTTTCCGTGTCACGTGCAAACTACAACCATAGACAGTGAAGACATACTCGTAGTTTTTTAAGTCATTTCATTTCACCAATCTATTGTCGCTAATTTGAGTGAGGTTAAAATTCATAAAGCCTTCATCAAATTCATATGCCAGCAATGTGTAATGCAGTTAGAGATATTGTAAACACATCCAAATTATTTCAAACTTGCATGTTAGATTTACAACACATTGGTGGAGTGTTGGAAGGCGGACCTCGGGGAGTCGGAGAGACCACCCAGAGGGGCCCCCACACTGTACGAAGTAGCCGAGCGCTGCAGAGAAGCCTCCTGGGAGATCCTTCTCCTATTATGTACTAGCACAGTAACACCACCACACAGGACTCAAGGAGGTTGTCTCAAGACGAGCAATTCTTTATCAGCACTTTACGGGATCAATATTTACACGAAAAGGGATCAAGGGATCCACAACAGTCTCAGTGTCTCTTTAGAAGGGAAGGGGTAGCGGGACAGTCTTTGGCAGGAGCTTGGTACGAGGGTACCTGGGGCCCAGTTCTTATCCTCAAGCTGGAGGGCCTCCGGAACTCGGAGGGGTCGAGCCGCGACGGCGTCAGCAGGGCTCTGGCGTTCAGTTCGTGGAGAGCCGCGACCAGGTCAGCGGGGCTCTCAACATGGTTTCTGCTCAGCTCGAGCCGCGACGTCGTCAGCAGGGCTCCGAGGGAGGTTTCAGCGAGGTTGGGCCGTGACAGCGTCAGCAGGGCCCCGATGTTCTGGGGGGCTTCAAGGTTTCAGCAAGAAGGAGCCGCGACGCAGTCTGCAGGGCTCGTGGTGGTTTCAAGCAAGAGTTCTTCTCCGTAGGGTCGGCCGCGATTCAATCAGCAGGGCTCTCGACTCCGGGATACAACTGCCGGTCTGTTGCGGGGTCGCCCCAGATATAGGCCTGGAGCCCTTTGAAGTCCGGACCCTTGCGCCCGGAGGGGCGGAGAGGCCGGGTTGGGAGCGGCCAGACGCCCAGCAGGAGAGGCGCCGGGCCCAGGAGAGATGGAGGCCGATCGCACCTCGGTGTGTGGGGACGGTTGGGGGTCCCATCGATACCGCCCTCCGCCAGGGCGATGAGGTGTTCACATGATACCCCCTGGCCAGTTCTTGGTGCCTCAATGTCTGAGCCTCGCTGGGGCCGAGGCCGGGTTGAGCGGAGTCAGGTGGACTGGTGTGCAGGGTCACGTGGCAGGCAACAAAATGGTGGAGCCCCGAGGTGTATGCGACCTCGTGCGGCTCGAACGGGTGGCCCGTGGAGGCCAGGGCGGGGAACAGGCCCAACCCCAGGGAAGTCAGGACCACGCCACGAGGCCAGGTCCAACAGGCGTCCCCCCCAGCCGAAGGCAGGGAGAGTCACCCATCTTCTTGGGGATTCTCCTCGTCAAGGCGGAAGAAGCGGGACAGGTCGTCAGCGTTGGCGTGGTCATTGCCGGGTCGGTGCTCAACCGAAAAGTCCATCCCTTGCAGGGCAATGGACCATCGCAGCAGCTTGGGATTCTCGCCTCTCATTTGCATTAACCACCGCAAAGGCCGGTGGTCGGTCTGGACCCGAAAGTGGGTACCGAAGAGATAGGGCCGGAGCTTCTTAAGGGCCCACACTACCGCGAAGGCCTCGCGCTCGATGGTGCTCCATCGTTGCTCCGGGGGCAGCAGCCGTCGGCTGATGAAGGCCAGTGGGCGGTCGAGTCCCTTCTCGTCAACCTGAGACAGGACGGCCCCGATCCCATATTCGGAGGCGTCTGTCTGTACGATAAACTCTTTACTGTAGTCAGGGGCCTGGAGCACAGGGGCAGTGCACATCGCGGCCTTGAGAGTCTCGAAAGCTGATTGGCAGCGGGGAGTCCAGTGCACCTTCTTGGGCTGCTTCTTCGAGGTGAGCTCCGTGAGAGGCCCCGCAATGCTCCCATAGTCCCGGATGAACCGCCGGTAGTATCCGGTGAGGCCAAGGAAGGCCCGCACAGCGGTCTGGGTAGTGGGAGGTTCCCATGCCTGGATGGCATCGATTTTTGGCTGGAGGGGGGCCACCTGACCGCTTCCCACCTGATGGCCCAGGTAGGTCACCGATCCTTGGCCGACCTGGCATTTGCTGGCCTTAATCGTGAGCCCAGCCCTTTGGAGGGCGGCCAGGACGGCCTTGAGGTGAACTAGGTGCTCAGCACAGTGGTTGCTGTACACGGCGATGTCATCCAAATAGGCTGCGCTGAAGGCCTCGAGCCCGGCCAGGACCTTGTTTACGAGTCTCTGAAAAGTGGCCGGGGCATTCTTCATGCCGAAGGGCATCACCCGAAAGTGGTAATGCCCATCAGGGGTAGAAAAGGCGGCTCTTTCTCGGGCGCCGGGGGTAAGCTGAATCTGCCTGTACCCGGCGGTGAGGTCCAGCGTGCTCAGGTAGCGGGCGGACCCCAAGCGATCGATGAGTTCGTCGGCCCGGGGTATAGGATGGGCGTCCGTCTTGGTCACAGCATTCAGGGCCCGGTAGTCTACACAAAATCGCAGCTCCGGGGGATGGCCGGGGGCTGCGGCCTTTGGTACCAGGACGACAGGGCTGGCCCACGGGCTGTCAGAGGGCTCGATGACCCCGAGGGCCAACATCTTCGCTACTTTGGCCTGGATGCATGCCCGTACTCGGTCGGGTACCCTGTAGGCTCGGTGTCGCACGGGGGGGCTGTCCCCGGTGTCGACGTCGTGGACGCACCAGTGGGTCACCCCCGGGGTGAGGGAGAAGAGGGCTGCGTAGTCCTGCAGCAGTTGTTGACAGTCGATGCGCTGTTCCGGGGTCAGGGAGGAGGCGAGCTGGACACCTTTGATGGATCCGTCGTGGACGTCGTTCTGCAAGTGGTCGGGTAGGGGCTCGGAGTCGTCCTCGCCCCCCTCGTCGGTCGCCAGCAGCAGGCTCAGTTCGGTCCGGGCGAAGTAGGGTTTGAGCCTGTTAGCATGTAGAACCCGGAGAGGGTTCCGGGGGGACTCTAGGTCAACTAGGTAGGTGACGGGGCTCTTCTTTTCCACCACCTTGAAGGGCCCAGTCCACTTGTCCTGGAGGGCGCAGGGCTCAACAGGGGCCATGACCCAGACTCGCTGGCCTGGCTCGAACTCGATGGTAGAGGTGTTCCGATCGTACCACCGCTTCATGTCCTCCTGGCTGGCCTCGAGGTTGGCTTCGGCCATGGCTCGGAACTTGCGGGTCTGGTTTCGTAGGGTCAGGAGGTATCGGTAGACATCAGGAGGGGCGCCTTGGAGCTTCGTCTCCCAGCCCTCCTTGACCAGGCTGAGCGGTCTGCGGACCGGATGTCCGTACAATAGTTCAAACGGGCTGAGCCCCAGGGACTTCTGCGGGACCTCCCGATAGGCGAACAGGAGGCATGGTAGTAGGACATCCCATCTCCGCCGGAGGGGCTCTTCCAAGCCCTGAATCATCCCCTTCAGGGTTCTGTTAAAGCGCTCGACCAGCCCGTTCCCCTGAGGGTGATAGGGGGTTGTGAATTTGTACGTGACCCCGCACTGCTGCCACAGGGACCGCATGTACTTGGAGATGAAGTTTGTGCCCCTGTCGCTCACCACTTCACGGGGGTATCCCACTCGGGAGAAGATCCCCATCAAGGCCCGGCCTACCACGGGGGCCGTTACAGTTCTTAGCGGGACCGCCTCCGGGTACCTGGTGGCGTGGACCACGAGGACCAGGATGAAGCGGTGGCCCAGGGCGGTCCGGGGGTCCAGGGGCCCCACGATGTCGATCCTGACCCGTTCGAACGGGGTGCTGACGGCTGGAAAGGGCTGGAGGGGGGCCTTGACCCGACCCCCCGTCTTCCCGCTGGCTTGGCAGGTCCGGCAGGACCGGCAGTGGTTGTCCACGTCTCTCCGCATCCGGGGCCAGTAGAAGTGGGTCACCAGACGGCTGTAAGTTTTGTCTTGCCCTAGGTGTCCGGCGAGGGGCACGTCATGTGCCAGGTTGAGAAGGAACTCCCGGAAGCGGAGGGGGACCACCAACACGCGGCTGGCCCCGAGTTCTGCCACTTTCTGTTCACTGTACAACAGGCCCTCGGCCCAGTAGACCCAGTGGGTGCCGGTCTGGTCCCCGTTGGCTTGTGCGGACGCTTGTTGTCGGACCCCTTCGAGAGAGGGACAGGACTGCTGTTCTTGCTGGAACTGCTCACGGGTGGGGCCCCCTTCGTGGCGCCATTGTGCAAGTTCTGGTAGGGCGCCGAGGGAAGCAATCTCTTCGGGGGAGGGTTCAGTAGGTCCAGTGTCGGTGTCCGCCTCCCCCTCGCTGCAGGCGGGGGGTGGTGCGAGCCCCTCGGGCTGGGCGGCACCGGGGGCCAGGGACGAGCGGGGGGCCTGGGCGGTCATGGACCGGGTGATGGCGCAGGCCCATTCGGATAGTCCCAGCATTTGGAGGTGCTCTCGTCGCTCCACTTGAGCCCAGGGGGAACTCTCCAGGTCGTTCCCCAGGAGGCAGTCTACTGGTGCATCGTCGCGGACAGTCACTTTTAGTAGGCCTGTCACCCCTCCTCACTCGAAGGGGACCAGGGCCATCTGGCACAGGCTTTCGCTGTTGTCGGCCGTCCGGACGGGGCACAGCACATTGGGTAGGATCTGTTCGGGGGTCACCAGGTGGCAGCGGACAGCGGTGACACTGGCGCCGGTGTCACGAAGGGCTTCGGCCCGTTGTCCATTGACGGTGACCTGCTGCCGGTACTTCTGGGTGTTGCTTGGGATGGGGGTGCGGGAAACCATTTCTCGGCTGCCCAGGGAGACCAGGGACATGGCCGCCGGTTCCCATTCGGTGGTTCCTCGGTCGAGGGTCTCTTCTTCTTTTTCTCCTTCCCCCAGGGCGGCGGCCGCCAGCTGTCGGGGCGGGGGCCCGCCGGCCCCGCTTCTTCGGTTCAGGGGGCAGACCGGATCGCTGGCATAGTGTCCGGTTTGTTGGCAGCCGTAGCATGTTACTGGGGGCCGTGGTCCGGTTCTGGCTGGGGTCGCCCCTCTTCGGGCTATGCTCGGGGAGAGGGGTTGCTGCAGCGGCCCTCGAGGTGGGCTCCTGGGGGCCCCGGCGGGGGGGTCCCGGTTCCTGTTCGGCCCTCCCCCTCCACCGCGTTGGCAGGGAGGTCCGGTGGGGTTCCTCTGGTACTCCCCCATTGAGTTCCGGGGGACTCGGGTGTTGACCCATCGATCGGCCTCGACGGCGAGTTTTCGTGGGTCGGTCATCTTGCTGTCGAGGAGGTGTTGCCTTAGCTCCACGAAGCAATTGTTGGAGAGATGTTCCCAAACAATGAGGTCGACCAGCTGCCCGTAGGTGGTGACTTTGCTACCCTTGATCCATCCTTCTAGGGCCCGGCTGAAAAAGTCCACATATTCCGCCCAGGTAGTACCCGGGATCTTTTTGCAGTCTCTGAACCGCTGGCGGTACATTTCCGCGGTTAGCCCGTAGCGGGTGAGCAGGGCCTCCTTCATGTGGTCGTAGGAGGTCATCATCTCCTCTGGTAGCTGAAGCAGTGTGTCTCGACCTTCACTTAGGAACCGACCCCACAGGCCGGCGCCCCAGTCCTTTCGGGGCACCCGATGGGAGGTCATGGCCACCTCGTATGCCTTGAACCATTGTTGGATGTCGTCATTCTTATAGTACTCCCTGACGACATCTTTCGGGATATGTACCTTGGCCTCGGCAGGCGGTAGGGTGTCTCTATTACTGGGGGTGTCGGTCCCCCCGTTCTTTGCCTTGATTTCGAGCTCTTTGAGACTTCGCTCGTGCTCAAGGGTCAGTCTTTTTTCCTCCAACTCTCGGTGCCGTCTCTTCTCTTCTATCTCCTCTTGTAGCCGTAGCTGCTCTAGGGCCAGTTTCTTTTCCGCCAGCTGGAGTTCGCCGTCCAGCCGCAGTCGTGCGAGCTCTAGTTCGTGGTTCCGGACCTTCTCCCGCTCTCGTATCTCCTCTTCGGAGAGGCCGGTTTCTAGGCTCTTTCCTCCTCCGGTTGCCGGAGTCGGTGCGGTTGATGTGGCCACCGTCAGGGGCAGGGGACCTTCTTCCTGGGAGTGGCCTGCCTCGGCCTCCAGCCATTTCCTCAGGGCTTTCTGCATCTCCTCTTTGGTACCTAGGCCGGTGGTTGCAAGGCCTTTGTCCTTGCAGAACTGTTTCAATTCTTTGTGCGTGTATTCCTCCAACCGTTCGGGCTGGAACTCCGTGGTTGCGTTGTTTCCTTGGTTGCTCATGACTTCTGTTTGTCTGGATGGGTAGCTAGTGGGTTACTGGCTGGTACGTACTGCGTTCGGCTCGGATCCCGTCGCTGGCCACCAAATGTTGGAAGGCGGACCTCGGGGAGTCGGAGAGACCACCGAGAGGGGCCCCCACACTGTACGAAGTAGCCGAGCGCTGCAGAGAAGCCTCCTGGGAGATCCATCTCCTATTATGTACTAGCACAGTAACACCACCACACAGGACTCAAGGAGGTTGTCTCAAGACGAGCAATTCTTTATCAGCACTTTACGGGATCAATATTTACACGAAAAGGGATCAAGGGATCCACAACAGTCTCAGTGTCTCTTTAGAAGGGAAGGGGTAGCGGGACAGTCTTTGGCAGGAGCTTGGTACGAGGGTACCTGGGGCCCAGTTCTTATCCTCAAGCTGGAGGGCCTCCGGAACTCGGAGGGGTCGAGCCGCGACGGCGTCAGCAGGGCTCTGGCGTTCAGTTCGTGGAGATCCGCGACCAGGTCAGCGGGGCTCTCAAGATGGTTTCTGCTCAGCTCGAGCCGCGACGTCGTCAGCAGGGCTCCGAGGGAGGTTTCAGCGAGGTTGGGCCGCGACAGCGTCAGCAGGGCCCCGATGTTCCGGGGGGCTTCAAGGTTTCAGCAAGAAGGAGCCGCGACGCAGTCTGCAGGGCTCGTGGTGGTTTCAAGCAAGAGTTCTTCTCCATAGGGTCGGCCGCGATTCAATCAGCAGGGCTCTCGACTCCGGGATACAACTGCCGGTCTGTTGCGGGGTTGCCCCAGATATAGGCCTGGAGCCCTTTGAAGTCCGGACCCTTGCGCCCGGAGGGGCGGAGAGGCCGGGTTGGGAGCGGCCAGACGCCCAGCAGGAGAGGCGCCGGGCCCAGGAGAGATGGAGGCCGATCGTACCTCGGTGTGTGGGGACGGTTGGGGGTCCCATCGATACCGCCCTCCGCCAGGGCGATGAGGTGTTCACATGATACCCCCTGGCCAGTTCTTGGTGCCTCAATGTCTGGGCCTCGCTGGGGCCGAGGCCGGGTTGAGCGGAGTCAGGTGGACTGGTGTGCAGGGTCACGTGGCAGGCAACAAAATGGTGGAGCCCCGAGGTGTATGCGACCTCGTGCGGCTCGAACGGGTGGCCCGTGGAGGCCAGGGCGGGGAACGGGCCCAACCCCAGGGAAGTCAGGACCACGCCACGAGGCCGGGTCCAACATGGAGAGACTAGTGCAGTCAATGAAGCCGACCACTGCATTAACTCCCCCTTCGTAAATTCGAACCGATCATTCATGTTTCGATACATTTATGATATTACTGCATTTAGAAACTTCCAGTAAGTGCCACTGTGCTGCATTGCAGAGAGGTGGTCCAGGCCACACCCCTTTTTACACCTCTCTGCAATGTAGCTCTGTGGCACTTACTGGAGGTACCTGGTAGGCTAGTTGGCCCCCAGGAGCCCTCAGGATTGAAGGGGACTTTATCCCTCAACTTAAAACGCGCCACGGGCGCGTTTGCACAGTGGTGAAGGGAGGGGGCGGGGCCTGAGGTGCCATGTGTGCAAACACGCCCTGTGGCACGTTTAAAGTTGGGGATTTAATTCCCTTTCAATCCTGAGGGCCCCTGGGGGCCAACTAGCCCACCAGGTGCTTCCAGTAAGCACCACTGCGCTTTGTTGCAGAGAGGTGGTCTAGGTCATGCCCCTTTCTACACCTCTCTGCAATGCAGCTCTGTGGCACTTACTGGAGGTACCTGGTGGGCTAGTTGGACCCCAGGGACCCTCAGGAATCAAGGGGACTTAATCCCCCAACTTAAAATGCGCCATGGGGCGTGTTTGCACAGCGGTGAAGGGAGGGGGCAGTGCCTGAGGTTACATATGTGCAAACACGCCCTGTGGTACGTTTAACGTTGGGGAATTAATTCCTCTTCAATCCTGAGGGTCCCTGGGGCCAACAACCCCACCAGGTACCTCCAGTAAGCGCCACTGCGCTGCGTTGCAGAGAGGTGGGCCAGGCCCGCCCCTTTTTACACCTTTCTGCAACGCAGCTCTGTGGCGCTTACTAGAGGTACCTGGTTGGCTAGCTGGACACCAGGGACCGTCAGGATTCAAGGGGACTTAATCTCCCAACTTAAAACGGCCGCAGGGCGTGTTTGCACACATGTCACCTCACCACATGTCCCTTCACCACTGTGCAAACGCACCCCATAGGGCGTTTTAAGTGGTAGTTTTAACCCCCCTACCCTATTTTGTACTAGGGCCTTACAGAGGAGGTCATGCTAATCACAGGGGTACCCCAACGCATAGTATTCCCTAGTGTATGTAGGTGTTTTCACTGTATTTTACGTGTCTTTTAGCATAGCACTGGCTCTAGGTCTGGTTAGTCAGAGTCAGTTACCACCAGTACCCGTCTGAAAATGTTGTGGGCACAGGATGATTTTGCAACAAGGCCATTCTCAAAACCATTGAAACTCCAACAGCAATAACTACTTACACACTCACTGATTCTTAGGTTTACACACACATCCACTTACTCACCCGTACAGTCACTCATACTTATGGTCACTCAGTACAGGACTACCATATGCACTCATATAACTATATAGACACTCACACACCACCAGTCATCCATAGAGGTACTCACACACCTAGTCAGTCATGCAAATATTTAATCACACTGCCATTTACTCATACAGTTATACACACACCAGCTCAATCACTCATACAAATACTAGCACATTCTTACGCTCTTATACAATCACTGATACAAGCACACACTCATCCATACAGCCACTCTCACAATCACACACTCTCATTTACATACTCCAACATACATATATACTGCCTTTCACATATGTAGTTACTCACACATGTACCACTGAGATATACATTCACTCACTAACACACCCGTACACACACTCACCCACCCATACAGTCCATCACAGATGCACTCTAGAAATCATGCACCCAGTGAACCACCCACTCACACAGCTATGCACAGAGTCACACACACCCCACCCACATAAACACTCAGGCACCCATACAGATACTCAGACAACCAATCAATAACCCATATAGACACTCATGTAGCTATTCCCAAACCCATGTAGCTGCTTACACACCAACAGATAGACGGATACAGACATTCACACAGTTTAGTTACTAACCCATGCATTCAGTAAGATACATTTAAGCACTCACTTATAGAGTCAGTCACGCACCTACTAATTCATCCATTCAGACACGTATACACCCACTCATCCTTCAATACGCCTTTCCCTAGATATATTAAACATATTTAAACTTTACAGAAACACACAGTCACTGGATGATGTCATCAGTGATGTCATCAGTGATGTCATTTGAGATGTCATCAGTGATGTCATCAGTGATATCACTGACCATGTCACGAGTGATGTAATATGTGACATCATCAGCAGTGCATTGCGGGGGCGCGAGTTATAGTTACCTGAAATAACTATAACGGGGGAATTTCTATGGTTTTATACGAGTGAAATGTCCAACTAACTATACCTTTCCCTAAAACCTATGGTTTTTTCAGTGAATATAAATATTTATATTACCTACTGGCAGTCGCCAGTAGGTAGTTATAGTTAGGACCTATTTTCCATAGGAAATCCGCAACATTCTATTTGGAATAACGTTGGCGTCGATTGATGAATCTTCGCAAAATTTTCCACACTTTTGGCCAGCTCCGGTCTGCTCCTATCCTGAAAATTTCACGGTGATTCGTCAAGCGAGGGCCGAGAAAAAAGGGGGGTCCCAAAACACGTTTTCCCCATGCATTTTCCCATAGGACCTGTTGACGCAGCTACAGCCCGAAGTGCTGAACGGAATTACACCAAATTTGGCAAAGAGGTAGTCCTCAGTGCAGACTCGTGCCTTTTGCTTAAATGGTGTAAATCCGTTCAGTAGTTCCTGAGAAAATCAAAAGTAAAATCACATATATATCTGGGCGGAGCCTAACCACACATCTCATCGTGAGATCTGATTGGCTGTCAGCACTTCATCCAAGAAGTGTTGGCAGCCATCTTGGGACCAATATACATGATAGCACCTCATTAAAAAGCATTGCAGTTAATAGAAGGTTTTAAGACTTTAGTTACATTATAAATCATTTGTTGATGGTACCATACTCATTTTAGGAATTGTGGTGTGTTCTAAGGTGATTTTAGCATGTGAAAAAGCCTTCTGCTGTGATAGCATGAATCAGGTTTGAGAGAAAACTATTTTCTCATGCTTTTCCCACAGAGGTTTGGAAGGTGATCTATAAGCTAAACTGAGAGCATATTTTCTGCAAATTCACATTATCTTTCTCAGTCATGTGAGAATGAAGTCTGACATTCTCAGTAAAACATGTACATCCAACAAGGGCAGAGACTGTCAGTTGATTCCTTTGTGTTCTACTGCAGCTTCCCAGAGTGTTCTAACAAACAACTAGAGCACTAACAGTCTTACTTATGACAAAAGTATGGCACACCTGAAGCCATCTTGAATGGAATAAAGTGGTAACACTTAAAACATTTAATTTACAAAGAAACAAAATGAGGGGGTTCATTTTGCCATAGAAAGTATGATTAGTGCTGCAGAAAGAAAAATTAGGGCACATTTTGACTTCTCAAATACTCTTCTATTTCATAAAACAATTCTGACATGCAGACTGAAACATGCACTTTGAATACCAGCAGCAGACTTCCCTGGTGAGCAGTAGCTTTACTACAGTGATCTAATGAGCAACTAGAGTGCTAACATTCAGAATTTTATGGCAAATGTGTGACACATCTGAATGCCTTCTTGATGGAACCAAAGTAAAAAACTGAAAGTATTTTGTACTGAGGAGACTGCAGTAAATGAGGAAATTAGGAAACTTCATAACAAATAAATCTCCCAAGATGGCCACCAGAGACAAAAGAGCCCAAATGTAGCCCAAATATCACCCAGATGTAGCCCAAGTATAGCCCAATGACAGAATGTCCAATAGTGTTCTAACAAACAACTAGAGCGCTAACAGTCTTACTTATGACAAAAGTATGGCACACCTGAAGCCATCTTGATTGGAATAAAGTGGTAACACTTAAGACATTTAATTTACAAAGGAACAAAATGAGGGGGTTCATTTTGCCATAGAAATTATGATTAGTTCTGCAGAAAGGAAAATTAGGGCACATTTTGACTTCTCAAATCCTCTTCTATTTCATAAACAAATTCTGACATGCAGACTAAAATATGCATTTTGAATACCAGCAGTAGACTTCCCTGGTGAGCAGTAGTTTTACTACAGTGATCTAATGAGCAACTAGAGTGCTAACATTCAGAATTTATGGCAAATGTGTGACACATCTGAATGCCTTCTTGATGGAACCAAAATACAAAACTGAAAGTATTCCCACTGAGGAGACTGCAGTAAATGAGGAAATTAGGAAACTTCATAACAAATAAATCTCCCAAGATGGCCACCAGAGACAAAAGAGCCTAAATGTAGCCCAAATATCACCCAGATGTAGCCCAAGCATAGCCCAATGACAGAATGTCCTAGAGTGTTCTTAAGAACAACTAGAGCACTTACTGTCTTACTTATGACAAAAGTATGGCACACCTGAAGCCATCTAGATTGGAATAAACTGGTAACACTTAAAACATTTAATTTAAGGGTTAATTTACCATTGAAATTATGATTAGTGCTGAAGAAAGAAAAATAAGGGCATATTTTGAGTGACTTCTCAAATCCTCTTCTATTTCATTAAAAAATTCTGATATGCAGACTGAAACATGCACTTTTAATACCAGCAGCAGACTTCCGTGGTGAGCAGTAGCTTTACTACAGTGATCTAATGAGCAACTAGAGTGCCAACATTCAGAATTTATGGTAAATGTGTGACATATCTGAATACCTTCTTGATGGAATCAAAGTAAAAAACTGAAAGCATTTCCTACTGAGGAGACTGCAGTAAATGAGGAAATTAGGAAACTTCATAACAAATAAATCTCCCAAGATGGCCACCAGAGACAAAAGAGCCCAAATGAAGCACAAATATCACCCAGATGTAGCCCACATGTAGCCAAATGACAGAAGTGTGCAAAACACTTATTTTTTGTGTATTTGCAGTTTTATATAGTGCAGACTTGTCAGGTATTGGAGTGCTTTACATGAGCATTGGTTACATCACACAAGATCAAATTCATTTTGGTTGTAGACATGGGGAGATTAAGTGATTTAACCAGAATCACAAAATGTTGAGCTGAAGCAGAAACTCCAACCTGGTTCCCCAGTTGCAAAGTCTGCAGCTCTGGAAGTAACACCACATCCTCTCCCCTAGGTGCAACATTTAATCAAGTGGTCAACTGGATAAAAAAACATGAAGATTACAAATAATTTAAAAGTTCTTTGTCGCTATTAGAAAACTCAGAAAATATGTCCTCATTTTAGTATTTTAGAGCACTAACCATAATTTTGATGCAAATAAGACCCTCTCATATATGTAATTTCTAAAGGAAATACTCTAGGTATTTCAGTTTTGATTACATCAAGATGACGTCAGGCGTTCCACACTTTTGTAATAAATATAGAATGTTAGCAATCTAGTTGTTCATTGGGATACTGTTGAGAGTCAGAGGCCAGGGGCACGGACTCTGAAAATTGAAGGCAGGTAGGAGAGTGCAGAGTCAACAATTTGACCACACTGGGCAGGCAGCAAGGGCAGTGGCAGCACAACAGACTATGGAGGGCAGTGGAAAGGGGGGCAGGGGCAACAAACCAACAATACAGGACTGGCAAGAGAGGCTGTGGCAATATATTAGACCATTGTGGGCAGAAGGAAGAGGCAGTGGTAGTACAACCAAACATGCCAACAGACCCGTTTCAGCCAGGAAACGTCCAATGTTTTTAAGCTCAAATGGGCTTTATTTGATCTGTCTCCTGTCTACAATCTCCTCTTTTTCAATGTAACTCAAATGGGAAAATCAATACCCCAGTTTTTTTCAAAATCTCCCTCTTACCAAGTTCAAAATGTTCGCAAGTATGGTACATTGGATCATGGTAGGCAGGAGGAATTGGGGTAGGGACATGGACTCGGATAACAGCGGACAGGAGGGACATGGAGAGGTGCACCAAACTGACCCTACAGGGCAGGCATCAGGGTTTGCAGCAGCACAATACACCACACAGGGCATGCGGGACGGGAGTGCAGCACAACAATCCATAGAAAGCAATAGGGAGGGGACAGGACCATGCACATGGACAACAGAGAACAGAGGGGAAAGAGGCAATGGTAGCTAGCTGACCATAATGGACAGACAGGAGAGAAAGCTGCAACATAACAGACCATAAAGGGCAGGAGGGATGGATCAGGGGCATTACAATGGAACAGACAAGCCAGGAGGGAGGGAATAGGGGTTTGCACATGGAAACAGAGGGCTGGGGGCAAGGGGGCAGGGCAGAAGCAGCAAGATGACCATGGAGGTCAGGCAGGATGGGCACTAGAAACAAGACACACCATGGAGAGCAACAATGAGACTATGATGGCATACACACAGAACATGGAAGGTGGGAGGGGGTCAGGGGCAGCTAGCTGACCACACAGGGAAGGTGGGAGGGGCCATGGCAGCACAGAAGACCATGCATGGCAAGCGGGAGGGTTAGTGGCGGCACAATGGCTATGATGGGCAAGAAGGAGGCTGCAGGGGCATGCACAAAGGACCATGGAGGATAGAAGGGAGGGTCAGGACCTGGTCACAGACAAAAGAGTTCAGGGGAAGGGGCCTAACAACAGACCGCGCGGGGCAGGCAGGAGGAGCAGTTGCAGCACAACAGACCAGGGAGGTCAGAAGGGTGTGGCAGTAAAATGGACCATGGAGGACAGGAGGAAGGGGATAGGGGCATGGCCTGTGGACAGGCAGGGTGGAGGTGGCAGGGACAGGTTACAGTCATCTGACAATGCTAGGCAGGTGGGAGGGGAGTGGCAGCTCAACAGAACACTCAGAGTAGATAGGAGTGGCAGGTCCATGGAACATGGTGGGCAAAAAGGATGGAGCAGGGGCATGCACAAAGACATCGGAGGGCAGGGGGAAGGAGAATAGGGGCAGCAAGCTATGCACAGAGGCTAAGCAGGAGGTCAATGATGGGCCATAGAATTGGGCAATGGAGCGCAGGAGGAGTGGACTGGTACATCATGCTAAATGGAGGGCAGTGGCAGCACATCAGACCATGCATGGCAGGAGGGAGGAGGCTAGTCCATGGATTCAGACAACAGAGGATTGGGAGGAGGTGGATGGGGCAGCAAGCTAACTGTTCAGAGAAGGTGGGTATTAGGAACTCTATTGTTTTTAAAATGTGTGTCTGTGCGAACTACTTAAAATATGAACAAGTATGCAGCATAATCTCACTTTTATTCAGGAAGAAGAGGACGTTTGTGACTGTGACTCCGGGCTCACTTGGCAGAAACACCCCCTGACCCTCCACCCCCCATCGCAAAATGTAATGCCCGTGAAAAGGGTAGGTGGACGCAGTGTTATATAGAAAATAGTACTGAGAGCACGATTGAAAATGAAAACTAGATATAGTATATGGTATAAACTATGCACCAAAAAGTTTGATATAAGATGAACCGAAGCGTGAAATATAATCTGCAATACATTGTGCGCAATGACAGATTAACTGGAGAGCGCGAGATAGCACAGGCACTAGCGCGTGCTATGCGATATGCACCTTGGAGTGTAATATGCACAGGGCAGTGTTGTGTAACCTGGGGAGTGTAACGTTGCATATGCACTGTGACAAAGATATGGATCCCAGATTGTAATATGTATGGCAATGCAAGTGTGGCATGACATATTCACGGGGTGGTGTTACAGTGCACATGGGCTAGAGAGTGTCATAGCATACGCACCAGCTGGTGGAATACAACACAGAGGTGTGAGGCACTTGGTGGGCACTGGTGGGTGTAACACAGCATTGGGCTCAGCCAGGAGCACGCTCTGACTCTCAAGTGAGGTTCGTCTCCTTTCCAGAGAGTAAAATAAAAAGTATTACACATCCGGAGGTGGATGTGTGTTTTATTAACCGTGAGGGGGGGTTCTTGCATAGTTTGATCGAATTTTTGTCGAATCCCCTTTGAATGGCTTGGTGTGCGTGTATATTAAATGTGCCCGTCAATAGCTACCCATGTTTGTATAAATAAACGACAAGGGTGTCTACTTGGAGAGTACCCACCGGTGGGGGTGCCGGGATTAGGCACGGTACGGCGTCAGACATGTCATAGCTTCACTAGCGGTGTAAATACATTACATGTGGATTCATTCTATGCATAGTCGTCTTTTAATGAATATCACGCAAATCGTCATGGTGATAGGTACATACGGATTGTCCAGCATGTCCTAGGTGTTTCTATCAATATATATTTAAAAAAAATAATTTTTAAAAAAGGCCGGCCCCGGGGGATGGGGTCCCCGGGGCCATAAGTAACCTGAGGAGGGGGGCAACGCAGCCCCCTCCTAAAGAATAAAAAAGAAAAGGCCATGACCCGGGGGTTGGGGTCCCCGGGGCTGATTAAGGCCTTGGGAGGGCCAAATTTATTTTTTTCAACAAAAAAAATTAGGGTGCAGGCCCTGGGGGATGGGGTCTCCAGGGCCAGTAAATTAGAAAAAGAAGGGGGGCCACACAGCCCTCCTTCTTAAAAAAATAAAATAAATAAAAGACCGGCATCGCGCTGGAGGCCACGCCCCCTCCTTGCAGCACTCTGCAAACGCGCCCCCTGGCCAGTTGTAAGTTGGGGAATTAATTCCCCTTCAATACTGAGGGTCCCTGAGGGCCAACTAGCCCAACAGGTATCTCCAGTATGCGCCAGGGAGCTGCGTTGCAGACAGGTGTTCTGAGGCCACGCACCTTTTTACACCTCTATGCAACGCAGCTCTGTGGCACTTACTGGAGTTACCTAGTGGGCTAGTTTGACCCTAGGGACCCTTAGGATTCAAGGGGACTTAATCTCTCAACTTAGAACGGCCACAGGGTGCGTTTACACAGTGGTGAAGGGAGGGGACGGGGCCTGAGATGACGTGTGCAAACACGCCCTGTGGCGCGTTTTAAGTTAGGGAAATAATTCCCTTTCAATCCTGAGGGACCCTGGGGGCCAACTAGCCCACCAGGTGCTTCCAGTAAGCGCCACTGCTCGGTGTTGCAGTGAGGTGGTGCAGGCCGTGCCCCTTTTTACACCTCTCTGCAATGGTGCTTACTGGACGTACCTAGTGGGCTATTTTGCCCCTAGGGATCCTCAGGATTCAAGGGGACTTAATCTCCCAACTTAAAAAACGGCCACAGGGCATGTTTACACAGTGGGGAAGGGAGGGGACGGGGCCTGAGGTGACGTGTGCAAACACGCCCTGTGGCGCGTTTTAAGAGGTAGTTTTTATCCCCTGCCCTATTATATACTAGGGGCTTACAGAGGAGGTCATGCTGATCACAGGGGGACCCCTAGTGTATTTAGGTGTTTTCACTGTATTCTGAGTGTCTTTTAATATAGCACTGGCTCTAGGACTGGTTAGTCAGACTCAGTTACCACCAGTATCCGTCTGAAAAAGTTGAGGGTACAGGATGATTTTGCAACAAGGCTTCTTTCTGCTCTTCTGTTTGTTCTTTCTGCACGTTATCCTTCTTCCTGCACTTTTCTTCGTCTTTGAGGACTTCTGTTGCTTCTTTCTGCATTTCTTTTTTTCTTTCTGTGCGTTTTTTCTTCTTTCTTCACATGTCCGAGCTCTGTAGGCATAGTCAGAAATTAACATTTAAAAAACCTTTGAAATTCACTGAAAAATCTATAGGTTTCAGGCACGTTATAATTAGGAATTAGCATTTAAAAAACCTTAGAAATTCACTGAAAAAAACATAGGTTTCAGGGGCGTTATAGTTAGCTGGACCTTTCACTCATATGAAACCATTGAAATTTCCCGGTTATAGTTAGTTCAGCTAACTATAACTCGCGCGCCCGCAATGCACTGCTGATGACGTCACATATTACATCACTCATGACATGGTGAGTGACATCACTCATGACATCACTGATGACATCTCAAATGACATCACTGATGACATCATCCTTGTGATAGAGTGGCAGACCTCATCTCCCCCTAATATAACCTTTGATACACACATTCAAAAATAGAAACTCAAATTTTCAAAACAATGAACATACCGATATCAGTTACAACAACCTATTCAGTAATTCTAAGATCCACATACACATCCACTCATTCACCAACAGTCCTATACAGTCACTCATACATGTACTCACTCATCATATGTACTCATACACCTATACATCCTGTTACACAACGCCACTCATCCATAGAGTTACTCACACACATAGTCACTCATGCTAATAAAGAATCAAACATCCATTTACTTGCATATACAGTTATACCGCTCAGCCCTCCACAGGGCTTGGTCGCCCCACTCACTGCTGCCGCTCCTGCCTGCCTTTGCCGCCTCCTGCCTGCAGATTCCTTCGCTCGCTGCCTGCTGCTCCGGGGAATTTTCCGCTGCTCCTGGGAATTTCCCGCTGCCCGCTGCTTCTTGGAATTTCCAGCCGCTGCCTCCCTGCGGCCCCGCCCCCCTGTGATTCCATTCGCCGCCCCGCTCCCGCCACCCAGCTGCTCCTCCCTCCCGGCTCCTTACTTAAGGGGACCGTAGGGGACCACAGAGTGTGACCGCTCAGCCCTCCACAGGGCTTGGTCGCTCCACTCACTGCTGCCGCTCCTGCCTGCCTTTGCCGCCTCCTGCCTGCAGATTCCTTCGCTCGCTGCCCACTGCTCCTGGGAATTTCCCGCTGCTCCTGGGAATTTCCCGCTGCTTCTTGGAATTTCCCGCCGCTGCCTCCCTGCGGCCCCGCCCCCCTGTGATTCCATTCGCCGCCCCGCTCCCGCCACCCAGTTGCTCCTCCCTCCCGGCTCCTTACTTATGACGCCCCCAGAGCGACCGCGCAGCGGACGCGCTCAGCGGGAGCACCGATTGAGCGCCGAAGGTGTGCCAAAGGTAAGCCCGTCTGCGCCCGTCCGCGCCTGGACCGCACCCAGCGCCAGACCCCCTGGTCCTCGCCAGCACACCCTGCACATCTACGACGCCAAAACCCTCCACGCACTCAACGCCGGCCGAAACACCGCCTGCTACCGAGCCACCCCGAGACGCACCCATGGACCCTTCACCTGCCTGACCTGCCGCTTCACCGGCCTCCGACCCAACACCGCACCTGCTAAACCAAGCCCCAGCAACAAACACCTGATGTGCATCCTGCTCAACACCCGCTCCGTTCACAGGCATGCCGTCGAACTCTGGAACCTCCTCGACTCGACAGCACCAGACATCGCCTTCCTGACAGAAACCTGGATGAACGCCTCCTCAGGGCCCGACGTCGCCATCGCCGTCCCAGAAGGCTACAAAATCACCAGGAAGGACCGCGTCAACCAGACAGGAGGAGGCATCGCCATCATCCACAAGAACACCATCCGCATCACGACCAACTCCGATGACACCTTCACCTCCGCCAAACACCTCCACTTCCAGATACACACCGACCCCAAGACCACGCTCAGAGGCACCCTCGTCTACAGACCACCGGGACCACGCACACAGTTCAGCGAAGACATCACAGACTTCGTCAGCCCGCACGCCATCAATTCCACCGACTACATCCTCCTGGGGGACCTCAACTTCCACCTGGAGGACAACAAGGACCGCAACACCACTGCTCTGCTGGACAACCTGGACAACCTCAGACTCAAGCAACTGGTAACCACCCCCACCCACTACGCCGGCCACACGCTTGACCCAGTCTTCTCATCCAGCAAATATATCACCTTCAGCCACTCCACCAATCTCCAGTGGACTGACCACAGCTGCGTCCACTTCAGCTTCAGTAAAACGACGACCCACCACCACCCTCAACAAGCCCCCCGCAGGAGCTGGAACAAGATCACCGGCGACCAGCTCACCACCTTCCTCAGCCAGAACCCCCCCACCAGCTCAACGGACCCCAACGATGCCGCCAACAACCTCACACAGTGGATCACCAACTGCGCAGACGCCCTCGCACCACTGAAGAAGAACCCCCCCAGCAGACGCGGCAGCAAGAAAGCCTCCTGGTTCACCGACGAGCTCATCACCTCCAAGAAGAACTGCCGCTCCCTGGAGAACACCCGGCGCACCAACCAGACCACAGACAACATGACGGCCCTCAAACACGCCACCCGCAAACACCACCAACTGATCCGCGCCACAAAGAAGACAGCCTTCAAGGAACGACTGGACAACAACACCCACAACAGCAAGGAACTCTTCAGCATCGTCAAAGAGCTCTCCAACCCCGACGCCGGAAACAATGACAACATCACTCCCTCGCAAGACCTCTGCGACTCCCTCGCAGCCTTCTTCCACGACAAGATCGCCAACATTCACAACAGCTTCAGCCCACCAACCACGAACCCCACCACCGAACCGATGCCCCCCACCGCCACCCTCCGCACCTGGACCCCAGTCAGCACCGAAGACACAACACGCACAATGAACACCATCCACTCCGGATCCCCTACGGACCCCTGCCCACACCACATCTTCAACACGGCCGACCACATCATCGCACCCCACCTCCGCGACATCATCAACGCCTCCTTCAACACCGCCACCTTCCCGGAGTGCTGGAAACACGCCGAGATCAGTGCCCTGCTGAAGAAACCAACTGCAGACCCCTCCGACCTCAAGAACTACCGCCCCATCTCGCTCCTCCCGTTTCCTGCCAAAGTCATCGAGAAGACCGTCAACAGACAGCTAGCCGCCTTCCTCGAGACCAACGGATCCCTCGACCACTCGCAATCCGGCTTCCGAGCCAACCACAGCACGGAGACCGCCCTCATCGCAGCCACAGACGACATCAGATCCCTAATGGACAACGGGGAAACTGCGGCCCTCATCCTCCTGGACCTCTCCGCAGCGTTCGACACTGTCTGCCACCGCACCCTGGCACAGCGCCTGAACAACACCGGCATCCAGGAGAAGGCCCTGGAGTGGATCACCTCATTCCTCGCCGGAAGAACCCAGAGAGTCTGCCTCCCCCCGTTCCGGTCAGCGGCCACCAAAGTCATCTGCAGCGTTCCACAAGGGTCATCGCTCAGCCCCACCCTCTTCAACGTCTACATGAGCCCCCTCGCAACCATCGCACGTCAACACAACCTCAAGATCATCACCTACGCCGACGACACCCAGCTGATGCTCTCCCTCACCAGCGACCCGGACGCCGCCAGAGCCAGCCTACACGAAGGGATGAAAGATGTCGCCGAATGGATGAAGAACAGCCGCCTGAAACTGAGCTCAGACAAGACGGAGGTCCTCATCCTGGGATCATCACCCTCCGCCTGGGACGACTCCTGGTGGCCCCCCGCCCTGGGAGCCACCCCCAAGCCAATGGACCATGCACGCAACCTAGGCTTCATCCTGGACTCCTCCCCCTCGATGACCAGACAAGTCAACGCCGTCTCGTCTTCATGCTTCAACACCCTGCGCATGCTTCGAAAGATCTTCCGGTGGATCCCCACCGAGACCAGGAAGACGGTCACCCAGGCCCTCGTCACCAGTCGGCTGGACTACGGGAACGCCCTCTACGCCGACACCGCCGCTAAACTCCAGAAGAAACTCCAACGGATCCAGAACGCCTCAGCACGACTCATCCTGGACATCCCCCGACACAGCCACATCTCCGGACACCTGAGAGACCTGCACTGGCTCCCCGTCAACAAAAGAATCACGTTCTGACTCCTCACCCATGCACACAAGGCCCTCCACGACCTGGGCCCCAAGTTCCTCAACAGCCGCCTGACCTTCCACAAGCCCACCCGCCAGCTCTGCTCCGCCAGCATCGCTCTCGCCACCGTCCCCCGCATCCACAGAGCCACCGCCGGAGGAAGATCCTTCTCCTACCTGGCAGCCAAGACATGGAACTCCCTCCCCATCCACCTCCGGACAACGCAAGACCATCTCGCCTTCAGGAAGCAACTCAAGACCTGGCTGTTCGAGCAGTAGCGTTCCCCCCCCCCCCCCCCCCCCAGCGCCTTGAGACCCTCCGGGTGAGCAGTGCGCTATACAAATGCCTATGATTGATTGATTGATTGATACACACGCCACCACACTTACTTCTACAGAAACTTACACATACATAGTCTTTTAAACAATCACTTATAGAAACACATACTTATTCTTACAGGAACTCTTTCAATCTCTCACTCTCACATATACTCACTTATATACACCAATAGTCACATATACTAGTTTAAAACATATGTAGTTACTCATAAAGACACTATTGAGACAGTCATTCACTCACTAACACACCCATGCACACACTCATCCACCCATACAGTCCTGCACACATGCCGTCTTCAACACATACAAACAGTGAGTCACTCATTCATGCACCTATGCACTACGTAATACCCCCACCGAACCATACACACACTCAGACACTCATACTGATACTCAAAAAACCAACTAATAACCTATATAGACACTCATGTAGCTACTCACCAACCCATGCAGCCAGTTATACACAAAGTGAGAGACTGATACAGAGATTAACATATTTAAACATTACTCACTAAGCCATGTATTCACTAAGATACACTTAATCAGTCAGTTATACAATCAATTTTTCAAAAACAAATCATCCATTTAGACACTTATATACCCATTTATTCTTCCATTGACCTTGAGATATACATATATAAAACATATGTAATTTTCAGAAAAATACATTCACTGGATGATGTCATCAGTAATGTCATCAGTAATGTCATTTGAGATGTCATCAGTGATGTCATGAGTGATGTCATTGACCATGTCATGAGTGATGTAATATGTGACGTCATCAGCAGTGCATTGCGGGCGCGCGAGGTATAGTTAGCTGAACTAACTATAACGGGGGAATTTCAATGGTTTCGTACGAGTGAAAAGTCCAGCTAACTATAACGCCCCTGAAACCTATGGTTTTTTCAGTGAATATATATATATATAGCAACGAAACAGAGGCCCAATACTGGTGAAAAGTTGGTTTATTCAGTCTTTACAGCACCACTGCATACTCCCAATTTCCTTCTAACGTTTTGGCCTCCTGGCCTTGCTCACAGGTGGGAGACATGACGTTCAAGGCACCATTGTGCTCACGTGGTGCTTTTAAAGTTCGTAAAGTCACATGGCTGCATGTAAATAATACAACTCCCAAAGTGCACCACTCATGTTATTAATATGCAAACTGGAAGTCCTCATAGTAGTTAATATCGACCCTTAAAGTTCGTACCTTAAAAGTAGTGCACTGTTGTTGGTGTGGAATAATGCATTCAGGGCAGCCAGGTAAGTATTCCTCGTAGCACATTGCTTCGTTTTTTTTGGAAAAGTCTGTAAAAAAACTCCATTTCACCAGCACGATCAGAAAATGAAATAATCCATTTTTGAATCTCTTCCAAATGCACACAGTTTATTTCACCCTTTGGCATCTCCTAAGTAGGCTGAGTGCGTTCGTGGGTCATGCTCCTTGTAATTTACGACATAGCATCTCCAGTTACCGGAGCCCCCGGCCCTACAGGGCAGCCTCTAAAACATGGGCATGGAGCAGCTCAACTAGCCCACCAGGTACCTCCAGTATGTGCCAGGGGTCTGCGTTGCAGAGAGGTGTTCCGAGGCCACGCCCCTTTTTACAACACTCTACAACGCAGCTCCGTGGCGCTTACTGGAGGTACCTGGTGGGCTAGTTGGCCCCCAGGGACCCTCAGGATTGACAAGGAATTATTTCCCCAACTTAAACAGCGCCACAGGATGTGTTTGCACACATGTGAACTCAGGCCTAGCCCCCTCCCTTCACCACTGTGCAAACGCGCCCTGTGGCGCGTTTTAAGGTGGGGGATTAACTCCCCTTGAATACTGAGGGACCCTGGGGTGCAACTAGCCCACCAGCTACCTCCAGTAAGCGCCACAGAGCTGCTTTGCAGAGAGGTGTAAAAAGGGATGTGGCCTCAGACCACCTCTCTGCAACGCAGCCCCCTGGCGCATACTGGAGGTTTCTGGTGGGCTAGTTGGCCCCAGGGACCCCCAGTATTCAAGGGGAATTCGTTCCCCCTCTGCAAACGTGCCAGGGGGCGCGTTTGCAGAGTGCTACAAGATGAGGGTATGGCCTCCGGCGCGATGCCGGTCTTTTTCTTTTTTTTTGTTTAAGAAGGGGTGCTGTGTGGCCCCCCTTCTTTTCCTAATATTTTGGCCCTGGGGACCCCATCCCTCAGGGTCTGCCCCCTAATTTTTTTATTGAAACAAAAAATGTGGGAAGGGGGCCGCGTGGCCCCCCTCCCAAGGCCATAATCGGCCCCGGGGACCCCATCCCCCGGGGCATGGCCATTTTTTAAATAATTTATTTGCATATGGGAGGGCGGCTGCCTTGCCCCCCTTCTTAGGCCTTTTATGGCTCCGGGGACCCCATCCCCCGCGGCCTGTTTTTAAAAAAAAAAATATTTTAAAAATAAATTACATTTTGGGGAGGGGGGCATGTGGCCCCCCTCCTGGGCCACTTGTAGCCCCGAGGACCCCATCCCCCGGGGCAGGGCCTCTCGTTCGGGATCGTGGGGGGGTCCCCAATCCCCCCACGGTCCCGCCGGCTCCCCGCCTCCTGCAGGAGCCGGCATTGCTTTTCCACATGGAGAGCAGCTAACATGCTGCTCCCCATGTGGAAAAGCAATCTGCTTTGCTATTTGGAAGAGAGAGCAGGTTTCCTGCTCTCTTCCAAATAGCAAAGCAGTTTGCAATGACAGGGCGGGAGCCGCGAGGCTCCTGCCCTGCCATAGCAAACTACAGTGTACCGGGTGTGGGCACCCCGGGACACTGCAGGAGCCGGCCCTGGGGGGTGGTGGTCCCCAGGGCCACCACAAGGCTCCAGGAGGGGGGGGGGAACGCGGCCCCCCTCCCATCTTTTACAAAGCCCCCACACAGGGTATTTATTTATTTTTAAAAAGCCCTGGGGGTGGCGGTCCCCAGGGCTGCGGGGGGCTGTGTGGATCCCCTGCAATGTTAATAAAGTTGAGCCCCAGGGGGTGGTGACCCCGGGGCTCGGGGGGCCCTAGAGGCCCCCCACATTAAACTATTAAGCCTTGGGGGTGGTGGACCCCGGGGCTGCGTGGGGCCGTGTGCCCCCCGCAATTATTCATACTTTGCCCCGGGGGTGGCGCCCCCGGGGGCTAATTAGCATTGAAGCGTGGAAGCCCACGCTTCGTTTTTTTTTGGGATCAGCAGGATCCGCGCACCCAGTGCGGATTTTGCCGATTTAAAAAATATATATATATTTTTGTGGCCTTGGGGGTCCTTGTGGGTTCCCCTGAGCAGGCCTAGGGGATCAGGGTGTTTCTACCCTGCCCCCTTTTCGCGTTTTGTGCATTTTTTTATTGGGTTTCTTGTGTCTCAGTTCTACCGAGACACAAGATGGCTGCCAACACTTCCTGATTTTGAGTGTTGACAGCCAATTAGAATACAGCTCGTGCACGCCAGGGTGTGCTGATCCAGCGCGGCCATAGATATATATGTGATTTTGATTTTCTCAGGAACTACTGAATGGATTTACACCATTTAAGCAAAAGGCATGATTCTGAACCAAGGTCTACCTTTCTGCCAAATTTGGGGTAATTCCGTTCAGCAGTTCGGGCTGTAGCTGCGACTAACGGTCCCTACGGAAAATTTCATGGGGAAAACATGTTTTGAGATCCCACTTTTTTCTCGACCCCCGCTTGACTAATCACCCCGAGACTTTCAGAATAGGAGCGGACCGGAGCGGGCCACAAGTTTTGAAAATTTCGAGAAGATTCGTCAACCGGCGCCAAAGTTATTCTAAATAGAATGTTGCGGATTTCCTATGGATAATAGGACCTAACTATAACTACCTACTGGCGACCACCAGTAGGTAATATATATATATATATATATATATATATTTATATATATGATAGCTCCAGTGCCTGCTTCAAAAATTTGATATAGTCTGAATATGGAAATTGCTCTTTCTGTATGGTCACCCCCAAGTTTTTTGACTGATGCTGCTTATTTTTTGACCTTGAGAGTGTACTGAGGCCTGCTGACCAGACCTTAGTGCCAGTGCCCTGGCCCTAAAGTGTATGTTGAATTGGCTGTACCCAATTGGAAATGGCCAACTTACCTGTAAGTCCCTAATAAATGCTCCTGTTACCCGGGGCATGTAAATTGGAGTGGTATCCCAGAGCATAAAGCACTGATTGTTCTACCCTGGAGGTCCCCCAAGTAAAACAAGTCCCCCAGTCCACTCCTGCAGACTGGTCAAACAATTGTGCACTGCTAGCCCGACTTTGCATTGAAAGCAATGGCAAAGTTGCCATTTCCCAGGGACATGTATGTAAGTTACCCATCTGGCAGGACTATTGAGTTCTATAAAGGCAGGGTGCAACAGATGACACAGGCAGGATATGTACTTTATGTGTCCTGGCAGTAAAACACATGCAACAACCATTATTATTGTGGGAAGGCTTCATCACCAAACTGGCGAGTATAGGGCTAAACGCTGACCCCTCAGCTGTGCTAAAACCTGGGGACAACAAAAGTAAGCACTCCAAGGTATCAACTACTCCTTACATTAAGCCCGACTTGTATCTCAAGTAGAAATTAATGTTACTTATTGCAGTACGCAGCTTTAGCAAAGCTGCCACTTTGTTGCTTTTAAAACAACTGTGCCTTCCCGGGCACACATGGAGCCTGCTCCACAAGACAGCTTTCTGCCCTCCTGCAGAGAAGTACTCACTACTCTCAGGAAGGAGAACAATGAGAGATTGCAGGCCAGGGAGGTGTCACCTCCCTCCTGCAGGAAGCTGCTTGGGTGTTAGCCCCAAAAGACAAGTTTCAAAGGTGCAGCCACCTTTAAAGGGTAAATGTGCAACACCAGGGGTAGGGCTGTCCCATTGTTGAGGTAGACAGGCTGGCACAGGAAGCAGAGAGAGGAAACCAGTTTCCAAACTGTTTTCCCCTGGGGCCTGTATCCCTTAGGAAGCCACACCCTGGGGTAGGCTAGGGAGGTGTGAACACCGACAGAGGGGTCCCACCATCTTGGGAGTTGACAGAATGGTGCATCCTAGGATAGCTGGATGCCACACTCTACAGGAAGTGGTCACCAGGTGGGAGGGAACCTGGTAGCCTAATACCTACTAACTGCATCCTGCCCTGAGGACACTTTCTGAGCTTAAGGGGGCACCGCTGGCATCCAGGCCTCAGATCTTGACCAACTTTGGAGAAGGACTGAAGGATGACTGTCCTGCTGCACCCAGGGACCAGTAAAGAGAGGCTGCACCGACGAGGACTGCACCTGCTGCACCTGGTGGCTAGCAAAGGGAGGGACTATGCCTGTTGTGCCCTGCTCAAGGGGACGCTGTCTCCAGAGCCCAGTCAAGCCAAGAAAAGTCCAAGGACCAGCAGATTAACCTCCCATTTGTGGCACAGGACACAACAGTTGAAGAAGCCTGCTGGGGCATGTTGGTAGCCAAACACAGCTACCACCGCCGCCATGCAGCACCAAAGACCAAAAGCCTATGCACATAGTTGCACCTGAGTTTGCTGATCCAGGAGTGCTGTCAGAGACTTTCTGGGACACTCAGAAGTTTATTTATTGACCCAAGATGGATTGGCCCGTGACCACGACAACGGGTGACTGGACTTCAGCCAGACTTCGGAGGATTTTGTGGGAGACCGACCTGCAACCATGACACCCTCACCATCTCTGTGGGCCAAAGAATCCCTGCAGGAAGGCCACCTTGCATCCACAGTATCTTTGGGGCATCTTCATCCCTTGCACCAGGACCACTCCATAGGGATCCGTTACAACACGGATAAGGTGCCTGGAATTGCCAGATGACTGCTACTTCTGTGGAGGTAACTGTTC
This sequence comes from Triturus cristatus, assembly GCF_964204655.1. Classification (NCBI taxonomy): domain Eukaryota; kingdom Metazoa; phylum Chordata; class Amphibia; order Caudata; family Salamandridae; genus Triturus; species Triturus cristatus. The sequence continues at coordinate 133,171,579 of NC_140586.1, read as the reverse complement.
TTGAGGACCTTGTTGGTTGCCCTGAGTAGCTCCGTGCTGGATTTGGTTGCTTCAAGTACTTCTAATCAACAATATTGACACTTATCCACGTTTTCTTTGAAGTTTCTAAGTGTCTAGTTTTTTGACTTTGCCAAGGATTGTTTGCAGTTGAGTGAAATTTCTTGATTTATTATCGCTTGTAAAATGTATATCTACTTTTCTTTGTTATTTTCTCTAATATTTTTAGACCTGTTTTTCCCTGCTCTTGACCTCCCTCCCATCCCCAAACAACCACAAATGTATATCATCAGAACTCTCCAGTGGACCTAATTATCTAAATTGATGTCAGATTTCTTGAGTGTTGTGTCAATTTCTTCCTAAATTGTTTTTGCGTTGTCCAGGATTGAGCTTAGGGATTGGCAGATAAAACCCAAGGGTCCTAAAGGGGTTGGTAAGTGAATTACACAGTGAGGTTGCACAACCCACAATGTAACCCCATTTTCTCACAGTCTCCCACCAATCGCCGGTTGTACTCGGATGGACTGGCCTCTAGCAAAGCCCTAACCTGCCAATCCCTGGTAGGCACAGTTGCTTTTGAGACATAGAATTAGACATTTGTGATGGGTCAGTGGTGTAACGAAACTTGCGGGGGTTGAAAAGTGCATAGAGGGGGGGCCCACGCTGCAGACCCAGTCAGGAGCTCTCAGGCCTGCCTGTGTACAGTGCCGGTGGGGTCCTACAGAGCTCAGGACCCCTGCACTGCATGGGCTGCAGGGGCTATTGTTATGCCACTGTTACGGTCCTTAGGTGTCCTCTTTGCACTCTTAAACATCCTCCACCAGCTTTTCAGTGGCAGATGAGAGAGCACCTACTGTTGTTCGCCCATTGGTTCTCTTTCAGTGTTCTATTGGAAATGTAACGATTATTTGCAAGGGCAGAGGCTGTGGCAATAAACAGTTTGGGTTTTGGGAAGTATGGAGTATGGTAATGTACACAACATTGATATTTTATGCTCAGCAGTGGTTTGGCAAAAACCATGTATAAGCCACTTAGCAAAATTTGAAGATTTCCCTAGAGTCATTTGCATTGACTTGCTCTGCTGTGGCCGTGCCTGCCTTTAAGAGATGCCATGTCCAATTATGAGCTGCCCTATAGGCTTGTCTCCATTTGGGTAGTGAGAAGGGTGCCTCATTTTCTCTAGATTGTGTTTGGAGGTTGGGTGGGTATTTTTGTGGCAGGACGTGTGTGTCTGTGTTCATGTATTTTGCAACCATTCCCAGCACTGCCCCAGTTCTTTACCCCTTCACATATGGGAATCCACAATGCAGCAGGGATTTAAGTGGGGAAAAAACTGGGGGTGCTATTAAAGGGGTGTGGTCTATCTAATTAGTGGCGTGGTCTAAATCATGGCTGAAACACATTGCCAAATCCGATAGCTCTAACATAGGCGTGTGATATTGGCTTTGCCAATGCTTGTTTGTTATACCACCATGTGTTTTGGACAGTGCTCGTGTATACAGTGAGCTTGCATGCTTATTTTGGACTCCTTCTTGGAAGATATCTAAGCAATCTGGGAGTTCAGCCAAATGGCATGTGTTCCTGTATTCCTGGAAATGACTGATTTGTGTTTGCCAGGCGTTCCTCTCTGTTCTCATCTGCTTGAACGTTTGAATTAGTAACCAGGTGTATTGCTGAGAGGCAGGTTTGTCAAATTAACTTTGTAAGTGTAGTATCAGTGCGAGGACCACGGATTTATAACAAATATTTGGGGAATGTGATAGTATCCGCAATGTTTTGTTCATGTTCACTTCCAGAATGTCTGCACATTCCACAATCCTGAGACTTAGGCGGCAGTATAGTGCCATTATTTCACACGTGTGTAAGTGGACTTGTGAAGGGCAGACCTAGTTACAGAGCAGAGGAGTGCTGGCCATGGGCAGGGCCCTGAGAGTGAGCTCCTTCCAGGGCCGGACTGGCTGTAGCGGGCACCGGGCAATCCCCCGGTGCGCCGCACGGGTGGGGGGCGGTTTTGGGCCTCTGGGGGCCGTTTTTGTTACAGGGCCGTTTTTGCAGCATAGTTGCAAAATCGGCCCTGTAACAAAATCGGCCGAAAACTGGCCCTGGCAAAGAGCTCGGCAGCACCCCCGACACCATGGGGGGCTGACCGAGCACTTTGCCAGGGCCGGTTTTGGTTCCCAGTCCGGCCCTGGCTCCTTCACAATGAATGTGGGCACTGGGTGTTAGTGGGCTGAGTGCTAAAGTGCACTATTGAGAAGTAAGGAAAATAAGCATGCGCACATCGATGTGTATGCTCTCAATGCAGTCCGCAAAAAAACTGACTGCATGTGCTAGGTCATAAAACAGAGCCCGATAGGGACCCATTTTGAGGCCCCTTTTTAAAAACTGCCAGTGCTCAGCAACAGCGGGACCCGGCCCACTTAAAGCCCTGCAATGCAGTGTCTGGAAACAGGGACTTCCTGTCTGACAATTCCCTACATCCCTCTGGTACTGGACCTGCAAGGCCCAGTACCTGCTTTCAGATGGTGACCCAACACTGCCAGCTGATGGGTCTTGGGGGGAGGAGGCTGGCGAGCTGGGAACGGTGGAGTGCATGATGGTCAGTGTAGGGGAGGTTCTGTGACTGTCTGCAAATGGTATCTGTGTATGCCCATGGGCTGTTTTCTGCTAAAAATGATGCAATAGCAGTGAATAGCATCAGAGGCGGCAGAAGGAGTTGAAAGGCACATGAATTTCACTTAGTGTGCATTTATTTTAACCTGCGACTCAATGGCTATTTTTTAATACTTTTCGGTCCTTTACATAAAGACTTCTCAATGCGTCTTTTTGTTTTATTTATTTATATTACAAGGGACATTTTTTTTATTTGTTTCAAGATTGGAATATGCAATTTTTCCATGTAAAAGCTTATAGATTGGATTGGAATATATTTTATTACAGGACTATTTTTAACTTGAGAAATAATGAATTGCAGCGCCGGGACGCCCCTTTGCTGGGGCATCTGTGCGCTATATAAATATGGCTAACATAACATGAGTAAATTGATGATGTTTGCAAACCACTTCGAAATGCTAAAAGAGTCTCAAAATGTTGTTTCCTAGTTTCGTTTTGAACATATTTTTCTCTGTTTCGCAGAACGAAACGTGGAAGCAGAAGTCCGCGAACAGTGGCTATTTCATTTCTGTATTCCGTGAAGCAAAAACAACATTTTCTATCAGGTCTAGTAAGGATGGGGTAAGATTAAGAGAAGAGGTTTCAGAAGCTGAACATTTGAAACTCCACCGCTGTTTAAAAAAAAAAAAACAATAGCAAGATTTGTACGCAGTTCTCTGTGGAGGGGGTGAGTTCCAGTGACGGCTCCATTGCTATGGTGCAGAAGCGCCACCCCACTGCTTTCAGCAGTGGAAATAAAGGAAAAATAATATGATAGTAACTTGTTATTATCATTTTATTTGTTCCTGTTGCGGGTTTCTTTGCGGGCGGGGCTGTAAGTGCGCAATGACTGATTGACAGGCTCTTTCTGGCCAGCCAAACAGTCATGCGTACTTTGCATATTCTCCACCCAGGCTGCATTACAGCCTGCGTGGAGAACATGCCAGGCTCCCATGCCCTGGATGAGCGCCAACCACAAAGCTGCATTGCAGAGTTATGATTGGTCAGGAGAGCATGGATGTGCTTCCTGTTCCTGGCTGTGAAGACGGAGGAGAGATGCGGCAATGATGGAGAGACGTGGTGAAGAGGTGTTTTAAAAAAAATATTTTTGACAACCCTGATGAAGCGCTTTTTTGGCGAGTAGGACGCTACTCTGGAACCCATAAAGGATTAGTGTTGAAAAAATGAGTATAGTGAAGTATGAAGTAATTTGAGTGGTGGATATGTTATTCAGTTATTTAGATAGAGAAGGGTAGGTTGCGGAATAGAAGAGGGAAAGAGGTTTGTATTTATATAGCACTTGCTACCCCTTGATGGGGTGTTGAGGTGCTTCATTGGCGAGTAGCACGTTACTCTGGAACCCATAAAGGATTAGTGGTGAATTAGTATAGTGGAATATGGAAATTGAGAAGTGAACATGTTAATCTGTTATTTTGATTGAAAAGGATAGTAGAGGGACAGAAAAGTGAGATTTCTTTCTTTTTTTTGAGGTCATAGCAGTAGGAGGAGGCTTTTGGATATGTAAAAGGGGTTTTTGAGGGTAAGAGTTTATAAAGGTTTGTTTTGGGGATCGGTATAGTACAAATAGGTGTCAGATGATGCAAGGAGGGGTAGAGTAGAAGAGAGTCTAGAAAGGGTTATTTTGGGGGTCATAGTAGAGGTATGGGGTTTGGGATAAATGAGAGAGTGGATGAAGAGGATATATTGATATCTGTATAGGGTGAACGATAGGGTAGTGCTTGGGAAATAGTAGTAGAAAGAAGTTTGAGATGAGTCAGAAGGTTGGGCCAGAGGATATATTGAGAGAAGCATAGTCTGAGAATTAGGGTAGTGCATTTGAAATGCTAAATTAGAAGAAAGGGATGAATATATAGATCCGTAAGTACATTGAAAGTATATTGATGCATAGAGGAGGTAAGTTTATATAGATTAAAGATATTGATAGAGGTACAGGATGAGAAATAGGGTAGTGCATTGGATATGCTTTTTCAGGAGAAAGGTAACAGACACACAGATACAAGTACATGGAAGGTACATAGATGCACAATTGAAGTAAGTACATGTAGACCAAAGATGATTTTTTTAATTATTATTTATTTATTTATTTATTTACAACAACATAATTATTCTACATGTTTATACAAAACAATACACAAAGATAGGTACATATCTAGAGTGAAAATAAATGCTTATATACAGAGGAATATGCTGTAAATGTGTCTGTTTATGGTGCTTATGTGGGGAAGAGCCAATTCTTGAGTAGTTTTCTGAAGATAAGGTGGTTGTCGGTGGATCTTATGTTGGGGTTAAAGAGTTCCATAGTTTGGCTGCTTGAACAGAGAAGGATGTGCCACCCATGTTTTTTTTCTTCTATCTTGGGATTTTGAGGCGAGATGCCCCTTTAGAGCGTAGGTTCCTTTGTTGAATGTGTTTGGTGATTTTATTCCAGATGAAGAGTGGTCCCATTCCTTGTATTGCTTTGTGGGTGATACAAAGTAGCTTGAACGTGGATCTCCTGGCAACTGGTAACCAGTGCAGGGCTTTCAAGGCAGGTGAGATATGGTCTCGCGGTTTGATATGCAAGAGTAGTCTGGCAGCCGAGTTCTGAATCCGTTGTAGTCATTTCATGGTCATTAAAGGTGATCCGTGGTAGAGGCTATTGGCGTAATCGAGTTTGGACAGGACAAGGGAGATGGTAGCTTGGACCTTGTGTGGAAATCCCAAATGAGGGAAAATTAATCGCAGCGCTTTTATAGTGACAAATCTTGATCTTGCTAGTTTGTCCATTTGGGCATTCACCGACAGCTTGGAGTCCATGGTCATTCCAAGATTTCTTACTTCCTTCGATACTAGGTAGGACGTGATCCAGTCTAGAGAAGTTCCCTCTATGCCGGCTTCATAGAGTCTTTGACACGGTTGACCATGACACTCTGAAACAAAGGCAGCCGAGAGGTCCAAGAGGAGTAGTGGAGCAACCCCGCTGCAGTCAACTTTATTCTTCAGGTCATCCCAGATGGCAAGGAGGGCAGATTCAGTGCCTCTTCCCTGACGGAATCCTGTTTGGAAGTCTGAGAGTATGCCATTCTCTTCAATGAATTGTGAAATCTGGGCAAACGCTGCTCTTTCTATCAGTTTGCCCTGGAAAGGTCCATTTGTGATGGGTCTGTAGTTGTAAGGGTTCAGCGTGTCCAAGTTTGTTTTCTTCAGTAATGGGGGTATGTGTGATTTTTTTAGTTCTTCTGGAAATATTCCGGTAGTTAAGGAATCATTGATGATTCTTCTTACTGGAGTGGCAGCAGAGGTTGTTAAAAGAATTGTGTTGAAAGTTTGTGGAGGACAGGGGTCAGAAGGGCTGCCGGCAAGCCTGCTTGCTTTATCCAGGTCCCTAAATGTATCGTGTGAGATATGTTGGAAGAAACTGAGAGGCTGGGTTAGAGTATTCTTGGATTGTTGTGTTGTACAGGGTTTAGTGCTGGTGCTTTGTTTCTGTTTTAAGTACGAGTCCAATGTGTCTGCTTTGTCGGTGTAATGAGTTGCCAGTTTGTCTGTGTAATCTTGAGTAACAGGATGAGTTCCTTCTAGGCAATTTAGTTTGTGAAATTCATTGAGTATTTTATAGAATTCTTTATTTGCACATTCAGCATTTTGAATTCTGTCTGAGTAGTACCTTTTCTTAGCTTTTTTGATAGCTGACTTGTTTAATCTGTTATTTTTTGTAGGTGAAGTTTGACTTGTTTGGCGTTTGTTTTGAGCCAGGTACTTTGCAGCTTTCTAATTTGTTGATTTATGTCTTTTATTTCTAAGTTTTTCCAAGGCGCTTTTTTTTCTTTTGTGCTGTTGTGTGGTTTTGAGTGGTATCAGGATGTCAAAAGCTTCCTGTAGCCACTCATATAGATTTTGAACCGAAGTTATTGTTTCCAGATTTGTACTTGATGTTAGTTGTGTTTTTAAGTGTTCCAAATTTAGTTTGTTCCATGGCCGATAGGTGGATGGATGTAGGCTAGTTTTAGGTGAGTCCCTTAGTGTTGTTTTATGTTGGAAAGCAAGCAAGTGGTGGTCTGACCATGTGACTGGAGTTATAGTTTGAAAGGTAACAAGTTCAGTATTAGAAAAAACTACATCTAGGATATGTCCAGTGATGTGTGTGGGTTTGTGGACAATCTGATGCAGGTTCAGTGCATCTAGGCCAGTGATTATTGTTTTTGGATGAGTCATATTGGGTTTGTCAAACCAAATGTTGAGGTCACCCAGAATGCATAAGTTGGAGTGTATTGTTATCAGGTTTGAAACTGTGTCTAGAAGTGCATCTCGGAATGTCGCCTTGCTAGGTGGAGGTCTGTAAAGGGGCAGGAAGTTACAGGATGAAGACGGTGTAGTATTGCATCTTGTTAGAAGAGCCTCACAATTCTTTATGGAGATGTCATCAACTTTAGTGATATGTAATGTTTGCCTGAACACAACAGCTAGACCACCTCCTTTTTTGCCTATACGATTTTGGGTGATCGTTTGATAGCCTAAAGGAATGGCTTCATGGAGGACTGGAGCCAGATCATCTCCCAACCATGATTCAGTTATGAATAGTATGTCTGGTTTTGCATCAGTGAGAAGGTCGTAGATGTGATGTTTGTTTTTAGAGAGAGATCGAGCATTTATTAGTAGACAGTTTAGAGAACGGCCTTTGGTGATAGTGAGACTTTGTTTTGTAGTAGAGTGAAAAGTATTGTGTGTGTTTGTAGCAGGTGTGTTTTTAGTGCTGGCATTAGCTGTATTAGGATAGTAATCGTGTAGCTGTTCTATATCATGTTTCTCATCCAGCATGCTAAGAAGGCATTTTGAAGGGTCTGCGTGTGTATGTGGTGGAGATAGTGTTTGAGAGTGAGTTGGTGTGCTGTGTTGTTTTCGTGGTGTAACATTGTTGTGCAGTAGACATGGGGAAGCAAAGTTGTGAGGTGTGGTACTTCACTTATGTTGTTTGTGTGTGTGTTAGAAAAACCCACTCCCACACCGGAAGGGTGGTGGTGGTGTTCTCCCAGACACGCTGTGGTAGCTTGGCTCGAGCGGTAAGGAAGGCACCGTGTTAAGCATACGACATACCCACACAATAACCATGCGTGCATCCGTTCCAAAAACGACACTACACCTTAAAAATTATACTGAAAATATATCTCTTTATCTTCTTTTCTCTTAGTTGCTGATTAAATAAATAATAATACAATCACAAGGCTTTTTCTGTGGAAGGGTACGTCAAATAAATAATACTTCAACGATTCAATAAATAAGGTAGATCATAAATAATCAAGGCATAAATATAAGTGCATTACATAACAGGCAATTAAATATTATGAGGCAATAAATACTGCGAGACAATAAATATTGTGCGACAATAAATCCTGTGAAACAATAAATACTGTGAGGCAATAAATAGGATAAATACAATAAATACAGTGCTCTCAATAAATAATAAAAGCCAACAGTGACACTTGAAAATCAGTTCACATTCCTGAGGTACTATGGGATGATTTGACCCAATCCCAGCTTGTAGAGATTTGGATGGCCTGAGGGGTATACTCCCTGGCTTGGACAAGGCTGAGGCCTAAACTGAGGTAGATCAAGGAGGAATCTAGAGATCTGGCTCTCCCACACTACACAACCCCTCTGTATTAGTCTCAGCTCACCCCTGGCACACTCAAGCTGGTTCCAGCACCTCTCTAGCCCCTAGGATAGTCTCTCAGGGCTCCACAGGGCCTTAGGCGCCCTCTATTCCACTTACTGCCCTTTTTATGAAGCTCCGACGCCGCTGGAGTCGTGTCGACGCCGTGAGGAGGCTCCGGTTCGATGTCGGCGGCCTCGGCGCAATGTCAGTTCTTGACGACGTCGGTAGGCGGCTCCGGTTCGATGTCGGCGGCCTCGGCTCGATGTTGACCTCCGGTTCGATGACGTCGGGCAGTCTTGGCTCGATGTCGACTTCGCGCGGCTCCGGTTCGATGACGTCGGCCGGCCTTGGCTCGATGTCGACTTCCGGCGGCTCCGGAGTGCGATCTCCACTCCCGACCTCCGGTGCTTCTTTCCTCAGGTTCCGGCGACTCCGGAGTGCGACCTCCACTCCCGACCTCCGGCACGATTCTCTTCAGGTTCCGGCGACTCCGGAGTGCGATCTCCACTCCCGACCTCCGGCACACTTCACCTCGGTCTCCGGCGACTCCGGAGGGCGGACTTCACTCCCCCGTCGACGCCGCACACTCGACCTCAGCTGTCTTCCTCCACGACCTCTGGTACTCTCCACGACCTCCGTCGGCGCCCTCTCTCAACCTCTGGTGGCTCTGGGTACGACGTCTGCTTTCCAGTCAGCGCCGCTTCTTCACCTCCGGCCCCAGGTCTCTAGGCTTCTCAACGTCGGACTCCAGGTAGTTACCAGTAACCAGGTCAGGAACTTGCTGTTCTTTACTTTTAAGGCCGGTTCCTGCTGTCCAGGTCCTTAAGATGGTTTTTCTTGCTTTCTCCCACACAGGGCTCCAGGCTGGGCTCAGTCAGTAGGGACTAGTATCAAGGGTGGGTTTATGGACCCCACTCCAGGCACAAGTTTCCACCCCTGCTGCCTCACTCCTGCCTCCTTCAGGTTTCTGCTGCTCTCTCTTCACCAGTCAGGTGCCAACTGCCAGCTCCAACTGTCAACTCTGGCTTAGCTTCCCAACATTCTAAACCGCCTCCAACTGTCACAGGGTTCCAGAATGTTGCAGAAGGTTCTAGTAGGTTCCAGTGATGTCACAGGTGACAATGGGTGGCCACCATTTTGTGCTCCAGGCCCTCAGACAGAAGTTCCAGGGGTAGATAAAATGGCTCCCTGAATCTGCATCAATACTAAAAAGTCTGGTGGTTCCCAAAAAGGAAAAATACTAACAGGGTTTGAGGCAAAAGTGGGACAAAATAAATAATGATGAGGAGGGACCACCCAAAGGGCTGACAGGTCTAACACGCGTCCCCCCCAGCTGAAAGTGGGGAGAGCTACCCAACCCCTTGGGAGTTCTCATCACTAAGGCGGAAATACCTTGAGAGACCGTCTGCATTGGCGTGGTCCACTCCAGGCCGATGTTCCACCTGAAAGTCCATTCCCTGTAGGGAGATAGACCACCTCAACAACTTGGGATTCTCCCCCTTCATCTGCATCAGCCAACGAAGGGGTCGGTGGTCGGTCTGAACGAGGAAGTGCGAGCCAAACAGGTATGGCTGCAACTTCTTCAGAGCCCATACCACTGCAAAGGCTTCACGCTCTATTGCACTCCACTTCTGTTCCCTGGGAAGTAGTCTCCGGGATAGGAAGACCACGGGTTGATCCAGACCCTCTTCATTGAGTTGCGATAACACTGCCCCAATGCCATGTTCTGATGCATCCGTCTGGACAATGAACTCCTTGGAAAAGTCTGGGGCCCTTAAGACCGGGGCCTCGCACATGGCTTTCTTCAGTCTCACAAAGGCCTGCTGACAAGCCTCCCTCCAGACTACCCGTTGAGGTTGTTTCTTGGACGTGAGCTCCGTGAGGGGGGCTACAATGGTACCGTACCCCTTCACGAAGCGGCGGTAATATCCCGTGAGGCCCAGAAAAGCTCGGACCTCAGTCTGTGTCTTGGGGGGTTCCCAGGCCATGATGGCCTCGATCTTCGCCTGGAGGGGTTGCACCGCTCCCCTACCCACCAAGTGTCCAAGGTACACTAACGACCCCTGCCCGATCTGGCACTTGCTGGCCTTGATCGTCAATCCAGCTTGTCTCAGGGCCTGGAGAACAGCTTGCAGGTGACGCAAGTGATCCTCCCAGCTGTTACTGAAGACGGCTATGTCATCCAGATAAGCAGCAGAGAAACTCTCCATTCCGGTGAGGATCTGGTTTACCAGGCGCTGAAACGTGGCAGGTGCGTTCTTGAGCCCAAAGGGCATCACACAGAACTGGTAGTGGCCATTGGGCGTGGAGAAGGCTGACCTTTCCCTTGCTCCATCAGTCAAAGAGATCTGCCAGTACCCAGAAGTAAGGTCAAAGGTACTTAGATATTGGGCAGCTCCCAACCGGTCAATCAATTCATCCGCCCTAGGGATCGGATGAGCATCAGTTTTGGTTACTGAATTCAGTCCCCGGTAGTCCACACAGAACCTCAGTTCCGGTTGGGCACCCGGTGGTGCAGCTTTTGGTACTAGTACCACCGGACTGGACCAGGGGCTGCTAGAAGGTTCGATCACTCCTAGCTCCAGCATCTTAGTGACTTCACTGTGAATGCTGGCCTTCACCTTGTCTGACATCCGGTAGATCTTGGACTTCACAGGTGGGCTGTCTCCTGTGTCCATGTCATGGACGCACAGGTGAGTCCTACCCGGGACAAGGGAGAACAACGAAGAGTACTGCCCCAGGACCTGGCGGCAGTCCTCCTGCTGTTCAGGAGTTAGAGATGGGGAGAGAATCACTCCCTCCACCGACCCATCCTTCTCTTGAGACGCAAACAAATCGGGGAGAGGCTCGCTTTCCACGTCCTCTGCTCCGTCAGTCACCATCATCAAGATGACTTCGGGCCTCTCGTGGTGGGGTTTGAGGCGGTTGGCATGCAGCACCCGTAGGGGCTGACGAGGGGTTTTAAGATCCACCAAGTAGGTAGCCTTACCCTTCTTCTCCAACACCTCAAAGGGTCCTGACCAGCGATCCTGGAGGGCGCTAAGCTCTCCCGGTTCGATCACCCACACCTTCTGGCCAGGCTCCAACTCCACCGGGTGAGCGTTGTGGTCATACCACGCCTTCATTACTGCTTGGCTGGCTTCCAAGTTGTCAGAAGCTTGCTTCCACAACTTAGCCATTTGGCTCCGGAAGGCCAGCATGTAGCTCACCACATCCTGGGGAAGCTTTCTGGGAGTTCTTTCCCATCCGTCTCTCACCAGGTTGAGAGGTCCACGTACAGGGTGCCCATACAGAAGCTCGAAGGGGCTGAAGCCCACTCCCTTCTGTGGCACTTCCCTGTAGGAAAACAATAAACAGGGTAGGAGGACGTCCCATTTCCTCTGCAGGCTTTCAGGCAGACTTCTGATCATGCCTTTCAAGGTTTTGTTAAACCTCTCCACCAGACCATTGGTCTGGGGGTGGTAAGGAGTTGTGAACCGGTAGGTCACTCCACACTCCTTCCACATGGCCCGCATGTACGCTGACATGAAGTTGGTCCCCCTGTCGGACACAACTTCCTTGGGAAAACCCACTCGGGTAAAGATTCCCATCAGGGCCCTAGCCACAACAGGTGCTGTTATGGTCCTCAGAGGTATTGCCTCTGGGTACCGTGTGGCATGATCCACCAGAACCAGGATAAACCTGTGACCAGCTGACGTTGGAGGATCTAACGGACCCACAATGTCGATGCCCACCCTTTCAAAGGGGGTGCTAACGACAGGAAGTGGTTCCAGGGGAGCTTTCAGCTTCACCCCTGTTTTCCCACTGGCTTGGCAAGACACACATGTCCGGCAGTAGGTATCGGACGACACTTTCATTTGAGGCCAATAAAAGTGTGGGACAAGACGGGCGAAGGTCTTGTCTTGCCCCAGGTGTCCTGCCAAGGGGATCTCGTGAGCCAACTCCAGAAGGAAGGCTCGATAACGTTGAGGGACTACCAAGGCTCCTGACGATCCATGTAGGGGTGCCTTGGGTTCACTGTAGAGGAGGCCATCCTCCCAGTAAACACTGTAGTTCCCTTCAACGTTCCCTGCTGCTTGGGCTTTGGCCTGATGCCTCAGCCCCTCAAGGGTAGGGCACTCCCTCTGGCCCTGGCAGAATTCCTCCCTGGACGGGCCTCCCTCCACGTGCCACTCGGCCGGGATGGGTAGGTCCTCCAGTTTGGTGACATCCCCCACCGCAGACTCCTGGTCCACCACCTCCGGTGGCCTATCCGTCCTACGGGGTGTGGACGCCGAGGCAGGCTCCTCCTGTCCTCGGTTCTTCCCTTGACTGGCAGCTGGCTGGGCCTTTGTTCCAGGCTCCAGCCTGAACGAACTCCCTCTCCGAGTAGTCGCGGACCTTGTGCTCACACAGGCCCAGTCAGGTGTACCCAGCATCTCAGTATGAGTCCGGTATTCCACCTCCTTCCAAGCATTGTGCTCCATGTCATTCCCCAGCAGACAATCAACCGGCACGGCAGGGCTTACGGCAACTCGAAGTGAACCTGCAACCCCCTCCCATTCAAAGGGAACCTCGGCCACTGGATAGTGGCCTGTTCTGCCGTCAGCCATCGCGGCTGGGTGGAGTACATCGGGAATTACCTGCTCTGGAGACACCAGTTGGCTACGTACCATAGTCATACTGGCTCCTGTGTCTCTCAGAGCCTCCCCTCTTTGGCCGTTGATGGTGACCCACTGCCCATACTTTACGGTATTTGCGGGCACCTGGATCTTAGGAACCATCTCCCGTTCTCCCAGGGACACTAAAGTGACACCCGCCCACTCCCTTCCCTTAATTAAGGGCATCTCCTCCCCGAGCACTGCACTAGCTACTCCGGGGGTCTTTCCTCCAATGGGAGGGGGTGGTCGTTTCGGGCACTTTACATCTCCCTTGTAGTGTCCAACGCCACCGCACTCGTAGCAATGGACAACCCTTGGCTGCTGACTCTGGCCAGGATTAGGGTTTCTGGGTGGGTTAGCCCTAGGGGTGAATCCTGTTCCCTTTCCTTGGAAATTATTTTGGGGGCCTTTGGAGAACTCCTTTTTCTTTTCCCCTCCCTCTTTCTTCTGGGGGGCGCCCTGTCCGGCCTTTTGAGTTTCCCCTCCAGTCCCCCTTGTGGACACCCGGGTACTAGCCCAAATGTCCGCCTCCTCAGCAAGCTTCCGGGGACTGGTCAGCTTGCTATCCACCAGGTGTTGACGCAGTTCAGGGAAACATTTTTCGAGCAGGTGTTCCTTCAGTACTAAATCAAACAACCCCTCGTAGTTCCTCACTTCACTGCCCTGAATCCAACCCTCTAGTGCCTTCTTTGCATAGTCCAGGAAGTCCACCCAATTCTGTGTGCCCAGTTTGTGACTACCCCGGAACTTCTGTCTGTACTTTTCGGGTGTTATTCCAAACTTTCTTATGAGCGCCACTTTCATGGTGGGGTAGTGGGTCTGCTCATCCTCCTCTAGGGACAATAATGCATCCCTACCAGCTGGAGGCATGTACTTGTACAATCCCCCTCCCCAGTACTTCTCTGGAACCCCATGGGCCCTTAACGAGACCTCATAGGCCGCTAGCCACTTGGCGATATCGTCACCCGCCCCATAGCTAGCTACTATGTCCTTTGGCAGGTAGGGTTTGGGTTCCCTGGTGATTTCTTGGTCTTTGCTGCCACCATTAGGAACAGGTTGTGCCCCGACTCTTAGGATCTGAAGATCTATCTCTTTCAGCCTTAACTCATGAGCCATCCTCTGTTCCTCCTTCTCTTTCTCCAGCCTTGCTAAGTCCCATGTGAGCTGTCTTTTCTCCCTCCGGTCAGTTAACTCTACTTCAGATAAGCCACCGCTAGAGACAGTGCTGCCCTTCCTGGAAATGGTTCTGGGCCCCGCTACTAGGTTCCCCACCTCAGGTTGGTACAACCCAGCCCCCTCGCTGTCAGGCTCTCCATCCCTGTCTTCCTGCTCAGCCTTACTCTCTCGTCGTGCCTCCCCCCAAGCCCTCAAGCTGGTCTGGAGTTCAGCCTTCTTGGCACCTGGGGGACAGTACACCCCCTCTCTCTGACAGAACTCTCTGAGTTGGGCCACAGTATAACTTTCCACATTTTCTAAGACAAATTCCATTTTGCCCACTCAGAACAGAAGACAGGTTTTTACAGAAGAAATGCAGGGGGGTACCTTTGATAATACCTCCTCCCACTACCAGAGTAAATTTGGAAAGACAAAAACTCACAATTAGGAAGGCCGCTTTGAGAAAACTCCCGGTGTAGGCCTATGGACTACCCACAGTTATTGTCGAGTATACGTAGGCACAGCTCAATCCCGCCGCTGAACACCAATCATGTTAGAAAAACCCACTCCCACACCGGAAGGGTGGTGGTGGTGTTCTCCCAGACACGCTGTGGTAGCTTGGCTCGAGCGGTAAGGAAGGCACCGTGTTAAGCATACGACATACCCACACAATAACCATGCGTGCATCCGTTCCAAAAACGACACTACAACTTAAAAATTATACTGAAAATATATCTCTTTATCTTCTTTTCTCTTAGTTGCTGATTAAATAAATAATAATACAATCACAAGGCTTTTTCTGTGGAAGGGTACGTCAAATAAATAATACTTCAACGATTCAATAAATAAGGTAGATCATAAATAATCAAGGCATAAATATAAGTGCATTACATAACAGGCAATTAAATATTATGAGGCAATAAATACTGCGAGACAATAAATATTGTGCGACAATAAATCCTGTGAAACAATAAATACTGTGAGGCAATAAATAGGATAAATACAATAAATACAGTGCTCTCAATAAATAATAAAAGCCAACAGTGACACTTGAAAATCAGTTCACATTCCTGAGGTACTATGGGATGATTTGACCCAATCCCAGCTTGTAGAGATTTGGATGGCCTGAGGGGTATACTCCCTGGCTTGGACAAGGCTGAGGCCTAAACTGAGGTAGATCAAGGAGGAATCTAGAGATCTGGCTCTCCCACACTACACAACCCCTCTGTATTAGTCTCAGCTCACCCCTGGCACACTCAAGCTGGTTCCAGCACCTCTCTAGCCCCTAGGATAGTCTCTCAGGGCTCCACAGGGCCTTAGGCGCCCTCTATTCCACTTACTGCCCTTTTTATGAAGCTCCGACGCCGCTGGAGTCGTGTCGACGCCGTGAGGCGGCTCCGGTTCGATGTCGGCGGCCTCGGCGCAATGTCAGTTCTTGACGACGTCGGTAGGCGGCTCCGGTTCGATGTCGGCGGCCTCGGCTCGATGTCGACCTCCGGTTCGATGACGTCGGGCAGTCTTGGCTCGATGTCGACTTCGCGCGGCTCCGGTTCGATGACGTCGGCCGGCCTTGGCTCGATGTCGACTTCCGGCGGCTCCGGAGTGCGATCTCCACTCCCGACCTCCGGTGCTTCTTTCCTCAGGTTCCGGCGACTCCGGAGTGCGACCTCCACTCCCGACCTCTGGCACGATTCTCTTCAGGTTCCGGCGACTCCGGAGTGCGATCTCCACTCCCGACCTCCGGCACACTTCACCTCGGTCTCCGGCGACTCCGGAGGGCGGACTTCACTCCCCCGTCGACGCCGCACACTCGACCTCAGGTGTCTTCCTCCACGACCTCTGGTACTCTCCACGACCTCCGTCGGCGCCCTCTCTCAACCTCTGGTGGCTCTGGGTACGACGTCTGCTTTCCAGTCAGCGCCGCTTCTTCACCTCCGGCCCCAGGTCTCTAGGCTTCTCAACGTCGGACTCCAGGTAGTTACCAGTAACCAGGTCAGGAACTTGCTGTTCTTTACTTTTAAGGCCGGTTCCTGCTGTCCAGGTCCTTAAGATGGTTTTTCTTGCTTTCTCCCACACAGGGCTCCAGGCTGGGCTCAGTCAGTAGGGACTAGTATCAAGGGTGGGTTTATGGACCCCACTCCAGGCACAAGTTTCCACCCCTGCTGCCTCACTCCTGCCTCCTTCAGGTTTCTGCTGCTCTCTCTTCACCAGTCAGGTGCCAACTGCCAGCTCCAACTGTCAACTCTGGCTTAGCTTCCCAACATTCTAAACCGCCTCCAACTGTCACAGGGTTCCAGAATGTTGCAGAAGGTTCTAGTAGGTTCCAGTGATGTCACAGGTGACAATGGGTGGCCACCATTTTGTGCTCCAGGCCCTCAGACAGAAGTTCCAGGGGTAGATAAAATGGCTCCCTGAATCTGCATCAATACTAAAAAGTCTGGTGGTTCCCAAAAAGGAAAAATACTAACAGGGTTTGAGGCAAAAGTGGGACAAAATAAATAATGATGAGGAGGGACCACCCAAAGGGCTAACAGGTCTAACAGTGTGTTTATGGCGGAAGGTGTATGAGTCAGGGGTGGTGGTGCAGCATGTGGGTCATGTACTAAGTTTCTAAATTGTCCAATGGATGAGAGGCGGTTAGAAGAGAATTGCTGTGTTGCTGTATCTGTGTTAGGTGTGGTGGAAGAGAGAGAGCTTGGCATTGGAGTTTGTTTCTTTGTGTGGTTTGAAAGGTGGGTGTATGTTTGTATTTTCTGATGGTAAGTATTTTGACGTGTTGTGCTTTGAAGATCTTGTTGTGCTGGTGTGTGTGATATGTTTTGTTTTTGAGGAGTAGTGAAAAGGGGTGCTGGTGTATTTGTTTCATGCAATGTATTTGGTTGTATAGTATTGTTTGTGAGAGGAGGTTGTGAGGTAGAGGGGTTGCTGTTGTGTTTATGAGTAGAGTTTATGTTGTGTGTAGGAGGGAATGAAGTAGAGGTAAGAATGTTTGTCTTAGACTGGTTTGTTGCAAGAGTTAAAAAGTATGGTGGTGTGCAGTGTGTGTGTTGTTCGTTAGTGTTATTATGGTAGTAGGGAGAGGAGGGTGTTGGTTGGACAAATGATGGAAGGATGAATATATGTTTGTTAGTGATTAAAGGTGGTCTGTTAGGTGTAATTAGAGCAGGGGACGTGTGTCTGGATGGGATGTAGTTATGTATGGTGTTGAATGGGGTTGTGTTAGTGATGAGTGGATTGGTTAGTGGTATAGGATAGAGCTGTGTACTGTTTGTAGGTGATGGTGGGTGTGTCATCTTGTCTTTTGACTTTGCCTTGCTTATGAGTACTGACTATTGGCTTTGGCATGGCTTCATGTCATCTTGAATTCTGACTTTGACTATTGGCTTTGACAGGGCCTCATGTCTGACTTTGTCTTGTTTCTCTGCATGCACAGCAGTGCTTGCAAGTCGTTTGGGTTATTCACATTCAAGGTCTTGCTGTTTTCCTGAGCGATTGTTTTTGTTTAATGTACTCTGGAAGGCATTGTGAGAGCTTCGTCAAGATAGAGGCTGGAAGATGTGAGAATGGAGGAATGGACGCGAGAGTTCCTTACTGCCATGGGGATGCTTGCTTGAAACTTGGCCAGTTCTGGTAAAATTCCTCTGGCGGTGGGAGGAGGTCTTTCGCGAATCTTCTAGTGTGTTTAAAGCTGAGGGTTGCAGACTGAGAAACTGGGAGTTTGGAATCCGAGTGAGGGCAGACGTGTCTATCTCGGATTATGAACCCTGGTGCTGAACTCTGAACCCCGGCTGTTAACTTCGCCGGTCAGAAGTGGGCTAAGATGCAGATGCAGTGTTTGCACCAGGTGATGTATTAAGTTTTGTGGTTATTGCCATTGTGATGTTTAGCCAGTGGCTTTGATCATTTGAGGTGTTTTCTTTGTGGTGTGGGAGGTGCACATCCAGAGTAATCCTCTGATATATATATACGTATATCTTTCTGATCTCTTGCAGGACATCCAGTATATCTCATGTTATTTGCTGCTTGTTTATTAATCAGTATTATTCATGCATTTAGATTATAGTTTGCTAAATATATTTGAATCTTGTGCATTTGGCATCTGAGACAGCCTTTGTTTGGAGAGCATTGTGTAATAAACCATAAGCCTTATTCTAAAAGAGAGAGTCCCTGCATTTTATTTTACTTGTTCATTTAAAAGTGTTTGATACTAATGAATCTGCATTTACTGATATATTTGGCCTACCGTTCATTAATAAACTTGAGTGTGTGTGTTTTAAAGGTACAGTGATACACTTGCCTCTCTTTAGGGGAGGCCAGGGTTTGGGTGCATCTTTTTTGTGAAGAGCAGATTCATTACACACATATGTAGTCAAGTGACTATAGATTCAAATTCTTCTAGTAAAATCTCTTAATATTGGATCAGTGGAGACCAAGGCTGATAGAACTGTATAAAATTAATGTATGTGAGTAGACCGAAGAACACACAAATTTGAAAAGATGAAACCTAGTTAATTCCCCTGTTTCACTGTTTGTCCAAACTGTGTGCACATAGAATTTTTTTCAGGGTTTTAGAGACTTGATTAGGTGGAAATTAAGTTTTACTGTGAAGATAAATTAATAACGGGCACATCTGAAGTAATCCGTTTTGAAACTGAATGTTAATCAAAACCCATTGTCACTATTCCTATCAACCCCACCTTATATTTATTTGCTACCCCCACTTTAGGCTCACCATTACTCTTGTCCAGCCCCACGAGTTACCCATGATACCTTTCTACAATGACAGAACCTCCTGTTTCCTGAACTGCTACCAATTCCAAACAACTTAGTTGTGTTTCCACTTTTTTATTATATCCCTTGTCACCAGATCTCACAACTGTCACCACTACCACCCCAACAATTCCTTCTATCCTACTCATCTCAGTAAGCAACCTGACAACTGCTGGCACAGCTTTACTCATCCTAGCTAAGCACACCTCACATCTGTCTCCAACTGTTTCCCACTAAATCAATGACTACATCATATTAGTTTCCTCTACTCTCTTCTCATCCACAGTAACCACATCAACTAACTCCAACAGCTTGCCCACCCCACGTCACAGTTTTCATTGAAAACCACTCATCTTGCCACTAACTCAATGCATACCCTGTCCATCCCTCTAATCACATCTCATAATTGTCTCCAGCTACCCATACATCCCCACACACTGCACATTATAGCAGTCTCCTCGCTTGCCACAGTTTATGATTGTCTCTGCTACCCCACCCATTGCTTTAACCACTGGCAACTGCTGCCCACTGCTCATTTTATCTCCACTAACCACACTGTGCGGCCTCCAGCCTCCTAACCAATTTGCCACCTCACATTGCTGTCTCCACCACCATGGCCGTTACCACAAAAAAATGAATTATTTTATCCACGAATCCACACCCACTCACCACACATCATGACTATCCACTTCCCCACACAACTTCAAGACCCCACCCACTCCACTTATAAAACATTGCAACTGTCACCACTACTGTATTCATCTGCAACTAAACAGAGATTAAAAATGCCTCGCCATTTCCTTCACTCATTATAACTGTCCGCACTTTTTCCAATGACCAGAACGTGAAGCCATATCTACTACATGACTAGCCAAACATGAAGCAGGTGGGGCTTCAGGATGATGCTGTCAGCAAGGTTACTCCATTGAGAACAAGTGAGACTTCTTATTTCCACACCTTAAAAATAGTTGATTGTTTATTACACCTTCGATGGCGTTAATTCTGTAAGAACTTGATGAAGTGCACATATTTTTAGCTGTTTTTTTGTTGTCCTCTATGGCGAGTGGACTGGCTTACATTTCTAGCCTGGTTTGGAAGTACATTGCATAGGTTGTACAGACGCCATCTTGGAATGGGTCAAATACGACTGATTAGAATTACATGTATTTTAGCGTTCATTTTCGAGTTCAATACAGACTAGTGGAAGTACTGCTTGAAAAGGTTTTCCAAAGGCTGCCTAAATGGACTGCTCTCCATACAAAGTCCAATTCACCTCAAGTCACAGAGCATTAATGAGGCGCACGCTTCCAGCCTGCCAGAAGACAGTGCATTGTGGATAGCTTAGTCTGCTCTGGTCAGTGTAAGCGGCATTTTAGTATTGCTATTTATAGCTAGACATGCTGTTCAAAAGGCAGGAGATGGTTGAATCTGAGAGGGGCACATGCATGAAGCAGACGTAGGGGTCTATTAAATTAGACATATTTTCGAGTGCCTCACCTTCTAGTTTTTCAGCCTTGCACACCTGAGATGTCCTGGCCTCTTTCATCCCGCTGGACCCATTGATGGCTGGTAACAGCAGGCCTTGGGTTGATGAAACCTCAGCAAAATGGACCATTGACACAGCGGCGTGCCACAGGTTGTCTAACACCACCACATGCCGTCATCTTTCTGCCGTTCCCTTTGTAGCTGGATCCTGTCAGGGGGCTATTGTAAAACGGGGACAGGCTTTCAGCATTCTTTGGGATCTGATAACTGGCCCCATTTTTCAGGCCGCCTTTGTGAGCCGTTCTATCGCCATTGTGCTGGGAGCAGAGCGAACAGAAGGACCCCGGCTTGGGTTTGCAAGCTTGCTGTAGATGTTACGAGAGGGGGAGGGGGTATTACAGCAGTATTTCAGCTTTCTGAAGTAATCCAAAGGGGAATGCGTAGCGCTTTACAAAACATGAAAATAAAATTACATTTGGAGTCTGTGCTTAATGCTACCTTCCAAAAGAAAGATGGAGGAACCGACCTGCGCAAAAAAAGCAGGAGCTATTCCTCGGTGTACTTTGAGGTTATTTTTTTGGGTAACAACAGGGCGCAAGTCCTAAAAAAAGACGTGGCGGTCTAACCTATTTAGGCAGTATGCAAGTGACATCACGACGCATGACATCATGGTGCATGACATTACATGTGTAATCACAGGAATTGACATCATAGGGAGTGGCATCACAAGCCATGACTTTAATATGTACGTGTGATGTAAAGTACTCTGACACTCTGCTTTGGGATGAGTAGCGCTATACAAGAAAAAATAGATGTACTTACATTATTTCAATGCCTCCTCAAGGGTAGTAAGCGCTATATAAATTACATTTATTTTGTGTAAATACTGGGAGAAACCAACACATCTGACATTCTTACAGTGCATGCATATCTAGGAAACGGAGCCTGAACAAAGTGAAAAGCTGCCTCTCTTAAGTATGTGTGAAGCGCTAACCTTTGTTTCCCCTCTGCTGCATTTGCTTCTAGGTGTGAGGCTCCTGACTACTCCCAGCCAGGAAACTCAAACAAAAGGAGGCCTGAGGACCCCTCAAGTTTGGTCTCTGTTATGGGCCCAGCAGGAGTCTTAAATGAGAAAGCCCCGTCCCCGCCTGCATTTGTTGCTTGTTGCAGATGGAAAGCAGACAACGTGCAGGCGCTGCTGAAAGTGTCCCTGTGTTTGGAAATGACAGCGGGGCGAGTTCAACACATTATTTAGTGGGGCCCAACTTCTTGGCAGGGTGGACGGTGTTCACCCTGTGAAAATAGTGGGTGGACCCTGTCCACCCGCGTGTACCTCTGACTCGTGCCCTGGGTAACATTTGTGAGACAAGCCAATTGTCACTGATTTGAGCCAGTCTTTCCTTCTTTCTCGTTTCAGACCTTAAGTCTAGGAAAAAATGTAACCGTGAGGGCCTTTGGCCGTGCAATGATTTAGGATGTGCTCGCTTTTATTTCAGCAGTTTTCAGCAGACTATGGGGAGGTGGGGCCAGGGGTTTAGCTTAGGTAGGTGGAGAAGGGTGTTTGGGGTGTGACCCACCCCGCAAATAAATGCATTCTTGGCTTGAGAGTTGGCTCTGGGGGCCCTGAGTCAGGCCTCCTATGCTTTTGTTGGTTCTTGCTTGAGTAAAAGGTTTTAACTTGTTATCATTTTTATTTATCAGACACTTAGACAGGGGCGCGCCTACTGCAAATCAGTATTGAACATGTTGGTCATGGGAACCGTGCATCCCAAACCTTGGTTATCCCTCCACACTTTGGCATACTGTTTTTTAGTAGGGAAATTTACGATTCACACTCCCCAATCTCAGTACGTTACGTCCCTGGGTGGGGCTAATAGGTATTTATTACAATTGCATTTTAATTATTCAGAATGCTGTGATTACTTACTGGTAATGCTATTACCGGTAAGTCATCGCAACATTTCCCCTTTCCCCAAGCCAAAAAGCGGCCAGGACAACTGCAGAGAAAATGCAAGGTTAAGCCGCAGGCAAAAACCATGTACAATACAGGAGCCAGCACCGCAGACCACAACAAATCCAGAACTGCCGGACCCTATACCACCCAATAAGGAGACCGAAGGTAGAAAGAACTGTCCAAAAGGCAGCATAACAGAGTCCCATCATACAAGTACCATGAACCCCAGCCATGGAAGCCGACAAGCCACAAAGAGACCTCCCCAGTAACCCTAGAGGAGAAAAAAGACCAACCAGCTAAAAAATAAGCATAGGCACAATCCGACTCACAGGCATAAAACCGGAGTCAAAGGCTGATCCCCCCATGAGCAGAACCAAGCAGAGAAACATGTGGAGGAGACCTGGAACATCCGCACATGGGCCAGGAAGAGCAGAACCGCTGTCCACACAGCAAGCAGAAAAAGTGCCCCCTGTCCAAGAGACAGAGGAGCTGGAAAAAAACACTGGAAGAAACACCACCAGCAGAAAATTAAACAAAAGAAGGCCTAGGAGCACAAAGCCCAGGCCCAGCCAAAGAATAATCATGCACACAAACAGCTAAAGCAAAGAGACATACAAGACAATGAGCCAAGTGCAGCCAGCCAGCGAGCAGCCAGTGCCACCACCAGAAACAGTTCCAGCAAGGCCAAAAGACAGGACCCCCCCAAACACCAAAGGGCACAAACGTGGGGTACTAGAGAGGCCGCAAAACCAGATGCAAATCCCAAAATGGGCACATCATTAGAAGGACAGGATGGAGATTTGAAAACCCCCAAAAGGTCCTGGGAACCAGGCCCTGAATGACCACCAGACCCCCTCTAGGGAACAGGAAGCCAGAAAATCCACATCAGGAGGATAACCAGTACCTGAGGCAGAGAAACAGAAGCAGAACCCCATGTGACCAAGCACACCAAACCAGAGCAAACACCCATGCTGAGCATGAGAAGAACAGGCATCAACCTTCCAGACACTGTCACCGAATAGGAAACACAGGTAGAGAAAACACAGGGGGAACCGAACCAATGAAAACTGCCACTTCACACCTATTACCATCCCCAGCAACAGAAGAAGCAGACAGAACAGGGCCATGCCGGAGCCACCAGTATAACTGGAGCTTCCACCCTCCTAACTCAAACCATAAACCACCAGAGCAAGAAAAAGGAGGGAAAGCAAACAGCAGGCCGACAGGCCACTACCTGCCAAGTGACGGAACGCAGAGAAACAACATCCCTGCAGCACCAAGATGCCATGATATGACAGAAATCCCAGCACTGTCAGCACATGTAACAGGGCAGGGGAAAAGAAGCCCCCTATGACAAACAGCCAGTTGGAAACAGGAAGAAGGGAGTCCCAGCAGACGAAGAACAGCCAGCAGGGGAGCCAACACTCAGGCAACAACCCGGGCATCGGCACACAGGCTGAATGCCAGGACCATGAATTGGAAAAGAATAACGACAGAGTGAACCACAGAACCGCTGAAGAAATAGATAAATATGCATGAGTAGAAATGCAACCAGCAGAGTGAATGCAGCCACAAATACCCCAGTAGATAACAGGGGAAGCTGCTGCAAGGACAGAAACCAAATGGAAAGCACCCATGCTGGAAGGGATGCCGTGTCTGACCACTCTCAGGGCGGCACTCCTGGCGTGGCCTGTCTGGGTGGCACATGGCCTGACATCCAGCTGCCTAGCCCACCTGGCCGAGACCGCCCCCAATGGAAGAAAAAGGAATGGCCAAAATTATGAGAGTTCCCCTTGGTGCTCTGGCATCACAGTGATTTAAGGCTCAGAAGAAATGCGGACGAGGACACTCAGGATGAGGCATGCAATCCATTCCTGAAAGACAGCCAGATATAGCTGCCAACTGGACAACGAACAGCGCGGCACCACAAACGGCAACCAAAGAAAGAAAGTCTTTTAGCCAGAATCGTTCACCAGTCATAAGAACTGCTGGCCATGAAGGCAGGGGAGGAAGCCACAGGCTCTCAGAAGAATAACAGCAAACATAACAGCCAGGAAGACAACGTGTCGTACCATCTGGCCAAGGCATCCGACACACTCATACCCTCCTGCATAACCACAGACATAGCCTCAAAATCCTTCCCCAAGGATTGAGCTGTCAATACTCCAGGAGATGCTGCCCAGGGCACCAAAGAAGAGTCTGGGCAAGACTCTCGTGGGCCATCAACAACCCCACAAATCACAAGAACAGCAGGTTAACAACCCCATACAACCAATGAAAAACGGCCAACAAGAGGGGTCAGGAAGAAACCAAGCAGGACAGAGAGAGGCAACAGCGACACCCCAAGCCCAACACCCAGGAGAAACAGTAGACAGTGACCAAATCATCACAAATGGGGTAGAATTCCCCTCCAAAATAACCAGGAGAATCCAGAGAAAACCAATACTGAAACCAGAGACATGGGACTACCAGGATGGAGCGAGGCTCCCGCAACCAGCAGAATGTGGGAGGGAGGGCCTGATTGCACAGAGTAAACACTCCCAGCAGCCTCACAGGTCATCTACAGGAGTGCTGTGCAACCGGCCACGCCTGTCAATGGCATACACAATAGTGACCCCCGTCAGAGCACAGTTACCTTCGGGACACCCACCACCAGCCCCACAACTCCACTATCCCGGCCGAATAGACAATGTGGAAGTGTGACAACGCAGGTGAAAGCCAAACACAAGCTCCTTCAATAGCATCCATCACAAGCAGCACATCAGCCTGGGGGAACGCCAAAAACCAGGCTCCTGATCCTGCTGCACTTCAAGCAGGAAAGGAGAAGCACCACAGTCCCCGGCCCGTGGAAGATGAGCTGGCCCACACACACCTCAATGCAGACAATGAGCAAGCAAACCTGTAGACAACAGCAATATAAGAATCCAAATGCAAAAAAACCTGTCCATTCTCATAGACGGGTCGTAAGCAACCCAACATTGCCCATGGAAATGACATCCCATGAGCCATGCCCTGGCAGCATGTCAACAAGTCAGGGCGGTGGAGGAAACAGTGGCCAAAGTGCCCACAGCATAGCCAAACGGACATAAATGAACTGACAGGAAACGTTATCGAAGCCTCAAACCCGTACCCAAGCGAACCAGCACAAATGACCCTGAAACTGGCTCCCGGAAACCTGGGCCAGAAAACATCATAGGCGCAAGGCTGTGCTTGAACCCCTATCAAGAAGACAAAAATACAAATGCAAACAACTGCACCCTTACAAGTGTGCCTTGATCCCCTGGGCAGGACTTGAACCCCTAGCCCGAAGTAGGCACTAAACCACAGACAAGAGCCTGCACCATTGAGTCAAATCTCTAGGCCGTGAGATTATGCACAAAAGACTACAAGTTCCACAATTGCGCCAACAGCTTCACACAATCTGTGAATGGTGCATACAATAGTGACTTCAGCAGGTGCAAACCCACTCACTGAGACCCCAACCACCAACCAAGACCTTCCGTTGTGTCCACCACAGATGCTCAGAGCCCTGGGGACACCAAAATCTCACTCCTTGTCCCACCACACCGCAAGCAGGAACAGGGAGACACCGCAGGGCCCAGTGTCTTGCTACGCTATGCTTTAGACAGATTTCAGCCATGCAGAACAAAGGCGCAGGGTATATTACAAAGCTCATTGTAGATGAGTTTTGTCTGGCTAGAAGAAAAGGTGGCAACTCTTGTGCTATCCGGCAGTTGCGTTACCTATGGCCCTACACTGACGGCTATATTACAGCAAAGAAAGTAAGCCCGATACTGACACCTGCCAGCCAGAACATCACCAGCCCACACTGCATATAGGAGGAACCCACCCTCCCACCAATAAGCTGAAAGGGAACGCTGCATCTTGTGAAACCGTACCAGATAAGGGGCTGAGACGCGCAGAAACCACGACACGCACAGCAGTCCTCCAGCCCAGGCAAACAAAAAGGGTGAAGGGAGGAGGCTCAGAAGCTTCTGCACCACAGAAAGACAGTGGCGGCTCCTCCGCAAAGGAAATGAGCTATTGCAGCAGTAAAAAAAAAGAAAAAGAAAATGATAATAACAAGACATTATCATTTTCTTTTTCTTTCGGAAGTCGGGCGGGACTGGCTCCCTGACGCCAGAGCAGGGGAGGAGTGGTTTGCACTCCTTTAAGTGCACATGGCAGTTCGGCCGGCCCTCTAGGGTCGGCCAAACTGTCATGCGCACTTGGCATGTTGTCCAGTGTGCTGTGTCACACAGCCCCATGGAGAACATGCCCAGCCTCCCCAGGCACTGCCTGAGCGTCTAAACAGGATGCTCAGGCCACTCATGAAGCTGCTCCTGCAGCATCATGATTGGGCAGAGAGAGCTTGGAAGCCTGAGTGCTTCCGGTGCTTCCAGCATAGGAGGAGAGTCATGCGGCAGCAGGAGAGGCGTGCAATGAAGAAAGTACTTTTTTTTTTTTTATTATTTTTGTTTAACCCCGGCCATTCTGAGTGAGCCGCCACTGCAGAAAGTCACCTCCTGCCTCACTCACCTTACTCTCTGCTGGCTCCCACTGAACCACTCTCGCTGGTCACCACAGGAATCATCTTCAATCCGGCAGCACCCCACATTACGGCGGCACCGCAGACCTTGAGGAGTTAGCATGCCAAAAGGAGCCGCTTGAACTCATAACCCCGCCGGCACCACGTAGCAATGAAGAAGCCACAAACCGAGCCACTGGAGCATGTGCACTGAGCTTGCCCAAAGTGATTGTAGCACAAACAAGGAACAGGAAGTTAGGGGGTATTTTTTCCTGTGGGAAGGATTTGTTATTGGAGGCAGAGGGGTTTCAATGAGTGAGCCTTCATGGCGTGAGGGATGAAGGGGTAATGTGGGATACTGCCCTTTTACTTCCTCGTCATAACACAATGGAGCTGTAGAAATACTGTGAATGTCTATGCCATCTTTCCCAAGCTGCTCCTGATCTTGAGGAATTGAGGGCCGTTAGTATTTTTAGCATCTGTTCCCAGTTGTTCTTGATGTGCTTGTTCTTATCCTTGTTGTTTAAGCAGCTTGTGGTGAGATGGGGGTCGTTGGGTATCTATTGCATTTGCACTTTAATTGTCCAGAATGCAGAATGTATATGTTTCTAACCGCAACTTAATCGAGCTGTGAACTCTTATGTTGTTTTTTTATTGCCTGATATTCAAATTCTACACTTCTGTTGTCGCTTTATTGTCTTTGTTTTTTAATGTGTGATTCGCAATCATTTTTAATGATTTTGAAAAAAATAAAAGAACATTTGAGGGTGGAAATATGTCTTTGTGATGGTACATAAGCCGTAGCTGAGGTTACAAGGAATATTTCTGCAAAAGGCTGCATGCCAAGAGTGGAAGTGAAGCCGGCTCTTTGGAGCCCTGAAACCTGGGAAACAACCTTTACATCGCGGTCATTAGACCGCGATGCCTTTACAACTCGGTCTTTACAATGACCGCTTTGTTACAACACGATGCCATTACTACGCAAGTCATTACATCGACTTGCAGTAGATGGCGCTGTAATATAAGGAATAGTATTTACTATTCCAACACCTTCCCTACTGTTGCGTGGGCTCGAGATGGAATAGTAAATTATACATTCCTAATGTTACGGCGCCATCTACTGCAAGTCGATGTAATGACTTGCGTAGTAATGGCATCGCGTTGTAACAACGCGGTTATTGTACCGACCGCGTTGTTACATACCGCATAGTAAAGGCATGCGCTGTAACGTGCTATATTCTGAAACCTGCATGGGAAGTATGATGGCTGGGAGATATTTCCAACGACGAAAAAAGGCTTAATATTTTCATTTTGTCGTTGTACTCTCTTCCAAATGTTTATGGTGGTCATGTCAACTTTTTTGCTATGATAGGATCGTTATAAGCAACGTAACCGGGGAGGATTGGGCAAGAGTGGCAAATTTGTTGTTATTTTTATTAAGGTGTAATAACGGATGAACTAGCTCTTGAATACTGCTTCTGATGAAGAAATTTGGGCTCTATGGTGGGTAGTGGTAGCGTGACTGGGTTTGAAATTCGTCGGATCAGTCTTTCATCCTTTTGTGGCCAGTAAAAGAAGCCCCATTAAGAAGGATTATAGTAATATTTCTCATTTCATAGACTCAAATGTGGCATCATTGAGGTTGATATGGACTTAGTGCAAGCAAGGAAGTTGGACCTCCTTGACTGTCGGTTGGGGGCTAAATACAGCAATAATCATGGTTTAGTGGGCCCTACTCGTGATGCACGATTGTCAACTAAGCCCCCGGGCCTGTGGTGTAGGAAGGGGGATGCAGTGGGTGCGGGCAACCCCATGTGTCATCACTGAGGAGGGTGACAAAATGGCAAAAATGTGTTTTAAACACATATTTTTGCCATTTTGTCAAGCCGGGGGTGACAAGAAATGTTCTGCACCGGGTACCACCTGACCTTGCTACGCCACTGCCCTGGGCATCATACGTAGGTATGATCGAGAAGCAGCTCAGTACAAATATGAATGATATCCAAGTCTGCCCGATACTGTGAGGTGCCTCCTTCCCATGGGCCCCCAGAAGCTCGGTCCCCCTGGCACAGGTTTCATGCGGAAAGGATTCTTCTCATAGGTGTCTTGTAGTTCAATCCTTCATTAGCCTGGCTACGATCTAACAGAGACTAAAGGAAATCCATAGGTAATGAACAAACAACCCTTAAATAATGCCACCCCCAAGCCCTCCTGCAATGGGTCCTATTAAAAAAAAGAATTAGGAGACAAGAGAACGATTTTGTATCAAAGTAATTCTATGGGGCCTGGGAGTTTTCACTTGGGAGGATTATAGATGCTTCCTTTGTCACAAGGAGGTGGCCAGAGATGTTTAGTAAATAATCCTAAAATGATATAAGTGGTCAGTCCATCTCTATTGGGGGACATATCAGCATTTTAACATATTCTGAGAATTCGTAAAGCTGGTGTCCTAATATTGTGCTTTTGATTGTTTCCGTAGGCCCCGTTTTCCTTCCCTGCGCAGGCGTATACTATACTTTAGTTCTGTGCCCATTTAATCACATCTGTTTGCCAAACAGAGAATGTAGGGAGCCGGGGAGACTTCCGGCAAATTGTTATGGTGGGTATGGCCAATAGTAGAGACAGTCCAAGGAATTTAGTAGTGACTTTTTAGGTTTCGCCTACACATCGCTTGTGCTGTGCATGTGAAATCTCTTGTATTTAATATATATTAAAAGGGGGGCTCTTATCAGTTCCCGGAGTCGAATTACTGTGTCCATCCGCTGTTGCACTTTTTTTTCACTTCTCCTGGCTGCACGCATTGAAACAACTGTCTTACATTCCTGATCTTTTCATTGTGACACCACTAAGGAGTATTCATTTGATCTCACCAAACATTTTATGAGGGTTTAGGTTCTTAAACTCTATTTTATGACTTTGTTTTGGGCATTTACATTAGTGTGCCTGCATGAGCCATGTGTAGATCTCAGATGGCTCTCTCCCCATATTGGAAAAACTGGACAACACTGCCATCTACTGATTATTTTTTTAATTGAATTTAAAAATTACTCTTGAATACATTTTCCCCTCAGGTGACCGCATCGGGTTTTGAACCCAGTACCAGTGGTCAAATCGGCTTTCAAGTCGGATATCTTTGTTTTTAGGTTTACCCTGAACAAACAGCTTATAATTAATCCCATAGGGGAAACCTAATGTATTTACTAATGCTTGTTTGGTCTTGGGTCTGAAGTCCATCAGATAATGTTGAAGGGGGAGGATGTCGGTGATAAAGGAGCCTTAAATATAGACTTAAAAATAAGCACTCTTGAATATGTACTGCAGATACAACGAATACACATAAACAGCTGCCAGCAAACATATTTAAATAACAAATAATTCTAAAATGATTCCCAAATCCGCCCCAAGCCCCTTCACATCTGTTGTTGTTTAGGGCTGTATTTACTAACTGTTGTCGCTCCACATTTGGGGTCAACTTCTTGCTGGAGGTATACTGTACATAGTAATATTTTTGTCTGTGCATATTCAAGCATGACCTTTATTTTTGCAATTTGCAGGTTATATGTTCTAGTCTATAATCCTGTAGGCCTTCAATCTGGCAAAGAAACGTGATATAAAATACTAATCGGTATTATTACCTTGTCTATTTCCTCGGAATAAACCCATTTGAAAGACCTCGGTGAAAGTAAAAAAATAGTAATATTTCGATCCTCATTTCTGGGGTGTATGTGAAGGAGTTAATTGAAATCATGATTTAAAAAAAATTGACTAACTGGATATTCAAAACACAGAGATTTTCCCCTTCCCGGAGTGCTCTATAATTCCCTAGGCTTAGCTGCCACCTAGTGGCAGTCGCTTGTTTTGCCAAAATTCACATCAATGTTTCTGCACTGTTCAAAAAAGGGTACTTACTGCATTCGAAGTACATCTCCCGCATTGATTTACAAAACTACACAAATTGACTCTCTCCACATAGTTTTATCTTGTTAATTAGTCCTTCCGCGGTGGTGCAAATTGTCACAGAACTTGCCCAGACCCTCCCTTTTTCCTACACTGAAACCTCAAATTCCCCACACGTCGAAGTTGTTTGTGTTTTTCTGGTAGTACGTTATCGTTAATAATATTGTTAGCTTAATTACCAGACTGGAGTCTCTATTATACACTCCTTGGTGATTTATTAACGCTTCCCGCACCGCTGGGCAGATTTACCCATGTTAAAAGTGACGCAAAAGTGGCGCAAGGGGCTTGTAAATCTGCCCCCGTGTGTTTAAACTCGGTGGGGCTTATTTACAAGCCCCTTGCACCAATTTTGCCTCATTTTTAAAATGACGCAAAAGTGGTGCAAGGGGCTTGTAAATAAGCCCCGGTTTGTTTGCACTGCCATGGTGGCTTCCCGTGGATTGTTCAGTCAGCCCGCGCCACAGGCCTTGCTTCGCTTCTTTCCTTCAGTGTCCGAAAGCGGGGGGCTGCTCTCCTCACATCGCTTGACGGCTGATGCGCAGTCTGCCCCTCTTTCCTGGAGCAAACCGTGCCCCTCAAGCCTCCATAACCACTCTCTCGCTCAGATGCATTTAATTAGGTTTATAACGCCACTCAAACCAGTCTAGGGCGTCAGAGCACTTTACATCACACACACATTGCACTGAGACAATCAATCATAAGAGTGTAAATCAGTTTCTAGGAATGTTCCATGAGACAGAGGACTACAAGTTGTAGGAGGCACGTGTCCTCTATACTGATAGACAGTATAGTTTAAGAGTGCTTGATCTGGAGAAGCACAGACACAGACTTTAAAACATAACACTATGGTGGGAGGTTGACATTTAATAATAAGGATTTGTTTTTTTACTGAAAGGAACCCCTTTTACAACACTGGAATAATGAAAGACTGAGGGGAAAAATCATAACGCTCTTATCTATACCTTGCAGTTTGCATGCAGCTCTTTGATGACAGTTAATAGCTCACTGTTCTATGTTAGGATTTTAACTTAGACACTGCAAGTAACAAAAGGATCTCTCTGACAAAAGCACTGACCTATTTACATTTTATGCACTTTGTGGTCCGTGTGGAACATGTCCTTTGCAGCAGGCATTTTAACCCTCGGCGCTACCTTGGGCTACCTTGGGCTGAGCTACCTTAGGCTGAGTCAAAACTTCCACTATCTCTCTCTCCAGGAAGAACATTAATCACCAGAGTTATCTTGACATTTTTATTGTTGTATGAAAATTGTGGGTGAGTAAGGAGAGCAGGTGCCTATAAAACTATAATATACTTGCAAACAGGTCTCCCCCCCCCCCATTCCCTCTCTCACCCCGTAGAGAGCACCTGGTGCAGTGGCACCGGTCACACCGCCCTAGAGCCTGCCCTGAGCCTTACTGTCTATTCTCTGGCAAGGCGGTAGAGTGTAAGGCACGGAAGAGTCCTGGTTTGAAGGAGACCTATGATATCTGACGAGAATTCTACTAATTATGATGATGGCAATACATGATGACACATTCATACAATGACATACATACAGATGCTGACCTGTTGTTTTGAGATGACACAGGAGGGGCGGAAAAGTTTAAAACAGTTTGAAAGCGGTTTTGAAAAGTAATGTTTTTGGTTCCTTTTTTAACCGAACCAAAGAGGGCTTAGTACGTAAATCTGTTGTTAGTGAGTTCCACACCTTAGTTGTGTAGAATGCTCATTCATTAAAGGAGGAAGTGCAAATTTAGCGACCATCTAAAAGAAATTTGCCTCCTAAACATATATTACAGGATAGACAGTGAATGTTTCATTTGTTAGCGGAAAACAAGGAGCACGACCGTCGAGAACCTTATGCATGATGGGCAGTATTTGGAAATGGCTCCTTTGGGCCACAAGAAGCTAACTGAGCAGAATCAGACCAGGAGTTAAAAGATCCCTGGTCTGCTGAAAGTTGAAATGAGTTGAAACCTTCTGATCAGTTTCCTGAGAAGAGTCAGGGAGCAGACGTCGGCATGGTCCAGACGCAACTGGATAATGAAGTAACTTCCTGTTTGTGGTAGTGGGAGGGGCTGAAAGGCAGAACCTTCTTCAAAAGCTTGAGGAACCACAAACACGACCTGGTGACCTTAGCTATTTTGGGATCTAGGATTAAGGGGGCATTAGGAGCAGCAGCCGTCCGTGGAGGGAGTTCCGTGGGGCGGAAAGGCGGGGCGGGGGCAGGGTGGGGGGTACTAAACACCGGAACATGGATAATTGGAGGTGA
This sequence comes from Triturus cristatus, assembly GCF_964204655.1. Lineage (NCBI taxonomy): Eukaryota > Metazoa > Chordata > Amphibia > Caudata > Salamandridae > Triturus > Triturus cristatus. The sequence continues at coordinate 133,138,515 of NC_140586.1, read as the reverse complement.
GTAAACAATTAAATAAAAACGAATTTCGTAGCGCGCGCTGCACCGCATTTTGTGATGCAGGGCGCGCTACGAAATTCTTTTTATTTATTTAATTGTTTACGTACCTCCAATTATCCATGTTCCGGTGTTTAGTACCCCCCACCCTGCCCCTCCCCGCCCCGCCTTTCCGCCCCACGGAACTCCCTCCACGGACCTCTGCTGATTAGGAGTAACACCCAGATTGCTTACAGTGTCAACAGGTACAGGTAGAAGGCTCATGATGACCTGCCACACAGAAGGATACCCTTTCTCTATGTAATTTCATGCTGATTAGCACTCCAGTCTTATCCAGATTTAGCTGTAACATTTGATGGTCACCCAGCAACAGATAAAACAGAAACATTGGGAAATGTGGCAGAAGTGGAATTTGCTTCAATAACACGTACCGTCAGCATACAAGTGGAAAGGGACCCCCATATGTCCTGTAAAAGCAAGAGGGGCCATGTACAAGTTGAATAGCAAGGGTGTCAAGATAGATTCTTCCACCACTCCCCATTTCACCATGTTCTTTGAGGATAGAGCCCACTGAAAGATGAATGTTGACTAACAACCAGGCAAAAAATGTTCAGCCACTCGATGGTGTCATGAAATCCAGAAGGTTTAGCCCAACTAAGAAGTATCGGATGATCCATAGTGGCGAATGCTGCAGAGAGGTCTAGTAACACTAATGCCCTGACCTCTCGGTGACCTTGTAGTACTCCTAGAGCATCGAAAACCGAGGAGACAACAAGTTCAGTGCTCTGACCAGGCTTGAAGTTGGTTTGAAAAGCAAACACGAGTTGTTTGGTTCAATGAAGGTTTCAAGTTGATGCAACTTAAGTCTTTCCATTGGCTAAAAAGGGAAAAAGGGAAATTGGACATTAATTTACATTATCTGGGGGCAATGAAGGCTTTTTTAATAATAAGGGTTTTGCTGTCCCTGCTTTCCAGACATCTGGTACCTTACCGTGAGTAAAAGACTTTAAATAAAAAGACTTGGGGCCAGATGTATGAAGGTTTTGCAACCTCCTAATCGGTTGCAAAAATAGTGATGCAAATCAAATCTTATTGGCTCGTTTTTATTGCGATTAGAAATAGAGATTCCTTACTGACAAATCCCGAATTCCGTATCTTAAATTGTATGCATGAGCTGTTTGCAAATTGCGAATGGTCACAAAAACAGGTTTTTGCATTTGCAAGTTTGCCTCAAGTGAGAGCAGGTGGTAATCGGGTGCAAACTATAAAAGGAGAGTAAACACCATTTTCCCACAAAGACTGCTCTATAAACACTGGAAAGAAGGATGAGGGGTTTTGCTCCAAACCAGCAGCGGAAAAAGACAAATACACAAACACATTTTCAGAGTCAGAGGGACTTTATTCCAGAAGACTAAGGGGCTGAGCAGAAATGTATATGATTCAACACCCTCAGGCACTGTGGCCTCACAACTTCCTTTCAAGAGGAGACTTTGGGAATGACTTTCTATTAGGTATTTATTTGAATGTGAATTATGTTTTTATCCATGTATGTTTGAACTGATTTAAAATGTAACATTAGGTTTATGTTGGGTGGCAGTGTATATGCTCTCCGTGCTTGGATCATGCCCTTGTACCTGAATGCTTCAACACATAACCAAAGAGTATGCAATATTGCTCACAGAAGAACCAGGTCAGTAATAGAACACCTCTTTGGACTTCTTAAGGCTAGATGTCGCTGCCTTCTTAAAAGTGGTGCTGCTCTGCACTATTTACCTGAATGGATGGCAAATGTTAGCACCTTGTGCAGTGTTGGGCAACATTACATCAAGGATGGGACTTCCAATCCAGTCTGAGGCTGCCAGCTTCAATGAGGAAGAAGAGCTACCACACACAACCCAATTCATAATGCTTCATGGGATGCTGAGGGAAGAACCTCGACGTACACACATAAGAATAAACATTTTCTAAAGTTAGTGCATTATAACTGCAGTATATTGCATGTAATAAGGACACATAGTCAAAATATAGATAAGTAATCCTTATTTCCATGTTTATTCACAGGAAAGTGTAAAAAACTCACTGATATTGAAAACAGCAAATTTTGTTCAAACCACATTTTTAACTTTACAATGTAAGATGTAAATTCAGATGTTTGTTTTACTTTTCACAAAGTCTTTCATAACTTGTTAGGTGATGGGCTGTCACTGTTTGTCTCTGACATGTCCACTGTGCTTCCAACAGCCTGACTATGAGTATGTCACATCTTATCACACAAACTACTGTGGCTGGAAGCCCCCTCACCTTCTGGAGCACGGCTCCCTGATCAATGGAACCTGTTTGCAAAGTCTGCAGCAATTTCATTGATGATTTTACTTGCCCCAAGCCAATAGCTGCATCCTTGCTACAGTATGTCATTTCCTGGTGAATATGTATGGTTCTTCTGCTAAGCACCCACATATCAGTTGACAATTTCTCTATGTGCTTACCATAGGTTTACATTCTGAAAATTACATGGCAATTTCTTTTATTCTGTTGCGGAATCTCCTCACAAATTGCCCCACATAATGATTAAATGTCATCAGTTAAATGATCAGTGCTAATAATAATGGAAGACAATCCCTCATCCATGTTTCTGCCAATCACATTTATAACGTCCGTTGTTTATTTTGGACATCTAACATTATTTTTTCGATCAGTACAATCTTCTCTTTGATGGTATTCCACTAGGCTTATCGTGCTTTAGAGCAGACCGTGCTCTTAATGGTATTAATCTTTGCCTTCTAAGTCGGTGGATGTAGAAATTTGTTGTACAGTGCATTGGCAAATGTGCATGCATAGAAGGTCTTTTTTTCATCATCAGGCAGGCACTTTTCTTTCACAAACTGTAGCAGGACTTGTAATGTTCGCTGGTGGAGGAAGATCCAAAAATGGCAATATTCTGATATTCTACCGCATCGTGATTATCTTCCTCATGGGCCTCTGATATGTTTACCTTAATATCTGCAGTGAAAGTGTTGCAGGGATTCTGCTCAGGAACATAACTATGCTTGGGACCATAGAGCATCAGCATTTATGGACCGAGTCACCATACTTACCTCGGTATATATGAGTCTGAGTCAGACGAGCTATAGTGCCTCACTTGCCCTCCTAACCTCTCCAGAGAAACAAGTGAGTTGACACCCTAGAACACAACACTCTCGATCCTCTCAGGGCAGGGCTGGATTGGCCGTAGCGAGCATCGGTCGTTTCCCCGGTGGGCTGCCAGGGTGGGGGACGGTTTTGGCCCCTTGGGCAAGTGTTTTCCACGCGCAGACACCCCCTGCTCCCCCGCGAACGGCCCAACTCAATTGCCAGAGCCAGTTTCCATTCCCAGTCCGGCCCTGGGTGCAAAGTTGCAAAGTACTTCAACTCCTAACTTGATAATTTAAAAACATTGTGCGCTTCACAAACATAAACAGGGTGATTGGCAGTGGAAAACCTTTACACTGCAAAAAGGGCCAGTAACGACCACAAGATTCACCTGCTCTGAGCCCCCTCATAGGAGCCAGACCCTCATGGAGATTTTCTTGCCAGCACTGCCCACTAGTCAGAACTCAGTATCCGCTATACCAACCCTTGGGTATAGCGCAAGACCTGCTAAGGGCTCACTCCTACTCTGTCACCACTCATGTGGAGCTGGGACTGCGCCTCCCCTCCCCCCACATCCCACAGACAGGATTTTCTGTCCAGGCACGAGGTGCCTCTCCCACACCCTGCACTGTTCCCTGGCACCATCACTGACAACTCCCTGCCAGGGCCGGTTCTAGGATGTTTGGGGCCCTGGGCCGAAAGGGAATGTGCGAGGCCCCTCTTATTTGCATACGTAAGATATTCAGGGCCCCAGAAGCTGCTTTGTGCAGACTTCTCCTGGGCCGCAGCTCCTCCACTCAGCCACCTACAAGCACCTCTTTTACAGCCCATTTCGGGCTGAAGGTGTGAGAATTGCTTGGAGGCTGAAAGTTAAAACTGTGGGGGCGCCAAAGTGCTGGACAAAGGGCGCCTCGCAGTGTCTCTGAATGGGCAGCTGGGCAGGAGGTCTAATTGCAAGATAAACCTGAAAATGTGTCTCCTTGCAACTGGGACACCATCCGTAAGAGGCTCAGGGAGGGCCCCCTCCCCTCCCTCTCATGGACCCAATTGCAAAGAGACGCCTTTCTTTCAATTAAATCGGCAGGAGTACAAGAGGGCTGGTGGTGTGTTGAACTGGTGCGGGCTCCATGCTGGTGGGCTGAGTGCGATGCCATGGGCAGCTGCCCACACTGCCCATGCTAGCGCCGGCCCTGCTCCCCACTGACTACCTAGAGCAGGAAATCTTCATAGGTGGCGGCCAGGGGTGGCGTTACCATTGGGGTCAAATCACCAAAATGCCTGGGGTAACGGAAGTGACATCACTTAACGTCCCTTTGACTCAATGACATCACAGTAAGTGATATCATGTTCTGACATTGAATCCTCCCCGGAAGCGATCTCACATGACCTTACTCCTGATGATATCACAATAACAGATAATGCTGAAGTTAAGAGACACTTAAGTGCACAATTATATTTAACACAGATTACTAACATAGATAAAAGTTTACTTTATTTACCACCCACATGTTACTCGCATGATATGCACATTACACATTTATATTTATTAATGCACACATAATTATTTATTTCTTGGAAGAGTAAAGCATAAGACCACTAAAACACAAAATAATACTGAGAAGCCAAACTATTCTTAACTCAAAATCACGATCTAATAGTTTCCCCAGTGTATACCTTTAGGATAAAATGCATTGGAAAATTACAGAAAGACATACAAAAATATTTATAAAGAAACTTTATTGAATTTTCCACTACTATTTGGTTTATGAAGCCCTATAGGAGCAATGTTATTGACATAAATTGTTCTTTAGCTTTCTCAATGCATTTTTCTTAGCACCACTTGTAAGGCATTATCAGCCATCAATATATAGTTTATTTCAGAGAAAAGATTTTGACTCAATATTTAAAAAAAAGCATTTGAATAACTGTGTAAAAATATGCTCCTATTAAATTACAAACTCTAAAATCCACTCCAATATATCAAAGTGCATGTGCATAATGAAGCCAAAGCACTTAGATAGAACATTCAACACATATTTCCGCATTATATAAAAACAGTTTAAGAACTGATGCAGTTAAAATCATGTTATACAGACATGGTGTCCTATTACGTTGTATTAATAAGGCAGTCTCTTTTAAGCCAAACTGCGCATAAAACTCTTGAGATGTCATATACGAATAATGTACTGGTGTCTGTGACTGATATTCTAAGTGCTACAGTGTTTTGCAGGGTGCCACTTCTCTTGCACAATGGAATAATCCATATTTTTCTGAGTTGTGTAGGTCATACAAAAAAATAGCCAGTGAGCCACAACCTCAGGAACCCCTTCCAGGCTCAGCAGTCATCAGAATAGTCAACCTGTTTCGATCATTTTTTTACAGGACATTCTAGCATCTAGAGTTCCATATCTGAACAGTAAAAACATTTTTTGGGCCAGAGGTGGAGACACGGGGCGTGGTTGGGATGCAGAAGATGGCGGACGTGTGAGTGATCGGTTACTCTCCGGCCTACCATAAATCCTGACGTATCGTCCAGCTGGTTCGGTGCTAGTGGCCCGCGACTCCCACTTGTCAGCAGTAAGCCGTGGCACTATGACAGAGGGCCGGCAGAGGGCTGGCCGAATCTCACCGAAGTCAACTGCAGAGCCGGCTGAGGTGATACACTGGGAGCGCCGGACTGCGGCCCAGAGGCTGGCCTGGACATCCCCGTGGTGGGCCCCCTGGTGGCGATATTGCACTGGAGCTGGAGCTCTGAGGAGGGCTTCCACTGTAGTCATGTCTCACTGCTCTGAAAGTGGACTCGTAGGTACCCTCATGGAGGGGGTAACATAGAGGCCCGGTGGAGATGAGACGGCTCCCCCCTGAACTGCAGAGACTGTTGTGGTGGGGGCCTCTGTGATAACTACAGACGCAGGACCGTAATCAATCTGTCAGTAGATTGTTGGGAGGCAGATAGTGGCCTAGAGGAGTCCCTAGCTGAAGGCTGCGGTGGGAGCGGGCCGGGGTGGCCCAAGACTGGTCAGTGAGGATAGATGGGCCTGCTCTTCTTGCCTGGGTGTGGCAGGCCCGGGTGCAATGTAGTAATACTGGGGCGGTGCCTGTATTGTTGTGGAGGCCTCGCCGAGATTCTGCTGTGCGGGCAGGGAGGAGATGGCTGCGTGAGGAGCAGACACCCAGGCCGACATCCGTCCCTGATAGGAGTACCGCGGTGAAGTCTGTACCTGCCCCGTGGCGGCACCCATGGGCGAGGATGAGCAAGACTTTCATTGTGAGCCTGAGGGAGGTGTTGGGAGAGGGCCGGAGGAATCGTGGCTTCCACCCAGCAGGTGGGATCCCGGGACCAAGGCAAGGTGGAGGTAACAGCACGCAAGAGAGGCGGGGACACAACTGGCCTCCACCTGGATTTGATAAGAGCCCTGCCCAGTCACTGAGTGAGAAAGGCCGATGTGCAGCCTGAATTTGGGGCCAACATCGGGGTCCAGTGCAAGAACTCCACGGCATCCTGAGGGGGATGTTTGGGTGTGCTCCTGTAATTGTGGAAGCGGTGCCATGCTGTGAGACCGCGGAGGAGGGGTTTGCAGTAGTGAGTCCCTGGGCCTTGTATTACCAACCTCCTGAATTGAACTGTAGTGGCCCCGGTTCACATCGGGAAGAGACAAACCAGAACACTGTGTGGCCGCCATAGAGGTGACGGCTGGCAGGCGGGCTGTCACCCATGCTGTGCTGGTGTGTTGAGCTGGACACTATATACTGTACATTCCCCTGTCAGATGGGAGCAGCCCTATACAGCTGGCTGCTTAGGGGCCTGGGAGTACAGAATTGACTGGTGCCTCCTCCATATTGTGTTCCGGAACACAACGGGCAAGCTGCGACTGAAGCAGGGGATGGTGCCGCCAAAGGGGGGAGCCTCCTCGAACCGCCAGGGGGCCTGGAGTGGAGGAGCCTGAAGATGCTGACCAATCAATGCATACACACCTAGATAAAGTACTGGCTGTCATCGCTGACACGAAGGCCACTCTATAGCAAGACTTTGTGGCAGTGTCTGTTGGGCTGGGCCTCCTGCAGGTGGAGCAACATAAACTAATAGATAGATGAAAGAAGTGGAACTGGCAGTAGAGGTCCTTCAGCATGAACAAGCAGCTGCTTCCCACAAACTTGACGATTTGACTGCCAGAGTGTCGATCCTGAAAAGGCAGTCGGAGGACGCTGAAGGATGGAACCGCCATAATAATATTAGAGTGGTGGGTGTCTCGAGGGCTTGGAGGGCACTGACATGGTGAACTTTCTTGAAGGCTGGCTTTGGAACATGGTGGCTCCGGATCTGCTCACACTGTTCTTTGCCTTGGAGAGAGCGCACAGAGTGCCGGCACGACCCTCGTCCTGTGGTGGAATGTCTCCTGCACTACAGGGACCGGGATATCCTAATACCCAATGATCGCACCAATGGCTCGTATGTGATAGTAAGGTGTCAATCTTCCCAAACTTTACAGCAAAGGTAAAGGCCCAGAAGGCTTCCTTTTTGGAGGCCAAGAAAGTGTTGTGAAAATAATGCATCCAATACTGCTTGCTATTTCCGACCAAGCTCCGAGTGACTATCGATGAGGGGACACACTTCTATGATTCCCCTGATGAGGTATGGTCTTGGTTGGTGATCTATAAGATGGGCACGCCACCATCGCAGCCACTGGGCGGCCCTGCAGCAATGCACAGACCAAAACGGAGAAGACTGTGGAGCTCTGCCAGGAGAGTTCCACTACAGAAGCCCACTTCATCTCAGTCAACACAGGAAAGACTGTCAGCGTTGTAGGCGGTTGCGAAGGTTATGGTGACTCAGGTGGCTGAGAGGAACTATAGGGGGGTCCTCCAACCACAAAACTGGACGCTCTGACAGGAGGGGCTGCATCCAGAGCGAGGTGGTGCTCCCGGTGGTGACCCCGAGGTCAGCCGACAATATGTTTTAGCACCTGATTGAGTGAATGAATGAATGAAAAGCTTTATTCGGTAAGGAAATTGCATACCATAAAAGCACATACAAATATACATATAAATTGGTTAATAACAATTCCTTACTAGTATTTTAAAACATTAAAAATGTAAAAATGTACAGACAGTGCTCGAGAAACAGAACCCCCCTAATGCAGGTTTAGGATGCAAGGGGGGCTAATCCCAGTTCATCGTAGGGAATAGTTAAGTGGCTCGAGGGGCCGTCTGGATAAAATTTCACTTATAGGTTTGCTCTGTGTCGCACGCAAAATTTTAGGAACTTCGCCATGTTAGTTGCCAACATTTCTGTTTCTAGCATTTGAAGAGTCATGAAGGCTGGTCTGCATTGGGTTAAGCCCAGGTGTTTCAAAACAGGAATCAGATATAGCTTTCTTGCCTCGCTATAAAATCTACAAAACATTATTGTGTGCAGAGTCGACTGAACAGAGGAGTCGTCACAAGGGCATAAAGCCAATTGGGCTGACCAATCATTTGTCACGGGGAATGTAATTAGGCGGTGGAATATGTTCAAACGCAGTCTGGTCAATAAGAATTTCTCGTAGTTGGTTAAGACGGAGTTCAGATAAGGCTCAATTTGATCTGTTGTCTGGATGTGAAGAAACGGTTGCACAGTAGTTTTGTTTGTTTCAAGTGCCAGACGTAGGTCTGTTAGGTGGGTTAAACATATGTCACGTATTTTCCCTCTGGAGATTTGTTTAGTATTTAGGGGATTGGTAAAAAAGTGTTCGAGTCCCAAGTCAGTAAGAAAATTTTTGACATAGGTGAGCCAAGTAATGCGTGATCCGTATTCCAATTTCATACAATCTAAGATAAGTGTCTGTGTAAATTTTAGTTCCGGTGTGGACCAGATGCGATGCCATAGGAGAATTGGCTGCATTCGTATTACGTCTGTGACAAATGGGAGGCCCAGTTCACTGTGAATGTTAAAAGTTGAAGTGGATCGCGGGGCTGCCAGCAGGAATTTCAGGAAGGAGTTCTCTGTTTTTTGAATTGAGGAGACTCGTGCATTGCCCCAGATCCCTGCCCCGTAGATCGCCACGCTGAGACATTTTGAGTTGTAAATGTCAAGCATTTCTTTGGATGCTCTTTTTCCCAGTCTCCGAGCAAACATTTTCAGTGCCGTTGTTGTTTTTAAGAATTGTAGATTTCTATTCTCTACGGCACTATTCCAGGTGGATTTGTTATCTATTATGACTCCCAGGTAGGGATAGGTTGTAGTGTGTTCTATTTCAGAGTCGTTTGAGTAGATGTTTTTCCTTTTACGCAGTTGTTTACCTGAAGTCATTGTAAAGGTTTTCTTGGCGTTGATATTTAAACCCAATGAGTGCATAAAATTTGTGTATCTATCCAAGGTCCTTTGAAGTTCCAGAGGGGTGCGGGCTATTATAACTGCGTCGTCCGCATAAAGATTGAGTGACTTGAGTCCACCCGACAGTATGATGGGAGACTCAAGGCCTTTTTCCTGCTTTTGGTGGAGATGAGTAGCGCTGTGAGGACGGCGCTGTGGCTGAGGTGGAGAACACAGGCCACTCTAGGTGGGGATGAGATATTCTCCTGAATTGGGGCCCCTAGCCAGACTCTGCCCACCATGAGGGCTTTTGAGTAATGGACCGGAGATGGGCAACCCCGGTGTTTGGTTTCTTAGCCTACCCTCGATCAGATAGCCCCTACTAAGAAACTGAGGAGGCCATCTACTTTTGATGCTTTTGTTTTTTCAGGTTTGGGTGGTCAGCTGTTGCGAAGCTACCCTGGGGACAGAGAGTTACTTGTTTGGGGTGTTTGGTGGTCGTCTTGTGGTTATTGTTGCTCTGGGTCAGTGTGGCTGGGGGGCTGGAGGGGTGTGGGGTTGGGGGGCTTTAGCTCACATTTATGCCAAGCGTGACAAAGTTGCACCATGAGCTAAAATGTTGTCCTGGAATGTGAGGGGAATGAGGTCGGCATCCAAGTGCCACAAAATACACAGCTACATTACTCGCAGGGGGGCACCCATAGTGATGCTACAGGAGACCCACCTCACATCTGAAGAGGGGGCCCAATTGCAATGTAGAGGGCGAGGTCAGCTGTATGCCACCTCCTACTCTGCATTCTTGAGAGGAATGCCCTTTGAGGTGGATCACTCTCTCGTGGACCCCGAAGGCCGCTATGTACTGGTGCAAGGCAGATTACTGGGCAAAGTGATTACATTAGGGAGTGTTTCTGCCATAAATCAAGACGAGATACAATACCAGGGGCGCCTGTACACACCCCTCTCCTTCCTCAGCACAACTGATCTTATAGGGGGAGACATCAACTGTGTGGCTGTTATTGAACTAGACAGGTCGAACCCCCCGTTGCATGCTATACCAGTCTGCAAGGTGCCAAAGGGGTCCTGGGTGTGAATGGGGCAATGGGACCGGGTAGATATTTGGAGAGTGCAGCATGGCAAACTGCTGTACTACTCTTACTACTCTCACCTTTATAGCCTTCACACAAGATTAGATATATTTGTCTGTTCTGCCCACCTGGGACCCGCTGTAACGCACACTGAATATTTGAGGCGCACTTTATCTGATTAAAAGCCACTGTTACTCTGGTGGAGCCTACCTTGACTCCCACCTGGCGACTTAACCCTGCCTTCCTTGAAGATACATGCTTTAGAGATTCATTACAGACGGTGGTCTATGAGTATTTCCAGTTTAATCAGGGTACGTCCAATCAATCAATCAATCAAAGACATTTATAGAGCGCACTACATACCCGTAGGGTCTCAAGGCGCTGGGGGTGGGGGGGGGTGCCGCTACTGCTCGAACAGCCAGGTCTTCAGCTTCTTCCTGAAGGAGAGGTGGTCTTGGGTCAGGCGCAGGTCGGTCGGGAGGGAGTTCCAGGTCTTGGCGGCCAGGTAGGAGAAGGACCTTCCTCCTGTAGTCGCTCTTCGGATGCGGGGGACGGTGGCGAGGGCGTGGTTGGCTGATCGGAGGTGGCGTTTGGGAGCGTAGAAGTTGATTCGGCTGTTGAGGTAGCTCGGGCCTTGGTCGTGTAGTGCTTTGTGTGCGTGGGTGAGGAGGCGGAAGGTGATTCTTTTGTTGACGGGGAGCCAGTGTAGGTCTCTCAGATGTCCGGAGATGTGGCTGGTTCGTGGGATGTCGAGGATGAGTCTGGCTGAGGCGTTCTGGATCCGCTGGAGTCTCTTCTGGAGCTTGGCGGTGGTACCGGCGTAGAGGGCGTTGCCGTAGTCCAGTCGACTGGTGACGAGGGCCTGGGTGACGGTCTTCCTGGTCTCGGTGGGGATCCACCAGAAGATCTTCCGTAGCATGCGTAGGATGTTGAAGCACGCCGAGGAGACGTTGTTGACTTGCCTGGTCATGGAGAGGGAGGAGTCCAGGATGAAGCCCAGGTTGCGTGCATGGTCTATCGGTTTGGGTGCGGTGCCCAGGGCGGGAGGCCACCAGGAGTCGTCCCAGGCGGAGGGTGAAGAGCCCAGGATGAGGACCTCCGTCTTGTCTGAGTTCAGTTTCAGGCGGCTGGTCGTCATCCACTCGGCTACCTCTTTCATCCCTTCGTGCAGGTTGGCTCTGGCGGCGGCGGGGTCGTTGGTCAGGGAGAGGATCAGCTGGGTGTCGTCGGCGTAGGAGATTATGCTGAGGTTGTGTTGGCGTGCGATGGCCGCGAGGGGGCTCATGTAGACGTTGAAGAGAGTAGGGCTCAGCGAGGATCCTTGAGGGACGCCGCAGATGACTTCGGTGGCCTCTGACTTGTACGGAGGTAGGCGGACTCTCTGTGTTCTTCCGTCGAGGAAGGAGATGATCCATTCCAGCGCCTTGTCCTGGATTCCGATGTTGCTGAGGCGCTGTACTAGGGTGCGGTGGCAGACAGTGTCGAATGCCGCGGAGAGGTCTAGGAGGATGAGGGCCGCTGTTTCTCCGTTGTCCATCAGGGCTCGGATGTCATCGGTGGCGGCGATGAGGGCGGTCTCGGTGCTGTGGTTGGCTCGGAAGCCAGACTGTGAGGGGTCGAGGGATCCATTCGTTTCGAGGAAGGCGGCCATCTGCTTGTTGACGGTCTTTTCGATGACTTTGGCTGGAAACGGGAGGAGCGAGATGGGGCGGTAATTCTTGAGTTCGGTGGGGTCCGCTGTGGGTTTCTTGAGTAGAGCGCTGAGTTCGGCGTGCTTCCAGCTCTCAGGGAAGGTGGTGGTGTCGAAGGATGTGTTGATGATGTCTCGTAGGTGGGGTGCGATGACAGCGTCGGCCTTGTTGAAGACGTGGTGAGGGCAGGGGTCGGTCGGCGATCCGGAGTGGATGGAGTTCATCGTGCGGATGGTGTCTTCGGTGCTGATCGGGGTCCAGGCGTGGAGGGTGGTGGTGGGGGGTGGTTGTTCGGTCGTGGTGTGCGTTGGTTGGTTGTTGAAGCTGTTGTGTATGTCCGCGATCTTGTTGTGGAAGTATGAGGCGAGGGAGTTGCAGAGGTCTTGCGATGGGGTGATGTCGTTGTTTCCTGCGCTGGGGTTGGATAGCTCTTTCACGATGTTGAAGAGTTCCTTGCAGTTGTGTGCGTTGTTGTCCAGCCGGTCCTTGAATGCAGTTTTCTTGGCGGCGCGGATCAGCTGGTGGTGCTTCCGGGTGGCCAGCTTGAAGGTGGTCCTGTTGTCTGGTGTAGGTTCCCTTCTCCAGACTTTCTCGAGGGCTCGGCAGTTCTTCTTGGAGCTCCTGAGTTCGTCGGTGAACCATGGGGCTTTCTTGCTGCCGGGTCTGCTGGGCGGGGTCCTCAGCGGGGCGAGCTCGTCCGCGCAGTTGCTGATCTACTTCGTGAGGTTGTCGGCGGCCTGGTTGGGGTTCGCTGAGCTGGCAGGAGGGTGCTGGCTCAAGGAGGTGGCGAGCTGGTCTGCTGTGATCTTGTTCCAGCTTCTGCGGGCAGCCTGTTGTTGGTGGTGGTGGGTCGTCGTTCTTTTGAAGGTGAAGTGGACGCAGCTGTGGTCCATCCATTGAAGCTCTGTGGCGTGGCTGAAGTCGATGTCTGTGCTGGATGAGAAGACTGCGTCGAGTGTGTGTCCGGCGAGGTGGGTGGGGGTGGACACCAGTTGCTTGAGTCCAAGGTTGGCGAGGTTGTCGAGCAGGGTGCTGGTGTTGCGGTCGTTGTTGTTCTCCAGGTGGAAGTTGAGGTCCCCCAAGAGGATGTAGTCAGCGGAGGGGAGGGCATGCGGGCTGACGAAGTCGGCGATGTCCTCGCTGAATTGTGTGCGTGGTCCCGGGGGTCGGTAGATCAGGGTGCCTCTGAGGGTGGTGTTCGGGTCGGTGTGGATCTGGAAATGCAGGTGTTCAGCGGTGGTCAGGGTGTTGTCGGTGCTGGTCGTGAGACGGATGGTGTTCCTGTGGACGATGGCGATGCCTCCTCCCATCTGGTTGGCGGTGCGATCCCTCCGGGTGATCTTGTAGCCCTCTGGGATGGCGATGGCGATGTCGGGAGCTGAAGAGGCGTTCATCCAGGTCTCCGTGAGGAAGGCAACGTCAGGGGCTGTGGCGTCTAGGAGGTTCCAGAGTTCGATGGCGTGTCTGTGGACGGAGCGGGTGTTGAGCAGGATGCACTTGAGGTGGTTGCTGCTGGTGTTCGGCTTGGCGGGTGCTGGTGCGGGGCAGGTCCAGATGCAGGTGAACTTGCAGGCGAGGCAGCTGAAGGGTCAGTGGGTGCGTCGTGGTGTGGCTTGGTGGCATCCTGGGAGTCGGCCGGTGTTGAGTGCGATGAGGGTGGCGGCGGAGTACGTCAGGCGGGTTGGTCGGGGTCTTCGTGGGCCAGGGGTCCTGGCGCTGGTCGCGATCCGGTCGCGGACAGGCGCAGACGGGCTTGCCTTTGGCGCGCCTTTGGCGCATAATCGGCGCGCCCGCTGCGCGTGACCGCTGCGCGTTCGCACGGTCGCCATATAAGGCGAAGTGCGCGGGTGGGCGGAGCAGCTGGGAGGCGGGAGCGGGGAGGGAACAGAAGGAAAAAGGGGCGGGGTCTGCGGTGGAGGCGGGGAGCGGGGAGGGCGTCAACAGGCGAGAAAAAAGACAGTCGATACGGCGGAACAGCAACAATGATCACAAAAAACACAAAAAAAACAGGTCAACAGGCAATACGGCGGACAAACAATTATAAGCACAGAAGAGCACTAGAACGAGTCTGCACAGTGCCCCGGGGGCACAGGGAGAGGAGCGCTGAGCACGGACCACGCCGCTCGAAGGAGGGGGCGTGGTCACGAGCCGGCAGTCGGGCAGCGAGGCACGAGGAAGGAAGGGGGCACACGCAGCAGCTGGTGGCCGTGCGGCGCGGGGGTGTCCCAAAACTAGGGCACACTCACCTGCGTCGCACGGTCGCCATATAAGGCCAAGTGCGCGGGTGGGCGGAGCAGCTGGGAGGCGGGAGCGGGGAGGGAACAGAAGGAAAAAGGGGCGGGGTCTGCGGTGGAGGCGGGAAGCGGGGAGCGGGGAGGGCGTCAACAGGCGGGAAAAAAGACAGTCGATACGGCGGAACAGCAACAATGATCACAAAAAACACAAAAAAACAGGTCAACAGGCAATACGGCGGACAAACAATTATAAGCACAGAAGAGCACTAGAACGAGTCTGCACAGTGCCCCGGGGGCACAGGGAGAGGAGCGCTGAGCACGGACCACGCCGCTCGAAGGAGGGGGCGTGGTCACGAGCCGGCAGTCGGGCAGCGAGGCACAAGGAAGGAAGGGGGCACACGCAGCAGCTGGTGGCCGTGCGGCGCGGGGGTGTCCCAAAACTAGGGCACACTCACCTGCGTCGCACGGTCGCCATATAAGGCCAAGTGCGCGGGTGGGCGGAGCAGCTGGGAGGCGGGAGCGGGGAGGGAACAGAAGGAAAAAGGGGCGGGGTCTGCGGTGGAGGCGGGAAGCGGGGAGCGGGGAGGGCGTCAACAGGCGGGAAAAAAGACAGTCGATACGGCGGAACAGCAACAATCATCACAAAAAACACAAAAAAACAGGTCAACAGGCAATACGGCGGACAAACAATTATAAGCACAGAAGAGCACTAGAACGAGTCTGCACAGTGCCCCGGGGGCACAGGGAGAGGAGCGCTGAGCACGGACCACGCCGCTCGAAGGAGGGGGCGTGGTCACGAGCCGGCAGTCGGGCAGCGAGGCACAAGGAAGGAAGGGGGCACACGCAGCAGCTGGTGGCCGTGCGGCGCGGGGGTGTCCCAAAACTAGGGCACACTCACCTGCGTCGCACGGTCGCCATATAAGGCCAAGTGCGCGGGTGGGCGGAGCAGCTGGGAGGCGGGAGCGGGGAGGGAACAGAAGGAAAAAGGGGCGGGGTCTGCGGTGGAGGCGGGAAGCGGGGAGCGGGGAGGGCGTCAACAGGCGGGAAAAAAGACAGTCGATACGGCGGAACAGCAACAATGATCACAAAAAAACACAAAAAAAACAGGTCAACAGGCAATACGTCCAGCTCCAGGATTGTAGAGTGGGAGGCCTTTAATGTGCTGGTGAGGGGGCACTGTCTGGGGCAGTCAGTGGGGATGAGAAAGGAGCTGTTTGGGGAGCTCACCAAATAGGAAGCCAAACTCCACGACTAGGGTGCCTGACTGACGACTAATGTAGTGACGCATACAATATTGGAGGGCACAAGGGAGGAGGACAATAAGGCGCTAGAGCAGTTGAGATACTTAGACCTGTAGGAATACCAGACACTAGTACGTTGAAGAAGGGGGTAGAGTGAGTATATTACTTGCATGGTTAGTGCGCTCCGAATTTAGGGGTTCTCTCATTGCTCAGATCATGTCCGCGGACGGGACCATGCTGCACTCTGCTACGGCTGTAATTGGGACATTTGGCAACAATTATGAGGTGTCATATGGTACACCGCGTCAGCAGGCGTGGGAAGACATAGGCAAATTCCTATCACCCCTGACACTGAGGACCATGGATCTCACTCGGAAGGAGGGTCTGGGAGGGCCTGTGACAGTGCAGAAGATAAGTGAGACCTTTAAAGAGATGGCCAGATGGAAGACTCCAGGAATGAATGGTTTGCCAGTGGAGTTCTATTCCACTTTTGCACAGATCTTGGCTCCTAAAATGAAGGCACTCTACGTGGAGGCATGGGACAAAGGGGAGCTGCAGCCCTCCACCAGGGACGCCCTGGTTGTGCCCCTCCCACAGACAAAATTGTTAGAGGCACATGTGTCGGAATTCCGTCCCCTCTCTATGCTAATGTAGATTTCAAAGTTCTGAACAAAATCCTGGACAAGCGCCTTCTACCTCATATGACGCAGCTTGTACATGCAGACCAGAATGGATTCATACCAACTAAGTCCACTTCTCGTAACATTCATCGAGTCTTGCATGTCATGCATCATCCCGAACGAAGCCTCTACCCGGACTCTTATCATTTCGATTGACAAAGAAACAGCATTTGGTTCGGTGAGATGGGACTTCCTATATGCCACAATGGAACGCATGGGTTTAGGCAGCACAGGATAGATCAGGTGGGTGAAATTTTTATACTCGCACCCAGCGGTACAAGTTAAGACAGGCAGGGTGATATCACACTCATACAACTCCAATACAGGTACCAGACAGGGGTGCCCGTTGTCCCCGCTGTTGTTTGCTTTGGCCATTGAGCCTCTAGCAGAACTGTTTAGACAGTGAGGGCACTGCCACCGCATGTGCCTGGGGGGGAGGACCCATGTAATTTCCCTCTACGCCGATGACCTGCTATTGTATCTGGGGGATGGAAGTCAAGGGGTGGAACAGGCAATGGCTCTTCTTGATGAATACTCTAGACTGGCGGGTCTTAGGCTCAATAAGGCGAAGACACATGTCTTCCCATTGGTGCATGACTATCATTGCCCTGAGGGCCTGCCTGAAAGCCTGTCCTGGTCCCCCCATTCCTTAAAATACTTTGTATTAAGGTTGTCATCCCTCAGGTTCTCCACCCCGTGGAATATCTGTTATCATGTCATGAGATCACTAAAAACATGTGTCTAATTTTGGCGCTCGCTGAAGTTGCCCCCGATGGCCTGCATAGCGCTGTCAAAAATAATGATGCTTCCCAGACTCTTATACTATTTTGTGAACCTACCAGTAGTGGTCATGCCCTCATGGTTTGCGGGTCTAAATCAGTTACTCCGGGAGCTGATCTGGGATGGGGGATGGAATGGGGTCTTGTTGGCGGTATTGAAGAGAGTGCCAGAGAAGGGGGGATTGGGTGCCTCCGAGTTTGAACTATACTACCTAGCCGTACAGCTTCAATGGTTAGCTCAATGGTTAGACAGCAGGAACCTTAAGCTGCTGGTGCCAATAGGCCTGGTACATAATCAGGAATTGCTGCTGGCCAGGCTCCTGCACCTGCCGGTATTTACCCCGGAACCGCGGGTGCTGTTGCAGACAGCAGTGTGCTGCTGGAGTAGGTGTCTCCGAAGTACCACTGGAGCTCACCTCTATGCACCGGATTTGCCCCTAATTGGGCTTGGCATGGTGTCCTTCCAGCACCATTCTCGAGGGTTCAGCTGTCGGAGTGGACGACCGCTGGGATCATCACAGTAGTGGATTCCTTTCACCAGGGGTTATTGATCCCTTTGGATGACTTCCTATCTCAATATGATCTTCCTCGCGGACAATTTATGACTTACCACTCAATGATGCGAACGTTCAGAGACTTGTGGCGGAACGGCCGTCAGGAACCGCAAACCCATGGGGTCCTCCAAGCGCTAGTAACATTAGGGGTAGCCAGACATTTAGTGAAGTGGCTTTATAGAGCGGTGTTAGAGATGGTAAAAATGTCTCTGGATTGGACACCAGAAAGGTGGGGTGATAATAGGAAGAGATCTACTGGATAAGGAATGGACTCGGGTCTTGGGGAGCCCGGAACTGGTGTCTTGAAACACCAACTTTAAGATTATTCAATATAATTATATAAATATGGTCTACTAGACGCCTCACAGGCTAAACATCATGCATGGAGGAGGAGTTTGTGGCTGCCTTCAATGTGGGCTACGTGATGTAGAGTTTGCCCACATGACATGGGAGTGAACGTGCCTTAAGGGGTTCTGGGGGGCAGTGTTGACCCTGGTCAATAGGACCCTGGCTCGCATGCTTCCCTGCTCAGTGGATGTCTGCCTCTTGGGGCTGTTCCCCAGACCAAAGGCGAGAAAAGTGGGCAAGAGATTTCCTGATTTAGCTTTGGTCCTAGCGTGAAGACAGATAGCACTGACATGGAAGACAGCGACAGGCTCTACAGTGACAGCCTGGGAAAGCAATGTAGGCAGGGCGGAACAGAGGGAGGATGCCTGAGGGATCTGTCACCGCCCTTCGGCAGCTCTGTGGGCGGAAGTGTTGTGCACTTGGGAGGTCAGGCATGAAGTACATTCAGGTGGCAGTGCGGAGACTGAAGGAGATGTGGAGGCTGATCGCTTTGGATCTGGGGGGCTCTGAGGAGTGTGCCTGGGGGCGTACTGCCTGGGGGGCTTCTCCTCCTTTTCCCTCTCCCCTGGTGTCCCACATGGATCCGGCATATAGAAATGTATATATTTTACCCCCACCAGGGGGACTGCCCTCTGCCGTATGACGGGGCGACTGGGTTGATTGATATGTCTATATGATGAATAGATCCTTGTGACTTCCTAGAGTACACATAGATAAAAAGTACAGGGAATATTTGTGTGGTACCTTATGATTGTGGATTGTACTGCCACCTACTTTGATTGACTGTAGATTCAATGCCGTTTTCGTTATACCTTTGATAATGTCAACTATTCCTGCTGTGATTTATAAGGACACTTATTGATGGATACCTTTATTACGCTTGTACATGTAAAGTACTCTAATACTGAAAATGACATATGTAAAAAAAAAAAAAGAGGTGGAGACACATAATCCAAGAAGGACTCATAAGATGAAAGAGGTTTGTGATCAAGAAAAGCCTCCACCAAACTCCCACCCTTGCAGTTATGCATATTTTCCTCCAATAAGTGATTCCAGTAACTGTTTTGATGGTTGCCATAGAGACCAAGACTATTTCTTCCGGGGTATTCCAATATCTTTCCAGGCCTAATTTAACCAGGAGTGCGTTCACTAACGATAGCCAGGGTATCTTTGCACAGCTGGTAGAGTTCAGCAGTTCAGTTAAAGCAACCCTATAAGGGGCCAGTTCTTCAGTGGCCCATAAGTGATGCCAATACAGTAATGGACGGCTGCATATCTTCCGTTTGCCAGCTTATGAACCAGATATAGGCATACAGGGTTTAGAGATGTGCTCTGTGGAAGTGCCAGAAAGTTTCTCAGGAACCTGTTTTCCGTAATTGATAGTAAATTACAAGTATTGTGGTCCCACAGTTTGGACGCAAATAATGTTGCCTCTTGATATTGTATATTTTTATGGCCCTTGAATGTGTGTTTCCAATGTACTTTCAGTACACTAGAGCTATAATGAGTTTGGGTAATTTGATTTTTTTTGTATTTGGTCAAGCCATGACCAGTTTTAGTAGAGTTTTATCCCCAGATAGTCAAATTAGATGCCATCTCAATATCTGTGTTTCCTACCCTCATCCTTGTTTTTGGAGTCTTGATGGCAATACATTCCATATATTTGGTTTTTTAGCTGCTAAGCTCCATTTCCCTAGCTGTAAAAAAACTTGAAAGTCGTTTAGCAGGTATTGCAGCCCTCTCTGAGTTTCAGATAACAGAAGGGTGTCGTCAGCAAACAGGAGAGCAGGTATTCTCTTCTCTTCTAGTTTTGAGGCATCCCAGCCATCTCTGTCCACACACCCCACTACGCCATTGATGTAAAGTTAGAACTGTAGGGGCCAGGACGCAGCCATGCCTGACACCCCTCTGTACTTTTATACATGGTGTAAGCTTGCCATTTGTTCCCCATCTCACTAGCATGTAGTTGTGTCAATGGAGCAGGTAAAGAATAGAGAGTAGATTGGCTGGCAGGCCCATGTCATGTAAAACTGTCCATAGCTTAGGTCTGGGGACCAGATTTAAAGGACAATCGCAGAGCAACAAAGGCCACATATGAGTGTCCCTTGTTGATCTTATTGGTATTGCACTAGATGTTACAAAACCAGAAAACCTGATCAATAGTGCTGGTCCTTGATCTGAATCCAGTCTGATAGACTGACAGTGTCTTTTTGTCATCTATCCATGCTTGGAGTTCAGTCAATATTGCCTACAGAAAGCTTTCTGTAGGTTATCTACAAGACTTATGAGACAATCCCAGGGGCCTTTCTTGTATATAGGAATCATCTCAGCCGCCTCCCACGATTGGGCAAACCTAGCCCCTTCTAGAATGATATTGTATATGCAATTGATATATAGGGCCCAGTTTTACGGATGGGTCAAGTATAGTTCCCCTTGGACTTTGTCCGGGCCTGGTGCCTTGCCTGGAGTAATTCATTTAATAGCTGCAAGCATTTTGCTGAGCAGGATGGCTAATGGTGTTGAGTCACCCAGTTTAGTCAGCAAATTTGTATCTATCCACACATGCACATATGGGACTTTGTACAATATCACTTTATATCTCGATATATTATTTTCCTTATAGATTCTTCCCTCAAGCATTCCCAAACCTCATTTTACTAATATGATCTCTCTAATCTCTTTCTAGACTCTTCCCTCCTCTATCCCTCCTCTAACTCATCCCAAACCTCATATTACTACTATCCTCTCCAATAACACTTTCTAGACTCCTCCCTCCTCTATCCCGACTTTATCGTATTCAATCAAACCTACAGACTCACATGTCTACCGCTCAAATTAACAACCTAATTTCCCTATAGTAATCCACCTCTAATCCTTTTTGGGCTCCAAGTAATGCACTACTCTCCAAAAAGTGCTCCAACGCATTGTCAGGGGGAGTAAGCACTATATAAATACAATTACAAGTACAATTACAGTGTCTAACATTGCAGAGGTATCTGGGCAATGCGAGCTAAAGTGGTCTACCCACTCCGGAGGCTGTATAAAGCATTCGATCTCTGTTGATGTTTTTGAAGAATCCCTTACCACTACCACCCAAAACTTCTTCCTCTCTATATTTTTGGAGTCTATTGGTAGGTCCTCCCTACCATCATTGTCTACTTCCCTCTTTGCTTCAATTAAAGTGGTCTCATATCATTTTCTGGCAGTTTTCGGCCCCTCTTGAGTTTGATTTAAAGGCTTCTCCTAAACTGTTCTTATCATCTCTACAGCTCTTATTGTACCATAGAGCAGCATTTTTGTCATTTGGGGCCTTCTTTATTTGTTGGCTGAGGAGTTCCCTGATTGAATGGAACCAAGAATCATGGTGATCCATGGCCCACCTCACAGTATTTGAGAATGTTAGCCTCTGTGTTGTCCCCCGCTCACTTACGGACTGTCCAAGAATGTCCAACTAATGGTTTTTCTGTTATTGGAGGATGGGATCTCTCTTACTGGTAAAGATGGTGACAGGTGATGGAAAGGATAGATTAGGCTTTCAAGGTCAAACAGAGGGCATTGTGATCACTATCTCTTCGCTCCACTTAAGGCATTGTCACTCTCTACAGCACATAGATGAGGTTTTAGTCAAACTTAATCATGCAAATCTGCAACATCTTGTTTAAATGTGTATTTTTTTTACATCTTTTTAATTGTATTCAGGAGAGTATACACTGCACTGCTGTATACTTGTTTAACCGAGCTAATTTGGAGCCATAACTGCAGAGAGTAAACAGTGCACACCCCAGGACTGTTTATTTTCTGTTTTGTTTTTGGCATTGCTTTTGCCACCTCTGAGGCCAGGGGTCATAAAGTCACGACCAGGGGTCGCAAGCAGTAAACCAGGGGTCGTAGCTGCGATCTCTGGCAATAGGGCCGGACTGGCCGTAGCGGGCACCGGGCATTTCCCCGGTGGGCCGCCAGGGTTGGGGGCCAGTTTTGGGCCCCTGGGGGCCGATTTTCTAACACGGCCGTTTTTGGAGCATAGCTGCAATATCGACCGCTGTAACGAAATTGGCCGAAACCGGCCGTGGCAGACAGCTCGGCCGCACCTCCAACTGCCCGGGGGGCCGGCCGAGCACTTTGCCAGGGCCGGTTTTGGTTCCCAGTCCCTGTCTGGCAACCCCTAATTGATATCCATGGGCTTTTCGACGTCTAGGAAAATCTAGCTAATTTGTAAAAAGGCACATCATTTGAGTGTCATTTGGAATGCTGAACCCAACTTTGGCTTGTCATCACTTTTGTAATTTCTGGTCACTCCCACCTATGTCATTGATGAAAGCCACCATGGCAAGATGAGTGTTGTGTTTAATGTAAGACTGGATTACACTTTGGATGGCTATTTTGAAGGTACTCTGTCTTCCTTTAAAGGGACCCTGCTTCGTTCAGCCCACCGGCTGCTCTTTTTTAACTTTCTTATCCGTCAGGTGAACACAAAGAGACACTCTCTGCTTATTTGAACCTATTGTTGATGCACATCAGAGAGACAACAACCTCGCTGCAGCAGCCCGTGCAGGGAGAAGAGAGTGAGCAGTGCAGGGGTATATATGCAGTGGGACACAGAGCGCAGCCGCGGCCCGTGCAGGTAAGAGTGGTGGGCTGGGTTAGGGGTATATTCGACAGACGACCACGAGGGAATCCCTTGTCGTCGTCTGTCAAACTTGGCCCCACCGCTCTTACCTGCACGGGCCGCGGCTGAAAGGGAGCTAAAAACAGAAGGTCACATTTACTATTTTTTCACGCAATGCTGTGCAGAAACCAAAGCATGAAAGGAGAGAGCAGGGCAGCGCTATCTCTACAAAGAAATGGTTCTGCTGCTCTCTTCCCAAGTGCCGGTACACGATCTGGCTACCTTGCATTACACTGCCAAGCTGTCGGCATGAGTTTTGCATGGCTTTTGTACTTGAACAATATCATTCCTATACAAAATGCCATGCTTGGACTTACTTTGAATCTTTTCCCACTTTGTGTCATGTACAGTACAACACACTTACAAAGTTAGAAAAGTTTAGGAAAAAACCTTTCCTCTTCTTTGCACCTGCGCAAGGCGGTGTAATGTGTATGCGCAGAGTCTTCTCTACAAATGGTAGTAGACAGGGCTTTGCATCAGAAACCATGGGTGGTTGCATGGGAATGCCCATTTACCACCCATGGACACCACTTCCCGCACAGCAGCACAGAATAGTGCACAGCACTGCTTTGTATTACTTTAGGCAATGTTCCAGCTCTAAAAATTGCGCTGGAGAGTAAATCCTAAATCAACACTTTCCATTGGTTTGCATGACTTTTGGTGAATTTGCACCACCACAATGTGTTGATAAACCTGGCCCAAAGTCTACAAATCCACCAACGGCAGCCCACAGAACTAAAGTTGTATACATACAAGGAAACCATCAACCAAGATTATTCTATGATATCATACACACACATGTGCCACAAATGTGTATCTCACACACTGGAGGGCGGTCTGAACAGCCTGCACAGATCTACCATGAAGGGCCAATAGAAGGCCTTCACAAACGGTGGTACAACAAGAAAGGGCTGAACCCCATAACTAACAATAAGGCGCTACCAGCCAGCGCCGTGGCCTGGGCACTGGGCCAGCAGTCAGGTGTGTTAGAACGAGGTCACCTTTGCATGAACCCCCCCTCTCGCCACACCCTTGGAACTCTTCTGGTTAGCAGCAGTGTCATCTCAGAGAGGAGCAGGAGACTTGTGTTGAAGTCTCCAGAGCCGGAAAGCATGCAAGGTCAGTGAAGTAAATCAGCAACCCTACTCGTGGAAATGGTTTCTTAGAGCTAGTGACGTCTGTTCCATCACTTACACCTGCAGAGGTTTAGGCCTGGCCTACTAATCAAGCAGAGATTGTAATCACCTGACAACTCTGCAGCCAGTAAAACCAACCTATCCTGTGGCCTGCCGAGAGTTTCCGACCAAGAAACCTGTGTTTAGTGAATGCCTAGCTGAACAACCTGATTTTAGTAGTCTCCGAAGAAGCCAAAAGCGTTTCGGTCTGGTCTGCTTGATCACATTACTCTGGTTGTGCTGGCTGGCTGCAGTGAGCCAAGCTGAAGTTCTCCATGATACCCAGAAGGTGGCAGCAGATATCCACTTGTCCACGCCTTGAAACTTGCAAAGGTATTTCAGGTAACAGGAATGCTGGGTAGAAACCCTTCGTTGCTCTGTCACGTTCCATATCATTTTCCAGGAACACTTCCTTTCGCCCTTTGCTAGCAAAAGATACACTTGGACAAACAGCATTGGGCTGCAATCCAAAGCGGTCTGCATTACTGTATTTTGCGCATTTTTGTTTTTGTAGATTTTTTATATAGCGCGATTTAGACCCGAAGATATCAGAGCGCTTTACACGAGCACCAGTTTCGTTACAGATGTACACATTAATTTTTGTGAGGCGCGGGGAGGTTAAGTGATTTGCCCAAAATCAGAGGATGTTGAGCGTTGATGCCGAGACTCGAACCCTGTTACCCAGCATGGAGGTCAACCGCTCTAGGTCTAAGGCTACATCCTCACTTTGCATCAAACGCATTGGGTGGCGTCAGAGTTGGAGTGGGAAAGAAACCAGGGGGCAGATTTATGAGCCCCTTGCGCCACTTTTGCGTCACTTTTCCCATGTTGAAAGTGACGCAAAAGTGGCGCAAGGGGCTCATAAATCTGCCCCCAGGCTCCCACTAGTGAGTTAGGAAGCTAGAAGTGGCCCTTGTTTGCAAATTGGGGCAGTTCTGTACTTCTAAAGAATTGACCAGATTTATCATAGTATTACATTGCCCTTGCATCATGTATGGTGTGGGAAGGCCCCCTTGCATGGCCCTGCATTGCTTGGTAAATCTTTAGTGACGCAAGGCATTGCAAGTCTACCACAACCTGGGAATGCGGCAAAATGCCACTCCTTCCCAGAGCAGGTGCAAGAAGAAGAGATATCTTTATTTCTCCTCGTTATGTCCTCTTTCTAGAAGTGCTGCAAACATCCTACCATTGCTGAGCTTTAGTGTCTGTTTCCTGAGGAGCTATCCTTTGCTCAAGTCTCTCCAGAGAATGTGGACATCTTGGGCTCTCAACAGAGCACAACACAATACCATGCAGCTAAGGTTCTGATATTGGGACTTTCCAAAAAGCCTCAAACTACTCATTTGCTCACTGGACGTTATGTCCTTCTCAAGGCGTCTTAATAAACCAGAGTGCAAATGAACAACACAATCCTTTTGCTATTGCCAATAAGGTCACTCAACACAATCTGATGGCCCTAAAGTGGCATCAGTGGTTTCTTGCAGGCATTTGCCTTTCAGAGGACTACGCAGTGCAGCACGTACAATGAATTACACTCTTGAGGCTTCTTCACAAAGCCAGGAGGTTTTGCAGAAGGTATTTGCCTAACCCTAAACTTCCTGATGATTCCTCCTCCTCCATCCTCCATTTTCTCCATGTTCTACTGAAATGGTGAGAAATTGAGCTAGGAGGGAGGAGTAGGACAAAGGTACTTTCATGCTGACTTTGTTGTGCCTTGGCCGTAAGTGCTCTCCAAATTAACAACACCCCATCACTGACCCTAAGTAATGAATCACCCCCAAAAAACATAGATCTGCTCCTTGTTTTTTAAGGAGTGGACTAAGTGAGGACTCACGCCCACGTGGTGAAGAGAAGGGTGTGCTCGCATATGGTGCATGCGTTTATTTATAGAACTTAAGTTGCTGATCTTTAAGCAGCCATAAAGCTCATTTGTGTCCCGCTGATATGTTGCCTGGTATGGCAAGAACATATGTACTCAGACCAATGTAGTGGTCGCAAAGATAATTTTTATCCTTTTGTGTTTTTTACACATTCTTTATTGGTTGTTGTCAATCTCAACAGAGAAAGAAAAGGAGCAAACAATACACAGTTGCCATTGAGTACATAGTCACAGGGAGTCACAGTACAAAGTCCATAACACAAGCTGTAAGTAATCAATATATATAGGGTAACCCCCGACATCAGGTGCCCTGAATGCCGATAGGTCCAAGTACACAAACTCCCTGGCAAAAGGGGCCGTATTCAAGAACAACTTGACAGTATGTTCCCATAACAGTGAAGTGTGTTTCACCAGGAATGGAACTTGGCCCTCTTCCCTCCCTCCCGCCATCAGGATCTAAGGCAGTGTGAAGGTACATGAGGTGTCCATCAGCAACTTCTTCTCGCGTTATCTGGTGTACTGCCTGTGGCACTTGCAAGGCCAGGTAATATTGCTCCAGATGTGGGACTGCCAGTACTCCCTCCACTAACAGACAGAACAGAATATTCCTGGTGGCCTGGGTGTGTCTTCCCGCCCATATCAGAGCGAAAAGTAGGGTGTTCAGTTGTCGGAAGACAACCGGGAGAGGTGATCAAATGGACATTTTCGAAATAATCACACAACCCATGATGGAAAATGTTCCAAAATTGAAAGGAGGAGCAGAGGCTCTTGATGACCTTAGGGATCTTGTATTGTAAGCGTTTCTGAATAGTGTCTGCCACCATCATGCACAAATAGCGGAATCTATCAGTCTCCCACCTGAGAGGTGAGACCGGGTAGGTCACGTAAGCCTCCAAACGTAGGGCACCCAATGGGAATAGTAAGGATTTCTGGTAATTTATTTGAAGGCCAGATATCTCCCCAAATCTGGCCAATCATTCCAGAAGCAGGGTAAGCGAGTGTCTTGGTGCTGACAAGTAAAAAAAGGGCATCATCTGCATGAAGAGACACCAAGTGTGTGGTATTCCCCACGGTGATCCCCAGGGCGCCATCTCATGCTGATTCCAAATGGCCATGAGCTTCAAGGCGAGGACAAAAAGGAGCAGGCAGCCCTGTCACATTCCTCTACTAATGTGCAGCTTTCATAACATGGTTTACCCATCCTCACCACGGCAATAGGATTTGTATATAATAGTTTCACCCAAGAGCGAAATTGAGCTTCCACAGATGCAAAATAACCATCGAAGATTGGATGAAGAACAACTGACTGCAGCTGAACACAGACAAGATGGAAGTACTTATTTTCTGCAACTACAGCAACACATGGAACAACTCTAGGACCTGCACTCACACCATCCGACCACACCAAAATCCTCAGAATCATAATTGACAACAAGCTTACCATGAAATCACAGATCAACATCGTCTCCTCCGCCTCTCTTCCTCACTCTGTGCATGCTATGTAAGATCTTCAAATGGCTACCCCTTACACACAAGATGCACAGGGACACAGGCCCTTGTCATCAACCATCTAAACTACAGCAATGCGCTGCACACCTCCTACAGAGACTTCAGACCATATGGAGCACCACAGCCAGACTCATCCTCAGCCTTTCCAGATGAACCCACATCACACCTCACCTCAGGAAACTCCACTGGCTTCCTGAACAAAACAGATGAAAATGTAAGCTGCTGACCTTCGCACAAGGCTCTAAACAACCAAGGACCACCTACATTAACCACCGCCTGAACTTCCACCAACCATCTAGAAGACTATGCTCCACCTTCCTTTCACTTTCCCATACCCCCTGCATCTACCGAAGTAGAAGTCGAGGACACTCCTTCTCCCTCATTGCAGCAAAGACCTGGAACAGCCTCCCCATGCAACTCCAGATCATCACCTCACTTCCAGAATTCCAAATGATCCTCAAGACCTAGCTGGACCTGCAAAGCACTTGAATACCCTATCTGGTGATTAGCCATGTTTTATTAATCTTGATTGATCAATTGTTTGATTGAGGATCAATCCCCATTGCCCCCAGCACCTACATGAGGTACTGCCAATCCACTGTATCAACGGCATTGCCAATATCTATTGAAACAACAATGAGTTTGTCCTCCTTACAATCTACCTCATGCAAAATAAGTGTTAGCCTTCCAAGGTTCATTGTGGTATTCTGGACGGGTATGAATCTGCATTGATTGTCATAGACTAGTTGCTTAATAACTGGGCACACCCGGAGAGCGAGGGTTTTGAAAAGGATTTTCATATTTGTATTAATCATGGACAAAGCTCTATAGGAGGAGGGCTCAGTCTATAGGAGGAGATATCCGAACTATTGGCCCCTGGTTTGAGCATCATACAAATGTAACACTTGTGCATAGACTCGGATAGAACGCCGGAGTTACCAACTTCCAAGTAAACTTCCAACAAGCACTGAGTTTGGGAAGAAGAGAAGGTCAGGTATAACTCCACAGAGAGGCCATTGTCACACGGCGCTTTACCACTGTACATATGGGTTAGAGGTACAAAGTTCAGAAAAGCAGCAATGCGTTCCAGATCAAGAGGATGAGGGCTGCAGTAGGCTTATTCTAGGTGAGTCTTAAATGTATCCACTATACCACATTGTGTGCATACATCCCGTCCTAGAGAATCTTTAAGGTGGAGTAGAGGGGAGTGTGGAGTCTCCCGTCTGAGATTCCAAGCTAACAAGCATCCAGAAGTATCGCAATCCCTGTAGAGGAGTTGGTGGTATGATTTTAGGGTATATTTCTCCAATATATCCCTCACTTTCGTGATGTGACGCTGTGCAGTCAGCTCCCCTGACACACGCTGGTCTCATTGGGGGGCAGTCGATGCAAGCGTGTCAGTTCCGTTTCACCCCATGACAGCTAAGATTGAAGGGTGTGCTTCACCCCACAAGAGAGCCCAACACAGCATCCCTCGATCACTGCCTTCATCACCTCCCATTTACTCGCGTGACATGTTAGAATAGACCCATTTATGTTTACGCAGTGCTCTATATAAGTT
Organism: Triturus cristatus; assembly: GCF_964204655.1. Taxonomy (NCBI): domain Eukaryota; kingdom Metazoa; phylum Chordata; class Amphibia; order Caudata; family Salamandridae; genus Triturus; species Triturus cristatus. Next base: position 133,109,698 of record NC_140586.1, on the reverse strand, counting down.
AGCAATTTTCATTATAGGCGCCATTTTATGCTTTTTCGAAACTGATCTTGTTCAATTCCAAGACATGCCCCCTCCTGAGTTTAATTTCTGGAACGTTAGGTTTTGTTTCAGTAATGAGGACACTGTTCATGTCAGTACATAGCTTTCTCACGAGATAGAGGCCCTCTCCCACTTGTCTGGTGGCGGACTCCGGATGGAACAATCTTGGACTATGTTAGTTTGTGTAAGATATGAGCACTGAAACCTTTTTTTTGTATTTCACTGTCTAACTGCACCTGCTTGGAAAATTCCACTGTGGGCTTGTTTTTGCCCGGCTATGAAACGTTCATAATGTATCTTTTTGCTTGTCGATTTCAGTTCCCTCTGTAGCACTCTTCGAGGCTGTGCAGACGGAGCTCCACTCTGGGTGCATCTGAATAAAACAATTATTGGTATATTCTCCACTGTTCTTCCGAATCTTCATTTGGTATGGAAGGCTGAGAGGTGGTCCGAGGTGACCCGGGTGGCCCCAAGCAGGTCACTTCCTTCGGACAGTGAGAGGAGGACCAATTTATCTCAAAGTAATCCGAGAGAGGCTCAGTAACGGTCTCCCACACCTTTTTATCTTGAGGGATCTCAGAGGCAAGTCTCCAAATCAAGGGTAAGCAATGCGTAGTCCCCCAGCAAATCTGACAGAGCCCTGGGGCATAGCCCGAAAGATAATGATACAAATGGGCTACCAAACGCATCCTCCCCCTCAAAGTGTCTGACACTAGTATACGATAAAATTTAGTGTGTGAGTAGGTGAATAGCAGGTGAACTCTTTTGCTGTGAAGTGAGTGGCCCTCCATTTATCACAGAGCACCAAATTAGTGACTGCCTCATGTAGGGAAAAGTAGTTGCAATGGGATTCTTATCTAGTTGTATATGCATTGGTCGAAATTTTATGATGAGTTTTTGTATCTCCTTGCTTGTTTTAATTATGTTTCTGTTAATGCTGTCATATTAGTGATTTGTAATCTGCATGTACTAAATTGGTTGTATGACATTACCACATGTGGTTTTACAACACACATCTTTCCATCGCACATTTAACCACGCTTACCATTACCACTTTTGTACATCCATTAACATTAAAAGTACAGTTACCACGCAAACAACAAGCAAGCACACTTTCACCACACATATCATTTTTCTTTCTGTGCTGTAAATGGACTGATTTTGTTATAGAATGTAATCTTGCCTGTACGCTGCATTCTCTGTTCCGATTGTCCGTCCTGCTTCAAAGTGCTCTATTTTCTATAAAAAGAGACATTCAAGTGCGTACGTCTTGGAATATTTATTGAAAGTGAAAAAGGACTATTGAAGTGACACTGAACAAGAGTCAAGAAATATCTTTACCTGGAGTATATATAAAACCGGAAAAGGAAATGAAGTCTTTACTTGCAGGTACTTTTTTTCCGTTTTTCATTTCAGTAGTTTTCAGCTTTCTAAATATGGTGTGTGTTAGGGAACTGGTGGCATCAGCTGGTTAATGGGTAACTCAGGTGCATTTCAGATGGGCTCACAATCAAATGAAGGTGCTTTTTTCAACTGAGAGATACATGCAATAACTTTTTAAAAAACAGGTATTTAAAAAAAGATTTTTACACACAATTATTTCAACCATAACTGTTGCTCTAAACACTCTTGGATTCCACACTTAGAGTGTATACTCAGTAATTTTATGTATTTGCCTGTTTTTATATGACAAGGTGCAGCGTGTCACATTGAGAAACAAAGCCACCCACTGTTCAAATGTGTGGTAAAGTCTTGCATTGTAAAGACTGCTTGCCAACAGTCTTTACAAAGTAAAAATTGCATGGTAAATGTTATGCGAAGTAAAAACTTCAGAGTAAAGGCTGTTTCCCCTCAAACCTTTACTGCATCATTTAAATTGATGATATGCAGTTGTATGGCAAAAGCCAAGTAAATATTTTGACTGACTGACTGACTGAATAGCATTCCACTTCAGGAATTACAGTACTCTACACCTTTTCGTGTAGGTACCTAGACCCCTCACATTCCAGGATATGAACTTATATGCTCCTGGACCAACCATTGTCACTGTAAGTATGCGCATAATCAATACTTCCCCCCTCAACATGATGGCATAAACACAGAAGAACTTGTATGACACCACCCCAGCCCACCCCGGACAGGTATGACTTAGCTGCATTCTTATACAAGTCCAAATCTTTCAAATTGTCAGGACGAACACTATCATACCATAAATTCCCAACAGACACCAACAAGTGTCAACTCAAAAGAAAGAAGGGGAACCCCTCCCCCCCCCCCATTTCCGGGATCCAACCTCCCACCAACAGCTAAGGGTGTAAGGATCCATTTGCCCCATTAAAGGAAAGTGATTACCCTGGACTGCCGAGGCCCAGGGGACAGTCATCAGTGTTCTTACAGTGAACATTTAGCATATCCTACCTCATGGCCAGGTATTGGCAGATCTCCTTCATGCATCCTATTGCAGTTCATCTCCATGAGGGACCTTCTCCCGGCCAATTAATAAGTGCCCCAATGCACTGGAACAAATACACTAGGACATTGACCTTCAAGGGTGGAGGCTGAAGTTGAACGAGCATGACATTCAGTAAATACAAAACCAACGTCAAGAAGAAATGGGATAAAGCCCTCAAGTCACGGCTGCACAGTCGGGCATTGGGTTGCTGACCTGTTGGGGAGATCCAGAAGTGCCACCTCCAGTAGGGGTCGCAGTAATCAGAGTTTCAGGCACCAAGGAGGGATCATCTGAGGCAGAGTCTATGGTACCGCCTTCTCTGACCACAATGCGGATGGACCCCAACGACTCTCGCCAGCCTTTACCCCCACCCCTGAGACTTCCACTAGAGCTCTTTCTTGTACAATCATGAAAGGAGTCTTCTGCACTGCGCAATGTGCGTGTTGGAATCCGGTCGGACATCCAGCCAGGACCACACTTCTTTAGGGTGTTAAAAAAATTGATTTTCCAGCAGCTTTGACCTGGAGCTTTGCAGGGTATAGTAACGTATGTTTGAGTTCATCTCCTGAAGCTTCTTCTTCACTGCAAGGAAGGACTTGCACCTCTCCTGGACCCTCTGAGTGTAGTCTGGGTATGTAGCAATGTTGTGGTTCTCAAATTGCGGAACCAACAGTCTCTACCACAGTATTTCATATTCTTGGCAATAAGTGCCCTGGGTGGAGCTCCCGGCGGAGGCAAAGAGACCAATGGACAGTGAGCCCGCTCTATCACAAAAACATCCAAGAGGCCTTCAGGGTGCAGAGTGTGCCGCACCCATTCTTCAAGGAATGTCTCTGCCGACCGACCTTCGACCCACTCTGGAAATCTGAGGAGCTGCCCCAGTGCTTTAAATGGGCCGGTACTCACCGGTACTGAGTACCGGCACTTCTTAGATTTATCGCTCTGAGTACCGGCACTTCTCTTGTTCCCAGGAGAGTACCGGTACTCATGAAAAGGTAGGCTCATTTGCTGTGAGAGCTAATGAGCAGGAGTAGAACGTGTCTGGAAAGCAAGGCGCCACTTCTGTAGCCCCGATCTGAGCCCCAGCGGAGCTATTCAGCAGGGCTCATTTGAATAATGTCCGGTGTTCACTCTGACGCTGTGCTCGATAAAGCAGGGTCGAGATTCATTTACCTGCTAGTGTGCCCGTGTGATTTTCAAAGCGCAGCACTTCAGGTAGTGAAAAGTCAGTGCAGGGTAATACTTTAAACATAGACATTTTATCAGGGGCAAGGGCGGCAGACTCTTACGTTTCCCTTACTTTCTCTCGATCGGAGGGTCAATACCCGGACAATGCGATCGAAGAGGCCCCTGGAGCGATTATCTAACTGCTTTCTGCACTAAGGCACCTACCTTCCTAACGCTAAATGCCTTAATTTACAGGTCTGTGCATAGAAGGCTTTCTTATACGCCAAGGAAGCTGAAAACTAGTGCTGCCAACCGTGCTTGCTGTTAGTGTTCCCCGGGTCAGGTGAGGTCCCACATAGGCACACTTGCGGAGGAGCCATGTCCGGTTGGCACCCATGCTGAGGCAGGAGGTTGCATTTCCTGCCTGCCCGCCCGGCCCCAGGGCACCTAGGAACTCCCCTGCTGCATTGAGGTAAAGGAGGAAGCCGGTGTTCAAGAATCGATCACCTGCTCACCTCCTCCTGACCTCGACATGATGTGATATTGGTGTGCCCAGCCGAGCCCAACTTCTGCCCCAGACTCACCACGCCAGCGTGAGTCTCGTTGTGGGAGCAGGTGGCACAGGCTGAGGCACTGCACCAGGGCTCGCTTTCTGACTCTCTGAAGAAGAGACAGGCTAGAGATCCACAATGCCAGGCCAGCAACTCCTCTCAGTGGATCGTTCTGACAGCTGTAAAGAGATGCAGGTAAATCAGATATTATTTTGATAATCTCCCGCTGCTGACATTTAAAATGTTTGTTCCGACAATGATTGGGGGGCGCCAGCACGGTATAGGGCTTTGCAAATGGGCACACTTGAGTTGTCTGTCTTTGCTGAAAACGCGATACGTTTTGTCTAAACTAGCAGTGTGGCTGATTTATTAGTAGTGCAAAGTGTTTAACATCCCTGCTTGACAGTGACACTATGAATCAGCACCCTTTATTTTCTCAGCACAGTTAGACTTGCTAAATCAGAGACAAGTCATGTGAAATTGTTCCCGCTGGAGAGAGCTCAGAGTTTTCTCTACTGGCAATTTCACTCTCACCATAAAGTAGCGTAGAGGGTTAATGTGCCTCCTTCAAAAAAGCATATTGTATGTACTATATTGTATGTGGATAGCTCAGTGCGTTGCTGTTTGTTGCATGTGGTTTGGCCGCACCTGAAGCTGAGGTTGGGGTGGAGGGCGCTGATTTCTTTAGAAATGAAATAATACCTTCAAAAGCACCTGCTGCAGAGTTTGACTTCCTTGTTGCTCAAGTGAGTGTAATTTCTGATATTTGTCTGTTTCCATTGACTTCATTCCATGATTTTGGTCGCAAGAAAGTGCCACTCTAAGTGCTACACATCTAGTTGTTGCCTGACTCTCGTAAATCCACTGACTCTAAGAAAATGTCACACATCAGAAATTTGAAACATTAGCAGCTATACTCAAATGAGTGTCATTTCTGATATCTATATGATTCCGTCCTCTTCATTGCTTACTTTTGCTAGCGAGAAAGTGTTACTCATAGTCGTTGAAATGTCACTCATAATTACAATGAAAATATGAAAATGTCACACATAGCAATCTGAAACCTTGGCAGCTATGGGGTCCATTCAGGGCCTGTGCTGTCAACCACATTAACACTATCCTCTGCATTTGCGCAAACAGGAATCACGGCAGTCCCCTGGCAGTGGCAATTAAAAAAGCCATGGTGAAGAGTATAACATGGCTTTTAACATGTCGGAGTCTTTTGTGTGTCTACTTATGTTTGTGTGTTTGCCTGCATTTGTATGCCTGCTTTTTGTAAGAAAAAAGCGAGAGAGAGAATCAAGACACTCGCAAGAGGTATTTTAAAGAAAATGGGTGGCACTTTGTGTGTACATGTCTGCTCGGCAACAAAGGTTCATAAATAACGTAGTTGGGAGGGTTGGTGGGTGAGTGAGTGAGTGGATGGATGGGTGAGTGAGCAGCAAGGGTGGCTGTATAGATGGATGAATGGATGGATGAGTGGATGTATGAGTGAATGGATGGATAGGTGAAAGAGGGTGGATGATTGGATAAAAGGGTGGATGATGGGTGGATAAGTGAAAGATTGGATGGATGAATGAAAGGGAGGGAGGATGAGTGAAAGGAGGGATTGAGTGAAAGGGTGGATGGTATAAAGGAGTGAAAGGGTTGATGGATAGATGAATGAAAGGATTGGATGAGTGAAAGGGTGGATAAAGAGATGGATGAGCGAAAAGATGAATGGATCGGTTTAAAGATGGATGGATGGATAGGTTTAGATATGAAGGGTGGACAGACGGCATGATGAAAAACTAAATGATGGACGAAAAACTAAATAGACGACAGAATGTAAAAGGTAAATGGTGGACATCAGCAGGTAAATGGTAGGATTAAAGGATGAATGGATAGATTGATGGAAGAGACAAGAGATAACTTCTGGGGAGGGTCATGATGATTTGCTTCATTTGCTTGGTGTCATAAGATCTTTGGTTCGAAGTGGGGGTATTTTCAGTTTCTTCGTACTCACGTGCTCAAAAGTATATAGTATTGTGCTAAATAACAGCAATTAACAGTATGACATTAAGAAGGCGCAACTATTGCAAAAAAGGTAATGTTAACATATCACATTTCTCTTTCATTTTGTGTAATGAGTTAACCTGCTTTTTTATATAAACACATTTATTATGTGTTTTGGTGTGTGCTGCAACTATTATAGAAATCGTTAAGTATCATCATGTCTTGCCCTTAGCCCCGCCCCTAGCCCTGCTCACTCCCTACACCTCTAGCTCATGTTAATGAGTACCTGCACTAATTTATTCCCATTTAAAGCACTGAATATGAATGACCTTCAGCATCCTCTACTTGATTTTCCAGTGAATTCATAACAATGGACATCTGGGATACCTGTTGCTTAAGCAGACGGAATTCTGTTTGCAGGGTGATTATGTTGGTTTCTTATCCACTTTGTCTGCCACTTTGGGTAGATTGGCACATAATAGATTGACTTCAATTTAGACACCTGCGATCTGTCCCTGTAGTGCCTCCCTAGAGTCTTGTATAGCTGCACGCAGAGCCATCCTAGATGGCTCTGCTTCATGCTCTGGGGATTGCCCCGGGGACACAGCCTGTCCGTGCCGGGTTCTCCTGTGCAGAGGTTGGCGAGTGGTGGTGCATTGGGTGATGGTATCATCCTGGGTCTGTTGCTGCGACCTGTCCTTGCCCATTGTAGCAGTGCAGCCTTGGGCCCAGGCACAAGTACGCCCACCACTGGTCGCAGGGCTGCACTTGGGCAGTTTACTCCAGGTTTTTCCAAGTGTGCCATGTGGTTGGACAACGGCCCTGCATACAGTACACAGCTTGAGGCCATGGGGGCCCAGAAGGAGGTGCAGTGTGAAGACAAGGCTCAGTGGAGGGTAGACACCCCCAGAGAGCATCCATGCAGAGGCACCCTTCCACCCCAGAATCAGTGGGACAGTCCCACACCAGGGCACGTCAGAGCACAGCTTCTGCAAAAAGTTAACAGGTGGGTGTGCCACCGCCGTGGCCCTACAACACAGTGGCTGAGCCACCAGTAGAATTCCCTCACTCTGGCCATGGGCATCCTTCAGGTTATCAAGATCGCTGACACTGAACCCAGGTGTGTCCTCTGGCTGGCCGTTGGACAGGTTTCAATGCAGAGTCAAGGATCTAGATCTGTGATGCAGGCAGGAGAACATGCCCAACGACCCGGTTCCCACAGGCCTCTGCCATCATGCCCTACCCAGGAGCAGCGCACTCACCACAGGAGAGCCAGGTGCCACTATCACTTCCACTGCGACACACCTGACTGGGACAGGATTGCAGCCCAGGGTCACCTGCTGGACAGGCAGCTTGTCACTTGGTCTTTAGACCCAACAGAAGTCAAGGGCATCCCAGCGCACACACCCCCCCAGTCCAAACAAAGCTCTAGCAACCCAGACACACCATGGGTGTGCTCTCAGTCCAGGGCCAGCCACCCTGGGGCGCCCCGCACCACTCGCCCCAAAGGTGAAAGTACGTGAGAACAGCAAGCGACCCCCCAGTTGTCTAAGCCCGCACCAGGATCTTCACACTCTGGGAAGAGCCAGTGGGGCGTTGCAGGCAAGTGGTGCCCTCCACGACCAGTTCAATGAGGTGAGCAGCTGCGTGACCTTGTTGGCCCCTCACTGCTCTGCACCGCACAGGGTCCCTGCAGCCGCCAATCAGTCCTCAGGGCCACAACACACACCACAACCTGGTGGGCTCCCCAGTGTATATACAAAGGTCCCAGTGCCCCCGAGCTTCACCGCTCCAGTCATCTGTAGGAGGACCTACCAGAGTCGTGCCCCATCTCACTCAGTTTTCCTCTCCACTCTCCTTTGCTCTCAGATGCAGGTGTGCACCTCTAATGCCCCCATATTCAGCAGCAAGCCGGACCACCACCACTGACGGAGGCAATGCTGGAGTGGGCCTAGTCCACCGAGATGGCGCTGCCAAGAAGCCGACAGGCTCAGCCTGCAGCAAGGTCTCCAAAACCCTGTGGATGGGCCTCCACTCTGACTGAGCGGGCCTTCAACTGTCTACTCAATCATCCAAAGCACCTCAGCCCCCGCCGCACAGTATGCGTGGGACAGTTGAGGCGTGGCCACACCCAGCCAACCCAGCCCTCACACCGGCTCCTGCAGGTGCAGACATGGGATCACGCCATACACAGACAGCCAGAGCAGGAGCAGGGCGGTTGATCAGTCTGTCGCCAGGGCCCAGGGAGAGCCCACACCCTCAATCCTCCATGGCAGCAAGTTGCCAATGCCGCACAGCAGTGAGGCCAACACTCGCAGTCACTGAGTTGCAGCTGGTGGATACAGAGCTCAGGCCGGCCAATCCTAGCCCCACCACACGAGCAGGCCCAGCACACTCTCGGCCTCCACAGCGGCAGGTGCTTGGTCAGTTTCGCCACGGGTTCTGAGGCAGCTTCGCCTGACCACACAGGAACAGTCCACATGGGGCATGTGATGTGAATTGGGTGGATGGAGAGCATATAGCCAGGATTTGTCGGTAGGGAGTGAGGGTGATGTACCCTTGACGCTCAATGGGTGTAACTAATAATCTGCGTTTCAACAGTGACATTCCCTGTGCTTGTTTCTCCTGCTACTATAGAAAAGTGCTGATGACGATACCGTGAGTTAGTATGTGAGCAACAGCTCATGGTGGTCACGTACGTGAGGCACTTCCTATAATTTTTTACTTTTTTTTTTATTCCTTTTTTTAGTGGTCCTGAAACACCATACGTATTAAAAAAACACTGTGACATGAGGTCTGTCTCTGAGTTTTACTGGAGCATGACTGAGCCCTATGTATGACAATTGCTATAAAGCGTTATAATTTGAATGCTCTTCTATGAGAAATATTGGTGTGAATGGCTCCAAGGGCTTTATTGTTGTAATGACTTTTTGAGTGGAGGGCGCCCTTGGTGTCTTATAGTCCCTCTACAGATGGTGTTTTGCTGGAGATATTTGTGCCAAAACGACCCTGATGTTATTTTTGTTCAAGAAACTCATTTAAGTAAGACCACCATTGTACGCGTCACAGTCACTAACCCCACCAATTCTGGGCATCCACCCCTCTCACTCCTCCTGTTTGTTCTGGTGTTCAAACCTCTGGCTTATGGATCTGGCATACACAATCAACAGCGTACATTTCATTTGGAAGCTGAATACACAAACTTAACTGATTTGTTGACAATATACTCTTTGCCAGGCGCTGCCCGTGCAGGTAAGAGCGGGGGGATTCGACATAGGACAAAACCATGGTTTCTTATTTTTAGTTAAGCTTCCCTTATCGTCGTATGTCAAATTGCCTCCACCCCGTCTCACCGTTCTTACCTGCACGAGCCGCGCCTGCTCCTTACATTATCCAGTTCCTCAGAATCTCTCCCCTCCCGGATTAGCGCTCTAGATGAATTTGAACAAGTGTCAGGTTTTACCACCAATAAAGAACAATCTATTATTTTCAACCTAACCGTCCCCCTGGTGAATCTCCATCCCCTCCAAACATTGACACCTTTTCGGCGGTCTAAAACCTCCATCAGATTCCTGGGCCTCAACATCAAGAGCCACCTTGAAATGGACCAGGGCTAACTGGCTATAGCTCTGTGAAAGTATTCTGGAGGACCGTAGGCGATTTGGCCACTCAACCTGTCATAGTTGGGATGCATTCTCATTAAAATGAATATCCTTCCTTGAGTCCTATACCTACTCCAGGCACTTCTGACGCCAATTCCTGTGTCACATATTCATTTGGAACTTGCAAAGGTATTTCAGGTAACAGGAATGCTGGGTAGAAACCCTTTGTTGCTCTGTCACGTTCCGTGTCATTTTCCAGGAACACTTCCTTTCGCCCTTTGCTAGCAAAAGATACACTTGGACAAACAGCATTGGGCTGCAATCCAAAGCGTTCTGCATTACTGTATTTTGCACATTTTTGTTTTTGTAGATTTTTATATAGCGCGATTTAGACCCGAAGATATCAGAGCGCTTTACACGAGCACCAGTTTCGTTACAGATGGACACATTCATTTTTGTGAGGCGCGGGGAGGTTAAGTGATTTGCCCAAAATCAGAGGATGTTGAGCGTTGATGCCGAGACTCGAACCCTGTTACCCAGCATCGAGGTCAACCGCTCTAGGTCTAAGGCTACATCCTCACTTTGCATCAACCGCATTGGGTGGTGTCAGAGTTGGAGTGGGAAAGAAACAAGGCTCCCACTAGTGAGTTAGGAAGCTAGAAGTGGCCCTTGATTGCAAATTGGGTCAGTTCTGCACTTCTAAAGATTTGACCAGATTTATCATAGTATTACATTGCCCTTGCATCATGTATGGTGTCGGAAGGACAATGTAACGTGAAAGTCAGCTTTACCAAGCAACGCAAGGCCCCCTTGCATGGCCCTGCATTGCTTGGTAAATCTTTAGGAACGCAAGGCATTGCAAGTCTACCACAACCTGGGAATGCGGCAAAATGCCACTCCTCTCCAGAGCAGGTGCGAGAAGAAGAGATATCTTTATTTCTCCTCGTTATTTCCTCTTTCTAGGTGTGCTGCAAACATCCTACCATTGCTGAACTTTAGTGTCTGTTTCCTGAGGAGCTATCCTTTGCTCAAGTCTCTCCAGAGAATGTGGACATCTTGGGCTCTCAACAGAGCACAACACAATACCATGCAGCTATGGTTCTGATATTGGGACTTTCCAAAAAGCATCAAACTGCTCATTTGCTCAGTAGACGTTATGTCCTTCTCAAGGCGTCTTAATAAACCAGAGATCCAAATGAACAACACAATCATTTTACTATTGCCAATAAGGTCACTCAACACAATCTGATGGCCCTAAAGTGGCAACAGTGGTTTCTTGCAGGCATTTGCCTTTCAGAGAACTACGCAGTGCAGCGAGATGGCCCACTACACGAACAAAGAATTACACTCTTGAGGCTTCTTCACAAAGCCAGGAGGTTTTGCAGAAGGTATTTGCCTAACCCTAAACTTCCTGATGATTCCTCCTCCTCCATCCTACATCTTCTCCATGTTCTACTGAAATGGTGAGAAATTGAGCTAGGAGGGAGGAGTAGGACAAAGGTACTTTCATGCTGACTTTGTTGTGCCTTGGCTGTAAGTGCTCTCCAAATTAACAACACCCCATCACTGACCCTAAGTAATGAATCACCCCCAAAAAACATAGATCTGCTCCTTGTTTTTTAAGGAGTGGACTAAGTGAGGACTCACGCCCACGTGGTGAAGAAAAGGGTGTGCTCGAATATGGTGCATGCGTTTATTTATGGAACTTAAGTTGCTGATCTTTAAGCATCCATAAAGCTCATTTGTGTCCCGCTGATATGTTGCCTGGAATGGCAAGAACATATGTACTCAGACCAATGTAGTGGTCACAAACATAATTTTTATCCTTTTGTGTTTTTTACACATTCTTTATTGGTTGTTGTCAATCTCAACAGAGAAAGAAAAGGAGCAAACAATACATAGTTGCCATTGAGTACATAGTCACAGGGAGTCACAGTACAAAGTCCATAACACAAGCTGTAAGTAATCAATATATATAGGGTAAGCCCCGACATCAGGTGCCCTGAATGCCGGTAGGTCCAAGTACACAAACTCCCTGGCAAAAGGGGCCTTATTCAAGATCAGCTTGACAGTATGTTCCCATAACAGTGAAGTGTGTTTCACCAGGAATGGAACTTGGCCCTCTTCCCGCCCTCCCGCCATCACGATCTAAGGTGTGAAGGTACATGAGGTGTCCATCAGCAACTTCTTCTCGCGTTATCTGGTGTACTGCCTGTGGCACTTGCAAGGCCAGGTAATATTGCTCCAGATGTGGGACTGCCAGTACTCCCTCCACTAACAGACAGAACAGAATATTCCTGGTGGCCTGGGTGTGTCCTCCCGCCCATATCAGAGCGAAAAGTAGGGTGTTCAGTTGTTGGAAGACAACCGGGAGAGGTGATCAAATGGACATTTCAAAATAATCACACAACCCATGATGGAAAATGTTCCAAAATTGAAAGGAGGAGCAGTGGCCCTTGATGACCTTAGGGATCTTGTATTATAAGCGTTTCTGAATCGTGTCTGCCACCATCATGCACAAATAGCGGAATCTATCAGTCTCCCACCTGAGAGGTGAGACCGGGTAGGTCACGTAAGCCTCCAAACGTAGGGCACCCAATGGGAAGAGTAAGGATTTCTGGTAATTTATTTGAAGGCCAGATATCTCCCCAAATCTGGCCAATCATTCCAGCAGCAGGGTAAGCGAGTGTCTTGGTGCTGACAAGTAAAAAAAGGGCATCATCTGCATGAAGAGACACCAAGTGGGTGGTATTCCCCACGGTGATCCCCAGGGCGCCATCTCATGCTGATTCCAAATGGCCATGAGCTTCAAGGCGAGGACAAAAAGGAGCAGAGCTAGAAGGCAGCCCTGTCACATTCCTCTACTAATGTGCAGCTTTCATAACATGGTTTACCCATCCTCACCACGGCATTAGGATTTGTATATAATAGTTTCACCCAAGAGCGAAATTGAGCTTCCACAGATGCATAACAAGCATCGAAGATTGAATGGAGAACAACTGACTGCAGCTGAACACAGACAAGATGGAAGTACTTATTTTCTGCAACACAGGGAACGACTCTAGGACCTGCACTCTCACCCTCTGACCACACCAAAATCCTCAGAATCATCATTGACAGCAAGCTTACCATGAAATCAAAGATCAACATTGTCTCCTCCGCCTCTCTTCCTCACTCTGTGCATGCTATGTAAGATCTTCAAATGGCTACCCCTTACACCCAAGATGCACAGGGACACAGGCCCTTGTCACCAGCCATCTAAACTACAGCAATGCGCTGCACACCTCCTACAGAGACTTCAGACCATATGGAGCACCACAGCCAGACTCATCCTCAGCCTTTCCAGATGAACCCACATCACACCTCACCTCAGGAAACTCCACTGGCTTCCTGAACAAAACAGATGCAAATTTAAGCTGCTGACCTTCGCACAAAAGGCTCTAAACAACCAAGGACCATCTACATTAACCACCGCCTGAACTTCCACCAACTATCTAGAAGGCTATGCTCCACCTTCCTTTCACTTTCCCATACCCCCTGCATCTACCGAAGTAGAAGTCGAGGACACTCCTTCTCCCTCATTGCAGCAAAGACCTGGAACAGCCTCCCCATGCAACTCCGGATCATCACCTCACTTCCAGAATTCCAAATGACCCTCAAGACCTAGCTGGACCTGCAAAGCACTTGGATACCCTATCTGGTGATTAGCCATGCTTTATTAATCTTGATTGATTAAATGTTTGATTGAGGATCAATCGCCATTGCCCCCAGCACCTACACGAGGTACTGCCAATCGACTGTATCAACGGCATTGGCAATATCTATTGAAACAATGACGAGTTTGTCCTCCTTACAATCCACCTCATGCAAAATAAGTGTTAGCCTCCCAAGGTTCATTGAGGTGTTCTGGCCAGGTATGAACCTGCATTGATTGTCATAGACTAGTTGCTTAATAACTGGGCACACCCGGAGAGCGAGGGTTCTGAAAAGGATTCTCATATTTGTATTAATCATGGACCAAGCTCTATAGGAGGAGGGATCCGAACTATTGGCCCCTGGTTTGAGCATCATAGAAATGTAACTTTTGTGCATAGACTCGGGTAGAACCCCGGAGTTACCAGCTTCTAAGTAAAATTCCAACAAGCACTGAGTAAGGGAAGAAGAGAAGGCCTGGTATAACTCCACAGAGAGGCCATTGCCACATGGCGCTTTACCACTGTCCAGATGGGGTAGAGGTACAAAGTTCAGAAAAGCAGCGATGCGTTCCAGATCAAGAGGATGAGGGCTGCAGTAGGCTTGTTCTAGCTGAGTCTTAAATGTATCCACTATACCACAGTGTGTGCATACATCCCATCCTAGAGAATCTTTAAGGTGGAGTAGAGGGGAGTGTGGAGTCTCCAGTCTGAGAATCCAAGCTAACAAGCATCCAGAAGTATCGCAATCACTGTAGAAGAGTTGGTGGTATGATTTTAGGGTATATTTCTCCAATGTATCCCTCACTTTCGTGATCTGACGCTGTGCAGTCAGCTTCCCCCGACACACGCTGGTCTCATTGGGGGGCAGTCGATGCAAGCGTGTCAGTTCCGTTTCACCCCATGACAGCTAAGATTGAAGGGTGTGCTTCAACACAGCCCAACACAGCATCCCTCGATCACTGCCTTCATCACCTCCCATTTAGTCACGTGACATGTTAGAATAGACCCATTTATGTTTATGCAGTGCTCTATGTAAGTTAGCAATTTTCATTATAGGCGCCATTTTATGCTTTTTCGAAACTGATCTTGTTCAATTCCAAGACATGCCCCCTCCTGAGTTTCATTTCTGGAACGTTAGGTTTTGTTTCAGTAATGAGCACACTGTTCATGTCAGTACATAGCTTTCTCACGAGATAGAGGCCCTCTCCCACTTGTCTGGTGGTGGACTCCGGATGGAACAATCTTGGACTCTGTTAGTTTGTGTAAGATATGAGCACTGAAACCTTTTTTTAAAATTTCACTGTCTAACTGCACCTGCTTGGAAAATTCCACTGTGGGCTTGTTTTTGCCCGGCTATGAAACATTCATAATGTATCTTTTTGCTTGTCGATTTCAGTTCCCTCTGTAGCACTCTTCGAGGCTGTGCCGATGGGGCTCCACTCTGAGTGCATCTGAATAAAACAATTATTGGTATATTCTCCACTGTTCTTCCGAATCTTCATTTGGTATGGAAGGCTGAGAGGTGGTCCGAGGTGACCCGGGTGGCCCCAAGCAGGTCACTTCCTTCAGACAGTGAGAGGAGGACCAATTTATCTCAAAGTAATCCGAGAGAGGCTCAGTAACGGTCTCCCACACCTTTTTATCTTGAGGGATCTCAGAGGCAAGTCTCCAAATCAAGGGTAAGCGATGCGTAGTCCCCCAGCAAATATGACAGAGCACTGGGGCATAGCCCGAAAGATAATGATACAAATGGGCTACCAAATGCATCCTCCCCCTCAAAGTGTCTGACACCAGTATACGATAAAATTTACTGTGTGAGTAGGTGAATAGCAGGTGAACTCTGTTGCTGTGAAGTGAGTGGCCCTCCATTTATCACAGAGCACCAAATTAGTGACTGCCTCATGTAGGGAAAAGTAGTTGCGATGTGATTCTTATCTAGTTGTATATGCATTGGTCGAAATTTTATGATGAGTTTTTTTATCTCCTTGCTTGTTTTAATTATGTTTCTGTTAATGCTGCCATATTAGTGATTTGTAATCTGCATGTACTAAATTGGTCGTATGACATTACAACATGTGGTTTTACAACACACATCTTTCCATCGCACATTTAACCACGCTTACCATTACTACGTTTGTACATCCATTATCATTAAAAGTACAGTTACCACGCAAACAACAAGCAAGCACACTTTCACCATGCATATCATTTTTCTTTCGATGCTATAAATGGACTGATTTTGTTATTGAATGTAAACTTACCTGTACGCTGCATTCTCTGTTCCGATTGTCCGTCCTTCTTCAAAGTGCTTTTTTTTCTATAAAAAAGAGACATTCAAGTGCGTACGTCTTGGAATATTTATTGAAAGTGAAAAAGGACTATTGAAGTGACACTGAACAAGAGTCAAGAAATATCTTTACCTGGAGTATATATAAAACCGGAAAAGGAAATGAAGTCTTTACTTGCAGGTACTTTTTTTCCGTTTTTCATTTCAGTAGTTTTCAGCTTTCTAAATATGGTGTGTGCTAGGGAACTGGTGGCATCAGCTGGTTAATGGGTAACTCAGGTGCATTTTAGATGGGCTCACAATCAAATGAAGGTGCTTTTTTCAACTGAGAGATACATGCAATAACTTTTTTAAAAAGAGGTATTTAAAAAACATTTTTTACACACAATTATTTCAACCATAACTGTTACTCTAAACACTCTTGTATTCCGCACTTAGAGTATATACTCAGTAATTTTATGTATTTGCCTGTTTTTATATGACAAGGTGCAGCGTGTCACATTGAGAAACAAAGCCACCCACTGTTCAAATGTGTGGTAAAGTCTTGCATTGTAAAGACTGCTTGCCAACAGTCTTTACAAAGTAAAAATTGCATGGTAAATGTTATGCGAAGTAAAAATTTCAGAGCAAAGGTTGTTTCCCCTCAAACCTTTACTGCATCATTTAAATTGATGATATGCAGTTTTATGGCAATAGCCAAGTACATTTTTTGACTGACTGACTGACTGAATAGCATTCCACTTCAGGAATTACAGTACTCTACACCTTTTCGTGTAGGTACCTAGACCCCTCACATTCCAGGATATGAACTTATATGCTCCTGGACCAACCATTGTCACTGTAAGTATGCGCGTAATCAATACTTCCCCCCTCAACATGATGGCATAAACACAGAAGAACTTGTATGACACCCCCCCAGCCCACCCCGGACAGGTATGACTTAGCTGCATTCTTATACAAGTCCAAATCTTTCAAATTGTCAGGACGAACACTATCATACCCTAAATTCCCAACAGACACCAACAAGTGTCAACTCAAAAGAAAGAAGGGGAACCCCTCCCCCCCCATTTCCGGGATCCAACCTCCCACCAACAGCTAAGGGTGTAAGGCTCCATTTGCCCCATTAAAGGAAAGTGATTACCCTGGACTGCCGAGGCCCAGGGGACAGTCATCAGTGTTCTTACAGTGAACATTTAGCATATCCTACCTCATGGCCAGGTATTGGCAGATCTCCTTCATGCATCCTATTGCAGTTCATCTCCATGAGGGACCTTCTCCCAGCCAATTAATAAGTGCCCCAATGCACTGGAACAAATACACTAGAACATTGACCTTCAAGGGTGGAGGCTGAAGTTGAACGGGCATGACATTCAGTGAATACAAAACCAACGTCAAGAAGAAATGGGATAAAGCCCTCAAGTCACGGCTGCACAGTCGGGCATTGGGTTGCTGACCTGTTGGGGAGATCCAGAAGTGCCACCTCCAGTAGGGGTCGCAGTAATCAGAGTTTCAGGCACCAAGGAGGGATCATCTGAGGCAGAGTCTATGGTACCGCCTTCTCTGACCACAATGCAGCTGGACCCCAAGGACTCTCGCCAGCCTTTACCCCCACCCCTGAGACTTCCACTAGAGCTCTTTCTTGTACAATCATGAAAGGGGTCTTCTGCACTGTGCAATGTGCGTGTTGGAATCCGGTCGGACATCCAGCCAGGACCACACTTCTTTAGGGTGTTAAAAAAATTGATTTTCCAGCAGCTTTGACCTGTAGCTTTGCAGGGTATAGTAACGTATGTTTGAGTTCATCTCCTGAAGCTTCTTCTTCACTGCAAGGAAGGACTTGCACCTCTCCTGGACCTTTTGAGTGTAGTCTGGGTATGTAGCAATGTTGTGGTTCTCAAAATGCGGAACCAACAGTCTCTACCACAGTAGTTCATAATCTTGGCAATAAGTGCCCTGGGTGGAGCTCCCGGCGGAGGCAAAGAGACCAATGGACAGTGAGCCCGCTCTATCACAAAAACATCCAAGAGGTCTTCAGGGTGCAGAGTGTGCCGCACCCATTCTTCAAGGAATGTCTCTGCCGACCGACCTTCGACCCACTCTGGAAATCAGAGGAGCTGCTCATTGTTTCAGCATGAATGACCTTCAGCATCCTCCACTTGATTTTCCAGCGAATTCATAACAATGGACATCTGGGATACCTGTTGCTTAAGCAGACGTAATTCTGTTTGCAGGGTGATTATGTTGGTTTCTTATCCACTTTGTCTGCCACTTTAGGTAGATTGGCACATAATAGATTGACTTCAATTGTGACATCCGCTATCTGTCCCTGTAGTGCCTCCCTAGAGTCTTGTATAGGTGCGCGCAGAGCCATCCTAGATGGCTCTGCTTCATGCTCTGGGGATTGCCCCGGGGACACAGCCTGTCCGTGCCGGGTTATCCTGTGCAGAGGTTGGCGAGTGGTGGTGCATTGGGTGATGGTATCATCCTGGGTCTGTTGCTGCGACCTGTCCTTGCGGATTCTAGCAGTGCAGCCGTGGGCCCAGGCACAAGTACGCCCACCACTGGTCGCAGGGCCGCATTTGGGCAGTTTACTCTAGGTGTTTCCAAGTGTGCCATGTGGTTGGACTACGGCCCTGCATACAGTACACAGCTTGAGGTCATGGGGGCCCAGAAGGAGGTGCAGTGTGAAGACAAGGCTCAGTGGAGGGTAGACACCCCCAGAGAGCATCCGTGCAGAGGCACCCTGCCACCCCAGAATCAGTGGGACAGTCCCACACCAGGGCACGTCAGAGCTCAGCTTCTACAAAAAGTTAACAGGTGGGTGTGCCACCGCCGTGGCCCTTCAACACAGTGGCTGTGCCACCAGTAGAATTTCCTCACTCTGGCCATGGGCATCCTTCAGGTCATCAAGTTCGCTGACACTGAACCCAGGTGTGTCCTCTGGCTGGCCATTGGACAGGTTTCAATGCAGAGTCAAGAATCTAGATCTGTGATGCAGGCAGGAGAACATGCCCAACGACCCGGTTCCCACAGGCCTCTGCCATCATGCCCTACCCAGGAGCAGCGCACTTACCACGGGAGAGCCAGGTGCCACTATCACTTCCACTGCAACACACCTGCCTGGGACAGGATGACAGCCCAGGGTCACCTGCTGGACAGGCAGCTTGTCACTTGGTCTTTAGACCCAACAGAAATCGAGTGCATCCCAGCGCACAACCCCCCAAGTCCAACCAAAGCTCTAGCAACCCAGACACACCATGGGTGTGCTCTCAATCCAGGGCCAGCCACCCTGGGGCGCCCCGCACCACTCGCCCCAAAGGTGAAAGTATGTGAGAACAGCAAGCGACTCCCCAGTTGTCTAAGCACGCACCAGGATCTTCACACTCTGGGAAGAGCCAGTGA
This sequence comes from Triturus cristatus, assembly GCF_964204655.1. Classification (NCBI taxonomy): domain Eukaryota; kingdom Metazoa; phylum Chordata; class Amphibia; order Caudata; family Salamandridae; genus Triturus; species Triturus cristatus. Next base: position 133,090,508 of record NC_140586.1, on the reverse strand, counting down.
GGCGTTGCAGGCAAGTGGTGCCCTCCACGGCAGTTCAATAAGGTGAGCAGCAGCGTGACCTTGTTGGCCCCTCACTGCTCTGCACCGCACAGGGTCTCAGCAGCCGCCAATCAGTCCTCAGGGCCACAACACACACCACAACCTGGTGGGCTCCCCAGTGTATATACTAAGGTCCCAGTGCCCCCGAGCTTCACCGCTCCAGTCATCTGTAGGAGGACCTACCAGAGTCGTGCCCCATCTCACTCAGTTTTCCTCTCCACTCTCCTTTGCTCTCAGATGCAGGTGTGCACCTCTAATGCCCCCATCTTCAGCACCAAGCCGGACCACCACCACTGACGGAGGCAATGCTGGAGTGGGCCTAGTCCACCGAGATGGCGCTGCCAAGAAGCCGACAGGCTCAGCCTGCAGCAAGGAAAACACCACGCCAGGTCTCCAAAACCCTGTGTATGGGCCTCCACTCTGACTGAGTGGGCCTTCAACTGTCTACTCAATCATCCAAAGCACCTCAGCCCCCGCCGCACAGTATGCGCGGGACAGTTGAGGCGTGGCCACACCCAGCCAACCCAGCCCTCACATCGGCTCCTGCTGGTGCAGACATGGGATGACGCCATACACAGACAGCCAGAGCAGGAGCAGGGCGGTTGATCAGTCTGTTGCCAGGGCCCAGGGAGAGCCCACACCCTCAATCCTCCATGGCAGCAAGTTGCCAATGCCGCACAGCAGTGAGGCCAACACTCGCAGTCACTGATTTGCAGCTGGTGGATACAGAGCTCAGGCCGGGCAATCCTAGCCCCACCACATGAGCAGGCCCAGCACACTCTCGGCCTCCACAGCGGCAGGCGCTTGGTCAGTTTCGCCACGGGTTCCGAGGCAGCTTCGCCTGGCCACACAGGAACAGTCCACATGGGGGTTGTGATGTGAATTGGGTGGATGGAGAGCATATTGCCAGGATTAGTCGGTACTATAGAAAAGTGCTGATGACGATACCGTGAGTTAGTATGTGAGCAACAGCTCATGGTAGTCACGTACGTGAGGCACTTCCTATAATTTTTTAAATATTTTTTTTATTCCTTTTTTTATAGTGGTCCTGAGACACCATACCTATTAAAAAAAAACACTGTGACATGAGGTCTGTCTCTGAGTTTTACTAGAGCATGACTGAGCCCTATGTATGACAATTGCTATAGAGCGTTATAATTTGAATGCTCTTCTATGAGAAATATTGGTGTGAATGGCTCCAAGGGCTTTATTGTTGTAATGACTTTTTGAGTGGAGGGCGCCCTTGGTGTCTTATAGTCCCTCTACAGATGGTGTTTTGCTGGAGATATTTGTGCCAAAACGACCCTGATGTTATTTTTGTTCAAGAAACTCATTTAAGTAAGACCACCATTGTACGCGTCACCGTCACTAACCCCACCAATTCTGGGCATCCACCCCTCTCACTCCTCCTTTTTGTTCTGGTGTTAAAACCTCTGGCTTATGGATCTGGCATACACAATCAACAGCGTACATTTCATTTGGAAGCTGAATACACAAACTTAACTGATTTGTTGACAATATACTCTTTACCAGGCGCTGCCCGTGCAGGTAAGAGCGGGGGGATTCAACATAGGACAAAACCATGGTTTCTTATTTTTAGTTAAGCTTCCCTCATCGTCGCATGTCAAATTGCCTCCACCCCGTCTCACCGTTCTTACCTGCATGAGCCGCGCCTGCTCCTTACATTATCCAATTCCTCAGAATCTCTCCCCTCCCAGATTAGCGCTCTAGATGAATTTGAACAAGTAATTAATTCGAACAACAAGAGAGAGAGGGTTAAGCCACACTCTTAGTCCCCCTGAATTATCAAAAACAACAACAAAAGAGTGTGAAAATAATGTAAACAGAACTGGTGGTTCATAAAACAGAAGAATTATGAAACTGCAAATCAATCTGATGTTCCTATGGAACCCTGACTCACCAACATAGTTGGTGACATGCTTCATCATGGGGTTCTCCTGGGGGTACCTTGTGTACCTCCAGTGTGCTTCAACGCTATGTTAAGGCGGAGCAACAAAGTCAGACTAAAGGAGTAGTGATTATTAGTGAAAAGTGAGGAAGTTAAAATGTCAAGATTCATCCACCGATATATTTAATTGTGATGAAGCTTAGACGTTTAAAAACAGTGAAGGATGTGTAATACTGACTATAAGTGGGTCAGATACATCCTGTTAAGATCATCTTGGTCGACATGTTTCAGCTTATTAAGTGTAACTCACAAAGCTTTCTTCAGGACCTAACCAAAAAATCCACCTTGGCGGTATAAGCTTACTAAAGCTTATCCTGACCTCAGGTGTAGTTAACCGATACACTCACGGTTTCGCTATATGCCTTCCACAACTCCAAAAGGATTTCTGTAAGGAAATAAATAACACAAATGTGTTGTATCAGCATATGACTATCATCTGTGTGTTATTTCATACCAGGAACAGATTTATGCAGTTTCTATGTAAGAACTAGGAGATCAATATGATTCTATAACTACAATAGACTGTGCTGTAACTCCGTGGTTAGCTTGAGAGATCTACAAATGACATTTGCATTGTGAATGATGATATAAACCTTAATTTTAGGAAATACTCAGTCAGACACTTCGACCAACGAGTCATTACAAAAATAATAAATAAAATTACCAAACCAGTGTGATCACAATAAAAACAAGGCACTGATGACCAAATGATTTTGAATAGAAAACAAAGGCACTCACGTATATGAAAAATGAGCTGAGCTCCTTAGGCAAGAAGGTGGGTGGCGGGACTACAGAACAACTGCATAAGGGACAAAAAACGGGAAGATTGCATTCAATCCAAAAGTCCCTCGGTTGCTCCGCCAAGTCAGCATTTAGTAAAGAAACGAACGATAGGGATAGAACCGTATGCGGTACTCACATCTTCCAAGTCCACTGCCTGGTTCTTAGACCTACGTGATACCACCGAGCCCGGAGTCAGCGACATGGTGGTCATGCTGATTAAAGTAGGGGAAGACTCCATATTGACCGGAAACCAGGTTCCGGCAAAAACAGACAGAGACAACGGACTTCTTCGTTTGTTGATCAGAAAAAGACTAGACCGTTGAATGCAAACACGTAGTTCAAAGCTTTACTCGATTTACGGGATAGACAGACAATATCACAGAACAGGGACGATCGATAATCAAAGGGCTTTCCGAGAAAAGCGGACAGGTTCCCCAAAGTGGAAAATCATTATTGTTGGTAACATGAATGGTTATGCGGGGAAAGCGTCATCATTCCCATTATGAACCCCCATCCCGTGTGATTTAAAAAAGTCAAATAAAAGCGTGGATCGAAAGAACACGGGGTATGTGAACGATCTCAATCCCATCCTAACGTTGTCATAGGGCATAAAAGTACTTCGTTCTTAGTACGCCAGAAAACTGAATTGGCACAATTGTTTGATAATGATAGTTATTTGCGCCTCAGAACAGTACCCCACGGGATATTATCATTAAGACCGGTCAAATGTGTGGAAAGACGGTAAATCCAGCGCTGTTCCTTTTCGAACAAAATCGCTGGGTTCACCTGTTCAATGATGGTCCAATGTAGATCATCCACCGTGTGGTTAAAACGCAGAAAATGTTCAGTTAGTTTCGTCATATTTTTCTTACATCGGATATTACTCCGATGTTCTCCAATGCGTAACTTCACCTTCCTGTATGAAATAACACACAGATGATAGTCATATGCTGATACAACACATTTGTGTTATTTATTTCCTTACAGATATCCTTTCGGAGTTGTGGAAGGCATATAGCGAAACCGTGAGTGTATCGGTTAACTACATCTGAGGTCAGGATAAGCTTTAGTAAGCTTATACCGCCAAGGTGGATTTTTTGGTTAGGTCCTGAAGAAAGCTTTGTGAGTTACACTTAATAAGCTGAAACATGTCGACCAAGATGATCTTAACAGGATGTATCTGACCCACTTATAGTCAGTATTACACATCCTTCACTGTTTTTAAACGTCTAAGCTTCATCACAATTAAATATATCGGTGGATGAATCTTGACATTTTAACTTCCTCACTTTTCACTAATAATCACTACTCCTTTAGTCTGACTGTGTTGCTCCGCCTTAACATAGCGTTGAAGCACACTGGAGGTACACAAGGTACCCCCAGGAGAACCCCATGATGAAGCAAGTCACCAACTATGTTGGTGAGTGAGAATTTGAACAAGTGTCAGGTTCTACCACCAATAAAGAACAATCTACTATTTTTAACCTAACCGTCCCCCTGGTGAATCTCCATCCCCTCCAAACATTGACACCTTTTCGGCGGTCTAAAACCTCCATCAGATTCCTGGGCCTCAACATCAAGAGCCACCTTGAAATGGACCAGGGCTAACTGGCTATAGCTCTGTGAAAGTATTCTGGAGGACCTTAGGCGATTTGGCCACTCTACCTGTCATAGTTGGGATGCATTCTCATTAAAAATTAATATCCTTCCTTGAGTCCTATACCTACTCCAGCCACTCCTAACGCCCATTCCCGTGTCACATATTCATTTGGAAGCAAATTCATATCTCTAACAAGATTCTGATGCCCCCTAAAGACAAGGGAGATTTGGTCTTCGCTAATCTTCTAGAATATTACTGGACAGCACACCTCTGATTCCTTTCAGAATGGTTCATGAGGGAAAAAAAAACACTGATTCCACGTGGTTCGGGCTGTAGCCTGTCGCCCACTATGAGATCTAGCCTGGCTTCCTCAACATGCCTGACCAAACAGCGCATACACGGCCACCCCAACTAAAACATTTCTCGACACATGGCACCAAATACCTATCAAGGAAGGTCTTGCCACTTTCCCCTCCCCCAACACCCCCATCAATATGAATCTTGATCTCACACCTGCTTTGAGCCTCACTTTATTTACTGAATGGGTGGAGTAAGAGTGTAAAACCCCGTAAGACCTCTTCTCAGGGAACAATAGGAAGTCTTTCAAACAGTGTAGCACGACTTCCACATCACAGAAAAAAGCCTACTCCAATACTGCCAGCTCAGACGCTGGGCTGTAGATCCATCAAATAATGGGGCAGCCACAAAGCCATTCACACACTTTGAGAAGCTGGTATATGCATTTGAGGGGATGAAGGGATTGGAATCTAGAAACTGCCATGCCATGCAGGAGTGGGTATTTTGTTACCCACCCTTATTAAACTCATTGGTTGATGATGGACTTTGGAGAGGAACTGTCACTCAAGGACTAGGATCACTTGTGGAGGGACATAACTAAATCTCTCAGTATCCCCCAGATGGAATCAGCATGCAAAGTGATTTTGCAGTGGTATCTAACCCAAGGCTGACTACATGGCATGTACCCCTCTGTTCCGGTTTTATGCAGCAACCAAGAACTGGGCACTTTATTACAGACATGGTGGTCCTGTGCGCTCATCCAAATATTTTGGAAAGAGATACTAAGATATATAAAGGGAACCTTGAGCTAATCCCTTCCCATCAGACCATGACATTCTTCTTTGGTGACTGAGACCATGCGTCATGGAAGGTAGGATGTGATCCGACTGGGTGCTCATTCCACATAGGTCAGGGGTGAATAAACAGCTGATTACCGTCTACTGGAAAAAAGAGAACCTTCCATCTAGCTCTCTATGGTTCCATAGGATGTGGCATGTTCAAGCCATGGAGCAAATAAAACACTAAATGGCTCATACCTAATAGAAATCAGATCACACGTGGCAGCCCTCATAGATTAGATGTCCTGGCTAGACCACCAATGCTGCACACCACAGAGGCTCAGGGCACTACAGCTCTTTGACTGAACCCCATGGTTACCACCTGATCCTTTGTCCCTGTGCCCTCTCCCTGGCTACCCTGGTGTGCTGGGCATACTTTTCTGTGCCTCCACTTCATGGGAGTACTAGCAATTACATCTTCCCGCTAGATAATTGGACCCGGGGATGCCAAGTGCCACCCACTTATATTCTTGTCTCATCTTATCCACATGCCCCCAGACCCCTCATTAAGGGCAACTATGGACAGCAGGGAGAACTATGGTTATTCCTCTCCAGGAAGCTTATGATACCTCCCCCCACCATCCGGACCAGCTCTTGACCTCTTGTCTTATTTTCTGTCTTTTTCTCCACTACTGTTACTAACGTTTAAAAAAAGAAATTGGAAGTTCGGGTTGGAGTGAGAGGGGAACGTTTATTATTCGATTCATGTCTTCTTCTTTGCGCATCCTAGAAGTGTCTGTGACCAACTGTGAATAACAGCGACCACATGGGCTTATTATTGAGACTTTTGCTCGCTCCACGGTTTAATATGTATGGTCCCAGTTATACTGCTTTGTTAAAAACCTAATTAAAAAAATTGCAACAATAAAGTAACCAACCCACTGTGCATGTCTTTTGGCCTTTGCTCCTATTGCAATTGTGTAAACATGTGACGTCACCCTAAAGGAAGTGGCCCTTAGGGGCCACCTGGGTTATTTATAACCTCCTGCTTCTACCTAATGAAGAGTCGGTCAGACAGAAGAGAATACAAACAAGCATATATTAGCAATACTCTGCAGAGGAGTCCAAGTCTGACCTGCACCCTAAGATGTCTGCCAAGGGACTGGCCCCCCAACAGTCTGCAACACATAATCATTCCTCCAAGAACCTCCAACCACGCCCACAGTGGAAAGTTACCAGCTTAGGCCAGAGGCACAGAAGGATGGGCTACCACCTGCTAGACGGGTACACACTATCACAGCCTCAAGGTTGCCGTGCTAGGTCTCAGTGTCTCCTAACGTGGGAGCAGAGCTACACACACGGATAGGTATGCAAGGGCAGAATGGCCCATTCATTAGTAAGTCAGAAGGCAAATTTAACAGGAAAGGAAATATTAACTAAATACAGTGTTCTGCTGAGGCAAGCAATACAAATAATGAGGCCTAGTTCAGACACAGCCTAATAGGGATTAGAAAATACAAAATGGAGTCACACTCGCTAACTGAAGCTCGCACATTGCAGGGATAATTCAATGGGTTGCATAACGTGAATACAAATGGTGTCTAATTTAGCCGCACACTGCTAACCTAATATAATACGGGATGAATGCATAACGAGAATGGGGTTTTCAAGCCTAACAACCCTAAGATAATGCATAATATACGTGAGACAGCTCTGGTTCTCTTCCATGATTAGGGCTTTAAGTAGGTCAGGTCCAGGACCAGACCGGAAACACAAAGCAGCCCTGGCAATTTTCTCGGACGTGCCCCCAGGGGGGGCTAGCGTGAAGCATTTCTGCTTAACAAAACCGGCCCCCAGCACTGCTGCTTTTGTTACTGCAGATCAATATTGCAGCATCGCTGCAAAGCAAGCGCCCAGTAACAAAACCGGTACCCATTGGTCCAAAACCGGCCCCACCCTTCTAGCCTCCCGGGCAAATGCCCAATGCCCGCTACGGCCAGTCCGGCCCTGATCGGGTGATACCAGTGCTGAGCAACGATGGTTCTTAAAAGCAGTGTTGAGGCCGGTCTATTTCAGGCTCTCCATTTCTGCCCCCAACCTCGGAGTGAAAAAAAAATCTTAACCTCACACTCAGGGTGAAAAAAAAATTCTAAACCCTGCAGCCGAGCCCTCTTTGACTGCCTTTGATGTAAATTCCTAGAGACCCATTGGAGGTCTTTCATAGTCTCATTTCAGAATATTATAAACAACAAAGCCAAAATTGTTGTTCACTTATCTTATGCAAATGACAATCATTGACAAAGCCAACAGGCCTGGCTTGTTGTAGGTGTATTGTTACTTGGTGCATTATATATCTGGATGCAATAACAGAAGCAACAAATTGGACGGCACACCATGCTAAGCACAGGTTTTAGCTTAGGTGTTTTAAGCCACGCCCTTAAATACACAGGCCACGCCCCTTTGGGAGGCCCCCTAGTTATTTCATCCCACTTAAAGCCCTGTTCATGATTATTGTAACCCATTGACAGTGCAGCTCACATCATCCAGTAGGAACGTTCTTAAGCTACATTTCATTGCCCCACGATTGAGGGAGATCGCCAACTAAATTCAACTATGTCGAGATGTCTTTCCGTTCTGTTTCCTTCATCGGGGACTGGATTGTGAAAGGGGCAGGAAGAGTCTTGTACGTGACGCAGATATTCGACGGAGGCTCCATTGTTTCTTAGCAGAGCCTTGCCTGGCGTGGCCCAGTGGTGTCGGGTCGGGCGCCTGACGCTGCGTCATCAGTGATGCTGTTTTCAGTCCCGACAATTTTCATCCACAAATCATTGCTATCATCAGGTCCTGCTGGACCCTATATTCATGTCCCACCATTACAGGCAAACATCCTGACTTTCTCTCAATAAAGTCTGCAAGAACCCTTCAGATAATCAAAGTCAGTGAAGCAGTCCCTACTACAGCTCACGTGTTTGACTTCTTGTTTGTGGTATATGTGTTCCTATTTGATAGGAATATTTCTTTTCCGAAATGTTTCTGTAGTTTTCATTTTCAAACAACATATAAGTCCTGTATAGCGCCTACTGCTTACTGAGTCACCTCTAGATGTCTGAGTGAGTTCATGGTGTGAACTGATGGTGTACCTAAGATGCCATGAGCACACATGCAGGCATGGTCGATGGGGCCCTTTCACAAGGTTCAGTTATAAAAAAAACTGCTGTATTTGTGCTTCATTCGACCCCTCACACCCTCGGCCCGGTTCCACTGCATTTGCTGCAATATCAATTGCTACGCCCCGGGGTGTAGGGATGTTCCTGACAGGGCATGATGAAGAGTTCAACAATTCAGACTGAAGGTAATGCAAGTGTCCTACAGTGCCTGGTACTGGGTCGTGAAGGCTTTCAAGCGATGTGCCCATCCATTCCTTGGCCTCTTTGAACAGCACATAGAGGGATGGTTATATATTGCCAATTGTAAGTATGATTCTATGGGAGGAGTGTGAAGGAGGCACACCGTTCTCTAGATGTTGATAGCACTGAAGGAAAAGAAAATGCAGCCCTTGGGTGTGTGAGAAAATGGTGAACTGGGGGAAATGCTAGGAAGTACAAGCAGAAGGAGTGAGTAAAACGACAAAAGTAACAAGCATTGGCATAGCCAATAGGTCTCGCCTTTGGGACCTTAGAAGTGTTTAGCCATGCAACAGTTGAATAACTAAATACTTATAAGGTCCCAAAAGCAAGACCTATTGGCTATGCAAAGCAGCCGCGAAAGTGAAAGTGATCGCAATCGTGATCACGATCAAACATCAAAGCGGCCACGCGGCCGCGAAAGTGAAAGTAATTGCGGTAAAGCGCGGCGCGCGCCCGCGCACATGCACTGTAGCTCTAGGCTGGCCTGGTAGCACTTTTTGGAGCCCTCTCAATAAGTCTCGCCAGACCAGTGCATGCGCTGGGTCAGGCGAGACCTAAAAAGGATGGAGATGAAGGCTGAGACAGGCAGCGATGGAGGGGTTTCAGAAAGAGATGTTTGGAGCAAAATGGCGTTAGTGACTAATGCAAAGAGAGAGTCTGCAAAGATAAGTGATGTGAAGGGGAGAATGGGAGTTGCTCATTTATCTGATACTGAATGCAAATCAATGCTGACAAGCACTGGTAAAGCCAATATGTCTGACGTGTTGTTGGTACATGTGTTCATTGTTGTGTGATGTATGTGGATGAACCAATAGAAGAAAGAGAAAGAAGCACGCAAATAAAATACCGATCAGGTGGCAGATGTGTCACGCTCAGGATTCTAGTGCATGTTTTAGGCCACCACCATTATTACATAAGCTCTCCTCTTGAAAGGGATTCCCAGTTATGCTTCCTTGGTCAAGCTTCTTTTAGAGACGGCCCACATTTTCCATCCCACTTAAACCAATAATCTCATCTAATGCACATCACAAGTTAATATAATGTCACATTACTTCAACACAACTTTTCCGTTCTGCACTATTCCTTTCCAAATCATTGTTTTAAGGTGTGTTAGTTAAAGTGCTATAATTCAAATGAATGAAGACTGCAAGTCCCAGCATGCATTGGTTTACTTAATGAAAATCCATGGCTGAAACGAGATAGGCCAGAGACATTGCAATCTGAGTTGTGTCCTGAAAGTGCAGCAACTACATCTTTGTGCTACGCGAACTTGAAATTCTGCGCAAACTATGCAACCAATGTCTGAGTATTGCAAAGTGTGCTTTAACCAAGAGCTTTGCTGGTGCAAGTTCTTCCACTTATTACTTGTGCAAAGGAGCATACTGTGGGTAGCACTGGTCAGTTTCACAAGCCACTCCACATAGTCCAATGGGAATCTGAACTGCCAATAAAAAGAGCCCGATGTAACAGCACTACTTTGGTTTTTGTGCCCAGTAGAAATGTGGCACTCAGGTTGAGTCTGTAGCTGCTATTTTTACCTGGTCCGTTGCACTGATATTATCAGCCTCAGCCATATGAATTGCCAGTCCTTTTCTGTATTTTAGTTCTGGCTTGACAGGGAAGCTGATCATTAGAAGAAGAAGAGGAGGTTTGAGAGTGGGACTGAAGTGGGACTGAAGCTCCACCAATATCATGTAAGCTTCCAATGAAAAACAAGGAATTGCACTTTTTGCCTAGCGGAAACGCGTATGTTCAATACGGTAGGACTTAGCTGGTCACAACGACAAGCCAATGATCATGGGGGATGTGTTCATATGACATTTTACAGCATAGGCAGTAGGCCTGACTTTTTTTATTGTCAAAGGTGAACCCTAAAGGTTCTAGACATTTAATGGTGGATTCTTATTGATATGTGGTAGAGCATGCATACAGGCATTTCATCCCAGATTACCATATTATGCAATGGTTTTGTTGCTGGTTATCTCCTCTGACCCCATGGGGGGATAAGGTTTGTAGAGTGATAATTCTTGCTAACATTGTGTTTTTGCAGCTGTAATTGTGTACATCTTTGCGCTTGAGTGACTGGGCACCTGATCATTACCTTGTAGCACAGCTTATTCTCCATACAGAAGGCTTCAGTTGGTTACAAAGACAAGCCAACGACAAAGGCGATTGGCCAGAGTGGTTTATTGTGAAAAGTTATGTTCGATGCCATAGTCTGATCTGTTTACTAAGAACATTATGATGACGGCAGTTGGCCTGACTTATTTATTTATTTTGAAAAGTGCATGTGAAAGCCAATAGGCCTTGTGAGGGTGGATTATCAGTGCTAAATTTGAGCCGATGGTTGCCGGTGTGGGTCAGCGGCACTCATTTTTGGGGACTTATTTTTCCTCATCAGACATTGACAGCGAGCAAGAGATGGAAAAACACACAACGGGACATAAGTAGGTAGAGATTAGATGGAAAACCCGTCACAAAGGCAGGAACCTGCAAGAGAGAGATAAAAGGTCAGGGAGTGTCTGGCAGTAGAATAAATATCCCCGAAATTTAATAGCACCGTCCGCGTGCTCAGAGCCGAGCTTTTGGCACCGGCACTCATTCTTTTACAAACTAAGTACTGTTGGATTATTAGTGCACCATGTTAATGCCTCACAACAGGTATTTTGTTACTTATAAGAGCACAGATTACCATGAAAAGCACTGGTTTTGGTGTTGGGTTTCCTTCCTGACAATCCCAGGGAGCAGAAAATTTGCATTCTAATAATCCTCATTAGTCCCTCATAGGAGGAGCTGTATTTTGATTTGCCGAAGTAAGTTTGTACTTTTTTGCACTGTTATGACTGTATGCCTGAGCGCTGCCTTGTGGGAAAGCTTGTGCTCTATACAGTCAGTTTGAGCTGGTTCAGGTGACAAGCCAAAGACTGAAGCTACAGGCCAGATTGGTTCATTGGGAAAGGTCATGTCAGATGCCCTAGGTCTGCTCTGTAGATTATTAAACAGACCACCAACATGGTAGGGCTTACTTATTATATTTGAAATGCATGTGTTAAAGCAATAGATATTGTGTATACGCTATGGACAATACCATTTCAAGATGTCCGCTTCATGCTATATTTGCATGGCACTTACGGCAGTGATATTTTTCTGTGTTCCATGTTTAATCCTTTTCATTTATCTTGCATGTGCATTGTGTGTTTAACTGGGGTTGTGCAAGCGGGCGAATGCAAGAATGAGTCAGTGAGTAGATGAATGGATGGTTGGGTGCAAGGATGATTGACAGAGAGCACGAATGAAGAGTGATTAAGTGATGAAGAGGCACTTTAAGTCAGACCTGTTGGTTGTTATGTCCATTAACACACAATAGTAACCAGTGCTTTACCTGGTTTCATGTGTTTTTGTTCTGGTCCTCCCTGCCTCGACCGGAAGCTGCAACCTGCATGTCGCACACAGATCACTGTTTTCAGGCGACGACCACATTCTTACATTTGCAATGACCGACATTGCTGATATGCTAATGAAGTATTCCTGGGCCTGTGGTGCAGGAATTGCTCAATTTCAAATATGCTTTGGGAAATACATTAGATGGCATTACCCAGTTTCCGAAACTACACAGAGAGCATGGCACGTATTCTCTTCATTGACTTAACCATTTCACAACAGCATGGTTGTACACAAGGCCCCATTGTTAACTGTGGTCTAGAATCCCTTATGCAATCTTTCTTCCCCAACATAAAAACCTGTGACGACGATTACCCCAAGGCGGTGCACGCATCTCACTGATGCCAAGAATGATGCAAGCTGGCATCTATGATTAAGCATTGTTTCCGTTTTGACTTATTGTACATGTATCTTTCAGATAATGGTAGCTTTTATTTCACGCACAAAAGAAATGCTGAGATGGTACATTGTACATTCAAGATCACTACCTCCCAGGCACAGTCATGTGCATAAGACATGCATGAACAAGGTGTGCACTAGATCAATCAGATCACTTATAAAGCACAATAGCTACTTCAAAGGGTGTCCAGGCACTAGGAAGGAAAATTTGGCAGACGACGACGAGGAAAAATTAATTATTTATTTAATTTTCCCTCATAAACCCTACCATCCCACCCCCCCCCAACCCAGCCCCCACCCCTGTTACCTGCACGGGCCGCTGCTGAACTTAGCAGCTGTGTTTTGCACTCTCTTAAGTAAATACTCAGGCACACCAAGGTACAAGATAGTAGCGTACTCAATGTGTGACCTGAATACCAGACGACTCACTGTCCTCTGAGCCTGACAAGTGAGCAGTCCCAGGAATTGTTTTGTTTTTTGTCTTAATAGCACAACACAAGATCCGACAACGGCAGAGATTTGAGTGCACATACATAAGTTTCAAACAATCTTAACTCCCTGATTCTGTGCCAAAGTAGCGGCGGGGGGAGGAGTGGCCTTGCACCCACTCACGACGGGGGGAGGAGTGGCCTTGCACCCACTCGCGGCGGGGGGAGGAGTGGCCTTGCACCCACTCGCGGCAGGGAGAGGAGTGGCCTTGCACCCACTCACGGCGGGGGGGAGGAGTGGCCTTGCACCCACTCGCGGCGGGGGGAGGAGTGGCCTTGTGGCCTTGCACCCACTCGCGGCGGGGGGAGGAGTGGCCTTGCACCCACTCGCGGCGGGGGGAGGAGTGGCCTTGCACCCACTCGCGGCAGGGAGAGGAGTGGCCTTGCACCCACTCGCGGCAGGGGGGAGGAGTGGCCTTGCACCCACTCGCGGCGGGGGGAGGAGTGGCCTTGCACCCACTCGCGGCGGGGGGAGGAGTGGCCTTGCACCCACTCGCGGCAGGGAGAGGAGTGGCCTTGCACCCACTCGCGGCGGGGGGAGGAGTGGCCTTGCACCCACTCGCCGCGGGGGGAGGAGAGGCCTTGCACCCACTCTGGCCAGCAGTGCAGGCCCCAGCTGGGTACTGCAGTTCCCAAAATTTCCATCTATTACTTTGAAGATTACCGTCCTGCGTCCATTTAAAAACGGTGGCTAGACAGTTTGTAAAGGCTATATAGGCCTCCGGGGTATATCTGTCCGTGGAGAGGAAAAGTTGAGTGTCGTCAGCATAATATATAGCCCGATCTCCAAAAGATTCCACTAGAGGGGCCAGAGGTGCCATATGGATGGTAAAGTGAGTAGGGCTCAATGACTAGATCATTGAAGTTACTTTTCATTTAAGCGGTATGTATACTTCAACGCATAGATCTACACAGAAAGTACTCAGCTGGGTGGAAAACGTCAGCCAAAGCTTTTTACCTCTCTGGGTAGGGAGTATCGTTAGTGTAGATGGTGGAGTTGAATGGAGGCTTAGGGGTGTGAAGGGACATGTTGCTCCCAGGATCGGACTGGGACTTAAAAAAAAGGCCTGGGCACTGAAATAAAAGCAACCCCTATTAGTGACGCTGATAGCTAAAAAAGTGGCTCACATTTGCAAGTCAGGCCAGTTTTGAACTCGTAAAGGCAAGTATGAGTATTTTCAAGGCATTGGAGACTGCATGCATTTATGTTTGTTGCAGATAATATTTGTTTTAATATAAGAGAAATCAACAGTAAAAACCGGCCCACCTAACCATAAAACAGGCCCACAAACTGCTAAAAAACTTCTAATAAACTGATCTGTGAGACCAGCCTATCGGCACTGCCTGATTGCCCTATCGCCATTCCATTCCTGCTGGCACCCTAAATATGGGTGTCTTTTAATATCCAGCCTCTGACAGGAAGCCCCTTTTCCATGTTTCCATTGCAACTAGAAGCGCCCTTGCTATATGACTACCACCGGAGACCCCAAAGACAGCAATCCAATCCAATCTTAAGGTCTTTTCGGGTTAGTAAAGAGGGCACAGCACCAACCTATCGCAAATCATTTCCATTTTGCCCCAGAAAGAACAGCTGTCCCATACTTGTGGGACCAAAAAGAACTGAAAGAAAGATGATAAGAAGGATGGATCAAAATATGGATCAAAACACATAGAAGGATTGAGGGAATGAAGGGAATAAGAAACTAAGATGCAGAAAACAAAGTAAGGAGGAGAGAAAGATGGTAACAAGAATGGTGACAAGTTGAAAAGCAGAATGGAAGAAAAAAGTAAGATATATGAAAAAGAGAGAATGAAATAAAAGAGGTGAGGTACAAAAGAAGGAATGGAAGATGGTAAGAAGTAAAGATGATAAAAGCTAAAAAAGAAAAAAGAAAGACTGAAAAAAAGAAGAAGAAATAAAAAAATTGACAAACTATACGATGGAAAAATATTGAAAAAGGAGATATGGATAGAAATATAGAAAAAGGGAAAGAAAGATGGAAATACAGAAAAAAATGATGGACTGAAGGAAAATAAGAAGGACATAAAGGAATAAACAAAAATAAAAAACAGATAATAGAACAGAAAGAACTAAAATGGAAAGAATGAAAGACATAAGGAAAGAGAGATGAAAGATAGCCTTTAGGTAGATACGCCGTATCTTATGTAAAGTTTCTGCTTCACAACTGAGTATGTTAGTAAAGGGTTTTAAGCAAATGTATTAAAAAAAATTGCTCAGTAGAATGCACAAGGTGGCTCTATTTAAAAAAAAACTATTTGGCTGGAGTAACTTGTTCATAATCTCTGAGGAAAGCGAATTACAGTAAGCTATGGGTCAATAACTTGGAAATATTCTTTTTCTGGCTACTCCTCTCCTGCTGTTATATATAACTATGAATAGAGAGTAGTGGATTATTGACGGGCCACTTGAGTCTACATTTAAAAATAATGCAGGTGCTCTTAGATGTTGACACATTGGCAGAACATGAAATTATGGACACAAGTGAATACCTGCTATGAAAATCAAACATGCAATAAGGAAAGCAGACATTTATTTAAGGATCTATGCATTTTTGAACCATTGTGTTATAAACAAATTAGGTATGGCTAATTATGCAACGGTCACTCAGTCAAACAACTTTATTCAGTCAATCGACCATAAAAGCACACAAGATCGCAATAAGAGAGGGTCAGTGGTCATTATTTGTGATCCTTTTTTAAAATTGACCTGGTG
Organism: Triturus cristatus; assembly: GCF_964204655.1. Taxonomy (NCBI): domain Eukaryota; kingdom Metazoa; phylum Chordata; class Amphibia; order Caudata; family Salamandridae; genus Triturus; species Triturus cristatus. The sequence continues at coordinate 133,074,572 of NC_140586.1, read as the reverse complement.
CATGAGAATTGGGATCATTGTTTGTTTCTATTAGTTGACTGATGTGGCCTCCAGGCTACAAAAGCGCCATATAAAACAAACATTGGCAAAGCTAATAAGTCGGGATCTGTCAATGCCTTCTTTGTTTTGTCCTGATTTTTACAAAATGGTATTTTTGGGTAAGCTCCTGGGCCCTCATTAGTCTAAAAGAAACTTTGGCTAAAAACAAAAACATTTTAGTGCTCAAAAAGCACAAATTGCCATAGAAGTCTTTGGCACTTAAATGAACTATTTTGTGTGTGAATGTGCACTTTGTAAAAGGGCAGAATGGTGTCACTCACAGTGAAGTTAGTCCATGACTGAAGTGGGCTGATACATTGCCATATGCTGTATACTGTAACAGCCAGAATTATAATGTGAATGACACACTAACAGACCAATCAATAAAGAGAGCTGGCTTAATGTACCTTTAAGTAATTTTAATATTCACATAATTTTAGTAAAATCTAAATGTATTGGCTAACTCTAGACCAAAAATGAAATATAATCACATATAGAAATGTGGAAAGAATAGTTTTTGGCTTTATTTTACTTTTGGTAAATTGCATGCATTTTTGCCACATATCAAAAGGCAATTGGACCTAGAAATTAAATTACTAAAAGTTGCATATTTAATGAAATGAGTGATACTTGTAAATAAAATGTGCTGGGTGTGATTGTTTTAATACTTTTGTTCCACGCTGTTTCATTTTTAACAAAGTCATAGCACTAAAGCCCCTCCTCAACCCACTGACTTCATTCGAGCCTCACTAAGCAATGAAGTGCAACAGTGGGCGTTTCCATCTACAGTTAAGCAAGAGACCATCTCTCTCAAGGCCTAGAGCCAGAGATGATGAAGTCTACAGAAAGAATGGCGGTTCTCCAATTAACATGCAGAGATAATTTTGGCTATCATTAAGCGTATAATGCAGAATATAAACACATCAGAAAACATTTAGGGGCATATCATCAAGGACCGGCAATAATTATCGCTAAGCGCACTTAGCGCTAGGATAATTATCGCCGGGTAATGTGTAATTTTATCGCTGAGATAGCGTGCTATTAGCAACGCTTATCTCAAAAGCGATAAAATTCCAAGCGCTAACTGCCAAATGTGAGATTATCGCTGGAAATCCAGCAATAATCTCACAAAGTTTGGCGATAGCTTGATGATAGGGCAAGGCATACTTAGCCATGATATCCACCTTACATAGGATATCATGGCTAAGTCAGTCTTGAAGCAGGCGTAAGGAAAGTAGCGATAACAGAGGTTATCACTACTTTGCTTGTCGCTCTGTAGGTTAGCGTGCCCATTGATATTTGGAGAAATGTCGCTTAGCGACATTTCTCCAGTTATGTCAGGGCAGGAACGCCTAATTTGCATCTCATTAGAGATGCAAAGCTGGGCGTTCAGAATACAGGCGCTAATGCAAGGTTTCACGTGATAGCGTGACCTTGCTGATTAGGCGATAAAATTATCGCCGCTTTTCGTCCGAAAACGGACGCAAAAGCGGCGATAATTTTTTATCGCCTCGTTGATGATATGCCCCATAGTTCCATTCTGTAATCTTCAAGCAGAGTATATAAACCCCTGTCACACAACTGCATTCCTCTTTTATTGGCTGCTCTACAGATAAATATATCTTTGTGTTCCCTTTGTTGTTTTTTGTAGTATAGTTTTCTTCCTTCTTTATTTTACCTTTGATAGCCATTCCAATTTATGGAGTGCCAATTATTTTTTCTTTTCTCTCTTTACTATGTTTCTTGAATTTTTTATTGTATGAGCACTAATGGCATATTTCTAAAGTTAAAATATTTCTCATTTGTTTAAATTGCAGAGTGAGCTGTTGCACATGTTTGGTAGGTTTTTTTTTTGGTTAACTTATCTTAGCAGAAGATTTGGCGTAATCTTTACGGTAGCGGACCGACACTCTGCCTTTGCATGCTCCACACATGCGTATCACCTTTCGTTATAGGCAAACATGAGTGTGTTGTCGGACAGGATTTCCCTTCCTGAGCTGTGTAGTGAATCAGCCACTTTTGTGGTCTGACACCCTATGATGACCCTCAACCACCACCATTCTGTACTGACTTAAGTGTGTTCTGTCTTTTAGTGGAATAGTCTTTCCACGAATAGAAGGTATGGGATGTTGAGGTGCAGTCTTGTGGGTGGTGGTGCACACATGTGCTCACTGTTGTATACTGAGGGATTCAGTGTATAATGTTATTTGGGTTAGGTGAGTTATGACTTTGACCTATTGGCTTTGACGTGGTCTAATGTCATTCTGCCTTCTGACTTTACCTTGCTTCAAATTTTTCTGTGTGCACAGTGGTGCTTGTAAGTTGTGTGGATGAGAATTATAGGTGCTCCTTTGACATGGTCTCATGTCATCTTGCTTTTCAATTCCATCCTGCTTTGGGCCTTTGTGTGCATGGCTTAACTAACTCTGAAGCCATTTTCTGTGCCTGCACGAAGCTGCAAAGTGGGGAGGGCATGATCTGCTCTTTCCTCCTGTTTTTCGCATTTTACTGACTAGAGAGAACTAGTTCTTATCAGAGGAATGTACATGCTTTGACTTTTAGTCATAGCAAGGGCCTGATCAACCATTGCTGTGACCTTGGAGCAAGCTGGTACTGGCTCTCATGAGAACTAGGGGGCGTGGCTTGCTAGAAGCTTCGCTGTGTTTTGAATGTGTATTAAAAAGGGGAGTCTACACTGGCTTGGTGGAAGTTCATCCGTGGAGCAGACGGAAAAGTGGTGTCACCTCTGAGCTTTCATCCGGTTCAAGCAATGGACTCCCCTTGAGCAAAGCGGGGTGAAATGATGGAGCATTAGGTGAGGTGTCTCTGCTACTAACTGTCTCTTGATTCTTTACTGATTCTCTCCTTTCCTTCTTATTTCTGATTCTTATATCCATACATATATATATATTTCTACATATATATATATTTGCCTTGATTGGGTTTCAATCATATTGTTGATATGTTAGAGTCTGCTATGTTAGGTGCATTTGGCTTACTGTGTGGTGCTATTTACAAATAAATACATCCCAGATATACCAATTCGTCTTGTCCTTGTAGCAGGAGGTGTGGACTCTTCTTGGCCAAGTATTCTGTTGTAGAAGGATGGGTGAATTCCCTTCTAGCAGGTAATTGTGTTATAGGAAGTTGGTCTAATCCTGAGCAAGTGATGTGCAAAGTCTGTGTATATATTGTTTTCTTGTCTTGCCTTTGGGGGAGTGTTGAAAGTTTGCCCACCTTAGGAAGTGCTGTGTATATGTTATATTCCATAAGTTTGGAACTGATATTTTTTCTCCCTGGGAAAGTGACGGTACATTCCTTGGTCCAGGGGAGATCTAAAGTTTGTCATTACATTTTTGGCGTAGTCGGTTGCAGGATCTGAATGTTGATTTAGAAGGGGAAGAAATATGTTTTCCAGAAATTGAAAGCAGACTCTTAGATATCAATTGATTTATTTGCATGGGGGTAGCCCATATGATGTGCTGGCTCGTGAAGTGAGCTAATCGTGCTGAGTTAGAATTGGTGTGTGTGTGTTTAAGTGTGTTTTGTAAAAAGTGCTTATAAATAGCTTGCTACGTTAGGCAGAAAGGGCTGGATCCCTTTCAAGTGTTTGTTAAGGAATGCATATCAAATGTTTTCAGTTGCAAAGTGAATGTAAGATGCCAGAGCATACTCTTGATGCGTGGGACTCCCTTGAGATTCCAGACTCCGGAGTTGCAATGAAGGTTGTTAAATTGATTAATGACATTTTAGACAGAGACAGCGGTGTTATTTTCAATGTGTTGGTTAATATGCATCAAACATGTGGGCATTTGCAAAAAGAATGTAGTGAGTTGAAAACAGAGCTAGTTGATGCCCAGTTTGACAATATATCTTTGAAGACAGAATTAAACGTGTACCGGGCTCTGAAGCTGTTTACTTTGACCAGCCAAAATGATTCAGATATGATAAATGTAACAGAGAATGCAGTCAGACTACGAGCTACACAGACAGTTTTAATTAATTCTTCTAAAGAGGTTTTTCAGCCAGAAAGGAATGTGCATGAAAGTAAACAGACTAATGTTTTAGGCTTAACGATCACCGGTTGTGGACATAAATTAGACATGACAGTGAATTATACATTTTGCTTTGAAAGAGAAATGCAACAATATGATTTTGGATGTGAACAGCAGATTGTGTACAATGATTACAGGAAAGTGCAGGGAAATTAAAGGTTACTTTTAAATTCAGATGCTGGACAAATGCAGATGATTCTGTGCTTTCTGGCTCCAAAAGATTGTGGACAGAACAGCGTTAGAGAAAATGTGGTTTGCCTATGGGAGATTGCAATGGTTGTTAAGTGGCATGTACAGACAGAAAAACAATTTGCACAGGATTTAATAGAAGGTCCTGAGGTGGAGTTTGAAACACAAGATTTTCAAGTGAAGGTGCCCCATGTTACAAAGGAAAATAATTTGAAACAGTACAGAATGCCAGATGGGCGTGAAGGGATCAGGGAGATCATTCAGGGCTTGACGGATTGAGGTGGTGACAATTCTTGGCGCATGACAGTTGATTATTGCGAATTGGACAAATATATACCTTCTTTGACTGATGCTGTCCCAGATATTGTTACAGAAGTAGCATGGGACTTGATATGTGACTTTTGATATTGCCAATGCTTTTTTATTTTTGATATGTCAAGAGCAGTTTAGTTTTTTTTGTTTTTTTCATGTGGTGATAGACTAATGACAGTTAAGAATTTGCTTGAATTAGTTAGACAGAATGGGGGAGCATTTTCAGATTAAAGAATGTGAAGTCTTGCTGGAGGTCAGGAGAGGTTAAAGCTGTTTTTCCTCTCAGACATGTAAAGAGTTGTTCATTTGAAAGCGTCTTTCAGATTGATGTTTGGGAGGCTTGCAATGAGATCATCCAGCAACGCTGAGAAGAGTTCAGGCTTTCCGAGAAGTCTGAGGAGGAATTCCTACGGGAGGGGTCTTCTCAGCTCCTCTCCCCGGTAGGCAGAGACAGCTTCTTGGAGATAGATGTCTGGGAGGCTTGCTAAGGCGCAGGTTCTCCTCCTCCCCCCCATCATGAGGAGAGTCGCAGAGCAGATAGGAGCAGAGGAGCAGACGAAAGTTGGCAGGAATGCAGTTCACTTCGGCCTTGGAGGAGATAAGGTGCGAGCTAGAGACAGCTGAGAAGTCTCTGCTTGTTATGTTTGGCGAGGGGCCATTTGGTGTCCGCAGAGATTTGTGAAGGGGGGTAGCACCTGTGAGGGGTGCAGTGAGAGAAGTGAGAGAAGTAGACTGCCCCAGCCCTTCTTGCTGTGTATAGAAAAAGAGAGATTTTATCAAGAATTCAGAGGCTAAAGCGTTGGTAGTATTCTTAGACAATTCTCCAGAGCTAGAGGAGAACTATGTAGACAGAAATGACAATATTATATTTTTAGAAATGCAAGGTGCTTTTGAAAAATGTTTTTTGCAAGAAGAGTGATGCTTGTTTCTTATTCAGATTCGCCCAGTTCTCTGCGTGTGCGTGGGACTCCCTTCTCCTGTGTGAGTGGGGACCTCCCTCTCCCCCCCTCCCCTTCCCCCTCCCCTTCACCTTTCCCTCCCCCCAAGCCTGGAGTGATCGCCAGACCAGATGGTGGCGGCTGATGCCTGTGGCTGACCAGACTGGATGGGGTCCTCCCTTGTCAAGGAGATACAGATGCAGATATATGCCGAAGAGCATGATGGACTGCTTCTTTCCAAGCAAAGAGGGATCAGCAGAGTGTGGAACTATTTCCTTCACGTGAGGTCAACTTTACATGCATGAAGGCTGTGTGTCTTCCACACAGGGTGACTGCTAGCGTGACTGTGAAGAAAAAAAAAAAGAAAGAGGGAACTACAGGATGTGCTTTGCCAGAACTGTTTTATCAACGTGAAGTTCAGATGCGATGGAAGACGGCTGTGTGTTTTTTCACACAGAAGGACTGTTTTTGTTGTTATGGATGGAGACCTATAGAGATGCTTTGCTGCAATCAGACTATATATTTTCTGAGTCAGGGACTGAAGAGTAATAACCTGTATCTGTATATGAGTTTGGCAGTGGAGTTTCCAGTTTAACCATTAGAGGCATTAGGAGCATTTAAGAGCTTGAATCAATTTATTTTGTGTCTTCATTTAAACATGTATCCAGATATCTATGAGCTATTTTTAGATGCACCTGAGTTATTGCTTTTACATGTATTTAGAGAATGCAGACTTAAGTGATTATTATATACTTTTGATGAGTTTTTCAGTTTTACACTGGAGTATTTCGATCATAGTTGCTTTTTAGTCCTGATTTGTTTTGAATTATGTATTTTTGTGTAGCCACTTCAACACATGAGTTGCTGTTTCGACATGGGCTTTTTAGTAGTTGTCACTTTTAATTTAGAAATGTGGTTTTAAATGGTTTTGCTTTCAACTGAGATGTGCAGTGCTTCAATGATAGTTTTGTTTTTCAGTTATGATATACGGTTGCTATTTGCTTTGCAATGATTCTATTTTTGCAGTTAAGAGATGTCGTGCTTCATTACATATGTGAATGGTGATGATCAAGGGTCATGGGGTGCAATGTAGTGAATCAGCCACTTTTGTGGTCTGACACCTTATGATGACCATCAACCACCACCATTCTGTACTGACTTAAGTGTGTTCTGTCTTTTAGTGGAATAGTCTTTCCAAGAATAGAAGGTATGGGATGTTGAGGTGCAGTCTTGTGGGTGGTGGTGCACACATGTGCTCAATGTTGTATACTGAGGGATTAAGTGTATAATGTTATTTGGTTTAGGTGAATTATGACTTTGGGGAGGGCATGGTCTGCTCTTTCCTCCTGTTTTTCGCATTTTACTGACTAGAGAGAACTGGTTCTTATCAGAGGAATGGACATGGTTTGACTTTTAGGCTTTGTCGTTATTGAATATACCTCTGGTCCTGATGAAGGTGACACCTATGCCATCGAAACGCGTCGACCACTGACCATTGACATTAGCATCCTGCTTTTGCAGTTGTCTTGTTAGTCATAGGAGATCATTATGTGTCTTGTGTCTCCAATGTTCAGTATACGATAAACTTCTTTTTTTTCTTTTTTATTGTGATAGATGTATGAATGTGGAATGCGTTGGTATGTATGCTGATGAAATTGTATGAAGATATAGTTTTTTTTGTGATTTAGATTAGTGTGCCCTAGGAATTACTGTTGATATGATGCATTATCACTGTAATGAATATAGTCAGTGATTATCAAATATTCCAAAAAAGGAAATGCAAAATAGAATAATTTTGTGATAGCATAAAGAAATGTATTGAGTCTTTTTAAGAAATATAGAAAAAGGTTAAATAATAAAAATTAAATTAACAAAAATGTTTACAAAATCTGTGTGTTGCATCACTGTTTTTAGGCCTGTCTTTCCTTATCACAATTAAATTGTATTATTAAAAATAGAGGTTGCGAGGGAAGTTTCATTATAGGATTGTCTTTATTTCCCCTTTTTCCCTGACCTTAAGTATATTTCAAGGGGGTCCCATATTTTTTGCTGTTGACTTTTAGTCATAGCAAGGGCCTGATCAACCGTTGCTCTGACCTTGAAGCAAGCTGGTACGGGCTCTCATGAGAACTAGGGGGCGTGGCTTGCTAGAAGCTTCGCTGTGTTTTCAATGTGTATTAAAAAGGGGAGTCTACACTGGCTTGGTGGAAGTTCATCCGTGGAGCAGACGTGTTGTCACGGAAAAGTGGTGTCACCTCTGAGCTTTCACCCGGTTCAAGCAATGGACTCCCCTTGAGCAAAGCGGGGTGAAATGATGGAGCATTAGGTGAGGTGTCTCTGCTACTAACTGTCTCTTGATTCTTAACTGATTCTCTCCTTTCCTTCTTATTTCTGATTCTTATATCCATACATATATATATTCACTGAAAAAACCATAGGTTTCACACATGTTATAGTTAGCTGGACATTTCACTCGTAAAAAACCAATGAAATTCTCCCGTTATAGTTAGTTCAGATAACTATAACTCGCGCGCCCGCAATCCACTGCTCATGACGTCACATATTACATCACTCATGACATGGTCAATGGCATCACTCATGACATCACTGATGACATCATCCTTGTGATAGAGTGGCGGTCGTGCGAGTTATAGTTATCTGAACTAACTATAACGGGGGAATTTCATTGTTTTTTTACGAGTGCAATGTCCAGCTAACTATAACATGTGTGAAACCTATGGTTTTTTCAGTGAATTTGCAAGGTTTTTTTTTTTTTTTTTTTTTTTAAGTTTTTTTATTTTCTCAATTCAGCAGCACAATTCATTATTATTTACAGACCATTATTTGTAACGAATAAATAAACAAAACCCATATATAGACACAGAATAAAAAACAGTATAGTCAGACCACAAAGAACATTATTAAATACATCATATCGTGTCATTACTGTATCCAAGTTCTGATCGGTTCCCAAATCGCCGCCCCCAGCTTTTTCTTTGTGATCCCTTTCAGTTTGTATAATGCCCATTCCATATTATATATAGCAATAAGTTTTGCTCTCCAGCTTGTGAAGACTGGTGGCTCAGAATCCAGCCACTGTGATGTTATGCAAGACCGCAAAACTGACATACAAATAAATTTGAATCCTCTATCCGATATCGTCTGCCTCCCCATATCTGTACTGAATTCTATTCCAAACAAAACCAGAGAGGCTGTGATAGATATTGGTATTCCCAGAGATTGTAACAAGAACCGTTCGATATCCAGCAAGAGTGGCTGTAAGGCAGGGCAAGAGTAAAACATATGTAATGAGTCTGCTGCATAGAGTCCACACCTTGAACAATTAGTCCCCTTACCAGCCTTCCATTTTGCTATTCTACCTGGCGTATAATATAAGTTAAACGTGGCCATATATGATTGACTTCTAAGACTACCAGAAAGCAAAATAGAGCTAGCCGTTCGCATTACTAATTGTAAATCCAAATTAACTATCGACAATTTCTCCTCCCATATTGCCTCCTGTCTTCCTAAGTCGTCAGTTTGTATTAACATAAGCTCTGCATATAATTGACCTATTTTGCATTTGCCTTTTATTAGATCCAAGAAATGGATTTGTAATGGGTAACATTTTCCCCCCACAATTGCGGCCTGTAAAGCACTTCTTAGTTGCAGATACTTAAAAAATTCCGCCTTTCCGACCCCAAATCTACTACAAAAAGACTAGGTTTAAAATCATTCAGGCGGCCTATGTAGTTTGGAAGAGATTTTGCAAATTGTTCTCTATTCCTTGTATTACATGGTATACACCGCTAGATTCGTCAGTCTTATTCTATGTGGTGTTTCAGGACTCTGTTATGCGTAGGTGGTCGCATCTGGGTATTACGTTAGTTGGTGATTTGCTAGAGCAGGGCGGGATTGTATCGTTTTCAACCCTGCAAGGTTTTTTAAATGCTAATTCCTAACTATAACGTATGTGAAACCTATGGTTTTTTCAGTGAATTTGCAAGGTTTTTAAAAGCTAATTTCTAAATATAACGTGTGTGAAACCTATATTTTTTTCTGTGTTTTTGCTTGGTTTTTTGAATTCTAATTCCTAACTATAATGTGTGTGATACCTATGGTTTTTTCATTGAATTTGTTTGTTTTTTTACATAATTTTTTTTTTTCCTTTAAACACTATTCTACCTATGTATATATTCATGGTTTTAATGCATTCTTCAATATAGAAAGATTCACCTTTTTCAAATAAATGGTTACATATAGTTGTATAACATAGTTAATATCTTCAACAAACCTTTATCTTTATTTTTTTTTATTTCTTTATTTTTTTTAGCGTGCGCGTACGGTAAGCTTACCGTAAGCGCACGCTTCGCTTTATTTACGGTGAGCGTACGTAATATTTATACTCCGTGTGCGCATGCTTACGTAAATTTTCGTACGCGTCCGTAATTCCTACGCGACGCGTAAGCGCATGCTTCATATGCGCACGCGCCTGCGCACGTTACGCGGAAGTGTACGAGCATGCCTGTAATACGCATGCGCGCGTGCGCGTGTCTTTCGTACGCGCATGCGTACTTTTACCGTACGCGCTCGGTAAGCTTAACTTGCGCGTACGGTTGGTCATGTGATCAAGAAACAACACTTTAGATTGGTTTAAACTACTTTCAGTTCCAGAATCTTCCTACACCACACCCATTCCCCTCATTACTGTTTGTGATTCTCTAGGAAAAGGAGCTGAATTGTCTTTGGGATACAATGGCAGAGCAGCAGACCTCTTCTGAGAGTGAGCAGGGCAGCAGCATCATCAGACAGAGAAGGAGGAAACAGAAGAGTTCTTTTATTTGAGAGTATTTTACATTTCCTGAGGGGCAGAAAAAGGTAAATGCTCCTTTAGTTACCTGCTCACTTTGTGAGCGTGTGTTATCTAGAGGTAATCCTAGAAAGAAGTATTCCTTTGGTAATCACACTATGTTGAGACACCTTAGGGATGTTCATTCAAGGACTTTTGCTCGACATACTGAAGCAAACCCTTCAGTAAGTCACCCGAGCACATCCGCAGAAGCTCAGCCGAGTACATCTTTGGCAGCTCAGCCGAGCCCTTCCTCTGCGGTGGGAGCATCACCCTCTTCTGCTCCTCTGGAAACGAACCCTCGATTTCAGAGGGTACAAATGAGGTGCACCAGATGTTATGGTCTAATTGTTCATGGGGAGACCAGTGTTTCCCTAATAAGCAATAAGATAGACCAGCACATCTGTGGTCCTTGTTAATATTCCCATTCTTTCTTTCCTCTGTCCCTGTATTAACACAACGGCTCTTTTAAGAGCCAACCTTACCTCACAACTTTTTTTTAAAATTTTTAATTAATTTTTTTAATTTTTTTTTTTACCGTACGCGTACGGTACGCGCATTTTTTTTTTTTTTTTTTTTTAAACAAAAATTTTTTTTACACCCTACAAGGTCCTTGAGGGAGTACAACGGAAATGAGAAAAGCAGATGGAGGAGAAGTGAAAAAAATGGAGCATGAAACTAAATGTGTGATAAATACAGAAATTTCACACTTACCTGACCAACAAAATAACTTATTTATAATAAAACCATCATATTTATAAAAAAAAAAGCTGACCCTTTCCTACAAATGCCATTCTTACAGAACCGGACCAACACAAATAAAATCTCTGACAACAATTCCTGTGTGCACACAGACTCATGGTTTGATTCTAGGCACAAAACAGCATTCCTCAGTGATACCAGTACACCTTAACTTATGATGAAAACATACTCCATAATATTTTACAAGTTCAAGACAGTTAAATATCTCCCAAACCACAAAATGTAAAACATAACTTTTAAACAATCACCACAATTCTAATATTTATATCAAAAATCACCACATACATCCCCCCTCAAACTCATATCTCACCTTTAAAATTAGTTAGTTGAGAAACAAATGTGGCACTCAAACAGCAGATTATCAGAGTCAGAATCTCAGAGCTGTACACCTCTCTCCTCCCACCAGAACCAGTAAATGGCAATGTTTCCCTCACTTTTTTCACACATGTTAATTACAAATCTCAGTGCTTCCAACATTTTTTCAAATTAAATCACACATTTCTATTGGTTGAAAACTGCAACCCCTTTCCAAATGAACCCTTCCCCCAACTTGACTTCTGCCTGCTACCATAGCAATAGCTCATGGAACACTGGTGTGAGCAGAGAGGTCAGAAGTTCAGCACACAATGTTTCTATTCCAAACAGCAAGAGTGCTTCACCTGTCAAACCTAACAGCAAATCCAAATTAATCTTCTGTGGGAACACAATTTTCTGAACCAATACAAAACATGCTTCTAAAAATGTACACATACAGCCTAGTTTTAACTGTAAAATGGTTTGAATCAGCCAATGAGTTCTTTTTATTAAAACAAAATATGTATGCCTCCATTTTACAACTGTCTTTCATTTCATATTGCCATTCTACTGAAAGACACCTCCTGAGTGCATCCAGATCTCCTTGAAAGATGTTCACAGTGTGGATTGTAGGTCACAGCTATGTCTTCTGGAGTGAAAAGTATGCAGAAAAAAGAGGTATGGTGAGAGACCTTGCTTTGCCAAATGTAGACATTAAATGGATTGGTCAGAGAGGGTTAAAGTGGCACCAATTAATGCCTTTGGTGAAAACCTTTCTACATCTCCCACAGCCTAACCTTATTATTGTGCACTGTGGTGGAAATGACCTAGGCACTTTAACTGGGGTAGGTCTGGAAATGCTTGTTAAGGACACCTTTGTGCAATTGATGTCGCTTTTTCCTCAATCTGCCTTTGTATATTCTAATATATGCCAAAGGCAAAAGTGGAACTGGTCCAACCAATTTTGTCCACAGATTGACAAAGCAAGAAAGCACGTCAACAAATCTATTTCTGCTTTCCTCAGAGACTATGGTATGGGTTCTATATACCACAACAACTTGCGTTACAACATGCAAGGCATTTATAGAGGAGACGGTGTACATTTCACTGATGAAGGCAACAGAGTCTTCCTCTTGAACTTTAGACTCTGCATCGGTACTTACTTGTAGGTACCACAAAAAAAACACTTCATAAACACAACGGCTCTTTTTAGAGCCCCCTAATATCTAAACACTTAAATTTCTTTTTTACTTCTATTTTTTTTGTTTTTTTTCTGCCGTGCGCGTACGGTAAGCTTACCGTACGCGCACCCCGCGATTTTTTTCAAACTAATTTAAATGTATTTTTCATACATTTGGGACCTTCTTGGACCCCCTGACAAACGCTAGGGGGTCTGCAACTCTCTTCGTTGCCCCCTTTTCACGATCTCCTCCTTTGTTTATCAGTGTGACACACACAAAATGGCAGCCGACACTTCCTGATTTCGACCGATTCGAATGTTTACAGTCATGTAACCACCAATCAGAATTAAGCTCGCGCACGGCAGCGTGCGCGTACGGTAAGCTTACCGTACGCGCTCGGAGAGCGCTTATAGATATATATATTGATTTAAATGCTATTTTCTCAGCAAATACTGAACACATTTACACCAGACCTACAAAAGGCACATCCCTGACCTGAGGACTACCTCTCTGCCAAATTTCAAGTAATTCTGTTCAGCCGTTCGGGCTGTAGCTTGGACTAAAGGTCCTATGGAAAAATGCATGGGGAAAACACGTTTTGGGACCCCCCTTTTTCTCAGCCACCGCTTGACAAATCCCCCCCCGAGACTTTCAGGATAGGAGCGGAGCGGAGCGCCCCACCTATTTTGAAAATTTCGCGAGGATTCGTCAATTGGCGCCAAAGTTATTCAAAATAGAATGTTGCGGATTTCCTATGGAAACACGGTCCTAACTATAACTATCTACTGGCGACCGCCAATAGATAATTTCTACATATATATATATATATTTGCCTTGATTGGGTTTCAATCATATTATTGATATGTTAGAGTCTGCTATGTTAGGTGCATTTGGCTTACTGTGTGGTGCTATTTACTAATAAATACATCCCAGATATACCAATTCATCTTTTCCTTGTAGCAGGAGGTGTGGACTCTTCTTGGCCAAGTATTCTGTTGTAGAAGGATGGGTGAATTCCCTTCTAGCAGGTAATTGTGTTATAGGAAGTTGGTGCTACTCCTGAGCAAGTGATGTGCAAAGTCTGTGTATGTATTGTTTTCTTGCCTTGCCTTTGGGGGAGTGTTGAAAGTTTGCCCACCTTAGGAAGTGCTGTGTATATGTTATATTCCATAAGTTTGGAACTGATATTTTCTCCCTGGGAAAGTGACGGTACATTCTTTGGTCCAGGGGAGATCTAAAGTTTGTCATTACAAGCTGTACAGCGTGTGACGCACTGGAAGTCACTGCAGTAGAAATGGGACTAGGACCAATGGTGGCCGTTTTAACTTGAACAATATGGCTTCTGCACTCATGAGAGCGTTTCCATGGTAACTGACTAAGGGTCAGTTACAGGCTCTTTGTGGTATTCACGCTTGCTCAACTTGAGAGATCGTGGGTTGTTTTCATCTTCAGGCAATTTTTTAGGTTTTTTGGTGTCTTTATGTTATTATTTCATTAACAACTGAGGTACCAGACCTACTTCCTATTGAATTCAATGAGGAAATATTTTTTTTAATATTTCAAGGAGAGCTAAGAGCCGCAGTTAGGGAAGCAGTGGAAGCTGTTTTGTGAAAATACAAAAGAAGTGACCCTTCAAAGGTGGATTGCTTTTCTGTATCAAAGGACAAAGTTCCTGTTTCTGGGAAACAAGGAGATAAGGCTTTCAAAAAGAAAAGGCACCTTGAAAATAACAGCTTTATGAGGGGTGAGAAGTCTACCCATCAGTGGCGTAACGAAAGTTTAAGGGGCCCCCCTGCAATGTACTCAGAGGGGCCCCTGCTCCGGATTTTATCCGGAGCGCTCAGACCTGAGCGCTGTGCTGAGGGGGCCCCCTGCAGCTGGGAGGCCCCCATGCACCGCGGGGGATGCGGGGGCCTGTGTTACGCCCCTGTTACCCATTTGGTGTCTGGTAGTGCTAGTGCTACAACAGAATGCAGTGTCCTTGGCAGCACAAGTAAAGGAGTCCTTAGTGGCACAAAAGATGGACAAGGGTTCTATTCTATAGATGAGGATCGAGATTGAAATGGGGGGGGGGTTAGATTTTGATTAATATGTCTTTGACCCAGAGGAAAGGTTTGATATGTTAGAAGGTTTAGATGATGATTTAGAATGACCTTCTCCCTCAAAAGAGATGAAAGACCCTCGTGATGAGGACATGTTTAACCCTAATGTAATATTACCACCCTCGTATTTTCAAATGGTGGGCCAAAGTACATGTTGAAAAAATGGATTACATTGTGGCTGAGGAAGTCTCTGAATAGGAAGACTCGTAATGTTATGTGGGCAGAGTGTATAAGGCTATTTATTGAAAATTAGATCTGCAACACTCCTAATGTGGATCCAGACTTGATTGAATTTCTCTTTAAAATAGGAAAGGATAAAAAAGGGCATTGAGCATTGGCTGAAACAATGTCAGGACAAATTAATGGATGTTCTGGGCCTCGTAGCACATATTTTAGATATGGTTGAGGAGGCATATTTAGAAGATATGATTATTGATGTGGAACTGTTAACGTGCTATATGGAATGTTGGAAATGCAATCGCTGGCCTAATAACGGAGAGAAGGAAGGCAATCCTTATGAGAATGAATCCCAAGTTAGTGGGTTTAGCCAATAAGGAGTCAACTGGTGAGCCTAATGGACTACTCTCTGGTGAAGGCTTTGTTAGGTCTTTGGGAAAGTGTCTCCACCTTTACTGCCCTAAGCAAGGACCAATCAAATATGAGATGTGTTTTTAACTCTATAGTTTTTAGAAGGACTTATATGAGGGGACTGACTGTCAGCCATGAGTTACAGAGGTCCCGTTATGACTATTCACAGAACTGCAGAGGTTTCATACAAATTTTCCAGCCCAGCATGGGCTTCTTTCCACAAAGAGGAAGATTTGGTTTTTCCTGTGGAAGTAGATCTAGATTACAAAGTTCTGGGGATCAAGGTGAGTTCAACTATTTCAATTAGTTCTTCCCATACAAAGGTGGGTGGAAGACTAAGGTTTATTAATCACAATTGGGTGAAAATAACAAAAGACGCATGGGTTTTAAAAACTGCAACAGGCTTCAAGATAGACCTTTCAAAGGTTCGCATTCAAGAATCCCAACAGAGAGCGTTAGTTTTGGACAAGGAACAGATGGTTGTGGTAGATTTAAAGGTTTCTCAAATGTTGGAATAAGGTACGATTTTAAGAACAACAGATTTGGGAGACGGTTTTGTGAGCACTGTTTTTTGGTAAAGAAAAAAGACAAAGGTTGGTGCCCAGTAATACATTTGAAGTATTTAAAAACGTTTCTAGTATACAGGCATTTCAAGATGGAAGGAATCCATCTTTTGATGGACAATTTACAGGAGAAGGACAGATTAGTCAAATTAGATCTAAAAAACTGTTATTTCTCAATTCCTATGGATTCAGGTTCTCAAAAGGATTTGCGTTTCAGATGGAAAGACTATTTGTATTAGTTTCTTTGTCTCCCCTTTGGTTCATCTTCAGCTCCTAGGTTTTTCACCAAGGTTTTGTGTCTGGTATTTGCCTTCTTAAGAGAAAGGGGTGTTTGTCTAATAATTTATCTGGGCAACATAATATTGATGTCTCAGGAGAAGGGAGAGCTTAGAAATCACTTGAAGTGGTAAGGGACATTCTGGAGAGTTTAGGTTTTTTGGTAAATGTAGAGAAGTCTATTGTGGTCCCAACTCAGAATATAGTGTTTCTGGACTTTTCAGGTGGATACTATATTGGCTCACCTACGTCTGCCTCTAAAGAAAATAAAGACGATAAGGAAAGAAATGCAGTTTGTTTTATCAAAAGATGTATCACTGGAGGTCTTAGCAAGGGTAATTGGTCTTTTGTCCTCCATCCAGACCATCTCTCCGATTCATTTCATAGCACTTCAGAGACTAATGAGGATCCATGGGTCTGAGGAAACGTTTATGGTATGCAGACTCGATTCACCTATCCTTAGAGGCAAGGAGAGACTTGGAGTGGTGGTTTGGAGATTTGAAAGGGCAAAGCCATTTTAGAATATGCTTCAGAATTTATATTAGAGACAGACCTCAGCAAGTCAGGTTGAGGAGCACATTTGAACAAACTACATACTGGGGGCAGATGGTCCAGGAGAAACAATGCTTACACATAAATTGTTTGGAAATGCTTGCAGGATTGAATGACTTGATGAATTTCACAGACATCTTATCAAACAATGCTGTATTGATCCGTATGAACAATATTTTGGCATTGTCATATATAAATTGCCTGGAGAATGTTAAAGTAGTTGACAGATATGGCAAAGAGAAATATGGTATGTTTGTTGGGAGGAAAAATTCCTTTTGAGAATGGGATATGTATTCCAGGTTTGCAGAATAAGAAGGCAGATTGGGTCTCAATGAATCTCAGGGAATTTAGCAATTGGAAGTTGAATCCCTTTCTCTTCAAGAAGGTTAAAAAATTATGGGGGCCAGCAGAGGTTGACTTGTTTGCAAGCAGGTTACCTTTTCAGGTATGAAATTATTACACTTGGAGATCTGATCCAGGAGTGAAAGCAGTGGTTGCTTTTATTTAAGATTAGAATCTACACAGGGAATACGCTTTACCCCTTTTTGCATTGATTCAAGAGTGTTGTTGAAAGTCAGGAAGGAAGGTTGCAGGATTATCCTTGTGACTCTCTTCTGGACTTCTGAAGTGTGGTTTCCAGAAGGGATGGAACTTGCAGTAGAGGAGCCCTGTTTAGTATCGGGTTCACTGGGTTTACTAATATGACAGACCAAAGGAGCATCCCTTGGTGGTAGAGGGGAGGTTGAATCTTCTTGTTTGGAAGATTTAGGAGTTCTAGCAGATTTTCAGGTCTTTCAGGAGGTAGTCTGGACAAACTATTACATTTTAAATATCGAGATACAGAAATATCGGAAAAAAAATATCGTGATACAAAAATTTGTGATGCAGAAATATCATTGACAAGAATATAGATTTTTTGTAGGTGAGTAATATCGTTTTCAAAAATATCTGTGTTGTTAATATTGTTTTCAATAATATAGGGCCCGATAACAATGGCGGTGGGACTGCTAGGTCCCACCGCCATCGGAACCATGTATTTCACCAGCCGTATTACCATGGCGGGCGGATGGTTGGCGGTCAGAAAGACCAAGCTCCATGCATCTGACTGTCCATGAGCCCGCCGGTACGTCGGAGGGGAATCCAATCCCTACAATGGTGGCGGTGCCTACCAGGAACCGCCATAGGGATTATGATGTCCCTTTCCACCTGCCTTTTCGTGGCGGTTAACCTGAAACTTGTAACCGCATTGTGGTTAAAAGTGAAATATTTTTGGCACTTAGGATTCCTATATCAATCCTTACACGCTCTAATTGGTGGCGAATGGATGGTGGATATAGTGATCTGCGCTCCCTTAGAATAAATTGAGCCTGAACTGCGATATGTTTGTGTTGTTCTCCTCAATTCAAATTGTAACTTTATTGGGAATACAACTTTTTCTTATAAAAGGACCGCTCCGGGCTAAAAACTATGATCGTCATTACTATCAGTGTGTGATTTTTTCGTGTATGGCAATGGTTACTCTTAGACCCCCCCCCCCCTGGAGGGTGAGTGAATTTAAGGTCTGTTTTTTAGATGCCAAACAGCCACATCAGGAGGATTGCAAAACTTTATTGATATCGTCACATGACGTTTTGTATACAAATGCTGGTTTATCCTACATGTTGCAAGTTTCAGTTAATGTCATTCGAATAAAAAGGGTCTTATCACGGGTAAGAGACATCAAGTGTTTGGCTATGATGTGCAATACAATCGTGTATTTGATATTGGATGGTACAAAAAACTATCCCTTATAAGTTGTGTGAGAAGGTCAGTTTACATGGCGCATCGTGTTGTTTGTAATTGATGTCGTAAAGCGTATTATTAGACTTGCCCAGACCCACTCATGAATGAGATGGTGAGGTTAATCACGGGTCATTCATTTCCCCTATTTTTGAATCAAGTGATTCCATGGAATTGAATCATTCAGGCCCCTTTTCGCCTTTTCGCCATGTTACCTGCACCCTTGAGTTTTTCAATAACTGTCCATTTCAGATCTTTGTCAGTATGGTTCTTTTCCAAGTAATGCGATGTTAGTTTAGTTGCGGTTATGGCCCGTCTGATTGTACTGCGGTGCTCACTAATGTGAACCTTCACCTTCCGGTTTATCATGCCCATGTACATGAGCTGGCAGGGGGACGTGATAAGGTACACCACATGTTCTGAATTACAATTAGTATGTGCCCATTGTTCCCATGGGTAACCTAATCCTAGGTTAATGTGCTTTGTATGCTGGGTGAACGGGCATACCACACATGTGCCACAGGGATAGTGGCCCATGACGGGAGGTTGGTTCCACAGTGTCAACTGAGAGGTGGTTTTAGATTTAAATACATCTGTGTGGACCAGGGAGTCTCTAAGACTCCTGATTCTCTTGACGGAGAACAGCGGTTTCTCAAATGTGAGTGTATTTGATGTCAGAATGGACCATTTTTTATTTATGATCTTTTTTATCTCATTCAACAAAGAGTTATATGTCGTAACACAGATCAATGTATTCGATTCTGGTTTTTGATTGGTCTCTAGTAGAGCAGCTCTAGGAGTATTCCTGGATCTCTTGCATGCCCTATCAATGATGCTCTTGGGGTATGCTTTCTGCTGTAATTTCACACTTAATTTATCTGCCTCCTTGCGGAAATCATTCAGGTCCGTGCAGTTCCTACGGACCCTGAGAAATTGCCCAACCGGTAGATTCTCCCTCAGGGCCCGTGGATGTGCACTGTCAAAATGTAACAGGCTGTTCCTATCGGTAGGTTTCATGTATAACGACCTCACTAGCCTGCCTTCCCTTGCGAGGATATTTATGTCCAGAAATTAAACTTGTTCACTATTGAATGTTAGTGTGAACCGCAAATGTGGATTGAGGTTGTTTATCCAGAGGGTAAAGTCAGTGATGCTATTAAGGTCACCTTTCCAGATGATCAGGATGTCATCTATGTACCTGACCCATTTCTGGATTTTGTCTGAGAATGGGTAAGGGGACTACCCAGGTCTATATTAGGGTACATTACAAAACATAACACTTTCCTAAAGAACTGTCAATTGTTATGGATCAGATGTGTTGGCAGAGCAGGCCTTGGTGAATAACCTTGCTCTAGGAAACAATGCACTAAGCAATTAAATGCAACTAGTGGACATTTCCAGCAACAGTTAAGAGAGACACCAACACTCTCCTGGCCTAAAGCCTTTACAGCCGCAATGCGTTTCTGGGCAAGGATACATTTGTTGCACATCAGAACAGCCTCTGTGGTGGGGCTAAAGCATGGACAGTGACAGTTCTCTGCCCTCCTCGTCTGCTGACACTTGTTTAAAAATAGTGAATAATAGCATATTATTCACTACTGATATGATAAAAAGTGCCTTGGCTGAGCATCAGCCTATCTGAGGCAGTGGATTTGTCTGATCGCTTGTTCAGGTGCATAGAGGAGGCAGTGCCAGCTGAGAGAACCGGTTTTCCACTGCTGATGAAGTCCTAGTCCAGGCCTCGCCTCATGGATGTGACACACCCCAGTACCATCCTATCAATTACGCTTAGCAGCGTAACCCAGATGTGCAGCCTTGGGCACTTCAGTCTTAAGGCTTGCAGTGCCTGTGGCTAACCATCAATCATACTGTCACCTCTCCTGTCTTCCCACGAGGGGGGATGGTGTCAGGAGCCTCACTGACATGATCTTGCATCACACTGTGACAAGTTGCGACAGGGTGAAGTGAAAAAGCAGGATGCTTAGTGCATCACTCTGCCCCTCACTGGGCAGGTTTCAGCATTTGCACTTTCATTGCTTGAGGCAGGGGGAGCTGTGTTCCTGTTGCAAGTGTCTATCCAGCACCGCAGCTAAATGTAAGTGAAACAAATGTGTCTGTATGGGTGAGAGATAGAGAGAGTGTTACACCTAACATGGAGGTGCCACCAGTAAGGTTTTAAAATGTTACAAAGTCGTCTGGTCTATTCAAAAACTCTGCTTGTTTCACACGGAAAACCAAAAATAAACTCTGCTCAAATATTTTGTAAGAGTTCAATCTTTAATTCAATTCATGCATTAAAATGAGCATTGACAATACAAATTGTTTTACCTTTTGGGTAGTGGAAAGTTTTATGGCAAATTTCAAAACACAACAAAAGTACAAGATGGACAGTAGTAACGCAGCCAGCCGTGGCCGTCCTAATGGGCTGTCAGTCTGAGCAAAGGTCAGCCTAACAGACACTCTTTATTTTCAGGTCAGGCTGACAGGAGCTAGACATGGGCCAAACATGAAAGGCTCCAGGCTGCCTGAGCTGAACATTGCCAGGCTGAAGAAGTCACAGCTCCTGTGGGCATGACCGCTTCAACCTGGCAAAGCATCTAGAGGCCCTCCCCTTCATGACAAGGGGGAGTGTCATTGATTTCCTTGGACCTGGGCATCTCAGTGCTGAGTATCAATCACTTACATCTCGTCACAGAGTGGGGTGGGGTCAGCAGTCTCACTCACCCCATCCCACTCTGTGACAAGTGAGGGACTGCTGCCTTCTCTCATTGGCTAACCTTAGAAACTTAGGTCAGCCAATGAGAGAGGACAGCAGTTTCAACCCTCCTAGGACCTCCGAGGCAGAGCTGCTCAGGTAAGTGTGACATTGTTTTTAATGTTTGGTGCATGCATGAATATTAGGGAGTGAGTGTTATGAATAGATGTGTGAGTGTGTGCCAACAGGTAAGTGAATGCATGGGTGTGAGTCAGTGTTTATGTGTGCATTTGTGTCCTGTCTACCCCCTCCCTGCTAAATGTACCACCCACCACTGAGTGCAGCTTTCCTTAACGCAATGAATAAGTAAAAGGCAGGTGGCTGTAGCAGGACGAACATGACACGATTCTCACACACATACAGGACAGGCACAACACAGGTAGCTAACCCACTCAGGAAGCAGTGAAAGCAGTTAAAGGACTGTTGCACACTCTCCAATAAACACACATAAACATAAAAGAAGCACAAAAGAGCTAAACCTTTAATAGTATTACTAAACATTCATGTACTCATTCAGGATGATGAAACCCACCTACCTAGCTTGGCATGACTCAACAATGGGTTCCACAACTAACACTTTAAACATCCAAGACTACTACTGTCCACTAGTTGTACAGTCTTCTTGTTAGAAGTTACCTAGTTTTCGTGAAGTTGTGTCCCTCATGTCATCATTTATGTTCCTTCTTTTTTAAACTCTCAGACATATATTAAAATTGTGTTACTGGTATCTGCCTGCCTTAAGATTTAAAATAGAGGGTAGAGCAAAGGACCCTGCTTTTGTTTTAAAATCTAGCAAAAATAATGGGGTGACCCGGTGTCCCTCAGAACATGGGTATGCGTATTATATAAATACAATGGTTCTGTCGGAAATTTCTAATTTCTTTAGGGTGTTCAAAACATATATACATTACATGTAATAAGTATCAGATGAATGATATTTGTTACATGTAATGTATATATGTTTTGAACACCCTAAAGAAATTAGAAATTTCCGAAAGAACCATTGTATTTATATAATTTGTTTTAAAATCAACATGTTTTGGTTCTAGAATATTGCCCCTTTGGGGATAGGAAATTTCACAGGACTAAAGGAATCTCAAATAAAATATTGTGAAAAAGTCCTGGTCCATAGGGCATGATTTGCAAGTGCATTCTAGATATAGTTTTTATTTTCATAAGCAGTGGAGACACAGTCATTCAGCAGCAGAAACACCCCTTCTTCATAGAATATCTAAACCGTGGGCAGAAGATTTTTACTCACAGAGGACACATATAGGTAGTTAACATTTTGCACAGTGGTATTTATAATAGATATAGGCGCTTATGGTGAGTACACCTGGTATCTATGGGCTTAATAAATCAGTGACGGTGCTCAAGGGTAGGGGAGAACCACCAGCCTCCCTAAAAACTGCGGTCAGACCACATATAATCAAGAAAAGGGTACCCAAGCACACGTTCAATCAATGTGAAATACGGTTAGTATAAACATAAACAGATAACACAAATGGGTCTTTGTTTCTTTCTTTTGGGTTTCTTCGGTTTATTGTTCTTTTCTCAAAGTGTATTTCATAGTCTTCAAAACGTTCCCAAGCCAACACGTGTTTCGTCGCCTTTTGTAGTTTTTTACATGCGACTTGTTCACGGCTAGGTACAAATTGATACGGTAATTACATTAATTGATATGTTCTTACAAGATGCAAACATTTGTTAACAGCGTAAACAAATGTGCTCCCAGGGTGAGAGTGAAACTATGGGTAGAGTTATCCATAGATGGTATCATCAGGCTATAGTGTACTATCAAACACCGTGAGGTGTGGTGAGCACTAGCCATATCATATCAGTTGGTGATTGCCAATTCTCCTATATGCTAACGTGTGAGTGGTATATGTGAGATAATCCTGTGTGTGCCGGAACTTTAATCCAGTTCGAATTTGATCCAAAATTGCATGCGGTATGAACAGTCTAGTAAGGTAGAAAATGAGTTTCAAAATACTCAAACTTAATATGAAGATTTCTTCTTTATGAGTAAAAATAGAGGAGTGCCAAATGGAAAAAAGGTGGTGATGCAAATAAGACAACTGACCTGTTTACGGTTTAATATGCAGAGTCTGTGAAGTATAATCAATGCAAAAAGAAGTGTCAAAATGGTGACTATATAGACACTTTGTCACACGTATTAAGAAATGGAGAGGTATTACGTCCAAAATTATATACATACGTCTAGTATGACGATAATTCCTGGTCATACAATCCGACGACGAGGGGGGGGTTTTATTGGTCAGTTATATCCAAATGAAATGATATCACATTTCCGCATGTGCTCCAGATCTGAGCACCACGTCTGTAATAAAAAGGTAGAGAATCTAATTGTAGGGCACAGCCTAACATAAATGGTCCGTTTTAAACCCGAAATTGCATTATTGCGGCAATGTCGAAATCAGCTATGTGTAGATATATGAGGTCTGTATACGTCTCTTCTGCGTATACTCTCAATAACCAAGGAAACTGTAAGTTCTTGGTCTCCTAAGGATCAATACATGATTTAGGTTTCAGTATGTGCAAGAAAAGTCTCTATGTACCTATTTACAAAAATTCTCCGAATGTTATAAGTTGACTTTTTACGCATGGTTATTAGGTTAGTTCAAAAAAATATATACATCGTTGGAGCCCAAATAAAGATCCTGATACTCCCACTATCTGGCTCATAATCTATCCGTATGTCTATTTCGGTAGGGAGTTAAAGGCTAGGAAAAGGTGACACGGCGTGCTCCGTGAATCGTTCTCCTTACGGCATAATTACACGGTGTATCACATTAACCGATACCCTCTTACCTCTCGGTCTGTATATTTGTATCTCCCCCAACCGCGTCTGGCTCCGAATCAGAGTTGCCGGTATGCGTATAGCTCTCAGGTTTATACGTGGTTGCGAAGTCATGTGACCGGAAATCGGACTGATGCGGATGTAAAAACCGCTTTCGAACCTAAGCGCCATATTCGAGAGGGTTGCGACATTGAGAATGGGTCTTAATTTTCTTGAAACCATTCTTTAAGTAAATGTGGAATGCTTTAAACCAGTATGTCAGTATACTAGTGTATTAGTGTGAACTACATTGTTATAGTCCTAACCGATTCGAGAAAATATTAACGCAATGTAAAATTGATTTGCGTTGTTGAGACAGAAGGACCATAACTCGGCGTATCCAAATGTGAGGATAATATTGATTTCAAAAACATTAGGGTGTATATAGAGCTTCTGAGTCTGGAAGCCATCTTAGGTCAGGACACGCCAAAGGCATTCAAAGCAAAAAAACTTTATAAATGTCAAAATGCCCAGAGACCACGACTCCACTTTAGATAGTCGTTGAGTACATATTATCCAGGCATAATTTCATGGACAAATCAAATTCCATATAATTTATCAGATTTACGGAACACAGCGCAAAAAACCTTTATAAATGTCAAAATGCCCAGAAACCACGACTCCACTTTAGATAGTCGTAGAATACATATTATTCAGGCTTAATTTCATAGACAAGTCAAATTCCATATAATTTATCAGGTTTACGGAACAAAGCGCGTGCTTTCTGGTCCCCATGTAATGTCCGATAGGAGTCCCAAGATGTGTTTCGTGTCCCGTATATATGATGGGAGGTTGCAAACCAATGGTTTTAGGAAAATGTCGACATATTCTGACAGCCTTTCTGTTGGGCCCTCTATCCCTGAGATGATGGGTCTACCCGGAGGAAAAGGAAGGTTTTTGTGTATTTTGGGCAGTGTGTACAGGCAAGGGTATCTTGGTTTATTAACCTGCAGATAGCTGTACTCATCATGATCTAAAATACCCATGCCATACCATTGTTTTAGATGTCTATTAATGTGTTCTGTCAATTTCCAAATTGGATTGCTGGGAAGATGTTCATAGCACTCCAAATCTCCCAATTGAGAGAGAATTTCTTCTTCATAGGCAAGGCTGGACATGATGACAATGTTGCCCCCTTTATCTGCTTCTTTATTCATGGGTCCAAACGAGAGAAGTTACAAGATTAAGACAAACATCAATTGTAATACAAATTTTGTTGTATACATCATCGAGTGTAGGTGTAACAAAAAATATGTGGGCAGCACGATACGCCCCTTACGTGTCAGGATAGGGGAACACATGAGGGCAGTAAAACAGGGTGATGATAGATACCCAATTGCAACACACATCCTAGAATGCCACTCGCAGGTTACACACAGGGATTTTAAATTCTATGGTATAGAACAAACCATGAGGAACCCCAGAGGGGGTAACAGAGAACTAATGCTTCGTAGGAACGAAGCCTCCTGGATTTTGAAATTACGCACGACAGAGCTAGGGATTAATGTTGATGATGAAATGCATTATTTTCTAGGTAAATGAAACCAGACAATGTAAATGACCATATTACTGTATCATCTCCTGAGTGTATTGGATAATGCACAAACCTATGGTTATTTTCCTTTGAAAACCTGTTGATTGTGATATAGATATGGCTCCATTGAGGAGAATATGGGAATTTCTGTGGAGTATATGTTTCATGATGTCACTCACCCATTCACCGTAATTCACTCTGGATTGCATATGGTAAGCCACCATCAACTTTACACACATCACGGTATGTTCAGTCTTTGAGTTTAGAAACATTTCAGACACCACACAAATAAGGCTTTTTCTAACTACAGGCACGCGCTTTGTTCCGTAAACCTGATAAATTATATGGAATTTGACTTGTCTATGAAATTAAGCCTGAATAATATGTATTCTACGACTATCTAAAGTGGAGTCGTGGTTTCTGGGCATTTTGACATTTATAAAGGTTTTTTGCGCTGTGTTCCGTAAATCTGATAAATTATATGGAATTTGATTTGTCCATGAAATTATGCCTGGATAATATGTACTCAACGACTATCTAAAGTGGAGTCGTGGTCTCTGGGCATTTTGACATTTATAAAGTTTTTTTGCTTTGAATGCCTTTGGCGTGTCCTGACCTAAGATGGCTTCCAGACTCAGAAGCTCTATATACACCCTAATGTTTTTGAAATCAATATTATCCTCACATTTGGATACGCCGAGTTATGGTCCTTCTGTCTCAACAACGCAAATCAATTTTACATTGCGTTAATATTTTCTCGAATCGGTTAGGACTATAACAATGTAGTTCACACTAATACACTAGTATACTGACATACTGGTTTAAAGCATTCCACATTTACTTAAAGAATGGTTTCAAGAAAATTAAGACCCATTCTCAATGTCGCAACCCTCTCGAATATGGCGCTTAGGTTCGAAAGCGGTTTTTACATCCGCATCAGTCCGATTTCCGGTCACATGACTTCGCAACCACGTATAAACCTGAGAGCTATACGCATACCGGCAACTCTGATTCGGAGCCAGACGCGGTTGGGGGAGATACAAATATACAGACCGAGAGGTAAGAGGGTATCGGTTAATGTGATACACCGTGTAATTATGCCGTAAGGAGAACGATTCACGGAGCACGCCGTGTCACCTTTTCCTAGCCTTTAACTCCCTACCGAAATAGACATACGGATAGATTATGAGCCAGATAGTGGGAGTATCAGGATCTTTATTTGGGCTCCAACGATGTATATATTTTTTTGAACTAACCTAATAACCATGCGTAAAAAGTCAACTTATAACATTCGGAGAATTTTTGTAAATAGGTACATAGAGACTTTTCTTGCACATACTGAAACCTAAATCATGTATTGATCCTTAGGAGACCAAGAACTTACAGTTTCCTTGGTTATTGAGAGTATACGCAGAAGAGACGTATACAGACCTCATATATCTACACATAGCTGATTTCGACATTGCCGCAATAATGCAATTTCGGGTTTAAAACGGACCATTTATGTTAGGCTGTGCCCTACAATTAGATTCTCTACCTTTTTATTACAGACGTGGTGCTCAGATCTGGAGCACATGCGGAAATGTGATATCATTTCATTTGGATATAACTGACCAATAAAACCCCCCCCTCGTCGTCGGATTGTATGACCAGGAATTATCGTCATACTAGACGTATGTATATAATTTTGGACGTAATACCTCTCCATTTCTTAATACGTGTGACAAAGTGTCTATATAGTCACCATTTTGACACTTCTTTTTGCATTGATTATACTTCACAGACTCTGCATATTAAACCGTAAACAGGTCAGTTGTCTTATTTGCATCACCGCCTTTTTTCCATTTGGCACTCCTCTATTTTTACTCATAAAGAAGAAATCTTCATATTAAGTTTGAGTATTTTGAAACTCATTTTCTACCTTACTAGACTGTTCATACCGCATGCAATTTTGGATCAAATTCGAACTGGATTAAAGTTCCGGCACACACAGGATTATCTCACATATACCACTCACACGTTAGCATATAGGAGAATTGGCAATCACCAACTGATATGATATGGCTAGTGCTCACCACACCTCACGGTGTTTGATAGTACACTATAGCCTGATGATACCATCTATGGATAACTCTACCCATAGTTTCACTCTCACCCTGGGAGCACATTTGTTTACGCTGTTAACAAATGTTTGCATCTTGTAAGAACATATCAATTAATGTAATTACCGTATCAATTTGTACCTAGCCGTGAACAAGTCGCATGTAAAAAACTACAAAAGGCGACGAAACACGTGTTGGCTTGGGAACGTTTTGAAGACTATGAAATACACTTTGAGAAAAGAACAATAAACCGAAGAAACCCAAAAGAAAGAAACAAAGACCCATTTGTGTTATCTGTTTATGTTTATACTAACCGTATTTCACATTGATTGAACGTGTGCTTGGGTACCCTTTTCTTGACACATATAGGTAGGGCTGCAGCAGTGTAAACTTTCCCCTTCACAGGACACACACAAATCAGGCAGGGGCAGTGCAAGGTTTTTTTTCCTACCAGAATTGGTACAGGATACCAGTAGAAAAGCTAGCTTTATTCTCTCACAGAAGACAGCAAGTGTAATCTTCCATTCCCAACAGAACAACTCCAGCAGGGCAGGCTATACAAGCTTTCATAGCTCACAGAACATGTGGAGTTAGGCAGTCAAGGCTGGTCCATAGGGGGTGCAAGGGCGGTGACCCCCCATCACCAGCACGCAGGAGGAGAGAAAAGCTGCTCTGTGCACCTCCAGGCTCCAGAAATGTAAACGGATGAACCGTAGATTTGATTTGTCAGTTCATTTTGTTTTCATTTCTATGCTGATGTGCATCGGGCTCAGTGTATTCGGCATGTGTTTCATTTCAGTCCTCTTCACACATATGCAACCCGTAAAATGCTGAGCGTGTCTAAGAATCGCTGCATGCACCGGCGGTGAGGCAAAATCGCCCCAGGCCCTATCAGGAGTAAGGATGAAGCAGGAGTGAAACGGGTTAACCCTCGACTGTATCTTGATTTCTGATACAGCTGTGATCAGCACGTTCGTGACGCAGCAATAAAAAGCTGAATGGAGCCATCCAAGACGTGCAGAAACACGCAGGTACGTAACTATGAGACGGAATCCTTGCAGAGCAGAATTTCACTATAACGGGCACAGCGCCTACCGGGATTCAACACCGCCTTAAAATGAAGCCTGACACAATTTGCCAACGTTGCCTGCAGTATGGATTAATTTAGAAGGGTTTCCTATATGTTGACCTAATACATGAGAGTCACACCTATGTACACGTTTTATATAGATCTATTATCATTGTTCTGCCATTGTTTGCTTTTATTATCAGTGAGTGGAAGCGCTGGAATTGGAAAAAAAAATACTCCAATGTGTGGCAGAGGGAAGCAGTCAAGAGGGCCAGAGCTTGAAAACCAGAGTCTGACAGTCAATTTACAAATGTGTTCCAAAATAAATCTGCTGCAATGAAATTGGCATCGTGCACATAGGTGTCAGTAAATCTGTTCTAGATTACCTAACTGGTCACAAAGAGGCTGCGGTTCAAAATATTTTACTGGGTCAAGACACCTGATGCAGAGTTCTCTGCCCAGCAATTTTGAGGGGATTATACTGGTAAAATGACACTAGAGATTAACACAGGTCTGGGGGAGTTCTTTGTTTTGCCCATTCACAGTTTTGACTCATACATTACATTAGAGGATTAATGTGCCTCCTGCAAGGCACACCGTGTAACGTGCAGATCACAGATTATTTAGCTGGCTACATGGGCTACTGCTTCTGACACTGAGATCATTCTGTTGCTTCCAGTTCATACTTTGAAATACTTCTAATATAGTAAAGTGATCTTTGTACTGGCATCATGCCACTGCATGCACACTCTAAGTCATGGGTTTACATCTTAATTTTTTCTCAATCTGCTGTTATTCTAAGATTGCAAAGTAGGTTCCTTTGAAAAGTGATAAAGTCTTGTTAGTACAGTTACAATAAATTGCATTACGTTTTTCTATCTCACTTTGTGTTTCTCCCAACCATTCATTCTTAATATATAACTTTACACGTATGGATGATATGTGATTCCTACACCCTATAAGACTCAGGGGGAGATTTACTAAGATTTTGCTCCGTGATTGCTTCACAAAAGTGATGCAAATTGGCACAAAATCTTTATTTTCCAATTTCCTTCACAGCGCGGAAAAAAAGGAAAAGTCACGTAAAGCTGCGCTTATCGCTGGTTTGATTTACTTTGTGCCATGGGGGGTACCAAGGGTGGAGCATGGGCATTCCCATGCAACCACCCAAGGTTTCTCACACTAAACCCAACTTACTAAGTAAAGGAGATTGGGTTTCGCAAGAGAAAACTGTGCCCTTTTCAAGTACTCGCAAGGAAGGAGAAATGCTTTTATTTCTCCTTCCTTTTCAGACTTTGCATGTGTGCTGCACTGTACAGCACGCATACAAAGAGGGAAAAGGTTTGAAGTGAGTCTCAGCATAGTATTTTGTACTGGAAGGTTACCCTTCCATGACAAAACCTATGCTAGACTCACGGAGACACCTTTGCACCATGGCGCAAAGGTGTCTCCATGGCACACGGCAGCTGATTTCAGCGCTAGTGAGAGGGGAGGAGAGTGCCATATTTTCGTAAATAGGGCGCTCTCCTCCTCTCTCCTTTTCACGTAGCACAGCATTTGTAGCTGCTGCAGTGTGCTACGTGAAAAGTAGGTAAATCTGCCCCCCAATGTCTTGTGTAACATTTCCTGTACCTTGATTTACACACTTGTAAGATGTTTTGTGTCTTTCTGCTTGATGAAAGCACTCTGACACCCTATACTTAGATGAGTAGCACTATAAAAGAATGACATTGAAGAATTTAGTAGGTGACAGTTAAATCAATATCGCACTGTTTTTAAAAGAATGTTTTCAGTGTTAGAACTCCCTGCCAATTCCCACCGGGAGTAAGGCTTGCTCCCTTCGCTTACTCCTTTGAAAATTTACAGTGATATATTTTTGCCTCACCACTTTCAAAGTTCACCGGCCGCCACTGGAGTTATGACATGACTGTTGTGCATGTCAGAGACAGGTGTCTGGAGCTGGTGCTTAAGGCCCTCAGGGAAATCTATAGGCGGATGAGTGAGTGAGTATGCAACACCATTCCCACTTAGATGCAAACCCAACGCCAACATCCTGAGTCCCAAGTTTTCCACGTCTTGAGAAGTAGTCATTATTATTATTAGGTAACTATGCTCTACAGACAACCTCTTCAAAAAGAGTTTGAATTCATGTGCACCATGTGGTGTGCAATCCCATCTTCCGTGCTGCACCTGTTCAAAATGTTTAGGGCCGCCAGTGGCAGACACCTATCAGGCATACCACAGCTAGGGACAGGAAGCAGTGGCGGTGGTCAGGGGCAACCGGAAGGTTTCATGTACATGACGGACACTAAAATCAGGGTTGGATAGGGATTAAAAATTGGCCCAGGCACGCAAAAAAAAAGTAGCCAACATTTGCATATTGCCTTATCGTAAAACATTGCTTCGGCGAAGTTTTATCAAAACAAGGGAAGGGGTGTCTCTGACAGAGGCATGTTTTCTTAACTTTACTTAGATAAAAAAAAACACACCTGAAAACAAGTGAAGCCACTTCTGCTCAGGCCCCCTACCCCCGCTCAATATGCATACATTAATGGGCCGGCCCAGCGAGAGAAAGGGAGTGATACCTCTGCCCATTGATAAAAGGGAGTTAATGGACGCCACTCTGCCTCCAGAAAGGCCACTCAGGCACCCCCTGGGCCGTTGGGCCATCCGAACAACACAGACACCACCCAAATCTGTCCCCCCCCCCCAGGCTGTTCAAAAAAGCAGCCCACTGCTGGACTTGGATACTGGCCCCTCGGCCATTGCCCTAGTGCCCGCGTTACCAATCCGTCTCTGGCCGGAATCCCTCCTGTCAGTCACTCGTGGCGAGTGAAAAGATGCAAAGGGAGTCTTCATCAGGTAAGTCTTTTAATTCCCCTGACAGAAACTCGGTCAGCAGGGAGCAGGCTAGAAACCAACTGCTTCAAAGGACATAATTGTTGACATGAGGCACTCATTGCAAAATGCTGGCACTTGCACATTGAAGGCAGTCTTGGCATAAGGGGCACCAGTGGCAAAATGCAGATACACTAACGGTAATTCTTGGCATGCGAAGCAAATGCTGGCACTGGCATACTGGAAATAAGACTTGGAATAAGGGGCACCAGTGGCACAATGCTGCACTGCCACATGGGAGGTAATTATTATAATTAGGGGCACCCATGGCAAAAAGCTGGTGCTGGCACACCAGAGGTAATTCTAGGCATAGGGGCCACCCGTGCAAAATACTGAGACTGCGCTCACTGGACATATTACTTTGCATAAGTGGCATCCATGGCAAAATCCTGGTGCTGCTGCTGGGGCTGTCATTCTACAGGTAATTCCTGGCATATGGAACAGCAATGGCACCCATTGTAAAATGCCAGCACTGGTACACTGGAGGAAATTCTTGGCAGTAGGACAGCTATAGTATATGGAGACTGGAGGGGGCAACCATGAGAAAATTACAAAATGTGGGCCCTAACATATTTGTTTCAATATGGTCACCGTTGTTCTTGGCTTAAAGGGTCAGAAATGGCATATGGGGGCATCGATGACAAAATGCCCTTGGCACGATGGATGCAATTAATGGTATGTATGTACCCCCACTGCACATTTTGAAAACAAAAGTAGGGGCCACAACCCCTGGGGCACATTAGGCTTTATTGGCTTGGCACACTAATAGCTTTTGAGCAAAGTTGTGTGTAAACTGGGTTTCAAAAAGCTCAATGTGGGCCAATTAAAAAAACAATCCTGGGGGAGAACAGCCCTGTCAAACCCCCGTCAAGAAGACAGACTTGTTTGCTGTAATTTGGGGGAAGTATTTGACACCACCAGATTCAAAGATCACCAGCCAGCACTGCTTCTATGCTCTCTGAACATCAAATACAAACCCAGGCTCAGAACCGAGCAACGGAAACTGCAGTTAATGCAGTTACATGTCCCTGAGTGACCAGTTCCATCACAAGATCTCTCAGGGCCAAGTCTAAACAGTGCAGCTCAGGTCATGAACGTGACTTTTTTGTGTCCTGCTGTGCATTGCAGTTAAAGTCCAGGGTTCATCATGGCATCGAAAATTGAAAAAAACAAGCTGTTAATGAGGAACAATATGGACAACCCCACTGTAGCGTGAGCTGTTTCTGCAGTCCTAGCATTTTAGCTAATGTGACTTTGCATTTTGGTATTTGAAGTCTCATACCTGTGAGTTCCTGGATAAAGCATCAATCTACCCAGAGCCTAAAGCCAAGACCAAAAGACTCTGCCACAAAACTAGGTGGCGTTGTTTCATTAAATTTAGTGTTAGCGGTTGCAGAGCACCACTTAATGTTTTTTTGTTTTGTTGTTTAGCATGTGATTAATTTCTGAGGTATTCTAACAGCTATTAAAATTTGCAAAGTTCCTCTTTATTTGGGGTGGGTAATAAATTCGGCTCCTCTAGCGAAGTTCGCAGAGTTTTGCCCACTACCCGTTATGCTTAATGTGGAGTTCCGGCAAAACTCTGCCAACCGTTGTGTGGCAGAGTTTTTTACTTGCTTGCGGCACGCAATCGAGAATTTGCATCGCCAAATGTGATTTTCGGGTGCTAGAACAGCATCCAGTGAAATTTTATCCATGCTGGCATTCGCTGCAGGTCACGACCATTTGCAGTGAGAATGCTGCAGCTCGAGTAGAAAATCTACTAGAGCGTCAGCAAAGAAGCAATGCCGTTTGGAGCAGTGCGTACTGCGTAGTGCCGTTTACGCTGATTTGCAGGGCCGAAAAAGCCCCCAGCACCAAACATCTGCACAAGCAGATTCTGCCACCTCACGGCAGGGCCGGACTGGCCGTAGAGGGCACCGGGCAATCCCCGGTGCGCCGCATAGGTGGGGCCGGTTTTGGGCCCCTGGGGGCCGTATTTTGTTACGGTGCCGTTTTTGCATCGGCCCTGTAAGAAAACCGGCCCGAACAAAGAGCTCGGCGGCACCCCCAATGGGGGGGGAGGGGGGGCGAGGGGGGCGAGCACTTTGCCAGGGCCGGTTGTGGTTCCCAGTCCGTGGAATCTCGCAGAATTTGTATATATCTACGCAACGTTTGCCCACCCCCTGCTCTTTATCACCCTTCCCAAACATTGTGAAGCTTTTTCAGGATTTCGCCTCTGAAATTTGTTTAAGTATATTGCGATATTTTTTCCCTGCACTATGAGATACATTTCTCGGTAATAAAACTCAGTCATGGGGGAAAATATTTGCAGACTCCTTCTTTGCAAGTTTATTTTTTGCCATGCTTTTCAAAAATACAATTGTAGTGCCAGGACAAAAAAATTACTGCTTTCTTGCTTTCTATGGATCATACTTTATATAGAAGTATTTTCTTTGCGTTAAATAAGGATATGTGTTTCATAAATTGTCACAAAAGTCAGGATTTTCTCAAGAATGTTACAAAGCGAAAAACGTATGAAAAGTTTTTCATAGAACGTTGCGGAGGCTGGCTGGAAAATCGCAAAACTTTGCAACTTTACACACTCCCGTCCTCTCTTATACAGGTCATCGCCTAACCCTCTGTGAATGTGTTTCGGATCAGATTCCTGAGAGCTCTAGTGGGGAGAAGTCTCAATCTCCCTATGAAACCTCTGCGGCCATGTACACTTTCTTTTGCAGATGGAGTTAGAATTTTTTCCACATTTTTCTTCATGAGAAGATTTAATTGGATTCCACGACTGCGCATGCTGGCCACAAAACACTGCAAAATCCCTAAGAAAAATACATACCAAACCAATCCTGGGAAAAGACCTCTACACAATTAAGGGTGGGTGGAGCTCACAGAGTTGAACTATGCGGAATTCTGCAGAGTTGTATAAATCTGTGGAATTCTGTGGAGTTGCTCCTCTTGCCCACCCCAGTCAGTATCAGTGTGTGAGAGTTGCTTGTTACCAACAAACCAAGATTTGAAATGGCAGTGAGGTTAGCTGGACATGAAATTGCGGGACTCCTAGGATAATAAGTTACCTTAGAGGAACTAGGCGCACTTGCAGTTAGCCCCAATCAGGGCCGGACTGGGAACCAAAACCGGCCCTGGCAAAGTGCTCGGCCGGCCAACCGGGGGGTTGAGGGTGAGGCCGAGCTGTTTGCCAGGGCTGCTTCAGCCGATTTTGTTGCAGGTGCCAATATTGCAGCTATACTGCTAAAACGGCCCTGTAACAAAAAGGCCCAAAACCGACCCCCACCCTGGCGGTCCACTGGGGAAATGCCCGGTTACCACTAGGGCCAGTCCGGACCTGACCCCAATTCTTCTTAAGCTAATAATCTCATGAGTTATTGCCCCTACTGCGGAAGTTAAAAATATCAGAATATTGGCATCTTTGCAAATACACTTCTGAACATTAGGTACTTGGGAAAATGTGTGCTTACCGATGTTGTAGATTATCTGCAGGAACAGCCAAGGGTGGCGGCCTGGTCTGGTCTTGGTCAGGCACCAACAGGCCCACTCCTGGCCTGGAGCAACTACTTGGCAGCGGGACTACAGCTGGCATTTTCTTTTAATGCACATCTGGAGAAGGCCCTTGCTCCTCCTGTGGAAGGGACATTGGTAGCAGAAGTCCGCGGCTCACCAGCACTCACTACTTCATCCACCAGTGGGACTTCGCTGGCACTATATGGTGTGTTTGAAGAAACTTAAAGATCCTTCCCATTGAGAAGCCTCGGGTCCGCGTGTCTGAGGGGGCGTGTTCCAATCCCCATGCCTTTGGGGGAACTATCTCGGGGGCTAGCTTTGGCAGATGAGCTCTCTGACCCCCCAATTGTTAGGGGGTCAAAGGAAGAAGCGGTCCACCACAACAAGAAAAAACAAGCCTGCGATCGCCCTTCCTGCGTGCACTCAGGGCATTTTAGGTGCACGGCTCCCACTGCCCATGTAAGCATTCAAAACCAGTAATCAGTGGTATTAAACTGTATGCATTAGGATCCTGTCCCCTTTGGAACGGAGTGATAGGCCCAGTGGTAATGTGCTGTGAACGGAAGGCCTCTATTAAAAGGGATATTTCAGTGTCTGGGAGCAGTCCATTCCAGAACTGTGCTTCTAACACAGCTATTGACCTGCCTCAATGTGATTTTCAGTTTCCACCATCCATGATTTAAAATGTTTGCATTGCTGGACTTGAGGGAATGGGTGTTTGTGGAGTTTGGAAAAACTGCACTTGTGTATTGTGGCCTGAGACTCTCCCACAATTCAAATGTAGCACAGAGAGGTTTGAACATTATTATCTGGGTCAGGTGAAACTACTGGAGGGACAGGGGTTGGGGGGATGAGCCCTGATTTTTTGGGACTCCCTCTATTTTTTTAGCCGTGCAACATCATAGTCTCCTTATTTGGGGCTGATGTGTGCACAGTGTTGCAGTAATCCAGTCTCGACAATATTAGTGCTTTGGTAAGATTGATGAAACTTGTTGGTGGGGTCAGTAGGAGGATTCTTGTCAGCAACATGATGTAAAAATCGGTATTTTTAACCACAGTAGTGACTTGATGGTCAAAGGAAAGATTAAAGTCTAGGACGGTCGACCTTAAATCTGGGGAACCGGGTTCGAGTCTCGGCAAGGATGCGCAACATCCTGTGATTCTGGACAAATCACTTAATCTCTCGGTGCCTAACAAAAATGAATGTGTCCTCATGTAACGTAACTGGTGCTCGTGTAAAGCACTCTGATACCTGATACCTTCGGGTCAAGCTTGCGCTATATAACACTCCGTAAAAAAATAGTAATAATAAGTCAAACCGCAATCTGTAATTCTTAACTACTTCAAGTGGGTGGAGAGTGGTTCTAGGTCCTCTGCCCTGATGAATGGTAGAGTGTTATTTGAGGGTTCTCCCACTCAAAGGCTTTTGGTATTTTTCTGGACATAGGTAGCTTTCCTTCGTCCAGAGGAGTACACGTGTCAAGCAGTTAATGAAGAGTTTGTGATTATATTTGTGGATGTTCAGCTGGGTGTAGACTTCAATGTCATGTGAGTACATTTGGGACTGAAGGTAGTTTGCTAAGTTCTCTGCACCTGTGGCCTCATGTTAATGTGGAAGTGGGAGCTGGTGGAGATTGTTTTAAGATCCTGCATTAACCAGACCTCACTGGCACAGCCAAGTCTAATTTGCTGGCCGCAGTCTGATAGGAAGCATTGGCAAATGTAAAGGACTGATCTCGCAATCTCATCTAATTTTTCCCGGCACTCTTGTAGCATTGTATGATCGACTGTATCATAGCATGCTGACTGCTTGAGAAGGATCAGGAATCCAGTTTGCTCATCATCAACGCAGGAGAACAGGTCTTCTTAAATAGGTTTTGTTGCTGATTCTGTGCTCCTGCTTGGTGTTAAATCTGATTGCCTATCATGTAGAATATTGCTTGATCCTACTATTGCAGGTGGAGTGTTACCTCTCCCTCCCTCACTCTTCATGATGAAGGATATGAAGGAGAACAGCTTGTAATTAGAGAGTTCTGGTCCGCCAGTTCATTTCTTTATCAAAGTCAACATCGAAGCATGTGCATGTGATCTTTTATTGTGATGGACACGCATTGCTCCACTGGGACATTTGATGCTATGCATACCTAATCAAAACTCAGTGCTGCAAAGAGGAGCAGGACATTTGGATAATTAGAGCCCAATACATATGCTAGCCAGAGTATTTAAAACAGCTCCATGGAGTAGCTTGAGGCCATGTCCATTTCTGTCACAAAGTATGCTTTCTATGGGGCTTATTTACAAGTCCCTTGTGCCGCCGGTGCATCACTTTTTGTGACGCACTGGAGGCACATTTTGCTGCCTCATTTTTATAAGTATACGTAAAGCCAGCCTGCATGGCTTTTCCTGTCCTTGTAAATACGGCCCCTTCTCACGTAGCACTTTGCGTGAAAGGGGCGTTCCATGGGTGTTTCCATGCAACACCCATCGAACATGACACATTTCCAGATTTACGAGAAATTTTAGACCTGGAAATGCATGTGAAGGCAACGCCTCCCCAGGGGAGAGGCGCAACTAGGGGAAATATATTAATTTCTCCTCGTTTTTCTCCCCTTTCTATGCGTGCTGCGTTCTGCAGCACACATAGAACGAGGAAATCACCTCTTGTGATTGTTTATGTGCAGGAAGACGTCTCCTCCTGCACATAAAAAATCAATAAAAAAGTGACGTTTTGCAACTTCTATGTGTGCTAATGCAGCACCCATAGAAGTTTCAAAACGCCATTTCTGATTGTTTATGTGCAGGAAGGGACAATTTCCGGCACATAAACAATCCTCCAAGTGACACAGGCATCCTTGCACCATAGTGCAAGGGTGCCTGTGTCGGTGCATGGCAGCTAATTGTTCGCCAGAGCAGGGGAAAGCAAAGGGATCCGTCATATCATTGTAGATAGGATGCATCCATGTGCTTCAAAATTAACGCAGCGCAGCCAAATGATGTGCGGCACTACACTGCGTTAACTGTTTTATAAATAAGCCCTATATCTCTGGATCTCTCTGTGGCATTACCTCATTGGTTATGCTTCTCTTTATCTTCTCTCGCTTTGCTTTTCCTCCACTTCCGGTTTCTGCCTCAACATTTTCAAGGGTGCCAGATCTAAACGGAACCACATATTGGAAGTCCTCCTGACTGAATTTAATTGTTTTAATTGTAGAGCAGCCAATTCACCAAGTGTTCAAAAGATTTTGTGCTGGAGAGACTCATGGAAAACACCATGATTTATGGACCAAGTGGCAGAGGTGGGGTGTACTTCATAGACTCTGGAAGTGAAGGCCTCATGCAGAAACTATATTGAACTATTACTGATGTGTGTGGGGTGCCTTAAGTGGATGCATTCTGGTTTTGAAAGTACTGTGACCAATGAGTGGCCTAGCAATGATTTGGGATTGACGACTATGTTTGAAATGTCAATGTTGCATGAGGAAATCAAGTGTATCATATATCCTGCTGAGAAAGGAGATATTCGCTTGGATGAGCCCAGGATTCTATATTTCTTACCATCTCAGTAGCTTATTCATTGCTTGAGATGTCTACCTAGAGGTTGACGTTGCCCGTGAGCACGATTCTGTTTGTTAATACTTGCATCAAAAAGGGTGCGTTCAGATTATCTTCAATTAAGGAGGGATTGTAACCAACTTTGCTCAGACTAAGGTGTCGATGAATAAATATTTAGGGCATGAGGAAATTCACATGGCCAGATGTTCAAATGAATTGCAACTAGTGGTCAAAGATACTCTAGATATGTGGTATTTGATTGCTGATTACCCTCCTCTGCCTCATTGTACTTCTTCATGACGGTTTTTCAAATTTGGTAGAAGGAAGGTTTTGAGGAGGGTAGGTAAAATAATAATGAACAAAACAAACCGGTCTCTGACATTCCAATATGGCCCAAACCTCCTCTTCGATCACATCATGGATTTCCAGCGAGTGCTCAGAAGGTGGGTTAGCCTGCTCAGTCAGGTTGGACATTGGACTCTAATGGTCAGATGATACCGCCTGATCAAGAGCCGCCCTGCTAGATTAATGGACTTGGATTTGGGTTGACAGGATTGATAATACTTCTGCCAAGAATAGGCCACCTTCTTTCTGTATTGCCGATGTATGTGTAAAATATGGAAGTGATTTGAGAACATTTAATGCCGATGTTTAATGCCTAGTCAGTGGAACAGAAGATCTCTATTCCCCTGTCCTTGTGTTAGAGGAATAGTTTAAAATCAAATGTTTGTTATACATAATGGCTTTAAAAAACAGAAAGAAAATCTGCATCTAATGTTGTTTAAAGTTAAGTTAGGTATTTTACCATGAGTCGAATCCTCTGGATTGGGGAATGGGGCTGTCAGTTTGCAGAACCTTGGCAGAGCTAGGATGGGTGTTCAGCCTATTTTGCCACCAATGTGTTCACCACTTTTCTAGCAAGTTATGTTATAACTTTCTAATAATTTTACTACGGCTGTAGAGCTTTAGAGGTGGTGGAGCAGTCTAGTTTAGGATTGCCAGGCACTGCTCACCAGGTGTCCTCTTGGAGTCTCACAACTGTCAGGTCACTTGAGGAAGTGAGCTCAGCCACAGCAGTGACATACTAGATTCACTGCCAAGTGCCCATTATTCACAGCACAGTGGCAGCCAATCCAATCCAATAAGCTTTATTCGACAAATCATGTCATAAAAGCATGTCACATATAATAGTGGCAGCCATTAGAGGGCACCGCCACCCAGTAGCCTAGCCCCCTAAAGGAGTCGCATGTTGCCTACTACCAGATAAGACCACCATGATGGCACGGTGACTGCTGACTGCTGGGAAGCCTCATCCTTGGAGCAAAGGTTGGCAATACCAGATCTGGCACACATTGACCATGTAATAATGCTTAGAATTATTTGATTTATTTAGTAGTAACTTATCAGAAAATGCCAGGCTCCCTCACAGCTCTCCTTATGATATTGCTAAGTGCAATAGAAACTCTGCATCTTCTAATATCCACCCCACCCAGCACAGAGAGCATCTATTTTCCAGTATCATTTACAGCTCCTCGCGCGATGGTACCCAGACTGATATCCAGATTGACTCATAGCTGATTTTATCCAGACTGAATCCAATTACTTTTAATGGACAGCCATTAAGGTATGCCAACCAACAATAAAGAAATATATTCAACAGGAAAATGTAAAGTCTAAAAAAATGCAATACGCAAAAATAATCATGAATATACTAATGAGGTGAATTTATAGTTTATAGATGTGTATTCTGTAGTACACTTGGTAGAAATGACACGAAAATATTCAAATCTCCAATCGCGTTGAATAATATTGGAATATGCATATGAGAGTCTAGGCGTTCCCTGCATTAACTTGTCTATGGGAAACTGAACTGCAAAGTTTAAGAAACCCTCAAAAATGATGTATTCAATCATGCACTCTCACTAGCACCAACACGGGATAAGGCTGTCACTTCCTTAAGGAACCGTCACGACAGCAGAGAAATGCAAAATGAATTCATTGATTTTTAAGCGGCCATCTTGTGTAGAGTAATACAAGTCTCTTCACCCAGACCTGCATCTCTATCAATCGCCAACAACAGATATTCCAGAATGTTCCTTTGTTTGATGATGCCTGCCTGGGTTTTGGGATCTACTGCGACCCCATTGGCTGGTTGGCCCCATTAAATTGCAAGTAAAACACAAATTGTTCTTCCACTTACCCTAGGAAAGGAGACCTATCAGCAGCATCAATGTGAATTAAAATATTAACATTTCTTCGTGCTAATGATTTATCTAGATTGACTTTCTTACCATGAGCTGTAGGTCTTTGGCTGGTCATTCCAAGAATGTTCAAACACGATATACGCCTATAGATTTCTCAAGCTTAAAAAAGACTTGTTTTTTCGTCAAAAATGTCATCAGGAAGTTGATGCAATCAATATTTTGGCAGAGTTGCCCACTTGCATCTAATCATGATACTGTATTGTCCTGTAATTCGTTGGTACATTTTGATTTGCCTTCTTTAATTTTCCCTCCTGGGCACCAAGTTTGGAGAGCACAACCCTGTGTCATAATTGCATTTATGATTTGTTGCATAACATGAGCTATTTTTCTTGTTTCTATTTGTGAATATCAGTGGTTTTTTTTTCAGGTTCTTGCACTTTCAAAGATGCTTATGCTTTTATATCACGGGTAACTTACTTACTAATCGAACTCATCAAACAGGATTATGACAGAGCATGATGGGATATGGAGTTTACACATCTGATCTCCATTGCAAGTCCTGAACATTGTTCTCTTAATGGTTATGCTGTGACCCTGTCAATGGTCCATGGTGTACACAGATCAATGTCCTGTGATGCTCCGGAAGAGATCGAGCCTCTCTTTCCTGAGGTTAGGCAGATGAAACCAGGGTACTCTTCCAAGGGGCACACACTCGCGTGGATCCTGCTCTTCCCTGCATCAGCTGATCATACTGCGACGCAGGATGCTGGCACTAGCCCTTCCTCAAAGTTATGGAGTCCTCTAAGCCTCTTCCCAAATGTCTGCCACGGTGTGCAGTAACTTTAACCAAACATAGACAAATGTCCTGCTGCCCTCATGAGTTACAATACCCAACTTTTTCCCAATGTCTTTTCTTCATGTACCGTGATTAAGCTAAAGGGATTCTGGGATTGAGGGCTACACCCCATCTTGAAGCGGATGTTGCTTGTAGCTCTCTGCCCCCCCCTGCTCTCTTTACACCTTCCTTTCTTTTTCTCTCCTCACACTCTTTTCTACGCTCTTGCTTTGTATGTATTTCTGCATCTCTCAAATGTTCTATCTATCTATCTATTAACTGTCTGCCCGTCTGTCAATCTGTATGATGTCACACTCCCATCACACACACCTACAGGAGCTCCACTGGCTCCTCATACACAAATGAGCACAATTCAAACTCCTCACCTGAGCTTTCAAGGCACTACACAACCTTGGCCCAGAATACTTCAACAATCGCATCTGCTTTCACAAATGTTTCACACACTGTCGCTCATCCGGGCTCCTACTTGCACATATACCAGGCATAGGGAGAACTAGATCCGCGGAGCGAGACTTCTCCTACATCACTCCTAAACCACGGAAAGACCTGCTGCTGCACAGAAGAACATCCTCCTTATTGTTTTCAATTCTGCAAGAAGCTGAAGACCTCGCTTTTTAAGCAGTCCCACTGGGCCCTAAGTGTGGCTAGACTCACACCTGCTCAGCGCCAGGATATCCTTCTGGGTGGTAGTCCGCTTTCCAAATTTGCTTATTCCAGATCAACACCATGGCAAGAATGCATGCTTCCAACTGCGCCTTCTCTAAGAAATCTGACGTTCCATCCCTGAACACGACCTGAAAACTCTTGTCCAACCTTTGGTACTCTCCAGACTGGATTAATGTAACTCTCTCTTTGCAGGCCTCCCCAAGACCCACTTATCGCATTTAAATACTATTCTCTACTCGGCTGCACATTTCGCCTAAGGGCCCAAAAGAAATGACCATATCACACCTATGTTGTTTACTCTTCGCTGGCTTCCTATTGAAGCTAGGACCATATACAAGACAGCTTGTATCTCCCATTAAGCCATTCATACTTCCCTTGCTATCTAGCAAACAAACTCAAGTTATCAGGTGGCTCTAGACCTTCACGAAGTGCTAAAAATCTGGGGGCAGATTTACAAGGAACTGACACATCTGCATAGATGCGTCAGTTTCCTTCTGTCAGCGCCGAATGTCCTTGCGCCACTATGGATTCGCTGTATTTACAAAACAGTGC
Organism: Triturus cristatus; assembly: GCF_964204655.1. Taxonomy (NCBI): domain Eukaryota; kingdom Metazoa; phylum Chordata; class Amphibia; order Caudata; family Salamandridae; genus Triturus; species Triturus cristatus. The sequence continues at coordinate 133,031,532 of NC_140586.1, read as the reverse complement.
TCCATGGCACAAGGATTAACAGATGCGTCAGAAATTCTGATGCGTCAGAAATTCTGACACATCTGATGGCGCAATAGTGACGCATTGCTGGAGTTGCTCATGAAAGTGAAGCAACTCCAGCAATGCACCACAATAGATGGGTGAGTCCCATTCAAAAAGCACTGCGTCATTCCTAACGCCTGGTCTGAGCAGGCGTAAGGATTTTGGCATAGTGAAGGCGTAGAGTGACGCAGTGAAATCTTGTAGATTTCACTGCGTCAGTTCTACAAGGCTTTTGCGTGGGAACACCCACCCTGCATACATTATACCTGATGCAGGTATAATGTGACGCAGGGCTTTACAACGTGACGCATCTCCCTAGATGCGTCACGTTGTAAATGGGCAGCAAAATTTATGCCGCAGCTGCGTCACAAAAGTGACGCAACGGTGGCGCAAAAGTCACACAAGGGGCTTGTAAATCTGCCCCCTGCTGTTCGAACCTCCAACTTTCAAAAGTGAAAACTAATGGCACAGTATTTCGCAGGTAATTTGACTAGAATTTGAAACTTACTACGTCCAAACCTTCGCACCGCCATCTCTTTTTCGGATCTATAAAACGGACCTTAAAACTCTCCTCTTCCGAAGACATTTATTTCAATAACAATCCTCACCAAGCTCCCTACCAGGAATACACCCTCACATTTAATAGCGTGACCCTGACACCTTCCAGAGCTACAATGACCTTGCCACTTCAACTCTGTAAATATGCAATTTGTATTTTTGTAACCCCAATCGCTTTAACTTATCTAAATATATAATTTGTAACGATTCTGTAATTTCTAAATACGTAACTCTCAACATGAGTAACGTAGTAGCTATACGTGTTGTAACCAACTGCCGTGTTACTCAAAACTTCTCATGCGACGTTCTTTCGCTCTATTGTAAAGCGTTCTGACACCTCTGGGTAATGTCCCCGAGATATAACGAGCCATAAATAGACAGCACTAGCAAATCCCATTCAGGCCCGGACTGGCCGTAGCGGCACCGGGCAATCCCCCGGGTGGCCGCACGGGTAGGTGTCGGTCTTGGGCCCCTGGGGGCCGTTTGTGTTACAGGGGCGGCAAAATCGGCCCTGTAATAAAATCGGCCAAAAACTGGCCCTGGCAAAGAGCTCGGCGGCACCCCCAAGCCCCGGGGGGGGCAGGCCGAGCACTTTGCCAGGGCCGGTTTTGGTTCCCAGTCCGGCCCTGATCCCATTGTGCGCCCCTGGTACCACTAAAAATGTCAGCAAGAAACCCAGGGAGCTTCTTTTTGTACCCTGGAACAGAGCATCCATTGCCCCACAAATTATGAGAGCCCTTTCCTCTCCCCACCTCAAACAGCCAATACTCGTTTCTCTGCTCACTCCTCGACAAGCCCTTTCACCTCCAAATACAAGGCTGAAAAATTCCACTGTGTGTGGGATTTCGATGCAGCTCAGCCTGACCCGTCCTTCTGGACTGGCTCGCTAGGACTTCCCCCGTCTCTCTTCAGTTATCCATTAAACCTTGCTCTGGTAATCCCAAAACATTGGAGACCGCCGCCCGCCTACGCTATCCGGACTGCTCCAGGAAGCCAAATCTCGGGTGAAACATTAGTTTTGCCCCCTTCAGGGGGGCACCCTTCCAAAAATCAAGTCAGCTATTGTCAAGGTCTGCTTTTGTGCCGTTTATGATTTAAAGGGGAAGAAACCTGGTCCATGAAGTGTGGTTTTCCTGAGAAAGGCCAAACAGTCAACCGTCACCCTTTTCCTCTTATGAAATATGTTCACTTATGTTATAGAGCAGTGACATTACCACACAGGAAGTGGTTATAGATCCATTTCAGCGCCATTTTGGAAGGGCCCGGTAATTGCTATGCATGTTATAGGAATGTAAATATCCAGTATTAGTAAAGCGTGAACAATTACTTGAAGGTGTCAAGGCGCTGGGGGCCCTCAGGAAGATTAAGCGAGATATTGCCCAGAGTCACATGGTGCCGCCAGCACCAGGATCGAACCGTGAGCCCCCGGGTTCCAGCATCAGTTGCCCTGGCCTGCGCCACACCTCTTCCACTAGAGACTGCACTGCCATTGAGGCAGACAGCTCGACTCAGTATTTTGGGCTCACTGCTGCTTAGCTCTGTTATTTGCAAACCCAGTTGTGGCTGGCCGTCCAGCAACTGAGTTTATTGTCTGTGAGATAATACTCACAAATTTAAACTCACTATTTACATCTTGCAGACTAGATAATGTCACGCAACTACTAATACAATGTTCATCCTATCCCTCTGCGACTACCTAAAACAATGTGCTTGTGTCACTATTATTGACCTTGAGATCTACTCTGGTGACCTCTTTGGGAGTGCATCCAAATTCTCCAGTGGATGTGGGCCCGTCACCTTTATTTTCGCTGCCCAACATGACCTGTTTGGACCACCACATGGACAGAAGCTTTTTGTAGAGTGGGTAATTTAGGTGCTAACGGCCTGATTTAATTTTCAATGTACTGTTTTACACTCATTTTCTGAAAATTTCTTTATCAGGAGGTCTGTGAGGAACAAACAACAGTTTTGATCAATATCAATGGCTTGCATTGCTTATTGGAAATCTCTCTATAATAACGCCACTAATGTCACTTGCTAGGGTTTGGCCCTATACCTCACAGTCACACAAAAGGCTTCACTAGCATGTCTTTTATCCCAAAATCCTCGTTATCCTTTACCAAGTCTCAGGGCCACCATTTTTGTCCTGTCTTCATTTAACAAATGCGTGCCAATAGCCTGTCCATCGAGGAATCACAACTAACCAAATCCTGCACTCACCTTCTTCATTTTAACGTACACATTCCTAGCATAAGCCCTTTCCCTCCCGCGTTCCAAAACAACCTACAGCAAATGGTAAAACTCAAACATTTGCTCGGTGGAAAGCATACTATTATCCAATTTGGCACACATACTTTTTCCTGTTCGGCCCCTCTTCTTCCATGCCAGAATAGCCCAAACAGCATACATGATAACCATTTTGCAAGGAAGGTGGATGGGTGAATAACTTTTTATCACAAAATAGAGAGGTGGAGTAAAATGCTCCCATATGTCCCTCCAACACAACTGGTATGTCACAAACAGGTATGGTGCTAGTAAGATATACCAAATTATCTCAAGTAAGAAAAATTACTAAATTTTAGGAAAGTGGTCAATCTTTTTAGAATTATATATAGCAGGATTAAATGGGAAAGCCATCCTTTTTGGACGAGGATGCCTCGCTCACATAATAGTGTCATGTTTCATCATCGGCATCCTCTCCCCATCCTGGTAAGCTAGTACCACCAGGGTGGACTCAACCTTCTCAAAGTTTTGGCGGTAGGAGGGTGTTCTTGAATAAAACTACTAGACAATCCGGGATCCAGCTAACCTAAAAATACCTTAGAGTTCCTAAGTTATCACCTTTATTAGTGAGGACGCTAGGTATGTCTAAAAACACTACATCAGACGGGTAAGTAGAGGACAATGACTCAAACCCATCTTATAATCGCCAACATGTTTCTGCCCACAATAACTAGCCTATCCGGTCTGGGGCATTCAGTGGCATTCAAGTGAGGTTGGATGATCCAAGTAGCCTTATACATTGTAATGGTTGTTTGCTCTCCTACGGGGTTTGATCTCCCCTTCCTTAGGTAGTCATTTTGGCTTACTTGGGCCAGGGTGAGGAGTTGGCCCACTTTGGTCACGTTGTTTTTATTCTGTTGCTCCTCCTTCTTGAAAGGAGGCCTCTTTGAGGATGAAGGGGATCGGACAGTATCTAGTCATACGTGTCTGCTTTTTCTCTTTTTCTTTTACATGCATTGACTTCCTGAAGAAAATGGATACAGCTTTTGACACGTCAGTTTTCTGATTTCTGATTGTACAAGAGGGAAGATGTGAATTTTGTCCCTTTCAGGATTCTACCCATATACCTTGTTTTTAGGCACTTCCACTTCAGGCAGAACCGCAGCACGTGAGCATGGTTTCAATCGGTTGGTCACTGAATAGGCAGATATTGAATTTGTTTTCATTTCTTCTTGTCTTGAGATCATTATTGGGTAGGAGTGATGGAGCAAGGATTCGTACAAAAAGAGACTTGCTCGGAGTCAAACCTCTCAAATAACTCGTAACCCTGTAATAATTGTATTTGTAAATACTAATTTGCACTACATGTTCGTACACACATATTTAGGGGAAGCATGCATATGTGTTTTACTAACAAGTAATCCGAGTGTTTCTAAAATGGCTGCTAAACGTGGGATTCTGCATTGCGCATGCGTCTACTGCATCTACGTAGTATGACATGCTGTCGCTTGGAGGGAATTCTGTGCAGCTGCGCAGTTCCTCTTAAAATGGCCGCTTGAAACTCACATGATAATGCGCATGCTTTGCTGAAACTGAACTATGCAAGTTTTACTAATTTGCTAAAGCGAAAGATTTTTATAAATAAATGGGATTAGAGTAGAGATAGGTGGTATACAGTGAAATCATTTATTTCAGATTTTAACATTCTTTTCTTTGACCTCTCTACTAGTTCATATTTGGGCCTCTGAGGGAAGCTGGGGCTGACGTATCATGTGATCAGTTCACATGCGCAGAAACGACAAACCCGAAATCCGTGATGCAAAGCCTTGAATGCCATCCAAATTAAAACAGCAACATGTCCTGGGAACAAGCATGAAGACCAGTGAACGTAACAAAATTGTATACATTGTAATGATTAAGATGTGAATAAGGGTGGGATATAAAGCGTGGGAAAGTAAATTAGGGGTGGAAACATTGAACAATGAGCTTTAAGAAAATATTAAAACTTAGCATGGTGTGATGATCATCTCAATATAATATACATAAATACTGTAGGTCTATTATTCAATGTGACTCCAAACACTGATGCAACAGGAAAAGTGAAGAAAACCAAAGTAAATGTGTATCACCTCAGAGGAAGATACTTCCAAAAGAGGTTAAGTTCCCATCACCCACCAAAGGTGGCTTGTATCATCATCTGGGAACCATGGACAGAGCCATGAGTACTAACCACTGTGGTGATTGTGGTGGTCACACAGTTGTCCCAGGTGTGAGTATGAGTATCCTTACAGTCTCTGTAAAGGTATAGGTAAGGTGATGGTTGGAGTGCAGAAAGTGATAAATGAAAAGTGCTATTAAAAATGGCTAACAAGGCACTAATAATTTTATTCTGGCGCTGCCTTGGTGCCACTTTAAAACCAGTGCATAGACAGCTTACACAAATAAATCTGACAGTTATTTGTGTAAGCTGTCTATGCACTGGTTTTCAAGTGGCACCAAGGCAGCGCCAGAATAAAATTATTAGTGCCTTGTTAGCCATTTTTAATAGCACTTTTCATTTATCACTTTCTGCTCTGCAACCATCACCTTACCTATACCTTTACAGAGACTGTAAGGATACTCATACTCACACCTGGGACAACTGTGTAACCACCACAATCACCACAGTGGTTAGTACTCATGGCTCTGTCCATGGTTCCCAGATGATGATACAAGCCACCTTTGGTGGGTGATGGGAACTTAACCTCTTTTGGAAGTATCTTCCTCTGAGGTGATACACATTTACTTTGGTGTCCTTCACTTTTCCTGTTGCATCAGTGTTTGGAGTCACATTGAATAATAGACCTACAGTATTTATGTATATTATATGTTGATTTGGGGATTTTATACTGTTGAGGGTCTTTAAACATATCCCTTGGACCCTCCTTCGTTTGAAAGAGTTTTGTGTTGAGTGATGATCATCTCCCCTTGCTTGTCCAATCAGAATTATGCGTTTCATGAACATTGAAACATTTGGGGGTGGTGTTTTCCATTAGAAGAGTATAATTGAGGTATTTTAGTTAGTTAGTTGCATGCAGAGACTTGGAGAGCTTATGCTGCAGAGATGCTGAGAGACTGAGATGCTGTCCGAAGATTGAGCAGATCCTAAGAAGACCCTAACTTTAGAACTAAGAACCAAAGATAAATTAGAGAACATCGCAGAAGAACCGAGGAGGGAATTAGGTCAAGAGCTAGAAGACAATTGGGGAAGAATCGAGGAGGAAGAGAGTAACAGAGAGGGGTGCGACGCAGGCATCGTATCTAGAAGAGGTCACCTTTCCTGTCCTGAATCATGTCCTGAATCCTTTGGTCTCCTAACCTGTCCCAGGGGACCCTTTCTAGTTCCTAGGCCAAGGGGTTGGTTTCCACACCATCCTAGGTAAATATGATTCTGTGTAGAATGTCATTGTACTGCGCTCTCTGATTTTCTCCTTTTTCAGGTACTGTCATCGTATAACTCAGTCCAAAGTTATGAATAATCTAATTTTCCTTCCTTGAAAGAAACGGTGTTCGAACTGTACTTTATGCTTCTGGATTCACATGAAATCTATTATATAAACATCTAAACCTCTCTTGAGTCTGTGGTCATTTAAAGAATTTACTTGATGATATTTACACCTAAACTGCTAACAACTAGGGGCCATATACACAAGGAGCTATCGCCGAATTAACAGCACTTTATCGCAGCCAAAGTCGTGATAAATTTACCACCCCATTCACAAAGTGGTGCTAACAGCCCACAGCACCAGTTTATCTGCGATAGCAGCTGCAAAAAACATCGCCACCAAGGCCCCCCGCAACTATCGCTAATGAGATGCAGAGTGGGCGTTCCCATGCCAAATGCCGCGACCACACCACTCCTCAACATTCTCAACGACCAGACAGCTCAGCGGTAAAAACACAAAACAGGCGATAAGGCGCGTTAGCACCAGGAAATCTACACCTGCTCTGACCTGGTGTTAAGTCGGACGGCAGCCAGCACCACAAAAGGGAGACCAGCCCAGGGCCACATCGGAAGGACAACAGATGTCAAGGAGGCACCCATCATGCCGCCTGGACACCCAAGAGGGCCACAACACCCACCAACAACACACCCTGAACCACCCCTCCCTTGCACCCCCCAGACCACAGACATGCCACATCAGCTACACCCAAACATGTCCTAAACAATCAGCCTGCCGTCGCACAATAACAACTGGTGACATGCATGTGTCGAAACAGAAATGAGCAGCACACATCCACTTCCGAAGCAACAAATCTAACTTTATTAAAAATAACACAGAAATGAAATGAAGACGAATGGCCGCTGTCCTCTGGGCAATCTGCAGGTCCCAGCCTGCAAGACAAAAAACATGATGAGAGGTGTGTCCTGCGCACATCAAATGACAGACAGAGCGAAGGAGAGAGAGAGGAAGAGAGGGAGAGAGAGAGAGAAGGAGAGAGGGAGAAGAAGAGAGGTACAGGGAGCGAGAGTGAGGGAGAGAGAAGGAGAGAGGGAGAAGAAGAGAGGGAGAGGGAGAGAGAGTGAGGGAGGGAGAAGGAGAGAGGGAGAAAAAGAGAGGGAGAGGGAGAGAGAGTGAGGGAGAGAGAAGGAGAGAAGGAGAAGAATAGAGGGAGTGCCTCCCCTGAGCACCCAGTGCACACTGCTCACCTGCTACCACCGTTGTGTCTCCAACCACTTGCCGGCATGCATAGCAGTACCCCAGGTCACACATCTGACACAGAGTCGTCATCTGAAACAGAGTCCAGAGACACGATTGGCACAGTACACACAATTGCACAAGACAACATCACCTGCCCGCCCATGCACACCCAAGCAGAGGCACCCCAGCCCCTCCCGCCGCCCATCGGAGCTTGGCCGCCCATGCACACCCAGGCCTCAATGCTCACCTTCTGTCACCGGCGCGTAGATGGGAGGTCCCACCATGTGCCGCTGCAAACCACAAACCCAGGGCCCGTGGACATGGCACCCTCCACACCATGCAACCACGCTCCACAGGCCACCAGGTCTCACGTGTGGTGCTGGGTCCTGATTACTCCATGGCATGTGACATACCAGTGCACCCGGCACCATCACAGGCTGCACACCCGCTCAGCCCTATGGTTGCCACTAACTCTGTGATTCAGGGTGCGACACCACGTGGTGGTAGGCCCGCACCGGCCGCTGGCTCTGGCCCACACTGTGGTCCAGCAGGGCACACATTACCTGAGCTGTCCGGACCGCCGGGCCGAGGCATCATCGCAGGCTGCACACCCGCTCAGCAGCTTAAGGTGCCACTGACTCAGTGCACCCGAAGCCACTGTCCCGTGGTGGCGTGCCTGTGCCATCCGCAGGGTCTCCAATGCCACTAAACCTGTGCAACCCCAGTCAGCGCCACGTGGTAGCTGGCCCATTACAGCCGCAAGGCTTCAGGTCCCACTAACCATGTGCAACCCCAGTCAGGGCCACGTGTAGTTAGGCCCAAGCCGTCCGCCAGGCCTCGGATGCCACCAACCCTGTGTGCAACAACTAATGTGCCCATTATGGATGAGAAGGGTGGAGCGTCAGTCATCCTGTCAGCACCGGAAGAGGGGGATGTGACGCTGTTGGCCCCTTATGTTGGCGCAGTCACATGGCCAGTGATGCCTGTGCCTGATGGGTGTGGTGTGTGGGAAAACCTGTCCTCAGGGAGTGGCTGTGACATGCTGACAACTAGACCAGTGACCTGCACACCACAAGCGAGTTCGCCTGCGACGAGTGAGCAATGAGGGCCCCCCTCGGAGCGTAAGCGGAGTGGTCTGGCCTGCTGTACGCCGGACCAGCGCAGGGCTTGCCTTAATGACATGTGGGCTCTGGGCGTGGTTCAGTCCATTTCCGGACAAGGAAGTGAGTAATGCGTGTGTCTCAGTTGTAGTGTCCACGGGACCCGGTACACAAAATGCAATGTAACACCCTCTGACTGGCATCCCACAGGATGAGCATCATTGACGCAAGGGAAATCACTGTCCCTACATTCATCCACACATGCATACATGACTGATGATAGACATGACACAGCAATGAGTCAATGGATGTTTATTGCACATCCAGTGCAGTTATGCAGCCGGAGCGGTTCAGGGCAATGCCCAGCACACTACACACTGTCGTACCGTGGAGGGCCAGCCAGAGTCCATCCGGGGATGACAAGTCCTGCTGAAGGGAAGGGTACAGTCCGCAGCCTGGTCGCCGCATCATTGATCACCAATCCGGAAGTGGCAGTCCATGTCGCTGTCTGAGGTGAGTGCATCGGAGTGTATCGTGGGTCAGTGGAAGGTCATGAGGCCATATGCGGGATCAAGCAGACACAGGCCAGGTGGCGGTAATGAAGGCTAGTGCCTGGTCCTACTGACCACAGTCTCATCCACGTCCTCATCTCCTGGTGTGTGCCCTGCCCCTCCTGTGGGTGTTGCAGAACCGGCTGCTGCACTGTGTGCCACTGACATATCAGGGGCCTGGTTGGATCCGGCTGCCACACTGGGAGGCACTGACACACCAGGGGGCGGGGATGTGGATGGTGTGGGGGCAGCAGCATTCATCAGCACCACGCCTTGTGGCGGCAATGCCATGGTGGAGGTCTGTAGGGCATGATAGATCCCAGCTACATTCCGATGATGTGCAGCGATGGCCGCCATTTTTTCCGCATCCATCCGCATCATGTCCTCCATTAGCCTCCGTATATGTGCCAGCTCGCGGCTGGTATCGCTGGAGCCTTTCTGAGCAGACAGGTGTTCTGCTCTCCGCGTCATGACTCCAGCGATGTCAGTCAGGGCTCGCTTGAGAGCATGGGGCGGACATAGACACCCAAAGATGGCATCCAGTTTGGCAGCCATGATGCCGAAGCCCACCCACTCCTGCTCAGCTGTCTCCATCTGGCACTCCAGCACACGGCGGTGGAAGGCCATGTGTTGTTCCTGGAGGTCTTGGGAGGGTGCCGGGGCTGTGGGTGCCTCCTGCTGGGTGGTTTGGGTGGTGGGTGGGGTCTCATCAATGTAGCTGGGCTGCCCTGAGCCTGGAGGTGAGTGGCGGATGAGGTCAATGATGTCTTGGATGGTTTGGGCGTCGATGCTGGCGTGGTCCTCCTCGTCATCCATGAAGAGTGGCTGGGACTGCTCTGCAGGAGGTGTTGACGGGGCCCCTCCGATGTGAAGGGGAGATGGTTTATTACTATGTGTCCACATGTGTGTAGACGCATGGTCCAGGTTGACATTCAGACAGCATGGCATTGTACATTGTGACAGTCTGTAGATCTGGGCGATGACTCAGAGTCATTGTGGGTGTGCATTGTGCTCTGCTTGATTGCGCATGTGTGCCATTGTGCCCATCTCCACCCGTCCCCCCAGTACCTGGTAGTCACTCACCCTGTTGCGGTTGTGTTGTATCCTGTCGAGCAGTGTCTGGTCCCCGACTCCGGTCACAGTCTCCACACTGATGACTGTGGACACCAGCTCCTTCATGTCATCCAGCTCCAGCTGTGGAGCTGGGCCCCCACCTTCAGTCTGCATTGCTGCCTTCTGGTTGGCGGAGGGTTTCTCCTTGGTCTTCTGCTTGATGTCATTCCATCGCCTCTTGACCTCACCCATTGTCCACTTGTGCTCTCCGACGGCATTCACCTTGTCGACGATGTCCCGCCTTATTGCTGTTTTGGTGCCCAGTGACACGTTGGAGGTGACGAAGAGTTGTTGATGGTGTTCCATCACCTCCGTGACTATGATCCTGTTCGCCGGTGGACTGAACTTTGTCTTCCTCGTCTTCTTGTCCTTGCCCTTTCCTGTCCCCGTGGTCCCAGGCTGGTCGTCAGGGGTGCTTGTGGGGTTGCACTCGTCCTCTGCGCATGCTCCGGCTGCCTTCATGGTGCTTGGGTGTAGGTCAGTTTGTGTGTGGGTGTTTTTTCTGCTTTTATGGAGATTTTTCACACCTGCCAGGTGTGTGTTGCAGGCCTGGCGCTGCTTATCGCTGATTTCCTCATCGCACTTTGGCCCATCGCATGTTTTTTGGTGTTGTGGTTTGTATTTTTATCTCCGTCGAGGTGGTTTTATCGCAGACATTGTCCGCGGTTTCGGCAGACTATCGCATGGTATCACCGTGATGTAAATTCCACGTTGTCACAGTGTTATTTTCCCGCGATGGGCCGCGGTATTGAAAGTTGCGTTACGCTACTCATGCGGTAGTTATCATGCGTTCTTGTGAATATACTCCTAGGTCCATTGATCAGAGGAAATTATATTCAGACAGAAGGAATGGTAAGAATTAGTGAGGTAAATTAATCTCGCAGGTATTAGCACACAAAATTGATCCGAGCGGCACTTATTAGCTTATGCATGAATGGTTATGGTCCCAGGTGAGTATGTGAATTGTGTAAATCATTAGCCGGCAACCCTCCGCTCCATCAATTTTTCTGGTAGCAGAGCTATGATTAGTTTTAGTTAGGTAGGAGTAAATATTGAGATTTGAATTTATGTATTAACATACCCGTTTTGTTTCTTGTTCTGTGTTGTCTGGAAATTCCCGGGAATATGTCATAGCGGGTGGTAAATGGAAGCCCTGCAGTGAGGTTGCTCGTTTGCAAAAAGTAGCGCTGAGAAGTTATGCAGGGCTGACAGTGCTGAGTTAGGGATTAATTTGTATAAAAGTGAGAATGATTGATAGCAAAGACTTTGCTGGTGAAACTTTGGTCTTATATACCCTAGAAAGGGTATTTCCGAAGTAGTAGCAGGTTCATTGATGCTTCAGTGAAGAGTAAGCGGAAGGTTTTACTCGTAATGTATGAAGAGTAAGCGGAATAGTTTTACTCGCAGCAAATGTAAATCGATTTTCAGATTTTAAGCAGAAGCAAACAGAGTAGCGAATGTTTTATGTTGTCATTTAATGAATTTTGCATGAAAATTGTAAGAAAAGTAGTCATTCGTGTTACCTTTTAAAGGAGGGGTCAGTTGCGAGTGCTGCACTGACATCACAGAGGGCCGCGCTGGGATTGGTTGAAACGGCGGGCGTGTGACTGATGCGAAACTTGTAAAGGAGGGGTTAGTAGTAAGGAGTGATACTGACGTCACTGAGAGCCGCGCTAGCATTGACTAAATGCATAGCGTGAGACAGAATTTGATTGGTTAAAAGAATAGAAGCCGCACTGGTATTGGTCAATTATTAAAGTAAAAGTGGACATTTAATTAGCTGAAAATAGAAGCCATAATAATAATTGATAGTGGGTCTTGCATGTGGAAACACGATCCTACTTTGATAGGGACTCGCCCAGACAGAAGGTACTAAGGATTTGCCAGAGAACAGTACATAAAAGGATCAACAACAAAAATGTACGGAGAAAAGAGGAAAATGACATTTATGCAGAAAATTTTAATTATTTTAAGAAGGATAAACCCCTTAAGACTAGAGAGGGAATTCCTATCCCTCCCCCCAAATACCCGCATCATACATGACGATGGAAAGAGGCTATCATGCTTGTGTATGGTTAGAAAACTGGAGAGAATATACGAAAAGTGATGGAGTGCTAGCTTTCCTAGAAAATGGTACCTTTAATGGAAGAGTTTTACATAATCTGAGATTGAGAATGATTAAATTAGAACCCAGACCTAGATTAACTCAATACGAGGCATTTGAAGAGTGGGAAACCGAAGCATTTGAGAGCGACAGATCTAGAAGTAGCAGAAACCTTAGTGGATTTTACCCCAGACTAAAGCGTGAAACTCAAGATAATCAGATGAAAATGGAGACAAGCAATGATGGCTGAAGGATTATATCCTGTACTGATGACAGAGGAACAGTCAGGAGGCAAGTGCACCGAGAAGACAAAACATTTAACAATGACAGGTAGTGAAGAATCAGAAGATGATTTTTTGGAGGACATATTAATGAAAAACCCTCCACCATATCACGATGAAGTTAGTAGTTCTATTCCTAGTGCCCCAGGTTTGGGAATACCATTGGTTCCACAAGTTATACACGATCCAACGAATGGGAGGGCACTGCAGGAAAAGGAGAGAGAGGCAATGAATAAGAACAGAGAAGAATTAATACAGAAAATAACTCAATTGAATACCCACCCTGAAGCATTAACCATGCCAGTAACTATAGGTCCGGTTGTTCCACTGTATGGGGATAAGGTGATCGGCCCTAAATCTCCAGTAATAGAACCCAGAAAAGAAAAAATAATAATTGATTACGAAGGCATTGAATGTGAGTCAGTGATATCATTATTGGATTTACCAATAAGAGAACAGATAAATGAAACCCAGAGAAGAGTTTACCTAGCAGTTCAAAGGAAGTACAAATAGAGACTTCAACAGGAGTCAGGAGTGCCACAATAGTATCACCAGAAGAAATAAAAAGTTGGGCACAGGAAATAGAGAAGCCAAAACAGCCACTGAAAGTTCTAGATATTTACAAATTAAAAGTAGAATTAGAAGAATTGATAGCTGGAAATTTGGGACTAGACAGGCTAAATACTTACAGTAAAGAAGAGTTACTGTTCATTTGTAGGAGTATCACCAGAAATACAAGGTATTCCATGAGAAATTGACAGATTTGGCCCATGAAATGGGAATTGAAATAAGGAAATCTAAGGTATTACAAAAACCAAACAGAGCAGAATTTAGTGATAAAGACTTAGAAAATATGAATGTGTCCGGAAGGAAGTTACAGGTTAAAGAAGTAATGACCATTCTGCAAAAATGGGGTGACAAATGGAAAGCTAGATGGATGAGGAAAAAGAAAGAAGCACAGGCAAATAGAACAGCTTCTGAATATCTGTTGAAAGAAACAGGAAAGGTTGAGCGATTATGTCCCATGAGAGAGGTACCAGGATGAGGATATGTGCATGTTCCATGGACTAGACAGGATATTTTTTCTTTTACTAATGATTTCCCTAAGTTAAGAGAAAAAACAGTTGAATGGTACAGGCAAGTTGAAAGATTTGTAAAGGTTTCAAAGGTTCTGCTAAAAGATTTGGATGCTTTGTTTGATATAGTAATACCTACAGATTTGTGGACAGAATGTAAAATTACAGTTGATTGGCCTAGTAATGAGTACCCGAGAGATGAGAAAACAGGAGCTCCTTCAGAAGAGGTAATGAAGAAATATCAGCAGGTGATCACTTTCTTGAAAGAGAAAATTCCTCCGAAAGAAACAGATTGGGTGAAAATACCCAGAACAACCCAGGATAGAAATGAGTTGGTACATACTTATTATGAATGACTGTTACAAGTATTTAAGCAGTATAGCGGATTTGAAAATATTGGATATAAAGATATGGGACATTTTGTGTATCGATTTGTGACAGGACTAAACCCAGAAATTGGAGACATGATTCGTCAGCACATGTTGTGTTGGCAGGCAAGGCCAATTGATGATATCCTCAAGTAGGCAAAGTACTGTGGGGATGAAATTGACAATAGGCGAAAAAAGTTAGACGAAAAAGTGATGTGGGCTCAAGTGAAACTATCAGAACAGCAGGAACTCCAAATAAATAGTCAGACGGGAAGTCAAGGGAAGAGGCAAGGCCAAGGTGAAAATAATGGGGGAAAACAAAGGGCAAGAATGAGTAGAGAGAAGGTGAAGAAAAAGTTTCCGTGTCATGGGCACGGAAAATTGGGGCATTGGAAAAACGAGTGTAAAAATATTCAGATTAATAATGGCCCAAATAAAAATTTAAATCCACAGACGCAGAATGAAGAGATAATGAGCCAACCGCAGCAGGTTGTAAGTCCACAGAGTCAGTTGCCACCTGCCCCTATGCCAAATTTTGTGAACCAGGCCAAGTACAGTGCAGATACTGGATTTCAAGGATGAAATGGTAAGAAAAATTCTGTAACATCACAATTTCTTTTGCAGGATAATTATGTCCAGGATAGTGATCAATGGCGGTGCCTGAGAGGGGAGGAAAAGGAGTGTATATTTGGCGCATCCTTACCGGTAGATCATTTAGGTCCATATGTTGATGGTAAAGTAGAAGGAAAAGATATTACCTTTTTATTGGACACTGGTGCTACCCGTTCTACTGTGAGAACAGCAGACATTCCAAACCTACCCCTCTCGAAAGAATCAATCCAGGTAGTTGGCGTCTCGAACAAACAGATTAGGACTCCTATTACAGAACCAATGGAGGTACAAATTGGCAATTTCAGGGAAATGCATACATTTGTGGTGTGTGGCTCCAGTTCTGTAAAACTATTAGGCAGAGATCTACTGTGCAAAATGAACTGCACAATATTTTGCACACCGGATGGTGTTGCAATTCAAACCCCAGATGAAGATGGAGTATATAAAATTGTTAGCTAAACAAGGCACAGAGGTAGATGAGATGTATTCTATGATGGCAACAGATGATTTACCTGATGAGGTTAAATCGACAGTGAATCCAGAGGTGTGGGATTTCACCGAAAAGAAGTGGAATTAATGGAAAATGTAGATCCAAAAAAAGTAACCATCAAGGAAGGTGCAGTTTTTCAAAACAATCGACAATATAAAATGAGTCCCGAAGTTAAAGCTGGTGTTTCAGCAGAAATTAATCGGATGGTTTAACAAGGCATTTTAAAAGAAATAATGAGCAGTCCATGCAATTCACCTATAATTGGTATTAAGAAACTTAATGGAAAATATAGGGTGGTGCAAGATTTACGAAAGATTAACAAAATTGATGTACCATGTTGCCCTGTGGTGCCTAACCCAGCAGTAATCTTGTACCAGATACTGTGGAAAGCCGGATGGTTTAAAGTAATTGATTAATGCCAGGCTTTCTTTTCCTTCCCGCTGCATCCTGATAGCCAATATTTGTTTTCTTTCAAATTTGAGGTGTGTGTTTACGTTTGGAATCGTGTTCCTCAAGGGTATACTGAAAGTCCTTCAATTTTTAACCAAATTTTGAAAAAGTGTCTTGAAACCTTAGTGCTGCCTAGGAAGTCAGTCCTGGTTCAATATATTGACAACCTATTGGTCGCGTCAAAAACAAGAGATGACGGTGTTACTGATTCAATTTGCCTTGTTGAACCATTTGGTTGATGGTGGACATAAGGTGTCCCCTGAAAAATTGCAGTTTTGCAAAGCCGGAGTCAAATATCTTAGACACCAAATAGAACGTGGAGTGAGGAAAGTGACTCCTGAAAGAATAGAAATAATAAGACAGATAAAATTCCTTGAAACCCAAAGAGAAATAAGAATGTTCCTTGGAGTTGTGGGATACTGTAGGCAGTGGATTGTAGCGTTTTCCTTGCTAGCCAAACCCCTGATACAAATGACCAAGAAACAAGCAAAAGATCCAATAGAATGGGATGATAAAAGTATGGAAGCCTTTGTAAAATTACGAAAATGTCTATGTGAAGCTCCTGCTTTAGGTATGCCAGATTACTCGAAAGAATTTGCACTATTTTGTTGTGAAAGAAATAGTTGTGCACTTTCAGTTTTAACTCAGAGACATGGATTGATTCGATGTCCAGTGGCATATTTTTCTGCCACCATGGACCCTGTAGCTCCGCTTTGCCTGGTTGCTTAAAAGCGGTAGCAACCACCTGCACAAGTTTAGAACAAAGCAAGTCAATTGTGATGGGACATCCGTTAAAGCTACATGTTCCACATTCAGTTGAAATTCTGCTGACAAGAACTCGAACTTAGTATCTTACCCCTAGTCGGAATACTAAGTATGAAACAATCATATTAGGTGCTGAGAATGTGAAAATAGTCAGGTGTACCGTTTTAAATCCAGCCACTTTGTTGCCAGATGTATATGGAGAGGAAGTGAAAGATGAAGTCGAGCACGACTGGATGTGGCTGAACTTTGCACCAAACCAGATATACAGGGAGAACCCTTGAAAAATGCTGAATATGAGCTATTTGTCGATGGCTCGTGTATGCGCATGAGGAGGGAGGACTAAGTGCTGCTTTCGATGTGTGTACATTGGATGGCATAATCAAAGCATCCTATTTACCAGGAGTCAAATCTGCACAAGTAGCTGAATTAGTGGCTTTAATTAAAGCATGCCAAATCGCTAAAAATTGGAAAGTAACCATATTTACCGATAGCCAATATGGTTACAGGGTTGTGCATGATTTCGGCCAGCTCTGGATGCAGAGGGATTTCTTGCCTTCTTCAGGATCCCCAATTAAAAACGGAAATTTCTTAAAAGAATTGCTTGAAGCAATACAATTGCCAAAAGAAGTGGCAGTGGTCAAGTGTGCCGCACATCAGTCAGGAAATGACTATGTGGCAGCTAGAAATAGGTATGCTGACCAGGTTGCCCAACACTGTGCAAAATATAAAATGGCAGTGAACAAAAAGATTGAGACATGCGGAATCAGCTGCCAACTTATGCTACTCTCAGGATTAGAAATATGGGAAGAAGTAAAACAATTACAAGAGGAGGTAGACTTAAAAGAAAAAGAAGAATGGGTGAAAGAAGGATGCACAAAGGTCTCAAGACGATGTGTGGGTTTACCAAGATGGCAGGCCAGTAATGCCGAACTGTTTGCTTTTTCAATTTGCTAGGATGTACCACGGTGGCACCCATATAGGCAGGGATGCCATGACCAGACTTTTTAAACAGGATTGGTATAAACCGAGGTTCAGGAATGTAGCATAGAGTCTATGACAAAGGTGCTTAATTTGTCAGCAAATGAATCCAGGTCACAAGACAGTAGTCAGTACAGGGAAAATTGGAAAAGCAGAAGGTCCTTTTATAGGGCTACAATTAGATTTTATTCAATTACCACCTTGCAGAGGTTTGAAGTATATACTTGTCATAGTTTGCTTATTCTCACAGTGGGTGAAGAAATGACAGTATAACAGTTGCCAAACTATTGTTGAGAGAACTGATTTCACGGTTCGGTTTTCCAGTGACCATGGAATCAGATAGAGGGTCTCATTTTAATAATGAAGTAATTCGATTAATCTGTGAAGCATATAAAATTGAACAAAAACTGCACTGTGCATACCTCCCAGAGGCTTCTGGAGTGGCAGAACAATTGAATGGCACTTTAAAAGCGAGACTGGGAAAAGTATGTGCATCTACCCCACTGGAAT
Source organism: Triturus cristatus (assembly GCF_964204655.1). Classification (NCBI taxonomy): domain Eukaryota; kingdom Metazoa; phylum Chordata; class Amphibia; order Caudata; family Salamandridae; genus Triturus; species Triturus cristatus. The sequence goes on along the minus strand of NC_140586.1, from coordinate 133,013,629 downwards.
GGCCTGATGCATTACCTCTTGTTCTGATGGGGCTCAGAAGCATTCCTGACAGGAATACAGGGTTGAGTCCCGATGAAATACTCATGGGAAGAGCAATGAAGCAGGCATGCATACCAGGACATAAACTGTTAAATATGTCTGATGACTTGGTATTGGAACATTGCAAAGAACTGTCTGACCTAGTGCGTTCTATCTCTCACCAGGTTAGAGAAGACGCAGTTGCCAGGCAGCCGAACCAAGCACATGATCTGAATCCTGGTGACTGGGTGGTGGTGAAGGAACATACACAAGAGTCATGCCTAGCACCCAGGTGGGGAAAACCACATCAGGTTATATTGGTTACAACCACAGCAGTGAAATGTGCAGGCTTGCCTAATTGGATTCATGCAAGCCATACTAAGCAAGTACCAGCACCTGACACAGAAGGTCCCCAACTGACTCAAGCATTTGAGGCTGCAGAAGGTTGTACAGCTAAAGGATCTAGGATATCAGATCCTGAAGTATCTGATCAAGAACAACTGAGCAACAAGTCAGGATGACTGGATACCAGTGGTTGGCATACCTGAAGTGATTGTGAGAACCAGAAGCCAAACTAGGTTAGAAAGACAGGAAAATAGTGAGGACCAGACAGGTATAGAAGAAAAGGCTTAGGAAGGTGAAAATACAATTATTAGACAACCTAAGCAGGGACAGACAAGGAAAGAACAATCTACGCAGACAGAAGTGGACGAAATAAATCACGAGTCTGGGAAGGGACAGATAGGTTTGGAAGAACGCGTTCAGGCCGCAGAAAACCAAAGTGCAGTAAGACCTGATCAGGACCAGACAGGAAAAGAGAAACAAGTTCAGGTAGAAGAGGAGAAAATCAAAATAAAACCTGAACAGGGTTCAGCTAGGGAAGAAGAACACATCCAGGCAGAAAAGGACATTGCAAAAACAAGCCCTGGACAGGACCTGACAGAGAGGGTTTCCAAAAACGAAAAGGATCAAATTGTGCCACAACGTAATGCAAATAAAAGAACACTCGAAGACAGTGACAGTGTAGTGCAAGCAAAAAGGGTCAGAAGAGGTGATAATTGGCCAAGTGTTGTGAAAAGATTAAAGTATGATTTCAAAACAATTAATCAAGAACCTGACCAAGTAAACGAAATTTCAAGTCAGTCTGAGACATCTGCTCAAAGACCCAGACGACCAAGTCAAAGACTAAAAGTATTGAACAATAAGTTAAGTTCAAAGGTCCTGAATGGACCTATGTAATTCTCGAAGATTTCAAGAATTTAGATTTAAATGAAGAAAGTGATGAGGAAATAAATGCAGAACAGATTGCCGAAGTGAGGCCAACTTGAAATTTCCCAATAAATTATATTTCAAATTTTATTCTGAAATAAAGAAGAGAAATCTTCTTAGTCCAAAATGGCTGATGATAGGGCTGCTGGAAAATCAAAACAAAATTGTGTATAAAAATGTTGAAAAATATGTATATGTAGCATATTTTTAGTGCTCATAATTTGGTTAGTACTGACAGTAGCCATTCCTCATTTAATGGTTATAAAAGAAAAGAATAATACAAGTACGCATGAAAGGGTAGATAACATTAAAGGAGATAGAGTAGGATTGAATTCACCGAATGAGTCTAAGACTGAAAGAGATAGAGTAGATGTAAATGCACCAGATGAGATAGATGTACACCACACCCTGACAAATAATGACACTGCTTTAAATGTTTTCACAAACGTATTAGTGCAATATGTAGACACTATGGAAGTGAGTGATTGCTATGTGTGTATGAAATTACCAGCATCAGTAGCAGAGGGCGTGACATACCACCATATTCCTTTAACCTATGGTATTTCTTGTAGTGTTTTAGCAAGTTTGTTTTATAGAACAGGGAAATTGCAGTATTATTACTCTAATGTAGATGTGATTTTCTCTGAGGTTCCTATGCGAAATGGCATGAACCCAGTTCAAAAAGGATGCACAGTTTATGGGAGAATATTTTAACTATGAAAACAATAGATATAGCTGAAGCACACAAGCACAATTTAACATGTAAATTACGTGAAGAAGAAAAGATATTTTTGAATTTAGTTGAGCAAAGGAGACAGGACTTCCAAAGAAGAGCTTCTGAACCAAAACCTCAGATACCTCAATGGGCTGAGAAAGAAAATATGTACATAACTGGCAAGACTTATGCTGCTATGTCCCTGGTCTTTGAAAAGAAAGGGAAGATCTGCCTCCTTAGATTAAAAACTATAACAATGTATTTATTGGTGCCAGTGAGTGTGAACATAATTTTCTAGTAATTGGGAGATGGGGACTGAAAGGTGGAACACATCCAGTTCCTGGGATTTATTATGTATGTGGAGACAAAGCGTATTTTAAGCTGCCTGATCACTGGTACAGGAGTTGCTATTTTGGAATAGTTTTCCCAAAGGTGTAGCATGTGAAAAGAATCACTGGAAGCAATGAAAACGCACAGGAACTAACACGTATGAAGAGGGCTAGTTTTTCAGAAATAGTAGGTGATATATCAGTGCATTGATACCTTCAGTGGGAGTAATTCTAAACTCACGTAGGATTTGTCAATTATCTACAGTGGTTGATCGTCTATCGACTGATACTGCTGGAGGGTTCTTGATGATTAACACAGAGATGGTTGCGATTAGATCTATGGTTTTGCAAAATCGACTTGCTCTTGATATATTATTGGCAAGGAGGGCAGAGTCTGTAAAATGCTGAATGCGCAACATTCTTGCACTTACATTCCTGACAAAAGTGTCAAAATTGGCAGATATATTAAGAATATTACAAAATCAGAGGAAGATTTGAAACCACTGTAAGCTGACAGTGTATGGAAGAAATTAACAAATAGTATTGCAACCATAGGTGGTTGGTTTTTTAACTTAGGTAAAAGTCTAGTAGGTCAAATAATATTACCAGTATTTGGAATAATACTATTAGTTTTAACAGTAACGACATGGTTCAAGTGTTGCAAAAAGAGAAAGAGATATAAAGTAAACATAAGGGGAAAGAAGAGAAAATACAATGAAATACAGTTAGAAGAAATGAAAGGAGATCTATACAAAAAGATGAAGAATTTACAAAATGACAATGAAAAAGAAAGAAAAGAAAGGGTTGAAAAGATTGAAGAGGTAATTGAGATGTGCTAAAGTTGGCATTTGATTTGGTAGTGGGAAATTAGTGATGGCATTAAATGCCATCAGAGAGGGGATTGATGGAACAAGGACTCATATAAAAAAAGACTTGCTCGGAGGCAATCCTCTCAAATTACTCGTAACCCCGTAATAATTGTGTTTGTCAATACTAATTTGCACTACATGTTGGTACACACAAACCTAGGGGAAGCTTGCATATGTGTTTTACTAACAAGTAATCCGAGTGTTTCTAAAATGGCTGCTAATCGCGGGATTCTGCATTGCGCATGCGTCTACTGCATCTACGTAGTATGACGTGCTGTCGCTTGGAGGGAAATCTTTGCAGCTGCGCAGTTGCTCTTAAAATGGCCGCTTGAAACTCACATGATAATGCGCATGCTTTGCTGAAACTAAACTATGCAAGTTTTACTAAATTGCTAACGTGAAATATTTTTATAAGTAAATGAGATTAGAGTAGAGATATGTGGTATACAGTGAAATAATTTATTTCTGATTTTAACATTCTTTTCTTTGACCTCTCTACTAGTTCGTATTTGGGCCTCTAAGTGAAGCTGGGGCTGACGTATCATGTGATCAGTTCACATGTGCAGAAACGACAAACCCGAAATCCGTGATGCAAAGCCTTGAATGACATCCAAAATAAAACAGCAACATGTCCTTGGAACAAGCATGACGACCTGTGAACGGAACCAAATTGTATACATTTTAATGATTAAGATGTGAATACGGGTGGGAAATAAAGCTTGGGAAAGTAAATTAAGGGGTGGAAACATTGAACAATGAGCTTTAAGGAAATAATAAAACTTAGCATGGTGTGATGATCATCTCCCCTTGCTTGTCCAATCAGAATTAGGCGTCTCATGAACATTGAAACATGTGGGGGTGTTGTTTTCCATTAGAAGAGTATAATTGAGGTAGTTTAGTTAGTTAGTCGCATGCAGAGACTTGGAGAGCTTTTGCTGCAGAGATGCTGAGAGACTGAGATTCTGTCCGAAGATTGAGCAGATCCTACGAAGAACCGAACTTTAGAACTAAGAGCCGAAGCTAAATTAGAGAACATCGCCGAAGAACCTAGGAGGGAATTAGGTCAAGAGCTAGAAGGCGATTGCGGAAGAATCGAGGAGGAAGAGAGTAACAGAGAGGGGTGCGACGCAGGCGTCAAATCTAGAAGAGGTCACCTTTCCTGTCCTTAGTCCTGTCCTGAATCCTGTCCTGAATCCTTCAGTCTCCTAACCTGTCCCAGGGGACCCTTTCCAGATCCTAGGCCAAGGAGTTGGTTTCCACACCATCCTAGGTAAATATAATTCTGTGTAGAATGTCATTGTACTGCGCTCTCTGATTATCTCCTTTTTCAGGTACTGTCATCTTATAACTCAGTCCAAAGTTATGAATAATCTAATTTTCCTTCCTTGAAAGAAACGGTGTTCGAACTGTACTTTATGCTTTTGGAATCACATGAAAACTATTATATAAACATCTAAAACTCTCTTGAGTCTGTGGTCATTTAAAGTATTTACTTGATGATATTTACACCTAAACTGCTAACAACTAGGTCCATTGATCAGAGGAAATTATATTCAGACAGAAGGATTGATAAGAATTGGTAAGGTAAATTAAGCTCGCAGGTATTAGCACACAAAATTGATCTGAGTGGCGCTTACTAGCTTATGTATGAATGGCTATGGGCCCAGTTGAGTATGTGAATTGTTTAAATCATTAGCTGGTAACCCTCCGCTCCATCAGGAGGTTGAGTCTTACTAGGAAAAAACATCTTTCCTCTTTGCGCTTACCTGCGGTCAATAGTTCAGCATTTTGGATGGATCTTCCAAGGTTTTGAACCATGGTAAATATTTTGTTAATGTCCATTTTCATTCCTCTCCTAATTTCTGAGGTACTCATAGGCTGAATCTATTTGATTTTCTGGGGCAGTCTGGGAACAAGAAGCAGCCGTGGCACAATTGTTCAAATCAGCCCTGCTCCCTTCCACCTCACTTTCTCTTTCCATCCATCTATTCTCTTTCTCTTTCTCCTCTACCTCTTCTACCTCTCTCTCTGATCGCTCGCCTTTCTCTCTAGTTTTCCTTCCACTCTCTTTACCTCTTCGCTCACTGAGTATGCCCCAAAATTGCCTGCTGCAATAAATCATGGGTAATAGGAGAAAGTGACAAAGGTACCAGTGATGGCCTTGGGCCTTCAACAAACAGCCTCCAATGCCTACATCCCCCCAGGCAATTGCTTCATGAGCTTTAATGGCCAGTCCAGCCCTGTTGCTGTTTTCACCAGAATTTAAGCAGGCCCGACATAATGGTCTGAAAAAGGGGGTGGGAGCACACTGACTTCACATCGCAGCGTCATTACCTCTGAGCATCGTGGTAGATGTAGTTCATTGTTTTTGGCACAGGACAAAGTTCGAAAAGTTTCTTGGCTCAATACCATATTTTTCAAAGCGTATCCCTAGACACGTGTTTCTGGATTTCTCCGTCATCAGTAGGGAAAAAATAGTAGGTTGCTGGACATGCTGCCGCTTAATTTTCTCAGGCACAATTCCACTCTGGGCATGCAGGCGCTCCCAAGCTCGTCAGCTCAAGCGGCTCGAGGGAGCCTTTGAAATTATGAAAAAGGGGGTGGGAGCACACTGACTTCACATTGCAGCGTCATTACCTCTGAGCATCGTGGTAGATGTAGTTCATTGTTTTTGGCACAGGACAAAGTTCGAAAAGTTTCTTGGCTCAATACCATATTTTTCAAAGCGTATCCCTAGACACGTGTTTCTGGATTTCTCCGTCATCAGTAGGGAAAAAATAGTAGGTTGCTGGACATGCTGCCGCTTAATTTTCTCAGGCACAATTCCACTCTGGGCATGCAGGCGCTCCCAAGCTTGTCAGCTCAAGCGGCTCGAGGGAGCCTTTTAAATTATGAAAAAGGGGGTGGGAGCACACTGACTTCACATCGCAGTGTCATTACCTCTGAGCATCGTGGTAGATGTAGTTCATTGTTTTTGGCACAGGACAAAGTTCGAAAAGTTTCTTGGCTCAATACCATATTTTTCAAAGCGTATCCCTAGACACGTGTTTCTGGATTTCTCCGTCATCAGTAGGGAAAAAATAGTAGGTTGCTGGACATAATGGTCTGGCTTCTTACACAATTAGGGGTATATTCACAAGAACGTGTGATAACTACCGTAAGAGTAGCGTAACGCAACTATCAATATCGCGGCCCATCGTGGGAAAATAACCCCATGACAATATGGGATTCACAACAAGGCGGTAGCATGTGATAGTCACCAGACAACCCGTCAAATGTCTGCATCAAAATCAATGCCACGCAGCAATAATGCGATACGCGAACGCAAAAAAACATGCGATGAGGCCAACTGCTGTACAAAAAGTATCGAAAACCAGCCACAGGCCTGCAAATCCCACGCCTCTGGCAGAACTATGCGCTATAAAAACCACAGAAAAAATGCACCAAAAACAATCCAAAGTGTGTAGCAACATGGATGCACCCTGACACAGCGCAGGGGCCAACCCGAACCCCACCACCCCAACAGACTACCAGCAAGGAACAACGGGATCAGGGAAGGCCAAGGAGTAGAGGGAGAGGAAGATGGGGTGCAGACTGCAGGAAAACTAGATCAGCACCTCGGAGGTGACAGAACACTACCAGCAACTGACCCACACGCAGACCACCTGAATTGCAGTTGGAGCGCCCAGGAGGCCAATCCAGGAGGCCAATAGGTGCCGGCATAACGTGACATCCCAAACCAGGCACAAACCCACTGCCAACAGGAAGGCAGCAACGGCGACAAGAGGTGGCAGTCCAGCGCCACTGGAGGAGCTGAAGGAAACCCAGGCCACAGTCATCAGTGTGGAGACGGTGCAAGAAGTAGGGAGTATGGACACAGCTCGAGAGGACCTGACACAACATCAACAGGGAATGGGAAGACGGGAGGAGTAGGCACAATGACATACAGGCACAACGAGGTGTAGCACACTGCACACCCACAATCACCCAGGTCCATGGGCCCGATCCCCTCGGCACACTGCAGCACACACACATAGCACGAACAGCACACCCACATTGATGACAAAGAGGAACAACACGCATATCTGACACTGCAGAACAGAGAACACAACTGGCTCCGCACATGCACAGAAACATGCCTACCACATGTGACAGAGCAGGAAACTGTGAAATGGAAATGGACGCGTACGACCTCACATTCGTCATGTAGTCCAAATGTACACTGTTCCGCGGAAGAATCCAGCACCCCCAAACAGTCACAATGTACATTGCCATACAGTCAGCATGCAAACATGCACAATGCGCCAACATATATGTCAACGCAAAGTCAATACGCACCTCCCCTTCACATCGCAGATGGGCACACAACACCTTCAGCAGAGCACAGAATACAACACATCAGTGATGCCGGAGAGGACCACAACACCGTTGACACCAATGCCCTACAACAGCACATGGATATCCCATGCAACCCCCCACTAGGACCCGGACAGCCAAGCCACTCAGAGGAGAACACCCAGCCTGCAACAGACCACACAGCAGGAAGAACCCACAAGCACAGCTGGCTCACGACACTTCACCCACCCACACATCGCACCCCAATGCCCTGTTCCTGCACGCCAAAAGGAGGTGGCCCAACAGGTGTGGGTGGGGGTTAAACCCATGGAAGGCGAACGAGGACACATACGTAGGTGTCCATCACCCTTCAGGGGCCACCATCACCCCACAAAGGAGACCCACGCTGCCATAGAGACACATGCAGTTGCACATTCACAGTACAGAACCACGGGCAGGGGAGCTTAAATATCAGTCACACACCCATGTTGGCTCTGCGTATGACAGCCCTGGCCACTCCCCTTACGAATTGAGTGGGTGACGACAAAGCTACATGTCCAAGCTCCAACCCGCTGCCTGCGGTGACACGTCTGCATCTGAAGTACACAGCACAATGTAATGGTGTAGGGCCTAGGGCCCTCATGCATACAACAAGACCACAGGGACACACACAGATATCATGTTGAACTGGCAACGGGCACGTGCGCCCAGCACCTTTATTGGCAGGGTCACATGTACAGTGACGCCTGTGCTGGATGTGTGTGGGGTGAGTGTAAGCCAGCACGCACGGAATGTCTGGTGCTGGCAACCACTTGAACATTAGACACCAGTGCACCGTAAACAGAAAACACATACATAGAAGAGTCTACTGATGAGCAACATGGAGGGAGCCAGAAAAAGTCCAGCGGACAGCCAACATGCAAACAGAAGTGTCCATGAGTTGCAGTGCACTGGTGATGGGACACTAGAGATGAGCTCGCCCATGTGAAGAAAAAGTCTCAGATTGTGTCCCTCCGACAGATACCTGATGCAGATGCAGTGGGGTGTGTCATACCTGCATCATCTTTCCCATCAACGTCTCAGGGCCCCCACACTGTTTGAGGAGACATAGCTGCCCAACTTCTCCACAGCTCATAACTCAGCCAGTAACGGACAATGGTTTGCGGTGCTGACACCTGGAGTGCTGAACAGGGTATCAGGCCTCCACGACAGGTCTGAGCAACTCCACAAGTCTGTCAGGATCACTGTTTCGACTGTGGCAGATGGCTGTTGGAGGTGGTCTTTGCGGTGGTGGCATGTGCCTCCTGCAGTGATGCTACGTCTGGGCTGCTCATGATCCGATTTGGTGTGTGAGCCCTGGTGGGACGCTGTTGGGCCTGGAGGCTGCGTACAGTGCAGGGCCACAGAGAAATGGCATTGATGACCCCATGGCCAACGCTTCAGGGTCCATCCAGTATCTCAGAAGAGGAGTCCCAGACATGACTAGCACAGAGTTAGTGGCCCCGGATGCACAGCGGCTGGCAAAGGCACCCAGCCACGGGACGGTGACTTGCGGTGCAGTCAGATGGGCCATGCAACCTGAGCGGATCACCATCAATGTTCGAGGTGTATGTTGCGGAGGGTATCGGGGGACAGTGGAAGGTGTCCTCCAGGGCATGACGCCGAAAGGTTTGATTTTATCCGGAAGCAGCCATTGGAGGAGTGGAAAGAGACAGCCTTGTTGCCACCACCAATTAGGTATCAGCTACATGAGGATGAAAACTGCCCCCTAGTCCATAGGCTCAGACGCCACCAAAGTTCGACCAGAGAGTGTCCATGATATCGGGGCACAGACTTAGTGGCACCGGGCCTGAGAGGGGATGCTGTCTGCGATGATGCTGGAACTCAGCCATTTCAAAATGAAGACTCTGTGACCTACTGGACCGCAGTGTAGGCCGGAGGCAGCGGTCAGCAGTGGCCCACAGCCACTGTGTCATCTGTCGTCACAGAGTTAGTGACACAAGGGCAGTTGTCAGTAGTGTTCGAACACCTCCGTAACGATGATCTTGTTCCCTCCGGACTGCAACGCGTCATCCTCTTATGCCTCTCCGTGCATGCGATGACATGTATTCCGCCTTTTGAATGACCGATGTTCAGTTCCAAATGTGTGACCTACCTGACCGTGGTGTAGGCCTGAGGCAGCGGTCAGCACGGCCCATTCACCGAGTGTCGCCGGCATAGATTTGATGGCCCCACTGGCCTGCATAGTTCAGGTTCAGTGGCACCACGTGTCCTGGCTGGCGTTGAACAGGGTTAGTGGCACTATGTGTCACAAGAAGCTCATATGGAACTATGCCCCACTGATCGAAGGGAGTCTGGTGCTGTTGCCGGTGGCCCGGGTTTGGGGTCACTGCCATTTATGACTCAGGACACAGTTTCACACATGGGACCTACTGGGCCGAGGAGTAGGCCTGAGGCGGCAGTAGAGTACGTTAATGAAAAAGGAGTAAAGCGGGCCCGTGTCGTGGAGGCCGTGATGGTCTGAGGAGGCTGCCAAGGTCGCGGGACTCGGGCCTGTAGCTTGAGCCGGAACGTGGTGGGCCCTCCTTGACACACGCCGGTGTCGGCAGGTGATCAGTGAGGCCTGGCTGCGCGGGGGCGGGCCTGACGGGTTCTTGGTCCGGCAGGCACACAGCTTCGCAGGCAACTCCACTCTAGGGGACGGTGTCGGCCTCGTGGCGGGATGAGAGGCGCCGCCCTGGCAGAGACATTGGGCTTTCCAGAAGAGGACCACGCCCAGGGCTTCGTGCTACTTATTCACACCCCTATGCTGGTGTGGCGTATGCCGGGCCATCCCACTACGGTCACGCTTAGGGGGGGCGTAACAGGCAAGATTTCCTTGAGGTCTCCCACTGGCTCTGGTGACATGGTTGAGTCCACTGTCCACTACACTCCATACACCAGAGGTGTACGTCGCCATGGATATGGCTATGTGCTACATACTGCAGTCTGTCCAGCACTTCTCTTCCACACTTGGCATGATGTACTGTCCCAATCAAGGTACTACTGCATCCTTCACACATGCTTGTTTGCCACCTCTCCCCACATTAGCCACATTAGGCTGTTGTGTGGCTGAGGTGCCATGCCGCTGTAGGCTCATGTTCACGGCTTGGCCAGGTAACCATTGTGAGTTGTTCTGTCGTGCCTGGTGGGTGGGCATGTTGTTGTGCATGTTTTTTGTGATTTTGTGACGTGTGCATTGCCAGAGTTGTGATTTGCATGGTTCTGGAGTTGAGGTGAGTGGGGTGTTCATTTGGAACTTGCCAACGGGCTGTGCTTTTCCCTTTGCGCCATCCTGGGAACGCTGGTTGCTGAAGGACTATCGGAGGATGGAGGACTCATGCACACTGGCTTTGTATTTGAAGGCGACATTGTTGGAAGTTCCACGGTGTTCTGTTGTTGCCTGCACATTGGGGTGGGACGTGTGCTTTCTGTTGTAGTGATTGTGTGCTGTGTCACCAGGGAGCACAGGTGGGACATGTGTGCTGTGGATTTCCCCCAACACGTGCGTGCATCCTGCTATGGCGTATGATCCTTGCTTAGTCTCCAGCGTGACCTGCGCATTGTGTTGGACGTATGGGGATTGGGGTACCAGGGTGATGGTGATGTCCAGGGCAGGTGTGAGGGACTTGAATGTGGCTGGCAGTGAAACTCCTCCGACTCTGGCAGGTGTTGGTTGGGGGGTGCCAGGGGCCAACAGGTGCAGCCAAGCCCGCAGCTTGGTGTGGGGTGGGATGTTGGTTGTCCGCTGTGTTGGTGGCATAGGCCTGTTGGGCGATGATGGTCGGGATGCATGGGGCTGTTGTCCCTTTCAGCCTGTGGTGGATGGTGACATTGTCAGAGGTTGGGTCTGGGTGGCTGGTATGCTTCCTGGGGTTCTGCTGTCTTTGTTTGCGCTGCCTCTGTGGTTGTCCGGGAGCGGGGGGTGTTCCAGGTGTGGGGTGGGGTCCTGGTGTGGTGTCGGTGGGTGTTGTGGCCCTCTTGGGTGTCCGGGCTGCATGATGGGGGGCACCTTGACATCTGTTGCACTTCCGATGTGGCCCTGGGCTGGTCTCCCTTTTGTGGTGCTGGCTGCCATCCGACTTAACACCAGGTCAGAGCAGGTGTAGATTTCCTTGTGCTAATGCGCCTTATCGCCTGTTTTGTATTTTTATCGCCGATCTGTCTGGTCGTTGAGAATGTTGAGGTGTGATGTTGTCATGGCTTTTAGCACGGGAATGCCCACTCTGCATCTCATTAGCGATAGTTGCGGTGATCCTCTGTGGCGATGTTTTTTGCGGCTGCTATAGCGGGTAAACTGGTGCTGTGGGCTGTTAGCACCAGCTTGTGAATGGGGAGGTAAATCTATCGCCACTTTGGCTGAGATAAAGTGCAGATGACTAAACGATAAATCCTTGTGAACATGCCCCTTAGTTTTTTGGAGGATGGGCAGGATTAGACACAAGCCTCTCCAACTACTAGTTGTCAAGTAAGATATCTCTTTGTAAAGTACTTCTCCATAAAGCATAGTGCACTTCAGCCTTTCTGGCTCTTAAGGACAGTAGTCAAGGAGCAGACGGAGTTGCAGGAGACAGTGCTCTGGAGTTTTTCCAGAAATTTGTTGGTGCTGTATCAGCTGAGCTTGAGCATATTGGTACATATTTCTGCTCCATGGATCCTTTTGGTACCTGATTTAGCTTGATAGATGCTTTCTATTAGCTTTAGTATCATGTCACCCTATCACTGTGCCGGAGGAGACGAAATGGTGATTCCTAAGGAATGAAATTGTTCTACCTTTCACAGGCAGGACACACCCATGTAGTAATCTTTATTTGCAGTTCTCATATGAGGCCCCTTGGACAGGATTTTGGATTTTCCTTTGCTAATGATTATCACAATTATCTCACTGAGAATTTACATTTGGTTCAGTAGCAACCGCAGGTCGTCCCCACTTCTTGCCAGTAACATTAAATCATTGTCATACAGTCCTTCTTGGATTTGTATATCACCTAATTTAGGACCGTCCAGTGTCGCTTTTCTCAGCTTGTTCCGGGAGATTGTTGATGTACAACCTGAATAGCTCTGCAGCTAGCATTGTTTCACTCTGGTGTTTGTCTTGAATCTCATTGTGTGCGGCCCTAATTTGCCATATCATATTTGTACTGATGAGGGATGTTTCAGCTGTAAAATTAAATGGACTAAATGTGCATTGATGCCAAACTTTTTTAGCTTCTCAGAAAGGTGTTTTCCTTTGACCAATTCCTAATCTTGGGGGAAATTCAATAATGTCACGGAAGGAGTAGCTGTATTCAAGCAGACCTGGCATGGGAGGTGTAGAACATCACTCCGCCACCATTTTTTCAACCCACCTTGGAGACCCACTTATGAGGGGGTCAAACTGGAAGAAGGTTTTCAAGAATTATGCTAGGGTTTGTGGCTCAAATATGGGGTGGGCAGAAGTGAAGCCTTTTCAATGCATTGCTTGGGGGCAGCAGGTCAGGATCTGTTAGATAACCTTCCGGAACTAGACAAAATAACAGGGAGGTGTCTAGATGATTATGATGTCTGTGTGAATAAAATAGATATTTTTTACTAAGGTTTTCCACAGTTTCACAAAGATACCACTTTGGCAAATTAAAACTAGCAGAACATGAGTCTGTGGAGAATTACATCACTGCTTTTTTTAAGTTGCCCATCACTTGCAAATGTTTGGCAAATAACTGAGTTTCTCCTGTAATATGGCTCAGAGAGGGAACATGAAGCACTGTGGCTCAAAGATGAGCAATCCTTTGAGTGCGGTAGAGAGTTGAGCACAAGGAAAAATACATAAATGAGTTACAGTATTATGAAGTGAAAGGTATGTTGGGTGGAGCTGTTATGTCGGTAAGGACTAACAAGGAGACAGACTAGATGACAGGAGTGGGAACTTCAGGGGGCAATGTTTCCGATGTGATCTAATTAGACATATGGCTAGCTACAAGAGCTGTTCAGCTATGAAGGTGAGATGCAGCAGAGGTGGTAGGAAGGGGAATTATTCCAAAGTTAGCAGGGGCTCTGGTCCTGGTGGAAAAAGTCTCATGGAGGAGGAAGACTTACCATTTTGCAGGTTGGTGAAAGAAGTGAAGGTAATCCTGAGGGAGGGTGCATTGAAAATTGGAAGTAAGGATGTGCTAATGATGTTTTTTATTCGTGTTCTAAGTTACCAATCATTTTCAAGCAAGTTTTCGAAAATTTGTTTGAAGGTCAGGTGGAATTGAGACACAAGGATGTTAAGCCTAGAGGGGTATAGGCAGCTGCGGTCCGTGCAGGTAACAGCAGTTAATGTTAATGTTATCGGATTTCTAGAGCGCATAGCTGCCCGTGAGCGTCCCAGCGCTGAACAAGTACTGATGGAAAGAGAGGGAGAGAAGCTCATGGGAAAAGCCATGTCTTCAAGGATTTTCGAAATGCCAGAAGATTAGGTTGGGCACGGAGGTCAGGAGGGAGGTAATTCCACATCTTGGACGCATTGTAAGAGAAGCGCCGGCCTCCTGATCGTGCTCGAAAGATCTTGGGTAGTTTAGTAAGATTGGCATTGGATGATCGAAGGGGTCTGGAAGTGTTATAGGGAGTAACTAGATCTCTGAGTATGGGGGGGGCTTTCCCATTCAGAATTTTGTGTGTGAGGCAGAGTGACTTGAACTGCACTCTTTCCATGATGGGTAGCCAGTGCAGTGCTCGCATGGCTGGTTTGGCTGAGCAGCGGTTCCTGGTGTTGGTCAGAATCCTGGCGGCGGCATTTTGAACTACCTGAAGTTTGGTAGTGACTTTTAGAGGTGCACCAAGATAGAGTGCATTGCCGTAGTCCAACCTTGATAAGATGAGACCCTGTATCAAAAGTTTCCTTGATTGGAAAGGGAGTAGAGTTAGGATTTTTCGGATGGATCGCAGGAGACCAAAGCAGACTCCGGCAGTTTTTCTTGCTTGGGTTTGCATGGTGAGGTTTTTGTCCAGCCATAGACCGAGGCTTTTAATCTCGGGCTTAGGGGTTGGAGGTTTACCCATGCCAGGGGGCCAGAGGGAGTCGGTGAGGAGGTGGGCTTGATTCCCATCACCATGATCTCCGTCTTGTCACCGTTGAGCTTTAAGTGGGATCTGTCCATCCAGCTGACAATGTCAGTCAGGCAGGAATAGAGGTCTATGTTGGAATTTTTTTGCTGGGTGAGGGAAACCACCAGCTGCGTATCGTCTGCGTATGTTAGGAGTTTTATCCCGTGTGGGGTGACTATCTGTTCCAGGGGGGACATATATATGTTGAAGAGTGTAGGGCTCAAAGAAGAGCCCTGGGGCACTCCACAACGTACAGGGGTCTCTTTGGATGAATAGTTGCCCTCTATGACCTGGAATGAGCGGTTTTGCAGAAATGATTTCAGCCAGGATAAGGCGAGGCCTGAAATCCCAAGATCGCTAAGTCGCTGGGCCAGGATCTGATGGTTGACCGTGTCGAAGGCCGCGCTTAGGTCCAGGAGGATCACTGCCACTGATCCTCCTGTATCCATGATCTTCCTGGCCTCCTCGACCACCGTCAGCATCGTGGTTTCAGTGCCCTGACCCGGGCGGAAGCCTGTCTGTGAGGATTTGAGTAGTTCGTTGGTCTCGAGATAGTTGGATAGCTGAGAGTTTATGAATTTTTCTGTTATCTTGCTAGTGCATGGGAGGAGGGAGATTGGCCTGAAGTTGGAAAGGTTGAGGGGGTCCAGATTCGTTTTTTTTAGTAGAGCCCTAACCTTCGCCTTCTTCCAGCTGGAGGGAACCGTTCCGTTGGTCAAAGAGGCATTGATTACGTTTACCAGTGGTTCGAGAATAGTCGATGTTACAAGTTTTAAGATTTTTACTGGGGCTGGGTCTGAAGGTGAGCCACTTTTGAGTGACTGGAGAATAGGCGCCAGAGTGTTGGGGCTTATGAGGGTGAATGAATCAAGTCCCTACTAAGCGCGTTGGTCTGTTCTGCCGCTACCGGAGGATGATCCGTGTTGGAAAGGGGGGGAAGTTTTTGTAAGATATTTTGGGTTTTTTGGTCAAAAAATGCGGCCAGTTTGTCACATTGGTTATCTGAGGGGTCGACAGATCCTGACGGTTCTGGTGTTTTTAAGAGTTGTTTGACGATTTGGAAAGTCTCCCTTGATGAGCAGGATGCCGCACTAATTTTCTCTTGGAAAATGGCGGTTTGTGCATTTTTCAAGGCTTTTTTGTACGCAAGAATCGACAGTCTGTAGTCTTTCTTGCGCTCAGGGTCGAAGTTTTTCCGCCACACTCTTTCAGCTTTTTTACAGAGTTTTTTTAGGTGGCGGGTCTCCTGTGTAAACCAAGGGGCCGGGGTTTTTTTACGGGGGGTAAGGTGCGTTTTTTTTGGGAGGATCGTGTTAAGGGAGTTTTCGATCCAAGAGGAGAACTTTATGTCTGCTCTTATTGGGTCTAATTCGTGGATTGGTTTACGGCGTTCTAAGGCTTGTTTCCATTTTTCGATGTCTAGTTTGGCCCAGGGACGCTTGGGAGCGACAAAGGGCTTGTTGGGGGGAGAGATGTTAGGTACTTCCCATCTGAAAGGGATGAGTAGGTGGTCCGACCATGGCAGAGGGATCGGGGCGTTGGTTTTAAGATCCTCGATGTTGCATATGATAGGGTCAAGTAGATGTCCGAGCTTATGTGTAGGTTGGTTGTTCTGGAGTTGAAGCTGAAGAGTCGCTAAATCTGCCAGTAGTTCTGCTCCAGTATCGTCATCGTCCTTATCAAAATGAATGTTAAGGTCCCCTAGGATTATCATGTTAGACAAAGTGCTCGAGAGAGCAGTTGAAAATTCTAGTAGGGAGCTACAAAATTGGCCTAAGGGCCCTGGTGGGCGGTAAATGAGGACTCCTGAGAGGGAGTTGCAAGGGGACAGTTGGATGTTAAAATGTACGTTTTCACAGTTCGATAGAGGGCTGTCGTAAAAACGACATGTGAATTGGTTGTTATAGATAATCGCGATACCTCCTCCCTTACCCTTCGCTCGGTCTAGATGTTGCAGTAGGAGGCCCTGAGGTAGGGCCTGGACAATGTCGAAGTCCGATTCTGGTCTGAGCCATGTTTCTGTGAGAAATAGGATCTCAAGTTTCTCCTCTTCTAGTAGCATATATATTTCCTGGGTATGCTTGGGTAAGGATCGACAATTTAACAAACCCATTTTAATGATTGTCGGGGGGAGTTGGTTCTTCACAGCTGGGGTGAATTTGAAAGGACAGTTTGGACAGTGAGTGCACTGGTTCTCACCTGTAAGGGAGTTGGTACAGGAAGGCTGTAGGGGCTGGTTCAGTCGGAACAGGGAGTCCCTGGAGTATGACAGACTTGCATGATTGGAAAGGTCCAGGGTTGCTGGCCATAGGCCCGTCCTGGCGCGGACGGGCGCAGACGGGCTTGCCTTAGGCGCGCCTTCGGCGCGCTGCCGGCGCGCCCACTGCGCTCGTCCGCTGCGCCTCCGCCATAGGCACATATTTATTGGTGGAGAGGGAGCACTGGGGGGGGTGTGGCCTCGAAGGGGCGTGGCCTCGGTGCACGCCGGCAATGGCGTCCGAGAAAGTTTGTTTTTGTCCCAAGTCCGCTCTCAGCGTTAAGATCCACTGTGCAGCGTGTAGCCAAGGGAGGGTTTTCGTTTCTACAAGTGCTCAAATGAAGGTAAATTTTAAACGAAAATACAAACAACGAGTGACACTCAAATTTTAAAAATTGGTTCTGCTCCCGGCTTCCGCCTCAGGAGTACTGTTCTGTGGGGCGGGGTAAGGGGGGATTTCGATGGACGATGCAGAGGGAAAATTTAATCTTTGTTTAATTTTTCCCTTGGCATCGTTCCTCGAAATCCCCCTTACCCGGCCGCACCACCCCACCGCTGTTACCTGCACGGACCACGGCTGGATATAGGGGCCAGTCTATTGATAGGACATGTTTCTTTGAGACATCTGTTGTATATCAATGGTAAAGATGTGCGATTACAGATACTTGGAGCCAACACCACAAGACTAGGAGCTTGACCAATACCGATACTGCTATACGCAGATGATGCTGTTATTCTGGCCCAAAGCCCTGCAGATTCATATTGATTCTTTTAATGATTTTATGGAAAGTATTGATTTGAAGAGAAATCAGGGAAAAACTTTTGCAATGTCATGTCAAAGTAAAAAAGGTAGAACATGTCCCCTTTTTTAAAAGACAGCAAGATTGCAAGTACGCAGCAATTTTGCAAACTAGGATTGAGTTTTTCTGATGATGGGGGCTGGGAAGCTCGGGTAGAATTGGTAAAAACAGAATACCTCAAGAACGATGTTTAGTTTTCCTGTGTGTGTTTTGTTTTATGGCAGACATTTATGTATATGTTTTCTATGTTTTCTTTCGGAGAGGAGATCTGTAATGGGATTCCAGGTTGGAATGCATGGGCAGAAACGAGCCTCGAGGTCCTTAAATGAAATGAGCAAACTTATGTGAAGAAAGCTTCTATTTGGTCTTTTGATTTTACCAGTTGATGTAATCTCTTTTTATATGGGGTTCCAGGGGACTGGGAAGGTTGGTTTTCAGGCCCTTCACAGGAATATTTGCTCCAGTATTAGGGTCCACCAGATGCAATGTGTCTGAAAAATGAATTTGGAAATAAATTTCCTCCTGGCGCTTTGTCTCTTTTCAGATAATCTGATATCCACATACATTGTTCCATCAACCTGTTGACCAGCACTCCTTTTCTTGAAGTAATGGACCTTTAAAAAATGTTTTGTTTGTTGTTAATTTCTGCCTTTTTCTCCAATGTGTTTTCCTTAGAAAATATTGTGGAATAGTGTGCCATTCAATCTTCACCTAGGATTTAGAAGTTGATATTTATTGTGGCTTTTTAAATGCTAAAAGCCACAATCCGCCAAACTTTCTTTGACTTCTTCTCTATTGTAACCTTCCAGAACTCAAGCTCTTTTGAAATTCAGAACAACCTGTCTCTCTCTATCTGTTCTTGCTACAATGTTTTAACTACAAAAGTGTTGCAGATGAAAGCAAGGCAGCTATAGAAATATTCAAACAATGTCTCGTGCCATTTGTGCTTCTATATCTGGTAATTTTATTTTTTTAAAACAATCTACCTCGAGTACCTAACCAACTAGTTAGTGTTATGGCAAATATGTATTCTAATACAGTAGTCCGGGTACCCATGAGGTTCCATATAGCCTAATCAAAAACGTAGAGATTGGATAGAAAATTAAATAATTTTTGATAAGGTGTATAAAAACGAGGAAGCAAATTTTAAAGATTACATTATTTTTAAAGTTCTGTAAATGTAAAGGAATTGGAGGCTGAATAATGCACTGATTGACCAGTTCAGTAATCTGGGCCAGTGCAAGGGTTTTGCCAGTCTAGGTGAAAGGAAAATGTTGTGCCTATTCCTCTAACTGCTAGCACATAACCAAGCATTCATGGCCAATCAGGTGTGGCCTTTTAGTGACGCTGTGGGTGACACCTAGCCTTGACCTGCTCAGACATGTGCCACTAGCACATGCCACTCTGAAGAGCCATTAAAAAAGCTGTTCCATTTTTTATGCACCACTTTCTAAGACTAGGACAATGTATCTCTAGTAAATTATCATTAAGGCTCCCTGTTTTCCGTTTTTACTGATTTTTACAGATAAATACAGACAGAAAACCATTTATTTTCTTGTCTGCAATTATTTTTTAGTGTAGATAAAAATGGAAATTGGTTGCTTTTTGAGTGATTCTAAATACTCTTTGCCGTGTCCGCCAGGCCAATAACTGTGTGAATTGATAGGTAAGGGGGTAAAAAAAGTAATTTTAGTAAATAGGCTTAAATAACAGTAAATATGCACAGGGCGGATACTGAAATGTGCATATTTTCATATAAGGGCATTGATTTATCTTCTGCAGGTGTTCATATCACTAAAACCTGCCAGGCATTCAAGCGTGACTGAATATTTATTGATTAAATAAATGTGGAAATGTACCAGTTTCAGCTTTATTTTTTCCACAAAACCCATAATAAATATGGATAAATACAGGTGGAAATGTAAAAAAAGAAATACCAGAAAACCGGGAGCCCTAATTATCATTGTATCCTTAAATTAGCCATATATATGGTATGGTTATATGCCTGTTTTACCCCTGTTGACACTTGGCTCAACTGGTCTTTCTCCAGACACATTGTCAAATCATGTGTTCATTTGATAGGTAATCATATTGTGTTCTCTCACCGAATTGTGTGAACAGCTACGACCTAGTGAACTCTGAATTGTAAAGTTCAAGTATCCTGTGTCTCGTGTTGGCATATCGCTGCGCACACAGCTGGGTCACAATGTGCTGACTCGCTGAAGCATGGATTGGCACCAGACCAATGGGAAGTGTTCCCCATCTGCTGACCTCAGGCAATTTGAAAGTTGGCACAGCTTTCTGGTACGAAAAAAAGATTTGCCTTCACAGGAGAGGCATAACGAGGATAAATATCTTTATTTTGCCCCATTGCTTCCTTGCAGCACACATAGCTAGAGGAATATGTGTCTCAGGTTTGTTTTTTGTGCAGGAAGGTGCCCCTTCCTGGACAAAAACAATCTTGCATGCAACACAGGCACTCTTGCACCATGGTACACGGGTGACTGCATTGGCGCTAGGCAGCAAAAACAGTGTTTCAGGACCTAACTATAACGTCCCTGTAATCTTTGTTTTTATGCGAATTTCAAAGGTTTTTAAAATGCTAATACCTAAATGTAACATCCCTGTTACCTTTGTTTTTTCAGTGAATTTCTATGGTTTTTAAAACACAGAAGCGGTTGCCTGCAAGGCCTGCGGCCAACCCCCGTGTTCTGTCAATCCCACACTGCACATGGCAAGGGCTTCGCCTGCTTTTTTCTCGTTTTTCACTGCTTTCTCCTTCCTCTTCCCCATATTTATTTTAATGGTTTGGCCTCACTTTGCACTGTTTTCTCCTTCCTTACATCCAGTTTTTAGCCCCAGGGACCACCAACTCCCTGGGGCTTTATGTAAATATTGGAGGGGGGCCTCCCTGACCCCTCTCCATGTGCACATTTGAAGCCCAGGGACCACTACTTATTGGGGTTTCTTTTTTTGCAATGGAAGGGGGCCAAGCAGACCCCCGCTCCTGGGGCTCTTTGAAGCCCCAGGAACCACCACTTCCCCAGGCCTAACTGTGTCATTTTATCAAATTTAAAGGGGGGGGCACAAAGGCTGAAGTGCAGCTTACAATCTTTGTTGGCTGTGTATATATATATATTCACTGAAAAAACCATAGGTTTCAGGGGTGTTATAGTTAGCTGGACTTTTCACTTGTACAAAACCATTGAAATTCCCCCATTATAGTTAGTTCAGCTAACTATAACTCGCGCGCCCGCAATGCACTGCTGATGACGTCACATATTACATCACTCATGACATGGTCAGTGACATCACTCATGACATCACTGATGACATCTCAAATGACATCACTCATGACATCACTGATGACATCATCCAGTGAATGTGTGTTTTTCTGAAAATTAAATATGTTTTATATATGTATATCTCAAGGTCGATGGAAGAATAAATGGGTATATAAGTGTCTAAATGGATGATTTGTTTTTGAAAAATTGATTGTGTAACTGACTGATTAAGTGTATCATAGTGAATACATGGCTTAGTGAGTAATGTTTAAATATGTAAATATCTGTATCAGTCTCTCACTTTGTGTATAAGTGGCTGCATGGGTTGGTGAGTAGCTACATGGGTGTCTATATAGGTTATTAGTTGGTTTTTTGAGTATCAGTCTGAGTGTCTGCATGGTTCGGTGGGGGGTATTACGTAGTGCATAGGTGCATGAATGAGTGACTCACTGTTTGTATGTGTTGAAGACAGCATGTGTGCAGGACTGTATGGGTGGATGAGTGTGTGTATGGGTGTGTTAGTGAGGGAATGACTGTCTCAATAGTGTCTTTATGAGTAACTACATATGTTTTAAACTAGTATATGTGACTATTGGTGTATATAAGTGAGTATATGTGAGAATGAGAGATTGAAAGAGTTCCTGTATGAATAAGTATGTGTTTCTATAAGTGATTGTTTAAAAGACTAAGTATGTGTAAGTTTCCGTAGAAGTAAGTGTGGTGGTGTGTGTATAACTGTATATGCAAGTAAATGTATGTTTTATTCTTTATTAGCATGAGTGACTATGTGTGTGAGTAACTCTATGGATGAGTGGCATTGTGTAACAGGATGTATAGGTGTATGAGTACATATGATGAGTGAGTACATGTATGAGTGACTGTATAGGACTGTTGGTGAATGAGTGGATGTGTATGTGGATCTTAGAATTACTGAAGAGGTTGTTGTAACTGGAATTGGTATGTCCATTGTTTTGAAAATGTTAGTCTCTATTTTTGAATGTGTGTATCAAAGGTTATATTAGGGTGAGAGGAGGTCTGCCACTCTATCACAATGACATCAGTGATGTCATGAGTGATGTCACTGACCATGTCATGAGTGATGTAATATGTGACGTCATCAGCAGTGCATTGCGGGCGCGCGAGTTATAGTTAGCTGAACTAACTATAACGGGGGAATTTCAATGGTTTTGTACAAGTGAAAAGTCCAGCTAACTATAACACCCCTGAAACCTATGTTCTTTTCAGTGAATTTCTGAGGTTTTTAAATGCTAATTCCTAACTATAACGTGCCTGAAACCTATGGTTTTTTCTGTGAATTTCAAAGGTTTTTTAAATGCTAATTTCTAACTATGCCTACAGAGATAAGACATGTGAAGAAAGAAGAAAAAATGCACAGAAAGAAAAAAAAGAAGTGCAGAAAGAAGCAACAGAAGTCCTCAAAGACGAGGAAAAGTGCAGGAAGAAGGATAACGTGCAGAAAGAACAAAAAGAAGAGCAGAAAGAAGCCTTGTTGCAAAATCCTCCTGTACCCTCAACTTTTTCAGACGGATACTGGTGGTAACTGAGTCTGACTAACCAGTCCTAGAGCCAGTGCTATGTTAAAAGACACTTATAATACAGTGAAAACACCTACATACACTAGTGAACATTATGCGTTGGGGTCCCCCTGTGATTAGCATGACCTCCTCTGTAAGCCCCTAGTATATAATAGGGCAGGGGGATTAAAACTACCTCTTAAAACAGGCCATAGGGCGTTTTTTGCACACGTTAACTCAGGCCCCGTCCCCTCCCTTCACCACTGTGTAAACACGCCCTGTGTCCGTTTTTAGTTGGGAGATTAAGTTCATTTGAATCCTGAGGGTCCCTAGGGTCCAACTAGCCCACTACGTACCTCCAGTAAGTGCCACAGAGCTGCGTTGCAGAGAGGTGTAAAAAGTGGCACGGCCTGGACCACCTCTCTGCAATGCAGCTCAGTGGCGCTTACTTTTAAGCACTTGGTGGGCTAGTTAGCCCCCAGGGGCCCTCAGTATTGAAGGGAAATTATATCCCCAATTTAAAACGTGCCATAGTGCGTGTTTGCACACGTCACCTCAGGCCCCGTCCCCTCCCTTCACCACTGTGTAAACGCGCCCTGTGGCGGTTCTAAATTGAGAGATTAAGTCCGCTTCAATCCTAAGGGTCCCTAGGGTCAAACTAGACCACTAGGTACCTCCAGTAAGCGCCACAGAGGTGCGTTGCAGAGAGGTGTAAAAAGGGGCTTGGCCTCAGAACACCTGTCTGCAGCGCAGCTCCCTGGCGCATACTGGAGATGCCTGTTGGGCTAGTTGGCCCTCAGGGACCCTCAGTATTGAAGAGGAATTAATTCCCCAACTTACAATTCGCCAGGGGGCGCGTTTGCAGAGTGCTGCAAGGAGGGGGCGTGGCCTCCGGCACGATGCCAGTCTTTCATTTATTTTAATTTTTTAAGAAGGGGGGCTGTGTGGTTCCCCTTCTTATTCTAATTTATTGGCCCTGATGACCCCATTCCCCAGGGCCTGTCTCCTAATTATATTTGTTTGACCCCAATCCCCAGGGCCGGCCACTGTTTTTTATTATTTTTAAAAAATATATATTTATAGACACACCTAGGACATGCTGGACAAACCGTACGTACCTATCACCATGACGATTTGCGTGATATTCATTAAAAGGCGACTATGCATACAATGAATCCACGTGGAATGTATTTACATCACTAGTGAAGCTCTGACATGTCTGATGCCCTACCGTGCCTAATCCCGGTAGACACCCTTGTCGTTTATTTATACAAACATGGGTAGCTATTGACGGGCACATTTAATACACATGCACACCATGCCATTCAAAGGGGATTCGACAAAAATTCGACAAAAACTATGCAAGAAACCCCCCTCACGGTTAATAAAACACACATCCACTGCCGGATGTGTAATACTTTTTATTTTACTCTCTGGAAAGGGGACAAACATCACTTGAGAGTCACAGCGCGCTCCTGGCAGAGCCCAATGCTGTGTTACACCCACCATTGCCTGCTGAGTGCCACACACCTCTGTGTTGTATTCCACTAGCTAGTGCATATGCTATGACACTCTCTAGCCCATGTGCACTGTAACACCACCCCGTGAATATGTCATGCCACACTTGTCATCGCACGGGTTATATTGCCCCATCTAACGTGCCTTCCTCGATGCCTATGTTATAACGCACAGTGCTCTGCCATACATATTACAATCTGGGATGCATATCTTTGTCACAGTGCATATGCAACGTTACACTCCCCAGCACATATTTTATATTACAACTTTAGAGACTAGTTAGGTTACACAACACTGCCCTGTGCATATTACACTCCAAGGCGTATATCGCATAGCACGCGCTAGTGCCTGTGCTATCTCGCGCTCTCCAATGATTCTGTAATTGCGCACAATGTATTGCATATTATATTTCACGCCCGGTTCATCTTATATCACACTTTTTGGTGCATAGATTATACCATACACTATATCTAGTTTTCATTTTCAATCGTGCTCTCAGGACTATGTTCTATATAACACTGCGTTCACCTACCCTTTTCACGGGCATTACATTTTGCGATAGGGGGTGGAGGGTCAGGGGGTGTTTCTGCCAAGTGAGCCCGGAGTCACAGTCACAATCGTCCTCTTCTTCCTGAATAAAAGTGAGATTATGCTGCATACTTGTTCATATTTTAAGTAGTTCGCACAGACACACGTTTTAAAAACAATAAAGTTCCTAATACCCGCCTTCTCTGAACAGTTAGCTTGCTGCCCCATCCCCCTCCTTCCTATCCTCTGTTGTGTGAATCCATGGACTAGCCTCCTCCCTCCTGCCATGCATGGTCTGATGTGCTGCCACTGCCCTCAATTTAGTATGATGTACCAGTCCACTCCTCCTGCCCTCCATTGCCCAATTCTATGCCCCATCATTGACCTCCTGCTTAAACTCTGTGCTTAGCTTGCTGCCCCTATTCTCCTTCCCCCTGCCCTCCGATGTCTTTGTGCATGCCCCTGCTCCATCCTTTTTGCCCACCATGTTCCATGGACCTGCCACTCCTATCTACTCTGAGTGTTCTGTTGAGCTGCCACTACCCTCCCACCTGCCTAGCATTGTCAGATGACTGTAACCTGTCCCTGCCACCTCCACCCTGCCTGTCCACATGCCATGCCCCTATCCTCTTCCTCCTGTCCTACATGGTCCATTGTACTGCCACACCCTTCTGCCCTCCCTGGTCTGTTGTGCTGCAACTGCTCCTCCTGCCTGCCCCGTGCGGTCTGTTGTGAGGCCCCTTCCCCTGAACTTTCTTGTCTGTGCACAGGTCCTGACCCTCCCTTCTATCCTCCATCGTCCTTTGTGCATGCCCCTGCACCCTCCTTCTTGCCCATCATAGCCATTGTGCTGCCACTAACCCTCTCACTTGCCATGCATGGTCTTCTGTGCTGCCATGGCCCCTCCCACCTTCCCTGTGTGGTCAGTAAGCTGCCCCTGACCCCCTCCCACCTTCCCTCCATGGTCTGTGTGTATGCCATCACAGTCTCACTGTTGCTCTTTATGGTGTGTCTTGCTTCTAGTGCCCATCCTGCCTGACCTCCATGGCTATCTTGCTGCTCCTGCCCTGCCCCCTTGCCCCCAGCCCTCTGTTTACATGTACAGACCCCTACTCCCTCCCTCCTGGCTTGTCTGTTCCATTGTAATGCCCCTGATCCGTCCCTCCTGCCCTTTATGGTCTGTTATGCTGCAGCTTTCTCTCCTGTCTGTCCATTATGGTCAGCTAGCTGCCATTGCCTCTTGTCCCTCTGTTCTCTGTTGTCCATGTGCATGGTCCTGTCCCCTCCCTCTTGCTTTCTATGGATTGTTGTGCTGCACTCCCGTCCCGCATGCCCTGTGTGGTGTATTGTGCTGCTGCAAACCCTGATGCCTGCCCTGCAGGGTCAGTTTGGTGCACCTCTCCATGTCCCTCCTGTCCTCTGTTATCCAAGTCCATGTCCCTACCCCATTTCCTTCCATGATCCAATGTACCATACTTGCGAACATTTTGAACTTGGTAAGAGGGAGATTTTGAAAAAAAACTGGGGTATTGATTTTCCCCTTTGAGTTACATTGAAAAAGAGGAGATTGTAGACAGGAGACAGATCAAATAAAGCTCATTTGAGCTTAAAAACATTGGACGTTTCCTGGCTGAATCGGGTCTGTTGGCATGTATGGTTGTACTACCATTGCCTCTTCCTTCTGCCCACAATGGTCTATTACATTGCCACAGCCTCTCTTGCAAGTCCTGTATTGTTGGTTTGTTGCCCCTGCCCCCCTTTCCACTGCCCTCCATAGTCTGTTGTGCTGGCACGGCCCTTCCTGCCTGCTCAGTGTGGTTAAATTGTTGCCTTTGCACCCTCCTACCTGCCTTCAATTTTCAGAGTCCGTGCCCCTGGCCTCTGCCTCTCAACAGTATCCTAATGAACAACTAGATTGCTAACATTCTATATTTATTACAAAAGTGAGGAACGCCTGACGTCATCTTGATGTAATCAAAACTGTAATACCTAGAGCATTTCCTTTAGAAATTACATATATGAGAGGGTCTTATTGGCATCAAAATTATGGTTAGTGCTCTAAAAGACTAAAATAAGGACATATTTTCTGAGTTTTCAAATAGCGACAAAGCACTTTTAAATTATTTGTTATCTTTATGTTTTTTTATCCAGTTGACCACTTGATTAAATGTTGCACTTAGGGGAGAGGATGTGGTGTTACTTCCAGATCTGCAGACTTTGCAACTGGGGAACCAGGTTGGAGTTTCTGCTTCAGCTCGACATTCTGTGATTCTGGTCAAATCACTTAGTCTCCCCATGTCTACAACCAAAATGAATTTGTTCTTGTGTGATGTAACCAATGCTCATGTAAAGCACTCCAATACCTGACAAGTCTGCACTATATAACACTGCAAAAACACAAAATAATAAGTGTTTTGCACACTTCTGTCATTGGGCTATATTTGGGCTACATCTGGGTGTTTTTGGGCTACATTTGGGCTCTTTTGTCTCCGGTGGCCATCTTGGGAGATTTATTTGTTATGAAGTTTCCTTATTTCCTCATGTATTGCAGTCTCCTCAGTAGGAAATGCTTTCAGTTTTTTACTTTGATTCCATCATGAAGGTATTCAGATATGTCACACATTTGCCATAAATTCTGAATGTTAGCACTCTAGTTGCTCATTAGATCACTGTAGTAAAACTACTGTTCACCATGGAAGTCTGCTCCTGGTATTAAAAGTGCATGTTTCAGTCTGCATGCCAGAATTTTTTAATGAAATAGAAGAGGATTTGAGAAGTCACTCAAAATGTGCCCTCATTTTCTTTCTTCAGCATTAATCATAATTTCTATGGCAAAATGA
Source organism: Triturus cristatus (assembly GCF_964204655.1). Lineage (NCBI taxonomy): Eukaryota > Metazoa > Chordata > Amphibia > Caudata > Salamandridae > Triturus > Triturus cristatus. Next base: position 132,986,225 of record NC_140586.1, on the reverse strand, counting down.
ACCCCCTCATTGTGTTCCTTTTTAAATTAAATGTTTTAAGTGTTACCAGTTTATTCCAATCAAGATGGCTTCAGGTGTGCCCTACGTTTATCATAAGTAGGACTGTTAGCGCTCTAGTTGTTCTTTGGAACACTCTGGGAAGCTGCAGTAGAACACAAAGGAATCAACTGACAGTCTCTGCCCTTGTTGGATGTACATGTTTTACTGAGAATGTCAGACTTCATTCTCACATGACTGAGAAAGATAATGTGAATTTACAGAAAATAAGCTCTCAGTTTAGCTTATAGATCACCTTCCAAACCTCTGTGGGAAAAGCATGAGAAAATATTTTCTCTCAATCATGATATCCCAGCAGAAGGCTTTTTCACATAGAACATACCACAATTCCTAAAATGAGTATGGTACCATCAACAAATGATTTCTAATGTAACTAAAGTCTTAAAACCTTCTATTAACTGCAATGCTTTTTAATGAGGTGCTATCATGTATATTGGTCCCAAGATGGCTGCCAACACTTCTTGGATGAAGTGCTGACAGCCAATCAGATCTCAGGATGAGATGTATGGTTAGGCTCCGCCCACATATGTATATGATTTTACTTTTGATTTTCTCAGGAACTACTGAACAGATTGACACCAGACCTGCAAAAGGCACTTCCCTGACCTGAGGCCAAATTTCAAGTAATTCTGTTCAGCCGTTCGGGCTGTACCTTCGACTAAAGGTCCTATGGAAAAATGCATGGGAAAAATGTGTTTTGGGACCCCCCTTTTTTCTCGGCCCCCGCTTGACGAATCACCCCGAGACTTTCAGGGTAGGAGCTGAACGGAGCGCCCCATTAGTTTTGAAAAATTCGCGAGGATTCGTCAACCGGCGCCAAAGTTATTCTAAAAAGAATTTTCAGATTTCCTATGGAAACTCGGTCCTAACTATAACTATCTACTGGCGACCGCCAGTAGATAATATATATATATATATATATATATATATATATATATATATATATATATATATATATTCACTGAAAAAACCATAGGTTTCACACATGTTATAGTTAGCGGAAATTTTACTGATAAAAAACCAATGAAATTCCCCCGTTATAGTTAGTGCAGGCAACTATAACTCACGCGACCGCAATCCTCTGCTGATGCTAATACTGTATTTAGACACGTATTTGCCCATGTCTTCTTCCATACATTTTTAGCTATACATATATTACAAATATTTTTTTTTCATAAAGACACATATGTCATCAGCAGAAGATTGCGGTCGCGTGAGTTATAGTTGCCTGCACTAACTATAACGGAAAAATTTCATTGGTTTTTTATCAGTAAAATTTCCGCTAACTATAACATGTGTGAAACCTATGGTTTTTTCAGTGAATTTGCAAGGTTTTTTAAATGCTAATTCCTAACTATAACGTGTGTGAAACCTATGGTTTTTTCAGTGAATTTGTACGGTTTTTTAAATGCTAAGTTACTTTACGCCATTCGTGGCGTGCGCGCCCACTTAACGCAGTTCGTTCCGTGCGCGCACGGTGCGCTTCGCGCACCGTGCGCGCATAGTAAGCACGCGGTGCGCTTCGCGCACCGCGCGCCCACTTTACGCAGTTAGTGCCGTGCACGCACGGTGGGCATGCGGTGCGCTACGCGCACCGCTTGCCCACGTTACGCTAGATGGGCCATGTACACACGATGCGCTTCGTGCACCGTGCGCACATAGAGGACATATGATGCACTTCGTTTTGAAGGGTAATATTTTAATTTTTCGTATATGTTATAAGCCATGCACAAATGGTGCCCTTCGGGGACCATTAGCACACGGGGTGGAGAGAGTGTGGATAATTTTTTTTTTTTATTATTTTTTTTTTAAATATTTTAGTTTAACTCATCTTTAATAAGCCATGCACAATTTGTGCCCTTCAGGCTCCTATTGCACACGGGGTGGGGAGAGTGTGGATAATTTTTTTTTTTTTATAATTTTTTACCGTACGCGTACGGTAAGCGTAATCGGCAAAATTAGCGAAAAAATAAAAATTCCGTTTTTGGCCTTGGGGGATCTTTGGGGACTCCCTCAACATTGCTATGTGTTTGGGAGCTGTCTAAACAGCCCCTTTAAATGTTTTTGGGCTTAATATTTTAAACATCACTCTCAGTGCGAGAGAGAAAATGGCGGCCGCCGCTTCCTGGTTTCGGCCGATTCGAATGTTTACTAAGATCTAAGAGCCAATCAGAATCGCGCTCGCGCACGCCACCCTACGCGTACGGTAAGCGTACCGTAAGCGCACCGTAAGCTGGCTCAGATATATATATTGATTTAAAGGCTATTTTCTCAGAATCTACTGAACAGATTTACACCAAACCTACAAAAGGCACTTCCTTGACCTGAGGACTACCTCTCTGCCAAATTTCTAGTAATTCTGTTCAGCCGTTCGGGCTGTAGCCCTGTCTAAAGGTCCTATGGAAAAATGCATGGGAAAAACGCGTTTTGGGACCCCCCTTTTATCTCAGCCCCCGCTTGACGAATCCCCCCGAGACTTTCAGGGAAGGAGCGGAGCGTAGCGCCCCACCTATTTTGAAAAATTCGCGAGGATTCGTCGACCGGCTCCAAAGTTATTCAAAATAGAATGTTGCGGATTTCCTATGGAAACGTGGTCCTAACTATAACTACCTACTGGGGACCGCCAGTAGGTAATATATATATATATATATATATATTCGTTATTCGTCAAGTTGCGATAAAACACACTCTCAGGCTCCAAAGTAAGTACCCAGTGGGACGTTTATTTCCACGCTACGCGTTTCGGCTAAACAGCCTTGTTCACACGATGGAAATTCAAGTCAATGTCACCATTTTTGTAAACCATTCGTGCTTCCCGAGGTAGTAAACATAAAAAATGGTTTTTCTACAAGAAAACACTCGCTGGTATAATGCAAATGTCGCGGCCATATTGGCATGGTTAAATAGCCTGGGAATTCCCAACTGTGAATACATTTTGCAATGTGTGTTTGTCAATAAAGTTGAATACATAAATTAAACAAAATATCGTCACGTTGTAAATATCACGGACAAGTTGGTATCATTCAATAATATGGAAATTCCAAATAGGCATACACTGTGCGTGATACATGTCAATAAAGTTAAATATACGAACTGCGCAAGAAAAGTATTCACATTGCAATGCCAGTCAAGTATTCAGCGTATTTGTTGTACAATGAAAATTCACATATGTTAAATACCTCGAAGCACGAGAAAAACATTTTTTTGCTAAGAAAATATAGTTACGTGAGAATCTAAGTGAAAATGTGATTGAAAATGTGAATATAAAACTCTCCGTGAGAATACTGGGCTGAATCCCAACGTGCACATATCTGCTGCAAATGTAACAGAGGGAGACTCATGACCTAGTTGAGTTTCTGCACCGGTTAGAATGGGTGATTAAGATTACGGACAAGTGCCCATATTGTGTGTATCATGGATAGACGAAGAGTTGTGAAATTAAATAACAACATGAGGTTTTTTTTTTTTTTTTTGAGGAAGTAGAAGAATTTTATTTAACAGATATTTAAGGTACAGACACGTGACTAAGGGATTACGGTGCACCTCTAATATATAGCACTGAAGCTCAATAGTTACAAAGAGAACTGTAAGACTGAAGAACACTGCTGATCCCCCTGGACTCGTGCATCATTCTCGATCTTATGGTGAATGTGGCTGCCCTGGGTGTGCAGCCTTATATGAAGAACCCTTCTTGAATCTGCTCACAATTTACGATCCATTTTCTATCCTTCCATTGCGCCACCTGATCCAGTTTTGCAGGTTGCAGGAGTAACATTTTTCGTATCTTGGTACTGTGCAGCAATTAAGAGAAACTTGGTCCTTGCAGAGAGATGGCAGATGTGGCAGAGTTGTCCATGCATGGTGGTGCTTTCATGTGGCTTCTAGCTGTTCAAGTTGAGTGTAGCAGCAATTGCTGTTCACCATCTGGCTGATCGTTGTCTAAGGTTTTTTAAATGCCAATTCCTAACTATAACGCCCCTGAAACCTTTGTTTTTTTCAGTGAATTTCAAAGGTTTTTTAAATGCTAATTCCTATCTATAACTTATCTCTAAAGATATCATTTTAATGATTTTGATTGGATTTCTATATTTTTCAAATTCAGTGTGTCAATTTCATTAATTATGTTTTTTTAAAATACTTTTTTATCACCATTTTTTAAACTTATTTTTTCAATTAATTCTTTTAAAAATTAAAAAATATTATTTGAATTTAATGGGGCTTTCAAACATATTTTTTTATATTTTTCAAAATCTTTTTTTAACTATATGTTCAAAACTTTATTTTATATATTTTTTTACATGTTTTTGGATCCGCGCACTCTATGCGCACCGTTCCCGATCCCTACGCGATAGCATCTGCGCATGGTATGCGTTGGGTACGTGTTTTGTGCGCGATCGCAATGCGACCGGTACGCGACTCCCAGCCTATACGCGACACGTTCGATGTACGTAATGCGACGTTTACGCGCTTCCGCGATGCGTCATCTGCGTCTATGACGCGGTAGGTGCGCGGGTCCCGCAAAATATTTAACATTTAAAAAAACATATATATGTATTTCATGTGAATATTAATTGAAGACAAACTCTGAACTAGTCTTAAAAGTAATATATTTGTACATCTAATCCTATATTTCTTTTTAATTCAATTTCGCGGATGCGAGCTGGGTGCGTGCTGCGTATGCGCAGGGTGCGCAAATCCCATGTGACCTGCAAAAAAAGAGATTTGATTGGTTCATTACACTTCCTCTTCTAACTATTGAAAGACCCCACCCAATTCAATCATTCTTCTTTGACCTTCTTTGAAGGAGCATCTCTTTGCAGAGAAGAAGATTTTTTTAGACTAAGTTTACATTTAGCTCTAACTTTTTTCTACCAAAAATGGCTTCAGGGCAGCAGGCATCACCTGCATCTCCTCATACATCTGAGGATGAATTTTTGGAGGAGACACCACGCACACCACGTTTTTCTTCAGTGGTGTGGAAATTTTTTACTTTTCCCGAGGGGCAAACAAAGACCAATGCCACCTTGGTCACGTGCAAGATTTGCAAAAGAGTGCTGTCGCGAGGGGATCCTAACAAGAAATACTCGTGCGGCACTGCGAGTATGGTGAAGCACCTAAGGACCCTTCATCCGAACAATCTTGCACGAGAAGAGTGCAAACGGATGAGAAACACTCCTGCTCCTGCGCCTTCCACCTCATCGCAGCCGAGCACTTCAAGAGTACATCCATCAGCCAAAAACTTGGACATCCGTCCTCAATTTCAATATTTAAAAGTGCTCTGCACTAAGTGCAATGCGACTTTGTGTTACGGTGAGAAGTTGATCGATCTGATCTGCCGCCGGCAAGAAAGTCACATTTGCTAGGTATTTTTTTATTTTTTTTATTGTTCCCTGAAGTTCATTGTTTGGTTCCTCCTGTTTTGTTTTTTGTTTTTTGTTTTTGCATAAAAACCCAATTTTTTTTTTAATTGTTCAGAAAACCCCCCAAAAAATATAAAAGAAGAAAGAAGAAAAAAAAAAGTTCTTGTAAGAACTAACTTTCCTGGTTTAAAAAAAGAGCTAAATTTCTTTGTTAGTGTGTGAAAGTTTAGATGAATGTATGTGTAGTAGGTAATTGAGTGAATGAATGCATTAGTAGCGTATGGTGAATGTATAAGTGCAGAACTATGAGGAAAGGCTTCAGCATCACACAGTAACCTCTTTAACTACAGTGTGCTGTAGTACTTCCGAAGCACAGGGATGCAACATATGTACATAAATATGTTGCAAATCTATGCTTCTCTCTGCACGACTGCTTAAACTGCAGCCATGTGGTGACACAGGCACCCTTGCACCATAGTGCAAGAATATCTGTGTCATGAGCTGTTTGTTTTTGTGCAGGAAGACACACCTTCCTGCACAAAAACAATCAGTAAAGGCATTTTTCTCCTTCAATGTATGCTGAGCATTGTAGCATGCATTGAAGATATAAAAATGTGGAGAAATGAAAACAATTCTCCTTGTTGTGCTTTCCTACACCAATTTTAGAATGGTGCAGCATTCACACACAAATCGAGATTTATGATTTCTGACAAATCTAGACACGTGTCTTGTTCTATGAGTATTCAGTGCAATCATGCACAACAACACTTATAGAACACCCTTTCAACGCAAACTGGTGTGCATAATGAGGTTTTATTTACATGGAGTATAAAAAGTGCACAGAGTGCCTTTTCCTCTCTTTGTAAATATGAAAGAGTGTCTTGCGCAATAACTATGTTACAAAAAGTGACATATTTCCAGTTTAAAAATTCCTTGCGAATGATAGAAGGTAAGCACAGAGTTTTGTCTGCAAAGATGTTCAAAGAATAATGATTGAAATAATTGCGACCCTTCAATAGCTACAATGGGAAATATTATGAACCCCTCAAATCTCTTTTTTTGCAGGTCACATGATATCTGATTATGGTCAGATTTCAAAACTACATAGGTATTAACAGAGTGTTTTTAGAAACGTGTTTCAACTTTGTAGCTTCTTGCAAACCTCCTCATTCTGCATATTGAGACTTAGTTAAACTTACCTTCACAGTAATAGCAATAAAAAATAATATACATTTTTTTCAGATTTTCATTGCAATCTAAATTCATATAAATTGCTTATTTTTAAATTTGGATCTGTGAAAGCAAAGGAAAAAAAAAATTATAACATGTAATAATACATTTTTTACAACACAGCATAATTTCCACAAAGTAATTTGTTTGCCTATTTAGCTGTTCTCAGAATATATTGAAAATAGTGATTTCAATCGTACTCATCACTTAACAGCGGGCAAAAAAAAATCAATCAAAAAGATTGTTAATAAAAAACAACATGCTATTCTCAACAAAATACAACAAGATACAAATCACAGATATATAAAATGCTTACAGCTAACAAAATTTTATAAGTTTATCTTACAAAAACTGTAAATGTTGTCGCTTTAAAATATTCACCGAATCTAAGGATGAATTTTTGGAGGAAGCACCACGCCCACAACGTTTTCCTTCAGTGGTGTGGAAATGTTTTACTTTTCCCTAGGGGCAAACAAAGATCAATGCCACCTTGGTCACGTGCAAGATTTGCAAAAGAGTTCTGTTGCAAGGGGATCCTAACAAGAAATTCTCGTTCGGCACGGCAAGTATGATGCAACACCGAAGGACCCTTCATCCAAACAATCTTGCACGAGAAGAGTGCAAACGGATGAGAAACACTCCTGTTCTGTATCTGTAAAAAAGAATCACAAATAAATGTATATTAATAACTTTCAAATTTATACTATTCCATTACTGTACAAACACATTTTATATAAAAACTGACTAAGAAACTATAGCCCTGAACCACAAGTGTGATGATGGTTAAAACACTACATGCATAGTGCATACTACTTTGAAGCAGTTCATGCCCTAAAGCCTACCTCACTAGAAGACTACATGCTAACTGACTGAATGATTACAGTACTATAAGGAGACACACTGGGTGAGTGACAGGGTATTTGCTAGAAGTGTATGAAATACTGACTGGGGAATTGAAGGTGTGAAAGACAACTGTGTAGGTGGTTACAGGCCTGCATGCATAGTGAATAGGCATTTGAAGCAGTCTATGTGCTAAGGCCTGGCTCACTGCATGAGTACTTGGGAACTGACGGAATGATTACAGTACAGCAAAGAGAGTTCCTGGGTGAATTTATAAGTGGTTGGCTTTTGACACAGTGAATGGATTAGTACTTGGTACTGAATGGGTCACTAGAGGAGTGCAAAGGGAGTGACAGGATGTTTGCTGGACTGTATGGATACTGACTAGGGAATTGAAGATAGATGTGAAAGACAAGTGTATAGTATGTTAGAAGACTGCATGCATACTGCATAGACATTTGAAGCAGTCTATGTGGTAATGTATGGTTCACAACATGAGTACTAGGAAACTGACTAAATCATCAGACTACTGCTAGGACAGTGCCTGGCTAAAACTTTTAAATTTTCAGTTCTGGCACAGTGAAGAGAATAGTAAATGGTTATGCACTTTAGTGTCAAACCCTGACTCATTTTATCAACGCATAAGCAAAGAATAGCTTCTAAAGCTACTAAAACTTGACAACATGACCGATTTTAAAACAGTTATCTGTCAGCAAATACACCATGTTACCAAATGCTTCTATCACAATCCTTACCCAAATGTACACAGACTCACACTGTGATTTTAGACAAGCAACACTATCCCAAGCAGTTTACCAAAACTCATTCACTAGTCTAGAAGAGGTAAGGGTACTGCACACAATCTACATATTTAAGTACAGCACATTAGTGTCAAAGCATGACTCCTTTAATCAACGCATAAGCAAAGACTGGCTTCTAATGCTACTAAAACTTGACAACATGACAGGTTTTAAAAGAGTTATCTGCCAGAAAAAACACGATGTTACCAAATGCTTCTCTCACAGTGGTTCCCAAATGCACACAGACTCACAGTGTGATTCTAGACAACAACCACTATCCCTAGCAGCTTACCAAAACTCATTCACTACTGTGCAAGGAGTAAGGAGACTACACACAATCTACATATTAAAGTACAGCACATTAGTGTCAAAGCATGAATCATTTTATCAATGCATAAGCAAAGACTGGCTTCTAATGCTACTAAAACTTGACAACATGACAGGTTTTAAAAGAGTTATTTGTCACCAAATACACAATGTTACCAAATGCTTCTCTCACAGTGGTTCCCAAATGCACACAGACTCACAGTGTGATTCTAGACAACAACCACTATGCCAGGAGTTTACCAAAAATCATTCACTACTGTGGAAGTGGTAAGGGAACTGCACACAATCTACATATTTCAGGACTGCACTTTTGTGTCAAAGCCTAACTCATTTAATCAACGCATAAGCAAAAACTGGCTTCTAATGCTACTAAAACTTGACAACATGACAGGTTTTTAAAAAGTTATCTGTCAGAAAATACACGATGTTACCAAATGCTTCTCTCACAGTGGTTCCCAAATGCACACTAACTCACAGTGTGATTCTGGATAAGCACCACTATCCCTAGGAGTTTACCAAAACTCATTCACTACAGTGGAAGTGGTAAGGGAACCGCACACAATCTACATATTTCAGGACTGCACTTTTGTGTCAAATCCTGACTCATTTAATCAAGCATAAGCAAAAACTGTCTTCTAATGCTACTAAAACTTGACAACAAGACAGGTTTTAAAACAGTTATCTGTCAGCAAATACACGATGTTACCACATACTTCTCTCACAGTGGTTCCCAAATGCACACAGACTCACAGTGTGATTCTAGACAAGCAACAATATCCCTAGCAGCTTACCAAAACTAATTCACTACTGTGCAAGGGGTAAGGAGACTACACACAATCTACATATTAAAGTACAGCACATTAGTGTCAAAGCATGACTTATTTTATCAATGCATAAGCAAAGACTGGCTTCTAATGCTACTAAAACTTGACAACATGACAGGTTTTAAAACAGTTATCTGTCAGCAAATACACGATGTTACCAAATGCTTCTCTCACAGCGGTTCCCAAATGCACACATACTCACTGTGTGATTCTAGACAAACAACACTATCCCTTGCACTATACCAAAACACATTTCTTCATCTAGAAGGAGTACTACATTTTAATATAGAAACATAACTCATTTCACAAATTCATAAACAATGACTGGTTTCTAATTCTACCAAAATATAAAAACAGCACAGTTATCTGTCTGCAAACACATGAAAAACACAAATGCTTATCACAGAATGGTTTCTACATGCACACACACTGTCAATAAGATTGTAGAGAAAAAAAGTACTCCCTACACTTTAGCAGGAGAAATACATTAGTCTGATTAAAATCAAAATAGTCTACATACATCCCCTCACAATTAAATAACTCACCTTTCAAGTTGTTTTGTAGATTAAGAAGTATATCAGTCACACACCAGATTTTCTTTTACAGAATCTCTGCACTGTGCACCTCTCAGCAAAAACAAAGAATGGAAAAGTTTCACTTTCATTTTCCACACATATACATGTAAACATCAAATCACAATCCTTCACACATAAATTCGAAAGCAAACACACATTTCTATTGGTTAGACATTTCAACCCTTTCCAAATGAAATACATTTCAACCCTTCCCCCAATCTGCCTTCTGCCTGTTACCATAGAAACAGGTCATGGAACACTGCACTGAGCACACAGGTCACAAGTTCAGCACACAATGTTGCTAAACAAGACAGCAAGTGTGCTTGACTTTTCAACATATCAGCTTATCATATATAATGTTCCCTACAGTCAGTTTTTGTTAACCAATAAGAATCATGCCTATAAAATACAGAAATATACACCCTACCTTTCAGTGTAGAAAGTTGTCATACAACCAATGATTTCTTGTCTTTTTTCAAGTTTTTTTTTCCTTGGATCCGCGCACCCAACGCGAGAGGATCCGTGCACCGAACGCGATAGGATGCGCGCACCGTGCACGCATTTCGCAGTTTTTTTTTTTAAAAGGGAACCCCAGGGGGTCCTTCTGGGACCCCCTAAGCACCTCTACAGGGTCAGAGTATTTCCACTCTGCCCCCTTTATATGTTTTACACACTTATTCCCCTTGCTTCTTCAGCCTCGCTTCTACCGAGGCAGAAAATGGCGGCCAACAGTTCCTGGTTTCGAATGTAGACAGACACTCGACAGCCAATTAGCATTCAGATCGCGATCGGGAGGGTGCGCGCTCGGTTCGGGGAGGGTGCGCTTACAGTGCGGGTAGGGTCCGCAGATCCTCCCCGGCCATAGATATATATGTACTTTTAACTCTAATTTTCTCAGGAACTACTGAACAGATTCACACCATTTATGCAAAAGGCACAAGTCTGAACTGCGGACTACCTCTTTGCCAAATTTGGTGTAATTCCGTTCAGCAGTTCGGGCTGTAGCTGCGACAACAGATCCTATGGGAAATTGCATTGGGAAAACGTGTTTTGGGACCCCCCTTTTTTCTCGGCCCCCCGCTTGACGAATCACCCCGAAACTTTCAGGGTAGGAGCGGAGCGGAGCTGGCCAAAAGTTTGGAAAATTTCGCGAAGATTCGTCAACCGGCGCCAGACTTATTGGGAATAGAATGTTGCGGATTTCCTATGGAAAATAGGTCCTAACTATAACTATCTACTGGCGGCCGCCAGTAGATAATATATATATATATATATATATATATATATATATATATATATATATATATATATATATATATATATATATATATATATACACACACACTGGGGAACCCGTCCCATGGTGTTCAGGGGCAATGGTAGCACAGGCAGTTGTGGTATTTCCGAGATATCGGAAGACCCCTGGATCACCGCTACCCGAATGGTGATGGAAGTTGCTGACGAGTTCAGACCATGACTTCATGGGAAGCCGCCGTTTAATGGAACTGTGCCTTAAATCTACAAAAGCTATTAGGATTTGCAGAGGATGTAAGAGCCTGCAGGGACATGCTTAAATATTTTTTTACATTGACCTTGGTGGTTAAAGATCCAACGTTTCCAGTGAGGGAAATTCTGGGACATTTAGTCGCTTTTTAAGGTCAAAAGGTTTCCTCCAATGGGAGTGAAGCAGCAGGCTCATTTTATCTGCTGGTTGGTACAGCAGATCAGCACAAATTACAGAGCATTTATCATTTGGAGACCCACTACAGGGTCATTTTAAAATGCGTATTCAGTGTTGCAGCGCAGAGTCTACAAGAGACAGAACACTGTCTAAAAGGGACTACATATCCCAGCATGAATACTAGTTAACCTACTTGTGAAACCTACTAAAGTAAATTGAAATGTGCTGAGATGTTTTGCCTGTCAGTTTGTCTGCGGGCACCCTTGCAGCCTATGATCAAGGAGCTGTGCTCCGAAACGCGTAAGGCAAACAAAGAACTCTGAATTAAATATGCTGTTTTGCTTTGACTAATGCTACTCCCTTTCCAAAACGGCCCACATTTCCGACAAACAGGCGCTCCAGGTGGTGCGGACGCGGTACTTCAGAGCCAAGCCGTTTCAAATTTCACCAGTCATCTCCCAAAGAAGAAAATCCGCTCGCACTCACGAATAGAAGCAGCTTTACACTTCGTGCATTTTTTAGCTTGATTTAATAAGCATGCCAGTAACTCTACACGTTTCAGTCTCAACAGAGACTTTGTTCACAGGACAAGCAAACCAACAGATGCTGCATTTTTTTCTCTTTTAAGTGTGCATGACAAGCTTTTGCATCACTTTCTGCAGCTTACCACTAAGCATTCTGGATACTGTAGTGCATATGCTTTAAACCATATACTTTCTTTGTGAAACAACAAATCATAATATGTGATAAGACCCATCAACCATAACACAGTCTATGTTAGTTGTAAAAACGAAACTTTCATCAGCATTCTCAAATGTGACCGGCCCTTTGTTTCCTGATGAGGCGCTGTTTCATTGTAATTTTAGGCTAGTGTTATAATTGACATCATCCACTGAATGTGTGTTTTTCTGAAATTTACATATGTTTTATATATGTATATCTCACAGTCGATGGAAGAATAAATGAGTATATAAGTGTCTAAATGGATGATTTGTTTTTGAAAAATAGATTGTATAACTGACTGATTAAGTGTATCTTAGTGAATACATGGCTTAGTGAATAATGTTTAAATATGTAAATATCTGTATCAGGCTCTCACTTTGTGTATAAGTGGCTGCATGGGTTGGTTAGTAGCTACATGAGTGTCTATATAGGTTATTAGTTGTTTTTTTGAGTATCAGTATGAGTGTCTGTATGGTTCGGTGGGGGTATTACGTAGTGCATAGGTGCATGAATGAGTGATTCACTGTTTGTATGTGTTGAAGACAGCATGTGTGCAGGCCTGTATGGGTGGATGAGTGTGTGCATGGGTGTGTTAGTGAGTGAATGACTGTCTCAATAGTGTCTTTATGAGTAACTACATATGTTTTAAACTAGTATATGTGACTATTGGTGTATATAAGTGAGTATATGTGAGAGCGAGAGATTGGAAGAGTTCCTGTATGAATAAGTATGTGTTTCTATAAGTGATTGTTTAAAAGACTAAGTATGTGTAAGTTTCTGTAGAAGTAAGTGTGGTGGTGTGTGTATAACTGTATATGCAAGTAAATGGATGTTTGATTCTTTATTAGCATGAGTGACTATGTGTGTGAGTAACTATGGATGAGTGGCGTTGTATAACAGGATGTATAGGTGTATGAATACATGTGATGAGTGAGTACATGTATGAGTGACTGTATAGGACTGTTGGTGAATGAGTGGACGTGTATGTGGATCTTAGAATTACTGAATAGGTTGTTGTAACTGGTATTGGTATGTCCATTGTATTGAAAATTTTAGTTTCTATTTTTGAATGTGTGTATCAAAGGTTATATTAGGGGGAGAGGAGGTCTGCCACTCTATCACATGGATGATGTCATCAGTGATGTCATCAGTGATGTCATTTGAGATGTCATGAGTGATGTCATGAGTGATGTCACTGACCATGTCATGAGTGATGTAATATGTGACGTGATCAGCAGTGCATTGCGGGTGCGCGAGTTATAGTTAGATGAACTAACTATAATGGGGGAATTTCAATGGTTTTGTACGAGTGAAAAGTCCAGCTAACTATAACGCCCATGAAACCTATGGTTTTTTCAGTGAATTTCTAAGGTTTTTTAAATGCTAATTCCTAACCATAACGTGCCTGAAACCTATGGTTTTTTCAGTGAATTTCAAAGGTTTTTTAAATGCTAATTTCTAACTATGCCTACAGAGATAGGACATGTGAAGAAAGAAGAAAAAACGCACAGAAAGAAAAAAAAGAAATGCAGAAAGAAGCAACAGAAGTCCTCAAAGACGAAGAAAAGTGCAGGAAGAAGGATAACGTGCGGAAAGAACAAACAGAAGAGCAGAAAGAAGCCTTGTTGCAAAATCATCCTGTACCCTCAACTTTTTCAGACGGATACTGGTGGTAACTGAGTCTGACTAACCAGTCCTAGAGCCAGTGCTATGTTAAAAGACACTCAGAATACAGTGAAAACACCTACATACACTAGGGAACACTATGCGTTGGGGTCCCCCTGTGATTAGCATGACCTCCTCTGTAAGCCCCTTGTATATAATAGGGCAGGGGATTAAAACTACTTCTTAAAACGCGCCACAGGGCGTGTTTGCACACGTCACCTCAGGCCCCGTCCCCTCCCTTCCCCACTGTGTAAACACGCCCTGTGGCTATTTTAACTTGGGAGATTAAGTCCCCTTGAATCCTGAGGGTCCCTAGGGTCCAACTAGACCACTAGGTACCTCCAGTAAGCGCCACAGAGCTGTGTTGCAGAGAGATATAAAAAGGGGCACGGCCTAGACCACCTCTCTGCAATGCAGCGCAGTGGCGCTTACTGGAAGCACCTGGTGGGCTAGTTGGCCCCCAGGGTCCCTCAGGATTGAAGGGGAATTATTTCCCCAACTTAAAACACGCCACAGGGTGTGTTTGCACACGTTAACTCAGGCCCGTCCTCTCCCTTCACCACTGTGTAAACACGCCCTGTGGCCGTTTTTAGTTGGGAGATTAAGTTCATTTGAATCCTGAGGGTCCAACTAGCCTACTAGGTACCTCCAGTAAGCGCCACAGAGCCGCGTTGCAGAGAGGTGTAAAAAGTGGCACAGCCTGGACCACCTCTCTGCAACGCAGCTCAGTGGCGCTTACTGGAAGCACCTGGTGGGCTAGTTAGCCCCCAGGGGCCCTCAGGATTGAAGGGGAATTATTTCCCCAACTTAAAACGCGCCATAGGGCGTGTTTGCACACGTCACCTCAGGCCCTGTCCCCTCCCTTCCCCACTGTGTAAACACGCCCTGTGGCCGTTTTAAGTTGGGAGATTAAATCCCCATGAATCCTGAGGGTCCCTAGGGGCAAAATAGCCCACTAGGTATGTCCATTAAGCGCAATTGCAGAGAGGTGTAAAAAGGGGCACGGCTTGCACCACCTCTCTGCAACGCAGAGCAGTGGCGCTTACTGGAAGCACCTGGTGGGCTAGTTGGCCCCCATGGTCCCTCAGGATTGAAAGGGAATTATTTCCCCTACTTAAACCGCGCCACAGGGCGTGTTTGCACACGTCACCTCAGGCGCCATCCCCTCCCTTCAACTCTGTGTAAACGCGCCCTGTGGCCGTTCTAAGTTGAGAGATTAAGTCCCCTTGAATCCTAAGGGTCCCTAGGGTCAAACTAGCCCACTAGTACCTCCAGTAAGCGCCACAGAGCTGCGTTGCATAGAGGTGTAAAAAGGGGCGCGGCCACAGAACACCTGTCTGCAACACAGCTCCCTGGCGCATACTGGAGATACCTCTTGGGCTAGTTGGCCCTCAGGGACCCTCAGTATTGAAGGGGAATTAATTCCCCAACTTACAACTGGCCAGGGGCACGTTTGCAGAGTGCTGCAAAGAGGGGGCGTGGCCTCCGGCGCGATGCCGGTCTTTTATTTATTTTATTTTTTTAAGAAGGAGGGCTGTGTGGCCCCCCTTCTTTTTCTAATTTATTGGCCCTGGGAAGCCCATCCCCCAGGGCCTGCACCCTAATTTTTTTTGTTGAAAAAAATTCATTTGGAAGGGTGCCGCGTGGCCCCCCTCCCAAGGCTTTAATCGGCCCCGGGGACCCCAACCCCCGGGTCATGTCCTTTTTTGTTTTTTTTAAATTCTTTAGGAGGGGGGCTGCGTTGCACCCCTCCTCAGGCCACTTATGGCCCCGGGGACCCCATCCCCCGGGGCCGGCCTTTGTTTTTTATAATTTAAAAAATATATATATTTATAGAAACACCTAGGAAATGCTGGACAAACCGTATGTGGAGAAGTGTGGCTCAATGATTAGAGCGGCAGACCCTGATGCAGAGGTCTAGCCCGGGACCAGGGTTCAATGCCCCGCCTCGGCGGGTCTTGGGCTCAAAACTTCCACGGACCTGATAATTCTCGCCTCAGTGCCTATTCCAATCATGGAGTCCCACTCTGCAACTCTGGGCAATAGCTTGCTTAATCTCCACAACGGCCCCCACAATGCTAAGGATGCCTGGCCTCCACCTTGAGGGTGCCCAGGAGTGGACGCCTCACAGGGAAAGCCAGGATGGGTTCCACAGCGGTATTCGTACAAGCGCCTTGAGACTCTTGCGGGTGAGTAGTGTGCTATACAAGTATCAATTTACATTTATGTACCTATCACCATGACGATTTGCGTGATATTCATTAAAAGGCCACTATGCATACAATGAATCCACATGGAATGTATTTACACCGCTAGTGAATCTCTGACGTGTCTGACGCCCTACGGTGCCTAATCCCGGCACCCCCGCCGGTGGGTACTCTCCAAGTAGACACTCTTGTTGTTTATTTATACAAAAGCTAGTGTCTGTGCTATCTCGCGCTCTCCAATGAATCTGTCATTGCGCACAACGTATTGCATATTATATTTCACGCCTGGTTCATCTTATATCACACTTTTTGGTGCATAGTTTATACCATATACTATATCTAGTTTTCATTTTCAATCATGCTCTCGGGACTATGTTCTATATAACACTGCGTCCACCTACCCTTTTCACAGGCATTACATTTTGCGATGGGGGATGGAGGGTCAGGGGGTGTTTCTGCCAAGTGAGCCCGGAGTCACAGTCACAAACGTCCTCTTCTTCCTGAATAAAAGTGAGATTATGCTACATACTTGTTCATATTTTAAGTAGTTCGCACAGACACACATTTCACATTTTAAAAACAATAAAGTTCCTAATACCTACTTTCTCTGAACAGTTAGCTTGCTGCCTCATCCACCTCCTCCCTATCCTCTGTTGTCTGAATCCATGGACTAGCCTCCTCCCTCCTGCCATGCAGGGTCTGATGTGCTGCCACTGCCCTCCATTTCGCATAATGTACCAGTCCACTCCTCCTGCCCTCCATTGCCCCATTCTTTGGCCCATCATTGACCTCCTGTTTAGCCTCTGTACTTAGCTTGCTGCCCCTATTCTCCTTCCCCCTGCTCTCCGATGTCTTTGTGCATGCCCCTGCTCCATCCTGTTTGCCCACCATGTTCCATGGACCTGCCACTCCTATCTACTCTGAGTGTTCTGTTGAGCTGCCACTCCCCTCCCACCTGCCTAGCATTGTCAGATGACTTTAACCTGTCCCTGCCACCTCCACCCTGCCTGTCCACATGCAATGCCCCTATCCCCTTCCTCCTGTCCTCCATGGTCCATTTTACTGCCACACCCTTCTGCCCTCCCTGGTCTGTTGTGCTGCAACTGCTCCTCCTGCCTGCCGCACGCGGTATGTTGTGAGGCCACTTCCCCTGAACTCTCTTGTCTGTGCCCAGGTCCTGACCCTCCCTTCTATCCTCCATGGTCCTTTGTGCATGCCCCTGCACCCTCCTTTTTGCCCATCATAGCCATTGTGCTGCCACTAACCCTCCCGCTTGCCATGCATGGTCTTCTGTGCTGCCATGGCCCCTCCCACCTTCCCTGTGTGGTCAGCTAGCTGCCCCTGAACCCCTCCCACCTTCCCTCCATGGTCTGTGTGTATGCCATCATAGTCTCACTGTTGCTCTCCATGGTGTGTCTTTTTTCTTTTTGTCCTCATTTGCCTGCACCACCATCCCAAAAAGAAGCGCCACTCACCTTAGATGTCGTCTGGAAATAGATGTTATTCCATCCCAGACCCAGACACCAAGGGAGTATAAACCGGCGAGAGACGTTCTCCAGGATATTGTTGTGGGAGGAAAGAGAAATATGAGAGGGCTCACAAGCCCTCATTACTCCAGTAGACTTAGTAACCCTTTCGGAAGGAACCGTCAAGGCACCTGGAGTATGATGGCATAATCATCGGACCCGGGGAACAAAAAAAAAAAAAAACCCTGAGGCTCTACGGAACCTTTTATTTCCACTGGACCACCAAAAAGAGAGGTTACGTTGGTGACATGTTCTGGCCATATCCACCTTAGATGTATCATGTAAGGACACTAGCCAGCCTGCGTGTGATGGTGCCTTCTGGTCTACCCAATATTTACAAATCTGCCGTCTAGCCAGCAGAATTGCATAAAACAAAAAGCTCTTTGCCTGGCCTATGATATTACCTCCACCCCAAATATAATTAACGGCAGTGTAACGGATATAGATTTCTTGAGGATAGAGTCCAAAGTGATCTTTACTTCCTCCCAAAAGGTGATGATAAATGGACATTCCATAAACATGTGGATGTCGGAGGCTGCAGGGAGATTACACTTATTACATGATTTTCCGGACGGAAATTTAGATAGTCTTTGAGGGGATAGATAAGCTCGATGGAGGGTAAACAGATGGTTCCGCCTCAACCAAGCCGGCTTAACCACTTTATACAGGAGAGTGAAAGATCTTGTCCATATGTCCTCGCACTGCATACCCGTGAGCCCTCCCCACTGTTCATCGGGTAGAGTGAAATCCCCATCCACCTCCTCCAGAATGGCCCAGTACCAAAAGGCTACCTCTTTCCCCCCCTCTTGTCTCTCTACCAACTTTTCCTCCAGGAGGCAACTCCTCCCCAAGTGTATCTTTTTCCTGATGAATTCCCGGGACCAGCTGCCAAGCTGCATGTATTTGAATCTAGATAGTGTTGGGCCAACCTGCTCATATAACTCCTCCCACCCCACCAAAGCCCCCTCCACTAGCAGCTGTCCCCAACTTACTATCCCTGCCTCTCTAATAGGTGTTGCAAGACTATCCCTCAAACACGGAGGGAGGCCCGGCGAGTCCCAGATTGGGGCGAACCTAGAAAAATAGGGCAACCCCACCCTTTTCTCTAATCAATTTCCACGCTTTGGCCAATGATAGTAAGATCTTTAACCTCACCTTCTTGAAGAACTTCCGGTCTCCAAATTAAAAAAAAAAGCCATCAAGGGGCAAATCAGCCCCATTCAGCGTAGCCTTAAACATTTTACCTATTGGTGCACTTGATGGAGCTTTCAACAGCATCCTGGAGTATGATAGCTGAAACGCCCAGGCATAGTATTGTAGGTCTGGGAGTGTGAGCCCCCCCCCTTCTCCCTCCTTCTTCTCAGTTTTTTCCAGGCCAGTCTAGTAGCTTTATAATTCCAAACAAAAGAATGTATGTCTTGTTGACATTTTTGGATTTGCTTCTGATCAAAAGCTAGAAGGATGGTGTTAAAAATAAAAGTATACTTGGGGAGGATGGACATTTTTACTAGACTAACTCTCCCCAGTATTGTCAGTGGAAGAAAGGCCCAAGCTTTTAGTAATGCCCGACATTCTCATGAAACCTGTTCCAAGTTAGTATAAGCAATTTTACCTATCTCCTGGGTGATCCTAATTCCCAGATAGCGCATAGATGGAGTAACAGCCAACTTCGGGTTTTGGATGTTCCAGGTCATCACCTCAGTCTTTCCTTCGTTGATTTCATTCCCCGAAATCTGCCCGAATTCCTTAGCTCTCTTAATAATAACGGGGAGAGCCTGCACAGGGTCAGATGTATAGACTATTATGTCGTCCGCATAAAGTCCTATCCGCTTAGCCCATCCTCCAAACTCAAAAGAGGGAATGTTGTTGTCATCTCTCAAAATTTGGGCTAAGGGTTCTATATACATATTGAATAGGAGGGGAGAAAGCGGACAACCCTGCCTGGTACCCCTCGTGATTTTGAACTGTTCAGTAAGGACCCCGTTGACCAGAAGTCTAGCCCTTGGGTCGTTATAAAGAAGCAAGATAGCACAACGGAAGTTATCTCCTAGATTAAACCTTTTCAGAACCGCGGCCAGGTAGGGCCAGTTGACCCTGTCAAAAGCTTCGGTAGCATCCAGGGTGAAGGTGGCCAATGGGAGACAGAATGAGGCGGCTATATCTATTGCTCCAACCAGATCGTGGGTAAGATCTGCTAGCTATTGCCCTCTTATAAATCCCTTCTGGTCCTGATGGATTATTGAACCGATCTCACTCCCCAACCTTCCCGCAAGAATGGCCGCAAAAATCTTATAGTCATTGTTTAGGAGTAAGATTGGTCTGTAGGACCCGCAATCAGCCGGGTCCTTGCCAGGTTTAGGGATCAGCACGATCGTTGCCTCATTCCACGATTCTGGAGGGTCATGCCATCTAAGAATAAAGCGTTAAAAAGGGCAGTCAAAGATGGAACTATAACTGAGCCCAATGCACTATACACCTCCCCTGGAATGCCATCCGGGCCTGTGGCTTTCGCTCGCTTCAATTGCTTGATGGTGTTACTAACTTCAACCTCTGTTATTTTGGTCTCCAAGTGTTCGCGCTGATCTGACGAAAAGGTGGGGAGGTGGGCCTGATCTAACCATACCTCCCTAGCCTCCCTAGCCACTTGGTCATCGACAATGTCTTCCTTGTAGATGTTTTGAAAGAACTCCTGAAAGGCGATCCCTATTTCTGTGGTGGTAGATCTGGCCTTGGCTTCCCCTACCAATTTTATTTCCTTAATATATTTCTTGGACTGGTCTGCTTTTATTTTCCAAGCCAAGATTTTACCAGCCGCCTCTCCGTACTCAAAGTGTAACAGCTTACTTGCCTCCCATCTCTTGGCCACCCTTTCCTGAAGTAGGTTTTCAAGCTTTACCTTCAGCGCTGCCCGCTTCTCCTGGTCCTCTAACGAGAGTGTACAATATTTCAGCTCTATCTGCATAAGTTCCTGCTCTATGTTAGTGACTGCTGTTCTATAGGCCTTACATCTATACGAGGCTCTGTTTGTTATGCAGCCTCTTAGGAAGGCTTTCAATGCTTACCATATGATGGCTATTGAAGCTGAATTTATGTTAATGTCCAGAAATATGCATACCTCAGCAACGAGGAAGCAGATTTCATCCTCTTCAAGCAGAATCGTCCGATCAAAGGACCAAGAGGTTTGCCTGCTCTGCTGATGGTGTAACAGGGTGAAAAAGATGGCCGAATGGTCAGAGAGGTGAGACGGAATATATATTATATCCTTCAGATTGTCCTTCAGCTTATGACTGAAGAAGGCGTAGTCAATTCTTGACTTATGTTTATACTTATAGTTGTGAAAGGAAACCCCTGGATTATTGCCCGCTCTCTGCCTCCATTCATCCACCAACCCCAGATTCGACAGTATAGCTATAAGGGTTTGCCTAGATTTAGAAGGTGTTGTTGCTCTTGAGTTGGACGATTTGTCCAGCTTGGGATTTAGGACTATATTAAAATCTCCCACCCAAACAATGGGGTCTTGGCATGAGATCAGGTGATTCTGAATTTTATTCAGAAATGACGGATCATCTTGATTCGGGCCGTAATACCCCACTAGGGTGTACACTAGCCCTTCCAACTGCACTTTTACCAATAACCATCTGCCACTAAGATCTTCTTTCTGATCCATAATTTGGGCACATATCTGCTTTTTAAATATTATAAGGATCCCTCTTATGTTGGCGTAATGGTCGGTGCATATAAATTTGTCTACCCACTTCAAATTTTTTAGCATATCCTTAACCTCATATTTTAATAAATGTGTTTCCTGGATGACAATTACCTGCGCGGGAGAGTCTTTTAGGTATTGTAAGATTCTATGTCTTCTAGCCCTCACCCGCAAGCCGTTGACATTCCAGGATATAAACTGCAACCCAATCATAATGCATTAACCTTTCCTGTCCTTCCTATCCTTCCACCTATAGAACCAATCTCTCTAAAACGGTCCACACAACATCTCCCAACCTGAACCTCTTCGAAGGCTAATTTATAAAACATAAGGAATGCTGAGACAAACCTATGAGGACTTTTATGACTTTCCCCCCCCCCACACCCCCCCCAGGAAAACCCTCCCTTGTTGATACTGGCGTGATGTGTCGCCGGTTTGCGTCAGAGAAAGACCATCCCTAAGCCCCCACAATACCAAATAAGAAGAGGAACCAGCTTTCCTCCACCTCAGTATCTAGTTGGCTACTGCGGCCAAGAAAATGGCAGGAAGGGCATAGGAAGGGTATAGGAAATGTGGTAAAGACGAGATGGAGTCAGAAAGAAGGGAGGGGGCACCTTACCCATTGCTACCCAAATTAACTTAACGTGGTTATCACCCCTTTTCTTAACTTTTGAGAAATAGATTTTATTTTTTTATTTTATTATTTTAAATATTATTTTTGTATATGTTCTTTTATCTTTCCCCCTGTTCTCCCCTTAATCCCTCCTTCTAACTATGCTGTGACCCTTTCCCCCCTATCTCATTTAAGTTGTCTTATCTAATCTTATCTCCCTTCTTTTCTTAAATATCTCATAATCAAGTTGATGTAGATCCCAGAGCAAATACCCACAGTTGACCTGATGGCACTGTCAAACTGGGGCATTTTGAGATTTTTTTGTTTTTTTGCTTTTCCCCGAGTATTGAGCCTAGGGCCCTGAAGCCCCTGAAAGAAAGAGGAAAAAGAGGAAAGGAAGACAAGAAAAACTCCCCTATCTCGGGAACCTGATCAATTTCCCTTCTCAGGAGTGCTGACTAATGGAAGATATTAGATCATCTGCCTCCTGAGGGGATCGGATATTATGCATTTTGTTATTATACATCACCCTCAGGAAGGCAGGAAATCTCATCTGTACGGTTGCCCCTACTGCTCTAAACTTGTCCATTTTTTGGCCTAGCTCCTACTGTCTATCTAAGGTGGTTTTAGACAGGTCTGACCGGATCTCAAAAGAGAAACCAGTAGCCGTCACTGACTTCGCTTTTAGTGCTAGATTAAGAATTATCTCCTTGTGGGAATAGGTAAGAAAGTTCACCAGAATCTTTCTTGGTTTCACTCTCCCGGGGTTAAGACGGAACGGATCTCTATGGATCCTCTGAATGTCCCTATCAAGACTTTCTGACGTTTCGTCAAGATTGAATGAGTTTTTTAATGGCCACCACAAATGCCTTGATATCACTACCCTCCTTCCCCTCTGGTATTTTTAATAGGCGGAGATTATTTCTTCTAGAGTAGTTTTCCAAGGACTCCACTCTCTCCTTCATGACTTCACTTTCCCTTAACAGGGATTGAATCTTGGTCTCTGCCGACTCCAGAATAGATTCCAAACGCCCTACTGAGTTTTCCAAATGTTCTGTTCTTTCACAGAGACCATCCACCTTCTTTTTGAGAGTCTCACAAACTGCCCTGATCTCATTCTGGTTGTTTTTTGATTGCGCAAAACCGCACCTTATCTCCTCCCTCATAGTATTCAAGAGCATCTCCAGAGCACCACCAATTTCACCCCCTCACCAATGGGATCGCTGTTGGTTGCGTTAGTAGTCTCCCCAGCTTCCACATTGTGAACCGCAAGGGATCCAGGGCCCCCGGGGCCCGGTAGGGATGTCGCACCCTCCGCTAGAGCATCCATTATGGGTCTAGCCCCAAGCGGCTCAGCCATGCCAAGTATATCCTCACTATGGAAGGTATCGGCCTTATTTTTATCACTCATAGGTCCCTCCAGGTTTCCAGCCGTATTGCTGACAACCTCTGAGCCAGGTTGAATGTCCAGGATTTGGGGCCGCACCCTGAAGAATGAGAGCAGTGAGGGGGTTATGCGGATTGAGCTTTTACGTATCTCTCATTTACCTTCCCTCCCAGCTGAGTGGATGGTAACGATTGTTTTGGGGGGTATAGCCGCTTTGCCTCTTTTTTCCACTGGTGCTTCTAATGCCTTTGAAGTCACAGACATGAATTGTTGAGGGGCCTTAAGACTTACGCCTTGCTTACCCCCTGGGGCAGTATACGTGCGGCCTTTCCCCCTCCTTCTGGTTTTGCCCCCTTTCTCTGAGGATACCCCACCAGTAGGTTTTTTGGCCCTTGGCGTCCCCGTTCCCTCCACCCGTCCCCCCTCCTTACTACTCACTACTTTATAATCCGTGGAGGGGCAAGGCACGCCTGCAGCGCCTGCCGGCTCTCTGGCCTCTGCTGCTGAACCCGCTGTGTCTTCTTCCGGCTCCCTGGGGTGCTCTTCGCCTTGCTGACTCCGGCAACTCCCCCTCAGGAGCCCGCGAGCCACCGCCCTGCGTCCACGCCTGAGCTACACGGCTGCCTGCTTCCACCGCTGGGTAGAAGAGGGGGAGAGCTTCAGTCCGGAGTTCTCACACATAGGCGCCGGTCAGATGTAAGGTGTTGCCGTACCTTGCGCTGAGGTAGAAAACAAACCAGACAAAAATCAAAGACTGGACAGTGGGAGGCAAAAAATGAAAGCGAAAAATACTCGCAAATTAACGCGGATCCGCAAAGACCTCCATTCCGTAGAGAGAACACCGGTAGCTACGAGCGTCCCGACGGAGGCTCAGGAAGGTCAGAAACTACTGACGCGTGAACCGCCTAACCTGCGGCCGCCATGTTTTCCTCCTCGAGCATGTACATTGCCTCTTTCCCCTCTGTTCTCTGTTGTCCATGTGCATGGTCCTGTCCCCTCCCTATTGCTTTCTATGGATTGTTGTGCTGCACTCCCGTCCCGCATGCCCTGTGTGGTGTATTGGGCTGCTGCAAACCCTGATGCCTGCCCTGTAGGGTCAGTTTGGTGCACTTCTCCATGTCCCTCCTGTCCTCTGTTATCCGAATCCATGTCCCTACCCCAATTCCTCCTGCCTACCATGATCCAATGTACCATACTTGCGAACATTTTAAACTTGGTAAGAGGGCGATTTTGAAAAAAAACTGGGGTATTGATTTTCCCCTTTGAGTTACATTGAAAAAGAGGAGATTGTAGACAGGAGACAGATCAAATAAAGCCCATTTGAGCTTAAAAACATTGGACGTTTCCTGGCTGAAACGGGTCTGTTGACATGTATGGTTGTACTACCACTGCCTCTTCCTTCTGCCCACAATGGTCTAATATATTGCCACAGCCTCTCTTGCCAGTCCTGTATTGTTGGTTTGTTGCCACTGCCCTCCATAGTCTGTTGTGCTGCCACTGCCCTTCCTGCCTGCCCAGTGTGGTCAAATTGTTGCCTCTGCACTCTCCTACCTGCCTTCAATTTTCAGAGTCCGTGCCCCTGGCCTCTGCCTCTCAACAGTATCCCAATGAACAACTAGATTGCTAACATTCTATATTTATTACAAAAGTGTGGAACGCCTGACGTCATCTTGATGTAATCAAAACTGTAATACCTAGAGCATTTCCATTAGAAATTACATATATGAGTGGGTCTTATTTGAATCAAAATTATGGTTAGTGCTCTAAAAAACTAAATTGAGGACATATTTTCTGAGTTTTCAAATAGAGACAAAGAACTTTTAAATTATTTGTAATCTTTATGTTTTTTTATCCATTTGACCACTTGATTAAATCTTGCACTTAGGGGAGAGGATGTGGTGTTACTTCCAGAGCTGCAGACTTTGCAACTGGGGAACCAGGTTGGAGTTTCTGCTTCAACTCAACATTCTGTGATTCTGGTCAAATAACTTAATCTCCGCATGTCTACAACCAAAATGAATTTGATCTTGTGTGATGTAACCAATGCTCATGTAAAGCACTCCAATACCTGACAAGTCTGCACTATATAAAACTGACAAATACACAAAAAATACATGTTTTGAACATTTCTGTCATTGGGCTACATGTGGGCTACATCTGGGTGATATTTGTGCTGCATTTGGGCTCTTTTTGTCTCTGGTGGCCATCTTGGGAGATTTATTTGTTATGAAGTTTCCTAATTTCCTCATTTACTGCAGTCTCCTCAGTAGGAAATGCTTTCAGTTTTTTACTTTTATTCCATCAAGAAGGTATTCAGATATGTCACAAATTTGCCATAAATTCTGAATGTTAGCACTCTAGTTGCTCATTAGATCACTGTAGTAAAGCTACTGCTCACCACGGAAGTCTTCTGCTTGTATTAAAAGTGCATGTTTCAGTCTGCATATCAGAATTTTTTAATGAAATAGAAGAGGATTTGAGAAGTCACTCAAAATGTGCCCTAATTTTTCTTTCTTCAGAACTAATCATAATTTCGATGGCAAAATGAACCCCCTCATTGTGTTCCTTTTTAAATTAAATGTTTTAAGTGTTACCCGTTTATTTCAATCAAGATGGCTTCAGGTGTGCCATACTTTTGTCATAAGTAAGACAGTAAGCGCTCTAGTTGTTCTTAAGAACACTGTGGGACATTCTGTAATTGGGCTATACTTGGGCTACATCTGGGTGATATTTGGGCTACATTTGGGCTCTTTTGTCTCTGGTGGCCATCTTGGGAGATTTATTTGTTATGAAGTTTCCTAATTTCCTCATTTACTGCAGTCTCCTCAGTAGGAAATACTTTCAGTTTTTTACTTTGGTTCCATCAAGAAGGCATTCAGATGTGTCACACATTTGCCATAAATCCTGAATGTTAGCACTCTTGTTGCTCATTAGATCACTGTAGTAAAGCTACTGCTCACCAGGGAAGTCTGCCGCTGGTTTTCAAAGTGCATGTTTCAGTCTGCATGTCAGAATTTTTTTATGAAATAGAAGAGGATTTGAGAAGTCAAAATGTGCCCTAATTTTTCTTTCTGCAGCTCTAATCATAATTTCTATTGCAAAATGAACCCCCTCATGTTGCTCCTTTGTAAATCAAATGTTTTAAGTGTTACAAGTTTATTCCAATCAAGATGGCTTCAGGTGTGCCATACTTTTGTCATAAGTAAGACTGTAGCGCTCTAGTACTTCGTTAGAACACTCTGGGACATTCTGTCATTGGGCTATACTTTGGCTACATCTAGGTGATATTTGGGCTACATTTGGGCTCTTTTGTCTCTGGTGGCCTTCTTGGGAGATTTATTTGTTATGAAGTTTCCTAATTTCTTCATTTACAGCTGTCTCCGCAATAGGAAATATTTTGGCGCGCGAGTTATAGTTAGCTGAACTAACTATAACGGGAAAATTTCAATGGTTTTGTACGAGTGAAAAGTCCAGCTAACAGCTAACTATAACGCCCCTGAAACCTATGGTTTTTTCAGTGAATTTCTAAGGTTTTTTTAAATGCTAATTCCTAACTATAACGTGCCTGAAACCTATGGTTTTTTCAGTGAATATATATATTCCCCCCGTTACAGTTAGTTCAGCTAACTATAACTCGCGCGCCCGCAATGCACTGCTGATGACGTCACATATTACATCACTCATGACATGGTCAGTGACATCACTCATGACATCACTGATGACATCTCAAATGACATCACTGATGACATCATCCAGTGAATGTGTGTTTTTCTGAAAATTACATATGTTTTATATATGTATATCTCAAGGTCGATAGAAGAATAAATGGGTATATAAATGTCTAAATGGATGATTTGTTTTTGAAAAATTGATTGTATAACTGACTGATTAAGTGTATCTTAGTGAATACATGGCTTAGTGAGTAATGTTTAAATGTGTAAATATCTGTATCAGTCTCCCACTTTGTGTATAAGTGGCTGCATGGGTTGGTGAGTAGCTACATGAATGTCTATATAGGTTATTAGTTGTTTTTTTGAGTATCAGTATGAGTGTCTGAGTGTCTGTATGGTTCGGTGGGGGGTATTACGTAGTGCATAGGTGCATGAATGAGTGATTCACTGTTTGTATGTGTTGAAGACAGCATGTGTGTAGGACTGTATGGGTGGATGAGTGTGTGCATAGGTGTGTTAGTGAGTGATAGACAGTCTCAATAGTGTCTTTATGAGTAACTACATATGGTGTAAACTAGTATATGTGACTATTGGTTTATATAAGTGAGTATATGTGAGAGTGAGAGATTGAAAGAGTTCCTGTATGAATAAGTATGTGTTTCTATAAGTGATTGTTTAAAAGACTAAGTATGTGTAAGTTTCTGTAGAAGTAAGTGTGGTGGTGTGTGTATAACTGTATATGCAAGTAAATGGATGTTTGATTCTTTATTAGCATGAGTGACTATGTGTGTGAGTAACTCTATGGATGAGTGGCGTTGTGTAACAGGATGTATAGGTGTATGAGTACATATGATGAGTGAGTACATGTATGAGTGACTGTATAGGACTGTTGGTGAATGAGTGGATGTGTATGTGGATCTTAGAATTACTGAATAGGTTGTTGTAACTGGTATTGGTATGTCCATTGTTTTGAACAATGTAGTTTCTATTTTTGAATGTGTGTATCAAAGGTTATATTAGGGGAAGAGGAAGTCTGCCACTCTATCACAAGGATGATGTCATCAGTGATGTCATTAGTGATGTCATTTGAGATGTCATTAGTGATGTCATGAGTGATGTCACTGACCATGTCATGAGTGATGTAATATGTGACGTCATCAGCAGTGCATTGCGGGCGCGCGAGTTATAGTTAGCTGAACTAACTATAACGGGGGAATTTCAATGGTTTTGTACGAGTGAAAAGTCCAGCTAACTATAAAGCCCTTAAAACCTATGGTTTTTTCAGTGAATTTCTAAGGTTTTTTAAATGCTAATTCCTAACAAAAAAGTGCCTGAAACCTATTGTTTTTTCAGTGAATTTTAAAGGTTTTTTAAATGCTAATTTCTAACTATGCCTACAGAGATAGGACAAGTGAAGAAAGAAGAAAAAACGCACAGAAAGAAAAAAAAGAAATGCAGAAAGAAGCAACAGAAGTCCTCAAAGACGAAGAAAAGTGCAGAAAGAAGGATAACGTGCAGAAAGAACAAACAGAAGAGCTGAAAGAAGCCTTGTTGCAAAATCATCCTGTACCCTCAACTTTTTCAGACGGATACTGGTGGTAACTGAGTCTGACTAACCAGTCCTAGATCCAGTGCTATGTTAAAAGACACTCAGAATACAGTGAAAACACCTACATACACTAGGTAACACTATGCGTTGGGGTCCCCCTGTATCAGCATGACCTCCTCTGTAAGCCCCTAGTATATAATAGGGCAGGGGATTAAAACTACCTCTTAAATCAAGCCACAGGGCGTGTTTGCACACGTCACCTCAGGCCCCGTCCCCTCCCTTCACCACTGTGTAAACGCGCCCTGATGCCGTTCTAAGTTGAGAGATTAAGTCCCCTTGAATCCTAAGGGTCCCTAGGGTCAAACTAGCCCACTAGGTACCTCCAGTAAGTTCCACAGAGCTGTGTTGCATAGAGGTGTAAAAAGGGGCGCGGCCTCAGAACACCTGTCTGCAACGCATCTCCCTGGCGCACACTCGAGATACCTGTTGGGCTAGTTGGCCCTCAGGGACCCTCAGAATTGAAGGGGAATTAATTCCCCAACTTACAACTGGCCAGGGGGCGCGTTTGCAGAGTGCTGCAAGGAGGGGGCGTGGCCTCTAGCGCGATGCCGGTCTTTTATTTATCATATTTTTTTAAGAAGGAGGGCTGTGTGGCCCCCCTTCTTTTTCTAATTTACTGGCCCTGGGGACCCCATCCCCCAGGGCCTACACCCTAATTTTTTTTGTTTAAAAAAATTAATTTGGCCCTCCCAAGGCCTTAATCGGCCCCGGGGACCCCAACCCCCGGGTCATGGTCTTTTTTTTATTTAAATTCTTTAGGAGGGGGCTGCGTTGCCCCCCTCCTCAGGCAACTTATGGCTCCGGGGACCCCATCCCCCGGGGCCGGTCTTTGTTTTTTATTATTTTAAAAATATATATATTTATAGAAACACCTAGGACATGCTGGACAAACCGTATGTACCTATCACCATGATTATTTGCGTGATATTCATTAAAAGGCGACTATGCATAGAATGAATCCACATGGAATGTATTTACACCGCTACTGAAGCTCTGACGTGTCTGACGCCCTACCGTGCCTAATCCCGGCGCCCCCGCCGGTGGGTACTCTCCAAGTAGACACCCTTGTCGTTTATTTATACAAACATGGGTAGCTATTGACGGGCACATCTAATATACACGCACACCAAGCCATTCAAAGGGGATTCGACAAAAAATTCGACCAAACTATGCAAGAAACCCCCCTCACGGTTAATAAAAAACACATCCACCACTGGATGTGTAATACTTTTTATTTTACTCTCTGGAAAGGAGACGAACCTCACTTGAGAGTCACAGCGTGCTCCTGGCTGAGCCCAATGCTGTGTTACACCCACCAGTGCCTGCCGATTGCCTCACACCTCTGTGTTGTATTCCACCAGCTAGTGCGTATGCTATGACACTCTCTAGCCCATGTGCACTGTAACACCACCCCGTGAATATGTCATGCCACACTTGCCTTCGCACGGGTTATATTGCCCCATCTAACGTGCCTTCCTCGATGTGTATGTTATAACGCACAGAGCTATGCCATACATATTACAATCTGGGATCCATATCTTTGTCACAGTGCATATGCAACGTTACACTCCCCAGCACATATTTTATATTACAACTTTAGAGACTAGTTATGTTACACAACACTGCCCTTTGCATATTACACTCCAAGGAGCATATCGCATAGCACGCGCTAGTGCCTGTGCTATCTCGCGCTCTCCAATGAATCTGTCATTGCGCACAATGTATTGCATATTATATTTCACACCCCGGTTCATCTTATAGCACACTTTTTGGTGCATAGTTTATACCATATACTTCATCTAGTTTTCATTTTCAATTGTGCTCTCAGGACTATGTTCTATATAACACTGCGTCCACCTACCCTTTTCACGGGCATTTCATTTTGCGATGGGGGTGGAGGGTCAGGGGGTGTTTCTGCCAAGTGAGCCCGGAGTCACAGTCACAAACGTCCTCTTCTTCCTGAAAAAAAGTGAGATTATGCTGCATACTTGTTCATATTTTAAGTAGTTTGCACAGACACACATTTTAAAAACAATAAAGTTCCTAATACCCACCTTCTCTGAACAGTTAGCTTGCTGCCTCATCCACCTCCTCCCTATCCTCTGTTGTATGAATCCATGGACTAGCCTCCTCCCTCCTGCCATGCATGGTCTGATGTGCTGCCACTGCCTTCCATTTAGCATGATGTACCAGTCCACTCCTCCTGCCCTCCAGTGCCCAATTCTATGGCCCATCATTGACCTCCTGCTTAGCCTCTGTGCTTAGCTTGCTGCCCCTATTCTCCTTCCCCCTGCCCTCCGATGTCTTTGTGCATGCCCCTGCTCCATCCTTTTTTGCCCACTATGTTCAATGGACCTGCCACTCCTATCTACTCTGAGTGTTCTGTTGAACTGCCACTCCCCTCCCACCTGCCTAGCATTGTCAGATGACTGTAACCTGTCCCTGCCACCTCCAGCCTGCCTGTCGACATGCCATGCCCCTATCCCCTTCCTCCTGTCCTCCATGGTCCATTTTACTGCCACACCCTTCTGCCCTCCCTGATCTGTTGTGCTGCAACTGCTCCTCCTGCCTGCCCCGCACGGTCTGTTGTGAGGCCCCTTCCCCTGAACTCTCTTGTCTGTGCCCAGGTCCTGACCCTCCCTTCTATCCTCCATGGTCCTTTGTGCATGGCCCTGCACCCTCCTTCTTGCCCATCATAGCCATTGTGCTGCCACTAACCCTCCCGCTTGCCATGCATGGTCTTCTGTGCTGCCATGGCCCCTCCCACCTTCCCTGTGTGGTCAGCTGGCTGCCACTGACCCCCTCCCACCTTCCCTCCATGGTCTATGTGTATGCCACCATAGTCTCATTGTTGCTCTCCATGGTGTGTCTTGTTTCTAGTGCCCATCCTGCCTGACCTCCATGGTCATCTTGCTGTTCCTGCCCTGCCACCTTGCCCCCAGCCCTCTGTTTCCATGTGCAGACCCCCTATTACCTCCCTCCTGGCTTGTCTGTTCCATTGTAATGGCCCTGATCCGTCCCTCCTGCCCTTTATGGTCTGTTATGCTGCAGCTTTCTCTCCTGTCTGTCCATTATGGTCAGCTAGCTACCATTGCCTCTTTCCCATCTGTTGTCTGTTGTCCATGTGCATGGTCCTGTCCCCTCGCTATTGCTTTCTATGGATTGTTGTGCTGTACTCCCGTCCCGCATGCGCTGTGTGGTGTATTGTGCTGCTGCAAACCCTGATGCCTGCCCTGTAGGGTCAGTTTGGTGCACCTCTCCATGTCCCTCCTGTCCTCTGTTATCCGAGTCCATGTCCCTACCTCAATTCCTCCTGCCTACCATGATTCAATGTACCATACTTGCTAACATTTTGAACTTGGTAAGAGGGAGATTTTGAAACAAAACTGGGGTTTTGATTTTACCCTTTGAGTTACATTGAAAAAGAGGAGATTGTAGACAGGAGACAGATCAAATAAAGCCCATTTGAGCTTAAAAACATTGGACGTTTCCTGGCTGAAACGGGTCTGTTGGCATGTATGGTTGTACTACCACTGCCTCTTCCTTCTGCCCACAATGGTCTATTATATTGCCACAGCCTCTCTTGCCAGTCCTGTATTGTTGGTTTGTTGCCCCTGCCCCCCTTTCCACTGCCCTCCATAGTCTGTTGTGCTGCCACTGCCCTTCCTGCCTGCCCAGTGTGGTCAAATTGTTGCCTCTTCACTCTCCTACCTGCCTTCAATTTTCAGAGTCCGTGCCCCTGGCCTCTGCCTCTCAACAGTATCCCAATGAACAACTAGATTGCTAACATTCTATATTTAT
Source organism: Triturus cristatus (assembly GCF_964204655.1). Taxonomy (NCBI): domain Eukaryota; kingdom Metazoa; phylum Chordata; class Amphibia; order Caudata; family Salamandridae; genus Triturus; species Triturus cristatus. Next base: position 132,953,623 of record NC_140586.1, on the reverse strand, counting down.
TACAAAAGTGTGGAACACCTGACGCAATCTTGATGTAATCAAAACTGTAATACCTAGAGTATTTCCTTTAGAAATTACATATATGAGAGGGTTTTCAAATAACGACAAAGAACTTTTAAATTATTTGTAATCTTTATGTTTTTTTATCCAGTTGACCACTTGATTAAATGTTGCACCTTGGCGAGAGGATGTGGTGTTACTTCCAGAGCTGGAGACTTTGCAACTGGGGAACCAGGTTGGAGTTTCTGCTTCAGCTCAACATTCTGTGATTGTGGTCAAATCACTTAATCTCCCCGTGTCTACAACCAAAATGAATTTGATCATGTGTGATGTAACCAATGCTCATGTAAAGCATTCCAATACCTGACAAGTCTGCACTATATAAAACTGCAAATACACAAAAAATAAGTGTTTTGCACACTTTTGTCATTGGGCTACATGTGGGCTACATCTGGGTGATATTTGTGCTGCAGTTAGGCTTTTTTGTGTCTGGTGGCCATCTTGGGAGATTTATTTGTTATGAAGTTTCCTAATTTCCTCATTTACTGCAGTCTCCTCAGTAGGAAATGCTTTCAGTTTTTTACTTTGATTCCATCAAGAAGGTATTCAGATATGTCACACATTTGCCATAAATTCTGAATGTTAGCACTCTAGTTGCTCATTAGGTCACTGTAGTAAAGCTACTGCTCATCAGGGTAGTCTGCTGCTGGTATTCAAAGTGCATGTTTCAGTCTGCATGTCAGAATTTTTTTATGACATAGAAGAGGATTTGAGAAGTCAAAATGTGCCCTAATTTTTCTTTCTGCAGCACTAATGATAATTTCTATGGCAAAATGAATCCCCTCATTGTGTTCCTTTGTAAATTAAATGTTTTAAGTGTTACCACTTTATTCCATTCAAGATGGCTTCAGGTGTGCCATACTTTTGTCATAAGTAAGACTGTTAGCGCTCTAGTTGTTCGTTAGAACACTCTGGGACATTCTGTCATTGGGCTATACTTGGGCTACATCTGGGTGATATTTGGGCTACATTTGGGCTCTTTTGTCTCTGGTGGCCATTTTGGGAGACTTATTTGTTATGATGTTTCCTAATTTCCTCATTTACTACAGTCTCCTCAATAGGAAATACTTTCAGTTTTTTACTTTGATTCCATCAAGAAGGCATTCAGATGTGTCACAAATTTGCCATAAATTCAGAATGTTAGCACTCTAGTTGCTTATTAGATCACTGTAGTAAAGCTACTGCTCACCAGGGAAGTCTGCTGCTGGTATTGAAAGTGCATGTTTCAGTCTGCATGTCAGAATTTTTTAATGAAATAGAAGAGGATTTGAGAAGTCACTCAAAATGTGCCCTAATTTTTCTTTCTGCAGCACTAATCATACTTTCTATGGCAAAATGAACCCCCTCATTTTGTTCCTTTTTAAATTAAATGTTTTAAGAATTACCACTTTATTCCAACCAAGATGGCTTCTGGTGTGCCATACGTTTGTCATAAGTAGGACTGTTAGCGCTCTAGTTGTTCTTTAGAAAACTCTGGGAAGCTGCAGTAGAACACAAAGGAATCAACTGACAGTCTCTGCCCTTGTTGGATGTACATGTTTTACTGAGAATGTCAGACTTCATTCTCACATGACTGAGAAAGATAATGTGAATTTACAGAAAATATGCTCTCAGTTAGCTTATAGATCACCTTCCAAACCTCTGTGGGAAAAGCATGAGAAAATAGTTTTCTCTGAAACATGATTCATGATATCACAGCAGAAGGCTTTTTCACATGGTAAAATCACCTTAGAACACACCACAATTCCTAAAATGAGTATGGTACCATCAACAAATGATTTATAATGTAACTAAAGTCTTAAAACCTTCTATTAACTGCAATGCATTTTAATGAGGTGCTATCATGTATATTGGTCCCAAGATGGCTGCCAACACTTCTTGGATGAAATGCTGACAGCCAATCAGATCTCACGATGAGATGTGTGGTTAGGCTCCGCCCAGATATGTATGTGATTTTACTTTTGATTTTCTCAGGAACTACTGAACGGATTTACACCATTTAACCAAAAGGCACATGCCTGACCTGAGGACTACCTCTTTGCCAAATTTCAAGTAATTCTGTTCAGCCGTTCGGGCTGTATCTTCGACTAAAGGTCCTACGGGAAAATGCATGGGGAAAACGCGTTTTGGGACCCCCCTTTTTTCTCAGCCCCGGCTTGACGAATCACCCCGAGACTTTCAGGGTAGAAGCTGAGCGGAGCGCCCCATTAGTTTTGAAAATTTTACGAAGATAAGTCAACCGGCGCCAAAGTTATTCAAAATAGAATTTTCAGATTTCCTATGGGAACTCGGTCCTAACTATAACTATCTACTGGCGACCGCCAGTAGATAATATATATATATATATATATATATATATTTATTTATTTTTTTATTTTTATATATATATATATATATATCACCTACTGGCGATTGCCAGTAGGTAGTTATTGTTAGGACCAAGTGTCCATAGGAAGAGCATTTTTTGTTTAGCGTATAACTTTGTTGGCATTTGATGAATCTTAATGAAATTTTCCAAACTAATTCTTTGTTCCTATCGGCTCCTATGTTGAAAGAGTGGGGGTGATTCGGCAAGGGAGGGCTGAGAAAAACGGGGGTCCCAAAACGTGTTTTCTACATTTTAATTCCCATAGGAAACTTTAGACAAGGCTACAGGTCGAACGGGTGAACGGAATTACCCCACATTTGGCAGGGAGAAGGGTCTTGGTCTAGAAAGCACGCTTTTGTTTATTTGATGTAAATCTGTTCAGTAGTTTTGGAGAAATATAGAAATTTGCAGATATCGATATTTGGGAATTCTGCCTTCTGATTGGCTGAGGCGTTACGAGCACGAGCTTGCTGCTTATTGGCTGTGAGCTGTTGCAACTAGGAAGTGTTGGCAGCCATTTTGTTATTCCGTTGAAATGAGTAAGGGGAAAAAAAGGGCGAAAAGAGTAGGAAACAGGAGGATAGGAGCACTTTAACCTCTGTGGGGGAGTGCGAAGCGAAGCATTCACTCCTACCGGTCTGAAAGTGCGCTGTTGCTCAGAGTGACATGGTGCTGAGATGAGATGCTGCTACACTCGGGTATGAAACCGAGAGCCTTAACTGTGAGCTCATTGCTGTAAAGTGATGTTTTCTGGTCTTTGTAGCATACCTGTGCAAGTAGTGTTAGTAGGTGTTTATACTATACAGGGAGTGGGAAGCAAACTACTGACCTCTGCCGTGAGTTTATACTATACCGGAATTGGGAAGCGAAGTACTCATGCCTACCGGTGTGAAGACTCGGGGATCAAGCCGAGCTGATTGCTGTAAAGTGATGGGCTCTGGGCGCTGTTGCATACTGCCCGCTGGAGTATAACTGTGTAAGTCGTGTTAGTATGTGTTTATACTATACAGGGAGTGGGAAGCGAACTACTCACCCCTACTGGACTGAAGACTCGGTGATTAAACCGTGAGCTCATTGCTGCAAATTGATGTGCTCTGGGCGCTGTAGCATACCTGTGCAAGTAGTGTTTCACACACTGGGTTTTGTGCACTCCTGAGGCGGAAGCCGGGAGTTCAGCTACCTGCGCGCTTAGAAAGTAACTTGCTTTTATTCTTTTAAACTGTGTGCTTTCTTTTTTCGCTCCTATTTTTAAACAAAAATAATACTGGAATACGATCCCAACTTTCCTGCTGCCGTTTCAGACTGTCGTATTTGAGGGCGAATTGAGGCAGGACAGGGCACGCTTTGTTGTGTTGTTGGGAACGGGCGGACATCTTGGAGGGATTTTGGGGTGGCGCACTAGTGGCTGGTTTTCCTCTCTCCATATCAGAGGACGCAGACGCGGTCGCGCCACACTGGGTTTTGTGCACTCCTGAGGAGGAAGCCGGGAGTTCAGCTACCTGCGCGCTTAGAAAGTAACTTGCTTTTATTCTTTTAAACTGTGTGCTTTCTTTTTTTGCTCCTATTTTTAAACAAAAATAATACTGGAATACGATCCCAACTTACCTGCTGCCGTTTCAGACTGTCGTATTTGGGGGCGAAGGGAGGCAGGACAGGGCATGCTTTGTTGTGTTGTTGGGAAAGGGCGGACATCTTGGAGGGATTTTGGGGTGGCGCACTAGTGGCTGGTTTTCCTCTCTCCATATCAGAGGATGCAGACGCGGACGCGCAGGCCGACGCGCGCAGCGGGCGCGCCAAAGGCAAGCCCGTCTGCGCCCGTCCGCGTCATTACGCGACCAGTGGCCAGAAATGCTGCCTCACCCAGGACCTATGCCCCCGTAGCAAGCTACTCGGCGAAGGTTCTTCGTCAAATAAACAAGCAAGCCCAAGCACATAAATGTCCTTTTAATAACTGCTCTCAGTTTAATCTCGCCATGCTGGAGGGCCCAGTTTCCTGCTACAACTGTAAATACCAAACGAGTACAGTTGAGGAAGCCCCCACCCTCTCGGAGGATATAGGTAATTTAGGAACCACGTCCCATAGAAACATTCTATGTAATGTTAGGTCTTTAGCAAAACACCCCTTTGAAATATGGGACATGATGACATTTCATGACCCCACCTTATGCTTCTTTACTGAAACTTGGCTAAGCCCCTCAAACCAGGCGATGATTACTCTGGCGATCCCAGAGAATTACAAATGTATTCATCTGGATCGGGGAGATAAAAAAGGAGGAGGCATTGCCATTGCTTTCAAAAAAGATCTTGAGGTAAAATGGGTTTCCTCAGTATGCAATGATCAATTAGAACTAGGTATTTTTAAAGTTGCAGCTTCCCCGTCCGACACCTGGTATGGAGCGGTAGTATATCGTCCTCCGGGTGCAAAGGGAAATTTTGTAGACATGCTAGTAGAATACCTGGCACTTCATGTATTGTCAGCAAAAACCTTCCTTCTGTTGGGAGATTTCAACTTCCACGGTGAAAAAGTAGAGGATCCAGAAGTAATTAAATTACTTGCCTCCCTCAAACTTATATGCCTCACTCAAAGAATAATAGGTCCTACCCATAGTGCGGGGCATTTATTGGACCTTGTTTTTTCCAACTCGGACCGGATTCAGTGTGACCTTCCGGACCCACTCCCATGGACCGACCATTATATGATTACAATCCATATAGCCCGCTTGGTCGACTCCTGTGTAATGCGGTCCATCAAACAACCCCAAATCCTACGCAGGAGGTGGGACAATCTCTCTCCAGAGGCATTTAGTGAGATTTTCCCTCTTGACCAATTAGACCACACTATAGATATCAACGTACAATTGGAGACTTTTAATACTGCGTTGGAAGGAGTTTTCGATGTAGTTATTCCTAAAAAATTAATGAAATCTGCTACCCAGAGAGTGTCGACCCTCTGGTTCTCAGGTGAATTGAAGCTAGAAAGGGCTACATGTCGGCGTCTGGAAAGGAGATGGCGTACCGACAAGTCAGAGGAAAACAGAACACTGTATAAGAAGGCATTGTCTAAATACCATTTGAATTTAAAAGCAGCTAGACAGCAATATATTATTGGTAAAATTGACAATGCGAGTAACTCCCAGAAAACACTATTTAGTATTGTCCGGGATTTTGTCTCCCCAAAAGCCTGTAGGCAGTCGCCCCAAGAATCCCAGGAGCTATGTGATTCTCTGGCTTCCTATTTTCGGGAAAAAATATTGAATATCTATGCCAATTTTCCCTCCCCTACCAATATCCCTGTGGCCTTTGCCCAATCACTCCAGAATCAAACCAATATGGTAGTATGTTCCCTAAATTGTTTTACTTTAGTTACTGTCGCTGAGGTTGTCAAAGCTCTTTCGGGGGCTAAATCTGGATCGCCATGGGATGCTTGCCCTCCCAAAACCATGGCAGCACTGGCCCTAAGTTGTGCCCCCGTAATCCGAGACATATTCAACAACTCCATCATCTCGGGCACTATTCCGACCACCTGGAAAGAGGCGGTTGTGCGTCCCATATTGAAAAAAGTATCGGCAGACCCCCTGGTCTTGGCTAACTACCGTCCCATCTCCCTGCTACCTTTGCTAGGTAAAATCCTGGAAAGTTGCATCAACCGACAGTTAAGTTTGTATCTAGAGGAAAACCATCTCTTAGATCCAGTCTGGTTTCCGTCCTGGTTTCAGCACGCAAACTGCTGTGTTGGCCGTAACAGTCTCCCTCAGATTAACTGTCGATAGAGGAGGCTCAATTATTCTCCGCAGCTTTCGATACTATTTCATACTCGAAGCTGTTAGAGAGACTCCAGGACTGCGGCATAAAAGGGTCAGCCCTGAAATGGCTAGAACAGTATTTACTGGGAAGAACCCAAACTGTCATGTTGGGACAGTATGTCTCTCGAAAAATGCCACTAGATAGGGGAGTTCCGCAGGGTTCCTGACTGAGCCCCACTCTTTTCAATCTATATATGGCTCCTTTGGCTCAAATAGTCGAGTACCTGGGTTTTGAAATTATATCATATGCGGATGACACCCAGCTTATGTTTACCATCGGACCTAACCCAGAACTCAACAAACTCCGTTTTGCTTCTGGAATGCTTGCCATCTTTGACTGGATGTCAAGCAATTGCCTCCAGCTCAATTCAGGAAAAACGGAGGTTATGCTTTTAGGCAAAGCCAAAAACAGCTGGTTGGACGACTGGTGGCCTAGACAACTCGGTCACCCTCCCTTTCCCAAACAGTCTGTAAAGAATCTCGGGGTCCAATTAGATCAGGCTCTATCCATGAAAGATCAGGTTGCAGCAACAACCAGCTCCTGCTATTATGGATTAAGGTTGCTCAGAAAATTTTTCCCCTACCTGCCCATGTCTCAGCGCAGAACCCTAGTCCAGGCGATGGTTGTTAGCCGTTTAGACTATGGGAATGCCCTGCTGGCTGAAGTGAGTCAAATCCATCTGGCAAAACTTCAGGTCATTCAGAACACGGCAGCACGGCTTGTTCTGAATCGTCCTCCAGGTTCTGCTTCAACACCCCTGTTGAGGGAGTTGCATTGGCTAAATATCAGAAACAGATCCGTTTTTAAGATCTGCTGCCTGACCTACAATGCTTTGAGGGGAAGAGGTCCTCTCTACCTTCGTAAGAAATTAGTCAAATATTCCCAATCCAGGAAACTTAGATCCAGCACTTTAGACCTCCTTCAAGTTCCCAGAATTCGTCTCACGCGCACGGGAGGCAGAGCTTTCTCATACCTGGCCCGAGCTATTGGAACAAGCTCCCTATAGCGGTCCGTAAAATCCCGTCACTGACTACCTTTAGGAAGCAACTAAAAACGTTCCTGTTTTAACGTTTTTGTGCGGAGCTAGTATCTTCCTTAGCCTCAGCTATGCTCTCTCCCAGTTTAGTGCCTAGATGCCCCAGGGTGAGTTGTGCGCTCTATAAGTAATCCATAACCAGTGTTAGTTTGCGTTTATACAATGCAGGGATTGGGAAGCGAACTACTCACCCCTACCGGTCTCAAGACTCGTGGATGAAACCATGAGCTCATTGGTGTAAAGTCATGTGCTCTGTGTAGTATTCCAATGTAAGTCATAGTAGAATGTTAGTATGTAATGCTCCTAGAATGTAAGTATGTAATGTTAGAATGTAGGGCTGTCATGAGGGGAATCTTGGGGAGTTTGTACACGGTGCTGGAGAAGACGGTTGTCTTGCTGTCTGCTCCTTTTGGTGGCTGTTTAAGCTGTCTTCTTTTCCAGCAATAAATCTACTTATCAGATCCACTGCTGTCTGCCTCTTCACTACATAAATTTGGCGACGAGCGGGAGAAGGTAAAAAGAAGGCAGCACTCACCAATATTTCGAGCTTCCTTGCGTTCAGCTGAAGACCCGTTTTCTTCATGAAGCTGTTTTTACTCATCCCAGGGTCGTCGGCTCATCGAACTATGTCATCCGACCTCTGGTAGGATTTATATTTTTTGATTTTGGGCTTCCTCTGCCTCTTTACTACACTCTGGTCGCTGTACTACACGTGTGCAAATAGTGTTCATATGCGTTTATACTAATTCTGTAGTTATGCAGTAACCAATGCATCATGGCCCTATGGAGCGCCACCTCCCAGGTGCAGCTCATACAATGTCCCGGGGTGTGCATCCGAGGGACATTTATGCTTGCTATTACAGGGCAGGAGCATGGCTTCCACCTTGTGATAGCAAATCCTTGTTTGCCTCGTTGAAGCAAGAGAAGGAAAACCTTGTATAGCTTCAATAAAGCAGATCCGGATGGTAAAAATGGAGAAAAAGAAATTAAACGGGGTCTCACCCGTTCATTTAAATGAGCCCCCTGGTGGGTAATGTTCCGGGGCCAATCCTATTATTATATTGCAGGGTCTCTGCAGCACTGGGGACCTTAATCTCACTTGTAAATTAGGGGCAGGAGGGCACAGAGATGTTTCGCAGCCTAGGGGATCGCCACCTCCCTGGGTATTGTTTACTAATTGTTCGGGGGGCTTCGAGGCCAACTCAAGTCCGGGGATCGCCACCCTCCGGGCCTTTACTTAAATATGCAGGGTGGACCTCGCCAGTCCCTGAAGCCTCGGTGGCCCTAGGCAGTGCCTTATTGGTTCTGTAATCACACGGGCAGTACTCATGGTGTTATAAAGTGATACACTCATAGAACCATTGCAGTCGTAGAATTACCCAGGCTTCATTTATGTAATAGTCTGTTGGTTTATATTTGGTAGGTGCACCGCAAAATTACAAATGTTTTCCCTCAGAACCTCCTATCAACTGCCGATTTTCACAATAAACTACAGACAAGTGTTGTCAGAAAAAGAAGACCCATACACTCACTTATTTATTGGTAACAAAAAATAACCTTTATTAAAACAACACAAAGAAATGGAAACGCAACTTTATTCGAAGAAACAACAGTATAACATGAAATAAGTGGGTGGGACTTCTCCGGAAGCAGCGTACAACATGCAAGACAAAAAAGAAACATAAGTATGTGTGCCATGTCCAAGAGAAAACGTAAGGTAGTCAGAATGAAAGGAAGAAAGTGAGAAAGGGACAGAGAGCAAGTGGGTGGAAGGGAGAAGGGGAGGGAGAGTCAAAACAACAGAGGGAGGAGGAGACACAGCGTTGGCCTACTACACCCAGCCCTCACTGTTCACCTCCCGTGACCCGTGTGTCTGAGACGCTGGGGTCCACGAGAAAGAGTGTGGTCCAGCAAGTCCTTAAAATGAAACAGAGATATGAATGAGGCCAGAGATTACATTATTATCTACGGCAACATCGCTTGCCTGCACCTGTGCACCCAGGCTGCTGCACCCCATCCCCTTCCCCAGGACTGTGCTCAATTGCAGCTCCTGCGCACCGAGGCTTCACTGCTCACCTGCCACCACCGGTGTGTCCAACGACGTGCCAGTGCGAGCGCGAGCTCCGACTCTGGGGTGCCTCTCTCAGGGTGGCACAGCGGTTCTCCGGTCGGGACGGTGTCTTGATACCACGATGGAAGGCGTCAGAATGCCCAGGGCATCATCACGGGCTGAGCATCCACTCCGCCCATTTTGGCTCAACCAACTCAGTGTCTGAAAAGGAAGAAAGAATATAATGCTGGAAACGTCTTGAGGTTAATGAAGGTTTATTTCAAGCTTAATAGAGAACAACAGTTGAGTGCATCCGTCCATCTTGAAGTACAATCTACCAACTGTTAGTGGTAATCGTGGTTCAAAGAGGAGTTGGAGTGCACAAGAATACACAATGTTAAATAATAATATGTTATGCCAACGTTCACATACAAAGGAACAGAGCGCATGCTAGAAGCATAATGTGCGCGTGTAATGCAGTGGCGCAAGTCTGTGTGCATGTACACTTAGTAATCAGCTCACTAAATTGCCCCAAAAGCCAACGCCATGTGTCTGTAGGGCGGTGCTGCCCGCTGGCTCAGGCCTACAGTACGGTCCAGCAGGTCCTTAAAATGAGATGAGAGATGTGACAGAATGAGGTGAGAGATCACATCATTACGCACTGCAACATCGCTTGTTCGCATCTGCGCACCCAGGCTGATGCACCCCACCCTTCCCGCCACACCGTGCTCAATTGCAGCCCCTGTGACCCAGGCCCCACTGCTCACCTGCTGTCATTGTTGTGTGTCCAAACACGACGGTCAGCAGGGTTCACAATTCAATTCGAGTTTTGATTGCCAGGATGGTGTACACCTCATGGATCCCTTTTTTTATTGTGCATTGTGATATGCGAGGTGGATGTGGCCATATCACCTGAGGCATTGTGGAAAAACTGGGACATGTGGCGTCGTCCTTATCCTATTCATACGTACGCAAAGTGGGCTGGGCTTGCGTATGCCAAGCCAGCGTAGGGGTGTGAATAATTATTCCGGGGACCTGGGCGTTGTTCAGTTCCTGTCTGGCCAGGAAGTGTACTTATGTGTGTGTCCCTGTTGCAGTTTTGACGTTGCACAATCCGCAATTTACATTAATGTAGCATGTACCCAGAGGGTGGCAACTATCGCCAATGAGATGCTGTCCGAAAACATTGAATGACCAACATCACATGTCGTTGTCAAGCTTCTGGATATGTGCAGACACGCATGTCAATGGTGTGCGGTATTATTGAAAGTGTTGCTATCGCGAAGCACACACACGTGAATATGCTCGGATGGAGGGAGGATCAACAGTGAGGCTACGTCATACACAGTGATAACGCTCATTACAGTCAAGCAATGCATGTCAAACGTGAATCTGAAAGTCTCATATATGACACACTACTATACTGGTAAAGCCTGACAGCAGAGCAGACTGCAACACAAAACTACACATTACTCTTTACTGTTTGTCACATGTGATCAAATGTGATCTAGGATGTGCACTCTGCCCGTGGCTGATGATACCCCTTTGAGCCACCAATTCCCAGGCTGAAAGGCAGCTCAATAATGCGCACACACACACCAGGGGCATCTTGTAACACACATTTGTGTTTTGATGTAACGTTTCAGATGCATGACCACAAAGGCTACAGTACAGACCATGAATATTGATCAAGATGATCGTTGCATGCTGTGTGTAGTATAAGATATGTGTACACAGCAAAAAACTTTTCAAAAAAGCACTCTAAGCAGAAGAGGTGTCTCTCATCGAACGCTGTAAAGAGAATGACTAAAATGGGTGGGGTCCTCTAACTGTTGCAATGGGAAATGTTATGAACCAATCAAATGCTTTTCTTTAAGGTCACATGGCAATCGCGCACCGAGCGCGCAAGGAGGCCGCACACGACGCGATTTTGAGAAAGTATATTTACCATAATATAAGTTAGAAATATATAAATGTTTAAAATATTTTAGATTATCGCTTGCTCTCATATACACTTGAAACTTATTTAGATATAGTTTTGAGACATAAAAAAAAAATGAGGGAATAGCGTACTCGGCGTGACACCATGCGTCTATGACGTAACACAGGGCCTGGCAGCGTGCACTCGTCGCATACGCAACGCGCAGCGTGCACGACCCCATACGTACATGACGTAACGCGCGGCTTGGTACTGCGTACCCGTCGCATACCAATGTAGCAGCTGGCGCGACCTCATACGTATATGATGTTACGCGGGACGCGGTGCCACAAACCCATCGGATACGAAATGCGCATCATTTACGAGTTTAGCAATATGGCAGATAGGATTCGCGTTCTGATGGAGCTTGGTACACTACCGGTACGGGACTCCAGTTTTTTCAATAAAAAAAAAGATATACATATTTTTTGGGGAATATATAAAACATAACATAATTTTTAAAGTTAAGAAAAAGGATAATAGAGTTCTAAAATATTACCCCAAAAAACTGAAAAAATATAGGATTTATAAATATTAAAATATGACATTAACATTTAAAAAACTTTCAAAATTCACTGAAAAACCCATAGGTTTCAGGCACGTTATAGTTAGGAATTAGAATTTAAAAAACCTTTGAAATTCACTAAAAAACCATAGGTTTCAGGGACGTTATAGTTAGTTGGACATTTGACTCATATAAAACCAGAGAAATTCACCCGTTATAGTTAGTTAAGCTAACTATAACTCGCGTGCCTGCAATGCACTGCTGATGACGTCACATATTACATCACTCATGACATGGTCAGTGACATTACTGATGACATCACTGATGACATCTCAAATGACATCACCAGAGAGATGTAAAAAGGGGCACGGCCTAGACCACCTCTCTGCAACGCAGTGGAGTGGTGCTTACTGGAAGCACCTGGTGGGCTAGTTGGCCCCCAGGGTCCCTCAGGATTGAAGGGGAATTATTTCCCCAATTTAAAACGCGCCACAGGGCTTGTTTGCACACGTTAACTCAGGCCCCATCCCCTCCCTTCACCACTGTGTAAACACGCCCTGTGGCCGTTTTTAGTTGGGAGATTAAGTTCATTTGAATCCTGTGGGTCCCTAGGGTCCAACTAGCCCACTAGGTACCTCCAGTATGCGCCACAGAGCTGCGTTGCAGAGAGGTGTAAAAAGTGGCACGGCCTGGACCACCTCTCTGCAACGCAGCTCAGAGGCGCTTACTGGAAGCACCTGGTGGGCTAGTTAGCCCCCAGGAGCCCTCAGGATTGAAGGGGAATTATTTCCCCAACTTAAAACGCGCCACAGGGCGTGTTTGCACACGTCACCTCAGGCCCCGTCCCCTCCCTTCACCACTGTGTAAACGCGCCCTGTGGCCGTTCTAAGTTGAGAGATTAAGTCCCCTTGAATCCTAAGGGTCCCTAGGGTCAAACTAGCCCACTAGGTACCTCCAGTAAGCGCCACAGAGCTGCGTTGCATAGAGGTGTAAAAAGGGGCGTGGCCTCAGAACACCTGTCTGCAACGCAGCTCCCTGGCGCACACTGGAGATACCTGTTGGGCTTGTTGGCCCTCAGGGACCCTCAGTATTGAAGGGGAATTAATTCCCCAACTTACAACTGGCCAGGGGGCGCGTTTGCAGAGTGCTGCAAGGAGGGGGCGTGGCCTCCAGCGCGATCATTTTATTTTTTTAAGAAGGAGGGCTGTGTGGCCCCCCTTCTTTTTCTAATTTACTGGCCCTGTGGACCCCATCCCCCAGGGCCTGCACCCTAATTTTTTTTGTTGAAAAAAATACATTTGGCCCTCCCAAGGCCTTAATCGGCCCCGGGGACCCCAACCCCCGGGTCATGGCCTGTTTTTTCATTTAAATTCTTTAGGAGGGGGCTGCGTTGCCCCCCTCCTCAGGCCACTTATGGCTCCGGGGACCCCATCCCCCGGGGCCGGCCTTAGTTTTTTATTATTTTAAAAATATGTATATTTATAGAAACACCTAGGACATGCTGGACAAACCGTATGTACCTATCACCATGACGATTTGCGTGATATTCATTAAAAGGCGACTATGCATAGAATGAATCCACATGGAATGTATTTACACCGCTAGTGAAGCTCTGACGTGTCTGACGCCCTACCGTGCCTAATCCTGGCGCCCCCGCCGGTGGGTACTCTCCAAGTAGACACCCTTGTTGTTTATTTATACAAACATGGGTAGCTATTGACGGCCACATTTAATATACACGCACACCAAGCCATTCAAAGGGGATTCGACAAAAATACGACCAAACTATGCAAGAAACCCCCCTCACGGTTAATAAAAAACACATCCCCCGCCGGATGTGTAATACTTTTTATTTTACTCTCTGGAAAGGACACGAACCTCACTTGAGAGTCACAGCGTGCTCCTGGCTGAGCCCAATGCTGTGTTACACCCACCAGTGCCCGCCGATTGCCTCACACCTCTGTGTTGTATTCCACCAGCTAGTGCATATGCTATGACACTCTCTAGCCCATGAGCACTATAACACCACCCCGTGAATATGTCATGCCACACTTGCCTTCGCACGGGTTATATTGCCCCATCTAACGTGCCTTCCTCGATGTGTATGTTATAACGCACAGCGCTATGCCATACATATTACAATCTGGGATCCATATCTTTGCCACAGTGCATATGCAACGTTACACTCCCCAGCACATATTTTATATTACAACTTTAGAGACTAGTTATGTTATACAACACTGCCCTGTGCATATTACACTCCAAGGCGCATATCGCATAGCACGCGCTAGTGCCTGTGCTATCTCGCGCTCTCCAATGAATCTGTCATTGCGCACAATGTATTGCATATTATATTTCACGCCCCGGTTCATCTTATATCACACTTTTTGGTGCATAGTTTATACCATATACTGCATCTAGTTTTCATTTTCAATCGTGTTCTCAGGACTATGTTCTATATAACACTGCGTCCACCTACCCTTTTCACAGGCATTACATTTTGCGATGGGGGTGGAGGGTCAGGGGGTGTTTCTGCCAAGTGAGCCCAGAGTCACAGTCACAAACGTCCTCTTCTTCCTGAATAAAAGTGAGATTATGCTGCATACTTGTTCATATTTTAAGTAGTTCGCACAGACACACATTTTAAAAACAATAAAGTTCCTAATACCCACCTTCTCTGAACAGTGAGCTTGCTGCCCCATCCACCTCCTCCCTATCCTCTGTTGTCTGAATCCATGGACTAGCCTCCTCCCTCCTGCCATGCATGGTCTGATGTGCTGCCACTGCCCTCCATTTAGCATGATGTACCAGTCCACTCCTCCTGCCCTCCATTGCCCAATTATATGGCCCATCATTGACCTCCTGCTTAGTCTCTGTGCTTAGCTTGCTGCCCCTATTCTCCTTCCCCCTGCCCTCCGATGTCTTAGTGCATGCTCCTGCTCCATCCTTTTTGCCCACTATGTTCCATGGACCTGCCACTCCTATCTACTCTGAGTGTTCTGTTGAGCTGCCACTCCCCTCCCACCTGCCTAGCATTGTCAGATGACTGTAACCTGTCCCTGCCACCTCCACCCTGCCTGTCCACATGCCATGACCCTATCCCCTTCCTCCTGTCCTCCATGGTCCATTTTACTGCCACACCCTTCTGCCCTCCCTGATCTGTTGTGCTGCAACTGCTCCTCCTGCCTGCCCCGCGCGGTCTGTTGTGAGGCCCCTTCCCCTGAACTCTCTTGTCTGTGCCCAGGTCCTGACCCTCCCTTCTATCCTCCATGGTCCTTTGTGCACGCCCCTGCAACCTCCTTCTTGCCCATCATAGCCATTGTGCTGCCACTAACCCTCCCGCTTGCCATGCATGGTCTTCTGTGCTGCCATGGCCCCTTCCACCTTCCCTGTGTGGTCAGCTAGCTGCCCCTGACCCCCTCCCACCTTCCCTCCATGGTATGTGTGTATGCTACCATAGTCACATTGTTGCTCTCCATGGTGTGTCTTGTTTCTAGTGCCCATCCTGCCTGACCTCCATGGTCATCTTGCTGCTCCTGCCCTGCCACCTTGCCCCCAGCCCTCTGTTTCCATGTGCAGACCCCCTATTCCCTCCCTCCTGGCTTGTCTGTTCCATTGTAATGCCCCTGATCCGTCCCTCATGCCCTTTATGGTCTGTTAGGCTGCAGCTTTCTCTCCTGTCTGTCCATTATGGTCAGCTAGCTACCATTGCCTCTTTCCCATCTGTTCTCTGTGTTCCATGTCCATGGTCCTGTCCCCTCCCTATTGCCTACTATGGATTGTTGTGCTGCTCTCCCGTCCTGCATGCGCTGTGTGGTGTATTGTGCTGCTGCAAACCCTGATGCCTGCCCTGTAGGGTCAGTTTGGTACACCTCTCCATGTCCCTCCTGTCCTCTGTTATCCGAGTCCATGTCCCTACCCCAATTCCTCCTGCCTACCATGATTCAATGTACCATACTTGCGAACATTTTGAACTTGGTAAGAGGGAGATTTTGAAAAAAAAACTGGGGTATTGATTTTCCCCTTTGAGTTACATTGAAAAAGAGGAGATTGTAGACAGGAGACAGATCAAATAAAGCCCATTTGAGCTTAAAAACATTGGACGTTTCCTGGCTGAAACGGGTCTGTTGGCATGTATGGTTGTACTACCACTGCCTCTTCCTTCTGCCCACAATGGTCTATTATATTGCCACAGCCTCTCTTGCCAGTCCTGTATTGTTGGTTTGTTGCCCCTGCCCCCCTTTCCACTGCCCTCCATAGTCTGTTGTGCTGCCACTGCCCTTCCTGCCTGCCCAGTGTGGTCAAATTGTTGCCTCTTCACTCTCCTACCTGCCTTCAATTTTCAGAGTCTGTGCCCCTGGCCTCTGCCTCTCAACAGTATCCCAATGAACAACTAGATTGCTAACATTCTATATTTATTACAAAAGTGTGGAACGCCTGACGTCATCTTGATGTAATCAAAACTGTAATACCTAGAGTATTTCCTTTAGAAATTACATATATGAGAGGGTCTTATTTGCATCAAAATTATGGTTATTGCTCTAAAAAACTAAAATGAGGACATATTTTCTGAGTTTTCAAATAGCGACAAAGAACTTTTAAATTATTTGCAATCTTTTGTTTTTTTATCCAGTTGACCACTTGATTAAATGTTGCACCTTGGTGCGAGGATGTGGTGTTACTTCCAGAGCAGCAGACTTTGCAACTGGGGAACCAGGTTGGAGTTTATGCTTCAGCTCAACATTCTGTGATTGTGGTCAAATCACTTAATCTCCCCATGTCTACAACCAAAATGAATTTGATCATGTGTGATGTAACCAATGCTCATGTAAAGCATTCCAATACCTGACAAGTCTGCACTATATAAAACTGCAAATACACAAAAAATAAGTGTTTTGCACACTCTCGTCATTGGGCTACATGTGGGCTACATCTGGGTGATATTTGTGCTGCAGTTAGGCTCTTTTGTGTCTGATGGCCATCTTGGGAGATTTATTTGTTATGAAGTTTCCTAATTTCCTCATTTACTGCAGTCTTCTCAGTGGGAATACTTTCAGTTTTTTATTTTGGTTCCATCAAGAAGGCATTCAGATGTGTCACACATTTGCCATAAATTCTGAATGTTAGCACTCTAGTTGCTCATTAGATCACTGTAGTAAAGCTACTGCTCACCAGGGAAGTCTGCTGCTGTTATTCAAAGTGCATGTTTCAGTCTGCATGTCAGAATTTCTTTATGAAATAGAAGAGGATTTGAGAAGTCAAAATGTGCCCTAATTTTTCTTTCTGCAGAACTAATCATAATTTCTATGGAAAAATGAACCCCCTCATTTTGTTCCTTTGTAAATTAAATGTTTTAAGTGTTACCACTTTATTCCAATCAAGATGGCTTCAGGTGTGCCATACTTTTGTCATAAGTAAGACTGTTAGCGCTCTAGTTGTTCGTTAGAACACTCGGGGACATTCTGTCATTGGGCTATACTTGGGCTACATCTGGGTGATATTTGGGCTACATTTGGGCTCTTTTGTCTCTGGTGGCCATCTTGGGAGATTTATTTGTTATGAAGTTTCCTAATTTCCTCATTTACTGCAGTCTCCTCAGTAGGAAATACTTTCAGTTTTTTACTTGGTTCCATCAAGAAGGCATTCAGATGTGTCACACATTTGCCATAAATTCTGAATGTTAGCACTCTAGTTGCTCATTAGATCACTGTAGTAAAGCTACTGCTCACCAGGGAAGTCTGCTGCTGGTATTCAAAGTGCATGTTTCAGTCTGCATGTCAGAATTTTTTTATGACATAGAAGAGGATTTGAGAAGTCAAAATGTGCCCTAATTTTTCTTTCTGCAGCATTAATCATCATTTCTATGGCAAAATGAATCCCCTCATTGTGTTCCTTTGTAAATTAAATGTTTTAAGTGTTACCACTTTATTCCATTCAAGATGGCTTCAGGTGTGCCATACTTTTGTCATAAGTAAGACTGTTAGCGCTCTAGTTGTTCGTTAGAACACTCTGGGACATTCTGTCATTGGGCTATACTTGTGCTACATCTGGGTGATATTTGTGCTACATTTGGGCTCTTTTGTCTCTGGTGGCCATTTTGGGAGACTTATTTGTTATGATGTTTCCTAATTTCCTCATTTACTACAGTCTCCTCAGTAGGAAATACTTTCAGTTTTTTACTTTGATTCCATCAAGAAGGCATTCAGATGTGTCACAAATTTGCCATAAATTCAGAATGTTAGCACTCTAGTTTCTTATTAGATCACTATAGTAAAGCTACTGCTCACCAGGGAAGTCTGCTGCTGGTATTGAAAGTGCATGTTTCAGTCTGCATGTCAGAATTTTTTAATGAAATAGAAGAGGATTTGAGAAGTCACTCAAAATGTGCCCTCATTTTCTTTCTTCAGCATTAATCATCATTTCTATGGCAAAATGAACCCCCTCATTGTGTTCCTTTTTAAATTAAATGTTTTAGGTGTTAGCAGTTTATTCCAATCAAGATGGCTTCAGGTGTGCCATACTTTTGTCATAATGAAGACAGTAAGCGCTCTAGTTGTTTTTAAGAACACTCTGGGACATTCTGTCATTGGGCTATACTTGGGCTACATCTGGGTGATATTTGGGCTACATTTGGGCTCTTTTGTCTCTGGTGGCCATCTTGGGAGACTTATTTGTTATGAAGTTTCCTAATTTCCTCATTTACTGCAGTCTCCTCAGTAGGAAATACTTTCAGTTTTTTACTATGATTCCATCAAGAAGGCATTCAGATGTGTCACACATTTGCCATAAATTCAGAATGTTAGCACTCTTTTTGCTCATTAGATCACTGTAGTAAAGCTACTGCTCACCAGGGAAAACTGCTGCTGGTATTGAAAGTGCATGTTTCAGTCTGCATGTCAGAATTGTTTAATGAAATAGAAGAGGATTTGAGAAGTCACTCAAAATGTGCCCTAATTTTTCTTTCCGCCAGTAGATAATATATATATATATATATATATATATATATATATATATATATATATATATATATATATATATATATATATATATATATTACCTACTGGCGGTCGCCAGTAGGTAGTTATAGTTAGGACCACGTTTCCATAGGAAATCCGCAACATTCTATTTTGAATAACTTTGGCGCCGGTCGACGAATCCTCGCGAATTTTTCAAAATAGGTGGGGCGCTACGCTCCGCTCCTACCCTGAAAGTCTCGGGGGGATTCGTCAAGCGGGGGCTGAGATAAAAGGGGGGTCCCAAAACGCGTTTTTCCCATGCATTTTTCCATAGGACCTTTAGACACAGCTACAGCCCGAACGGCTGAACAGAATTACTTGAAATTTGGCAGAGAGGTAGCCATAAGGTCAAGGAAGTGCCTTTTGCAGGTCTGGTGTAAATCTGTTCAGTATTTCCGGAGAAAATAGCATTTAAATCAATATATATATCTATATGCGCGCAGGGTGCGCGCACCGTGCGAGCACCGTGCGAGCACCCTAACGTGCGCGAGCGTAATTCTGATTGGTGGTTACATGTTAGTCAACGTTCGAATCGGTCGAAATCAGGAAGTGTCGGCCGCCATTTTGTTTGTTTTCAGTGCGAGAGTGAATAAGGAAGGTGGCGAACGTGAAAAGGGGGCAGGGTAGAGAGTTCCTGACCCCCTAGCCTTTGTCAGGGGGTCCCTGAAGGACCCCGAAGGCAAAAAAAAAAATTTTTTTTTTTTTAAAAATCGCGGGGGTGCGCGCACAGTGCGCGCACCCTGAAAAACACACAAAAAAATTTTTTTTACAAAAAAAAACAATTCGCAGGGTGAAAACCAAAAAAAAAAAATAATAATAATTTTTAATACGTAGTTTATTGTAAAATAAATATATAAAAAAAATAATACATAAATAAATTAGCATTTAAAAAACCGTACAAATTCACTGAAAAAACCATAGGTTTCACACACGTTATAGTTAGGAATTAGCATTTAAAAAACCTTGCAAATTCACTTAAAAAACCATAGGTTTCACACATGTTATAGTTAGCTGGACATTTCACTCATAAAAAACCAATGAAATTCCCCCGTTATAGTTACTGCAGGCAACTATAACTCACGCGACCGCAATCCTCTGCTGATGACGTCAGATATTACATCACTGATGACATATGTGTCTTTCTGAAAAATAAATATTTGTAATATATGTATAGCTAAAGATTAATGGAAGAAGACATGGGTAAATAAGTGTCTAAATACAGTATTAGCATCAGCAGAGGATTACGGTCGCGTGAGTTATAGTTGCCTGCAGTAACTATAACGGGGGAATTTCATTGGTTTTTTATGAGTGAAATGTCCAGCTAACTATAACATGTGTGAAACCTATGGTTTTTTAAGTGAATATATATATATATATATATATATATATATATCACTCCTAGTTTCACTTCCTCGATTCCTCAGTTCACAACGGAGCAGATACAAATGTGTTTTTCTTTTTTAAGTTTTATTTGCCTTCCGCCATAACGCGTTTTGGTAGCATAAACGGCCTTGATCACATGACATGTACACGTTGTACCATTCTCTTTACGTGCAGCGTTTTTATGGACAGAGAAGCACGGCTTTGATTAAACAACGTTCTCTCTGTGTTTCGAATAAAATACAATTTAAATTAAATGTAATATTTGTGAGAAGGTGGGTTGGTATATGCTGTCCACTAATTAAAGTGGGCACCTTGTACCAGGCCACACAACCCTTATGATGTCTGAGGTCAAAGATAACCTTATTGAAAGCTATCCTAGTGGTAGCTATGGAGAGCAGCCTTCAGGCTTAATCTTGAAGGAATGTAAAGCAGCTTGTTTTACCAGAAAATCACCTCCTAAATGATTAGATGAAAGGAGAACCACACAGTGTTTATATAAAAATATGTATTTATTAATATAACACTCTCTACTAGTCTCTATACGAGACTAGGGCACAAAGCGCACAATACTGAATCAATAGAACATTCTTAAATAGCAAAATACACAGCGGGCTCCAGGGGGAGACAGAATCATATACTAAAAAAAATAGTATAACAACAACGAATTCAATAGACACAGTGCCTAGAGCTCCTAGAATCGCTGAGACCCCAAGGAACCACCCAGAGGAGTGACACAGGGAGCCCAGGGAGGACGGGTGTAGTGCGGAAACACAGACGCGTGCTCTGTACAACTCTATGGGAAAGTCACAGTTGGAAATTTACAAGTTAAGGTCACTTCTAAGAGGACTTCGAGCAAACCCTTTGGAACTTAGGAGGTTCTAAGGCTACCCCACCAGTGAGGACCAAAGTACCCGTGTTACCTATCGCGGAGGAGCTGGGTGCATAGGGGTCAAGTGGTGTCGGAAACCTTTGTCGCTTTCAATGGAGAGCTGCAAAGAAGTCCTGCTGCCAGGAGGGCGAAGAATGTCCGGTGGAATCCAAGCCTGGATTCGAGGTGAGAAGAACCTGAAAGCAGAGGGGACAGAGTCTGGGTCACTTCAGGTGACCAGGGGCTCGATAGTCGAATGCCCACCAATGTCAAGTGCTTCAGGAGTGAAGAAGAGTTGCTTGACTCTGGAGCCACGGGGACCAGGAGCTGTTGAGGACAACCAAAGTCTGGAGGTGAGCTGTCCCACAAAGGATGTCGAGAGCTGAGGGGTCGATGTCCAGCTGGAGCACCAACAAGTTTTGGCAACTGCAACCCATGTGGTCAGAGGAAACAGGTTACGGTGAGAACCAGCAAGGTCCAGGGAACTCTCCAAGCAATGGAGAGTCAGGGCACGTCTGGAGCAACCAGATAAGCCCAAGAATTAGCAAGGTGAGTGACCCTCACCAGGACCCACAAGCCAACAGACCAGGGTTCGCGAGGAGACCTCAAGCAAGTCTGCAAAGGACCAGCCCACAGGACACTCGTGGAGGGGAGGCTAGAAATCTTCAGGGCAAATACTGGTTGGGGTCAGGACTACAAGGAATCTAATGCAATTGCAAAAGTACGGTGTGCAAAGGGGTTTGGGTTGCATGGCCCCACGAGGGATACTGGTCTCAGAATTGACCTCAGGGACCTTCGACAACCCACCTCCCGTGTTGCTGAAATCTTCGGATTCCTCAGGAGCTTGGGAAAAACAAACCGGTCAGATGCGTTTAGGTGCCTGCTTTTGCAGGGGAGTAACACCTTTACTCCAAAGGAGATTCTTCAGTCGTCCAGCGTCGTGCAGGCAGTCAAACTACTTGGTTTGTTCTTAGCAGAATCTTGTCCAGGTAAAATCTAAAGTCCTGTAGCCAGGTAACCCACTTTATACCCATGGGAAGGGGTTGGAAAGATTCTGTGAACCCTCCTAGGGGAGGGGTAGGACAGAGGGGTGGCTATACCCATGTCCTTTGTCCAGTTTTGCACCAGAGCAGGAGCAAATGGCTCCTAGAATGGTTTGAGCTGGACTATGCACAGGGACACCAAATGTGCCCCCAGTGCAGACTTTCTGGGACTCTAAGAGTGCACCCACCCAGTTCCAGTACACTAAATCCTGTCTGGGAGGCGGTTACACCTCCCTGTGGCAGGATGCCTATTGTCATGCCTTCCTCTGCATGAGCTTGTCTCAGCAGCAGGAGAGCAGAATCGTGTCTGTGGCTGGCAGCATCCATTTTGTGGTGCCCAGGTCGAGAATGCTGGTACCGGGTATACCGGTGACCCACATATGTCCGTTCAGAAGGGTGAAATCATACCTCCCACTCCAGTTACTGGTGTGGAGGTATGATTCCAAGGTGTTTGACACCAAACACGACATGTTTCTAAGCAGCCGTTTTAAAGTTAGCATTTACCCCGAGGTGAGAATGCAATTAAACATATATGTCTGGCTGCATCACAAACAACCCCGGAGAATGGTCTCCGATAGCTGCAGAGGGGCTCAGCTCATGCAGGCGCACCCTCTCACGTAAAACCCAGCACTCTGCCTTCAGGATTGTTAAGGCCTGCCATAGGGGTGATTGATAGGCCCGGGGTAGTCTTCTCATCCTTTTTGGTTACATAAGCCCACTGGGGCGGAACTACGAAATGTATTCAAATACGGACCATATTTGAATTCATGTAGTATAAAAAATTAATATTGTGTTTATCAGCAATGAAATGCTATCTGCTATATGCACACTTTAGAACGAATGCTAGTAAGCCATAGACCTCCATGCGCTTAAGGCTACTCTAAAATGGTGACTAATTCTGAACTATGTATAACTTTATTTTGTCTTTCAACTATGTTTACTTACGTTTAGTTAAAAGAAATGTAATGATGCATGGCCAGCGTCGTGACCAAGATGCGTACGAGCACCGAAATCCTTTGGGGCATATGCTTCTGCCAAAGAGAGCGGAAAAAGACCTTTTATTTGCACCGGAGTGGGTGGAGTCCTTTAACTTTGGAGGAATCATTTAAAAACATTATTAAACACAGCACGCGGCACAGCGCTGTTAACGTGCACCACCGGCGATTAGGTTGCTCGAGTTGAACTCGTCAAACAAAGAGGAGTATGTTGAAGGATTCTCGAGCCCCCCGCTGAAGAATTCAACCCGAGTACGTGAAAGGCGTGGAAGGAGTCGGAGGACACCAGTATCGCACACTGACACTTTTCCGGTAACTGACATCAATGGAAGCGGGAGGTGGGGCTGCAGTGCATCTGTGCACACCAGCAGCAGGGGCAAGTTTAAGCATTTCTGTGCACGATGACAGAGGCAGATGAACTAGCAGCAAGGGAGAAAGCCGCAGAATCGCTATTTACCACTGAATTGAATGGGGAAGAACCCACTACCGGTCCAGGTGGTAGGATACCGGGGGAACAATGAAATTAAATTAAATTAAATTAAATTAAATGAAAAGGGCATTTGTAAAGCGCATGGCTACCCGGAGGCCTCCCAGCGCTAGGCATGACTATTGAGCGAGTGGACAGAGAGAATGAAGAGTTTAAGGGAATAGAAAGGTTTTAAGCTGTTTCCTGCAGGAACGATGGCTAAGTTCATTTCGGAGATGGAGTGGCAGAGCGTTCCAAAGTCTACCAGCATTCAGTGAAAAAAGTCTACCGCCACTTCTGGCTCATTTGATTCTGGGGATAGCGATGAGATGGTGGTCATCCGAGCGGCGCTTTCTCCTGGCTTTGTAGGGCTGAATTATGGCTGAGATCAGGGGGGGACCTATCCCTTGAAGGGATTTATGAACAATGCAGAGTGATTTAAAACTGATTTGCTCCTTCACTGGCATCCAGTGAAGGAGGCGGAGGCAGGGATTTGTGGTGACTGATCTGGGCGTTCCCGTCAACAGTCTGGCTGAATATGCTAAAGAAACTTGAAAAGCTGACCAGGGCAGAAATATCTAAATTGTGTGATGCAGTAGTTTTAAAGAAATATGTGGAAGTGGCCTGCTGAGAATGATTACGCCAAGTTACGAAAACCCTCACCCTGATCTAATCAAGTAATGGGTGGACAGGAATACCCAAAACTCGATCAACATGATGTCTATATTGATTAAATATGTGGAGATAGAAATAAATGATCTATTGGTCAGACTGCTTTCTTGCTACCATGGGTTGAGTCCTGCACTTTAGTATCCTATCACTACAAGCACACTCTGTACAATTTCTAACAACCCTCTCCACATGAAAATCAACACCAGGCCACCAATAAGCTTCCCTAATTCTCTCCTTAGTCTTGACAATTCCCATGTGACTGGCATGAGCACTCTTTGGCAATTGATCCCAAAGATCGCGAGGAGGAACCAACTTACTGCCCCTCAAGAGAATACCATCAATAAAAGAAAACTCCTCTCTGGTCTGCCAGAAACCCTTGAGTTCTTCACCACATTCTTTTTTTCACACCACTCACCCAAAACCATGGTGACAACCTTTTGTAACAACTCGTCCTTGGCCAAAGACTCCTTCCATTCATTCTCAGAAACAATGCCCTCGCTAATCATACAGACGTCAACTTCTTCCTCAAGTTCTTCTCCACAGAACCTTTCACCTTCACCAGGAACTGCAAGACCATCATCATGGACATCACCTAACCAAAATAGACAGTCAGTCAATGTGTTGCTAGCCCCAGGAAGGTAAGAAACCATCAAATCAAATTCCTGTAGAGCCACCACCCATTTTCTAATGCGGTGAGACACCAAATCAATACCTTTCCTCAAAAATATGTCCTTCAGTGGTTTATGGTCTGTTACCACAGTGAATTTACAATCCCATAGAAACTTGCGCAACTTGCAGATGGCCCAGAATATAGCAAGAACCTCCCTCTCAATGACTGAATAATTGTACTCCGCATCTCTCAAAGGTCTGGACAAAAACAAGATGGGTTTCTCCTCACCACCAGATTTCTGAAGAAGCACAGCACCAAGATCCTTGGAACTAGCATCAGTCATGAGATAAGATGCTTTCTTTGGGTCAAAGCTACCTAGATCAGGAGCTTTATTCAAAGAGATTTTCACATTTTTAAATTCATCATCACATGACTTACACCATACAAACTCACAACCCTTCTTTAGAAGATTTCTTAAATTGTCTGTAACACAAGCAAAGTTGGGAATGAACTTATGATAGAATTCAGCCATTCCTAAGAACTTTACAAGTTCAACCTTATCTTGAGGAACTCTAAGATTGCTAATGGTATTGACAAGAGCCGGCTTTGGTTTGATGCCATTAGTGGACAATACATGCCCTAGATATTCAATCTCTGCGACATCAAAGCGGCACTAGTCAGCTCTTAAGGTCAAACCTGCTTAACATAGTCTTCCTAAGACCACTCTCATCCTACTATCATGCTCTTAGCTGTTAACACCAAATACAAGGATTTCGTCTTGGTAGATTTTCACACCATCCACACCCCTCAAGATTCGCTCCATAACCCTCTGAAAAACAGAGGCAGCGGAAATGAGACCGAACGGCATCCTCAAAAATGTAAAGGTGCCGAACGGTGTCACGAAGGCCGTAAGATCTCGAGATAATGGATGTAGTTTGACCTGATGGTAGGCGGAGGTCAAATCGAGGGAGGAGAAATGTTTTGCACCACCTAGTGAGCACAACATTTCACTAATGTTGGGTAGAGGGTAATGGTCCACTACCACTGCTTTATTGAGCTCCCTGAAATCCACACACAGCCTGGCCTCACCATTGGCCTTACCGGCCATAACAATTGGTGAAAGCCATTCTGTGCCTTCCACTTCTTGTATGATGCCATTGGCAACTAACTTATCAAGTTTGACCCTCATGAGTTCCTTTGCTAAGAGGGGTGCACTCCTAACCTTAGCCACCTGTGGTACAGAATAACCCTTGATGTAATGCATGTAGTTCTTTAGGCACCCAAGTTTTCTGTTGAACACCTCAGGAAACTCCTTGACCCATGGTTTCCAGCCATCACCAATTTGATAAACAGATAGAATTTCCTTCACACGCACAGGAGGATCCTCATTAGGTTCCAATTACACATGCAAGTCACATTGATGGAACCAGCTTATGAGAGAATCACCCTTCATTGACACATACACCTTTCCGGGGATGATCCTACCCTTAAAATCAATTGTTCCCCAAAAGTATCCCAGGAGATCAATTATTTCTCCGCCACACCCTCTTGGTCTTATATCAGGTTTAGACAATTTAACCCTCTTCATCAGATGTTGTTCAAAGAAAGATTTGAGAATGAATGTAACCTTGGCTCCTGAGTCAAACAGCATCTTTAATGGTGCATCATTAATTAGTACCATCTCCATGATACCATTACTACCAGATCCCTTGATTTGACAAATGTTTACCTCCTCTAACTTTAAATCATCTTCATAAAGATCTACTTCTCTGACTTTCTTCAGCTTTTTACCTGATCAGCAACATTTCGTATAACAACCTTTGCATCCACAAACATTATATGTAACCTTCCAACCAGGGCAACCTTTGAAATTAGCCATAAGTCCAGGATTACCACATCCGAAACACTTGCCAGAGAAAGGTTTGTAGAAAGAAGGCTTGTTCTCCACCTTAACAGGGACTTTGGTTCTAGTCACTTTTTCTTTGTCAACTACCATTACACCATTCCCGCCACTCTTGTTTGGAGGTTCATTTTTACGAATTGTTTCAACATAAGCCTTAGAGTGCTCATGAGGCTTGGCTATGGTAAGAACCTCGTGTAGTGATGGAATGTCTTTCTGCCACAAGTTGTCCCTTGCTTTATCAATACTACAGCCTAACATGAATTGATCTCGGAGCCGTTTGTCCAAAGAAGCCGCACAATTGCACGTAGAAGCAAGTTTGCGCAGTTCAGTAATGTACTGCTCCACCAACTCATCTTGTCTCTGCATCCTTCTTCCAAAATGATACCTTTTTAGAACAGTACTGACTTTTGGCAGGTAATGTAAGTCCAGTTTTTTTACTGAAATCTCAAATTCATTTAGACCCATTGCATCACCATCCGAGAGATCAGGAAGGTGCGCGAACACATCTTGCCCCTCTGAGCCCAAGCAATGCATTCAAAGTGACGTTTTCCTTTCAGCATTGAGAGATGTACCACACACTCTCGCATAATTGGTAAAAACCTTCTTCCACTTCACCCAAGGAAGAACTGGCTCCTTAGGGGAAGATAAGAAAAAGGTTGGAGCAGGATAGTTTTGCATAATGTAATGACTTGAAAAACAGAGTCACTGAAAAGAAAGAGGATAACAGTGAAAATATCTATAGGAGCAGCAGATACTAAAATGTACCTATGTAAGAGACAATCAATGTAGACACATAATGATAATGTAAAGAGCTGTGCACAACAACGCAAAATTGTAAAAGGCTCCTTAAGAGAAATGTGTCAGCTGTGTGCATCAGCGCAGACCGCTTCCTGGAAACTTTTATAATGACCCACAAAGTAACTTGGTGAAAATAGATGTGTGCATCAACAGTCAACTTCTTAGCACCGCTAAAGAAAAAGAGTAATCAGAGTAATGAACTTTGAGAAGCTATACTGTGACGGCCTGCTGCGTACATCAGTGACAATATAGAGGCACAGAGGCACAGCAAACCATTAGAGGAAACAAAAGAAGAAGCTGTGCGCATCAGCGCTGAAACACCGTGACAGGCAGACAAGTGAAGAGGCTGTGCGCGTCAGCGATGAAACGCCATAACGCGCTTATTCTCCAAGAGACGCGTGAAGAAGCTGTGTGCGTGAGTGCTGAAACGCCGTAGAGGACAAAGGAATGAAGAGGCTGTGCGTGTCAGCAGTGAAATGCCATAACACGCTCATTTCCCAAACAAAAAATGGCATCAGCAATGTGGTGATGTCACGCGTCAGTGTGTGTCAGGGTATGGTTGTGAGGCAGCGGGTTGCAGGCCAGTAGCTTAGCAAAGCCTCAACCGACGCAACATCAGGTGACACGAGCGTTGTCAATGACGTGGTTGACTCACAAGACTTCGGGTGAAGATCGCGTTGTGGATCTCTTTGCGTTCCCCAGCGAGTCTCATCAGCACACAATGCCCTCATGCGCCACAGCAAGCCCCTCCATCGGTGTTTCAAGAGACACCAGGCATGACACCAAACCTTGAGACAGGGTGAAAGATGCTGGTCGTCCTCTCCTCCGATCTAGATGAGGTTGAACCCGATACAGGGGTGGAAGAGTCTTCTGCAGGATGGTGTGTTAGGGTCTCTGGACGGTAAGGTCCTGTCTTCTTATACTCCGCTCGTCGCCAAAAGTAAGATTGACCTCAACAGGAACACAAGAGACTGCAGTAGTAGTGTTAACTTGATCTTTATTAAGATGTAGACATCAGAGACACCATCCAGCACCGAAGACGGGCAACTGTCAAATGACAGATTCCACAGTCCTCCTTAGCAACCTACAGATTCCATGTTCCATAGTGACAAGGTAACATTCTGATAAAGCAAGACACTTCAAAAGGCGATGAAAACACAGCCTGGGAGTTTGTAGCGAAAATCAATCACAACACAATGAATTTGAACTTTACCTGTGAAAAAAGTGATACTACCATGAATTTCTTTAGATGTAAAGGTTATTGTAAAATAAGTACAGTCTGACATTGTTGGGCTCGGCCCTTTTCGCAGGGTCATCCCTAAACTTTTTGCCTTTCTCCTAGCCTTTTTTCTGACATGGTGTTGGTGGTTTTAGGACTCTGAGCACTTGAGCACTGCTGTCCAGTGTAAAGTGCGTCTGCTCTCTGTGTTAAATATGATAAGGATTGGTCTTGTAAAGTGGTATCTCATATACCCAGGGCTGATAAATTAAATGCTGCTGGGGGCTTGCAGCGCTGATTGCGCCACCCACCAAAGTAGCCTTTCAAACCTATCCCAGGCCTCTGCCACTGCAGGGCCTGTGCGCGCAGTGTCAGTGGCACTGTGACGTGGCACCTAAAGTGTGTGCCATGTCCGTGACCCCCCTTTTTAGGTCTCGCTGAGCCCAGCGCATGTGCTGGCTCTGCGAGACATTTTGTAAGTGAATTTTCAAAGTGCTGCTGGCTGGCCTAGCGCTTGCGTTCACGCGACCGTGCACGCACGAACCGCTAGCCTTCAGCAGCACTTTGAAAACTTGTGTATCATCGTGATCACTTTCGCTTTCAGAGCGATCGCGATCGCGATGACGCACGCTTTCAATGCTTGTTAATTCTCCACCCCGTCCCTTCTTCCGCACCTGTCAGACGTCACAAACCGTACACGGCTCTTCTTCTTTTCCCACCTTCTACAATGGCACTCCGGTAGGACGGCTTCTGCTGACTGGGAAGCAAAAAGCAATTGGCAGCGAGTGTTTTTCTACCACAGGTTTTTCTCCACCGCTCATCCTAGCCTGTTGCTCCATATCCACCCATGTGCGGGATGGGATACCCGGCGTTTCCCTTGTATTTTTCACAGAAAGCAACTCCATTGTTTTGATATGATAGTTCACATGTTAAACTGCACGAGGGACGCGAAGTGGTTTGCGCATTCTGAACACGCGCGTCTTTTTCACTCCTATCTTGTATCATTCCCACGCCACCACAGACCACCCCACTCCCCACGCGGGGCTTCTTTTACCCACCATGCACAGGCATCAGTGCAGAGAGCTGCAGATCCATGGATGATGCACTGCCAGCCACCCCAGTATGCTTTGTGGGTGCTCTGCGCTCACGGAGAAAGTATTGCACTGAAAGAAGTGAGCGACTTGTGTGTACCACGTTTGTCTCCCAACCACCACACACCACTTGGTTCCATACAATACGTTTTCCTACGCAGAATGCACGAGGTGCAGAACTTGGTGGAAGCGAGACCTTTAAGTTAGTCCCAATCATGTTTAATATGTATAAACCATAAAATACGGTTACCCAGCTGCAGTGTTTCGGTTTAAATTACATGCCGTGTATCACCTGCGTAGCGTTGTTTTGCCCCGTTTGGAGCTCGCAGCACTTTTTGTATCGCCAATGCCACCTCTTGCCTTGTACTATGTACTGCACCCTCATCACATGCCATCTTCCCCAGTGTGCACCCTGTCTTTGGTTTCTGCAGCATGTGCACCTCACCCCTGATGCGGGTGCACTGTGTCCAGTTCTAAATGTGTCCTGTGCAGCGTGTGATATGTATTGTCATTCAATGTGCGTGATAGAGCGTCGCAAGATTCTGTATTGTAGGGGTGCATCATATTCACCGTTAGTCAGCACCCTCATATTAATCGATGTATGTTTAGAAGTGTCATAGAAAATGTATTGATGCACTCGTTTAACTTAGAGGTGATTAGAACTGCAATAATGCTTTGTGAGGATTAACGTTGCAAGTTATTGTGAATGTACTCAACAAATAAATAATCATTAGTTTTCGTACAATGCAATGTATTAGGCTAAACGTGTGCCATGTTAAAGTTTACGTGTAGGTTGCTTATTCATATATATGAAAATAGTGAACTAATGCTTAGAGTGTGGTTTAATAATGTTTAATATGTAAAGGCCTGATCACCTATATGCGAAAAAGAAGGCCTGTTCATTCCTTATGTTAGCAATTGTTGTAGCCCAAAAATGATTCCCTAGGTAAAGGCTTTGGGTTGCAGGGAAATGTAAAATCTTAAAGATGTGAAATGGCTTTTCTCGTTCCCATGTTTCTGTTGCAGGTGCAAGGACATGTAGCTCGTTAGGGAGAATAGATCTTTGTTTTAGGAGTTAGGATGCTGTGGGAAGCCAACAGGGGAGTGCATTGGAATGTGAGATAGATACATTTGCTGCGCAAGGTGCCTGGGACCCAAGGTCAAGCTAACTGTCGTTGGATGCAAGACAACTTTGTGGAAAACTACCGAGAGAGGACCTGGCCGAAGAGGTGCGCCGAAGGGCGTGTTCAAGGATTTTGGGGTTTGGTATTAGGGACAGTGCACGCGTGGGTTGAGCAGAGGAGGTTTAGACGGGAAGCTAGAAGGAGCATCTTAAAACGAGCTCTGATTAAGTGAAGGTACTTCTTAAAGGAGTCTTCACTTCTGACACATTTTCCTTGATTCTCTTGCCTGGGATGGGAATGTTAAGTAGGGATGTCACCTTAGAGGTAGAGTAGGGACAGACTAACGTTTCTCTTTTGACTAATGATTCCCAATTTAGACATTGGCCTTACAATCGTCTTTTGATGATTTTGGAATCTGTAATTCTTTTAGTTTTGAGTCGGATGAGAATCTTACGTAGGCTAGCTTTTGTATTAGTGCCCATTTACCTTTTGCACCTTGTATTAAGGTGTTTGTATGTTCAGTTGTTTTTGGTTGAAATAAAATCTTACAAATTTTAGATTTGGAGTCAGTGGTCCTTTCCAAATGAAGTCCAATTGTGGTAGATATATTTTGATAATTGTGTTCATCCGCTCCACGCTATCTGACAGATAAAAAGATCCTGGCGACCGGTGAGGATTCTTGGAGATAACCAGGTAGGCAAGAGTGAGGCCTTAGCAGTTGGTAGCAGAGTAGGATGGTTATTTCCGATAGTGAGGGGAGAGCTAGATTAGGATAAGAGATCCTTGAGGCCCATAGAAGTCAAGTGATGGTGACTCATCGGATGGCGAACAGCGGACGACGGCTGTTGATGGAGATTGACGGAGAGTAGCAGTGCGGCGGAAAGCAGCAGTTCGTGGAGGAGTGAGTATGAATAGGGTGAGATGTTGTAGATTGCGGTGTTGTTTTGATGTGTGATGTCTTGCGGAGTTGAAGTGAATGTTGAGTGATTGTGAGATCAGGCTGTGAGCGCGCGCAGCCCGGGAAAGTCTTAGGCTCGACGAGTAGCTTAAGCGATTGTGGTGTAAAAGACACCCAAGGTAGATTTTGTTGACCACCGAAAGGGGATCGTGAGACGTCATCGATCACCTGGACCGAGATAGGGGGAGCGAATGTGTGAGTGCGTGAGAAACCGACGCTGATCGTGGGTTGTTGTATGTGGAATTTGAGTATTTGTAACCTATCAGAGGTGATTGTCTGGCCGGACGTGGACAGACAGTTGCCAACCGAGGTCGACAACTTCGAGAGTCTGTGGACGGACAGTCAGAGAAGTAACTTGTTTGGGACAAATGGTTATTTCAGCGTATGAATGGGACGAATGCAAGGGTGAGACGTGTGCTGTGAAGGAGGGGAACTGCTGCAAGCGGAGGATGGGTGACGTCAGAAGGTGCCGCGCTGTGATAGGTCGGTTGGTGTGAGTCGCGCTGTTATTGGTGGGGTTTGACATCAGGAAGTAAACGAAAACATTGTGTGCGATTGAAATTTGTTCATCGTGAAATGTTTAAAAAATTTCCGAGAATTGTGTAGAGGTGACAAACATGTGGTTACTCGTGGGGGAGAAGAGGCTCCTCCCGAAGATACTCCAGCGCATTATATGGCAAGAAATGTAGGGTTACATACTATCATTTGGCTTGAAAATTGGCATAAAATGACCCAGAATGAAGGAGATCTAGCTTTCCCGTGATATGGCTCATTTAGATTGGAAGTGTTGTACCAGTTGAAATCTGTGATAGCGTCATTACGACCGTTGCCGAGACCAACTCAGTTTGAAGCGTTGCATGCATGGATTAGAGCAGCGTATGATAGGAAGAGGGATCGAAGTCAGGAGAGGGTGAAAAAGTCGATTAAGGCATTCCAGAATGCAAGATGGGATGCAGAAGAGAAAAGGTGGATAGTGCAAACGATAGAAGGAGACAGGTTGTATCCCCTACTGGTAAAAACTGATGGCTCAAGGATAAAGAGAGTAGAGGATGATGATGACAGTGACACAGATGATAGCCTGCTAGAGAGGTTGTTGTCCGAGAGACCACCTCCATACAATCCCGATCCTTGCGAGGGAAAATCGGCACAGTCAGAAGAGAATAGTGGAGTACCGACTCAGTCGGAAGTGATAATAGAAGGGAAGATCTCGACAGGAGCTGAGAGTACTAGAAATCAGCCTGTAGCCAGCACAGAGGTTGGGAGAGGTGCGCGGTTACTGGATGCTCTAAAGGTACCAGTCACCATTGGACCCATTGATTCTGTTTACGACCCAGATCAAGAGAAAGTTGGAAGCTCAGTGCAGTCAGCTGTAGGAATGAGGAGTGTGATCGAAGGAAATGGATCAGTGAGCGGAATGGAGCAAACTCCAAAGCCTATAGAATGGAGTACGCCATTGCCAGCTACAGCAGACTCCTCTAGGGGACAGACAGATGTGAGACCAGTGAGGCCGAGGTCTTTGGCCGAGTCAAGATCAGATTTGCGGATGTGGGCACCACCCGTGAGGAATCAGAATCAGAGTGTGAGAACAGCAGAAAATGAACGAGGCACAATAGTGAATCGTTCAGTTCCTATGAGTATGTCAGAAGAGTGTAGATCTCAGGAACGGGAAGGTGATTATGATGAAAGGGATGGTGCACATTGTAGGGAAGTACTGAAGGGAGCCCTGAAGGGGAAAATGGTAGATGTTGTTGGACTAAAGGCAGAGGTAGACGAGATCATAAGTGGGAACTTGCCTCTTGAGAGAACATGCATGTACGAACAAGACGAGTTACTCTTTGTAGCGAAGGATGTGACTCGCAAGGCACGAACTGCACATGAAGTTGTCAGAATTGGCCAAAAAGTATGATGTGGACTTGTCCAAAATGAAATCATTTCAAGGAAGTCATAGATTGCAGTATAGTGATCAGGAATTGGAAGAAAAGAGAATCATGGGTTTGAGAACCCATATCAAGAATTTGATCATAGCAATGCGTGCATGGATCACGCTTGATAAGTGGGAAGAAAGATGGTCCAAGAAGAAAAGTTCGAGAAGAACGATAGGAGAGACGCCACCCCCAGGTGGAGGGATGACGGAGATAGGGAATTTCCCGTTACGAGAGGTACAAAATGGAGAATATGTGCATGTACCGTGGAGTAGGGGTGATTTGGCTGCATTTACAAATGATTTTCCCCGGTTGAGGGAAAAGCCTGTGGAGTGGTACAAGCAAGTTGATCGGTTTGTCAAAATTTCGAAGGTGTTGTGGGTTGATTTGAACAGTTTATTTCACATCGTGGTTCCGAGTGATTTGTGGTCGGTATGTAAAATTGCTGTTGAGTGGCCAACCTCAGAGCCTGACAGAGACCCAATCTCGAATGGTCCGTCGCCTATAGTAATGAATAAGTTGAGCAGGTGATCACATGGTTGAAGTCGAAAATCTCACCTCAGGACATTGATTGGGTGAAGATGGATCGGACAGTGCAAGAGCCAAAAGAGACGGTGCATGAGTTTTATGAGAGACTTTTGCAGGCGTTTAAACAGTACAGTGGATTAGACGTGTTAGACACGAAGGACATGGGACAGTTTGTTTCAAAATTTGTGTTGGGATTGAGGCCAGAAGTTAGTCTCATGATACAGCAGCATTTGATTTGTTGGCAGAATAAGCCAGTGGATGAGATTTTACGGTATGCTAGGTACTGTAGTGATGAGATAGAGTCGAAGCACAGGAAGCTGAAAGACAAATTGATGCTTGTTCAGATGCAAACAGCTCAGGGACAGCCTAATGGAGGGACTTTGGGAAGAAAACAAGGAAATAATCAAGGAGGAAACCAGAATGCCCAGGGTCAAGGAAGACCAAAGTCCATTGATCCTAAGACCGGAATGGATGTGGCGACATTGAAAAAGACCACTGCGTGTCATCTTTGTCACCAGATCGGACACTGGAAACGTGAGTGTCCTTTAAACCCGTTAAATCAGATACAGCAAGAAGGAGAGGTTTTTCAGGTTCCTGTGGCGGACATGGTCCCTACAGTGACTCGACCGAAGATGGTCAAAGGGGGGTCTGGTGTTCCGCAGATGCAGGTTCATCAACCACCTAGGATACCGAATACGCAACAGGGAGTCTGAACTTACCTACAGATGCCCATGTTTGAAGGGAGTGAGGAATACAGCCCAGATCCGTTGGCACGACCGTGCTTGAGAGGGGAAGAGGAGTGCGCGCTTGGAGCAGTCTTGGAGGTAGATCAGAGGGGACCATTTGTGGAAGCAGACATTGATGGTCACCCTGCAACCTTTTTGGTTGACACCGGTGCTACTCGGTCTACTGTACGATCTGCAGTAGTCCCTGACCTACCCCTCTCGGGACAATCAATCCAAGTCGTTGGTGTAGCAAATGAGAAAATGACTAGTCCATTGACTGAGCCAATTCCAGTGAAGATAGGAAACTTCAGAGATCGGCACCAGTTTGTGGTGTGCGATTCTAGTCCAGTTTGCCTGCTAGGTAGAGACATGTTGTGCAAGCTGAATTGCACCATTTATTGTACCCCAAAGGGAGTAGAGGTACAGACGAGGGATGATGATGCGACCTTCAATGTTGCGAATCAGCATGTGTGTATAGAAATGTATCCGGCATTGACAGTGGAAGAACTCCCATTATATCTGAGGGATTCCGTGTAAATTGATGTTTGGGACCGCAGTGGAGAAGAGATCGGATTGGTCAAGGGTGTAGACCCAGTGAAAATCCAGGTTAAGCCAAATGTAGAGTTCCCTAGGACCCCCCAATATAATTTGTCACCTGAAACTATTGCAGGGATCAAACCTGTAATTGAGTCGATGATCAAGCAGGGAATTCAAAAGGAGATCATGGGTAGCCCATGCACTTCACCTATCATGGGACTACAGACACCAAGTGGGAAGTTCAGGATCGTACAAGACCTGCGAAAGATTAACGAGATAGTCGTTCCCTGTTGTCCAGTGGTACCGAATCCGTCTGTGATCCTGTTTCAGATCCCATGTGAAGCTGAAGGGTTCACAGTGATTGACTTGTGTCAAGCTTTCTTCTCGATTCCTCTACATGAGGAAAGCCAATTTCTTTTTGCTTTTCGGCTGGAGAATCGTGTGTTAACGTGGTGTCGTATCCCACAGGGGTATACGGAGAGCCTGTCTATCTTCAATCAGATCTTGAAGAAGAATTTTGAAGGTCTTGTGTTGCCGCAGAACTCTGTTCTGGTGCAATACATCGACGATCTGTTTGTTGCGTCGGAGACCGAAGACGCTTGCAGGATCGATACAATTGCCCTACTGAATTATCTGGCAGAGAATGGACACAAGGTGTCTCCTAACAAGCTGCAGTACTGCCTGAGTGAAGTGCAGTACTTGGGTCATAGAATTGAGAAAGGCAGGAGAAAGGTGTCACCAGACCGTATTGAGACTATTATGAATATGCCTGTGCCTACCACTCAGAGAGAAGTCAGAATGTTCTTGGGGGTGGTCGGCTACTGTCGCCAATGGATTCCCAATTTCTCCTTTGAAGCAAAGCCTTTACAATGGCTGACGCGTAAGGATGTGAGTGATCCGGTACCATGGGACGAAGACTGTTTGAGATAATTCTTGAGGCTGAGAGAAGCCTTGTGCTGTGCCCCAGCTTTGGGGACGCCTGATTACAATAAGGCATTTGCCTTATTCTGCTGTGAAAGGGAAGGTTGTGCATTGGCAGCCTTGACTCAGAGTCATGGAGGTGTCCGTAGACCAGTTGCCTAGTTTTCAGCTACTTTAGATCCAGTAGCTTCTGCGTTGCCCGGATGTCTCAAATCCGTTGCTGCAACAGGTGTCAGTATTGTAAGATGCGAGAGTATTGTAATGGGTCATCCGCTTACAGTTTATGTACCACATTCTGTTGAACTGTTGATGACAAGGACTAAAACACAACACCTCACGAATAATCGATTGACTCGCTATGAGCAAGTGATACTTGCTGCAGAAAATGTGACGTTGAAGAGGTGTTCTGTTTTAAATCCTGCTACGTTATTGCCAATTCCAACCGTAGATGATGAAGATTTTGAGGACCATGATTGTCTCTATGTGACTGAATTGTGCACCAAACCGAGACCAGACATTGTTGATGAGCCGCTCACAGACCCCGATGAAATTTTCTTCGTGGACTGTTCATGTTTAAGAGACAGTGCTGGTCGACTGAGAGCAGCGTTTGTTGTATGTACGATCACAGGAGTGGTTGAAGCCGCTTGTTTAGAAGGAGTAAACTCCGCGCAGGTGGCTGAACTTATTGCTTTGACCCGTGCCTGTTTGGCTGCTGACCAGATTCAGGTAACGATCTACACCGATAGTCAGTACGGGTTTGGTGTCGTTCATGATTTCGGGCAGTTATGGTCACAGAGGGGGTTAATGACATCTTCTGGTTCGCCCATCAGAAATGGGGAAAATGTGAGACAGTTGTTGGAAGCATTGCAATGTCCAGAGGAAATCGCAGTTGTCAAATGTTCTGCGCACAGCAAGGGGAGCGATTTCGTGTCACGGGGTGATAGCTACGTTGATTAAGTTGCCCGATTTTGCGCAGAATATGAATGCATATTTACTGAAGGCCATGTAGAAAAGAGCCAAGAGAGAACCGACCTCAGCATGATGTTGACCATGGCTGATATATGGGAGGAGCTAAAACGGGTGCAGGATGAAGTCACTGATCAGGAGCGAGACAGTTGGATACGAGCTGGATGTGAAAAGGGAGATGTGGATGTATGGAACTCGAATGATGGACGAGCGGTGTTGCCAGAATGTTTGTTGAATCCAATGGCACGACTGATACATGGTGCTGTACATCTTGGTAGAGACGCGATGATGCAAGTGTTTCGACAGACCAGGTACAATCCAAAGATCCGTGCACTAGCTGAAGCTGTGTGTCAGAGGTGCGTTACATGTCAGCAGATGAATGCCGGAAAGAGAACTGCTGTGACTTTGGGCCACATTGGGAGGTCAGGAGGGCCTTTCAATAGGATGCAGTTGGATTTCATTGAGATGCCCAAATGCAATGGGTTGAGGTACATCTTAGTTGTAGTTTGTGTCTTTTCAAGATGGGTGGAGGCATACCCAACACGTAGATGTGACACACTCACTGTAGCTAAACTGTTACTGAGAGAACTTATCCCGAGGTTCGGTTTCCCGACCTCTTTGGAGTCAGACAGATGGACACATTTCCATAGTGAGATCATGAAATTGCTTTGTGCTGCCTTAAGTGTGGATCAGAAATTGCATTGCAGTTATCGACCAGAGGCTTCTAGGATTTTGAAACAAGCTAATGGGACTTTGAAAGCACGGATGGCAAAAGTGTGTTCTTTGACATCACTGAAATGGTCCGACGCACTTCCCTTAGTTCTCATGAGCCTCCGTAGTGTTCCCGATAGGAGGACTGGGTTGTCACCTCATGAGATACTCATGGGGAGAGCAATGCAAGTACCAGCAATACCTGCTACTGCTTTAATTAACATCACTGATGACTTGATTTTCGACTGCTGTAAGGGCCTGGCTGACGTAGTCCGTTCTGTGTCTCAGCAGGTGCAAGCAGCAGTTGTTCCAACTGCAAGTGACCTGTGCCACGACCTATGCCCAGCGGATTGGGTGCTTGTGCGTAAACACGTGAGGAAGAGTTGCCTGGATGCTCGTTGGCGTGGACCGTACCAGGTAATACTGGTTACGAACACGGCAGTGAAGGGTGGGGGACTGCCGAACTGGGTGCATGCCTCCCATACCCACAGAGTTCCAGCACCCTTGGAAGATACAGCCCCTCTCGTGAATGAAAATCCAGCTGAGGTGGCAGAGCTATCTGAAAGGGCAAGCCAAGCTGTGAGGGTTGCTGATGCAGTTAGTTGTGCACTAGACCGAGCTGAAAGGGGTTGTGCAAATCGAAGCCCCAAATTTGACTCAGACGGAGAAAGTGTTGTTGTGGTTGGAGTAGAGTCAAATTCTGCTGATGAAGGAAGTAGTGCACAGGGTACTCGAAGGGAGAGCAGCAGTGCCACTGAAGCAGAGAGAGTTTGGCCCGTGAACAAGAGACGGGTAAACTTGAGATTGGCACCTGGAAGAGATCTTGCCCCAGTTTCTGAAACGTCTGAATCGGAGCAAAGTGACGAAGAGCAAGCTCGAATTAATCTGAGAAGGTCAAGGAGAGCAAGAATGCCATGTCAAAGGTACGCCTCACTAGAGTGGATATACGCTGTGACAGATGCCAGGCATACCGAGTACAGGGAGGCTGAGATACCTGACATTGATCAGCAATTCTCCGAACTTGAAAATAGAAGTGTTGCTGAGAGTTCCAGGATTAGAGATCGAAGGAATACTGACCCTCAACATTCCGAATCCACCGCATCTGAGTAAAGTGAGTTGATTCTGGAGACGCTGGTTTTTCCGACTTTTGCTATTGTACCGCCACATCAGGAGTTGGTGATCCTCTGTCTTGAGATTTTGCAAGGAGTTTTAGAGCTGTTGGGAGCAAATATCATTCTGGATTAAAAGCGAATATTATTCTGGATTAAAAGTAAAACTTTGTTGTACATAAAGGTCCCAAAAAAAAAAAAAAAGAGAAGATAACCTAGGCCCGAGGGGAAGAAGAATAAAGTTAGGGACTTTCCGTCAGGACACTGAAAGGGGGCTAAGGAAGTCTTTTTGTGGACTGTGTAAATAAGGAACTGAGAATTGCTAGGGGACTTCCAGCTTCAAGGCGATGTGTGAACTGGTTTGACAGGAAATACTCGGATGAGAGAAGAGACTTTTTCTTGTTGCTGTTAAACTGAAATCCTGAGAGCGCTGCAAAGATGGCGGATGATGGAAAAACCCACCGTAGAGCTAAATTAGTGATAGGTACACTTTTAGGGGTAGTGATAGCTGCTGTAGTTGTGATAGTGGTAGCCTCATATATCGTTTCCCATGAGCAGGAGGGGGAGGTACAGGGGACACCTACACCTACCACCTCTAGCCAGACAGAGGTTACTATAGGAGCTCAAAGACTTGAAGAGAGTCGTAGGTTTCATATGGATCTGTCTAGAAGTGACTTTAAGCTTAATGCTTATGCGAAGCTGTTGTATGAGTATGTTGATGCGATGGATGCGAAAGATTGCTATGTGTGCATGCAGCTACCTTCTTCCGTGGATGAGGGTATTAGATACCATCATCTTCCACTAACCTATGGGATTTCTTGCAGCTTATTGCTTAGCATCTTTTATGAGAGAAGACAATTTGAGTATTTCTTTTCCAATTATGATGCAATACTTCCTGAAGTACCGGCATATAAGAATTTGAATAAGTACGACTATTATAAGTCAGAGGACAGACTTCGGAAGTATTTCATACCGACTTTGAGTTTGGATACAGTTTATGCCCACCGACATAATCTAACGTGTTTATTGTCGGAAACAGAAAAGAAGTTTATTGGCCAGATAGAGGATAGATATAGAAAACTAACTCAGACACGGAATACAGTGGAGAGTCCAGTAGATTGGACTGATAGTGCTAGATCAGACGCAGAAGGGGAAGTTGTGTGTGAGACGTCCTCAGAATTATTATGAAAAAGTCTTGGTAGGACAGAGTACGTGCGATCATACCTTTACCATGGAGGACTCTGCTAAAAACTTTTTGCAAGGTCCGGTGCAAGTCATTCCAACTGTGTATTTTGTGTGTGGAAGGAACGCCTATGTGAGGTTGCCTGCGAATTGGTATGGTACATGTTATTTGGCTATTATTGTTCCGAAGATTTATCATACAGAAGACTTAAATCTTTTGGAGACTGGACATCACTCTAAAGTGCGGAGAGCTGCAAGTGCGGGAGCAGTGATTGGTGATATCTTTGGAGCAATGATACCATATTTGGGTGTGGTTTTGAATGATGTGAAGATAAGAAAGTTGGCGACTGTGGTTGATGAGTTGTCAATGAATACGGCGAGGTCTTTGTTGTTGGTGGATGGAGAGATGTTGTCGATAAGAACTATGGTTTTGCAAAATCGTCTTGCTTTAGACGTGTTATTGGCAAAAGAGGGTGGAGTCTGTAAATTGTTGAAAGTTCAAGAATGTTGCACGTATATTCCAGATAACAGCAAGGATTTGGAGAAATATATTGACAACATTACCACAATTCACCAAGAGATTGCAGATTTGACTGAAAAGGGTGTGTAGGAGAAGATTGGTAAAGGATTCGGTTGTGTGGGAAGTTGGTTTGCGAACTTGGGAAAGGGTTTCCTTGGATTCGTATTGAAGCATCTTATTATTGTTGCGGTTTGTGTGATCTGCTTGTGGGGTCTCATTAGAGCCTGTAAGTGGTACAGAGGAAACAAGGTTGAAAGAGCTCTTAAATCGAGTGAGAGGTGAATGGCTAGACTGCAGGACAGTCAATACCAGAATCTTAAGAGAATAGAGAGGTTCCGACAAAATAGAATGGCAACAAGCACTGTTTAGGTCGGTTTTTTCTCCAAGGGAATGAGGTTGTGATGGTGTGATGACATTTGTCATCAAAGGGGGGAACTGATAGAGCGTCGCAAGATTCTGAAATTTGTAGGGGTGCATCATATTCACTGTTAGTCAGCAACCGCATATTAATCGATGTATGTTTAGAAGTGTCATAGAAAATGTATTGATGCAATCGTTTAACTTAGAGGTGATTAGAACTGTAATAATGCTTTGTGAGGATTAACGTTGCAAGTTATTGTGAATGTACTCAACAAATAAATAATCATTAGCTTTCGTACAATGCAATGTATTAGGCTAAACGTGTGCCATGTTAAAGTTTACGTGTCGGTTGCTTATTCATATATATGAAAATAGTGAACTAATGCTTAGAGTGTGGTTTAATAGTGTTTAATGTGTAAAGGCCTGATCACCTATATGCTAAAGAGAAGGCC
The DNA here is from genome assembly GCF_964204655.1 of Triturus cristatus. Taxonomy (NCBI): domain Eukaryota; kingdom Metazoa; phylum Chordata; class Amphibia; order Caudata; family Salamandridae; genus Triturus; species Triturus cristatus. The sequence goes on along the minus strand of NC_140586.1, from coordinate 132,911,743 downwards.
TGTTCATTCCTTGTGTTAGCAATTGTTGTAGGCCGAAAATGATTCCCTTGGTAAAGGCTTGCAGGATTCCATAGAAGTTAATCTAATTCGGACAGACCTTACTAAAGTGAATGAGAAAGTCAAATCTTTGGATCTTATAACGACCGGCCTGTCAGACGACGTGTTGCAACTCCAATGAGAGGTTCGGGACCAAAAGGGTTTTAGCGAACTGGCTGAACGTAAGCTGGATGAGTATGAAGGGAGGTCCAGGTGGAACAACGTCCGCATCCTGGGAGTGCCCGAAAAATCAGAGGGGCCCGCACCGGACCTCTTTGTGGAAGATCTGATTCTCAACCACCTCAAGCCGAAGGGCCTGGGAAAATTCTTCACCATAGAACGGGCGCATAGAGTCCCGGGCGGGAGACCCAAACCCAGAGCGCCCCGCGCCCCTTGATAGCGCGCGTTCTTAACTACAGAGACAGAGACACTATCCTGCAGTCGGCCCGCACGTCGGCTCCGCTGCGATACGAGAAAGCCGCCGTCTCCTTCTTCCCGGACTTCAACCAGCTAGTGCAGAAACAACGTAAGACTTTCCTGGCAGTCAAGAAGCAGCTCAGGGACAAAGGGATTAAGTATGCCATGATGTTCCCGGCGCGTCTGCGAGTTGAGTACGAGGGGAGGGCCTGGTTTTTTGACACCCCTGAAATGGCCGCGGACTGGATAGATAGCCGACGCGCTCCTGGAGCTGGAGGGCGCCGCGTGAGCGAGGAGGAGGCGATGCAGGAGCAGGCCTGAAGCCGGAGAGCGGACCAGTGGACAATGTAATGGTGGTCAGGTATGGGGGTCCTGGACCCCAGACGGGGGCACGGTCAGTAGGAATAGGACATCGCAGCAACGGACTGCTGAGAGACACTATGGGACATTTTCCTTAGAAACCTAGGTCCTGGGGGTGGTGGCTGGGCTGTCTCCTCGGTACTACATTTAGTTATCGTTAGAGATAGGGTATAGGGCGACAGGCACTCTGCCAGTTTGTTATGGGTGGACCCAATCAGCAGGGGTGCAGGGTGGGGGGGAGTTGGGGGAAGTGTGAGCATTGTATTACAGTTGAATTTGTTATTGTAATGTGTTTTTCAACGACGTCAAAGTGGCTAGCAGAGTGAGAGCGAATTCCGAAACGACATGGCGGGGAGTAATGAAAGAGGGCTGGGGGTCAAAGTCCTCAGTTGGAACGTTAATGGGCTGGAAGATAAACTAAAATGGGGGATGGTCAGCCAATTCGTCAGGAGGCTTGTCCCAGATGTAGTCTTCCTACAAGAAACGCATCTAGTTGGAAACAAATGCTTGGCCTTACACAGGAGAGGGTATAGAATGGTGGCACACTTGGGATTCACGACTGGGTCCAGAGGGGTGGGCATTTTGGTAAAAAACTCATTCCCTTTCACGATACAGGCCTCGTGGACTGATGTTCGTGGTCGGTATGTCGGGGTTTCAGGCCTGTGGGAGGGGAAGACAGCCACATTTATCTCTGTATATGTCCCACCCGGTTTGCAAGCAGACACCTTCAATGACCTGAGCTCCATCTTTTTAACATTTCCGCTGGGTATCCTGGTAATGGGGGGGGATTTCAGCGCAGTGGTAACCGGGGAACTAGATAGGCACCCGCCTCGAGAATTGCGATCCTCCCAGATGTGGCTGTCAAATTTTCTAGACACAATGGGGTTGGTGGATGGGTGGAGGACTCTTAACCCCGACAGGGCGCAATACACCCATATTTCGAGCGCGCATCACTGTCTATCGCGCATTGATTACATCTTAGTCCCAGCACCGCAGGCCCATGCTATCCAAGAGATTCGTCACCTGGGATGGGGAATCTCCGATCACTCCCCTGTGTGGCTTCAAATGGAAATGGGTCACACCATTGTAGGCAAGATAGCCCCAATCAACCCATGGTACCTGAGAGATTCGAGCATCCACAAAAAAACCATCAAAGCTACAGATGATTACTTTCGGGAAAATGGGGGCTCGGTTGACTCAGCGCAGACCCTTTGGGAGGCGTATAAAACAGTCATAAGGGGAGAGGTTGTTTCGTCGATCGCCGGTAGCAAAAGGGCCAAACAGGCGGATCTGGTAAGAGCGGAGGAAGACGTGTTGAGGTCGGAGGAGGAGGCGGCCCAGGGGGAGACCCCGGAGGGTCTCCACCTGTTGAAGTTGAGGCAGGAGGAGTTCAATAGCATAGCCAAAGAGGGCGCTCGAGCGCAATGGAGAGGGGTTCAGAGTAGAGTGTATGAGATGGGGGACAAGGCCGGTAAGTTGATAGCGTGGCTAGATAGGAGGGAGTGGGCGTCACGTCTGGTGCCCGAGATACAGGGAGACGACTTGGCTCCTATTACTGAGCCGCAAGCTATTGCAGACGCATTTGCGGATTATTACCAATCGGTGTATACTGCCTCGGGGAGGTACTCGGAAGACAAAAACAGCGCGTTGTTAAGGGACATAAGACTTCCCGCACTATCGGCTGAGAATGGGGCATACATGGAGTCCGCACTGACGGATGACGAGGTGGCGCAGGCGATTAGAGGAGTGCGGTCCAGGAAGGCCACGGGTCCGAATGGTATTCCCATTGAGCTGTACAAGCTGAAAGCTCAGGCGCTCGCCCCCCATGTCCGTGCTATGCTGGAGGAGAGTAAAGAGAGGGGAGTACTTCCATACGACCAGAGGGTGGCTAACATAGTCGTCATCCATAAAGAGGGTAAACCTAGGACGAATCGCGCCGCATATAGACCGATATCCCTCCTAAACGCGGAACCTAAAATCCTGGCAAAACTGTTGGCCACACGGCTGATTAAGGTGATCAATACACTTGTCCACCCAGACCAATCAGGTTTTATGCTGCACCGGAATACAGCCCTCAACCTGCGCCGCCTCCATGGAGTACTGAGCAGAACATCAACCATACTGGAGCCGGCGGCTCTGGTTTCATTAGATGCAACCATGGCATTTGACATGGTTGAGTGGCCTTACCTGTTTGCAGTGCTGGGCAAATTCGGATTTGGTCCGGAATTCCTGGGCTGGATCCGTCTCCTATACTCCGGCCCGATGGCCAGAGTAATAGTGAACAACCGTGGGTCCAGGGACTTCCAGTTAAGCAGGGGCACTCGCCAGGGGTGCCCCCTGTCACCACTTCTCTTCGCACTGGCCCTCGAACCATTGCAGCCTGGATTAGACAGGATAGATCAATCCGGGGACTGAAGTGGACCAATGACTGGGAGGACAAAATCTCCCTGTACGCGGACGACATCCTACTCTATGTCACCACTCCTAGGGCGTCACTGATCTGTCTATTGGACGTGCTAGCTATTTTTGGTAGATATTCGGGTTTTACAGTTAATTGGTCCAAGTCAGTACTTTATGTGCTGGCAGGAGACCCGCCAGTGATACCGCTGAGTTGCCCAATAAAGATTGCACCGGAAGGTTTCCGATATCTCGGGATTTATGTCACCTTGGATTCGAGACTGCGCTTTACTCATAATCTGGACCCACCCCTGCAACGGCTTAAAACAGATGTCGTGCGCTGGAGGTCCCTTCTTCTCTCCATGTTGGGACGGGCGGTCCTCTTTAAGATGATGGTCCTCCCTCGTTTCTTGTATGCTCTCCAGAACACAATGGATCTGGTCCCACTGTCTTATTTTAAAGAAATTGAGGGACTGCAGAGGACGCTCCTCTGGGATGGTAGGCCCCGGATCGCGTATTCGAAGCTGACCTTGAACTGGTACGATGGGGGTATCGGTCTCCCTGACCTTAAAAAATACTATTGGGCATCTCAGCTCGCGGCGATTAATCACGGGATATATTGTAGCCCAGACGACCCTGGATACGCAATAGACAAGTGGTTGCTCCCGGGGGAGAATATACCAGGGCTTTGTATGCTAGACCCGGTAGATTTCCGTTGACAGGCCCTACAGCACATGCTGTCCAGGTATGGCATGCGGTCAATAAGCACTTGGGATGGGATGGTAAGCTTACGCTGGCCACGCCTCTGTGGAATTCGGAGAAGCTGGGGAGCCTCTGGAAATCCAAGGGCTTTGATAAGTGGGACCTAATCGGGATTGCGCGCGTCAAAGACGTCTGGGGGAAGGATACGGTTCTGCCGTTCGCATCTCTTCAGAAACAGTTTAGCATGTCAGACACTGCATACTATCGGTATCTCCAGGTCTGCCACGCGTTAATGACGCATGTCCCTAGGGGCGAGAAGCTACCGGAGGCCTCCCCACTGGAGGACAGAGTGCTAGACGGGCATGTCCCAGGGAAGACCATTTCCCTAATTTATAAGAAGTTAATTAACAATATGAAAGATCCACTACAGATCCTTAAGGGTAAGTGGAACAGTGCTGGATTAGAATTGGACGACGAGTACTGGCAAGAGGCGGTCTCCTCCCGAGGGTAGTGGCGACCCAGGCCAGGTTGAGACTAGTGCAGCTTAAAATATTGCATATGACATATATAACGGGGCCCGGCCTGGTCCGCATAGGACGGGCGGAAAGTGGAGAGTGTAGGCGGGGGTGTGGAGAGCAGGGGACCTTTATTCATATACTGTGGAGCTGTCAGCGGTTAGAAGGGTATTGGAGAGGAATACATCGCACAATGCGGACAGTGTTGGGAGTTGAGTTGCAGCCGGAGGCGCGGAGGTGCCTACTGAATGTCTGGGAGCCTACGGACCTTAACACGTACACTCAGCAGTGGGCCACGCTGGCGTACATGATCGCAAACAGGAACATTGCGCAGTTGTGGGGCGCCGTCCGGGCACCCCTTTTGGGGAGGTGGAAAGAGGACCTAGACTGGTGCATGTTTAGAGAAAAATCGGTGTTTGTAGCTAGGGGGTGCCCCGGGAAGTGGAGCAAGATATGGGGAGCCTGGAAACAATATAGAGGGAATATATGTCCCCCACCTTGCCAGCGAACTGAGCATGAAGCTATGGAAACCCCCTAACCGCCAGAAAAGATGCTTGTAATTATTCTTGAAATGTAGGAGTCTGACCTGATTGGAATTGATGTCGCCTGCTATTATGCCATTGATGTATTACAGTCGAAATGGTTTAATAAAAAGAAATATAAAAAAAATAATAATATGATTTCGAAGTCGACATTGTACATTTGATTTCACAATCATTTCCCTCCATTTTTACACGAAGCAAACGTTCTTATGTGCTGTAGACTGAGAGGGAAATATGTTTGCCCCATTCCGCATTGTACCGGGAGTAAACATGCTGCAGTTGTAGGCATGCTGCTTGTGCTGATTTCTTTTAGGTGACCACATAACTTCCCAACAACAACAAACACCTTTGTCTCTTGCCTTCGAGGAACCCCAGTGCTGTCTTCTGCAAACTTTCCTCAAAAGTCCTTCATGCTGCATGTTCTTTTAAGTAAACACCATGGAAATCTTTTTACAATTTGCAAAACTTTCAAGGAGTCATGGAGCACTTTTCACTAACAATAAGCAAGCAATCGAAGTTGTGTGCGTTAAATAATCTTTCTATATTGCTCTGCTGTTCACGCACACTCGTGATATGAGTTAGGATTGTTTTCTGCCTTCGTTTTAGGCTTGCCTTCCCCCGCATTACAAGAGCTGGCCCAGGCAGGCAGAAGCTAGAAATCTCTCTGCCATTGCCCCAAATGTGTCCAACTCTTGCCAATTTGACCCTCAAGTTGCTATGAGCCAGCAGTCGTAGCAGTGAGATGTGAGTTGGGCCCAAGCACCATGTCTGCTTCCTTTCACTGATACACAACACTGCCTGTTTGCTTCGCTAATGGTATTGTATAGCAAAGCAAATGGCTTTAACTTAATGAAAGGCAAGACCTATTGCATTTTTAATGCTTGTTACTACATGTCAGTCACCCCTAAGGAAGGCCCTAGCTAGCACTATGGGCAGGGGGCATTGTAGGTAAAATATAGCACATGTACCTTAAGTGTGTGACATGTGCTGGTAGTGACAAACAGCCATTTTGGTTTCTCACTACTGTGGGGCTGCCCTCCCATGGGAATGCATTGGGGATTCCTTGATAAGTGTTTCAGTGGTAATTCCTGATATGAGAGGCGCAGCGTGGTCAAGTTTGGTATGTTTGGAATTGTACTAATAAATGCTGCACAATGGTGTGCTCTGATTTATTATGACTATTTTAAAAATGCGACTTTTAGAAGTTGGTATTTCTGTGTGCTATGTGTGAATGTGAATTGCATGTCTGGCTTTTGAGTGACAGGGGCTGGTGAGGTGTGTGTGGCTCCAGCAGGGGCAGGGTGAGTCAGCACTAGGCTGAATGGGACATCTACATTTTGAGTCCCTAGTCCCTGAATAGGTAAGTGCCTGAACCGTACAATGCTGGCTCCACTCCCTGTGGTGTGTCTGATGGCAGAGCCCCATCTTTGAAAGGAAGGTTTGAGCACTGTGAGCAGAGTCCTCCAAAACCCCCCAGGACCAGTTGCATCTGGTTCCCCCATGCCCTGCACTATAGACAAAGGAAACTGGGATATAAATGTAGGGGTTGTGACCCCCATGAGGGTGCGATTGTGCTTACCTGGGCTGGGGGGAGACACTCTGCCAGGAGGAACCGCCGTGGGACCCAGCTGCAGCTTCTTGGGGGTCCCTGCGTGCTGGTCTGCCTGGCTGCGCCCTGCTGGGGTGTCCCCAGCCCCAAGGACTTTTTCTTTCTTTGCCTGCTGGATTCCTTGCTCTGCCTTTGCCCTGGATGTATATGGGCATAGCGCCTCGTGAGCGCTGTACTTCCATTGCCCCAGAAGAGAGTGAGGAGTTGGCGGCGTGCAGCTCACTGCTGCCGTGATCCAAGGGAATTCTGATGTGGGGATTCCCCCTCATTGCTGGAAAGGCGGGTTCCCACCCCGCATTGCGGTGTATTTTATTTTGGGATGGTGGGGAGCCTACCCCTCTGTGCTGTGCCTTTTAGATGGCGGGTGCCCACCCCGCAATTGTCGCTGGTTTGTAGTGGGTGCCCACCCTGCATTGCACCGCTGTCCGAGGGAGCCGCCAGGCCACTGCTAGTGCGACCCGGAAGCCAGGCAGAGGTTGTCTGGTTTGGGGCGGAGCTGTGCCTGTAAAAGAGGGTGGGAGCCTCCGCGACCGCCACAGAAAGTGAGTCAGAGCCTGCCCGAGCAGGGCTCCCGTATGCCGGTGGGAGCCTTGCATGCCTCCCAGGTCGATAAGTTGGCATCTCCCTGAGCGTGGCCCCCGAGAGCTGTGGGAGTCCCACATGCCGTCAGGAGAGGAGAGACGCCGAGGGAGTCCTGAGCCAGCCCGGTCAGTGGGGCTGCCCCTTTTGCTTCGCTCTGGCTGCAAGGGGGGGACTCGTGGAGTGGTGTTGGTGCCAGAGCTGCACCCAAGGTGTCCCGGTGAAGGGGACACAGTGATTGCTGAATCCCCAACGTGGAGGCCATTTGTTTTGCAGATGCACAGAGTGGGGCTTTTCCTGGTACATCGTTGGTGTTTCTTGGCTTCCTGAGCTGTCCCGCAGGAGAGTGGGCCGCTCCCACGTGGGCACATTGTTTTCAGGGCCCCGGTGGGGGTCCAAGGGGCATGTTAGTGCCAGTGCCTATTGATTTCCTCAGTTACGTCGCCGTAGCGGGGAACTGCAGCGATTGGGCAAGTTTTGTTGTGGGGAGCCCCAGTGGGGGCCCAGGAGGGCACAGTGAATGCCATTGCCCACACTCTTCTCCCCAGCTGCACAACAATTAGCGGCAGCTGCAACGTTTAGGCCCTGCACTTTGCGCCCTTTGGAGTTTGCTGCATTGGCAGCCCAGCCCTGACTATTTGGACAAAGAGCATTTGAGCCCCAGTGGAAGGCCAGATTGGCCTGGGGACCGTTGGGTGATGTTTGCACCTGGTAGTAGTGTACTGTGGTGCACTGCTGATTTAGGCCTAATGTGATATTGCGTAATATGTTTACACCTAAAGTGATCGCATAATATGATTTATGCTTGAGAGGCCTATGCCATAATGTGTTATGCTAATGAGGTTTGGGCCTAATGTATTTTGTTTTGTGGAAATATTTTTATTGAGTTTTTTCATACATAAAGCAAGATACATTGGCATTGAGTCTAGCAGTATGACGACCCATCGAGAGTGCAGCGGGCCTTCCAAGGCATTCTCAAAATACTCAGGCACCCCTTCAACATCACATGATAGTGTCCACCTCACTCTGCAAGCAGGGATAGTTCGTCTAGTCGTGGTCACTTAGTTCAGAGTCAGAAGTATCGCGCGGGGGTTCACATATATTTCCTCTATAGGCATTCCACCCACCCCATATCTGGGTCCATTTTTTGGGGCAGCCTCTATGTAAATATACAGTTTTTTCGACAATCATTGTGGAATCCATGTCTCGGGACCATTGAGCGAGTGTCGGTGTTTGTCTGGATCCCCATCCCTGGGCTATATTGCGTTTCGCTAACATGAGTCCCAGTGTCACCCAGAGTTGTGCCACTCTATTGAGGTCTGTCGGTTCCCAGACGTTGAGGAGACACCTCCGCGGCTCCGGGAGTGTCGGAACTTTGGTCACCTGGGAGAGTGTGCGTAGTATTCCCTTCCAGTACAGAGTTATTGCAGGGCATTCCCATAGGGTGTGAAAGAGGGTTCCTTCCATACCACACTGCCTGAGACATAGGGGGGAATCGGCTCGTTTTAGTTTAAATAAGAGTGTACGGGTGTAATACGTGCGGTGCAAAATTTTGAGTTGGACCAGCCGCAGTTTGGACGATATGCCCACCTCCTTAGGGGAGGAAAGCACCGCCTGCCATTCTGCGTCATCAAAGTCCCCCAGCTCGGTCTCCCATCTACTCTTAAGGGCCGCAAAGGGGTCTGGCCGATTGTTTATCATCTTTCAGTATGTTAGGGACGTCGCTCTTTGAGTCAGATGTTCCGTGAGGAGTCGGTCTTCCAATGGCGACGACACCGGTAGCCGGGTCCCGGGTGGGACCGCCGCCTGGAGTGCGTGACGGATTTGTAAGTACCTGAAGCGTTCGGTGTCGGCCAGGTCGTATTCTGCTTGTAATTGGGCAAATGTGACCAACTCCCCCTTCCTCCAAAGGTCACCGACCCTGGAAATGCCAATTAGATCCCACTGATGGAACCCCTTAGTGGTGCGTAGCACCCCCAGCTGTTTCGCATCCCACAGAGGTGTGGCCAGGGTTACTTTACCAGCCCAGCCCAGAGCCCGTTGTGCCGCAAACCATATCTGGAGAGTATGTGCCGTGGGTCCCAAGGGGCAGCGGCCCCTCTTGTGGTTATAGAGCGCTCCCATGACCCCCCCGACCCCCAGCAGCTGCCGATCCATACGATACGCCGGGTCATCCCCAGGCACATGAGCCACTGATTTATTACCATAAGTTGAGATGCCCAATAGTACAGTTGTATGTCAGGGAGGGCGATACCTCCGTCGTACCACCCTCTGGTGAGCTTGTGGAGCGCGATCCGCGGCGCCCTATCTACCCACAATAGGTTGGTGACCTCCGCATTGATGGCGGTAAAAAACGTAGGCGCGACCGGGAAGGGAGTATTTTGAAGTATGTATAAAAATCTAGGGAGAGCCATCATTTTGAAGAGGGCGGCTCTCCCCAGCAGTGTCAGGGGTAAAGAACGCCAGTGTTTGACGTCACTGCGAAACCTATGCAGGGGCTTCGCCAGATTTTCGGCCACAAATCTTTCCCTATCAGCGGTCACATAAATTCCTAAGTACTTGAACCCGTCCTCCACCACCCGAACCTCACATCCCGTCGGGAGCCGCGGCGGGGAGCCTCGGAGCATATATACTATAGACTTCTCCCAGTTTATCTTATAGCCAGACACCCTCCCGTATGATGCACAGATGTCCAGGAGACAGGTGATCGAGCGCGCCGGCGAGGCTAGGTACAGCAGGATATCGTCAGCATAGAGGGAGATGCGGTCCTCCCACCCCATAGTCCATTTTAGTCCCCGGATCACCGGGTCCTGCCGCACCCAGGCCGCAAGCGGCTCCAAAGCCAGAGCAAAAAGGAGCGGGGAAAAAGGGGCAGCCCTGTCGCGTCCCCCGCCCCAACGGGAAGGGGTCAGAGATATGTCCATTGACTACCACCTGTGCCAGTGGCTCGGTATACAGAAGCTGGATCCAAGCGCACATCTTGGGACCAAGTCCCATGTGGCGAAGAACGGTGAAGAGGAACGGCCACTCCACCCGGTCGAACGCCATCCGAGCGTCCAGTGAGAGGATGGCCGCATCCTCCTCTATCTATGAGCGGCGCGCGAGAATCCCGTGGAGCCGCCGTATATTCAGGGCGGTGTTTCGGTGAGGCATAAATCCCGACTGGTCCGGGTGTATCAGAGTCGGAAGGTAGGGCTGCAGCCTGGTTGCCAACACCTTTGCCAGGATCTTTGCCTCAGCGTTCAGTAAAGAGATTGGGCGATATGAAGCGCAGTCGTGCGCGGGTTTGTTAGGCTTCAGAATGGCCACTATGGTAGCCACTCTCTGGTCTTGGGGCAGAATCCCTGTCGATAAACTGTCCTTGTACATGGCCAGTAGGTGCGGGACTACGTGAGTAGTGTTCTTCTTATAGAATTCCACCAGAATTCCATTTGGCCCCATCGCCTTCCCGGCGCTGAGAGCGAGTATTGCCAGCGTGAGCTCTCCAGCCGTCAGGTCTGCCTCTAGGGCTTCCACCCCAGACGGGGGCAACCTCGGCATTGCGATGTCTCGAAGGAAGGCTTCGTTATCCTCCACAGTAGACGAGGCCTCCGATGTATAGATCTTTTTGTAGTGAGCCGCTAGGGCCTCCGCGATTTGCCGTGGCTCCGACGTAAAGTTTCCCGAATCCAGCCTGATCCGCGCCACCCAACGCACAGCACGTTCCCCCTTCTCAAGCCAGGCCAGTAGTTTACCTGCCTTGTCCCCCAGCTCGTAGATCGTATGCTGTGTTGCCACCTGTTTAACTCGCGCGGCCTCCCAAAGATAGGACTTATATTCCTGGTGTGCCATGTGGACTCTATGTGTAGTGTCGTCGTCGGCATGTGTGGCATGGTCGGTCTCTGCCTCAACCACCCTCTGCTCAAGCTGAAGCACCGCTAGCTGTAGGGTTCTCCTATGGTCGGTTACCATCGGAATTGCCTGTCCGCGAAGGACTGTTTTATACGCCTCCCACAACGTCGTCGGGCTTACCTCCGAGTCCTTGTTTTCTGCGAAATACTGTTTGGTCGCCCCCTGAAGGGCTTTACTAGTTTTAGGGACTTTGAGATAACCGGGGTGAATTGGGAATATCCTGGGTTTACGTGGGGCGAAGGTTGCAAATGTAATGACTACCGGCGAGTGGTCCGAAATGCCCCTGGGTAAGTGAGAAACTTCCGTCATTCCCCTCAGCCCCGTGGGTGGTGTGAAGATGTAGTCTATGCGGGAAAGGGTGTTGTGAGCCCCCGAGTGAAATGTGTAGTGCCTCTCCACCGGACAGTGCGTTCTCCAGGTGTCTATGAGGCCAAGTGCCTCCGTGAATTCACGCAGTTTGGGGGTGGCGCTACCGTGGTCTCTGGATGATGACCTGTCCATTAGCGGGTCCATAGTCGCATTAAAGTCCCCGCCCATGATGAGCTCCCCCTGCGGTAACGCCAGCAGGAATTCACCCAGTGCCCGGAATGTGTCTTGGTGGAGCGTCCGGGGGATGTATACGGTCACCAAGTTATACACTCTGCCTTCCCATTGGCAGGTCAGCGCCGCGAAGCAGCCCTGTTCCTCCCTACGGGAGTCAACCATGATCAGGGGGAAGCGCTTGTTAACTAATATGCCCACCCCTCGGGACCCCGACGTGAACTCAGAATGTATCGCCATTTTAAATCCCCATCTATCCAGTGCCTTCGTGGTCTTGCCTACTAGATGTGTTTCCTGCAAGAGTGCCACCGCCGGCCCCCTTCGCTTGAGATACTGTAGGACCAGCCCTCGTTTAATCTTATCTCCCAATCCGTTCACATTCCACGACAGAACACTGAACAAGGGGCTGTGTTGTCGCGCATGTCCCTCAGTGGAGCTATCGGTGGCCTCCCGAGTATCGCTATGTGTTTCCCCCGTCATGTAGGGTGGTTGAAAGTGTTCGCTGCCGTGCACCCCTCCTTTGGTCTATGACAGGCCTATCTTGCAAAGTCCGCCAATGAGTAGTTGCTGAACCTAGAACAGAACACAAACCAACTTTACCAAAATGCCCCCGTCCCCCCACCCTACCTAATAATACTCCCTCTTGACCTAAACAACAGTTATTTATATATAAACTAGCACACAAAGCACAAAAGTGTATTCTTAATATTTTTTTTATTTTTCGTATTTTTATATTTTCATTTTTTCTGTATAAAAATATCATCAATTTTGAACAGATAAATCAATTTTTCATAAATGAACGTTTTCACTTATACTTTACACATTGTTCATGTCAATTCGATAAGACAAAGATATTCTTTTGATTCATGACAAAAAAAGGAAAACAAAACCCAGGGAGAAAGAACACTGCACATACAAACTCTTCATTCATGCAGACACATATCAGACATTCCGTACACATATATCTCAGTAGCTTTACCACTTAACACATAATGAGTGGTAAGGTAGTCCTAATAGCCCCCAAAAAAAGGAGCTGCTACAAAAAATATATATTTTTTTTTGTAGGATCTACAAGAAGATTTGGTCAACGCGTTTCGGTGGTATAAGCAAACGTGGAAACCACCTTCTTCAGGACCAGCTACTTCTCTTAGCGCAAGTTCTCAAAACCTGGGGTATTATTTAGGGGGACAATATCACCCTACAAAGCCTGCTGTTTGTACTGTAAGACGTAATCACAGTGGAAATTCTTCCTCTTATTTGTCTGTTTATTTGTAGATGTCCGATAGTGGTTAGACTCTAAATCCCACTAAATGTAGTATGCGGCTAGGAGACATCCAACAATGATTCCGTAGTACTCCATGTATCTTTAAAAGAAAGTTTGTTTAAAGATCACCAAAGTATATTATTTCCATCCATAACCAGATATGGGCAGAGTCTCAACCACACAAATACACGCTGTTGCAATTCTTTACGGTGTCCCAGCGCTCAAAACATCTAAGTCCTTCAGTCACACGTAAGCATCCTCAGATCGTCCTGCTGTCAGGAAGTGAGCCTACACCCAAATGCGTGTATCTACTTCTACTCCTCCCTCCGTAGTCAAGATTGTCAAAGCCTTATCATCAGCCTTCAAAACATCTAAGTCCTTCAGCCACACGTAGGCGTCCTCAGATCGTCCTGCCCCCACCCTCCTCCCTGCCTCCCTGCCCAGCGGATTTAAAACTACCCGCCACCCCAACTTAGCAGAGTGCTTAAATCCCATAACTTGCTACTTGCGTACCGGGGGGGAGCTGCTCACTGTCCCTCGTCCGATCCCCGCACCATGTGCTTGTCCATTCAAGAAACCGGTTATCAGAAGACAGCAAAGTTCAAAGACAACAGCGCCCCTGCAATGTCCGAGTCTCTCGTGATCGCCAGGACCAAACTGGCGCTCCACACCTCCCCGTCGTCCGAAGTTCGTTCACTCCGTCCCAGCCTCAGTCCTGCCGCGTGCCCGTCACCCTCTCCTGATCCAGTTTCCTCCAAATTCTCGGGGGAGGCAGAAGGGCCCCGAGGGGTAAGTCCCGCTCGGCCCGCAGGTCTCGCCGGTCGCCATCCCTCCAACCATTCCGAGGCCTCCGTCGGCGTGGCGATGAACCACGTGCGCCCCTCGGCCTCCACCCGTAGTTTTGCTGGATAAAGCATCGCGTACTTCAGTTCTCGAGTGCGCAGCTCCGCCTTGACCGCGAGGAAGTCTCGGCGTTGCCGCATCACTGTCGCGGTGTAGTCTGGATAGAGGGTAACCGTGCAGTTGTCCACCCTCAGCGGGGGGGCGGCACGCGCCGCCTGGAGGATAGCGTCTCTGTCCCGGAAGTTGAAAATACGGGCCAGGATTGGGCACGGGGGGGCCCCGGGTCTCGGCCTCCCCCCAGGCACCCGGTGTGCCCTCTCCACCTGAGAGCCCACGTGGCTGCAGCTGTTCCGTGATAAGTTTTTCAACTAAGAGGTCCAGCGCCTGCCCCCGTTGGCTCTCCGGCACACCCACGACGCGCACATTATTCCTCCTGGACCTGCCTTCCTGGTCATCAAGCTTGACCAACAGCTGCTTTTGGACCAGTTCCAGCGACTGTATCCGTTTCTTACTCTCCGCCGCTTCGTTTGTGAGGGTCGCGGTAGTTGATTCGACCTCGGACAGTCTCGTGTTAATTGTGGCGACGTCGGCTCTCAGCAGCATTACGTCTGTGGAGATCGTGCCTATGGAGACCTGCATCTGGGTCAGCGTGGCCATGACATCAGCCAGGGTGATCTCTTTAGTCTTTTCAGGGAGGGGGGAGGCCGTCCGGTCCTTCTGAAATGCATACTTCTCCAGCCTGGCCTGTGCTCCCCCACGGTGGCCCTTTCCTCCCATGATGTCCGGTACAAGTGTTCTCCGTGCCCCTCGGGCTGTGTCCACAGGAGGGTCGGGGAGGGACCGGGAAGTCAGCGGGGATCCGGCTGGCGCCGTCTCCAGCCGCGGAGACACCCACGTGCTGCCTGTCCGTTGCGCCGGGATCCTGCCGCTGCCCCCCTCCACCCTCCAGTCGCGACGCTATGCAGGTCCCCAACCACGCGCTGGCGTCTTACCGGGTGAAACGCTGCCCACCACGCTCCCCCGGTGCCTTCAGCGCCAGTCCTCCAATATGCATGCGTCGCCCACCATTAGGCCACACGGGGCTCCATGGGATGCCCAGGACCCCCTCCGGGGGTTTAACCGATGGAGCGGCGCCTCCTCCCCGCCGCCGGCAGCTCGCAGCACCTCAGGTGGCCGTCATGTATGCTGTGTGCCCCTGCTCCCATTCCGCCGATCGCGCCTCCAGTGCCCCTCCTCCGCTCCAATGGCGGTGCCGCACTATGCCGGTGTCTCCGCTGCAGGAGGCATAGAGTATGTAGTGTGACAGGGGAGGCCAGGCTCCAGGGCCCCGTACTTCGCTTCTACGGCCCCCCCGGGGGCTTCGTGCTCGGCGCTCGGCTGCCAACGCCGCGAGTCTTCGGCCACGCCCCCACAGGCTGTTTAGGATCAGCAGGCCGCCACTCGAGGCCCCGGCGCCGCCTCCGCACACAGGCCCGGCACCCGCCTCGAGGCAGCCCTCAGGTCCGATGCACACCACCAGGCGCCTTCCTCGCCCGTCCGGAGCCCCGGGTGTTCAGGGGATGCCGCCTGTGGATTTTTGCCGGTTTTCGGCCAGGATAACTACCGGATAGGTGCGGGATCGGGCGGTGGGCTCCGGAGCCGCACTAGGTTGCGGCCATCTTCGTCGGCTGCAAGCCACGCCCCCTCCCTAATGTATTTTATGCCTAATGTGATAATGCTTAGTTCATTATTGCACCAGTAATTACTGGTTGTGGTTTTACTTACCTGTTCTGATGGTTCTGACCATGGCCCAATTGGCCTGGTCCTGTTTATAATCCCCTGTGAATATTGCCTACTGCCAGTTGGCACAGTGTAAATGTGTGATTATGTTTCTAATGTGTTTATGATGATAAAAAAGCTATTTTTTATATAACCTTGTGTGGAGTTTCTTTTGTAGTGTGCCTAGTTTGTTGCTCCAGTGTGTGTGTGTGGTGCGCAAACGCTTTACACATTGCCTCTGAGATAAGCCTGACTGCTCGTGCCAAGCTACCAAGAGGGTGAGCAGGGGTTATCCTCAGTGTGTAACTCCCTTGCCCTGACTAGAATGGTGGTTTATGCCTGGCTTTGGCTACTGGGCTGTTGAGACAAGTAATGGGAAAAGCATATGGCAACACAGGGAAGGCTCGTGTATCACAAGGATAGCTAGGTACATGGACTTACTTCAAAAGGAGTTGCTCCATCACGATCGTTGATGTACTCACGTATTTACTCGGGTTTCGGCTCCAGTAAACCTGCCCCGTCCTGACGCCTGCCTGAAGGTGAAGGACTGTGGTTTCTGGCCGTGCTAATGTACTATCGTCAATCAGTGATGCGGGAGGTTCCTATTTCCGTTATGCCCCGCCATCCCTAATTCCAGTACGTCTGCGTGTGTGCAATGCGCTCTGTCTCAGTGGCGCGCATACGTGCAGGGAGCTGCCTATTCTCGGCTGCGCATGAGCGTTGGCGGATCCCTGTTGATTAATTCAGGGGATATTGTGGTAGTCTAAAGAAACCGTTCAGATGGTACAAAAAAGGTGCCCTAGTGAATAATAATAGCCCAGGTAAAACAGTATAGGAGCCGGTGTGCGGGCCCGCGCCAAAGGCGTGTATACGCGTGTGTATACGCGAGATGTTTATAAATGATCAAAGCACATTAACAAAGAAGCTCTTCATTGTTTGTGACCCCACACCCAGTGCACGGACCGCTACGTGATCCGTGGCCAAGAATATGTCCCCACGAGGTGTTGATACATAAATGTGCATATACACAGAAGGAGAATCATTTCAACACAAAGGCGCCAGATGGCGAGTCCCGTGGGTGTGGTGGAGGTGTTGATACATGAATGTGCATTTGTACAGAAGGGAAGAAATTTCAACACAAAGGCGCCAGTTGGCAAGTCCCATGGGTGTGGGGGAGGGAAAGGGAATCACAGCTCTGACCATGGGATTTCATCGTTAAGGCCTTGTGTATGGGTGCGAAGGCGATGAACCCACCATTGCTCTCGTTGTATTAGTGAGCTTCTCCATCCTGGGTTAGCCTTTAGGATGGTCCATTGTATGGCTTCGCATGGGTGTCCTTTATCAATGAAATGTTTTGTTAGCTTGGTGGCTGTGCGTCCTCGTCTCACAGTACTTTTGTGCTCACTAATCCTCACCTTGATGGCTCGAGTTGTCATCCCGACATACCTAAGAGGGCATGGACATGTAATGAGGTATACGCAGTTGGAAGTATTGCAATTTGTGTGTTTGCGCTGTTCCCACACAAAGTCCCCCAGTTCTAGTGTTTTCCTATGTCTCGTGGAGGAGCAAGCCCCACATGTGCCACAGGGGTAATGTCCTGTGACCGCAGGGAGGTTCCCCAGTGTGGTTTCCTTGGATGTCTATGGTCCTCGTAGACGTGTGTGCACCAGTTCATCCCTCAGATTTGTCGTTCTTTTGAACGCAAAACGGGGCAGTGGCAGATCTAGTGAATCGCTGTTGAGGATCCTCCAATTCCGGTTGATGATCTTTTTTATTTGGTTGGATAATGGAGTAAAAGTGGTGACACATGTAATCAATTTGTTAGTTTCTGGTTTCTAAGGTTTCCAGGAGCACTTGGTGGTTGTTGTTTCTTGCACGCTTTTTCGCTTTTGAGATCACCTCTCTCGGGTAATGTCTCTTTCTGAGGTTGTTTGCCAGTATGTTGGCTTGGGACTCAAACTCATGTAACCTGCTACAGTTACGTCAGATCCTCAAAAACTGGCCGTAGGGTAGGTTCTCTCTGAGGGCTTTGGGGTGATAGTTCTTGAAACTCAGGAGGCTATTGCAGTCTGTGCTCTTCCTATAAGTAGTGGTGTGTAGGTGGTCGTCCTCAAGGCTTATCAATAGGTCCAGGAGCAGAATCTCCTTCTTACTGGCTGTCATGTTGAAGCGTAGATGGGGATCCTGGTTGTTGATCCATTCATGGAATGTATTAGCCGCTATCTCTGAGCCCCTCCAGAGGATCAAGATGTCGTCAATGTACCTCTTCCAGGTCACAAGGTTCGTATGGAAGGGGTTCGTGTCTGTGAAGATGTAAATAGCTTCAAAATGGGCATGTACAGACCCACCAGACTGGGAGCGAAGGTGCTCCCCATGCTGGTGCCCTGTACTTGGTGGTATGTCGTGGTCTTGTACATAAAGAAGCTGTTGGTCAGGACCAATGTGATTAAGGCGATGATGAAGTCCGCCGGGGTGTTGGTTGGAAGGTCCACCTCCCTTAGGAGATTCTCAACGACCTCGATGGTGGCATCCTGGGGAATGTACAGTGCCTCTACATCAAGCGTGAGGAGAAGGTTAATCTCCTCAGTGTTGTCGTCATTGAAATCTTGAATCAAATTGAGAACATCCCGTGTGTCCTTGAGGTAGGCTGGCGTCGCTTGGACCAGAGGGCGTAGGAAGTAGTCACTGAATTGACTCAATGGTTTCAGGAGAGAACCAATGCCCGACACTATGGGGCGGCCCGGAGGAGGGGTGACTCCCTTGTAAATCTTTGGGAGGAGATAGAAGTACGGCATCCTGGCAGTTTCGTTAACTAGGAATGCCGCTTCGTTGGGTGTGATCCATCCTTCTGTAGATGCTTCGTTCACCATGATGCGAATTTGTTCTAACAGACGTGTTGTCGGGTCGGTCTCAAGTGTCTCGTAGTATTGGGTGTTGTTCAACTGCTGCGCACATTCACGTTCATAATCCTCAAGGTCAAGTATGACTGTTGCACCCCCTTTGTCTGCGGGCTTGATTATGATAGTCGCATCGTTTTTCAAAGAGTTGACGGCATCCCGTAGTTTGTTTGACATATTGTTGTAGGTAGGTGTCGTTGTTAGGAGGTTAGCCTCCTTGAGGACCGCCTTCTCGAAAGTGAGGACCTCGCTCGGAACCACTCCTGCTGTGGCGGTGAATCTCGAGGGTGGTCTGAGTCCTGTGTCATCCTGTTCAGATGTGATGGCATCCTTAAAGAAGGCCCTGAGTCTGATCTTGCGGAATAGCTGGTGTAGTTCTTCGTTCAGCCTGAAGTTGTCTTCTTTGGGGGTGGGCATGAAGCCTAGCCCCATTTCCAGTGCTGTCATCTCATCGGTGTTCAGCTCCCTGTTAGACAGGTTGACAATCAGTTTTTTTGGTGCATCATGCTCCTTGTTCTCAGCTGGTTTTCCGTATCCTGCCACTGCACCTGCTTGTTCCCTTTTCTTCTTCCTCTGCCTTTGCCCCTGCCTCTCTTCTGAAAAGGAGGAGGAGGGTTGTGGAAGAATTTCTGTTAGAAACATGGCTGTGGCCCAGGATAGGGAGGGTACCACATCGGTCCTGGCTGCGGATAGGGTTGGGATGTATATCTGTACATCTGTGGCATCGGAGGAGGGGGTAAAAGTCCCTGTTGGTTAGAGCGTCTGTCCCAGCTCTGGTTGCTGGAGTTGCTGTTGGATGAGCATCCTGATTGATGGGACGTGGATGAACCATCGTCTGACAGAACATCATTGTCGGTTGGTTGGAAATCATCTTTAGTATACGGGTAGATTTTCTCCCTATCAAATCTTTTGAGATCTTTCTGTAGTTTGGTGATCTTTTGATTGAGGAGATAGTCACGATGGTCGGACATTTCTGCATTAATCTCTGCCAGATGGGTTTTGTACGCTGAAATGCTGATTCCAGTTTTTAGACCGTTTTCTGCTATGTTGATTTTTATTATCAAAGCCTCCGAGAAACGTTTCGCCATGCTGATGATAAGGATGATCCAATCGTGGGTGCACTTCCACGCAATTTGGCTCCATTCTCGCCTAAAGATCAGGTAATCTAGAAAGATCCTGGGTGCAGTCCGAACCAGTAAACCATTCGGTGCTGAGTTGGCTCTGAGGTATTCTGTCATTACAGAACCATGAAGGGCAATTTTCACTTGTACTTTCTTTAGGGAAGCTAATGAATTCCAGTACCCTTGAATGCTAGCTGTGGCTGCATTACCCTCACTATCCAGTAATGAAGGTGTTCTCAGTATTTCTGCCACGATGTCTTCGCCAAAGCTTAATCCTAGATTGTCCCCCATGGTAGAGGTAGTCATATCTCAATGTGTGTGATTGAAAAGTCAAGTTTGAAGAAAGTTAAGGGATAGTGATGGTGTCCCTCGGCTGATCTGCCGTGCTAAATACAATGTCAAACAAGCATTGGCATAGCCAATAGGTCTCACTTTTGAGACCTTATAAGTATTTAGTTATGCAGCACAATATCCTTGGTGCAACAACATCAACTGCTGCATGGCTAAACACTTATAAGGTCCCAAAAGAGAGACCTATTGGCTATACCAATGCTTGTTTTGAAGATGGTGGCCGCTTTTGGGGACAAAGACTTGCGTAGCCTGGTTGTTTGATGGGAGGAGCTGCCTTTACTGCCTGAATTGCTGAAGTCATGCATGGTCACTGTCTGAAGGACTCACCCTGGAGTCCTGCATTAAACCATTTGGTGGAGTCAAACCTAGCTTTCTTTAGGGCCCCGATATAGGTAGGCCTCAGCCAGTGATAATTCAGGCTGAAATTGCTCTGAAGTCATGCACTAAAAATCGGCTTGCATAAGTGCAACAAAACCTATAAACTAAGTCCCACAAACCACATTCAAAGCCAACACTCGTTCAAAGTTCCACAGATATATGCACACACATGCATCACTAAACACTCAGGCACATTCACACTGAGATGCAATTCATACATTCAAACAAACACTCAGCGGTAATATATAGCCAAACAATATCAATATGGAGGATTCTCGCGTATTCTCCCGGTTGTAGATGATAGTAGGATCCAAATACACGAGATTAATTCAGCGCCAACGAGCGTTTCGGTGTATGGCCCAGAGTGGGCTACACCTTTATCAGGGCAGCACAGATATACAGTGTGGGACACAGAACAAAACCTAATGAGAAAAGAAGTACAGGGAAATAAATCAAAAGACAACACATAGTCAATATGCGTAAGATACAGGGCTACAATCACAATGTCAAATACAGTTTATACAGGATATATAGTATATAAAGTTCTTGGATAAAAAAGTTCTTCAACAACAGAGTGACTCAGAAAGGTAAATATGTCAGCCACATGAACGCACACATTAATATTTCGAGCAAGGATAAACTATATATTTTCAATAAATGAGTTGGAGGAAGGTGCACCGTAATAAACCAAAAGAACCCATGGGAAAAAAGGAGCAAAGTAGATACCAACATTGAGGAAAGAAAGAGGTAACAAGAGGGCATATCTGACTAGTTAGTCTTAGTACTTATAGTACTTAAGGTAATGGCCCCCACTGATCTTTAGAGGGCTAATGTTACCCCTCTACTTCTTCACCTTCATGCACAACATCACTCTCACAGTTCTTTCTGGTCCTGATGAAACGCCAGGGATCTTTCTGACCAAAGAGGCGTGAAACATGTCGACCTTATAGTTACCTGGGCACATTACGCTTTTGTTGGTAAACCTCAACCTATGGGTTTTTTACTCTGCCAAGGGTACCTCTCCATTAAAATTCCTTTTGGTAACCCTTAGATAGTTTTATCGCATTGCACGCATGATATCACCATTCACTTAGGACTCCATCCACACATCCACATGCACCCATCGGCAGTTCTCAAAAGATCTCAGCTAAAGTGACCCTTCGGGGGACCCGTAGGGCATTGCACCGCCGGCCCAAAGAGGAGCAACTGCCCAATCATGAAGCATGACATCCTTTGGGGTGTGTGAGGGCAGCAAGAGACAAGATTTGTCTTTTCTTCACCCCCCTCCACTGAGTCCCAGACCTAGCACCCTTCCCTTTGCTTCCTCTCTCTTTTTCCTTATAGTGAGTGCTTGACTCTTGGCATCACTAACTCTGGAACAGTGCCAGGTTCAGGATCTGCCTGACCTGGAGGGAGGGACATCTGTAACCATTGTCCTGACTGGTTTGGCTTCCAGGGGTACCGCTCCAGTTGGGAGGGTGCAGAACTCTGGTAAAGGGTGCAGAGAGAGGGAGTCCTCACCTCTGATCCCGGTGCAGCCTGAGGGTTTAGACCCTAGGTTGGGAGACCAGTTGCTGGAGAGAGGGCCTGAACTGGTGAGAGAGTTGTGTTCTGAGGGTGCCTCTCAAAGGAGGAGAGTGTAGAACCCTAGAAGGAGAGGTAGGGGGAGGAAAGCCTCGCCTGTGACTTCTGGTCAGCCTGGGGGTGCTGACTCTAGGCTGGAGGATCAGTGGCAGTTTAGAACTGCACTGATGGGGGGTAGAGTGGAGAATGGTCACTATGTGCTAGGGGTTACTGCCCCCCACTCTGTGAGAAGGCAAGGACCAGATACTTCTGGATGGCCTAGGGCCAGTCCTGGCAGTGGACAACTAGGGAATACCAGTGGGGTAGCTTAGTTGGTCCTGGGAGCTTTTACAGAGGGAACCACATGGGTTTAGAGCGGCGTAGAACTGGAGGGTGTCCCTGCAGTTGCGGGCCCGCGTCCGTGTTCTATCGCCCAAGGCAGGGAAGCCCATCAAGGTGGTGAATGGTCTGCCCTGCATTTTGGCTGGAAGGGGGTTGTGTTGGACTTGGCCCTTTTTGCAGGGTCATCCCTAAACGTTTTGCCTTTCTCCTAGACTTTTTTCTGACATGGTGTTGGTGGTTTTAGGACTCTGAGCACTTGAGCACTGCTGTCCAGTGTAAAGTGCGTGTGTTTAATATGATAAGGATTGGTCTATACCTGTTTTGGCCTAGTTACTTTACCTATCAGTCCCTTGTAAAGTGGTATCTCATATACCCAGGGCTGGTAAATTAAATGCTGCTGGGGGGCTTGCGGCGCTGATTGGGCCACCCACCAAAGTAGCCTTTCAAACCTATCCCAGGCCTCTGCCACTGCAGGGCCTGTGCGCACAGTGTCACTGCCGCTGTGACGTGGCACCTAAAGTGTGTGCCATGTCCGTGACCCCCCTTTTTACTACATGTCAATCACCCCTAAGGAAGGCCCTAGCTAGTCCTATGGGTAGGGTGCAATGTAGGTAAAAGATAGGACATGTACCTTAAGTGTGTGACATGTCCTGGAAGTGACAAAAAGCCATTTTGGTTTCTCACTACTGTGGGGCTGCCCTCCCATAGGAATGCATTGGGGATTCCCTGAAAAGTGTTTCAGTGGTAATTCCTGATATGAGAGGCGCAGCGTGGTCAAGTTTGGTATGTTTGGAATTGTAATAATAAATGCTGCGCAATGGTGTGCGCAGATTTATTATGACTATTTTAGAAATGCCACTTTTAGAAGTTGGCATTTCTGTGTGCTATTTGTCTGCCTGCCTGATGTGAATTGCATGTCTGGCTTTTGAGTGATAGGGGCTGGTGAGGTGTGTGTGGCTCCCGGAGGGACAGGATGAGTCAGCGCTAGGCTGAATGGGTCATCTACATTTTGAGTAGTGGGATGAGAAGTCCCTGATCCCTGAATAGGTCAGTGCCTGGCCTGTACAATGGTGGCTCCACCCCCCTGTGGTGTGTCTGATGGCAGAACCCCATCTCTGAAAGGAGGGTGTGAGCACTGTAAGCAGAGTGCTCCAAAACCCCCCAGAACCAGTTGCATCTGGTTCCTCCATGCCCTGCACTACAGACTAAGGAAACTGGGATATAAATGTAGGGGCTGTGACCCCATGAGGGTGTGTTTGTGCTTACCTGGGCTGGGGGGAGACACTCTGCCAGGAGGAACAGCCGTGGGACCCAGCTGCAGCTTCTTGGAGGTCCCTGCGTGCTGGTCTTCCTGGCTGCACCCTGCTGTTGTGTCTCCAGCCCCATGTACTTTTTCTTTCTTTGCCTGCTGGATTCCTTGCTCTGCCTTTGCCCTGGACGTTTTTGGGTATAGCGCCTCGTGAGCGCTGTACTTCCATTGCCCCAGAAGAGAGTGAGGAGCTTGCGGCTTGTGGCGTGCAGCGCGTTGCTGCTGTGATCCGAGGGAATCCCGCCATGGGGATTCCCCCTCATTGCTGGAATGGCGGGTGCCCACCCCACACTGCAGTGTATTTTATTTTGGGATTAGCGGGAGCCTACCCCGCTGTGCTGTGCCTTTTCGATGGTGGGTGCCCACCCGCAATTGTCGCTGGTTTGTAGCAGGTGCCCACCCCGCATTGCATCGCTGTCCGAGGGAGCCGCCGGGCCGCTGCTAGTGCGACCCAGAAGACAGGCAGAGGTTGCCTGGTTTGGGGCGGAGCTGTGCCGGTAAAGGAGGGCGGGAGCCTACCCCGCCTCCGCGACCGCCGCAGGAAGTGAGTCAGCGCCTGCCCGAGCAGGACTCCTGTATGCCGGTGGGAGCCCTGCGTGCCTGCCAGGTCGCGAAGTTGGCGTCTCCCTGAGCTGGGCCCCCGTGAGCTGTGGGAGCCCTGCATGCCGTCAGGTGAGGAGAGACGCCGAAGGAGTCCTGAGCCAGCCCGGTGAGTGGGACTGCCCCTTTTACTTTGTTCTGGCTGCAAGGGGGGGCTCGTGGAGTGGTGTTGGTGCCAGAGCTGCACCCGAGGTGCCCCGGTGAATTGTTGAATCCCCGACGGGGAGGCCATTTGTTTTGCCAGAGTGGGGCTTTGCCTGGTACATCGTTGGTGTTTCCTGGCTTCCTGAGCGGTCCCGCAGGAGAGCAGGTTGCTCCCATGTGGGCACATTGTTTTCAGGGCCCCGGTGGGGGTCCAAGGGGCATGTTAGTGCCAGTGCCTATTGATTTCCTCAGTTGCGTCGCCGTAGCGGGCAACTGCAACGAGTGTGCATGTTTTGTTGTGGGGAGCCCCAGTGGGGGCCCAGGAGGGCACAGTGAGTGCCATTGCCCACATTTTTCTCCCCAGCTGCACCGCAACTAGTGGCAGCTGCAACGTTTAGGCCCTGCACTTTGCGCCCTTTGGAGTTTGCTGCATTGGCAGCCCAGCCCTGACTATTTGCACAAAGGGCATTTGAGCCCAAGTGGAAGGCCAGATTGGCCTGGGGACCGTTGGGTGATGTATGCACCTGGTAGTAGTGTACTGTGGTGCACTGCTGATTCAGGCCTAATGTGATATTGCGTAATATGTTTATGCCTAAAGTGATCGCATAATATGATTTATGCTTGGGAGGCCTATGCCATAATGTGTTATGCTAATGAGGTTTGGGCCTAATGTATTTTATGCCTAATGTGATAATGCTTAGTTCATTATTCTACCAGTAGTTACTGGTTGTGGTATTACTTACATGTTCTGATGGTTCTGACCATGACCTGATTGGCCTGGTCCTGTATATAATCCCCTGTGAATATTGCCTAGTGCCAGTTGGCACAGTGTAAATGTGTGATTATATTTCTAATGTGTTTATGATAGTACACAGGCTATTTTTAAATAACCTTGTGTGGAGTTTCTTTTGTAGTGCGCCTAGTGTGTTGCTGCAGTGTTTGTGGGTGGTGAGCAAACACTTTACACATTGCCTCTGAGATAAGCCTGACTGCTCGTGCCAAGCTACGAAGGGGGTGAGCAGTGTGTAACTCCCTTGCCCTGACTAGAGTGGTGGTTTTTGCCTGGCTTTGGCGCAAGCCTTAGCCAACCAGAAATCCCATTTCTAACAGACATGATAACTAGATTAAGACAGAGAGGAAACTCAGCACCAATACTAAAAGAAGCACAGAATAAGGTTGCGAAACTGAGCAGGGAGAACATATTGTTCCCGGACAAAACTTAGAAGAAAGAAAGGGATGGAGAAGAGGTGATATTCATTACCACATATAATTACAAACATACTATGCTACAAAAAGCACTAACCAAACATTGGCACTCAATTAAGAAGGATTCCATCACAGGAAAGAGTCACATGCAGGAAAGCTAGATCTATGAGAGATTTGTTAGTCAAGAATGAGGTAGTAGCAACAGTACATACTTGGCTTGGGAGGCATGCTCACACCCAAGCTATCCGCAACTTACTCCAGACACAGGTTGCCATCTGACTGCCCGGGATGCCCCCACTGTCTCCTGGAGCTCCATGGTCCGTGCTGGTGCCCTAAAAACATGGCTGAGGGCTTTGCCTGGGAGGCTGATGCACTCCGCCAACTGAGGCCGGGCCGCAGGGAGGCCAGGCCGCTACAAGTGCATAAAGAGAGCCTGCTTGGAGCTGTCGGAGCCCACGGCGGATGCGGCGTCCCCATCCAAGCATCGGTGGTGTGGAATGCTGCTGCTGTGGCCGGTTAGATGGCCACTGAGGCCGTGGAGATGGCAGCGGACGTCTGGATGGAGCCATCGAGCGATGTGGCGGGGCCATCAGGCCCACGTGAATATTAGGCCTGTGAGATGGCCAAATCCTCGGACCGGTTGTGGCCCCATCCCCGAGGCAAGGGCTGTGGGCACGAAGGAGTGATGGACAGCAGAGTGGACCAGCCTGCGGAGCGACTGAGTGCAGAGGCTGACTGCGGCCCATGCAGGGACTAGGCGTGCCGGCCGGTGTAGCCCCCAGAGTCTCTTATCAGCCTGCGTCATCAACACCCCGTCTGACTCAGGCGACGGCGGATGCAGGCGAGGGGGTGTCCGCTGCAGAGGTGATGGAATATAGATGTGTTAGTGGTGAAACAGCCGGCTCCTGGAGGCAGCTGCACCCGGCGAAAATTTGCAAAAGCAGGCCCTTCAGGTCTCAGCAGGATAGAATGAATTCCTCATTCCCTCATCTTTGCCTCTTTGCACGGCGGCCGCTTGATTTTCTTGGGACCTACATCTGGAAAGGAGGCCTGTGAAACAAACTGTTATGTACTGTCCCAATGATTACTAGTGTGCCTGGCCCTCACTGACTTGCGGGGTATGGGAAGCATGGACTCTATGGACCGAGTCAGTTAAAGGGAGGGCTCTCTATACCTCATTCAGGGTCCAGTCATTACTCCTGAGCCAAGCCACCTTCCCAATATGGAACTCTGGCCATGCTACAACACGCCTGGGTGCAGAGGCAGTTCTGAAGCCAATTCAAAGGGTAGGTTACATACCTCACTGACATATTACACAAATAGCTCAACATAGTGGGGTGCAGCTGTGTCGCCACACAATACGTTGTGATGGGGCGCTTCAGCAGAATTGACTCCAGGACTTCTTCGCGGGCCTCCTCGGTTGCGGAGACGGACCAGCAGAGTTCATAGACCACACAAAGCTTGTTGCCAGAAGACAGGTCAGACTTCATTTTCCAAGCCATCGAGCACTCTAGACTTTTCCTGGAGTCCAAAATTGATAGCATAGTGGCAGATTTCACGCTCTTACATGCGGACCACAGGAAACTAACTGACCACATCACCAATGTGGAACATGCTCCAGCGGAGGGGCAGCCAGCCACGGACCTTCTACAGAAACATAGGCTGGAATACGAAACGGGACTCCGACATCTGGAACAAAGGGTTGAAGATACTGAGGGCCGCTCAAGACGTAACAACATCCGCTTCATAGGCCTGCCGGAAGGAGTGGAGGGCCAAGAACCAGTGGAGTTCACTGAAAAGTGGCTGAGGGATCTTCTGCCAAAGGATTCACTGTCCCCCTATTTCTCAGTTGAAAGAGCACATCACGTCCCCTTTCGTAGACCCGCCCCAGGATCGAACCCCGTCCATTTCTATTCAAAGTGCTCCACTGCCGGGATAGGGACTCAATCTTTAGGGAAACTCAGAAGATACAAGAAAAACGAGTGGAAGGGCCGGGCAGCTCTGTTTAAGATGCTAGCGCTTCCTAGGTTCCTATATGCGCTGCAAAACTACCCGGACCTGGTTCCGAACAGCTACTTCGCGGCCATCGAGGCCGCTCTCCGCGACCTCCTCTGGGCCGGGGCGCCCCAAATCTCGCTGGCTAAGCTCACCCTGGGGTGGTACGATGGCGGCATAGCCCTCCCCGACATCCGTAAATATTATTGGGCGGCCCATCTATCCGCAATAAACCAAGGGACGTATGGGGACGGGAACGACCCACCCTACGGCATGGATAGATGGCTGCTTCCCGGAGGGAACTACGAAATAGCGCTTTACTCGAGACGAGGTCTGCGTGGACTTACCGGACCCACGCTCCACTCGGTACAGATTTGGCGCACCGCGCAGAAGAAGCTCGGCTGGTCGGGAATCCTCACAATGGCCACACCACTTTGGGCCTCCGAAATATTGGGCAATCTGGGACGCACCAAGGGGTTCCGAAACTGGGACCTACTTGGCATCTCTCAAATTAAGGACATCTGGGGCCCTACAGGGATCCGCACGTTTGAGCAAATGCGAGAAACATATGAACTGGCGCAAACCGAATACTTTAGGTATTTGCAGGTGCGTCACTCCCTACAGTCGAACATCCCTCCTGAGACCAAACTGCCGCCAGCTTCCCCGCTTGAGGACAGGCTGCTGGACGGACACCTCCCGGAACACGCCATATCCCTCACCTACAAAAAACGTATTAACAATCCCCCCGATATGCTTCTTCCCCTCAGAGATAAATGGGTGGCCGAAGGCCTAGAGATTGATGATGAGGAGTGGCTTTATGCCTTGGGTTCCCCGCGTGAGGTCGCAATATCATCCCGACTGCGGCTTATCCAATTGAAGATTTTACACAGAGTATACATCTCCTGTACGAGACTTCACGCGATGGGGAGGGCGGACACAGCGCTCTGTAGGAGGGGATGTGGTGGCATAGGTACCTTCTTCCATGTGCTGTGGGGCTGCCCGAAGGTTCAGAGGTACTGGCGAAGGGTGGTGCGGTGTATGGAGGAGGTGTGGGCGGTGGAAATTCGCCTGGAGGCTAAGAGGTGCCTCCTCAATATATGGGAGCCAACGGACCTGCCACCAAAGGGGAGGCTCTGGGTGACGCTCGGGCAAATGGTGGCAAAGAGGAACGTAGCTAGACTCTGGGGAAGCTCCATTCCGCCCGCGTTGTCAGACTGGAACAGAGACATGGACTGGTGCATGCTGCAGGAAAAGACCGTCTATGTGGCGAGAGGGTGCCCCCGTAAGTGGGTCGAGGTGTGGTCCAAGTGGAATGATTTCAGAGGGGGCATCTGTGTGCCTCCATCTATCGAGCGGGCAGACCCCGGGGATGTGTAGTGTACCACTGCTCTTGCCGCTCCGAGGGTTAAGATGGTGATGCGTAGGTCGCACCGCCGGGCAGTAAGTTCTACAGTGCGTACAGAGTGGACCGTTAGTTGGGAAGGGTGGGGGGGGGGGAGTTTTGACTGTTAGACACGTTTATGCCTGTTGGGGCACATGCTTGTGTTAAAAGTGGTTCTAAAAGACACTAAAACCTGAGACATATGTCCTTCTTCCCTACAATGTGATACACCTGTTTATTCACGCCGCCGTACCCCCGGGTTGACGGCATAGGGCTGTGTTATTTGGCTACACATATAAGATTACTTCCGCTGCCGGCCCACTGGGTTGTAGGTGGTCAGCTGTGTACTGTGTATCTCTCAATAAAGGTCTTTAAAAAAAAAAAAAAAAAAAAAAAAAAACGAGTGGAAAATGCCAGGGTGATGATTTTCCCGGACTACACTGTGGGAGTTCAGCATAGCTCTTTTTTAGCGGTAAAGCAGCAACTTCGGCAGCTCGACATCCAATACTCTTTGTACTTCCCTGCGAGACTGCGAGTGGTGGCAGATGGGAAAAAATTGATTTTTTGATGCGCCACAAGATGCGCGGGACTGGCTCGAATCTTCTGGGAAATTCTCGGGCTCCAGGCTAACTGGCAGAGGAGGTGAATGTGGAGCTACTGCAGATACTGCCAGGAGACTCGGACGCCTGAGGAAAATCCGGACGCCTCAGCTGACAGCGGTTCCAGTCCTGGAACAAAAATAGAAGAACGGCGACAGGCAGTTAAAGAGATGGAAAGGATATCGGAATTGGCTAAAGACTCAGACAAAGAACGGATATCGGCTCGGACGTCTGAAGATGGAGGCTCTTCGGTGGTTTGTCCCTATGATACTAACTGTGACTATGCCAGAGGTCACACCACAGACATCAGAAGGACTCATCTGAAGACACCATGGGGCATATGTACAAGCCCTGATCGCCACCACAACGTCACCTATAGTGACGTCATGGTGGTGATGGGGGCTGCACCTTATGTACAAGGCAGCAGTAAGCCAATTAACATGGCTTAACGCTGCCTTGTACATAAGGTCCCCTTTCACGCTATGGTTAGTGTGAAAGGGGTGGGCAGTTGGTGTTCCACCGCAACACCCATTCATTTTGACACTGCCCCCTATGTACAAGGGTGGCGTACATGGGAGGCAGCGGCAAAATAAAGACCACGTAAAAACTGGTCTTAAGATGGCGAAACAAGGAGAAGTGCATTATTTCTCCTCGTTTTTGCTTTTTCCATGTGCGCTGCCTTTTGCAGCACACATGGAAAAATCAAAATGCCATTGTTTGTTTATGTATAGGCGGGTGTCCATTCCTGTACATAAACAAACGTTTTTTTAAATGACATTTTGTCACTTTCATATGTGCTGCATGAAGCAGCACACATGAAAGTGACAGAATGGCATTTTAGGATTGATTATGTGCAGTAGGGGACACCCTAATACACATAAATAATCCTCCCCTGTATGCAGACACCCTTGCACCATGGTGCAAGGGTGCCTGCGTTGGCGCTTTGTTGCTAAACTTAGTGCCTTTGTGGGGGGAAACGCAAGGCTGCACCCCATTCTTGTAAATATGGTGCAGCCTTGCGTTTCAAAAGTGGCAGAGAGAGGTGTTAAGCCAGGAAGGCTAACGCGTCTCTCTGCCACTTCACTATACATATGGCCCTATATATTCTTTACTTGTATTGACTATGGAGCTACTATGTCTCCATGTGTGAACTGTTGAGGGCAGTCATATTGATGCTATGTGAGAAGGTGCATCTGTATGAGGAGATGTGGGCATTGGGCTCCTCAGATCGGGTATGGATCGGGCTGTTGGTGTATCAATAAGTAGAATAGTAGACATTAAATGGAATTGCATTTACTTACTATTGGGTGGGCGTACTGCATTGGTAGGCTCCTGAGAGTCATGCACCCTCGCACCCACACACCGCTAGGGGTTGTTTGCTTTAGCTATATATAGCTATAGGTTTGGGCACACCTACACAGTTGCAGGATCCGCTCCTTAGGTACTGCATGTTCACAAGGTTGACGTTATGGTATGTGAAAAGTTTGATCAGGCGTTGCTCTGCTCAAATATGGCCAAACCCGTACGGTAGCCTCACATATGCCAGTATGCATATACTTTATACCTCCCGACTCATATACACGTACACACTTAAATTATGTCATCATAACGCATTATAACATGGAACGGAAGGGGCTTACGCACTCCCTTCCACAGATACGCAGTCTACTCATAACTTAAACGGCACAACGTCCAGATAGCTCTTCTACAGGAGTCCCACTTAACACACTTGGAGACAAACAGACTGAATGAATCCTTCCAGCTTTCTTATCTGTGTCACGGTAAGCGCAGTAAGGCAGTATCATGCGAGGCATTTCGAAGTAACTCTTGTTTAAATAGGGGAAAAGTTGTTAGTTGAGCGGAGGTGGTTCAGCGTGAGGACAGGCGAAGGACAGCAGGAATTGGGAGGTTTTTTGGAGGGTATGCTGCAGATGATTTGTTGCTTGTTTAGAAAATAACTGGTTTCAGTAAGCTTGGTGATGAACTGAGCATGCACTATTGATACAAAGATTACACAGAAATACATGAAGTGTATGTTTGAGGTTGACATTCAGTAATGATGTAAATATTTATTAATTTTTGTATTTTAGACACCCCTGACGAAGGGATTCGTCCCGAAATGCATTGGGTAATCTAATAAAATACGTGGCATTTGGAAACCATCTCGCCTCCTGTGTCTGGGTGTTCGAGCGTTCATTGAATTTACAATGAGTAAAATGAATTGAAGATAATGTAAAAATGGCAGAAAAAAGCAAAGGATTAAAAGAAAGAGTACAAGAAGAATAAGAAATTATAGATTTAATTGATTGGACTCATTGAATCAAGGGGCTGTGCTGCCGGTATTGGAGCTGAAATAGGGTCCAGAGTTTTTGTTCATATTGCGGCGCAATTGGGCGGAGCGCTTACCTGGCATGCACGCCTACAATGAATAATATCGTCAAGCTTCAGAGCAATTTTCAAGGATATAAATAAGGTGTGCATCTCGCTACTTAATTGCTGTATCAATATATCTTAGCCATACTAATGGTTTGATGCTAGAAGTAGCAAATATATAGTCCTCTAGTTTGCCCATGAAGATATTTGCATAGAGCAAAGCCATTGGAGTGCCCTTGGAAGTCCCTTGTATCTGCATATAGAGTTTAACATTGACGGAAAAATTGTTGGATTTAAGGATAACATGTGCGAAGTTGGTAAGCACTTTGGTAGATGACTTTTAACAGTTCTTTTATTAAGAGATTCAAATAATGCCATTGGACCAAAAATTTGGGAAGTAAAATTCGAAATCATTGCATCCAGATGAACTGAGCATCCCCGACAATACCACCTGACTACAGCGTATCACAAAAGATCAGAAGTAGTTGTAGTTAGGTCAGCTTCTCTATAGACAAGGCGCTTTTTGGTTTGCTAATAACGTTGGTGCCGTTTGACAAATCTTCACAAAATGTTCTGTAAAAAATAGCAAATTCATCTCAGCTCCTTCCTGGAAATTTCCTGGGTAATACATCAGGCGGAGGTTGAGAAAAAAGGGAGGTCCCAAAAGCAACTTCCCATGCATTTTCCATAGACGTCCTTAAGCAGTGCTGCCATAAAAACTACTGAACAAAACTACATTAAATTTGGCAGGAGGCTAGATCTTGGTCCGCAGATTGTGATTTTGTGATATGGTGTAAATCCTTTCAGTACTTTTTGAGAAATTAAGATGCAAACATGTTTGTATATCTGGATGATTGGGTCTGAGGGAGTCTCTCACAACCAATTAAAAAAAATAGAGCCACTCTACGATTCACTGTGTTCGCACAAATCATATCATTTGAGATGTCATAAGTGCTGTTATGAATCATATGCTTCCACATGGTATCAGTGATGTAATATTCAAGTGTATAACATGTGCATGGAGAAAGGGAGAGTTATAGTTATTGTTGTGTAGTGAGTGAGGCGACAAGACTGTTCACAGAGGTACGCAACTTATAGCCATTTGAAGGTGGTGCGTAAATCCTAAATGTAAGTTATAAATATAACTTTAGAATTTCTAATGTTTGTGTAGTGTAAGTTTGGTTTGTATAGAAAGACTAAATAAAGTTTTACTAACTACAACAGACTACAACAACCTTTGTTTTTTTTATTGAATTCTAATGTTTGTTTTATTTTTA
Organism: Triturus cristatus; assembly: GCF_964204655.1. Taxonomy (NCBI): domain Eukaryota; kingdom Metazoa; phylum Chordata; class Amphibia; order Caudata; family Salamandridae; genus Triturus; species Triturus cristatus. Next base: position 132,878,754 of record NC_140586.1, on the reverse strand, counting down.
CTGTGGTTGAGTGGAGTGTCACTAAGTGGAGTGTGGTACAGTAGAATGGAGGACAGTGTTATAAAGTATACTGTCGTAGATAATAGTGTTGTGGATTGTAGTAGAGTGGAGTGGAGTAGAGTGGAGTAGAGTATAGTGGAGTGTTGCATAGTGGAGTGCTATGTAGTGGAGTGGTGTATAGTGGAGTGGCATAGAGTGTACTAGTGTAGAGTGCAGTGTTGTAGAGTGGAGAGGCTATAGCACAATAGTGAACAGTGGAGTAGCATAGAGTATGTGGTATAGAGTGGAGCGGCGTACAGTGGAGTGAGGTACAGTGTGGTGGCTTACAGTAAAGTAGCGTGGACTTGAGTGTCATAGAGTAGAATAGTGTATAGTGGAGTGTCGTACAGTGGAGTATTATAGAGTGGAATGGCATAGAGTGGAGTGGTGTACAGTGAACTAGCTTAGAGTGGAGTGGCTGAGAGCGCTATAGCGCAGTGTGTAGTGGTGAAAGTGGAGTTGCATACAGTGGTATACCATAGAGTGGAGTAGCATAGACAGGACTAACGTCGAGTGCAGTGGCTGGAAGGGCATAGAGTGGAGTGGTATAGAGGGGAGTGGCATGGAGTGGCGTGGCACAGAAAGGAGTGGAGTAGCTTGGAAAAACCGTACATACCCTTCAGTAGCTTACAGTCCAGTGGCGTACAGTGGAATAGCATAGAGTGGAATAGCATAGAATGGAGTGCCGTACAGTGGAATATCTGGTTCTGACCCACCCTCAGTTAACCTCTGTTTTTGCTAGGATCTGATAGCCAGCTGGATGAATCAATCCCAGCTGAATCTCAATGGATCTAAAGCAGATCTAATGATTCTTGGGAATAGATCTCCCCTCTAATTCTACCTGAGCTGGCCTACCCGCCTAGGTCCCCTAATAATTCAACTATAAAAAGTCTGGGGATGTGGATTGATGATAATCTGACAATTGTAGCCCAGGCCACCAGCAACCCTTTATACTTGGGTTCCCCCAAAGCTGCCATTCAAGAACTTCAAGTGTTACAAAATGCAGCTGCACGTATGCTTTTGGGCATTCCCTGGTCCCAATCGGCCTGGCAAGGGTTGAGGGATCTGCACTGGCTCCCCATTGTTCATAGAACCAAATTTAAGTCCCTGTGCATTGCCCATAGAGGTCTCCATGGTAAAGGCCCTCCCATCCTTCAACAGCTCGTTACTCCTTATGCCCCTAATCGGGCTCTATGCTCTTCCAGCCAGCATTTGGTAACGGTTCCTGCAACAAAAAAAGCAGGAAAGTAGGACGCTCCTTTTGGTTCAATGTTGCCAAGCTATGGAATTCTCTCCCCTTAGCCATTAGGTGTAAGGGAATGAGCTGCATTTTCACACAGCTATTTAAACCTGGCTCTTTTAGCTTCAATCTTTTAGAAGATTGATCTTCCCCCGATCTTCAGTTTGCCGTGTTCCCTCTCTCTCTTGGTGCTGGTATGCCTAAGGGTCGCCGTGCACTCTACAAATCCTATAATAATATTAACAATAATAATAATATCCTACGTGGGGTGGCGCATAGTGGAGTGGTGTACAAGGGAATAGCCCACATTGGAGTGCGGTGTAGTGAAGTGGCGCACATTGGAGTGTACCAGAGTGGCCTGGCTTAGAGTGGAGTGAGGTACAGTCCAATGGTGTACAGTAGAATATTATATAGTGGAGTGGCATAGAGTCGAGTCACGTACACTAGAGTGGCACACAGTGGAATAGCGTAGACTGGAGTGGGGTAGAGTGAAGTGGAGTAGAATGGAAAGGCGGGGAGTGGAATAGCATAGAGTGGAGTGGTATACAGTGGAGTAGCGCACAGTAGAGAGACGTAGAGTGGAGTGAGGTACAGTGTAGTGGCGTACAATGGAATAGTGCAGAATGGAGTAGCATAGAGTGGAATGGCATACAGTGCACAGTAAAGTGTGGTACAGTGAAATACCATAGTGTGGAAGTTGTAGAATTGAGTGGGGTAGACTGTAGTGGTGTAAAGCGTAATAGCGTACCACAGAGTGGCGTAGAGTGTAGTGTTGTAGATTGGACTGGCATATAGTGGAATAGCTTAGAGTGTAGTGGCATAGAGTGTAATGGCATGGAGTGGCATAGAGTGGTGTAGAGTGCAGTAACGTTGACTGTTACTGGCATACAATGTAGTGACTTAGAGTGGAGTGGCACATAGTGGAATAGTGTACAGTACATTGGCATAGAATGGAGTGTTATACAGTGGAATAGCATAAAGAGGACTAGCGTAGAGCAGAATAACATACTGTGCAGTTGCTTAGGCTGGGGTGGCATATTCGGGGAGTGGCATAGAGTGGCATGGCATAGAGTGGAGTGTGGTAATGCATAGTGGTGTAGAGTGGAGTGGCGTACAAATGAATAGCATATAGTGGAGTGGCGTATAGTGGAGAGGCATTGAGTGAAGTGATATAGAGTGGAGTGTCGTACAGTTGAGTTGCGTACAGTGGAATAGTGTAGAGTGGATTGGCATACAGTGTAATGGTATACATTGGAGTGGTGTAGACTAGAGTGTCATACAGTGGTCCAGCATACAGTGGAATAATGTACAGTGGAGTGGTGTACAGTGCCGTGGCATAGAGTGGAATGGCCTAAAGTGGAGTAGCATAGAGTAGAGTGCCGCACAGTGAAGTAGTGTAGAATGGACTGGCTTAGAGTTCAGTGAGGTACAGTGTAGTAGTGTAAAGTTGAATAGCGTTAAGTGGAGTATAGTGGAGTGGCGTACAGTGGAGTGGTGTGGTGTGAAGTTGGGTAGAGTAGAGTGGAGTGGAGTGGAGCACAGTGGAGTGGCATACAGTGGAGTGGGGTGCAGTAGAACAGTGTACACTGAAGTAGGGTAGAGTGGAGTGGCCTAGAGTGGAATGACGTTGATGAGAATAGTGTAGCATGCAGTGACGTACAGTGGAGTATCGTACAGTGGAGTGACATACAGTGCAGTGTTGCAGAGCGGAATACCGTAGAGTGGAGTGTTGTGGAGTGGTGCTGGGTAGAGTTTAGTGGGGTAGACTGTAGTGCCGTACAGTGTAATAGCATACTGTGGAGTGAAATACAGTGTAATAATGTAGAGTGTAGTGGCATAGAAAGATGTTGCATAGAGTTGAGTGGAATATAGTGGAGTAGTGTAGAGTAGAGTGACAAAGAGTGCAGTGTTGTACAGTGGAATAGCATTGAGTGGGGTGGTGTAGAGTGTAGGGGCATAAAGTGGAGTAGCTATAGTGGGACCAGTGTACACTGGTGTGGGGTAGAGTGGAGTGAGTTACAGTGTAGTGGCATACTATGGAAAAGCATAGACTGGATTAGCATACAGTGGAGTGGCGTACAGTGTAGTGCTGCAGAGTTGTACACTGTAGAGTGGAGTGTTGTAGAGAGGAGCGGGGTAGAGTGTAGTTGGGTAGAGTGTAGTAGATACAGTGTAATAGCATATTGTGGAGTGGCGTACAGTGTAATAGCATAGAGTTTAGCGGCATAGAGAGGAGTGGCATAGAGTGGAGTGGCATATAGTGGAGTAGCGTACAGTGCAGTGGTGTACAGTGGAATATTGTTGAGTTTAGTTGCGTACAGTGTAGTGACAGAGAGTGGAGTGGAATATAATGGAATAGTGTGGAGCAGAGTGGCGGAGAGTACAGTATCGTGCAGTGGAATAGTGTAGAGTGTAGTAGCGTAGAGTCGAGTGACAGAGTGTAGTGGGGTAGAGCAGAGTGGTGTAGAATATAGTGATGTACAGTGTAATAGCGTACACTGGATTGTCATAGAGTGGAGTGACGTATTGTGCAGTGGCATAGAGTGGAGAGGCATACAGTGGAATAGCATACAGTGCAGTGGTGTGCACTGAAGTGGCGTATAGTGGAGTGGGATAGAGTACAATAGCGTAGAGTGTAGTGTCATAGAGTGCAGCTCAGCCCAGTGGAATAGTGTACAGAGCAGTAACATAGAGTGAAAGGGCCCGATTCACAGAACTAACTTAAGACAAAATCCTAAACTTACTACCATTTTGGTATTCACAGAAGGCACTTACTCGTTTTGGTATTCACAAAAGGCACTTACTCATTTTGGTATTCACAGAAGGCACTTACTCATTTCGGTATTCACAGAAGTTAGGAGTCCTAACTTTAGGACTCCTAAATGCCTTCTGTGAATACCGAAAGTCTTACAATTAGGATTTTTCTCAGTTTAGTAGTAGTATAGTTAGGACTCCTAACTTTAGGACTCCTAAATGCCTTCTGTGAATACCGAAAGTCTTAAAATTAGGATTTTTCTCAATTTAGTAGTAGTAAAGTTAGGACTCCTAACTTTAGGTCTCCTAAATGCCTTCTGTGAATACCGAAAGCCTTAAAATTAGGATTTTTCTCAGTTTAGTAGTAGTATAGTTAGGACTCCTAACTTTAGGACTCCTAAATGCCTTCTGTGTTTACCGAAAGTCTTAAAATTAGGATTTTTCTCAATTTAGTAGTAGTAAAGTTAGGACTCCTAACTTTAGGTCTCCTAAATGCCTTCTGTGAATACCGAAAGCCTTAAAATTAGGATTTTTCTCAGTTTAGTAGTAGTATAGTTAGGACTCCTAACTTTAGGACTCCTAAATGCCTTCTGTGAATACCGAAAGTCTTACAATTAGGATTTTTCTCAGTTTAGTAGTAGTATAGTTAGGACTCCTAACTTTAGGACTCCTAAATGCCTTCTGTGAATACCGAAAGTCTTAAAATTAGGATTTTTCTCAATTTAGTAGTAGTAAAGTTAGGACTCCTAACTTTAGGTCTCCTAAATGCCTTCTGTGAATACCGAAAGCCTTAAAATTAGGATTTTTCTCAGTTTAGTAGTAGTATAGTTAGGACTCCTAACTTTAGGACTCCTAAATGCCTTCTGTGTTTACCGAAAGTCTTAAAATTTGGATTTTTCTCAATTTAGTAGTAGTAAAGTTAGGACTCCTAACTTTAGGACTCCTAAATGCCTTCTGTGAATACAGAAAGCCTCAAAATTAGGATTTTTCTCCGTTTAGTAGTAGTAAAGTTAGGAGTCCTAACTTTAGGACTCCTAAACTGAGAAAAATCCAAATTTTAAGGCTTTCGGTATTCACAGAAGGCATTTAGGAGTCCTAAAGTTAGGACTCCTAAATTCTGTGAATACCGAAGTGAGTAAGTGTTTTCTGTGAATACCAAAATGAGTAAGTGCCTTCTGTGAATACGAAAATGATAGTAAGTTTAGGATTTTGTCTTAAGTTAGTTCTGTGAATCGGGCCCAAAAAGCGTACAGTGAAGTGGCCTAGGATGGAGTGTCATAGAATGAAGTGGTGTAGAGTATAATAGCGAGAAGTAGAGTAGTGTACAGTGGAGCGGTGTTGAGTGGAGTGGAGTAGAGTGGAGTGGTGTACAGTGGATTAGCGTTGAGTGTACTGATGTATAGTGGAGTGACGTAGAGTGGAGTGGCATAGAGTGGAGTGGCAATGGGCACAGTGGGGTAGAGTGGAGTGTGCTAATTGAAACAGACATAGCAGGAACGTGTGTGAATGGATGTGGATGTAATGTGGCAGGAATTTACATAATCAGATGCAAATGGTAATTTTTGGTAGTATGTGGTAATAGTGTGAGTAGTGTTAAAGTTATACATTTTGAAAGATGTAGTTATATATTGTGCCACGGCATACTGTGGTATTCAAAGGTTCATGCAGATGAGAAGTCAGTATGTGATTGGCTAATTGCTCTGTTTATCAAAAGTAAAAGGTAGTCATGTAGTTTTTATCAGAGTTTTGCTGCATTCTGCGATCTGCATTTCGCTGCATTCTGGATTAGGATCTTAGATATAAGTGAGTTGTAGGTTTTATTGTTGTTCAGTACCTATTACCACTTTATTAAAGTGGTAATAGATAAAGAAATGTATTTATAATTTTCTATATATTTTTATAGCAGTCTAAACTGCACACTTTTTTAAGTAACACTGTAATTTGTCGGTATTACTGCACTACTCCATAGACTTTTTATGTATATTTAAATATGTTAAAAATAGTAAACACACTTTAGTGCACTTTATGTGTAAAATACAGTGTATTTTGAATTGATAACATATTTATTTTTTTCAGTTGTTTTTGGAACTGCAGTACTCAGTACATTTCTATAAAATATACATAGAAACTTATAAATATTATTCCCTGCCTATTACCACTATATTGAAGTGGTAATAGGTAGCGGAAAAATACCAAATCAAATGTTTACCTAGATCTCAAGCCGTATCACAGAATACAGCAAACACAAGGAGATGATGGACGGAGCGCTGAAACTTTTAAGACACTCACCCCCAGTCACATAACTGGGTTGAATCCATCATCATTCTTCAGCTCACTTTGCCACCCCTGTTCAGACCCAGCTATATGCAAATTAGTCATGACCCTGTGTCTCATGGGAACAGTACACCCGAACTGCCAAGCAAGGTCTTCTGTGGACTGGAAACAAGCCTCCTGAGACCGGTTTCGGGGTAACACGGATGTGTGAGTGGGTGATCTATTGGGTGTATGGGTTCATGAGTGCATCTGCGAGAGGCTGTATGGGTGAGTGAGTGTGTGTATGGCTGTGTCAGTGAGTGAATGGATGTCTCAGTGGTATATGTGTGAGTAACTACATATGTGAACGGCAGTATATGTGAGTGTTGGAGTATATAACTAACTATATGTGAGAGTGAGTGATTGTGAGAGTGGCTGTATGCATGAGTGTGTGCTTGTGTCAGTGATTGTAGAAGAGAGTATGTATGTGTTAGTATCTGTATGAATAAGTGAGCTAATTACTAACTATAACGTCCCTGAAACCCATGTTTTTTTCAGTGAATTTCTGAGGTTTTTTAAATGCTAATTTATAACTATAACGTAGTAGTTGTGTTTGCAGAGTGGTGCAGAAATGGGGCTGGGCCTCCGACCAGTGCTCAGGAATTCTGCAGCGTAGGACTTACAGGAGGTACCAGGAGGGCTTCTTGGACCCCAAAGTCCCTCAGGAGTAAAGTGGACTTCATTCCCAAACCTGTACTGTGCCAGGAGGCGCGTTTGCAGAGTGGTGGAGAAAGGGGGCATGGCCTCCAAAGATCTCTAAGCAATACCACTGTGTGGGACTTACTGGAGGTAACAGGAGGTGTAGGTGGCCCCCAAGTTCGTCCTTGGTGGCTAACTACCCCTCACATTACCTCCAGTAAGTCCCACACAGCAGCATTGGTAAGTTCTCAAAGAAGGCCATGCCCCCTTTGCCCACCAGTCTGCAAACGCGCTCCCCATCATGCTCTTGGATAGGGATAAAAGTCCCCTTCGATGCTGGGGTTCCTCAGAGGCCAATTAGCCTACCTGACACCTCCAGTAAGCCCCAGATAGTGGGATTGCTGAGACGTGAACATAGGCCACGCCCCCTTTCTCCACCACTCTGCAAACACGCCTCTTTGCGTGCTCTTGTTTGGGGGATGAAGTCCCTATGCCTCCTGAGGTCTCTGGGGGCCAACTAACCCTCCTGTTATCTATAGTAAGCCCCACACAGCTGGATTGCTGAGAGAGGTCTGAGGCCACGCCCCCTTTTTAGACCACTCTGCAAACGTGCCTCCTGGTGCACTGCTGCTCGGGGGATGAAGTCCACTATAGTACTGAAGTCCTCAGGACACATGTGGACCTCATCGCTCCACCAGCAGTGCAACAAGAGGCGCGTTTGCAGAGTGGTGTAAAAGGGGGCATGGCCTCGGACCATCTCTCAGCAATCCCACTGTGTGGGGCTTACTGGAGGTACCTGGTGGGCTAGTTGGCCACTAAGGACCCTTAAGATTCTAGGGGACTTAATCCCCCAACCCAGAACGCGCCAGGAGGCGTGTTTGCAGAGTGGTGCAGGGAGGGGGTGTGGCCTCTGGCAAGTTGCGGGCTTTTTTTATTTTGGAAGAGGGGCTGTGTAGCCCCCCTCCCCAGGCCAATTTCGGCTCCGGGGACCCCATCCCCCGTGGCTTGGCCACATATAATCTTTTAAAATATATTTTTAATGGAGGGGGCCTCCTGAGGCCTTTATCGGGCCCCGGGCATGCCATCCCCTGGGGCCGGCCCTTACACTGTAGACCGTGGGGGAGCCACAATGCCCCCGTGGTCCCTGCCGGCTCCCCACCTTCTTCGGGAGCCGGCATTGCCTTTGGACAAAGGGAGCTGCTGACATACAGCTCCCCTTGCCCAAAAGCAATTCTGCTTTCCCTTGTAAAAGCGAGAGCAGGTTTCCTGCTCTCGCTTCCACGAAGCAAAGCAGAAGTTTGCAATGACAGGGCGGGAGCAGTGCTCCCGCCCTGCCATTGCAAACTGCAATGACCCGGGGTGGGCAGCCCGGGACATTGCTGGAGCCAGCCCTGGGTGTGGCGGTATCCAGGCCCTTTGAGGACTCCATGAGGGGGTCCGCACGGCCCCCTCCAACAGACTTAAAGCCCCGGGGAGGTGGTGGCCCCCAGTGCCGGGGGTCTGCTTCAGACCCCCGTATTTAATTTAGTCAATGCCCCGGGGAGGTTGTGGTCCCCGGGGTAGTGTGGGGGGGCAGAAGCCCCACCCCACACTTTTATTGATATTGAAGCCCTGTGGAGGTAGCAGTCGCCGGGACTTGGGGGGGGCCCGCGAGGCCTCCCCACATAATTTCAGTGATGCCTCGGGAGGTGGTGGTCTCTGGGGCAGCGTGGGGGGCAGGAGCCTCCATGCATAAATTATAAAACCCCCGGGGTGGTGGAGGTCCCGGAGCTGCGGGGGGACGCGTGCACCCCGCATAATATTAATCATGCCCCAGGGAGGTGGCGGTCCCCTGGGCTGCGGGAGCCCCCGCAGGACCCTGCATATATTTTACTTTTTGCCCCCGGTCGTGGCCCATCAGGGGGCTGATTAAAACAAAGCAACGGTCCCCGCGCTTTGATTTGTTTTTATTTTCTCGGCGGGATTCCTGCACCCAGTGCAAATCTGCCATTATCTTTTTCAATAACACAAACACTACACAAAATGTTATGCTGGGATTTACTATCCAACTCAAATCAGATTTTGCGTTGGATATTTTCCCAATGTAACTCAAAGTTATGATACAAACTTCTTTGCCTGACTTTGCGTCAAGAGGGCATTCCATGGGTGGTAGATGGTCATTTCCATGTAACCACCCATGGGTTTGGAAGCAAACCCCTATATATAGATATTGGTAGACAGGGATTTGTGCCAAAATCTTACGCCTCCTAAAGGGAGGCATAAGAAGGAGAATTCTTTTCATTTTCCTCCTACTTGCATGTGTGCTGCATTATACAGCATGCATGGAAAAAGCAGGTAAAGTTTTAAAGGATATTTGTTATACTGGAAGGGTCCCCTTTCAGTACACATCTACTCCTAACAAAATGCACACAACCTTGCACTATGGCACAAGGGTGGGGGTGTTGGCCCATGGCAACCTAAAGTGTGCTAGTGCAAGCAGAGAAGAAAACAGCCCCACATGTTAGTAGACATGGCACTGCTCTGCTTTCTCCCTTTCATGCAACGCAACACAGCAACTTTAGCTGCTGCGCTGCATTCCATACATTTTCCGTATATCTGGGCCCCGAAGTGGAGGTGAGTGTGTCACTTGTATATATCCAGGTTGCATCACCAAAAAGCCAAGTTATTCTTTCACCCAAAGTCCATAAACTCAACACATCATAGAGTTGGTCTATAGCACCTACTATTTAAGCACAAGGACCGTTATATTAAGTGTACATTTTACAGTAGTCTTTACAGACGGCTAGTAAAGGAAGAGACTTGTACCCTCCATGGAATGAGAATATTGACAGCTTATTTCTTAGATTTCGGTGATGCAGAATAACAGAAGGAAAACAAAATTATAACAAATTTCTTCATTCATCCTTCCTTGCAGTTCAGCTCATCTCTGATAGCAGCATCCCATCCTCGATTGATTCATTTAAGCTTTTACAAAGTGCGCCGCTAGCCAAAATGGTGACCTAAGGTGGCTTACCATGGTGAGAAAAGACAACGAAGCATGGGTGATATCAACAAGAGAATCCTTTCTACAGTAGATGGATTGCTCTGTGGTAGGAACGATGGAGGGAGTCCCTTCCAGAGTTTGCTGTCAAATAGGAAAAGGACCGTCTTCTGCCCTGGCTCTGTGAATCCTAGGAACCAAAGTAGGTGAAATGAAGAGGAACTAGAGGCAATGGAGGAGCTAGAAAGTGGGATGCACTAGTGCAGAAAAGCAGGTCTGGTCAAATAGTTCTTGCAACAGCAGGCATATTGGAAGGAAGGTGGTGCAGTTTGGCAAGGAAGGGAGACATATGGCCAGTGATCCAGTCCAAGGTTGCTGGTTGGCGTCTAGGCTGGGGGTCGGTCCCTGTAGGTCTGCTGTTAGCCTATACCCTTGGTGCATGCCGCCTGGCGGTTTCTTGCTTGCTGTGCTCTCCTGCTGTGCTTCTGTTCCTCCTGCTGCCTACCCTGTGGTTTGGCCGGATCGGCCCTGGTTCTTCCTTGGTGTGGTGTCTGCTTGCTGAGCCGTGGCTCATTTTGGTGCAGTCTCTCCTGGGGCTAGTTGGCTTCTTCTTGTGGCCTCTTTGCTCTGTCCTCTGGGCCTCCGGCCATCCTGCCCTACAGGCTTCTGTTCTCCCTGGTCGGCCCTGGTTGATGCCTGGTTTTGGGTCCGCCTGGGTCTGCCTGTTGCTGTGGCCTGTTCTGGTCGTCCCAGGCCTGCTTGTCGGGCGTTTGTGCCCTTTTTCGTGTCCTGGTGCCTTGTGGTTGCTGGCTCCAGGTCGGTGCTGGTTGTGCCCCTGGTGGGTTCTGGCTGAAGTTGGGTGTTCTTCTCGCCTACTGCCGGGTTGTGTTGCCTGCTGGGGTTTGGTTTCTGGTTGTCGTTTCCTTCTCCCCTCTTGTGTTTCCCTTGGTGGCTTGTTGCGCTTTGGGCTTTGCATCTCGCCTGCCGCTCCCTTTGTCTCCTGGGGGGGCTGGGTGTTGTTGTTCTTCCTTGGCCTCTGCCTTGGGTGGCCCCTTGTTCTTCGGGTGCCTGGCTCCTGTGCTCTGCCCTGTCTGCTGTGCTCTTTCCCTGCTGGTGGGTGTTGGGTGTTCGCCTCCCCTGGTGTGTGGGCCACTTTGCTGCTTCCCGCTCCTCTCGTTCCACTTTGGGGTTGCGGTTGGCTTTGCCTCGGTTCTTGGGGTCCTCTTTTGGTCCCTGCTTGGGTTCTTTCCTAGCCGCTCGTTTTCTTGGGCTTTGGCATTCTTTCTGCCTCTTGGTGCCCGGTGATTCAGGCCCTGGTGTTCTCGGTCCTGGGCTGGTCTTCTGTCCTTTCCTGTGTCGCTCCTTTGCGGCTGGCTGCTACTTCTCCTCTCTGAGTGGCCGAGCTGTGGTTGGCTGCTGTGCCTTTCCCTGTGCCCCTTCTTGGTTGGGGATTTTTTTGCCTCTCCTTCCAGGTTCTGGTGGCGCTGTGTTGGGGGCCTCCTGGCTGGCTGCCCTACCGGTTTCTCTGGCTGGCCTCTTGGGCATTTGTGGATCTCCTACTGGGTTGGGCTGTTGGCCTCCTTGTTGGTCTTTCCTGTTTTGCCCTTATACTGCTCCTCTTGGGGTTCGCCTTTGGTGGTTCCTTGGTGTCCTCCCTTCTCCTCCTGGCGGGAGGGTCAGCTCTTGGTTGGTGGTATTTCCTCCTTCCCGGTTCTGGGGTTTGGTTTCCCTGGTTCCGTGTTCGGCCTCTGTTGTTGTCTTTCTTTGTGCCCGGGTTTTGGTTGGCTCTGCTTGGGGATGTACTTCTTTGCTCTACCTGGCCTCCGTCGGGCATGTTGTAGGGCTTAGTGTCCTGGTGTCTCCTGCTTTGGGGGCGTGCCTCGGGTCTGGCCGCTTGGCCGGTTCCTGTGCTCCAGGTTCTTATCCTGGTGTGGCAGCCTTTTTGTTCCTGCGGCTCTTCGGCGTCTCGGCTGGGGTTGGCCGTTGGTCGTTCCTGCCCTCTGTCCTGGGCCTTCTGTGTGTTTCTGGACACCGGGTTCCCTGTTGCTGCTGTTGTCGGCTGTGGGTAGGGGGGGGCTCCTTGTTTGGGTTCCCTGCCTGGCAAAACCATTCTGGTACCATACTTATGCTGCACATTGTATCATATATAATCATGGGAGTCATGGCCAAACCATCCTGGTAGGTACCCCTAGTTATGCTGCACACTGTATCACATATAATGATGGAAGGCATGGCCAAACCATTCTGGTACATATAATCATGGGAGTCATGACCAAATCTTTCTATTTCCCTTAGTTGTGCCGCACAGTGTTTTCCAAGAAATCATGGGAGGAATGGCCAAACCATCCTGGTACCTCTAGCTATGCTGCACACTATCACATATAATTATAGGAGGCATGGTCAAACCATCCTGGTACCCCCTAGATATGCTGCACCCTGTATCACATATAATCATGCTATGTGGCACACTGTATCACATCTAAACTTGGGAGGCACGGTCAAACAATCCTGGTACCCCTAGTTATGCTGTACACTGCATCACAAATAATCGTGGAAAGCAGGTTCCAACCATTCTGGTAGCCTAGTTATGCTGCACACTGTATCATATATAACCGTGGAATGGATAGCCAAACCATCCTCGTACCCTAGTATTGCTGCACACTGTATCATATATAATAACGGGAGGCATGGTCCAACCATCCTGGTACCTCTAGTTATACTGTACACTGAACTAAATATAATCATGGGAGGCATGGTCGAACCATCCTGGTACCCTAATTATGCTGCACACTGTATCACACGTGATCATGGAAGGCATGGCCAAACCATCAGGGTACCCTAGTTATGCTGCACACCATAGCACATATAATCATGGGAGACTTGTCCAAACCATCCTACTATCCCTGGTTATGCGCCACACTGTACCACATATAATCATGGGAGGCATGAACCAACCATCATGGTACCCTAGTTATGCTGCACACTGTATCACATAAAATCATGGGAGGCATGGCCACATCATCCTGGTACCCCTAGCTATGCTGCACACTGTATCAAATATAATCATGGGAGGCATGGCCAAACCATCCTATTTCCCTTAGTTATGCTGCACAGTGTATGACATATAACCATGGGAGGCATGTTCAAACCATCCTGCTACCCTAGTTATGCAGCACACCGTATCATATATAATGATGTTCTGCTGCACACTGTATCACATATCATCATGGGGCGCATGGCCAAACCATCCTGACACCCTAGTTATGCTGCACATTGTATCACATATCAGCATGGGAGGCACGGCCAAACCATCCTCGCACCCTAGTTATGCTGTACACTGTATCAAATACAATCTTGGGAGGCATGGACAAACCATCCTCGTACTCTAATTTTGCTGCTCACTATAGCACATATAATCATGGGAAGCAGTGCCAAACCATTCTGGTACACCTAGTTATGCTGCACACTGTATCACATATGCTCATGGAAGGCATGGCCGAACCCTCCTGGTACCCTAGCTATGCTGCACACTATCACATATAATCATGGGAGGCATGTCCAAACCATCCTGATACCCCTGGTTGTGTGGCACGCTGTATCACACATGCTCATGGAAGGGATGGCCAAACCCTCCTGGTACCCTAGTTATGCTGCACACCATATCACATATAGTCATGGGAGACATGGTCAAACCATTCTGGCCAGAGTACACCAGCACGTCCTGCCCCGCCCCACCAAGGCAGGCAACAGCCACCTCAGATGCATACTGCTCAACACCAGCTCCGTCCACAGGCGCGCCATGGAACTCTGGGACCTGCTTGACTCATCCTCCCCGGAAGTCACTTTCCTAACAGAGACCTGATCCAACGTTGCCATAGCCATCCAGGATGGCTACAAAATCACCCGCAGGGACCGCACCAACAGACCGGGAGGAGGAATCGCCATCGTCCACAGAAATACCCTCAGAATTTCAACCAACACCGAAGACACCCTCCGCACCGCCGAACAGCCGCACTTCCAGATCCACATCGATCCCAACACCACCCTTAGAGGAATCCTTCTGTACAGACCCCCCGGACCCCAGCCACAGTTCACCGACTCCATCACAGACGCCGTCAGCTCGCACGCCCTGGCCTCCACAGACTACATCCTCCTCGGAGACCTGAACTTCCACCTCAAGAACACCAATGACAGAAACTCCACCACCCTACTGGACAACCTTGCCAACCTCGGCCTCAAACAGCTCATCACAACACCCACCCAGTCCGCCGGACACACGCTCGACCCCATTTTCTCCGCCAGCAGCCATGTCTCCGTCAGCCACACCACTGAACTCCACTGGACCGACCACCGCTGCATCCACTTCTCCTTCATGAAAACCACCGCACACAACCACTAGCAAAGAATCCCCCACCGCAGCTGCAACAAGGTCACCGAAAACCAGCTAATCACCATCCTCGCCCGAGACCCATCAACCGACAATACCGAAACACCGACACAGCCGCCCGCAAGCTAAGGCAATGGATCGACGACTGCGCCAACACTCTCGCCCCGATCAAGAAACCCCTAAACAGACTCACCGACAGAAGAGTCATCTGGTTCACCGCCGACCTCCAGACATCCAAGCAGACCTGCCAAAGACTAGAGAAGAAATGGCGCCACAAGCAAACACCGGACAACCATGCAGCCCTCAAGATTGTCAGCCGCAGACACCACCAACTCATCCGAACGGCCAAAAGGACCTCCTTCAAGGAACGCATCGACAACAACGCACACAACAGCAAAGAGCTTTTCAAAATCGTGAAGGAACTCGCCAACCCCAGCTCCAGCTCCAACGACATCCCGCCGTCACAAGACCTCTGCGACTCTCTAGCAACCTTCTTCCACCGCAAGATCGCAGATATCCACAACAGCTTCAACTCCCAGACCTCTCCAACAGACGCCAACACCCCAGACTCACCACCCCCCAGTCACACCAGCCACCTGATCTCCTGGAACCACGTAAACGACGAAGACACCACCAAGACCATGAACGCCATCCACTCCGGCTCACCATCAGACCCCTGCCCCCATCACATCTTCAACAGCGAGCTCCATCATCGCACCCCAACTCCGTAAGATCTTCAACAGCTCATTTGAGACTGCCACCTTCCCAGAAAGCTGGAAACACGCAGACATCAACGCCTTACTCAAGAAACCCATGGCAGACCCAAAGGACCTCAAGAACCTCCGGCCCATCCCCCTGTTCCCATTCCCGCCAAAAGTCATCGAGAAAATCGTCAATCGACAACTGACCCAATTCCTCGAAGAGAACAACACCTTGGACTCATCCCAATCCGGATTCCGCAGCAACCACAGCACCAAAACTGCCCTCATCACCGCCACCGACGACATCAGGGCCCTGCTGGACAATGGCAAAACCGCGGCCCACATCCTCCTGGACCTCTCAGCCGCCTTCGACACCGTCTGCCACCACACCCTTCACACATGCCTCTACAACGCAGGGATATGCAACAAAGCCCTGGACTGGATCCCCTCCTTCCTCACCAACAGAACCCAGAGAGTCCGCCTCCCTCCATTCCGATCCGAAGCCACCAAGATCACCTGCGGCGTAAACCAAGGATCATCCCTCAGCCCGACCCTCTTCAACGCCTACATGACACCGCCCGCCAACATCGTCCAGTCGCACAACCTTAACATAGTCTCATACGCTGATGACACCCAGCTGATCCTCTCCCTCACCAAAGACTCCGCCACCGCCAAAACCAACTTCCATGAAGGGATGAAGGCCGGCGCCGAATGGATGAAGAGCAGTCGCCTGAAACTGAACTCGGACAAGACGGAGGTCCTCATCCTCGGCTCCACTCCCTCCGCCGAGGACGACTCCTGGTGGCCGGCTTTGCTGGGAACTGCGCCGACACCCACCGACCACGCACGCAACCTGGGGTTCATCCTGGACTCTTCTCTGTCAATGACCCAAAAAGTCAACGCCGTCTCTTCCTCCTGCTTTAACACCCTCCGTATGCTTCGCAAGATCTACAGATGGATCCCCACCGGAACCAGAAGAACGGTCACCCAGGCCCTCGTCCCCAGGAGGCTGGACTACGGAAACACCCTCTATCCGGGAACACCGGCCAAACTCCAGAAGAGACTCCAAAGCATACAGAACGCATCCGCACGCCTCACCCTCGACATCCCCCGCCACAGCCACATCACCGCCCACCTGAGGGACATGCACTGACTCTCCGTCAACAAGAGGATCACCTTCAAGCTCCTCACTCACGCTCACAAAGCTCTCCACGACGCTGGACAAGCATACCTCAACAAGCAACTCACCTTCTACACCCCCAACCGCCAGTTCCACTCTGCTGACCTCGCCCTCGCCACTGTCCCGCGCATCCACCGAACAACCACCGGTGGCAGATCCTTCTCCCACCTCGCCGCCAAGACATGGAACACTCTCTCCATCCACCTACGACAGACCCAGGACCTGCTGACCTTCAGGAGACTCCTAAAGACCTGGCTGTTCGATCAGTAGCTGCTCCCCCCCCCCTCAGCGTCTTGAGACCCTCACGGTTGAGTAGCGCGCTTTACAAATGTTTGATTGATTGATTGATTGATTGATACTTCTGGTTATGTGTCACACTGTACCACATATAATCAAGGGAGGCATAAACAAACCATCATGGTACCCTAGTTATGCTGCACACTGTATCATATATAATCATTGGAGGCATAGCCAAACCATCTTGGTTCCCTAGTTTTGCTGCATACTGTATCACATATAATCATGGGAGACATGGCTAAACCATTCTGGTACCCCCAGTTATGCTGCACACTGTATCATATACAATCATGGGAGGCATAGCCAAACCATCTTGGTTCCCTAGTTATGCTGCACACTGTATCACATATAATCATAGAAAGCATGGCTAAAAACCATCCTGGTACCGCTAGTTATGCTGCACACTGCATCACATATAATCATGGGAGGCATGGCCCAACCCTCCTTGTACCCTAGTTATGCTGCACACAGTATCACATATAATTGTGGAAAGCATGGCCCAACTATCCTCGTCCCCATAGTCACGCTGCACACTGTAGCACATATAATCATGGGAGGCATGGCCCAACCATCCTGGTACCCAAGTTATGCTGCACACTGTAGCACACATAATCATGGGAGGCATGGCCAAACCATCCTCTTATTCCTAGTTATGCTGCTCACTGTCATATATAATGCATGGGAGGCATGGCCCAACAACCCTGGTACTCTAGTTATGCTGCTCACTTTATCACATATAATCACAGGAGGCATGGCCAAACCATCCTGGTACCCTAGTTATGCTGCACACTGTATCACATATAATCATGGAAAGCATGGCAAAACTATCAGGGTACCTTAGTTATACTGCACACTGTATCAAATATAATCATGAGAGGCATGGCCTAACCATCCCCGTACCCCTAGTTATGCTGCACACTGTATCAGATATAATCATGGGAGGCATTGCCAAATCACAAGTTATACCGCACACTGTAGCACATATAATCATGGAAGGCTTGGCCCAACCATCCTGGTACATATAATCATGGGAGGCATGGCCAAACCATCCTGGTTCCTTAGTTATGCTGCTCACTGTATCACATATAATCATGTTATGCTGCTCACTGTATCACATATAATCATAGAAACCATGCCAAACCATCATGGTACCCTAGTTATGCTGCACACTGTATCACACGTGATCATAGGAGGAATGGTCAAACCCTCCTGGTACCCTAGTTATGCTGCACAGTGTATCACATATAATCATGTTATGTTGCACACTGTATCACATATAATCATGGAAGGCATGGCCAAACAATCCTGGTACCCCTAGTTATGCTGCACAATGAATCACATACAATCATGGAAAGCATGTCCCAACCGTCCTGGTACCATAATTATGCAGCACATTGTATCACATATATTCATGGGAGGCATGTCCCAACCGTCCTGGTACCCCTAGCTATGGTGCACACTCGATGACATATAATCATGGGAGGCATTGCCAACCCGTCCAGCAAACCCTAGCTCTGCTGCCCCCTGTATGACATATAATGGTCATGGGTGGCATGGCCAACCTGCCCTGACACCCCTAGCTCTGCTGCCCACTGTATGACTTGTAATGACCATTGGAGTCATGGCCAACCCACCCTGGTATTCCTAGCTCTGCTGCCCACTGTATCTCATATAATGGTCATGGGAGGCATGGCCAACCCGTCCTGGTACCCCTAGCTCTGCTGCCCACTGTATGACATATAACCGCCATGGGAGGCATGGCCAACCCGTCTTGGTACCCTTAGCTCTGGTGCCCACTGTGTGACATATTAGGAACATGGGAGGCATGACCAACCCGTGCTGGTACCCCTAGATATGCTGCCCATCGTATGCCATATAAGAGCTCCTGGCAGTCATGGCCACACTGCCCTGGTACCCCTGGCTATGCTTCCCATTGTATGGCATATAAGAGATCATGGCAGGCATGGCTAAACCTTCCAGGTACCCCAGTCTATGCTGTCCATTGTAAGGCATACACAAGATCATGGCATGCATGGCCAGACTCCAGACTGTCAGGGAACACCTGGTTATGCTGCCCACTGTATGGAATATAAGACATTATGGAAGGCATGGCCACACCATACTGGTACCCCTGGCTATGAGGTCCACTGCATGGCATATAAGAAATCAGGGAAGGCATGGCTTCACTGTCCTGGTACCCCTGGTTATGGTGCCCACTGTATGGCATATAATGATCATGGCATGCATGGTCACACTGTCCTGGTACCCCAGACTATGCTGCCCACTGTAAGAGCTCCTGGCAGGCCTGGCCAAACCTTCCCGGTACCCCTGGCTATGATGTCCACTGTACGGCATGACCAAACCGACCTGGTGCTCATGGCTATGCTGCCCACTGTACGACATATAAGAGATCATGGCAGGCATGGCCACCTCGTCTTGATACCCCAGGCTATGCTGTCAAATGTATGGCATATAAGAGATCATAGCAGGCATGGCCACACCATCCTGGTACCCCTGGCTATACTGCCCACTGTATGGCATATACGAGATCATGGGAGGCATGGCCACACCATCCTGGTAACCCTGGCTATGCTGCCCACTGTGTGTCATATAATAGATCATGGAAGACATGGCCAAACCTTCTTCATACCCCTGGCTATGCTGCCCATTGTATGGCATATAATCATCATGGCAGGCATAGCCACACTGTCCTGGTACCCCTAGCTATGCTGCCCTTTGTATGGCATATATTCATCATGGCAGGCATAGACAAACCGTCCTGGTACCCCTGGCTATGCTGCCCTTTGTATGGCAAATAATAGATAATTTAAGGCATGGCCAAACCGTCCGGGTACCCCTGGCTATGCTGCCCACTGTACGCCATATAAGAGATCATGGCAGGCATGTCCACACCTTTCTGGTACCGCAGCATATGCAGCCCACTGCACCTCATATAAGAGATCATGGCAGGTATGGCCACACCTTCCTAGTGCCCCTGGCTATACTGCTCACTGTATAGCATATAGAAGGCTGTGGCAGGCATGGCCAAACCGTCCTGGTACCCCTGGCTATACTGCCAACAGTATGGCATATAGGAGATCATGGCAGGCATGGCCACACCGTCCTGGTAAACCTGGCTATGCTACCCACTGTATGGCATATAATAGATAATTGCAGGCATGGCCACTCAGTCCTGGTACCTCTGGCTATGCTGCCCACTGTATGGCATATAAGAGATCATGGCAGACATAGCTTTCCTGCCTACTATATGGCATATAAAAGACCATGGCAGGCATGGCCACACCACCGTGGTACCCCTGGCTATGCTGCCCTCTGTATGCCATATAATGATCATGGCAGGCATGGCCAAACCGTCCTGGTACCCCTGGCTATGCTGCCCACTGTATGGCATATAATGATCATGGCAGGCATAGCCACTCTGTCTTGGTACCCCTGTCTATTCTGCCAACTGTATGGCATAATGATCATGGCAGGCATGGCCACACTGCCCTGGTACCCCTGGCTATGCTGTCCACTGCATGGTATATAATAATAATGGCAGGCATGGCCACTCCGTCCTGGTACCCATGGCTATGCTGCCCACTGTATGGAATATGAGTGGTGATGACATGCATAGTCACACTGTCCTGGCACCCCTGTCTATGCTGCCAACTCTATAACATAGGAGAGGTCATGGCAGGCATGGCTGCACTAGCCTGGTTCCCCTGGCTATGCTGCCCACTTTATGGCATATGAGAAGTCATGGCATGCATAGTCACACCGTCCTGGCACCCCTTTCTATTCTGCCAACTGTAAGGCATATAATGATCATGGCAGGCATGGCCACTCCGTCCTGGTACCCTTGTCTATTCTGCCAACTGTATGGCATATAATGATCATGGTAGGCATGGCCACACAGACCTGGTACCCCTGGCTATGCTGCCCACTGTGTGGCATATAAGAGATCATGTCAGGCATGCCCACACCGTCCTGGTACCCCTGGGTATGCGGCCCACTGTATGGCATATGAAATGTCATGGCAGGCATGGCCATACTGTCCTGGTACCCCTGGCTATGCTACCAACTGTATGGTATAAGGGAGATCATGGCAGGCATGGCCACCCCATCCTGGTAAACCTGGCTATGCTACCCACTATATGGCATATAAGAGAGAATTGCAGGCATGGCCACGCCGGCCTGGCTCCCCTGGCTATGCTGCCCACCGTATGGCATGTGAGAGGTCATGGCATGCATAGTCACACCGTCCTGGCACCCCTGTCTATGCTGCCAACTCTATAACATAGGAGAGGTCATGGCAGGCATTGCCACACTGTCCTGGCACCCCTGGCTATGCTGCCCACACTATGACATATAATAGATCATGACAGGTATGGCCACACAGTCCAGGTACCCCAGGGCAGGTGGCCATGCCTGCAATTCTTTCTTATATGCCATACAGTGTGTATCATTGCCAGGTTTACCAGGAAGGGGTGGCCATGCCTACAATGATCTCCTATATGCAATACAGTTGGAAGCATAGCCAGGGGTACCAGGACAGCATTGGCCATGCCTGCCATGACCTCTTATATGCTATAGAGTTGGCAGCATAGCCAGAGTACCAGGGCAGTGTGGCCCTGACTGCCATGACCCCTTATATTCCATAGAGTGGGCAGCATAGCCAGGGGTACCAGGATGGTGTGGCCATGCCTGCCATGGTATTTATGCTACATTGAGTAGAGTGTAATTATGTGGCATGTAATTATGTGGTACTGAGTGGTATGTAAAGTGTATTTATTTTGCACTGAGTGGAGTGTAATTATGTGGTGTGTAACTATGTCGCACTGAGTGGTATTATGTGGAGTGTATTTATGTTCCATTGAGCGAAGTGTAATTACCTGGCGTGTAATTATGTGGCACAGTGTTCTTATGTGGAGTGTATTTATGTTGCATTGAATCGAGTTGATTTATGTGACGTGTATTTATGTGGTACTGAGCTGTATTATGTGGATTGTATTTATGTTGCATTGAGTAGAGTGTCATTATGTGGTGTGTAATTATGTGGCAATGAGTGGTATTATGTGGAGTGTATTTATGTCGCATTGAATAGTGTAATTACTTGGTGTGTAATTATGTGGTACTGAGTGGTATTATGTGGAGTGTATCTATTTTGCATTGAGTAGAGTGTAATTATGTGACGTGTTATTATGTGGCACTGTGTGGTATTATGTGGAGTGTATTTATGTTGCATTGAGTAGAGTGTAATTATGTGGCACTGAGTGGTATTATGTGGAGTGTATTTATGTTTGATTGAATAGAGTGTAATTACGTGGTGTGTAATTATGTGGCACTGAGTGGTATTTGGAGTGTCTGTTGCATTGAGTGCAGTATAATTATGTAGCATGTAATTATGTGGCACTGAGTGGTATTAGGTAGAATGTATTTATGTTGCATTGACTAGAGTGTAATTATGTGGCATGTAATTATGTGGTACTGAGTGGTATGTAAAGTGTATTTATTTTGCACTGAGTGGAGTGTAATTATGTGGTGTGTAACTATGTCGCACTGAGTGGTATTATGTGGAGTGTATTTATGTTCCATTGAGCGAAGTGTAATTACCTGGCGTGTAATTATGTGGCACAGTGTTCTTATGTGGAGTGTATTTATGTTGCATTGAATCGAGTTGATTTATGTGACGTGTATTTATGTGGTACTGAGCTGTATTATGTGGATTGTATTTATGTTGCATTGAGTAGAGTGTAATTATGTGGTGTGTAATTATGTGGCAATGAGTGGTATTATGTGGAGTGTATTTATGTCGCATTGAATAGTGTAATTACTTGGTGTGTAATTATGTGGTACTGAGTGGTATTATGTGGAGTGTATCTATTTTGCATTGAGTAGAGTGTAATTATGTGACGTGTTATTATGTGGCACTGTGTGGTATTATGTGGAGTGTATTTATGTTGCATTGAGTAGAGTGTAATTATGTGGCACTGAGTGGTATTATGTGGAGTGTATTTATGTTTGATTGAATAGAGTGTAATTACGTGGTGTGTAATTATGTGGCACTGAGTGGTATTTGGAGTGTCTGTTGCATTGAGTGCAGTATAATTATGTAGCATGTAATTATGTGGCACTGAGTGGTATTAGGTAGAATGTATTTATGTTGCATTGACTAGAGTGTAATTATGTGGCATGCAATTATGTGGCACTGAGTGGTATTATGTGGAATATCGTTATGTTGCATTTAGTAGAGTATAATTATGTGGCATGTAATTATGTGGCACTGATTATTATTATGTGGAGTGCATGTTGCATTGAGTGCAGTGTAATTATGTTGCATATAATTATGTGGCACAGAGTGGTATTATGTTGAGTGTATTTATGTTGCATTGACTAAAGTGTAAATATGTGGCATGTAATTATGTGGCACTGAGTGGTATTATGTGGAATGTATTTATGTTGCATTTAGTAGAGTGTAATTATGTGGCATGTATTATGTGATACTGAGTGGTATGTAAAGTATATTTATGTTGCATTAAGTACAGTGTAATTATGTGGCGTGTAACTATGTCACACCTAGTGGTATTTTGAGGAGTGTATTTATGTTGCATTGAGTGGAGTGTGATTATGTGGCATGTAATTATGTGGTACTGAGTGTTATGTAAAGTGTATTTATGTTGCATTGAGTAGAGTGAAATTATGTGGTGTGTAATTATGTGGCACAGTGTTATTACGTGGAGGGTATTTATGTTGCATTGAATAGAGTGTAATTATGTGACTTGTAATTATGTGGTACTGAGTGCTATTATGTGGAGTGTATGTATGTGGCATTGAGTAGAGTGTAATTATGTGGGCTGTAAATATGTGGCACTGAGTGGTATTATGAGGAGTGAATTTATTTTGCATTGAATAGAGAGTAATTACCTGGTGTGTAATTATATGGTTCTGAGTGGTATTCTGTAGAGTGTATTTATTTTGCAATGAATAGAGAGTAATTACGTGGTGTGTAATTATGTGGTACTGAGTGGTATTCTGTGGAGTGTATTTATATTGCATTGAGTAGAGTGTAATTATGTGATGTGTAATTATGTGGTACTGAGTGGAATTATCTTGAGTGTATTTATGTTGCATTGAGTAGAGTGTAAATTTGTGGCGTGTAATTATGTGGCACTGAGTTGTATTATATGGAGTGTATTTCTGTTGGATTGAGTAAAGTGTAATTATGTGGCACTGAGTGGTATTATGTGGAGTGTATTTATGTTGCAGTGAGTAGAGTGTAAGTATGTGGCTTGTAATTATGTGGTTCTGAGTAGCATGTGGGGTGTATTTATGTTGTATTGAGTAAAGCAAAAAAAACAGTAGATGGACAGAATGCAGAACAATGTCATACATTCACCCCAGTACAGAGATCTGGGCCTAAATCCATAGTTTTTTTGCTCACCATGCCGTTCCAGTTTGAACAGAGCCATATGCAAATCAGTCTTGACCCTGTGCCTCATGGGAACAGTCCAGCCCGAACTGCCAAGCCAGGTCCTCCCTGGACTGGAAACTAGCATCCTAGGAACGGTTTCGAGGTTTCACCCCTCAGCAGCCAGGATAGCTTGATTCCAGTGGCATGGAGAGCACGGGACCCACGTCTGGGCATACCCTTCCCACTCGGAGTGACAAATGCAAAAACAACAATAGATGGACAGAATGCAGAACAATGTCATACATTCACCCCAGTACAGAGATCTAGGCCTAAATCCATCGTTTTTTTGCTCACTATGCCGTTCCAGTTTGAACCCAGCCACATGCAAATCAGTCTTGACCCTTTGCCTCATGGGAACAGTCCAGCCCGAACTGCCAAGCCAAGTCCTCCCTGGACTGGAAACAAGCATCCTGACCGGTTTCGGGGTTTCACCTCTCTTCATCCAGGATAGCTTGATTCCAGTGGCATGGAGAGCACGGGACCCACGTCTGGGCATACCCTTCCCACTCGGGGTGACAAATGCAAAAACAACAGTAGATGGACAGAATGCAGAACAATGTCATACATTCACCCCAGTACACACATCTGGGCCTAAATCCATCGTTTTTTTGCTCACGTCCATCATCTTGTGTGTTTTGCTGTTCGCCCTATGTGGGAAGGGTATGCCCAGACTTGGGTCCCGTGCTCACTACGCCACTGGAGTAAAGCTATCCTGGCTGAAGACGGGTGAAGCCCCGAAATCGGTCCTAGTATGCTTGATTCCGGTCCAGGGAAGACATGGCTTGGCAGTTCGGTCTGGGGGTGAATGTTTTGCCAATGTGCAACATTCCGTCCATCATCTTGTGTGTTTTGCTGTTTGCCCTATGGGGGAAGGTTATGCCCAGATGTGGGTCCCATGCTCACTACGCCACTGGAGTCAAACTATCCTGGCTGAAGAGGGGTGAAACCCCGAAACCGGTCCTAGGATGCTTAATTCCGGTCCAGGGAAGACATGGCTTGGCAGTTCGGGCTGGACTGTTACCATGAGGCACAGGGTCAAGACTGATTTGCATATGGCCATGTCTGAACTGGGGTGGCATGGTGAGCGAAATAACGATGGATTAAACCCAGATCTGTGACTGGGGGTGAATGTTTTGCCAATGTGCAACATTCCGTCCATCATCTTGTGTGTTTTGCTGTTCGCCCTATGTGGGAAGGGTATGCCCAGACGTGGGTCCCGTGCTCGCTACGCCACTGGAGTCAAGCTATCCTGGCTGAAGAGGGGTGAAACCCCAAAACCGGAACTAGGATGCTTGATTCCGGTCCAGGGAAGACATGGCTTGGCAGTTCGGGCTGGACTGTTCCCATGAGGCACAGGGTCAAGACTGATTTGCATATGGCCATGTCTGAACTGGGGTGGCGTGGTGAGCAAAATAACGATGGATTAAACCCAGATCTGTGACTGGGGGTGAATGTTTTACCAATGTGCATTATTCCGTCCATCATCTTGTGTGTTTTGCTGTTCGCGCTATTTGGAAGGGTATGCCCTGGCGTGGGTCCAGTGCTCGCTACGCCACTGGAGTCAAGCTATCCTGGCTGAAGAGGGGTGAAACCCTGAAACCGGTCCTAGGATGCTTGATTCCGGTCCAGGGAAGACATGGCTTGGCAGTTTGGGCTGGACTGTTCCCATGAGGCACAGGGTCAAGACTGGTTTGCATATGGCCATGTCTGAACTGGGGTGGCGTGGTGAGCAAAATCAGATGGATTAAACCCAGATCTGTGACTGGGGGTGAATGTTTTGCCAATGTGCAACATTCCGTCCATCATCTTGTGTGTTTTGCTGTTCGCCCTATGTGGGAAGGGTATGCCCAGACGTGGGTCTCGTGCTCACTATGCCACTGGAGTCAAGCTATCCTGCCTCAAGAGGGGTGAAACCCCGAAACCGGTCCTAGGATGCTTGATTCCGGTCTAGGGAAGACATGGCTTGGCAGTTCGGGTTGGACTGTTCCCATGAGGCACAGGGTCAAGACTGATTTGCATATGGCCATATCTGAACTGGGGTGGTGTGGTGAGCAAAATAACGATGGATTAAACCCAGATCTGTGACTGGGGGTGAATGTTTTGCCACTGTGCAACATTCCGTCCATCATCTTATGTGTTTTGCATGTAACTATGTCACACTGAGTGGTATTATGTGAAATGTATTTATGTTGCATTGAGTAGAGTGTAATTATGTGGCATGTAATTATGTGACACAGTGGTATTTTGTGGTGTATTTATGTTGCATTGAACAGCGTGTATTTATGTGACGTGTAATTATGTGGTACTGAGTGGTATTATGTGGAGTGTATTTAGGTTGCATTGAGTAGAGTGTAATTATGTGGTGTGTAAATATGTAGCACTGGGTGGTATTATGTGGAGTGTATTTATGTTGCATTGAATAGAGTGTTATTACATGGTGTGTAATTATATGGTACTGAGTGGTATTATGTGGAGTGTATTCATATTGCATTGAGTAGAGTGTAATTATGTGGCGTGTTATTACGTGGCACAGAGTGGTATTATGGGGAGTGTATTTATGTTGCATTGAGTAGAGTGTAAGTATGTGGGGTGTAATTATGTGGCACTGAGTGGTATTATGTGGAGTGTATTTTTGTTTGAATGAATTGAGTGTAATTACCCCTATGTGGGAAGGTTATGCCCAGACGTGGGTCCTGTGCTCACTACGCCACTGGAGTCAAGCTATCCTGGCTGAAGAGGGGTGAATCCCCGAAACCGGTCATAGGATGCTTGATTCCGGTCCAGGAAAGACATGGCTTGGCTGTTCGGGCTGGACTGTTCCCATGAGGCACAGGGTCAAGACTGATTTGCATATGGCCATGTCTGAACAGGGGTGGCGTGGTGAGCAAAATAACGATGGATTAAACCCAGATCTGTGACTGGGGATGAATGTTTTGCCAAAGTGCAACATTCCGTCCATCATCTTGTGTGTTTTGCTGTTCGCCCTATGTGGGAAGGGTATGCCCAGACATGGGTCCCGTGCTCCCTACACCACTGGAGTCAAGCTCTCCTGGCTGAAGAGGGGTGAAGCCCCGAAACCGGTCCTAGGATGCTTGATTTCGGTCCAGGGAAGACATGGCTTGGTAGTTCGGGCTGGACTGTTCCCATGAGGCACAGGGTCAAGACTGATTTGCATATGGCCATGTCTTAACTGGGGTGGCGTGGTGAGCAAAATAACAATGGATTAAACCCAGATCTGTGACTGGGGGTGAATGTTTTGCCAATGTGCAACATTCTGTCCATCATCTTGTGTGTTTTGCTGTTCCCCCTATGTGGGAAGGGTGTGCCCAGACGTGGGTCCCATGCTCACTACGCCACTGGAGTCAAACTATCCTGGCTGAAGAGGGGTGAAACCCCGAAACCGGTCCTAGGATGCTTGATTCCGGTCCAGGGAAGACATGGCTTGGCAGTTCGGGCTGGACTGTTCCCATGAGGCACAGGGTCAAGACTGATTTGCATATGGCCATTTCTGAACTGGGGTGGCGTGGTGAGCACAATAATGATGGATTAAATCCAGATCTGTGACTGGGGGTGAATGTTTTGCCAATGTGCAACATTCCGTCCATCATCTTGTGTGTTTTGCTGTTTGCCCTATGGGGGAAGGGTATGCCCAAACGTGGGTCCCGTGCTCACTACGCCACTGGAGTCAAGCTATCCTGGCTGAAGAGGGGTGAAACCCCGAAACCGGTCCTAGGATGCTTGATTCCGGTCCAGGGAAGACATGGCTTGGCAGTTCGGGCTGGACTGTTCCCATGAGGCACAGGGTCAAGACTGATTTGCATATGGCCATCTCTGAACTGGGGTGGCGTGGTGAGCAAAATAATGATGGATTAAACCCAGATCTGTGACTGGGGGTGAATGTTTTGCCAATGTGCAACATTCCGTCCATCATCTTGCATGTTTTGCATGTAACTATGTCACACTGAGTGGTATTATGTAAAATGTATTTATGTTGCATGGAGTAGAGTGTAATTATGTGGCATGTAATTATGTGACACTGTGGTATTATGTGGTGTATTTATGTTGCATTGAACAGTGTGTATTTTTGTGACGTGTAATTATGTGGTACTGAGTGGTATTATGTGGAGTGTATTTAGGTTGCATTGAGTAGAGTGCAATTATGTGGTGTGTAAATATGTGGCACTTGGTGGTATTATGTGGAGTGTATTTATTATGCATTGAATAGAGTGTTATTACGTGTTGTGTAATTATATGGTACTGAGTGGTATTATGTGGAGTGTATTTATATTGCATTGAGTAGAGTGTAATTATGTGGCGTGTTATTACGTGGCACATGGTGGTATTATGGGGAGTGTATTTATGTTGCATTGAGTAGAGTGTAATTATGTGGTGTGTAATTATGTGGCACTGAGTGGTATTATGTGGAGTGTATTTTTGTTTGAATGAATTGAGTGTAATTACATGGTGTGTAATTATGTGGCACTGAGTGGTATTTCGAGTGCATGTTGCACTGAGTACAGTGTAATTATGTAGCATATAATTATGTGGCACTGAGTGGTATTATGTTGAGTGTATTTATGTTGTATTGACTAGATTGTAATTATGTGACATGTAATTATGTGGCACTGAGTGTTATTATGTGGAATGTTTTTATGTTGCATTTAGTAGAGTGGAATTATGTGGCATGTAAGTATGTGGCACTGATTGGTATTGTGTGGAGTACATGTTGCACTGAGTGCAGAGTAATTTTGTGGCATATAATTATGTGGCACTGAGTGGTACTATGTGGAGTGTATTGATGTTGCATTGAGTAGATTGTAATTATTTGGAATGTAAATAAATGGCACTGAGTGTATTTATGTTACATTGACCAGAGTGTAATTATGTAGCATATAATTATGTGGTACTGAGTGGTATGTAAAGTGTATTTATGTTGCACTGAGTAGAGTGTAATTAAGTGGTGTGTAATTATGTGGCGTGTAACTATGTCGCACTTTGTGTTATTTTGTGGAGTGTATTTATGTTGCATTAAGTAGAGTATAATTATGTGGCATGTAATTATGTGGTACAGTGGAATTAGGTGGAGTGTATTTTGTTGCATTGAATAGAGTGTAATTTTTGTGACATGTAATTATGTGGTACTGAGTGGTATTATGTTGAGTGTATGTATGTTGCATTGAGTAGAGTGTAAATAGTTGGCGTGTAATTATGTGACACTGAGTGGTGTTATTTGGAGTGTATTTATTTTGCATTGAGTAGTGTAATTATGTGGCGTGTAATTATGTGGCACTGAGTGGTATTATGTTGAGTGTATTTATGTTGCATTGAGTAGAGTGTAAATATGTGGCATGGAATTATGTGACACTGAGTGGTATTATATGGAGTGTATTTATGTTGCATTGGGTAGGGTATAATTATGTGGCATGTAATGATGTGTCACTGGGTGGTATTATGTGCAGTGTATTTATGTTGAAGTGAGTAGAGTATAATTATGTGGCTTGTAATTATGTGGTGCTGAGAAGTATGTGGGGTACATTTATGTTGCATTGAGTAGAGTGTAATTATGTGACATGTAACTATGTCACACTGAGTGGTATTATGTGGAGTGTATTTATGTTGCATTGAATAGAGTGTAATTGCATGGTGTGTAATTATGTGGTACTGAATGGTATTATGTGGAGTGTATGTTGCATTCAGTGGAGTGTAATTATATGGCATGTAATTTTGTGGCATTGAGTGGTAGTTGGAGTGTATGTTACATTGAGTGCAGTGTAATTATGTAACATATCATTATGTGGCACTGAGTGGTATTATGTGGAGTGTATTTATGTTGCATTCAGTGCAGTGTAATAATGTGGCATATAATAATGTGGCACTGAGTGGTATTATGTGGAATGTATTTATGTTGCATTAAGTAGAGTCTAATTATATGGGATGTAAATATGTGGCACTGAGTGTATTTATGTTGTATTAAGTAAAGTGTAATTATGTGGCATGTACATAAGTCATGCTGAGTGCTATGTGGAGTGTATTTATGTTGCATTGAGTAGAGTAATTATGAGGCATGTAACTATGTCGCACTGAGTGGTATTTTGTGGAGTGTATTTATGATGCATTGAGAAGAGTGTAATTATGAGGTGTGTAATTATGTGGTACAGTGTTATTATGTGGAGTGTATTTATGTTGCATTGAATGTAGCGTAATTATGTGACATGTAATTATGTGGTACTGAGTGGTATTATGTGGAGTGTATTTTTGTTGCGTTGAGTAGACAGTAATTAGGGGGTGTGTAATTATGTGGCACTGAGTGGTATTATGTGAAGTATATTTATGTTGCATTGAACAGAGTGTAATTACGAGGTGTCTAATTATGTGGTACTGAGTGGTATTATGTGGAGTGTATTTATGTTGCATTGAATAGAGTGTAATTATGTGACGTGTAATTATGTGGTACTGAGTGCTATTCTGTGAGTGTATTTATGTTACATTGAGTAGAGTGTAAAATATGCGGTGTGTCATTATGTCGCACTGAGTTGTACTATATGGAGTGTATTTATGTTGCATTGAGTAGAGTGTAATTATGTGGAGTGTAATTATATGCCACTGAGTGGTAATATTTGGAGTTTATTTATGTTGCATTGAGTAGAGTGTAACTACTTGGTCTGTAATTATGAGGCACAGTGTTATTATGTGGATTGTATTTATGTTGCATTGAGTAGAGTGTAAAATATGCGGTGTGTCATTATGTGGCACTGAGTTGTACTATAAGGAGTGTATTTATGTTGCATGGAGTAGAGTGTAATTATGTGGAGTGTAATTATATGCCACTGAGTGGTAATATTTGGAGTTTATTTATGTTGCATTGAGTAGAGTGTAATTATGTGGTCTGTAATTATGTGGCACTAAGTGGTATTATGTGGAGTGTATTTATTTTGCATTTAATAGAGAGTAATTACGTGGTGTGTAATTATGTGGTACTGAGTGGCATTCTGTGGAGTGTATTTATATTGCATTGAGTAGAGTGTACTTATGTGTAATTATGTGGTACTGAGTGGAATTATCTTGAGTGTATTTATGTTGCATTGAGTAGAGTGTAAATTTGTGGCGTGTAATTATGTGTAACTGAGTTGTATTATATGGAGTGTATTTCTGTTGGATTGAGTAAAGTGTAATTATGTGGCACTGAGTGGTATTATGTGGAGTGTATTTATGTTGCAGTGAGTAGAGTGTAAGTATGTGGCTTGTAATTATGTGGTTCTGAGTAGCATGTGGGGTGTGTTTATGTTGTATTGTGTAAAGTGTAATTATGTGGCGTGTAACTATGCAAAAACAACAGTAGATGAACAGAATGCAGAACAATGTCATACATTCACCCCAGTACAGAGATCTGGGCCTAAATCCATTGTTTTTTTGCTCACCATGCCGTTCCAGTTTGAACCTTGCCATATGCAAATCAGTCTAGATCCTGTGCCTCATGGGAACAGTCCAGCCCGAACTGCCAAGCCAAGTCCTCCCTGGACTGGAAACAAGCATCCTAGGACCGGTTTCGGGGTTTCACCCCTCTTTAGCCAGGATAGCTTGATGCCAGTGGCATGGAGAGCACGGGACCCACGTCTGGGCATACCCTTCCCACTCGGGGTGACAAATGCAAAAACAACAGTAGATGGACAGAATGCAGAACAATGTCATACATTCACCCCAGTACAGAGATATGGGCCTAAATCCATCGTTATTTGCTCACTATGCCGTTCCAGTTTGAACCCATCCACATGAAAATCAGTCTTGACCCTTTACCTCATGGGAACAGTCCAGCCCGAACTGCCAAGCCAAGTCCTCCCTGGACTGGAAACAAGCATCTTAGGACCGGTTTCGGGGTTTCACCCCTCTTCAGCCAGGATAGCTTGATTCCAGTGGCATGGAGAGCACGGGACCCATGTCTGGGTATACCCTTACTACTCGGGGTGACAAATGCAAAAACAACAGTAGATGGACAGAATGCAGAACAATGTCATACATTCACCCCAGTCCAGAGATCTGGGCCTAAATCCATCGTTTTTTTGCTCACGTCCATCATCTTGTGTGTTTTGCTATTCTCCCTATGTGGGAAGGGTATGCCCAGACTTTAGTCCCGTGCTCACTTCGCCACTGGAGTCAAGCTATCCTGGCTGAAGAGGGGTGAAACCCCGAAATCGGTCCTAGGATGCTTGATTCCGGTCCAGGGAAGACATGGATTAGCAGTTCGGGCTGTGGGTGAATGTTTTGCCAATGTGCAACATTCCGTCCATCATCTTGTGTGTTTTGCTGTTCGCCCTATGTTGGAAGTGTATGCCCAGTCGTGGGTCCCGTGCTCACTACGCCACTGGAGTCAAGCTATCCTGGCTGAAGAGGGGTGAAACACCGAAACCCGTCCTAGGATGCTTGATTCTGGTCCAGGGAAGACATGGCTTGGCAGTTCCGGCTGGACTGTTCTCATGAGGCACAGGGTCAAGACTGATTTGCATATGGCCATGTCTGAACTGGGGTGGCGTGGTGAGCAACATAACGATGGATTAAACCCAGATCTGTGACTGGGGGTGAATGTTTTGCCAATGTGCAACATTCCGTCCATCATCTTGTGTGTTTTGCATGTAACTATGTCACACTGAGTGGTATTATGTGGAGTGTATTTATGTTGCATTTAATAGAGTGTAATTATGTGGCGTGTTATTACGTGGCACAGGATGGTATTATGGGGAGTGTATTTATGTTGCATTGAGTAGAGTGTAATTATGTGGCGTGTAATTAAGTGGCACTGAGTGGTATTATGTGTGTGGAATCTGAAATATAAGCAAGAAATGAATCCACACAAACGGTCCTCAGTCAAGGGTAAGATGACAGCGTTTATTAGAAACCAACAACAGATTAGCGTGCAGCACGGGGGCACCCAGCAAAGTCACTGAGTGCCCAAAGATGTGACATTGGTGATAGCTTTTATAAGCCAAAACCACAAAGGATACGGCATCATCACATACGTAGCACAAATTAAGCATAGTTCATTTGACCAATTTGCAAGGGCCTAGATAGTTATATACCATTTAAGGTCCGAAAAGTACTGTTGCAGACTGCGTGACCTAGGTCTGCTTCTGGGACTTTCCACTGTAATGTAAGATATAGGTCTGGTGCTTTTTCAGTTAATAGTTGCAACATAATAGAATGGACTAGACATATTACAAAATGTGCTATGCTGAAATGTCTGTGTCTACATGAGCATCTTCTGTATTATTCTTGATCGAACCGTGTGTTACAAAAGCTGTGTCTCTGAAGCGAATGGTAAAGTACGGGCATTTTGTGCACTGCTTTTCATGTCAACTTAGCAGGGCCTAGAAGCTTACAGCATTTGGTATCATACAAGAAAGATGGCTTCTACATTGCCCCATCTGATACCAAATCACTATCTTCTAACCCCTCACCTCCCTGCCGGCCATTGATGAACAGTATTTCAATTGTTTTTGCAAATATTATTATCAGTGCAGTCACTATTGTCCATGGGACTGGTGTCAATATGGCTCCTAACACTGATGGCCATGTTCTGTCCCTTCTTCTTGTACTGGGCATTGTTCCTTTCTTTCACTTTTTAGTTAATGTCTCTGATAAGACCAGCTCAGATCTCTTCTATTGCATAAATCACGCAATCCAAAATGTCAAGTCAAAGGTCTGTTATTTCTTGTGCTGTTGTTTGATGTCCAAAAGTGGGGAACGAGATGTCTTGCAAGATCAGGTCTCCTAACACACTCAATAGCGTAGAATTTGGCACCGTTAGTTCCAGCACACTATTTAATTTTATTCCAGGACACAATAACCTCATATGAATTATTAGTCGTTACTCATCTACCCTCACTTGTATAGATCTAAGCCTTCCAGATCTTGTTGCTGGCATTTGTCGTAATTGGGGTCTACTTAGGTAGTTGCATACCCTTAACCAAGTGTTCAATTCTGTTCTTTGATGTTCCAAAGCCTTGTCCTTAATATCTAACTAGCGGGTGATGCACCTCCTAGGGGTCTATTGGTGCAGACACCAGTCAACCATTTAGAAGAAAACGTTGGTGCCTTGATGGTGTACTGTCAGAGGTTACTAGCACATGACAGTTGGCACTCCCTTGGAAAGTAGCTGGTACAGACGTCTCTGGAGTGATGATACCCAGAGGCCTGGGCTTGTTGTGCGCATTATGTTACTGCCTCTGGTGTCTTCTGTTTTCTGTTGGAGGCCTAGCCTGCCCCGAGCAGGTGTCTGCCTCTATCTCCTGTTGTTCTTGTCTTGCGTGGTGGATCGAAGGTTGTACCTGCGAGGTGCCTCAGCTTATTCTCTGCTGTCTGGTCCGTCTGCTTTGGAGCTGTGGATCCAGGATGTCAGCCCTTGGCACTTCACTGCTGTTACTGTGCTGAGGATGATCTGTTGATGTCCCTTCCACCTTGGCTCGAAGCAGTGCTGTCGGGTGTGGGCTTTTACCCAGATCCAGTCACCAGGCTGCAGGTTATGTCGCGGTGGAGATGTTGCCTCTGGAAGAGCCTGCAGTACCTGGTGGTGAAGATAACGTAAGGTCTCTGTTAATTTCTTGCAGTAACATAAAAGCAGGTAGTCTGTTAATGATAGTGGAGCTGTGGACATATGGCCTGCAATGTTCATGGGGTGGCCAAATATTATTTGCTGGGCTGGGCTTTGTTACCCTATCTGGCGTGCTCCTCATAGTCAGCAGGGCTAGTGGTAGTGCACCTACCCATGAAAGTTCAGTTGATGCACACATTTTTCCAATCTTATTCCAAAGCGTGGGATAAGTTCCTGTAGGAGGCATTTGGCAACCGTATGTGCATCACAGTTCTCTGTTGGGTATGCTTCGGTCCACTTACTGAACATGCACACAATTACCATCACATGTTTGTACTTGTGGGTGAGGGACATGTCTATGAAGTCCATCTGGAGGCTTTCAAATGGTCTTGGGGAGGTGGGAAATGACCATGTGCAGTTGGTGTGCCATTTCCAGTATTGTATTGTGCGCAAACAGTGCATTGCCTGCAAAGTCTTTCTGCTATTTGGCGGAACTCGGAGTTGTACCAACATTGGGAAAACAGTCTGATCATGGCATCTCGGCCAACATGTGAGAGATCGTGAAAAAGGCATGTGATAGAAGGAAGCATTGCTGAGGGCAGGCATATCTTCCCATTGGGCCCTGTTCATAACCCCTCCTTTGTTTGCACACATCCTCCTTTGGCCCATTTCTCTTTTTCATCCTCCCCTACCTTCCTCTTAATATAAATTGGGTCAGAGTGTACCGAGTCACTGTTATATTTAGTATTCTTCTCACTGCTTGTTATTTGTACCATTGCTAACTGGCAGCCTGTCGGTGCTATTCTCCTTTCTTCCCCATCAATAAATGCGATGCCCTTTAATACATATTCGTTTGATGATGTGTGCGCTGCGCATTGTATTATAGCCACTTTTGTTGGTCTTAGTAATGCTTGGAGGAGGTCACTTATCAACTGTGCATGTTATATTTGTTGGCCTGTGGGTGTGAGGAATCCCCTCATGAAGAGAGAGGGAAAGAGACAACATTTTGATAAACACAGAAAGTCACTGTTAATGCCAGACCTTATTAGGGGCTGAGTTATGAAATAAAGTGCACCCACGTACTCTGATTAAGTGCAGATATACATCTGTGGTTATTTCACAAGACTTTACAGAAGCAGGACAAGAAATAGTACTCCTAGAAAATATTTGTGAACTGCATTTAAGCATGAGCAAATATGCAGGTGTAGATCTACTCATGCGAAAATCTGAGTGTTTGCAAGCTCACTTTTCCTCCATCCACTTTTAGCCAACCTTGGAAGAAGTATTATGTCTGCCATTTTCAGGAGTAAAAATCCAACCTGTCTCAGCATTCCTACCATTACCTCCATCCTCTGTATGTAGATCTGTGGAACGTGGCAGCATAAGGTAATAGTTAGTATTCAAACCCTACTATGGAAGGAGCCCTGGCATATTCAGAAATGCTATTTAGAGATCTTATATAATGATATTGCTGCCATAATTTGTCGCCGCATTGCATGGCACAAATGGGACAAATATTTTTTGTCACAGGACACTTATTCACTAACACCCCTAAAGACTGCCCCTGTACATTAAAAGACATAATAGATCTGTACACATTGTATCCTTAAAACATCATAATACGAAGCACAGTTTATCAATGCACACTATCCTTCTGCATTGGCATATACTCATTACTAAAGAACAATAAATAAACATAATATCACTACTCTTTGTCCAATCCTTTGTAGCCCCTGGCGAATGCACTGCTTTCAAAAGCATTTTAGCGCATTCCCCTTACAGTATAAATTGTTATATATCCTGCAACTCTGAAGAACCTAGAAATGAAAAACATTAATATACATACACAATATTTCTTTTAGATGCATACATAACATAGTACTTCTCCTTGCTCCATTCAATTTAGGCAAAACCCTTTAAGAGCGCAATATACCTAGTATATGTGCTTGTGAGGATGGTGACGTTATATGTTAGGCTGCCGTCTGTGGAGTGAGAAATGGGAAAAACAAGGCAGCTACCTAACATGACCTAATTGTGTTATCCTGGGCATTTCATTTTTATCTTAGCAACTTACATCTTTTTTAATAATGGGAACCCAGGCCACCCAGATCATTCATCTTTTAGCTCAATAGCTAATATGTTCAAATGCACACTTCGAAAAACCAGCACTTGAAACAGGGACAATACTTATAAATGCACGGAAATAACCTGATAACTGGCAGGAGGGTCCTCTGTTCCCCCTGCTTTTTAATTAAGTAGCCTTTGCGCAATGTAATGGAATCTTTTGTCCTTTAAAATAGCAAATGTCTCCTGTTGTAAATCACTCTGGGAGATGGGGTGGGGGACCTGTGGATAGCATCACTCTGGCCCTCACAATATCAATTGACAAGACACCAAACAGACACGTACGACACACATCTTTTCTCTGACGTTCTTGCATCTGAAAATGTTGCACCAAAACTTATTAAAGTGCATATACACAAAATAACATTTCCCTTTATCAATCTTTAAATGAAGTTTAAACTATAAATTGTAACAGGTATTCAATCCTATTTTGTTAATACACATTTAAGAATTAGCATTCCCTTCCAATCTCCGCTGCGAAGAATACATATTTTTTTGTATAACCAGTTCTGTTTATACCCACAGAAAACTGTTGTAGTGTGTGGTGTAGTCTTGGCGCAATGCCCAGAATCTGTGGCCAGCCCACGATCGTTATTTCAAAGCCAGTCCAAAAGAGTTTTCTTTAACCCCTTAATGTATCATATAATCAAAGGCCGTGCTGGCCATTTCTCAGTAACTATTGCTTCATTTTTTTTTTTTTTTCACTCTATCTACTCTATAAAAGTATCAGGCGTTCCCTTCCACCTATTTGTCTCCCTTCCTGTCTCATTAGTTCTATGTACCCTCTTCTTTGTTCTACACGTAATTTCAGAAAGTCGTTGGTAAAGGACATGAGATGCCACTTTATTCTCCTTTTCCCCAGGTGGAGGGGGCACATTTCACAGGGGCATTATCAATGTGGTGCGTTGTGGGCACTTGGAAAGAAATCAGGGAACGTAAATTTGACTACATCGCAACTATAATATGGAGAGAGGGAGGCTGTTCCCGTATTCTGTGTTTGTCTTAGGGCCATAGCCTTCTGCTTAGAAGCACAGTGGGCCTCAGGACCATTAAGACGCGGTATTGTATTTTATTTTTCTGTGCATAATTTTAACAGCTTATTTTTCTTTCTGCAGAACTTGAAAGGTGCATAGGCTGCGTCCTGTCCCATAGTTTCAAGAGAAGCAGTATTTTGAAACATCCTGTCAAAAGTTCTATTTGGTTAACTTCCCCATTTATGAGTTTGTGCCCGAGATATTTGCAAAAGGTCTGCTCATCATGGGACAGCTCGGTGGGTTGTGCACCTGTGGTAGAGAATACCAGTGCATACATATGTGTTCGGCACGGGCAGTTGTATCCATTCCAAAACACATTTACTTTGCACTGTAAGGGTAAACACACTTCAGCGCACCCCCCACTTCCTCACAGAGGAGAAGCGTTCTTACTCATGTACATCAATCTAACTGAAGGGATGTCTATCAACCCCTTACTGATGATAGAGTGGGCCTGCCCAATATTTGTTGTGCAAGCTCAGGGTCCAAGAGCTCTGTTGCTAGAGTAGTACAAAACAAACCCATAGTTAATCAAAGACCGCATATCAAAATAAAAGCACTTCAAATAAATGCATACAATACAACAACAGATCTTCAAATTAATGCATATAATGCAATACCAACACCAACACCCTCCTATTTGTGAGTAGGTGGACACCTATTCACAACTGGAGACCACCCATGGTGTCCAGCAGGAGGCAGTGCACCAGAGCCAACTCATCTCTGGCCACAACTTCCCAAAACAAGACCCACACCGTAATCTTCCATTCCCTTCCTTCCAGGAGAATAATCACAGTCACAAGAAAGACATCGTAATCTAAACGACACACAATATGCAGTCCTATACAATTGTATTCCCCATTTTCAATAGACGGAAACAGCAATGCAGTTGTGAGCTCGTACCCCAATTATAGCTCTTAGGAAGTGTATGAGGGAAGGAGTAATCTGTCCCTCTTGCAGTAGACAAACTTACAGGCACACTTCGGAACAGTGACACAGAAGGTAGTCAGCAGACTATTTCTGGCTGCTCATTCCTGAGGTGTGGGGATACGGATAACAGATAATACAAATTGATAACAGATACTAATCAGTCAGTGATCAAACAGCCAGCAGCGCATTGTTAAAATGAAGCAGAGCAAGCGCCCACTTTCAGACAACGTGACATGAAATGACATTTGCTACAAGTTCACCGAAAATATTCATAGACAGGAAGAAAAGAGACAGAGGTAGAGTAAGATATTTCGTCCCCTCCCTTTCTCTCCGGGCCACGCAGACCCACAGAGGTGCTGCTGAACGAAATTTTTAGAATCACATAAAAGGTGAGACAAAAACAGGTGAACTCTGCACTTACACAGGCACACACATATAACACAAATAGCCGGGGTCTATCCCTAGTTGGTGCGGATCTACACAAGCACCTGTTATCTAATTCCAAAAGAGTGTTAGTGTAATGAGTGTAATCATAAGGAGAGTTGGAACCTGACATATCATAAGTAGCAGTGCACAGACGTAGGGTAATGTGCAATATAAAAACAATGTGAAAGTGTCTATTTGAGCAGTCAAGAATTATTATTGTATGAAAATGGCAACAGAAATCGTCCTTGTGTCCAAGTCAGATCAGTCAAAAATGTAGATGTACAGTCAAATTTCGACAACTGACGAACATAGGTATTGAAAACAAAAATCATTAAGCTCAAGAAACTTATTAATGCAAATCAAGGAAACAATAAATCACGTATTCCATCACTGTATGAAACAAGGCGTTCACCCCCCTTCCTTTTCTCAGCATCCGACACCTTCCACCCCTGGAGCCAGTGAGTGTCGCAGGCAAGACAGGGAACTGCAGAATTTCACCCTCCATGAAACATCAGTAGTCTTGTGCTTCCTATTTTCAGGGAGTTACTGCGTAGTCAAGGAAAAAAGGCGAATATTTGCCCTCACCGAACCCCAGTGGTGAAGGTGACAGTGCAGTAAGTATAATCCCAGTACAAAGCACATCATCAAGTAGTGAGGTGAACCCTGAATCATAGACAGCGATAGAATACCAGGGGAGCATCTGCAGTTGCAACCCCTCACGACGCTGGGTGTGCTCAAACCGAGACAGCACCCATGGGCCCACTTCCGAGAATTCCCGCCGAATCCTCCTGACCCTGCTCTCACTGAGCAGGGTCCCTGGACCTATTAGTCTGGTTGGAGCGCCACTGGCTGCCTAGAAACAGAAACGTAACCCTAATCTAAATACTGAATGAAGCACCATATCCAAACAGTTCACACCTATGACTAATATGTAAATCCGGAGGGGATGCTAATCACCAACCCTCCACCAGTCCCTCCAACCAAGGTCCCAAAGGAGCTCGTCAGCTCAATCTTGAACTACGCGTAGCCGCTGCACCTAAACCGCGTGCAGCCACAGGGGTGCTTTCACCGCAACCACCTGCAAATGGGGAGCGAACCTGCCACAACCCAACCAGGAGTATATAAACCCTCAACATGTACTCACCTAGTGATCACTGGTCTGTCAAAGCGTACCGACCTCAGTTGTCACCAGGGGCCAATTGTCCTCCACCCCCATAGACCAGAGACTCTCTGCAGGCAAGACAAAGGGATTGCAGAAGCACACCCTCCTTGGTCCTAGTTACAGCCAAGCGCTGCGTAGCACCAGGGAGTGACTGCGTGCATGGAATCGAGCAGAAGGACACCATCGCCGGTCTGGAGGGGTGGAGATGAGGACCAGGAACTACAAAGGAGATCAAAATGCACATTAAAAGACAGCTGATAGTCGGCAGCAGTGTCAGATGACAAAACGCAAAAAGAGCTCCAAAGCAGAAACAGAGTCAGTGCGCCGATCAAACGTTAAGAGGAAGCAAAGAAAATGTCACAAGCAGGATGGCGACACAGTGGAAATTTTCCGTGATAGAAAAAGGAGAACAAAGAAAGTAATGAGGACTGCCAGTATGACAGCCAAGAAGTACTTCGGTAAACAACCAATGGAGCTATCCCCGAGACAGGCACACCGGCCAAAGAAACACTGGCTTCGGCATGAGAATAGTACCAAGAAAAAAAAGGAGACAGGAGGAGAGCGCTTATAATCCAGTAAAAATAGTGCTATACAAATGTGCTGAGAGAGAAAGAGCAGGAGCCAAAGACATGACACAAGCAACTAACGGTTAAACACTGGTGTCGTCCTCCAACAGCCAGAGAGCGGAGATAGAGAAGACAAATTGAAATGTCACCACCTCAGGTCTCCGAGCTCCCGAGGAGTTGGAGTCCAGCAGCCGGTGGCCGTCGAAGCCGGTCAGATGTTTTGGGGCTGCATTCTCCACCAAATGTGGAATCTGAAATATAAGCAAGAAATGAATCCACACAAACGGTCCTCAGTCAAGGGTAAGATGACAGCGTTTATTAGAAACCAACAACAGATTAGCGTGCAGCACGGGGGCACCCAGCAAAGTCACTGAGTGCCCAAAGATGTGACATTGGTGATAGCTTTTATAAGCCAAAACCACAAAGGATACGGCATCATCACATACGTAGCACAAATTAAGCATAGTTCATTTGACCAATTTGCAAGGGCCTAGATAGTTATATACCATTTAAGGTCCGAAAAGTACTGTTGCAGACTGCGTGACCTAGGTCTGCTTCTGGGACTTTCCACTGTAATGTAAGATATAGGTCTGGTGCTTTTTCAGTTAATAGTTGCAACATAATAGAATGGACTAGACATATTACAAAATGTGCTATGCTGAAATGTCTGTGTCTACATGAGCATCTTCTGTATTATTCTTGATCGAACCGTGTGTTACAAAAGCTGTGTCTCTGAAGCGAATGGTAAAGTACGGGCATTTTGTGCACTGCTTTTCATGTCAACTTAGCAGGGCCTAGAAGCTTACAGCATTTGGTATCATACAAGAAAGATGGCTTCTACATGTGGAGTGTAGTTTTTGTGTGAATGAATTGACTGTAATTATGTGGTGTGTAATTGTGTGGCACTGAGTGGTATTTGGAGTGTATGTTGCATTGAGTGCAGTATAATTATGTAGCATGTAATTATCTGGCACTGAGTGTATTTATGTTGCATTGACTAGAGACTCATGGAGAAGTGTGGCTCAATGGTTAGAGAGGCAGACCCTGATGCAGAGTTCTGGCCTGGGACCAGAGTTCAATCCCCCGCCTCGGCGGGTCTTGGATTCAAGTTCCTCGGACCTGATCATTCTCGCCTCGGTGCCTATTCTAATCATGGATCCCACGCTGCAACTCGGGGCAATAGCTTGCTTAATCTCCACAACGGCCCCAGCAGCTCTGGGATGCCTGGCTTCACCATGGGGGTGCCCAGGAGTGGACATTTCACAGGGAAAGGCCAGGAAGGGTTCCACAGCGGTATGAGTAAAAGCGCCAGGATACCCCCGTTGGGGGTGGCAGTGCGCTATACAAGTACATACACATTTACATTTAGAGTGTAATTATGTGGCATGCAATTATGTGGCACTGAGTGGTATTATGTTGAATTTCTTTATGTTCCATTTAGTAGAGTATAATTATGTGGTATGTAATTATGTGGCAGTGAGTGGTATTATGTGGAATATCTTTATGTTGCATTTAGTAGAGTATAATTATGTGGC
This sequence comes from Triturus cristatus, assembly GCF_964204655.1. Lineage (NCBI taxonomy): Eukaryota > Metazoa > Chordata > Amphibia > Caudata > Salamandridae > Triturus > Triturus cristatus. The sequence continues at coordinate 132,836,394 of NC_140586.1, read as the reverse complement.
ATGTAATTATGTGGCACTGATTGGTATTATGTGGAGTGCATTTTGCATTGAGTGCATTGTAATTATGTTGCATATAATTATGTGGCACAGAGTAGTATTATGTTGAGTGTATTTAAGTTGCATTGACTAAAGTGTAAATATGTGGCATGTCATTTGGTGGCACTGAGTGGTATTATGTAGAATGTATTTATGTTGCACTGAGTAGAGTGTAATTATGTGGCATGTAATTATGTGATACTGAGTGGTATGTAAATCGTATTTATGTTGCATTGAGTAGAGTGTAATTATGTGGCGTGTAACTATGTCACACCTAGTGGTATTTTCTGGAGTGCATTTATGTTGCATTGAGTGGAGTGTGATTATGTGGCATATAATTATGTGGTACTGAGTGTTATGTAAAGTATGTTTTATGTTGCATTGAGTAGAGTGTAATTATGTGGCGTGTAAATATGTGACACTGAGTGGTATTATATGGAATGTATTAATGTTGCATTGAGTAGTGCAATTATGTGGAGTGTAATTATGTGGCACTGAATGGTATTATGTGGTGTGTATTTATGTTGCATTGAGTAGAGTGTAATTATGTGGCCTGTAACTATGTCAAACTGAGTGGTATTATGTGGAGTGTATTTATGTTGATTTGAGTAGAGTGTAATTATGTGGTGTGTAATTATGTGGCACAGTGTTATTATGTGGATTGTATTTATGTTGCATTGAGTAGAGTGTAATTATATGGTCTGTAATTATGTGGCACTGAGTGGTATTATGTGGAGTGTATTTATTTTGCATTTAATAGAGAGTAATTACGTGGTGTGTAATTATGTGGTACTGAGTGGTATTCTGTGGAGTGTATTTATATTGCATTGAGTAGAGTGTAATTATGTGATGTGTAATTATGTGGTACTGAGTGGAATTATCTTGAGTGTAATTATGTTGCATTGAGTAGAGTGTAAATTTGTGGCGTGTAATTATGTGGCACTGAGTTGTATTATATGGAGTGTATTTATGTTGTATTGAGTAAAGTGTAATTATGTGGCGTGTAACTATGCAAAAACAACAGCAGATGGACAGAATGCAGAACATTCATACATTCACCCCAGTAAAGAGATCTGGGCCTAAATCCATCGTTTTTTTGCTCACCATGCCGTTCCAGTTTGAACCCAGCCATATGCAAATCAGTCTTGACGCTGTGCCTCATGGGAACAGTCCAGCCCGAACTGCCAAGCCAGGTCCTCCCTGGACTGGAAACAAGCATCCTAGGACCGGTTTCGCGGTTTCACCCCTCTTCAGACAGGATAGCTTGATTCCAGTGGCATGGAGAGCACGGGACCCACGTTTGGGCATACCCTTCCCACTCGGGGTGACAAATGCAAAAACAACAGTAGATGGACAGAATGCAGAACAATGTCATACATTCACCCCAGTACAGAGATATGGGCCTAAATCCATCGTTTTTTTGCTCACTATGCCGTTCCAGTTTGAACCCAGCCACATGCAAATCAGTCTTGACCCTTTACCTCATGGGAACTGTCCAGCCTGAACTGCCAAGCCAAGTCCTCCCTGGACTGGAAACAAGCATCTTAGGACCGGTTTCGGGGTTTCACCCCTCTTCAGCCAGGATAGCTTGATTCCAGTGGCATGGAGAGCACGGGACCCATGTCTGGGTATACCTTTACTACTCGGGGTGACAAATGCAAAAACAACAGTAGATGGACAGAATGCAGAACAATGTCATACATTCACCCCAGTACAGAGATCTGGGCCTAAATTCATCGTTTTTTTGCTCACGTCCATCATCTTGTGTGTTTTGCTCTTCACCCTATGTGGGAAGGGTATGCCCAGACTTGGGTCCCGTGCTCACTACGCCACTGGAGTCAAGTTATCCTGGCTGAAGAGGGGTGAAACCCCGAAATCGGTCCTAGGATGCTTGATTCCGGTCCAGGGAAGACATGGCTTAGCAGTTCGGGCTGTGGGTGAATGTTTTGCCAATGTGCAACATTCCGTCCATCATCTTGTGTGTTTTGTTGTTTGCCGTATGTGGGAAGGATATGCCCAGACGTGGGTCCCGTGCTCACTACGCCACTGGAGTCAAACTATCCTAGCTGAAGAGGGGTGAAACCCCGAAACCAGTCCTAGGATGCTTAATTCCGGTCCAGGGAAGACATGGCTTGGCAGTTCCGGCTGGACTGGTCCCATGAGGCAAAGGGTCAAGACTGATTTGCATAAGGCCATGTCTGAACTGGGGTGGCGTTGTGAGCAAAATAACAATGGATTAATCCCAGATATGTGACTGGGGGTGAATGCTTTGCCAATGTGCAATATTCAGTCCAGCATCTTGTGTGTTTTGCTGTTCGCCCTATGTGGGAAGGGTGTGCCCAGACGTAGGTCCCGTGCTCACTACGCCACTGGAGTCAAGCTATCCTGGCTGAAGAGGTGTGAAACCCCGAAACCGGTCCTAGGATGCATGATTCCGGTCCAGGGAAGACATGGCTTGGCAGTCCGGGCTGGACTGTTCCCATGAGGCACAGGGTCAAGACTGATTTGCATATGGCCATGTCTGAACTGGGGTGGCGTGGTGAGCAAAATAACGATGGATTAAACCCAGATCTGTGACTGGGGGTGAATGTTTTGCCAATGTGCAACATTCCGTCCATCATCTTGTGTGTTTTTCTGTTCGCCCTATGTGGGAAGTGTATGCCCAGACGTGGGTCCCGTGCTCACTACGCCACAGGAGTCAAACTATCCTATCTGAAGAGGGGTGAAACACCGAAACCCGTCCTAGGATGCTTGATTCTGGTCCAGGGAAGACATGGCTTGGCAGTTCCGGCTGGACTGTTCTCATGAGGCACAGGGTCAAGACTGATTTGCATATGGCCATGTCTGAACTGGGGTGGCATGGTGAACAAAATAACGATGGATTAAACCCAGATCTGTGACTGGGGGTGAATGTTTTGCCAATGTGCAACATTCCGTCCATCATCTTGTGTGTTTTGCTGTTCGCCCTATGTGGGAAGGGTATGCTCAGACGTGGGTCCCGTGTTCACTACGCCACTGGAGTCAAGCTATCCTGGCTGAAGAGGGGTGAAACCCCAAAACCTGTCCTAGGATGCTTGATTCCGGTCCAGGGAAGACATGGCTTGGCAGTTCGCGCTGGACTGTTCCCATGAGGCACAGGGTCTAGACTGATTTGCATATGGCCATCTCTGAACTGGGGTGGCGTGGTGAGCAAAATAACGATGGATTAAACCCAGATCTGTGACTGGGGGTGAATGTTTTGCCAATGTGCAACATTCCGTCCATCATCTTGTGTGTTTTGCATGTAACTATGTCACACTGAGTGGTATTATGCGAAATGTATTTATGTTGCATGGAGTAGAGTGTAATAATGTGGCATGTAATTATGTGACACAGTGGTATTATGTGGTGTATTTATGTTGCATTGAATAGCGTGTATTTTTGTGACGTGTAATTAGGTGGTACTCAGTGGTATTATGTGGAGTGTATTTAGGTTGCATTGAGTAGAGTGTAATTATGTAGTGTGTAAATATGTGGCACTGGGTGGTATTATAAGGAGTGTATTTTTGTTTGAATGAATTGAGTGTAATTACATGGTGTGTAATTATGTGGCACTGAGTGGTATTATGTGGAGTGTATTTATATTGCATTGAGTAGGGTGTAATTATGTGGTGTGTAATTATGTGGCACTGAGTGGTATTATGTGGAGTGTATTTTTGTTTGAATGAATTGAGTGTAATTACATGGTGTGTAATTATGTGGCACTGAGTGGTATTTCAAGTGTATGTTGCACTGAGTGCAGTGTAATGTATTTATGTTGCATTTAGTAGAGTGTAATTATGTGGCATGTAATTATGTGGCACTGATTGGTATTGTGTGGAGTACATGTTGCACTGAGTGCAGAGTAATGATGTGGCATATAATTATGTGGCACTGAGTGGTACTTTGTAGAGTGTATTTATGTTGCATTGAGTAGATTGTAATGATCTGGAATGTAAATATGTGGCACTTTATGTTTTTATGTTACATTGAGTAGAGTGTAATTATGTGGCAAGTAATTATGTGGTATTGAGTGGTACGTAAAGTGTATTTATGTTGCACTGACAGTAGAGTGAAATTATGTAGCGTGTATTTATGTGGCGTGTAACTATGTCGCTCTTTGTGGTATTTTGTGGAGTGTATTTATGTTGCATTAAGTAGAGTGTAATAATGTGGCATGTAATTATGTGGCACAGTGGTATTATGTGGAGTGTATTTTGTTGCATTGAATAGAGTGTAATTTTTGTGACATGTAATTATGTGGTACTGAGTGGTATTATGTTGAGTGTATGTATGTCCGAACTGGGGTGGCATGGTGAGCAACATACCGATGGATTAAACCCAGATCTGTGACTGGGGGTGAATGTTTTGCCAATGTGCAACATTCCGTCCATCATCTTGTGTGTTTTGCTGTTCGCTCTATGTGGGAAGGGTATGCTCAGACGTGGGTCCCGTGCTCACTACGCCACTGGAGTCAAGCTATCCTGGCTGAAGAGGGGTGAAACCCCGAAACCGGTCCTAGGATGCTTGATTCCGGTCCAGGGAAGACATGGCTTGGCAGTTCGGGCTGGACTGTTCCCATGAGGCACAGGGTCAAGACTGATTTGCATATGGCCATCTCTGAACTGGGGTGGCGTGGTGAGCAAAATAACGATGGATTAAACCCAGATCTGTGACTGGGGGTGAATGTTTTGCCAATGTGCAACATTCCGTCCATCATCTTGTGTGTTTTGCATGTAACTATGTCACACTGAGTGGTATTATGCGAAATGTATTTATGTTGCATGGAGTAGAGTGTAATAATGTGGCATGTAATTATGTGACACAGTGGTATTATGTGGTGTATTTATGTTGCATTGAACAGCGTGTATTTTTGTGACGTGTAATTATGTGGTACTGAGTGGTATTATGTGGAGTGTATTTAGGTTGCATTGAGTAAAGTGTAATTATGTGGTGTGTAAATATGTGGCACTGGGTGGTATTATGTGGAGTGTATTCATGTTGAATTGAATAGAGTGTTATAACGTGTTGTGTAATTATATGGTACTGAGTGGTATTATGTGGAGTGTATTTATATTGCATTGAGTAGAGTGTAATTATGTGGCGTGTTATTACGTGGCACAGGGTGGAATTATGTGGAGTGTATTTATGTTGCATTGAGTAGAGTGTAATTATGTGGCGTGTAATTAAGTGGCACTGAGTGGTATTATGTGGAGTGTATTTTTATGTGAATGAATTGAGTGTAATTATGTGGTGTGTAATTGTGTGGCACTGAGTGGTATTTGGAGTGTATGTTGCATTGAGTGCAGAATAATTATGTAGCATGTAATTATCTGGCACTGAGTGTATTTATGTTGCATTGACTAGAGACTAGTGGAGAAGTGTGGCTCAATGGTTAGAGCGGCAGACCCTGATGCAGAGTTCTGGCCTGGGACCAGAGTTCAATCCCCCGACTCGGCGGGTCTTGGATTCAATTTCCTCGGACCTGATAATTCTCGCCTCGGTGCCTATTCTAATCATGGGTCCCACGCTGCAACTCTGGGCAATAGCTTGCTTAATCTCCACAATGGCCCCAGCAGCGCTGGGATGCCTGGCTTCACCATGGGGGTGCCCAAGAGTGGACATTTCACAGGGAAAGGCTAGGAAGGGTTCCACAGCGGTATGAGTAAAAGCGCCAGGATACCCCCGTTGGGGGTGGCAGTGCGCTATACAAGTACATATACATTTACATTTAGAGTGTAATTATGTGGCATGCAATTATGTGGCACTGAGTGGTATTATGTGGAATGTCTTTATGTTCCATTTAGTAGAGTATAATTATGTGGTATGTAATTATATGGCACTGATTGGTATTATGTGGAGTGCATTTTGCATTGAGTGCATTGTAATTATGTTGCATATAATTATGTGGCACAGAGTAGTATTATGTTGAGTGTATTTATGTTGCATTGACTAAAGTGTAAATATGTGGCATGTCATTTTGTGGCACTGAGTGGTATTATGTAGAATGTATTTATGTTGCATTTAGTAGAGTGTAATTATGTGGCATGTAATTATGTGACACTGAGTGGTATTAAGTGGCGTGTATTTATGTTGCATTGAGTAGAGTGTAATTATGTGGCATGTAATTATGTGATACTGAGTGGTATGTAAATTGTATTTATGTTGCATTGAGTAGAGTGTAATTATGTGGCGTGTAACTATGTCACACCTAGTGGTATTTTCTGGAGTGCATTTATGTTGCATTGAGTGGAGTGTGATTATGTGGCATGTAATTATGTGGTACTGAGTGTTATGTAAAGTATATTTATGTTGCATTGAGTAGAGTGTAATTATGTGGGGTTAAATATGTGACACTGAGTGGTATTATGTGGAATGTATTAATGTTGCATTGAGTAGTGCAATTATGTGGAGTGTAATTATGTGGCACTGAATGGTATTATGTGGTGTGTATTTATATTGCATCGAGTAGAGTGTAATTATGTAGCCTGTAACTATGTCAAACTGAGTGGTATTATGTGGAGTGTATTTATGTTGATTTGAGTAGAGTGTAATTATGTGGTGTGTAATTATGTGGCACAGTGTTATTATGTGGATTGTATTTATGTTGCATTGAGTAGAGTGTAATTGTGTGGTCTGTAATTATGTGGCACTGAGTGGTATTATGTGGAGTGTATTTATTTTGCATTTAATAGAGAGTAATTTCGTGGTGTGTAATTATGTGGTACTGAGTGGTATTCTGTGGAGTGTATTTATATTGCATTGAGTAGAGTGTAATTATGTGATGTGTAATTATGTGGTACTGAGTGGAATTATCTTGAGTGTATATATGTTGCATTGAGTAGAGTGTAAATTTGTGGCGTGTAATTATGTGGCACTGAGTTGTATTCTATGGAGTGTATTTATGTTGTATTGAGTAAAGTGTAATTATGTGGCGTGTAACTATACAAAAACAACAGCAGATGGACAGAATGCAGAACAATGTCATACATTCACCTCCTTACAGAGATCTGGGCCTAAATCCATCGTTTTTTGCTCACCATGCCGTTCCAGTTTGAACCCAGCCATATGCAAATCAGTCTTGACCCTGTGCCTCATGGGAACAGTCCAGCCCGAACTGCCAAGCCAGGTCCTCCCTGGACTGGAAACAAGCATCCTAGGACCGGTTTCGGGGTTTCACCCCTCTTCAGCCAGGATACCTTGATTCCAGTGGCAAGGAGAGCACGGGACCCACGTCTGGGCATACCCTTCCCACTCGGGTGACAAATGCAAAAACAACAGTAGATGGACAGAATGCAGAACAATGTCATAAAATTCACCCCAGTACAGAGATATGGGCCTAAATCCATCGTTTTTTTGCTTACTATGCCGTTCCAGTTTGAACCCAGCCACAGGCAAATCAGTCTTGACCCTATACCTCATGGGAACAGTCCAGCCCGAACTGCCAAGCCAAGTCCTCCCTGGACTGGAAACAAGCATCTTAGGACCGGTTTCGGGGTTTCACCCCTCTTCAGCCAGGATAGCTTGATTCCAGTGGCATGGGGAGCACGGGACCCATGTCTGGGTATACCCTTACTACTCGGGGTGACAAATGCAAAAACAACAGTAGATGGACAGAATGCAGAACAATGTCATACATTCACCCCAGTACAGAGATCTGGGCCTAAATCCATCGTTTTTTTGCTCACGTCCATCATCTTGTGTGTTTTGCTCTTCACCCTATGTGGGAAGGGTATGCCCAGACTTGGGTCCCGTGCTCACTACGCCACTGGAATCAAGTTATCCTGGCTGAAGAGGGGTGAAACCCCGAAACCCGTCCTAGGATGCTTAATTCTGGTCCAGGGAAGACATGGCTTGGCAGTTTGGGCTGGACTGTTCCCATGAGGCACAGGGTCAAGACTGATTTGCATATGGCCATGTCTGAACTGGGGTGGCGTGGTGAGCAAAATAACGATGGATTAAACCCAGATCTGTGACTGGGGATGAATGTTTTGCCAAAGTGCAACATTCCGTCCATCATCTTGTGTGTTTTGCTGTTCGCCCTATGTGGGAAGGGTATGCCCAGACATGGGTCCCGTGCTCACTACACCACTGGAGTCAAGCTTTCCTGGCTGAAGCGGGGTGAAGCCCCGAAACCGGTCCTAGGATGCTTGATTTCGTTCCAGGGAAGACATGGCTTGGCAGTTCAGCCTGGACTGTTCCCATGAGGCACAGGGTCAAGACTGATTTGCATATGGCCATGTCTGAACTGGGGTGGCGTGGTGAGCACAATAACAATGGATTAATCCCAGATCTGTGACTGGGGGTGAATGTTTTGCCAATGTGCAACATTCTGTCCATCATCTTGTGTGTTTTGCTGTTCGCCCTATGTGGGAAGGGTGTGCCCAGATGTAGGTCCCGTGCTCACTACGCCACTGGAGTCAAGCTATCCTGGCTGAAGAGGTGTGAAACCCCGAAACCGGTCCTAGGATGCTTGATTCCGGTCCAGGGAAGACATGGCTTGGCAGTCCGAGCTGGACTGTTCCCATGAGGCACAGGGTCAAGACTGATTTGCATATGGCCATGTCTGAACTGGGGTGGTGTGGTGAGCAAAATAACGATGGATTAAACCCAGATCTGTGACTGGGGGTGAATGTTTAGCCAATGTGCAACATTCCGTCCATCATCTTGTGTGTTTTTCTGTTCGCCCTATGTGGGAAGTGTATGCCCAGACGTGGGTCCCGTGCTCACTACGCCACTGGAGTCAAGCTATCCTGGCTGAAGAGGGGTGAAACACCGAAACCCGTCCTAGGATGCTTGATTCTGGTCCAGGGAAGACATGGCTTGGCAGTTCCGGCTGGACTGTTCTCATGAGGCACAGGGTCAAGACTGATTTGCATATGGCCATGTCTGAACTGGGGTGGCATGGTGAACAAAATAACGATGGATTAAACCCAGATCTGTGACTGGGAGTGAATGTTTTGCCATTGTGCAACATTCCGTCCATCATCTTGTGTGTTTTGCTGTTCGCCCTATGTGGGAAGGGTATGCTCAGACGTGGGTCCCGTGTTCACTACGCCACTGGAGTCAAGCTATCCTGGCTGAAGAGGGGTGAAATCCCAAAACCGGTCCTAGGATGCTTGATTCAGGTCCAGGGAAGACATGGCTTGGCAGTTCGGGCTGGACTGTTCCCATGAGTCACAGGGACAAGACTGATTTGCCTATGGCCATGTCTGAACTGGGGTGGCGTGGTGAGCACAATAATGATGGATTAATCCCAGATCTGTGACTGGGGGTGAATGTTTTGCCAATGTGCAACATTCCGTCCATCATCTTGTGTGTTTTGCATGTAACTATGTCACACTGAGTGGTATTATGCGAAATGTATTTATGGTGCATGGAGTAGAGTGTAATTATGTGGCACGTAATTATGTGACACAGTGGTATTATGTGGTGTATTTATGTTGCGTTGAACAGCGTGTATTTTTGTGACGTGTAATTATGTGGTACTGAGTGATATTATGTTGAGTGTTTTTAGGTTGCATTGAGTAGAGTGTAATTATGTGGTGTGTAAATATGTGGCACTGGGTGGTATTATGTGAAGTGTATTTATGTTACATTGAATAGAGTGTTATTACGTGTTGTGTAATTATATGGTACTGAGTGGTATTATGTGGAGTGTATTTATATTGCATTGAGTAGGGTCTAATTATGTGGCGTGTTAATATTTGGCACAGGGTGGTATTATGGGGAGTGTTTTTATGTTGCATTGAGTAGAGTGTAATTATGTGGCGTGTAATTATGTGGCACTGAGTGGTATTATGTGGAGTGTATTTTTGTTTGAATGAATTGAGTGTAATTACATGGTGTGTAATTATGTGGCACTGAGTGGTATTTCAAGTGTATGTTGCACTGAGTGCAGTGTAATTATGTAGCATATAATTATGTGGCACTGAGTGGTATTATGTGGAGTGTATTTATGTTGCATTGACTAGAGTGTAATTATGTGACATGTAATTATGTGGCACTGAGTGGTATTATTTGGAATGTATTTATGTTGCATTTAGTAGAGTGTAATTATGTGGCATGTAAGTATGTGGCACTGATTGGTATTGTGTGGAGTACATGTTGCACTGAGTGCAGAATAATTATGTGGCATATAATTATGTGGCACTGAGTGGTACTATGTAGAGTGTATTTATGTTGCATTGAGTAGATTGTAATTATCTGGAATGTAAATATGTGGCACTTTGTGTATTTATGTTACATTGAGTAGAGTGTAATTATGTGGCATGTAATTATGTGGTACTGAGTGGTACGTAAAGTGTCTTTATTTTGCACTGAGTAGAGTGTAATTATGTAGCGTGGATTTATGTGGCGTGTAACTATGTCGCTCTTTGTGGTATTTTGTGGAGTGTGTTTATGTTGCATTAAGTAGAGTGTAATAATGTGGCATGTAATTATGTGGCACAGTGGTATTATGTCGAGTGTATTTTGTTGCATTGAATAGAGTGTAATTTTTGTGACATGTAATTATGGGGTACTGAGTGGTATTATGTTGAGTGTATGTATGTTGCATTGAGTAGAGTGTAAATAGGTGGCGTGTAATTATGTGACACTGAGTGGTATTATGTGGAGTGTATTTATGTTGCATTGAGTAGAGTGTAATTATGTAGTGTTTAATTATGTGGCACTGAGTGGTATTATGTTGAGAGTATTTATGTTGCATTGAGTAGAGTGTAAATATGTGGCATGGAATTATGTGGCACTGAGTGGTATTATATGGAGTGTATTTATGTTGCATTGAGTAGAGCATAATTATGTGGCATGTAATGATATGTCACTGGGTGGTATTATCTGGAGTGTATTTATGTTGCAGTGGGTAGAGTATAATTATGTGGCTTTTAATTATGTGGTGCTGAGAAGTATGTGGGTTGTATTTATGGTGGATTGAGTAGAGTGTAATTATGTGACATGTAACTATGTCACACTGAGTGGCATTATGTTGAGTGTATTTATGTTGCATTGAGTAGAGTGTAATTATGTGGTGTTTAATTAAGTGGCACTGAGTGGTATTATGTGGATTGTATTTATGTTGCATTGAATAGAGTGTAATTGCGTGGTGTGTAATTATGTGGTACTGAGTGGTATTATGTGGAGTGTATGTTGCATTCAGTAGAGTGTAATTATATGGCGTGTAATTTTGTTGCATTGTGTGGTATTTGGAGTGTATGTTGCATTGAGTGCAGTGTAATTATGTAACATATCATTATGTGGCACTGAGTGGTATTATGTGGAGTGTATTTATGTAGCATTGAGTAGAGTGTAATTATGTGGCATGTAATTATGTGGCACTGATTGGTATTATGTGGAGTGCATGTTGCATTAAGTGCAGTGTAATTATGTGGCATATAATAATGTGGCACTGAGTGGTATTATGTGGAATGTATTTATGTTGCATTAAGTAGAGTCTAATTATGAGGAATGTAATTATGTGGCACAGTGTTATTATGTGGAGTGTATTTATGTTGCACTGAATGGAGCGTAATTATGTGACATGTATTTATGTGGTACTGAGTGGTATTATGTGGAATGTATTTATGTTGCATTGAGTAGACAGTAATTATATGGTGTGTAATTATGTGGCACTGAGTGGTATTATGTGAAGTGTATTTATGTTGCATTGAATAGAGTGTAATTACGAGGTGTGTAATTATGTGGTACTGAGTGGTATTATGTGTAGTGTATTTATGTTGCATCGAATAGAGTGTAATTATGTGACGTGTAAATATGTGGTACTGAGTGGTATTCTGTTGAGTGTATTTATGTTGCATTGAGTAGTGTAAAATATGCGGTGTGTAATTATGTGGCACTGAGTGGTACTATATGGAGTGTATTTATGTTGCATTGAGTAGAGTGTAATTATGTGGTGTGTAATTATGTGCCACTGAGTGGTAATATTTGGAGTTTATTTATGTTGCATTGAGTAGAGTGTAAATATGTGGTTTGTAATTATGTGGTGCTGAGTGGTATGTGGGGTGTATTTATGTTGCATTGAGTAGAGTGTAATTATGTGGTGTGTAGCTATGTCACACTGAGTGGTATTATGTGGAATGTACTTATGTAGCATTGAGTCGAGTGTAATCATGTGGTTTGTAATTATGTGGCATTGAGTAGTATTATGTGGAGTGTATTTATGTTACATTGAATTGAGGCGCGAAATAAATCTTTTAACAGCAATTGCATTCTAAAGTGGCCTTTTTAACTGACAGTAGCTCTAAGCATGAAAGACGGATATAAACAACGTTTAAACAAGCGCGACCGCGAAAGCGACGTGCTTTGTTTGTTTAGTAACATGAGCCCAGATAACGATAAGGGAGGAATGCAGCTGGCACAATGCACACTGCTGCTTGCTCCCGAGACCCCTAGGCCATGGGAGTGAAAGTTTAGAGGAAAGGCAGGACATGCACCCATCTTTGGCCACTTATGTGCTTTCATTATTGAAAGCCACTCGCAAAGGCCAATGGAATGTGTGGGAAGAGGCCGACCCACACAGAGAAGTCTGGAGTGGTTCCAAGAGGCCCTCTTCTAGACAGTGCAAGGCTCGACCTAAAAAACTAATAATTTCCTAAAAATAAGTGAATAAGTAATTTAAAAAAATCATGGGACATATTGTACTGCTCGATTTTTCCGGTCTTATTGTGTTGAAGGGTGATTTAGGTGACTTCAGTCTCTTCCCATTCAAGTCTAAGGGTTAGAGTAGTGTATAGAGCCTATTTATTAGGCACTTCGACATGATCCTGTGTTCTTCCCCATAGATCAGGGTTTGCATATACATCCTAGGGGATAGATTCGTTAGCATTAGGGGTAATCTGTTCTGTAGTGAGGGTATTTCATGGAGCCGTGCTGAATTCAGGCCTGGTAGGCCTTAAACGGGAGAGACTCCATCTTTCCTCCTGCTCTGGCAGCTCGGGATGTTTCTAGGTCATAGGCAGTGTTTTAGTTAGGAGGTGTTATTCGCTTGGAGAGAACCGGTTCAGGCCGGCCCTTATCGAAGGATTGTATTTTTCTTCATGCCGAAGACACTACATCAGGACGGCCGGCTGGGAACGTGTCCTTGGCACGGGGAGGTACAAGAATTTGGTGGGCGGCAGGTTACGGGCTGGAATTTTCCATGAGGAAATGCACGTCTATATTAGTAAAAGTTTGAGGCAGATACTGGCACTTGCTTCTAGTCCATGGGCGGCACCTGGCCGTTAGTAGTAAAGCTGCTACTTATTCCAGGGAAGACAGATGACAAACTTGGAGGTGGAGAAAAACCGAGAAATAGATATTCCAAAGAGAAGAGAGTAGCCGATGAGGAAGAGGTCCCAGTGACTCGGAGAGGGAGACGGGAGTAAACCCGTGATTGCGGAGGTGTGACTTCCAGGCGAAGCCGAGGCGCAGACGAGAAGGGAACCTAGATGACCATTGAGTGCAGGCTACATACGACCAAGGTGATGTCAACCCCTTACTATTAGAGTGTACAACTCAATCTTTCACTTTTCTTTGCAGGTTATGTGATATGTATTATGTTCCGTGAGTGTGTATGTAATAACTAAATAAAGTAGTAAAGCAATATGTGCTACGTGTTCTTGTGTAAGAGGGTAACCTATTCTTCTAGTCAGCTGTGACTTGACATGGACAGATGTTAATCCTTATCAGGTAGGTGGTAACTGAATAAGGGAGAAAGGAGCCCTTCGAACTGGGGAACAAGTTGTGCTCAACTAGCTGTCTTTGTGTGATCTGATATATAGTAACACTGATTATGTCGTGGTAATTATAGGATGAACTCGTGTTAAGGCTGCCGTCTGGGCAGGAAGTCCTGGGTCCGTTTGGGACCGCGAGGCTGTGACTGCCGTCTGGGCAGGAAGTCTGTGGCTGCCGTCTGGGCAGGAAGTCCTGGGTCCGTTTGGGACCGCGAGGCTGTGACTTGTCTAAGGCTGCCGTCTGGGCAGGAAGTCCTGGGTCCGTTCGGGACCGCGAGGCTGTGGCTGCCGTCTGGGCAGGAAGTCCTGGGTCCGTTTGGGACCGCGAGGCTGTGGCTGCCGTCTGGGCAGGAAGTCCTGGGTCCGTTTGGGACCGCGAGGCTGTGGCTGCCGTCTGGGCAGGAAGTCCTGGGTCCATTTGGGACCGCGAGGCTGTGGCTGCCGTCTGGGCAGGAAGTCCTGGGTCCATTTGGGACCGCGAGGCTGTGACTGCCGTCTGGGCAGGAAGTCTGTGGCTGCCGTCTGGGCAGGAAGTCCTGGGTCCGTTTGGGACCGCGAGGCTGTGACTTGTAGGTCTTGGTATATATAGTAGGAATTCCCTGTCCTTAGGTGGTACATATATGTGGTTATTTAGGTGTGAATAGGCCCTAGGGAGGGGGTAACGTTCTGGTTTGGGTTAGAGAGGCTCTGCTGAGCGGGTTCTATCTGATCCGAAAACCCAAGCAGAACATTTGGCGTCACGAACCGTTTACGAAACCTGTGTGCGTTGTGGTTGTCTTGTGTTTGCTTTCGGCGCGTGCGTGGTTTTGTTTGCATTTTATTTTTGTATATTTGTGTGTATAGTTTTTATTTTTCTTCCTTCTTTTCTTTCTCTTCTTTTCTTCTTTTTCCTTTTTCACGATGTTTTCTAGAAGGTCTAAATCTACTTTTAAGTTGCCCGTTGATATTCCCGGATGGGATTCAACTCCTTATGAAGCCTTGGCCCGTGAGTGGGCTGATTCTACTGGTTTGAGTGAGAATTGGAATTCTTCTTTGGAGCTGGCAGAGCCGGCTGATGTGATTGCTTGTTTGCAGAAGGCACCCGTATCGAAGGGTGAGGAGATTCCCATTTTGGGGCGCAGAGGTTGGATTCTTTTGTCTGCATACAGGATTCTGCATGAGAGACTGTTGAAGCTACAGATATCTCTTAAAGATGTGGAAGCGCACTTTGTTGAGATTCAGAATTCTCATACTTTGTTGGGGTGTCAAAATAAGTTGCTTGCTGATAAACTTGAGACTTACCAAACTATTGCCGAACGGGCGGCTGTGCGAATTGCTCGTTATAAATACAAGAACAGGCGCGGTCGGGTTTCGACGCGAAAGGTGCGTCTGGTCGTGGCGACAGCCGGGCTGGATTGGAATCCTGATGAATGGGATGGTAATATCTGGAACTCGACTGATTCTTGTTCCTCGGGTGAGGAGTCTGCCAAGCGTGAGTCTTCTCGCTCCCGCCATGATTGTAAGTCTGCCTCTCGCACCTTTGACGGTGCACCCCGTGATTACGCTCGTTCTTCAAGTGGGATCAATGCTTCTTACACTGATTGTCCCTCTACGAGTACTGATCGGGCTCCTTGTGATGCTCGTCCCGCGGTTTCTGCGCATCCAGTTTTCCATCGGAAGTTGCAGCAGTCTCCCAATGCTCCGCAGGGTATTTCTTTGGACTGTTTAGAAGACTTTACTCAGCAGGAAATTAGTGATATTTTGCAGCGATTTCGGCAGCGAGCTGGTGAGTCCTTGCTCACATGGATGGTGCGCCTTTATGAACTGGGCGCTGCTGGTATTATGTTGGATACTGGCGATTGTTTAAAGTTCTGTTCCTTGAGTTTGGATTCTACTGTGCAGGATCATTTTCGTAACTATAATGGTGTTGGTCAGATTTCTTTACTCCAATTGGCGACTGAGGGTTGTACTCTAAAATATCCTACTGAATCTGACTGGCCTGTGAATGACAAGCCGTGGTATACTTTGCGTGATGCTGCTCAACGTCTCAAAGAGGAGGTGATGAAAACGGCAATTTTTCTGGGTACTGCTGACAGGTTGCTTGATGGTTCATTGACATCTTCTGTGCGGAACCGTATCATTCGATCTTCCCCTGTTGCCTATAAGCAGGTCATGATGACTTTATTGATTAATCAGACTGGTAACGTATTATCTACGGTTTTGGAATCGGTGCGCCAACTCGGTGAATTGGGTGAGTGGTTTAAACCTGAACGTCAGTCCCGGCCTGACACTCGTACTCCTGGTGAAAATAAACTTACTAGACGTGATATTTTTTCTGGTCTTCTGGCTGATGGTGTGCGGAGGGAGGACATTGATGGTGAGACTACCGCTCGTTTGTGGGAGTTGTTTCGCAAACGTGGCTTGGATCGAAAGGAGGGTGCCCGGCGTGTTCGGACCACTGAGTGTGATCGTGGTGGTTCTGACGGTAGCGGTGATGACGACCGCCGTGGGCGCTCAGTTCGTCGTGATGATCGACGTTCTGCACGTGATGTGTCCCCCCGTCGAGAGAGAGACAGGGAGAGAGAGGGGGAAAGAGAAAGGGGGAGAACTGACTATGTTTACAGCAGACGTAGAGATGATAGGGATCAATCCCCTGAGGTGAGGAGGAGAGAGGATCGTCACAGTTTGGTCGATCGTAACCCGCAGTACAATGCAGAAGATACGAATCCGTTCCGTACTGGGAATGGATATGAACAGGAGGTACCGATACCTAAGAAACGTGAGAGTCTTTATCCTGATTTATCCTGGTACACAGAATGCAGTAAGAATGACTAGGAAATAGGTCAAGCTCCGGTACACAGATGGGCTCACAGAGATAATAGACCCTATGTAGATATTGATATTTATTGGAGACATCGTAATATCCAAAGGGCCCGAGCATTGGTAGATACAGGAGCGGAGGCCACTCTTATTCATGGAAAATCAAAGAAGTTTACAGGTCAGCCTTTCACTATTACCGGATTAGGTGGAAAAGAAACCCCTGCAGTTCAAACTTTGCTTGAAATGAGAATAGGGAGAATTCCCAGAAAAGAGTATTCTGTACTAGTAGTGCCACTTCTAGAATTCATAATTGGGATTGATATTTTGAGAGGAATGACTTTGCATTTAGATGACGGATGTTACCAATTTGGAACAACGCATTATATATCGTCCAGACCTATACGGGTTGGTCGTTTAAGAATGCCCCCCATACAAGTTCCCCATGCGACAAAAGTGGTTTGTCAGAAGCAGCATCATATTCCAGGTGGTCATGAGGAGATTAGTACCACTATTCAGGAGTTAGTGGATGCAGGAGTCATAACCCCAGTTACTTCTGCTTGGAATAATCCTGTTTGGCCGGTGCGTAAGAGTGATAACTCTTGGCGCATGACCGTTGATTATCGAGAATTGAACAAGCACACACCCTCTTTGACTGTTGCAGTACCGGATGTTATTACACTTATTGAGAGAATCCAAAAGCATCCAGGTACATGGTACGCGTCCATTGATATTGCTAATGCTTTCTTTTCAATTCCGATTGCCCCAGAGTGTCAGGAACAATTCAGTTTTACGTGGAACGGGCGTCAGATGACGTTTAGAAGTCTTCCCCAGGGCTATGTGCATAGTCCTACGATATGTCACCGGCTGGTGGCAGAGCATTTGGCTGAGGTACCGGTTCATCCCCAAATTCAGATATGTCATTATATTGATGATGTTTTGATCCAAGGCGAAACACAAGAGGAAGTTCAGACCCAATTAGACAGAGTCATTGAGTGCCTGCGTGAGAAAGGTTGGGAAATCAACCCAGATAAATTGCAAGGTCCGTCCCAGGCTGTAAAATTTTTGGGTATTAATTGGCATGAAGGGCACCGTGAAGTGATCCCTCAGGTTAAACAGAAGATTCTTGATTTTGCAGTTCCTAGAAATAGGAAAGAAGCCCAGAGCTTCATTGGTCTGTTTGGCTTTTGGCGCCAGCATATTCCTCATTTGAGTCAAATATTGGCCCCCTTGTACCGGGTCACGCGTAAAAAGAATGCATTTGAATGGGATAAACCACAGCAAGACGCGTTTAGTCTGGCAAAAGAGGCAATTCAACATGCTCTGGATTTATGGCCTGTACGTGATGGTGACGTGGATTTGAATGTGTCTGTACAGGGCCTTTATGCAAATTGGAGTTTGTGGCAGAAACAAGGCAGGAGTAAAGTACCGTTAGGTTTTTGGACCAAAAAGTTACCTGATGCTGGTGAGCGTTACACACCCTTTGAGAAACAGTTACTTGCTTGTTATTGGGCTCTGGTGGATACCGAGCAATTGACTTTGGAACATGATATAGTTCTGCGTCCGGAAATTCCTATCATGCAGTGGGTTCTGAGTTCGCCGAAAACTCACCGAATTGGACACGCTCAAGAGGCGAGTGTGATTAAATGGAAATGGTACATTCAAGACAGGGCACGTGTGGGCCCGAAAGGAGTTGCTTCTTTACATGAGCAGGTGGCGCGAGCGCCATCGACTGAGACTGAGAGTGAATGTTCCGTACCTTTAGCACAGGAGTCTCCTGTCAAGTGGGGTAAGCCTTTTGATGATTTGTCCGCAGCGGAAAGAAACCATGTTTGGTTCACTGATGGTTCAGCGAGGTTTATAGGGATGACACGGCGCTGGAAGGCGGTGTCCTATAATCCGATCACACAGAAATTGTTGAGCACAACTGGTGAAGGTAAAAGCAGCCAATTTGCCGAGCTTTACGCTGTTTACCAAGTTTTGAAACAAGAGTTACCTGGTACATGTCATATTTTCACTGATTCTTGGTCTACTGCCAATGGACTGGCTGTTTGGTTGCCAACTTGGCATTCCCATAATTGGAAGTTACATTCCAAAGAATTATGGGGAAAAGAGTTATGGCAAGAAATTTGGGAGATGCTCCCACAGAGTACTGTTACAATCTTCCATGTGGACGCTCACACCCCGATAGATTCTCTTGACAAATTTTTTCATAACATTGCAGATGAGAAGTCTAAAATTGCTGAGGCAGTGGTGGACAGGCAAGATTCTGATATTGCGGGATTGGCGAAATGGGCACACCAGAAGGCAGGACATTTTGGAGAGAAGGCCACTAGCAGGTGGGCTGCTGATCGAGGAATTTATATTCCCTTAGATTTAATCAAAAATGTTATTTTACACTGCCCCGTTTGTCAGCATATCAGACGGCGTAAGGTGCCCCAAATTGTTAAAGGTCATTTACATCGCGGCAAATTGCCCGCTCAAATTTGGCAGATCGATTACATTGGTCCACTTCCCATGAGTAGGAATTGTCAATATGTTTGCACTATTGTTGATACATACAGTGGCCTGCTGGTAGCCCTTCCCTGTAAGCAAGCTACCCAATTGAATACCATTAAAACATTAGAATTAATTATGATGTACTATGGTGTGCCATTCCAAATTCAATCTGATAATGCATCCCATTTTCGTGGAAGATTGGTACAGGAGTTCTGTGCGGAAAACAATATTGAATGGATATTCCATATCCCCTACTACCCACAGGCCTCGGGCCTGGTGGAGAGATTGAATGGCCTGCTAAAGGACCAGCTGCGTAAGTTAACGGATGACAAGTATAAAAATTGGCGAGACTTTTTGCCCCAAGCACTATTGATTTTGAATAATCGTCCTTTTTTAAATGCTGAATCTCCACTCATGCGTTTGTTTCCCCCGAATGCTGAGGCTATGCCTAATGAAATCAGAGAAACTGTGATGTATTGGGAAATTACTCCCGGAGCTTTGGCTCCATGTAGAGCGACCCCAGGGTCGGCAGGCTTAAACTTGCATGCTATGGATGACATTGTTATAAAAAGTAGAGATCGAGTCATCATAGAGACAGGTGTTGGTGTTCAGATACCACCTGGAAATTTCGGATTGATCGCCCCTAGATCGGGGCTGGCTGTAAAAGGCATTCAGGTGCTTGGAGGAATTATCGACAGTGATTATCAGGGAAAGATTAAGGTGCTCCTGCTGAATAGCAGTGAGGTTGACTTACTGATACATCGCACTGACCGAGTGGCTCAATTACTCATAATGCCTGTTTTCAGTGGTGTATTAATGAAAGGCACTGCTCCAACGTTGCTAACTGTACGTGGCCAGAAAGGTTTTGGCTCCACGGATAATCCTGGGGCCAGAGTTTGGGTGCAGTCGCCTAAGAATCCCCCTGAACAAGCAGAGGTCATTGCCACCGGTCAGGATAATACCATTTTGGTTATGAGACCAGGGAAAGATAGCTGGGAAGCGGTCCCGGCTGATAAATGTTATTTACGAGAATGATTAATGCCTGTATTTGGTTCTCTTTCAGATCATTCTTTGGATTGTTGCTGCAGGATGTGTCGGAGCCGGACTGTTTTCGGACTGGTACGACGAGAAAGGAGGGATCCTATCAACCCGGGATGAACTGGGAACCCGAGTGTTGCGTTCCTTCGCTGCATGGGATTCATCATCGAACTTTTGGACCGCACTTGCTAAAAGGGTGACTGACGCCCCTCACTTCTGTTTGACACCGATGAGATCTGTACATGATATTCTGGCGACCTGCCTGGTTGCTGTCCCCGCCTCATTGGAAACTTTAACTCATATTTTTAATGTCTCGAAGGCCCGTCCCAATATTCTCCTGGGTGATTTTGCTACCCATGTATATTGCCCCCTATTTATTGAATTGCCGAACGAGCAACCCCCCATCCAGTCCCAAATACTTACTTATAATATCACACAAGGTGATTTGTGCTTCTTTCTTACGTGTAATCCCAGTGCGATCTCTGAATGTCTGCGCCTAAAACTAAAAGGCGCCACTTCGTTTACAACTCACGAACGGACTTTGTGCTTTCAAAGGACACCGACCACATGTGTTTCAGTTCAGAACAATATGACTTGTAATAGTTTGGTAGTTACCCCCAGTCACTATCGCACGATGTTACTACCTGCCGGATGGCTTTTCTCATGTGGTAATACTTCCTGGCCATTTGTCCCTGCAAACATTTCCGGAGGCCCTTGTGCCATTACGAGACTCAGTTTGTTGATGTTCGCATCGCATCCGAATGCCAACTCTCGTGTGCTTCGAGATACTGTAATGTTACAGGAGGATTGTGACCCATCTTTGCATTTATATTCCAAGTCTGAATACCTTAGCTTAGCTGTTTCAATTATTGGTGTTCCTGCTTTGGCGGTTTATAATGCCAAATCTATTGGGAAAATGGCCTGCTGGTTGGTGAAATCTATTAATCATACTTCTACAATTTTGTCTGACATGCTATTAGACGCCCAGGGTGAACGTAGGGCCATTTTGCAAAATAGAGCAGCTATTGATTATCTTTTGCTTAAACATGGACATGATTGCTCGGACTTCGAAGGTCTCTGTTGTTTTAACTTGTCTGACCATACACAATCCATTCGTGCTCACATCGACAAGTTGCGTGACTTAACAGAAGAAGTTAGAAAACACATTGACCAGGGCTGGTTTGACTGGCTCTTTAATTGGTTACCTGATATACACGTGCTACGCCAAATATTAGGTGGTATTTTGATTGCTGTTGTTGTTTTGATTTCTATCTGTTGCTTTATTCAGTGTATTCCTTCATTATTTCAATTCTGCACACTTGGTACTAGACATAGATCAGTTAGCTTTGTTTCATATTATTCTTCCACAGATGTTAGCTCCATTTAATGAATGTATAATAGACTGAAGTCAAGGGTGAAATGTACTGCTCGATTTTTCCAGTCTTATTGTGTTGAAGGGTGATTTAGGTGACTTCAGTCTCTTCCCATTCAAGTCTAAGGGTTAGAGTAGTGTATAGAGCCTATTTATTAGGCACTTCGACATGATCCTGTGTTCTTCCCCATAGATCAGGGTTTGCATATACATCCTAGGGGATAGATTCGTTAGCATTAGGGGTAATCTGTTCTGTAGTGAGGGTATTTCATGGAGCCGTGCTGAATTCAGGCCTGGTAGGCCTTAAACGGGAGAGACTCCATCTTTCCTCCTGCTCTGGCAGCTCGGGATGTTTCTAGGTCATAGGCAGTGTTTTAGTTAGGAGGTGTTATTCGCTTGGAGAGAACCGGTTCAGGCCGGCCCTTATCGAAGGATTGTATTTTTCTTCATGCCGAAGACACTACATCAGGCCGGCCGGCTGGGAACGTGTCCTTGGCACGGGGAGGTACAAGAATTTGGTGGGCGGCAGGTTACGGGCTGGAATTTTCCATGAGGAAATGCACGTCTATATTAGTAAAAGTTTGAGGCAGATACTGGCACTTGCTTCTAGTCCATGGGCGGCACCTGGCCGTTAGTAGTAAAGCTGCTACTTATTCCAGGGAAGACAGATGACAAACTTGGAGGTGGAGAAAAACCGAGAAATAGATATTCCAAAGAGAAGAGAGTAGCCGATGAGGAAGAGGTCCCAGTGACTCGGAGAGGGAGACGGGAGTAAACCCGTGATTGCGGAGGTGTGACTTCCAGGCGAAGCCGAGGCGCAGACGAGAAGGGAACCTAGATGACCATTGAGTGCAGGCTACATACGACCAAGGTGATGTCAACCCCTTACTATTAGAGTGTACAACTCAATCTTTCACTTTTCTTTGCAGGTTATGTGATATGTATTATGTTCCGTGAGTGTGTATGTAATAACTAAATAAAGTAGTAAAGCAATATGTGCTACGTGTTCTTGTGTAAGAGGGTAACCTATTCTTCTAGTCAGCTGTGACTTGACATGGACAGATGTTAATCCTGATCAGGTAGGTGGTAACTGAATAAGGGAGAAAGGAGCCCTTCGAACTGGGGAACAAGTTGTGCTCAACTAGCTGTCTTTGTGTGATCTGATATATAGTAACACTGATTATGTCGTGGTAATTATAGGATTAACTCGTGTTAAGGCTGCCGTCTGGGCAGGAAGTCCTGGGTCCGTTTGGGACCGCGAGGCTGTGACTGCCGTCTGGGCAGGAAGTCTGTGGCTGCCGTCTGGGCAGGAAGTCCTGGGTCCGTTTGGGACCGCGAGGCTGTGACTTGTCTAAGGCTGCCGTCTGGGCAGGAAGTCCTGGGTCCGTTCGGGACCGCGAGGCTGTGGCTGCCGTCTGGGCAGGAAGTCCTGGGTCCGTTTGGGACCGCGAGGCTGTGGCTGCCGTCTGGGCAGGAAGTCCTGGGTCCGTTTGGGACCGCGAGGCTGTGGCTGCCGTCTGGGCAGGAAGTCCTGGGTCCATTTGGGACCGCGAGGCTGTGGCTGCCGTCTGGGCAGGAAGTCCTGGGTCCATTTGGGACCGCGAGGCTGTGACTGCCGTCTGGGCAGGAAGTCTGTGGCTGCCGTCTGGGCAGGAAGTCCTGGGTCTGTTTGGGACCGCGAGGCTGTGACTTGTAGGTCTTGGTATATATAGTAGGAATTCCCTGTCCTTAGGTGGTACATATATGTGGTTATTTAGGTGTGAATAGGCCCTAGGGAGGGGGTAACGTTCTGGTTTGGGTTAGAGAGGCTCTGCTGAGCGGGTTCTATCTGATCCGAAAACCCAAGCAGAACACATATAAAAGTAAATACTATTTTATGAAATAAACATATGAAACATGTCTAAAACATAAAATAAAAATAATTTAAAAACTTACAAATAACATTCACTTACCTAACTAAAAATAAATTACATTTTAAAATAAATAATAATTTAATTTAAATTAATGCTAATAAATGTTTAAAAAAACATTCCACACACACCATTTCAGCAACAATTTTTTTTTAATGAACATACAAAGTACAACATTAAAATTATACACAATCACTTATCAATAACTCAATGTATTTAAAAAAACAATTAATATACAAAATATTGCAACTTAAAAATCTTTCCATCCCATACCACTAGCAAAAGCATGATTGTATCATTACCGGGGACTTCAACATGCAAGATCTGTGCCACCCGGAACAACGCCAAGGAGATAGCGGACGGAATAACATGGAAACCTGTATCAACTAATTTAATATGGAGTCCGTGAACCAAGCAGGGCAGCCAAATAGGAAACAACAACCTACATTTAAAAACATCTCCACACTAGATTACATCTTCCTGAGCAAGAACCTACTGAAGAGGTGTGACGAATATAAGGTGTCACATACTACGGCTAGCGATCACCATCCTATATCCATCCTCGTCAATATAGGCACCATGATGCATGAGGAACACCAAACTGCTGGCAAAAAGCTCAATTCAAATAGTGATACAGCACCGATAAAACAAATTAAATGGGGTCCCATAAACCAGTCTAGATACAACAAGTGGAAACAGGTCATTTGCACAACTGGCCCTCAGAAAAGTTGGCCAGAAATCATATCCTCGTTATCTAAAGCTCTGATTGCAGTAAGGAAACCCACATATAAAGAAAATCGCAGCAAAAATGGACCAGCAAACCTCATCGACATCGAATAATTTAGAGAGAGCAAAAAGCGGTGCCGTCTGGCAGAGCTACAGTATAGGAGAGAAAAGTGCCCACAGACGGAAACACTTTTGAAAATATCTAGAAAACTGCATAAAAATACTGTTTCGCAGTTGAAACAAACCATCATAGAAGAAAAATGGAAACACATCTATGCTCTGTTAGCACCCAATAAGAACAGGGAATTTTGGAGCTATGTTAATGGTCTAAATGGTGGAAGCCATATCCATAACGCTGTACCTGCCAACAAATGGACAGCCCACGCAACAAGGCTATATGTCAACCAAGACAGACCCATGGCAAAAACCGTGGAGGCAGAAGGCAATTACCCCGATGAGAATGAGGCTGAGGACCTTGCCCCAACAGAAAAAGAAATTCTAACCACCCTCAAGGGAATTAGGAAGGACAGGGCCTTCGGGACTAATGGGCTACCAGGCAGCATCTTCAATGAAGATCGAGATTTTTGGGCCCCTTATATGTATTGCCTATTTAACCACTGCTATAACACCTCACCAGTACCAGACTCGTGGAAAGGTTCCATCTTGCAACCCATTTACAAAAAAGGGGATGTTTCACAGCCGGAGAACTATAGACTGATAGCATTATTAGACATTAATGGGAAGGCATTTGCAAAAGTGCTTTTGAAAGAGTTAGAGGTATGGATAACAAAAAATCAAATCATACCGCAATACCAGACAGGATTTCGGCCGAAATCATCGACAATGGACAATGCCATTGCACTATCATATCTGGCAACAAAGGCCACAGTGGTCGCCATCCCTCCACTATATGCATGTTTTGACGACTATAGTGCTGCTTTCGGTGGCATTGACCCTAACATACTGTGGGCAAAACTTGCAAAGTGGGGCATACCGAGGAAACTCCTGGCGGCCATCATGTCACTCCATACCGGCACTTGGGTCCGTACCAAGCTCATACAGACATGTGCAACAGCCAAGATCTACACCAACAAGGGGCTAAAACAGGGTTGTGCGATTGCACCCACACTGTTTAACTTATACACTGCGGACCTGGGAGAAGCACTTCTAAAAACCAACATCTTTCCTCCCAAACTGGTTAATCTTAAATTACCGATCATGCAGTAAGTGTATGACCTTGTCCTATTGGAGCAAACTAGAATAGGCATGAAAAAGGCATTGGAGACACTACATATTTACAATACGGAAAATAAACTCAAAGCCAATGCAACTAAAACTAAGTTGTTGGTCTTTGGCCACAAACCCAAAAAATCACTTCTGGGCTGGCATCTCGACTGATTAAGAATTGCTACTGCCAATAAGTATACTTATCTAGGAGTACAATTCTCAGAACCCGGCAGAACAACATTGCAGGCCAAAGCACTTGAGGCAAAAGCAGCCAAGGTTACGCATGCCCTATGTTACATCATAAGCTCCTAAGCCATTCAACGGAGGGCATTCGACGAGTAATGCAAGCCAAGCAAAATTCCAACATTGAGCTATGGCCATCTTGCTTTCCCTGGCCTGCTGACCGACAAATTGGAGCGCCTGCACATCATGGCTTTTAGAAAGGTTTTTAAGCTTTCATATTCGACAAAGCGCACACTGATTCGTCTAGAATTTAATATCACAGCTCTGGACATAGAATGTAAAAAAGACATAGTAAAATTCCATCACCATGTGATTAAGGCAGGTCCTGGTGCAATCAGGGAAGCCGGCCTAAAAAACCTGCTAAAGAAGCAGGGAAAGATCACTTCAAGACAACAGGATCTCGAACGGATCAGATCAATTTGTGGCACAGAGGGCCTTGTCTACTCACACAAAGCTATCCTATGTCAACCATACCTGAAATCAGGTATGGGAAGGCAAGTCCTACAGAATGTATTGAGGACCAGGCTCCTAACATTACCAATACAGGATTACAGGGCACACTCGAAAAATATACCATCAAGAAGCAGTGAATGTTGTTTGTGCCAATATCATACAGAATCTGCAGACACGCTATCTGCTGCTGTCCAGCTTTGTTAAGCCTGAGGCGCCTCTATCTAAGAACCATGCTCATCCAAAATGGTGTAAGATCACGTAAGTAGACTCTAATGTTCATCTACACCACCACAGTGCCGATGGAGCTCGCATGAATTGGGAAGTTCTATGCGGTAGTTGGAATGACTCTGCGTTCAACGCAAGAACAGAAGATGACAGCAAAATAAAATACGAGCCACACATCACCAACTGTGGCAGCAACCTTGGCATTACGACTCCGTACCTTGCCCATTTGCACTATTACTCAACAACCATCACTGTATAGTCCAAATGCATTTATGTATGATGTAAATGACATTGTGTTGCACGTTTGCAGGCCTATGCCTCTCAGTCTCGCTCCTCTTTCATGCTGTATCTTGCCTTCCTTTTAGATGTTCCTATAATTTACTCAACAACCATCACTCTACAGTCCAAATGCATTTATTTATGATGTAAATAACATTGTATTGCACGTTTACACGCCTACGCTCCCATGCCTCTCAGTCTCGCTCCTCTTTTATGCTGTATCTTGCTTTCCTTTTTTAGATGTTCCTATAATTTTTTGACCTTTTAAGCAACAAAATGCACTTATTTATGATGTAACATGTTCTGTATTTGTAAATGATTTTAGGTAATCATACAATAAAGAATTACTTACTCATACCACTAGCAAAAGCAACAAAGTAGAACAACTACATTGATAATAAACATATAAACATTAAACATACACATAAAAACATTTCAGAAATTAAACAACGTTAAAAAAGTAATTTTTCATAACATTCAATAATGTTAAAAAATAAGTAAAAATTAAATATTGATTTTTTTTATTTTAATTAACTACCCATCCTATTCTTCTATAAATAAAACAATTGCTTCTAAAATATAATATATTATTACTAACAATAAAATTGCAATAAACATTAATATTAACAAATTAAGGGGGGCATGACTTATCTGAACAAGATGGCCGGCGGCAGACCGGGACCTAGCAGGTCACGTGCCTTGCACTTTGCCGCACCATGGGATCTGCCAGCTTCCACCCTGATCTCTGGTTCTCCCGGGATCTGGACCTGCCACAGCCAGAGCTACTGGGCCTCCCTGGGGGAGAGAGGGGCCGGATCGCCTCTTTCCTGAGCGTTGCTGGACTTGCTTGACAGTGCGGATGTTGGCCTTGTTTCCTGGGACTGCAGTGGGGATTTTACATCTTCTACCGCCCTGTCCCAGACTGCGCCTCTGGGACGTTGTAGTCGGGCCTTCCATGTGGGGCCCGCCCTGGGAGCAACGCCTCCTCGTGCACCTGTCGCTATGCCTTGGAGTCTGGGAGAGGGGAAACGCTGTGAATGTATGCTGGGGACAATGAACCTGATCACTGACCCTGTCTGGATATCAGGCCCCACTCCACTTAAATGCCTAGGGCCTCCTGCACCCCTGCCATGCAACAGCCCCACAAGGAACCCTCAGCTGCTTCTGCTGTCCCCGAATTCTGGAGGGAAGCAGGCCAAGTGGGGCCAATTGGACTTGACTCCCCAGACTCTGACCTCCAACTTCTGCCCTAGGCACCCCTTCCTCTGCACCATGGGGAAGGACAAAGGGCCAACAACGTACGCACTAACTAAGCCGCTGCCATACTACAAGCCATTCAGGCATCCGGGGAGATGATAGAGACTAGAATAGGGGAGGTCAAGGTGGATGTCTCACTCATCCGGCAAGACCTCCGGAACATGGCCCACAGAATAATCGCAGGGGTGGAGGAAATCTCCATGGTGGAAGACGACGTGACAAAAGTGGCCAAGATTATATCCCTCACCATCACCCTGTAAAAATGCATAGAGGATGCGGAGAGCAGATCACGGCTCAACAACCTACGATTTCTGGAGGCTGCGGACTTCCTGCATGACTGGTTACAGTCCTGGCTGCCCAAAGAAGCCATTTCGCAACAGTTTGTGATTGAAAGGGCCCACAGGTCTTTGACCCTATGCCCCTCCCTTCCCCAGGGGCACCCCGGCTGATTGCTAGGATGATTAATTACGGCGACAGAGACTCTGTCCTACATGAGGCCAGGAGGATTGGGGCACTGACATTCCAGGCACCACAGATCATGATATTCCCTGACTACACCCGTGAGACACAGAGGCAATGCAATGTAGATCCTTCAATGAGGCAAAACAAAAGTTGTGAGCTGTCAACCTAAACTGTATGATCTTCTTACCCCTAAAACTCAAAGTCCTGCATGAGGGTCGCTCCCACTTCTTTGACTGCCCAGAGGATGCATGGGTGGGGCGGCCAAGCAGGTGCCCCTGTGCCACCTGGGACCAGACCCCAGGGCTTCCCTGAAAACGAGAGCATTCTTGCCACCTCTGCCTCCGAAATCTAGGCAACATCAGCATGCTAGATTCCATCAAATATGTGACTGCTCTGCAGACTCTCCAGACTCATCTGGCACAGAGATCTGGGAGCACAGTAATGTGGCCATCCCGCAATCGATATGGGGTGGCCAGCCTAAGGGGCAGGACCCGAACAGAAAAGCGACCTCTCTGGTGACTCCACGGATGGCAGAGCAGGCGATACCGAATGATTACCCTCCAGGCACATGTCAATGAGCAGTGCCAGAGAGGTGTATGAGTACCCGTCTGACACAGATAAGCCACCACTAACAACACCTGAAGGACCACTACCTTTCTTTTGAGTTGAAAGTTGGTTTTGGGTATTTTTGCGTGAAAGATGCTTCAGGGGAGGAAGTATGAGGTGGGGGAGTTGGGGGAATTGGAGATTAGTCGGTTTGTTGTTTATATTGATTTGGTTTGATTGTCTAGCCTACCTACTGACCACAACACATCTGATACCAACACAGAGATGACCAGTGACCGCTCCCAAGTGGAGGCTCTAAATTCCCTTTCTATGCTCTCATTGGATTCCCCCTTCAGTGTGGACACAGAGCATGACCACTGCGCCATATTCATGGAGGCATATACGACACTCACTTAGAATGTTATGGGTCTGTTGGACCGTACTAAAAGGACAGCAGTCCTGCAATACACCAAGCACCTCCAACAATCGATTCTGCTGCTCCAAGAAACACCTTTTGGGCTTCGAGCTGCCCTTTTCTGAAGCGAATTGGGTATGACAGGATTTTTCACGCCAGGCTCCGGGGGGTAGTGATACTCCTGCATAGATCCTTCCCTCTATTGGTTACCCGCACGATCACTGATCCCCTGGGCAGATATGTAGGAGTGGAGGGCCCACCTGAACAATGTCAGTGCAACATCCTCAGAGTTAACATCCCACCACACTTACCTACCCAAACCTACAAGGCCATCATGGACGTATTGTCAACTTTTCCTGCAGGTCTAACTATTATAAGGGATGACTTCAATACCACCCCTAGCCCTGATATGGATACAACACACCCTTTCGCATGATCGCAGAAAAATCGAGGGTGGATGGAGTCATTTGGTCTATGTGACATCTGGAGGACTTGACATCCAGACGGCTATTCGCTAGAATACTACAGAAAGTTTTAAGATATCTCATTGCCCCACCTCCTGGAGGACTTGACATCCAGACGGCTATTCGCTACAATACTACCGAAAGTTTTAAGATATCTCATTGCCCCATCTCCTCAACCCACATACAGAGGCAGTTCAGAGGGGCTGGGATCTACCGACATTAGACACAGCCACTATTGTGGCAATCCCGAAGCCCAGCCAACCCTTGCCTCACTGCAGTTCATATCCCCTCATCAACAATGAGATGAAGATCTTCACGAAAATTCATTGCCATTAGATTCCAACAGGTAATCTCCAGCCTGGTTCACCCAGACCTGTGTGGGTTCATGCTCAACTGAGGCTCTCGGCACTGTATATGCTGACTGCAGGTCACAGTGGCAAGAGTTCATGAGATATTCTTGCATGCTCCTGCTTCTTGATTTCGAGAAGGCCTTTGATTCAGTGGACTGGGGTTTTATGAAGACCGTACTGGTCAGAATGGGCTATGGTTCAGATGCTGGTTAATGGGGTACTCTCAGATCCCTTCCCTATAGGTAGGGGAACCTGCCAGGGATGACCCTTGTCACCCCTTCTGTTTGCCGTCACCATCAAGCCCCTCACCCAGCCCCTCACCCAGCTATTACATTGTGATGCTCAACTTTAAGGGTTGAGCTGGGAGGGCTCGGTGGAAGATAGAATTGCAATTTATGCCGATGACGTTCTCCTATACCTGGCTGACCCCGGTCAAACAAGCTGTAATATGCATCTGCATCTGACACCTCTACGAAGAGACCTCCAGCCTACCAGTGAATCCAACTAAATCTCTGCTAGTCCCAGTCCATGGCGATGCTGCGATGACACACTGGTAAGCCTCTGTACCTGTGAAAAGACTGAGATTCAAATATCTGGGTATTCACATCTCCCTTTTTCCTGAATTGGCCTGGAACCTCAACATGCCACCTTTCCTCGCCTGGGTGGGAATGGACTTGCAGTGTTGGGCGCACCTTCTCTTAACCTCTTGGGTCACGTGGCCCTTTTAGGATGATGGGTCTCCCACCCTGCCTAATCATTTTTTTAAATGTCCCCATGTTAAACCCTGACCAGTCATTTAGGGTCTTAACCTCCATGGTCTGCGCCTTCCCATGGGCCCGTCGCCAACCTTGCATTGCCTGGAGCAAATGCCAGCAGCCGGTGTATGACGGAGGGGTAACAATGGCAGATCTCCAGATGTGCTACCAGGCGACACATCTTCTGGTGGCCAAAGTTTGGCTGATCAAGGGTTGGGATGATTCTGAATATTGGACTGAACTCGCCATACTAAACCTGGATAAAGTCATGGGAAAGACCTATGGAGACCCCATCCCTAAACATCCTCCCAAAGTGACTAAAGGAGTTTTCCATAACTGGTGAGTGGCATCACAGTCCATGGGATGGCACAACACACATACCCAGCAGACCCCACTGTGGCAGAGCAACCGCCTTCACCATACCTCCAGCCTTGAGGCGTCAGGAATGGGATTATATAGGTATTACGACCCTAAGTGACATGTGGGAAGGAAACCACATTAAGTCTTTTCAGGGCCATCAGGCACAATGCGCCCTTTCTAAACCCCAATTCTATAAATGTTTACAAATTAGACACGCTTTCTGTGTATATGGGAAGCCTCAAAGCGCTCCTGGAGTACAGTCTGCTGGAAGCTCAACTGCTGATGTGCACGTTGGGCAAGGGAGGGGTGTCATGCATCTACCTTACTATGACTAACAATGCCCCTGATGTATCTGTCCCTATGAGGAGGATGTGGGAAACTTGGAGAGGTATGAGTTGCACTAGGTAAACCTTACCTAGTGTCCCCACATTGCACTCTGTGGGTTCCTCAGATGAAAACCCTTTTTCTGTGATTCGAATATGTGCACAAACTGTTTTTTTTAATTTTCCAAAGAAATTTCTTTCGTACTTTATTTGGATACTTTAGAAAATCGTCATGTTAAGTTTCACATCCGATTTTAGATTATGTGATTTTTCCAAAGACATTCAAATTTGAAACTTTGCAATATATAGCATGTCCCAAAGCATTTCGGGTACTAGACCCTTCATCAGGGGAATATTGCTCTGAAAATAGAAAACGAGAAACCACCTTCTACAAACAAAAAGTGAATGAACATGTGCATGACACATTTATCTACATGAAACTACCTAACAATCCAACAGAAGAGTTTAAAAGAATCTTGAGTACCATCATGGACCTAGGGACGTCAGTTGCTCCTGAGGCGGAAGCCGGGAGTTAGTTAGTTTTTAACCTTTGTAAATTGTTCCTGTTTACTTTTACTTTCACCGTTCTAATTAAACTTGATATAATTAAATTTTACCTGTCTTTTGCACATCGCGCTCACGAGCATCAGTCTACACCCGCATAGCGCAGTACCTTTGGGGCCTTCTTAGCTCCTCGTGACGCTGGCACTTTGGTACCGGGACCTAGAGGGGCCAACTCATTACAGCGGCCATCTTGGGGAGGACGAGGTTGGCACGCTAGTTGTTGGGAGGTAGGGCTGGACACGCAGGCAGGAGGCACATAAATTGAGTGGGACTGAACAGCCTGGTAAGACCTAGGGACGTCAGTTGCTCCTGAGGCGGAAGCCGGGAGTTAGTTCGTTTTTAACCTTTGTAAATTGTTCCTGCTTACTTTTACTTTCACCGTTCTAATTAAACTTGATATAATTAAATTTTACCTGTCTTTTGCACATCGCGCTCACGAGCATCGGTCTACACCCGCATAGCGCAGTACCTTTGGGGTCTTCTTAGCTCCTCGTGACGCTGGCACTTTGGTACCGGGACCTAGAGGGGCCAACTCATTACAGCGGCCATCTTGGGGAGGACGAGGTTGGCGCGCTAGTTGTTGGGAGGTAGGGCTGGACACGCAGGCAGAAGGCACATAAATTGATACGGTCCACTTACGCGCTAGCGTACGCATTTGCGGACGCGCCGTGAGCGCCGAAGGAGCGCCTAAGGAAAGCCCGTCTGTGCCCGTCCGTGCCAGGCCGGACCAGGACGGGGCATAGAGCCAGAGCTATGGAGTCCATCTCACCCAAAACTCTCGTTTACAATGGTGAGCGGTTAAAGGCACTTAGGAATGTGGAGAGGCTCACTTGCCCGATAGAGGCTTTACCTGAGGATATATGCACCTTCTGCCCCCATTGTAAGCATGCTAATCCAGGTAAATCGAATAATAGCTGTTATACATTCACCCTGCTAAACTGTAGATCCCTTCCGAAGCACGCCTTGGAGATCCATCTGATCCTAGAGGAATGTGATCCTGATATACTCTTCTTAACTGAGACCTGGCTGACCGAGTCATCAGACCCAGACATAGTCCAGGCGCTCCTGCCCAACTTTTCGATCATCAGACAGGATCGCCTGACAGGTCGGGGAGGCGGAGTTGCAATTATTCATAAAAACTCTTTCAGATGCAGAACCTATGAAAGTCCACTCTTAGATTGCGAAAGTCTTGGTTTCTCCATTTCCCTTGCGCCCACATGTACCTTTTCAGGGATCTTGGTGTATAGACCACTGGGTGCCCACCATAATTTCTGCCTTAACCTTGTGGACAAAATCTCTCACTCCATCAGTAATTCCCCCAATTTTTCCATTCTGGGTGACCTCAACATCCATCTCGATGAAAGCGATGCTGCTGCCTCGCAATGTCTGCTTGATTCCTTGGGATTAGTACACTTGAAACAAATTGTGACAGAGCCTACTCATGTTGCTGGCCACTTATTAGATCATTGTTTCACTAATCTCACGAACCTGGCATGTGAACAGCCCCTCTTTGTCCCCTGGTCAGACCACGCCCTACTTTCTTTTAGGTGGTCGCCAGAAACACAACACCACAGAGTTACTCTCTCTAAGAAAGTTAGCCGAGTGTGGTCTAGACTACCAGTTGGGGAGTGGGAGACTGCCTTGAAGAGCTGTCCGCCTTCTCTTCACGAGGACCCAGTGGTTGCTAATGAAGCCTTTGACAACTGGCTTAATTCCACCCTAGACGCCACTCTCCCTAAGAAAGAGATACACCATCGGAAGGGCCACAACAAACAACCATGGTACTCCGATAAACTCAAGGAACTTAAGCAGGTGTGTAAACGGGCGGAAAGGAAGTGGAGAAAGTATTTTGCACCCGCTACGAAAACTCAATATAAAGCCTCTCTCAGATCCTATAAAAATTTACTAAAATCTACTCAAGCAGCATATTATCAGGGTAAAATCTCAGAAGCAGCTAATGCTCCTAGAGAGATTTTTAAAATCTTCCAATCTCTGGTGGCTACTCATAGGACCACTAATCCTGCTCCAGATCCTCAAAAACATTGTGAGGATCTAGCCGCTTTTTTTGCGTCCAAAGTGTCCAATATTTACTCGACTTTTGCAACAACTTTACATAGTCCAGATGAAGTGGAGATTAGCCCTGAAACGCCGGATGTGGTTACCCCTAATTCAGCTGGAGCTCTCAAAGCCTTTCCGCTGCTTGATCTGGCCAATGTCGAAAGGCTCCTTAACCACCTAAAATCGGGCTCTCCTCAGGATGTTGCCCCCCGACGGTTCTCAAACAGGTTTCTGAAACAGTATGCCCGGTGATAATGCAGGTCATCAATGCCTCTTTAGCTTCAGGAGTAGTACCCCCCAATTGGAAGAAGGCAAAGGTTCGTGCCCTATTGAAAAAACCTAATCTAGACCCGGAAGATCTGGCGAATTACAGGCCTATCTCGCTTCTCCCGAGCCTTAGTAAAATAGCCGAAAAACACGTCAACCAGGTTCTTTTCTCATTTGTTGAGTCTTCTGGTGCATTACACTCATCCCAGACTGGATTCAGAGCCAAGCAAGGAACAGAAACTGCACTGGTGGCGGTAGTGGAGGCGACCAGGGCTATTGTGGATGCTGGAGGCTGCGCTGCGGTGGTCCTACTGGACCTCAGCGCAGCCTTCGACACTGTAAATCACTCTCTCCTGCTGCATAGGCTTCGCCATGCAGGGATTTCCGGATTGGATCTTAAATGGCTTCACTCCTTTTTATCGGATAGATATTTCTCCGTCTTTGAGGATGAGGTGTCATCAAGCCAGCTGCAACTGAGTCACGGCGTTCCCCAGGGATCATCCCTCAGCCCCACTTTGTTTAATATTTATATGAGACCTTTGGCTGAGGTGGTGCTTCCTTGGGGAATTCAGCTTGTCACCTACGCCGATGACACGCAGCTGGTTGTTTCCCTCGTGAGAGACGATACCTTACATCAGGGGATTAACAATCTTACCCCTTGTCTCTCCAATGTCCTTGACTGGATGACCTCGTCCTGTTTAAAGCTAAATGGAGCCAAAAGGGACATTATGCTGCTGGGCTATAAAGCCCCAATCAATTTGGACCCTTGGTGGCCGCATTGTCTTGGACCCCCTCCGAAGCCTAAGACCAAAATAAAAAGTTTGGGGGTCTGGCTGGACTCTGCCCTGAACTTCCAGAATCAGGCTAACAAAGTAGCCGCGACCTGTTATGGGCTTATGAGAGTTCTTAAAAAAGTCCTAGACCTGCTTCCTTTTGAAGCCAGACGTATATTAGTCCAGTCGCTGGTTCTCTCGCGACTGGACTATGCTAATGCTATCTATTTGGGGACTTCAGCAACTACAACAAAAACTTTGCAAGCTGTACAGAACTGTGCAGCTCGCTTACTCATGAAAGTCCCCAAACGGTCATCAGCAAAGCCCTCAATTCGATTGCTCCATTGGCTTCCAATCCACGAAAGGATTGTGTTTAAGACTATGTGATTGGCACATAAGTCCATTCACAACCTGGGCCCTCCCATTCTGGATCCTTTCTTTCGTCGTTATCATTCGGTTAGATCTCTTAGATCTAACCAACGCAATCTGCTTGTTGTGTCAAAGGTCAGGCTGGCCCGCATGGGCGGCCGTCGACTCTCGGTCCTAGCAGCTAAAGAATGGAATAAACTCCCTGACAACATCAGGCATGAATCAAATCACATTGCCTTCAGGAAGCAACTAAAGACATTCTTGTTTAATAACATCCTTTAATGCTTGATAATGTCCTTGGGTCTGACAGCGCTGGGATGCTCTAGGGTAGCCATGCGCTATATAAGAAGGTATTCATTCATTCATTCATGGGAAAAGCTTGTGACATGGGAATCATTATAGAGAACGACAAAAAGTACCTTCTGCTAGAACACCCAAAAAGCCCAAGTCTACATATGCTTCCTAAAGTACATAAAAATTTACAAAATCCTCCATTTCGACTTATTGTGTCCACCATTAACTCCATCCACGAACCTACAGGCAAATATCTGGATAAGTACCTCCAACCACTAGTTCAAAATATGTCCAGTTATTTACGAGACACCACTGACTTTCTGGTTAAAATCAACAACATTGTTTTTGAGGAAGACAGTACCATCATTATGTGCACCATTGACGTATGTGCATTATACACTTCCATCCCACATTTACTCGGTATTGAGGCAGTGGAATCATTTCTCATCAACCATCCTATCGCCGAACAACTGAAAGTGTTCCTTTTGGAACTTTTACAATTTACTCTCTTCCACAGTTACTTTTGCTGGGAAAATTAATACTTTCAACAACTGTCCGGAACATCTATGGGTAATTGTGCAGCACCTTGTTACGCGAATCTCTATATGCACAGACTCGAAATTGATAACATCTTATCCAACCGCACATGGAGCAACAATCTACTCGCGTACTGGAGCTACATTGACAAAATTTCGTCATATGGAAAGGAGAATTATCAGAATTATTACAGTTCCTGGAATGCCTTAACAACAATGATGACAGAATTAAATTGCCGAATACAATTGACCCGAATCAAATATCGTTCTTGGATGTACTGATTACCAGACAAGACAACAAATTGGAAACCGACCTTCACATCAACAGCACTGATAGGAACAACACTTTACACTTTAATAGTTGCCATCAGATCTCTTTGAAAAAACACTTGCCTTACTCACAGATTTTAAGAGCCAAAAGGATTTCGTCAAACAATGTAATCTTTGAGAAAAACAAAAACAGGATGATCACCAGATTTCAGGAACGTAAACATCCTACTCAATTATTAGAAAATGCCACTGAAGGGGGCGTGGCTTGGACGCCGAACAAGATGGCCGCCTGAGACCGGAGCTCTCCCGCGCCGCGGCGGACTTTTCATCTCTTCGCCGCTATCCTCGACCATTTCGGCGGATTTCTTGTGGCTCCTGTAAGCGGATGACTTCGTGCTGAAGATGTGACTGCCAGACTTCGTTTTCCTGCAGTTTTTCGCCCATTCCTGCCTCTCGATGTAAGTCCCTCAGCGCGACCGCCATTTTGTAATATGTGCGATGTGTGCGCGACGCTGAGGTGACTGCAGACATGCTTTTCCTGTTCTTCCTCCAGACACTGGACTTTATTCTTAGCAACTAAGGACCTCTCCTTTGTGTTTTGCGCCCTGCCAGTGCGCTATGTTTGCAAATTACTCCTCATGTCGACGCTGCCTCCTGAGTGACCTCTGCCTTCATGCTCCCCTCGCAGGCTACCAGATGCGCTGTGCTCTTCTTTGATATCTTACTTCAGTCTCAAGGCGTAAGACTCATACCATCCTCATTGCGTCTTCGTGCTGTTTTTTTGTTGCAATTTTGTTCACCAAGTCTTAGTGCGCATGGCTTTCGCGCCCACTGGTGATCTCCTTGTTATTACTGGAAACACTCTTTAACTCCTGTTTACATTACCTCTGGGTCCGGAGTTTCTTCATGATTTTTGCTGGTGTCCTTCACTGCTCCTGCTGACCGCTGGGTTCTTCAGACCGGACATATTGACATTCTTTGCTTTTTTGAGTGCAGGTCGTTGTGTTGGATTGCCTCTTTGCCTCCCTGTCACTGGCACGTTCAGGCTTCTATGGGCAAGCTACGCAACCCAAAGTTTGTCTTTGTGCCCTCGAAGACTCCACCTTCCTCCGCCTCTTCCTCAACGGCATTCTTCTCATCCTCCTCCCACAGATCAAATGGCGACAATATCCTCCACCCGTTCTTCTCCATCACAACCTACCTCCAGCAAGTCTTCTCCTTCTGCCTCCTTACCTAAGCGCTTGAAGCAGGACTCCTCTCCTCCTCCATCTGAGTCTTCTCCATCCCCTATATCTATGGAGTTGATACTTGAGGAGATTCGCGCTTTGCGCCCATTCGTGGAGGAGACTAATACTAAGATGCAGCTTTTTGAGGCTAAATGGTCAACTATGGAAGCTCGTGTTTCTTCTGTGGAGCAGCAGGTTACAGAGATTCAGTCAAACTCTCAACGCATCTCCTCTCTGGAAAAATCTCTTCTCGCCCTTCAACAGCACACTGAAGATTTGGAAAACAGGAATAGGAGGAACAACCTACGCGTTTATGGCCTGCCGGAATCCTTGGAAGGAGATGATCCTGTTACGTTTTTCTCCTCTTTCCTTCTGAAACTCCTGGACCTTCCCGCTACTACCTCTCTCAGTATCTAACGAACCCATAGACTTGGCCCTCGCTCCTCCTCCTCAACCAAACCGCGAGGGGTCATCCTCCTCTTCCTCAAGTTTACTGATCTCCTTCTGGTCCTCTCTACAGCTCGAGCGAAGCGCCAAGTGTCCTGGATGGGTCAGAGAGTTTTTCTCTCTCAAGATGTCTCTAATGTCACTGCTGCCAGAAGAAAGGAATTCTTGTCTCTTCGTGCTCCTCTGCGCTCTATTGGAGCTAGATATGGCCTCTTTCACCCCTGTACCTTCAAAGTAACTCATCAAAACAACACCTGGACTTTCCAAGATCCAGCTGAACTCAAGAATTTTATTCACATTCAGACCAATGCTGGCATGGATACATCCAATCCTACTACTGGTTGATTATTTATCTGTTTTGTTTCTCTCCTTGCAGGTTTTTGCTGAAATATTCTCTCCTTGGTTTGATTCTTCTCCTGCTTGATGTGATTATATAGTGGTTGTTGTCTGGGTTTTCTGTTTTACATATAATGTCTGCTTTTGTGCTGTTTATCTTAACATGACTTTTGTATAACACGTTTCTTTTTCCCTCCCTTAGATTATTCGATAAACCCTTTTGTATTCCTCTCCGTCTCATACGATTCGTCTTCCTCATATCCCGTCCTGGTGCGGTGTGTTGCTCTCCGGCTTAGGAGGCCGTTCTTGTCGAATCCTCCCATACCCCATCGTCATCTTGTCATCTCCCTTCCCCCTTCAGGTATGTTTTCCTCAGTCATCCGTTTTGGATATGTACTGTCTCTTCTTCTACTTCTTTTTTCTTCCCTCTTCCCCTCCTTCCTTTTTCTTTGCTTTTCTCTTACTGTATCTCCTGACTTTCTTTTGTCTTGCTCTTTTCTCTCATTCATTTGTTGTTGTCCTTTATGGCGTTCTTGGTTTTATGCCTTTTCTGTGTTCCTTGCACATTTTATTGTTTTTTAATTCAAAGTTATTTCATGGAATGTGAAAGGTTTCGTTAGCCCTATTAAACGACAGAGAGTGCTTTCCCATCTAGCCTCTTATACTCCTGATTTAGTTCTTTTACAGGAAACTCATCTTTCTGAGGCGGAGTCTCTTAAACTAAAGAGAGGCTGGGTGGGGACGGTTTTATTCTCTCCTACATCTAATAAAAAGAATGGTGTGGCCATTTTGTGTCACAAGAAACTCAAATGTAAAGTTCTTTCTCAAGAGAATGATACTGATGGCCGTTGGGTCTTAGTTAAGCTGTTAATCAATTCTGTATCCTTGACTGTTTTTAATGTTTATGGTCCCACTCATCCCGATTGTAATTTTTGGCCTCTAATAACTTCTAAATGTTTTCAATACAGTGATTCCCTGTTCATTTTGGGGGGGGGATTGTAATCAAATTGTTGACCCGTTTCTTGATCGCAAATCCTCTGCCCGCTTTACCCCCCACAAATCACATACGCAATTCCTTGACACTATTTCTAAATCTCACCTTCTTGACTCATGGAGACTGTCCCACCCTGACTCTCTGGACTATTCCTTCTTTTCACCTCCTCATGCCTCTTTCTCTCGGATTGACTACATCTTCCTTTCTCAGTCTCTTTCTCAAAATCTTCTATCCTCGTCTATAGAGCCGATAGTTATCTCAGACCATGCTCCCATTGTCACAGTTCTTGATCTTCTCCCTCCTCATCCCAAATCTTCTTGTTGGCGTTTCAATAACTCTCTTCTCCTGGATCCCCTCTTTTCCTCTTCTTTTCTTTCTTTTGCTACGGAATTTTTTCTACTTAATTCTGATCCCTCTTTAGCCCCTCATGTTATTTGGGACTCTTTTAAGGCTACCGCTCGCGGTTTTGTGATTGATTTTGTCTCAAAGAAAAAGAAGTGTTACCTTAAGAAACAGAAAGACCTTCTCTCCCATATTAAATCCCTGGAGCATAAATTCTACACTACTTCTTCTACTAAAACGGTTTTACCAGACCTTATACGCGCCAAACTTGATTTTAACAAAACCACTACTGATAATGCTTCTTCAATATTACTTCGGAGCAGTGCTCGCTACTACGGAGGTCGCAACAAATCAGGTAAACTTTTGGCCAACTACCTTAAGTCTCGCAAGGAGCGTAATTCGATTGATTCGATTTATTCCACCGATAATCTTCTCTTGCATAAGGAGCAGGATATACTCACCCAATTTCAAGGTTTCTACCAATCTCTTTATACTCCTGAATCCCCCCCCTCGGCTTCTCTTATTCAATCCTACTTAGATAAAATTCCTGCCCCCTCCACTTCTCATCTTAACTTCCCTAGTCTCGAACTTGATCTCTCTATTACTGAACTGGATAGCGCCTTAACGTCTCTAACTAAAGGTAAATCTCCGGGTCCGGATGGTTTCTCTGTGGAATTTTATCTGCATTTTTCAGATCTTCTGCTTCCTAAACTTCTCTCCCTGTTCCAATCCTTCTTTACCTCTGGCACAGCTGCCGGTACTTTTCACGAGGCTACGATCTGCCTTATACCTAAAGAGGGTTGCGACCCCCAATTCTGTAAAAATTACCGCCCAATATCCCTTGTTAATGTAGACTAT
Source organism: Triturus cristatus (assembly GCF_964204655.1). NCBI lineage: Eukaryota > Metazoa > Chordata > Amphibia > Caudata > Salamandridae > Triturus > Triturus cristatus. The sequence continues at coordinate 132,795,579 of NC_140586.1, read as the reverse complement.
AAATTATTTGCTAAACTTCTTGCCCTGCGCTTGGATCCTCTCCTCCCGCATCTCATAGGTAAGGAACAGTGTGGTTTTGTAAAGGGCAGGCTTACCTCGGATAATTCCCGCCTTTTCCTCAATGTTCTAAATAAAGTACCTTCTCTCAACATCTCTTTAGCTGCCATCTCGGTTGATGCTGAGAAAGCTTTTGATAGAGTAGATTGGTCCTTTCTGTTTGCCTCCTTGCGCTGGCACGGTTTTGGCCCTAATTTTATTTCTCTTGTTTCTTTACTTTATTCTGCCCCTAAGGCGTCTGTTTTAATTAATGGTCAACTATCCCCCTATTTTCCCTTACAGCGCGGCGTCCGTCAGGGTTGCCCTTTGTCCCCTCTACTTTTTGTTCTAGCCTTAGAGCCATTCCTTACGTCTATTAGAAATAACATTTCTATTTCTGGCTTCCCTTATGACAAGACTCATTTGAAACTGTCTGCGTATACAGATGACATTCTTTTGTTTATTTCTGACCCCGACCAATCCATTCCGGCCTTACTGCTTGAGTTTAACTCCTTTTCCCAAGTTTCTGGTTACAAGATTAACTCTGATAAAACTGAGATCCTTCCTCTTACCAAATTTTGTCTCCCTCATCAGTTTTCGACCACTGGCTTTGCATGGAATTCCTCTAAAATTAAGTACCTTGGAATTTGGTTCTCTAGCTCCATCTCCTCATCTAGTCGGTTGAACATGTCTGCTGTATTATCCCGTATTGATAAGTTGTTCTCTTCTTGGAATCCTCTCTTTCTCTCATGGTGGGGTCGGCTGGATTCGATCAAAATGATGATATCTCCCATTCTTATATACATCTTTTCCATGCTCCCCATTCATATCCCTGATATCTATTTCAAACGCATCGATTCCTGTCTCTCTAAGTTTCTATGGAATCATAAAAAATCGAGAGTTGCTCTAGTTGCTCTTCGTAAACCGAAATCCAATGGCGGAGTCAATTTTCCGGATTTCCGTCTCTATCATAAATCTTTTTCTCTCCGTCAGGCTTCTAATTGGCTTGTTCTCGCACCCTCCCCTCTTGCTCCTCTTTGGCTCTCTATTGAACGCTCACTCCTCTCTCCTTTCTCTCTATCTGAAATTGTACATTTCTCTGCTAAGAACTTAACCACTCCTCTACCCCTGTTCAAGCACACCTCCTCTCTTTTACATGCTCTGGTCCGTCCTGATCCGGTTTCTCGTGAATCCTTTTTGGCCTCCCCTATCTGGTACAATTCGCTTATTCTCCTCAATAATCGTCCTATTTGTTGGACTGTGTGGAGATCAAAGGGTCTGATGTGGGTTAACCAACTTTTCGATGGTCTTCTTCCATGTTCTTTTCCTCGATTCCGACTTTTGTTTCAATGCCCCAGGCTTTTTTCCGCAGATTCACTGTCCTCATGGCCATCATACTTGATGTTTATTATTCACTTCCCTTGTCATCCTCTCCCGTATCTCATTCCTCACTTCTTCAGATCTTGTCTACTCTCCCTAAAGCCTCTCTTATCTATAAATTCTTCTCCTCCCCCAATCCGACCCGCCCGAAATCCAAATTGAAACTTGCTTGGGAGCTGGATCTGGGCTGTGACTGGCCTATAGCTGTTTGGGACAAAGTTTGGGCCAGGTCTTTAAAAATTTCCCGTTCCGCTTCACTAACTCAATCTATGTTCTTTCTATATCACAGACTCTATCTCTCTCCTGTTTCTTTTTCTCGCTTTTCTCCTGATAAGGACTCTACCTGTTGGACCTGTTCTGCCCCTAATGCTGATCTTTTTCATCTACTTTTTCTGTGCCCTTCTGTTCTCGCACTTTGGGATCAGGTGTGGTCTTATGTCTCTCGTCTATTTTCTATCTCTATTCCATACTCTATCCCTCTTCTTTTTTTAGGTAGTATTTCTGACACTCTCGATATTTCTTCTCATTCCTCTGGTCTATTAGATCTTATGTTGGCTCTGGCTTTTCAACACATTTCTCCTAACTGGAAGGATCTCTCTAAGCTCTCTATACAATGTTGGTGGAATTCTCTCTGTCATTATCATAGGCTCGATGTCCGTTTTGCCGCTGCCTCCACTCCTACCCTCACTAGAGATTTATTCTGGTTGCCTCTCACAACATATCTTGACCGCATGGCTCTGAAATCTATCTCTCCTTTATCCTCTGAGAATTTTAAACCCCCATAAGTGACTCTTTCTCTGTCCTTCTTCTTCTTCTTCTTCTCCTTTTACCCTTCTTGTATCTTTTACATTTGCATTTGTCTTTCCTGCCTTTCAACTATTCCCTATCCTTGGCTTTCTTGCTGTTTCTATTCTACCTAGTCTTTGTCTGATCTCGTTATCTATTCTTCTCCTAATGCCTCATATTTACCTTTTTCTTTTTTCTTTCTCCTTTCCCTTCCTTCCCTTCTCCTCCTTTTTTCTCCTCTTTCCCCCTTTTCTTCCTGGTTGCCTTTAAAAAATTTTACAAAATGCTTTTTAATCTTCCTTCAGGTTTCTTATGTTAACACACGATGATCCTCTGTTTTTTCTCTTTTTGATTCTATATGGACAATGTTCTTTATATGATCTGTTTTTTGTTGTTCACTATACTTTTCTTCAATAAAGCATTTCAAACATAGAAAATGCCACTGAAAGAGTTGAAAAAATCGATAGGAACCAACCATTGACATGTCAAAAAGGATAGACACGAGTAATCGACCTGTATTTGTATCAAAATGTTCTTCCAAAAGCTATCAAATCAAAAGAATTCTATTAAAACACTGGCCCATGGTCAAAAATGAGAGCGAATTCAACGGGATCTTCAATGTTCAACCATTATTTGCGTATCAACGCACCAAGAACTTGAAGGAACTGATTTCTAAACCGTACAAACACGACAAAGGTAACTTCAAAGGCATAAATCCCTGCCTGAATTGTGGTCATTGTAACAACATTATCAAGGGATCATACATTACACACCATACCACAGGTACTCGCATTCAATTACGAACTACAGCCTCATGTGATTCAATAAATCTCATCTACTTACTGAAATGCCCCGGCGGATTGATTTACGTAGGAAAGACAGAATGGAAAATTAAGGTTCGATTGACCGAACATAAAAGTAACATCAGGAACCACTAACAAAAATCACCGATAGTAGTACATTTTACCAACTCTAGACATAATGTAAGCCAATTGCGATTCTTGGTACTCGAAGTGGTCACTCTGCTTGAAGAAGCAGACAACAAAAAAAGACTGTTACAAATAGAAATATTCTGGATAAAAAAACTGGACTCATGCCAGCCTAAGGGACTCAATGAACGTATTGAATACAGTTGTTTCCTGTAAAATGTACATTTTGAATATTAATTGGAATTGTGTTTCATGTTTAGAATTCACCTCACTACCCTTTCCAGTAACGTCATTACTTCCTAATCTAGCACAGTCTTGAGAATGTCGATATCCTCATAAGTTCATTGTGAATCTTTATTTCATTTTATTTGTATTCATGTCACGCATCTTCCACAGTCTTTCCCCACTTCACAGTCCACCCTTCCAAAATGGCCACCTTTGTCACTCACCTACTCGTTCTCTCCGAGCGCACAGTCCTATGTCGATCTTTAGTCTTCTTCACGCAGACACCAGCGCGCACAATTTAAAATCCACGAAACGCAGTCTCAGATATCCATACCTTGGAACCTAACAGGCATACAGACCGCTACGAATACACATTTCAAAACTGAACGGTAAGCAGCGCGACTTAATTTACAGCGTTCGCGCTGTACTTTGACACGCTTTTTAAATATTTCACAGCACCCTTGCTGTACCGCATCAAGGGATTGCTTCTTTAACTTTGGACCCGCTTCACAAAAGTTCAATTTGAATTCTCTTTAAGGGGTGGAGTATTGTAGAGACACACGTTTGATTCTTTTATAAATCCAACGGACTCGGAACATTCATTCTCGTATATTCCACATATATTTCACAAAGTCATAGATTTACCTGTTTGATCACTTGCACTATGATTCCTACCGAATTGCACCTGTGATTCACCTTTCTCTTGTTCATGTAACAATTTTCACCCTTATTAGCCACGTTTAGCACTCTGGTTACACTCTCCATTCCTACCGAATTGCACTACTGATTCACCTTTCCCTTGTTTATGTCACAATTTTCACCCGTATTAGCCGTGTTTAGCACTTCGATCACACTCGCCTTCACCAGTCTTTCCTTCTAAAATGAAACGCTTGCATGTGCTTGCAGACCATCGATTTAAATTTAAACTTAAAGGCAGGATCCGCACTCTTGAGTTTTTGATTTCTCGTTTTTTATTTTCAGAGCAATATTTCCCTGATGAAGGGTCTCATACCCGAAATGCATTGGGACATGCAATAATATATTGCAAAGTTTCAAATTTGAATGTCTTTGGAAAAATCACATAATCTAAAATCAGGTGTGAAACTTAACATGACGATTTTCTAAAGTATCCAAATAAAGTACCAAAGAAATTTCTGTGGAAAACTAAAAAAACTGTTTGTGCACATATTCGAATCACAGATAAAGGGTTTTCATCTGAGGAACCCCCGGAGTGCAATGCGGGGACACTAGGTAAGGTTTACCTAGTGCAACTCATGATTCTTAGTTCACTCCTCCAGGTCAGAGGGAGATACCTACGTGCACCCAATCTAGAAGACTATGAGTACTCTCATCTACAACATTTACTAATCAGTGTGCCTCACCTTTACTTTATTCTCTTAAACTTGGATAAGTCCCATGGATGACGTTGATTGGCAGGTTGCTCTTAAGGCCCCTTTGAGATAGCGGTGTCCTCTCATTTACGTCTTGTTTAATTGAATTATCTTCACTGTACATGCATAAAACCCTTGAAACTGTGGCAGGCCGGTAAATTACACACCATCACTTGCTTTCACTGCCCTTCTCCGGATGCAGACTTTTTCCATATGATGTGGCCATGTCTCCCAATCAAGGAAGAATGGAAATGAATAGCAACCTTGCTACCCAGGTCCTATGCTACACACTCACGCTGACACCCAGCGAGGATAATCTTGGTCATACCAGAGGTGAGAGGTACCTTATTAGGATTGCCAAGGTGGTGGCGAAAAGGGATATTACCAGTAAATGGAAACTGACTATTGCACCAACAGTGGCTGAGTAGAGTAAAGAGATGGACTGGTGCGCAGCATAAGAGAAACCCCTTTATGAGGCACCGCGATGCCCCCACAAATATGAAAGTATATATGGGGGTTGTGGTTGGATCATTATGGTCTGAGGGTTAGTGCATAACTGGTATCGTCTATAATCCCCTGCCAAATGCCATGATGTGTGTGGTTGGTTGGCAAGGGTGTGATTTAGATATTCATGTACTACATTGTTCTTAAATCAGTTTAATTGGTTATCAAAAAATCTTTTACAAAGTAAAATAAAAAATTATGTTACAATTATACAATTCAATAAACATAATTAAAAATAAATATACAAATTGATTTACAATGAAAAAATCTGATTACAATTACACTTAAAATTATTTATATTTTATTTAACATCCTATTCTTTTCCTCCATAATCCCAACAACCCACTACTAAAACATAACTTACTATTACTAAAAATAAAATTAAAATGTAAATTAACAAATTAAAACAAAAAATAACAAATAAAAAATGTATTTGCCTAAAAAATTAAATAATTGATTTAGAATTAAAAACTAATTACTGTTACATATAATGTATTTACATTTTAATAAACTTCCCACCCTATTCCCCTACAAACCCAACAACCAGTCACTACACTGTAAATAACTAATTACATTTAAAAATTAAATACTATAGCACTTAAAATTGCAAACTACATATTATAAAATGAATAACAATTACACTAACAATGCTAACAGCTAAAAATAATATATTAACTAAAACACATTAAATTAATCACAAAACAATATTTTTACAACTATATTAAAGAAAAGAATAGTTAAAACAACTATATTTTTGTCAACGATATTATTTACCACAAAACAATATTTTTGCCAAAGATATTCTGTCCCTATTTTTTTGACAATCTTTATATGCTACGATATTTAAAACTCATATATTTTATTCAGATACCGGACAGCATTATGTGCATGTGATCCATTTGAACCAGAACATAAAAACCAGAATGTAATGAGTAGGTGGGAGATAGCAACATGATTTCATGAAATTACTAGGCATGTCAGTAAGTTTAAATTTATACTAACTATATTTTTTAAATGACAAATGTTAGCAACTAAAGGTATGGAGAATTTCAGCACTTTGCTCACAATATCATGCCTGTTCTGTGCAAAAAAGATTGCCATTTTCACATATGCCAGGGTCTGTGCAATAGGTCACATCAAATACACGTATAATAAAAGTCATGCCTCAGATATGCCAATTCATTAGAGGGGAACATACCCAAATGTGTCACTCGGAAGAAGTACAGTTAGGTGCTATGTGTTTGGGAGATGCTTGGCAGAAGTGACATTGAGCTATATTTTACTTTCATGACACCGCAGGACGTTAAGGCTGGAACGGGTGCTCCTCCGAGGGGCTGAGGCTGGCGCCTGGAATGCAACTCCAAAGAGAGCCGTTCTTCCGGGTCTCCTGAACAACCTTCAAGCCAGGTGGCCACAGGAAGATGTCTCATTTCAAAACTTACCCAGGATCTGTCTCGTAGTCGCTTGTGAGAGAGGTCCCTGGTTTCCAAATATGACCCAGATGCGGTTGGACCACCCCCTCGCCGTCCGCGGTCCGTGCAGGTTGTAGCAGTCTAGTTGTTAGGCTGTGAGACTGCCTGCATTGCCTGAAAGGGTATCCATACATTGTAACACTCTCTGGCCAGGCGTGGCCAGAGAGGATAAAATAAACGGGCGGAGGCTGCACGGGACTTCCAGCCCAGACTACAGCGCTTGTGTGCATGCATTAATAATATAGCTCCCCAGCCCCTCAAGCCAAACACACAAGGCCGTAGACACCACCTTTCACATTGGCGACGAGGGTGGGCGTTTCTTTGCCCTTTGCATGCTGCCCGCTCACCTCCATGAACAGCTGACTGGTGGGAGCGTTGACGAGCGGAATCTCCGCGCTGCCGGTAATTGAGATCCGGCTACATCCTGTGGCGCTGGTGGAGCCGCGTGCGAGCGGTGAAGTTTGATTGCCGCTACTGTGTCTGCAGCTCTGCCTGCAAGATCGCCCAGCTGTCTGGCCCTGAATTGCCTGAGAAAGGTCCCAGAGAGTGTTCACGCTCCTGATCAGCACTGCACTGCCATCGCGCACACGCGAGCACCAGCCCGATCATCACCCGGCTCTCCTGATCGTTTCCAAAGACTGACGCAGCGCCACCTGCTGGTGGCCTCAAGGTACTGCATGCATACCGTACATAGCGTGAGGCCGGGACTTTTGCCTGTTAATGCTCTGCAGCCTCCAGAGTCAGCTTTTGCTCATTTCTCCATGCCTAAGACTTCCTGGTGCCAGGGGGAGCAGAGTTTTTCTGAGAGATTAATGCACAGGCTCTCTTCCTGACTTTATTCTAAGCCTGAGGGAGAAATACCCTTCCTTGCTGCAGTGCCCTGTTTCATCAACTACACCGGGGCGCCACCATGTCTGGCCCCGCAGCAGCGGCAGGGCCCGCGGCCCAACATAACGCGCCACCTGCGCAGCAAATAGTACAGCCCACATCTCAACATGCGCAGATTACAGCACTGCCCCCGTTCAGTGAGCTCATTGATCCCGCAACAGCATCACCGAGGTGGACAGTTTGGATCGGCAGGCTCAACAACTACTTTACCGCCACTCGTGAGACGGACGGCGCAGTAAAAAGGTCACTGTTGCTTCACTTTGGGGGGGAAGAAATATATAAACTGTTTGCACACCTCCCGGATGCCGGTCCTCCTACCGACTACGACGCAGCAGTCAGGGCACTAAATGCCCATTTTGACCCCCAGCTCAACCCAGATTACGAGCGATTCAAACTACGCCAAGCGTGTCAGAGAGAAGGTGAGACAATGGACGCCTTCCACGCTCGACTGCAAGAATTGGCTAGTACCTGCGCGAACGATGACCAGAACAAAGAAGTAAGAGCCCAAGCAATCCAAGAGTGCCGCAACAAACACCTTCGGACCCTCATACTGTGACAACCAGGAATCCCCCTGGAAGATATTCTTATCCTAGCAAGGTCGCACGAACACTCTGATGCCAGAGCTACAGTCATGGACACCGCACTTGCCCAGCAAGCGGAAAAGCCAATAACAATAAAGACGGAACGTGCGGATGCCATGCGAACTTCGTCTAGAGGCGCCCGGGGGCGATGGCCGACCAGAAGCCCGTGAGGGTCATGCTGTTGCTACCTGCACAAGGCCGGAAGTGCTCGAAGTGTGGCATCCTCAATTATTATGCCAGCGTCTGCAGAGGAGGGGCCAGAAGCAGAGGTGCTCGAGGAAGACGACTGCCGTCCACGGCAATACGACAGTTATCGCTTGACGAAGCAGACAAATCTCAAGGAATGAAAACTTCAGCCAACCGAAGGCAGTACCTAGAAGACTCATCCACAGAGGATGAGGCTGAAGCCTACATGATATCTTTTGCTGGCGATCTGAAACGAAGACGGAGGCCACAAACGACGTGTACCATCGAAATTGCAGGAACACCAGTAACCGCTCTAATTGACACAGGAGCGTCCGTAAACGTCATGGGCTGCCAGCAGTACAAACAACTGAAGCCGAAGCCGGCACTAGCCCCGTCGAACGTAAAGATCTTGAGGTATGGAAGCCAAGTGTCGCTACCCCTGAAAGGAAAGATGATGGTGCAAGTCAAGTCGGACACACACGAGGTCACTACAACTTTCCACGTCATAGACCGAGAAGCAGACATCTTAGTGAGCAGCCACACGGCAGAAGATCTGGGACTGGTAACTTTTGCTAACGCAGTCAAGACCCTACAGGCCAACGATATACTCGAGCTGTTCCCACAACTCTTCAAAGGCCTTGGATGCATGAAAAGAGCCCCAGAGAAGCTACACATTGACAAGGCTGTAAAACCAGTGGCCCTACGACACCGTCGCATACCTTTTCATCTCAGACCACTCGTCGAGCAGGAGCTACAGAACCTAGAGCAGCAGGGAGTGATCGAGAAAGTCACGGGGCCGACACCCTGGGTGTCACCCATGGTCATAGCCGAAAAGCCGAAACAGCCAGGGAAAATACGTCTCTGCATCGACATGCGCATGCCTAATCAGGCGATAAAGAGGGAGAGACACCTTACCCCAACGGTCGACGACATACTAGCTGATCTCAATGGATCTCGGGGGTTTTCCAAACTCGACCTCAACGCGGGGTACCGCCGGCTGAATCTGGCAGAAGAAAGCAGGTATATCACGACCTTCTCAACTCACCTGGGGCTACGCCGCTATAAAAGGTTGAATTTCGGCATATCTTCGGCAGCAGAAATCTTTCAAAACGCAGTTCAGGAGATGTATCTGGGTTCCAAGGCATCCTCAATGTCAGTGACGATATACTCATTCACTCAGCGACTCTCGAGGAGCACCATCGTCATCTCAGAACCACATTGCAATGACTAGTTGACCATGGAGTAACACTCCACCAGGACAAATGTCAATTCTTCCAAAAGTCCATTGAGTTCTTTGGCTATGTGTTCAGCCAAAATGGAGTGCAAGTAGACCCCAGGAAGTCGCAAGCTATTCAACAGGCACCAGCACCCAGCACAGCATCAGAAGTTCGGAGCTTTTTGGGTATGGCCACATACTGTGGACGGTTCATACCGAACCTGGCTATGGTGGCCGAGCCTTTAAGAGCTCATACAAAGAAGGATGCAGTGTGACAATGGAGAAAAGAAGAGGAAGAGGCATTCCAAAAGTTCAAGACGACCCTGCTGAGCAAAACCACCATGGCCTACTTTGACCCTACACGTCGAACAGAAGTAGTAGTGGACGCCAGCCCCGTGGGGTTAGGAGCACTCCTCGCCCAAGAGACAGAACCAGGAAAATGGGTTCCCCTAGCCTTCACAAGCAAAGCACTCACACCAACCAAAGCTCGTTACTCCCAAATTGAACGAGAGGCACTAGCTATCAAGTGGGCCTGCAAACATTTTCATCTTTACATTTGTGGACACCCGTTCAATGTCGTAACTGATCACCAGCCACTACTTCCGCTATTCAGAGGCACTGCTCCGCATCCACCGCCCAGGATTGAAAGGTGGGCGATACATCTACAACATTATCAAATGGACATAGAGTACAGACCCGGAGCCAAAAATCCGGCTGACTTCCTGTCTAGACACCCGTTAGACACACTTCCAGGAAGCGCCCGACAAGAACAACATACCGAAGAATACGTATGCATGCTGTCTCAATGGACCTGCCCACGAGCCCTCACAATTGAACAGATAAAGGAGGACACAGACAATGACGTTGTACTCCAAAAAGTACTAAAAGCCATACGCAGGGGGTCATGGGAAGGTTTCCTCCAAGGTATCACCGGATGGAACGAACCAGACCGAATCCGTCTAGGGAAGAGGTGGCGAGTACATGACGAGCTGAGCACTTCTGACAGTGGTGTCGTATTACGTGGATCACAAATCGTCATCTCGGTAGGCTTCCAGGAACGAGCAACTGTTCTAGCCCACGAAGGCCATCAAGGTACTGTGAGGCTGAAGTCATGAATGCGAGAAAAGGTGTGGTTCCCTGGCCTGGAGGCAGCCGTGGACACTGTTGTGAGGAGTTGCCGGGCCTGTCAGCTCACCAGTAACCCAGAAACACCATCGCCGGTAGTAACAGAGGATCCAGCTCCGTCCCCGTGGTCGTGGGTAAGCCTAGACTTCGGGAGTTTCCCAGACGGAAGAGTCACCGCTGTCCTAGTCGACAGTTACACGAAGTATCCTATTGTAGAGGTCATACCGTCAACATCATTCAACCATCTGCAGCCAGTGCTCGAGGAGAGACCATCACCCAGAATATCTCCTGGTTTAAACAAGTACAACCGGAGGGCATCGATTTTGAACACCCCAGGAGAATGGAGGATGTGGAGTGTCCAAGTGGCTGTCTGCCACCACACGCTGACAACACTCAAAACCCAGTGCCTGAAGATGCCATGCCAGCCATGGATGGTGGACAATCCAATGTCGTGGAAACACCGCCAACCGCCAGCGCAAGGAGAGGTCAGCGCGATGCCCAAGGCTGCTACAGCCTAAGGCTGAATCCAAGGCCGAGCCAGAGGCTAGCAGACTTTGCATGTTGAAGTATCGTTGACGTCCCCGAAGAACACTGATTTGGGATGGGATGTAGCAGTCTAGTTGTTAGGCTGTGAGACTGCCTCGATTGCCCAGAAGGGCATCCATACATTGTAACACTCTCTGGCCAGGCGTGGCCAGAGAGGATAAAATAAACGGGCGGAGGTCGCACGGGACTTCCGGCCCAGACTACAGCTCTTGTGTGCGTGCATTAATTATATAGCTCCCCAGCCCGCAAGCCAAACACCAAAGGCCGTAGACACCACCTTTCACACAGGTAACAACGGTGGTTTGGGTGGGGCGGTGGGGGGATTCCAACGGACGATGATGAGGGAAAATTATTTATTTATTTATAATAAATAAATGCATTCAAGTGAGGTGGCCTCAGCCCTCAGGATCCTGAATTAAGCACACTGAAGGAAGAAAGTGAGGAGTCTGTTATTTCTTTATTTTGTAGCGTGCCCCCTCGTGGCTACTGTCACCCGACACTGCTGGGATAGCACTTATCCAATTATGAGCTTTCCTTCCAATAAAATGAGGGAACCTTGCAGTAAGACTCGAGGGTGTGCATAGACCATATTGGAGCTATTCTACCGTTATTGAGATACTGTCTGATGCCCATTATGCACGAAGTAAATATTGCTCATTCAAGCGCCTGGAAGTCACAGTGAGTCGGAAGGTTTAGTGTTAAGAAATCCAGCTCAGAAGCGAATCTATTTAACTTGCTGATGAATGAGTATAAAAACCAATTGTGAATTTCACGGTAAAACGTTTTAACTTGAATTATCATCATAAAACTGAGATAGTGCGACCCCAGCTGCTGTTCCTACTTCATGGCGCTAGGAGGTAGCACGTGCAACTTCGATTTCAAAAGGAAGGGTCATGGTGACCGGCTCTGATAGGTGTATTTCGGAGCAGGGGTGTTTATACTCAGCCATACGCCACGCGTTTTACCTTCAGAGTCTGCGTTGACCTGTTGCACACAGGTGACTGGAGTGGCAGCCATGGTCCTCTCTAGGCTGAAAACCAGGTGCCACCTGGTAGACACCCAGACTGGTATTGTGGGTGAGAACCTACCTAAAGTGACTCTGCGTGAATAAACCTGAGAAGCTGCCTGGGGTGGAAAATACAGGAATTGGGCATGAGATGGAGAACTGAGAACAGTTACTTGAGATGAAAATCTTGGGGTGCATTTCAAACACCCACAATTGTAGCCTGGCATGGTGATACCACGGGGGTGCTCATTCACAGACAGATGAGATCTCAGGGTACCGACAGGTACGGTCAAATAAAGTAAACTCAGTGGTACCCACAGGTGGCAAAGCCAGTTGAGGGGATCTCAGTGGTGCCCAGAGATGGTGATGCCAGGGGGTGCCTACACACACAGCAAGAGGAGGAGATATCCATGGTGGGCGCAGGTACACACAGAAAAGGAGATCCCGCAGTGCCTAAAGGAGATGCCTGAGATGCCCACAGGCCAAGCAAAAGAAGGCGCTCTCATGGGTGCCCGTTGGTAGACCGTGAGGTGGTGATTCCAGGGGTGCCCACAGGCACGGCCAGAGATGTCCACCGGAAAAGCCAGTTAAGGAGATCTCAGTAGTGCTCACAGATGGTGCTGCCAGGGGTACCTACACACAAAGAAAAAGAAAGCGCTCTCATGGGTGCCCGTTGGTAGACCTTGGGGTGGTGATTCCAGGGGTGCCCAAGGCACTCCCAGAGATGTCCACCAGCAAAGCCAGTTAAGGAGATCTCAGTAGTGCTCACAGATAGTGCTGCCAGGGGTGCCTACACACAAAGAAAAAGAAGGCGTTCTCAGGGTGCCCGCTGGTAAAGCTTGAGCTGGTGATTCCAGGGGTACCCACGGGCACAAGAGACAGAGGGGGTCCCAGAGGAGCCCACAGGTATAGCCTGAGAGGACCTGCTGAAATGTTTAAAAGAAGGTTCAATCGAAACACACCATGGCTGGCAAAAAGGCGAGCACCAAGAAATCCAGCCTCGACCGACTTAAGATGAAGACGTTTGAGGAAGAAACCGCTTGTATAACAGTGCCTGATGACAAACATTGAGCTGGAATGCACCAGAACCTTCTCCCGGGTGCAAAGAGGAAGAAGACACCTCTCAGAGTCCATGCCCAGACTTCCCACTGAAAGCACTTCTTCTACTAAGTGGTTTGTGTCGAGCTGTGAACTGACCTTCACTACACAGCAGACAGATCCAGACCAAAAGAGATTAAATAAACTCAGAGAAGCACCAGCATGCCCTTTACCTTGCTTAGACCTTGAGCCTATCCAGGTCTGCAGACTCTGCTCACGGTGACAAGAAGCATCGTTGGGCCCAAAGGCACGTGATGTCCCCATCTGGTGGTGTCAGTATGCACTTGCTGGTCCCACACATAGTAACCCGTGGTAATCTGGAGGATTTGCCACAATTTTATTTTTCTAGAAATTTGGAGAGATAAATAGATTGTGGAGTACACAATTAGGAAAGGAGCAAAGGCTGGTAACAGTCATATTTCCCCATCAGGGGATATATTATAGATACGGCGTACTGTCCCAATCTGGGCTCGGAGCACACACACTGTATCACAGCAAATGCGCTTTAGTAGAAAGTGGAGCGGTTGTTTAATCCCATCGGTCTGCCTTTCAAGGCAGGTGTCTGTTAGACCTGGCACCTTGGCGTGAGTCTCCCTTCCACTTTTTGTCACTGTGCCTCATGTGTTTTGCTGGTGTTAGCTGCTCAGAGCACTGTGCCACTGCCAACCAGTGCCACAGTGCAAGTGCTCCCTATTTAAAATGTATATGTTGGTTGGATTCCATGATTGGCTTATTTGGTTTACTTTCAGACCCCAGTAAAGTTCACCAGGAGTGCCCAGGGCTTGCAAATACAAATGCTGCTGGTGGGCTTGCAGCACTGGTTGTGCCACCCACAGAAGCGGCCTAGTAAGATGTGTCTAAGGTCTGCCATTGCAGAACCTGCGTGCAGTCTGGTACTGTCATACTGACTGGGCAAGTGCACCCACTTCCCGGTCCCTAAACCTTCCCTTAACTTCATTTTAGTCACCCCTATGGTAGGACCAAGGGCAGGGTGCATTGTAAGCATAAGGTAGGACAAGCCCTGATGTGTGTGGCATGTCCTAATAGTGAATTACAGCCATTTTCGTTTTTCACTATTGCAAGGCTACCTGTTCCCATAGGCCAGAATGGGCTGTTAGAATTGTTACATCCTATGATCCTAACAGACCCAGGGAACATGGTAGAAATTCGAGTTTAGTATGCCTGAACTCAGAATAATAAAATACATCTTTTAGTAAAGTTTATTTTAATATTCTGTGTTTGTAAATACCACTTTTAGAAAGTTGGTATTTGCTTGCCTAACCATTTCAGCCCGCCTCTGCTATGATGTGTATCTGCCTGTCTGGTTTGTGTGAGTGACAGGGCTGGGGAAACCCAGAGGGGCAGGGCTAGGTAGCCTGGTGGCGAATAGAGAGATTGACATCCAGATGGGTGGGAGGAGTGCACCTGGACTCTGAATAGGGCTGTGCTCTGCCACCACAATGCTGGCTCCACCTCCTGTGGAGCGGCTGATGTCTCTGCCCTGCACCCTGAATAGAAAGGCAGTCATGTCAACAAAGTGCTCAGGAACTGGTTTGGACTGGGCAAAGGCCCCACTACCCCAGAGGAACAAAGGAATTAGGGGTATAAGTATTGGGACCCTGCTCCCAAGAAATTAGATTCTGCTTGACAAGAAGAACCTCTGCCTGAGGAGAAGGAACCGGGAAAGCTGTAAGGAGGAGTACTGTCCCTGACATGGGGGATTGGCCTGCAGTGGTTGCCTTGCTGCTGAAGGAGAGGAGAAAGACTACAAAGACTTTATTTCAACTTGTGCTTCAAAAGATCTCCAAGGGCTTGGAATAGAGCCTGCCTCCTGCTGAAGTCTCAGGAACAACAGACTTCACCCCCAGCTCCCCAAAGTTCTTTGGAAGTGCCTGCTGCTGTTGTTGGGCCTCCTGAGGGACTGCGTGCCGCAAGGTTCTGGATGCGCGACTCAAGAAGGAGAAGCGTGCCGCTGTCGGAACTGCTGTCGTCGCATCACGTAAAGGGTGTTGCCGCTGCAGCATCGCATCGAGCGGAAGCGTCTCGCATCAACCAAGAAGTGTCTCACAACGCCGAAGAAGCGTGTCGCCATCGCAGCCATCGTAGCTGACGCATCGCACCGCATCAAGAGAAGGGTCTCGCATCGAGGAAGAAGCGTGTCGCCATCGCAGCCATCGTAGCTGTCGCATTGTACCGCATCAAGAAAAGCGCCTCACATCCACGGAGAAGCGTGCCGCCGTCGGAGCTGCTGTCGTCGCATCGCGTAAAGGGGTGTCCCCGCTGCAACATCGCATCGAGCGGAAGCGTCTCGCAAACATCGGAGAAGAGTGCCGCTGCCAAGGCCGCTGTCGTCGCATCGCGTAAAGGGTGACGCCGCTGTAGCTGACGCATCGAGTCGAGTCTTCTCGCAACATCGGAGAAGCGTAACGCATCTGGAAGATCTTCACGTCTTTATTTCTTTGCACCAAAAACTTCATCGCAGCAACATCGTTGCAACACTTTCGTTGCCCTGCGTGTCACATCTAAAAGGTACATTGACTTAAAGTGTCGCATTTAAGAACTTAAGAGAACTAAGCAAAATTCTACCATCTAAAGTAACAGTATTGTGTATTTTTGTCGTTTAATGGTCTTGTGGTAACTCTATATAAAGAATCCTTATTTTTATTATAAAAACCTGTGTGGTGTCCATTTGTAGTGTTGTCACTTGGTTACTGTATGTGTTCACAAATGCTTAACCTATAACGGTCTGAGATAAGCCTTGTCTGCTCGCGCCAAGCTACGTAGAGCTGGGGTTATTTTAGGAGTGTAACCCCTTACCCTGACTAGAGGAAAGGTTCCCTGCTTGTCACAAGTACCTACCTGTGCCAACCAGAGAACCCAGATTCTAACAGTGTCCATTAGCCTACATTTGAAAGGGGAGCAGAGACCCCATCCAGGAGTGTGTGGTGAGGGCAGTGGCGGCTTCTCTGCTAAGGCAGAGGAGCGTCGCCCAACTCTTCAAAAAGAAAAAGAAAATGATAACGTATGGTTATTATCAATTTATTTTTCCTATTAAAGTCAGTGGCACTCGGGCGGGGCTGGCCAGAGCAGGGAGCGGAGTGGTTTGCACTCCTTAAGTGCACATGACTGCTTGGCCGGCCCTCTTGTGCCGGACAAACAGTCCTGCACCACTTTGTGTCTTCCCCACAAGGATTGCTTTACACAGCCTGGTGAAGAACATGCAAAGCCTCCCAGTCCCCGCCTGAGCACCGTGATTTGGCGCTCAGACCAATCACAAGGCTGCAATGCAGCGTTGTGATTGGCTATGGGGAGCCTGGGAGTCAGGGTGCTTCCTGTTGCTTCCTGCTGCCGGCGGAGACAGGAAGAAGAGGAAGGAGGAGAGGCTGCAGCGAGCCGGCCCAGGTAAGTGTTCTTATTTTTCTCCATTTCATTCCCGCCCCCTGGTCCACCACTCCCGATCAGTAGCAGCCACTACTGAGTGAGTGAATGCACGCGCCTGCTGAGGAAGGTCAGGGTGTTCCCATGGGGTGTCATCGGAAGGCACATTGGCTGGGCACCTCCTCATGATCTCTTTGCATCTGTGTCATATCACAGACTCAGAGGCAAAGTGTTCTCTCCCATGCTTTGGCCGTGCCCCATGCAAATGAAGGAATGCCCACTTCAGATCTTCTGGCACACTTTTAGCACTACTTGATCCGGACTGTAGAAGGGGCTGCACAAGTGTCTGCAGAAGGGACTCCACAAGTGTCTGCAGTCCCTACTGTAATACCATAGTGCCAGGCGGCACAAACAGCAGGTGCACACACGGGTTACATGCTATTTTGTAGCACCTTCATGTTGTTTGTAGACATGCTGTTGGAGCCACAGTGGGGTCCACTTTGAGGGTATTTCCTGCTACCTTGTTTATGTTACTGTATGCAGGTCTTACTGGGACTCTTCAAAAACAAACATGACAAAACCAATAGGTCTGGCTTTGAAGGGCTAAAGAATGCATGAATAGGACATTAGAGCGAAGCACAGGAGCAAGCAAGCAGGACTAGAGAAGGGGATATAGTTGTAAAGTAGTCCCTGTGCCGTTTAATACAAGCACTCGAGTGCAGACGGAAGGATACACTCAAACAGCCTACACCATTAGGTGACAGGGATCACGCTGCACTGAGCCAGGGTGAGTTTTCCAAAGTCTCAACTCAGTGGTTGAAAGAGATCATTCAAAGAAAGCAGTGGTTGAAAGTGGGGGGACCCAAGGCCCACTCTGTATATTGTTAGCAATAGGTCTGTTTGGCTGCGGAACTGTCAAAACCGTTGCCTAGGCTTTATTCAGGAGCCTGCATTGCTTGTTTTTTTTTAAAAAACTTGTAGTTTATCAATGTATTTTGTGCATCCAAAGGCATTTTGCTAATAGCCAAACATGTTCCATTGATTGCTTTCCATATCTTGGTTCTTCCCATTAACATCTATGTTTGCACCGAGTTCTGCGCTCGATGAGTAAGTATCTGAGAGATCTTTGTTCCATCTTTTGTTCATACTTGCACTTTCTATCTCTCATCGTTTTTTACTCTCATCCTCTACCTCAAGAACGCCTATATACCCTGATTGTGTCTAGGCCCCTGGCTGCGAGCCACAAATATATCTTAATATTTGCAGTTTTCCCAGCATGAGGTGTAACCTTTTTATTCAGAGGAAAAAAGGGTGGGCATTAAAAAGTGGTGGGCAAGGTGTGATGAGAGCTAAGCATTTTCAGGACCATAAAATTCCCACCTGCAATCGTTGTACAAATTGCAGCCAGTTTAAGAACCTAGAAGTCAGATCTTGTTGCCCTGGCTAGAAAGGAGGTAGATGGCTTAGTGATTAGGGCCAAGATTTACAAAGGTTTTGCATCGGGTTTGCATTACTTTTTTAATGCAAACCCGATGCAAAATCTTTTTGGGGATTTACAAGTCAACGGTAGTAATGTAAATTAGTGCGAAGCGCTGCTTTGCCTTACTTAGTGTCAAGGGGGCATAATATGGATGGCACATGGGCATTGCCGTGCAACCACCCATGCTTTTTGCCGCAAAACCCTATTTACTAACATTAGTACCAAAAAATAATGTGTGTGAAATATTTTTATTTCTCCATTCTTTTCCAACTTTGCATGCCTGCTGCACATACAAAGTAGGAAACGTTTTAAAACTAGCCTAGTCACAGCAGGAAGAGGTGTGGCCCAGCGGCCAGGGCGACTGACTCTGGAACCCGGGGGATCACGGTTTGATTCCTGGTGCTGGCGCCAGATCAGCCCAGCACCATGTGACTCTGGGCAGTAGCTCGCCTAATCTACCAGACAGCCCCCAGCGCCTTGACACCTTCGGGTAATTGTTTGCGCTTTACAAATATTGGACAGCATCATTTTGTACTGGAAGGGTAACCTTCCAGTACAAACCCTATGCTAGACTCATGCACACACCCTTGCACTATGGCGCAAAGCTGTGTGCGCGGCACTTGGAAGCAAAATTCTGTGCCGGCACTGGGTGAAGGGTAAGAGTGCCATATCTATAGACATGACGCTCTCCTGCTCTCGCCTTGTCACACAACGTAGCGCAGCAATTTTGGGTGCTGCACTGTGTTGCGTGACACATGTAAATCTGGACCTAGCTGTTCTGTCTTACTGACCCAAACCTCACTACTCTTCTGCTGTGAATTGAGACCTCTTTTCAAAATGAGACCCTAGTTGTTCTGGCGCATGCGGTGGGGTTTTGGACGCAGGAGTGCGTGTGTGTTTGTTCATAGATGGCGGTCCAATGCTGTGGTGTGGAATGATGGGATGATGAATGCGTTTTGAAAGCTGCTTAGTGAGTTGTCTTTTAGTAGGCTTGTTGTGAAAGTAAGATTTTTTTTCTTTATGGCATGAGCCCATGTCCTCACTTCGATTGGCATTGATGGCCTCTGTTCGGGGTTGATTCACGGAGGGCACAGGTAAGGGGCGCAAAGAGGAAAGTCAGGGAAATCTTGACATATAGGAATGAAAGGAAAGCTTCCATAAGGAGGCACACACAAGGAGGAATGATGGAGACCAACTCTGGGATGGGTTTATGTTTGGAGGTGGTGGGTATGATGGTAAGAGGAGGTGCAAGGAGGGATGCACATATGGATGTGAATGATATTGTAATTGTAATTGCATTTATATAAGGTGTCAAAGTGCTTTTTTGGCAAGTAACACGCTACTCTGGAACCCAAAAAGGATTAGTGGTGAATTAGTATAGTGAAATATGAATCTATTTGAGCGGTGGATATTTAGTCAGTTATTTGGATTGAGAAGGATAGCGGAGGGATAGAAGAGGAAAGGGTTTGCATATATATGGCATTTGCTACTCCTGATGAGGTGCCAAATTGCTTTTCAGCAGGTAGCACGCTACTCCGGAACCCATGGTAATTTGGGAAAGCAGACTGATGGAGGGGTAAGAGAAAGGGTTTCATTTGGTAGTATGTATCCTAGCTGGATGTGTGGAAGGGTGCTGGTGGGCATCGTTTAACATTTGGCGAGATCCTTGCCGGAGAGGAGAGATTCAAGTTGCATTTCTTGGGATATGCTAGTGGTCAAGATACGACATTTGTACATTATCCAAAAGCACAAACAGAAAGACACAAACTTGCACTGTTTCTTATCAAAGTAACATTTATTAGATCAATATATAATAAATAATGTTAAATATAAAAACTGCAGACTCTACTTGTAAAAAAAAGTGTCCACCCAGTTACCTTGGACTGGTAGTATAAATAAGTGTCACATTATTTCAGGAACAATAAAGTATCACATAATATGCTGCAAAATATTAAACAAATTACACTCTAACAAGTGAGAAATAAATAAGGCTACGTGTTTTAAATACATTCACGATGGGCTGGGTTTCATTAATAAAATACTTTTTGTAAACGAACAATGTACAGAATATGCATATTATAGGGGTGCCTGAGGGCCGAGTCCCATTTTTATCTAAAGGAGGATCTTGTTTGTTTTTCATAATAAGTATAGGCAGAGGTGGCTCCTAAGGGAGTGCTGGGGCGGGGGGAGGGGGGGGGGGCAGTAAACTCCGGCATACAGCCGAACGGAGGTGAGTAAAAAAATAAATAAATAAAACAAATTACATTGCGCGCTGCAACACCGATTTGGTGTTGCAGCGCGCGCAATGTAATTCTTTTTTTTAATGTATTTACTCAACTCCGTTCAGCCGTATGCCGGAGTTTACTACCCCCCCCCCCCACCCTGCCCCTCCCCCTCCCCCGCCCCGCAGCACTCCCTCGAGGAGCCGTCACTACGCATGGGACTGAAGGTATAACTTCACGCAAAACTGACACCTCACTGTTCCCAACATTAACAATGTTGCACCACAGTGAACAAGCTGCTAAAACGTCATGCATAAGGCAAGAGGTTTCGTGGCTGGCTCAGATGTACTGTCTTGCTTCAATAACCAGCATGTGTCTTCACAGTTATGCAGAGAATTTGAGAAAATAAATCGTTTTCTTCATAATAGTCACAAGTGGCACAACCACGTGGTCCTGTGGCTGAAAGGTTTTTAGAAGGTCTGTAAAGGTTTACGCCTTAGGGCCCATTTTTATCTGAAGTGACTGCTAAGGGCTAAGACCTTCTGAACTGATTGTTACCTTAAAGAGCTCTGATGGTTTTTGCCACTGACTCCCCAATTATCAACACTGTGTCCATTCCAAAGGCCAATATACCCGCTGTGTGAAGTGCTGCTTAACAGTCCCTTCTTTAAAAACACTTTGTTGGCGCCCTCAGCAAAACCGTTCACCTTATTAATAGAATCTGGTGCTGATGATTATTACTGCACGATGATCTAATTATTATTAGATGATGAAAGGGAATTTAGAACTTGTCTGGTAGTTTACTAAATGTCTCACATTCTAAGGGAAATTAACTTAGTACCAGATGTGTCGAAATGGTCTCAGGGGGGCAGATTTACCAGCCCCTTGCGCTACTTTTGCGTCACTTTTAACATGGGAAAAGTGACGCAAAAGTGGCGCAAGGGGCTTGTAAATCTGCCCCAGGGTTTTTAAGAGGAGGAGAAATGGCTCAGTTTTACCCTAGTTAACACTTTAAGCTACAATACTGGGTTAACGCCTTCGTGAAGCCTAAAATCCTATAGTCACTCAGTCTCTCATCCATCCATGGGTTAACTGGTTAAAACAGATGACTGACTGTGCATTCTACAAATGATGTGACAGTTTTAATGGGCAGTTTAAAGGTCTCTTCAGTAGGTCAGCAGTCAGTGACATGCAACTACGGTCTGTCGCGTACGGTGATTGTTCAGCATGCTGACTCTTTCTGCTGTCTCTTGCCCCCTCACACTTCCCTTTTCGCACATTCTGAACCTGAATTTTCCTCAGCTTTAGAAATCTCCTGAATTCTGCAAACATGATCAGCAGCCACATGGTCTCCATGTGATGCCTACCCCCCAAAAGATCTACCTGTCTTAACCGGAAAGCAGTGCTGTGATCTTCATGTACTTTTCCGCCATAAAGTTTTGAGTTGTGCTAATAAACCGGTTGAAGACCTCGCTAGTAAGTGCTCAGACCTCGCTAGTAAGAGCTCTGTTTGTACATACCAAGACAACTAAGTCAGTTTGTTCATGGCAGATTTGAGCATTAAGCCTGTGCCGCATTATAAACAGAGGCGTAAATATACTTGTTCGTTTTTGCTGAGTTGAAGAAACAACTGTTTCGATTCATTCTCTATATATTTTGAAAGACTCAAGAATATCTTGAAGTTTTTGTACTAGACCCCTTCTTGGAGGGGGCCTGATTACTCTGCTTCCACAGTGTCATAAGGAAACCTGCATTTTCCTTATGGGAGATTCCAACTTTCCAATTTTTCCGACCCCAAGGTTCCATAGAAAGGGAAGCCATTGTCCTATCCAGACCAGTGTCCTTTCTGGACCAGTGCATTGTTGCTCTCTCCATGGACCTTCGGAAGAGTTTGCTTGGGCTGCTGTGGCGCTGCTTCTACCGCTAACTTTATCGATCTATAAACTGCAAGTTGATTTCCTTTTCCGGCACCAGGAGTGTCCTGGTCATGGGTCTCACAATGCTATCTTCTTGCTCTGGCTTCACTTCGAAATTTGTCAGAATCTGAAAGAAAAAGGATAAGATTTTATAGTAAATTCACCATTGAATATGATAATAATTCTGGTGCATTGAGCTGGGACATTATTCTCTGATTTACGAAGGGCATTTTAGTTTTTTACGACCCATACGCCAACAGAAAATACCTAGGGCAACACAGATATTCGCCCAATCTCTTTACAGCCCATGGTTTATTTCTCAAACATTGCTTATGTATTCAATCAAAAACCACTTCTGAAACTAGTTTCCCGTGTAGACCTCCATAAACTCCTCACCACATCACTAATCTACACCTCATTTAGCATTCCGATTGTTAAATCATCCACTCAATAATGAATATAATTGATTTGTCTCGTCAATTTCACTGTACTATTCCTTCCTCTGCTCTCTGTTTTTTTTTACACTTCAGTAGTTGTATCGATCATAATGGGGCTCTTTGTTGTCCTTTGCTACTGACTGGCCCCATGCAATAAGTGGCGTGTCTCATAGTCTGCTGATATGTAGCTAAATAGGTTAAGTAAGTGGACTTTGTCCACATTTGTAGCACCAGTATTCTTCCACACCAGGTCGAGAGGAGGCTGCCTCATCTAATATCTCCTTAAAATGTCACTCTTCCTTACTATCTCTTCTAATTTCTGTACAATTTAATAGAGTGCTTCTCTGGTTAATATTATCCTCTTACAATTAAATGGGCGAAATTTAGCTGAAGATTTAATATGACACGTTCCTCCCCTTATGGTATCCTTGGTATCTGTGAGGCTTTTATGGCATTGTTACTTTCACTTAATCTCATAGGATTCTCCAAACATTGCGATAAGAGACGTCCCATCAACGTCCGTATCTTTGATCTCCGTACTCCCACATGGGCAACCCCCATCAGTACTCACTCTAGCCAGAGCCAAGTAGACTTCCAGCTCCGCAATCCGTTTCCCGATGCAGCTCCTCTTTCCAAAGCCAAAGGGGATGGAGGCGTATGGGTGGAAGGAGTTGTCCTTCTTCAGCCATCGCTCTGGCTGAAACTTGTCGGGGTTGGGGAAGGTTTTCTCATCCCGAGAGGTGGCATAGTGGCACAGTGTGATCAGCGTCTAAGGAGAAGAAGAGAACGATGTGAGGCAAAGAACCACCTGAATAGTAATTAAAGCGCACAGTGGTCAATGGAAAAAGCATTGCGGAGGAGTATCAGCACCTCCCTGTAGACCTTTGGCTGCTAGAGACACTTGGTGATCAGAATATTATTTAAGGCTTTGCTGAACTGCTAGAGACACTTGGTGACCAGGATATTACTTAATGCATTGCTGAACTGCTAGAGATACTTGGTGACCAGGATATTAATTAATGCTTTGCTGAACTGCTAGAGACGCTTGGTGACCAGAATATTATTTAATGCTTTGCTGAACTGCTAGAGACACTTGGTGACCAGAATATTATTTAATGCTTTGCTGAACTGCTACAGACACTTGGTGACCAGAATATTATTTAATGCATTACTGAACTGCTAGAGACACTTGGTGACCAGGATATTATTTAATGCTTTGCTGAACTGCTAGAGACACTTGGTGACCAGAATATTAATTAATGCTTTGCTGAACTGCTAGAGACACTTGGTGACCAGAATATTATTTAATGCATTACTGAACTGCTAGAGACACTTGGTGACCAGGATATTATTTAATGCTTTGCTGAACTGCTAGAGACACTTGGTGACCAGAATATTATTTAATGCATTACTGAACTGCTAGAGACACTTGGTGACCAGGATATTATTTAATGCTTTGCTGAACTGCTAGAGACACTTGGTGACCAGAATATTATTTAATGCATTACTGAACTGTTAGAGACACTTGGTGACCAGAATATTATTTAATGCTTTGCTGAACTGCTAGAGACACTTGGTGACCAGGATATTATTTAATGCTTTGCTGAACTGCTAGAGACACTTGGTGACCAGGATATTATTTAATGCTTTGCTGAACTGCTAGAGACACTTGGTGACCAGGATATTATTTAATGCTTTGCTGAACTGCTAAAGACACTTGGTGACCAGAATATTATTTAATGCATTGCTGAACTGCTAGAGACACTTGGTGACCAGAATATTATTTAATGCTTTGCTGAACTGCTAGAGACACTTGGTGACCAGAATATTATTTAATGCATTGCTGAACTGCTAGAGACACTTGGTGACCAGGATATTACTTAATGCATTGCTGAACTGCTAGAGACTCTTGGTGACCAGAATATTATTTAATGCATTGTTGAACTGCTAGAGACACTTGGTGACCAGGATATTATTTAATGCTTTGCTGAACTGCTAGAGACACTTCGTGACCAGAATATTATTTAATGCATTGCTGAACTGCTAGAGACACTTGGTGACCAGAATATTATTTAATGTTTTGCTGAACTGCTAGAGACACTTGGTGACCAGGATATTATTTAATGCTTTGCTGAACTGCTAGAGACTCTTGGTGACCAGAATATTATTTAATGCTTTGCTGCACTGCTAAAGACACTTGGTGACCAGAATATTATTTAATGCTTTGCTGAACTGCTAAAGACACTTGGTGACCAGAATATTACTTAATGCTTTGCTGAACTGCTAGAGACACTTGGTGACCAGAATATTATTTAATGCATTACTGAACTGCTAGAGACACTTGGTGACTAGGATATTACTTAATACTTTGCTGATCTGCTACAGACACTTGGTGACCAGGTAAAACAGCATTATTTTATGTTAACATTTATAAAGGGTTGAGCGTTTAGTTGAGCTCACCTTTTTTGGGATTGTGTACTCTCCCACTTGGATGTCTCTGTCCGAGATTACTCGAGCATTGCCAGGGATAACCGGATACAACCTAATAAGAAGAAGGAATAACTGCAGTTAAGTCTAGGTTGATGCCTGCTTCTGTAGGGTCACAGCTTCCTCCCAGAAAACACAGCTCTGATCATGGAATTCTATACATTTCTATAAAGGAATTCTATGGAAATGATCATTCGCATGAGCCTAACAATGGCCGCCAAACAACCGTTTTGGAAAACTGGGGCCAAAAACAAGGGGCTGCAGAATCTGAATATCTGGTGGTAATGGGAACAGCAGGAAATCTGGAGCAGGTATATTTTTTAGGTCACAATACCCAAACGTTAAAACAAAAAACTGAAATGTAAATGCCAATGAAAAGCATCACAAACCTAATGTCAAAATCCCAACCACGAGTCTAACCCCAGCCCTCACATCAAGGATAATGATATCCATGGCCATAGTCCTAAACCTATTGCTAGTCTTGTACTATGCTGACCCTGAGCATAACGCTAACCTGTACCTTGCATATGGGAAAAAGAAATATGTTATATGATTTCAATGTAAAATATTTCAAGATGTGAGAATGTTTACTTTGTTGTTGTCTATATTTCAGTTTTAGCATTAAGAGGGAACTCTGGATGCTAATTTCTCAAAGATATATGTCAGCCACATGAAACAATTGCTAAAGAGCTTCAGGCTGTGGTTGCATGATACATGCAAAAATACATGGATATGTGAAAATACTCACTTAAGTTCATAAAACAGAAGCTTTAGTAAAGTCAGGCTATTGGTATTTGGGTGTGATCCCAGGACCTGCACTGGATCCCCACCAGCCCCCTAAACCTGTGGCCTGTTATGGGCATTATACATTGGTAGAAATGAAAAGGGGTGAGTAGCCAAGGAGTGAGATAACCGAGTACTACACTTGTGAGGGAAACAGGTTGGTCTACATACGCGCAACGCTCTAACACTGCTGTCCCTCAAACTAGGCAAAGTGCCACCATTCGTATAAGCTTAATAATGCTTGGCGAATCACATCATGCTGGGACACATCGGTTCCCTCACTGCTCAAGCAGACCCATGCTCATTTGCTGTGTGCTGGACACATTCTCTTAAAATGGCAGCCGTCAGCTAAATACGGCAAGTGGTTCCTTTCGTTAGATGCATTAAAAAAGCAACCACGTTCAAGCTCATCTATAGTTAAATAGAGCTCTCACCTTAGCACTTCCTTAACAACAGCTTTCATCAGCGGCATTCCAGTCACATCTGCGGCAGAGGGGATCCGCCGGCCTTGCAACACATCCCTAATTTCGTGGTACAGCGCCGTCTGGACTTCAGGGTGGCGGGACAGCTCATACAGGCTCCAGGATAGTGTACTTGAAATCTGAGGACAATGAAGGAGAGACATTTAGTGGCCTGTGGGGATGCAGCACAACAGGCAAGATATTTCTAGGAACATTCTACTTCTGGCCTTAAATATAAGACATACATAAATACAAATCTTAGTGAAAAATGCCTCTTATGCATTGGATCTTCAAGTGGATCCCCATCGAAACAAGAAGGACAGACAACCAGGCCCTCTTCAGCAGTAGACTGGACTACGGAAACGCACTCTACGTAGGAGCCCCGGCCAAGCTCCTGAAACGGCTTAAATGCATCCAGAACGCCTCCGTACGCCTGATCCTCAACATCCCTCGCGACAGCCACATCACACCCCACCTGAGAAACGTGCACTGGCTCCCTGTCATGAAGAGGATAAACTTCAAACTCCTCACCCACACACACAAGGCACTCCACAACACCGGACCAACGTACCTCAACAGCAGACTCAGCCTCTACACCCCCACCCGCCAGCTCCACTCCGCAGACTGCACCCTCGCCACAGTCCCCCGCTTCTGAAGAGTGACCGCCGGCGGCAGATCATTCTCCCACCTCGCCGCTAAGACATGGAACTCCCTCCCCATTCACCTGCGGCAGACCGAAGACCTGACCTTCAGAAGACTCCTCAAGACCTGGCTCTTCGAACAGTAGCAGCTCCCCCCCCCTCCCACCCCCCAGCGCCTTGAGACCTTTGCGGGTATGAAGTGCGCTTTACAAATGCCATGATTGATTGATTGATTGATTACAAGGAGACGGTGGAGGAGGGTTTAACATAATTCCTCCATACTACTTTCCTGAACCTCCAGCCTTGTTCGGGTCTTTACCCCTACCAGTCCCACATCACACTCAATATTGAAGAACCTGGCCCCTATTACTGAAACTTTATTTTACAATCTCGATTTTATTCCATCTCGTTCTGTGGCAAATGCAGTCTAGTAAGTAGCACATTATTTATTGTATTAGGTTAACTAAAAACCCTATCATAATTAAAACATGGATAAAGCATACAAACCATCAATACATGTGCATTTAATTTTGTTATAAAAGATTCAACTAAAACATACAGTTTTGTGTTATTAGAGGAATCATTAATGACCGGTTACAATTAAGCCATTTGAAGTGTGTTCAACTAAGGCTAAAACTTTCTTTGTGCTTCTCATCAATTTTTCACTTGGGCCTTTGAAGCACAATAAACTAGCTTCTTTATTTGCTCTGACATCAAAATTAATTAATATTGTTATTATGTATTTCTTTCGTAACTCAAGTAGATTGGGGTATAGACAAACACATGTTCAATATCTTCTTTTTCGCAATCGTACAGCCGACAGAGCATTTGCTTCTTTTCGGCAAAGTTCGATAATCCTTCAAATTCTGACAAAATCATTTATAAAAGTCTGAACCTTAAAAATGATTTTTTGTTTGTGAATTGATGGTGAAATCCAGGTAAGATTGTTTTTATAGTATATATTGGTTGTATGTAACTTGAGTTTTTATATTTTGATGACTGTTTAAGATCAGACAACAAGTGCAGCTTTAATTGCCTTCTTCACCGGCAGTTTGCATTCAAACCCGTCCATCTTAGAAAGTACAGATATTGTTGGCTATTTATATTCGATCAGTAGAGTACTAAGTTGGTGATTAGCTAAGGATTGCGGCTTCCCAGTTGATGACATTTCATTAATTTTTTGGTGTGTTCTAATTTTAGGTCATGCAATAGCAGTAAAAGTTGATAACGTTAACACTGTTGGAAGCAACTGGTAAGAGAGAGCCTACTTCAAATCTTAAGTGACAGTGTGTGGTGGCTGATCTTAAATTTACAATATTCCGGCTATTTCTTATCAACAATTTCTATAGTTTATGTACCATATGTTGTTTGAAAGCCAGCACTCCAAATAAAATCAGAGGGAGTAGCTTGGTTGTTTCAACAGCAGTGATTAGACCAATATTCCCGCCATATTTCCTAGACAAACATTTTGTTACCCAACAAACTTCTGCAGTCTTACTTGATAAAACGTTTTGTGAGCATAACAGATCAATTTCTTTTCTATGTTTACTCCAAGATAGGTAAAGTGCATGTGTGTGGCCTACTCAACCATTTTGTTTTTTAGGATCAAGTTAAACCTTAGGTAGTACACCCAAAGTACATTATGTTTGTTTTCAAGTGATGTATCTTCAAATTTTCCAGGTTACTGAAAGCTTGTAGTCGGTTTTGTTGGCGCTGAAGGATGTTTGTGTGGAAGTTAAAATTTTCCGTTTGGTCTGAGTGCACTAAATGAGTAACAAATGTTTGCCCAAATTTGGGGGTGTCACTGTGACTCAATATAACAGGTAAGCCAGCAATATAAGTGGGAAAATAAGAGGTGTGTGGATATATCCCTGCTTTAAGTCAATCACTGCATGTTGGGATTTGTGGCTTTAAGCCATTCCCGTCAGACAATTTAACTTGAATCCAGATTTCTGTATGTAGTTCAGCTAGTAAATAGAGGAGAGTATGATCGTCCTCATGGCAATAATTAGATACAAGCATACCTGCGACAGCCCCAAAACGTGACACACTAAGATGCTCTATGGTAGGCATGCTTCCCATCTCTTAAAGTAATCATGCCTCTTTATTTCTCAAGCTTCTTCTTAACCATTGTTGCAACAGTTTTCAGCAATAAAGCTGGTCAGTGGATGCTGTTGCCTTTGCATTATTCACACTGAATTGGGCAACTGATGGCGTGATGTTCCTGGGACATCTAAAGGGACTTACCGTGTCAACGCCGGCCAGCAAAAGTTCTGTCACATTCCCATAAATTGTCTTCATGGAGAGCTTCTCCTGAGCCAGATAATATGTGAGGTATTTGCCTTCCACAGATTCTCCCCTGGACACTTTCTCTGCCACTTCAGCCATTCTTTTGTCAATATGTCCTTTGGCTGCAAAGAAAACATGACATGTGGTGAGACGAGAGACGGGCAGCAGGAATTATTTCCCTAGAGTCAGAAGGAGGATTCAATGGGAGATTTCAGAAAAATCTACCTTGCTTTAAATCAGTTATCAGAATGGCAGGAAAAATGCTGATTATGAACCTGACACAGGGAACAATTATGGACCCAGAAACAATGACTAGCATGGGAGAGAGCCGGTGAGCCACTGACCTGGGAAGCTGGGCTGTGATGGCAGGAGAAACATGGCTAATGCATTTGGCATCTACAACTGGCATTATATGATGGACATTGGTTACAAATTGACAAAACTCCTAACATCAGAGGAATAGGGAGGGATGAGTTCACCGCCAATTTGTCCTCTTGTTCCATGCAGAAACCCAGACATTTGTGTGGATAATGCCTGGAGTTCAATCAATTAAAACGAGTGAGGGCAAACGGTCGGATTACAAAGCAATCCTAAAAATGTTGGGGCTTTTAATGTTGATAGTGGGGGGGAGCAGAAGGTCAGGCTGGGAATGCATCCCCACAAATATGCTGAGTTCCAGCAATGAGGGATCATAGCAGGGGAAGGATGGGAATTACCATAGATATGAAGAGTTCCCATCAAGGTAAAATGTCATATTTTGACAGTGACAGACAGACAAAAAATCTTCCTTCCATTATATCCAATATTCAAAAAAGTACATACACAGTTATAATATTGGATAAAAACATTTAAAAATCAAACTTTTGCAACAATTATGTAGACATTTTTAAACAAGAGCCAACATCAAAACTGGTTTCTTGATCTTTAAGTGCCTGCAGATGTAAAAAAACCTAGTCTACAATCTATAAAATTATTGGTTTTCAATAAAGGATATAAAACATTTTTGCATACAAAATAAAAAGTTTACAAAAAAAGAGAAACGTGCATCAGTGTTTGAGGTGAAACACCATCACAGGACAATCATTTAAGCAATCTCCATCAAACTGGCACGACAGGAAATATAATAAGGTTCATAAAGAGCCTGTTAGGAATTTGAGCAACAAGGCCCTCTCCCAATGGGCAAATGTATGCAATAAATACTGTTTAATGCCCCGGGTAGTTTGCAGATTAAGATATTTTCTGTTGGTAGGCTTAACGAGCTACTTTCTGTCTCTTTCAGTGGGCCTGACTTCAAAAACAGTACGCTATAACCATTGCTCACCTTATTTAGGTATAGAAATTGGGTCTGCAAAAACGGAAGGCCTGCCCATGTTAACACAACGCTTAACAAAAGATAACCATAGGTTATTCAGTCTCAGGTCGCAGTTAAGGTAGTCTCTTATAACTTGCTGAATGAAGGAGGCATGGGGATTAGTCCAGATAGACAACCATAGCAACAGCAGAGAGAGTTGAATTAAGTCCTCTGTAAACATTGGCCATATTCTTCCTGACAAATAGGGAAAACTGAGACTGAAGCGGTTCTCCTCTATTTTGATGCATTGGGCTTGGGCATTCCCCACACACCAGACCTGTAAATGACTACAGGCACACATTGTGTTCTATAGATCACAAAAAATGCTGCAATGGGCTTTCTTCCCATTAAAGGGCCATGGTTGAAAAAGGTACCAACTGCAGAAATGTGTGGCATTTGGCTGCAATGTTAGAGTGCCATAAGCCAAAGGCATCAAACCAAAACCCCAAAATAGGAAAAGCTAGAAACCTTAGTCAGCTTGTTAGAGTTGATGGTTAAAGTACTAGTGTTCAAACTCATTCTGCTGCAGGCCATTATGTGTGACATAGCGCAGTTGATGTCCATATCTAGGCTAGTCATAAAGATAGCAAAACCCCAGACCAGATTTTTTAAACTTCGAAGTGTACGCACCAACAACACGGTGACATATAATAAGCAGAGAATTAGGACATGGTCAATCAAGGGGACATCCTGCCCACATTCATTCAAGTGGAAGTTCAGCTTGCTAACGAAAATAATAAAAGGTATTGGTGCTAAGATACAACCCTGTCGCAGTCCTATTCTAGGCCAAAAGTATCACAAAATTGCCCATCAGAGCAATGTTTTACTCGGGCAGATAACTTGCTGTGGAAATCGGACACAAAGTTCACCAGAGCCATATCAAGCCCCAGCTCCATCTGCGGTCCGTGCAGGTAACAGCGATGGGGTGATGGGGCCATGTAAGAGGGGATCCCGAGGGACGATGCCGAGGGAAATTAAATAATTAATTGTCCCTTTGCTTTCCGAGGGAAATTAAATAATTAATTTTCCCTCAGCATTGTCCCTCGGAAGCCCCCCTTACATGGCCCCACCGCTGTTACCTGCATGGACCGCGGCTGCCCAGCTCCAATAGCATAGGCCACAACCTGGACCTGTTAATGTGACTGAACAAGCTAGACGGGTCCATGAGAGCCAAGTACATTGAGCTGCACCTGGCAATGATACGCTGAAGGTTCAGATGCTGTTCCGTGGTACCTAGGCCTTGTCTGAGCCCATACTGGCAAACACTAAGAATATTTTCTTCATTGACTCAAGTCCTTATTCTGTTAAAGATCACTCTACCCAAGACTTTTGCTGATGAATCAATAAAATTGGCCTATAACAGCACCAGTCACGACAATCACCCTTTATAAAAATCAAGGAGGTCGACACGGGATGTACAGCAATTAGACTGAAACATATCCTCACCGAAAGCGAACATGTAGTCCCATGACTCACAGAACTTCTGCCAGGGCCTTCTGAAGATCTTGTGCAGGAACTTGGGCATGGCCATGGTGAGCAGCGTCATCACAAACATGGTGTTGATGGACTGGATAAACTTCTCCGTCTCCCGAGGAACAGTTAGCTCCAGGCAGCCGATACGCGATTCAAAAAGCACGGACGAAATACCTGGAGAAGAAGAAGAACATGAAAGATCAGGACAGCACACTGAGAACAAGAATCTGATGGTAACTCAATAAGTATAAAAGAAAATGGATGGGACACCACTCAACCAGATGCCAATAAAGCAGAGAGTGTAGAAGAGCTGGTCAGAGGCACCGGGAGCACACACCAGATGTTAGGGGCACCAATGCTCAATAAAGGTTATTTACATGCGTCAAGGAATGAAAGGACAGTGACAGAGTATATGGTTGTGAACAACATGAGGCTGCTCCTAAAGTATGTTGGCTGCCACAATGCACAACTTTTTGAATGCATAGCACTGTACACATAGTTGGGGTTTTTAAACCCACACTAGTAAGCACATCAATAAGTGTAAAGACACAACTACCCTACCACAAGTCTCTATACTTGATAAAAACCAAATGATACTGTTCAGTTGCTGCACAAAACACTACCCTTGAGATTCAGGTCAGCCACTGAATGTACATACTCACAGCCAACCTGGAGAAGCACACTTTGCTGTTGTCGTTGCTAAGCACCATCATGTCAAGGAGCATAAAAGTGCAGCAAGAGACAACGCCCTTCAAAGACATCTTTCTCTAGATTCTGGAAATGCATTTTCAAAATGGCTGCCTTTGGGCAATGACCCAGGATGTATGGAGGATGGGACACTAATTAATGGCTTCTATAAGTTAAGGGTTAAAGCGAGACAGTTATTTACTGTGATAGCGCGGTGCCTGCAAAGACACAACAGAGGGCTCTATGCTTACATCGCACATTCCTTGATAATGGCAGTGAATGGTGCATGGGAGTGGAGGAACACATGACACACACACAGTTTCCCTCTTTGTTTCCATTCTCAAACCCGTCCACAAGTCCCACCTTCCAATCCAAACTTGTAGAACTCGCTGGAGATGTCCTTGACCACTAGCCGCTCGTTCTGGCTGCGCTGATGCTGCAGCTTCTTGACCAGGTCTCCAACCACGTCGTTCAGGACCCCACTGTAGGCCTCAACCTCCTTTGGCTTCAGCATGTGCTTACCCAGCAGGCTGCGCAGTTTCTGCCACTCCTCCCCCTCTCTGGAATAGGGAGCACAGAACATAGCACTTAAAATACATAAACACTGACACCTCGTTCTTTGATACCAAGCTGCCCCACCGTTTATGCAATCGGATTATTTTTTATATTTCCTGCCCCTACTTTGTATTTTTTTTAATAATACATGCAGTGCTGATATATATTTATATTGGGGTCCTATTTTATCATATCAAAGTACTTGTGTGACATCAGATGTAGCCTTTAAAAAAGAAAGCTACCATCAGCTGTTCTAGAGCTCTGCTTAAGTTCTTACAGGTGAGCGGAAATGTGTATGATCCACACAGTTGGCAGCAGCTTGCCTGTGTAAACCAAAAAGTTGCCATGTTCAGGATGGGCCTGCCAAGTTTTAGAACCTCAAGCTGACTTTTTCTTGACTTTGCAAAGATTGAGTTGTGTTTGTTCATTTAGATCCTGGTTTGTACATTTAGATCCTGATTATTTCCAGGTCTTAAAGACGTCGCTGTGCAACAACAGCAGCTGATGTACAACGTGAGAATATTTTTTGTAGTGTGACAGGCATACAAATTTGTTCCAATGCAATAATGACTAATCGTTGTATTTAGAGAGAGAAAGTACCTGCACTTCTCAGCACAGGTGCAATAGTTTTAATTGGAGCGTACCGGCACGGCTTCGAAGTAAGCAGGTACTCTGGCATAGGGTACCTGCACTCCTATTTTTCCATTCTGCAGCACTGATTTTACATCTATTCACTCACCTAGCAAAATACTGCCATTGACGTTAATGGAGTCACCCGCTTTTCAAAACGACGTCACCCTCTAAAACGTATTCAGTCTCCATGAACCTCAATGGGATTGCACTTTAAACACATGACTTCATCTGCATTTTTTAGGCCAGAGGTCGACAGCTGACATGGAACTAACTGACATCTCTGCACATCTGTGATGATCACCAGAAGGCCTAAAGTGAGGAGGGATTAAACGTCTACCGCGTTAAATTAGGTAACCTGCAGCCCCACAGTACTCCACGAATTACTCACATCCTGATCTACTTTGATGTCTGAACTAGTGACAACATGTGCAGGGCCCGATGAAGAGGGGATGAGTAAACGAGTTGTGAGTCACCCACTGCACAGGGCGGCAGACTATCTCTTTACAAATCTAAACGAAGGCACGCCTCGACGGCGCTATCTTCCCTGTTGCCCCGGCCAAGAGACTCCGGGTAGGGGCCGGAAGGGGTAGGGCTGTGGGTGACGCAGCCGAAGACTGGCCCTCCCGAGGCCATACACCGGTGCCAAACTGGCAGCGCGCCGGAAGAGCGGGGTTACTGCGGCAGCAGGCCTCCCGGAAGTGAATCAGATGCGGTGTCCGGCAGCCCCGATGTGGTGGCCAGTGACGTAAGGCAACTGGAGCTCCTATCCCCTGCACAACAATGTGATGGAGAGACCCTTACATCTCTACCTTGGAGATAGATAGCGGTTGGGGTCTCGCGCTGCATCTCCAGGGCTGCGATGTAAAAAGGCCAAACTGGCGAAAACGCGACATAAACGAGTCCCACACCTGTGAGACAATGAAGGTGTGAAGCCCCTCGCCCCACCCACCGCCCGCAAAGCTGGCCCTAGCTGGCAATTGGAACACACTGAGTGTAACATGTATTACATTTATGTGTTGTCTTTCTCTAGTTTTCGACCCTACCATGTTTATTTATTTACCGATGCTTTGCTGTCCTTCGTTTAGCGAAATCAACACCGTTTTTTTAAGGTAAACACGTTTAACAGTTCATGTAGAACGTGTAGAGCTGATAGCTGCCCCTGAAATAGGGGCTATATTTCAACTTCCCCGAGTAAACATTTCACGGTATTAGGGGCATATTATCAAGACAGGCGATAAATGGGCTTGATAATATGCCGCAGAGAATTCCAATAGAAGCCCATGTTGACACCAGAACATGGGCTTCTATGGGAATTTTCATTAAGCATATTATAAAGCCCATTATCGCCTCCTTAGCGGCAGTTTTCTGCCGCTAAAGCGGCAATAATTTTAACGCCTTTCTTGATAAGATGCCCCTTAGTGTGATGGTACAACTCGCTTTCCGTGTTAAAAAGGATGCAAATTAACAATATAGGGGCATATTATCAAGAAACGGCGTTAAAATTATTGCCGCTTTAGCGGCAGAAAACTGCTGCTAAAGCGGCGATAATGGGCTTTATAATATGCTTAATGAGAATTCCCATAGAAGCCCATGTTCTGGTGTCAACATGGGCTTCTATAGGAATTCTCTGCAGCATATTATCAAGCCCATTTATCGCCTGTCTTGATAATACTTCCCTAATACCGTAAAACTGCGGCATATTATCAAGCCCATTATTGCCGCTTTAGTGGCAATAATTTTAACGCCGTGCATGATAATATGCCCCTCATTTATTTTTTATTTTAAAATGGGTCTCAGTTTATTCTTTAAAGCACTAAAGAACCACACAACCCAGTTAGATTTTTTTAGTTTCTTGTCTTCAAAAATGCATCACTGATTATACTTTTGGACCCCCCTTTCATTTGAAAATCCGGTAACAGGCAAGGAACCAAGCGTGCAATTTCCACCTTATGGTTGTCTGTATTGGAGACCTTTTTTGTGGTGAACACAACGGGCTACACCAACACCTGCCATGCTCTTGTTAGTGTAGTGTTATTTGGTTGTTGCTCGGCTCTGTGTGTCATGCGTGGTCTCAGTTTGCAAATCGACGCACAACCCAAGATGGCGCATCCTGGCGTACTCACGCAGTGAGGAGTCCGTACGCGTGCCCCCGGCACTGGCGGTAGTCCTTCCAGGAGGAGAGGTCTGAGCGGATGGGGTGCTTCCCCTCTTGCCTCAGGACCTGTTCAATCAAGGCCGGATCGGCGACGTGGACAGTCAAAATGGGGCCGAAGCTTGCCTTCCAAACGGGGCCAAATTTAGCTTTTCCCTCCAGCTAGAAAAGAGAGAGGACACATCATTTAAAAAATAATCAATACAAATATTTTCAGGAAAAAAGTTGTTTCGCATTAACTAATTGCATAAAAAAGGCTCCCTGATGTCTCTAGGAGCAACTGACTATTTCTACATAGCACCAAAGCCGTTATGACTATGTTTATGTGCCTGTACATAAATGTCTAGTTTCTTTAGCAGTAAATTCTCTCAATTTCATTGGTAAAGGCACTGAATCACTGGACAACAAAGTGCTTTGCCCATAATGGCACTGTCTGGATAACTGCAGAAATTGAAATTTTAACGCAGATCTTCAGCTTTCACAAATCATGTCCTAGTTCAATACTCACGGCTAGCGACAGTAAAACAATCATATCCATTCTGCATTTTTGGTATTTCTATGGTAGGCTGCGGCTAGGGGCCTGTTTTCACAGCTGGAAGGGCTGCTGTGACTTAACCATATCCTCTGCCCCATTCTAGTCATGGCGCCCATCTGTGTAGGACTGGTTTTAACATTTTTGCAAGGCCTGTCTTTGGTTTTCGCTCCAGCTCTGATAATGTTTATATATATATATATATCAAATCAATACTATGTATTGTTCCCGACCCTGTCCATCTCAACATCTCATATCGCATCAAATTATCTTTAGTTGTGGTTGATGAGTCAGCTCAAAAAGCATACACTTCCCTTGGTTCCTTTGGTGGTTTTAATGACTTTTTTTTAGCACTACAGACCACAAATGATGTCAGGAACCATCGACTGGGTGTTCTCGTTTGTCGTCTGCTTCCTGCAACGATCAAGGGTTGCATCATGCCAGGCGTGGGTGGTTTTTCTTTGCATTACTGTTCCTTTAGTCATTCTTTTCCTATGATAAATTCTCCCAGTGTAAAGCCCGACAACCACAAAGCAAAGGAAAGAGGAGGACATAATACAAGAGACGGAAATTGAGTGATGCGTAGCCTTATTAGCTCTGCATTATGCTAACATTTAGCCTTGAAAGCTTTCTCATTGTGATTTCCAGGTGATGTCATCAGCAGCTCCAGTAATGCTGGAACTGTCAGGCCAAAAAGACACACAATTGATGGACGAAATACAGAACAAATCAAACATTCACCCCCAGTCAAAAGATCTGGGTTAAACCCATTATTTTGCTCACCATGCCACCCCAATTCAGAGCCGGCCATATGGAAATCAGTCTTGACCCTGTGCCTCATGGGAACAGCCCAGCCCTAACTGGCAAGCCAGGTCTTCCCTGGACCGGAAACAAGCATCCTTGGACCGGTTCCGGGGTTTCACCCCTCATCAGCCAGGATAGCTTTAATCTTGTGGCACAGTGAGCCCAGGACCCATGTCTGGACTTACTCGGCGCACTTAGGGTGAGGAAGCAAAAGACACACAATTGATGGACGGAATGCAGAACAAATCAAAACATTCACCCTCAGTAAAGAGATCTGGGTTAAATCCATCATTCTTTTGCTCACCATGCCCACCCAGTTCAGACCTGGCCATATGCAAAACAGTCCTGCCCCTGTGGCTCATGGCAACAGTCCAGCCCGAACTGCCAAGCCAGGTGTTCCTGGGACAGGACACAAGCATCCTAGGACAGGCCAGTCGTAGTATTTTAACATCACTGCCACACTAGCCTTCAGACCTAGGCAAGGGTGTGCTGAAAGATGCACCCAAAGTAAAATATGACTAACAATGCTACTGAAATCCCCTATCTGCTGTGAAGTTCAGCTGGTCACCCAAAATCAATCCCAAGCCTAGTGGTGAGATACCTAAACAGTAAGACAATTTGTTTCCTAAGTGCTCCCTGGAATACAGTGGAGCCCACCCTGGCTTGTAGGAGTCAGGATGAACTCGATGATGAAGCATGCCACTACTAGAGTGGGTGAGGGTTATACATAAAAAATAGGTTTTCTCCTCTTCCTGCCTCTGAGGCCAGTGGCAACTCATATACCTACTATTTCCCTCTTCTCTCTCAATTTCCTAATCTCAGTGAGTAGATACCCTTTTGTTTATTAAATGTCTCAATGCGAGTTTGCACCTCTCCTTTCATGTATAAAGGATCTCTCTGCCCTATAGGGTTTTGTTGAGGTTCCACCAAAGACCTACCTGCTAAAAGAGATACCTGTGCACCATGTTTGCATTCTTACAGCTGTGTTTTTAGCTGCTACTGGACACCAGTCGCACAAGAATAGGCCAACATGACGTATCAGCATAATTATAGTTGTCCGATACTTTAGAGGAAGACGGGGAACTGTGGTTCTTGTCCTTAAGGGCTTAATATACCAATAAGTTATTTAAGAAGAACTCAAGATTGAGGTTTACCCTACTATAATGGCTATTAGCAAATCCCCAGCACACGTCAAAACAATAACTTTTAGATCAGAAATTAAGGCGAAGAAGTAAGCACAAAATATCTTGGACATATGTAAGTTTTCTTGTTTTTTTAAATTCTGTGTCTCTCCAGGCTGAAAGATCTCCTTTGGACAGTAACAGCCGACACGTGTTTCGTCGCAAAAGGGAAATATCCCGCGACTTTTTCAAGGCTCTTTCCTTTCAGATAGAAGCCTATAAATCGTGGTTTTAATTCCGTCCCACGAGGGATTCAAAATCTTCCCAATCCTAACCGTATAGTGTTCATAGGGTCCGGAAAGGCATGAATGTTACAGCTAGCGCATCTGATAGAGTGTCATTAAAGATCACAACTAGTGATATTTTCCTTAGTGGCGCCTAAAAACCTACAATAAACATACCACTGTAGCTAGTCATTACTACTATAATGGCTAATTTCTTCACTGACTCTACAATGTTTTTAAACTATCAGTTACCCAACTACACTGCTTTTTATGTGAACATACGCTCTCAGGTAATTCACTTTGAATGAAGTCAGTTGAAATGCACATTTTTCCTTTCAGTTTTGAAACAAGAATTTCAACTATAGATTAAGACTAAGTGTACAGTTAAAATATATGTTTTTGCTCACACGGGCTTTGATCAATATTGGGGTCCGGGTGAGAAGACTGCGGGTCTGGTGCTTGTGGACACATTGTCCAGGGGGCCAGGGTTGCGCGGTCATGCCACAGTTGTTACTTTGCAGCATTGGGCGCCTGGACTGTGGTATTGTAGTGGGTTTCAAACTGCGCAGGGGACTTCACTTTTATTATGTCCTAGCTCTAACCCAATCCAGGGGCCTCCAAATAACCACAAAAGTATCAGCGCCCAGAAACCCAGAACCCACCCAACTCCTACCACACAAACCGCTATTTCTTGTGGCTGTCTGTTAAGCAGCTGCAAGCTAAACACTGACATACCTGTAAACCATCACAACTAACTTTCTTCTAGAGTAGAAATTGTGTGAAACTAATGGGTATATCAGCTCTAATAATGGTGCATAATATACAACTAATTGTAGCACCTGCAACTAACACTATGAACTAATTCTGGTCTCCACTGAGGGGCGCCCTATCTGTCTGCACAACATTTCAGTGCCTCTCTAGAGGTAATAAGTGCTATATAAATCCGCAATACTATACATTTGTGTATGTAGTTAATGTATTTGAAAGTTAACTATTTTTGGTCCTAAAGGTTCCATAGTCTCACTGGCAGACATCATCACTTATATGCAGGAAATAACTGAGCTGCCTGTGAGATGCACTGACTTTATTGTCCACTTCCTGGGTGCTGGACATTGTTCATTTATGTTTTTGAGGCCAGAGGACACACACAATGGAACTGCATCGCTCATCGCTGTGCTCAATGACTGGAAACCCAATCTGTCTCTAGGGCCAAGGTGAAATGTAAGGTTTTTTCCCCCAAACGTACCACGAGACTTCAGTGCTACTCATCGCACTGTGAATTGTGGGATATTTTCAGTGGAAATTGATTCTATATATTTTAATTACAGGTTTTTGTGTCTCTACACATTTTCTGGCCCAAATTGGGCCTTTCTAATTTTGAAGATAAGTAGGGCAAATCTGCCACTGATGGACGAACAGTTCTTTTGCCAGCCCTGTCAAGCAGACACCACTCTTTGGCGATGGCAGTGTACTAAAAGAACAATAGAAACGTCTGAAAGACGTGATCACATTGACATGGATGGCACACCCAGTGGTTTTTGGATTTGAGGGGAGTCATACAGAGGAGCACCCTCCAGCAGTGTTTTGCGGAGCCCACCCAGCTTCCACATAGTGTTTAGTATTCTCTTGCTGGCCAGCAGGGTAGATGTCATTGTCATGTATCCCTCACGGTTGCGTCATGGGTAGTCGTTTGTACATCTACACAGCCCGCTTAACTAACTGGACCATGGATGAAATTTCCTTCCTTAATGTCACATGGGAAGGATTAGGCCCATTCCTCTGGGTAGGAAATAGCTGCTGCCCTTACGTCATTCTTAGGTTAATTTTCCCACAGATAACTATGCATTTTACCGGTCGCAAATGGCCCAATTCGCAGAATCGTGCAGTTTGCTACCAGTAAAATTGAATTTTGGTTTGTATGAATTGCAATTTGCGATTCGGTAACATGGTACTGAATGGCAATTTGGAATTGCGAATACATACCGATTCAGGTTCAGGGTGTCCCCTCCTCATAGCGAATCACAGCGGTATCTAGGAATGCTTTGTGACCGAAATGCGGTCACAAAGCATTCGCATTTTACCACCTACTTCAAGTAGGTGGTAGCCCATTCGCAAATGAGAAGGGGTCCCCTTTGGGAATGGTAGCGAATATGTTTTTTCAGAGGAGAAAGTGGTCTCACCAACCACTGCCTGCCCTTAAAAAATGAAAAGAAAACTTTTCATTTTTCTTTTTTAAACACAAGGCATTTTCCTCTAAGGAAAATGGGCTGCATTTAAAAAAAAGGATCGCTTTATTTAAAAGCAGTCACGGACATGGTGGTCTGCTGACCACATCAGGGCACCATCCCCATGATTTTAGTGATTCCCAATGGGTAGGAAATTGCAACCTACTTCATTTATATTCATGAGGTAGGTTGATTTTGGACCTACTAGGAATCACTAAATGAAATTCATGGAGTTTCATACATTAGGAATAGTGATAACTTAATTGTGATTCGCAGAAAATTGCAATTAGGTAATCACTATTTCCAATATTGATACATGTAGCCCTAACATTTTTGGCAAGATGCTAGGTTTTCATTCAATACAAATTAAAATTTTGAATAGAATTTGAGGAAATTGGCAGTTCCGCATAGGCCTACATAATCCACATCTCAAAACAGACATAAAAACATTTCTAGTGTCGGCACCAGTTTTTACACGGCAGTGATGAACAACTTTACAAAAAATAACCCAGTTAAACAAACCTAGCTTTGTGGGTGGTTTTTGGAAGGCCCTGCAATTTGGGAGAAGGGACCTGCTGCCGGGTTACTTAACCATGTTTTTGTGGAAACATTAGCTTTATCTTACACTTCAAGCATTTGATGATTGTTGCAGAATTCAAAGGGGATTGATGGTGGCTTTATTCACAATGAAAAATGAAATATATTGTTTCTTACAGCCATATTATTCATTGTGTTGGCCTTGGAAGGGTGAAAGAGTTAATAGACCTTGCTGGGACAAATGGTTACCTACTCATTTCTGTGGAAGCTGCATTAGCCCCCTGAGCTAACTACAGTAACTTTGCAAAACATAGTTCATGTTAATGGTAATAGTAAACGACAAACGATTAAAAGCCAGATGTCTTCAAACTTGCCAATATACAAGGTGTGCATGAAGGTCAGGTTTAATACGGAACTTCATACCAAAACTTACTCCGTTATCAAGCACTCACAATGCTGCCTTGTATGGTAACGAGTAGAAGGCACTATCATGATTTGACACACAAAGGATGATGAAAGGAATGCTTGCAATCTGTGTAACCACTGCCAGTCACTCTGGGTAGCATTCCAAGCCATTGTTTTTCACCCACAGTGCCACTCTAGACAGAGGCCTATATCCTAAGTGTCTGGGTAGCATTCCAAGCCATTGGTTTACACCCACAGTACCACTCTAGACAGAGGCCTATATCCTAAGTGCCTGGGTAGCATTCCAAGCCATTGGTTTACACCCACAGTACCACTCTAGACAGAGGCCTATATCCTAAGATGTCTGGGTAGCATTCCAAGCCATTGTTTTTCACCCACAGTGCCACTCTAGACAGAGGCCTATATCCTAAGTGTCTGGGTAGCATTCCAAGCCATTGGTTTACACCCACAGTACAACTCTAG
Organism: Triturus cristatus; assembly: GCF_964204655.1. Taxonomy (NCBI): domain Eukaryota; kingdom Metazoa; phylum Chordata; class Amphibia; order Caudata; family Salamandridae; genus Triturus; species Triturus cristatus. Next base: position 132,752,874 of record NC_140586.1, on the reverse strand, counting down.
ACAGAGGCCTATATCCTAAGATGTCTGGGTAGCATTCAAAGCCATTGTTTTTCACCCACAGTACCACTCTAGACAGAGGTCTATATCCTAAGATGTCTGGGTAGCATTCCAAGCCATTGGTTTACATGTGCAGTACAACTCTAGACAGAGGCCTACATCCTAAGATGTCTGGGTAGCATTCCAAGCCATTGTTTTACACCCGCAGTACCACTCTAGACAGAGGCCTATATTCTAAGATGTCTGGGTAGCATTCCAAGCCATTGGTTTACACGTGCAGTACAACTCTAGACAGAGGCCTACATCCTAAGATGTCTGGGTAGCATTCAAAGCCATTGTTTTACACTCACAGTACCACTCTAGACAGAGGCCTATATCCTAAGATGTCTGGGTAGCATTCCAAGCCATTGGTTTACACGTGCAGTACAACTCTAGACAGAGGCCTACATCCTAAGATGTCTGGGTAGCATTCCAAGCCATTGTTTTACACTCACAGTACCACTATAGACAGAGGCCTATATCCTAAGTGTCTGGGTAGCATTCCAAGCCATTGGTTTACATGTGCAGTAGAACTCTAGACAGAGGCCTACATCCTAAGATGTCTGGGTAGCATTCCAAGCCATTGTTTTACACCCGCAGTACCACTCTAGACAGAGGCCTATATTCTAAGATGTCTGGGTAGCATTCCAAGCCATTGGTTTACACGTGCAGTACAACTCTAGACAGAGGCCTACATCCTAAGATGTCTGGGTAGCATTCCAAGCCATTGTTTTACACTCACAGTACCACTCTAGACAGAGGCCTATATCCTAAGATGTCTGGGTAGCATCCAAGCCATTGTTTTACACCTGCAGTGCCACTCTAGACAGAGGCCTATATCCTACGAGGTGACCTGTAACATAATAAGATGTGCAGATACAAGCTCTATGGTAAATGAAAAAGTAGGGTAGCAAGTATTATAGTTGATAGGATGGTCTATTCCTTAGGATAAGAGTCATATGGGTACAAGTACAAGATGGTAAGATAGAAGCAGCAAAGTCCCACTGGGAGCAGCATCCTTGCGTGCTCTGCCCAGGCACCCCAACTGACATTCTCTCAACCAGGCACACATCAGAGTTCTGTTACCTCACACTGGCTGAGCAGCAGGGGACATAAAAATAAGGAGAGTATGCGGGGCATAGGAATGAAGATCCAACTAGCTTCAGCCGAGAGAGTTATGCAGCTACGTTGTAGACTGCGATGTTCAGCGGCAAACTGTAAATTATGAGATACCCTTTAAACTGCACGTGCTCCTGTAACCTGCAGACAATGGTGTGCGGCCAGAAGCTGTGTGCCGTGTGCAGCCACCCTGCACACTGAGATGTTCAGCTGCAAGTTGGCAACTGTCATCAACAGTAAGAAACAGGACTGTGATGTGAAGCTATGAATTGTAGATTTAAATGTGCACTTCCATGCTGCTAACTGTAACCCCTCCCAGACGTGCGAGTGACCCCCTCCACCCGCAGCCTTCTTCGTGCACCTTATCTACACCCCTCTACTGGGTAATCAGAGTCGGAGTCTTAGCTGGTGCATAACAGCTGCAGTTTATTTGAAAGCAAGAAACCTAAATATCACATTTCCATGGTCATTCGCACACTCCATGATTTCTACACTGCATCGCATCTATAAAACAAGCATTGGCATAGCCAATAGGTCTCGCCTTTGGGACCTTATAAGTGTTTAGCAATGCAACAGTTGCATAACTAAATACTTATAAGGTCCCAAAAGCGAGACCTATTGGCTATGCCAAGCGGCCGCGAAAGTGATCGGGGTAAAGCGCGGCGCCCGCGCACATGCACTGTAGCTCTAGGCTGGCCTTGTTGCACTTTTTGGAGCCCTCTCAATAAGTCTCGCCAGACCAGCGCATACGCTGGGTCAGGCGAGACCTAATGATCACACTCTGATGCGTTGTTCTCTACACTCCTTGCAGCACTACCAGCACAGCCCCCTGTGTGACCGCCCCCTTCCTTTGGTGTCTAGCGCTTGTGGCCCCAGGCTACACATGCTACCGGTAATTGGAGTGAGTGGCCGTCAGGGCCAACCCAGGCTGCAAGTGCCTTGACCGCCTGCTGCTGACCCCAAGCTGACCAATCACCTGCCCCCTCCTTCCCGGGTGCCAGGCTCTTTTTGTGGGAATTTTGTGGCTTCCTGAGGCCCCGCCCTTTGAAGACGTTCCTCGCGGGCCTCCCCAGAATCAGGCATCCCCTTCCCGGCCCGTGCCATAATATGCAGCAATGAGCTGTAGGCTGCGATGTACAGCCATAATTTACATGCAGGTATCCACTCTAGCAAGTTTACACTGTGCATACTTTTGGGAACTTTCCTGTGGACCGCCACTGTGACATATTAGGTCTATGCCCGAAATATTATGATGTACATTTACATCTGCTGCAGCATGTTGCCGCACACTATGGGATCTGTTCAGCTCTACCCCACAACTGTACTTTTAATGTATAATAAGTTTCCAAGTAAGTACGTTTATTTTATTTGCTATAGACCTCGGCTGAGGTCAACAAATATACAAACACGATTTTAAAACATTTAACAGAGAACTCATATCATCAACTTTAAACATTTATGATGCTAAATCCATTCATCATAGCTTTTTAAAACGATTTTAACTCAAATCTGTTTAAGAGTTCATACCACTTAAAGCATTTAAAACATGTTTGTTCGTCTGGTGGTTGTTTTCAAGATTTACATAGACCTTGTGAAAAAATAAAATTGGATCTGTTATAGATTGGTCATAAAATCGGCTTTTGATATTTAGAAGTTTAAATGTCTAGTTTATTCCTGTGTCTTCTTTCGGAAACCTGAATTCGGAATTGTTGCTTTGTCTTGGAAAGTATGCTTTGGATGACTGCTTCAATGAAAAATAAAAATAAACTCAATGCAATGCTAAAAGGTATGGACTGAGCTATGCAGCTGTGCATCACATGTACAGTTGCAGGCTGTAATGTGTAATCATGAGCTGTGGAGTGGTGTGTAACTAAGATGTAGACGATATGGGATCGCGGCTGTAGGCTATGACATGCAGTTATAAACTCCATGTGCTCCTGTAGCCTGCAGTCTATGGTGTGCAGAACTATGCTTTGCAATGGTGTTTAGCTAAGCCAACGTGTGGGATGTTATATTAAGTTGCAAGTTGTGGGCTTCGATCTATCATTGTACACGGGTGTGATGTGCATATGCAACTTGTCAACTGAAATGTGCAATTACATGTGCAAAATGTAATGTGCAGCAATGAGCTGTAGATGGACATGTAAAGCCATGAGCTGGGTGCAGTTACAACCTCGAGGCACAGATCAGAGCTGTGGACTGAGATATGCAGCTATACCCCCATACTTGCAGCTGTAAGAGGCGGACTGCGCCGGGCAGCCACAAACTGTGGATTGTGTGTGGCTAAACTGTACACTAGAGATGGTGATGTGGAGCGGTCAGCTGTAGGGAGCATTAGACTGCTGTACACTGCGGACTGTGACATTCAGTTATAAGCTGTGGACTGTGAGATGCATTATTGAGCTGTGTACGGTGAGATGCATTATTAAACTGTGAACTGGGAGATGCATTAATAAGCTGTGAACTGGGAGATGCATTAATAATCTGTGAACTGGGAGATGCATTAATAATCTGTGGGCTGTGAGATGCATTAATAAACTGTGAACTGGGAGATGCATTAATAAGCTGTGAACTGGGAGATGCATTAATAAGCTGTGAACTGGGAGATGCATCAATAAGCTGTGAAATGGGAGATGCATTAATAAGCTGTGAAATGGGAGATGCATCAATAAACTGTGAACTGGGAGATGCATCAATAAGCTCCGGACAGGGAGATGCATCAATAAGCTGTGGACTGGGAGATGCATCAATAAGCTGCGAACTGGAAGATGCATTAATAATCTGTGGGCTGTGAGATGCATTAATAAACTGTGAACTGGGAGATGCATTAATAAGCTGTGAACTGGAAGATGCATTAATAATCTGTGGGCTGTGAGATGCATTAATAAACTGTGAACTGGGAGATGCATCAATAAGCTGTGAAATGGGAGATGCATTAATAAGCTGTGAAATGGGAGATGCATCAATAAGCTGTGAACTGGGAGATGCATCAATAAGCTGTGAACTGGGAGATGCATCAATAAGCTCCGGACTGGGAGATGCATCAATAAGCTGTGAACTGGGAGATGCATCAATAAGCTGCGAACTGAAAGATGCATTAATAAGCTGTGGACTGGGAGATGCATCAATAAGCTGTGGACTGGGAGATGCATCAATAAGCTGTGGACTGGGAGATGCATCAATAAGCTGTGAAATGGGAGATGCATTAATAAGCTGTGAAATGGGAGATGCATCAATAAGCTGTGAACTGGGATATGCACCAATAAGCTGCGGACTGGGAGATGCACCAATAAGCTCCGGACTGGGAGATGCATCAATAAGCTGCGGACTGGGAGATGCATCAATAAGCTGCGGACTGGGAGATGCATCAATAAGCTGTGGACTGGGAGATGCATCAATAAGCTGTGGACTGGGAGATGCATCAATAAGCTGCGGACTAGGAGAGGCATCAATAAGCTGCGAACTGGGAGTTGCATTAATATGCATTAATAAACTGCGAACTGGTAGATGCATTAATAAGCTGTGAAATGGGAGATGCATCAATAAGCTGTGAACTGGGAGATGCATCAATAAGCTCCGGACTGGGAGATGCATCAATAAGCTGCGGACAGGGAGATGCATCAATAAGCTGTGGACTGGGAGATGCATCAATAAGCTGCAGGCTGGGAGATGCATCAATAAGCTGCGAACTGGGAGTTGCATTAATATGCATTAATAAACTGCGAACTGGGAGATGCATTAATAAGCTTTGAAATGGGAGATGCATTAATAAGCTGTGAAATGGGAGATGCATCAATAAGCTGCGGACTGGGAGATGCATCAATAAGCTGTGGACTGGGAGATGCATCAATAAGCTGTGGACTGGAAGATGCATCAATAAGCTGCGGACTAGGAGAGGCATCAATAAGCTGCGAACTGGGAGTTGCATTAATATGCATTAATAAACTGCGAACTGGTAGATGCATTAATAAGCTGTGAAATGGGAGATGCGTTAATAAGCTGTGAAATGGGAGATGCATCAATAAGCTGTGAACTGGGAGATGCATCAATAAGCTGTGAACTGGGAGATGCATCAATAAGCTCCGGACTGGGAGATGCATCAATAAGCTGCGGACTGGGAGATGCATCAAGAAGCTGCGAACTGGGAGTTGCATTAATATGCATTAATAAACTGCAAACTGGGAGATGCATTAATAAGCTGTGAAATGGGAGATGCATTAATAAGCTGTGAAATGGGATATGCATCAATAAGCTGTGGGCTGTGATATGCAGCTGTAGGTTGCGGCCTGTGATGCGCAGTGATAAGTTGCGGCCTGTGATGCGCAGTGATAAGTTGCGGCCTGTGATACGCAGTGATAGGTAGCGCCCTATGACGTGCAGCAGTAAGATGCAGACAGTGATATTTAGCTAGAAGTTGTGTCCAGTGATAAGAAGAGAGCTGCGGCTCACTGGGGTTCCTAAATGAATGTCCTTTAAAAGTACTTTGCTTCTGTCAGGGGCTCCATCTTGTGCCCTACCTAAAGTTTGCTTAGCCAGCTGTCATGGAGTCTGATGTGTCCCTTGGCATATGCATGAAGGCCACAAGCAGTGGCTGTATCTTATCTAGATAATGTATTCTGTACATGTCGAACATTAGTCAGGTATTCTCTGCAGTAGCATCTTCAATTGGGGAAGCTGGCAGACCCTGGCAAGGAATCTCAACTTTGCTATATATGTATTCCTACAATGCTGGTAACTTTGCTTAGCGTCCGCCCACAGACCTTCGCGTCCCAGGCTCAAACCCTGGCAGGGCCAACTCAGCCTTTCATCCGTCCGAGGAAGATAAAAAGGGTATTAGCAACATCCATGGCTTTAGCCGCCCAGGCAATCCAGTCTGTGGATGCTATTTTAACTCAAGATTTAAATGTGCTGTGCATATTTCCCCCAAATGAATGTGTTTGCTAAAACAATCATAAACTCATGTATTTTTATTCGTCAACTGTAATTTACTATGCCTATAATGAGTTTTAAAGCAGTCCTAAAAGGATAAATACAACTATTTCATATTATGTATTTTTTTTTACCTCAGTCGAGGTCTGAATCAAATAAAATTTCGAATTTGAATTTGTCTGTGGTGTGTTCTTCATATAAGTGGTCACTATATTTATTGAACTGCTGTAGTGCGGCACCGGCTCCGATAATAAGAAAGTGGGTCATCAGGGGAGCCTTTGGGCCTGCTGCTGAGCTTTCTACATAGCTGTGCATTGTTCATTAAATGTGTTTCTCAGATTGCACACATTGTCCGCTCTGGAAGCCAAAGGTTGAACAAGATACATTTAATTTTGTATGTACTGATTTTAGATGTCTTTTTACGCAGAATCGGATTTTAGATGTCTTTCCACACAGAATAAGATTTTAGATGTCTTTCTACACAGAATCTGACTTTAGATGTCTTTTTACGCAAAATCGGATTTTAGATGTCTTTCCACACAGAATCTGATTTTAGATGTCTTTCCACACAGAATCTGTTTTAAGATGTCTTTCCACTCAGAATCTGAGTTTAGATGTCTTTCCACACAGAATCTGTTTTAAGATGTCTTTCCACTCAGAATCTGAGTTTAGATGTCTTTCCACTCAGCATCTGAGTTTAGATGTCTTTCCACACAGAATCTGACTTTAGATGTATTTCCACACAGGATCTGTTTTAAGATGTCTTTCCACTCAGAATCTGAGTTTAGATGTCTTTCCACACAGAATCTGACTTTAGATGTCTTTCTACACAGAATCTGACTTTAGATGTCTTTCCACACAGAATCTGTTTTAAGATGTCTTTCCACTCAGAATCTGAGTTTAGATGTCTTTCCACACAGAATCTGACTTTAGATGTCTTTCCACACAGGATCTGTTTTAAGATGTCTTTCCACTCAGAATCTGAGTTTAGATGTCTTTCCACACAGAATCTGACTTTAGATGTCTTTCTACACAGAATCTGACTTTAGATGTCTTTCCACACAGAATCTGTTTTAAGATGTCTTTCCACTCAGAATCTGAGTTTAGATGTCTTTCCACACAGAATCTGACTTTAGATGTCTTTCCACACAGGATCTGTTTTAAGATGTCTTTCCACTCAGAATCTGAGTTTAGATGTCTTTCCACACAGAATCTGACTTTAGATGTCTTTCTACACAGAATCTGACTTTAGATGTCTTTCCACACAGAATCTGTTTTAAGATGTCTTTCCACTCAGAATCTGAGTTTAGATGTCTTTCCACACAGAATCTGACTTTAGATGTCTTTCCACACAGGATCTGTTTTAAGATGTCTTTCCACTCAGAATCTGAGTTTAGATGTCTTTCCACACAGAATCTGACTTTAGATGTCTTTCTACACAGAATCTGACTTTAGATGTCTTTCCACACAGAATCTGTTTTAAGATGTCTTTCCACTCAGAATCTGAGTTTAGATGTCTTTCCACACAGAATCTGACTTTAGATGTCTTTCTACACAGAATCTGACTTTAGATGTCTTTCCACACAGAATCTGTTTTAAGATGTCTTTCCACTCAGAATCTGAGTTTAGATGTCATTCCACTCAGCATCTGACTTTAGATGTCTTTCCACTCAGAATCTGACTTTAGATGTCTTTCCTAACAGAATCTGACTTTAGATGTCTTTCTACACAGAATCTTATTTTAGACGTCTTTCCACACAAAATCTGACTTTAGACGTCTTTCCACACAGAATCTGACTTTAGACGTCTTTCCACAGAGAATCTGATTTTAGACGTCCTTCTACACAGAATCTGATTTTAGATGTTTTTCCACACAGAATCTGACTTTAGACGTCATTCTACACAGCCAATTGCGTGGGTTGCAGCTACTGTGTAGTGCCTTGTAGAACCAGTGTGTTTTTATGTTATGCACGTGAAGCACATTCAGTCCAAGAAACAAAATCCGTGATTGTGAATAAGTATTTTGCACAGGGCTGTCTTTTCGCTAGCAGTAAGGCGTACAGATGCGCCCACTGGTGATACATGCCGCGAGTTTTCACTAAACTATGCACAACTGCATCCTGTGCTTACATCACACACCTTAGAGCCGGCCTGCTATGACCGGAGTTGTGATGGTTTTGAAGTGATACCTCATAACACTCACCAAAAATCATATTGTCTAACTGAACTTTATACTACAGATCTGGTTGGTGTTGGTCAAATCAGCATTACACTTGGTATGGATTTTAGAGGCTGTAATGTCAAATTGTTATGTCAGACTCTGACTGTGAGATGCAGGATGCCCACAGTGCAGACCTTTGCATATTTCATAGGGTATTGAATAGCCCATCACATCTGGGTTTTTTTTGTATCTTTCTGATGTGGGACGTGTAGCTTTTGCGTGTTCCTTTGTGAATGCGGAGCTCTAAGTGCCAGAATACTATGAAAAACTCAAGATCAGGTGAGTCATTCACATTCCACATAGAGCAAGTTCGGATCTCTGGAACAGATCTTTCGGCAGCAGGTGATGTAACCCACTGAGCTATCCTACCGGCTGGCATGCAGCGCTGTGTCTTACCTGCAGTTCGTGCAGCCTCGACAGCCCCTTCTTGCAGAAGAGATCAGTGATGAAGCTGAGCGTGGAGGGTCCTGGCACATCTGCCAGGGACTTGTGCCTTTTGATGACCTTCTCGGTGCCCCGGAGGAAGGACTCGGTCCAGAGCTCTGGGAAGCCCCTGAGAAAGAAGGACGCCTTGAGGGACTGAGCCATGACTGTCGCCCAGGTGGGTGCCAGGTACAGGTTGCCAGCAGCATTTTGGCAGCCTCCGCTGTCCGTATTTATAATAATGCTGTCTCTCACAATAAAGTTGTAGGCTGGCACAACTTTCTGGAGCGTCCACACCCCCCGCACACCCTCGGAAGGGCCCGCCAATGAGCGCCCGGTATTGTGACAAGGGACGGGCTGCGGCGAGCCAATGAAAGCCTGGGTGGGCGTGGCCACGGAGCTAGTGATGGGAGCGTGCTCAAAGAAGTGGGATCCACGTGGGCTGAGCCTGACATTGACCTGCGGGCGGAAGCCTCTGGCGGGGAAGTGGTTCTGTTGATGCAGTTGAACTTTATAATATATTCTCCCCTGAGGATGGAGGTGCATAAATATATATATATAAATACAACATTTGGAGGGCGGAGGTGCTGGGCAAGTAGTGGAAACCCCTCGTTTTATATTTGGGGGAGGTTTGGTTGGCGGGGGCGGCTTTGTGGGCATTTTTTTTGCAGTGATACATAGCACGAACTTTGCCCAATTGCACTAGAGCGCTTTAATGAGCACTATAACACTTTACACTCTAGTTTTTATTTTTGAGCCGCGGGGAGTATAAACCTTACACTTCAGGAGTGCCATCGTTGTTCAGCTTTCAGGAAGCACTTAAAATTGGTCACATGAGTTGTCATGTACTGAGTACACGCTCTTGAGAATCTGGGGTTCTCTACTTTTAAGTACCGCCCAGGCAGTGATCACACGCATTTCTGTGTTTCCATTTCAAATAATGCCTGTTGTGCCGGATTTTGGATGTGTTACTAATTCAGTTTTTTTCGGGAGGGGGGAGGATAAGGGTGTTATGATTGTTCATTTTTTGTTTGATGGAGTTAATAATCTGCATTTTGCCGGTTTCCCCTGTAGCCCGTCCTGTATGAGTAGGGTCGTAGCTTAGCTTCAGGGACTGTTTAGGGCCAACACCTTTCTAATACTTTTATTTTCTGGCAATTAGTTAGAAGCAAGTGCTTTTAATCGGGTATGTTGTGGTTACTGTCCGATTTCACCAGGAATTTTTACATACAAGCAGACAAAAACATGCAATCTCCCCATTACTCTTTTTTTTTTAAAGTCTTCCAAAAATGTGGTAAGTTTACAGAATGCTGTGTGTTTTCTCACTTAGTACCCCTGCCAATTTCTGCAATTTCTGCATTCCTCTCCCTTTCCACCGCCTCTTGAGCCTCTCTCATGGGTCCTGCCCTCCTATAGTGTATTTTAACATTATCTGCCAGCGTGATCGTTGGAAAATCTGAAGGCCCCGCCCCCCCATGTTACTGACCAAGTTTACTCCCTTGGGTATGAGAACCGATTGACTGTAGCACACACACACACTGACGCTGCCTGGTGGAGGCGTTGCTCTCGACTTTGCCAAATTATGAGGGCAGACAGTATGAGTCACAATCCTGTTTTAGGGGCAGTGACCTTTCACCCAATGAATGTCTCGGTGACCCCGCCCGTTGAATTGGGGAAGCACCACATTCGTGCTCATGTGCTTTCTAAAACGGAAACGCATTCATGCCCGTTGCACGAGTGCTCACAAGTATATGTCAAACGCTGTAGGTAAGATACGCCACAGTTCATATGAGGTGGGTGGCCAATGGTAATAATGTATTTGCCATTACTTAAAATAGCTCTAAAATGTCCTAACAATGAATTCCTGCATTACAAGTCATTCTCACGCGCGAGGGGGAACCCAATCCACAACTTACTGAAATGTTGCAAGTGTCTACAGCCCCTTCCCAGCTGCAGCATTATTGGTAAGGTTTCACAACTTGGAATCCCCCTTATAGTCTTGTTTTCTGAGGAAACCTGTGTCAATCATATCAGAGGTTAGAGGGGAAATGATTGAGCACTATGCCCCGTGTCATCAAGGGAACTGACGTCATAGGAAGTGACTAAACCAAATAAAATCAACATTTCGTATGAGAATTGTTCAATTTAATTCCGCGGGATCATACTTTGTTCAGGATATTCACCAAAGGAGCGATGTTGCAAGGGATATGTTTGCATATCATTCGTTTTTATGTCTCTGATTTGTTTGATCTTGGCATTAAAACTCGGTATACATGTTTATCTAAAGGTTAATGTGTGATGTTACATTTGTCACCCCGAGTGGGACAGGTATGCCCAGACGTGGGTCCCGTGCTCTCCATGCCACTGGAATCAAGCTATCCTGGCTGAAGAGGGGTGAAACCCTGAAACCGGTCCTAGGATGCTTGTTTCCAGTCCAGGGAGGACCTGGCTTGGCAGTTCGGGCTGGACTTTTCCCATGAGGCACAGGGTCAAGACTGATTTGCATATGGCTGGGTTCAAACTGGAATGGCATGGTGAGCAAAAAAACGATGGATTTAGGCCCCGATCTCTGTACTGGGGTGAATGTATGACATTGTTCTGCATTCTGTCCATTAATTGTTGTTTTTGCATAATGTGTGATGTTGCCATTGCTCAGAGTAGTGTGGGACTGCAAGTCACAGGTACCGATTGCAATAAAGTGAACGCAGCTTTTCATTCTTAAAAGGTCAGTTTAATCAAGGACAGGTTAGATTGCATATTTCTAATTGCATTAAAAATATTCTACTTGCCACATAAAATGAACCAAGAGGATGAAAATGGTGACCAGGAGGCAAAGAACCAGAGGAGGACCAGGAAGAGCAGGAGGAATGATAGGACCCAGAGTACTTTTGCTAGAAAAATGGGTTCCGACCTGGGTAAGCTACCAGATTGTGGCTTTCTGACCTTGGTTTCTGAACCTCTGCTTTCTGGTGGGAAACAACCTTTACAACGCAACTATTACAACGCACTACACTTACAACGCAGGCATTACAACGGAACATCCATTACAACGCATGACACTACAACACATACCATTACAACGCATGCCATTACAACGCATGACACTACATCGCATGTCACTACAACCCAGGCATTACAACGCATACCATTGCAATGCATACCATTGGAGTTAGAATAGTAATTTTTAACCCCTACACTATCCAACACTTACCCTACTGTTGCACCCCCTGGAGTTAGAATAGTAATTTTTACCCCTATACTATCCAATACTTACCTTAAATGCAATGTAACAGTATGCGTTGTAATGGTATGCGTTGTAAAGGTAGTATGCGATGTAATGGAATGCGTTGTAAAGGTAGTTTTTTAAAATGCGTTGTAGTGTCATGCGATGTAATGGAATGCGTTGTAGTGGATGTTGCGATGTAAACATTGCGTTGTAAGTGCATGCGTTGTAAAAGTATGTGTTGCAACGTCATACATCCCTTTGTGGTTAGCCTCCATAATGGAGGCTCACACCCTGTGGGTCTTCTGAAATTGGGTTGTGAAATGCTCCCTGTAGAGCCCACTTTTTTACTATAGGTCAGTTGCCTGATGGTAAAAGGCTCTGGGTAAGTTGCAGTTGACCTGTATGTAGAGTGCGTGTGTGCTGTGCATGTTGTGCGTGTGGATAATGATGAGTGGTGACTCTCTCTGTAGTGCTTGGATCCCCTCCTCGTGGATGGAGCACAAGATGGAGGGTGGCAAGAGCTTTCGAGACGGATGCAGATTGTGGGAGCAATCATGAGGTCCGTTGAAGTGGATCCTGTGTAAGAAAGGAGGGGGTCAGCTGCACATTTGAAGTGCGGAGACAGTCCCTGACCACTTCCTGCTTCTTCCTCCCCCCAGAGGTGTTACTGCATACAGTTTCGTGTAATCCACAGTCATTGAGCACCCAAGATCCACCTGCTCATCCTGCTGAGCCATGAGTGATGAAAAAATCTAGCCTGACCACTTATAAAATGTCATGAACTGCCTGAAACGAATCCACAGCTGGATCTCTGGAATCAACATTGTTGTATCCAAGAACAGAATAAACACTGGATAGGAACGCAGGCCAGGGTGTTTATATTCTCATTCACTAGTGTCAGGAGCCAACCAGCCGGGTGATGGGGAACTACTTGTGCACCGGGATGCCTGGTTGCTGTCTTACATACGATGGGGAGGTGGGAGAGGAGTGTGGATCGGGGGCAACCTGGACAAGACCCATGCTAGGTCAGTTGCAAACTGCCTTAGGCACTGCTAATCTGCGCCCCACGGAGGGGCGCCTGCCTTTTGTAGTCCTCAGCTCAGCTGCCTAGAGTCTAAGGAGCTATGGAGGGGACGAGTCCTAGCCCTGTTGTAGAAGCCACACTTGCTTTGAGGGAAAAGGCATAACTCCATGTGAGGAGGGGGTGCTTCCATTGTGACCATCAGGAGGACAGTGTCTAAAAGAGGAGAGCCCATCTGTGAAGAGAGGACAAGGAATTAAGATTCAGGAGTGAGGAGGCACATAGAAGGTGCACAAAGCAGAAAATCCTGTTGAATTTGGGCCAAAACATTAGACAGAGATATCATTGACGGAAAATGATCCTTGTGCACAGCGTATTGTTTGTTCCTTGCAGTGTCGTCCCTGAATTGGGGAGCACTTGCAACATTTGATAACTCCCAAGTGGGACTCTCCATTTTTCCACCAGGAGACCTAAGCAAGGACTGAAGGCCAAGTCTGTGCAAATTCATGCCAATCCCCCTGGTGGTGGGGGACTGAGAACCCTGAACATCCATTGTCTCTGGGGAGCCCTCATACCTGTGACGCCAGCCCTGTAAGCAATGGGAGATGACCCAGCATCAGGAGTATGTCCAGCCCTCACCTCTTTTCCCCCAGTCTGGAGGAACATAGCCAGGCCAGCAGGGATAAGAGAGGAACAGCTGAGTCCTCCATCCCTCGCGAAACAGTGTCAGGTGAGACCGTCCAATTTCTGAAGCCCGCCACACGGTCTCTGTTCTCACGTGCACTTCTAGTTCCAGCTTGCTGAGGTAGGCTCATCAAAATTAAAGCTAAAAATGGAAAAACAAGAAATATTTAGTGTCCCACGGCAGCTGTGTGACAGAAAATACCTCTAGATGAGGGGCTGGCCCGTAATATTTTACAGTGCTACTCCCCCAAAGGGAAGGGGCGCCCCAAAGTGTTGTATTTGTGTTTTGAGGGCAGCCGAGGCCAACAGAGAGTCCCCCAAGCCTTTAAAAACCAGGAGAAAAATGGCTCCTTAAGTCTCTTGGAAGGAACAATTAGTGACCTCATGAAAAAGTGCTTGAATATAAATTGCTGTTATAGTTGAGTTTGAACCTGGTATATGCAGACAATGTAACTCTAGCAAGTCAAGCTAAAGTCTGTCTGCAAAGGCTTACTAACATCTTAGCGGGGAATGCAACTAAAATGATACAGAAATAAACTTAATGAAGACTAAAGTGATAGTGGTTGACAACAAACTAAAGAAAACCCATAAATAGTACCTCAATAGAAGCCAAATCTGGAACGTGGATGAGTACCAGTAACTTTGGTGATTGTAGGATCAAAAAGTTCCTTCCAACGACAGAAGAGGTCGTTTAGAGTTAACTTTTGCTCTCTGATGGTAGTGTTTCAAACTCCACATAAAACATTTAGATGCCACATGTTAACTCCAATTTTGAAAGCAATATCTGCAAAACTATTACCAACGATAATTTATGAAAACAAGGCATTATGAGGAAGGATTCAATATAGATGGATGCCATGGTTTCTAATACATGCCAGTATCTTTTCTGCCTTCTGAAGAACGAATCCCCCGCTCAGATATGCCTGGAGATTGGCATTTTAAGCAAACAATAGCCAGGCAGGGGTTTTTCATCAAGTGCTGCCACAGATTGAGAGCAATAACTCAAAACTCTCTTAATCCTGTCTTTGGGTCAGAAATAGCACATGATTGTGAGCTCTCGCCTGCAATAAGGTACCTGAAACCCCCTAGGATACTCTTCAGATAAAACCTTTCTCGGTTGTGCTAGTCATGCACACCTACTTTAAGAAAACATTGAATAATGTTAACAAACAACTTTCATTGGCAGAGGACAAAGTGTACCGTCCAAACAAAAACATACACCGATGCGGATGAATAATTATAACATTTTAAAACCTCAACCATATCCTGGGATAGATTATTCACTTTCTATAAAATGAAAATTCCAGTGTGGCAACCTCCCTTCATTTCACCGGATTTCAGTCAGCTCAAGAAAACTGAATGGATTACCTGCAGATGACGTGATTATGTGCTGTCACATGACTAGGGTAGGCCTGGGAATAAACACTGCCATTTTACATGTACACTTTTATAAGTTGCCTTCTTTTCTACACAATGACTTTTGACACACATTTGCTTATGTGCCAGTGCAGGATTAGTGTCTCTGAATCCACATTGCTTACAAATCCACTTCCTAAGTACACTATTACGACTCCTTGAACATTTAGTATGAGGCCTAGACACACATTGTGCAAATATTGTTGTTTGGTATTTAAAGACAATAAACAATGTCATCCATGCTCAAATTAGAGGAGCGCTCTACTGTCATTGCAAGGTCGTCGCTGTGTCGGAGTCTTAGCCGAGCTGATTCCTGTTTACCTTCTGCTACGAGAGATGTGCAACTTGTGACCAAAACAGGAACCTACATAACTTGCCTTCAGGTAATGGGGAGTTAGAACATCCAGTAGAGGATTCTTGGCAGAATACACGCCCTAGGAAACTAGGTTAGGGAGCGCATAATAGGACTACACTATAGCCAGCACTTATATGCCCGCATATCTACACTGTCAGCACAATGGTGGATTTTTTAAAATCCTTTTCACTATTCTTATATTGCTAATCACTTTTTTCTGCTTCTGTCTATTAATCATAGTAGCACATTTATTATAAGTATTGAAAATGCCCCTTTGTGTATTTCTTATGTATCTCTCTGAGTGAGTATGCGTGACTGTGCAAAAAGGTTCTAGATCTGTTACCATGATGCCTTGAGGAGTCAGGGTTGTTATGTTCTGAGGTTGCCCAAGCCATTTGTTATCTTCTAAGGTTTAGGGGTACTTATGGTGGCACTGTGTGCTAGCAGGTCTATAGGCTAACATATCCTGAGGGGTTCATGGAATCATTGTGACACTATCCCAATGCCTATGTTGTCCAACAAACAAACAGCTCCTGCTGAGAAAGTGGAAACTGTACGACATGGTGCCACCAAAGTTGGTATATTGGGTTCTTATTTAATGGATCGCCTGAGTAGTTCTCTCATGCATAGCCAGAGACCCCTACCCACCACCTAATCGGAGATGTCTGTGGTGGTAGGGTCTATCCTTCTCATCTGAGTAGGTATCTCCTATGTATTGGCTGTAGATTGTTCAAGCTCGAACTTTTCTAAGGATTTTCCCATTGTGTTACCCTCTCTGAATTCCATTTCAGATTATGTCTGAAATCGAAGACCCAGCAGCACTTAACATTGCTGAGAACTGCAGACATGCGGCTACTCAGATGCTATTACAATATGGTCTCACACTTACGGGTGGGGATGTGACCTTCGTAGTTGAGGCTCATGAAGCATATAGGACAAAGGTGTTCTATTCATGGATTACATTCCCAGCAGCAGACAACACTACAAGGCTATTTCACAACTACATACAAGATGACGTTCCAAACAACGACATACCATATGAAAAAATAGAAATACCTTTAACATACGAAGAACACAGAAATTGGTTTGATGGCGCCCTACTACACACAACAGAAAACGTTTGACTAGGTCCCCTTAGCAATGAGGGAGCAATATGCCTAGTCTTAGCCGGTTACCCACCACATCCTGATGTTGATAATTTATCAGCAGTACAATTACGTATACTATAAAAACATTTAGTGACAATACACAGATGTTTGACACAGTTTGTTATGCAAGCATTAACACTTAATCCTGCGTGGACTGCTCAAGCTGTACAACCACATTTGGTAACACCGGGAATCAGCCGACAAACACTAAATGCAGTCATGGGTAAGGCTTCCATCAGACGAGAGGAGATTCCGTTCTGGATTGCACAAAAAACAAGTCAGCTTGAAGCAGTGTTTCCCCATGCAGGACCATAGTAAAAGCACAGGATATTAACACTTCACTTGCCGATGGGGATGGCTCCCCATGTAAAAGACTGCACCACACGGGGAACAGTTTTTGCTGCAGTATATTCCAGAACACATGGAACCCCTTCATTAGCTGTTTTGCCAGAAGTGCTTAAACTGATCCAGAATGAGTATGGGAGATCACCTCTCCTGGGTTTGGGGATGAAACTGATGTTTTTTTTTTTTGCAGCAGTATCTGCCATTATGTTAAGTAACATAAAAGAGGAAGCCGCAGCATTGGCTAGACACCAGCATCTAGGGGATTTTCCTCCGGGATAACAGAAGCATGAATTGCTTAGAATTATCCAAGAAACCTATGCTACGTTGGGTGGGGATAATTTGGGAGCCAAATCTGGTAATGAATAAGACAAACAACTCCTCAAGGACCTCTATTTCTTTTTTTCAAGAGTTAATCTAAGCATAGGTTAATCACTTTATATGAATACACAAATGCATGGTCTTTACATTGGTAAAAAGTCTTCCTTTTATTTTGTTAATTGATCATAAATTGTGCTTTTTATATGACCATTGAGCATTAATTTGCATTTTTTTCTGAAAAACAGTACAATTCATTTCACTTTAAAGAACACAGGTATTTTTTTGAAAAAGAGTTTTTTTTATACAATTTATAGATAAAAGAACAACTACAACCTACTCGACATGACACACTCAATACACAAACATACTAACCATTCCTACTTATTCACACTCATACATAACACATGTACTTAAAGGGTGCAGGGAGCATCAGAATTTGGCAAAGTCTCCAGTGTTTGGTTTATAGATGGTAACAACCTAAACAAATCGGGGCGCACGTGGTCTACGCGCGTTTCGGTGGATTTGAGCAGACAGGGACCACCTTCATCAGGACCTCGCCCAACTAGGGTATAGTGTCATCAACTTAATATAGTGCAGTAAATAAAAACTCCATTTGTGTGTCAAAGGAAAGCGAATAAGAAAGGAAGAGAACCATATGTGGTTGAAGAATAATAATAAAATTATTACACATATTTATCTCTTACTATTTGGCATTGAAAGGTGTACACTCGGAGCTAGAAATCAGCAGGCTATAGTAAACACATTATATCCGTGGTGAGCAGATGTAAATCTAATTCCTGAAATGGATGAGAAATAAACGATAATTTGCACCGTTTTGAATAATCTATGAAGTGAGTATTTGTCGGCAACATGACCTCAAAGAGAATTTACATAGTCCTTTCTTATTCGCTTTCCTTTGACACACAAATGGAGTTTTTATTTACTGTTTTGGGAATAACTTTCTTTCTTCTTTTCTCTAATATTCTTCTTTGCCTTAAAAACACCCAATTTTTGGCCTTTTGTTTTTTTTGACATGCACTATATTCTTATATAGGTGGGGCATTTTTGCCTTCCCTTTCAATCACATATTAAAATAAGTCTGACAATCCGCTCTATAGACACTATGAAATGCTTACTAGCATGGGTTAATTGAAAATTGAAATAAATATATTGTTTCATTGTTACCTTTTTAGGTATCCCTACTCTGCATTAAGTTGATGACACTATACCCTAGTTGGGCGAGGTCCTGATGAAGGTGGTCCCTGTCTGCTCAAATCCACAGAAACGCGCGTAGACCACGTGCGCCCAGATTTGTTTAGGTTGTTACCATCTATAAACCAAACACTGGAGACTTTGCCAAATTCTGATGCTCCCTGCACCCTTTAAGTACATGTGTTATGTATGAGTGTGAATAAGTAAGAATGGTTAGTATGTTTGTGTATTGAGTGTGTCATGTCGAGTAGGTTGTAGTTGTTCTTTTATATATAAATTGTATAAAAAAAACTCTTTTTCAAAAAAATACCTGTGTTCTTTAAAGTGAAATGAATTGTACTGTTTTTCAGAAAAAAATGCAAATTAATGCTCAATGGTCATATAAAAAGCACAATTTATGATCAATTAACAAAATAAAAGGAAGACTTTTTACCAATGTAAAGACCATGCATTTGTGTATTCATATAAAGTGATTAACCTATGCTTAGATTAACTCTTGAAAAAAAGAAATAGAGGTCCTTGAGGAGTTGTTTGTCTTATTCATTGTTGTGCTTTCCCCTTTGACTCCTGGACCTTATATGCCCGTAGAGGGGGTCCCTTTATTTACAAGTGCAAGCCAAATCTGGTAAACCACAGCTAAAGAGTAATTCTGAAAAGGATAACTCTAAGCAAACACTTGAGTCTTCTACAAAGAAGACGTGGTATAATAAGAAAAACAAAGACAAAACTAAATCATGGGGTGGGTCTCCTCCACAGGAAGCCACTGAGAAGTGCTATAACTCCAAAACCGTGATCATTTTAGATTGCCTGACATGCATCAGGATACTGATACACATTCATCTAGTTCCTTTTAGGATACATTTTTAAAAATGTTCGGAGACAGTTGGATGGTGGGAGTGCAGAACGGAAGAGTTTGTGAAACCGAAGAAGGACTCACATAGCTCATCTGAATACATAATTAAACAGGAAGATAAATCTAAAACTTCAAAACCTCAAATTAAAAAGAAGAAGGTAGCTGGACTTATGGTCAGGCATGCTGAGGCTATTGAGGACACTGCTTCTGAACAGGGAGTGGGCTCTGACCATGCTGAACAGCGTGGCAGAGGTCATGATAGTTCCCCTGAACCTGATGGATTGTCTGGCAGCAGTAGCCCTGAGTGACTTTATCCAGGTGACAACACCGGATACGAGGTGAGTGTCCGGCATCATCTATGGGAGATGCTACTTCAGCTAGAGGAGAACATACAAAGACCCTTTAATGTTAGTGTTCGGGAGAACCTATCATCCGGCTATGACAGGATACTATTATGATGAATACAAACATATTCCCATGCTCAATTTAGAGGATCACTCTGCTGTCTTTGTGAGGTTGTTGCTGTTTCGGAGTCTTAACCCATCAAATTCCTGTTTACCCTCTGCGAGGAGGGATGTCCAACTTGTAACCAGGATGGGGACCTACACACCTTGCCTTCAGATAATGGGTTGTTAGATCATCCAGTAGGGGATTCTCGGCAGAACACCCGCCCAAGGCCACTAGGTTAGGGAGTGCATAGTAGGAGTACAATATACCAAGTACTTATATGCCCGCATATGTACACTGTCTTAGCACAATGGTGGAATTGTTTATCCATGTCACTGTTCTTATATTGCTAATCCCTTTAATCTGCTTTTGTCTATTAATCATTGCAGCTACAAGAAACACAATAGTTCAATAAATGTTGAAAACTGAAAACGCCCCTTTGTGTATTTCTTTTGTATCTCTCTGAGTGAGAACAAGTGACTGAGCAAAAAGGTTCTTACCACGATTCCTTGGGGAGATAGGGTTGTCATGTTCTGAGGTTGCCCAAGCTGTTTGTCACCTTCCCAGGTTTAGGGGTTCTTATGGTGGCACTGTGAGCTTGCAGGTGTTTAGGCCAACATATTCTCAGGGGATGCATGGAATTATCTGTCACCATCCCAACATTTATGTTTTCCAACAAATCAGCAATTCCTACTGAGAAAGTGGAAACCGTACGACAGTGCTGTGAAAGAGGACTGGACCACTCTTGTCTGCATCTGCCAAACTCTCATGATGAGACAGATAGCATAACTACATCAAGCTTTTCATTTATGGAACAAACGCTTATGTAGGCGTGCAATAATTGCATTTTTTGATCCCTCGGACACCGTCCTCAACTTTTGATATACTAAATTTGTGCTTAGTGCAGATCAAGCTGATCGAGAGTCGCACATGATCAATTAATACAAATAAAACTATGAATACTCCTACCCACCGAAGCACTAATTGATTTCTTTTCTCTTTTTTATGTGACACGTCTGATAAAAAAACAGAGCCCTGTTCAAGGCTTGAGACACATCTTCAATGCACTGTAGAGGTTGTGTTAATTGAGAATCAAGCACTTTTGTACCATTTGTAGTAATGTTTTAAACCATGTTGCATGATTTGTAGTTGCAATGATTTTAATTAATTATGCATAGTAAAATTATTCATTCTTTCATTCAAGGTTGAGCTTCTGTGGTATCCTGAGAACACTTGTGGTTTCCACGTTACTTCAAAGCCTGTGTACAAGTGAATAACTTTGGCTGCGTTATTGATTGTGAGGGCCAGTGGAATTATGCAGCAAAGATGGACCAATTATGGACCAGGATTGATTAAAATATGCAGCAAGAAGTGTTAAATTATGCAACATAATTGCCAAACGTTTTGCGACATTACTAGTTAACTATTTTGTCATTTTGACCCTTGTTAACACTCTATAGGCACACACTTCACCTCGTTAATATCAGTAATGCCTAAATACAGCAATCAGTAACTGAAAAGTGACCTACGACTGCTTGGCAAAGGGCTTGTCACTGCACAGCAAAACACTAGCGGTGCCATTTTTGGTAACTTTTGATCCATTCGAGCTCTGAAACAAAATCTCCCGATAATGCAGAAGTTGAGTTATGCAGCAATTTTAGCAAATCCATAATTAATGCAGAAAGCACAGTAGCCACAGAATCTCATAATTCCAGTGGTCCTGGTTGTTATGAATTTTAAATGTTATAGATGTTTACTAAACCCTCTAGATTTTTATTAATGTAATAGTAATTGTGATAGGCTGTAAGCCTGATGTTTTTATTTGAACTCTAGTGAAGGGAAATATTAACTCTGTTTAACTCATTGAATTAGAGGTGGGCGAGACACTGAAGGCTCAAGCCAGATTTGAACCGTATACCTTGCTCTGGCTCAGCTCAAGGTCCTCATAGATCCTCAAGCCCAAAACGAGTTTGGACCCTGCCATATGCAAATCAGTCTTGAGCTGTTCCTCATGGGAACAGTCCAGCCCGAACTGCCAAGCCAAGTCCTCACTGGACCGGAAACAAACATCCTGGGACCGGTTTCAGGGTATTACCCCTCATCAGAGAGGATCTGGCCTGGCGGTTCGGGCTTGACTATTCCCATGGGGAACAGGGTCAAGGCTGATTGGCATATGGCTGGGTCCAAACTGTAATGGAGTGGCAAGCTAAATAATGATGAATTAAACCCAGATCTGTGGCTGGGGGTGAATATTCGACAGTGTTCAACATACCATCCATCATCTTTTTGTGGTGCATTTTCACCCATTAGTGGGAAGGGTATTCCCAGACGTGTGTCCCGTGCTTGTTAAACCACTGGTTTCAAACTAGCCTGGCTGATGAGGGGTGATGCCCCGAAGCCGGTCCCAGGATGCTTGTTTTCCGGTCCAGGGAGGACCTGGCCTGGCAGTTTGGGCTGGACTGTTCACATGGGGAACAGGGTCAAGGGTGATTTGCATATGGCTGGGTCCAAACTGGAATGGTGTGGTGAGCAAAAGAACGATGGATTAAACCCAGATCTGTGACTGGGAGTGAATGTTTGACAATGTTCAACATTCCATCCATCACCTTTTGGGTTGCATGTTCACACTAAGTGGGAAGGGTATGCCGAGAAGTGTGTCCTGTACTCACTATGCCACCTGTTTTCAAGCTAGCCTGACTGATGAGGGGTGATGATCCAAAACCGGTTTCTGATCCAGGGAGGAACTTTCCCTGGTAGTTCGGGCTGGACTGTTCCCATGGGTAACAGGGTCAAGGCTGATTTGCATATGGCTGAGATTAATCTTATGTATACATTCTGTAACCCACAAACAATTGCTGGCTGTATTCGGTCTGTTCTGCAATGTATGATGAGCAAATGTTTAATATATTTTTTTTTTTTAAACATGAAAATCGCAGTCTGCACATTATCTGTATATATAAAACATAAATAAAACGCTTTCACATAATTGCAGGCTGAACACTACAGTTTAATTCGACCGAAATATATTGCCCAATCTGTGGCCAAGGTGCTTTTGCTTGGAAACGAGGAAACCAAAACCACCCTTTTGTTTTATCCGAGCTGGTGTGTGATTCTCAGACGTAACTTCATAAATCCTGGCACGTGTGTTGCTGTGCGTAGTAGCCTAATTTCCCAATAACAGTCCTACGTCATTATTTTGTACTGAAGAATGCGTAGGTTTTTCTTAAGAGGAACCAGAGTTTCCAAAAAAGAGTAATATATGACTCCTTTTTTGCTTGCTCATCTGATGACTAACGCGTTTCCTCTGTAGCAGCAGTATGCTTTCACGCTGTCTCAGAACAATGGATTGGTGCTGGGTAAAACAGGGCCAGGTGCCAGGCCCGGTGCCCACTAACAAGTGGGTACTCTGAGCAGAGTAAATAACATAGGACATGTTCAGTCTACAAACTCAACACAGAGTTTTACTCTTGTTTGTAAGGCATTGAACTGTCTTGATACTTGTATATTTTCTGATAGCATCAGCTGCACAGACGTCTTCAGTCTAGACAAGAGAAAATTTGTTAGGCGGAATGTGGAGGCAGAGAGATGTTTTAAGCTTGCCAGCGACAAACTGTAGAAATAGTTTATTAAAAGTCTTAGGTCGAAACTCTATCTGTCAGCCTCCAGCAGGAGACTCAGAAAGCCCTTCGCCGTTTCTTTGCAAACCAGCCTGTATTTCTGTTTTTTTTATTGTTAAGACTCTTTGGTCTGTCTTCTGGATGCTGCTTCTTGATATATTGTTTTATTTTTTGTAACTACTGGATTATTACCAGTTCACTCATTTCCATTCGTTCTCTTATATTTTATATTCGCCTGCGCTCAGATGCTGTGAACGTGGCGTTTTTGCACATCATAAATAAACTACATTTAAACTAATTTGGGCAAGCCCTCTGCCTAGTCCCAGCTAGGCACAGCCATGCCCATTAACACAGACAGCAATGCAGGACACAGGGAGTTCCTGCTCAATCGAACACTTCCGGTAGTCATATACAATTTCTTTTTTGTTTTTACTAAGGCCCTTGCGGCTAAATTTCTACCTCTACGAAAACTTGCAGGGATCAGAATTCCAACGTTAGTAGAGTTACCCACATGGGGTGGGGCAAGTTTCTCCAAGTCAGTCTCTGTTGGTCAAACCTGCTGCAATGTACTGGGCGAAATGCCAAAAATATACCGCAACATACAGAGTTGTGTGAGGTTGCCGTTGAATCCTGCATGTTATGCCCCATTTCCGAGTTAAAACTGAGGGGAGATTTACTAAAAAGTCCCGCAGCGTAGTCCCCCACGAGGCTGTACTGAGTTGCGCGACAGACAGGGAGCAAGAGAGTGCCATATCTTGAGAGATATGGCTCTCCCCTCCCTTTTCCCTTGTTCCTGCGTTGATTTCAGCAGCCATGTGCCATGCACACACCTCAACCAGAGAGTTTCCAGCCGCTGTGCTATGGTGTCAGTCGAAGAGCCAGGTCTTGAGTCCCTTCCTGAAGTGGGTCAGCAAAGGTGAAGTGTGGAGGTGGAGGGGAAAGGGAAGGGTGTTCCAGGACTTGGCAGCGATGTGGGTGAAGAAATGTCCTCCTGTGCGGCAGCGGAGGATGCATGGTATCTGAGCGAGGGCAAGGTGAGCGGAGTGGAGGCTCCTGGGACTAGGTGGAAATACTGGCGGTGGTTCATGTAGGTGGGTCCTTGGTCATGGAGGGGACTTGTAGACATGGGTCAGGAGCTTGAATTGGCATTTTTTCTGGATGGGAGCTAGGGTGAGGTCTTTCAGGTGCTGGGTGATGTAGGTCCTTTTGGGCAGGTTGAGGATCAGTCTGGCTGCTTTGCTCTGGATTGTTTGGAGCCTTTCTTTGCTTTCTTATGTGGGATGTGTCAATCAATCAATCATGGGTTTTTAAAGCGCGCTACTTACCCATGAGGTTCTCAAGGCGTTGAGGGGGGGGAGGCGTGCAGCTCCGGATCATCCGATTCGCCAAGTCTTGAGGCTTTTCCTGAAGGTGTGCAGGGTAGCGGAATGTCTGATGTTAACTAGTAGCTCGTTCCAGGCCTTGGCCGCGACGTAGGAGATGGCTCTTCTGCCTGCTCTGCTTCTGTGGATGCGCAGGGTCTCTGCTACGGTGAGGTCGGCGGGGCGGAGGTTTCTTTTAGGTACTTGGAATGAGACTCTTTTGTTGAGGAATTTGGGTCCGATGTTGTGGAGGGATCTGTATGCGTGGGTGAGTAGCTTGAAAGTCACTCTCTTCTCGACGGGGAGCCAGTGGAGGTCTCGCAGGTGCTGGGTCATGTGCTCATGTCGTGGGGTTCTGAGGACGAGTCTGGCTGCAGTTTTCTGGATGGTCTGGAGTTTGTGTAGCAGGGATTTGTTGATTCTGGCGTAGAGGACGTTCCCACAGTCCAGTCCGCTGGTTATGAATGTGTGGGTGACGGTCTTTCTGACTTCGAGGCGGTGTGTGTTCCTGTAATTTGCATTCCTAAATGTGAGGCAAGGACTTTTTTTTTTTTTTTTTTTAAATTTCAAAAACCTTTATTGCAACTTTCAGCAACCATACAACCATTCGCCTACAACCTTCCGGCCGGCTCCAGGAGACATTGTATTAAGAGTTCAAACATCGCGTACACAGCCAATTAGCCGACAACCCGGGGGTCCGGCGGCACTGGTATACATACCCCGCTGAGCATAAATGGTCGGAAGACAGTTCAGCATCAAGGGATAACATGAGGGAGCATCTAGGAAGCCCACCCGAGTCAAATACCATCCACACATCCCAGACAGAGGGGCATAGCACGGCCACGTAGCCCGTGTAGGGTCATCCAAGCACTAAGCACTCTGCGCAAGCAAGCAATTTTCCCCGCCACTTATATCCCCAGTCTTCTCTTCTCCCACACGTCCACGCTACAGTAAGCCCCCCCAAATCGGATACACCAACCATCCGCCCGACTTTCCCCGGCACCTAACCGTCCCCCTCAGCGGAACTAGTCTGGGCTGCTAGATATGCTTTAAACGGATCCCAGATGTCTTTGGCCCTGCTCTTCAAAGGTTGCGTTTCGGCATATATCACATTCTGGTCCTGGCAGTACAGAACATCATCCAGCCACTCCTTGAATTTAGGTGCACGACCCCTGCCCCACCGACATGCAACCCGCCGTTTCGCGAGTAGCAGCACAATATTTACAAATTTACGGTGTACTTTAGGCACCGATGCTGTATAACCCAGCAACATCACAAGCGGGTCAAGCTTAACCACAGCTCCCACCATGGCCGTAATTGCAGCATGGACTTGTAACCAATAGTCAGCTACCCCCGTACACAACCAAGCCAGATGAAGAAAATCAGCTCCCTCCGACCGGCACCTCTCACAGCGATCAGAGTCCGACAGACGAAATCGAAACTTCCTAACAGGAGTGTAATACCATCGCTGTAGAAACTTATAATGGATAATACGCAATCTGCAGCTGGAGGAAATCTGGGAGGTGAGTTCACAGCAATACGCCCACTGCGCCTCCGTAATGTCCCTACCCATCTCAACAGTCCAGCCATGAAGCGCTTTGCCGCCGACATCTCTACCACCCCTGCGAATACTGCAATATAACTGTGAAACCAAGTGCCGGCCGTCCGTAGACGCGAGCAAAATCTGCAACGGATTCACCACCTCGGGCTCCTCCGGATAGTGCGGTATCACCAGTCGCATCCCCTGCCGCAGTCGGAGATAATAAAAGACCTCCAGTGGATTAGGCTGATATCCCGCAGAGAATTGTTCCTTCGTCTTGAACTGACCATTCTCAAAGAGATCCCCCCAACAGCTGACCTTTATCTTAGCACATAACACCCGGAACCCGCCTTCCTGCAACAGAGAGAGGCCCGGATGATAAATCAACGGCAGCCGCGGGGCATATAGTAGACTGGCCGATAGCCTGCGCATTAAGCGCTGCCAAGCATCCATAGTGCATGTCACGGTGGTGAGCGGTGTTTCGATCGCAGTGACGGGACCATGGATGAGGCCCTGTAGCGGCAGCGGCCGCGCCAGCCAGTCCTCAACCGCCAGTTGCGGCATGTAGGGCGTAGGGACAAACCAATGATATGCAAAGTGCGCCTGCGCGCTCATATAGTACACCTGAAAGTCGGGAATGTCAAATCCCCCTTTGCTGTATGGCAGGGTAATAGTCGACCAGGCCAGTCTGGGCTGCTTACCAGCCCAGAACAATCGCAGCAACTCAGAGCGCAGCGTTCGGAAGAAGAAGGCACCTGGGTAATATGGAATGTTTTGGAAGAAATAGAGAAAGCGAGGCAGCACCACCATTTTTATCAATGAGGCCCTGCCGGCCATCGTCAACGGCAACGAGATCCAGCGCGAAACATCGTCCGCCAGCTTAGCTATGGCCGTACCATAATTCAGACGTAAAGTCTCCTCCCGGTTTGTCGAGACTCGAACCCCCAGGTATCGGAGATCAGAGTCACACCACTCCAACAGGTAATCTAGTGCGTAGCGCCCGACCGCCGCCGTCAGGGGGAAAAATTGCGATTTCCTCCAGTTGATGTGGATCCCAGACAATCCCCCAAACACTACAAATTCGCGGAGCAGCGAATTCAGGTTATTCTGCGGATCCACCACATAGAGCATTATGTCATCCGCATATAAGGACACATCTATCTGCCGTTGACAACATCGGAAGGCACTTTGCTTGTGGAGTTGGCGGATACGACAGGCCAGAGGTTCAATTGCTATGGCGAACAACAGCGGGGATAGTGGGTACCCTTGTCTGGTACCCCTAGTTAACAGTATCGGCTTCGACAGCTCCCCATTGATCAATACTCGAGCCGCAGGGCCGGTATAAAGCAATTTTATCCAAGCGACAAAGATTTTGGGAAAACCCATCCGGTACAGTATAGTGAACAAGTAATTCCACTCAACTGAGTCGAACGCCTTAGTGGCGTCCAGGAATATTGCCGCGACAGGCAGTTCCGGCGCGATCGTTTGAATCAATGAGAAAAGCGTACGCAGATTACTAGCGGTAGATCTACCCGGGACAAACCCTGCCTGGTCTGGGAGGGCAATTTTAGTCATCAATAGTGAGAGCCGCGTGGCGAGCACCTTCGCCAAAATCTTGGCATCGCAATTAATCAGGGAGAGCGGTCTATAGGAATCACAGTCCTCCGCAGCCTTATTCGGTTTCAACAGGGAGGTAATCACCACCTCTCTCATCGAACCCGGCAAAACACCTGCTTCTAGAGAGTCCTCATACACCTCCCTTAATACCGGAGCCATTATGTCAATATAGCTTTTATAAAATTCCGCTGGCAAGCCATCCAGACCAGGTGCCTTACCATTACTTAAGGACATAATCGCTTCCCGTATCTCATCCAGCTCAAACAGGGCCCCCAGAAATTCCCTGTGTTCGTCGCTCAGCCAGCATAACGCCACGTCGTCTAAGAAGTTCCCAAACTGGACATCACCCACGTTGCGGGCAGTGTATAGTCCCTCGTAAGGCTCAGTAAACCGTCGTAAGATCCCCGGAGTGTCACGATGTAGAGCTCCGTCCTGCGTGCGTATCTCTAAGATGTGTGAGGCGCCCCGTGACTGCCTGGTGATGCCCGCCAACGCCCGCCCAGGTCTCTCCCCTTCACAATAACGTCGGGCCTGCCAATGTTTCCCCCTGAAGCGGGCCTCCCTCTCCGCCTCTCGCTCATATTGCGACAGCGTCTCTCTGAATTCCTTGTGGAGTGGACCCATCGGCTCTCGGGCCATGGAAGTCTCCAGCTCCTTAAGTTCAGCCTCTAGCCTGGTGAGTGTGCCTCGTAGGGCCCGTAATACTCCAAAGCTCTTAGATATGCAAACGTTAAACCTTAAACGCCTCCCAGATGGTCTCAACACTAGCCACAGACCCTTTATTGCGTGGAAAAAAGTCTGCGATCTCCTCCCCCAATTCTGCCTGGAACAATGGATCCAACAGCGCCGTGGGTTGCAAGCGCCACCGCGATGCTGCACCGCCGTATCCCGGGATGGCTACCTGCACCAGCACTGGACAATGGTCCGAGTAGGACCGTGGCAAATGGGTCACCCTGCCCAGGTCAACCGCCAGTCCCCGGGATAGTAGGCAGTAGTCAAGTCTAGCCCAAGTGTTGGCATACACCGTGAAATGCGTCCCCTCACGAACCCCAGCATGCGCAAACCTCCAACTGTCTATGAGCTTGCCCTCCCTCATTATACCCTCCACCTCTTCTCCCGCTTTTCTGTTATATTGGGGGCTGCCATCCGATCTATCGAGCCCCGGCGTTAATGTGACATTGAAATCTCCGCCCCATATGAGATGCATGGACCCTACATTCAGTATCACGCCCCACAGTTTGGTGTAAAACTCAGGTGTGTCCACATTAGGCCCATAGCAGTTGACAATAGTAACAGTATCAGTACCCAATCTGCCCCACACCATTACAAATCTACCCTCATCATCCACACGTTCACCCAACCGTACAAACGGCACCGCTTTTTGAATCAGAATCACCGTACCTCTGGCATATCCAGAGTATGAGGAGAAACAGCGCACAACCGCCCATCTACTCGCAAAGGTATAATTGGCCCGGGGGCTAAGATGTGTCTCTTGCAGCAGGGCGATCTGCACCTGATGTTGATCCAAATAGGCCACCACCCTCCGATATTTCCTCGCATCATTCAGCCCACGGACATTCCAGGACAAGACCGTTAATCTAGAGATACGACCCCGTTCAGCCATCCCCAGTCAGCCACCCATGACTCAACACGCGGCCTCCTCCCAGCCTCAACGATCTCCCAGAGGAGCGGCCACCCCAGCCATACCCCCGGCAACATACATCCACTGCGGCCGCAAGAACCCCCGCAGCATCAGCCCCGCACCCTGCAATCTCTCGTCTACTCCCCAGCCGGCCCACTCCGTACATTTTGGTTGCATTCCACTCAATCTGCGAACCCCAATCAGACACACATCCACAACTACCCGTGTACCCACCCCCCTCCCACTGAAGCAAACCCCAACCTGCCAGCAGCGTTCCCACCCCGTCCCTCCCATACACATCCCAACAACTAGGACTAAAACAGCCCTCAACCCCATAAACGTATGCTAGGGTAATTCCCATCGGGTAACATCTCTAGGCAGCACCACTATGACCCCCTCCATGCAAGCCCGCCCGAACCACAACACGTGTAGCCCAGCCCGGCAACCAGGAGGGGGGTGTCCGGCGCTATTATCAACGGCAACCTGAGGAGTACCGTCCACCTCCAATGATGTCCATAAAACAATTGCAACAATACAGTCCTGTTGCGCAGGCCAGGAGGAATCCCATGCCAGAGGGGCCCCGGCAACAATCGTCCAGCAGGATACCCCCCCACCCCCCACCCCCACCACCCCCACCCGGAGTTCAGGGCAATGTCCATCTGAAATAAGGTCCAATCACAGCCCATAAGCCCCCCTCCGAACTCACCCAGGAGTCGATATACAGGGACAGTACCGCTCACTCACGGGTCCACATCATCCAGCCGTTCTTGACTAGGGGCCAGATCATCGTCCGCTCCCGCCTCCAGCCGCCTATTCCGTTTGTGCTGCTTGAGAAAGTCCTCCACCTGCTGTGGAGTGGTGAAGAATTTCTGCCTCCCCTGGTACGTGACCCGCGATCGAGCAGGGTAGAGCAGTGCGTAGTCTATTTGCAAGGTGCGCAATTTAGTCTTAACTGCAAGGAATTTCCGACGCTCCTCCTGGACAAGCGGGGTGAAGTCCGGATACAACGTGAAGGAGTTGCCCTCATACGACAGCGATCTCGTACTGCGTGCCGCTCGCAGGGCCGCATCGCGATCCCGGTAATTCAGCAGCCGGGCTATGATCGGCCGAGGCGTCGCCCCCGGCTTCGTCTGGGACCCAGTGCTCGATGCGCCCGCTCCACGATAAAGTGTGTAGAAAAAACCTCCGAGCCGATCGCCGCCGTCAACATCTTCTCAACATACTCCTCCATTTTGCCCACATTGGTAGTTTCCGGAATACCCACGATGCGTACGTTATTCCGCCTACTCCTCGCTTCCAAATCTTCATTCTTAGCGGCGATGACACGTAGGAGATTGTCCATTCTAGATAACTGCGACGAGTGTTGGGTCACCACATCCTCTGAGTCTGATATGCGCTGCTCCGCTTCTTTCAAGCGACCCTCGTGCGCATCTAACTTGTGCACTACCGCATCCATACGCGACGAAAGGCGATCCACCTTGTCCGCGATTGTCACGAACCCTTGGCGCACCTCACACAGTACTGCCTGTATACTCGTTGCCGCATCCGCAGCACCCCCCGATGCTTCAGCCGCCCCATCCGGAGGGCTCGACTTCTCCCCAGGCGTTGTCACTTTCTTATGAGCCGCAAACGAGAGCTTGGGTTGTCTAGTGTCCGTCTTGCCCATCTCTATGCCAGGGCAGAGCTCTCCAACACCACCAGTGCGGGCCCCACACCGTCTCCCTGCGATCCCGCACGGCTATTTCATGCAACGCTCCAAATGTCCAGGGGGATCCCCGTGCTCGTCGCTCAATGCTGGCAGGCACTATCGCACCCAGGCCACGAGTGATGCGCCCTCGCTACTGCACCAGTGTCACTGCTGCCACTCAGGTCATACGCGGCCAAACTACACCACCATGCGGGCAAAGGGGCTCAAGCTGGGCGCAAGCTGCAATCCTCAGGCCCGGGGGGGTCAGCACACCAACTCCGATGAGATCGCTCCCGGCGCGGTCCGTGCCATCCGCCAGCCGCACCCCACCAGGCCTACCGCGAAGCTGGCACTGCCTCCGCTGCGTTCGGCCCACGGGGGGGGGGGGGGGAGGGAAGAGATCGACGCCTCCGCTGCCGCTGTAAACACCAATGGTTGTGTCCCAAGGGCCCCGCACCTTCACCAGCCGGTGCGAGATCTGCCTCGGGCACGCAGGCCTCGCAGTCACTTCGGGGGACGGGGGGTGGGGGGGGAAGAGGAGCAGCCCCCACGCACTCTCACCCGTCGCTGTGGCCGTCCGAACCGCTCCTCTCAGCCAGCCAGATCACCACAAGCCCAGAGTGACCTCCCGGATCGTCTCGGCCGTCCGCGGCCTTGCACCTCGTCACCAGCCCCGGCCTCGCCTTCCGGCTCGATCCGGAACTTCAGCACGGCAGCCTCCAGCGTCGCTCCCGCCGCACCTTGCAGTCAGTCTCGCGTCGGTCTCCCAGCAGCCAGAGCCCTCTACGCCGGACCAGTCACTCTCGACATCTATCTGGACCTGCGACTACAAGGACGACTCCCAGGTGTGCGCCCAAAAGGATAAATTAGCGGATTAATAGCGCCGGACTGCGGGAGCCCTACAAGAAGGCGTCCATTCGCTAGTGCACCACCTAGCGTCCCCATGTGAGGCAAGGACTTAACAAACTATGTTTGCCAGGCCACTTTAAGAAGCAATGTGGTAGTAACTCAGCCTCCCACACGGCGCAGTAAGGTACCGAGAGGACTCAAGAGCAACAGAACTCTCTTTATGTTTTTTACTTGACACATGCAGATCTATTGGTGCCGGTGTTAAATGACAGATGCCGTAGACAAAGGTTTACAAGCATTTACAGATCTGTGATGTTTGCTGCCAGTGGAGTAGGCAATGAATGGTAGAATGGTATCCTGGTAGAATAGCCCAGGGTGAAATGTGAAATGTGCAACTCAAACACAGCCTCTCATTGGGAGCAGGGACATTCCCTCGTTGTAAATGGAATGTTAGCGTTTCATATGCAATATATATTCTGTGGTCAATTTCATATCTTTGCACACATGCATCCATGTACTGTACAGTTAATTTATTTGCATCTATGGGAGGCTGACTGGCCAATCATAGATCTCAGTAAAGCTTTTACAAAAGAACCAGTCTGATGACACAGATTGCCATCATTTGTTGGCTTTAAACACAGGCATGTGCGCCTGCGTTGGGCAATTGTCCATCTCACAAATATAGATTTAAACTATTACATGTTTATGGCCATGTACTAAGAAAAAAAAATAAGATGCTCAGTTGTTATGCCTGTCTTCCTTTCTCAGTGACTAATCTGTACATTGGGTCAGTGGCTTCCCTTTAAACCCACTTGTGTGAGATCTACAGGTAATTAGTTTAAATGTGTTGCTTTGATGAGCTTTTAATATTTTGCTTTTGTGAATATAGGGTTTGATGCAGAGAGAAATGACTGGGCTCAAATCGATAGTTTTGCTCAAAGGAAGCAAAATCCATCTTAAAATCAAAAAAATACCCCTATATTTATCTAGTAAACAGTTCTTGCTCTGACAAGGATTCTTCGAGGAATATTACTGCTAATCTAGTTGTTTTCAAATTTGCTTCTCATGAGATTGATACCTTGACACAGAAGATGTGAGAAAGTGCCATCTTTCTTGCATGGTATGCCCCCACTTTTTGCTGAATTGCTGATGTACTTTGACTGAGTGTGCCCTGGGCTCCTGCCAATCAGGTGCCCAGGGCCTGTGTTCCTTCCCTAAAACTGTATTGAAACCAAAACCCAATTGGCATCTCTGGCCACATGTCAGCCCCTGGTAAATGGTACCCTAGGTACCCAGGGCACTGTGACCAGAGAAGGCCCCTAAGGGCTGCAGCACTTATTGTGCCACCCTTAGAGGCCCTGTACCCTGACACCCACACACTGCCTTTGCAGGCTGAGTGTCTTGGTGCAGAACAAAACAGAGAGTCGACATGGCACACATGCCATGCCCACAAACACACTGCCCTGGCATTCCTCAGTCACCCCTCTAGCTGGGTGCAATATGCCAGTGGTGTGGGTACAGGTGCATGAGCCCTGTACCCCTACAGTACCCAGGTCCATTCCTGGGCACTGTAAGTGCAGTGCTGCCATTAGGAGTATATGGTGCTGGGAGGTTGTCATTATGAACTCCACAGCATCATAATGGCTACACTGAAGACTGAGAAGTTTGGTATCAAACTTCTCAGCACATTAAACCCGCACTGATGCCAATGTGGGATTTAATGTAAAATGCACAACAGAGGGCATCTTAGAGATGCCCCCTGAAACTAATCAACAACCAGTGTCCTGACTGAGAGGCTGCCTAGGCTGCCACCCAGCAAACATGTTGCTGGACCCCTGGGTAGAGAGCCATTCGCTCTCGTGGGCCTGCAACAATGCACATCCTGGGGCGAGGTGCTAGGCCTCCTCCCCCAGGATGGGCAGGGGAAGCTTCAAAGGCATGCCGCCTTTGTGAGCTTCTCCAGGCCCACTTGCTGTACTCAGCAACGGGCCCCCACGGGTTCTGACCCCCACTCTGGCGGGAAGATCGGCGGGAAAACCCAAGTGAGGAAAGGGGGTGTGCTAGCCTCTACCAACCCCACCCCTCAGGTGAGGGAGGCGAGGTGAACCACAACTCCGGGCTCTCGCCATCTTGAGGATGGGTAGCCCTACCCATTCAGGACTAGGCTCCTGCCCCCCTCCCACTGGAGAGTGGCAGGATAGGGGGTGTACCCACCCCAGGGAAGGGACCCATTGGTCCCTGATCTTTACTTACCTGTAACGCCCCTAAATTTAGTATTTAGGGGCACCCTGAACCTTCCTTCCTCAGATCCCGATTCCGAAACAAGAGGAAGAACAAGAAGAAAGAAGACCTGCCGTGGAGCTGCTAACAAGAGGACGACACCAACTGACTTGGCCCCAGCCCTACAGGCCTGTCGACCCTCGAACCTGCTCCTGCTGAATCCCAGCGTCTCCTGCGGTCAGCAACCTCGAAAACCCCGGAGGACCTGACTGCCTTGCTCATCCAAAGACTGAGACTCCCACGAGCAGTGGTTCTGCTCAAACAGCAACAACCCCTGGTGCCAGCCAGGAACCGCGAATCCAGCACACTCTGCACCTGCCGAGCCCGGCCTGTGGCTGAGTGAACAAAGACCGTGAGGACGTCCCCCCAGCGACTTTGAGCAAGAATCAAGCACCCAAGGACCCTCCTCGACGCTCCTGACGACGCCTGCAGCCTCAACTCCAGGGACCCCCCCAACCATGACCAGCAGAGGGTAAGATTTCCCGACGCCAAAAGACACCCCTGCACCCGGCGCCCTGCAGCCCCCTGTGCCCAACTCCTGGGTGCCTACCTAACCTACAGCTTCCCAACTTACCTCTCGAAGTGGTGGTCGCACCTGAAGAATATCCGTCCCCGAGCCTGCAGCCTTTGCTCGTCTTGCAGCTTTTCCATTGACATACATTGAGCGCCCGACGGCTCAAAAGCACCCTGTACCCAGCCGCCCAAGTGCCCCTGGAAGTGCAGCATCTGTTCTATTCTACTTCCCCACTTGCCCTGTGTAAGTGACCAGAAGCCCAGCCCAGCTCCCACAGCCGCATGGCCTGCCTGCTAGCAGGCACCAACCAAAGGCCCCATGCCCACCATAGGCTTACATTGGGCCTACTCTCTCGGCACCCGGCTGCCCCATGCCGCTGAGGGTGTAACTACTGTACCTACCTGACCCTGGGAGACCCCTGTGTCTAACCCCAGAACCTTAACTCTGCCAGTCGAGTACTTACCTGAAAGCCGATAACCTACATTTTCTCCATAGGGTAACATTGACTGGTTTCACTTGGAAATTCTTCTAAGTGTTGAGTTTTGAACCTTTGACATATTCACTAAAAATCAAACGTATCAGCGGAAACGAAATTACTCACCTGTTACCAGGAGAGATCCCAGTGCTGGATCTTGGTGCCCAGCACTGACCCTGAAAATTAATTACAACTGCGATTTTCCGATAACCAAACTTTCCTCCATAGGATAACATTGCCTGATTTTTTGCTAGAAATTCTTCTGTGTCGATTTTTGAAACATACAAATATTCCTTAAAAATCACCTGTATAACAAAAACGAGTTCTTTCAACTGTTTACAGGAGATGCACCAGGGCTGAATCCAGGATCCAGCCCTGAGTAAGAAAAACCCATGCAAAGTAATTGATACTGCATTTACTTAAAGACTCCCTTTGAGTTCAATGTTATAATTATGTTTAACTTGTGTTGCCTATTGCAACCACTGTAACTATTGCATTTAAAAGCCTATTGCTTATTGAAAGTATTCAACTAGAGCATCTCATTCTGAGAAAGTACTTTGATATCTACTTGTGGATCTAAAATAAAACAACTATATATTTTTATATACAAAACCATTGGCCTAGAGTTCAGTTCTTGAGTGTGTGAGACCATTTGCTGACTGAGTGTGTACAACAAATGCTTTACACTGTCCTCTGATACTGCCTTACTGTTCGACCAAGCTACCACTTTAGAGAGTAAGGTTATATCTAACTTTAACGTCTGGGGACTGTTGGACTCTGTACGCACTGTACCTTACCTTGGTGCAGTATATACAGGGCTACTTTCTTACAGAAGACGATTGCAAAGAACTAGATAAATAACAGTTGATTTTCTCGGCATGTGAGATCTTCCTAAGGTAAGGGAACTGCAGAAGATATTGGTTAAATGTGTAACTAATTATAAAAAGCAAATCTGGGATACATGAGAAAGAGATGTGACTACTGCAGTGAAAGTAACTTCCTAGAACATCTATATGGATACTGCTGTAATCTCTGGGGATGGGTTTAAATCTTCTTTATATGGAAAAATACACTAGGTGTTCCTGTTGCCTGGCCATTCCGGTTTAGAATGATGAGCTGGCTACGGTTTTGGATGGCAAAATTTCCGGCATTAAGATTACTACATCTGAAGGCTCACCTAATACAAATACATGGGGTCCCTTGGAGCTGCATCTTCGACCTCCACAGCATCTTCTCAGTGTGATGCAAGTACTTATTGACTTTGACGCAGTTAAAGTTACAGGTACCAGAGATAGGAATTCCTCATTTTTTTACCCTTTTATAACTTTTGCGAATCTTCTTGAAACTTTGCACACCCATTGCCCCCTTTACCCTGGCAGAGGATATACAATTTCATGTCGTTTTGTTGAGGGAATGTAAAGAGAAAAGGGGGGTTCCAAAATACATTTTGACCCTAATTAATTTTACATAGACCATTTGTATTGGACATAGCTGCAGAACAGCAGGACGGATTACTAGAAAAATTCACAGGAAGGTACAGTATGGTATGTGGATGAGGCTTTTTCACATGGCAACTACATTGGCTTTTTGGTTCTTAAGTTGTAAGGCAAAAGAACTTAGTGACTTGTCGCTGTACTACCACGGTACTACCGTAGTATATAGTCAAGACATCAAAACAAATCATTGGCTACTGGCAGATAGCCCACAGTGGAAATGCAGCCATATTTAATTACCAACAGAGGTTTGGCTGTGTGCTGTCTATCAATAAGGAAACAAAACAGACAAAAGATACAAATGTAGTGTAAGTAGGCTTTGGAAAATCCATATAAGGTAGTGGTGGTAGGGATATGTTATTTAATACGTGTAAATGTTTTTAAAACATTTTTTGGACTACCGCAGTAGTACCGCAGAATCTTCTAGGAAATACTGCTGTACCATAAAAACCATTAAAATAAATGGGGGCACATTTATTGATATGATTTACATAGACTTTAGGTTGGCTCTGAAAATAGCTTTTGGTTTATGTGTAATATTTAATATTACATATGTTGTGTTATCCATTCTTGGATGTTGCGCAAGACGGCTTTGTGCCATGGGTGGGTAAATTAACACCATCTGCAAGATATAGTAGTGTGGCTGAAAAAATAATATTAAACTGGTAAATAGATGGCATCCCTTTTTCTCTCAGAAATGCAGACTCAGTTTTGTTCACATGTCTGGTGCTTTTTTCCTACTTTGTAGTATTTGCACTTGAGTATTTCCACTTTGGTCTTTGTCAAAAACATACTCATTAAAGAAAGAAAAGTGGCTTCCATTTCAATTTCCATTCGAACATCTGTTACTTGATCTATATCAATCCATCCACAATGTATGATCATAAACTTGGGATTGGCACATCCACTAAAAGATGACAATAAAGCCAGTACCTTATGCCACACAAACCTCTTTCACCAATCCAGGTTACATAGACTCCTTTTTACACCAAAACTGCTTTCTATACCATTGATTTTAGCATACTGCCTGGCCCAAAAAATAAAACTGTGCCCAAAAGGTCAAACACAAACCATGCTGATTAAACGCTGTGAAAACAGTTTGTAAAACACTGTCCACCTGAAAGGGAATGTATATATATATATGGTCTCACGTGTGGTTGCTCTGCAATCCTGCGGTACGGCGGCACCAAGCAATCAAAGAAACCCCACAGCTGTCTTCTACAAGCGTCTAAAATTTATGTGGTGAAAGAACATAACAATCATTTCATAAAAGAAGTGCAAAGAACGACAGAAAAAGATAGTTTCAATGGCTGACGCGTTCCGGCATGTTGCCTGGATATATATATATATATATATATATATATATATATATATATATGGTGGGATAGAACATTGACCAATACAATGTTACATAATATGTAACATATTTGAAATAAGCACAATGATTGGTTATGCTTTCTCTTGGGCTAATAATATAGCACAAACACTACTAAAGAAGCACAGTGAAGAGCAAATTAACTAGACTGCATACCTACATTATATTACATTGTATTTACACAATTCCCACACATATTTAAGCCACATTACAATAAAAGCCAATTGACAATGCTATTAGAATATATATACAGCAGTTACCTGTTATTTACTTGGTTAGTTGATAGAGATGACAAACAAAGGTTAACTACAACCATATGATTGTAAACACTAATGGGAAAGTAGCCTAACTAATAGGCTGAACAGTTAATCTCATTGGATGAGAACCAAATCTGGGCTTCAAAGGTAGCTCAATACTACTAAATGTACTTTATAGCCAGAAGCACTCTGCTCACTGTTGTAATACAGTATAAGGCCATTTCTACAGCTATATATTGCTACAACCTTTAATAATTTAACTTATTATTTAAATTATTTACGAACACCACAGGTAAATACAACTATATTGTACTGTTACAAAATGAATTTACTATTTAACACTATATAAAGTACCCCATTTGTGAACTGTGTGTGTTATTATTAACTGTACTCTTGTTTTGCAAATAAGTTGTGGACATTTACCATTATGCCTACAAAATATTACCGAGAGAAAACAAAAATGAAATTACACTCAAGAGATATCAGACAATTGTTCAACATGCACACAAATGGAAAAATATTACCTATATGATCATTACACCATACACCCAGTACACTCTATAGATATAATGGTTGATGCATTAGAGTTGTATCAAATGAGAGAAGCTACAGGAGAGCCAGTTAGTATGGGGGGAAAACTTTAGAAGCAATATGTCAATTAATGACCAAACTGTATTGGAAGCCTACAGCTGGTAATGCTACCCTACACTTCAAGAGTCAACACCCTCGCTACCTTGTTAATAGTATTCCTTATAGGGAGCTGCTGCGCATTAAATGCAACAGCACCACTCAAGAAAGCTATGCGGTAGCAAAGAATAATACACTATCTAGGTTCGAAAGAAGAGGATACTCTAGAAAAACACTACAAAAAGCTGCAAATAGGGTTAATCAGCATATATATATGTAT
Source organism: Triturus cristatus (assembly GCF_964204655.1). Lineage (NCBI taxonomy): Eukaryota > Metazoa > Chordata > Amphibia > Caudata > Salamandridae > Triturus > Triturus cristatus. The sequence goes on along the minus strand of NC_140586.1, from coordinate 132,713,507 downwards.
ATATAGACAACAATTACTAATGAAGAGAGCTAAAAAAGAAGATGATGAGGTAACCAGGTTGATTTTCACGTACTCAAAAGATTCCAATGAGATACGTAAGATTTTGGCCAGACATTGGAACACCCTACAAGTGAATGGAATAATTGGCCATTTGGTTACCCCACATCCCAGCATTACTTACAGGAAGAACACGTCACTGAAAGATCTACTTGTACATAGCTACTTTTCAAATAAAGGTTCAGAAAATTGAGAGTAACAGTTTTTTATCCCTGCATGCAATGTAAAGCATGCAGGAGAAGTGCAAAAACAAAGGACTATTCAGTCCCGGGTAGAGAAACCAAAAAAACGATCACCAAGTTGCTCATCTGTAATACTGAGTTCGTTGACTATTGTTTAACATGCCCCTGCAACTTGTTGTATGTAGGCAGTGCTGTACATCAAGCTAAAAAAAGGATATTAGAACCATGCGGGCAATAACTGAATAAAATAACAGTTATCCAGTTTCTAGACATTGTGGTGCCGATTCCGATCCTGTAAAACCCGGGAATTCCACCGTACAAACCAGCAAGTACGATTCGTACAGAAATACCTTTTCCGTACGAATCGTAAAAAACACTGTGCGGCTAAAAAATACATACAATTCCGATCCTGGACAGCGCGTACGCGACGTCCGCACGGAGTCAGGCAGCGTTTTACGGACCAGCAAGTACGATTCGTACCCACAGCACTCCACACGGCTATATTTTTACGGGAGCCAAAAAGTGCCGGAAAAGCGAAGTACGCCGCGATGCACTAGGTAAAGAGGGCCCGGTACGCGCCGTACCCCCACCCCCGTATGTATGCGCCGTACTCCCACCCCCTTATGTACGCGCCGTACCCCCAGCGCTATGCACTGGGGGTATGACGCGTACATACGGGGGTGGGGGTACGGCGCGTACATACGGGGGTGGGGGTACGGCGCGTATATACAGGGGGCTAGGGGTACGGCACGTACATACGGGGGGCTGGGGTACGGTCCTGGGGTATGGGGCATACAGGTGCGGGGCTGGGAGACGGGCCTGGGGTGCGGCGCGTACAGGTGCAGAGCTGTGCTACGGTGTTGGGGTATGGTGCGGAGGGGGGGTACGGTGCTGACACACGGGGGTACGGTGCTGACATGTGTGGGGTGAGGGGGGGCTGTACGACTCGTATCCGGGCACAAGTTTACCCGTGTACATGTGTGCTACAGCGTTTGCTCCGTACGGGGCCTTTTACATGTGGTTGTGTATTCGGACGGGCGGTACGGATCGTACTTACGCGCTCGGGCTTCTGTTTTACGATTTGCACGTAAAAATGTCCGGCTCCCTATCGGACACTTTTCCCGACGCTATTCGGACGTAAAAATTTACGGCTCCCTCTCGGACCATTTTCCCGACGCAATTCTTATGTATTTTTCACGTACGAATTGTACTTCGCAGTTTGTACGGTACTTGTACGATTCTTACGTGAAAATATACGGATACAAGTCGTACGCAAATTTTTTTACCCGGATCGGAATCGGCACCTTTGTTTCAAGTTCAAAACAGCTTTATTCGGAGTAAAATATACATCCATAAAAGCATTCTAAAACAAACCATAACTGGGTTGATCCAAAGTACAATATGTAAATTTTAAAAATTTAGACAATTTCCATTAGTATTTACAAAGAAACCACATGATCAATAATCAAGATAAACGGGAAAAAGATTACAAAAAATAAATTACTACTTCTTAAAACCTTATTAAATACAAGCATTTTCATTGTTTATTAAAAACAATTCTATATACAATATGTTAATCTAGAGAATTGTGAAAGTCTATGTTTAATATTTACAATCAATCTGATTTCATATTATACATTTTTACGAGAATGTAATAATTATGTAGTATGGTAAATCTTGTGCATCTCAAATACATAATGTGCAAAAATCGCATATGAATAAAATCACTGTAAAATACAATTTACACACATATGTTATAACAGCTCTAATTGTCCTCAACAGTGCATTCATTTAATAATGCGTCTAAATGCACCAATTCCTTTCGTTTCCAAATTACACATACGATAAAATGTACAACGGTGCACATGGTCTTCATATTATCCAAGCTACATAAATAATTAAAAGCATTTTTATAATTATACAAGCTATTAGCAAGAAAGAGGGGTTTTATAATTACTTTCCTTATATCACTATACAGAGTGCAAAATAATATAAAATGTAGCATAGACTGAGGGGTTTTCCCATTACAGGGGCAATTTGGTAGCTTATGGAAACCTTTTCCCCTGTCACGAAAAGCTACAAGATAATGTACAGTACCAATTCTTAACCTAGTCAAATAAAATCTGTGCTGGGCATTTGTTATCATAATAAGGTATCTTTGTATACCCGGTACAGAGGAAATTTGGCGATGGGCAGTAACGCAATTTTGTGTTTAGCTTCCTCAGTTCTAACACGATCCATAATCGAGATATATCTCAACTTCAAATCATTTTTACTAATATCTCGTATGGATATTAAATCCCCTTTATTAAAATCTATCTTGCAATCCCTCGGTAAATTTTGGATGTACTCAAACCATGGGATTTTTTTCCAATTATCGAGAGTCAGGCAATCTTTTATTATATCAATCGTAAGTTTTGCCTCATCCTTTGCCCACAGTCTTCGCCAGAAAGTAATACCAGCTATTCTAATAGTGTCACTTATGTATGGTACGGCCAGTTCCCTATGTACGATATAGTTGGCTGTGGAGCTAGGTACTGCCAGCACTCTTTTCAAAAATGTATTTTCTTGTATTTGTCGAGAGTCAGTACTTGCTCTTCCCCATATTTCAGCTCCATAGCAGGCCCCAGTCACACACTTTGTTCTATACAAAGTAAGTATCTCCCTGACGGGCTTGTTACCCATTTTCGATGAAAATCTAAAAATTCCCTCAACTACTCTTAAAAATTTCAAATGACTGGTATCAATATGTGGTCTCCAACTGCCCATTCTATTAAAACGGAGGCCCAGGTAGACAAAGTTTGGCACTCTGTGTAGTCTATTCTTCGTTCTGGTCTTACCACATGTTTTGACAAAGGTTTTAGTGAGGTTTAATTGCAAGTCCTTTTCTGTCATGTGCTGAGCGAACTTCTCGATTAAACATTGTAATCCATTTGCTGTCCTTGACAAAAGGACAGCGTCATCCGCATAGAGTAGTACTGGAGTAGTGCGACTTCCTACTTTCGGGCAATCAGCTTTTTGTATCTTTCCATCAGAGCAACAGCAATCTTTTGGCATTTTTACAGCATTGATCAGGTGTCCATTTAAAAAAAGGAGGAGGGGACAGGGTGAATATTCTGCATCAGCTCAAATCTAACTATATTATAGAGCTGAGGACCCTTGTCCCATATGGACTGAACAGTGAGGAGGAATTGTGGGTCCATTTAGGTTAGGAGTACAAATCTGTATTTCAGGAGCCAATCTTCTCTTTGATGGTCTTAGCTGAGTGTTCATCACATCTAGTCTCTCTTCATATTTTAATGAGATAGAACTTAAGTATCAAACGTTAGGTGAAGGCAATAGTTGTTTTATTGGGTTAAACGAATGATTTTGCGGCTAGATCTACGGGCAGCCTTGGTCCTACTGCATGAAATTAAAGTTGTAATAATTGGCGCAAGCACTTTATTGAGAGTATTTTTAGATAACAAGTAACAGGGCTATTGGATAGTGCCAGTGGGAGCAGTTGATAGAAGCATATTTGTAACCTCCTATGATTGCCCGTTTAGGGCTGAATATATGTCTAATAAGAGGATTATATCATGGACAGTCCCTTATTGATGGAATTGCCTTGAATAGGAGTTGCACATATGATAAATCGAATTGGTAGGAATTATCCAACACTTCCTATTCAGGGCTTTATATAACAAAATACCATATTCCACATAAATCCTGCACAAAAAAGAGATATAACATGCCTTCTTATCATAAAACTATTAATTATTAATCATAATATTTTTTGTATTAATATAATACGATGTGTGCTGCGATTGCTTTGTACAGTTTTAATTGAATATGACAAAAATGTGTCTGCAAAGTAATGGTTTAGACTAAACAGCAAGCAATGATGAATTTACCAGATTCCATTTGAGAAGTTGTGACCATTCCAAGATGGTGGCAATGTTTTTGTAAAGGAACACATACTGGCTTTAACTTCGCTTGTTCATCCTTTGTTATAATGGAATAGATAATGTTTAAAAATGTGCGGTTTGCTGTGGTTTGGCATGTTGACATTGACAAAGGCCGTCATGGCTGAAACACGTTTGTCAGAAAGGGTGGTGAAATAAAGTAATTTGAATCGGACTCAAGTGTGTGCTACTGGCTTTGCGACTGTAAGGATTGTTTCATTTATAGAAGCAATATGTTATCCACATTTATTTCAAACTGGAAAAGGAGGCAGATATGATGATAGTCCTGTACAGATTTCTGCTTCTATATACTGTGCTACCCAGTTATATTTAGAAGACCTATGTTTTCGACAAAACATTCCTATACATTTTTAAACTGTTGTATGAAAGTGAATAATTTGTTACTTCTTATGCTGTTTCACAAGTTATACAAACAGGAAGTGGATTTACTAACATAACAGCTAAAGATTTTCTACAGAAGGTTGAAAGCAATGACGAAAACCTGGAAAATAACTTTATGAATATTAAGGCATGTCAGCGAGGTACAAAGGTGGATTGGTTTGGAAGACATGGGGAACTAAGATGTTTGCTGAGAAAGTTAGGACCATCTACTTGGTTTGTAACTTTAAGTTGTGCAGCAGAGCTATGGGATGACGTATACGCATCAACTTGAAGCAAATCATAATCTTGTAGATGTTAAACCCAAAACAACTGATTAATTACATTCTTTATGTCCAATAAATATTTCCAGATTTCTAAGCCACAAATTCCAAACTATATTTAACTATTTCACCAACAAGAAAAAAAATCCCCTTGGAGAAGTTTTTTTATTTTTTGGGAGAAAAGAGTATCAATTAAGTGGTGCACCACATATTCATATGCTTCTCTGGATAAAAGATGCACTTAAATGTGAACATGACTCTGATGAATCTGTTCTACAATTTATCGAACAATATATCCCTTGTGACATCCCTAATAAGGAACAGTTTGAGTAGGCACTATACTTTTAAGGTTGGGTCCACCCCGGTCCCCAGGACGTGTGTTTTCTCCTATTTGGGGGTTCTGTTGGATGCCAAGATGAATTGGAGGACCTAAAAAACTCGTAAGAAAAGTTATCTTACTCGGGAGAACACTGCTATTTTTTATTTCACTTCCAGATTAGGCAAAAGACTGATTGGGGCAATATTGCAGCTCTACAGGGCCAAGTGCATCACAAAAGTATTGTACGGTAGTGAAATCTGGGGCTGTATTGTCCTTGATGACCTTCAAATCGCTGAAAACATCTTTTTGAGACAACTTCTAGCTGTACCTCATGATACCTCCACCTTTATTGTACATGAAGAGCTTGGTATGGCCTACCTCACTGACTTGGTGGCTTTTCCCTTCCTTTCATTATGGTTAAAAATCTGGACCACTAAGGGAACGTCACTAAATAAAATGATCCTAAAAGACTGGATGGACCTTGATCATGCCTCCCTTATTCCATGGCTTAAATACATCAGGGAGTGCTTTGTGAACCTGGGGAGAACAGCCCTTTTTTTTAAACCCAGAATCGAGTAGCAAGAAGGTATTAGGGACGCCTTTTTTAGACAGCAGACAGGGAAGATAAGAAGCTATTGAAGCCTAGTGTATGTTGCTTAATCTTGCTAAGAACTACGCAGATGATCAAACCTTACCTATTAGGGTTTGTGAATTCGTACAATTGCATTTTATTGACCAGGCTACAGTTTGACCTTTTTCATCTTCTTCTCGCCCACCCAAGGGGGCTGTGTAAGGGACAGAGGTTGTTGCCCTGTGGCTACGATGGTAAGTCTCCACATGACATGCTTTGTTTTTTTATGTTCTTCAGTTTTTATGACTTACCCAGGAAGTCCCTTATCATTCCGATTTTGTAAAAAGCTAACTTCAGGCAAGTGTGTCCCGCTAGTGCGTGCCGCTTACATCTTTTTATTAATGCTTATGGGCAGTACGGTTTTTTAAGTGCTTAGCTTTTTGAAATCTGCAGTTAGGTGAAGATCTAGCTTTGAATAATCAGTGCGTTTTAATACTCTATTAATGGCACAATGCACTTTGTAATGACTAGCACATTTACTTGTTTATTAACTTTCTATAGCGGATGAGGCTCGGTTTTTTTTGTGCTACTTTTTCAAATCTGGATTTGCCTGTGTGAGTCTGGTGCCCCTTGTATTTTGTCCTTTATATACAGTCTTGGTTACTATTCTAGTTGGCACATTTTTATTTGAGGAAGTTTTTATCTGTATTTAATGTGTGCCTTTATGGTTTCTGTGCAAGAAACCAAATAAAGATAATGATTTGATTTGATTTGATTTGACATCCCTAATAAAGAAAAAAAATCAAAAACTGTTTGAAGTTATATAATTTCAGTCACATAAGTGTGGCAAATATTGCTTAAGAGATTTTAAAAACAAATCTAAACACTGTACTAGATGTTGTTTTGGATTTCTAATCTAAAAAAGGGAATAGTCAACAATTTAATGTCATCTGTTAGACATGCAATTGTAGGAAAGTCCACCAAAAATACATGTCATTTTGAAAGAAACCAGGCATCTCAGCCAATTAACTACTACAACTTTTTAATGCGACACATGGGGAATGCTAACGAGGATATACAATTTGCTGCTGATATCTCTACAGCTGTAGCACGTTATGTTACTTCCTACATTACTAACGCAGAAAAAGTGATATGAAGAAAGTGTGGGAAAAAATATTTGCAGAACAATCTTTAACAAACAGACTATACAGATTCAGCCTTTAAATGTTCTCTCATCAAGATGTTAGTAGCTATGAAGCTTGAGACTTATTAAACTCTTCTAGTTTATATGGTAAATCAAGAACAATTACATGGCTTAGCTTAGGATTGTCCTTATCATGACAAAGAGTTATTGAAAGCCTACCTGAAATAGAATACCTTGCTCAATTTCACCCAGGTAGCAAAGGTATTTTAAAACCAAATCTAATGGACACTTACTATCTAAACAGAAGTCCTTTATTAGATAATGTATCACTATATGAAGTTGCTCAATTCTACACTTATCGAATTAATGTTGCTGAAGATATCAGTGCAGGAAAGTTTCACTTACAACACACAAATAGATGTTTAATACATCATTCAAAAGCAACACTAATTAATCACTGCAAACTCAGTTGTGAAAATGTGGATCAAAAAGAATTCTATTTATTGGCACCTCTCAGCTTTTTACACCATGGCAAAAGACGAAGATATTAAAGGATCATTTCACTCTTATGAGGCTCTTTTGAGGTAAAGAAAAATGAAATTACTGTTCCACAATTTCAAGCATACTTAGAAATGTTGCAACAAGAGATATCAGAAGAAAAACTAATGCATACTGAATTAGTATGCGATTCTGGAACAAGTAATAACCCTACTACTTCACCACCTGCACACCCTCTTGAACAACCAAAAATGTATAATGAGGCTACTGTTGCAATGAGTGAGGTTGAAGTTGCTAAGGGCAAAGTTCAGAAGGATGTACACAATCTAGATTACTTCTACCTAAATTAAACTCCCAGCAAATGGAAACCTTTGAAAAAATGAAAAAAAACGTAAGATCATGGATTTACACTTTAAACTGGATTATGCTGATGGACTTCTTATCATCCTACATTACAATATATTTGTGGTCAAGCTGGAACTGACAAAAGCTTTTTAATATAAGTCATAAATTCTTATGTCCATAAACTTACACATTCTGATTTGTCATGTATGGTTACTGCTCCAACTGGATTAGCAGCACATAATATCAAAAGTAATTACATTACATTGTCTATTACTACTACCAATAGAGCAGGATAATAAGCTAGAATACTTAAAATTAAATACTGATACTTCTCAAGAACTCTGCATAGTTCTAAAACAAATTACAAGTATTGATTATAAATAAGATGAGCATGGTTTCCAAAGTAATGTTGGCTTTTGTTTACTTGCTCTTTCATGAAGTACTAAGGACACCTTATGACATTCTGTTTTGAGGAAAACGTGATTGTTTTTGGAGACGTATTACAATTTACTTCTGTAAAAGGTCAACCAATTATCAGAACACTTTCACAAAAAGAAACTTGCAATTCATTTGGAAGTTTCTGCAATGTTAACATTTGGTTACAGTTTTCCTACAATGACTCACACTAAATATGAGACAAGCTAGTGATGAATATTATGTAAAATGATTACAAGAGATTCATCTTGGACTTATAAAAGGCATACCTTTTGTATTTTCTTTTATAAGGAATATTAATACTTTACATCCAAATCTTTGGCCTTCTATAGAAGTCATGCATTATCTTCTTTTACTAGCATTACCTTTTGTTTGTTTAATGCCAACTCCACAAGAATGTTCTGAATTACATTTGGAAATGCTGCATCTGGAAAAACAAGAAATTACATGTCTACCTTTTAAAGATATCCTGAAAAGTTATGGAGTTAACATTCCTATTACTCAAGCATTAGCAAAAAGAAATTATTAAATATGAAAAAATCTGTGTCAATTGAGCTATCAGATATGTACTTAATTTTGTACAATAACTATATAATGAAGGAATTACATTTATTGTTATACAATTTGACAGTGTACAATACCCAACAAAAATTGATCGTGGATCATCAAAGTTATTACTTAAAAAAGCTTTATATATGAACACGCGAGTCAAGGAGGTAGAAGCAACCACAGAGACTCTGACCAAAGACGCTGCAATTTTCAAAAATCAGATACATGCACTGGAAACGATGCAGAAACAATTGCTGGACAAGCTGGAGGATCAGGAGGGACGGTCCAGAAGGAACAACATACGCCTGGTTGGTGTGCCGGAGAGTGTCCGGGGCCCGGCTTTAGATCTTTTCGTGGAGAAGCTGATTTTGGACCAGCTACAGCCTCGTGGATTGTCCAACTTCTTTTCCGTGGAGCGGGCGCATCGAGTACCTGGGGGCAGGCCCCGACCAGGCGCCCCACCATGGCCGATCCTGGCAAGAATATTTAACTTTCGACACCGGGACGCCATCCTGCAGCGGGCGCGTGCCGCCCCCCCACTAAGGGTGGATAACTGTACAATCACACTATACCCGGACTACAGGGATGCGGTGACCAAACAACGCCGGGACTTCTTGAACGTGAAAAAGGAACTCCGCAGTCGTGAACTCAAATACGCAATGCTCTATCCAGCAAAATTGCGTGTCGAAGTGGAGGGGAAGACGTGGTTCTTCAACACGCCCGAAGAGGCCTCTGACTGGTTGGAGGGCTGGCGACCAGCAAAGGACGTCTTGCGTGCGGGTCCGGCACGCACGTTGCAGCCACAGCCATCGAAACCCGCAGGTGACACTAGTCCGGAAATATACGATGCAACACCGGCGCAGGAGATACACACTGCGGACTGATGATGTACGGCTGGTGCGCTGGCACCAGCTGAGGGTGATGCCGCAGCTGGACTGGTGTGTGGATCCGCGCACGTTGCGCTCTGTCAGACTCATGGTTTCTTGAACTCTCAGGCTCTTGTAATGAATCGTGCTACAACTCGGGGGTGGCGGAGCGGCACAAAGTGACTCTTTCCCCCCTACGCAAGTATACAGTTATGGGGATCAAGCACTCTGCTGAGTTGGGGTGGCGGGTAGTTCGGAATCCGCCGGACAGGGGAGCAGGGAGGGGGGCGGAGGGGAGGGCAGAGTTTCTAAGAGTTACTATTGGTTTATTTGGTAATGTTGTTGTGACGCATAGGAGTATAGCAGATGGCACCCACAGCGTTGCAGCAAGTGGTGCGGCATACACCTCGGGGGACTCCGGTGCAGTGGGAGACGGGAGTGATGCGAGTGAAGACCTTAATGGCTGAAACGGGGAAAAGCATACAGACTCCCCGCGCGCCCGCCTCACGACTCACAGTGCTGTCCTGGAATGTAAATGGGTTGGGCGATAAAATTAAGCGAAGACTGGTATTGCAATATATCAAGCGCAGAGGTCCGGCAGTTGCACTGCTCCAGGAATTGCATTTGACAGGCTCGACCTGTAAGGCCCTAGATAGATGGGGCTACAAAATGATGATACAATCCGATTTTACCATGGGCTCGCGGGGAGTAGGGATATTGGTGAACAAGCGCTTCCCGCTGATAGTCACTGACTCCCGAAAAGACGACCAGGGATGTTTTGCGGCAGTAACCTGCCAATGGGAAGGGAAGATATACAACATAGTGACAGTATACATCCCTCCTACATTGCATCAGACCTTTCTCCGTGCGCTGGGGAATTTCTCCTCTCCCTTCCGCATGGCGACTTAATAATAGGGGGAGACTTCAACGCAACCATGGACGCGTCCATAGATAGGCAGCCCTCTAGGGGACCCAATACGGCCAGTCTTCAGCTGCTGGAATTCACGGAGGCTCTTGGACTCGTAGATATATGGAGACTTCGATGCCCCACAGAAAGGCAGTATACATTCCATTCCGGAGTACACAATAGCCTTTCTAGACTGGACTATATCTTTACGCTAGCGACCGGGGTGATGGGAGTTGCAGGGGTGACACACCTCCCTAGACGCATATCTGATCACTCTCCAGTCCTAATCACATACACAGCAGTAGCCCCTCAGGGACGTAGGGTGTTCCCACTGTCTCCCGGATACCTCAAAGTCCCGAAAATTGCCAAAGGGCTTCTCTTGACGACGAAACAATACTTTGCAGAAAACAAAAACACGGTTCCATCCCCGACGACATTGTGGGAAGCCTATAAAACAGTCCTTTGAGGGCAGGCTATCTCGCTGGTAGCAGATCACAAGAAGTCCCAAAAAAAGAAGTTGAAAGGCTGGAGCAGAGGGTGTCCCGAGCAGAAGCAGCGCATGCGGTGCAGGTTGATGAACACACAACACACCAGATGCAACTGGCACAACAAGAATATAAATCATATGTCTGGGAGATGGCGAAAAACAAGATCATCGAAACACGGCACACTATATACGAAGTGGGAGATAAAGCGGGAAAATATTAGCATGGCTAGAGCGCAGGAAACGGGCCAATAGATGGGTGGCAGAAATCCATTTAGATGAAGGCACGTCCACGACGGAGCCGCAGCAGATAGCGGAGGCATTTGCGTTGCATTATCGGGGAATATATACCCCAGAAGCCACGAACACCGTGGACAACAACTTAGCCTTCCTCAGAGATATAACTGTGCCCGGCCTGGCCCCACGGCAGTGGCTGCCCTCGAAAAAGACCTTATTCCTGAGGAGCTCACGGCGGCAATAGCCGCACTACACACAGGGAAAGCACTGGGACCGAATGGATTGCCAGTGGAGCTTTATAAAAAAGCGGCGACGCAGATTGTGCCCCACTTATTAAATATGTACATGGACAGTTTGGAGAGGGGGGTCCTGCCGAGGGACCAGAGGTTGGCCACTATAGTGACTTTCCACAAACCCCATAAACCACGGCACGAGTGTACATCCTACAGACCGATCTCCCTGATCAACGCAGAGGCAAAGATTTTGGCAAAAGTGTTGGCAACCAGGTTGCAGGCATATCTAGCCACAATAATACATCCGGACCAATCTGGCTTTATGCCTAACCGGAACACCGCCCTGAATCTACGGCGTCTCCACGGTGTCCTTGCACATAAACCCACTATAGAGGAGGAGGCTGTTATTCTGTCGCTGGACGCTAAAATGGCAATTGATCTGGTGGAGTGGCCCTTCCTTTTTGCAGTCCTTCAGCATGTGGGGTTCAGCCCAAAGTTTTGTGCATGGGTCCAATTGCTTTACACACACCCCCTAGCCCAGGTTGTAGTGAACGGCCACGTATCGACCACTTTTCCGCTGGGGCGTGGAACGAGGCAGGGATGCCCCCTCTCACCGCTTCTTTTTGCGTTGGTGCTGGAGCCATTGGCGGCCTGGATTCGGCAGGACCAGGTTATCCGTGGTCTATAATGGGCAAGGGGATGGGAGGATCGCATATCCCTATACGCAGATGATATCCTGCTGTACCTGGCATCCCCAGCGCGCTCCATTAATTGTCTCCTAGACATATGCACATCCTACGGCCGTGTGTCCGGATACACTATTAATTGGGCGAAATCGCGTCTCTATATACTCCGGGGCCCCCCACCGTGGCTTCCACGGGGATGTAAGATACAGATAACAGAGGAGGGTTTCAAATATCTGGGAATATATGTCACCACTGACAAGGCGCAATTTATTGCGGAGAATCTCACGCAGCCCCTTACGCGGCTTCGTCGCGATGTCAAGCATTGGCGCTCCTTGCCACTGACGCTGCTGGGCAGAGCGGCCCTCTTCAAAATGATGGCTCTCCCCCGATTCTTATATGTACTACAAAACACGCCTTTTCCGGTCTCCCACACGTATTTTGCAACAATAAACGCTGAGGTCACCAGCTTACTATGGGAGGGAAAGACACCACGGATAGCAATGCATAAATTAACAAAAGGCTGCTATGATGGTGGCATTGCCCTCCCTAATATAAAAATATACTACTGGGCCTCGCAGCTTGTGGTTATAAACCAGTGGCTCCACGCACCAGGAGATGATCCAGCGTACCGCATAGACCGGCAGCTGCTGGGCGAGGGCAGCGTCATGGGGGCATTATATAATAAGAGTAAGAGGCACAACCTTACGGGTCCGACGGCACGTGTGGCATGAGGCGCAGAGGAACCTGGGATGGGAAGGAAAGATAACACAGGCTATGCCACTATAGGACGTAAAGAGGCTGGGTAGACTGCGTAATACGAAAGGATTTAGGCAGTGGGACCTGATAGGGATCTCGCGAGTTGGGGACCTCTGGAAGAAGGGAGAGGTGCTACCATTCGAGCAGTTGCAGACTGCTTATGACATGGCGGACGCCGAAAGATTCCGATTCACCCAAGTCAGACATGCGCTCATGGCAGAGATCGCACCGGGCACGCGGCTGGGGGAAGCCTCGCCACTGGAGGACAGACTCCTCACAGACCACCTTACCAAGCGAGCCATATCTCAGACATATCGTAAAATCATAAACAATCAGTCAGACCCCTTGGTGGCCCTTAAAGCGAAGTGGGAGGAAGAACTAGGAGACTTTGACGAGACGGAATGGCAGGAGGGCATATCTTCCCCCAGGGAGGTAGCGATACCATCCAAACTCAAACTAATACAGTTGAAAATACTGCATCGCACATACTATACACGAACTCTCCTATACACAAACTCTCCTATACAAACTCAAGCAGACGGACTCACCCTTATGTCTTCGACAGTATGGGCAGGAGGGGACCCTCTTTCACACCTTATGGACGTGTCCCATAGTGAACCAATACTGGAGGGCGGTCATGCGTACACTTTCGCAGGTAACACAAACCACGACGCTCCCAGAACCCAGGAGGTGTCTCCTCAACGTATGGGAACCCACGGACCTTAACCTCTCAATGCAAACATGGGTAACAATAGGCATGATGGTGGCAAAATGAAACATAGCGCAGAGGTGGGGATCCAGACAGACCCTACCCTCCCCCAGTGGTGTGGCGACATGGACTCCATCATGATTGCAGAGAAGGCAGTGTATATCCACAGAGGGTGCCCCAAGAAATGGACACAGTTATGGGGGAAATGGAACAGTTACCGAGGGGACATATGCGAACCCCCTGGGGAGAACTCAGATCCAGAACTCAGTGAATAGGCGGATTGGGGGACTGTCTGGGAGACGGGTGGGCACTGCTGAAGTCATGGCTAGAGCACTGACGCGGAGAACCGAAATACTGCACTCGACAATTATTGTAATGCTGTTTTTGATGTGGAATGAAACTGCAGATACTGGTGGAACGATTCTCAAGGTATGCAATGTCACAGATTGTTGCATATGTTATGGAAAAACCAGTTTAAAAAAAAAGCTTTATATACTTGTGTGGTACATTTTCCACAAATGTCAAGGACTAAGCTTGGATTATGCATTAACCAACTTCGGACTGTTTTTAAAGAGAGTATGGCATACGCTGCTTTATCTCGCATGAATTCTTCAACAGGACTATATACTATAGTCTTTGATTACACGAGAATTAATGCAGACGGCTCTTTTGTTTCTGACTACATTTTTTTAAGAATAACTTACTCCATTGTTGAATAGCCTACTTATTCAAAACACACATTGTTTTTCAAAAGGAAAAATAATCTGGACAAACAACAACCCTGAACTTGTGGAAGGTCCATCTAAGACAAAACAAAAAGTACATAACATGGAACTAAATGGATATCAGTTTCTCAATGATAATGGTATTAACTGTTATAATAATGTGATTGAGATCCATTTTTTTACCTAACATCTGTAAAAGAAGTACTAGAGCACATAGATAAACCGTTATTGCAGTACCCAAACTACTATGTATGCCCTTCTTCAGTCAGAAAGCAATTTGTGATACTCCGCTACAGCAGTCAGAGATATTGTTGATGTCTGTGCAGATCACATTCAGTTATCAATAACTCAACAGCAAGATTCTAAAGAATGTTAATGAAACTCGCCCACATGTAGACCTTTTTGACAGCAGCGGCTGCCCGTAGAGGGCGCCTAGGCACCGCCCACCAAGATTTGCAAGTTATGCGAATGGTAATTTCCAAGAGCAATTACCATCCACATAAGTAGTTTTTTTTTTATTTAATAAGGACTTTAAGCCTGTGACGAGTGCTGCCCTCGATGCCTGGCTGCCTCTCGTCCTTGCTGAGACAAGTCAGGCAGCCAGGCAATTGAAGTGGGACACATACTCCGGTGAGCACGTGCCAAACAGCGTTTTCTTTTTTGTTTAAGAAATCTCTAAGCAGGATAAGGGCTGATCTAATGGCAGCCCTGGCCTGCAATTTTCGGGGGTCTGAAGAGACCTCCCATTCATGATGCCAGCAGTGTCATATTTATAAACAGTACTGGCCGTCTAGGCCATAAGCCCTGTATTCCTGGGACTGCCTGTCAATCACTTCAGATGCCTCAATCAACACCCTTTCCCAGCTTGTCACCTGCGACAAGCTGGGAAAAGGGTGTTGCTTGCAGCCTCTGAAGTGATTGAGGCTATGTGACGTGACCTAACTCTGTGACCAGGGCCGGCTTAAGCGCTGGTGGCGCCTGGTGCGACAATCACTTTTGGCGCTCCCACGTCCCATGTACGCCTCCTCGGGTTCTCTCATTACCACCTGCAAACGTGCCACTCATCTCTTCTATCATAAGATATTGCCAAGCACAGTGCCCCCTTGAGGTCATAGCGCCCCCTCCACAGCCGCACCAGTCGCACTGCCCTCTGACCTCATACGTAAAGGGCAGAGCTTCCAAAAGAATTAGCTGCCAAATGTCACCACAGTGTCAAGGTTCAGACCTCTGCACTGGCACCTTCAGTGTTAAAAGCAAACCTGACACTTTTACTAGAAGGGAAGCTGCAACAGCATTGGGCTCAACTTACTGTACAAACAACATCTCACACCGCTCACGCACTGTAAGGACGGCTAAGTCATGGCAAGGCAAGCTAAGGTATGTACATTTAGAATAGTTGAGGCTGTTCACGTTTTTGAGTGCATTTAAATGATAAGGACCAATGGAATACAAAATGTGCTCATGATTGACTTTACCTGCCCTTTGAAAGTCAAAGCTGGGGCCTAACATCTATCTTTTATCCACTTGAGTAGAAGGAGGTGTGTTATTGGCAGAACTGCTGAATTTCTAACTGGGAAAGCATGTTGAAGTCCTGGCGTTGGCTTAACATCCTTTGATCGTGGGCAAATCCCTTCTCCCCGTGCCTAAAAATGAACGTGACCTTGTGTAATGTAACTGGTGCCCATCTAAAGTGCTCCAATACCTTTGTGTTGAGTTCGCCCTATAAAAAACTGCAAAAAAAGAAAAAGAGTAGGTGGGCCTGCGGGGCAAGAGAAGGGAAGAGAATGCTGGCAGGTCTTCATGGAGAGAGTACCTTTGGAGCTTTGGTGCACTGAAAAGTGTGCGGGAGGCTGTCAGAAGAGTGCAGAAGAAGAGAACAGCGTTCTTGTGGAGGGCAGAGTGGATAGCAGACAAAATCTTTCGGTGATGCATATGGACATTTTGTGGATCACCGTACATAATTGTCAGAACTTAAATGCTTTTGTTGTGTGACAGAAAAGAAACCAGCGTGGTGTAGAGAGAAGGAAGGGTGGGAGGAAGGAAGGAAGGAAGGAAGGAAGAAAGGAAGGAAGGAAGGAAGGAAGGAAGGAAGGAAGGAAGGAAGGAAGGAAGGAAGGAAGGAAGGAAGGAAGGAAGGAAGGAAGGAAGGAAGGAAGGAAGGAAGGAAGGAAGGAAGGAAGGAAGGAAGGAAGGAAGGAAGGAAGGAAGGAAGGAAGGAAGGAAGGAAGGAAGGAAGGAAGGAAGGAAGGAAGGAAGGAAGGAAGGAAGGAAGGAAGGAAGGAAGGAAGGAAGGAAGGAAGGAAGGAAGGAAGGAAGGAAGGAAGGAAGGAAGGAAGGAAGGAAGGAAGGAAGGAAGGAAGGATGGGTGCCTGGTGAGGATAGAGAGAGTTTCATTTGTTCCAGAGCCATAAAGGGCGAGCTGGAATGTGCTTTTCGTGGGGACTGCTGCCTTCCTCAGTGTGAAGAGAGAAAGTAAATCTGATTAATAATTCCAGTGCCGGACAGTCCTGAATAGGGGAAAGCTGTTCTTGGATTTTAGATGGTGACATTCACTTTTTTTTTAAAGCCCATCTGCCTTGAGTGTATTTTTTTATCGATAATTATTATTTGCAGTGGCACATCTACTCTCAAGGGCAGGTTCTGCTCCTCAGTGATCTGACAGCCGAAATGTTAATTCACAGCTGCCAGGTTTTCAGACTGCTTATGTGTGGCATTTCCATAGATTCAGTGAACTTATGAGTGATACTCTACTGCCAGATATGACCCTTTTACCATATTACAATTGTAAAGTAATGACTGCCATTTTGTACCCTACCGTGTCTCTCTCACTGACTGGGACCCCGTAACACTAAATACACAAGCATTAGTCCTTACTACTCCAACCAAGATTCAGTGCTGTTTCTCTCTGGTTACACACTGACATCTTCAGTATTGCAATACCAATTAACGTCAAGAAATGTATTTCTCATGGATTACTTTAATTAAAATGTATCTTTAATTTATGGTGTGCGTGTTCTTTTATAAGCAGTTATCTTTGCGCACCACAAAAAATATATATTTTGCAAACACTTATTTTATATCAAACAAAAAATCTCTTTGCACTTTTTGTGGTATCTAGTCTTATATTGGTACAATTTTTTAAAAATGGCCTGCATATTAACAGTACCTTCTCAGTCACAGGCTGGGACATTGAAGCACTATAAACACACAGGTGACAATTTTGCACCTTTTCAACCAAGATTCAAGTGTGTTTATCTCTGGTTACACATTCCTTCTTAAATTTGCTTTAAAATGCACCAGTTGCCACTCTTTGTTTCAAAGTTTTCTGTAGGTGAACCTCATGTCTGTGACGGAGTAACACTCTCCCCCAACATTTATGCTTCACCATTTTGAAATGTCACCACCCGCCACTGCTTTTTGGTGTAAGCTATTTGAGGGAACATGAATGTTTACATTGCTTCGATTGTACATACACAGTCACTGAATTTGAAAGATTTGTTTACATCTCATTCCCTCGTTGCAAATCTGTTGCATTTAGAAATTTAATATCTAACACTGTGCAGTCAAGTGTTTTGTCCTAACTGTAGATCTAAGGTAATCCCACTGTGTTTTGCAATGGTTAGAAAATATATAATTGTCATGCTTTAAAGAAGTACTGTGAGTAATATGAAAATTAATACATTAATTGCTCAGTTCACTGCCTCTCAAATTTATGTTTTCGGGTTGCACGCTTAGTTGTTCTGCCAATATTTTCCATCATGGTGAAACAACTGATTCAGGAGGTCACTATACACTATATTTGAAAAACAATATTGGATGGACACATTCTGATGATAAACACAGGCTGTTCAAAAATTTGGAAGACTAGTACCTACTCATTCTGCATCCAAAATGTTGATTTCATTTACATACTTTTCCTGTTCAGTAAAAGATGTTCCAGAGTAGGAATTACATCATTTCAAACTTTTAAACTTTTCCTAAATCCTAAATCGTTTTTATGCTTTATATGCTTGAATGCACCACTTGAAAGGATTGTCAGAACTAAACTGTATGAAAATGAATTTGAATCCGCTGACCATAGAGTAACGCTTTTGCCTTCTCTAACCATAGAGTTAGAGAGAAGGCAGGAGGTTGGCATTCTAGTTGCCTACTCCCTTTTGCCATTTAATGGCGGCTGTGGGCTGGGTGCGCAGCGGAGGTGCCCAGCGGGTGCGCCACAGGTGTGTAAAAGGCACGCCAAAGGCAAGCCCATCTCCGCCCATCTGCACCCGACCGGGCCCAGGAGCCAGGACCCCTGCTCCTTCCAGCACAGGTCAGTTCAAGTACACCACAAATCAGCTACTAGCTTTAAGACCCCCACCACTACCTCTATGTTCATCATTGCTGGTGTCAAATAATGAACTTCAGACTAATAGCAAACGAGTCTGCAGTCAATGCAGCTTCGAACTGTATTGGAATAAGGACTCTCATCTCACTACTCAGGAGCTACAAGTAGCAACATGGAATCTGGAAATGATCAATGCTCGCTCACTGTCCAGGCATGCAATTGACATTAGAACCCTGCTGGAAGAGGATCCGATGGACGTTTTATTTGTCACAGAAACGTGGCTTAACGACAGCTCAGATCCTGATATCCACCTCACCCTCCCAGTGGCCTACTAGATCCACAGATTAGATTGGTTGGAAAAGTTGGGGTGAAATTGCCATCATTCTAAAAACTGATTTTTAGATGTGTTACTTCCTCCCTCTCCCTTCTAGAATGTGAAAGCCTTCAGTTCCAGATCACACTCTCCCCCACCCATACGTTCTCAGGTGTCCTTATCTGCAGACCTCTGGGTACTAGCTCCAAATTCTTGGAGGCAATCCCAGACATACTGGCCAGCCTAGTTCTACAAAAAACCCACATGACTATTTTGTGCGACTTTAACCTGCACTTCGACATACAGGACGACCTCTCCGTCCAAAAGCTAAAAGCAGATCTTGAGGCATTACAACTAACCCAACTCGTATCAATCCCCACACATGAGAAAGGGCATACTTTGAACCTCATTTTTTTCCAATGACCCTCTGGTTACTCTTTCTAGAATGATCCCAGTCCCTTGGTCTGAGCATTGTCTTATTCTCTTTGATCTTTCCAAACCTGCTCAACAGATCAAGGGAAGGACCCAGATGACGGCCATAAGAGAATGGTCGAAGCTAGATCCTAGGACTTGAGAAACCGTCCTGAAGGATACAACTCCTAAATTTGTAGGTAATCTAGAAGAGGATTATCAGCAATGGGAAGATTGGAACACCCAGTCACTAGATGTTATGTTATGTTATGTTAAACTTTTATTTCTATAGCGCACGGCTACTCCGTGGAGTGTCCCGGCGCTTTATCGAGGCAGCTCAGTAAAACCGAAAACATAAAAACAGACTAAAGAAAAAAAGACAAAAAAAGACAAAGACACCCTACAGGTTAAAAAGCCACGTCTTGAGGCTCTTCCTAAACAGAAGGAGAGAAGAAGAGGACCGTAGGTCCAAAGGCAGAGAGTTCCACAACTGAGGGGCCCTCAAACTAAAAGAGTGACCCCCAGTGCGGGCCTTCCTCACCCGAGGAACCACCGCGAGAAACAAAGATTCCGACCGCAGAGATCTAACTGGGCGATAGAAAGACAATCTCTGCTGTAGATACCTCGCTCCGGTGCCAAATAGCGCTTTATGCGCCAGGGTCAGTGCTTTAAACATAATCCGCTTCCGGATAGGTAACCAATGAAGCGATCGCACCAGACCCGAAGCTCTCGCTCGCCTATGAAGGCCAAAGATGGCCCGGGCCGCGGAGTTCTGCACAACCTGCAGCCGCTGAACCAGATATTCCGGAAGACCTACATAAAGGACGTTCGCATAGTCCAATCTCGAGCCTATCAAGGCTTGCACAGTGATCTTTCTGTGCTTTTCTGAGAGTAAAGGCAGGAACTTCCGGAGAATCTTAAGCATACCAAAGCAGGTACCCACCAGGCCAGAAATATGTGAGCTCAGTGACAAATTATTGTCAACCTTCACTCCCAGATTCTTAGCCACAAGCGATGCCTGGACAGGGCAATCCATACCTAATGGCCACCAGGCCTGCCAATCAGGGTCCAGAGAGCAGCCGAAGAACAGCACCTCCGATTTACTGGAGTTTGCCTTAAGGCCGTTTCGCTGGAACCAGCCAAAGACCAACTCCAAGCAACCCTGGATGTTCTCTCCATCAAAAGCCTGGCCTTTCCCACACGTGAAAAGCAGTTGAGTGTCATCAGCGTAGGATACGATCCGGGCCCCAGAGGACTCCACCAGTGCCGCCAAAGGTGTCATAAAGATGTTAAAGAGAGTCGGGCTCAACACAGAACCCTGTGGAACACCGACTCCCAATGGCGACATCTCGGCGGAGCTCGGAGAGGCCCAGACCGTTTGTCGGCGGCCTTCGAGAAAAGATGTAAACCAATTGAACACCTTCCCCCTGAGACCGATGTCATAAAGTCTGGAGAGGAGCACCTCATGGGGGACGGTGTCAAAGGCCGCCGACAAATCCAGCATGACGAGCATGACCCTTCCTCCAGAATCCAGTGTCTCCCTGATGATTTCCGACACTTCCAGCAGTGCCGTCTCCGTGCTTAAATTAGGACGGAAACCGGACTGCGATGGATGGAACAAATCATTGGATTCGAGAAAGCTGGAGAGAACACCATGTACATGCTTCTCTGTGATCTTAGCCAAGGCCGGCAAAAGGGAAATCGGCCTATAATTGGCCAAGACCTCCGAGTCCAACCCAGGCTTTTTGAGGAGGGGGATCACCATAGCTCTTTTCCATGGCACTGGAACCCTCCCCTCCCTCAGGGAAAGATTCACCAAAGGGTTGACTAGTGGGTTAACCACGGCCGCCATCTTGGCCAAAAATTTGGCAGGACAAGAACCCAATGGTGAGCCCGATTTAAGGTTGGCCAGTAGAGCAAGAGAAGCATCGGCCGAGACAGGAGGAAACTCAGCAAAAACCGCACCCTGCGCGGGCGGGAAGGACAATCCGGCCATCGGACTGGAACACACCTCCACAGACCTCACTGGGAAAGAGTCCTGGATAGATTTTATTTTATCCGTGAAATTTTGGCCAGATCGCAGACCCAGCGCTCCAATGGAACACTGTGGGCCACGTAGGATCTAGGCGCCGTAAACTCCCTTACCACAGTAAAGATCTCTTTACAAGAGTTGGAGGCAGTCTCAATCCTGCATGCATTCCCCAAATTAACTTCAGACCTAAAACACATACAAAACAAGCCCCTTGGTGCAATGACAACCTCTTTGCAATAAAAAAAATTAGAAAGAAACTGGAGAAAGTAATTTGACCTGTCACTTAAAATAAAATATAAAGCTTCAATCAGATCCTATCACAACGAAATAAAAAAAGTGCAGGCCAAATTCTATGAGAAATAAATCACTCCCAAAAGAACGATTTAAAGTAGTTAAAACCCTATCCACTCCACTTGATAGTAACACCGTTCCCCAAGCCACAAAAGAAAGATGCAACGATATAGCATCCTTCTTTTACAAAAAAGTGACCGATATTTATGATCAATACCAGATCAATCCCGAACCTGCGCTAGGGGAGGTAACTAAGGGCAGGGACCTGCCACCGCCTCCAATTCTAGCAAAATTTCCTACGCTTGACAAAGAGAAAATCCGTAATCTTATAAAGCCAACCAAATTCGGCTCTCCATTAGATCCTGCTCCTTCACATACGTTTTCCAAAGTGACAGAGGTCATATTACCATCACTTATGGAGCTTCTTAATCTCTCATTAGAGGTGGGCTTGGTCCCTAAGTAATCGAAGCATGCAGTAATTAGGCCACTATTGAAAAACCTCAGCTAGATCCAGAAATCCTTGCCAACTTACGACGCATCTCATTACTCCCTTTTCTAGGAAAGTACTAGAGAAGCATGTAAATCGGACATTAGCAAACTTTCTGGAAAATAACAAAATTCTTCATTCAACCCAGATGGGCTTCCGTACCCACCATAGCATGGAAGCAGCACCTCTGTTGGTCACAGAGGAGCTCAATACTATACTGGATAACGGAGGCTTAGCCGCCATCCTACTACTGGATTAAAGTGTGGCATTCAACACAGTGGATCACAGTGGAAAGAGACTTTGCGAGGTGGGAATTCAGGGCAAAGCATTAGATTGGTTCGGCTTGTACCTGGAAAACAGATCCTACCTAGTCATGGACAAAGACTGCCTGTCTGACAGCTTTCCAACGATTTGTGGTGTCCCTCAGGGATCGTCTCTCAGCCCCACGTTGTTCAATATATATGTGTGCCAGCTTGCCACCTTAGTACAGGACTTTAACCTGTCAGCGGTCTCCTATGCAGATGACACCCAGATGTTTGTTTCTCTTACAGAAGGCCTAATCCAGGGAATACAAATTTGGCACCCTGTTTGAATAAACTGCACCACTGGATGTCAAGCTGCTGCCTAAAGCTGAATGCTGATATGATGGAATTAATGATCCTTGGAAACCAGGCCATACACAGACCTCTGATCAGCTGGCCTGTTGATATGGCTCCCCCCCCCCGTTCCCAAACCGGTGATAAAAAATTTGCGAATCTGGTTGGACATATTGCTAGCAATGGACCACCAAGCAAATAAATTGTCTGGCATCTGTTTCTCTTTTCTACAAATGCTCAGGAAGATACTGGCATTGATCCCAGAGCATCCAAGGAAAATGGTCATTCAATTCCTCATAGTTTTCTGTCTGGATTATGGCAACTGACTTTATGTGGGCGCACCCAAATATGTAATAAAGAGACTTCAGACTGTGCAAAATGCGGCAGCAAGGCTCCTTCTAAAGATTCCTAGCTATGTCTCCGCAAGAAAACCCCTCAAACAGCTGCATTGGCTCCCAATTGAGGCAAGGGTTAAGTTTAAATCCCTCTGCATTGTTCATGGGGCCATAAATAACAAGGGTCCAGTAAAGCTCAGAGAGTTGGTAACCATGTATGTTCCAACTAGACACCCGAGATCCTCGAATCTTCATTTCCTCAGTACAACCAGGGTAAAAAGGATGAGTTGGGGAGGAAGATTGTTTGCACACGTAGTACCGAAGTTGTGGAATGATTTTCCACCCAGGCTCAGAGCACTGGAAAATGAACTTTTGTTCAGGAAGAAAATCAAGACATGGCTGTTTCCCCGTTAATGTACCAGAGGCCCTACTCTCACCAGCGCAGGGAAACCTTCAGGTAGCCATGCACTTTTCAAAACATAAACATAATTCAGTAGATATGTCACTACATGGCCTAGCATGGTTGATGATATTTGAAGAAATAAACTGATAGTGTTATTATGGCTCTTTACATAACATTTTGTGTGATAAATTAGTGGACAAGGAAACAGTTGGGCAAGCACATCATTTATGTTTGTGTTTTTTACTATCTATTTGGTTTGTGTTTTTCCTCAGTGTTTCATGATGACTACCATATAATGCTCATCTTCACCTCTGTAGGTGCTAAGTGATTACATAATTAGGTAACAACACTGTTACTTTTATCTGAGAAATGCCAAAAAACAAGTTTTTGTTGCCAGACCTATTACATTCTGTTGATATACCCTAATACTGCTATAGTACTGCTGTTAACATTCATACATCACAGTTTAATGCCAATTTCGGTATTATTGACACATAAAACACAACTTTACCTACATTATAATTCTTTCATTTTACTTACCTTTAAGTGCATTTTGTAAAAATAGTTTTATGTATGAGACCTGTAAAAAATAAAATTATTATTGGTAACAGCTCTTTATTAATAGAAGTTTGCAGGAAGTTCTAAAAATAACCTTTTTTTCTTCTATTATGTGTTTTAAATGTTTTCAGTTTTTTACTTCTTTTTTCTCAGGTCACAAAATTAAGAATAAAACAAAACAATTCCCAATGTTAAACGCACACTCGGAAAAGTGGAGTGGCAAAGAAAAATTTAAGAGTTTGGAAAAAGACAAATATGAGAAATAACTAGTTGCCTCACTATCTTCACATCTCTCTCTTCAGCAACTATAACGCTGTGACAGAACAGACAGTAGATAGCAGTACTACCAAACTGCTCCACTATGTCCCTGTCCTGTGTCAAATGATGCACAGGGATGGTATTTCCTACAGGTGGGATAGAAACTGGACCTGACAGCGGTGCTGTTGATGATGGTGGATTGAAGCCAGCAGATGTTGGTGGTTTTGATAAGTCTGTCACTGCTTTAGCAGAGAATGTTTGGTCAGCAAATTCTTCCAACTTCCTTTCCCTTGTTCTTATGACATAAGATGTTTCTGCAGGCCTGTTATGCCAAAAGAATATTAATGCCTCGTCCCTCATGATATAACATTTTAACAAACGTTACATGATACTAGGGGGACATTTACTTTTTTTTTCTCCTGGTGGGAGTGTTAAAAACTGACACACCGACTTCCAAAGTCTGCATCTTGTTAATACCTCTTCACCCTCCTCTCCAGCGTGGACTTACGCTTCCTCTCTATGATGGTGACCCTCCTTATCAGCTCCATGACGTTGGTCAGCCATCCTTTTTCTCCCACACAACACAGGAGGACCTTACCAATAATAAAATCCTTTCTGTTCTATAAGCTGGAGAGAAATGATGAAATCAGGAAATAAACTTCTTATTTACTGGCATTGGTTGTATTTCTAGCCAATGAGAACACTTTTTGCAATTGTACGTGGACCGTCAAGGTAGTGTCTGGATAGTACCGCAGGACTGGTGAGATAAAGATAAAAAAAATACACACAAATTTCATATTATAAACAGTCATAAATCACTATCACTTAAGAAAAGGTTGAACATAATTTTGCACAATATTTATGTTTACAGACTTAGAAAAGTAACACAATCTTTACATGTCAGCAACATCAATAGCCTAAATCCTACTAAAAGATAAACCTTATTCAAAGAACCACATTACTTACATTTAATACACTTTTTTGTTTTTTTTTGCCTTATACATCTCACAGATAATTTATTTTTTTTATAAATCTTTTTATTGTAACAGACATCGGTTCAAATAGACAATACAGAGCAATCAGCCGATTTATACGTAGCAATGGTGTACAGAAGAAGAAAGATTACATCTTGACATAAGAGGGGAGTGTTACAGGGTAAGAGGAACATTTTGCTCAGCACAACGAGGTGACGTACAGATTTCTCCACAATAGCTATTCCAAGGGCTCCAAATTCAGGATTACTTTTTGGGGCATCTCCTGGCAACAAACACCGTCTTCTCCCTAACCATAAACCAATGAAGGTCTTTTCCCTGGCCTCCAGTGTAGGTGGTGTAGCTGCGCCCCATAATTGTGCAATATTTCTCTTGGCGATCATGAACCCCAGGGTGGCCCATTGTGTCTGGTGAGTGTTCAGATTTGTGGGTTCCCATATGTTCAGGAGACATTGTCTCGACTCCGGAGGAAGACGGATGTGTAGCACTGCGAACATTGTCTCATGTACCTCACGCCAGAAGGAACTGACATGTTTACATTCCCATATGATGTGTAGGAACGTTCCAAGGTGGCCACATCCTCTTTTGCACTCCCCATTATCAGTTTTCCCCATATGTATCAGATGTGGCACGGAATGTAGACTCGATGAAGAATTTTTAACTCTACCAGTCTAAGGCGCGCTGGTAAGGCGACCACTCTGGGGGAAGACACTGCCTCCTGCCAGTCCTCATCGTCTATCTCGATCCCATCACCCATCCATCTCTCCCGTAATGCCTGGAGGGGATCTGTCATGTTATTTATCAGTTTTTTGTATATTAAGGAAATCGTTTTGTCAGGTAGTTGGCCATCCAGGATCCTTTCCTCTAAGGGTGAGGCTTCGGGAGGAGCCGTCCCCATAGGAAGAAGTGATTTAAGGGAGTGTAGGATCTGCGCATATCGGAAGCATTCAGTGTCGGCCAGGTCATATTCGGCCTGCAGTTTAGTGAAGGACTTGACACCCCCCCCTCCCCAAATGTCTCTGACCTGTAAAATGCAGATGAGGTCCCACCTATCGAAACCCTTCGACCTCCATAGGCTAGCCAGTTTTCCAGAATCCCAAAGTGAGGTTGCTAACGTCAATTTATGTCCCTACCCAAGAGAGTTGGTTGCGTTGTGCCAGATTCGGACCGAATGGCCAGTGGGGCCTGTCGGAATATAACATTTAGGTCGCGAGTAGAGTGCCCTGTTGTAGATACTGCCGGGAAGGATCCATTTATCCATGATATAACCAGGGTCGTCACCTCGGCCATAGGAGCCGTGATTGATGGCAGCAGGTGTGCTGCCCAGTAATATTTTTTAATGTCTAGGAGGCTTATGCCACCATCGTACCAGTTTAAGGTCAGCTTATTTAGGGCAATACGTGGTCATCCGTCCCAGAGCAGTTCTCTCTGAAGGCCCTCCACTTCCCTGAAATAGTGTGCAGGTACAGGGTCCAGGGCATTTTGCAGTGCGTAGAGGAATCTGGGCAAGGACATCATTTTAAACAGGGCCGCTCTGCCCAGTAGGGAGAGGGGAAGCGCTTTCCAGCTGGCAATGTCTTTTTTGAGTTTACACAGGGGCCGAAGAAGATTTTGGGCGTAGCGGGCTGATGGATCAAGAGAAATAATGATACCCAGATATTTAAAACCAAGACCTGAATTGGGCAGTTTCTCAGGGGGATTGAACGATCCCCCCTAAGAGCGATTAATAAGGATTTACCCCAATTGACCGTGAATCCAGAAAATCTGCCGAACACTGCCAAAATATCTAACACCACCATTAGGGATTTCTTCGGAGAGGCCAGATAGAGTAAGATGTCCCTTCCTTGTGTATGGTGACTATGGTGGCTATTCTCTGTTCCCTTGGCAATGCCCCACTCTCTCTAGATTCCTCAAACATCGATTTCAGATATGGTGCAAGTTTATCGGGCGCAGTTTGTTCAGCTCAATGGGAATACCGTTTGGGCCCAGAGCCTTACCCGGTTTCAACACACGAATTGCTTGCGCAATTTCATCTGCGGTCAAGTCACTTTCCATGAAATCCCAGTCCTCTGAGGAGAGGCAAGGGAGCCTGATGTCTCGAAGTAGGTCTTCTTGGGAGTCTTCTTCGGTGTGCAAGGTCACTGTTGTGTATATATTTTGAAAATGAGTGGCAAATCTGTCCACTATTTCTTGAGGGTCAGTGAGAGAGGTGTCCCCATCAACTTTGAGTTCCGGGACTAGTCGGCTCGACCAGTCTTTTTTGCCCAACCATGTTATTAGCTTCCCTGCTTTGTCACCCAGGTCGTAGATTCTACCTTTGCGCTCCCTGCCCAGGATTTTGGCTTTGTCCGTGACTAGGGCTTTATAATCATGTTGCTTCAGGCTCAGTAAATGGAGCTTCTCTGGTGTCACACCAGATTCCAAAGAGAAAGGACAGGGGAACCCTACTCACTAACGGAACCAGGGTAATGGTTATATAAAGGGGTTCCTGTGGACTCATAAAAAATGATTCAAGCAATATAATTTGCACAATCGCAATAAAAAGAGGGTAGAATAATGTCAGAGGGCAAGGAACCACCAACACATTTGTACAATTATGACTTGTTTTATAAACACAACAGACTTATTATATACATTGTTTAAATTTACAATAACACAGACATTTGTGCACTGTGTCCCAAAGTGAAAAATGGAACCTGATCATAAGTGACAGGGTGTATATATATATACAAGGTTTCCATAAATCTTAAAAGGTGACCATTCTTGTATAATTTCTTTGTAAACATCAACTGTATATAATAATACGCGCTGGGCAATGGTTCGCTCTTTCAGCTTGTCGACGGCGTTTCGACCCTCTATCAGTACGGGGTCTCCTCAGGACTAGTGATGCAGGGACATCTATAATGAAATAATAAGAGCATAAGGCCCATGTACCGGCACAAATGCAAGAAATAAAAAAGGGGGACATGGAGTGTGAATTACCTGGATTGCTGGTACAATGACAGTGATCACTTTGGAAGACTGCTCCTTTATGCAGTGTTTCCCGCCTTTCTGCATTGAGAACTGGCAGGCATTGCTAGGGGTAGTGGAAAACACCGTTCTATCCAGTGCTCTGTATCCGTGAAGGATAGAAAGTAAAGAAAGACCTCCATGTTCTTGTGGCACAAGTGTAAATGCTGCGCTGCTGTTAAATGCAAGTGATATTGTGAGGCATGTAATATTGTGAGGCATTAACTAAATTGTTATGCAAAGGGAACAGATACAGGAATTTTTATCATGATCAAGGACAGTATCATAATTATTAGTCATCATTTACAAAAATCATATTTTTGAGAGAACGTTATATTACATTACATATGATTTGGTATAAGTAAACTATTTGTTAGGAATAGTGTGAGAGATAAAATTAAACAGTGAACATTAAAATACTTCACATCCCATACCAAAATGGCATTTCACCTTTGGTCTTGGATTAGTACACGAATAATCAATATTAAGCTCTTATTGGAGGGTGGTGACATACCCCCTCCATTCCTCAGCAGAGTTAAGACCATCATCTATTGAGTTGACCCTGTCAATCCAACAACACTCATTGCGTTGTAGTATGTGTGTAATGTCACCTTCCCTCTCTGGTAGAGTAGCGACATCAATTACTTGCCATCTTAGTTCGTCTGCAGTGTGATTTTTCTCATTGTAGTGCGACACCAGAGGGGCATTGGGAACCGATCTACATATGCGACTACGGTGTTGACTAATACGTGCTTTGACCGGTTGTTGCGTTTGTCCAATGTATGGGAGTCCGCAGGGACACCAAATACAGTACACTACATTTCGTGTGTTACAGTTGGAAAAGGTTAATAGATCATGCTTCACATTACCATGTTCAAATGTGGCAGTGTTAAACGTGAGATCACAGGAGACACAATTGCTGCATTTGTGATGCCCTTTGATTTTGGGAAGGCCCCAAGCGCTGATAAGTGTATTGGTATTGTTAATCTTGATATTTGTGGCAGATCTGACAAGATGATCTTTGATATTTTTCCCTCTCTTGTATGCAAATAATGGCATCTCTATTGTGGGGTCAACACTTTGGATTATGTTCCAATTTTTTGTGATCTGCTTGCGCACTTGATTGGTGTGAGTGCCAAAGGTCGTAACGCATACAATCTTTTCAAGATTTGGTTTGTTTTTTGTTTTTAGCAGTTCCTCTCTAGGGCAATGCCAGGCCTGTTTAAGTGACTTCTTCACTAGTCTATTTGGATAGCCTCTCTTGACTAGTTTCATTCTTAATATTTCAGCTTCTCGCATATAGTCAGCTTTATATGTGCAGTTACGCCGCAACCTCAAAAATTGAACAAATGGTAAGCCATCTCTTAAGGCATGGGGGTGTTGGCTGCGATAAGATAGAAGGGTGTTTCTTTCAGTAGTCTTTCTGTGGAGGGAGGTGTAAAGTGTGCCACTGTCATGGTTGATATTTAAGACTAGAAATGCTATACTGTATTCATGTACCGTGGACGTGAATGAAAGATGAGTTTGGATAGTGTTGAGGTATGTGACGAAGTTATTAAAATCAGTTTCACTGCCTGCCCAGATTAGAAAGATATCGTCTATGTACCGCTTCCAACATTTAATGTTGGAGCGGTACACATTGTTGTCATTTAGGGCAAATTTGTGCTCAACATGGTCCATATAGATATTCGCCAGATTCGGAGCAAAAATTGCCCCCATACTGGTAACAGAGCACTGTTGATAATAGGTGCCACCTGATATGAAGTAGTTGCTCTGTAAAGCAATGCGCAATAGACTGATAATGAAACTGGTGGGTACCCGGGTAGGTCTAGGTCTGCTGTCTAAGAGTTTTTCTATGACCTCAATACTTTCATTCTGGGGTATGATAGTGTATAAAGAGCTTATGTCTAGGGTAGCTAGCAAGTCAGTGCCAAAGTTAACTAGGATCTTCCTTCAAACCCTATACACAATAGGGTTACATTTTTCTTGAGGTTTATAATGTCAGAGGACGAAGCTCCCCTTTACACAGAGGATTATATTGATGAAATAACAAGTGGACCTTCCCTTTTTTCAGCACAACCAAGTAAAAATACCAATCCCAGGAAACAATTGCTTGAGAAAAGGCCAAAAAAAAAGCATGTCAGAACCGAGCTGAAAGCAGGCATTATCCTACAGGGATTACAGATCAGGAACGTTCCAGGTATTTTTAGAGAAGACCCCAAGTTTAAAGGTAAATTCAGCAATATTTCTACCACCTGCTCTCGCCATTGGATGGTGTTAGGTGTGGAAACAGCATTAAAGCACGCAAAGGCTGAACTAAAAGAAATAGAAGAATTAGAGAAGGAACTCCTTGGAGGTGACGCTACATCAGAAGCGAAGGCCCTACTAGAAAAACTAAACAAAACTATTGAAGACTTTAACTCCTTTGAATTAAAGAAAAAGGCTGATAAAGTCTCCAAAGACATTAAAAACTTCTCAAAAGAAAGAGCATACCCATACCTGAGGGAAGATTATTATACCACCATTGGAAATCAAAACAGACAAAACACGTGGGGTAGATTCAGGAGGAACCAACCAGTTACTTTTTCTGAATCTTCTGGAGGCTCAGACGACACCGATACACAAGCAGGCCCCAGTCGAGTAGACAATCACCCAGGTCAGCCTTTTTTAGACCGGGCAGGCGAAGCCAAAACCAAAACCTGGTATCAGCACCCAGGAGAAAGACAAACCCACAGGAAACATTACCAATGGGGTCCCCAACCCTATTGAATGAAAACATGAATCAATTGTAGACTATCCCTATCTTTAATTTGTCACAGCATACTATGTCTTCAGCAGAAATCTCGCTCTTAAGCAAGGGCCTTTCCTTTGTCATTACTGAAAGAACCAAGGGGCATATTAACAAGCCTGGCAATAAAATTATCGCCGCATTAGCGGCAGAAAACTGCCGCTAAAACGGCGATAATGGGCTTGATAATATGCTCTATTGAATTCCAATTGAAACCCATGTTAGATGTGAAGGGCATCTAACATGGGCTTCAATTGGAATTCCATAGAGCATATTATCAAGCCCATTATCACCGTTTTAGCGGCAGTTTTCTGCCGCTAAAGCGGCGATAATTGTATCGCCTGGCTTGTTAATATGCCCCCAATTTCTTTACCCTCAAATCAGAAATTTTTCACTTCTTTAGAAAAATTAGATTAAGATTGTTCTTCAGGGATAAGGAACCCATGACACGAGACTCACTGACAGGTCTTCGACCACTATCTACCTTCTACCCCACTAATGGGATGATGCCACCAGAATTATTGACCTTTGAGAAATTGGCCATACAAGGCATAGACAGAATGAAATCTATAAGGACATTTATCCCCTATAATATCACACTACTAGAGAGACAGGCTCTTAAAGAATTAAAAAATGATTACTCCATAATACTGAAACCAGCCGATAAAGGCGGAGGAATCGTCATACAAAATCGGAAAGATTATGAGACAGAAATCGTCAAACAAATAAGTGAGAAGAAACCCTACAGGGTGCTCAACACCAATCCCCTTACAGAAATTAGAAATGCGATCTTACAGGTTACCAGTGAAGGCCGGGACGAGGGATATATCGCTAAAAAAGAATTCGAATTTCTAAACGCGGATAACCCCAGAACTCCAGTGCTCTATACACTACCAAAAATACATAAGAGCACCACAAGTCCTCCTGGTCGTCCTATACTGTCGGGATGTGGGTCTATTTTAGAACCTATCGGCAAGTACATTGACCATTTTATCAAGGACTTTGTCTGATCTGGGCCGGCAGTGAAACTGATTTTAATAACTTCATCACATACCTCAACACTATCCAAACTCATCATTCATTCACGTCCACGGTACATGAATCCAGTATAGCATTTCTAGACTTAAATATCAACCATGACAGTGGCACACTTTACACCTCCCTCCACAGAAAGACTACTGAAAGAAACACCCTTCTATCTTATCACAGCCAACACCCCGTGCATTAAGAGATAGCTTACTATTTGATGTCGCTACTCTACCAGAGAGGGAAGGTGACATTACACACATACTACAGCGCACTGAGTGTCGTTGGATTGACAGGGTCAACTCAATAGATGATGGTCTTAGCTCTGCTGAGGAATGGAGGGGGTATGTCACCACCCTCCAATAAGAAATTAATATTGATTATTCGTGTACTAATCCAAGACCAAAGGTGAAATGCCATTTTGGTATGGAATATGAAGTATTTTAATGTTCACTGTTTAATTTTATCTCTCACACTATTCCTAACAAACAGTGTACTTATACCAAATTATATGTAATGTAATATGAAGTTCTCTCAAAAATATGATTTTTGTAAATGATGACTAATAATTATGATACTGTCCTTGATCATGATCAAAATTCCTGTATCTGGTCCCTTTGCATAACAATTTAGTTAATGCCTCACAATATTGCATGCCTCACCATATCACTTGCATTTAACAGCAGCGCAGCATTTACACTTGTGCCACAAGAACATGGAGGTCTTTCTTTACTTTCTATCCTTCACGGATACCGAGCACCGGATTGAATGGTGTGTTCCACTATCCCTAGCAAGGCCTGCCGGTTCTCAATGCAGAAAGGCGGGAAACACTGCATAAAGGAGCAGTCTTCCAAAGTGATCACTGTCATTGTACCGTCCTTTAAAATGATTCACGCAGCTTGGTAATACAGATGCTGTGGTTCATCGCGCACAGAATATCATCCTGGTAAGAATAACTATAACTGAAGAGCGCAATACCTTACGCTCACCGCCTTCTCTAGAAACCATTCTCCCCTTTTATTAAATCCATATACCGATACAGTGCATTGTCACTGTTTCCAGAACTTACCAGGGATTAACCGTACCGCTATGGCTATAGCGAGTTGATGTAAAGAGCCGGTCGGCCACGCCGTACCCCTGACTGCTAGCCTTTCCTCACACTGAGGTAAGAGCACCTTTTGAATCAAAGTGCATCACATATCCTGCCCTGTCTCACCGCTTTCCCTTAACCATACTTTCCTTCTCTCCCATTTCCCCCAGGTAGTACCCAGACAGGTCCTCTTGTGAGTAGTACCCTTTCACTTCTCACTTGTGTCACATCACTAGTTCACAAGGCTGCACCTTAAGCAATCCAGGTAATTCACACTCCATGTCCCCCTTTTTTATTTCTTGCATTTGTGCCGGCACATGGGCCTTATGCTCTTATTATTTCATTATAGATGTCCCTGCATCACTAGTCCTGGGGAGACCCCGTACTGATAGAGGGTCGAAACGCCGTTGACAAGCTGAAAGAGCAAACCATTGCCCAGCACGTATTATTATATATAGTTGCTGTTTACAAAGAAATTATACAAGAATGGTTGCCTTTTAAGATTTATGGAAACCTTGTATATAAATATACACCCTGTTACTTACAATTAGGTTCCATTTTTGGGACACAGTGCACAAATATCTGTTCTATTGTAAATTTAAACAATGTATTGAATAAGTGTGTTGTGTTTATAAATCAAGTCATAATTGTACAAATGTGTTTGTGGTTCCTTCCCCACTGACATTATTCTACCCCCTTTTTATTGCGATTGTGCAAATTATATTGCTTGAATCACACCAGATTCCAAGTCACCCTCCAGCCAATAAATGTCAACCTCTATGACGAGGACTTCTTTTTGTTTGTCTTTCTTCATCCCTGCGATTAGGGACAGAGCCTGACCCCTAATTACGGCCTTGAATGCTTCCCATATGGACTGGGATGAGGACACGGACCCCACGTGGGTCCTGGGCTCACTGTGCCACTGGAATCAGGCTATCCTGGCTGAAGAGGGGTGAAACCCCGGAACCCGTCCTAGGATGCTTATTTACGGTCCAGGGAGGACCTGGCTTGGCAGTTCGGGCTAGACTGTTCCCATGAGGCACAGGGTCAAGACTGATTTGCACATGGCCAGGTCTAAACTGGGGTGGCATGGTGAGCAAAAGAATGATGGATTTAACCCAGATCTCTTGACTGGGGTGAATGTTTTGATTTGTTCTGCATTCCGTCCATTAATTGTGTGTCTTTATATGTGAGCAGGGGTGCACTGAGGAGTAACGGCCCCGCCACACATCCCTCAAACGGTCAGCTTGGCACGCGGCTTATGACCAAGGCAGAAGAGTCTGAGCACCTCCGACACCGCCTGGAGGACATGCAGCTCTCTCCCAGCGCCAGCGCAGCAACTAGCCTCACCAGCAGGATTGTGGGCTGCTCGAGTTGGTCGTGACTCCAGCCGCCTGCCACTTTTTGCCGTACCTTGGTGCAATATGGGGGAGGGGCCTGCCCTCCTTTTCCTGCAAGGCCCCCACGAGGGCCACTGGGTCGTCTGTTCGGACTCAATATGCGGGGGAGAGGGGGTGGGTGTCCGGGCCCCGCTTCCTTCGCCACACTTCGAGGCCCCTTCCCGCTCCGCCTCACCTTCGGCACGCCCGGTCCGATCAAAGGTGCCACCCGTCTTCTCTATGCGCGGCCTCCGAACCGGCCACTGTACATTATCTCCCCAGATCCCAGCCGCTGCCTTCAACTTCACGACCGGGACAGGCTCAGCTCCGGGGGCTCCGCCGGATTGACGGTCCGTGCGCTTCTGTCCGCAGTGATGATTCGCCCATGGCGCCCGCTTGATTTACCGGCCGTGCTGTGGCCTCTCCTCGGCAGCAGGACCTCCAAATTGAGCCTCCGGCTTCAAGGCCCGTGTAGGCCCGCCGCTCTCGGGACTCAGATCTCCGGGCTCGGGTGTTTTACGGTGGCAGGAGACAGCTGAAGAGCCACCGCTTGCTAAAAGATGCCTCGGGAATGGGGATGGCAAATCAGGATAGACGGAGGAGGGATAGGGCTCACGGAGCTAAGTGATCAAGCAGCCATTCTGCTCCGGGTCTTGGCCATGCCCCTCACAGATACATTTACCATAAATGTAATGTGCAGTCTACACAAATTACTTAAACAATTTCGAAATTACATACATTAAACTCTCATACACCTTCCTCCTTATATGTTTAAAAGCATTAGGAATTAGTTATGGTTAGGTGAACATTACTTTATTTGGTCTAAATAAAATGAACCAAACATTATAAATTATAATGTAGAAGTTTGTTTTATAAATTAGGCACTACATTTATGTTTTTATAACTCATGCACCTCCACACACACTTTTCATGCTAATTTACAAATTTTATTTTACAAATCATACACACATAGAAATCCCTCGCATACCTCCTATGCACTGCTCTCATCTCACTCGTCACATGACAAACTATAACTCACGAATTATGTATCCACATGTTACACTCTTCCACATTATGACACTTATACCTTGTAAAATTATATCATTTATACCAACAGTTATAATATTGGAAATAACATAATAACCAGCTTTCAATGGAGACACAGGTGAAAACGCTTGCTACATCCTGTTTTGGGACCATGCGGATGTTGAGTAAGATCTTCCCATGGATCCCGCTTAGTGCAAGAAAGACTCTTATCCAGGCATTGCTAATAAGCCGCCTGGACTATGGCAACTCCTTATTGGTAGGAATTAGGGAGGACCTTTTATCCAAACTACAGGTGGTGCAAAAAACAGCTGCCCGCCTTGCTCATGACAAACCAGCCCGAACCCCCTCTTTGCCGCTCCTACGTCAATTACACTGGCTTCCAGTAAAGAAACGGGCCATCTTTAAAATGTTGTGTTTGGTCTTTAGGTCCTTGCACGGACTGGGGCCGGGTTATCTGACCGACAAACTTAAATGGTATCAACCTACACGTCAGCTTGGATCTAGCAATCGTAAGATGCTGTGTGGTCAAAGAATTAGGAAGGTAAAAAGGGGTGTCTCTCCTTTTTAGGTCTCGCCTGGCGTAAGACAGGGCAGACATGCGCAGTCTCGCTGGCGAGATTTACTGTTTTGGTTAGATTTCTCTAGTGGACTTTAAGCCCCGCCCCTCCTTTCCATTGGCTGGCGTCACCGTTTATGCTAAATGGTGGCCAGCCATTGGAAAGGAGCGTCTCGTGACGTACACTTTTCGCTATTAGAGCCGTCCCAGTTGGACTGGCTGCGCCGACTTACTGCTGGCGTAAAAGGTTTTCTTATCTTTATGGGGCCTAACACATGGCCCGATAAAGATAAGAAACCAGTCATGCGAGTCAGTCCAACTGGGACGGCTCTAAAAGAGGAAAGAGGAAAAACAACGTAATTGCGAGCGCTTGTCTCTGTTTTTGCCCTCTGTTTCTCTGCTGATTTTTCTTTCTCTCAGTTCTTCCTGAACAATATAGGATGCAACGTGCTGCCGTTTCCTTGGCAAACAGTGCTTCAGCTGGAGCTGCCTGTGTTTCTGTCGAGACCCCACTCGGGGTGTCTTCAGCGCGGGAGATGAGCTTTCCCAGGCACTGATTATCTGCAGGGATTTGTGTGAAGAAGGAAGATCTGTGTTTGGTGAGAGAGCTACATTCCGAGATGTGGGGAGCGAAGGAAGGTGTGCGGGTTCTGTGGAACATCCGATCTGGACCGTTCTCCCTTGCAAAGCTCAAGCACAAGAGCCCCGGCCTCGGCAGTGCAGAGACGCAGGTGGGTATAGTGCTGTTTGCTGCTATAGATCATTCAGTGATGGGTGCAAGATTTCCGCCGCACGTGCGCATGCACAGCCATCCTCCTCTGCCCAATGGAAGCTCTCCTCTCACCGAGCCACCGGCACGCGCGCGCCAGCCTCTCGCTGCAGCTCTTGGCAAGTGTTGGCAAGTTCTCTGTACTCTGGTGGTGATGGCATCGGATGAAAGAAGGCACACACTTCTCCATCCCCTCTACAGACTCCTCCCGATCTCCCTCCCCTCGCCCCTATGTCCCTCCTCCCCTCACAGATCTCACTCCCCCTGCCATCTGGGACTAGTGAGAGACGGACAGCATGTGGCGGTCCAACGCAGCGTACGAGGCACCTGTTTCTACGCATCCTAGCGCCTGTAATTACGCGCACAGCAAGGTACAACAGCCCATGATCAACATCCAAATACACACATGCTGTACCACGCCTCCCACCAACATGCAAGTGCACATTATAACAAGCAGGCAACAATCAGCTCTTCACACTGGCCTTACACTAGGGTGACCAGAATGTTAAAGCCATAAACCGAGACATTTTATGAAAATAGAAGAAGGACTACAATTTTACTTCAAGCAAGTGCACAGAATGACAGCGCTCCTCAGCAGAAAATTACAGAACACGCAGTAAGAACATACATGAAATGCAACTTTTAAACTCAGTAGCTTGCCTTTTAATTAAATTGATTTCTTGAAACAACTGCTAACTCTCCCTGCTTTTGTAAAACATAAAAAAGCACCTCCCGTCGTTTTCAGTCGACCCTCTTTGACAAGCATTGAAAATGCAATAGGCCTCGCCTTTTATTAAGTTAAAGCCATTTGCTTTGCTAATGGTATTATATATCAAAGCAAATGGCTTTAACTTAATAAAAGGCGAGGCCTATTGCATTTTCAATGCTTGTCTTATCAGGCCCCCAAATTGTGGAAAAGCCTCCCTGAGCAAATCCGCCAATGCTCGAATTTGTCCCAATTTAAAAAGCTGCTCAAAACCAGGCTCTTCTAGGCCTGCCTCTCACTGACCGCTAGCCGTTTTCTCCAGCGCCGAGAGATCCCCTTGGGGATGATTCGTGCGCGATATAAGTGATCTAAATAAATAATGTCAGAGAAGATAGCAGTTATAGATAAAGTCGTGTGACGAGTGAGATGAGAACAATATGTATGAAGGTGTGTGAGTGATTTTTATGTGTATGTGGTTTGTAAAAAAAAGGTGTAAATTAGCCAGAGAAGAAAAACTTTGTTATAGTTAGGAAAATGTTATTTACTCTTTATATACAAACCTAACTTAAATACAAAAACATTAGAAATTCTTCCGGAATAGTTATACCTTACATTTCTAATTTACGCACTACATTTAAATTAATATAACTTTATATATTCTTTCGCTACAAAAAGATGGTGGTCTGCTGAGCCCAGCAGGCCACCATCCCAGGGAGGGCTGGCATTCCCAATGGACTCGCAAATTGCGAGAGGCTCATTAATATTAATGAGCCTCGCAATTTGCGACCACATTGGGAATTGCAAACAGTGTTAAAACACACTGTTGTACATTTCATATAGCGCCTCACAATTTGCGACTCACAATGTGTCGCAAATTGCGAGAGACTAAATGAAATGGTCTTACATCTGGCCCTTAATCCTGTCTGGGAGGTGGTCACACCTCCCTGTGACAGGATGCCTATTGTTCTGTTTTCCCCTGCTTGAGCTTGGCTCACCAGCAGGAGGGCAGAAATGTGTCTCTGGTCGGCAGCAACCATTTTGTCCTGTCCGGAGCTAGAAGGCTGGCACCAGGAACAACGAGGGCCCAACGGAGTGCTCTCCTGGTGGCGGGAATCATACCTCCGGTTACTGGTGTATGATTCCAACATGTTTGACACCAAACACGATAGCAGCCGTTTTTCTAGATAGTCATCGTGCGGTCACCTAATGCCCCTCTATATTAGTATATGGCTGCTTCACTGACAACCTGGGAGGATGGACTCCGTGGGCTGCAGGGGTGTCCTGCTCATGCACGGGCACCCTCTCACTTAGAACCAAGCATCCTACCTTCGAGATTGTAAAGGTCTGCTTTAGGGGTGACATAGGTTTTAAGTGAAGTGACCCTTAGATATAGTAAAACTATATCTTTATTAAGTGGTGTATGCACCAACTTACACAGGCTGCAAT